>NC_071629.1:0-2400000 GCF_014839835.1 Dryobates pubescens | reverse complement strand
CCCCCAGCTCCCTCAGCCTGTCCTCATAGCAGAGGTGCTCCAGCCCTTGGATCATCTTTGTGGCTTCCTCTGGACTCACACCAACAGCTCTGTGTCCTTATGCTGGGGACACCAGAACTGGAGGCAGTATTTGAGATGGGGTCTCACAAAAGCAGAGTAAAGGGAACAAGATAAGGATTTTCTTTCCAGAGCAGTAGTTCTGCTCTATGGATTTACCTGCAAAGGATCACTGCAGGGTCAAGAGAAACGTAGGTGGCCATGTCTAGCCATGTTTTATCTTCCACAACAGCCCTTTGATTTCTTTGGCTCTCTTTTTTAGACCACAGAAACTTCCTTCAGAGTTAAAAAATAAAAAATAAAGAATCTCAATAGCACCAAAACCATTCTGCTGTTGCTGCTTTCTCCTGGCCCTGCTGAGATGTTTTTAAATATGTCAAAGCCTGTAGTTTGTGTACACAAAGTCTTAATATGTTCAGTTATTTGCATGCAAATGATCTGCCAAAGCTGTTGCTGAGTGCCCCTTCAGAAGCACATACATCCAGACACTAATAAATACGTGAAGGTAATCAAACTGTTTTAGCAGCAAGCATACTGGGGAGTGTGTGGCATCCTACTGATTGAATTCTAATCTCTTTACAGAAATACTAAGCACTAGTGTTCCCTGTATCTGAAATGTCTTGGAATGCTGCATAATCAATGGATGATCCAAATGCTGAGAGATCAGTAAGAACTTGTGGGCTGGAACATAGAGGAAATAGCACCAGAAGTATTGCAGAAGGTCATTGTAAAACAAAACATGGTGTTAGCATCTGCTTTGTTACCTGTGTAATTGATGACAACCTGCTGTGAATACCCAGTAGAACCATAAAGTCATTTTGATTGGAAGAAACATTTAAGATCATCAAGTCCAATCCAACACTGCCAGGTCACCACTAAACCATGACCCCCAGCACCACATCTGCATGGCTTTTCAATCCCTCCAGGAATGATTTTATAGTACACATAGCTGCTTCTAAGTATTGCTTTAATTGTTGCACATCCCATTAGACCACAGTGTCCTCTTGTGATTAACAATATGTCCTGTGCCTATATGACAAGAAGCACCTACCACAGAAAGCTGCCCTTCCTCAGAAGAGGGTGTGAGAATGGAAAAAGTCTTCTCAAAGTTCAGCATGAGAAATGACAGACTTGCACATTGATCATTGTTTTTCCTTGCTGGCTCCCCAGGATGGTTTCTATCTCTATCAAAGGGAAAGAGGTTGCATTTTCCCCCTGTTTCTCAGGAAGGCTTGTCAAAGACAGCTTTTGCCAGGTGCAGGTTTTGTTCCTCTGTGCCCATTGGGCTCTCACATTGATTTGTGATGTTTGCTCAATTCTGTGTCTGGATCTCCCTCCTCATAAGCATGAGCTGTGTTTAATGCTGTTAGTAGGACCATGAATTTCTTTTAACTGTAATTACAAAGACTCTTTATGGCATTGTAGCATGGAGAGCCTGCTGTGCCCTGAGTGACATTGCTCTGGTTTTCCCCTTATTTAAAGAAAGAAAACAAATTACCATTTTGAATTGTGCAACAGGAACCTGTGTTCTTGCTCCACCAATGCCCAGTAACAGAATAAGGGGCAGTGAGCACAAACTAGAACCCAGGAAGCTCCAGCTCAACATGGGGAAAAACTTCTTTCTTGTGAGGGTGCCAGAGCCCTGGATCACGCTGCCCAGAGAGGTTGTGGAGTCTGCTTCTCTGGACATTGTGATCCTGGGCAACCTGCTGTAGGTGACCCTGCCATACTGGTGGGGTTGGACTGGATGATCTCCAGAGGTCCTTTCCAATCCCCACGGTGCTGGGATTCTGGGATTACCTGCAGACACAGGCAGAAGGAAGGGCTCTTTTCTCAGGCATAGCCACTTAAGCCTCACTGATAGTGACGGCGTTGTACAGACGTAACTGAGGCGCTCTGCTTCCCACTATCCCCAGATGCATCAACTACTGGAGTACTAACACAGCAACCTCACCTCATGAGCACACCCCTTGCCCCTTGTTTCTTCTTCACTCTGTCTTTGTCCTCTTGTTGATGCTAACAGCTGACATGGTTTGCCTTTAAAAATGCAGAGGCTTTCTTTGTAACTTGTTTTGTAAATAATGACAATAAATGAAGCTATGGAAAATTGACTAACAAAGATGCTGAAGTCCTGGATGGGTTTCCCATTTTCCCTTTTAATATTCACATGAAATGCTACTTTTGCTTAGTATTAGGTAATATGTAAAACCAATCCAGAATCTTAAGGTTTTTAGGAAGGTGAAAATATTGGCATTTCTTTTCTATCAGTCAGAATGCTCTCATGCTCTCCTTGCAGCAGCTCCATGCCTTAACTGCATCCTGGCACACTCCATGCTCTCTACAACTCTGTTATTGGCCAGACTGTATTGGCTTCCCTGTGTAAATACAGAAGCCAGAAACCTATTCAGACCCCTTCATGTCACTTCCTGCTCCTTGCAAGTACAGAGTGAATAGGTACAGCTTACTGCTGAGTAGAAAGGAAGGGTGGCTCCAAAGCTGGCAGTTTGGCTTGGCTCTGTACCTTAGCTGCCACCCTAGTCTTGTCTTCAGCAACAACTGCCTCTTTTGTTTTTTTCCTTTCTGGTTTCTCCCACGATGTGACAAGTACCCAAAGTGGGAAAGTTTCACTGCTTCTACTTCTACTGCCTGTGGGCATTTAAGTCTGGACCTAGGTGGTCCACATTTTGAGGGTGGATTTGCCAGCTGTAAATCATCTGCTCTGGCAGAGGAATTCTTCATGGATAGTTGAAATCACAGGCACCAAAGTTCATTATAAGGAATCCAAAGACTTTCTGAATGTGGACTGCATTAGTGTCTTCTGAGACTGCTGACAGCCTAGAACAAAGCTGATACATCCCAGTAGTAAGAAGGTTGTTGTTAAGGCACAAAGCTAAATGTTCATAATAACATCTGTACAGCCAGCAGCACCTTGCTCTGGCATCACCAGGGGCTGAACATGAACAATGGCCTTGCTTTACCCTCTCAGCCACTGTTCCTGCACCAGGCACACTCAGTGAAAGCATCCAGCAATCACCCAGTTATTTTGCAATTTCTGTCAGAAATAAGTGAAAAATGGTTATCTTCAGAAGCATACAGAAATTGTGTTGGCACATCTGCTTAGATCCTAGACTATCAGTTTAAACTATTTTGACCCCAGAAAGTCAGGTTCTTATGTGTCAGTGAATTTTATCAGTGAATTGCCTTTTTCCCCACCCTGCACTTCTTAGGCTCCAACAGTGCCATCATTTAACAAACTCTGGTTGTTGTTGACCTCTAGCTCTGTTTACTAACCCGAAAGTGATCACAGAATTTGAGAGTGTTCAGGAATGGGAGAAGAGACAACACAATCCTGTCAAATAACCATGGTGCTGGTAAGAGAAGAGCTGTTTGAATGGAAGTGGTTACAGTTTCACAGAATGAAGCTTTTCTCATCACACTTTTGCTGTCTGCTGTTTAGTTTCAGCCAAGATCAAGTTTGCAGGACATCAGCCATAGAGTAACCACTTGTGGTCAGGTCATCAATATTAACTTCAGGCAGTTGTATGTGAAAGGAAACTGGCTCTGGTGTCACTTCTAACAACAATAATACTAGTTAGCACCTTTGTGAACGTGCTACCTGCAAAGCATTGTGCTCTGGTGGTTTGCCTCTTGCCTGGAGAGCAGGGGAGCTGTGTGATGTTTTGGAAACTTTGTGCTCTGAAGGGTAAGGAGCCTTCTGGCATTTGAAGGAGACTACAGGAGAGCTGGAGAGGGACTTTTCACAAAGGCATATAGTGACAGGACAGCAGGTAATAGCTTCAAACTGAGAGAAGCTGGATTAGGGTGGATATTAGGAAGAAATTCTTGCGTGAGGGTGGTGAGGCACTGGAGCAAGATGTCCAGAGAAGTTGTGGAGGCTCCAAGCCTGGAAGTGTTCCATGCCAGGCTGGATGGGGTCCTGAGCAACCTGGTCTTGTAGGAGCTGTCACTGCCGCTGGCAGGGGGATTTGAACTAGATGATTTTCAGGGTCCTTTCCAACCCAAGCCATTCTGTGATATTTAGGTGTCTAAGTGTATGATGCTTTTAAGTGCTGAACAACTTCCCTGATGTAGTTACTAAGGTATATTCAGGTGCTAATTCTTTAGAAGCCTTTTTAATTTTTGTTTGTTTTGGGTTGTGTGTGTGTGTGTTGTTTTGTTTTGCTAGACCTACCAACGCTTACTGGGAAGAGATGCAGGTGTTCACACAGTGCCAGGGTTTTATTAATTGTGTACCTAAGACTGGTAACTGCTCAGAATGTATTTTAAGTACTAACTCCCACGTCTTTAATGCCATAGTACTGTACAGTAACGAAGCAAAGACAGTCACAGCTGCCTAGCCAAGGTGGCTTCACTTTTTTCGGAGGAGAGTGATGCTGTATCCCTCGATTTGGTATTTCCTGTAACCTCTGTTGAAACCTTTCCCCTCACCTTGTCTCTGCAATGGTTGCATATATGTAGAAATGCTTGCAAGTCACTGCATTACAAAAATGCAGCTGCACCTGACCTTGTTTCAGCAGAGTCTCCGGTGCCAGGGCAGGAGACGCTCATGTCGCGTACAAGGCAGCGTGCGCAGCACGGGAGCGGCAGCCAGTCGGTACCGGAGCAGTGCCTCGGGCACAGAGGGCACGGCTCGCGCCGGCCTGCTCGTATGCGAGGGCTGATGCTCGTGAACGACCCAAGCCGCGCGCTTCTGCCCGCGGGACAGCGGCCGCCCTTACCCGGAGCAGCCGCCACTTCGTTATTGTTTTTCCCGAGGCAGAGCTTCCTGAGGGGCATAGCTAAGGGGCAGGCAGAGCTGTGGCTCTGCGAGGGGCGGTGAGCGAGCCCGGCCCGGTGGCCCCCTCCCGCTCTCCCCCGCTCCCCGCGCACAGGCGCGCTCGGCGGCGCGGGCAGACTGAGGGCAGCGGCCTCGGCGCGGCGGCTGCGCCTGCTCGGCGCGCGGGGCGCGCAGTGACGTGCGGCGGCAGCCGCCGCGAGGCCGGCGGCGGGGGGAGGGGAGCGGAGCAGGCCGCGCGCGCTCGCGCCCCGCCGCCCGGCCCAAGCTGTGATTGGTGCAGGCCCGGACCCAGCAGAGCCGAATGCCAGGCCGCGGCGGCGGCGGAGTCCTGCGGCCCGAGCCGTGTCCCCCCGCCCGGGCCCCAGCCCGCGGTGCGGCCGCCCGGCGCGGGGACCCCGCACAGGTGAGCCGAGGCGGCGGAGCGGGGCCGGCGGGGGCATGGGGACAATGGAGGCGGCTAGGCCTCGCCGCAGGCCGCGCCCGAGGCCTGACAGCGCCGCCGCGTCCGTCGGCGCGCCCGGCCGCGGCCCCTTCTCGACGGGTCGGCGAACTTCGGTTGTCGCCAGCTGCTGCCGCACCGGGCGAGCGCGGGCGGGCGTCGCCGGCGGGCCCTGCCGGCTGAGGGGCCTTTTCGGGCGGCCAGAAAATGGCGGAAAACAAGATGTCGGCCGGCGGGGCGGGGAAGGCTGCGGCTCTGCGGCCGCTGTGCCGCCGGCACAAGGGGTTATCTCCGCCTCCTCCTCCTGCGGGCGCCGGGGGCCACTCGTCTCCCCTGCTGCAGCCGCAGCCACGGAGCAGGAGCGTGTTGGCGGCCTGGCAAATCCAAACGGGGCTGCTGCGCTGAGCGGGAGGCCGTGGGGTGCGGCGGCCCCTTCTCTGCGCTCTGCTGCGGGCGGCGGCCCCCCGCCGTGCCGCCGCCCTGCGCCCTCCACGGGCTCCTTTGTCTCCGCGTTCCCACTCCTCCCTGCGCCGCCTCCTGCCCGCCTTCTTCCCGCGGCGCCGCGGGACCGCTGGCCGCGTCTCTGCGGCGCTCGTCCGCCCAGCCCCGGGGATGGGGCGTCCGGCGCTCGGGGCGGCTGCCTGACGCTTTGCGATTAAGTCAAGCGGTCTGCGGCAGCGGGCGGGGCAGGCTCCGCGCCGGGCTGCCCGGCCGGCAGTGCGGGCTCGCCCGCCCCACTACCGCCGCGCTTCCGCCGCCCGGCGGCGCGCCCGCTCCGCGAGCACGCGCGGAAGGGCTCGGGTTCGTATCCGCGCCTTTCCGCGGCCGCGCAACCTCCCCGCTGTGCCGTTGTCACGCTCCCTTGTCGACCGGCGGGATCGGCCGCCGGGTAGCCGGAGCCTTGGGAGCTGCTCTGTGTGGCTGTCGCCCTTCTCTGCCTGTGATTTCTATACGGGAAGTTTGGTTACCGCTGTGGATGTAACACGTAGATGTAAATTCATCTCTTTTATTAATTTATTTTAAAGCTTCAAGCGCAGTTCAGGCAGCAAGACAAAATCTCGTCCATTGGATTTGTCTTTGTCCTTTTCAATGGGTTTAGGGAGTGGATCCTTTATAGGTGACCACAATAAAGGACTTTAAAATGGATATGTTGGTTTTTAATACCCAGTCGTCATCTGGGAAGGGTTTGTGTTATTCTGCACGTAATTTTATGAATTGGGTTCTTCTTTCTGCTCAAGATTTCTGCCTGAGCAGGATGTTTCTTACTGCATTTCTAGTGGTTGCTGCATTAAAAATTACAGCAGAAAAAATGCAAAAACCATGACCTGTCTTCAGGGAATGATAATTCTCTTGTGTTTTTCTTGAACTTGAGTGTTAAGAGATAAAATAATTAGAAAACATTTCCTGGATTTTGCAACCACAGACGAGTTTGTATATTGTGTGGCGTTGCCCTGTGGCTGAGCTTGGTCCTTTGGGTTTGATCAAAATGTCAAACGCAGCGTAGGAATATCTGCAACTCCCGACCAAGTAGGATGTTGTGTTTTCCTTTATTATATGTAAACAAGGCTTAAAAATGGTTTAGCAGAAATTCACCGTTTTAAAGGAGTGCTTCAGGGCTGACCGGGCAGCTGTGCTTCTTGTGAATATGGATTGCCTGAACATACTGGGAATAACTGTAAACTGGGGAGGTGCTGAGCATTTGCAGGACCACACTGTTTAGGATATAACAAAATGTATTAAATACATCTTATTTATGCAAATTTATTGTTGTGATTGGCATTCTGTAGAAATGTTTTTAACGTTATTTTAAATATGGCAACAAGACCTGCAAAACACAATAGTGATTGGCAGCTTCGTTGTACCTCTCAGTCCTAGGAGGGGTTAGACATGCAGAGCCATTAAGTTATTTCCCTCCTCCTCAAAATCTTTTGCTGCAGATCTCTCAATTTAAGGTGTTTTCTGAAGTCTTTCTCAAAGAAAACTACAAATTATTGATGGCTATTTTCATAGGAAAAGTGAGATAAAATAAATCCCTGTGCATGCTAAGACCAGTGTTTGCAAGGGCCTGAGCCCTCAGCAGTTTTTCAATGGAGCACGGCCATTCTTGGTTCTTAGGTAGTCCCAAGCTGCCAACCACTATCTTTGGTTTTTTAAAGTATCATTTACAGTAGTAATTGACAGTAATGTTCCTACCTTTAGACAGGTCAGATATCCCTTTTTTTACTCTAAAATTCATTGCCTGATCTCAGCTAGCCCTGTCTAAGGAAGAGCTTTAGTATAAAAACTAGAATAGGTTAAACTTCTCCCAAAGCTAATTAGAAAGACAACGGGGGGTGGGGGGGGTGTTTGTTTGTTGGTTGGTTGGTTTGTTTGTTTTTAAGATACATATAGATTTTGAAAAGATAATCTTGAGACAATATTTTGGGAGTCTCAGCTTAGGTTTCATGAAATTCTTCATTTTGGAGTCTGCTGGTGATGTGCTCCTTTCTGCTGCAAGATGGCATGCTAGAATTAAAGAAAAATTAACAAAGATATTGATGGAATGCTGTCAAGCAATATTACTTTATTGGCTGATGCTAATAAAGCATTTTCACATTATTTTCATCTAAATAGACAGAAAAGAGCAATTGAGATAAAAACCTTGAGATGTTAATAGGGGTAAGAGAGATAATGGATGCGTTCATGATTATGACAGCATACAAAATTGTGCCTTTCTGCCTTATTTCTCTCTCTTTAATACATGATTGGACCACTGTAAATGTGTGGATATGACATGCATGTGAAGAGCCACACTTAATCCATGTAGTAGTTTTTTTTCTCTTTCACTAATAAGATTTGCATGCATATGTAGTGTCTGAAACCAAAGAAGTCTGTGAGCAGAAATACCCACTTGTAGCAGAATTGTGAGCCTGCTTTGTGGTTAGTTGTGCCCAGCATTAGCAGTAAGAGGTCTTCTTGCTGTCACTGCATTCCTTTAAGACCCAAAAGTAGATATTAAAAAAAAAAGTGTGATTGCATAGTTGATGCAACTCTGTCCTTTGTCTGCATTGAGGGTTTAGAGAAGTGTAGTTGATGCTGCTGGTATCCAACTGTTGTTTAACTGAGGTGCAGCTTCAGCATGTTTATTGCAAGGGTGTCATCATCCATCTCTGCTTTTGGTGGAATTTTAAGTTACTTACAGTGCTGTATGCACAGAAGGTACTATCCCATAGCCTTATTAATTTTTTATAGTTCTGTTAGCTACTGGAGAAATATTTCTTACAGTGGTAATTTGCTTTCCTGGCAGAAATTGTAATTCAAATTAAAATTATGGTCTTACTTTGTGTTGCATTTTCTCTGTAGCCCAGTACATAATATCTTTGTGCATCTAGCTATGTAATCTGAAATTACATTGAATTGCTTCTGGAGAAAGAAGAAAGGCCCAGCATATTCTCAGATTTATATAGTTTAAGATAATTTTTCATATCCATTTACATTAAGAAAGAAGGATTATCTGAGAGCAAAGGCTATGGTCAGGAAATTGTGGAGTATTGCATTAATTCTGAAATGGCTGTATTAAATTAGCCATTTATGGTCTAGGGCTGTATCTGATTTTGTAATGGCAAGTACTCATTAGCTACAGTAAAAGTTTCAGATGGCTGTGACAGTAGACTAGGAGCGACAGCCTTGCAGTCCAGTTCTTAAAGTGTCTTGTGGTTCTTGCAGTGGTAAAAGAACTTGATTTTGTAGCTAAAACTTAAAACTGCATTGACATTTGAGTGGATGGACAGAGTTGGGCTAGTTAAATCCTTGACTACTTTCCTCATTGATCGTGTTTGATGTGTTGTGTCATGCTAGCTGCTCTGTAACGGCACCATCAAGAAATGACACTGGGGAATTCTTGTATCTCTGCAAGAATGTTATGCTGTGCTCTTCCCCTGGAGTTAATCTTGTAGGCTGAAAGACAATTAGAGAGAAGTAGGTTTGAGCAAATACAGAGAGAAGGTTTGGAGGGGTGATGGTGACACTAGGCGATACAAGCTCTTTGGATCTTCTGTGTTGTCAGTTAAGTTGAAAATTCCTTGGGATGGATCAATGGCTTTTCGTTGCAGACCACTTACTGCTTCCTCCACTTGAGGATTTCAGCAGGATAAAAGAAGGAACAACCTCTGCTCAGTTCCTTCCTTGACAGTGAAGATGGCACCAAGCATGTTTATTTCTTTTGTGTACTTCTTGTTGCTCTTGTTTTGTATTTTTTTCATATAAAAATACCCCAAAGCTAGGACAAAATCATACCCATCTGGCATGTGTCTTGGCCTACATGGAGTGGGCATCTGCACTGCCTACTGAGGTGAAGGAATTTAACACTGATAAAAAGGAGGCAAAGCAGTGTAGTGGCAAAACAGTGTAGTACCAAAGCTGACTGTGGGCATCATCTCACCTTGGTGGCTTTCTGCCTGGCTTGAGTGGACAACAGTTTCCATGTGCACCCTGAGCCTGGTGTGGACTCTGGTGCCTGTTACTGATAGAGCTGATTTGCAGTAAACTGCAAAATGATTCATCATCCTCACACTTTAATGCATGTTAGCAGTGCAGATAACCCAGAGGAGTGCTAATTTGTCCTCCTCTCTTGTATTTTATGGAAGCAGTTTGTAGAAACGTTCATGCTTTCTCCTCCTCCAAAAGCAAGTTTGTGTAGCTGTAGCATATGAGAGAGATTGATCATCCTCAAGACAGATATGGCACCAAAACCGGAGGTATGGGTGCAACCAAGTTGAGCCAGGAGCTCAGCATTTACTCTGTGTGTGAAAATTCTTGGATGTAATTTGATCACTTTTAATGACTGTGAGAATCTCAGAAGTAAACCTCAGAGCAAAGCAGCCGTGACTGTGTGGCAGGATTCAAGGGACTTGTGTAATTCTAAAAGATTGAGGAAAATAACCAAGTCTGACAAGAGAAATCAGGAGGCAGAAGCCCCTAAGCATTGAGGGGAATTAAAGAGCCAAAGCAACAAAACAATTGTCAAAAACCCAAATGAAATAAGATCAAGCTAAAGATGTGACAGTGAAGGGTGACAGTGGGGTGGTTACAAAGAGTTGGTGGGGCGGAAGCTTTACAGGATCAGTTTTGTGTTTGAGGGGTTTTGCAGTTAGCTGCCTAGGACCAGCTTTTCCCTGGCAGCAGCAGTGAAGCAGCACAGAAGGGACATTGCTGGGAGATAAGATTTCTAGAACAACCTGACAGTTTGAAATAAAATGTCAACCAATGCTGGTAATGCTGTCCCGGCGCTGGAACGGTGAATAGAGGCGTCAGCACAGAAGTCTGTTGAGCACTGTCGTTCTTCAGTGGATCGTGGCAGTGGAGACATTGAAATCAGTTGGCCTTACTATGCTTTGCCTGCTCCAGTGGGTACTTCTGCACTGTGCATGCCAATCTAACTGAGGTCTGCTTACATTTTCTACCAGGCTTTTTGTCAGGCTTTCTGAATTGAATCGGGGGTTCATACACAGTCACCGGGAAAGAAAGTCAGCTTCAGCACTTCTGTTCTCGTAAACAGTGAAAAACAGTGTACTGCAAGGGTGTTTTTTCAATACTTACCTATAATTAAACATAGCTTTCAATTACATTTACACATTAAAGCTTGTTTTGAAATATTGATAGATAAAAGATAGTGAAAGAAAATTGATACTCTCAGTAGAGTTCTCAGCTTTCTTCAGTGAGCTCACCAGTCTTGTATGTACAGCAGAGCTAGAGCCAAGGTGACTTCTTTGTGCTGGTTGCTAATATATAGTTATGGTAAGGCTCATAGTAGGAGCATACATGCACTGTGGATGTCCAACTTGTTTCTACAGGCAGCTAGTTACAGTTTAAGACAAAGTTAACTTGCTTCTTGGCAAAGGTTCTGTTTCTAGATAAGTTACTGTAACTAGGTGCAGTTGCTACTAGGTTGTTAGACTGGTTTGTTAACTATGGCCTGGTGCCCCTGCTGGTATTGCAGGTGAGATCTTTGCTGTCAATTGGTGAGCTGTTACCCTATGGAGATAGCCTCATAAAACTGCAAAAATTATTTGTGTGCAGTTTGCAATGGGAAAGTTGAAGGTTTCGGCATTTCTTGTGCTTTCTGCTCCTGGAAACAAGTAATGTTCGAGTCTGACCTCTGTGTGCTGAAGGTAACTAGAAAGCACTTTCCAGCTGCATTCTATAGAACAGGCAGTGACCAAAGACTTCAATATAAAACCTCTTAGAAGTCCTTACCAAGAATTACTGATTGTTTGGTTTTACTTGCATGTGTAACTTGTGTTACTGTGGGGCTGCTTATGGATGGAAACGTTTTCAGAATTTTAGGGGGAAAAGAACAAAACAATAAAGCAAAGTGGATTGTATGAAGTGCTGCATGCTTTTTTCTTCATGGTTGGTATAACCATTTCTGTGTTTGTCAGTGTGAGCCATTAAAACAAGTCAACACGATGACATTCTTCAACGTAAATTCTGATTTTGCCTTTGTTGCAGCTGTTTGTGAATGAACTTAGCTGAATATGGATCCGGGTGGTGGAAGTCTTGGATTGCAAACACAAGAATCCAAAATGCCTCACACTATGATTATGCAGGACTTTGGTAAACATTTTAACTATTAAAATAATAAAATCAAGACTGTTTTTCAGGTTTTTGCTATATGTTTGTAAATGACTTAATTCTATTAATGCTGTTTGCATGACTTGGGGAAGAAGACTCAAAATTAAGGTGGTTTAGAATATGTCTTTTTGTGCTTTGATTGCTGATCTTGAAATGGTCACTTCTTACAAAACACTGAAGTAATTCTGAAAATAAAGAAGTCTGACCCAAAGTGCTCTGTCTGAGACAAAAAATTAGCTGAAACTCAGTGGTTTTGTGGTGCATATGCTTCTGCTTCAAATCACATTGACTACTTGTCACATCTTCAACATATGGGAGATGTAAATGGCACCCAGTAAAGGATGGAAACCAACACACAAGCTTTGTGTGCTCACCTGGAATTGTGTCTCCAGGTGTCCTTCAGAGTCTTTCAGTAAATGTGCTGGGAAGTGATGTCTGTCTGTGTGACAACAGGTTACTTGCCAACAGGTTATTATGTAGGCAGCAATTTACAGATCTAGCTAAATCTGCATGGTCACATGTGCTTAGAAGTTTCCTGTGAAGAACATCAATCTTGGGACTGCACTGTTGTATGAAAACCTGCTTTTTTAATGAGCATTCTTTTGTTTGGTGGCAGTGCTAAATAACCTCAGCAGTTTTGAAGGTTTGGAGAAAGGACAGCAAGAAATCTCTAATTTTTTCTTTGTGGGTCTCTATTTCTGCATTATGGCAGGAGATGACCCTTTCAGGTACTGGGAATGGCCATGTTTTTGTTGTAACGTGAATGAATATCCATCAGAGTATACCAAGATAATGGCATTTGCAGTACAGTGCTGGGGATTGTTCTGAAAAGAACTATCTTCTTAAGGTTTTATTCATTAGGATTACAACTGCTATTCATGTGTGAAAATAATTCACTGTGCATTCTTTCTTATGTATAGAAAAGTAGTCTGCAAATATGACTGGTCAGTCAAGTCTGTCACAAACAGGTTTTGGCTTTTAGCCATTCCTTGCAGCGTGGCAAGTGGTTGGAAATTGTACTATGAATACAGCATACCACTCACTTTTACCAAGGCCTGTGCTGCTAAAAGGATAAGAGTCCTTTACTGTGGCAGTAATTAAAGGACACTTCCAGTATGATGCAAGAATTCTGTGAAGGTTCCAGTTGTTTTCCTTAATTTAAAGAGTACGGGCTGCTTTGGATACTCTGTCTTGGATGAAATGCAAAGCATGCATTGTTGGAAAGAAAGGGGTTTGTGCATCTGTGTTTAACTACCTATACAGTTAACCCATTCTTAGGTAAACTTGCTGCTAATGCAATGATTTTAACACTTTTCTCCTCATTCACAATTGTTCCATAGTGGCTGGAATGGCTGGCACTGCTCATATTGATGGAGACCATATTGTTGTATCAGTCCCTGAAGCTGTCCTAGTGTCTGATGTTGTTACCGATGATGGAATAACTCTTGATCACGGCTTAGCAGCTGAAGTTGTCCAAGGACCTGACATCATCACTGAAACTGATGTTGTAACAGAAGGTGTAATTGTTCCTGATTCTGTTTTGGAAGCTGATGTTGCCATCGAAGAAGCTTTAGATACCAGTGATCATGTTTTGACTTCTGATCTAATAACAGAAACCGTTAGAGTTCCTGATCAGGTTTTTGTGGCGGACCTCGTTACGGGTCCCGACGGACATTTGGAGCATGTGGTGCAAGACTCTGTGTCAGGAGCTAACTCACCTACAATGGTTTCAGAAGAAGTTCTTGTAACGAACTCAGATTCTGAGGCAGTCATTCAAGCAGCTGGTACTGTTCCTGGCTCCACAGTGACTATAAAAACAGAAGATGATGATGATGGCAAGAGTACATCTGAAGACTACTTAATGATATCTTGTAAGTTAAACAAAGGTAGATATATACAGGAGATTATCTGAAGTAGAAGTGGTCTGGTGGGGAGAGGTTATATAACTGGATTCTGCTGCATTCTGGAAGTCTCAAGTAGTAATCTGTTGCCCAGTTAATTCTTGGTGTCTGGATTTGGGGGTTCTTGATGGGAAAAAAAAAATCCATTATCACTGATACAGCAAGAAAGAGAGTGACATTTGTGCTGTTGAGTGAATGAGTGTGTCTGTCTGTGCTTCTGAAACTAGGTATTCCTGAAAACAAAGGAAGACACATGAGAAAGTTAAACATTCCACAGATTTTGAGCATAATACTTATTTTGTTTAATATGCAGGTGTATTGCTGTGTGTAGATTTACATCAAAATGTCTTGGGTTTGTTCAACAAAGAAATAAGCTTTTAAGATATCTGGCTCATAAAGTTTTGTGCGTTCATAAAATATTGTTGGTTGTCTATACTGAAAATTATAATTGGCCTTTTATTGTGTGCTGTGCTGTTCTGGACTGAAGTGGACATGAAAGGGTTGTGTGCATTAATTGATCAGCTCTCCAACACTGGGAAGGAGCTGCCCCTGTCAGTTTCCACACAGCACTCAACTCGGAGGAAAGTGTGTGGTCCTATACTGCATGCTGAGTGAAAGGACCTTAGGTATCTTGTGCCTCTTCAGTGGTTCAGTGACACTCAAGGTATCAGTTCTTATTGTTAACAAATTTGGTAAAATGTATGATGGTTCATTTTAGATTTTTGGCTTATTGAAATGTGAGTAGGTCAAAACAGATTTTATTTAGTCAGAAGCAATATGTTACAAAAATGGCAATGCCAAGTGTGTCAAAGTGTCAATCTGTTCACAGCAAGCTGCGTTCACTAAGAGTTTCAAGACAGAGGACAGGACTGGTTAGTGATTATAATGATTTCAGTCTTCCATACCATTTATGTCCTTAAGGAAAAAAACATTTTCTAGTGTTTGGGTTTTGTTCAGTGTAGGATGGACAGCAGTGGTTATTCTTTTAATCATTCTGTCGTTCATGCCATGTGTCACTAAGAGAAGTCCAAAAGGGTTTTTTGGAAAAAGAACCAAAGCCATCTCAGCCTAAAAGCAAAGCAGACCTGCAACAGAAAAATTCCTGTGTGTTTGTAACTAAAGGAGCACCAGTTTTACAGCCAGCTGTTCCTCCTTTCTGACAGAGTACTTAGGATGAGTTGTATTCTGTAACTGCCCTACTGCCAGCTGCGCCTTTGGGAGTGTAAGTAAAGCCATCTTTGGAATTCCTTCCGAGACAGGTAGTGTGATTGGTAACGATGATCGCTGCACTTAAACCACAGCACCTTCAACTGTCAGTAGCAGTTGCCCCACAACCCCAGCTGTCTCTGATACATTGATAGTTTTGTCAAGCATCCTCAAGCCCTACCAGTGACTTTTGTGATATTTGGAAGCCAGTTTGAAACCTAGCCTTCAGCAGATGGTCTGGGTTGGAAGGGACCTCCTCTAAAGGTCATCTAGTCCAACCCCCTCTGCAGTAAGCAGTAAGTATGTATCATGCACTAAAGTAAATCTTTATCATCATGATATGCCTGAGTAATCACAGTTGGTAGCCACATTCTTAATCTGGAATGCTATTTTAAGTAGATAATTATAGAAATTAAAGTGGTCAGAGAATCATAGAATTGTTTCAGTTGGTAAACACCTTTAAGATCATCAAGTCCAATGCAGCACTGCCAGGTCACCACTAAACCACATTCCTCAGCACCACATCTGCATGGCTTTTCAGTCCCTCCAGGGATGCTAACTCCACCACTGCCCTGGGCAGCCTGTTCCAGTGCTTGACAGCCCTTTCCAGGAAGAAATTTTTCCTGGCATCTGACTTAAACCTCCTCTGGTGCAACTTGAGGCCATTTCTTCTCATCTTGTTGCTCACTAGCTGGGAGAAGAGACTGACTCCCACCTTGCTCCAGCCACCTGAGTGGTGTAACATAGAGGAATGTTGAGCTTTTTTACAAGGCAAACCTCACCAAAATGCTCATTTTAAAGAATCTCAAAATACTTAGCTGTCCTTTAATGAATTCTGGCATTTAGAAAGGAAATGTTTGCATAAAATGGCAGATAATGCCCATGGGGAATACTGCCAGCTGTGCTGTGGAACACAGTTCGGGGGCATCTCAAATGCTACATTTTAGGGTATGAAGCTGAGCTGAGTGTGGAATTTTAACTTACTTTACTCTTTTGTTGGGAGTTTCAGCTTCCACACAATGAAAGGTGATTCTTCACTGGTTTAGGATGACAAACCCATGTGGATATTTTATGCACTATTGGTATTTGCATTTTGTCTAAGTACTATTTGGGAAGTAATGAGTTTGTCTTGCTAGCTCTGTAAAGCAGCAGCGTGTGACCGTGCGGCTGGAATTTTTCACTGGAGGAACATCACCGCGCTGTTAACAATCTCCATGCAGATCAATTCAGCTTTGTAAAATCAGCCTGATAAGCATAAGGCTTAAAAATCTTTGCTACATTGGCAGCATATGCCACGAGATACACACGATGCCTTGGTTTAAGTCTCCAGCACCCTTGTTTGAAAGAGACTTGTGAAAAAGGAAGTTGATGCAGAGTGAGTGCATATGGTGTGAGCAGCAGCCCAGTCCATCCCCCCGGAGGTGGGCAGCCGCTGCAGAGCGCACCCCGCCGTGCCAGGGAGCGCTTGGCAGCCCTGGAGCTCAAGGCTTCCCCTTTTGTGTTTTTCAGGTTTGCGATATTCAGAGCCACAGCGGATTGCCAGCTCCCGATCCCTGCGCTGGCCCTGCATGCACTATGCTGCTGACCTCATACCCACCAAAGAACAACACTGGAGCTGGCCTTTAGGGGTAAGGTACTGTTCCACCACCGCCTCCTTTTTAGTGTATGACAATGCAGTGTGACATCATTTGCTAAACATTTAATATTACTACTCCTTCATTGTAACCTCTGAGCTATCAAATAAGCATATCAGACATCAGAAAAATCTGAGTAACTGCAGAGCCACAGGACTTATCTTGCCCTCACGTTAGCCCTATGGGCTCCTCTGGTGGGTGTGATATCACCAGCATAGTGCATGCTGAGGCATCACATGAATTGGGAGCTGGCAATCCACGGTGAATCTGGACATCACACACCTGAAAACAGCAGAGTCAGGTAAGTTTAAAATTGGAAGTGTGCTGAGTTGCCCTTTAAGCCTTGTCTAGTCAGGAGGATTCAGCATATATTTATAAAGCTTCTCTGTTGTGTTTTTTTCAGTTAATTTTAAGTGATGAGATAATAATGTAGTGCTTCTGGTGGATGAGTCAGAACTTGAAGACACTTTCATACTCCACTGACATAAAGCAAGAATTCTCTTCCTGAGAGCTACTGGTGGGAAAAGCCATCAGCTGCTTTAGCACTGACAGGCTGGTGGTCTCTGCCTGAAGTCCTGCTGCTTAACATTTTCATGATCTGTTTTGGTAAAAAGTCCCAGTATGTTGGAACTTGACACAGATTACATGTCCTGCTGAGTTGTTTTCCCCTTACCTAAATGTGCTTCAGGATTAGATTGAAACCATGAAATTTACTTCAGAAAAGACAGCAGTTTAAGCAATAGCAGTTGTGGGTTCAGTGCCTTTTGTTGTTGAGGTATCAAAGCTAAAGGCATCATGACAGTCTGTAGCAGAATTATCTTCTCAGTCCAGTGTATAGTGTTGAGATGTTGTTCTAGTACACTTGGGTTCTCAGAGAGGTGATTTCAGAGGCCCTGGATACACAGGTTTCCTGACAGGCATTGCTGTAGCTCAAATTGTAGAGACTGAGGATCTTTGAAAATCCACAGGATGGTTGATGATGTGAAGTGACCACAGGTCTGAAAAATCATGTCATATGGTTGCCCCTCTAAGAGAAGGCCTCCTGTTTTTTAAAGGATAGTGAAGATTTGGGGGCTTTGCTCAAAGTGGTAAAACACAGCATGTGAGTCTACCTCATATTTTTGCCTGAAAATATTTATTCTTCTAAAGGTGTAAAGCTACTTGGTTTTTTCTTTACTTAATCTTGTTATTTTACAATTGGTGTCCTACTAAGGCAACTATCTACAACTGTCTGTTTCTTTCTTACATTGCCTCACCAGATACATGCTGATGGACAGTCATGTGTCCCCCAGGGAGGCTGTGGGTATTTCCTCCCTTGGGGGTGTTCAAGGCCAGGTTGGATGAGGCCTTCAACAGTGGAGTCTAGCGTCCCTGCCCGTGATGGGAAGGTTGGAGTGGAAGATCTCTAAGGTCCCTTCCAACCTGAGCCATTCTGTGGTGTAATTGTATGAGGTTTTGCCATAATGAAGAGTTCTTACCCCATACATGTGATTACTCCTCTGCCCATTAGGAATTTACTGTAATTAACTAACCTCCCAGCAGGGCAATATTTCCTGTCTCTGTCAAACTAATAATACACGTTTGTAAATTTCTGAGGTTAGAAAAAGTTGGTGTTGCTTGAGTTACAGATTTGAAAATAACTTCACTACCACCTACCAATTCTAAAATTACAGCAGCAGCAGCTCACAATTAGTGAGTTCTTCCACCAGCCTTTAAAGTCTTCCTGCGTCTTGGCAGCACGTCTAGGCAGGCAGCTATATATACATCATCACCCCTGCCTCGTACTCCTGGTTACCTCCACTCTCTCCAAGACTCAGACATGCAGTGGAAGTGTTCTTTGTACTAAAATTAAATGTATGTCTGTCATTTTGAAGGATATGGATGAGAGATGTGGCTGTGGATAATTCTAAAAGCCATGCAAGAAAGCAAATGGTCTTGATATACATACAGGCAGTGTATGGAAATACTTCTTCCAAGAGCAGTACTTTAGCATCTTCCCTTTTCCTGTTAGCAGGGGGTGCATAATCCTCTCTTCTAATGACTCCATTCTGGCAGCACCAAAATGTCCATCAGCTGGGGCAGTAGCTCTCCCATACTGGGTGAAAGATGTGCTAATAACCTAATGGTGGTGAACTTAGGTGCCAAAAGACCGTGCACAGCTCTCTGCTGTGGGTTTTTCTTCTGTGGTGTTCATACTCTTACTGTTCTCACTGTCCTGAAAGGGAACCTGTAGGCCAGGCAGTACATGGCACATTCTGACAGCTGTTTGATGTGTTGATGTTGCTGGCATCAATTTCCATAGAGATTGAGAGTGTTTTATTAAAAAGCAAAACCTCTTCACCCTGAGATTCTGGTTTTTCCTAGTGATCCAAGTTGGCTATTTCTTAACAATGCAATGAACCACTTACTTACAAAATGAAACAGCTAAAACATAGCAGTCTTTCCATTTCATTGTCATCAAATACATAATTTCTAGAGGTTCTAACAATACTTATTTGTACATCATATCTAGTTCTGTCCTTGATAATGTATGATGCAGTCCAAGATTTGTGAAGTAGAGTTAAGGTTCCTTGATATGGGGGTGAGAAATGCTGTTAGTTGGATAGGTTTTTGCATGGAATCCTCTCTGTGCAGTGGGAGCAGCTTAGTTTTGGGATTGCTGTGGTGGATTCCTGCCCTCCTGCTGCAGGAAAGGTTCTGAGCCACCTTGCTCGGCTGCCTGGATTACCTCAGTACACCAGGCTGTGGCCTGAAGTAGTTCAAAGCAGCTCTTTCAGAGCTGCACTGAGGCCAACAAACTTAAGAGGGGGATTGGGAATGACCACAGGCATGACTAAGTAAGCCAGCCTGTCCTCAGGAAACAGCATGGAATAGACTTCTTGGTCACACTGCTGTCCCTAATATTAATGTAAGGCATGTATTTTAATGTTCTGTATGCAGTGAA
The DNA here is from genome assembly GCF_014839835.1 of Dryobates pubescens. NCBI lineage: Eukaryota > Metazoa > Chordata > Aves > Piciformes > Picidae > Dryobates > Dryobates pubescens. Next base: position 2,380,409 of record NC_071629.1, on the reverse strand, counting down.
TTGCTGTTTCTCTGAATGCATTTAATTCAGATCTTGTTTCTGTTCTGTGGAATTCTGCTGTATCTCCAGTTCTCCATCAGGTGTTAGGCATTGCACAGGTCTGTGTTGGCCAGCTGCACAGGAGCTAATGTTGCCCACTGAGAGAAGTGTGTTGGCAGTGCAGGTGTCAGAAAGATGCTTAGTTCAGTGGCCTCTGTACTGGCAGTTTGGGGCATATGTATGGATATCAGTGAATACCCTGTCTACCAAAGTAGTGTTAGTTCTGCACTTTTAACAGCTTTAGTGTATTTTTTGTTGTAGAATTTATGAGCATTACATATGTATGTGATATGTGTGTTATGTATATGAGCAATATGCAGACAAAATAATCAGAGTGACTGAGTTGCATACCTAAAGAAGGAGAAGTCAGTTTCACGTAGCAATCTGCGGATTTATTGCCCCTGAATCTTTGAATCTCTCCAGCAATCTTCATTAATGTCTATGTTTTCTAGTGGATAAGATCATCATGTCTTCGAGGGTGAAGATGTACTCAAGTTTTTGATGCACACTTCTTTAAGTGGGAATGGCCTACAAATCATCATCAGTAGTTTCAGTCACTGAATTTTAGTCACCGGTACTCAGAGCGACAAAATGTTTTGGGACTCTTAGACTTGTGGCAGGCAATTCTGGGTTAAGTTCTAACATTTTTTTTTAATAGATGCTTAATTGCACTTACTGATACATTTTTGCTAAGTGTCATAGTCTCAAACATGAGCAATTACCACATTCTCTTTGAGACAAGCTCATTCTGTAACTCTCGTTGTGTTTCCTGTGTTGCTATAAAATGGGTGCTGAGCTTCTGGAGCCTCTTTTAGGTATCTGGAGATTAACTCTTTTGTTAAGGCCTTTTATGAAGACAAACCTTTACTGTGCATGAGGATAATAGCAGAGAAAATCATGCTACTCATTACTTTGACTTGGAAAAAGTGTTTTTGAACTTCATTATTCTTCTCTTATCTTTACAGTGGATGATGTTGGAGAAAAATTGGACCACATAGGAAGCACTCCCTTAAAAATCAGTACCGAGGTGACAAACGATGATGTTGCTAAAGATGATGGGTTTGGTTCAGAAGTTATCAAAGTGTACATATTTAAAGCTGAAGCTGAAGATGATGTTGAAATAGGTATCCTTTAAATTCTGTGCATTGTGAAGTATTTCAGGGTCTTTTTGTAGTTCTTAATTTCATGTAATCCACCAACTGGAATGTTGTGTACAAGTGCTGTTTGTGGAGGCTGCCCATGTGTGGTACATGCTGGGGGTGTGTTTGTCTCAAGTTCTCTTTTGATTAGCAGTGTTTATTTTCAGGCAGCCAGAGCCCAAATGTCGAAGTGGTTCAGTGTCTGCAGCTGGTTTTCAGCTGCTGCTTTTCTCTGATGTTGCAAGACTCTCAGCACAGAAAAGCCTCTAGAGTGGATTCCTCTCATTGAGCAGTCTTTGATGGCCTTAATGCAGAAGGAAGGGAAGATTGCTGGAGTTTTACACACACAGTTGTTTCCAGACTGAGAATTCCTCCACAGTTTTCGTTTGTTCTGTTCATCATAGCTTGTGAAAGCGGAGTTCCTCATACAGTTGTCCTCAGAACTGAAACCTGTGTCTTATTCCACTTCATCCTTTGCATTTAGGTACTGAATCTCTGCCTCATTGGTCTGGAGCCCTAGAGCCGCTCACAGGGCAGAACAGCTGGCTCTGTTCCTCCTGGAACGGAGTAGGGAGTTTATCTCCCATAGCTTGATGGCATTGGCCTGGCTGTGCTGTGAAAATCTCCAGCTTTAGACAGAGCCATGGATTTGATCAGTAAACTCCTCCAATGGCCAACAATCCTGGCACTGTTGTTCAAGTAGCTTGAACTGTTACATAAGGAAACTTTTGGCTGTTCACTGCCTTTATTTCTCTTCTCTGAGGAACAAGTCATCATTTCAGCTCAAGTTAATGGCAAAACCAGGATCCTTCCAGGGATGATCAGACTGCTAGCTAGTAGGACAACTTGCTTTGGTTTTCTCTGTCTCCCAGAGTAGGTTCAGAATGAGTTAAACTGTCTTAAGAGTTGCTTGGTATCTTTTGCAGGGTGATACAGTGTAGATTTAAGACCCTGTTTATTGAGTCCTTCACAAAGTTGCCAAAGTAACTTCCCACGTTTTGCTCTCCTGTGTGGAACAGACGGTCTCTCATTTGGCTGAAGATCAGTGAGTGTTTCTGTAAGGCCCTTGGACTTTGGCTATTTCATCCTTAATTCCTCCAGTATGAGAATGAGGTGGTGAAGACCACGAGCTTCCTAAGACCATGGGGAAAGGATCTAGAGAAGCAGCATCTTAACATCCCTTCTTTGTTCTGACATCTGTTTCACCTGCTACTTCCAACATGCATTGCCAGGCCCTGCTCTTGAAATACAGTTTCTCCCCTGGGGGTAGGTTGTTAGTTTTGAGGGACAGGCTGCTAATGCAGCAGCAGGAGGAATCCAAACCTCTTATGCCTCAAACTAATTTGCAGCAGGGATGTACTTGTCAGCTACTTTGAGTGCTTCTGATACAGCCATGAGGCAGTCCTGGCAAACTACCCCCTTATTACTGGTGAGTGCTTCCCTTGGGAAAGAGCTGATTGTGTGGTGGTGAATGTTTGCTGCTCAGCAGTGAGGAATACAGGACCCAGGATGAGAGTCTTGACAAAGAATGTTTGAGATTCAGGATTACCTCTTAGCAGCAGTAGGTGTTCGAGCAGCATCTTCTGCCGTTGGGTGTGATTTATACCATCACGTTACACACCTTGCAGTGGAGATTACTTCTCTTTTAATTCTTCAGAGTTACCCTAGCTGTTTCAATTATCATAATGACCATTGGTAGTGGCAGGCAAGGACTCTCAATTTAGCAGGTGCTAGCTGCAGCTTCTTACTGTTCAGTCCCTGAGATGCATGGAAGACTGAGCATCAGTATTTGTCAGCTACCTCTCAGACTCAAGCAGCAATACCAACATCCAGGCTGCAACATCATCTTTTGCCTCTCTTAAGTCAGTCAGTGGGCCAAAGCTTATTAGTCATCTAGGACTGGGCAGTTGTTCTCATTCTTTCCAGCTTCAGCCTGTTGTCTCCAGGGCTTTGGTGCAGCACCTTATGCCCTTGCTAGTCTTTATCTCTAGATATTGTTTTTGTTGAAGTGACATTTGCTGCCAGTCACTTCAACAACAAAAACATTATCTAGAGATGTGTGTCCCCAGTATAAATTCCTGCTCAAGCCTGTTGGTGAGTCTGAGACATGAGCATAGTCTTTGTAAGAAAAATTGTCTAACAATCAGTTTGCAAGGTGAATAAGCAGGATTTTGGAAGAGGAAGAGGTGTAAGAATTAGCTGTCCGCATCTCAAGAGAATTAGAAGACTGTGTTTGGGGCAGGATTAGAATTAGAGTCCTTTCTTTGGTGGGCATGGGCAGGCATGTGTTTCCCTTCACACCTGAGTTCACTGCTAGCATGAATCAAAGGCTCTTGATCCTTCTTGGGTAGTGGTGGTTCAGTCTTGAATTTATCAGGACCCACTGAGAGATCTTTTTCCTTATCTGCTCCAAAATGTTTACCTCACACGGCTTTATGACCGATGTGGATGTAAAAGCATTTGGTTAGAGTTTTATGAAATAGCTTTGTTGTACATAAGAAAAAAACAACACTAAAATCTGAAATTAATCTTGAGAGTGGCTTTGTTTACATTCACTTAATGTGTTTAACTTCTTTTTGTTAAAGGTGGGACAGAAATCGTCACAGAGAGTGACTTTCACAACGGGCATTCTGTAGCTGGAGTAATTGAGCAAGGAGGTGTTGGTAGAATGCAACGAGAAAAAATGGTTTACATGGCTGTTAAGGACTCTTCTCAGGAAGATGAAGATATCAGTAAGCATAATAAGAAACATTTTTGTTTGTCATCCTGCTTTGTCCAATAATACAAACACCATTCTCAAGGACCTTTTCAGTTGTACTGAAGGATTCTTTAGCCTGAAGTAGTCAAAACCGAAGCTTATCTTCCCTGAAAATAAAAAAAGCCAGGCTATAATTATTTTTGAATAATGCACTTTGTGCCTGCTGTACCCAATCATTTAATGATTTATATTAAATTAAACATGCCCATGGATAAAGTTAATGAGGTTAGTCACATTTCTTATTCTTCCATTTTAATCACCATGTTTAATCAGCTTCCTGGCAAAGTGGCCAATCAGTGTCGTCCGTTACAAGCTGCTAGGTTTGTATGTTTGAACTGGTGTTGGTGTTTGGCTTGGGTTTGTATTGATTGATAATGTGTTCTATCTCTCAAAGGAAGGTCTGAATAAACAGTGATCCCCTAAGGAAAAGGGTGGTTCTAAATGCCAAAGGAGGAAAAGTCATTTAGCACGGGTATCGAGCAGAGTGAGAGCAAAGTAAATGAATGAGCAGATAAAATTAATGATTTCTTCTTCTTCTTCTTTAACCCAGGCTGTGCTGAAATAGCAGATGAAGTTTATATGGAAGTTATTGTAGGTGAAGAAGAAGCCACATCACTTCCAGACACACAGATTGAAGACTCTAGTGTGAATAAAACTTTTGTCCCTGTTGCTTGGGCTGCTGCTTACGGTAGGAACCTGTATGCTTATTTCCTGCAGTCTCATCATTTTCTCTCTGTCTTCCAGAACCTGTGCAAATGTCATCATCTCTCACTTTTCCTCTAGGGGTTTGGAAGCAGCTCCTCCTGATCTCTTAGCAGTCTCTTTTCTGGGATAGAAAGGAAATCTGTTAGGAGAATTTCTATACTGCTCCTGATTCTGGCTCAGATGTACAGAACATGTGGCTTTTAATGGTTGTTTAAGCTGACTTTGAGGATCTTAGAGAAGCAAGGATAGCCTGAATTATTTTATGTGAGCCCTAGGAGAAAGGAGAAAAAAACTGGGGAAAGGGAATGGTAGGAATAAATGTGTAAACACGTTCCTAATCATTTCAGTTTATTTATCTGTTTTAAGCCTGTTAGTCCTTCAGGGTAGAAACAAAAAGAAAACAGGTAATCTGTTCTCTGCAGCCAAATATCTTACCAGGATACATTGTAAATTCTGACTATTACTCTATGTCATATTCTGTTCTCTGATTTTGGCATGTTAAGTGTATATTAAGAGGTCATCCATGGTTTATGTTATAATTAAGCAAGTTAATTAAAATTCATGGGTGTGATATTTCTCAGTATTTGGGCCAATAAAGTGGTTTAGAACCACAAAGCCTTGGCAAATGAGGAATATGCTCTTAAGGTATTTCTTCTCCATCTCCCAGAACTTTGTAGTGCCTTGCATAGATGAGTTCTGAGCAGCTGATAAGGTACAGGTCTTCTTACCTGCTCCAGAGAGATCAAGTACTTCTGTCTCAAGAACAAATGGTGTATTTCAGATAATCCTTTCTGGATTGCAATTTGAGGTTATATTCAAGGTTCAGGGTTTGCAGAAACAAGCATATTAATTATGCCAAGCAGGGAAGACAGTCAGCATGGGGAGCATGCAAACAGTTTTAGTGGTTATCAAATACTCACAGAGATGGGATTTCGTTTCCTGGGGCTCTTGATTGCAAAACGCTGAACCGATGGAGAACTGCACTGAGAGTTACGTTAAGCAAGAGTTCTTAGCAGCTACATCACTTCTCTCAGACTTGAAAGCCATCACCTTTAAAAAGAGTTCTAATTTATAATGACTAAAATACCCTTCTCTGCAGGAGATGAAAGAAGGGTACCCAGAAGATACGAAGATGGTCAAGCGGCAGGTAAGAGCATGTACCTGTGCTTGGTACAGCTGTAAAGCTAACTTGCTGCCTTTAGAAACACAGACGTTTGTGTGTGTCAGGTCTCTGCCTCAGTGAATGCAAAAAGCTAGCCGTAAAGTACATACTGAAGGACTCCAAGGTCTTTCTCTACTGTTTTGAGATGAGAACAATTGTAGATGTGTTGCAGGACTTCAGAGTGGGTGGGGAAGTTGGGAGGATTCGCCAGGATTTTTAATACAGTTCTGTAATCAGTAGAAATGAAGGAGTTGTTCAGAAGTAAAACTAAGTTACGTGAAACACCCAGCATAGCTCATGAGAAATGAATGCCTCCAGGAGTGTATTTAATAACAGCACTGAAACAACTCTGTTACTGACTTCTGCCGGCAAAACCGGTGTTTTCTGTTGGCACTCTTCTATTGGCATCTGTTGATGGTAGAGGAATGGGTGGTGTGTTTTTAGAGCAAGTAGATAATGCTGCTGTGCAAGTCCAGTCATCAGTCCCAAAGGAGAGCATTGTTTAAGGTTTTTTACGGTGTCTAATTTTTGTTTCTAGGAAATAACTTGGATACACGATTAGAAAACAAAAACGGTAATGCAACACAGTACCTGCAGATTTGTGATAGCATTAGCACTAATAGAGTGCTCAAACAAAAAACCAAGAAAAGGAGGAGAGGAGAGGCCAGGCAATGGCAAACAGGTAAACACTGTATGGTTACGCGTCTTGTCACGGAGTGGCGCTTACGCCTCCGCTGGGCCTTCTGATTGTCCTTAAGCCGATGCAGAATTCGAAGCTAGAAATGATGATTTGCATATTTCCTGTGTCCTTCCCCCCTCCAATTCTGTGCGTAGCAAATGTCGTAATCTCTGCTATCCAGAGGCAGCACACTTAGGGCCGCTGCAGTTCATTTGCAAGCTCTTAGAGAGCCGCCGTGGGTCTGTTCACCGCCCGTACGGTGTTACTGATCTGTGCGAGCAGTTCCTAAAGCAGAACTACCTAAACTATAGGTGCTGTGGATTGGTTGTTTTTAAACTGCTGAACCATTCTCTGCCTGCTGCAAGTGTAAGTGCATGAATCTGAACAGCAGTTGGCTGATTTAAAGCTTCTTAGTCAGTAAACTTGTTTCCTTCATAACTTATTTTTGTTTGTTTAAAAACAGCTGTTATAATAGGTCCTGATGGACAGCCCTTAACAGTTTACCCTTGTCATATTTGTGGGAAAAAATTTAAATCCAGAGGATTCTTGAAAAGGCACATGAAGAATCACCCGGATCACATGATCAAGAAGAAGTACCAGTGTACAGACTGTGACTTTACAACCAACAAAAAAGTAAGTTTCCATAATCATCTGGAAAGCCATAAACTTATCAATAAAGTTGATAAAACCCATGAGTTTACAGAATACACGAGAAGATACAGAGAAGCAAGCCCCTTGAGCTCTAACAAACTCATACTGAGGGACAAAGAGCCTAAACTGCACAAGTGCAAATATTGTGACTATGAAACTGCAGAGCAGGGACTACTCAACAGACATCTGCTCGCAGTTCACAGTAAGAACTTCCCGCACGTGTGTGTGGAGTGTGGGAAAGGATTCCGTCACCCGTCAGAGCTGAAAAAGCATATGAGGACCCACACTGGGGAAAAGCCATACCAGTGTCAGCACTGTGTCTTCAGGTGTGCTGATCAGTCCAACCTGAAAACCCACATCAAAACCAAACACGGGACTGATCTGCCCTTTAAGTGCGAGCACTGTCCCCAGGCGTTCACAGACGAGAAAGAACTGCAGCAGCACACAGAGTTATTCCAAGGGCATAAGACTCACCAGTGTCCACATTGTGACCATAAGAGCACCAATTCGAGTGACCTGAAGCGACACATTATTTCAGTGCACACAAAGGATTTTCCCCACAAGTGCGAGGTCTGTGAGAAAGGCTTCCACCGCCCCTCCGAGCTCAAAAAGCATAGCGAGACCCATAAAGGTAAAAAGGTCCATCAGTGTAGGCACTGTGACTTCAAAACCTCAGATCCTTTTGTACTTAGCGGGCACATCCTCTCGGTTCACACCAAGGACCTGCCTTTTAAATGCAAAAGATGTAAAAGAGGATTTAGGCAGCAAACTGAACTGAAGAAGCACATGAAGACCCACAGCGGGAGGAAGGTTTATCAGTGCCAGTATTGTGAGTACAGCACCACGGACGCGTCGGGCTTCAAGCGGCACGTCATATCCATACACACTAAAGACTACCCACACAGGTGTGAGTATTGCAAAAAGGGATTCCGTAGGCCATCTGAAAAAAATCAGCATATAATGAGGCACCACAAAGAGGCCATCCTGTAATATATCATCTCCAGAAGGAAGCAATTTAGAAACTGTGATATGCTAATTGGGGGGGGTGGCGGGGGGAAATCTCTCATGAACTGTTTCTCCTGGTTTCAAAGCTTGATATTAAATCATAACTTTACATTCTTTGTATTAAAAGTCTTAAAAGTATTAGGGTTGGCAGGGGATCTCATAGCCCTATGATTGTTGCTTATCAGAACCTGAAGAGCACTATGGAATGCAGAAGGATGGATGAATGTCTTAAATTTGCAGAAAGATGGATGAATGTCTTCAGAGTAATAGTGTTACACATTGTTAAGCTAGAGAAGGCAAAGCCGGGTGGTTGTGTTACCAGTTTTGTCAGGAACAGCACTTGTCTCCAATAGGAAAACAGTTGAGATGGGGGGGGGGTTACAACCAAGTCTAACTTGTGCAGTTCAAGAGGGGAGTGTCAGTCCCTTGATCATAGCGGTTTTAAATCGTGCCTGGAACTTGAATTCCAGAACTGGTCAAATTTTTGGGGGGTTGTCCCTTCTTTTTCCTTTTTTTTTTGTTTTTTCCCTCAATGTGTTTTGGTTTTGTTTGGTTTGGGTTTTTTTTAAAGCATTTCATTGGGAAACCTTTTTGTTTCCTTTATTAGTTTAGGTCCAACAAGTAATTTTGTAATGGTTTTCAAAGCTGCTAACCTATTCTATTGCAGGATATGATGTTTAAGATAGAGCATTACGTTATGATCTCCAAGGTGGTGTTCTGGTGCTAGGGTTAAAGATGCCTATGTATATAATTTCCCTTTTTTTATCTGAAACTGCAGTTGAATGTTGTTCAGTATGGCACATATAACGAAATTAACTTTTGAATTTGACTTTGTTTTTTTCTTTTTTTAAGGATAAAATGGATGCAGCTCAAAGTGTTGGGGCTCAACACTGATCTTTTTTCTCACTACTTTAAAATCTTCTCTAAAAAAAAAAAACACAAAAAAAAAAGAGTAAGAAAAAACAGAGTTGAAAAATGTAGGGGGTTTTAATTCCAATGCAAAGTGCTTAGGAGTTCTTTAGGGCGGTGTTCTTAACAGGTATGGCTGTTATTGTCCTACTTCCTAACAGGAAATTTTCAAGATAGACATAAAAATTGCACCTTTTAATCAATTCTTTAATGGAAAAATAAATGAATAAATGTATACCATACTATAAATGTGCATTTTCAATCTGTAAAGAAAGTATATATGCAGTATTTAACCAGAGAAATACGCTGCCACTAGAGTTTGGAGGTGGATCTTCAGTTTCCAGTGTATCCATTGCAAATATGCATCCCTTTAAACAACGCTTTGTGTTAGCATGCTGCGAATCAAATGGCGCTTAATATAACGAGCTGGTCTAGGGCTATTTAATGACAAACCTGTTCATAAATGTTATGCATATAATGTGTATTTTTTACCTTTTTTAGTTGCTTCATGTTGCACACAGCTGTTCACATGATAAATTGTACCTTCATGCTATAGCGTGGCTTTGTGTTTCAGATAATGGTCATCCTTTGGTTTTGCTTTGGGTTTGGGTTTCGTTTTGTTCTGTTTGGGGGTTCTTTTGCACCAGATGAGAATCAGTTCCTTGAGAATAAATTTTTTTTATATTTCTAAACTTCAGAAAGTTGAATTTGGGAAATCTCTTAGGACAAAACCTACGTGTTTTCTGTGGCTGTAAAAACTGATGTACACGCTGTAAAATAAGGTTGTCACTGTTCTGTGGGATTATGATTTCTCAATGTGTTACTCATCGTAACGGGCATACAATAAAACGCATCTCTTGCACTCCAAAGCTTTTGGAGTTTGCTTTTCATTTGTGGCCTCTAGGAAAGACTCATCCTGTGTAAACTGGCCTCATCTGATCAGTTGCTAATTAACATGTGACAGCAGCTCGAGTAAACAGGTTGTTGGTGCTGTATTTGTCAGACACTGGGGGGGAGTGTTGGGGCTTGATTTGACGCCTTAAAGTTGCAGGTAGTGCATTTGTGCTGACTTCTGAAACAACTGGAGTGTGGCACTGGCATTCCTTTGGCACTTCTTCCTTCAAGTAAGGAGAACATGAAACGTCTCAGGTGTTTGGGGAAGAGCCAGGTAGGTTTTGTCTTTTTATCCACGTAATAGCAGCTTGCCAATGAAATAGTAAAACCTTTGCTCTCTTGATTTCTCTCTCTTTTTAGAGTCCTTGAATTGTGACATCAGTAATAGATTAAAACCTTCAAGAAGAGTGCAATATTAAATCAACTCTTCAGCAAGGATTCCCAATGGGCTTTTAGCCAGGTTTTGTACCAAAACCCATCAGTGGTACAGACCTGTTATGAATCCTTTTTTGTTCAGGCTGTTTATTTTGTGTGCCCAGCAGTCACAGGGGGAGGTAGGAGCAGTAAAAAAAACAACCAAACTAACAATTGTGGGGTTTTGACTATTGTAATGCTTTACTCCTGAACATTATATTGAGCACACTGACTGAAAGAGTTTCTTCACAGCAGACTGAAGAGGATGATGCAGACTCTGGCAAAGCGCAGGTCCATGCCGGCTGGCACAGAATAATCAGGTACTCGGGATTTTAAATGTTTTCTATGGCCAGCATGGTAGAATGACTTAACCCCACCTTGCCCAAGAGCCACAGATCAGGATGTGGGGTTAGAAATGGCAGAACTCAAAACTTCTGGAGAGCAGTGTGAAATCAGGACATGATGTCCTGAAGTGGTGTGTTCCCGTCCTGGGCTGCCAATAGTATTGTTCGTATGTGGTGTTTGCTGGTGAGCTTAGTGGAGTTCACATTTTACAGTGTGTATCTGGGGATGACAGTGGTGTTTCTTCCAGGTGGTGCACTGAAAGGCTTTGACCCTTATGCATCTGATAGTTTAAAGTTACACAGCTGGGTTAATTCTTTCTGTGATCCACCATTGTTTGGTGTAAGGTGGTGGATTAGTTCAAAGTCAGCGAGTGGCAGCTACTGTTCTCGGAGCATCGCTTTGTTACCTACGGTTTCTATTGTGTCCAGGGTTTTTTCTTGCCCTAGAAGTGCTTACCATAATAGGCACAAAAGGGTTTTGAGCCTATTGAATGATGGCAGAAAGTATATGGTGGATGCTGCTTAAAAGTTTACAGTGACAGCTTCATCATTATATAATGGGATGATTAAGCTCTGTAACAGTCTGCCAGCCCACCTGATGGGATTTGGATTTCGTTAGGAGAAAATTCATACCTTTGGAACATAAAAATCTGTGAGGAATGTGTTTTTCAAGTGCAGGAGGAGAATAGTGGTTGGAAACCCCACAACTGCGGTGGTTTATTACCAGCTGTGGTGCAGATAAGAGCAGGTGTGAGGGACTTGAAGCAGGTAGAGACTGGTGCAATCTTCTGTGTGTGAGCCCTGCTTTTTGTGCTGGCTGGGTGGAGAAGCCAGGCTGTTACACATAGCAGGATGGTTACAGGCAGCCTTGCCCTGTGTGAAGTCTCAAGATGAGTTGCCACTTCTCTTTTGCTGGCTTCACTGCCTTAGCAGTTTGAGCATTTCTTTCTTCTTTACTAATTGTTTGTCTCTTCTCCTTGCAGCATATGGACAGTGAAACCCAGCTAAGGAGGACTGGAATCAAGGCCTGTCAGGAGAAGAAAAGCCTTGAGACTTAACCCACAGAGTGTTAAGGTTAATGGTGATCATGGAAAAGCCCTGCAGTAAGTCAGCAAATTACTTTGTGGCTCCTTCACTCAGGGTAACTGCACAGCTAAGCAGAGATAGCAGTGTGGTGGCATTAAACACGTGGTGGTTTTCCTCCTTTATCATTTAGGTCACTACAGTCATTAGAGGGCAGTGTAGCCAAAATGGTTTATTGGGCTAGAACACACTGGTCCTATTCTGTGCAACTAGCATATGAACTCTCTGGTTTCTGTTCCACCTAACTGCTACAGAGAACACTGTGAGCTGTTCTAGACTCCAGTCAGTGCTGACTTCTGAATGAGGAGTGCTCTCCCCTCTAAAATATTTAACTAATTACAGCCTCCTTCTGTAGAGTTAGGCTCAAGTGATTGCTGTTTGAGGGTGCAAACCACCTCAACCCAGCCCCTCCAGCCTACCCCTTAGACAGATGTTTCCCATACAGACAGACAGGATTCAGCAAGTTCCACTTTGGTTTATTGTAAGATAGTTCCACTTAGTTCCAGCATTCTTTCACCCTGAAAGGTTCTGATACACGTTACTTGTGAATGGAAGGCTATGGCTGCAGAAAGAGCAAAGCAAGAACCCCCTGAGGAAGAGCTAGCACCTTTGATTGCATAGTTTAAAGTTTCCCCCTATGATTCTCTGCAGAGTGTTGCTTAGGCACCTATTCAATTATTAATAGCTGCTCATTCTAAGAGAAGTTCTGTGGTCCTGCAAGGAGCAAAAGTTGTCAGTGGAGGGCTGGTCTGATAATGAGTCTGTGAGCTATTTCCATACTGTTTCACACCAAGGTCTTGACATTTTCAAGCCCAGCTTGGGGCTTTGGGGCCTTACAGAGGTTCAGCTGAGGTCCATCACCCCTGAGGGCAAGGATGTTCTCTGGAACCAGCACCTGCCCCACCACGGTGCTGAGCCAGGGAACTCTGGTATGGGCCAGGGTAGTAGCTCAGGGTGAGTTGTTGCAGAGCTGTAGTACATTCAGGATTTCCCCTGTGTGTTCTAGCTTCCCAGCCACAGACAGGTGTAAGCAGCTTTTAGTGAGGTACTCCTAAGGTTTCTCCTGATTGCAGTGTCTGGGTTTGCTCCACCTCCACTAGGCAGTGGCAGATAACCAGCAGCCTGTGACTGTGCTGAAAGCAGCCCCTCGCTATGGTGGGATGCAGAGCAAGTGGCAGGAGAGGAGAGTATGGCAAATAGTGCAAAGAGTGAAGGTCTCAGACGGCTTCCTTTTGTCTCTTAGATTGTTTCAGTGGCTGAAGAACAGAAGAGAAGTCCACAAAGGCAGGGCCTGCTGCTGTCACCTGAGCAGAGTGTGTGAACAAGCACGCTTTACGTGGCTGGCAGTGTAACAGTGCTTCAAGGTGAGAGGATCTGTCTTCTCCATCTTCATGCTTCCTTGCCTTTAACATCTTCTCCAGACTTTTCCCTATCAGACAATCATTTTTGGATGCAGAATAGCAGAAAGTAAAGCAGTTTTAATTGTTGTTAACTCCTTTGAGCAGCTGATAGCTGAGAGTTCTCTTTCATTCCTGGAAGAACCAAGTGTCTTGTTAGAAGGAGACACAGACATTGCAGTCCAATCAACCACTCCTGCCAGCTCCCTAAAGCCTGTCTTTTATCATCCTGGCCTCCCAAAATGCAGAGCACACAACTCCTTTCCATGTTTTATCATGGAAAGTGTGAGTAACTTTTCCAGGGAGCTAGGAAGGAGGCAGCTTCCACTTCATTTGTGCAATTTCTTTATTAATGTTAAAGTCCTTGACAATTAGCCCCGAGGGTTACTCGAGGTCAAAGTTCCCCCTCTGTGACCGCGTTGGGGTTATTTACTTGAGGTCACAATGCACCAGGATGAGTTTCAGTGATCAGCAGCAACGCACTGCCGTTTGCTAACGACTTCGACCTTTTATGTTGTTAGCCCACGGCAGAGCACACCAGATGTTTGACCCTGGTCTGCTCAGGCTGCTCCCACCACTCTCATGTCCTTGGTCACATCCCTTCAAAGCTACTGGCTCAGCACTGCTGTAGCTGTGCTGCTTTCTCAGGTCTCCCCCTTGCACTCAGCGTTGGCAGCATTGCCGTGTGCCTTTGTGACAGAAGCAGCTTCTGCAGTCCTCTTCCTTCTCTTTCTACTCTGAATTGCTCCTTAAAACATCACTGCTTTTCCGGGATTCCTGGGTTAGTCACTGCCCTGCCTCATTGTCGGTGTCAGGGACGTGGTGCTTACTAGTCTGGAGTCACACAGCTGCTTCAGAGGAACGCTGCCCACCCACAATAACGCCCTCACCCGAGAGCACAACAGGGATAAAGTTCTGCCCAACTACCTTCCCTGTCCTGAGATGCCCGAAGACTGCCCTGTGCCCGCGGGCAGAGACTGCTGTCAGGGCAAAGCCACTTCTTTTGTGCAAAGCATTTGCGTGTCAGGGAGCACAACAAAAGATTCTTTCATGTCTACCCCACCCCGCAATTAACTACTTCAGTGCAACAGACAATTCAGGTCCTTGACTTTAATCACTTTGCTGTTGGCAGCCAAGTTCAACTAAAGCTGGGGCTCTTTGAAGTTCCCCTGGATATTTGGGAATCGCAGAGGCTGAAGAAGTCAGTCTCTGGCTGTACTCACATGTTTCCAGATCTCTCCAGTCCTCTCAATTACGATCGTTTGTGATTTATTGACTGGTGATGTGACCTTGTAGTCATCAGACAGGAGACCCAGGATCGGATACTGATTCCTGTACCTGTAGTAAGGAGAGTTGCAAACCTGTGGACTGAGATCTGCACACCCCTGACTGCTCTCACCAGAGTCCTTCCGGCCATTAACCCCCAAAGGTTTTTCCACTAGTGAGTAAGTAGCTAACGCAGACATTTAGATGGCCACCCCTCCACTCACTGTTACAGTGCTGAGCACTGAACCCTCGCCCGAGAACCTCTCTGCACGTTTCCCCCAGAAGGGTAGGATCAGGCGGGAAGCCCTTGGCTAACAGAGGCGGTACGACAACAATGGGAGGTAGTTTAAGGTGAATAACCACATTACTTCTTGGTGATGACGGCTGTCACACCAGGGGACTGATTGCCTGATAATTTCTCTTGCTTCAGTCGGAAGAGGTCCTGAGAAAACCAAAAGCAAGCATTCAGGTGAAGTCAGTCAAGTTTCCTGCAGTGGTAGTTCACTAAGTCACAACAAAGGATTCACGGGAGTTCGGAGAGCAGCCGTAGTCTGACCTCCTAAAAGACTGGCAGAGGAAAAGTCTCAACTCTGCTCCCTAAACCAGGGGAGTGCAAGTGACTTCCTGGTGAGTTTCCACCTGCACAGGAAGTAGAGGCTCAAACAGAACACCTCAGAATTGTTTTACCTCTTGCTGCTGTTTGATAAAAGCATCCTTCTCCTCCAACATGGATGTCAGTTCATGCAGCCTTATTTGCAAGTCACTGTTGCTCCCCTCTCTCCTTGAGATATCTTGCTGGAATTGGCATAACTGGTTCTGGAGAAGAGGTGGTAAGGAGTGGTTAGGTGCCTGGTGTGCTTGCAGGGACCTCTCAGTACATATCCAGGACTTCAGGTGTCTTTTTTTCCATTCAACTCATGAGCAGCGAGACCCCGTGAGTGTCAAAGCCAGTGCTGAGCTGCACAGTGAATTCCTGAAGTGCCAGCTGCACTGAATGCTCCCCAGCATCACTTCAGTATCTTACGGCTGCCTAAAGCTGATCCAGCACAAAAGCTGAACTGGCTTCCAGGGTGGTCAGATATTACTGCAGTGTTTTAAGTGAGAGACACTTCCCACACACAGCCTGATTGGGGTTTGTTGTTTTCTGCTGGGTGTCCTTTGGCTCCTTTCTTTAGCAGGACACACAAAACCTCTCTCCAGGAAAGACTGCTGGCCTGATTAATCCCCAACTGCTACCGCTAAGGAATTCACAGAATCATAGAATGGCTCAGGTTGGAAGGAACCTTAGAGATCACCTACTCCAACTTCCCCACCATGGGCAGAGACACCTCTCAACTAGACTCAGCTGCTGAAGGCCTCATCCAGCCTGGCCTTGAATACCCTCAGGGAGGAGGCATCCACAACCTCCCTGGGCAGCCTGTGTGTTTCACAACCCTCTTATTGAAGAGCTTCTTTCTAAGGTCCAGTCTAACCCTGCTCTGCCTCAGCTTCAAACCATTCCCCCTTGTCCTGTCTCTAGACACCCTCATGGGAAGTCCCTTTGCAGCTTTCCTGTTAGGATCCCTTCAGGTACTGGAATTATATTTGGGGTTTTTTCTGCAAACACCACTGTAAGAGTTTCTGAGCACTCTTGAGTGTCTGTGTATGAAGGAACTGCAGAGCCAAAAGGCATCCACCAAGTCCCTGCAGCAGCTCTTCCCTGTTCCTCATTCAGAGAGCACAACCACCCCAGGCAGTGCTACAGGCTGGGGACAGAGAGGCTGGA
Organism: Dryobates pubescens; assembly: GCF_014839835.1. Taxonomy (NCBI): domain Eukaryota; kingdom Metazoa; phylum Chordata; class Aves; order Piciformes; family Picidae; genus Dryobates; species Dryobates pubescens. The sequence continues at coordinate 2,364,199 of NC_071629.1, read as the reverse complement.
GAGCAGCCAGGCAGAAAGAGACCTAGGGGTGCTGGTTGACAGCTGGCTGAACATGAGCCAGCAGTGTGCCCAGGTGGCCAAGGCGGCCAATGGCATCCTGGCCTGCATCACAAACAGTGTGGCCAGCAGGAGCAGGGAAGTCATTGTGCCCTGTGCTCAGCACTGGTTAGGCCACACCTTGAGTCCTGTGTCTCTCAATTTAAGGAGGACATTGAGGCTCTTGAATGTGTCCAGAGGAGGGCAACGAGGCCGGGGAGAGGCCTCATGAGGAGAGGCTGAGGGAGCTGGGGCTGTTTAGCTTGGGGAAGAGGAGGCTCAGGGGAGACCTCATTGCTCTCTACAACTACCTGAAGGGAGGTTGTAGCCAGGTGGGGGTTGGTCTCTTCTCCCAGGCAACCAGCACCAGAACAAGAGGACACAGTCTCAAGCTGTGCCAGGGAGGGTTTAGGTTCAAGGTGAGGAGAAAGTTCTTCAAAGAAAGAGCAATTGGCCACTGGAATGTGCTGCCCAGAGGCGGTGGAGTCACCGTCCCTGGAGGTATTCCAAAAGGGACTGGATGTGGCACTTGGAGCCATGGTTTAGTTAGTCAGGAGGTGTTGGGTGATAGGTTGGGCTTGATGATCTCTGAGGTCTTTTCCAACCTTTTTGATTCTATGATTCTTTGCCTGCAGTCAGCCAGGGCAGGAGCACATCCCCAGGTCAGCCAACTCACCCTGAGATTGCGGATCTCCCGGTCCTTGTCCTCCCTCAGGTTATTGATCATCTCCACATAGCGGCTGGAGAGCTCATCTGTGCTGGTCTGCAGGGCTGGGCTGGAGCAGGCCTACAGGCAATGCAAGAGCTTACTTTTAAAAGTGGCTTTGTTCTTAGTTTTGCTAGGTCAATGCAGCGGTGCCTGCGAGTGGCAGCTGCCACCCCAGAACAGGCAGGCTGTTACCTGCAGCCTGAGGCTCTGCAGCTCCTGCTCCAGGGCTCGCTTGCTGTACTCCAGCTCCTTCAGCTGACACTCCTTGTCCCCTTCGCTCAGCCGCAGCGACAGCAGCTGCTCCTCCAGAGAGCAGCACTTGGCACTGCTGTCTCTGAGCACTTGCTGGGAAGCACAGGAGAGGGATGAATGCAGGGAGGGGGCCACCCACACCCCACAGCAGGTGGCAGTTACAGACTCGGAACACAGCTCCCGTCTGGCTTGTGGCTGTCTAACAAGCCAGGGTTTAGCTTTACCTGCTGCTGGCGGTTGTTCTCTCGCAGGGAAGCCAGCATGGTTTCGTACTCTTTCACCTGGGAATCTTTAAAAGCCAAATCCTTCTTAAGCAAGACATTGTCAGTTTCTAGCTTCTGTAAGACAAAATTATTCCTGGTCAGTAGCTGCAATGTTTCAATGACCTTCTCCCATATTTGCAGTACAACCACTGAATAATCTGTAAGGGATGTTTTGGGAGTGAGAAAATGTCCTCCTTGTTCTGTGGGTTTGTAAGTGCAGAGCACACAGCTGCCCTTCAGTTGGCTTTGTGTGGGGTGTTCAGCTACAGCCACGTAGATGAGCTGTGCATTGTAGCTACCAGTTCAGAGCTTTAACTCCAGTCTCACTTAGCGGGGTCTTTTCTTCCCTTGGAAGTGTTTGGGGGTTTTAGGCTTCACCAAATTGAGCCCCTGCAACCTCGTCCCCTGTACAGGTCTGGCAGGTCCATCAATGAGCAAACCAAATCAGCCACTGCCATTAGAGCAGCTGGAAGCCTGGACGCCACCATTTCAATTTCATCCTAACAAACTTCCCACTGACAGGTAAGAACCACGGGCTGAGGCCAGGGGCAGTGGTAATGGTGGCTTACCCCCAGGTCATCCTGCAGATGGCAAAGCTCCTCACGTAAATTCTTGAAGGTGGAAAGCACAAGCCTCAGGGATTTATCTGATGTCACTCTCATCTAGGAGGGGGAAAGATAACAATGTGTTCAGCTGAATGAGTAAGCTTTGTTTACAGCACGCTTGGCAGCTGCTCCACAGCTGAAAATAACTTGGACTCTTGGCACTGTTGCAGGGCACTCTTTGAAGCATGCAGAGGTCCCACGAAGAAACAACCTTCCTGCACTTTGTTCTGCAGATGGCATCCTTCTGCAACTACAGCCTCCTAACTGCCTCATGAGGGAAGGAACAAGGGAGTGAAGACCTGCATCTGAACGCCAATAAAGGGAAAATAAAGGTGCTAATACTACACAGTCAGAGCTTTGTGACTTGCACCGATGAAAAACCAATGCTGCCCTAGCTGAGAAGCCAGAGGAGCAAGGCATCATCTCTGAGAGCTGGCAAAGCACACTTGCAGCCCCGGGGCAGGGGAATTGACTTACAATTAAAAGCATTTAAATAAAAAAGCAACACACAACCAACTCCTCCCTTTGAAAGGAAAAGGATCCCAAAGATCAAAGGAGCCAACTGCATGAAAAGGAAAGGCCTCTGCACAACACCCTAGCCCTGCTCTCTAGCAGCTCTGGGCTGAACTGTTGCCGTTCCTGATACTTTGCTAATGTTTGAAAGAAGAAAAAGAGATTTTTGAAGAACCCACAAAGTAATTCCTCAAGTTCTGACTCCTCTGGAAGGGCTGAATATTGTGTGCAGAAGATGGGGGTTGTACTGTCTGGACAAAAGTGAGATCCTCCTGTCTCCTCCTCTCATACTTGTGGACCATGGGGGTGGAGGAAGGCTGTCAGCTCTCCATCCACCTGGTGATGAACCTTTCCCTGGTTTTTTTGTCCCCACTGCTGCCATTATGTGACTGAGGCTTCAATAAACAAAATCATTTCTTGTGTAACTCACTTCTTTGTTTACTAAAGTGGAATTTCAGTTCTGACTTAAGAGTGTTGTTGGTTTTATTGTGAACTGGTTTTAAGAGTGGACTGAAAGAAGGGATTTAGTCGAAAGGGTTGAATGTAGAATACACAATAGAAGCAAATCTGCACTCAGCCTTACTTCCTGCTCAAGGTTGCTAAATTCCAGAGCTGTAACGTACTTTCACAGGGACATTCCCCATGTTAGCCTCTGGGTTGAGCCAGCTGTCACACTGCTCAAAGACTCTGCTGGCTACGAGTCCTGCTCCATGTGAAAACATTCCAGAGATAACTGAGAGGCCTTCAGGGTCTGTAGCCCCACAGCACACTGTCTGTATGCTGACAAGATCTGCTTCCCCAAAGGCATTTTAGCTGCTGTAAGCATAGGTGTGAGAATGTAAAACCAGCTGGACTTAAGTGCAAACAGGAAAGATGGGGTTCAGCTCCTTCACATACACAAACACACTGAGCTGAACCAGCTTCCTGAGGTGGTGCTCATGTCAGTGCCCATCTCCACTGTAAAACAATCATTCAAATTGGAAGGGACCTGGGAGGTCCCCTTGTCCTACCCTCCTGCTCTGAGCAGGCTCAGCTGTGAAGTCAGTGCAGGTTGCTCATTCATGACTCAAATTTACTTTTTACCAGGAAGTGATTCTGTGCTGCAGCTCCCAGGCAGGATCACCTTGCCCCTGTCTCAGGGAGGCCAGATCCAGATGCATCTGCTGAGCAGTGCAGATTGTTTGGGCTCCTGTCCTGACACACCATATATCAAATGGTTGTGGAGTGGCCAGTGGAATTCATGCTACAGCACTGGGTTTAGTGTTTCACCAAAGGCAAGGGCCAGTTCCAATCAGCCACCTGCAGCACTTCAGAAACACTACAGAGCATGCTGCAGGGAGTGTTACAGTGCTGGGAAGAACAAAATCAACCCTGAACAGAACCTGGCAGTGGTGGCTGCCTGCTTACAGCCAGGTCCTGGAGCTGGGGATGAAAAAGGCAGAGTGAGCTACTTGGGAGCTGAATAATGAAATCAGACAAAACTTACAAAGGGAACCTGGACAGAAATGGTTAAGTTTTGTTACCTCAGAATTAAAGTTGTGTAGAGGTTTTTAACCAGAATATTTGTGAAAGGTGAGACCTAAGGCACCAGCACTGCTTGTAGCTGGCAAGCTACACCCAATTCGGGGTTCAGCAAAGCACCCCCTGTTTGCCACCATGCAAAGCATTAACATACACACAACAAACAGAACGGTTACAGATCTGCATTCTCCTGCAGCTGGGCCAAAGCCAAGCTGGTTCCCAGCAAGGCTACAAGAAAGCACCACTAAAGCTGTTTGAAATGCACCAGCAGTACATGGAACCAACTGCCACACCATGGCACTGGGAGCCACCTGTGTGATTCCAAACCTGTAGCACTAGACAAATGAAATAGAGCAGAGAGCAAAGCACATTAGGTGCAACATCCCCAGCAAGCCAGCTGCCACTGTTTGATGTTACTAGAGGCTTACACATCCTCTCCACCCCCTGGTACCTGGAGGAGATAGCGAATCTGCTGCTTTGTTGCCTCAGACAGTCCTTTAGGAATTAATTCTTCAATATCTTCAGTCTAGGCAAAGGGAGGGAAGGGGAGACATCTTGATGAAGAATTTTGCCTGGTAGATCATAATGTGCTTTCTTCATTAATTACACAGCTCTACTATGCAAAACATCTTAGTACAAGGCAAATAAGAGTGAAAACAGATCAAAGTATCCAGAAAACTTCCACAGTCTGCTCTGTGGGGCACAGACAAGCAGAGATGAAGCGATACATGAAGCATGTATTCAAATTCCTGAGTAACATCTGGTGTGAAGGCAGCGTTCAAACCAGTCCTCTCCAGAAAACAGCTGACACTAAAGGAGAGCTCCCAGCAGTCTGGGATAGGTAGGAGCATACCTCCTGTTTCTGAAGATGAGCAGCTGTCACAGGAGATTCTGGCAGTGATGAAGTGGCACTGCCTCAGGTGATTTCACTCCTGCCCTAGCACAATGCCCTTGAAAACAAGAGAGGTGCTGACGCTTCTGCCCTGGCCGATGCAGGAAGTGAGCTGTCTGCAGAGGCAGCCTGCTGCCAGCTGCTGTCCCTCTCCTCTGTGACAGGCACTGCTCGGCTCTCCCTGCTGCGACGGCAGCTTTACTGGCCAGAGAGTGGAGATTCTTTGCAGAAACAAGAAGTGGAAGCAGAGGGAGCTGTGCAAGTTTGCTTACAGAGCAGCCATTATTGGCACAACAGGAAAGACTGCCAACATTTGACTCTCATGCTGGAATAATGCAAATTCAGCTTTCCTTTCACTGTGATCCCATTTGCAAATCCAGGCCTAGCAGCAAGTTTCAGGTTCTGAATGTTACTAACAAGCAGAGATCATTAACTAACAAAGCATCCCTCCTCTAAACTGGCTTGGCTTAATTTGCTGGAAGATCCACACCATTGTTGTTGACACTCCATGCCAGGGAGCAGCTCAGCAAGAGCACACCTGATGCTTACCTGGCACTGATGCCTACCTGGCACGTGAATTCAATGTCCTGGTTCCTGTAAGACAGACAACATCCAAGGGAACAGTTAGCAACAGCTTCCTGAGAACTTTAATCCTGAGAAAAGAATCCATGCCCACATTCACAGCCATAAAAAGGTTAAAGCATAGAGCAGGGAAGGTTCTTTATCAGATTAGGAGCTGTCACCTTCCTTTTAAGGTGCTTGGCAACACAAATCTCTAAGGAGACTGGGATGCTACTTGAGCCAGGCCAACTCTGATTCTTTGGGCACTCACCCCAGTTGTGCTTGGTTAACCAGACTGCATTTTAATTGTCTGCTAATGGTTTACCCAGAGCTAAGCTGCCTTTATTGACTGCCTGAAGTGTTTCCTTTGCAGTCAGGTCTTTTGTCATACCTCAATTCTGCTTTTCCCCTGTTGTGGGAGCACTCTTCTTTCAGTGACTGGGAGAGCACCTTCTGCACAGAAACACAGAACTGACACAACAGATGTAATGCCAATACCTTCCTCCTATCTTCTCCACGTGCTGCAGTAAACAGCTGTGCAGGTCATTGGTCTTGCGGCTCAGCTCTGCCAGGAGCTCGCCGAAGTACCGGCAGTCCAGCTGGTCTTTGTTCTCCTGAGAGCAATTGACCTGGCAGGAGACAGGCAAGATCAGCACTGAAAGCTCAACACAAAAATGCTGCAAGCAGGATGGACATGGTTACGTTTCCTCTTACTGATTTGCAGTTTCTTTACACCATTGTTTTCCTTGCTGTGGAGCCTTGCAGGTCTCCTGGCAAACCGTGCTGAAATGAATCACTGCTTTCACAGCAAGAAATAGGTAAAGCAGCATCTTCTGCAGCCATGTCATCAGCACCATGCTGCTACAGAGAGCACTGACAGTTAGGACATCTCATGACTATACACACCTCCAGAGCTGCAGGGTATAAAATGCCTGTGGGCAGCACCCGGATCACACCAGCCAGGTGCCAGACTGCCCACTGCTAACAGGGCTTTGTATTGCCACAGCTCAAACGCCTCTGTCTGCGAACAACAAAGGACTTCAACAGCAACCCCAACTGACTGTGTGCACCCAGGCTGCTTTACAGGAGTGTCTGGCTACAGAAGATTCCACATAGGTCTACCACTGATGTGACCAACTATGTCTTGCCACCTGTATATTGAATGATGCTTTGGAAGGACTGCTATGCTCCCTCTCCGCTGGAATAACCCTGCCCATGTGTAGTGAGCCTCTTGTAGCCCTTAGAAACAACAGAATTTGCAGCCTTTTGTAAAAGGGCAAAGAAAAGTAATTTTGTGCTTCCAGTGAACCTACATCAAATACTTCTAACCAAGTTGAAATGTGCTTGAGGTTCTTATTGACCAGTTTAAGCAAAAAACAATCCTGAACTGCTGCATGTCCATCAAGTACTGGATCTCTCCTCCCAAACCAGAGGCACACGCCAGGCATTGCTCAGGCTGTGCTGTGCAGACTGACAGATGAAGTCTGACTCAACCAATGGGTAAGACTTAACACATTCAAAGGACCACAGAATGATGCTCAGTCAGTACACCTAAGCACAAAGATGTGTAACAACAAGAAACAGGATACCCCACCTGGAACAATTTTAGGTTTGGGTTTCTCCCCCCCCACCGACAGCCCGTGACAGAGTCTGGGACAGCTCTAGACCACGTCTGCAATACAAAGAAGTTACCTGCTGTAGATGCAGACTCTGCTGTTTCACTTGCAATAGGTGTATGGGGCTGAATTCCCTACTAGGAGTCTGAACAAAAACTCTGGTGGTCATGGATTAGCAATTTGATCTCTCTCTAAAGAGAGAGCTCTGCAAACAGCACCAAAAGCCACTGTTAGCAGTCAGCCACTCAGCGCCGGCTGCTTACCGGTTCGCAGGTTTGAGCTGTTACCCTCCTTATGCTGTTCCCTCTGCAGTCATCGCTCACACAGACTGGAAAGACTTCACTGGGGCTGCTGGTCTGCGTCTGCTGGCACTGGTGAGTGACTTGGGACTGCTCAGAGTGCTGGCAGGGCTGGGCAACATAGCAGTGATCACTTTGCTGGGAGAGCTGAGACTGCTGGGAAAACTGATACTGCTTCTCCTAGGAACAAGAATGGATCTTTGTAAGCTGCTGGACACATCCTGGGGAGATGGGAGCGCAGTGGGAAGCTACAAATAAATGAAATGTGGCTTTGCATGCAGAGCCTGGTGGCAGTTCAGTTATTTTAATAATTCTAATTAAACTGGTTGGTTATTTCCTAACTGACCCTGAGTTTGCCTCACACTGTAACACTTCAGGGTTGTAATTCACTAACTCCTCCTGTTGAACCTAAGCGTTTCAGAGCAATCAAAAAGTATTTTTGCTATGGACAAAACACCAGTTCTCAGGTGACATTTCAGACAGCTTTGCCAACTACATTTTTTCCAAGAATGAGTAAAAAATAATAATAATTAATCTTTTCAATTCATTTTTTGGTACAAATTGTATTGGTTGCTCTGTTGTGGAGCTACTCCAAGAAGCTGTCAGTCACCACTGAAGTGAAGACTGGCAGTGCTAGACGTACCAGAGCAGTTTTCATTGTTAGTCTGATAGAATAAATTCTTAGCAAAAGCACAGCAAGCCTTCCAACTTCTGCTCTCCTTACACACAGAAACTGTTTCAGTTACTTTGAGAGTGTGTCCTGTACCTCAGTGAGGCAATTCTCAGGCTGGCTCTAGTTCCCAACAAGAACCAACCACGGTAACTTTACCTCTCTGCTCCCATCTCAATTTTGTTTAGCAACAGATAATACAAAAGGAACAACTTACTTGGAGGGGATTTAACAGCTCATATTTTCTTATTGTCTTCTCATAGATGACATTATTCCCAGGACAGAAATTCCCCCCTCTAAGAAATGGAGATAAAGGCTCCTGTAAAACATTCAGAAATGTTGTCAAGCAGCAAGTTCAGAATTCCTCTCATTTTGACTAGAAAGTGATAAGGAGCTTCTGCAATTTGCTGACATAGATACTTAGAGATAGTTCTCTGAGCTATGTGCATTTGAGAGCATGTCAGTTGGGAAGCAAAGTGGCACAGCACCAACAGTCAGAATTACACTCCACTTGCAACTCCACTGAAGTACATTAACAGAGACCTAACCACTGAGAGCAGGAAGCCTGACTGCAGAGTCTGGAGTATTTTCAATCCCCAATAATTTAATCTCTCCCCATCAGAGGTATGGGCCCTGTGACTCCAAAGCATTTAGCATCCCTGGATGAAGGCAGCTGACTACTTCACTGGATCAGGAGAATTAAGGACCAGTTACTCCAGCAGAACTCCAGCACTGCACAGCTTTCCTACCTGGTCAGGATTCTCGATAATAATCCTCCGAATCGTGCCCTGCAAGGAAGAAAATCAGCAAAGATTCAGTGATTTGTCCAGAGTCTCAAAAAAGCTTTATGCTCAGAGGTTAGGCTAACAAGGATTCCCAAAGTAATCTAGATGTGGCCATCAGCTATGAAGATGTTGAGGTCCACTGACTGAAGCCATTCAGGTGTGCTAAATGTAGGACCTCTCCACCCCATACAGCTCAGCAGTTGTAGTCTGTTACTCTCAGTTTTAAGAGTTGTCTCTTTCTCCATCATCTCCTTGCAAGTCTGAGGGAATTAGTCATTACTTTCTCTGAGTGCCACCAGAACAGGATAAAATCAGCACTGTCTACAAGCAGCTGTGGATACTTCCTTCCATTTCATGGACCACCACTAGTTACAACAGATTGTACACACTGCTTGAAGTCTCCACATCCAGTTCTTCATCCAAGTAATCGAATTCCCCCCGAGTCTAATCAAAGGACTGGGCAATTTGTTCATTTACAATAGGCTATTTATTCCTCCTCACAGAGCAAACTTCCAGTTTTCATAATAACTAATTTCTTCTCTTAACCCAGTGTTTGGGAAGTTTATCAGGCTGCAGTTCAGGCTTGGAGACATTCTTAACTAGGTAAGAGCAGCTCTGAAGTAGGTCATGTTTCCAGTTGTGAGCTGTTGCCTAAGTTCAGGAAGCCTGAAGCGGTTTTCCCCATCTCCCAAGAATGAATCATAACAGCACCAGGAAAGAAAACACAAGTAGAGAAGAAACTGTTTTAGCAGCAATCATAGTAATTAAGAAATCTCAAAACTAACTGCTGCACAAAACCTAGAAACCTGATTACTCCCCCTCCCACGTGCTGTGTACTTGAGGCAGGTCCATCAAGGAAGGGAGCCCACCGATGCCAGCAGATCTCCCTGTACTGGGACATAACACCAGAAAGAGACAACATGGAGGAGAATGCCCAGCCCGATTCCTACAGCAGCTTTGACATCTACAAAATTGGAATCAAGAAGCAAAGTATTTTAAGAATGAATGTCCCCTGGTCCCTTCTTCAGCCCAGTTTCACAGCAGGCACGGCCCGGACTCCCAGCATCTCCTCTGACCCAGCTGACCCAGCCCTGAGCCTTACACCTCTGGCTCTGCCCATCCTGGAGCACTCTGGCGCTACAGCTGGTACCAGAGGGGAGCAGGAATTGCTCCTGGTCAGAGCTGACTACCAGTACACAGCCCATGAGAACACACTGAGCATCGTGCATGACATTAAAAGTCCTATTTTCAGTTTGCTGAGAAATGGGGCAAACCTGCCTGAACTAAATCATGCTGCCACAGGGCTCTGGAATACGTAACTCACACTGGTTTAGAGAGGGGAACGTGTAACATTATTGTGCCCAGTTACCTGTGTCTTCTCAGAGGAGTAGATTCAGAGCTGACAAGACCAGAGCATTTTAAGCTGAAATACACTTTTATAGTATTCAAAAGGTGGTCTAATCATATGTGAAGTATCATACAGAACCTTATTTTTAAGATACCCAAACTCTTTCATTCCAAAGAGCTTTGATGCAGATACTTCCTTGCTCCTTTAGACACAGGGATTTGCCTGCCACTCCTCCTGTACCAGCCAAGCAGGCTGGACTGGCACAGGCTGGGAGGGAGCCCTGTGACGCTGTGCCAGCCTGAACTCCTCACACACAGCTCCCTGCACAGGGAGATGCCACCTCCAAGGCCTCTGTAGTGGTCCTCTTGGCAGCTAAGATGACTTGGGGCTACTTCCATCCATTTCCTCCCATTTCCTACAGTCCTTTGGAGATGCAACGTTTTGTAACTGGAGAAGGATGGGGAGGGTGGAATTTTAATGGGGAGAGCCCAGTGCTGTTGTGGGTTTCAGTGGCACGACCAGGTTTGGGATTTGCAAAGGAGCAGTCATTGTAGGTCTGTAAGGACCATTTCAAAGGGTGTGTGCTAATGCTTCCATAAGGATTTTTGCTAGTCTTGGGATTTTTTTAGTAAGGTTTTTACATTTCAGAAGCAGCATTTGACAGGTGTGTCCAGCTATGGTGTGTCCAGCTATGGTGTGCAGACATCACACAAAACAATCGGTACACTCACTTCTATTTCCACGCCCCTAAGCTCTAGACAAACCAGTGATTAAGGAAAGAATTTCATCTATGGCAAACCCTTTTGTCCATAAGTTATTGCCTGGCTAATTACAAGCAGCTCAGTCACCTCATCAGAATTTACAAGTTACCTTTGGCAGATGCAACAGGGAAAGAGCAGGCTCTGGTCGAGGGCTGCTGCAAGCAATGCAGACAAATCTTACAAGCTGGTGGATGTTAAACACTTTTCACAGCAGGGGAGCCCTTAGCACTTCACAGAACCAAAGCCAGCCACAGAAAAATCTTACTCACGAACTTTCTCACATGGATAGACAATTCCTACAAGGGCCCATCAGGATTTTGCCCCTTGCCCCGACAGCAGACACCTTGTGTGTACCACTTCACCCCTGTATTTTCACATGCCCCTAGAGGAAGGGCTCATACATGCAAGCACACTAGAAGAAACATTTTTCTATACAAAATTCTTCATTTAGATCAAACAGACTAGAGCAAAATCTGCTAGGAGTTACTGCAGGTGAAGCTTGCCATGGCCATGAGCAGCATTTTGCTTCTACATCAAGGATAAACCAACATTAGACCCAAAAAGAAGGAAAAGTGAACCCTGGATCACAAAAAGCCTCTCATGTACCACAGGCACACATATTTCAAATTCTACCTTACTGCAACGTACAGAAATGCAACAGAACACACACAACTAATGACGTGTATCCAGAGTGATGCAGACATTGCTATCAGTAATCTACAAAGGCTCTGCAGTAGTAAACTAAACATTGCTCCAAGATAGCCCTTTGCCTTATCAACAGTGAGAAGCTAGAAACTACAGCCCTGGACTGCCATTAGCTGAAAATTCCAGCGTTAAGTTAAACCATCGATGTAAATGAGGCATTGGCACACTAGTTCAAGCAGCTACATGTGATCTGCTCACAGGGGAACTAATTCAGCTCTCTGGAGACATCCTGCTCTTCCCAGAACTTCTTTCTGACAACTCCCATTCACCAAAGGTGTTCACTCCCAGCTCACTTCCCTGTTCGCTACTGTTTTCTTCTGTAATAACTTCCCAATAGACTTTATTAAGCACTTTCCCTCTCCACCATTAAACCTGCAACCCACACAAAACCTGATTTGAACTACACCCTCTTTCGTCTTTAAAGTCTAATCCAGCAAAACACTTCAGCAAGAAAATATTTTTCATCAGCACAACTTAATGGATTCAGTGACTGACACAGATGTTGAAAATTAAAACATACTTCATAGAGCAGCAACAACATTCGAGTCTATAATCAAATTGGTCACATACTTATCCAAGCATAGCAAGCCTGGGACTGTAGTATTTATTCTAATGAATATTTAATTAATTGGATGCAATGCAGACTATCATCTAGCCTAGCTGAGCACATCATTTATCAGGGAGGTAGGTGAGAGCCCAGTGTTTGCACTCCTGCCCCACACCTTGCGTAAGAGGGATGAACACCTCGGTACAGCAGGAATGTGTCTGTCATACCCAAGCCACGTCCACACAAAGCTATTTGTGAGCAGCTCCCTTTCCAAAATGCACAGAACCACAGGATTGTCAGGGTTGGAAGGGACCTCAAAGATCATCTAGTTCCAACCCCGCTGTCATGGCTGAGAACACCTCACACTAGATCAGGTTGCTCACAGCCACATCCAGCCTAGCCTTAAAAATCTCCAGGGATGAGGCTTCCACCACCTCCCTGGGCAACCTGTGCCAGTGTCTCTCCACCCTTGTGGGGAAGAGCTTTTTCCTAACATTCAATCTGAATCTACCCATTTCTAATTTTGCTCCATACCCACTAGCCCTCTCACTACCTGACATTCTAAGAAAGAAGCCATCCTGCAAAAGCAGGCAGTCCTTAAACCACGCATATATGGCTTTGAAAGGAAACCGAGCTTTGTATTGGTCTTAATCCCCGTGATCTTTGATAGTTAAATATATTTATGTATCAGGAAAACAAATTAAATAAGAGTTCAGCCCAAACACTGCATACAGCATGCCAGTCCCACTTGTATGGGTATCACTGACAGCCTGATGTATCAAAGAAACAGTTCAAAACACAAACCCTGATCTCCTTTTCTCCTCCTATAGTCAAAGCTGTTCCTTAGTCACTGGTTTCTAGTTTTAAGATTTAGCTAAGATGTCAACCAGATATGTTACATTTCTATTAAATTCCACCAATACCTTCAAGCCATTCCCTGAATATACACACAGCAGCAAACCTGCTGAACGACACTGTGGACTTTAAAAGCAAAGCTAAATCAAATCCCTACCTGCTTAGCTGCGTGTTATTAGCATTATCGATTCAAACACAACTATCTAAGCGCACACACCTTGGCATTATATTTACATGAGCAGCACCAAGTAAGCAGGAACGGGTGTTTGTGTACCTTGCTGGGAACAGGGGCACCTGGCCTGCAGAATCTCCTGCTCAGGCTGGGATTTTATTGGTCCATTGACAAAATGGGCAGAAATTCACGTTTTCAGAAAAAAATGCAACTTGGACTTGATCAATCCATCCACAATCAAATGACAAGGAGAAATGTAAAGGTAAAGTCATTTCAAGTAGGCTTAAAGCAGGTTACTAGGGTGTGAAACTCTCCTTAAACGTCTGAGATGGGATATGTCATTAACTGCTCACTTCAAAGATGAGATCTTTCCTGCGCTTACCTGCCCCACACGGTGAGCCCGGCCGGCGTTGCCGGGACCCCTGGGGTAAGGGCGGCAGAGGGCCGCCCTCCCCCTGAAAGCTATAACCCACCCACCGCTACAGGCTGAAACTAACTGGTACACGCACTGCCAAAGGAAGAGCCCCACTGTGGCTCGAGGGCGACCCACTCCTCTCCCGGGAGGTCGTTGGAGCCGGCATGGCACAGCCGGGCCGGGCATCCCCAGGGCAGCGGTGGGGCCGTGAGCAACCCGGGCCGGCCCTCCCCGCCACAGTCCCCGCTTAGGGGTCTCCTCCGCCGGGACGGAAGAGACGTGGGTTTCCCCAGACGGTGTTTTATGGAAGGGCTGAGTTTGTAAACGGGTGTCCGTGCTCGATCTGAGGCAGAACGATTTGTTCAACGGAAGACCCCCGGGGGCACACACGGGGCGGGTCGCGAACGGTTCGGCCAGGCCGGGCCGGCCCCGGCCCAGCCCTGCGGCAGACTGCTGCGCGGGGCTCTCCGCACCGCCCGGCATCGCTGCTACCCCGCGGCAAGAAACCCGGCTCGACCATTCTCCCTTCTCCGCAGGAGACCCGCAGCCTCCCCGCCGTGCCCGGGGACACAAGGGCATTTGGCCCACGGCCCAGCGCCGGCTTTGCACCTGAGACGGCCTTTGACTTCGACGCCGCCTCGGCGCGGGCAGGAACGGGGCACGGCGGCGGGAAGGGCGGCCGGGCGACAAGTGCGCCAGCCGGGACGGGACAGGATAGGATAGCAGCGGCCCGGGAGGGTGGACAACGGGGACAGGAGATATGGCGCTGGCACTCGCCGTACCTGTTGCGGCGGGTCGCAGCCGGAGATGATTTGCTGGTAGCCGTGCGAGCACTCCAGCGGGGAGGCCGCCCGGGAGGAGCAGGACGTGCTCAACCGCCGGCAGCCCGGGCCGTAGGTGCGCACCCGGTCGTACACCACGCTGCTTTCCTGCTGCTGGTGCGGAGCGGGCTCGAAGCACGGCAGGGGCCGCGGCGGCGGCTCGGGGCAGGGCGGCGGTTCCCGGCACGGCGGGGGCCGCGGCGGGGAGTAAGGGCAGGGCGGCGGTTCCCGGCAGGGCTGGGGTCGTGGCAGCGGCTCCGGGCAGGGCGGCGGCTCCCGGCAGGGCTGGGGTCGAGGCAGCGGCTCTGGGCAGGAGACGGGCCGCCGGGCGGCCGGTAGCGTGCTGTAGTGCTGCTGGCGCCGGTAGTAGTGGTGCTGCTGCTGGTGCTGCTGCTGGAGTTGCGGAGGCAGCGTGAGGGGCTGCAGCTGCTGCTGGCCCCCGTACATCCCGGCCGCGCTCCGGGCCCTCGTGCTCCAGGGGGAGCGGGGTGGCAAATGCAGAAGGCAGTCGGGGCAGGGCGGCGATTAGTACCTGCGAGAGAGCCGCGCCTAGGGCGGGACACACCTTCGGGTGGTAGAGCCCCGCGGCAGCCTCCCCCGCTCCGGGCAGGCGGCCAGACGGGAGCGGGGCCGCCGCTACCGGCGCGCGGAGCCTGGCCGGGACCGCAGGACAGACAGTACCACAGGCCCCTCGGGGTCGTCTCTCGCTTCTCCGCCGGCGGGAGGGCCCAGCAGGGGCGCTACATGGCATCCCGGACCTCGGGGGTGGGGGCAAGACGGCCCGGGCTCGTTTTGAAGCAACTTCGCCTTCATCTCTCACCTTCGAGTCCTGCCTGGCGAAGGCCTTGCACTGGCAGATACCGCGCTCGGTTCCAGGCTGCTGATGCAGCGCCGTAATTAAACCTCGCTAATGGAGAATAAGAGAAAAATAAATCATTATACTGTTTTAAAAAGCTTTTTGTTATTAACGTGTTTACAACGTGTGTCGCGAAGTGTAAATACATAGTTACCTGCTACTCAATTAAATGACTCAAATGCTTTTTGCAGGAGGTTATGAACTTTCCCCACAGAGCACTCTGCAGGAACTTTTTCTCCACGCACAAGCTCTGCCTGCAGCAGCAGTTGTCTGGATAAGGAGCATGTTTGCACTGCTGCATCCGCAGCACAGAGGACAGGCAGCTGTCGGTGAGCGGATGGGTCATTACAGGTGGACTACAACATGCCACTTACTTTGAAAGGATGTAGTTAGTTACTCACCCAAAGACATGGATATAAACTCCATTTAGCGTCTCAATCCAGCATATTCTAGTTTGTGTTTCTTTTGCTGCGTCAGGCAAGCTCTGAGAATTTAACTTTGTTCTGCAAGGTAATGTAGCAATGACATAATTGTAGAACCTTGTGTAATGAATATTATCCTTAATAATAAGCCTTAGATTCTTAATGTTGCCAATTTGTTTCCCCTATGTGCTTACAACGCTCTAAGGTTGCAGAGTACTGTCACATAGAACAAAAAGTAGTTTCTGTAGTATCGTGTTACAGCAAGACACCTTCGGTGTGATGGAGCACTACCGGCTGCTTTGTTCTACGTGGTGTTCCCTTGGCCATTCACTGAAAGCTCTGTCTCAGATATTAAAAAGTGCTCACAAAATCTGCTCAACAGGCAGCTGGGAAGCTAAGAATTTTAGGTCCTGCAGCGATTCAGTATTTCACGGATACTCTAACATCTGGAGATGTTCATCAAATGTAAAAGTTTGCCTTTTCCTTCAGACATTAAACCCAAACAGACAGCTGGTTTACATGGGTGCATACAAAAAGCATTTGCAGTAAGTTCTGTCCCACCAGTTTCAAAGGAACGATATGCAAAGAAAACCTGTGGTCTTTTAAAACTTCATTCTTGTCCTCAGTCTGGAAAAGCTGTTGGTAACTTGTCACACACACACAAATAAAAATTAACCCCCCCCATTTTGGAAGGCAACAAAATACAGTCACAGCAATATTTGGTTTACACAAACTGTAAGGAATTGGTTTATGCTTTAGGAGGAAACTACAGCAATACTACTCAGGAGCAAAAAAGGGCTGCAAGGTGAAACATGAGAGACACCGCTGGTTAGGCAGCTCACAGATCTGAGCAGCGTGCAGCACGCTGCCCTGTTTAATAAAGAGCTTGGGAAATGTTTTACAAGGGTCAGCAGAAAGCAAGCCCTAAGTCATCCTATTGTAATGGAAATACAAAATAACTTCCGGAAAACTCTGTAGATGTGGCCAGGATTATTGGAGTCATAAATAATCACAGTAAGTAATAGATGCACAGCGATCTGTAGCAGGTAATGAAAAGAGGCTCAAACAAAGCACCTGAATTTTAATGGGACCAAAGTTTTATAAACATCTAACTCCAAGATAGGCATTACATGCTGCATCTTACAGGGTGTTACATGGCCAGTGTGAGTTCTTGCTATGACAACTCTAAGAGGAACAAACCTGTAATTTGATATGAAACAGGAAGGAAAAGTACTTGGGAAAACCACTACAGGAATGTTCACACTTAAATTCTTGAAATTATTTGTTATGTGAGGTTGGGGAGCTGAAGGGATTGAGGAAGAGAGTATTAAGAAGCTGGCACACTGGCAGGCAGCTGCACCCCATAAGCAGCTTGATGAGGCAGAGATTAAAATCTGCTTTCAGCTGAAAGGAAGGGTATAGAGACGGAAGGGGAAGTCAGAACCAGCTGGTAAACAGAGGCCTCTGTTTTCTGATCCTCCCTTTGAAGGAAGAGCCATAAGGCACTTGAGGTTTGGTGGAAGGTTCCTGTCTGCAGACAGTGATCCAGATAGCCTGGTGCAGCCACTTTGTTTCTGTTAACCTCTTAACCCCGGGCTGCCAACACCCAGCAGAGAAAGGAATCTAAGCAAGATGCTGCCTCTCCTCATTCCAAATGGCTGGGATAGCCTGGCTACAGGGCTCTGCTCTTGTTTAGCCAACAAAAGCTCAACACCATTAATTGCCTCTAAAGGTAAAGGAAGACATTTTCAGACAAGACAGCCAGTGTCCAGAACTTGCTGTTTAAATCACAAGTCTTCTAAAGTGATGAGCTCTGTTCAATCAGAAGTTGTGTGTTTATAGCAAAAACTTCTTGATGATGGTCACAGCCTGGTTTATATATTTATGCAGAGGATTGCATTTTCTGCACTTTCTGAATTGAGTGCTTTGGGTTTTTGCTGGGTTTTTTGTTGGTTTTTTTTTTGGTTGTATGTTTGTGGGGTTTTTTGTTTGTTTTTCTTTTTTTTTCTCCAAAGCTTTTCCCTACCAGCTTCCTTTTTGCCCTTAATACTGTATGGATGTGTAGGCAATATTTGTCATGAGCCAGAATACAGAGTAATACTTTACTGGAAGTACAGAGGCAGAGTGAGTTGGACAGAGGAAAGAAATCAGACTTTCCTTCTAATATGAATGCATAAGAATAGAGAAGTGATCTGTTGGGGAGAAGAATGTAAAAGCTTGTAAGTAGTAAAGTTAAATCTACTCTTTTGCAAACACAGGTGGGAGCCTGACAACTGGGGAAACAAAGTTTGATCTTTGGAAAGCTAGCACATTGTGTAATAAAGCAGAGCTTAGCTGGTTTAGATTACCTTTTGTCCTCTAATTCTTCCTTCATTCATTAAACAACTACAGATGCTCTGCATACAAAAACCTCTGGAATGTCAGGGTCTTCTGCTTGAACCTCCTGACACATAGGTACCTTGGTGTGTATGTATCCTGTAAACACACGCTGGGGTAGCCACTAGGAGATAACTGGGGAAGAGAAAACAGCAGATGAATAAAGAGCAAAGGTCTGACTTAGGGAAAACCTGGCTTGTGTAGAGGGAATGTTTGCTCTGTGGCACCTGAAGCCCCATCTGTCACGTCTCCACAGCAATTTCAGGATGGAGAATACAGAGAGAAAGGGTGACAGGTTGCTCCTTGTATTGCCAGGTCCTTTCTCCATCTAGTTTGTGCCTCTGCAATCACAATGTACTCTTAGAAATACCTTGATGCTGCTTTAGGACAGCACTTAGTTGGCTATTCATATTTCAGTTACAAACATAAGAACAGCCATACCAGTTCAGATCATCTAGGCTCCCAGCAGGTGCAGATGTTAAAGAACCATCAGCATAACCCAGAAGTGGCTGAAGGGGACAAGCCAGTCTAACACTTCTCTCTCCATACATTCCCACTCACCAGCTCTTTTCAACTCTGGGCATTTCACAAGGACAATGTGTATTTTTCTTACCAGTAACCTCCAATCTCTCACACATGGGCTTGCTCAGGTATGCCTCACGAATTCATGTAAGCTTCTTACATCCACAAAGGCTGCTGGACCTTCAGCAGATCTGCTACTGCTGCAGGAAGAACTTCCTTTTGAGTCTGACTCCTGGTTCAAGAACTCCTAGTTCTTCTACAGCTTTATCATTTCTCCATTAATTCCTCTCTCTTCCAGGCTAAAAAGAAACAGCTCTAATCAATCTTCTGCAAAGAAATGTTATTCCATATCATGGGTGACTAATGCCCTTTTCATGGCCCTCTTCCATTTCTAATAGCTCATTCCACAGTATTCCAGATGTGGAAAAATAATGGATTTATGCAGTGGTGCAATGATGTTTACTTTTTTGTTTCTAATATTTGATTTGGATTTTTCTGACTGCTACTAAGCTGATTTTTTCCTTGGAGTTATCTGACATGACCACAGAGCTTTGCACTAGAGCAGCAGTAGGCTGCTCAGAGCCCATCATTTCAGATGTTCCCACTTCAGAATATAACATTGTATGCAAAATGCAGAATTTCATCCATCAATAAGGCTTAACACAAAATAAATAGCAAAAGGTGATGCTGAACTTCCCTTTCTTCGTGACGCTGCCAAAGTCCTCTGAGCACCTATCAGCATTATCTATATTATGTTCCCAGTTCTAATTTATAGTTTAGTGATGCTCTAAGAAAACTGATAAAGGAAAAGGGCCTGTAGTCACATAGAACATAGTAAGGCACAGCTGATTTGTGGAGCTAGATACTTTTAAGTTTCATGTCAAGGAAAGATATTGCATTCATTATGACCAAAGAGCAGGAAATGAGTTCAATTCCAAAGCAACAATTTGCATTTCCCACTCTTGGACACACTGCCTGAGGAAGAATCCTCTTTATTAAAGGAGATAAAGTAGCTGCAACTGTGACATACCTTAAAATGAATGTTGGTACCTTGGATTTTTAGGGAGGACAAGACAGGGATTTAAGTGTTTATCTTTGCTTTTGCTTGCAATGACTAAATATGTGTCATAGAAACAGCTGGTCTGTCTTTAAAGAAGACCTGAAACCATTAAGGAAATAACATAGAAAATGTATAGAATTTATCTAAGACCTTCAAAACTATGTAACAGATACACATAGAGCAGCACAAAGGCAATCCGGTCACAGACACTGGAATAGGGACAACTTAACCTGCCTGGTGCTACTGCAGTCACACTGCTCTAGTATCTAAACTGGCTAACTGAAACATGGTGGCTCCATATTTTCTCTTATGCCATAATATGTGGCTAAATACATTTAAACAGTTATAGGCACATGTCTTTCTGTCATGAAATTTAGGAGACCCTTCCATAGTTCCTCTCCCTTGGAGTGACCTAAGTTTTGCTACATTCCTGTAATAAATACTTTGCCTATTCTGGGTGTAAATCCCAATCGCATTACAGAAACGTCAGCTATTTCTGCGAGAGCATAGCTAGGGTTTGTGCATGGTTTTTTCTCAAGTAAAATGCTGAGAATGCAATTTATTTTTTTTAATTGTTCAATTAAATCTTAAATTAAGACCTTCTCTGTTTAAAAAGCTTATGTCACTAATTTGTCTCAGAAAGCAAGAAACTGACTTGGTAGCTTCATTTTTTTCCCATAGCGCTGTAGTGGCTTCTCATGGATTTCAGAAGCAGAGCTCCTGACAATCCTCCCACATCTGTTTCATCAGCTGATTAAAATGCAGATCTCCTAGCAGGTAACACGTTTTTGGCTGCTGGGCGTTCCTCTAACCAACTGGTTATTAGAGAACAACTTTATGCACGATCAGCAACTTGGCAGCGTAAACAACATGAAACAGTTCCTTTAAATTGGACTTGATATTTTGTTTAGGAGAGCTCCCATTTACCGTCAGGAATTTATGAGCCGCTTAGGCATGGAAGTTTTGCTATCTTTTAAAACCTGTTTGCAATAATAGAGTTGTTATCTAGCACAAGTAAGAATTCAGATAGGAGCTTTGTGTAAAGCAATGACTATCTGGTGTTCTGATTGCACTGTGTGATTTGTGGTGTGCATGGATATACATTGAAGGGCAACGGCTCTTCCTTTCCTTTGTCTAGCCCACAAGCCACCTGAGAAGTTTCACCTTATCCTTATTCTTCAAAAAGTGATGGTTTGGGGTTTTTTTGCTGACAGGGGCTAAGTGTGCTGTTATAGTTATTTTTATACCTATTTTTGGTTTACATTTTTAAATTGGGGAAAAAAGCAAAATCAAACCAGTTCAGTTAAATGGATATTTTAATTTTGCTTTCACAATGAGAAGGATTGCATTTTAAAGCTATAACTGAGGAAGACCTTTTTAGTTTGACCCAATTCCACTAGCTGTCTGTGCTCAGAATTGCTTTACTTGTTCCCACTGGAAACAGAGCAGCTGGCCAATCTGTTTTGCCCCTCTACTTGAAACAGAATACATTGATTAATTGTGCCAAGGTAAAGCTAATCCTGCTATTCTAAACCAACCTGTCATGATATGGAGGATTACCTTTTACTGTGAATGATGTTATGTTTTGCACCTTCCTCCAAGGCAGGTCTTATACGCACATATTCTCTACAGAGCTACAGAGAAAGAACAAAGTCCACGGAGCGGAGAGAGATCAAAGAGTCTTGGCTTTCACTAACCACCTTCTGTTTCCTCCTTTAAGGAAGCTTAACAAATTAGCAGTTTCCTATCTCTGTATATTGATTATTCTAAGCAAGTAGCAGTCTGGAGAGGCTCCCTGTTGTGGGAATACTGATGATTTACATAGGTATATGAGTTTATATATGTGCACCATACCAACACTTCATGCTGGTATCTCAATCTGCATTAGCTGTTGCTTTTACATTTATAGCAGGTTATTTACTTTTTACTCAAACATTTTTCCATTTTACAGAGGTGAATTTAAAAAATGATCAGATTCTGTTTTCTACATTTACTTATTCACACAGAGGCAATGTTTCAGCTTTCCTGCTCTGCTCCCTGCTATCATGTTCACACATAATTGTTCTTGTACAACTGTTTTTTCATTTGTGCATTCTTGGCCAGGAAAAGTCTTTACTTGTGCATCTTGTCAGGTACATACTGAAGAGCAGTATGTACACAGGTACAGTAAAACAAGCCTATGCATGAGAGGTAATTCTGCTGCCTTAGTTCTAAAGGGTCTGCTTTAACACTCAGTTTCGTCTGTCTTCTAACACTGGCATAACACAAACCCCTCCTACAGACTTCTCAGAAATGAACAGCTTAGCGAGTGCACGGTGTAGAGCGGTGGTTCCATTCTGCCTGAAGCCTGTTTTCAGCACAGAGAGAAAACTTTTCAATGGCAATTTATCTGTTACACAGACAATAGCTACACTAACCAAGTGTTAGCTTACTTCTGTGGCATGAGGAGTCAGGTTGTTAGACCCTTGTTTGTGCATCACTGCCATTCTGAATGGGGCTGAATGCAGTGGTGAAGGGGTGTGTGCGGCCCTAGCATTAAGACAGCTGAAGTTAGCAGCAACATTCACTTACATTTAGTTACTTCAGTCAGTGACCTACATGAGTTGATACAAGTATCCTGGAATATCTGTTAACAGTCATTACCCTGCTTTCTATTGCTGTTAGACCAGGAAGAAAGGTAGAATCGTCAGTCATAAACTGTTTAGGCTTTAGACCAAAGTAAGAGAGACTTAAAAACTCAAAGGAGACTGTTCTAAGACTATCCTGTTTTCATAAGATCTTAAAGGCAACAGGAGATACTTTGTAATACCCATAATGAGAGCAGTCCTTACTTGAGAGGCTATTGAAGATAATCAACTGGAGAAATTTGTATTTCCTTTGTGAGGGAGTTACTGGTCTTCCATGCTGATTTAAACCACCTGAGAAGGAAGATTTATTACAATAAGAACATTGGAAATCTTTTTTATCCCCCCCCTTTTTTAAAAGTAAAAGCAGAAGGATACTAAGAGGTGGCAGGCTTCAGACGCTAGGTCTTTTTCTGTGTGCATAGTCTGTGCCATATCTGGCTCCATTCATTTATCAGCCATTAAAGCTACTGGTACAATTCTCATCTCATCTCATTAACCATCTTAACTGTATCAGAAATGTTGTTCCCCTAATCCTAGCAGCCCAGTTTCTTTGTCTCTAAGGAATATTATTCACAAAGCAGAATGAAAGTATTTTACACCAAAGAGCACGTGGCTAAAATAAACTTGGTGTATTAGAGAGGCATGTGCTTTGCAGACAGTGAGAGTGAAGAGAGAGATTAGAGACACTGTGTTCTCCCCCACAAGCTACTAATTCACAAACTGCTAATTCTGTGGTCAGTGCAATTCAGGCTATCACTTCCAGAACTTGTGACTTAGTAACTACCTAATTATTTTAATTGTAAGTCATCTGATAATCCAGCTGACCCGTCAGAAAGAAACAGAATAGCCTTCTACCTGTGGCCAAAGTAGAAGCCAGTGGTCAAGAGCCTTTTATAAATGGCCCACCAGTCCTCTGTCTATCCACCTATCAATCAACGCTGTCTCAGATACATGGTTGGTCTGTGAGCATCCAGTTTGCAATTTTGTGAACTGGGAAGAGAACTGGAAAATCATCAACGATCAATAATAAGTTTTTCTAATGACAGGAACAGAAGAAAGAATATTCTTTAAGCAGGAGTGACTAGTTCAAACCAGTTCTGCAGGATGCTTCACGCACCGAGGATCAAGAAGAATGCTAATATGCAATCATTGAACAGCACAGGAGCCAAGACTTGCTATAAGGGACGTAATGAATAATGCTATACAATGAGCTTCTATACACCCACAATGTATCTAAATTTATAAACTCTACACACCATTGGATAAAACTGAAATGCATTTCCCATCATTGAAGTGCACTACCCAATCTGCTCTAACACAGGACCATATTGGGATTGAGCAGACCATTCTGTTTGTTAGAAACTTACCAGAATGTGCTGGTATTTATATCTCATCAAAGCTGTTCAGTAAACACAGCACAAAGACCTCTGATTTCACTGAATGCATAAACACGTGCAAGGAATTTCATTCTAGGATTTTGGACATGAGAGAGCTCTCTCTGACAAATCAGCTTAACTGTCATTCCCCCATCCCAATCAATTAAACATCTTTTCCTCTGAAAAAAACTGTCTTAGCCTCACAGATAAGAATCTCAGAGTTCTGATGACAAACTGAATTTGTCCATGACCTATAATTTAATGGAAAATGCAGTATAGCTTCCTAGAGGCAACAGTTTGGGGGGGTTATCTCAATTAGTGAGGGGCAGGATACTGAGAACACCCTATTCCTATTTCGGTGTGGACTCACATATGTTGGTGTATTCTTTATGGATATGACAGTTCAAGGCTGTAAGAATGACCATTATAATTTCAGTCTTACTGTGGAGATCATTTGTCAGTCTTAGGAGAAAAGTCAAAGAGAATACAAAGCACCATGATTATCTTTGTTGTACACAATTGCAAAACCTCCTTCTCCAAACCACACAAACTGAGTAAGTAATAAACTGATAGAATAAAAACACATCAGGGTCATAACTTCTCCCTTGACGAGGAAAGGAAAGAAATCTAAGTCAGATTCTGTGGAGGTGGAAGAGGAATGAGGCACGAGGCACAACTTCTTTCTTTTCATAATTCCTTGACAATGGAAGGTGAAAGGGACATTGAAAGGTCATGTCAGATATTCACTTGTGCTAAGGCAGGATCAGCTACACCTAAATGCTTCCTAAAGTTTGTTGGTCCCTTTAGAACAACAGCACTACCTCTGCAGACAATTATTCCAGTGCCAAACTGTCATCATCAGAGAATTTCCCTCAAGTGTAGCTTGAATTTCCTTTGCTGCCACTGAAGACCATTATTTCTAGAACTGTTTGTGGTGAACAGAGACCAAAATGCCCTCAGGCCAGACAGACTGTTTGAGAACTGATTACATGGGACAGGTTATCTGGTTATATGTGATGGGATCTTCCTGCTGGGAGTGACCTTCCTGTCCCTGGGAGCAACCCACAGGGGACTGTTAAACCATAAGCTATAATTTTATGTTGTAAAACCACAGCAGGAGCCCATCACAGAATTAAAGCAGAGTGCTTTATTCAAAGTTGCCATCTTCAAAACAGGAAAGAGGATGGCATCTAATTTCAGATTTACGATTCAAAACCTTCAAATGTAAAAGAAAGGTCAGCATGGTGCCACAGTGCCTTTCCTGAAGTCTTTCACAACAATTTAGGACTTGCTGCAGTGTGCTGAGAATGCAGAGTTTGTTAGCAGCAAAAGTTGTGAGCACCATTAATAGTAACTCAAACATACAGCATCGTTGTAATTATGCTAGCTTTTACTCTGTGCAGTATCTGAAGACAAACAACAAAATGCTGAGAACCTTCAGTGCTTTCCTAAACTTCACAAGTGATGGATTAGGTTTCATGTCTCACACCTGGCTTCTCCCACCAAGATCACCTCTGTATTGTAATTTATGGAAGTAATGTGGTTCTGGGGTTCTTAAAATATCAACTAAGTGTGAAAATAAGGCTTGAATGTGAAGTGCCTTTGTCACTACTGATCGGGCCAGGTGCTGAGCGAAACACAACGCAAAGCAAAAATAAGTGAGTGACAGAAATCACCTTAGTGGTATTTATGCAGAAATAGAGGTAACTTACAAACCAAAATAGTACCACACATAAAGGACCTGGCTAACTGTCATAAAATATTTGTCTGTCATTCAGTTTCATAAGTCAGATGTCTGATGATACTGCAAGGATAGAATGGACTGTGCTATGTACCTTCCATTGCAGACTAGAGCAGAAATCTAAAGTATTGCAGAGTTATCTCAGCATTGGGAAAGACAAGTGACTAAGCCATTTTACTGTGGCTCAGATTCAAAGGGTTTTGATTTGTACCCTTAGTGTTGTTTTGAGTGGATGGCAATACACACAGATCTTGTGCAACTGTTTTACAGAGAGAACTATGGGTATAAATTAGGAAGAAGGTGCTCTGCAGGGTGGGGTTAAACTTCAAAGACAGTGAAATAAAGAACAGTCATCACTACACCTAACAGCTGTGCTTCTATTGTAATTAAATAGAACATTAATTTCCAAGTGTTATGACATTTAATCATCTCTATAAAAATAATAATAGCAATGAGAGTGATAAGCATCATCACCAAAGTAATACGAGAGCAATCCAAGATCACGTGCCCAATGTTTTTAGAAGTTCTTACAGACAAGCTGGTTTAGACCAGAAGTACTGCTCAGAATATTTTCTTGAACATGTCCTGATAGTTTTCTTTCTTTCAAGAGAAACTTTCCAAAGAATCCCACAGTTCTTACTCATTTAACCAAAGAACTATACTCTGCCATTGCATCTGTGTCCTTAAAGGACGGGATTTGGTTTTTCTCTTTAGTCAGTACTCACTCATCAGAAGGGATCAATTTGTGCCATATTACAAGAGGCAGGCTAGATAAAGGGGTGTCAGAGGATTCCTCATAAAGCATAATATTGTAGTTGCAGTCCCAGAATAAGAATCTTGTCTTTTATTCTCCAGTTATTACACCATTTCCCTTTTCCACATAAGAAACTGGATTAGATAATCACATTCCTTTCTTCTGTAGTGTGGCAATTATAAGATAAACTGTTCTTCGCGAAATGGGTACTTTAAACCCTATCCCTCAGACCTTTTGAGTAGAGCACTAAAACTATACAAGGATGGCAAGAATGTAAATCAATACATTTGATCAGTTTTGCCCTAATTTATCATGTTAAAAAAACCAAAACCCCCAAACCAAACCAAAACACAAAAAGGGCGAGTTTTTAAATACTTGGGTGGAAAAGAAAAGCTGAATCAATGTACCTCAGCAGTTCCTGCTGCAGGTTTTGTATTTGCTCCTCAGTGGCTTTCTGGACAACCCCAGCAGTGACACCATGCTGGAGCCTTTCCAGCTCATCCTGAGCTGCACGGCTCATGGGAAAGGCTCAGCACAGTCACTTAAGCTACACTGAAACTGCAACAAACAAGTCAGGAGTGCTGTTCCTGTCAGGATGATACATTTTTTCCCTGGTGCATTCTGAATTCCTTATAGCACACATCTCAGCTAGTTATTTGAAGCACAATTCTTTTGTTGTGAGGGTTTATATGTTTGGTTTTGAGTGAGCCACTTACAAGCTCAAAAACCACCAGCGATGTCCTTATTACTGGTTAGGAAATCCTTCTTAGACTACTATAAAGAGTTCTTGGGAAAGAAAAGTATCTGTTATGCTCCCACCAGAATTCATAAGGATAAAAACAGTAACAGAGAAGAATCATTAGAGGAAACCATCATATATGTGTATGTTTGTGTATATATCTATATATAATGCAAAGATATAACATAAGCTAATATGTGAATTACAGGAGCCACCCTGCCTTAAAGAACACACACTCTCAGAATAAAAAAGGAATGTAGTCCTGAAGAGGTGCAAGTATCTCCCAGTTTGGTTGATGTAACCAACCAGAAATAATACACCCTTTAATATACCCTTGCCAAATGGTGACAGTCAGGAATTTTCTAGTGAACTTGGTCTTATCTTCAAGACTACTAATTTGGCAAAGCAACTACCTCCAACTCCTCCTAACAATCTCCAATTAATTAATGTTTTTCTTGTAGTATTCTGTGCATAACAGCCAAACTCTGCTCTTACCAGCATCAGCTCTTTCATGGGTTGCTATGTGCTCTTTCCCACACTTTGCAGTGCTGTTATATTTGTTATTTAGAACAAACCCAGATTGTTCCTGGAACTGTGCCTATAGAAACTACTGCTGTAATGTGTTTATATGATATGTAATTATGGGCATGCTGTAACCTGTCCACAGCCACTGCAGAACAAGTTGCATTATCAAAAACATAAACCCGTCCCTGGATTCAATCTGATATATTTCCTTTCTTCAGCAGCTAGTATCAAAGAAATTAAATGAACACAGGTTGCATTTTTGAGCTTTAGGAGAAAAGATGGTGAGGATACAGTATTCCAGGCCAGTAATATGACAGTCAAAATTACTGAATACTCCCTAATGCACCATGGATTTCAAGTCACCATGTCTGAAGATCAGGCCACTTAAAGCCATGTACTTGCATTTGAAAATACTTGCCAAAACCCAGAAACAGGAGGTAGGCAGAAAGCTGGTACTCACCTACCAAAGGAGTGAGTCACAGCATTCAAGCAGGTGAGCCTCTGTACGCAAGTACAGATGGTTAAATCTGGTTATAATCCTAGCAAACAACAGATTATTATAGGCTTTAATCTAAGGCTGTGTCAGAATAAATAATTAGGACTGTCTTTAGTCCATATTATGTGTAAGGAGAAATATCCTTTTAGAAATAACATTTGAGTTAAACAGAATAATGGAGTAGATGAAAGCAGAACTATTAGAAGAGTTGTTTGGGTGCACACAGGTAGAGTGCAGTACTGTTTGATACCTGGCATGTTATATTTTTCTGACATCAAACATCTAAACAAGTACTTTTGATAAAAATTGTAAATACATGTCAATAATTTTCTGTTCATGCATCCTTTTCACCTTATCCAACAAGTTACCAAGAATTAAGTCATTGTAATATTTATGAGTGTTTTTTGTCCCATTTATTAAATCTCTTTCTTGAGGTCTGATACAAATTTATAAAACCTTGCTCCAATACATCTAATGAACTTTTTTATGCTATTGTATAACCTGTTGCTGTGTCTGCACTGTGACAGCACGGCCAGAAAGTGGTTCTGATAGTATGTTTGTGTGGGCACTCTGCTTTTGTACCCGCACACACACTCACAGATGAGTCAAGCCAGAATACAACACGTAAGAGCCACTGCACTCGGAGAAGAGAGGGACAAGCAGGGCTG
The DNA here is from genome assembly GCF_014839835.1 of Dryobates pubescens. Classification (NCBI taxonomy): domain Eukaryota; kingdom Metazoa; phylum Chordata; class Aves; order Piciformes; family Picidae; genus Dryobates; species Dryobates pubescens. Next base: position 2,335,691 of record NC_071629.1, on the reverse strand, counting down.
TATCTTCTGCTGCAGTTTGTCAATTTATTTTTGCTTTACAATTTTTGTTTTGGATCAAATCCAAACCTAAAAGTTCAATTTTGGAATTATGAAATGGATGTGGTCAAAATAACACAGGCACAGCTGGTCTCACTAAAACGAGTTACAGATGGCAGAGAGCTTACATAATTGGTAGAAAACCCGCATGAGCTGCCTTATCAACTCACCGAGCGCATTCCTGCAGATGTGGGGAGAACAACTTCTGCTCTCTCCTGCCTGGCAATTTCTAATTTGTTACTCCAGTAATATTTTGTGTGTGTGTGAATTAAATATGATTTTGTGATTGAGACTTGCTCCACACTTATAATCAAGCGCAAGAAATAATTACACAGTATTTTTATACGGAGCTCCCAGTGTTTTCTGGACATGTACTACGATGACCTCATTACACTGTCAAAGATTATACAATAAGCTAATGCAGGCTGGTAACTTCTACTGACTGATGAAGTGGAAGAAGGAAGAAGTAAAGAAATACATTGAAGAAGTACCTTACCGGCGTGACCACAGTTACAGGCCATGACAAGGCACGTTTGACAGCTTTTCTTCCACAGAGAAATGCCAAAAGAATCGCACAGTAGTGCCTCCACTCTGTGCTCTTACAGCTCCAGCTCTTCCCTCCAAATTCTAAGCAGGTTGTTACAATATGCAAAGCAATGTCATGCTTTAGGCAGGAAAATGACTCCATCTTACAACTCATTTTTAAAATTCCAGTTTGGTACAACTGCCTGGTGTTCTCTTGAAGGGTGTCTGCCTGGCATTTCAATATTAATGAAATTTCAACCAAGAGAGGAAGTCTAATGCATGTAATTTCACTAGAGAATGTAACTTCATTACGAGTATATCCAATTATCTTTTAACACCATTAATTTCTGTTTATAAACACGGGTAATAACTGCATATTTAATTCACCTAAGTTTATTCTAAACATTAATAACACCTCAATGTGTAAAGTATTATAACTCATTTCCACCAAAACCCCCATTATCTGGGTCTGCCACCTGGTAAGCACAACAGATCCATCATCATAATGAATGACAGTGAAGAGTCTCATCTGATAGGCAAATGTGTGTACATGGGATCATCCTTTTCTCTCTCAAGTTCTGTTAAGAATTCTAGGTTACTTGAGGTAAGCCATTTATATCTGCTGCCTGTACTTTATTACAAAGTGCAGAATTCCCTTTCTGAGAGTCCCAATGGTAAAGTATCTTCTCTCACATAACACGCTCCAGGCAAGGCTGATCCCAGCTCCTCACAGTGGATTGAGCTGGGTGACTTTTGATGTCCCTTTTTCTATGATGTGTAAATATGTAAATGCATGTGTGTGTAAATATGAATTCATAAAATAGGTTAGGCAAATATTTCTGAAATACTCCTTTCTCCCCACGACAATCTTCTGCAGCATGATCATCTCACAGTCGTTTTCCCAGTGTTTGCAAATCTGAGGGGACACATTCTGAGCTCAGTTACGTGGCAGCAAACACCGAGAAACTGCCCTGAAGTGAATGGAATTGCTCCTGTCAGAGCAGCGTGAGTGAAAAATCTGTCTGTTCTCCATTACAGAGGCAACTGAATTCTACCAGTCAAGTGAAGGTAGGGAACTCCTTCTAATTACATTTTATAGCAGGAATACAAATGTTCTCCTGGCTTATCCAGAGTATTTAACAGCAGAGTACATTTGTTATAGGCACTACAGGAACAAAGAGAGAAACAAAGAAGCCCGTCTCCCACGTTCTCACATACAAGTAGCTCAGCAGTACTGAAGCTCTCCTGCCTCTGCAGCCTTGCCATTTGAGAAACTCTGCTGCCATGCTCGGAGGCTTCACATGAACAGGGACAGCAACAGCTGGCCCTTTCTCCGAGGGCATATTTAGATAGAAGGCCATTCAAGATAAGTCTGCTTACGAAGATGACTGTTCACTTGAGTCAACCAATTTTCTAATTATGTTACTCCTGAAGTGGAATTTTGGATGTTATTTTCTTTGATATCTTTATGACTCATACTTCAGTTGAGCAAAGCAAGCTACAATTTGCTAATGCAAGTGTGTACAAATTTGAAACTGGTTAGGTGGGGTGTGTCTGCCTATAGAAACACATTTTCTTACAGTTTTCAATAAATGTTACTGGTCCAAAATTACCTGGCTACATCTTAGGTGAATTTGCATATTTCATAGTCTGAATATCAGTCTTTACAAGTCAATTCAACTGGGTAATTGCTGAGGTTCAGTGCAGGAAAATTGCATTAATTATGGAAAAAACCCCAGCATTTGAGTAAGAAGTTGCCTATCTTGATCAGGTCACATAGGTTATATAACCAGTTGGCATCACTTCACACCTTTTGTGCATGCAGGCCAGATTCCCTTACATATCCCATGGAAAACCTGGGGACAACAGGTTCTCATTTGAGAGGCTGAAGAAATCAGTCTTTTTGTTTTTCTTCAGGCTGCAGCTCATAGTCTGGAAAATTTGGAGCAAATAAGCTCCCTTTTTACCATTTTCCAAAGGCAAAGGGGAGCACAACCTACAGCTGATTTCTATTGCTCTGTGGAACACTGCCAACATCATTTGCAGGGATTCATAGCCCATTTTATGTAGATGTTATAGTACAAGTTAGACAAACTCACCAGACACAGCAAAGATGAGTAGCGTATAGGCACGCACAGCTCTGCACTCCCGTTCTGTACTTGTGGGTTTGGCTCAGGCACTGGAAGAATAGACAGGGCACTTCTAATCTGAGAATGGGCAGCTCTGAAGCCTAGGTAACATATATAATGCAAGAGAGTCTGGAAACTGCCTTTGTTATGCTAACAGCCTACCAAGACATCAGTAAGCCCCAGAAGAAGGGAAATAAAAAGATAGTTTGATCTAAATTGATTAGATGCAAGCAGCTCTCTTCTACCTGAAAAGCTACTTTTAAAATTGTCCTGTTCTCCCCTCTAAGTTAGTACAGTTGTAGACTGTTACCAGTACAGAGCTGGAGTGCAGCTGTAGTCAGCTTACTAATTCACCACTCTGCAGTATAGTTTGTTTGTTATTTGTGCACTTATAAATATGTGGAAAATAATTGTATCATTTGCTTTCTCAAAATAAATATGTTTTTTCATCTACCAATCCAACTGTTTCCAAAGAACTGAGTGATTAATATCGTATCTAAAACTGTGATTGTTTTAATAAACATAAAGCAAGATATGGGACTAAGTATGACTCCAACTGTGAGTGATTTAGAGTGATAAAAATACACAGATGCCATCTGTACCAACAGAAGAACACCCATCACGAATTTGTCTTATGGTAACACTTCCCGTTCATTTATACTGAAATGAGCATGATTTCTTTTAAAACTGACAGTAAAATGTGGCCACTTTGAAAATGAGTAACCCAGCAGTAGAGAAACACACAGAAAAATATGAATTAAAATATTCTCTTTACTTGTTCAAAGCTTCCAAGATGAATCACTGAATGCATACCAAATATTAAGCTCCAGACTAGCTATGCTAGCTCAGTAGCTGCTTCCACACTGTGAGGTTTTGCTGGGTGTAATCCCCCTCACACCTCCCAGAAGAAAATCAAACCAAAAAAAGCACCTCAACCAAACGGTGAAAGCTTTAAGCTCAGAACCCAGCCTAAGTCATTAGTTTTACTTCATCAGCTTGTCTAGTATACATTTGCCAGCACCTTTGCCTGTTCAGCATTAAGCAAGAGGGCCATGGGGTATGCATCAGGGAAACTAGGGCAGGTAATGAGAACATGGTGATAAATATCAGTCAGCTTCAAATACTAACAGCAAGATCAAAAGAAAATGAGAATTTAAATAAAATCTGCAGACAGAGAATTTCATTAGCAGCAGCTGCAGAAACAAAGATGTGATACCCAAAGCATTATTAATTTATAGCCATGCACCAGATTCCAAGAGTCTGGACAAGGCTGAGGATTACCATCACCCCTATAAGCATAATGAAATGATGGCAAGTGTCATACACAGGGTAGGTTCTAGCTTGGTGCTCCTGTTGAGGCAGCACAGCCGGAGCTCTGCTATCTTTGCTCTGCATTCTCAGTTCTTTGCTGCCTCTGCCCTTCACTGGATGTATGAAGAAGGTAGATTGCATACTCCTAACAGCTTCTTAAAAGTATTTTTTTTTACTAGCAGTGGCCTGTCCTACCTTGGGTTCTAAAATATGGCAAGAATGTATATCGCAGCATGAAGTAAATCCCTATTCATTTCCGATTTTTGGGTTGCAACTGTTGCCACCCCCACTCCTGTCAGCTCTTCGGCCCTTCAAAACTTCCTTTGTATCAAAAAGCTGACAGATTTACTTCTTGAAAACTTCAGGCTAGTTTTCATGCTGAAATTTAGGAAAACAGAACAGCTGTCATTCAAATATACTTCAGCAAGCAGCACGCCTGTTCACTCTCAAATGTTTATTTCCCCAAAATCAACACTTAAATGACATGTCCTACTGACAGATCATGAAACGCGCTCCGATCCGACAGACATGTGGAACAAACATGTGCCAGAGCCTGAGGATCCAGAGTTCCTACACATCAGATGTTTGGGATACTTTTAATAGCTCTTTCTTTACTCTTTTAAAATGTGCAGAATATTTTGGTCCAGCGGTCATTGCTAAACAGGTTACGAATGTCCCTTGTTGGGGTGAGATGTGACAGTAATTCCACCTGAAGCAACTCACCAGACACAGCCAACCACCATGGAGAAGCAGCAGCTGTTCTGATTCAGTCTGAACGACTGAAGCTGCTTCCTTTGTGCAGATTTTGCAATTCTGGTGTCCAAATGCTGCACCAAATTCAAAATCTTTTTCTTCCTTAACCAAAGTGCTAGATTAAAAAACCTTCACTTACCAGCTGGCCAGTAAGCACCCGTTCATGAGCTCATTCATTCATAATCTGATGCGACTGTGAAGGTCCTCATTACATCTTCTGAAGTGGATTGAATGCAATACAAACTCCAATTTATCAAGGGCTACAAGAAGACATAGTTAAAACTCAGTTATTGATGAAACCAAACAATGTTCAGATGCCATAAAAATATCACAGAAATTAAACATAAGTCTACTGTGCTGCACACAAGACAAAGCCCAGCAGTTTAGTTTCCATAGTTTAAGCCTTGCTATTCATTGTAGGGAGTGGATTTTCAATCCAAACTCTAATGCTGCAGTATTCATGATCAGATCTTCCTCACTAGTCAATGCCACTTATGTGCCAGGAAGACATGCAGAAGTAGCTGAGCTAACATTATTTTCTCTAATGATATTTTCTTTCTGGATGCAAATGAAAGTGGTAGACATGGTAAGTACTATCCTAAATTAAATAACTGTGCATGAAAATGCTATGAAAATATAGTCTAGGTTCTCTAATAATCCTCATGCACCTGTCAGTTATAAACCAAGCACATAGACTCTTCTCTGCTGAAGAAAAAACAATGCAATGTTCTGTCTAAAACAGTAAGAATTCACTTTTAATATGGTTGATTGTTGATATTTTACTGATGTTGATGGAAAAAAACCCAACCAGCAAGCAGCAGACACTTTCCTATGAAAGATGCCTATATCTACTTTCTACTGATTAAAAGTTGCCTAAATCTTTATGCTGTCCATGCTGTAAAATGCTTTCATCTAAGCTTTTTTCTCTTGTGAAAATTGATGGAAGATAGCTTCAGCTACCTGCACTTACCAGTACCCCTACACTGAGAACAAACCAGCAGGAATGATTTTCAAATGTGACTCAAGAGAGGAAAAGAAAAAGGCAACTTTAACATTCCTCAGTTTAAATGTACAGAGATGAATGGCATCTGTGTGCCAACAGTTTTCTTATTTCCACATCCCAAAGTTAACATGTCCTAAACAGCTTTGTTAAAAACATCTGTACAGAGAAGAGGAGACACTTGAAAACAAATGTCACACTATAATTTGCATATGAAACAACTGATAGCTTCAAGAATAAACAAGGTTAATAAATTGTTTCTATCACCTGAGAAAGCAAACCTATAAATTCCTTGACCCGGTACTTGTGGGTATGTGATTGCATGCAATTACCAACAGTTATACTTCTGAGGAATACTGCTGGGTCTCAAATTTCCTTCCCATTTTAGATAAACTTGTACTGCGTATCTTGCAGCTCCTACCGACTTCACCTTTTATCTACAAATGTACATTCTTAATACTCCTGCTTAAAATCTGACAATTTTCATCTAATTGAAAGAGAAATGCCTAATCAAAGCCACCCAAGATAAGTGACTGAGACATATGGCTCCCCAGCTGGGAAAGTGTCTGACCAACGGCTCAGCAATTTGAGAGACAGAGACAAACAGCCCCATCAAATCCCCTTTTACCAAGGGACAGGTGCAATGGGATGGAAGCCAAAAGACCATGCTTCAAAGACCCAATTACTGAGCAAAACCATAGGAAGGCAGCAGGTACTGTTCCCCCACTTTACAAACTAGGTTACTGAGAGGTTGGGCAGGAACCCTTTTGAAAATAGCTGGGAAGGGATCCATATGTCTACTCTGACAAAACCTATTTTCATCCACCTCACTGACACTCAGAAAAAAACTCATCCAAATGTATGCTTCTGGTTAGGCAAGGTGTACAGACACTGACACTTCTGTCACCACCTCAGTGCAAATATTTAGCTTATCACAAACTATTACAGTTGTGCTGTGAACATTCACTGGGGATGGCTACACTCTGTTCTCATATGGAGACCACACACCTTTCAACAATGCTATTTCCCTCAAGGCTCAGTGAAAGCAAACCTGTTGTTCGGAAATACAGCAAGGGGTCTGAGGGCAGAGAGAGGAACACAAATCTGGATGTGGAATTGATTAAGAGATTGTATCAAATTGAAGGTCCTTGGTGAGAAACACTTCACAATAGAAGATAGTAAATGGACAGAAAGGCATAGAAGGCAGGGATGGGACAGGTGAGGGACTGAGACTGAGACCTGAATGAAGGAGTGTCCAAATGAGAAAAGTAAGTGCAGATTAGCACAAAGGGCTGTAGGAGAAAACAGAGGGTGGGCAAGATAGGAGAAAAAAGGATGCACTGGATTGCTAGGATAAGGAAAGAAAAAGGAAACAGGAGAGGACAGTAATATAGAAGGGAAGAAGTGCAGCTCAGCACTGAGGTGTGTAAGTATCCAGAAACTGTCCCTAAGCAGCTACAGGAGATAAAATTTTGGAATTATGTTTAAAAATTGAATCTGAATTTCAAAAGTAAATTTAAATATATCACAGTGATCACATTTTCTGCAGAGACTCAAAATCCAGGAAACACACCAAAATCAGATTCATTAAAATGTATGTCTTAAAGTCAATCTTACCAGAACTGCTTCCCTTCAAATGTATATAAAGCCTTCCAAGTGTCTGAATAAACACATTCAAATTCAGCCCCAGAGCATATGCTAAGTATCTTGGACACTTCCAACTTCTGTTTTCAAACACAAAATATTTAAAGTACAATGTATAGTTGTTCTATTCAGATACCGTTCAAATCACATGGGGAAACTGACTTGCACTACATGCATCAGAACAGCTGATAGCAAGAAAGTAAGAGAACACCTCCCTCTGCTGTTCTTTTCTTGTAAATAAGCAGCGCTTAAGTAGTTTCAGATCAAAAGCCGACAACAGAAACACATTCAAGATAAGCACAAATCTCCATGTTTTTTTATGAGAAGAAAAGCACTAAGCATACTCACCTAACCACTGAGGCATATTCAAAGGGAAGAGCATCATCTGAGAAAGAAGGAAAACAACCACAAGGCATGCTGAAGGGCAAACTGCTACTTGTATTTGGATAGAACAGATCTAGCAACATAGATCACATGAGAACCTCAGGTGAAACTCTGTGCTTAGCTTACATTAGTACTTCAGGCATAGATCATCCCAGTTCTACAAACCCCTGCGCTTATTTCTGTTCTGACTATGTTTGGATCCTTGGCTTTGGATCCCAGGGGTCAGGCAGCCATCTATATCACAAACCCAGGAAAATTATTTTCCAAACTCCAAGAATAAAGCTTTTTAGGAATGAGCTTAATCAATCAAATCAGGGCATTGGAGAACTGCCTCACTGCATCTCTTTCACTATCCTGTGTTTTATAATGTCTAGTAACAAATCCTTAGGGAAAGAGTACAAGGATCAGGTTAGACAGTGTGATCTTTCTTCAGGTATTCTGCCCTAGCTTGTGATAAACAAGAGACTGGGACCAAGATTTCATCCAGACTGTTATTCTGAACAGCAACTTCATTCATTTTCCCAGTTGCTTTTTGTCCTTTTTATCTATTTGACTCTAATCACTCTGCTAAAAATTCTACTGTTGGTGAAAAAGTTCTTCCTTTTTGTTCTAAAGCATCATGCTGATAATTAGCTGCCCTTTTTTTTTCTCCTTGGTTGTTCAGATAATCCTGCATTTACTTTCAATCCCTTCTTCATTCTATCACCTACTACCATATGCCCCCTTCTGTCCTCTCAAGCCAAACAATGCTCAGCCATTCAGGCTCTCCTCAGACAGAAGCCATCCACAGCACTACTGGTCCAAATCATTCCCTCTCTCTTTTCTGGTCTCAGTACATCTTCCTGAGGCTGAGGTGAGCAGCAGCACAGCATTGAACACCTTTAAGCAGCTCCCCTGGCACAATGATGTTTCTGAGTTCAGCTCATTCTAAGTGATTCTAAGTCAGACAGGAAGTTTGCCCACTGATTTGTCTGGGTCAGAAATTCACCACAACATCTGAATAAAACAAACACACTTTGAATGTCTTTTCCCAATAAAATTTGAGATCAGTTTAGATTTTATTTTGCTTGTCCATACCTGTGCTTTGTCTATGATCAAAGTCAGGCCTGAATACTGTATCTGCTTTCCTAATGTGATAAGGCCCGTTCCAAAAATCTACAATCAGTTCATGCAGTCAAAGATAAAACTGTAAGAGATTAGTGAACACCTATGGTGCAAATCACTGATTAGCTTTCCCTGCAATTATGATCATGTAGTTTACCATTTTTAACATTTTAAATTACATTTTATCTCACAATTCAAATATGAAGAAAGAATTATAAGTACCAAAAGAGTCTGCCACACCCCTCCATTCCCTCGATTATATAATCTAACAAAAACTCCAGTATCTCCTTGCCACAAAACCATTCTCCTGTACGAGTATGAGTTTTCACTTTTCAAAGATGTTATGGATAGGCTTTAAGTGTTTAAAAGTTATTTTATTTTGAAAGTGTAATCTTCAAAGTAAAATTGTGTGCATGAGCTAAGATAAGTGCAAGCTTGCTATTTAGGACAGTATGTGCAATCTCACTGTCTGTCAAAAAAAGTGTTGAAAATGCCTCAGTGCTACATCTGCAGGGTTTTTGGTTTTGTTTTAATGAGATTTTTATCCACTATACCCACAGGCAAGTCACATTTTCATCATTCATCAGCTGCAGTATCTGCAAATCACCCAAGTTATTCTGCTAAGTAGTGGATTACAAAAGAACAGCTTTTGGACAAATGAAAGCGTAGCATTAAAATGTTCTCAGTGCTACAAGTGCAAGCAGGCAGGCTTTTGCTGTTCTAAGCATTCCCCAACAGTTTTGAAAACCAAGCCAAAAGAAAGAGGATTTGCTGTGTACCTTTGGGGTAGATGATTCATTTAAAGATACATAATCAGCAGTGATGTAGGCAGCTCTTGTCATTATTTTCTGCTCCAAATAAGCAAAACTCTGGACAACTGGAAGGATTCCTGCTTTATGGGTTTTTAAGATGTGAATGAGAACAGACCCTCAGTAACAAAACTGTAACTATATGTTGTAAGCAGTGGTATTACAGTATGATGATAATTTATCATAGAATAGCTTAGGTTGGAAGGGACCTCGGAGATCATCTACTCCAACCTCACCACCATGGGCAAGGACACCTCTCAACGAGACTCAGCTGCTCAAGGCCTCAGCCAGCCTGGCCTTAAAAGCCTCCAAGGAGGAGGCATCCACAACCTCCCTGGGTAGCCTACGCCAGTCTCACCACCCTCGTACTGATGAACTTCTTTCTAGGATCCATTCTAACCCTGCTCTGCCTCAGCTTCAAACCATTCCCCCTTGTCCTATCTCTGGACACCTTTATGAAAAGTCCTTCTCCAGCTTTCCTGAAGGATTCCTTCAGGTACTGGAAGGCAGCTCTAAGGTCCCCCTGGAGTCTTCTCTCCTCCAGGCTGAACAACCCCAGCTCCCTCAGCCTGTCCTCATAGTAGAGGTGTTCCAGCCCTTGGATCATCTTTGTGACTCTCCTCTGGACTCACTATTCACAAGCTCAACAAATTCTAAGCTACTAAAATTTTACTAATTTACTTTTGCCTTTAAAAAACCAAACCAATCCTAAGAGTAGACAGGCATATTTCAGGGTAAAAGGAACTTCTTCATGCTCTGCTATTGAAATGTTTTAAATGTACCACTTGTAGGTTGTGCTTAATTATCATCAGTTTGATATACGAAATTAACTCTTGAAAGTAGTATTAAAATATAACTAAGTGGTATAGAAGACAATGACGATAAATCTTCAAGCACAGTTTGCAAGGAGTCAAATTTTCTGTTGCTATGTCACTCTGCAGTTTGTGCTTCGTCTCACAACTCTCTCTGGAAGCACCACTCACACACTTTGCTGTATTTCTTGCTCATATGTAAGTTGCTGAAACAGGGCAAGGCGCAGCCCAGCTCGGCCTGGTGATGCCTGAGGCTCAGCACAATCTGGCAATGTCTGAGGCTCAGCTCAGCCTGGCTGCGCCCGAGGCCTGGAGGTGCCTGAGGCTTAGCTCAGCTATGTCACAGATTCGTCCCAGCCACGCCTGAGGCTCAGTCCCAGGGGTGTCCAAGGCCCAGAGATGCCTGAGGCTCAGCTCATCCCAACGTGGCAATGCCTGAGGCCCAGCCCACCCTAGCAACGCCTGAGGTGATGCCTGAGGCCCAGCAATATCAGAGGGCCCAGCGATTCCCCGGGGCCAGCCCAGCCGGTGGGGCCTGAGCTGATGTCTGACACCCAGCACTTGTCGATGCTTGGCCTGGCTGGGTGCTGCCTGAGGGCTCAGCAGGGCCCGAGGCTCAGCCTAGCCCAGCAATGCCGAGGTGATCTTAGCCCAAAGCTCAGCCTGGCCCAGCTCCCCGGGCCCTTCCCGGCAGGTGTCAGTGTCAGGCAGCGCTGCTGAAGGGCAGACAGCTGTACTGAACTGGGAACAGCAGCAAAACATAGCTGCTTTTCCAGTCATATGTTCCTGTGCTGAAGTGTTCTAAATAGCAGCACTATTTCATTGAGAAAAGAGCACACAAAACCGGGCCAGGGTGTGAAATAGGTGAACTAAATCTGTATGAGAGCTGTAAGACAACTAAGGACTGAGGATCACCCAAGGTGTGAAGCAATACTTGAAAATACAGGCTGCCAGTGCTGCCTTGGCAGACTGACCGGCTGCAGAATGCTTCAGAAATGTTGCCATGCTAGCAGGCTCACTGCACAATGTGAAAATGGCACAAACAGTGTCTTTTAGCAAAATAACAAGAAACATATCGCTATGCTTTTATCACCAGAATGGCCTTAAGGTCAGGGCACATCAAAGGTAGATACGGAAAGCCCTGAAGATGCCTATCGGCTTCCCTTATCTGCCAATAAATGCCTGACGACCTATTACCCCTCCTTGATACCATACACTTAACTAAGAGCTGTTCTTCTTTGAAAAGAATGTTTTGAGTTAGATTTGGAAAATCTTTTAGGACTGTTAGAACATACAATATTAAAGAAAAACATAAATGCAGGGAAATTCAAAAGGCAGACAATAAATCTGTTGGTGTTTTTAAACATTTCCCAAGCCCTAAGCCATCATCTCTTTTTTTATGCCTACCTCTCACTGGATGCAAGAAAACAGAAAACACCGTACCACATTATTTGAAAGAGGAGAACCAGAGCAAAAATGTTTGAGATCAAATAAATTAATTAATCAATCAAGCAATAAATAAGAGCTGTCTTATAAATATTTGTTCCTGTAGAGTAGCTGCTTACTTTACACAGCTTGGTCAAAAATTATCATTCTGATTGTATTTAAAAGACAAATAAGGTTTTCTTCTTCAGCTATTTGAATTGCTTGTCATAATAAAGATTAAAAAATAATCAGTAAATGTGATTCAAAAACAAATAAAATCCCTTTTAAAGAAGTCCTGGTTCATGCATATTATCACATGTGGAATAATGACATGAAATAAAATTATGAATTCACTGATTCCAGTATTTTCTCTATAGTGCTTTCATGCATATAAGAGCTAAATATAGTGCTTAACATTTTTCTTGTAATGCAAACCTGTGAGGATATTTCTAACTTTCTGCATGTGAACATTCATATTAAAATACAACTTTTATGTTATAGGTAGCACATAAGGAGCAAAAATGGTGCTGCTTTGTGGCCTTATTTCTACATAACTGATAAAACAATTTATTGCATTGATTAAGGCTGTAATTATTAAAAACTCAAGGCAAGTTTAATTTTAAACTGTCAGGTAGCACACAGGAAACCATTTGCTTTGGGCAATCAAGTCAAAAGAGTTTGGCGTGATTTCCAAACGCTAACACTACACAAAATGTGCAATTCTAACAATAAAACTCCTTGTTTTTTTGTGTTATATTGCAATAAAATCAAGGCACACATCATGAACAAGACTTTCAGACCAATTAGGCATACAATTACATGTGCAGAAGGCATGCACAATTGTGCAGCTAATTTGTGCATGAAATTACTTTGATTGCACATACTAATTGGATAAATGTGTGTGCAAATGCCAGTAGTCATTTGTGCTAGCAATTATCCAATGTGCATACCTAGTCATGGCAACTGCATGCATAAATGAGAAGCAGTCTTGCATACCTAACTGGTCTTGGGTTTTAATCAGAAATGCTTTTTTTTCCCCTCTACCAGGCCACTCAGACACAATATTTTTGCAAATTCTGTTCATATTTCTTATACAAATGAGACAAAACAATGAACATGAACATTACCAAGTGATCTGAAAAGAAGGGAGTTCTTTTCTAGATATACAGCACCTTCTATCTTCCTTTGATAAGGGAGAAGATGAGAAATACAAAGCAGTATAAAACACAGCAGGAACATGGAAGGAATGTGACACTTACCTAAGAATTACAAAATGTGTTTTAGGTCATCACTCAGAAAATGTGTGTGAAAATTTTGCTGTATTCTCATGGAAGTTTTCGGTAACTCTTCTAGACATGACTACAGTGCTTGCAGATTGAAGTTTGGTGTTCACAAACTTCAGTATTAAAAAAGAAGTTCTACAATGGAAAAACAGTGGATTTGAATTGAAACACACATCCATAGGAACACACAAGTAAGAGCCCATATCCTGAGTGAAGCCTTAAAGGAAACAGTTGCTTATGTTACTGTTTTCAAATCTAACCAGCTCTTTAAACACAGAAAAAGACAGACAGAAAGAAAGACAGAAAGAGAGAAAGACACAGAGAAAGAAAGAAACAGAAGGAGAGAGAGAGGAAGGAAGGGAGGAAGGAAGGGAGGAAGGAAGGGAGGGAGGAAGGGAGGGAGGGAGGGAGGGAAGGAGGGAGGGAGGAAGGAAGGGAGGAAGGAGGGAAGGGAGGAAGGAAGGAAGGAAGGAAGGAAGGAAGGAAGGAAGGAAGGAAGGAAGGAAGGAAGGAAGGAAGGAAGGAAGGAAGGAAGGAAGGAAGGAAGGAAGGAAGGAAGGAAGGAAGGAAGGAAGGAAGGAAGGAAGGAAGGAAGGAAGGAGGGCAGGAAGGATGGAGGGAGGGGGGGGGGGGGGGGAGGAAATAGGAACATGTTTTTAAACAGAAAGACAGCAGGAAAACGTCTTTCAATAGGAATGGGCTGTTGAAAGGAGAATGCTTTGGCATGTTGTTATCTCTTGCGATATGAAAAATAATGAAAAACTGTTTTTAAAATACTTTCTGCAAAGCACTAATGATGCCACAGGCCCTTTGCCAGCTCTCCCTGCATGCATTTTTTTAACAGGCTGCAGAGTCCTGGGCTGCTCAGTCTATCCTTATAAGAAACCTGCCCCATATTGCCATTTATTTCGCTGTCTTCTTAGAAGTATTTCTGAGCTAAGATATACATGAACTTCATAACTAGTAAGGCCTTGCTTTAGCATAGGGGTGTCTTTGCTTTTTGCTTTCTGTTTCTTAAGTTTTATTTTCTCTTTATGAGTTACTGCTAGGCATAGCATCAACACTGAGCTGACAGTTTCAGAGGACTACCAAGTCCTCTGGCTTGAGTGGTTAGCACTGAGTTAGAATTACCATCCCAAAAATGTACTTCTTGCTTTCCCTCCCAGTTTTACTTCAAGCGTTTTTCACTGCAGTTGATAACTCTTGGGTTTCTGGGCTATGCAGCAGCAAATCTGTGGACAGAGCTAGCCTCTGATATACGAGATACCCCAATCTTGTGTGATTTTGGACAGGTCACAGTCTTTTTTGCCCTCATAAATGGGGATATCAGCGCTTTTTATGAGCTTTGCAAGTGTGCATCACCTCACAGATGTATACTAACAACAGTATTACAAAAAGACCACCAAACTAACAAACTATGCTATTTATTAAGCTCCATAATATTGAAAGGAGGAGGGGGAGGAGGCATTTGGATTTTGATAGCTTCTATATCATCATAAAGATGTAGGGATAGCAGGTTTGGAAGTTGTTGATATGCATGGAACTCTAGAAGCTCCTGTTCTTTCACTGCATTGCATCTATCATGGCTATTCTCTTCCAGGACACAGAAAAATGATTCAGCAGAAATTGAAGTTCCTCATTTCTATGCTGCAAGGGTTCATATTCATTTTCAGGGCAGTTCACAGCCTCAGAAAGATAGTTATTGTTAGCATGGACCATTCCTGAAACCTGAGATGCCCTGCTGAGGACACTCCATCAACAAAATCACAGTTGTCCTGCTCTGATGTAAGTGATGCCCTGCTGTCCTCATAGCCTATTAGATTGCCCCAAGAAAATGTGTCCCATGTCACTTAGGGGACTCTGAATTTTCAGTTGTTTGCTGCCATCAGGTAACACACAGCTCTCTGGCTTTCTTCTCCAGATGGCACTGTTCTCTGTGCACAGTGGAGGAAGGATTCAACTCTGTTCTAGCTCTACTACTAAAAATTGCATTTTAAAGTATTCTAAATTCTCATACCGTTATTCAAAGGTTTCCATACCACAGCCACTACCCACTTCTAGCAGAAGCAGGAAAAAAAATAATCATCCAGCACAGATTGCAAGAAACTTGTGGTTTGGGTTTTTAAAAACAGATTCTTTTTAAACATTCCCTCCATGGAAATAATGTGGAACAGTAGAAGTAGAATAAATGTCACAGACAGATCGTGTGACTACTTACAACTAGACCTCCAGTCACTGCTTTTTTTGAATCTCACACTTTAGAGCTCTGGTACTGAACAGATAGATAGACTCAGCATCTTGGGATCTAGTATTAAGTTTTCAGTCACAACAGACCAAAACAGAGTAAGGAGAATTTGAAAGCAAAACCGAGTAACTATGACACTGGCCAGCTGCAATCTCTGCTCTCCCATTATTCCATACGCAGAGAACTGGGTATTTAGCTCTACATTTCAGCCCTGAGGCATGTATCCAGCTTCAAGACTGACTGCATTTCAGCATTTGATAGCTTTTTCCCTCTGGAAATACGTATTAAGTGGTTTAAATTGACATAGTAGTCCTCAGAGCCAAAGTCATCTTCAGCAATAGATAGGAAACTTCTAAACCCACAAACCAATCAGTGGTGTAAATGCATGTTTTTCTTCTTCCTGTTTAAGCAGAGCTTGCTTCTTTGGGCAGCCTCAGTGGTAAGAATAAAAGGAGAGGAGAGGGCTATGTTTTAGTTTAGCTTCACTTCTGTGACTGGTGTTTCTCATTTAACAGAACATCTCTTTCAGTTCAGCTCAGTTTCTTGCACTCTTTTATGTCCATCAGTTCCTTCCCAGTCTAAGTAAAAATGGTTTTGTAGATTGTTGTAAAAGAGATTAAATCACCACAGCAAATAGTCTGGACATTTTCCCTTCAACTCCTCCAGAAATTTCTCCTCAGAGACTGCTCTTTTGAGGCACTGCTTTTATCCATCCATTTTTCAGCATAGTTTTTCAGTAAATTCAGATCTCTAATCACAGCAGTAATATTCAGAAATTGCCAGGTACCTTTAACTTTTGCTATTCTCATTTCCTTGTTGCAGTCACAGAATTTCAGCCTTGAATTCCAGCAGTCTTTCAGATGCCTTGTATGGGCTCATGTGCCTTACAGTAAGGGAATTTCAGCTTTGAGAACTTTCTGAGAAAGAAAAGCCATCACTTCTTTCTGTTTCACAGGTTTTAATGAAGAACTTACTTAGCTTGAGGTTCTATTCCTTGCTGTGTTTGCACTGAGGAGACTTTAGCACAGAAATGATGCAGTGATGGTATTTGTACACTAACCATTATCCTATGAAGTTCTTCAGCTGTAACTCAGCAGCCAGCCTAGGAGTTTCTAGGTGTTTCTCTGGCCTGATTCACATTTGAAGCTCTTCTCTAAGTTCTTCAACATTGTTTACCATTTAAATACTTGAATGAATGAGAACACACTGCAGAATCAGAAATGAAAACACAACGGTTTCAGCAGTTACTATCATCAGATTTACCCTCTATTACACACCATTTGCTGGGCGCTTCTGTTGAGTCATTTATTCGCCTTCTCAAAGTCACTTCCTTGCTGGACAGTATCCATTCTGTAGTTACAACCTGTTCTCCCTGTTCTACAAGAACACATCAGAGTCCAGCAGCATTAACACGTAGTTTATTATCCTGGCTGATGCTCACCATTACAAGCTGTATTACTATGCATAATGGCTCTGTCCTTGTCAATGCTTATTAAGCCATAGTCATTTTGTAAGGGGCAACATTCTGAGTGGTAGTACAGTATTTATGTTACATTCTTGAGAGGAACATTGAAGAACAAAATACTTTTCCACCCTCCCAGGAAGCTTGCCTTTAAAAGACTGTTTCCCATTGCTAGCACCTTTATGAGTTCTCTTAGCTGATTTAAATCCATTTTTCATATGTCTTCTGTTCACAACAACTTGCATCTAAAACATATGACATAGCTACAAACATCTTTATCAACATTAATATTAAAGAATGATGTAAAATCAATCTTGTTATCCATAACACAATGTTGACTCTCAAAAGGAATGGAATGAAATTCCGTACGAACTTTTTCTTTTCCATTCTTTGCCTGAGATTAGTCGAGTACTGTGTCCAGTTCTGGGCCCCTCAGTTTAAGGAGGATATTGAGACTCTTGAATGTGCCCAGAGAAGGGAAACAAGGCTGGGGAGAGGTCTGGAGCACAGCCCTATGAGGAGAGGCTGAGGGAGCTGGGGTTGTTAAGCCTGGAGAAGAAGAAGCTCAGAGGAGACCTTATTGCTGTCTACAACTACCTGAAAGGAGGTTGTAGACAGGTGGGGGTTGGTCTCTTCTCCCAGGCAACCAGCACCAGAACAAGAGGACACAGTCTCAAGCTGCACCAGGGGAAGTTTAGGCTGGGGGTGAGGAGAAAGTTCTTCACAGAAAGAGAAATAGGCCACTGGAATGTGCTGCCCAGGAAGGTGGGGGAGTCCACGTCCCTGGAGGTGTTCAAAAAAGGATTGGATGTGGCACTTGGAGCCATGGTTTAGTTAGTCATGAGGTCCTGGGTGCCAGGTTGGACTTGATGATCTCTGAGGTCTTTTCCAACCTTATTGATTCTATGATTCTAAGTTAATCAGCCTGTAAGTAATTCCAAACCAACCACAAACTCTGCTATTAAACAAAACTAGAAACTAAGCCTGGTGAAAAAAAAAAGGCAAATACTTGGAAATGATCTAATTTCCAACAAAAGAAGCACAATTTGTAGTACTTATGTCTGCTGTGTATATGTTACATGTTAAACAAGGTGCAGAACTGAATGGCTTCCACTCAAGCTAAATTCTGTAGGCTAAGGTTATATATGAAGAGCACTTCAGAAGCTTAGAATGCAACAAAAAATGGTTAGAAGTACTGCAGAGAAGATGAGTTACATGCAAATAGGCAGGAATAAAATGGGTGATGCAGGTGAAACAGAAAATGAACTAAGAGAGCACTTGTGTATGCCAGTCAAATGAGTACCAGCAGATTTTTAAACCCCATCAATATTAAAGGAATTCTCCATTTTATATAAGATACCCCTTTCTCTTTTGACCAGCTGTCAGTTTTCTATTAGTCCTACCATACTACTGACTCTTAAATGGCCGTGTGTGATCAAGCAAACCTGCTGCCTAGACTGAAAGATGATATTCCCATATAAATAAAAATAAGCCATACATTTAAAGGGCTGAGATTTTGGTGGTATTTTTTCTGAAAACTCTAAGTGTTCCTTTTCATTATCTGAATACTTGCAAAATTGCTGCTGAAAAAGAGTTAGCCAAACCCTACCCAGCTGACAGCACACATCCATGTGTTTTCCCATTCTCTTTGATGAACACCGAGCAGACAACGCAGCCATCTGGTCAGGGAGAGAGAAACTGTGTAAAAATGAGATATGCGTGTGTAAATAAAAGATTGATGAATGAAGCCCTGAAAGCTGAGATGAAAGTGAAGCAGAGCAGACAGGTAAATCATTTTGATACTTATGTTAGTGCTGAAATTATGTTCCTCTACTTTCTTTCTTTCATTCTTTTTTTTCCCCCCTTTCTGCTGACAGCAGTGCAGGTGACAAAAATACCTTCAATTTTGCTGCTGACACAAGTGCTGGAGGTTAGCAAACTGGTTTAGTTGTGTTGCTGAGAAAGCATGATGTAGTCAGGAAGAAGTGAGAACGTTTGGTTGCTTCATTGTTAATTACTTGAGATGCAGCCCCATGCTAGCATGCCGATGGTTGTTTAGCTACCAAGCTCCAACTTCAGCACTACCTACAGAGCAGTTTAGGATCGCTTCCCAAAACTGAAGCTGAGTCTAAAAAAACACAACAGTTCCAAACCTGTTCACTTAAACACAAAGGGCTACTTACACCTTGCATGGTTTCAGAAGGGTTTCAAAGCTAGATGCCTTCCCTGACAGGTCTCTGAATTTTCTGGTGTTGAAGTGTGGTTAAACAAAATGTTTTACACCTAAGAGCTTCACCTAACAGCCCACTAGACTGAAAATGTAAGCAGCACCTGGTTTTCATACCAAAATGAAATGATACTGGGTCAAACGATCCTGGAGGTGTTCAAGGACCACCTGGGGGTGTTCAAAGCCAGGTTGGATGAGGCCTTGAGTAGCCCAGTCTAGTTGAGAGGTGTCCCTGCCCATGGCAGAGAGGTTGGAGCAGATATGTCCAAGGTCCCTTCCAACCTGAGCCATTCTATGATGCAATGTTGAATTAACCACTAGTTTAAAAACTAGAGAACCCTACTTGATGCAACTCCTGTTCTATTTCAGCAGGAGATAAACTGCCTCTAAAATCTACTTTCTTTGTTATCACACTAACTCAGTGTTTCTCAGTCTTCCTTTTCCCTACAATTACTCTGTGAGACTGCTGTTAAATGGTATGTTTACATTTTGTATCAAGAACCCCACGGTATATAAAAAAACTGCTACAGAAATATATGTTTGACAGTACAGAAGGATCCCTGAGTACACCCAGATCTACATCATTGTAAGGAGAAATTAATAACTCATCTAATACCTGAAACACCTACTGCTTATTTGTTGGTGTATTGGACGTCACATGAATTTAAAGCCAACAGCAGTCTCCCTGCAGTAATCTTTTGCACAACTCTCAGCAAACAGACTCATTTGATCAGCAGTATCAGTCTTACTTCTTAGGTTAAGTATCTCATCGAGTGTTTGCTACGTAGTGTAAATTATATCACCACGCAAATCAAGACGTTTAAGAAGCTAAGCCTTTGTGATCGACGTTTTCACGTTCTGTGGATATTGCTTCCCTTACAGTTTAGGATAAAAGACTTTTTTTCAAAGAATGACCTGTGCCAAATCTGTACCACCTACAATTTCAAAGATGTAGGAGTCTGAAAAATAAGGTGTGCAGAACTTCAGAGCTGTAAAGCAGCAGAACTCAGTCCTTCTGGCTCAAAAATCCGAGGCCTTTACATCTGAAAGATTTTTTTTGCCAACAGCTGTCTGCAGCAGCACACCTACTGCAGCCCAGCAGCTCCAAGTCAGCATAAATATGTAATATGTGAATCACTTAATTTGCCAGAATAGGTATAGGGGTAAGTTTTCAAAGGCAGAGGCAAGCATTTGATAGCAACCTCTTCTCTGACTGAAGTCAGGCATCTAATTCTGAATCAGAACCTTGTGTTTTATGCTTTTTTTCTGTATTAGATTACTGAGCTTACTGCAGCTGTAGCAATTCTAGGACAAGGAGGAATGGTTTTAAGCTAAGGGGGAGCAGATTTAGACTGGATCTTAGGAAGAAGTTCTTTAGCACAAGGGACTCTGGAATAGACTGCCCAGGAAGGTTGTGGATACCTCCTCCCTGGGAGTGTTCAAGGCCAGGTTGGATGAGGCCTTGAGCAGCTGAGTCTAGTTGAGAGGTGTCCCTGCCCATTGTGGGGAGGTTTGAGTATCTAGCTCTGAGCTCACTTCCAACCTAGGCCATTCTAGGATTCTATAGTGACAACTGTTGCTTAACAGGGTTAGTAAGACAACCAAAGAGATCAAAACTAAGCCTGTGCAATGCCAAGTAAAATCAGCATGAACTGTTAAAGCTTTAACCAACAACAGTGGCCGAATCAGGAAATACTCAAAATGCAAACAATCTTTTTAAAACTACATTGTTACAGCAATGATTTGTAAAGAGATTTGACTACAGAGGGCATGACTTGGCCATGCTTTTCCTAAAACTAGTCATGTAACAATGCTCATGTGAAGAAAAAGGCCTAGCTAAAAACTTAATTCCACTTGTGCCTGTCCTATATGCTCCACACTAGATACTACCTGTAATAAAAGTAAACTGGGTGAGAGCCCAGCATTTCTATCCACAAATTTGTTCTAAAGATAGGTACAGAGTACAGCATTACCTATCAACAATACAAACTTTTCAATAATGATTGTTAATTCTTAACATAGAATAAGTAATGGTCAGAGTGTGACAGTGTTAAGTACGTGCAGTGTGCTTGTAGGAACTTCATGTGTCTTACAGCACCACACCAAGAGGGAAGAGAGGACCTGTTGTTAGCAACTGCACACAGTGCTGAATATTCAAGGCCTTAGCACTGGAGAGAATTCAGTGGCAATTGCAACCACAACCTGGTTTTACTTTGGACTGCTAAGAAACAGACAACAAAGGTAAAACCAGGTGGAACCGATGCTACAGAACGGTAAAGAGCAGCTGTCATGCTGTACTGCTTGCTGACACATACGACAGATAGCTGTGGCTGACATTTAGCAATGCATGAAATGCCAGAACCACAAAAGAAAAATGATGTCCACAGATGTCAATCAGTTACTGCCTCCTCCAGTTTGTATTTTCTTTCACAGCTTTTAATGCACACTTACAGTAAATACCAAATACGGCCTTGCTCTGCAGGTGCAACATGCATGCTCCTTTCATGCTGCAAAGTGTCAACAGGAAACATAAATCTCACAAACATGAGGAAAAACTCGTATCCTCGTGAGTAATTGTTAAAGCTTTAAAGCACCAACCCTCCATGCCTTAAGTGCACACTCACATCTCTGACAGGCAAAAAAATACCTGGTACAGACACGATCCCTTGCTTACGATGGATACAAGGACAGCTCACAGGCTCTGCCTTGTTTCCAGTAGCTCACCATCCCCTCACACACTGCTTAAACAGAGCTGCAAACCCCCTGAATTCTACTGCCAGAGAAGACTTGCTGTTCACACACTGGACATGGTGTCAAGTCACGGCTGTCCTTGACTCAGCTTCTGCAAAGTGTAAACATAAGAGTAACACTTCCCCGCTAAAGATGATTAAAGACTTGTGAGACATGCCAGGACAAACAATACTACAGTTGGTTGTATTTAAACAAACAGACACCAAACCAAACCAACATAAAAACCAACCAAAAACTTTTTGCACTCGGGAGGAAGCATTTACGATGCCAGCTTCCCTCCAGACATTAACCTCAGTGCTAATGGCAAGCTCTTGATCAAAGCATACTGCAGACTTCTTTCCCCAAACCAGTTAGAACAGCCAACACACAAGCAAACCCAGCAACTTGCAAGCCTTTTGCTGTTTTCTTTTTCTACCTGACAGAAGGCCTTCTCTTAACCTCCTTTTTGCTCACAGGCACATGATAAGAACATAATAGAAGCACTATGAACAAGGCTCTTTTTTTAGCTGGTCTTTGCAGAGTATACCATGAGATGAAAAGGGGTCAAGCAGGAAATGCAGCCTGGGTAGGAAGAAGACTGACCAAGGAGAGAAACTAAACATTGTGACCTGGTACTACATAGAGCTTCAGAGAAAAGTGTTCTGATGATTCTGAGCAGTTGCTTTCAAGGCAGAATGTGTTGTTTAAAAGGATGCTGTAGAGCCATATCTTACATGAAAGGCTTTGTGAATTATATCATGTGTAAAACCTGAGAGATTTGGCCTCTGTTTCCTTTCCTTCCCTTCCTCATAGTTATTATTGCCTCATTATACAGTCATTTGTACAATGTTTTGGCAGACATTTACTATTGCATAAATTAAAGTCACTGAATCTAGTTTTGCCTACAGGTCTTTATGAAAATACCAGCAACATTTTTATTTGAATGTCAAAGTTTGTCAACCATTAAACTGATTGCTTCTTCTGTTGAATTGCATAATGAAAAATCAATCTCCAGTCTGTATGCAACATTGCTCTGAGAAAAATACACAGCTTTGAGAAATCCTTCCTGCTTATTCTGTGGGGGGAAAAAAAGCCTCTTCTCAAAGGAACTACATTGTAAGGCTGGCTTCATACATTTGATAATATACTAGAACAGATAAATTGCTGTAATTCAGTTCAGTGAAAAAGAATGAATTCATCTGCAGTAATCCAGAAACTCCAATAATCCTTTAAGAATCTTGCCAAGTGGTTTTATAAGAAAAATACCTACTGATTGCAGTAGCAATAGGTTTAAGCCCTGCAAAGTGAAGCTACCAACAGCATCCATAACCCCAACAGACTTGACACTGTAAAGAAAGCCCTTTCAGAGAGCAGCAGAGGACAGGCTTCGATGAAAGCCTCTCGCAGCCCAGCACTGTGGAGACACCAAACAACTTCAGAGAACACTTTTCTTAGCTTGATTAGTTCTTGGTCTTCTCTGCACAATCAAGGGTGACAGTCACAGCTGAGTCTAGTTGAGAGGTGCTCCTGCCCATGGCAGGGAGGTTGGAGGAGATGAACAATAAGGTCCCTTCCAACCTAAGCCATTCTATGATTTTTTCAGGCTCTCTGGACCATGGATAATGAAATTCAAAGCTACCATCAGATTACAGCACCTTAGTTCTTAACTTAATACACACACAAAAGCACTTTGCTACAAAAATATGATGACTTTCATTATGTCTATAAATAGGCAGCCTTCTGAATTATCACATGGAATGTTAATGACATTAGCATTAAGTCCTAATTAAACAATATGCATTACAGCCTGCCAGCAAAATATGGATAATCAGAAAAAGATTTTTAAGAGAACTATAATTTTGCTATTTTTATTTAGCACTGAACTAAGAGTTTGTGCTGATTGCTGAATTTGTGCGTGGGATTGCCCCAACCCAAGTGCAGGACCTTGCACTTGGCCTTGTTGAACTTCCTGAGGTTGTCTTGGGCCCACCTCTCAAACCTGCACAAGTCTCTTTGGATGGATCCCTTTCCAGCAGTGCACCACCCAGACCAAACACCTTGGTGTCATCATTGTCCACGTGGCTGACAGAGATGTTAAACAGCACTGATGCCAGTACCAAGGCCAGAGGGACACCACTTGTCACTGGTCTCCATTTGGACACTGAGCTGTTGATCACAGCTCTCTGAGTGTGGCCATCCAGCCAGGTCCTTATCCAGTGAGTGCTTTACCCTTCAAGTCCATGCTTTTCCAACGTGGTGACCAGGATACCCTGTGGGGTAGTATCAAATGCTTTAGACAAGCTCAGGTAGATGACATTGGTTGCTCTTCCCTCATCCACTGATGCTGTGACTCCACCATAGAAAGCCAAATTAACATTTTTGAGTTCTAAAAATTTTTCTAAGGTAACAGAAAAAAGTGAAAGCAGGTGAAGAAGTGTCCTGCTGAATTCAGTGTGCTGGGCAGTTATAAAGCTGGCAGCACTCTCAAAGAAGCTTCCTCCCAGGATTGAGAAATCACCTACATAAACCTGACACTTGAGCAGCATTATATACACTGGGAGCCAACAGCTCTCTATGCAACCATTGTTTAGTCAAATACATCTGGGTCTTGATATACACTCAGCTTGATACCTTCCATCTTTTGTGTCAAAGTATGCAAGTGGTGTAAAATATATTGTCTGTTAGAATTGTGACAGGAGGAGTATTTTCCATTAAAGTCTCCTCTGATCAGAACTCCCATGCAGTCAACAACTGCAGCTTCCTGATGCTTCACTGTCAACTTTCTGAATCTCAAATGTCATTGAGATTTACCACGTTCCTGCCCGGCTCCACAGCCAGATTTTGAAGAACCATTCACCCCTACACACATGAACTGGCAGCCTGTAAATAAACATAATTGTGGAATTGCTAATAAGCTCTATTTCCACCAAAAGTAATCTTTCTGCTAGATACGAGGCTGACAACATGAATTCCATATGGGGGACCATTTTCTACTGCTTGCTTCTACAGCTGAAAGCAGCCTTCTATGGTAACTTTATCACATGAAAGAAGTTATTCTCCACATCACACACACCTAAGTGGCATTTGCCATCTCATTACTGAAACAATTGCATTGTTGATCTGTTGCAAAAACTTCACATTTTGTATCAGTGTCTCAAATTCCCACTGTCACTGCCCCCCAAAGTGAGCTGAATTGATTGTAACTGGTCCCTTCCCAGAAGACAGCTCAGAGTGGTGAGGCATTGGAACAGAGAGAGGGGCCTACAATGCAATGAGATCCAAAGCTGAAGGAGCCATGCAACCTCCTGAGTACTGAAAGTGATACTAACTACATAAAGAGTTGTTAGAGGAACTCTGATAAGATTTGGAGATGTATAGAAAACACAAAATACAACATAGATGATAAAAGCCCTGAAAATTCCCCAAGTCCTCTTCATAGCATTTCAGTGAAAGGGCACAAAGCAGGCTCTCCATCACATTTCCACACAGGGGCTGACAGTGCCTGGATGTTTCTGAATCAGCAAGTCTAACACAAAGGTATTTTTTTCAGGGGTCAATTTTCCCATTGATACAAGGAGGATTTACACATGCAAGTCCCATTAACATTAATAGGAGTTGCCTACATAAATCCCCCTGCAATGATAGCAGAAAAGACTCCATAGTCTGCAAGGATCTAAGTTCTAATGATTACCTGTCAAATGGCCCTAAGCATCATCATCACCAGAAAAAGCAGACGTAGCAGCTTCATGCCTGAAAATACTTGCAAAGGAAGAGTAACTAATTGCAGTCACCCAGACAAGGCAGTACAACAGCAGAGGAAAAACAGCAACAAACTGACTGCTTGGACACTAAGGGTTAACCCAATTAACTGACTTAAAAAGCAAGTACTCATTAAAAAGGGAATTCAAACATATCAAAGCACTCCTGAGAAAAAAAAGGTGTGAATATTGTATGAGCTCCAAGGTGCTTGAAGGATAATACAGCTACTTGTTTAAAAATTCAATTAACCTTATCTTTCTTTAACTTGATTTATTAATAATCCCCCAGATAAATTGCCAGTTTTTAAAAAGTCATGTTATCTTTTGAATACATCCTGGATGACAAGCCTTACAAACTACTTCAAATAAGCCCAACCCACACTTGGTTCACTTCAATCTTTTAAAGCAAGAACTAAATGCAGTTCAGTGCACGAATTCTGTAACACACACAAGATCAAGAGTCTTTGTTACTGCTGTTGCAAGTGAGCTATTGGGTACTCAAGCACCATAGGAGAAACATTTTATGTTTCCATTCACCACACCAATGAGACATGAAAACAGTTTTTAAGCAATCAATGTAGTGTGAAGTCACAGCCTCCAACTTGTAGATTCCATCCAACCCAACTTTGCTTCACTCAGACACAGAGCACTAAGATACTGCTTTACTGAAACCTGCTAACTTAGAATCACAGAATGGTTTGGGTTTTGGGTTGGAAGGGACCTCCAAAAGTCATCTAGTCCAACCCCCCTGCAGTCAGCAGAGACATCCTCCACTAGATGAGGTTGCTCAGAGCCCTGTCAAGCCAGACCTTGAACATGTCCAGGGATGGGGCCTCAACCACTTCCCTGGGCAACCTGTTCCAGTGTTCCACCACCCTCGTGGTGCAGAACTTGCTCCTGACATCCGACCTAAATCTGCTCTTATTTCAAACCATTGCCCCTTGTCCTGTCACTGAAGGCCTTTGGAAACAGTCCCTCTGCAGCCTTCTTGAAGCCCCCTTCAGGTACTGGAAGGCTGATATTGGGTCTCCCTGGAGGCTACTCTTCTCCAGGCTGAACACCCCCAGCTCCCTCAGCCTGTCCTCATAGCAGAGGTGTTCCAGCCCTCTGATCATTTTCATGGCCCTCCTCTGGACCCACTCTATCAGGTCCATGTCTTTGCTGTGTTGAGGGCTCCAGAGCTGGACACAGTACCCCAGGTGAGGTCTTACCTGAGCAGATTAAAGTGGCAGAATCAGCTCTCTCAACCTGCTGGCCACGCTTCTTTTGATGCAGCCCAGCATACCTCTGGACTTCTGGGCTGCAAGTGCACATTGCTGGCTCATGTGCAGCTTCTCATCCACCAGAACTCCCAAATCCTTTTCCACAGGGCTGCTTTCTATCACCTCATCCTGTAGCCAGTATTGATCATGAGGATTATTCCAATCCAGGTGCAGGACCCTGCACTTGGTCTTGTTGAACCTGAAGAGGTTCACCTGGGCCCACCTCTCCAGCTTGTCCAGGTCCTTCTGGATTACATTCTGTACCTTATTTAAGCATACTGTTCCTCAGCTAAACTTCAGTTTTATTATAAATGTCACCATGATGAAAGTAGACAACAGAATCCTCAGGAAATCTCAGACAACCATTGAACTGCTCTCCTTGAATAACTGGAAAGAAAACACAGACAAGTGCACTGGCAAGCAAGCCTTTAATTTTCATCACAATTTCCTTGTAAGCACAGAAGATGAAGAATTCAACTGTGATGCCCACTTTTGAAAGACAAATAGAGACTAGGTCCTCCACTTTGTCCTCTTACAGGTTGGTAGCTGTTACATACAATTACCACAGAGGCATGCTTTCCAAGACACACAAACTACAGCTAGATGAGGAGGCAGCCTGCTGAGTACTAGATACAAAGAGCTGCTCAGTCACAAGCATCCAGAGCTAACTGATGTTGAACATTGGACACATTTCAACCACCTATTTTTCGGAGGACTTTGGGACTATAGACACAATGGCACCTGTCCAATAAACAATGCAAACACAAATTGGGGTTTTGAAATGCAAACTGGACAGTGTATTAGGATGCAAGCCAAGGGAAGCTAACAGTATCAGTTATGCTGTAAAAAAATAAATAAATTGACCTTTCTGGCCTGAAGCCATCTCAAAGGCAGCACGTGCACCACAGAGCTGTACAAAAGCCTGCTTCAGAAGTCAAGTTCAGGCAGTGCTGAAGATTATAGCACTTTTTATTTACTTACAGCATTTAAGCACTGCTAGAACTGCTAGTTCACACAGAGCTTTAAATCTCAACTCATCAAAACTCACCGATCTCTGTATTTAGATACACTTCTGATCTACTGGGTAAAGATTTAAGTAAATGCTAACTATTTTTATATCTTCTGACTATCTAATTTCAAGCATTTTCAGAAGAAGTGCAAGTTTCTCAAGCCATCTATAACAGCTTTCCTATGTTGTAATCTTTCATACAATCTGTGCTTATAAATACTTCAATAGATTTTACTGTATAAATGCTTTATGATTTATCATTACAAAGGGCATAATTTACAGCTGTCACACTAATTTGAATCCTATTAACTGGGATCAATTTGAACCTTTGGAATTATCAGTTGAACTTTCTCCCCACCACAAAAATCACCTCAGTTAATGATAACCTAAACTTCTCATACTCCATACTTCACAAATTCAGAGGCTTATTAAAAGGCTCAAATCCTGCAACAAGTCAAGGACATATAAGCACAGGTACACTCCAGTTTAAACTTTGTTGGGAAATCTAGCATGAAGTGTAAATTGTGCTCTTTTCCTGACTACAGTAAATTAAGTCACCAGTTGAAATGTGTGAACTAGTAGATCTAATTAAAAACCACTGAATGCAGAATAATAGTTTAATGTGAGGAACATCTACTGAATTATAGTTGCTGCTAAATTATGGCATCAGTTTCAAAACCATACAAGAAATCTTTCATTATACAAATTAAACATGACATTTATTACATATTCTAGAGCAACTCCAGAACTGTCAATATCACTTCCTTTAAGTTCCATTCATAAACCCACTTTGAAGGACAGGTTGTGAAGCTCACCTTCAGCTCTTTAATTAGCACTGATCCAACGATTTTTAGCAGATCTTTGATATGTAGTATCAGAAGATCATCTGCTGACTGCTAAGCAAACTTGCATATTTTTTCTTCTGATTAGTTTTGACTTGTTGCCTGTACAAAAGATGGAGGATTCCTTCCATGATGTAAACCAAATTGTGATTCTAAATTCTCCCAACAAGTTGTGAATCCTGGTTTAGCTTTTTTAATCCAATGCTTTGTTCAGTGTATTTTGTTTAGCTACAAACATTTCTGGATCTGGTGGACCTATTTAGAAACGTCTCAGCTGTCAGTTGAACTATGTGACAAAGAAACATAATTCCAGGTAAGAAGAAAGTAAGGCCATTGCAAATAACACAGCTATGGGGGCTTTAAACCTCTTTTTCTTACCCTTCATCCTCCTTTTACAAAGAGTGGGCTACTAACAGTGCTAATTCACTTTTCGTCATCTTCCTTTTTAACAGCAATACTGCCTCCACTATGGCTTTCCTCAGTTGAGGATTTAGGTTCTGTCTCTGGTGAAATACTGACTTCAGACTCTTCTGGAGCAGTTTCATTCTCTTCATAAATAACATCTTCTGGGTTTGGTGGCGGTGGGCAGAAGTCCTCTGCAGGGAACATTTCTCGGAAAATAGCCTCAGCCTATTCAGAAAAAAAAAGGCAGAAATACCTTGAAATGTAGGGCCTGGTATTGATACTGTACAGACATTTCAGACTGCCCTCTGTTCTTTCAAACCAAAGGTGATTTCATACTTTGGCAGTATGGTAAACACAAGGGAACTCCATTTCTTCTTGCAGCCCTCAAGAGAGAAAAAGAGATCTATCTTTCTACATTGTTCTACAAGGGAAGTCACAGCCCAGGGCTTTCTAGAAAACGCTGGGTGTTCCACATTATCTTCAGGACAGCAGGGATGACTTCTAGCACGAAAATTCATTTCCACTATAAAACCAGCCCTGGCTGCAGCCAAATGAGAAGCATGGGAAAAGTCTTGCCTCTTTCCAGAGAGAAGAATCCATTTCACATAAGGAGCAAACTCAGGAACTAGTGACTATGCACCATCTACATCACTGCTATAGGGGTTTCCTTAAAACTTACCCCAAAATATCCATTTCTGGTTTGCTGAACAGGTCACACATAGCTCAGATGAGAACTATTCTCATGCTCTGGAATATTCTAATTGAAAAGGCATGCACATTTGTATACACTTTGAAGTTATTTAAGCCCCCATCCATCATTTCAGTGTATCACCTCTGTGCATACACTGTGCCTCACTTAAAAGAACTGTGTAAGACTGTCAAGCGTTAAGGCCGGGCTGGCCACCAGACAAATGAAGAGACTGCACTGAAAAGTAAAATCATAGAATCATTAAGGTTGGAAGAGACCTTTAAGAACATTAAGTCCAACCATAATCCAACTGCCATGACCACTAAACCAGCCACTGCCCCAGGCCTGTAGCATTGCTTGGGGTTTTTGTGACCAAAATGTAGGATACTAAACAGAGCTGGCACCAATACCAGTCCCTAGAGGACACCACTGCTGTTCTAGCTCAAACCAGGACTGTTTTTATGTAGATCAATCCACATGCAGTTAATGTACAATGGCACTTACTCCTCCTACCATGGAGGCTTAGATATTTACACACACAAAGTCAAGTTTTTTAGCCATTGCAATGAAAAGATATTAAAAAAAAAGCAACATGTTCTTGGTAACATCAGGGTACTCATTCCAACATGCAGAATACAGCTGCAAAATCTGGGGGAAAAGGAACCAAAATGCTATGATCGTAAACATTCTTGAGAAGCAGCCATTTCATAAAAGCAAAGGAGGCAGAAACCCCATTCAAAGGCTCAAGAATTGAAAGAAGCTTTCTTAACTAGCATGAAACAGTTTTACATGTGCTTGTGCTAGGAACCTATCTATGTGCCTCTCTTAAGCACTAAAACCCAGCTCGAGACACTCAGGAAGGTATTTACTGAATGCACATTTCCAGAAAGGTTTTCTTCACCAAGCCCTTCAGCTTCTAAAGCAAACAGAGACAGCTGATGAGGATCACAGTTATGATTTAGATTTCTAAAGAAGGGAAGGAATATTCCCTCTTGATTTTGTCTATTCAGTAAACTATGCCCTAGAGACAACCTGTGATGAGAGCTCCCACATAGGCAGGAATGCATTTCATCTTTATATTCATACTGCTACCAGACACCGTACTGAGAAAGCTGACAGTAGGGTCAGTTAATGCCAGCTGCAAGGGCTGATTACATGATGTGGACTCCTGGACAAGAGGGAATTGTTTTCAGATTAATACATCATTGAGCATGTACCAAACAGCTTTCTGTGATAAACTTCACTGCCCACCAGCAGTGGATGTGTATCACCAGCATGTGGATGCAGGGCTCTGCTATTAACTGCTTAAATGACCCTGTCTACTCTCCCTTCAATTTCATTTTTCATTCTGAGCCTTAAATTTCACTTTTCCATACCCATGTAGAAATGTTTAAAACTATTTATATATGAAAAATATAGACAAATGTCTATTCTCTACTTCCCAATGATGGTTTTGTAATTTGAAAACCTTGTCTAGCAAGTCTAGGGGTACAAATATCCTGAAAAACCTTTACAAAGACTCCTGAGAGGAATGATAGGAAGTTTTTTGGTGAATTTCTCTATATTTACTATTGAGGTTCTGGTGTCCCTGCATATTCTGCCCATTGCCTACACAGAAAGTGGGTATTTAACATCTATCTACCTGGTTTTGTTCAGGGAGCCTTCGCTCCTCACCTCCAATCCCAAGGCACTAGCAGTTTGTCGTACACCGAGTGCTGGCACGGTATGCCTGCGAACAGGCAAGCTGCAAGTGGCTCTTTGTACAGGATTCTAGTTAGAAGGAACTAGATATGTAGACATCAACACACTGAGAGCTAAAAATCAGAACTGAGTGAGATTTGGTACCAAAGTCTACATCAAGGTCACAAACAGAACGGCATTCCTCTCACTTCCTTCTGAGACACAATCACACCATAATGTTTTTACCTTCCAGTGATACTAAGGCAAAGAGGGAGTAAACAGAGAAAGATCACGTAACCAGGTCAGTAATTATGCTGTTTGGCTTTTTTCCTGGTAGGTTTTAGGTTTTTGACTTTGTCCTGCAGGCATTAAGTTACTTTGGTGATCCTTTCAACTTCTACTCTAGATAGGCTTTTCTCATCTTCGATTTGTAGTGCTTCTCTACCACTGCACCTCCTCTTCAACCTTACAGGTGAAAGACAACATATTTGGGGAGTCATCAACTACATTTCTGAATTACTTGACAATTTTTTCCTTTCCACAGGAACTGTTTTATCAAGATCATCATCTTCAGGTACTGCTGCTTTCTAGACTCCTTTACCTGTTCAGGTACTTAATCTGCTACTCCTAATGTTACTGGATCAAATGACCTTTTCTCAAGTTTCCTCTGTTCTCAATCCCACTGACATTCACTTTCTTCATTAAGTAAGGTTTTTCTGTATGTCTAGCTGTGAAGTTTTATAGCTGTATTAGTACTAATTACCTAGCATAAAGCAGAATGACCCAGAACAAAAGGAGACTCTATTGGACTTCCTTAAGTCTTTAAAATTAAAGTTTTGCAACCAAAAAACCCAGGGATTTGCCCCACCTGTTTGACTGCACAGTCATTTCCTAAAGCAGAGTCAGGTCCAGAACAGACATAAACATTTGAGGGTAAGCCACTGTATGCATCTTTCTCAACTCCTGATGAATCTCTCATGTTGAAGTAGACTGCCCAGAGGACTCTAGGTTTTCCTGGTTCTTCATTTTCAGTCTCTGAAAAGAAACAAAAGAGTGTTTCCAGTAATCAATGTTCACATGTAGTGAGGGAAATCTATAATCTAGCATAGCACAAAGTCTGTTTGTTAACACAGAATTACTGTAAGAAAGGAAATTTTATTTCTTCAAAAAAGCCAATTAATTTTACTTTGTATTCTTTTCTGAGCTACTGTTTCATCACACTTTCCTTTACAGCCACTTACACTGTACACACTACAGCACATAAGAACCAATTATCACCTAGAAGCACACTACCAAGAAGCTTGGTCTAAATTTAACACCTTCCACTTCATCTTATCTGGCTCACTCTGGATACACTCCATCAGTGTATGATGGACTGAATAAGTCCTCCCTGGGCTGTGCCAACTTGAAGTTACTGCATTCCATGTGCAAAGATATTTTTGATGTATACATCTCTCCTCTACTCATTGAACAGTTTATCTTTGTATGGGAACTATTCTCCTAACAAACCTTTGTGTGCTTCATGATTGAATGTCTTCAAGCCAGCCTAAGGAGATTAATTAATGGTCACGGCTTAAATAAAAGAACTGTCAAAGAGAAGCCCACAAAGGAAACCCCTCTCTCAAACTAACTCCAGATAAAGAATTACCAACCCCCAGATGTGGGATATGCAGTGTTCAGAACCTCTAAACTGTGGAAATACTGCTAAATGAAAAGAACTGAAGTTCTATTTCTCTGTGCTTGCCGAGGACTTGCCCTACACTACAGTATTTATACTCGAGATGAATCCAAAAGGATCACCAGCTACACCCGGATTGTTTACCACTTGTACCTTCTTGTAGTTACTTTGCACATTCCCTCTACACACAGGGAGAAGAACTTAGGGATGATGAAGGTCACTTTCTCAGAGTGCAGAATGCAATGGAGGAATACACAACACAGATTCCTAGCTTAATAGATACTATTTGTTTGGCATATTTGCTGTCCTCTTTTTGGTATTTCACCTCCTCCCAAACAAATGAAGCTTGTAAAAGACCTTGTGAGATTCACTTCTTTCCAAGGAATAAACTTCTCTATAACGATAGCACTCAAAACAGGATTTGCAAGCAGTTGAATTAGAAAAAAAAGAGATAAATCTAGGCTATTCCTTCAGTATCTTTTCAAGTATCTTATCTGAACTGTCAAATATTTTTTAAAAAATAGGTGCTAACCACACCAAGCAGTTTGAAATATAAATTAAATTCATCAGCCTGTGAAAGTCTGAGCCTTAATACAGGGCAAGATGCTCTTTAATATATTTAAAAGTTCACATTGCTCATAAAAGTTACTTCTTCCTCATTTAGGCAGGAAAATGAATGGAGTCCTCTTCTCCAGGTGACTTTGCCTCTTTGACCTGCCATGGCCCAGTGCTCACTTTATCTGGTGATTCATTTTCAATAACTCCAACAGTATTTGTTCTGACATTTTAATTAAAATACGACCACTACCTCATCCTGATGATAAAAAGGCCTATGTGTCAGTGAAAACTAGCTTCTCAGTGCCTCAGTGCACCTGAGGACCCCTATGATCACAGAGTTTCCACAGAAAAATTTCAGGCAGGTTCTAAACAATATATCATTTCAAAACTGGATCACTTTAAACATTAAGATTAATGCCAACCCCCCAGATGATTAGAAGACACTCAACTGCAAGCTAATATTTCCTTCACTGAGTCTTTGAAACACATGGCAGTGTCTCAAAAATTTAAGATACGAGTTAAATATTAAAGGCTGGATTTAGTGGGCTCTCAATTAACAAACATCAACACAGGAAGTGTTTGCAGCTCTCCAACCTAATAGAGTTTTGCATTTACAAATCCTAGCTGTATTCTACACATTTGTTTTGTAGAGGCTCTTGTACTGAAAACTTAGCAAAAAATTTACATCTTTGGTACATCAAAAAAACAAACAAACATACCAACCCCATAAAACCCCAAACCCACCACAACCAAAAACCAGGAATGAAAATGTGTATTATGTAACATTTTATTTTCCATTAAAAGCACTTTGTTGTCTAACAAAAACAATAAGGTATTTGCTTCTTTATTAAAAGCTAGAGGAAAAAAGATGCAAAGCTGGAAAAGAACACAGGAAAACAACCTTATGAAAAGCTGAACTCAAGCCTTTATGAAACACTGTTCTTGATTACAGAGCCCTGAGAGGAAAGGAGGAGGACTGGCCACATTAAGGACTGCACTTATCTTTTTTTAACAGAAGAAAATTCTACTTGAATTCATGCTGTGCTTCACAAATGAAGCTTAACAGCAAATACTACAAGCAAACCAATTATAAATATCATAGAATACTTTCACATCTCACTTACTTGCATATATATATGAGCACAAACACTTCCAGCAACAGCTAAATGTTATTTGCTCAAAGAATGTTGTTTGCTCATTGCTTTAGAACACAGCAACACCTTCTGTGTGCACCCTACCTATTCCATAAGCATTGCCTAACAACAGGATTAAGTTAATTATCTCAGGATTAAATTTAAAAGTACTTCCATGGAATTAGCTCAAAGTATCTCAGAGACAATTTTTTTCTAGGCAGTGACTGCTTTGTCAATGGCTCCTCTCCTTTGGGACTGTGAAACTGTCCAGCTCAAGGTCAAAGTTCATTAAAGTAGCTGGCAAGGTTTCCTTGAATTTAGAGCCAAATTATTCATTATTGGAAATGACTGGAAACCTATCTTCCCGGTAACACTGCAGTGTGTAACAGCTTTATGCTTCCAGTGCTTAAAGCAGAATCCAGAGAATTTCAGCTGAAAATAGCAAACAGGGAAGCACCTGAGAAAGACAACAAAAGGATGAATAAAGGCCTTAGAACATGAGAAAACAGAAGAAAACAGCTTACAACACTGAGCACAGCTGGCCCGTAGAGAAGAGCAGATCACTAATTCTGTTAGGGATACCCAAGTGACACAAATCAATAAAAACAGGATAGTGTGAACAAAAGAGATTCACAAATATTTACTTCCACTACTGCACCCTTGAAAAGCATGCTGATGACTAAATGTTTCCATGAAAAATTAGAAAGGTCCCAGTCACTTGTAGCCATGGTCCTTGTATCCTGAAGTTAAACCACAGCTTAAGAACATTTGGAACGTCAGATCACGAAACACAACCACTCTCAAAATTCTCTTTGCTCTGAAATGCTGCTAGCTGCATAGCAGCTCACCAGATGCTGGCTGTGGTGACAGACTCAGTTGTCCGGTAAGAGCTCTTTTAGTTCCAAAATAATCTTTTATCACTTTACTTATTTTTACCTTTTTCTGTATTTAGATGGAATAACTTCTGTACAACAGGCTCTAAATCTTCCCTAGCAGTTTTAGTTGATGGGCAGGTTAAGTGGACTAAATCTGTTGAAAGAGAACACAGACTAATTATAATCACCAAGCCACAGATGTATATTAAGTATCATTGACATTTTTTAAAAGCTTTGGGAAATCACTGTTCTCCATCTGAATCACCTCCTTTAACCCAGACAGCTACTGTGGTATGGAAATCCAGCACATACACACCACACAGAGAACTTTTCTTAATACAGTTCATAATTGTTGGTAAGATGAAATGTGATTTAACTTCAGCAGTGCAGACAGAGAGAATGTTGTTCTATAAAATGATGGCTACCGATACCAGGAAAAGCAACAGTAAGGATCTGCTCAACAGGTTGTGTTTGCCATTAATGACCTCTACAAATCCCAAGGTCACTGCCATCAGTGTTGACAGTCCAACAGCTCAACAACATACTAAACCCACAAGTACCACTGCTTTCATCCACGTCCTCCCTGAAGAGCTAAACTGGGACTGAGCGGCAATTCAGAAATGGGGCTGCTCAGAGCTCAGTCTGGCTGCAGGGGAATAAGTAAGTTATGGATATCTTCTCCCTAGCAGTGTTCAAGGCCAGGTTGGATGAGGCCTTGAGCAGCTGAGTCTAGTTGAGAGACGTCCCTGCCTACGGTGGGGAGGTTGGAGCAGATGATCTCAGAGGTCCCTTCCAGCCTAAGCCATTCCAGGATTCTGATTTCCTGGCTGTAGTTATGCCACAGAAAGTTTGACACTGACTCCAGGAGGACCAGAAATTTAACACTTCGTGCTCCTCTTTTCAGATTGCACACACAGAGATTATATCAAATTACTGTAGTTTTCTTTAATCAAAACCAAATTTTATATCTAAAAGGAGTATGTACTAAAAAAAATTTAAAAGTGAAAAGCAAAGAGGAGATTATGGAAGTTTTCCTGTAGCCTTAACTAAGTATCTACAATCCCAAGCACTGCAATACAATCGATTAATTCCTCAAAAATCCAGCTATAAATCACTGAAGTTCACATAATTTACCTTCTCTAAAATCTTTTTTATTATCTTTAAGGTTATGGCTGTGAGTCACAGTCATCAGTACATATTTTGATTATACTTGATTTACTCAGGTATAACTGCATTAGTTACAGTGGTTGCCAACATTTGTCTTCAAGCAATTCTTCCGGCAAGAAGAACGATGACTTTAGTTCATGATTTCATCATTACAGTCTCAATTTTTAGGGCAAGTGAAGGAGTTTGGTTCCACTCAGCTGGCAATACAGATGATGTGCCTGTCATTTCTGCAGGGTGATCAAAGAGCAGATGTATTTGTATACTTATCCTAAATAATTGTTTGAAGGGGAAATCAGTCAGCTTAAAACCCATTTGCAGATAATGATGCAAAAGTCTTTTAAAAAATTATGAAATATGGCCCAGAGCTAGAACTCAGCCAGACTTCAGATAGAACTTTTAGTATTTCAATACAAGAAGACAAATTTCTTCAAGAAATGTAATACCTCCTCTCCTGAAAGGAAAAGAATCTATAGAGACAAATAAATACCAGAAATCTTAATTTTTCACCACCACAGAAATTCTCATGAAACTAGTAATTTATGGCTACTTGAACATCAATCCTCCTGCAGTTTCACTTCCTCTTACATATATTTTGTGAACCCTTACATAAAGTAAATGAGCTATTTAGAGGACAAATATGAACAATGTGCTTTATAGCACTAAGTTTTTAATTATAGGGTCAGGGTTTGTTTATTCAGCAGGAAACATAACTTTTAATGACTTCATTATTTCACTCTTCTTTCATGGGCAAATAAATATTTGGAAATAAAGAACAATCTACTTTATTACCATGAAAATCACAGTAAGACTTTAAATAAATATCACATGTAAATGTAAAAAACCTGACTGCAACCAGAATCATGTTGTTTGATTGTGTGACTCCTAAGGCATATGGAAGAGCAAACAACCACTGCAGAATGAAGCCACTGCACTATGTGACCTTGTGGCCAAGAAGGCCAACGGGCCTGCAGTGTATTAGAAGGGGTGTGGTGAGTAGGTCCAAGAGGTTCTTTTCCCCCTCCACTCTGCCCTGGTAAGGCCACACCTGGAATATAGTCTCTAGTTCTGGGCCCCTCAGCTCCAGAAGGACCTCAGAGAACTGCTTGAAAGAGTCCAGCACAGAGCCACAAAGATGATGAAGGCAGTGGAACATCTCTCTTATGAGGATAGGCTGAGGGAGCTGGGGCTCTTTAGCTTGGAGCAGAGGAGCCTGAGGGGTGACCTCATTCATGTTTATAAACATGTGCAGGGCAGTGTCAGGAGGATGGAGCCAGGCTCTGCTCAGGGATGTCCAATGATAGGACAAGCAGCAATGGGTGCAAGCTGGAGCAGAGAAGGTTCCACACAAACACAAAAAACTGTTTCAATGTGAAGGTGACAGCCCTGGAGCAGGTTGCCTAGAGAGGCTGTGGAGTCTCATTCTCTGGAGATATTCAAAACCCACCTGGATGCATTCCTGTGTGACCTGCCCTGGGTGATCCTGCTCTGGCAGGGGTGTTGGACTGGATGATCTTTGGCATTCACTTCCAACCCTTACCGTTCCGTGATTCTGTGACTATTTCTCTCATCTGCTTACCACAGTAATCCAGCAGCTGCTGTTTCCTCAGTTAATAGCCTAAGCTTAGGCAGCAAAGGAATGTTAAGCATTTATTTTAAACTTTGTTTCAGAGTTGACAGAATCAAAGGGAAAAACATAGTTAAGGTTACATGTATCCTGCACTTACAAGTGTCCTTCATGCATGTCATGGAGGAAGAACACAACTCAATGACACAAACTGCTGGTTTTCCTGGATCCACAGGAGGCACTGACAAAATGGAAATCTACCAAGCAGAAAGAACAACTTCTGTTAAAGCAAATGCCCATGGAGCATGAGGCAATCAACATCATTCTGAGAAGAGGATAAAAATGAGGCAGTTCTAGTATTTTTGTTTCCAGTTTATTAGTAAGAGTTTAT
Organism: Dryobates pubescens; assembly: GCF_014839835.1. Classification (NCBI taxonomy): domain Eukaryota; kingdom Metazoa; phylum Chordata; class Aves; order Piciformes; family Picidae; genus Dryobates; species Dryobates pubescens. The sequence goes on along the minus strand of NC_071629.1, from coordinate 2,296,802 downwards.
TAAATCAACCCTGCAGAATTTGAGCATTCAAATTTCCACCAGGTCACCAAGGCCACCTTTGTCAGGAATATCTGTAGCAGTGGGACATAAAGTAAGTCTCATGTCATAGCCCTTCCAAAAAGATAACAGTGTAGAAACTGCTGGCAAGAGACTGCAAAATCATTTTTGAACACTGGGCAGAGCACTGTTCCATGAGAATGACTGAAGTACTACTTCTATGCAGGACTGCTAGTAGCAAGACTTGGGAAGAACAGACTTCTCTGTCATGTGTGTTCTTACTTTGTAGATCCTATTTAACATGTGAGCATACAGAATAAACTTCACACCTTAATACCCTTTAAAATGAAGATCTTCAAAGACTGCAGAAGTGGAAACATTTAAAGGAGGATCTGACAGTGTCCAATAAGAGCTTTGAACAGTAATATTAATGCTAAAAAACTCAAACCAACATAATTTTGAACAAAGTCAAGATAAGAGGAATAACTAAGTTAATACATTACTAAGGGAAGCAGTTTATTAAAAAGCAAGCAAAATGAACTGTCTTAAAACCTGCAGCTTAGAAACTGTGAATGGTGTGAACCAAACAGGGAAACCCGAGTAATTGACCTAAAATAAAACAGAACTTCTAATAGTCTTTTAGAGACTAATGAATTAATTATCAGCACAGATAGCTGACTAAAGGTAGATTCAAGCTCCTACCAACAAATACATGGAGCTGATAAAGAGAGAAGTGATACAAAATTGATAAATACCTGCTGCTCTGAATCTGTGTTTAGCACAGACTGATCTGTAATGAGCACTGCTCTGGAGATCTGCCTACAATGACAGAAAACAGTTATGGCATTGCACAAAAACAGGAAAAACCAGCAATCTGGGTTGATAGCATTGGCAAACCCAACCTCAACACAATACTGGGGGAAGGCTGTTTAACCAGATAATCGTAAGTAACAGGATTGATTGTGGGATATTCTGCCTGCTGCTGGAGCGGGAACACAGCTGGAACATTAAGGTAGTATCTTCAATGAGAAACAGAGATTCTGAATAAATCAGACAGGACTATTATATGGAAGAGCCTGGATACCCTTCTGATTTTCTAAAGTTGATGTTATTTGACCAAGATTAGCAGCAGCTTACTACAAGACCTTTCATGTTCCAAACGGCACAGGACACTTTGGATTAAAGGGCAAGACACTAGGGTGGAGTTCCTAAACTGAAGTTTCTCATCAATCCACCTACTACTGCAGTTCTGCTACTATCTTATTTGCAATATTTTGAAGACAAAGTCAGTATGTCCAATGCTTTTGGCAGGAACATGTATCATAGAAAACAATACCCCTTAACACTTTTCTAAATCTGAACAAATGTAAAGAAAGGACAGCAACAGGCATCAGGCATCTCTGCCTTCCAAACACCGAAGCCATCACGCACTTAGAACTACTGGATTTTTAGTAAGGACAAAAAGACTGTATTTTGGAGGGCAGTTTAAGGAACCTAAGGATAGAAAATATACAGTATGCCCTCAGGTATATGGAAGACAAAACCTATGCACAGAATTCAGCTGAACTGCAAAAATAAAGCAGGAGACAACAATCTCTTCAATTTAATTTGCATCATTATTTAAAGGACTTCACTATGTTAACTGTTTCAGTACATACCTGTAACACACATTGGTGCATGTGCTCTCTGAAAGGTAACTATCTTCCACAATAAAATAGTTAGCACTTATTCTTTGTCCAAAATGATCCACAATAGCTTTGCATCTGTTAAAAAAAGCAAACAACAAATCAAAGAAATGTAGATACAAGGTAATAAAACAATGTGTAAGGTTTTGAAACGGAATTGTAGAGCACATAGTTTAGATCTTTCAAGTAACTTAGCTACACGGGTAACATGTGAACCCCTAAAATAACTATAGCCTAGACGTCCACATTCCACCTTGTGTGTCTGTGTGTGTATATATATATATATATTTAAATGCTATACCATTATAATTAATGATATCAGAACATTAATGAATTAGTCACTTCAGAAAGAAAGAAAACTAAAAGCTGATAACACTGGCATTTGATTGTACATGACAATGATACCTGTTTTACCTAAGTAATGGCAATCAGATGCCACTAACTTTAGTAAACCTCTGTAGACTTAAATGAGAGTTGCAGCAGGGTGCACACAACTCCTGCGTAGCAATGTCAGAGATTTATGGCAATCAATCAGATTTTTAGAACACTAACTTCTTTACATACATATCCACACCTACGCTCAACAGAACTTGAGGACAGTAATCAATTGAAGCCCCATGGTACAAGTATTATTTACTTTAAACACAGCTTTCTTCACACAGTTTCAATCCCATTCTCATCAACATGTGTTTTGCTTGCAACTTTAAGAAGTTTTTTCTTAGCATTAGTCTAACTGATTTCATTCTCAAGCCCTCATTTGAATACTGCAAATAAACAAGGAAGTCAAGCTGCTACAGTTCATTTCTAATTATAACCTTTCTCATTGTTTATGAAACAATTTCCCCTGCCATCCCCCCTAAAGATTATGGAAGGGGAAAGGTTGATTAAATGTCATGTTGCATCACTCAAAGCCAGCAAAAGCAACGACAGACTTTTTACTTCCCTGCTAAGTGTTGTTTCCTCTCCTTTGTTCAAGAATAGCTATCAGGTCATATGTTTGATAAGATTTTAAACAGAAAAAGAGATAGCACTTTTAATTTCAGTCTTCACTTTACTTCAAAGGGTGATGTTGAGAGCATTTCTTTCAAGTACTGTTTCCAAATATGGAAAACACTTATGCACTGACATTATCAGGTCTCTGTCATCTGATATGTGTTGGGACAATGAATCATACAGAACCCTCCATTGACCTTCTTTCAATGTGTCTAGATAAAAGGATGAAAATTAGAATCCATCTCCTTGCAGTGCCACGAGTTATAAATGTACTTTATAGGGCTCATTATCCAAACTAATGGACTAAGGGCGACATCCTTGAAATGGACTTAGCAGCACTGACAAAGCCAGTATGCAATATTTCAAGAGAGATATGTAAATTACTAGGTGTTTGCTATATCTTTTTATTACAGATGTATAAATTTCCATTTATCATACCTTTTCTGGTTTGGAGCCAGAATTATGTAATTGGAAGCATAGGTAAAGTGTGATCAACAGACAATGTCCATGATCATTATTAGTGCAATCTATGCAGTGTGAAATACCTGAAATGTTATCAAATGTACCCCCAAAAAAGTGACCCTCAGGAGAAAACAAACAGCAAAAAGCAAAACCACCATCATGCATACACTCAACGTGACTTTTCTGCAACCTGAGGATATCAGGTGGGGTTTGTTTTTTAACAGGTATCAGACTTCTACCAAGAACTCAGGATGTTCTGCACACATTATTGAACCAGCAGATTTAGTCTGATACAATACTTAAACCCCAGAAATTTTCAAGTGGATTACCAAAACCTTAAAATAGGTCTAAGAGTTTCTGTACTTTCACACTGTCTTCCCTGAACCTTATTTCCATAAACAATAAAAAGGACTACAATGAAATGATAAAACTAACTGCGAAGATTGGGGTGAACTCTACTGCTCTCTGGATATGCAGCCATGGATAGTAAAAAAGGGAAGAAGCATTCAACTACATTTATTTTTCTTGTGCTGAGGAGAATGTTAGCCATGTCTAAAAAGCAGCTGGAATAAACTTTGGTCTTATTTATGGACTTTGAATTAACCTATCAACAAAGAATTTGAGAAGAAAATCAAGGCTGTAGCTGTAAGGATGAATTAGCTAAAAACTAACAGCAGTAAGATACTGATTAAGTCTCAAAGCCTGTGGAAGATGCTTATAAAAGAGCAACAAATACTGAACAGTTTGACTGTTTAACCTATTTGTAACCAAAGCAAGCTGGCTCTGCAGCTACACAGACAGCTGTCCTGACAACGAGATATGAACTTGTCTATTACCAATTACTATTAATGGCCTGTTGACTCAGAAGCTCAGTAACTCATAAATACCCTCATTAACAACGTGATAGCTGATTTTTATTAGGCAAAACACTGAAGCCCAGAGACAAGAGGAAATGAGAACTGGTGCAAGGAGGGAATACACAGTAAGGAAGGAGATAATATGAAGAAAGAAGCAGAAGGGAAAGGAAATAGAGATGATGTAAGCAACACACTGGATAGCTTGCTAAGTAACACTCTAAAGAAAAGACTGAGCAAGCAGAAGGGGTAATATGGCCTTCAGGTGAGAGAAAAGAAAAATCAAGAGAGAATACAACTGAATTAAAACATATACCTGGGGCAAAGAAGTTCAGCTTTTTGGGTGACCTTTTTGCAAATGGTGAAAACTGTGTTTGAGGCTTAAAAACATTATTAGGAAAAAAAGACTGAAAATACTCAAAACCCTCTCAATTTTTTATTTTTTGTTTTAATCATAGAATCAGCAAGGTTAGGAAAGACCTCAGAGATCATCAAGTCCAACCTATCACCCAGCACCTCATGACTAACTAAACCATGGCTTCAAGTGCCACGTCCAATCCTTTTTTGAACACCTCCAGGGACGGGGACTCCACGACCACCCAGGGCAGCACATTCCAATGGCCAATTACTCTTTCTGGGAAGAACTTTCTCCTCACCTCCAGCCTAAACTGGAGCTTGAGACTGTGTCCTCTGGTTCTGCTGCCGGTTGCCTGGGAGAAGAGACCAACCCCCACCTGTCTACAACCTCCTTTCAGGTAGTTGTAGAGAGCAATAAAGTCTCCCCTGAGCCTTCTCTTCTCCAGGCAAGGAGACCTAGGAGGCATTATTTTCATCATCTCAAAGACATCTGACAACTCCCTTCTCTTCTATAAGGCTGGGGGTAGGGGTTGAATTGTTTTGATTTAGAAATGCTACTTTGTAATGTGCTTTGCTTTGAAACTATGGGAGACCTAGAAAGAGACAACAGAAGCAGGCAGACAGCTCTGAGGAAAAGGCAGGTGACCTGGGAAGCTGGATGTGCTGTGCTTCTTTGTATTTAGCACCAGATAAAGGCATTATTTAAAACACCAATATTTTGGGAATACTGAAAGTCTTAAAAATATGTAAGCAATTCTGCACCTCAAATATCTGTCCTCCTTTTTTAAGTGAAAATGGTGTAAGTGAACCACTGAAGTAGGCTAATAGCCTAAAAAAGCCACTTGAAACCCATCTGGAATCCTAGTACCTTAGTGGATTCAAGACATCAAAGCAGGTTAAAGGAAAAGCAGCTCTCCACCTTTTATTGGAATACATATAACCTTGACAAAGAGAATACTCATTTCAAAGATCTTCAGAATTTGCAAAGTAAACTGGAAACCTGGGCAAACAGCACCACTGATGTGCTAAGACCTTTACGGAGTGGCATTTGGAAGTTGCTAACAGCTATAAACTTTGTCCCTCTGAAAGAGTCCCCTACTGTTTAAGCAACATTATATAATGTATTATTATACAATACTATATCTGTTTTCCATTATTGGAAAATAAAGCTGCCTACAATAAGAGATCAAATATTAGTGTTAAAATAAATTAGGTAATTTAAGAAGGGCTTGTAATTTTATTTGCACACAAACCACGTCCTTAAAACAATGCCACTGATGAAGAAATACCATCACACCTGCATCTAAAAGCCCAAAGCTGTGCAATGAACTTCAAAACCTTAAGGAACTGGGAGGAAGAATCTACTGCTTCTAGGATTTCAGGGAAAATAGACACTACTTGCCCATGTCACAACAAATCTACCTAAAATAACCATGCTCAAAGAAGCAAATGTGCAGTGCAACTGGAAAGCAAACACATCACGCTCAGCGTTTACCTACTCGCTCAAACGTGACTACATCTTTTCTACCTTCATTTTCTACAGAATCTTTTAAACTTTTGAATTCCAGAAATTAAGCCAGAAACAGCCTATCAGGAGAATTAAGTCTGTACTAAAACCCAATAGAATGTATATAACAGGAATACCAGAAACCACAACAACTTGCAGAGGTGTGAAAAATGCCGCTATGGGAGAGAGTCCAGGTTGATTTTTCTTAGCTCAGCTTTAAAGCTACCTCCAGGCCTGAGATTGTTGTAAAAGAATTTATGCTAGGATAAGAGGGCAGCATAGTTTATGACAACAATCTACCTAAAAACTCATTAAAGTCTTTTCTCTTGGAGTGACATGCATTATCAGCAAAGATTAATCTGATGAGTCTTTAGGTGAGCTCCATTTTTAAAAATGCAATAACAGAGGGCTTTGTTGTCATCTGATGAAAATCAATTAGGGTAGGTAAGGCCACAAGGAAAACTAACATCACTCATCACCAGCCCTCCGGCAGCTGAAATGATTTGTCTTCCAAGCTTGGGTGATCAGGAGCTGGAGTAATATCACAGGGAAATTAATTTCGTTTCTATATTCTAGACCCACTTTCCTTGTTCTGGAGGACCTATACACAAATTACTTTTAATCAAGGTTGATCTGTTATTAATATCAAGGAGGATCTTTGAAGATCTTTTTTTTTGTTGTTTTGCACTGACTTAACACATTTTTCACCTGTCTTCTGTATACAAACAGCAGTTACCTCTGTTGCCCTTACCGTCCAGATTCTTTGTCCACTACAAGGCACTGCACAGAATGGCGAAGACAATAGATACCTCCAAAGACAGCACACAGCCTGCAGACACAGGAGAGAAAATAAAGGTTATTCCTATCATGACTAATTGTAATCAGTGTGAGCTTGTGTCACCAGCAAGGCAAAGTACTGGGCACATCACAGTACATTTTCAATGACACATCTAAATCTCTGAATTAGACAATCAGAAAACAATCAAAAGCAAGCATGGCCTGGAGTTCTTCTGAAGGATGTGTTGTTAACTGGGGTTGTGTTAGTGTTTACCTGAGTTCTCTAAATTGGTGCATTAGCATCAGCACTCATTTAAGACTGGACAGCATAAGGACACAGAGCTGTTGGAAGAGTGTCCAGAGGAGGGCCACAAAGTTGATCAAAGGGCTGGAGCACCTCTACTATCAGGACAGGTTGAGGGAGCTGGGCTTGTTCAGCAGAGAACCTTAGAGCTGCCTTACAGTACCTGAAGGGATCCTATGGGAAGGCTGCAGAGGGACTTCTCATAAGGGTGTTTAGCAATAGGACGAGGGGGAATGGTTTGAAGCTAAGGGAGAGCGTGGACTGTGCATGGAGCAAAGCTTCACAGGACAGTTTATCAAAGTATACTGAAGTATATTTAGCAGTTTTCCACTCACAAAACAAGCCCAGTACCTAAAACAAAGAAATTGATGCCCAGGCATTAAGTAAGTGTTGTAACTTGTCTGGTTTTCAACTTGAAGCCTCAAAGTTTAAAGGAATTAGATCCTGGCATTTAAATATGAGAGACTGGATGCATGAAGTCAGCCTGCTGTGATAATTCCATCCCTGTCCAGCTGGTCTATCAGCCTCTTGTAAAGATCTCTGACTGAAGCTCTTCACTAGATGTCTGAAACTGCTCTCTTGCAAAGCTGTGCAGTGGAAGTTCAGTTAAATGTGATCCTACATCCTAACTTCCTGTGTCTGCCAAATCCAGCTTAATCTTTAAGGATTACTCTTCTGTTGATGTGAAGTCACACAAGGTAAAACCTGAAAGTTTAGTTTCTGCAAGTAATGGCTAAAATGGTTACTGTGCCCAGATTTCCACTGGAAGGACTGTGGGATCACTAGTTCTAACAATTTGAGCTCTAGCTCCTGAAAGACTTAATGGAAGCACACATTCTTCAAAATGCTGTCAAGGGAGCACAAAAAGGCAATATTCATTCTGCTGTGTGTTTTGAAAAGATCCTAACCTTTCTGAGAGCAGCCTAACGCAGAGGAGTTCTGCATTTTACAGAACAAGAAAACATGTTAGAGACTCTCAAGAACCAAGCTTCACCACCAGTCAATCAAGATACACTTCAGCCAGTTTTTTCTTTACAGTGCATTTTTCAGGGGATTTCTGATCGTAAGAACAATATAAAGCACAGAGGATTCAATTCTCCAGAACTTTGTGTGGGAAAAGCTAACCCAATGAGAACATTTTTAAAACTGTTTTTTCAAATCCTGTTCAAAAAGATTTAATCTTTCTCTCTAAAATCTCCAGTCAGCATGGAAATGACCCAGTGGCAAAAGGTAAAGAAAAAACTTTGGGCAGATGTGTCTGATCCCTTAAGATACCATTTCAGTTTTGGAATGTTTGCAGTATCTGATCTGTCTTGGGAATCCTTAATGCATTTTGCTCTTGATGTACTTATTTAAGGCTCTCCAGTACTTCACTCAGATCAATCAGCTATCATTGACCTCTGCTCATGTATGCTGAAGAGAAAGAACAAACAAATAATCTGCATACTGTCAGACCCTGCACAGCCTTCTCTCAGAGAGAACTGCTCTATCAGAGACAACTGTCAAATGCTAACAAGTGACATTTGCCAATCCTTCCTTTGTCCTCCAAGCTAAACACACCTGTGTCCTTCCGACCCCTACGATTCAAAAGTAAACAGCCTCTTAGGAATAAACCCTAAACCAGTCTGTAGCCCCTGCCACACAGTGACACACTGATACACCTGACCGTGACAGAGATGGAAACCCTGAGTTTGAGTGACGCAGCCATTAGACGTTCAGCTCAGAGATGGAAGGACAGAGCTGAAGCTGGGAGGGTTGGGTAGGAAATAAATCAGAAATTAAGAGTCTGCATAGGTTTGGGATTTAAAACAAGAATGTGTAATTCTCTTTATCTTTTTGGTCAAGTGTACATGGTCATTTAAGAGAGGAGCACGATTACACTCTAATACCTGACTACCATTAGCCAGCCATAAGACTAAGCCAAAGCAAACAATCAGTATGAGAAAGGCAGGCTGGTTTGGTGGAAGAGTTCTCCCAGATTCCTGGGATGATAGCAGGATTTTCCTGGTTTACTAACAGGTTTTTTGGTGGTGCTGTTTAAGGGTTTTTTGTTTTGTTTTGATCAGAGAATCACAGAGTGCATCTGGTTAGAAGGGACCCTCCATGGTCATCTTGTCCAACCCCCCCAGTATTTTAATCTGAAGTTGAAGATCTTAAAAAGTATCTGTTTGCAGATGATAAATAGATCCCAGGATGAAAAGCTTCATTTTGTAAACCTGACTTCCTAGAATAGAGTCCCTATTGGCAATCCAAAGTCGTATTAGACAGTTGATGAATCCGAAATTCATCATGCAAATGGCTGGAGCGTGTTACCAAACGGCTTTTCTTCTGAATGGTACTCCAAAAGGAAGTGTCAGCAACATCCTGACCAGAAGACTCAGCTCCCCAGATACAGCTCTTGCTGTAGAAGCAGAGAGAACACACACCATGCTGAATGACAGCTTTGGTTTTCTGGAGATTGTTGAAGATGACATAAATGCTAACCATCCACTGAAGAATTATTAGAGAGCCTTGAGCTACAGGCTCATTGTCTCTAATGCTGCAGCCAACGGCCTCTTGCCTGACAAAGCACATACAAGGATCTTCCAAACCAACTCAGATGAATTTATTCCATGTTGTATATAAGGACTCACTATTACCTTCACTAGAACTAAGATGCCTTTATTAGAAACTGTTAATTGTATTTTTCCATAGACTTCAACCACAGTCAAGGGCTTTTAGATGTATGCACTTTATTTTTCTAGGGTACTTTGAAAGAACTTTGCTGTTTGGCTGGGCTGCACAAATATGTGAATAACTTCAGGAAGAGTTTGCTATCCTGTGGAGGAGGGCATGACCTGTTTCCTCAGCAGGACAGCAAAAAAAATCCTCTTTTAAAATGAAAATGGAAAGGAATTTTGATTGTGTTGTGCTGAACAATTACATAGAGTCACAACACCTACTGAGCCAGCCTAGCCTGCAAAACAACACCGTCAGGAAGGACCTGCCAAAATTATTGAAATAGAGAAATTGAGAGATTAAACCAAGTGGCATCCTGGTAATTTATGACAAGGTAGAATCACTGTGCTAACATTACTTTTGTACAATAGGCTATTCAAGATAATTTGACTGTACTTCAAGTACAAGGCAACTCTCTGATACCATTAACCCTAAATGACAGACATTTAAACTGATATTACTCTAATTAACTGGCGACTGCCTACACCAATAACTCAAGTTTTGCTGAAAGACAGCAACAACACCGTACCCAACTTCAACTTTGCCCTCATGACATCAAATCATATTATGGCTAAATTAACAGTTGTGAAAATTTTTGGCCTGGTAGCCCTCCATCATACACAGCCTTCAAATGCCATTTCAGTTCCCATCAAGGCAGGAATCTGCAGTTGTAATTTTTAATATAGCCGTGAAACAATAGGATGGATTAAAAGCTGAATTTCTGACAGCATATTCACAATGATTTATGAGTTTGTATGTAATTTGATTATTCTATTAATTTTACTGATTACTGATTCAGCTAATACAGTGAAGGTCACTTACAAAATAAATCTTCATTACATTTCACAGAAAGTAAGTGCCTCCAACTAGTTGTTTTCTTTAATTAAACGCTAATGTAACAAGAGAGAAAATACGCTTCAGGGTTGCTGCATCTGTTGCTACAAGAGGAGTTTACTGCTTTGATGTAATGCTCTCTGATATTAATGGAACAAAAATAGAATGTCTCTCCATCTGACATCTTGATTCTCAACACAGAAATACCATACAGACCTTTGAATTACAGACTTAACCACAGTTCATTCTGAAACCACAGAAAAGAACGGGAAAAGCTTACTACACAGTTCCACACCCCCAAAAAAGCATGCTTTGTTTCTAGCAGATAATTGTCTTCTACAAGCTAAGATGAATGGAGCCGTACATTTCACCTCAGTTGTACAGTTCTCCATTGCAAAAACTGGGCCCCATCAAAAGTGGTGTGACCAGCAGGACAAGGAAGGTGATTCTGCCCCTCTATTCTGCTCTCGTGAGACCCCACCTGGAGCACTGCATCCAGTTCTGGTGCCCCTACACAAGGACAGACCAGGAACTGCTGGAGCAGGTCCAGAGGTGGCCACAAAGTCGAGGCTGGAGGACCTTCCCTATGGGGATGGGCTGGGAGAGTCAGGGCTGTTCTGCCTGGAGAAGAGAATGCTCTAGAGAGACCTCAGAGCAGCCTTCCAGTACCTGAGAGGGTAAGACAGCTGGGATGGGACTCTTTCACAAAGGCTTGTATTGACAGGATGAGAGGGAATGGAATGAAGCTTGAGGAAGGAAGTGGGGTTGAAACTGGATCATCTTTGAGGTCCATTCCAACCCAAACCGTTTTATATGAATCTGTGAAATATTTGCTTCTCTCAAAGATGGAAACTGCAGACACAGCACAATGAGCTGTGGAGAAAGATCACAGCAAACCATTCCAAGTGCTGAATTAATGAATTGTCCTCTTTCCATTTCTTTTTGCACACAGAGGAAGACATGTTCTGGTTCTTATGTTAAATGCTGTGTTTCTTGAACACTCCCTACAACTTCAGCGTTCCCTGCAATATTGTCCTATGTTCTGGAAATGTTCAAAAGCAGAATATATATACATATATAAAAGATACATATATCTTACTCATACAGTAAGATAATTTCTTTCACTAGATCTTTGCTTCTGTCCTAGTATAGCACAACAGAAGGAATTCCTATCACTGTGACTGGGCAATGCTCCAATGGCAAAGCTCTTCATCAAAACACCGGTGGGTATTTTTACCACCAAAGAAACCAGGACTACTGCCCATTTCAGTTTCAACAAACTGTTTTCATGGAGAAAGATATGGCAGGCAGGAATGGTGACAGCTCAGCAAGGACAGGTCACAGCTGAGAGAGGGACTGGGGAAAAGAAAAAAAGCCTGGTCAAACCTGGTAAGAAGAAAAGACATTCCTCACACAAGGTCCTTTGGCTACAATTATACAACAGCTTGGGAGATCAGGGCCATAGGGTGGAAACAAAAAATGAGTAACCAGAAACTAGTCAGTAAGCATTAGATCAGCTCTAAAATTCTTTTATCTGCTCTCTGCCTCCAGAAAGTTCAATGAAACTGAAGGACTGTTTTACTAATTCAGTAATCTTTTGGAAACAACTTCTCCCTGCCTTCTAGTTTAATGAAAAAGGACTCTGCTAAACTACATTTGCATTTACATCCCAGATTTGCTCCAATAATAAACACTGTGTCTTTTCCAGAAATCTGCTCTAATATATTTGTCCTAATTCTCAGGAAGAACAAATAAACCAGAATCTGCACATCCCCACACAGAGTGATTCACTTCTTAAGAGGCTGTTATGAGATAGTACCAAATAACTATCAGACATACTTCCTTCATATCATAATCACCTTAATTATTAAATTGAATAATTACTGAACTATCATCGCACTATTGCATTTATATTTAATGCTTTTAAGTTCCAAATATGACTGTACAATGAAGCAAGAATGACCAAGAATGACAGTAGTGCAATGTAAGGTACTTTCACTCTTTCTTAATGTCAAGTTCCATGTAACTTTTTGCACCACAAGGTACATTTTAACCCCTGGACAGAAAAATTTTCCATGCTTAGGGATCTGAAATCAATACACTTTGGCAACAGTCATATGATTCAAAGCATCCCATATGATATATTCTAATTGTTGAAGCCTTCTAATTGTTGAGGCTTGCCTCAACACAGGGATCTTAGAGCTGCCTTCCAATACCTGAAGGGATGCTACAGGAAGGCTGGAGAGAGACTTTTCATGAGGGTGTCTAGAGACAGGACAAGGGGGAATGGTTTGAAGCTGAGGGAGGGTAGGTTTAGACTGGATCTTAGGAAGAAGTTCTTCAGTATAACAGTGGTGAGACTCTGGCACAGGCTGCCCAGGGAAGTTGTGGAAGCCTCCTCCCTTGGGGTGTTCAAGGCCAGCTTGGTTGAGGCCTTGAGCAGCTGAGTATAGTTGAGAGGTGTCCCTGCTCATGGTGGGGAGGTTGGAGTAGGTTATCTTTGAGGTCCCCTTCAATCTGAGCCATTCTATGATTCTATGACTCAGGAGGTATGAACTTCTGAAGAACCCTGTATTTCTCACCAGTGAAATAATAATGAGCAGAAAGCTCTCATAACTGTAAACCATTTTTTAAACAAAGAACTACCAAGCACCTCTCTGGGACAAAAGATAAAATCTAAAATGGGAAGGCATTTTCAAAGTTCCATACACTTAGAATGCATTCCACAACAAAGGTTATTTCCAAATTAAAAGTCTTTTCCTGTCAAATTCTGAGAAATAATGTGGGCAAGGACACAAAAGCATTCCATAGCTTTATTAACGACGATGCTCACTGATCTGTGAATAACCTGGAAAAAAAGAAGATTATTGAGTTACTTTACCAATCTATCCATCCATCACTAGTGAACAGGTCTCAGAATGATGGATTATCTCACTTCCCTGATGCTTATCCCAAGGAAGAGCTTCTCCTTAGAGGGAAAAACAAACAACTGATCCTACAAATAATCATGCTAACTACGCTTGCTCATTTTGCATTCGCTTGCCAATGGCATGAGTAGAAATATGTTAACTTTGTCTTTAAAACCCAAACTGTGTAAAAGGTTTTATTATTTCACTGAAATGCAAGTGAAAACAATTAAGAAAGAAGTGTTGCAGCTACTCTTTCTATTCAGTATTTAGCAATTAGATATATAAAGATGAACATGCTGTATCTTGAAATGAGGACTGAACTCGTATCTCAGATACAGCCTCTGCTTTTGAAAATCACCTTTCCAACTGGCACCGAATTGCACGCATGCTAAGGCTTACCTCTGTCATGCCTGACTGTCACAAGGAATTAACATGGTTTGAATTTCTCATTAAGATGCCAAACAATACAATTAGCATAGAGAAAGGTTATGCATGTTGCTTACATCTAGAGACATGCTACTCATGTATAGATTCAAATGAAAAAGACGTTGCCTTAAATGTTTAATCCATCAATTCAGGTTTCCTCAAGTCCAGCCCTGATTTCAGATGCTAAATTCTTCCCAGAGATGGCAACAAGGACACTATTGGAAATGTTAAAGTACCTAAGACTACCTCAGAAGCTTCAACATTTGTAGCAGGTAATAGCACAAATGTAAGGGCAAAACCTGATTATTCATTTTTCAGAGATATACAGAAACCTTCCAAATCAATCACACAATCCATCACATCTCAGCCTGGACTCTTAATCTTCTTGTAAATATAAGGACTGAAAGAGATGAACCATCTTAATCAGATCTTTCCTCCATCACAAAATTACTACTGTCACTGGCACTGACATGAAAAAGACTAATTTCAGTTAGAATCTGTAACAACTTCGAAAAAAATGGTAACTCTGCCCCCCAAATACATGCACAATGTGAAAGTTCAAAGCCCATTTATAGGAAGTCCAACTCATTAACTGACAACCCTTAAAGTCAGTGAATCACTAATTCCTACAGCAAAACAGCTGAAGAAATTCTACCACTCAACACCTACTCCAATGCCCATATCTGTTATTTTTTGGATGACTCTTTAACAAAGAGAAACAAACCCATGTGTCACCCCCCAGAACCCTTGTGAGAGGACAGACCACATACAGTCTCCAATTCCCTATAAAACTTCAAATGAGAAAAAAAAATGCTCAACTACTCCTCAAAAAGTCTTCTTTCCATTCAAATGTTCACATTTGGATGAATATGAAACCAAAGAGAAACTGCAGAGTCTTCCCCTAAACCACCATGGGTTCACAAAGCAAGCACTGAGAAAAATCACAGAAGCAAGGCCACAATCTACAGCTGTCACTCATCTAACAACACTGGTGATGGGTGAAGAGAACCACAACTGAAAGCTCCTAGAAAGACTTCACGTCAAAAGAAACCCCACAGTAAGAGGCCTGTTTCACTGAGGGAACCTGCAAAAGTGAGCTGTGTGGAACAGCATCTGTAAAACAGCACTTCCAAATGTTCCTCCAAACCAGACAACATTCCCAAGCTTTGCTTCTGAAAAACTGGAAGGAAAGAAAGGGGATTCAAGCTGTAAAAGAGCAATGTCACACAATGTGCAAAAGCAAGTATTGTCTTCTTATTTGACAACTACTTTGAATTTTTAAGTCAAACCTCTTTCTTTCCCCAGTCACAAAATTTGGTTGCTGACAATTTTAGCATTATCTGTGTCAGAAAATATTTGGGATATTTCCTGATGTCTTCTAAAACCAGAACCCCACCATCAAAATCAGACTAAAGGTTCCAAATGTTGTATCATTGAGACTTTACAGTTTCCAATGATGCAGAATTAGAGGTCTTCTTTAGGGGCATTTTCTCATGGAAATCAAAGTTGTTATTACAGATTTGCAACAAGCAAATACAGCAAACTGTATATTGTTAGAGCAAGTTGTTACACAGCAATCTGCAAACCATACACTCCTTTCCCTAGCTGTCTTACCTACTGGTTTCCCATAGAAAATGTAATGGCTTGCTTTGATTTTCATAGATTCATAGAATGGGTTGGGTTGGAAGGGATTTTAAGGACCATCTAGTTCCAACCCCACTGCCATTGACAGGAACACTTTCTACTAGACCAGGTTGCTCAAAGCCTCATCCAACCCGGCCTTGAACACCTCCAGGGTGGGGGCATCCATGACCTCCCTGGGCAACCTGTTCCAGCTTCTCACTACCCTTCCTGTTCAGAATTTTTTCCTAATATTCAGTCTAAATCTGCCCTCCTGAAGCTTGAATTTTCCCCAAGGAGACATTCCCATATTTGTCTTTACTAAGCACACTATTACTGCTATTTCATTAGACAGGAAGAGACATAACAGCTTCATACCAAGAAGTTTGAACAGAAGGAATTTGCCAGACAGGCCAGTAAAATTTTGCTGCTTGTCAGCCTGGATTAGCAGGAGGCTTCCAGTGACCTTCCTTGTACCACACATCCAATTTATGGAGATCAAAATCTCACTCTGCACCTCAACATATTGGGAGGTACATTACAGTGATATAAAAGTTTAATTTTCTCTCCTAAACCATACCTGTTTAAACCAATAAAGAACTAACACCGCTTTTACTCACTCAGGTGTCGTCAGTAGTTATAAAATGGGGTAGTGTTTATGCAGAATTCATTTAGAATGCAAGGATGTGACTTACAAATGTCTTTGACTCATTCACATAAATATGCATGCATGCCATTTATAACAGTAGCCTTGATGAGAACACACAGTGTAACTGGCTGCAAGAAACGCTTAAGAGGTTTACATTAAAACAGACTATAGAAGGGTGGTTAGAAATCACAGAACAGGTGACACCTTACTCTGATAACCTGGTGATAAAAACTGGAGGCTGTGATGTATAGGTTGTGGTGTTGCCACTTTACTCTACAGGCTGAACAAAATTCTTCAGATACTGCTCACTTTTAGCAAGAAAAAATATCCAAGGCAGAGCACAGCTGCAAATTATGATTAATCTAAACAAATACTTTTAGAAGCCCAACTGTGATGCCTCCTAAATTGTTCATTTGAAACCAAAGACATTTGGGATTAGTTTGTATTAGAGTGGGCTTAATACAAACCTTTAAAAAATATAATTACTTCTTGGTTTGAGAGAGTATTCTTCAACTATTAAAATACTGTCCTTATTGCAAGACTTAAAATTTAGCAGGAAAAAACCTACAAGAGAGCAATTAATAGACATAAATAGAATGCTCAGGCCAGCTGAAGAATTCCTGTGATCATGCAATGATTTTCTGATAAGCACATTTGTAAGACTTCTAGGCACCACTAACTTGACATATTTCTTGACATATATTGCTGTTACAGATCAGAAAAGTCCATGTACTGGGTATGAAACAGTATAAAGCCAGAAGGCTTTCAAGGAGACAAGAAAAATTATATTGAGAAGAATCTACAGTGGGGAGAATGTAGCTAAAATTCTAATTTCCATTTTAATTACTAAATTTACTTCCGCCCCCAGGTATTTGAGGCCAAAGAAGGTCTAGCTGCAAAACCTGAGCGACTATATTGGCACTGACAATATTTTCATCTCATCTGTTGGTCATGTGCAGATAGCTGGTCCCACAGGAAGTCCTATAGAGATGAAAGACATCTATAAAAATCTACAAACAAGAGTTCTGTTTTGTGACAGTGCCCAGAGAACACAGAGAAAACCAATTCTCGGTCACAAATTGCTTGAGCACCTCACTCTCCAGGTTTTTTAACATCTCCATACAAACACAGTTTACATCACAGATGAAAGGCCACTGACAAAAGATGTTGTCAAGTAACATTTCTGCTCTGTGTAGTACAAACCACTGCCTACTTGTCTTATGACTAATGGAAACATTAGGTTATCTACATATAGTCATCATATTCCACAGGCTGAGGACCAGGTAAGATCTTCCACAATGCAGCCAGCTACTGGTGCCAACTTTATAGATACCTTCCAAGAACTATGACAATTATTACAGCACATTTGTGTCAATACATTGCATCCTATATACAGCTGGAATGGGTTGCCCAGAGAGGTGGTTGAAGCCCTGTCCCTGAAGACAATCAAGATCAGACTCTGGCCCTGGGTAGCCTGATCTAGCTGGAGGTGTCCTTGCTGACTGCAAGGGCTGGACAAGATGACCTTTGAAGGTCCTTTCCAACTCAATGCAATCTGTGAATAGGCTTGAGCTGCTATGGCCATTCTCCTAGCAGCAATTTAAGCACTGATATAGAAAAGAAAACCCAAATCCATGACACAGACAAGTCAGGAAGATAATATCCAATAACATGCTGTAAACTACAATTCCTTAATAGCAGCATACAAACAAACAGCAGAACTTGTCCACCACCAAAGAACAAAGTAGGTAAGACTCAGCATTGGTATGTAAATGACTGATACACAAACATATCGCTGAGACAACAAAATGGCCTCACCATGCTATACTGCCTTTTTAAAATGAGCTCTTGTTTACTTCAGACCTACAGGTTACTACATTAAAACCCACAGACAGCAGATGGAAAGGCTGCTTGCCAGCAAAAGAAAAGATTAAAAAACCCCTCAGCCTTTTCAAAGCCAGTTGAACTGTTGGAAGCAACCGAAAATTAAAACCGCCCACCCTCTGCACGTGTGCTCCTGATGGGCCCCCAAAGCATCTAGCAGCCACTCCTCTGATAGCACTGCAACCCCTCACACACCTCAGCAGCCATGCTTCCAGGAAAGGGGTTAAGTGTTGTTTTGTCTGGGAATCAATAGGGCTTTCTTTCCTTTTCATTACTTTTAGGACTCAAGGAATGGAGAATATACAGCTGCTGTTTCTGATGTTGAATGTAGGACTGCAGGCTGCATATAGCTCAGTATCGTTTCTGTTAGGTCAGCTCCTATGTGGAACCTCGTGGTCTACACAGAGCTACAAGATCATGCCAAGACAAGGAAGACATCATTTCATAGAATCATCATAGCATGGCTCAGGTTGGAAGGGACTTCAGACATCATCTACTCCTACCTCCCCACCATGGGGCACCTCTCAACTAGATTCAGCTGCTGAAGGCCTCATCCAGTCTGGCCTTCAACAGCCCCAGGGAGGAGGTATCCACAACCTCCCTGGGCAGCCTATTCCAGAGTCTCACCATCCTCATACTGAAGAATTTCTTCCTAAGATCCAGTCTAAACCTACCCTCCCTCAGCTTCAAACCATTCCCCTTGTCCAGTTACTAGACACCCTTATAAAAAGTTTCATTTCACATCAGCTGCCCTGTTTGTCTAAGTCTGTAATGTAACAGAGGTGAAAGAATGAAGTTGTTGGTTTTTTAATTAATAATAAACTGGACACATGGCAGCACTTTGCTTTTTTCAGAGAAATTCTTACCTGCAGAAGCACTGTGGGATCTCTCCTTGGCCATACATAGGAAACAGAAATGGTGTATTGCCATAGCGGCCAAGGCACTGAAGAAATTTTTTTGTTGCCTGAAGACCATCAAGAGTGCTGCACTCAGTCTCTGAAACCATGGCAATGGAGTGAAGAATGAAGTGCTGCAAGCTGGCTGTTAACTTTCGTGTGCTCAAGAACTGAGCAAACGTGCTGCTCTCATAGTCTGAGGAAAAAGTCAATTCAGGCAAAGGTATAGTAAGACATTTGCATTTTCTCACTTTTCTGTTTGCTTTAATGTTCAAAAAAAGAAAAACAATTAAAACCAACCTGAGGTTTTTTTAACAAACATTTTGCTGAAAATGGATAATCCCTGCCAATGAACGCTGAAACTTGTACTCCCAGAGCGTGAGTTTTCTCAGAAGACAGAAATATCACTCCATTGAAGTATTTCAAAACAAAGCAAGCACATTGTATGGGTCTCCAAGAGCCCAGAGAACCACCCCTAAATACAGGTTCATCTATCCATCATGCTGGAGTTGAACTCAAATTATTTCTCAGTCATGTGAGAAATGTAAGCGCCTGTGGCTGGAAATCTACTGAAGTGCCTTGGGACACTGTTTCCCAAAGTAATTCAGTTTTGGGCCTCTCACCACAATAAAGACACTGAGGTGCTGGAGTGGTTCTAAAGAAGGGCACCAAAGCTGGCAAAAGTTCTAGAGAACAAGTCTTATGAGGAATAGCTGAAGGAACTGGGGTTCTTTAGACTGAAGCAAAGGAGGCTAAGGGCAGACTTCCTCCCTCTCTACAACTACCTGAAAGGAGGCTGTAGCAAGGAATGTGTTTGTCTCCTCTCCTGAGTAGCAAGAGAATGCAAAGAGTAAGTGGCCTCAAAGTTGCACCAGGGGAGGTTCAGGTTGGACATGAGGAATAATTTCTCCACTGGAAGAGCTGTCAAGCCCTGGAACAGGCTAGCCAGGGCACTGGTGCAGTCACCATCCCTGGTAGTATTTAAAAGATGTGGCGCTGAAGGACATTGTTTAGCAGTGGACTTGGTGGTGTAGTTAATGGTTGGCCTTGATAACCTTCAAAGGTCTTTTCCAGCCTAAACAATACAATTCCGTATTATAGCTGAATGACAGCCACTCAAGAACAACACTGCTGGATCCATACCAATATGGTCAGTGTGTATTTATGGCCAGAGAAGCCATTCACACTGCGTCTTAACCCAAAGGTGAGAAGGCACAGTCAGTATTTCCAACCGATCACTTGTTTGCCACAAACGTGTGGCTGAGACCCAAAGATGGCAGGGATGAGGAACCATAAATTCCTCTTTAAATGAATGCTGTTGCCAGCACATTTTGAAATTCAGAGACACTCAAGTCTTTCAGAAGCTCTTTCACTGCAATGTTGCATGTCACTGATACAGCTCTGAAAAACTTCTGAGTGATTTTGGGGGGTTTTGCCAGGAGAAAAAAGCAATAGCATAGCATCCTTTCACACTATGCAGAAATCTGCCCTCAGACTAATCTCAGTCATGGATAAATTCATAGCTGATTCAGAAACACTTCCATCAGTCCTGAGACCAGCATTATCAAGCTATATATTCTGTTCAGGAGTCACCCACTGTTTTATTACAAATGGATCTTCCCACCCTCTGCACAGCCATGCAGCAAGTCAGAAAATGAGGGTTTTCTTACAATAATAAAAAAAATTATCCCGTTTTTCCCCACTTCAGACTTCTTGTATAAATCCAAATTTCACAGAAAAAAGACTCATAAAAAATTCTTCACTTTCATGAACTTTCCTATTAGAAGTCTGCCTGCCCATGAATGTGATGATCTCACCAAGAGCAATTTTAAATTTCTGAAGTATTTTCATTAGACTAATCTAACTCAAAATATCCCCAATTACTTCTCAGGCAGTTTTAAAATGTAGGAACAAAACCTATTTAACTATCTCTGAAAGTAAAATAAATCTAATGTCATTTAGATTCATGAATCAATGGATTCATTTAAAATTGATGTGGTGTCTCCTTTTTTTTTTTTCCTTAATAAATTTTCTAAATACCACCTATAATCTCACTCTGAGCACCTCCATTTCTCCCACCAGCAGCAAACCTGAAATTACCTGTAATCTATAAAGCACTTCAGTCTAATGCGCTTTTCCTCCTTCAGGAGTTCATTGCAGGCTCTGTCTCCCAGTCTTACCAGACCACTCTCAATATCAACCAATTCTTTCCTGCACATGTTCAAAATCATTTTCTCCCACCTTTGTACCGAATCCAAGGATCTTGTTCAAGTAATCAAACCAGTACCTTAAACATTGAGGTTTAACACTACATTCTTCCAAAAACACTGCCTAGCCGAGCTAGTCAACTGCAAAAGCACTGCTGTGCCTCAGTCTGAAACTCAGCACCAACAGTTCAACATTTTCTCTCATTACTTCTGACAGATTTGTCTTTTCTCTTCAGTTTATCTTTAGACTCCAAGAACTGAGACCATCACTTCCTGCTTTGTACCACAAGGTGCATAAACACAGAGCATGTTGCTCGTGTTGGCTGGTTTTCCTCTTTGACCTATTGCTCATCATTCTTTGCAGGTTATGCCTCAAATCTATTCAGATATTCTTTCATCTGCATAAGTCAGCAGCTGATGAAGGCACTTTCAACTTTCCCTCTACAACTAAAAGGCATTCAATTACATTTCTTTTCAAACTGTGACATCTCCATTTCCTCCATTTCTGATTTTGTGGCAACCTATTGTGAAGATGAAGATACTATTTTAAAAACCCAGAACAGAAAAATCAAATACTTGATGCTATATTAGAAAAATCCCCAAGAGAGGAAACATCTAAATATTAGGGGGGAAAAATAAACTTGTGACCATCCTGTACTAGATAACCTTGCTGTTAAAGAAAAATGTAACCAGTGAGTGATATGGGAACTGAAAGAGCAAAAGCTTAAGCAGGAGAATTTAACACTGAATTGGAAAGGTCACAAAAAGGTCACAGCATACTTTGAAGATTAATCCATAAAAAGAAATTGCATGAAAACACTGGAGAGCTATCAAAATGCTGCATAACTGAATGAAGTCATAAGAAGAGAGTGTGCCCTGCTCAGTGAAACTCTACCTTGGTATTCATCAGGATGTTGTTCATATTCCAAACAAAATGTCAAAAATTTCATTAGCATTCTCTTTTCCACCATTGTGAGCTGTTTGCTGTTGAAGACATCTGCTCTAGAACAAGGTACCTGGAAAAGATTTTTGAATCATTTCAGATACTCCCCATATTATGGATGTGAAAAGCATCAAGTGCAGGCTGAATACCTAACAAGTGTTTTCAATTACTTGTGCTGGAGTTATTTTCTTGTATTTCTTTCTACTGTAACTATAATAAAAAGTTGAAAATTTTCCACAATAAAAATACTTTAAAATATTTTTCAGCCTTTTTCCCTTTTTATTTCCCTTCCACTTCATCTGCACCTTCAATTGCAGGGTTAATCAAAAGAGTTTGCATTAATTAACTATAAAAAAAGACCTCCTGTTGCCATTACCACAACAGCGACTTCTCTTGTAAGAACAGAGAGGCAAATTATGTCTGTCTTTGTACCTGAAGACCAGAAACCTATGAATATTTGAGCATTAACTGCCAAGTAGAACACAGTCTAAATACTTGACATGAGGTCTAAATATTTGACATGTGATTCTAAATACTTGACATGTGATTTAAGTAATTTCTTTTAGCTTTATAAAACAATTAAATGATGTCTAACATACACTAACACCTTTTCATTCCAGAAACCATATTCAAATCAGAATCTTAAAGCAAAGGATTAGCTGATTGCTACAAAACTCTCAAGTGACCAATTGCAGGTTTCCTGACTTCCAAAAGATGAGCTCAAACATATGCAAGAGATGACTTCATGGTACCCGTTCCACTCTTCCCTCTCGAAAGGCCAGAATTCGTGTGGCGTTTTGGAACTCCGCGTATCTGCTGACGTTGGACTTGATCAGCAGGTCGATTAACAGACCTCGGGAGAACATCAGCTGCAGAGGGAAGGAAAAAGCAACAAGAGTGAGTAAAGAGAACCTGTCACACCAAATGGACACAGTAGTAGTTTGTAAGTTGTTTTATTTACAAGCACACACACTGAAGTAGAATCAAATAGTCACAAGATGTGCTGTGTGCACAATAATGTTGAATTAATTGAGGCAACTGCATCCAGTTCTGGTGTCCCCACCACAAGAAGGACACAGAGCTGCTGGAGTGAGTCCAGAGGAGGGCCACAAAGACGATCCAAGGGCTGGAGCACCTCTGCTATGAGAACAGGCTGAGGGAGCTGGGGTTGTTCAGCCTAGAGAAGACTCCACGGTGACTTTAGAGCTGCCTTCCAGTACCTGAAAGGAGCCTACAGGAAGGCTGTCCCATGGAGAACTTGCTGTCCACTAGGACTCCAAGGTCCTTCTCCACAGAGCTGCTTTCCAGCAGGACCACCCCTAGTCTGTACTGGGGCCTGGTTATTTCCCACCCAGATGCAGGACTAGGCTTCTGTCAGAATTTCTGCAAATCACTGCAATTTACACCATGAAACAGAGTGGCACAGAAACGGTGTAAAAAGAATACAAAATAGGATTATCTGCTTCACAGCTATGCTCTGACTGCTGTTTCCATGTCATTCCAATGATTCTTGAAAGTGATATCTACATATCTACAGAACCAACACTTGAAATAATGTGTTTTGTAGCATCACCACGGAGAATTCAATACATTAGTGAAGCAAGTTTGGGGTTTCTTTCTGTTTCCAGAGGTTTTTTAAGTCTTTCCATGCAAAATCTAAAGCACAGAGGTCAAGAAAAACTTCCATCCCATGTCAATTTGCAGTCATGTCCATATACAGTGAAGTGCATAGAAGGCAGATTTTAGAGTGCAAGCAGCATGACAAGAATGTCAGACTAAGAAGTTTAAGTAAAATGTAATTCAACATAATAATAACTAACTTTAGGCAGCTCTGTGTAACATATTAGCTGTAATTACTTTTTCCAATAAAATTGATTATAATTCAGTGCTTCAGTCTGAGTACAGAGAGGAAGTAGATGCCCCACTGCTGGAAATATTCCATGTCAGGTTGGACAGCTCTCTGGGCTACCTGATCTATAAATTTACAGGAAAATCTAAATCCCAGGAAGCACTCCAATAGGAAAATTGCTTTTCATTTAAAACACATCAGAGAGCTGCATGATTGACTCTCCTTGCTGAAAAATCCACATTTTTTAATGGCACTATTTAAACAGAACAATTATCACATAATCAACAAGGTTGGAGAAGACCTCAGAGATCATCAAGTCCAACCTATTACCTAATACCTGACACCTCACAACAACTTAACCATGGCTCCAAGTGTCTCATCCAATCCTTTTTTGAACACCTTTTTTGAACCTACTTGGGATTACATGCTGCTCATCACAGACAATGGACCACCGATGAAGAAAGCTGGTAGAGGTAGCTTCTCATTCCATAGTCTGGCTACCACTAGCAGAAATAACCTTGAAAATTCATGCTGTTTACTCCAGTTAACTTGGAAGCCACAAACATGGTCAGAGAAAGAAAGCTATAGACAATAATCTAACTACTGCTCCTTCCACATTGTCCAGGAAGAGAAAAGCTTTGGGAGAAGAAAGGGTGTGCGGTTCTTATGGCTACAGCAAGATTGGGATTCATTGCTCCTGTGACATTATGAAGTCCATACAACCCTGATCTATTCTATGGCTTCATCTATATAAAAAAATGATGCACTGAGTTTCAGGAAATTCACTCTTAGGGACACTCATCAGCTATATTTTATGGTCTTTTTGGTGATAAGCACTGAGGAGCACACATGAAATAGCTTTTCTTTAGTTTAAGGGTACTAATTCTTGCTTACTTCTCGAGTCTTTTTGGCCTCAAAGGTACTGTGCCAGCCCTCCTCAATGGTAAAGATTTCTTTCAAATATCAGTGTTTTCAGCAAAGTCCTTATATGTACTCATATGAATAGTGTCATTCAGTTCCTACCTTGGAAACTAAATCGATATTAAACCTTCTGCCTTCTCTAACAATCTGGGAATACATGATCCTCTTTGGTTCTTTGGCAGAAGTATCTGCAGGTGCAGTTTCGGCTTTCCCTGGTTCCAGAGCAGTTGTGCCCAAAGCCGCATCGGGAGTGCTCTCATTCTCAGAGGTTACTTCTGTATCATTCCCTTCTGTTGCACTTGCTGGCTCGGAGTCTGCAGCCTTTTCTGGCTCCTGGCTCTCCACTTCTAATGAGGCACTCTCCACTGGTGGGCCACCTTTTTCTGATGCCTGAGCAAGCCCCTCGGCAGCAGAGGCTCCAAACCCAGGCAGCTTTGACAGTGCACCAGCTTCTTCAACATCTTCAGCTGCATCCTGACTGGTTGAAAACAGAAGGGTAAGAAAAGGGAAGAATAGTCTTTTAAAGAGCCTCAAACACTTGTTTAGCATCAGTGCCAGAATGGAAAGCTCAAGTGTTCTAGGAAAAGCATTAGAATGCCTTTACCCTGCTCAAACCAGGTACAGCATCCAATAAAGAATTCTTTAAAATCCCCACAAAATTGTGGTTCTTATTTCCCATGGGCTCAAAAGACAGAAGGAGCTTCAACTGACAATCAGTGTGGTGAAACACAATACATGGCTACAGAAACAAAGGAAGCACAAAATTTTTAAGAAACAGTAAAGCAACCTGCTTAGGGTTTTCTTATGGATTAAGAATTGAAATGGAGAAATGCATTTAAGTCACTGAATTCAGATGTCTTAAAAACCAAAGTCACAGAAGAGCTTTCTATGGCTACTTTGCATCTCCTAGCATTGCAAGTCCATGAAATTTTGCCCTGAACTTCAAGTAAAGCTTAGAGATTACTTTTCCAACTCTGATCTTGTAAGAGCCGGCCAGACTGAAGTCCCCTCATGCAGCACTGCTGTTTGTATCCAAGCCCTTTATGAAGATTTGTGCGTAGTACATGCAGCCAGTAAAAAGCAGGGACATTAACACACAACATTTACTCTCTATAGCCCATTTCCTGTTCACCACAGAATCCTTTTAAATTCCTCTTACAAAGCAGACCTCCACTTTTAATCTCATCTACTCTTTTCATCTTGAGCTTCAATGACATCTACCTGAGAAACTGGAGTTTTGAACTTAGAATTTTAGTTGATACTACCAGCTGAGATGAATCAAATCAGTGTCATTGTAAGTGAAAGGAGTTCAGCAATAATTTCACACTATCTTTTTATCTTTATACCACAAGCCATTAATGCACTGAAAAAACAATTTAATCTTGGCTGAAAACTAATGAACTATGATATTAAAGGTGACCTGCAAGCATACAGTACAAAATTTCAGTAACTAACAGGATAGTTTAAAATTCCCTGAACAGCAAGGAACTCTTCTGTGTACATGGAAAACTCTCCCTCACACATCTGTAGCCTTACAGATGGAAGCTGGGGGCAGGATTTCTGTTAACAGAGGAACCAAGCCCAGGTATCCTTCAAAAGCTGCTCCTCACTCATGAACTCAGGGAGCTCACATGGGCTCACAGGAGTTTGGATTAAGTCTCTCAGCTTGTGCACAGCCACAAGGAAGCACTTATTCATGAATGGGGTAAAATATGGCCCTGGGAAACACAGGAACTGCCCTAATGGAAGAAATCTGTTTCTGTACATTAATTATGGAGGGATTTTTGCTTCATACTGCAAGCATTAAATAACTATAAAATATCATTGTAAAAGAAGTAATCTCTACTAAAGCACAAAAGAAAGTCAGTTAAATTCAAGGGTTCTGTTTGGATTCTTGGGTTTCTGTCAGGAATTTGGAACATGGTGACTATGAACCCCCCTGAAGCTGCTGCCATTAATGCAGTAACTTTAAATGAAGTTTCTATCTAGCCCATCCTAAAGCCTTTTGTAACACAATAATTCATAGGCAAGTTCTCCTTCTACTTTCTCCCAAGATCAACATGCAGTGCAGTCTCATTTTTAACATATTTGATTATCACTTGTTAAATAAAAATAAAGTCTGGACTCACAGTACACCATTTTTTCTACTTCACTCTGAAAGTAAGGTTAAAGAAATACTGTATTTACATATTTTAAATCTCTGTTCAGTTCCCATTAATGAATAGGTAAATCTGCATGACTTGCAGCTCTACACATTTTGTACTGAAAGCCTAAAACCTGTATATAATCTAAACCCATGACATGCTTCCTATAGGAACAAATATGCCTGAATAATGTAAGACCTGTCTATAAAAATGACTCAAATTGAACTTCTGCACAGCCAATTCTTCTCCTAATTCAGAAAAATATAATACATCTGCAGACAAATTATTGTGTAAATTTAGAATATTATCTTCCACCATTCATCAATTAATGGAACTAACAAAGGAATATCTTAAAATGAATGTGTCTTATTAATGCCTTGTAACAGCAACCCCTTCAGATAGGTCAAATGAAAAATTGCCAACCAGCTGGTTAATTTATTCAGCACAGGTGTTCACTATTTATTTTTCAGCCATTTGCCTTTTTTCAATACAGCTTGTTGTAGACACAGTATTCTTTTCCTTTGATGGATGCACTTTGTTCTAAGGCCATTCATTTCAGATTTGCACTGTGTATATTATACTGCTACCCAGCTGTTTATTCTTTCAAAATAAATGTTTAATGGTTACTTCATAGGAGTTATAAAAGTTAAGGGAAACCAACAGAATCCAGCCAGAATGTGTAAATTGTTAGAGAAACAATAATTGACTCTTTCAGGAAGTTTTCAGGTATTCTGGAAAACTTTTCTTTGCCAGGTTTCTTATCTTACCATTCCTCCTTGTGGCTTTAGGGCTTTTTTGGTGGTTATCGAGAGAGACAGCATTGTACTCCCAAGTTAAATTAAATGCTTCAAAGCAGAATCTTCTCTAACTGAAAGGTACTCAGCACAGATCAGTCCTAAGATGGTATACTACTCTTCATGTGCTTGTGCAACAAACATTCAACAATTGTGTGTGTTTCAAACTGAGCATGTGCTTTGACATGTTCATAGAACCAGAGAGCGGCTGAGTTAACTTCAACGAAGCCAAGTGACTTCAACAAAACACATCTCAGAGGCCAGAGTTACTTTTTGAGACAACATGCTCTAGGGGAGCATGGTGAGATGCTTGGAGCCAGAAGCACAGCATGCTTCCCTTTGGCCATGCCAAATGGTACATTTCTGGTTTTCTACTTACTCGCCAAAACAGAAATCTTCTACATGTTGAATAGTTTTATCCTTCTTGCTAAGAGAAATAGCCTCTTCATTCTCGAGGATCAGTTTTCTCCACTCTTCACACTCCTCACTGACATCAGTCTTTTCCTTTCAAAGAACAATTACAAAATTACATTTTGTGCTGTGCTAACTGCCCTTAACTGCAAATCTTTGTAGTCCCAAATGACTAAAAAGAAAAAAGACAGAGAAAGATCCATCTAAAATACTTCAAAGTTTCTTCTGTTCAGATTTTCTGAGTTACAACAGTTAGAGTTGGTTACTTTATTGTAGCATGCCAACCTTTGTACTACACTGCCAGCTCTAGTAACCTGAAAACACAGTGTTAAATGAAATCAAAGCTTTAGCAGGGAGCTGAATATAACTTTGAATACAGTCTACTAAAAGACAGGTTTGCCACAGTTAGATGAACTCCAGATTTTGGGACAGAACTCTTTGAAAGCAAACTGTATGAAAAAAAAGACAGTTATTTAGGGATTCTATTCAGCTCTCCACACAGGGATCTCTAACTCATGTAATAGAATATTAAGTTCTGAGGATATTAATTTCTGCTAGTATTAATTTCTGCTGTTGAGCAACTCCTCTGATTACACCAGAAGGCAGCACTATGGAATAATCAGCCATGAGGCTGAGCTGAAAAGGTTCCATCTTCTGCAGACCCACAGGCTCGTAACACTTCAGTAAATAACAGGAACATCTATTTGCTAATGTAGTTCAATCTCCTAAATAAATACCCTCTCCAGAAGATTTCCAGTGGACAGTTGTGAACTAGATAAACTTTGGTCACTGCCAAATACACTGTCAACATTAATCTTTTTGTCCTGGATATAGGACATTCCAATGGAAGGATCCAGTAACTGCTTTTCTCCCATTTAAGAAGAACCAGCTGAAAGCACACAAAAAACAAGGGACTGAAACATCAGATTGTGGAAAGTAATCAATGAGGAAACGGAAAAGAGCAGATTACCACTTACAGAAGGGGCTGGGAATTGGAACAGCAGTGCAGCTGCTTCTACAGAAATTCAAGAACTCAAAAAGTATGACTGAGCACCAGTCTGCCTGGTCTCAGGTAAGAGCATTAATAAACCAGGCATATCAGAGTCCTAGAATGTTAGGCCAGATGGTTAGGTCTTTACCAGCATAGCTGGAAACTAGAAACCTCTTTGATCTGTCAAGTTACTAAAAGAAAGAGCATTGGGGCAATTTGTCTTGCAATAAATTATGAAAACAACCAAGATTTAATGTTGAAGAATGTTAAAAGAAGTAGTTTGTAAAATTTTTACCTGATTTTCTTTAATCCAGGCCAATAGTCCTGAAAAACTAAAGCTGGCCCAGTTTCCACCGTAGTAATTTCTCCTGTAAAGAAGAAACAAAGAGTGAAACTTGCTGGACAGAAAGATACAGCTTTTCCAGCTTTAGAGTACACATCACCAAGTAGAAGACATTCAAAATATTCTCCATGGGAGTTGCAGAATATAAAAGCTGTTAAAACATTTCACAGCTCGTAATGAGATGAAAAGTCTCAGTTTCTCACTCATCTGTATGCAGCTCTGACCAAACAGACTGGGGTACAAAACCAAAGTATTCAGAGAGCAACATGAATGGTGCTGAGAGAAGCATATGGGACACCAGTAACAATTCCACGTGCCGTGGCTTCCAGCTCTTGGACGGTCCATCTCTGGAGACATTCAAGGTCAGGCTTGATGGAGCTCTGAGCAGCCTGATCTAGGTAAAAATGTCCCTGCCTACTGCAGGGGGGTTGGGCTGGTTGATCTTTAATGGTCCCTTCCAACCCAAACCATTCTATGAGCCAAATGCAAATACAGGTAATACTGCTTCTTGGCCAGCACTGACTCTACACTTGTTAACTCACACATGTACATCACAGCAGGCATCTTTCTTTAAGAGTGGAGCCAAGACAAGACTGCCAAGTTTCAACCAAGTTCTCAGAGAAGGTAGTTCAGATTTCTTGCATTCTTATCACACACAGGTCCAGGTTCTGGCAGGACCTAATTGCTTTATCAGATGAGCACAGCCAGGCTGCTTCTAGCTGAAGCCAATCTGGAGTTTAACATAACTGTATTGCATGCCATTTCTAAACTAAGAGTGCTTCATGAGGTGACTAAGCACAGAAGGGTTAAGCAAACTGAAATTGGGTCCAGACAGTAGAAACAACATCTCTGGTTTCCATTATGTCACACAAAGGAAAGTTCACTCTGTTATTTAACTGCTGCTTACCGAACAGATTATGCTTATTGCAGGCTGTTAAGATGCTCTGGCAAAACTCTTACTGAACTGCATATACTGTAGGTGGAGCCAAAGGAACTGATTTGTACACAACCATCAGACCTCCTCAAGCACTTCCCAGTCTCTATTTGCCACCTTCTTTCCTGAAAAGCACTATTTTACTTCTTTTAAATCACAGCAAATTAATAGCTCTTCTGTTAGTCAAAGAAAGTCTCCACTCTCTCTTTTTAAAATTCTTCCATCAATATTTCTCTAACCAGCAGTTGGATTAATTAGCTTTTGTTATCATGCATCTTAACTGTTTAACAACTCTGACAGGAATAACAATAGAGCAATTAGAGTTTGAAAAATCCCTGCTTCTTGCAAAATAAATATACCAAATACCAAAACCAAGAGCCAGTTCAGGATTTCACTCAGTTTTCTGGTGCTGTATGCTGGCACTTCAGAAGCATGAAAGATACCAAAGATGCCCTTCTGAATGGCTAGCTCATGCTCTTACATGCACTACAGAAATCCAAGCACACTTAAGGAGGGAGATGGGTTTTACATTTTACATAATAATGTGAAGACTGTTAAATCAAATGAACTTAGAATCTTATCATAACCTCCTCCACTTTTAAACTGTAGAGATAGTGTGATGAAATTGAAAAATTAAATTCAGGTTTGATTCTACTGTTTAAGATGGGATGTTTTTGACAAGGCTTATCTGCACTGACAAAGACTTCATTAGGAGTGTCAGCCTCTACACAGTAGCAGAGGGTGCTGCTCTGTACCATGGTGCTTACTTAGCATATGAAGGACAGATGTCTGCTAAACAACCCTAATTGCTCCTGACTAGAAACTGACCTAAAAAAGTCTTTCAGCTACTGCAGGGCAACAGTGAAGAACATAAATAGGACATCTTCTGCAAAGACGACAAAATTCAGCATTCACTGAACAAAGGTGGCTTCAACAACAGAATATGGCATTTAAGGCCATGAGCTGGGAGGACCAGCCCCATACTTCAAGATAACACAGGTAGTCTACCCTGAAAGATGGTTACTCAAAGCAGAAGAGTGCCAGCTGCAGATCTGTTGCCAGCCAGAAACTCCAATCATCTGTACAAAGGAGTTCATAGTTACCTCATGATGTGAATGACAGGGATGAAGTGTACAAAGCACCACAATTTGGTATCACCCAGAATACAAAGCAGTGAGGACTCATTATATGAAATAGCAAACTGTCAGATTTCAGCCTGTAAAACAGTAACTGAGAGTTGCATGCAATGATGATCTCCAGCTTCATTTTAGCTATGAATGGTGCAGGTTAATTTCTTGATTTTTCCTAAGATCCTACTAAATAAAAAATTCAGTATGCATTTATTAGCTGCCACCTCTGGCATTTCCAAAAGGCACAGCCACAAAGATTTATTTTTAATGGAACCTACTGCTTTAGTTGCAAGCTTCCTTAAATATGGAATACAATCTGGCTGTCAGAGCAGGCAAGGCCATTGATCACCAATCACCAAAAACACCTGCCTGAAGTTAGGACTGGGTCTCCTGAATCCATCCCACTACGAATTCAGGCATGTTTAGAGTACTTACAACTTTGTGTAAAAGAAATCAATATGGTATTTTTACTGAAAGTTACAATAGTTTATTTGTGGGCTGTCACACCTTTGATGTAGGCATTCCTCCCTTCATCAGGTGGACCTGCCTTTGAAATTGCTTTTCTTTTTAACCACCACTGATGTGAATCAATCTTTTCAACAAAGCACTCTCTAATGCTCTTCTGAAGCTCAATCAGTTTTAAGAAGACAGTTTGGCCTTTCTCAAATGGAAAATGAATCACAGCTGTCCCTCCTTCCCACTAGCATCCAAGCACCTCTCCCAAGTTATGCTGTACCACCTTAAATGTTAATCTTCTCTCAAAGCACCAATTTCCAGGTGATTTTTTTCGCCCCCTGGAATTTTAATGAGTTTACCCTGCATTATGTGATGAATTGGAGTTGCTTCATTTTCTCATCTGAAAACAAGGCAGAAAGAAGGTAGACCAAACATGATTACTGACATAATGAGCAAAGTTTGCAGTAGAAATCTTCAAGAGGAATTCTGCTAAGAGCTGACTAATGGTTTTACAATGAGACATTCTTTGTAACCAAATATTTTTGCTATAATTGCCCTGAAGATGAATTGAGGAATTC
Source organism: Dryobates pubescens (assembly GCF_014839835.1). Taxonomy (NCBI): domain Eukaryota; kingdom Metazoa; phylum Chordata; class Aves; order Piciformes; family Picidae; genus Dryobates; species Dryobates pubescens. The sequence continues at coordinate 2,264,229 of NC_071629.1, read as the reverse complement.
CTTAAAGTAGTGGTCAAGATCAAAGCCTAATTAAGGCTAAAATATTGTCCCAAAATCTCAAGGACTAAGCTCCTCTCTTCTCTTGCTGTATTAGCAAACTACAAAGATGGATCTTCTCTCCCTTTTTTAGGCTTATAATTCAATTATCCTCTAAGTAAGAACATGAAACATTTTGAAAGTATAACAGCAGTGTTAAAAACTAATTTTTCTACCAAGTCAGAGAGAGCACAGATGTTTTCTTCTAGCATTCATTATTCCCTAGATGACATTTGATCAAAACTTCTCTTGCCTTATCTGGATTTTCATATGAATGAAAATACTGCTGCTTTTAGTGCACGCTTTGCAAGTCTGAAATCTGTAGTTCAGAGCAAACAGCAAAGCTGCTGCAGCCATTTCTGAACAGGTTTGAAAATGTAGCCCAAGTGTAGCTTTACCTCTGCAAAATGCTTAATTCTCTCTTCTACAACAGTTGTTGGGGTTTTATTTTGGTTTGGTTGTTTTTTTTCTCAGTTACTAACTTCATTATTTCTACAAAGACTTTGTAAGAATTAGCAAATCCCTGTCCAGAGCACTGAATTTGCAAATTGCTTCCAACTAATTAAAATTCTTGGAATCCAAAGCAAAAAAAATAGTTAACATGTCCTTTTGAAGACAGCTTACAGTTTGAGAACCTGAACACTTCTGAGAGCATGAGATACACGAGTAAAATAAGCAAGAACAGGAAAAGCACTTCACGGACCATGCTTGTGAAGAAGATGACCCTTCTCAGTGGCATGTCATAACAGCTATGGTACAACAATCAAAGCTGGTGATGGCTGAAGAAAAGCTGCTGATGCTTCACAACTGCTCCCCAGCGCTGCCTCGATGTGTCCATCCTGCGTCTGGTCTTTCAGAAGGAAGTCTTGACCCATCAGAGTAGCTGTCGTTTGCAAAGGGAGCTACTGCCACATCAATTGTAAGGATCTGAACACAACATGACTACTGTTTCAAGCCCATAATTTTTCACATGCTACCTATTAAGCACACAGTCACATGCATTAAAAATTCCCATTCCAACACAGCAATCGTGTTTAGGAGAATGAAATTGTATTAGACTTCCTTGCCTTCAAGAGGGAGGGTTTAACCCAAAACAGCTTTTGAGATCTTTCAGCTCAACAGAAGGGTGATGGTGACAGTCACTTGTGCATTAGATTATGTCCTGGAATAGGAACATGACCAAAGGTAATTATCACAGACCAGCTGAGACCATGTTTTACCCTCTAGTACCTTTGCTGTGAGACCAGGTCCAGAACAAAATGAAAATAAAACCAGCTGTTTCAGAAAGAGGTCAAAAGACACCAGAACAAAGAATTTCTGCCTAGGTTTCCTTACTGAAAGTTAAGTCCTTCATTTTTCTTGCAAGGAATTGACCTAAGAAGCAACCTTTTCTTAAGAAGCAACCGCTCTGGTTCCTGTACCAACACAGCTACCTCACTTCACAGAAGTTAAGGATCAAAAAGAAAGCTCTATGAAGACACAAGTTGTATTACATTATATATTTTACAAGTTCTGGAAAAAGTAAGACAGGTTGTCTAGCAAAAGTGAAACAATCTATAAAAGCAGGTATTTTACAGGGGGCAGGCAGAGGTACCCAGTGTCCTTTTGGAAGCTCAGGTAAAAGAGTTTAGTACTCAAGGAACACCTAAGTACTCTACAGACAAAGTAAGATCAAAAATCAAAAAAGCACCAGATGTCGAGAACTAAGACATGAGAAGTACACAGAGAAAACTGGGCATAAAAGGGGAGTTAAACCCCAGCCTGCTGACACTCCCTTGCCTTTGAATTAAACTCTACATGGAAAGTTAAGTAAGTCGGTGAGGAGGGATGTGGACAGTAATACCATAGCCTACAAAAGCTAGATTCTACATGCTGAAAATCAAATCCGAAATGGAGCTAAACACAACTCACCTCTAACTGCCCCATCCTCAGTAACCCAACTAGCACATAAATATAGATAGATAATTACAAGAGGCAAATAAGTAAAGGACCAGAAGTAGAAAACTCAGCAAGCCACCAGCCCAAAGTCCTACCCGTACGAACAATTACTATGGGAAGAAGATTCACTTCAAGCAATCTACTTTCAGTCTTGATCTACCTTTCTGCAGCAACTTCCAGCTTAAAGTAAGTGCCAATCTCCACATTTTAAATTGCAAATTACTTTTCTAAATCACTTAACAAATATCCTTGAAATTTCACATGTCAACAGCTCATTAATATCTACAGTAAATGTAGCTCTCTGAAAAGAACCACAGATTTTACGTTTATTGAGACAGATAGCTGGCACAGAGAAATAGAGCTCCTTCAATTACTATTTGGCAGAAGCTAACTTCAGTTTAAAATTAGTCTACAGGAATTTATGGCAACACTGCAGTGAAGTAACTATTTTGAATAAGATTAGCTACTGTTGATGGCAATGCTTGGACAGTGTTTATAAATCAAACTTAGAACTTAGTATTTTATAATAGACCACTTCAAAAGTATCTTCCATAATCACCTATGCAGTATATTATGATAAATGCAAACATGGCTGGAGATTAAAAGCAATAAAACAATGTACACAAGGTAATGAGTGCATGCAAACTATAAACAAAGACTTCACCTAGGTAAGTTTTCTATACCTTGTGCTTAACTTCACTGAGAGCTTTGCAGAGAACAAAAGATTAGTCAAAGCAGCACATCTGGCACAAACAAGGATCTCAGTAACCCCAAAGCTTCTTTTATTATACTCTGAAAAAAAAATTAAGCCCATGACCACGAACGACAAGATCTTGTTACAAGGTGATATTCTGCATATAAAGAATGGGTTTGGTGATGAATTTTTAAATCTACTGTTACCTGCTGAAAACCCATCTAGAAACCCTGTCTATTAAACTAGACACAGAGCAGAAAAAAATTCAAATGTTTTAACTCAGATGAATCTCTGGCAAGCTTTCTAAGACTTAACTTTTCACTTGAAATTCAAATGGCATCAGGGTGGGGGTTTTCTGTTGGGTTTGGTAGGCTTTTTTTTGCAGGAGTACTCACTTAAACACACAAAGCAGATGGCTCGAAATGCTTCCCTGTAATGGGGAAGGAGTTGTACAGTATAAACATTTCTAATTTTCTTTGCCACAGTATGGATTCCAGACCATGATTCAGTGAGCATACCCACCGACTAAAGCAGCAACTATTAACGTGAGGGAAGAACACCTTGGTAAGAACACTTCGTTCTGACCTTAGCCTGCACTAGAGATGGGAAATAGCTCCACAGGAGAAGGGAACCAGACGTGGAAGCCTTCATTCTCATCACAAAAACAAAAGCATGTGTGAATGTAAATGAGCATATTTAAGTGAAAACAGTAATAAACAAAATCTGTATTCCACAGTTGTAATTGCCTGCTTCTGGGAGCTTTCGGAAAGGCTCTTCATCTTGGCTAAAAATAAGCACGGGGGAAAGAAAGCAAAGTTCCAGTGACTAACTATTATTGCAGACTTTAATAGCCAATGAATATGAAAAATTGAAATAACAGAAGTGGCTCATTTAGCAAATTCTAAGTAGTCTATTGGCAATAGATGCATTAAGCTTAAAATCCAAACATAACTTCATTAATTTTAGATCTGCTTATTCTGAAACAAAGTTTTAAATATTTTGGGTAGCAATTCAAAAGTTAAGATCAGAATTACTGAATCAATGTTTGAAATTAACTTACCCTTACACATTATGCATGAGGTCTTTGCAGTAAGCTCTGTATTAGTACCACGTAGCTGCAACTTCCTTTAAAGTTATTACAACCACGGGAGCTGTCTCGGTTTCAGCATCAAACATGGAGCATCGAGTTCTGCCTAGCTGTGTACTATCCTATCGGAAAATACAGTATCAGCCCATTTCAGGACTTTTTTCCTTACAGTTCCTAGGAATTTTCAGAGGTTCTGAGAGTAGTCCACAGTGCTGAAGTTTCACTAAGATGACTTAATCCAAATATCCTCTGTTGATAACAACTACAGACTGCTGGCATCAACTCTCCTCACTCCAGTCCTAGAGAGGAAGCCAGAGACTTTGTGGGCACATTGAGCAACTGCAAATCATATTTGGTGCCATCCAGTTAGTTGCCCAGTCTTTCAGATTTTGAAACTGTTATGATTGCAAACTAGAAATAAATGTATGAACTGTAAATGGGTCCTTTGAGGGGCTGTCTATTGAGCTTGGAGAAGAGGAGACTGAGGGGTGACCTCATTCGTGTTTATAAAGATGTGAAGGGCAGCATCAAGAGGACAGAGCTAAGCTCTGCTCGGTGATGTCCAGTGACAGGACATGAGACAATGGGTGCAAGCTGGAGCAGAGGAGGTTCCACATGACCATGAAGAAAAAAATTTTCACTGTGAGAGTGCTGGAGCACTGGAGCAGGCTGCCCAGAGAAGCTGTGGAGTCTCCTTCTCTGGAAACTTTAAAAACCCACCTGGATGTGGCCCTGCGTGACCTGCTCTACATGGTCATGCTCTGGCAGGGGTGTTGGACTGGGTGATCTTTCAAGGTCCCTTCCAACCCTAACATTCTGCATGTCATCTTCACGAAAAACATAGAGAGTGAAGCTGCCTCAAAAGCTGCTTAGTAATGACCAATCATGTTCAAAGAGTGATGAGAAAAAAGCCTTTTGAAGTGCTAGATGGCACAGATGGATATTTTAACACTTTGTCTTGGTCAGCTGAGGCTCCAGCACTTGAACTCAAGATAGCCTCAGAAACAAGAGCTCTAGACTTGAGTCACGCTGCTGAATTTTGCTGAGCAGGTGTGCAAATGAGACAAGGCATTGTTCTGAAAAGCAGTGTGCATGGCAGTGGACAGTTACACAGCTCGTAAAACCATTCCTAGCTTGGGCTAATTGGTGAAGAGAAGTAAAATAAAATGTTCCTCTTTTGAAAAGATGCAGTGAAATATGGCACAAGTGCTTCAACAAATCCTTCTGTTTCAAAGAGCAACAGAAGTACTTTCTGAACCAACAGATTTCCTACAAACTGATTTAGCATGGGATAGAGCAAAGACAGCAAACACAGAGTGCTGTGTTCATCTTCTGCCTTATCAGCTAGGTTTCACTTGTCTTCTTTTCTTTCTGATAAATTAGAATCCTATTAACTTCTGTAGGCAATGGCAACTGATACAAAGGAGACACTAGAAAAACATTTTGTTGTTAAAGTATAATGGCTCAGGTTAAAATTCTCACACAAACAGAATGGAATAATTACTGTCAGGAATGATACCAAAGGGCAGCAAAGCTGTAATCATTCCTGCCTGTGTGAAAGAAGGAGCCATCAACAGCATCCTTGACCACATCACTGATGTTCCAAAATACTGAGCTAGCATGCAAAACTGGCCTGTTATATTGATGGAAATAACATCCCAAAAGTAAGGTAGAGACAGAAGTTTAGGATTACTTGATGCCAGATGAACAGAAGACAAGTCCTGAACTGACATGAACACAGATATATTTCCAGACAGCTTAACTCTTTAAAAGGAAAAGCATTGGAGTAACTTACGAATCCACGTGAAGAACTCTCTGGCCACTTCTGGCACATGCTGCTGCAATAATAGATTCAGGCAAACCTAAAAGAACATGCAAGTTTTAGAACTTAGTATGCCAAGATATAGTAAAAAATATTGCATCAGTTTTCACTTGCCCAGAATAAAAAGCTGTTAGGCTTTAACGGGATATTAAGGACAATTTAGCACTCACAGAGACAGGAACAAGTAATAGTAGGTGGTTACTCCAGTCTGTTAATTCTAGAATGTGAAATGCAGTCTAGAAAGCACCTAGCAGGACTTGGACACTCAGAACCACATTTCCATGAACTCTTTAAGGCAGCAAAGGTAAACCAACCACTAAAACAAAGAGGTTCAACCTCTCTACCCTTATCTTCAGTCACTACTGACCTCCTCCTACATGAAGCAGATGGTCAGTTTTCAGCAGGCCATGGAGGTGCTGACAGTTCCAAAGTATCAAGGTTTGTACCAACACAAGGAAGGGGGTTTAAGACAGGAATGACAAATTTTCTGGGAAAACAGCTACCACTTCCCTGCAACTTTTTCATTTACTATTTTGATTGATTAAAAAAAGCCCAACCAAACCAGTCCCTTTCTGAATCAATAAACCAAGTTACAACAGTTTTTGCATTGCTGACTTTCCAGAACAAGTGAAGGCTTATTATGAAATTAATCTCTAGGGGCAGAAAACAGGATGAACAGCTCCATCAGTTCCTGGGACATTTGGTTCACAGACCAGTTGATAAATCTTTAGAGCTGAATTTTTTGAGGTGAGAACTCAAAATGCAGGCAACTCTGAACAGAGACAAGGAGAAAATATGCAACTGCAGCAGACATTTCAGAACTATCACAAGACCTTGGATGCACACTGTCTTATTATGTGAGAGCAATTCCACACTCAGCTGTCCTCCAAAAGTGTTTGTATGGACCTCTCATTTCTCTCCATCTATAAACTATCTGGAACAGAATCTACAACTACAATTTTCCTTGTAGTTCCTGAAAAAGGTTTTCTTTCCCTCATTTAGGCCCAGGCAATATTACTCTAGAAATGGAACTGAGAAACTTGTTTCCCTTTCCTTATTGATAAAAGCCACTGAGAAAATGTTGTAAAACATCCCCAGCATTGCCTGACTGACCAGGACTGGAGTTATAGCTACTAGGGCATAACTGATTGCTTTAAGCTTGATCCAATTGATACTGTGTTGGAGGTCTGTTCTTCCATTAACCTTGGATGAAATTGTTCCTTGAATTAGCTTCCTCACTCTTGAAAGCTGGTATCAATTTTCTTCACCAATCCTTTCCTTGCAAGATACTCTGGTCCCCCAAGTACCCACTGGCAACAGAATGAGAAAGTGCAAGTAAGGCAAGGCCCATGCATCTTAGCTTTTGGAGGGGCTCTTGGAACAATGTGATGGAGCAAGACATCACTTATTCTTATGTGACAAAACCTTGGTAAACCACGGAAATAAGACTGTGCCTTGAAGTCACTTTCTAAATGCTCTTTCCCAGCAGAAACAAAAGCACACGAAGCAGAGGCAGCTTTGGTAAACGCAAGTTACTCCCACTATAGGTAGTCTGGGCTGCATGGTGGTTACTTCCAAAAGCCTTTCCCAACAAAGAAGACTTTGGCAAACAGCCCATTGCAACACAGAGTTCCTCTCTACCTAAATAAAATTAACTAACTTGGGAAAGACTCCTTAGAGAAATGGTAGAGATGTATTTAATGACAGCACCTGAAGCTGACCTGTCTCCTAAGGATGCTCGCACAGTTGTGCAAATAGTTCCCCTTGGGACTGTTCTGTAACAAAGGAATATATTCTTGTTATGAGCTGCTCCTACTTGGAAACACTATTCTGAATGCTGATTTGTCAAAACCTCTAAGGAGAATTATATTCCAATTTAGAAACATGTTCAGACCCTTGCTACAGGGCAGAGCAGACTCCAGAACCTCTGGCTCACAGTTTGGTGTGAGGACAGTGATTTTGTCACAGAATTCAAGTGACTGCAGGGGAAAGAAAGGCTGTACCCCTACTACTGATTCTGAAGTTTCACTTGCACCTAATGAGTGAGTAAAGCTGGGGATCTCTCAGCTGTTTTTCTCACAAAGGCTTATTCTAACACTTCCTGCCACTCATGCCTCTTGGAGAACAGTCAGCTTCAAATTTTGCCAGCTTAATGGATGTAGGACTTAGCACTGCAACCTGTGTCACTCATGATGTTTGTCTTTGAGCAGGCAGGTATTAAAAAAAAAAATAATTAAGAATTCTAAAGACTGCACAGCTATCAAAATCAGTCATCAAATTACTGACTCATCAAGAGATCTCCCCTCTGGTATAATTAATATTAACCACATTTTCCTTGTAAGCTCTTATGCACGTTAGTTACAGCAAAACACAGCACATCACATTTTACTGTATTTGAAAGGCTACTGCAATGGACCATTTTCTGAAATAAGGTTCCAAATCCAGGCAATTCACAAATTTGCAATGATATTAGCAGGAAATAAGAAGTCTGAATAGGAATCACATGACCCAGCCACAAGAAAGGAGTGACAGATCCAGACTTCAGTATGTTATAAACATCTGGCAGCATAAAAGGGATTTACATAGTAGAGTAAAGAGTCTGTGGAATCCTTGCATCCATTTAATGTGCTGACTGAGAAGTTCCTGGTATTTGAGGCAGAATCAATTCAGAAATAGCAGTGCTTGTTATCAAGAAGTATAAACACTTTCTGTGCTTCCTGGCCCTTTCATATCTCCCTTTAGATTGCTTACACACGAAATATTTGCATTAGGTTAAATTGTCCTGCACCTCATTTCTCTTCCCAGGAAAAAGAAAGATAAAGAGTTTTTCCTTCATGAAGGAGAACTGATTAATACTAGTTGAAATCTCTATCATCATTCCTTGAAGCCATTGCCTTCTTTCTCCACTTGCTAACCCCCATTCATCAGATGCAGTATTAGGTAAATTAGCCTCTCTGGACTGCTCAAGGAAACATCCACTTCAAATTTCAATGAAACAGAGCATTACATCTGCAGACAGATATAAAAATAAGTATAAAATTAGAGATTTTACTCATTAGTGATCTCTGGGTCACTAACACGTTCCAGTAAGTAGCATTTCATAGATACTTCTTGACACCTACACAGCCAATCTGTGATAATGCTTCATTGAAATACAAGTGCAAAGTCAAAATGAATCAACCCCTAAATCTTTCTAGTATGGGTCCAGAAGGAGTGCTGCTTACAGACTTATCCCTCTGTGCTTGGACTCCTTGTGTCCTGTTGGAAAGACACTGAAAAAAAATAATCACAAGCTGATTATATTGTAACAAACCTTGTGGTCCCTTCCAACCCTGACTGATACTATGATACTATGAACTGGCTCTAATCAGACTCACAAACAGTGCAGCAGCATGGCTCACTTCAGCATGGACAAAGAGAAGCAGGCCTTACAAATCTTTCCATTTCTCTGGCAATCTCTGCTGCGAGAGATCCCAGGACTGTACCAGATACAGTTGCATCACCAGAAAGAAGCAATCTAGCAAGCAGGCAGTATGAACACTAGGCTCATGACACTCTTATGATGAAGAATACAGTCCATTTTGGATGGCACTACTTTTCACTGCCAGCTGTCCAAGCACTACCTCTATTATAGCCTTCTCAGATACATAAGAGGCAGATTAATCTCAATAAATCTTTACACATGTGGCTGCTGCAAGCTGACCTTGAAGACTATACCTGGTTGTTTCCAGCAACCTCTGACCAAGAAAATCTCCATTACGTGAATTTTTTGGATCTTCCCTATGAAGTAAAACCAACCACACTTTCATTATGAAGAATAATGTTTTACAAGTAAATAAGCAAGAAACAGAGGACTCAGCTCCACACTATATACCCTTATCAAAATACCAATTCTGCTTTTAGTTTCAACACAGCAAAATTACAATTGGAGACAACTGCTGAGATAGAAAACTCAGCTCTTTAGCCTTAAAAGCTAACTGATTTTAAAATCTTTAGAAAATAATGAAAAGTTGTAATTCACCTCTGTGTAATCACTAATTAATCTCAGGTTTACACCTTGTGTCTCTTCCGATCAGCAGCAATACGTGACACTGATGCACTGCCCCTGCAGCCGACTTTAAATGGATGCATTCCCTGCCCCAAGCAATTTATAAACTAAACAGCTTCATATGTGTGGAGGCATCTTGGTTCCTGAGTTGTACACTGTAAACTAGTTCCCAGTCATCCAGCTGATAAGCTTTTACTGAATCGCACAAGATTCATCTTGAAACTGTTTAAATGTTTCATTTGCTCCTCTGCACCTACTAAACAAATCACAAGTGGCTTTTTCATAATACAAAATGTGGAAGAAAAATAGATTAAAAATGCTGGAACAAAGACAATTTCAAAACAATCTCCAGAAGTCAGAGAGTTGACCAAGTGCAATAAATTTTGCTGTATCTGAACTCCTAAGAAGAGCAGTGACTCTGGAGAAGCTCACTGTACAGCCTCCACGGTATGCTTTTGGTATATATAGAACTTCAAAGGCATTTTATCATTTGATTGCAATCAAAGTTGAAATACTTATTGTGTATAATGTTTTAAGCTAAAGGTAGCTAATTAAAATTGATACAGCCAGAGAACATTGAGGGAGGTGAATCCTGGTAATCACTTGACGAGAGCTGTCCCTGCTGAGCAGGCTGCAGCCATGACTCTGAGCAACAGTACAAACAATTTATGGCTTTTTTCTTAACAGCTGTCAAGGAACGGTGCAGAGGAAGCAAGGAAGGAAAGAAGCAGCAGCTTTACTTACCACAGTGACAGGTCTACCTTCCAGTAGAAGGGTAAATTTCAAAGAGATGTATTTGTGTACTTTTATATAAACAAATATTACCTAAGTAAGTACATCCCCTTAAATCACATATATGAACGGCCTGGAGAGGTGGGCTGAGGAGAATCTTAGGAGGTTCAATAAGGCAAACTGCATGGTCCTGCATCTAGGTCAGGGCAATGCTAGATAGCAGTATAGGCTGGGGAAAGACAAAATTGAGAGCAGCCATGCAGAAAAGGATTTGGGGGTGCTGGTGGATGAGAAGCTGGACATGAGCCAACAATGTGAGCTTGCAACCCAGAAGGCCAACGGCAGCCTGGGCAGCATCAAAAGCAGTATGGCCAGCAGATGGAGAGAGCCGATTCTGCCACTTTGCTCTGGTGAGACCTCACCTGGAGTGCTGTGTCCAGCTCTGGTGCCCTCAACACAGGAAGGACATGGAGTAGGGGCAGAGGAGGGCCATGAAAATGATCAGAGGGCTGGAGCACCTCTGCTATGAGGACAGGCTGAGGGAGCTGGGGGTGTTCAGCCTGGAGAAGAGTAGCCTCCAGGGAGACCCAATATCAGCCTTCCAGTACCTGAAGGGGGCCTACAGGAAGGCTGCAGAGGGATTGTTTGCAAAGGCCTGCAGTGACAGGACGAGGGGCAATGGTTTGAAATCAGAGAAGAACAGACTTAAGATTAGATGTTAGGAACAAGTTCTTTATCATGAGGGTGCTGGGACATTGGAACAGGTTGTCCAGGGAGGTAGTTGAGGACCCATGCCTGGAGATATTCAAGATCAGGCTCACCAGGCCCTCTGGGCAACCAGAGGCCACACCTCGAGTGCTCTGTTTAGTTTGGGGCGCCTCAACACAAGAAGGACACTGAGGTGCTGGAGCAGGTGCAAAGAGCAACTAAGCTGGTGAAGGGCCCAGAGAATGATGAAGAGCAGTTGAGAGAACTGGGATTGTTTAGTTTGAGCACAAAGAGGCTGAGGGGAGACTTTATCACCTTCTACAACTACCTGAAAGGACAATATAGGGAGGTTGATGCTGGTCTCTTCTCACAGGTAATTAATGATAGAACAAGAGGGAACAGCCTCAAGCTGCACCAGGGTAGGTTTAGACTGGACATTAGGAAAAATCTTTTCACTGAAAATGTGTTCAGGCATTGGAACAGGCTGCCCTGGGAGGTGGCTGACTCACCATCCCTGGATGTGTTTAAAGACCATTCAGATGCAGCTCTTAGCTATATGTTTTAGTGGGGAATTTGGGAGGGTAGGGTTAATAGTTGAACCTGATGATCTCAAGGGTCTTTTCCAACCTGAATGATTCTATGGTTCTATAAAAAAATACATCTTCAGCTGGTTTTCCATTCAGCTTTTGTTGCAGAACTCTAAGCAGCTGCTGATGTACACTGACAACTTGGGCATTTATATCAGATAATATAACCAAAGTATCAGTCCAGAAGATGTACCAGAAAACATTTTAAGTACATCCTAAAAATGTCCTGCAACAATAAAAATATTCAGAATTACACCTTTTTCAATTTATTTATTTTTTAAATCAATCTTCAATGCTAACTTCCTAATCCACATCTATAATATTTAGGTTAGCTTTTCAAGGTATATTTTCTAAATATCTGGAAGTGACTTTTCCTAATACTATACTTACATAAGATAAACATAAAGTACTTACACCACTCCCAGTATATGGAACAATAAATAATGCATTCTCCTGACAGGACTTTGATGACCTGGCAAAGCCCGAGTGCTTTCAGCCAAAATCATATGAAACCATAAATCACTCTTTATTTTATAGAATATTTCAAAATGGATTCCTGCTTTCTACCTTGAAAGTCATTTCATGTGTTATTTATAACCACTGAAAACCAGAATGGAAAGAAAATTGCATAGAACTAGAAAATTTACTGTGACTGCTTTTATAAAGAATAACTCCTTTTGAGAAAAAAAAATCAGAATTACTGGCAGCCAAACCTGTGACTACAACCACCTTTTAAAGAGCCACATCCTTTACAACTTCAGCAGCAGCTCATACAGGCCTTCTGGAGTACCAGAGACAAGTTTTAGAAGCTAAAACAGAGTATCATAGAATCACAGAATGGAAGAGACCCTTGAAGCTCCTCTTGTCCAACCTTCCTGCAGTGAGCAAGTGCATCTTTAATTAGATTGGGTTGCTCAGGGTCCCATCAAGTTCAAATATAACCTAATGAACTGAAGAAGTTCAAAGTTACAGATGACTGCATCCTTACCCACACCACTTACAAACATGCACAGCCACACTGCAAAGCTTTGCACTTACAGTGGCTTCTGCCACAAAGTCATCACTACTGAATGTTTTGCTTATCAATCTTTCCATTTGACAGCTGCTTAAACGCAAAAGTTCTGCCACTGACTCCTAGCTCCGAGCGTCATTCTCAAATAGAAGCCTTCTTTCGGAGATATTTATCAAAGAACTCATAATGTTCCCTCTCACTCTCAATGCACTACCATTTTAATGCCTGCACTGACTTAAAAGTTGACCCTGCAGAAGCTTGTCAATAATGAACTCATTTAAACGAACATGACTAATGCCCACTTCTCATTCCTCCAGGGAGCACTTAGACCAGTGCTCCAAACCCAGATCCTACAAGGCTTTTAGACAAGCAAAAATCACTTAGTATCCCTTCCCAAAGAAGAGACCTTCCAAAATACCAGATCTGCTTTGAGGATTAATGATACTGCACAATTATCTGCTTTGGCAAAGAACCTTCCAATAAATCCATTTCTGTTCGGTTGGTGAGTAACTTGACCACAGTACTATATTCAGATAGCAGGGAGATGAGAGGCTTGGTGGGGAAGGAAAGAGTGACTTCAATACTGCAACAAAAATGGGGTAGAAAAGAAAACAACAGCATTGTAACAGCTTCAGTTCTCACGTTGTGTTGCCACTGAAAGCCTCAAGATACCACACAATGAGAACCTGGTGAGAGTAATCTAGTTTTCTTCAGAACTATGGATGTAAATTCTATGATAGGGATGGAAATGTTGCTGCTGAACCCAGCCAGGACTTGTAATCTTGTACTACACATACATCTTGCTCTGCACTTGTCCACACAAGAAAATGTTTGATCTGGTTAAGCAAAAGCAGTTTTTCCAGTAACTGAAGTACTTTCCCCATAGAAATATTCACACATTCATATTCATAGAATGGTTTGGGTTGGAAAGGTTCTTAAAGATCATACAGTTTCAACCCCCTGCCATAGGCAGGGACACCTTCCACCAGACCAGGCTGATCAAGACTTCACCACCCTAGCCTTGAACACCCCCAAAGAGGGGACATCCATGACCTTCCTGGGCAACCTGTTCCTGTGTCTCACTACCCTCACTGTAAACAATTTCTTCCTAATATCCAGTCTAATATTGATGAAGTATTTGAACCTAACCATTATATGCAGCACTGAGGACTAAAAGTTAGTGTGAGATACTACAGAGAAACAGTTAAATGAGCCTGAAATAAAAACAAATTCAAATCTAATGTTAGCATTCAATCTAATTACTAAAATTAATAGATGCACAAACTATAAAAACAGAAAAAGGCTACACATGGAGGAAGGAATGCAATTACTACCATGCAGTTAAAAAGATCATTAACACAAACATTCTAGTTCCTACAGCATGACAATTAAACATCCACAGGTACACTCACACTGGTCACAGCATTAGAGAAGTGAGTTAAAGACAAGGCTGAACCATTCCCTCAGGAGTCACTTCCCAGAAGACAAGAAATGACAGGTTTACTTTGAGTAATCTTCCATAGTGGCAAACTTCATAGAGACTAAAAAAACCACTCAGTCAGTGTTAGTCACCACTTATGTTCTTAGTTAAAAGGAATGCAAAAATAAGATAAAATAATTTCTAAAATGGAGAATTCTGGAGATCGTGATGTGACTTAGGGCACTGCTGTCTACAGGTGGGCAAAACCCCCACATCCTTTAATACAAATCCACACCACCACCAAATACAGCAAGAGTTCAAAGGAAGAATTTAGCTCAAAGAATTTCCACCTTTTAATTTGGTACTTCAGCCTTTCATTATTTATCATTCCTCTCACACACTCAAAATACCCACAAATCTGAACGTACATCAAAAAAGTCAGATTCACTAGCAGGGCTTCCACTCCATACAACGTGGTTAAGAAGAGAGAAGGGAATCTCTTCATTTGCTCAAGAACCTTACTTCTGCATTTTTAGTAGACTTATGGTCAAGAATGGGGATAACATTTTCATAATTTCTCACAAACTGCAGAACTAAATCAGAAATGCTTTGAAGAATTGCACACACACTGCAAAGGGAATACTCATGTCTGGTAACCACTGAAGACAGTGATTACATCAACAAACTCATTCATTCTGTTGAAAATAGATAGAAAACTAGTCTTAAATCTGAAGGGCACTATGTGACATTTTAGTTAACTTCCAAAACACAGTTCCCCATTGCACATGGGAAGCAGTAACACTGAAAAGTATCTTCCCTTTTCTGCTCCAACCAACATCCTGAAGCAACTGTGGGAGCTCTTCATAAATGCAAACAAAAACCAAGTGAAAATTTGGGACCTGTAAGTAGCAATGTATTATGAACATTATAAGGCTAGAGTTCAATGCTGAATTTAAGGTGGAGGGGTTATCCAGATCCGTTCAACGGAGGCCACTGTCACCATGTTCTACAAAACAGGAATCTATTTCAATGAGGCAGGCAAGCAGGCAGGCAGGAGTACTTTAAAATTTATCCTGTAGTGTTGTAATATGCTTCAGTTCCCATGATTATTCACCTGAACAGGAAACAGGATGCATTTGTACAGGGTAGGGAAAGTGCTGGTAATTCTGTGCAATCACTCAGCCTTAGATTTGTCCACATACTGAGAAATGTACTGTTACAAGGAGGATGCAAACAAAGTTTAGGGTTGTTTGTAAACAGGCAAAGAGATTAGGAAAAAAAACCAACTTGTAAAAGTTCTTGTATTATAACAAAATAAAAAGCTATTATCAGCATATACCACATAAACTACAGTAACACGGGGCTTGGCTTTTTAGAACTACTCAGAGAGCATGAAACTGAACTCGGCAAACAGGAAGGTGTTTCAGGAGAACGGGCTGCCAAGGCTGGCAGAGTCACACGAAGCTTTATGAAGTGCTGAGGGACCACTTCATCTCAAGTGTGCAGGGGCAGAAGGTGCCCTGAACGGCTCAAAGGGTGCATGGAGACCCCCCTAAAGCCTCACATTACAGGTGCCTCCGTGCCATCTCTATCATCCTGTCACGCAAGTTTTAGTAGAAGCACATATGCAGCCTGGGAGTACTCGGGACACTGGAGCAGCGCTGTCCTCCCAGGTACCCTCGGCAACCACAAGCAGCCCCAGAACAGCACCAAGTCCCCACCCCCCCCGGCCCACCCTCAGCCGCCCGCTCTGCCCTGTGTCTCCCCGCCGCCCTCCCTCGAGCACTGGCACTCTGGCACCACCCGCTCAGCCCCTCCGACGCTCCCCAGCCCCGTCCCGCGCCAGCACCGCGCCGTCTCCTACCGGTGCCTATCACCACCACATCAAACTCGGAGGGCAGGTTGTCCGCCATCTCGGGAGGGACACGTCACGTCCCCGGCGCTGGCGGAACCGCCGCTGCCGCCGGCAGCCTTCCGGCGGGGCTGCTGGGAGATGCAGTTCGGGGCGCCGTGCCGGCGGCTCGCTGGGCGGGAAGCGGGAAGCGGGAAGCGGGAAGCGGGAAGCGGGAAGCGGGAAGCGGGAAGCGGGAAGCGGGAAGCGGGAAGCGGGAAGCGGGAAGCGGGAAGCGGGCACTCGCGGAGTGGTGGGTTGGAAGGGACCGCACGGGTCATCTGGTCCAAGCTTTCTGGGGAGAAGGGCAGCGTAGACAAGAAACGTCTCGCCAGGGCTCCCCTGCTGTGTCTACATTCTTGCCGGGGACTCACCAGGATCCTTTGCACCA
Organism: Dryobates pubescens; assembly: GCF_014839835.1. NCBI lineage: Eukaryota > Metazoa > Chordata > Aves > Piciformes > Picidae > Dryobates > Dryobates pubescens. Next base: position 2,247,863 of record NC_071629.1, on the reverse strand, counting down.
CCTCCTACGAGGACAGGCTGAGGGAGCTGGGGTTGTTCAGCCTGGAGAAGAGAAGGGTCCGGGGAGACCTAAGAGCGGCCTGAAGGGGCTAGAAGAAGGCTGCAGAGAGACTGTTTACAAAGGTCTGTAGTGATAGAACGAGGGGCAATGGTTTGAAATTAGAGAAAAGCAGATTTAGATTGGTGTGAGGAACAAGCTCTGCACCGTGAAGGTGGTGGAACACTGGAACAGGTTGCCCAGGGAGGTAGTTGAGGCCCTGTCCTTGAAGATATTCAATGTCAGGCTCGACATGGCTCTGGAGAATCTGATCTAGTGCAGAATGCCCCTGCTGACTTCAGGGCAGGGTTGGACGAGATGACCTTTGTTGGTCCCTTCCAACCCAAACCATTCTATGATCCATCCTTCATACAGTGTATAGCGTGCTCCTGCCTGCTTCCGTGCTGGTTGCTCCTCACAAACGTTTGTGTGACAGTGGCACTGCCTGGGTTTCAGTCCATGGCACTGAGTGACAAAGTTGTTAAGCAGGAGGACTGACCCCTGTGGTATCCAGTGCTCACAGGCAGTGAGCATGACCGCTCAACCGCTCTTGTCTCATCACCCACAGAGTTTCTTACCCATCTAGTTTTCTGCTCGTCCAGAGGATGAACTCTCACCTTGAGGATAAAAGAATATTGGGAGAAACAGTGCTGAATGCACTGTCATGCAAGGTCATAGCATTGATTGGTAAACTTTGGAAATACAGTAATAGGACTGCATTCCATCTACCTAAAATGCAGACTCCTTCTTCATGCAAACACCCCTAGTTCTGCTACAATTTATGTATCAATTCCTCAGAAGTTTCTTGGATGACCAGTTCTTCAGTAACTCACAACAGATTCTGTTATTTCCCTTTGCATATGCAGTGTTTTCAATACTATTTCTATTGTTTGCTCAATCTCATTGATCACTCTATTTGTAGACCTAAGAAATTTTCCAATGTCATCATTATTTTAAAAATTGCATTAGTTCATCTATTGCCAGTTATTAATCTCATGCCTTCCTAGTTAATTACATGTTGGACTGTACTTCATTCTTGGTATTCAAAAACCTCTCAGTTAACATTAACTCACTCTTTATTTTCTGCTGAAGCCATAAGTTATACTTCAGTCTTGCTCTGCCTCTTCCTTCTCACAGAGAAACGAAGAGGGAATCAGATGAAGAACAGAATCTCCCTCTTATATTACCAGTCAGAGTGAAAGAATAGCAAGAATAAAATTACATACTTGGAAAAGCTAGATACAGCAGTGCACAGAAAATAACCCAATGCAGAATGCCTGTACTAGAATACACTGGAAACTTCTAGAAAGTTTTGCTTTTTATTTTGCCTTTTATGGCTTAAACAGCTTTAAACTAATCTCTTAATATTACTCATTGTGTATGATTATATTAAAGTCTTAACACCTTCAATCAATAATAACAATAAACCAGCTAGCAGCCTGTTAACACCTTATTACAAGTTCCTTGTTCACACAGCAGAAGAGTGAAAGCAATATAAAGCAACTAATGGAAACCAGAGACCCCCTTAGCCGTGCAGTACCCTCAGACATGCAGAACAGAGTACAGCACAGAAGATAGCCTAGCAGGAAACATCCAAAAACACAAGAACAAAAAATGAAGATATTCAGACATCAGTACTTGATTAGAAATATGGAAGAGATAAAATGAGCAACTATGGATTCAGCAGTAGAGATCAAATCTTATGTTCCTTATATTTATGTTTCAACTGTCCCATGCAGAATCAAAAAAAGCAGATTCCATTCTGCATCTTCCACTGTTCAGTTCTGTTAATGAAGCTGTCATTTCCACTTTTTAAACTCTAACAACAGCAATGCAGCTCCAGAATTCTCAGTCCTGGATCATTCTGACCTAAATGTCTTGAGCTGAGGAACAAAGCATCACTATTTTGGTGAGATCAGATATGACAAATTCTCCTTGCACATCCTTTTATTTCTGAGGGAGGGCATACTCATGGAAATAGAATTTCATTGTGCTAACCTTTTGTTAGTGTTTAGTATAATTCTAGGACTTCACTAGAAGAGAGCTATTTCACTGTCAATGTCGTACTGTTTCTCAAGTGCTTAAGTATTTATCCCACCACAACATGCTGTTGTTTGGTTCTGCGAGTTCCCGTTAGCTTCATTCATAAGATGCAATCAGCGCAATCCTATTTCGTGATGACAGTCATTATCCACTGGACCAGAAATTCTTCTTAGTACTATTTATTTGACAAATATGATTATTCAGGATCTCTAACTGTGAGGTTTGTCAGCCCCATGCAGCAAAAAATATTTCTCCATGCTTTACAATTTTAGTATCAGCAAATGTAGAAGTAAGCTGCATAACTATGAATAATTTTTATGAGGATTTCATGGACCTTGAGAAAATGTCTTACCATGTTTTTCTCTTTAGCTATTTAATTGCAATGTCATAGTAACAGAAAGCAGCATACCCAATTCTGCATGGATGAATAAGCACATTCAATAAAGAAGATTTAACAGAGTAAATCAAACAGTGGATTAAACATTTTCTGCATAACAGACCACAAAATGGGCATTCATTTTACCAATAGATCCTCAACATTAGAAACAAATAGAAATGCACACCAACATAATTAAACTGCACATCCTGTGGCCTGATTACAAAATTTCCCTGTATGTTGCTAAACTAGGTCTCATCAATTAGAATTGCCGCACTGGCAAGACTTAAGTGTCATATTAAAACCATTTTTATTAAATAATTTGTGTTTTTCCATCTTTTATTAAGTGATTCACAACCCCATATATTGCGGAGGATTTATGCCGCATTTTTAGCAGTAACAGTTCAAAAAGACACATGCAAAGATAATTTTAAGATTCCACTTTTGGATGTCTTAAAGACTTTTTCTGTAAGTAACTTTTCTTGCTTTGATTTCAGGCAGAACCTCTGTAATAAAAAACATCGTGGGGGGAGGGTTGCTTTAAAACTTTTAACAGAACTACTTTTGTTACTCCTGTCTAGATCATATCTCACTTTAGCAAAACTATCAAAAAGCTTTTTGGTTTTTAGCAAAACCCTATGAGCTATGTGGGTTTATTGTCCTGGGTAGACACACTGAAGCCCAAGAAGAGCTTGGGAAGCATCAGCATTAGAATTACAGAGTTTCTGATTATCTCCAGATCTAGTCTCAAACCATTTGATCAAATATTTCTTCCTCCAAAACCAATCAGCAAATACTTTGTATTCACTATGATGAATTTGACTGTTTTTCAAGTTACGTAGTCTCGTTATCCTGCAGCGGCTTCACACGTGAAACCTCATTATTCATTCTACTATTCACTTGGTGGATACAGAGTTGAATTCTACTTGAGCACCAGTTTGAATAAGGATCAGCAGCAGGATCGGGCCTATCAGCTGCTGGAAACATCTATTGAATAACCTGATTTATCCCAACTAAATGGTTCATTAGTTCAAGCAGCAAGAAAATGTTTGTGTGTTGCTGAAGTTGTGCATGGTTGTCATATAGAGTTTGCTATTATGCAACCGTCAGTCACTCAGGCATGCACAAACTGGATTGTTCATTAACTACAGAAACCACCACTCTACAGCCAAGAATGTCTGTAGGGGAAAAAAAAAGTTTCCAAATGTATTCTAAACTTGGATACATCTTTATTCAAACTGCATTGTTACCACTATCTGAGCTTTTCTTCCTTTCTGTCAGAGCTTGCAGTGGTCAGTCCCAATCATGCCCATACAAGACATTACTTGTATTTTATTAGTGGCATTAGACCCTGAACTGCAAATTCTCCATTGTACGCAGACACTTAATTCCCATGGATAGTGTGGATATTCCTTGGCCTTTTCTAGATCAGTGAACTAAACATTATTTTAACAACCCCCAAGTAATTAAATCCACATTCTCCACCCAAAGAGCACTGAAACTAATTTTGAAGTTGCCCTTGTGACTACTAAGATGTGAATAAATTATGGGATTGTTTAGAGAGAGATGGGGAAAGGGAATTACATTTTTCTCTCCTTCTGTAAGCATGCAAGGCAAGAAGTCTGTTTTCCCAATCTTTGATTAATGACATTCTGCAAATATTCTGTAGAACTCTCACTGCAGTCAAAACTTTTCTTATACAAAGTGAGCAGAGAGGAGGAAAAAACCCAGGATCACAGCTTTGATCAGACAAGTCTGCCCAGCATAACTGGCAGAATATAGAATGAAGCTTCATACAGGATTGCCACGAGTTTCACAGGCTTCCTAAAACTAGAGATGTGCAGAATGGAGGAGATTGTCTTTGCAGTCACCCAAAAGTTCAGTTATTTTTTTATGCTACAGGCTAATCTTGAAGGCTTAAAATAGCTGATGAACCTAGGATGATGACTAATATGCTGCAGTTTTTATTGCTTGTCTCTTAGAGACATGTGGAAGAAAACTTACTTTAGGAACTGGAAACCTGGAGAACTACTGGTAGTAGAATCAGATTGTACCTTGATTTAGATGTTGTTAGTCTATTATGGGCTATATATGGCATCAGTTCAGGTTTTTATTTGGTTAGATTACTTTTCTCAGTGGCTAAAATAATTTGGTATATCATGACTTATTACTCTTGTCGTCTTCTATAGTAAGGGTGGGGGTTGAAGCATTCAGGCATGTTTGTGAAGCAGGCTTTTACCTTCCTAATTTTCATTCTGATTTTTTTTTTTCTTGATTAAAAAGTGTACTTTCTAGGAGTGCTGAGATAGAGACAGAATGGTACAAATTAGTTTGGAAGCTGAAATAATGCCAGTACACTTCAGCAAAGGATTGAAACGTCTTTGTATGTGTTTACGACAAATAATCAGGAGTTTGTGACTATGCTTTGAGTTAATACACTGCAGATTTCAAAGGAATGTGTTCCTTTTCAGAAGTTTCTTTCACTTTCCCAGTGAGTTGAAATGTATTATTTACCATATCTAAGAGGTTCTTGAGAAGACACAGTGGTATTTCTGGCAGAGGTCTGCATATCACTCTTTAACACCTTTATTTCAGATTATATATAGTTTACCAGTTCTTCCTGCTCAAATTAATAAATGAATATGCAGCTTATCACCACTGTGTCATCATCCTGTAAAAAAAAAAAAGAAGCTTAAATCATTCTTCAGAGTGTTAGAACTCCCAAAGTCAAGACCTGTCAATGAGGTGAAGTTACCTGAGAAAATGCTTTCTTGTGCTTATGTCCGGATAATAAAGTGTGGAATGTCCTCACTGCAGATACAGAGGCAGGGCAGCAGTCAGCTTCTGCCTGGCATCGGGGAAGTGGCTGATATCAAAGCCAAAAATGTGCTCAACAAACACTGTGGACTAATGCAGGCTAAGTTGTAAGAGAGAGCAAGCAACAGAACTTGTGTCTACTCAGCCAGACACAGCTGAGCCTCCTGTATGCTAGTAAGGGTTTCACTTATAAACTCTCATAGCATATATGCATTTTGCACATGTATCCAAGTATGTTTGCATAGCTTAATTACATGTTCTAAGTCATAACATGCCATTTGGAAAATGCTCCTTTAATAACTAATGTCTTCTGTTTCTTCTCCTGACGTTGCTAGAACAAAATCTGGTATCAGTAGCAGGGATATCAATTGGAAAGAACTACTGAAATTATGCTATTATAAACCAGGATGCTACAAAGCAGAGTATAATGCTTTGTGTCCAGCTATTCCATTCTTTGTATATTCCAGCATCTGAAAATCTTAGGCAATTAGGAGATTTCAGAAACTGCCAGTAAACAAGAGACAAAAGAAACTGATTAACTATAGAGGACTGCTGTAGAAAGCTGTGCAATAAGGCAAGACAAGTGGACAAGTGTCTCTAATGCTGTTCAGTTACTGCTTTATGTCATTTGCAACATTCCTTCAAGCAGATTTTATTGCATAGTAAGAGGTTTTCAGACTTGTGTTCTCAGGGTTTAGGAAAAGTGAACCTTTCCCAAGACATCTGGAGACTGTATCTTATATAAGACACTAATCTCTTTCCTCTGGAAATATTCCTGTTCTTTTATATATTACATTTCTTTCATTCATCTCCTTTGACTTGTGGCCAATTTATGAATATGGATTCTTTAGCCATTAGGGCATACTCTACTTCATTATAGTTAAGAGAATTTTCACCATGCAAGTTCAGCCTCTACATCATGGCCTTTTCTGCCTGATTAACAAAGAACCATTACAGTTCAAGTAATTACCTCTTTTTGCTGTATATTTGTATATAAAAATGTGCCCATACAAATACAGAAAAAAACAGCAATTAGTTGGGGAGATGAAGCAAAAGAAAGCCAGCCAACCACAGAGTGGAAGGTTGTGGTTCTTTATTAGACTAGAACAAAAAGATTCTTGAGTGTTTTTTTAAACAGTAGTCTTCTCCAGTCCTGAACATCATAAATGATGAAAAGAGAAGATAAACCAAGACTAAGTTCTGAAACTGATAAAGCTCCTTTCAGAACCTCACCATAAATATTATCATATAATTAGAGGGGTTTAAAGTAGTCCATAAAGCTAAGCGAATTGATGTGTCTCATATGCAGTATTTTTACCTAGACTTCACCAGAGAAACCATAAACAAAAGACTGTAAAGGCCTCAGATGAAATGAGTTCTTGTAAGCTGGGATTCTTGTGAAGACACACTTACCACCAAGGCCTCAAACATGAAACTGGCCAAGAGACATCCAAAAGTTAGAGCGGAGAGCAGTGAGGAAGTGATTTTCAGGTAAAGCAATTGGTGATACCAAGGAGTTTAGAAAAATGAAGCATCACAGCCACAACTGAAATCATCTAAGTGGATGAATAAAAGTGCAACAGCAAACTCGCTTCTCGCTTTATGTTTGAGGTTGAATTTGCCTCAGTTCCAGTGTGCTGGGTCTCTCAGTGCTCCGCTTAGAGCTCTTCATTAAGAGCGCACATTTAGTTAAGGCTTTACAGATGCAGTAATGAAAACTTATCAGTGTTATCTGAGGGTGTGTACAGGCAGTGGAGGAGCTGCCAGACTCTCTTACTCTGTTTCTCTATGAGAGGACACATACAAAAATGCTTGTCACTTGTAGGGAGGGTGATTTGTGGAGAAATTTTAGTTGTAAAAGGGCTGTGGCTAAAAAGAAAGCCATCAGCCTCTACAGCCATCAGTCTTGTTTGTAAGAGACAAGAATATGTTTAGCGAGTAAATTTACTAAAGCCATATTAAAAGCAAACACCTCCTTATGCATTTGTCTCACAACATTACAGCTAAATAAATGTTTGTATTTAAAATATTCTCTTTAGGATTTTAAAGCCAGAGAGTATCCAGAGTGCTGCATGGAAAATAGGAGGGAATTCAAAATGAGATTATGCTCAGCTTGCCTCACAGAAATGTGAGTATGCCACAAAGATGCTACAAGGACAGGCTGAATTTGGGCTCTGGGGAGACCTTAGAGCACCCCCATGAAGGATGCCTGCAAGAAAGCCAGGAAGGGACTTTTTACAGGGGTTTGTAGGGATAGGATGAGAGGGAATGGATTGAAGCTGGAGGAAGGCAGATTTACACTGGATATTTGGAAGAAAATCTTTACAGTGAGGGTAGTGAGACACTGGAGCAGGTTGCCTGGGAAGACAGCGAATGCTCCCTCCCCGGGGGTCTTCAAGGCCAGGCTGAATGAGTCCTTGAGTAACCTGGGGTAGTGGGAGGTATCCCTGCCCATGTCAGGGGGGTTGGAGTTAGATGATCTTTAAGGTCCCTTCCAACCTAAGCCATTCTATGGATCCTAGATCCATGCAACATGGACAGTACAGTTCTTTAATGAGGTCATTTCTCCAGCAGCAGAATTGCTCATTGTTCCCCAGCATCTGTCGGTTTCCAGAACTATAACCATCTCTCTCAGAGCTATTTTGCATCACAGACTCTCTAAGGGGAGGGAGGAAACTTTGAGCCATTATATATGACTTCTGTGTGCTTAAAATGACTCAGAAACTCTGGAGCAGAACTAATGGGAATACAATGTTCACTCCCCTTTTTCGTAGCAACTTAGCACCTTATGAGTGGCACTGCCTCATCTCTTTGATTGAGTAAATAACATGAAAGAACAGGCCACAGCTCCTCATGTTCTGAGGCTGCTCTATGAATATTAATTCCATATAGCTCATATAGACCCTTATATGGACCCTTCAGTTAAGTAAATAGAGACAGAATTTCCCCCCTACTTCAGAATGCTGTGCTGTTGCAAACGCTGAGGCAGATTATTAGGGAGATTTGCAAGAATAACTACTTAAAATGGTCACATTCATTTGAAAGAAAGGAAATATAATTGGTATTTGCATAGAAGAAAATGGATGAATTTAGATTTTAGTTGATTATAATTATTGTCATCCTAATCATCATCATTATCTTTGTATGTCTAAATGACTGATTCAAAGAAGAATTTTAACACATTTCACATGTCAGTGTAATTCTCTTTGGGTTTGTGATTTAGTGCTTGTGGTTTTTTCATTTGCTTTTTTCAGCCTGAACTTTCCATGGAAGCTATTGTAATCTTTTTAGAAGGTGGGAAAATGTTCCAAAAGAAGTCCAACCTTGAAGTGCTACATATGCACAGGTTGGGTTTTTTTCCCAATACAATATAATCAGATTGCGCAGAAAAACTGATGCACAGACACTGTGCAATGGCACCTCAACATTTTCTTTAGAAATCAATTCTAAATGGTAAGGCTCTACCCCAGCCTGGACTGTATGACCAGAAAGGGACAGTAGAGTGGCAGTTCCAAATTAGCAGGTGAACTACCCGCAGTGGTAGTGCATTCAGATGAAGATACCATTCAAGAAGTTGGAACTGCACATAGACATTGAGCTCCTGATATATCCTGAAGATATCCAGAGCTGCTAATAATTTTTCCTATTTCAATACTATATACATTGTTACAGATGATATTTAATGGTGTATTATCCCATGGTACTGTTGCTGCACTAAAAAGTATGTGTTCTACTAGTGAGTCTATATTGTGTGAGTTTATCAGTACTGACAGTTATGAAGAGTTCAAACCCACGAGTCGGCGATAACCTGTTGGAAGGATTGCCCTGAACTGCCTGCTATTAGAAAGACTGAGAGTTGATGAGCTGCAGCACCAATGCATGACACCACTGGCTAAAAGACAGCCTTGGAAGTTTGGAGAGCCTTCTGTTCCCTGACTCTGTTCAGGAATTTGATTTTTTAACATGTGCTTTGTATGTAAAAGGATTGCACGACAAGATACTAGATTCAGGTAAGTTTTTCTTAGGTCAAAAATGCCTGGCAAACCCAGAATTCTTGCCTAACTTCATGCACTGAGATAGCAACAATATGCTCAGTCAACATTAATTATTAAAATAGCAAGAACATTGGTGTCTGAGGCTCATTTTTGCCCTATCAATCCTAAGTGAAAATACTATTTTTTCTTTTCAGCAGCTGTCTTTCATTGTTTTGCTTACATCCTTCCTTGGAGAGTAAACAGTATCTAAAATATAAAAGAACTCACATTATTTTTTTAAATTGAAAGCTATATGCTACATTTACATTTTAGGGAAAAAGAATATTTACATTTCAAGATCTATATTAAATTATGCTCTAGGGTATAGTCATGGACTTTGGGCAAAAATACAGAAGATCTTGTCATAGCCTATTTCAAATAATTATTAATATAATATGATGAAATGTTAACACATTCCTCTGGAGACAAATCTGAAGACATTTGCTGTGCAGTCTTCTTTAGTGCAAAGTACCCTAAAATTCAGGGGGTACAGAAAGGTTTTAGCCTTATAAATGTGAGTAAGGATAACTTTTAAGAACTCAAACTACAGGAGAGTTAAGCATTAAATAATAATGATCACAGGCGTTTCAACCTATGCTTTTGACTCATGGCCTGATCACCCTTATGCATCCCTAAGTCATCAGCAATTCCATCAGAAAGTCATTGAAGTGTGTAAAGCCAGCTGTATGTGAGTTCACCTATTTCTTTGTAGGTTATCAATGTATGTTGCATCAACCTTGATGTGCAGGTAAGAAAGAGGAAGAAAAGTAGAGAAAGTCAATACTGATTCCTGAAGATGAAGAAAGATGCTGTTACTTTCCACGTGGCTCTTGCACTGTGTCTAAATGCCACAGAACATCCTGCGAATGCTTGCGAGGCAGATTGGCCATCTTGTAACCTACTCTGCAATGTTTGATTCTGATCCTGCTCTGTATCCCTGTGAGTCTGAGAGAGACTCATTTCCACAATGGATTCACACTGCTAGATGCTAGAAGGAGTCCCCTGAAAAGTGTTTCCCTCCACTTCATATAAAGAAAGAACTACAGAATGTACTTTAGCTGGTTTCAGCAAATAGTTCATTACATTCAAATAAGCATTAGGTTGATTATTTTCTTTCAACCTTCTTCAGAGTTGTGAAGAAGTATGACCAAGAGCTAGCAGACAGTGGCAGAAGGGCTTCAGGACCAGGCCTGCTCCTTTGGGATTGGAAAAATAGGTAAGAATTCAGAGAGAGAGGCTTTTGCAAAGTCTTTGTGAAATCAGGAGTCAGTAGCTGTACAGATTGCTGGCCTTAACGTCCCTGCACATCCCAGACTGTCTTCTAAAGAGTTATCTAGGATTTCTGTTCTTCTGTAGGTGTGGGAGGTAGAACATCCTGGACTTTATCAGCTGCAACAATATTTCAAACAAAAGTATTTGCAGATTGGTTAATTTGCATTCCAAATGAAACATCTCTAGCCTCCTCAGGCTTGTGGGCGAGGGATCAGAGGGTCAAAATGACGTGCACTACCTCAACCGGTTTGGACCAGTTCCATTGATTTTTACTCGAAGCACCAGCTTGATTTCAGTCCGAGCTGGCAGCATGGATTGATAGTGCTTTCGGAAGAGATGCAGGATTTGAAACGACAGTATCATAAAATTGATGTACAATGCAGAATAGCCACTGATGCCAATTTCTGTCAATAAGATTTCTATAATTTGAAGATGGCAAAGCATTGAAGTGTCTGGTAGTATCTGAGGCAAAAATACCATTCACTTCCATGGAAACAGGAGCTGAAAACCGAATTATCTGTGCCGTGAGGTATTTAACTCTTTGGTGTTTCATTACTGGGTTAGATAGAAAAATATCAAAATAACAAGGGAGTTTTAAAATATGGGAATTTCTTAGCATTTGCTCTCAGGCTTATAAAAGATACACGGTCCTGAATGATGTAAATCAATTATCCCCACATGTGTGAAATGCTGTAGCAAGATCAATGAGACCTGAACACAAGGAGGCATCTTAGGATAACAGCTGCAGATGCATGCATTCTCTGGGAGAAAAACAAACAAACGAAAACACACTGCCCACCCTTCTGTCTCTCCCTGCCCTGTATCACATCCCTGCTATTCTCCTTTCCAATTCTTAAGTGCATGAAAGGAAAAACAAGTAAGAGCAGGTAGGACTCCATTTATCAGTATGGGCAAAGTACAATAAATGGTCCCTCTCAGAGCCAAGGTAAAATGAATGCTTTGCATTCAGGTTTGAAATTTGGATTTGATGGGACTTAATGGTCAGAGTGTACTTACAACCAGATGCTGCATAGTTAATGGCATTATGGAAAACTGCAACCACATAACTTTACTGTCTAAAATACCCATTGCCTTTAAAGATGAACTCAAGATAATTACTTTCACAGTATTAATAATTCTGCCAATTGGATTTCCATGAAGTAGATTCGATAAAATACTAAAAATATGTATTCAATAAATCAATGACACTTCTGACTGAGTCTGCAGAGCTAGAAATTGTTTTCTCATTGATAAAATTCTGTTTATGAAAGCCTATTTTCCTGTAAATGACTCAAGATTTTTATTGGAAAATAATTTGCAGTTAAACAGAAGAGATGAGAATTAATGAAAAGTCCACATGAGCTTACACATGTAAATAAAAAACCACCTTACTTTTTCATTGTTGAAGCAGAATGTAATGTCCATGGTTAAAAATAACAAAAAATGCAAAGAAAAAAATAAATTCCTTCTTATCCCACTAGATGGTGGTGCCCTCAGATTAGGGCTGGGATGCTGACAGTACAGGAAACTTTTGCTTTCTTTAGCTGACCTGTAAATACAGAGAGCAGGAGATGAGGTTAATCTTGTTCCTCTGGGGATATTAACAACGTTCAGGTATAATGACTTACTGAATGTATTTGAGTACCTAGTAATGTGTTCATAGGACTTTGCTACAAAGGTGTTTAAACTTCCATACAGATCTAATAGCATTAATTTTTCTTCCTGAAGAAGAAAATGTGCACAAAATACTGAACCTTAATAATGAGGCCCTTATATAATAGGGCCTTATTATGCCAAGGTCCAGGCTTTCCAGTTTTACTGCCCTCTATCCTCAATCATAGCCAAAATCCAGATCAAAGTAGTGAATCATTAGCAACAACTGCATGTTGTGTTCATACATATCATTGGAACAGCCTTAAAAGCCCTATTCACATTTTGATGCCACAAACATACTGCTCACTTTAAGTAGAATGGTATTTACACATCATTGAGACAAAAAGTGACCACGTGTAAGCATTGAGTGGCACATCTTCACTCAGAACTGAAATTTTAATGAGAAGGAAAAGTAGACAGGACCTTGCTTGAGAGAGTGTTTTTGTGCTTTAATTTTCTCAAGTTCCTACAGTAAATGGTCAAATCCTTCATGCCTCAACAGCTCAGAAGCTGTTGAGTTCAGTGCTGATTGTGTGAACTGGAGAGTGTGTTTCGAAGGCTGTATGTGCCTTTGACTGTCATCCCAAGAGTATGCTCAAAATTACACTCATCTCCTGTGCAGAGAGGAAGCCTGCAGATGCAGACTCACACAGAGCTGTACACTGTTGGAGCACACAGTATTAAATATGTACCCATTGCCAGCCGTCAGTCATGCCCAGACAGGCAACCCACAGCGACACATGGCAAACCATGTGAACAAATCAGTCTGCACATGGCTGCTCCAGAGACCACTCTCCCAAATTTGTTCAAAGGTAGCCAGTGATCAGCTGTGAGCAACCTGTGAGTCTTGCACTGAGAAGAAGTAGTTCTGAATTGTTTTTTTTTTACTTCAGTGTTGTAAGACACATTGACAGTATGAAAAATGTAAATTAAAATGAAATGCTGTGTGGTGCACGAAGAACTCCAGAAAGGCAAGTCCTCACTGGAGACATTGCAATTGCTCTTTTTAAAGATGGTGTAATTGCACAGTAAAGTTAAGCCTGTCCATAAGTGTCTTGAAAAAGACAGCAATAATCAAGAATGTCAGATGTCTGTTGTAGTGTAGAATTGTTGTTGCTCAGTGTACTTCACATCACCCTGCTTCCAGGTGTTTACCTAGTTTATAATACCTCCGTCACTTAAAAAGTAGCTCTCTTTCTGGCAGTTTGATTCATGTTTATTTGCTATATGTTCTGTCCATTTATTCTATTCTACTCTTTCACTTTTCAATTCCCATGTTTGCAACCTCTACTCAATTCCAATTTCCTCTCCAAGTAATGTACATCAGTATGAGTAGCACCAAAGTGCTGAGACATCTCAAATTAATATGATTTCCAAGCAAAGATTACAGCACAAATAGTCGACATAAGAACATCGCAGCCAGAAAGGGGCTCAATCTGCACCGTTTCATGAGCATTTAGCAGGGAATTCCTTTGTATATGCAGTGGACAGAAGCAGAAAAATGGATCTAGAGATGGCTGTGGATGGGCTCTTCTGTTATTTTACGTGTCAGAATCTCCCCTGACTGTATGAGGGAGAGCAGATCCACTCCTACTTTCTCTAGGAGGATGGGTAGGATTTTCTGAAAGCCTGAAGAAGCAAAATTTGCTCCAGTTATTGTTACTTGCTAGCATTAGGGGCTGAAATGAAGCATTTGCCAAGAGTGCAAGTTCCTTTATTTGATCTCTTTGACTGTACCAGTATAACTGCCAATCACAGGAAATACCTCTAATAACTCTTCCTTTTACTTAATAAGGAATACCACATCTTTAAAACATTAGAAACAGATGTCACTGCATTACTTCACTGCTGATGTATGTAATAGAAATGACACACTAATTAATTTAATGCAGTATAAATGTACTGATTATTTATCATGGCTGACAATAAAATTATGAAAACATTCAATTACAATCAGCGGTAATTCATTATTTATTGATTCTGCGTTACGCACACATTAATACAATACATTTAATTACATAAGAGAAGGGATCATTTTTCTATTGATACATAGACATTTTGATTCACCAGTTTTATTTAAAATCCTTGATATTTAGGTGGGAAGTTTTAATCCACAATTCCAAAAAAAACCACACTCTGCTGAAATGTCAGAATTAAATTGAATACAAGTGTCAAGTACTACTGTGTCTAGAGAAATGTGGGCAACAAGAATGACATACTAATTTCAGGCTCTTCTTTTTCTCACGTCAGTGGCCTACATTTGTTAATATAATCACGGTTACATATTCACAAGTAAACCAATGTATTAAAGACCAAGCCAGCAAACAACAACAAAAAAAGGCAAAAAAAAAAGCTTGTTTTCCTTGTTAAGCCTTTACTCAGAATTAGCAATACTAGTGGTTACATGGTGTTTCATTCTGTTATGATAGGGCGCATTGTAAAGGCATCTCTCAGGTATTATTTTGTCCTGCATTTTGGGACCACAGTTACCTCTGACCCTCATAAGTCTATATTCACATTTGTCCCTCCCATTTATTTTAGTGAAGATCCAAGTTCTTCACTAACACTTAGCTTTTTCCCCTCTAATCTACTCATGTTGGACATATCTGTATGAAGTCTATAGAAAGATTCATTTATGCAGGAATCGTTACATGACTGTATCTATGGAATTCCTGGGTTATTGTCCTGCCTCCTGCTTGGCTACAGCAGACCAAGATAAACCAAAGCTTTCCAGTCTTCTAGAAACAATTTTTTTTTTTTCCCTTTCCATCTATCTCCTACTGCTTCACTGAAACAAATATCATTATTTTTTATCCTTGTCCTCTCCTAGGCAACTGTGTCACCCATCATTTTCTCCATCGGATCCCTGTGAGCCAGTAGCCACATTTATGCCAGCTGGCAATAAGTAATTTCCAGAACGCTCTTGACTGGCTCTGTCTAGAATGACTGGGGCTTTCCTCTCTTCTTTGTCAGAAGAGTTCTTTCACACTTCCCTCCAACGGGCATATGTAAGGATCATAAAACCAAAACCAAACAAGTATAACAGAACCTTTGCCTGCCATTTTGCCATACAAAGAAGACCAATGTTCTCTGGGACTAATATACAATACCCTAACAGAGCTGCAAGTGTTAAGGAATCAGTGTTTTGCACACCAGTCCAGAAGGAACAACAGTACTGAAACTTTGTTTCAAAATAAAGGTTAAAAAATACTTATTTCAGCTACAGGGAGGCTTACTTAGTTTGCACACATCCAAATTGCATACTGCTGGACTCCGTTCAAATAAACCATCTGGGTGCTTTATAACTGACAAGATATTACTGTATGATTGTTAGACTTTAGTAACTTTGCCTTGTCTTTGATAAAATTACAGAGAAATAATAATATTCATTGATACAGTTGATTTGTATATGCTTAGTTGAACTGGACAGCTGCCTGATATTAATTCTCAAACCTTGAGCATTTTCTTGGTTTAGAAGCAGTTCTTCTCTCCATGGATAGTCACCTCTCAAGGGTACTGTTTTTACTACAGCCTTTATGATTTTATATTGCTTCATGCCACTCCAACTTGCTGGGTGTTGATGCGCAAGGCTTCCCCTGGCCTTGCAAAATTTCAGTTTCATTTAGAAATATGTTTAGCTTATGGAAGACATTAAAGTCAAAAGGGAAAAAGAATTCTCACAGTGGAATTTGATTGTCACATTAATCTTAAAAAAAAAAAAAAATCTCTAACAGGGCACAGCCAACGAGAAGTGTTTGCATCTGATTTATTAAATCTCCTGTTAGCAATTATGTCCAGAAAATAACCCCCCAAAAGTTTCTATTTCAAGTCAGTTGCTATTTCTGTAATTTCTAGTATACAAACATATCTGATGAGTTTAAGGCTCGACTGTACTAACACTTTTCTTAAGTAAATAGCCCCTGCCCCACAGAGCTTTGAATTTAATTGTTCTGATCCTAGAAAGAGGCACAGACTAGGAAACGTGAGCATTCTTACTGAAAGGTATTAAAGTAAACCTAGTTAATGTGAAAATTCTGCCCCAGGTTTAGTTAGCGAGGCTAGGGGTCTAAAATGTGTAATAATGTGTGTAAAATGTGTAATAATATGTATGTTCTTCTTAGAACATACATATATATATAACCAATGGAGAGAAAGTGAGGTTTCTCCGGTGTGTAATTTACATCATTCAACAAATATAGTGATTTAGTTAGCATACAGTCATCTCCCCTCATCTAAAATGGGATTACTCATAATGCAAAAACATTAAACTTTGCAGACAGGGTGCCTAAATAAGCAAGTTTAACAAAAGGAAAGAAGATGGCATACATGTGGAAACAGCTGAAAAGCTCTCATGGTGTTGCTTGTTTGGCATCCACTTGAAAAGTTTTGTTTATACTTTTCTGCTTGCTTTGTTTAATGAATGTTTTAGGAGGAAGCTAAACAAAAACAGGAAAGGGCAGTGAAGAAGTTAAAGGACTAGGAAAGAAGGAAAGATAAAAGAAGACTGAAAAAAAATGGAAACAAACAGGAGAAATGTTGATACAGAAGATGAAAGAGGCTTGGAAAAGAGGTTTAATTACACTGGGAGAAAGAAGGAAAGAAAGATCCAATCTAGTCAGTATGCCCTGCTGGTTGTGTATCTGTCAGACTCAACTCCTTTCTGTGAAACTAGTTCGACTGTTTCCACTTGTTCAGGGAGCAGGGACGTGCAGAGTTTACCAGTCCTTGTGTCAACTGTCCTGGTTTAGGTGAAGGAGACATATTTGCCTGTTTCTCAGGACTGTTGGGTGTTACTTGTATGCAGCTGAATGAGGGACCATATGGTGCTTCTGGGGGCTGCATTACAGTCAGGCGCGAGCACTGATGCCATTGTATCTAAACCACAATTGATGATGCATCTGAATCTGGAGAGTTCAAGCAATTACACGCAAGATCTCCCGAGAATGGAGATCGCCTCCTGTGACTGATCAACTTGCACGGCTCTTCACAACTTCCTCCGTCCTGCCTGCGCAGCACACGCTGCGTCCTCTCAGCTTGAGGGGCTCCGTTTTCGACCTGGACCACTTGCAGTGCTGCCGCTGCCTCCCGGGGCCGCGCACAGGAGTTACCACGCGTGCTTGGCCTCGGTAAAGCGGTGGAAAATCGGATGTGTTGTTTACCTGACGGAGACGTGCACCGCAACCCTCGCTGCCCGCTCCCCGTCTCTCCCGATTTCTTGCAGCTGTGGCAGGTGTTTTTACAGTGAGGAACGTAGCGGAGCGCAGCGACCGCTCAAACTACCTGCGAAAGGGGGCCGGCCACAGCCGTGCACCCCTCTCCCTCAGAGCACCGGGGCCGCGCCCACGGGATCTCCTCCCGGCCCACCAAAACTTTCCCACTCTTGCGGCGCAAAGAAAGAGTTCCGGAAGGGCAAGCGAGGCAGGAACCGGCCAAGCTCTCTTCAGACACCCTCCGGGAGCCTCGAGCCGGCCCAGCCACCTCCCGCCTCCTGCCCCGCGGCCCAGGTGCTGAGGCCGGCACTGCCCCGCCCCGCCGCCCAACAGCCACTCTGCGAGGCCGCGCTGGCGGCGGGCTGGGCGCATTGGCTGGAGGGCGCTGTCACTCTTCCCCCCCGGCGGCGCTGGGGAGGGGTCTGGGCGCGCGGCTGGCGGCGGCCGCTGCGTGTGGGAGGGCGGGCGCGCGGCTGTTTTCAGTAGTACCGCAAAGAGCGCGACGAGAGTGCGCGCCGGGGGCGCGGGGCTGAGCCGAGCCGAGCCGCGCCGTGCCGTGGCGGGGAGCCGGGCTGGCCGGCCATGGCTGTCTCCGCACCGCCCGTCATCGCCGCAACTTCCAGCGGCGGCGCGGGGGGCTCGGCGGGCTTGTTCCGGGCGGACCCTCTCTACTCCAGCCCCGCGGAGTCCCCGCGCCTCACTAGCAGCCTCGTCAATAGTTTTCTCTCTGCCGGCAGCGGCGGGGCCGGCGCAGGCGGCGGCGGCGGCAGTAGTAGTAGTGGTGGTGGTGGTGGCGGCGGCGGCGGCGGCGGTAGTGGTGGCGGCGGCGGGGGCGGCGGCAACGAGTGTAAGATGGTCGACCTGCACGGGGTGAAGGTAGCTTCGTTCCTCGTGGAGGGGCAGGAGCTGATCTGCCTGCCGCAGGTTTTTGATCTCTTCCTGAAGCACCTGGTGGGAGGGCTGCACACGGTCTACACCAAGCTGAAGCGGCTGGATATATCGCCCGTGGTGTGCACGGTGGAGCAGGTCCGCATCCTGCGGGGGCTGGGGGCCATCCAGCCCGGCGTCAACCGCTGCAAGCTCATCACCAGAAAGGACTTCGAAACTTTGTACAACGACTGCACCAACGCGAGGTGAGCCACAAAACTTTGCTCTTCTTTTTCCGCCCGCCCCGCTCCGTTCGGGTCCGGCCGCTGGGGGCCGGCTGCCCACAAAAGCCGTGCTCGGGGGTGGGGGGCACCGGGTCCCGTCACTTCCCCGCGGACGCCCACTGTGTGTGGGAGGGGGTGGGGCTCTCGGGGCGCTGCGCGGCCGCTCGCCGTCTTGCGCGGAGGAGCCCCGGGCCGGGCCTGGGCGCCGCTGGCGGAACGGGGGCTGAGGTTCGGCTGTGCCGCCAGGGGAGGGGAGCCCAGCCCCGCGGCGTGCCGGCGTGGAAAACTTTTCAGCATTCCCCCAGCCCCTGGGGGCGGACGGCACCGCCGAGCAGCGGGGTGGTTCTGCGCTCAGGGCTTGCAACTTTCGCCCTGGTAGGGAAAGCTCGTAGTGCTCCTATACGATCCTAAGAAAAACATCAAAGTTTTCTCCGCTATTTTTCTTGCGCTGAAAGTTTCCATTCTCCTCGGGATCCTCGCTCCCGAGGCCGGCAGATGCCCGCCGGGGGCGGCTGGGCGGTCACGGACAAACTGTTGCTCGGGATCGTTCGGGAATAATTCTGTCATGCAGCGAAGAGGTCTGGGGTGGCCGTAGCCCCTGCCCTGATGTGTTTAAATCACCGAGCCTAGAGCGGGTTGCATTCATGGGAGATCCCTGCTGGGTCTTTCGTACTTGGGGTTATAATCCCAGTCTGTGACCTCGTAGCTGCTGCCTTTAGAAATGATAATGATCTAATAAACACAAAAACTCTCTCGGGGCTTCGTAAAAATACCTGGTGCCGTGGGGTGGGGCGTGAGGCAGGGTGTTTGGTGAGGACACTGCTTCAGCAGTTCGTGAGGTACCTCTGCAAAACATTTCCATCTCAGCCTGCTCCTGCTTTCTGTCTGGCGGGAAAACTTTTCTTTGCAGAGGCTGTTTCGGGGTGCTTTGGGTGCAGTGTCTGACTGGCAGCATGCAAATATTTAGTAACTGAGGGGTTTGCGTCACCTAACTGCTCAGGGCTGAGCGTGTTGGGTGTGTGGTTTGGTGGTTTTTTTAACAGCACCTTAATTAAGCACGCTCTAATTCGGGACCTGATCCGGCTGTGGCTCTGTGAGCGGGAGCAGGAGCAAACCGCCAGCCCTTCCTGGACAGCAGCAATTGTTCCGTTTCAAATTATTTGACATTACAGGTGATATTTTGGAGAGGCTTGCCGTCAATTCCTGGACA
This sequence comes from Dryobates pubescens, assembly GCF_014839835.1. NCBI lineage: Eukaryota > Metazoa > Chordata > Aves > Piciformes > Picidae > Dryobates > Dryobates pubescens. Next base: position 2,228,061 of record NC_071629.1, on the reverse strand, counting down.
CGTTTATTTCAAATAGGTGCCTTTTTTTGTGTGTTCTGCTCCTGTAACACCTTCTCCCGCTGCATGCTTATTTCAGTGTCATGCACCTCTGACATCACAGCTGCTGATACACAACACCGTCATTTTAATAAGTAAAATCTGAGACTACTGTGCTGGGATAAAATTAGTGTAAGATTACGGAGGGACGCATTTAACATGTAGATGCTGTTCTGAAGTGTTTCTGAAGCTCGGCTAGCGTGGAAGCTGACCGCCACAGAAATACGTCATTTAAATTTCTGTGACTGTGCCAAAGTTTCTCCTTAGAGAAATAAAGGGTCTGATTTAATGATACAGCCTTTAGATGCCCTCTGATAATTTCTAGTCTCTTACAACCAAATGATTTAAGGTCCAGAAATGCCAAAGTGTTAAACATTTAAAACTTGTATTTCACAATTTTATCTCCCCCTCCTTTTTTGCAAAGACTTAGTGCTGTGACGGGGTCAGGGAATAAGTAATGCAAAGAGCCCCTGAGAAGGGCGTCCAGGGGAGCTGTGAGTGAAGAGCCCAGTGATGCTCTGAGGGGGGTCTGAAAGGAGCAGTCAGGGGAAGGAAGACATGGTCAAAGGCTGCAGATACCGCAAGAGCACTGTTGAAGGGGGGATTTGGTAGAGCAGAAACACATCTGAATGGAGTCAGATCTCTCAGCTGAGGAAGTGCATTCAACACGTGCATAAGCACAAGCTCTCCCTGACTCGTTATGAAAACACTATGTACTCTTACCCGTTCAGAAGCAAGCAGATCTCTTTGCATTTCCTAAAGCTTCTCATTTACTGAAACATCCCTCAGGCTTTCCGTCCCTCGAGAAAGTGCCGCTGGTTTGAATACCCGACTGGTATCAGTGTGCTTGGCACTCGGGGTTTCAGGTGTCATGCACAATGGCGTTATCGGCATGCCTGAAACTTTTCTCAAGCATTGTAACGTAACGGTATTACTTGTGTTCCATCATGCTAATTGAATGCTCAATATGTCCTTTTATTTACAGATCTTTCCTTGAACAGCCCATACTTAGTGGGGGAGAAATGTTGCCTAAAACTAGCTAAGTACTCCAGTGATCTGATTTTTGTTTTCTGTAAAGTGACCTCTCAAAGCGTGGTAGAACTGTTACAGCTACGCAGTGCCTGGAAAGCGAAGCTTTGACAAAATGTGGTCTTTTAGAAGCATACCCTTCGATGTATGTATTCCACTGCACAAGTCCAGTGTTACTTTCAACTCTGAATATTGAGTGTTGCTTTTTATAATGCATATTTAAGTTATGAAGATGTGTATATGTACCTGAACACTGTACAAATACTACATTAAACTCGTGAGCTGCCAGAAAAAGCAGTAAGTGCTGGCTGTCATTTTCAGTTGTGGCTGGCTACTAAAAGTCAGCATCTCTTATGCTAGTGTATACTTTTAATTATTGTTGTTAATTGCACTTCGCACCATCAATTATATATGATTGAAAATAAGAGAAATTCTGTTTCTGCTTACTCTGTTGCATTTTTTGTTTTACTTGAGCTTTTATACAGAGCTCAGGAGAGCTGCAGAAAAATCTACCTGCAAGCAAAAGTTTCTTGTATGTTTCTGCTCACTGTATGTAACAGGAACTGCCTGTATCTGGCATGCTTGACCTTTGTATCTCTTTAAGCAGTACATGTATAATTTTCATTTGTGTGTAAACAAAATGTTCTGTGATTGCCATTAGCCATCATCATTTAATCTAATTTGGAAAAAAGGTTTGTAGAATGGAACTAACTGTTCGTTTCATTCCAGGCAGCATCCTCAAGTCAAGAGTAAGGACAGCTTATTTACCAAACCCGGTTACTGATTTGCAGTACCTTAAAAGGTTGCTTAAATTATGGCAATTTGAGTAGTAAAGCATAACGTTTATTTTTCAATTGATCTTAAAACTGTAGTAGGAACATAATTTTAAGATGGTAGATAAGTCATTCCTTAAAATTAGGATTATACAAGTATGATCACGACCTATTTTATTCTGTATGTGATGGATGCTGTTGGCCACTGAAAAGGCATAGTGTTGGTCTGCCTTTTTCACTGAATGTCAGGATTCTTCTCAGAAACAGTGTTCCAGTACGTGGCTCATTTTTTATTTGCAGTGTCCAGTTAAGCTAATATTTTCTATTACTTTGGCTATTCACAAACAATAAAAGGCTTTAGAAATGAATTTAAGCAGTAAATGCTGACGTTTTATGAGATAATGAGGGTCTAGTCATGTTGTCTATTAAAAGCTACCCTATAGTCAGCAATACTTTGTCTTTTATTAGGAGAATGATGTCAAGATGATAATTAAGGCAAGCCAGTCATGTAGCACTGCACAGAGCTTCCTTGTATATTGATTTAAATATGGGAATCTGATTATATAAACTTTTGCCTAAGTAAATATTTAGCATGCATTGAGGCTTGGGCAAATTGGTGAATTTTGCAGGTGCTGGCATGTTAAAGTAAAATGAATGATGAATTTGTCTGTTTCCTTTTCTTCCTTGGAGACTCACTTAAGAGAGATCACTGACAGAGTGGATTCTGCTGGAGATGCAGAAAGGAATTTTTCCACTTTCAGCACAGATTAATTATCCTTTTGGAAAAAATTCTTTTTCTTGGTGAATATCTTGAAAGTCTTTGCTTGTTCAGAACTACTAAAAGACTTGAATATTTTCATCAGATACATGTCCAATCTGGAGAAGCCTTGATTCAAATTCCCTTCTCTTTTTTTTTCATAGCAATAGAGCTCCCCATTTGAAGTGTAACATGCTTTTCCTCAGAAATGGAGTATTTGTATGTTTCCTGCATGTGTATATGCATAATACATATGTAATTTCCTACTGAGACTTCTACAACTGAAAAATACTGTGGTTTTTGTAGCAAAGACAAAAAAGCTAAACAATTAGGTATTAATGATATTCTTGTTGCATATTCAAAAGGTCTTTGCAAGCATTTCTTCTCCTTTTTTCCTTTTCACCATTTCAACCTGCAGAACTCTTCACTGTCACTCCAAATCACACAATTCTGCAAAGATAAAACAACATTTAAACTCATTTGCTTTGGGAGGGAAATTGAGCATTTGCACCCAATAAGCCTGATTGTGGAACTGCATGCAAATTGTGTTTTGATTTATCTCTTTTGCACTTTTTTCCATTTGAATTGATCTTGCATTAATTTTGCCAAGCAGCTCTGTGAGGCTGCAGATGTTGCCCTGTGTTTAATAAATCAATGAGACAGATCTGAATGAATCACTTCAGATGGATTCTCTGCTCGGTTTGATGTCTAGATGTTATTCTTAGCTTGTTATCATGACAGATGCATTAATGTTCCCATACACTGCCAGCAATGTCAAAGAGATTGAAGCTTTTAAAGTGGCGGTATCCCCTTTTTCCCCTTCTGTTGGAATAACTAAATTGCCTTTAGGAATAGGTCGCAAGATAAATTTAATTGTGGCATCATTGTGGGGAAGATGCTAAACTTCTGATCATGTTATAACACCAAGTCAGGCAACTACAGTTTCATACAGACTGTTTAATTATTCCAGAATAGTGGAGATCAATATTAAAATCTAAACATGGGATAGCTCCTTAATAGAGTAACCACTTTCTCGACATTAATATTTCATTATAATAGGAATGATCCAAATAAATAATATAAGACTAGAACATGTTAAAAGTGTTGCTATAAATAGCATATCATTGTGTTCAAATTGATTACAGGCTGAAGTAAGGCTTTTTCTTCTTCCCTTTTTTAATTCTTATTAATAATTTTAAAGTTAAATGTGTCTGGGTTCAGTCTCTGTTCGATTTGAAGGAGGAATTCTTGTTTATTATGTTTCTGTTGCTGCTTAGCATAACTTGTCGGTCACCATTAATTTCTGATCTCTAGTCTGGTATCCATTATCTTGGAGCAAAACCTGTGGAACGCAGATCATAAGAGGCTGGAATGTGTCTTGGTGGAAGGGTTTGAAATTCTGGAAAAGACTGAGTAAAGTGCTCTGCCATGAATAATGAAGATCTATTTCCCGCGTAGGCTGCGCACACTTTTTATTGGCTTTTATTCTTTAGTGTTTATTACCCCACTTGTGGTCTTCCTTGCTTTTCTTTAGAAGATAAAAGAGTATTTTGTGACTTGCTTCAATCATTTTGTTAAACCTGATCTCTGTAACTCTTTAATGTTAAAAACTGTCGTGAGTGTTCTTTTTCCTAATCTCTCCTCCGAGCAGAACAACTTTGCCTTTTTGTCATTAAGGCTTCTGAGAATAAATTGGAGAAACTGGCTGTAACAGATCTAGATTTATGTTGGCATTCTTGGTATTCTTGCTTCAGTAGTTCCAATTTGATAAAGGAAACAATATATGTAATAGAAATTCACAGTTTATTCAAATGAGTTTGAGCTTTAGCATTGTTATATTTGCCTTGCTTTCACCAATATATCAATGTGTGGCAATAGCATTATACTTAGCCTCCAGAAGTGACCGGCTCTGTGGATGGGAAATTATTCTCACACTGGGGCTATGGTTGGACACACAGCCTCTGTTTGTGGGTGTGCATTTGTTTAAAGGCAGGTGAAAATCGGCTTGGGTAGAACTGAGGAGCACGGCAAAACTCACTGAGTTAGAAAAGTCCTGTCTTGTGTGGCTGTGACCTTAGAGTGAGAAGCTAGTAGCTGTCTAGCTTGGTGATTCTGCAGAAAATATTTTAAATGAATCTTCTGAGATGTTGTAAAATTTTGTTTCTTGTTTGTCATGTGTCCAGACTGGAATTCCTGTTATGTAAGAGCTGTTTGTCAGTATCAATATTAAAAAGGTGTTGAAATCTGGACCGGAAAGGCCATGTTGTGACTTTGCTGAGGTGAACCTCCCTTCCATGGCAGTGGAATTTTGCCAGAAAAAGGGCAAAACACTTCTAAGAACCTTCACAGGATAAGAGCCCCTCTTGCCAGGGGTTGCTTAAAAAGTTCTGGGAAGAACTCTGTGTATATGGCCCTCTTGGGGAGTCCGATCTTGTTCTTGATGAATTTATAATCTTTAATCTTTTTCTGTGCCTGTTCCAGAAATTATAGTTTTGTGTGTTCTGAAGTTACGAACAAAACCATCCCCATCCTTGCTTTATTATACCTAGAAAGTTCCCATCTGCTTGCTTTCTGAGTTCTTCCATGTGATTATCAGTGTAATGAAGCCCCGTGGATGGGCAGAAGGGCAGCATTGTAGTGGTTCTTTATGTAAACAGTGCTAATAGCAAAAGCAAGCATAACGAGGAGCCTTAGAGTTACTGCTGGCTGTGATGTGCTCCTTTTGGTGTGAGCTAAGGCAAGATGTTTATAGGTTACAATTAAACGTGCATTACCCAGCACAAGTACATTAGCTAGTAATGATTCTTAGTGATTTAGGTTTATCCTGCTTGATACGGCAACTGTCCCTTGGGGCTACAGGCTTTTGATCTTTGTTCCCTCTTGGTGAAACATGGTTATCCAAAGTGACTTAGTAATAGGGTTTCCCCTCTCCCCCCACTCTACAACCTGTAAGAAACACCGATACTGCTTAGCTAATGTACTTTGATACCCCAGAAGGTTCCAATATCCGAGTCCTGTAAAACACAAATGTGTTTTCTTTCCTTTCTTTTTGGGAGCACAGCTATGTTGTTTTGTATGCACCTATAAAGTTTATTGTCACTAGCAAGCGTGGGGAGATTATATTTCCTCGTCAGTACATCTTGACCTGCTGAGCCCATTCTGCTCATTAAAATATATTGTGTCAGAGCCTTTCTTGTCTCAGTGACAAATAACTGCTTACCCCAAAAAGTGAAAATCAAACCAAATGAGTAAGTGGTTTGTTACTGTGCGGTGGCTGAAAGTGTGATGTTTAGCAGCGTCCATTGTTGGGTAATATGTTGAGGTATAAAATGTTCTATTGCAATTGTGCCTGATCTTATCAAGTTTCTGGAAATTGATATCTGGTAACAGCATTTAACCTACATCCAGTCTATCTGCTATCTATGTGATGGGTTAAAAAGAAAAAGTATCGATCTGCCACTGGATTAAAGTTTGAAATCGGCAACAGCGTGAGCACAAAAGGCTTGTTTTTACGATTTCTCAGCCTGCCATTGATCTCCCAGTTTTATTGCATTCATTATTTATTAAAAGAATTTGCAAGCTAAACATAACGTTAAGCTAGTTTGCACACAGGGACTGCACTTAGGAAATTGAATGGAAATTGCATTAGAGATGAACATCTGTGCTATTTTTCCACTCGTGTGTTTATGGGTTTGTATAAAAGGTGTATTGGATTAACAGTTATAACCATTATAGCTTGCAGCAATATGTTAGAAGTCTGAGCATTTAGTAGTTATTTAGGAGGGAGACTCCTTTTACTTAAACTAAAAAGTATGGTAATGCCATCACAAACAGTGCTTTTATTGGATTATTCTTTATTAATGGGCTTTTTACTAGTAATGCATTAAACTTGAGGTATCTAGCTATGTTATGCATGTGTTCTATTATCTGTGCTACATGAAGCTCTATTACTATTCTCATTAATTGGAGGTTTCTAGGGCAGTGTTAGTTAAGGATTTGGCACCCAGACACCGAACTGTTGAAGTGAAATTTATTTTACAATATGGAATAGGAATATAACCATTGAAGAGATCCTTAACAGACATTCTTTCAGATTTTTCCTAGCAGTTCAACTAATTTTCTTTCTTTCCTTCTTGAGCTAGGTAGCTGCTGCATTCTGTAGCAGTGGATCTGGTGAAAATCTTAAATACAGTGAACTCTTCCACATGCTTTTATAAGTTCATTTGCCCTCAACACTGTTGTAGTTGTGTGTGACACAGTGCAGGGCAGTGAGGTCATCATCTGTAATGTCTTTGGATTTATTTTTTAAATTGTCCTCCTTATATAAAATAGTTTCATTTTTTCCCCCTTCAGTTAAATATGGAAATGCAAAGGAAAAAAAAGCCCTTTGAGGGCTTTGGGTGAGAAGCGTATTTTTAGCATCAGTATGTTACCTATTTTATTTGGTCTAAAAGTATGTGCAGTCTGGTCTGTTTCTGACTAGAATGTACTGAAATATGTTGTGTTCTGCATCATCAGTGCACTTTGGGTTATTCTAGTCAAGACTCAAACTGATACCTCTCACCAGCTTGTAAGGCTGTGAAGGGTTTCCTGTGCTAGGAAGCAGAAATGTTCTTCATGCCAGAAGGTTGTTCTTTTCTGAATGCCACCTCTGCATATTTTTTTTTTGGTCTCTGGTAGGGTGAACTCCTTCAAGTTCTAATAGTATTTTGAACAGCAGTGGCTCTGATTTTGAGTTGAAAGAATCTCAGTACTGTTTTTTTCACATTGTTGTGTGCTCAGTGTTACTGTCTCCCTCACTGCTCTGAGAAAATGTGAAAACTGTGATCACAGGAACATCCTTCAGCTACTCTGTAAATGAAAGTGGAATTCTAAATATGTAATTAATGTATGTACATTGGCTGTAACATACAGACAAATACACACATTTGTGTGTATATTGTAACTCAATTTTATGGTTTATTCCAAAGCCTTTCTCCCAAATCATGGAAATCAGTTTTGATTTTTGGAAGCTTTTGTACACATCGAGAAGGGCTTGGGGATAATACAGAAGTTTAGTTTAAATTTCATTTGCAATGGACATGAGCTGAATTTCCTAACTGAACTTAGGTGGCTGTATGAGCTGTAATGGTATCCCTGCTAGAAGCCTTCAGGTTTTTTAATACTCCTTCAAGCCATGTAAGTAGTATTCCCAGCATTGATTTGATTTCCGTCAGTCTGTGGCAAGAGAACTCCTAGCTTGGAATGCCCTCATGGTACTTTCAGCAGAACTGTGAGTCATTTTTCCTCTCCTGTTTCCAAACCTGTATGGACAGAGGAATTCAAGCAGAACACTTCATTCAAGAACCTAATCAAAATTGCTCCACGCTGTCTGTGTACACAGTTCTCAATCTAATGTGTTTCACAGAGTCACAGAATCGTTAAGGTTGGCAGGACCCTCTAGTCCAGCTTCTCTGTTTAAACAGGGTCAGCTAGAGCTGGCTGTCCAGGGCTGTGTCCAGTCAAATTTTGTGTCTTTCCAAGGATGGGGACTCTGAGCCTCTGTGGGCAGCCAGTTTATGGAATATGACTGGCTGTGCTGTAGAATAGAAACATTATTGGCATTCATTGGGATGAGTGGATTCAGTGGGAGTTGTTGAAGCAATGGGTGGGCGTCATGGTTATAGCCACTGAGGTAGTCACTGCCTTACTGGTGAGATGCTTGAGCAGGCCAGTATGGATGCTCTGTCATTGTTTGCCCTTACCGGACCAGTGCAAGTTGTAGCCCTCTGTGAATCAATGTGTCATGTTCAGATTGTGCTTCCTGCATCTCACAAGTGATTTCCTGAAATCCTAGGTGGGGTGTCTTACTCCCCAGCACTGCCTGAGAAGGAATATTTGTGTATTTGTGATAAAAAACCCCCAAGGTAGCTGTAGGAAAGCTCTTGGCACAGACGTTGTGCCAGTGGGGAGATTTGGTTACCTGTATGTTACAGTAATTTAAGAGTTGCTAATTAAGAAGATGAAGATAGTTTAAAGAAAAAGATGTTTTATTCATAACTACTTACCAGTATGTTTAAAATATTAGGCATTATGCTTTTCTTGAACACGTTAGAGTTGTTTGTGTCTGGTACAAATGTTGTGTGATAGCTGCTGGGCTGCTTTTATAACAGTTCATCAGAAGATGTCTGTGAAACATTATCCCTCTTGTTTTTTGTGGAGTTGATGAAGGCACCTTGCCTTGCTGCTGCAGGTCTCTGGAGCTGCTGCCTCTCGTCCTTGTAGCTGTAAACGTTGTGTGCTGAAGGAAAAGCTTCCTGAGATAATACTGGAAAAGAGAAGGATGAAAAAAAAAAGGCAAGACTTAAAATGTTTTCTAAACAAACCTGACCCAACTCAACCCCCCAGAAAGCCCAACAAAACTGCCAGGCAGAACAAGGTAGTAAAATGCTGGCAGTTAGAAAATACTCTGCTGGCAGCAGAGTATGAATACTGAAACAAGACCTAAGGTAATGACCTGTGTTGTGTTTTCTCTGTTGCATGAGCTAAATATTTGCAGGTCCTGGAGTGTTTTGGTAGGATTGTAAGGCTTTGTTTGCTGTTTATATACAGCAATTCACGTCTGATGAGTGACTTCTCAAAATCCCTCGTTGAGCATCTCATCGTTAAGAAATCCTTTTCAGCTGCTCCAAGGTTGTTCTGTTTTGCAGAGAACCAAGTGAAGTGTGATTTGTGCAGAAGACCAGAGGCTTGCTGAGCTCTGTATACAGCGTTCGCTCCCCGGCGCATCACCGTGTGCGCGACCCCGCAGCGTGCTGTGCTCTGGCACCAGGCTGTACCCACGAGGAAGGGCTGGTGCAGTGCCCTCGGCACTCAGAAGAGGTTTGGTCAGAATCGTTGCTGTAACTTACACACTGCAAACCTGTCTCTCTCAGTCAGAAGTGCTGAGGAAGGTTAATTGATCCTGCTGTCCTTCACTGGAACTAAATTTCCTATCTCGGATCAGAACAATAATCATTGCAATTTCTTTCAGCTCTCTTCTTGCAAATTGCTTTACTTTTGGCACAACTGAGTTTTGGTGCAGACAAATCTGCTTCTTCCCACTGGAACCTGAGGAGGTTTGTCTTGCAATTTCATGGTACAGTTTTCTCTTGTGTTAAACCAGAGGAGATTTTAATCGTTCACCTGTCTTGCCTTTTCAAAATAATACAGTTCACATTTGTATAGCTTCCCAAAGCCTCTAATAAATTCTGTTCCATCTTTTTAGCTGTCCTCAAAGATTTACAATTTTATCTTTTGATTTTACTAACTGAAAAATGTAACCTTTTGTTACACTGTATTCATTAGTGGTGTGGAAACAACACAGATATTTGTGATATCTATTGTAGGCCTCTTTACAACAGTCATTTCAGTACTCACTAGAGCATGGCAGGAGGCTGCTGAGTACTTTTTAAGAACTGATTTTCTCTGGAGGAAGCTAAGCTGAAGGGCTGAGTTCTTACGTTGGTGTGTTCTGATCCAGGTCATTGCCTACCTGGGTGTTACCAAAGGTACTTGAATGTAGCTGTCCTAGTGCCTCTTAGATCTCTGAGATGGGTGGATGATTTCAGAAGGAGATGTGGTTATTTGTAAGTTTTTATCCTGCCAGGCTGTGGTAGGTGCTCCACCCATCTGCTTTCTAGGGGAAAAAAAAAAGGAAAGATGAAAGGAATCACACAGCAGATATTATGCCCACCTGCTGCTGGCTCACAGTGATGGTGTCTCTCAAAGCATAAACCCTTAATAGGAGTCGGTTGTTGATTTACAGGGAGAAGGAAGGAACAAGGAGGCTGAGATGACAGCTGCAGTATGTTTGTCTGGGATTCCTGGGTGTTAGAAGGCCTGGACTGCAGATACTGTGCTTGAACAATTGGGTCCTTTAGCACATCACTGTCAGGCAAGGGATTCTGAGCAAGTTGCTGTGTACCGTGGGTGTGCAGTGGGCTGATATGACCAGAGCAGGTTAGATTTGCTGTGAGAGAGCTGATGATCTGTGCACTGCATGCAGAGTATGTTGAATTTCATGCAGGATTTCTTGCTGTGCCTGTTCTGTGATTATCACTCCCCACCCCCACCTTCATCGTCTGCTGCCTGGGAATTTCTCTGACACTCTTCAGGATCTGTCATTGACCATAGCAGCATAACAACTAAATACACAAAGTGCATTCCACTGCAGGCAGCAGCTGCAGGTTTCCTTTCTTTTGTGCAATGGTCATTGAGTTGTCTTGCAAGTTTTTTAAAAAGTCTTTAAGTTGCAGAAGTTGCTGAAGACATTCTTGACCAGATTTTGATAACAGAGGTTTGTAGCTCATCTGGCCTTGTAAGCCTGTTTCTTTTTAAGCTCCAAACACCTCTTTTTGGGGAAGGTTTTTTTGCTGCTTTTTTTCTCCCCCTGCTGCTCCTGTTCACTTTTCTGCTTTCTGATTAGAAGCTTCTTATGCACATGAAATAGTTTGTGATGATGTCATGCTGTTTCCAAAATAATCCCCTTTGATGTCTAGTGCTCTGAGAATTTGAGTGATAGTAAACAAATCTACAGACAATAAGTGGGCAAAGAACATTTTTATTCAAGTATTTAGGATGATTGCTTTGTTCTGTTACATCACTGGGCAAATCTGGAAACTTCCTTTTTCTGCTCCTGGTTTTTCATAATGCCCTATTTTGAAACACTGGTTTCAAATGCCCTTCTTTCAGAGCAAATAAGGGTCTGTATTCAGTTCATTGTGTGTCTTGGAGTGATGTTTTTGGAAGTTTTAAAACACCCATACTCAATGGTGATCAGAAACTACCCAATCTGAGTCATGGGATAGCAAGAGAGTACTGGAGATTTAGCACAGGATGTAATTGAAGTGCTAATGACTCAGTTAAAGAATGTGTTAATATTTGGCTATAAGATTTCTATGCAACACTGTAGAGAAGACTGCATGAACGTGAAGGCTTTGGATCTCACGTGAAGGAGGAGATTACTTTGTCCTTTTGACCTCATTGCAGATGAAATTCTGCAATGGAACCATTGCAGAACCAGAGTCTTTCAATTGATTTCAGTGGTTTTGGATCAGGAGTGCAGAAAGCAATCAAAACTAAATGCATATCCATGAAATAATCTGTAAGTCATTTTGGTCCACAGCAGGAAATGGTTTGTGCAAATCTGAAAGTGAAATAATGAAAGGGTTCTTTGGGAGTCAGTTGTATCCCCTAAATATTTACCTAATCTCATATTTGGATAGATTTTAATTACTCTCTGAAGTCCATATACTCGTATAGAAAATAGGCATAGAGAAAGTACATAGTGGAGCCCTCAAACATTCAGGTAAAGAATCTCTGTGTACTTGAATTCTCCTGATGAAAAGCATTGCACAGGCTAGAAGTGGCAAGAGTCAGTAAGTGCATGCTTGCATTGCCCGGTAAGCTGCAGCCAAGAATGGGGGATCACAGAGTGTTTGTGCAAGCCTGTGTAGGAATCTTCACTTTTCCCACTGTGGAAAGGCTTTACCAGTGGTGATAAATACAAAATATTTTCCACAGGAAGAATATTGTAAACTTGTTTCTGTGCATGGCAAATACTCAGAAATCCTTACCTAGTCTCAAATCTCTGCTCAGTCTTGGATTATTTGTAATGAAGGGAGTGGGATTTAATATTCTCAGTGGAGGTGAATGCATGTGAAGGGGGGGAAACCAAACCCATTTTGCACTGTAACAGTTTAAAAAGCCTGAAACTGATCATTTTATGTACTTACTATGCATGTACATTTCATAAAGTCTACCTGATCCTGGGCAGTATCCTGGCTGTTGAGTCAGCTCTGACTTATTCTTGCAGGGAGAATTCAGAGAAGTCTGGGTTTAGTTTATTTTTAACCCCCATGTATGTCTATGTAGGTATTTATTCAAGTGTTTGGGCTTTTTTGAAGATTGGTTTATTCTCTTCAATATTCAGTTGAAAATTACTTCAGCAGAATATTGGGAGAAGTACTGTAAGAAACTTTAGCTCTGTTCAAGGCCTATTGATTCAGTGTTACAAAGCAGCAGCAGTCTCTCAAAACACAAGGGGCTGTAGAAAAACACTAACCTTTCTCAAGCTGAGACTGAAAACACGATGCAGAGTAAATCACCAAGAACCTGTATTTCCGTATGCTGCCCAAGCTTAGCTCATGGTCAGCGATGAGCACTTTGGGTGCCTGATCTTCCTGGGAACTCCCCTGCACTTGCTGAGCAGGAATGGCAATTGCTGGGCTATTTATTGCTCAGACTGGATTTGGTGGAAAATTCGGCCTTGTATGTCATTTAGACTTTGTGACACATGTAGCCTCCCAGGGCCTAATGACTTGTCTGCAGATGGGCTGTTATTTATTACAGTCATGTAGAATAAAATTGATTGTCTTCTAAAATTAATTTTTCATTTGCCTCCAGCTCTGCTTTAATAGAGGACACACAGTTGCCTGTTTGCAGAAATACTGTTTAATCACATTAATATCTCAGCCCCCCAGGCCGGTGAAGATAATTGTACAAACGAACAGCGAAATCTGTATCTTTAACTTCTTTTTATGATTAAATTATGCAAATGACTTATCTCCTGCCCTTCCAAGCACTAATCATCTAATTAGGAATGATGTGTTAAAGGGATGGTTTTGAATCAGAAGGGGAGACTGGAGCAAGCAGAAAATGGGACCTGACAATGAAGCTGCGGAAGGTGCTGTAGCAGTACAAGCTAAATCCATCTATTTGTTCAAAACATGATAATAAAAGCCTGCTGTCCTCTTTCTAGTCTGGCTTTGGCCAGCTTTTTCACAAGGGGATACTTCTTACTGCCATTCTTTGCTCTTCATTTTCCAGGTTAACTTTAAATTCAATTGTTAAGGCTCAAAAATTTGAGTCAGTTAGTCCTTTCTCTTCCGATTCCCATAAGCAAGGTAGTGCAAGTGTCTGTTTGGCTACACTGCTGATTTGAAAGACAGAATAGGTATATGTGTTTTTTGTAGGAGTGCTTGTCATTGTACAGCTGGGTGTTCTGAGCCTATCAGGTACTTCTGTTCATGCATCTCAGTCTCTTGGCTTTGAATATGTAGCTGCCAGTTAAGAACAAACACAGAAACATCCCCCCAGAAAGCCCCCAAACTTTGCCTTTTAATCCCAAATGCAAGTGCCCAACTAAAGAGAACGGCCTCCTCTTTGCTGAAGTCATGGGCATAGTTTGGGGAGTTTCCCTTTGATATGAATGAGGTGCTGCTTGATTTTTGATGTTCAGATGGTCATAAGTTCCTATTTTAAGCATATATTTGCAAGAGAATTAAGTCATTGACCTCTCAACAGCTTAGAGCCCTGCTTTCTATGTTTTCTATTTTATAAGCAGAGTAAGATGGAGCTCTGGGACAGGCTGCCCAGGGAGGTTGTGGATCCCTTCTGCCTGGGGGTGTTCAAGGCTAGTCTGGATGAGGCCTTGAGCAGCTGAGTCTGGTTAAGAGGTGTCCCTGCCCGTGGTGGGGAGGTTGGAGTAGATGATCTCTGAGGTCCCTTCCAACCTGAGCCATTCTATGAATCTGTTTCTCTGATTTTTGCTAGTTGTTAGGTATATGTCATGGGGATTTAAACAGGGGGAAAAAAACCACACAAATTAAATTTGAGAGCAATTAAAATTCTGACTAAGATAATGTGGTTTTTTCTGTGGTTTTTTTTTTTTTGGATGCTTCAGCATAAAAGATTCAAGTTCTGACACTGCTTTCATTTGTCTGACACAGATAGAAATTGCTGGTGGAATGTTTTCATAAGCACTTTGTGGATGGGGAGGCTGCATTTCTTTCTGTACCTCCCAGCAATATGATTGAATTAAATCAGTTTACATCTATCTTTACATGATTTTTTTTTTATCATTATCTCTCCAAAATCCTTCACAAAAGGAAAGATGAGAAGACCTTGTTGAAAAATTCTTACACAAAATATTTGTACTAAGAATGTATGTAGAAATCATTTCAGTGCACAAAACTTAAGTATGCTTTTCCAGTATTATAAGAGACTCAAAGAAGAAAGAATTCCTTTTGGATTAAAATGTTCTGGAATTCACTGTGGGGTTACATCTCAGTGAGGACTTTAAGCAGACCAGTTTTACTCGTGGGGCTATGAGATTCTGTGATACTGAAGGGGAAAATAATTCTAGACTTTAAAGATTTGCTGGATCCAGGTATTCACCACAGTAGAGATTAAAAAAGAGGCTTTGTACTTAGGCTGATACTGTGTGATAATTAATCTGTTTCTGTCTTTTAATTTACAAACAAAAGGATTATATCCAAGTAAAGGGAAGAAAGCTATTACCTGACTATTATTTTTTCCTTTAGTTTTCATTTGTCTTTGTTTTATAATAATCATTCATTCTGTTTGTATGAGTGACTGTCTTGAGGGAGAGTCCATTGCATGGTTCTGATTTTCTGTGTGCTCATCAAGCTTTGTTTTGTTTTCATTCTGTGACAGTGGTTCTGAATGTCATGGACACGATGGGTGGTCTTACTACAGGCAGTAGTTCTCAGCTGACTCTTCTGGGGAAAAGTAACTACATAAATTCATGTGGAAGATTTGCTTCAGGAATGCTTAATGCTTGGAGTATTCTTAACCTGTATGGGATGTACTGCTTCTACCTGTGTAAGCAGATGTTCCTTCAAAGAAATGTTTTAATAGAACCACCAATTAAAGGATCTTTCTTGGGATTTATGCACTTAAACCACTATTCAGTCGCTGCTAATATCTCTCATGCTATTGAAGCCACAATTTGTAACAGGCAGATAAAGTAATCTTTACAGCACTTAAGGTAAAGGCTATTTTAATATGAATCAAGTTGGAGTTATTTATTAAATTGGAATAAATGACTCAACAAAACACTAAACCAGTGTGCAGCTTCGCTGGTATGATCTTGAAGCAAGATCCTGTATTGGTGGCAAGACCTAAGCCAGTTAAGGTATCCAAGAGCAATGAGAATCCTTACAGAGTAGTCTTGAGTGAGTTACTGACTTGTCTGCTAATTTCACAGTGTCACAGAATTATTCCAATCACAGGGCTTGGAAGGGACTTCCAGAGATCATCCAGTCCAACCTCCCTGCTAAAGCAGGATCACCTAGGGCAGGCCACACAAGAATGCATCCAGGTGGGTTGTGAAAGTCTCCAGAGAAGTAGAGTCCAAAACCTCTCTGGGCAGCCTCTTCCAGGGCTCTGTCACCCTCACTGTAAAGAAGTGTCTCCTCATGTTGAGGCGGAACCCTCGGTGTTCTAGCTTGCAGCAGGAAGAGCCTGGCACCTTCATCTTGACACCCACCTCTCAGATATTTATAGACATTAATAAGGTCCCTTCTCAGCCTTCTCTTTTCCAGGCTAAACAGCCTCAGGTCTCTCAGCTTTTCCTCAAGTTCCCCAATTAGTGTAGAAATAAAAATCTAATCCTTTCTGTGGTCTCACTGCAGTGGAGTAATTGACTGTTTTTGAGGAAATGTAATCCTGGCATTGAAAAGAGGTCTGGGGAAACAGCAGAACATTGAACTATCTGTGGCTTCAGACTGTCAGCATACAGTATGTGTGATGCACAGTTCTGGAATTGTGGATAATACCGTACAAAGCTTTGTTTGTTGCAATTCCTTGACTTCACAAGCATGCTGTGACTAATGTCTTCACCCATAGGGGTGAAACTCCAGTTAGATATGCTGAAAGCAATGCAGTCTCGTGCTTTCCACCCCAATAGGATGCACAGTTCTTGATAGTGAAACCTAAGAGTTGCTGAGTGTGGGGTGAGACGCTGGTCATAGTTGTGTGATCGTATCAATGTATTTCCATAGGTCTGCTCTTTCGTACAAGTTCCAATCTGGGCTTTCCAGAAGTTGCTGAACTTGCAATTTTAAAGACTCACAAGCATTAAAGAAGTCACCTTTATTTACCATGGGCCTGTGATTAGCTGTCTGTGACTCACAGTTATTCAAGCTGCAATGTGGAATGATTCTTAAACTGCAGTTGTACAAAAACCTCTGTGGGGAGGTGAATGGGAAAAGCCAGCAGGAACGCTGGGAAGAGCGTGTGCGCCTCCGAAAGTGTGGAGGCTGTACCTAGGCTACTCCTGAAGTGTACACTCTGCCAAACTAATTTCTCTTGGGCATATTCTGCATTTTTTAAGAATTGGGAGAAATTAACAATGATTAAAATAATTAGTGAAGCACAAGAAGGTGAAGTTGGAATTTCAAGGCTGTACAGACACGCAGGTTAATACCTTTCTAAGAATCGCTGTTTTCTGCAGTGCTCTGGGCTTGAGTGTTTACAAACCCTGATTAGCCATGAATAATATAAAGCATAGATTGATAAATGGATAATCTCATGCATTTTGAAGTGGATACTTTAGCCAGTGTCTGAGTTGGTACACTCTAATAGTTCTCAGTTTGTGCACAAGATACTTTGTATTGTTATTGATATCGCAGGAAATGAATATCTAATTTGGCAGCAGACAGCGATTGTTTGGGCCGTGGTGAGAGTGCTTCGGCTGCATTCACCTTTATGGGGCATGCTGGCACATGTGGCTTCTGTTTAATTGGTTACTAAACCTTCCAGCCCTCTGTCAGTAAACAGGATGAAATAGAAATGGGGCACATCAATTTTGGATCCATTTAAATATAAACAGATTGCCTGGGGCCTCTTTATGTATCTACTAAGCAAATACTGATGGTGGGCATAGTACAACTGAATCCCGACTCTTTACCTTGTGTCCCCAAACCTGTATAGGCAGCCTGCCCTTAAAATTAAGTATCTGAAGAATTACCTTGTTAGCAAAAAATGGACATGATCTGGTTTAACATTTCTTTAGCATGGAGCAGTCAAGAATAAGTGTTTGTTAGGAATTACTTGGAAAAGTGTGTGAGGCAAAAAAAAAAACAGTGGTGTGTAGCTGAGTAAATTCAAGGTGCTCTCTGATCTTGAATGTTGTGCAGTTCTGGTCTGCTTCCAGGTATCTGCCAAAGGACACAAAGTCAAGGAGGGAAAAATGGCAGAATGCTGAGTGATGGTTAAGAGCGGCTTGGTAAAGGGTGGTATAAAGCTGTGAAATCACTGGTGGCCTGGAGGAGGGGAACAGGGAGTCCTTGTTAGTTGTTTCTGCTCATGTAAGAGAGGACAGGTGAAATCAGAAGGTGTTAAGTCCCAAAGGAATATAAGCTAACCTAGACATGGTCACCTGTGTGGCTTGGTGGCTGGTTGGCACTACACCTGGTGACATGTATTTAGTTTTTATTTGAGCCTTCAGGTCATAAACAAAGTTGTAAGGCTTGGCTAATCAAATACGCTTAGTTCAATAGCTGGTAAGTAACTTTTCTGTGGTGAAATGTGGGGTGTCAACTCTCATGAGTTCCTTTCAGTCGTACATTTCATTTGCATTCTGTTGTGTTTTTAAGTAACAACATTTGTCCTCCAGCTGCAGCTCCTGCTTGGCTTTTAGAGAGTAAACTGAATGAGAAGAATGTATATTATAAGTAAATTAGATGTGATGCATCAGATGTCAATAGGAGGAATACAACACTGATGTCACCTGAAAAAACACAGTAGTAATGGCAGTGTTTAGAAGAATAAAAGGGTTTTTGGTATTGAGTTCTAAAGCTTACAGGTGGTCTTAAGTGTGTGGATAAATGAGATCTGTCTTTCAAATGTATTTGTCAGCACAGTTAGAAAGAAAACTTTTCTAAGTATGTCCTTTGCTGCATAGTGGGGAATGTAATAATGGACTTACACTAATTAATATTATATGTAATGAGACATTCTAATTTCGATATTGAATCAGAATGTGTTTAATTTTGAGGGAATGAAAATCAAGGCAGCAAGAGTGGTATTGGGTGTACAGGCACTAAGGGAGAGAGGAGGGGGGTGAGACACTGGCACAGGTTGCCCAGGGAGGTGGTAGAAGCCTCATCCCTGAAGGTTTTTAAGGCCAGGCTGGATTTGGCTGTGAGCAACCTGATCTAGTGTGAAGTGTCCCTGCCCATGGCAGGGGGGTTAGGACTAAATGATCCTTGAGGTCCCTTCCAACCCTGGCAATTCTATGATTCTATGAAGCACTTCAGGTGCGAGAGCTTTGGCAATTCACGAGACAGCGTAGTGACCCCTGGTCAGTAGGGGTTTGGGGATTACCATTCCTTTCCATCTTGCTTCCACTCTTTCCTTCTTCATCTTTCAGAGAAAGGAGGAAAAAAAAAAAAAGGTAAATATGATGCTTTCCACAAAATTTTATGCAGGGGGAAAAAACCCAACCCAATGAACCAAAAAAAACAAGGATGGAAAAAAAACAGCTGAACTTGATCCAGAGTTAAAGGAATCTTAGTAACCAGATGGGTCCATATGGTCACTGAGGTCTGTAAAGATGAGAAAGCATTCTGGCTGCCCTTTGAAGAACATACCCCTCTGTATGTAGCAGGTTAAATTGACTATGTTTACGTAGAGGATAATTGCTAGTGATGCTTTTGTGTTGCTTTAAGATCAGTTTTGTGCTAATGATGCGCTTTTTTGGACTGCAACAAGACAGAAAGACTAGCCTGCAGGAGAAAGTGTGTGACCTGTGGTCCCAAATGTTGAGGATCCAAGTTTGTTTATATTTATTTATTTCCCTAATAAAATCTTGGCTAGCTGTTTGCTTTCTAAGTGATTTTAAATTGGAATAGTCAAAAGTGTCTTCTTTGTAAGTAGCCCACTGCAACTAGTATTATGCTTGTCCAGGAAACAATTCTTTAGCTTTAGTAGCTTTAATAAATAAGAATAGCAGGATTAAGAGTTAAACTAATCACATAAGTGATAGTGAACTACTAGAAATAATGAGACTGTTCCAAGACCAGTGTTTTAGTGATTGCAATAAGTTGTCGTCTTGTATAAAACTGATTCAGGGCTCACTGTAGGCAGTGCTTACTGACAGAATTTGTCAGGGAGAATCTAACCATCTTTTTAAGGCCCTAATGTGAGCAGCTGCAGTTATCTCAGGTCAGTGCTAGGACTGTGTGAATGCTGGTCCCAAGATCCTTTTTAATTAGAAGAACATTTCTAGTCTGCTTCACAGTCTGGAAATCAAAATGAAACCAGCAATCAGATCAGTAATAAAAGCCTGGAAATGATAAATGTCCTCATAAATGAAGGCTGGAGCAAAAGGAAGAATGGAATTGCACACAAGCCTAGGTCTGTATGACTTGTAAGTGGCAATCTAAGGTTTTGAACTGGTTTTAAAAATACATCCCAATTTGTCAATATACACAACCATAGTGGGGGGAGAAGGGAACCTTTGTGTTCTGAAAATACAGCTGCTAAAAATAGCAGCGCAAGAAGATAATAGCAAAAAGGAGGAAGGAGAGTGAGGAAAGGCAAAAGCAGTTCATGTTTATCCTAGCAAATGCATCTGACATAATAGAAATTCCCTGGTGAACTAGTGTATGGTGTTATCTCCTTGTTCCTGGGCAGCAGGATGGAGTAGGACTACATGTGAGAACACTGAAGGGGAAGGAAACAATGGCTGGAACAACAACAAAAAACCAAGTAACTTGAGGTTCTTGATCTTGGCTGATTTCTGGTGACTTGGAAGGACCCAGGTGGAATGCTGCCTGTCTCAGTTATAAAAACAGGGCACCTGCAGTTCTGGAGGCTGGCAAAGAAAGCAGGGGGTGGGGTGGTTGGGGATCAGTTTCCTTCTCACAGCCTCTGTGGTGTGAGGACAGAGTACTGTGGCTGAAGTAAGGGTCAGAGAGCTTGGTAACTGAGTTTTGGTAGCTGTTCAGCAGATGGCTTTGTAGATCTTGGCAAATGCTGATTTTGACGTGTAAGATGTTTAGAAATAGCTGTAGCCAGTAAGTCTTCCATTTTAGTTGCACAGACATGATTACAGTTTTAGCAATGGCAAGCTAGCTCGCTTTTTGCATTATTAAATAAAGTCACTTTTAGGCAGATAATGTGTGAATTCTGTAAGGTGGCAGCAAAGACAAAGAATGGTTTAGGTGTTACTGTAAGAAAAAGTTGGAAAGAAGAGGAGCAAAGCTATCTGGGAGAACTGACAATGTGAATTTATTTTGTTTTCCTCCTTGTTACCTTGTTACTGAAAAGCTCTCCTTTTGCAGGATAATATTTTAACCTTGGGTAAATGATTGAAGGTAATGAAAAGAAAACAAGCAACCTGAAGCAAACCACACAACCTTCTTCATTTGTCTATATAATACACATGTAATAATGAAGGAAAGGAATCTCTCTTCAATAATTCATTTTTTTGCAACTGGAGAGTTACTCAGAACCCAGTTTAGACTTTAGTCTGCTTCTAAAAACTGGTTTTTAATGTTTTTATGTGGCAAAACAAACTTAAAAGGAACAGTGTTTCTACATGACATTTATAAAATAATTTGAGATAATCTATCTCAGTGAAGACAATCTGAGAGAATAAGTCATCCTCTTTAGATCTGTGGTATACTTTCTTATGTATTCATATGATCATAGGTTCTTTCCAACCCATATGGTTCTTAAAGACCATCTAGTTCCAACCCCATGCCAGCAGGCAGGCCTAGACCTGGTTGCTCCAGGCCCCATCCAACCTGGCTTTGAACACTTCTAGGCTTGGAACCTCCGTAACTTCTCTAGACAACCTCTTTCTGTGCCTCACCACCCTCAGGAGCAAGAATTTCCTGCTAATGTCTAATCTGAGTCCAGCTTCTTCCAGTTTGAAGCCATTCCTTCCGAACTTTATCAGCGACTGTTTTTTCTAATGTAAAGTATGTATGGAATCTGTGTCATATGCAAGGAATACATTCCAAAACTCCTTTGAGTAGAGCAGCTGTGGTAGAAGAGTAGTGGACAGGGTGTCCAGAAGGCATCTATGTGGACTGAGCAGCCTTATGTATGGTTGTCAACTCACAGCTAATGGAGCATGAGCTGCTTTGATTCTTGCTTAGGTGCCTTGTGAGGAGGTGCTGTGCCTGGCAGGAAATAGTGACTTTTTCTTGAGTCAGTGCAGAATCAGTCTTGCTAATGGAATTAGCTTCTTTAAGACTTGCAGAATTGAGGTTGCATTTTTTGATAATCAGAGGCATTTTGATCTGTAAGAAGTCCCAGGGAGGTGGTGTGCCTAGAGAGGATGGTGTGCTGTGGGTGCAGCATGTTTGATGTATTTTAAGTTTTATTTGGAGTATACACACTGCATTTGTGCTCTGTATGTATAATTCATAATCTAAATGGAACAGTTTTTAGCAAGAATGTTCATTAAGCATAACAAAGTTCAATTTGCATTTCTATGGCAGTTGATGTTGCAGTTATCTCGGGGTTCCCTAAGGTGTAAATTCTCACTCGATGCTGTGCTGCTGACATCTCAGATCTTAATTTTCAGGTCCTTGATAAAAAGCATGAAGATCAGATACCGTGAGGTTCATGGGAAAGTCTGTTGGAATCTGGGATGAGTATTGCAGTGAGTGGTGAGCACTCAAGGTCAAAAGAAAGACACGTCCAAGAAAAATTTAGAGGGGCAGCTCTTTCCTACCCACTGTAAATACGGTGATGTAGAGGGTGTAACTTTACAGACATCTAGATAACAGCAGCCCTATATTGTTAGGGGATGGTGGTGAAAAATATTTCAGTTTCTCCCCCTTGTGTTTTCATCATAACAGCAGCCTTAAATTTTACAGTAAGTTTAAAAAACATCTCTTTATTCACCCAGTGCTAGCAGACTGTAGCTGGGAGTTTTCTTCAGCCTCTGCCCTACCTCAGAATCTTAAGTTGAGAAGCATAACAGATTCAGAGACTGAATTTAGTTATTAGTCTTTCTCCTGAATTAGTGTTTACAAATATTTTGAGTCTTTATTATATGCAAACCCAAGTGGGACTAAGATTGAAAAGCCAAACAAATTGAGCTTTCCACATCTATAGTTAGGTAAAATAAGGTTTTGCTTCATGATATTAAAACAACAAAATACTGTTACATTCTTTGAGCAGGCAGATAATCTTTCTCAGAATGTTCATAGTTCTGTGAATACCCCTACATAATTTGCTTGCTACACTTATGAGTAGGTTTTCAGCCTGGAATTTGTATTTTCTTTTTGTGGTGAGAAGCAGAGAAATAGGGAACAACCCTCTCATCATTTATGTATCGTGACCCAGCATCTCAGAGCCTTGGGCTATTATTTCAAAATCCAATATATTCAAACTTTGGCCTCAGAGAGCAGTAGGATCAGTACACAAGAACAATAGAGTGATAAATATAGATTTTTCATTAAGGGAAAGACTATATCCTGTCATTTTTGAGTCAGTGTTCAAAAGAGAATTTGAGAATTCATAGCCTCCTATAGGCTTTATTTTTGTTGTGAAAAAGGACTTAACAGCCTTTTCATGTTACTCCGAGTGAGGCATTGTTGACACAGAAGTAAAATCTTAGTATATGCTAGAGGAGAGATCCACTAACACTGTGACAGTAATTTAATGCAAGTCAATTTTGAGCCATGCATAATTAGAGGCGTGGTGTGGAGCACTCCTCAGGATGGTTTGTGCACAGCCAGAGATCTACTTGTGGCTGAGTTGGCTTGTTGGGGTAAGCCTCAGCTTCAGGAGCTGGCTTGTCTTTCTTCACCGTCTTCTCTCCTGCAGTGGAAACTTGTTTTGGTGGTCAGTTTGTAGGTGGTTGGGTTCTTTGTAGCACAGACACTAGGGATTGCTAGTACAAAACTGCAGGTGCTGGATGGATAGCAATGCTTTCAGGCATGTGCTGGGGTAATGTACATACATCCCTGTACGCACAGCACCCTCACATGAGAGGGGTTTGTCTGCTTACCTTCTTGAAACCGCTGAGCTTCTGAGAGCCATGAACATGTGGATTGTGTTCTGGAAGACTTTCAGAGTTTAGAAATGTTGTTTTTTTTTTCCTTTACATTTAAACATATTTTTCACTCATTTCCCTAAATGGAGCAGCTTTGATAGTGTACAAACAGTCACAGTTTATGCTGCAAAGGAATTTTGGTGCTGTTTCACTCATTGAAACAATATATAGTCTTCTCTTGAAGCCAGCAGCCTAACAGTTGCTGTTGGAGAAGACACTGAATGGTGAAATGATTTGGTTTCTGTGTTAAATGTAAGAAATGCCTGGTGTTCAGTGGGCTCAGATACCACCAGACAATGCTTGACCTCATCTGTGAATACAGGTGTGCCTTCTCTAATGCAAACCCTTCAGATCTGAATGTAAGCACAGAGACTGGGCAGGGTTTGGTAGGTACTTCGCTCATCTGCAGTGGCTGTAGATTGCTGTCGTACCATTGCGAAGCTGTTTGGTTTGGTGGGAGGGAGGGTGGAGGTGGAGTGATTAACTATGGACTTGCTTTCCCAGCCCTGACAGGGAGATGCTTTATTCCACATTGTTATCAATGAGAAAAGAAAATTACAAAAAATATTATTGCCAAAGTTTTCTGCTTGCTTTTAGCTGACAGGTCTCTAAGTGGATATAGCTTTTTCCACCTGCAATCAAATGCAATAAACCTTCTTCACTGCAGAAGTCAAATTCCTGGGAAAAAAAGAAGTTGGGAGCTCACACTTACACCATAAAACCTTGTTTATTGCGACCATCAGTCTTCGCAGATATGCCCCACAATGGGGTTTGGTAAAGCCATTACAAGGTGCCGTATGAGTTCCATTTGCCTACAGTAAATAGAATGTCAGAAGTGTCAGGGGGAAATAAATATCGGGCTGGTTAAAAGGGAGCAGAGATGGCTCAAAGCATCATTGAGAGGATTGATTTATCTGGCATGCTGTAATGACTGCAGATGTGGATCTGTTATTCTAGATGAGCAATGAATTTGATGAGCTGATAACACAGGGCCAGAGAGGCCTGGTTTTAATTACTGATGAGGAATTTATTTGTGAAGCACTGTGATTTACTGAGGGTTTGTTCTGTTATTGACAGGTGACCTTGGGGCTTTTCTCTTTTGATGAATAAAAAAAGCAGCATTTTTTAAAGGAAAACTGTTTTATCAGTGCTGTGAATACAGCGAGGTCATTTTAGATAGAGTATTGTCTTTCAAACCATCTTCATGTGTAATTATTTTCTGTAGCAGTTGTTAATTGCCTCTCTCATTGAGATTGTCATGTATGCTACACTTGCTACTTGAGAGAGACTAATTTTGGTGCAGGCAATTGCTAGCAAGAATATGTTGGGTAGAACTTTTGTGGTGCCGATCTTCAATAAGAAAGAGACAAATTATCCAAGTATGTTTTGATGGGCTGTTCAGCTTTTCAACTACCTGCCTCATCCAGCATATATTAGTTTTACTGTACTGATTTTCCCCTTGCAGGCCAAAAAAAACCCCAACAATCTAGAAAAGCATAAGGTATCCAAAGGATTTTTTTGTTGGTGGTGGTGGTTTGGGTTTTTTAAGTACAGATACTGCCTAAATTATTTTAAACAGGAGTTTGCTTGAGATTTACATCAGGCCAGACAATTGAGCAGGAAGTTATTGACATGCCCATTTTTTATAGACTTATTTTCTCTCATAAAAGGTATTTTCTTTTTGATGTGTGCACACAGTGGACATCTTAGTGCTGACTTTGGTGCTTAGGCTTTTAATTCTGTTCTGCACAATATTAACATCAGGATAAATCAAAGTAGTGTCTCTCTGAACTGTTAGAACTGTGTGCAGGTCCTGTAGATGTTTTGCAGTTTTCAAGTGCTGTTGGCTCTTAAGAAAATACTTAAGACCCCATGAATAAGAAACTCTTTGGCATCAGCATTTGGTAGGTGACATTTTGAGTAGATCTGGTAATCTCCCGTTGTGCCAGGGAGAGAGGTGGCTCCTGCGCCATGGAGGTAGGAGACCTGTTTTGTTTTCCTTTTGAAAGCTTCCCAAGAGAAGTGGTGTCAGCCAGACATTGCCTTTTTACTACTTCACTGGCCACAATCTTTTAGTATGGAGAAGGCTGTTAATTTAGTATTTGCATTCAGTATAGCTGCTGGAATTGAAGGGATGCTTCTATCTTATTTAACCAAACACCATTATTTGTTGGACCCATTTACACCAAAGTCTAAGATATAAATACCTAGGTGTTCTTTTCATTTGTTGAAGCAGGCTGTCACCAGCTAATGAAATAGGTGGTGCCAAGCAGACAGAATATCTGCTTTTGACCCAATGGTAAGGAAACTCTTCAGCAACATAATGGCAGTTAACTGGAATTTTCTGAGGTAGAAGTAAGGAATTTGGAAAACAGCTGAAGGCTGCACCATGTAGTAATGGGCAGCTGGCTGGAGTTCCCAAACTTAAATGCAGCAAAGCATCACTCAGTGAGTCCTATAGTAGGACCCAAATGAAGACTGCTAAGCTACCAAGTGAGCAGGAAGAAAGCATTATAAATGCTGTCAGTAATGGTAATTGCCAATTATATTATAAAGGGATTTAAATTAACTTAAATAATATTACAGGGGGGGGTTCAGAAAGTGCCTTTTCTTCATTGTTGTTTTTTAGTCTGTCTTAGACTTAATTGAATTTTGTTTGAACTTTTTATATTAATCAAAACCACATTAGGTGTGGAGGAAAAGTGAAGAAAATCAGGACAAAAGAAAAGAGAGGAAGAATGTTCCTTGAATTTTTTTTTTAAAATAATATATCAGGACTTGCTTTTTGATCTATTAGAAAAACCCCCTAAAAGAGTCAAAGATAAGTTGATTAAATGCAGAACAAAACTACCCAAACCAAACACATCAGAGATCCCAAACCCCTTGAAGCAACCACCTCCTCCTCAGTCCTCTAGTTTGGCTTTCCCGTGGTTTTCTATGGAAGGGGAGCAGTTGGCTATTCATGGATAACGTGGATCTTACTCTGAAAACGCACTGGGTTTAGCTCCAGGGAGTGTGCTGCAATTAAACACATCTGACAATTTTAGAGCTACTCATGACTGAAATACTGCAGTTAATAAGAGCATTAAATAATGTTCTGGTTTACAGATTACTGGCTTTAGGTCTTTTTATGAAACTAATTAAGTATACTTCACCTGCAAAACTATTTGCTTAAGTAGCAATAACAACAAAAACTTGCCTTCCCCTTTTCTGTGAGACTTGGTTTTGTTTGTTCAGAGCCTCCTTTCTGCGTATTTTGAGTGTAAGTCACAAATGTTAGGCTTATGCAGCAGCTGAAATTGTAAACTTGGACAGTACAGGGTCACAGGAAAAGTAGTGGTGTGTCTTAATTTATTCACTAAGCAAGAAGTTTGGCTTAGTATGCTGCTGTTTACACACTAGTTGGTTTCTTAGTGTCAACAGCTGTAGATACCATTAGTAGTTTAACAGAGGATTAATACATCATTAAGCCTGCAGTATTTTGGGTCTCATTTGATTTTTCCCAATGTGGTGTTTGGGTTTTTTTGTAGTTGGTTATGGGTTGTTTTTCTTTCCCGGGGTTTTGTTTTAGTATTATTGAATAAAGCTGGCTTCTTTTTGGCCTCTCCCTGCATTGAGTGTCTTGCAGCCTTTATGTATGAAGAATGGCTTCAGACCTTTGGAAAGTATCCTTGAAGCAAATGACAGCATACTTCTTTATCTTCTTCAGTCAGAAGTATTGACTGTATCCATGTGAAAGGGCTGCTTTGCCAGGTACAACAGCACTGACAGATGCAGTGAAAGTCATGGGAGTTGCCTGAATTTCCAGTATGCTTTGAAAAGCAATCTTAACATTAAAAAGATAAAGGGCTATGCACAGGCTCAAGAGGCACAGTCATGTCCTCAGATTAGCTGTTAAATTCCTTTTCAACTCTGTGGTGTGAAAAATATCTTTAGTGGGGCTGTGACACTCGGAGCTTTGTGTGTTCTGCAGTTACAGTGGATTTTGGTTTGCTTCTGCTCAGTGCCCCCACATTGTTACCCTGGGATGCAGGGGTGGACATGGTGAAGACTGGTGATTTGGCAGAGAGGCACAGGCCTGTACAGTGCCCTAATTATCCTCTCAGCAAGTCACATATGACTTCAGAATACTACTAATATCAGGGAAGTCCCACATTAACTTAAGGGCTGTTTGCTGTAAGGTTTTCCAGGAAGGATTTGGTCATTTACACGCAGTGATTGCAAGCCCAAATCTTGGTCTGGTAGGGAACCTGCACCTGCTGAGGGCAGTTGTGTTTTGTAATTGATTTTGACAGGAGATGACTGCATTGCCATCCCATGTTGTCAGGCAGTTGCAATGCTCTTTATATCTTCCCCCCCTCCCCCCTTCAAAGCACTTCTTAGATAGCATCTTAACATGCAGAATAAATATAACAGATTTAGCAGACTTGGAAGTTTTTACAGCTTCTGTGGGACTAGGCTGAGCTTGGAAACAATGCTCCAGAAGACACATTCCTTATTGCTGCTTTCCCCGAGTGCCAATCTGTGTTGTGTCACTGGAAGTAGCAAGGGTGAAGAGGACAAATAAGCTGTTGTATAGAAACTTGGCTTGTTTAGACCAGTTCTTTTTGCATTTTTGTGCCCCTCATGGATAATTAATGTAGTTCTTATTTTAAGGTGATAGTCTCCTCCTCAATTTCTTCTGGCTCTCATAGGAAAAGTTCTGTGCTAGTTGTGTGTGTGACAATAATTACTTCTGGAAAGCTGGCATTGCAAATGAGCTGAGAGTTCTCCTAATTTCCTGCCCTTCTGTCAAAGCCATTTCCCCCTTGGTGTAAGGGTGTTGGTACTTCTCTTGCAGCCCTGGACGGCCACTTTGTAATCGGCATTTGATACCTGCAGCTTCCTTGCCCGTCAGCCAGACCACACAGCATGGCATTATCCCCAAACTTGCTGAGGGTGCCTCACTGCCACTGTCCGTGTCGCTGACATGTTAAACAGCACTGCTCCCAGTAATGAATCCTGAGGGATGCCACTTTTCACTGGTCTCCGTTTGGACACTGAGCCATAGATGGGAACTCCGAGTGTGGCCAGCCAGCCAGTGGGCCCCCAGTATGGACCCCTCAAGTCCATACTTCAGGCCAGTGGTAGAGTGTAAAAGAAGCTGTCCTTGCAAGAAGGAAATACAGACTTTGTTCTGACTCAGAATGCTCATTAAATAAGTGCTCTAGTTGTAAATCTGTTAGTGGGTTTTGTGGTGGTGGTAGGGTAAAGCTGAGATGCCCACATGATGGTGCTTGCCACTAAAATTTCCTGGCAGCCCTCTCATAGAGCATGCTGCTCTCTGCTCCAGAAATTGACTTTTGAGGAAGAAAGTATCTTATTTTTCTCCCACAAAAGATACTTGGTTAAAATGCTAAAGCCTACTTTGCTCTGTAGGTTGCCCTTAGGTGTAAATCGTGTGTATATCTATGTGTAGCGGGGGCTCTCTTTGCTAGGCTGTGCAATGTGTGACAGTGTCAGCTCAGATACTTGAATTGCCCTCTGCTGTTGCTGCCTGACAATGTGCAGGATGTAGCAGGCACAGTAGAGGGCCTGTGAGGCAGGTAATAAAAATGATTTGGAATATTACTGTCTCAGTAGCAATGTCTGTCTGAAGATGGGCATAAAGCTTCTATTATGCATTGTAACAGTCGATCTTGAAATGTTTGGTTTCCTATTTGATTTGAATGTGCATCACATTGTATTTTCCTAATGCTTATATGCAATCATACATAGATGCATATAAGGATTTTTTTTCCTTTTTGAATGCTCAGCTGAGAAATACTGAGGTCTCACCCAGTGCAAGAGTGAGTATGGACCTGCCTGCCTCAGCTGATGGCACTCAGCCATTAGAGTGAGTTCCTGCATTTGTCATAATTAATGTGGAAGCCTCAGAAAAGAAATTAAGACATGTAAAGCATGTTGAAGCTGGAGATGTGAAACATACTTAACTGTTAATATCTGGTGGGCTGCACAGTGCTGTTTAAACGTAAATAGCCAGTCTGTTTCAGGTCAGAGTTGCTCCTGGTGATCCCTTTATCCTGCCCTTTAGAACTATATTGCAATTGAACAGTTCTCGGCAGGTAAGGAAACTGAAGCTGGAAGCAAACAGTTTTTCCCAATGAGGGTGAAGAGAGTTTAGCTAGCTGGGATTAAAAGTACTGCTGATCCTGCTGAAGTGAGATATCCAGGGATGTCATGGTGCACAGCAGGGGAGCTGCATAAAGGTGAAAGGAAAGTCTGTACTTGCTGCGGAATGAGAAGCTGAACTGTCACTTCAGTCACACTTAGATCTGGTTCTGATGTGACTCTGAAGTCACTGGTGGCTTATCAAACACACAGCTGTGTGGAATGAAGCAAATATGGTTCATGTTGTCTGGGGAGTTTTGTTGATCCAGTAGAACTTGTTTCAGCTGGTTTTGTCAAGATCTCTCTAACTTTTTGAACGGTGTTATCGGACAAGGGTGCAGGAGTGCTGCTTGCTTCCCAGAGTGCCTGGTGTGCTGTTGTGTTACTGCTCTGTGGGTGGTACTTTGTAGAAATTCCAAATTATTTTTATTTGCACAGTTAATAAATTCAGAGATGCTTTGCTTAGTTACATTTTTGTATCAGAGACGGCAGTCTTGACTGCCAAGTATTTTATTGTAGTTCCTTCATCATTACAAGATCAGATTATCATCATCTGAAAGGAACAGTGACCTTGCCAAGTGTAGGGAGAGGAGCTGGCTTGCAGTATTGACAGCTTTTTGATCTCAAGCTGAGAAGCAGCACACGCTTCCCTTTGCAGATGCTGACTTCTGTAACACAGCAAGTGATTCCAGCATTGCATAGGCAGAGGAGGATTTCCAGAGAAATCAAATCAGCCAGGAGTACCTGTGGAGCTTGGATTGCAGCTTGTGTGGCTGTACAAAGCCACAAAATCTCTGCTGTATCTGCACTTGGGTTTGAGCTGCTCCTTGCTTCTGTTGAGATGGAAGGTAAATATTTTCTTGACTTTGCAGTCTTGTCGCCCATATGGGACCTCTGTTTTCAAATGTTCTGGAGGTGGTGTTCACATACCTTGCACAGAAGTAGAGGCCTGCAGTTGGGTTTCCTTCTTGATGCTGTATTGATGGTACTGTTGGAAGGTATGCAAGATCACTTTTGGGGCTATCTGTATTTGAAACAAACTAAGTCATGGCTTGGGAACATTAACTTGGTGTAGAGGGGGATATAAGCTGCCAGCCTGGAAGGTGGGTGGGTGTCTGTGTTCTTGCCAGTGTGGTGTGCCTCTTTTTTTCTCCTGGTGAAGCTTGCATTTATTCACAGGTATAGTGAGTGTGGCTGACTTAGTTTGAACTGGCATGGATGTGACTGTGCAGTTTATCATGGAATGGGTTGCTGTACTTTTAGGCATCAACAGTGCCTCAACAGCACACATCCCAGCCTAGGGAGATAGCCTAGAAATGAATACTTCAGAAATTCCAGATTCAAATTTAGTTTGAAATTAGAGCTGTTCAGAATCTTGGGGAGAATGTGGCAAGAAGCACTGTGAATGCTGATGTGTGGCATGGCTGGGTTAGGGCTTCTTTAATTCTCTCTGCGGTGTCTGCACGCACTCAAGACACATGGAGACACCTTTCTGTAGGTGTGCTTCTGGTAATTTCCATGTGACAGCTTTCTAGAAATTTAATTTCAATTGTGTTAAGATTGATCAGATTTATTTTACCAAGCACACCTCTAAAAATTACAGTTTAATGTAGTGTTCATTTCCATAATGTAGAAGTGACTACTAGTAAAGCATGCAGCTTTGCAGAGATCATCTTTAAAATACCCTCATTATTGGCATCACCAGTAACAGCTCAGATGGGATAAAGCAGCTCTGTTTATAGACACTCTCACACTCAACATAATCTCATGTTCCAAGTTTTTTGTCGCTACATGAGAAGTCATTTTTGGCTGGTGTCATTACTTTCAATTTCTTTCAAGTAATTTCCCCCCCTTTGTTTCACAATGAAATCCATCCTGGTTGAATAGTTAAACTTTCCCTGGATTTGGAAGAGGCGAAAAACGTTACAATTTCAGGAGCCTGGTTTTGCTCTTTTTCTAGCGAAGGAAACGCAGAAATGCATTCCTTTGATTCAGGATCTCACGTTGGTAATGTTTGAGCAGATAGTGGATATTTGTGGAAATATCTGTAAGTCTTAAAGGTTTCACAACTTCCATCACAGACCCGTGTTACTATGGTAAAGTGGTGTTCACTCTTTTGACAAGTGTGACACTTAAACCACAGAATAAAAATAATACAAACCACATAATACACAAAGCGAGGGGGGAGTTGTCTGTGCAGACAGTTTGTTGACACTTTGTTGGAAAAGATTTCTCTGATCTGTTTGTTGAGTAGGATCAAAAATACATCTGAATTGGACAGGGCTGTGAACGTTTTGTTGGGGATGTTGCTACATATACATGCTTTCTAAATCCAGGCTTAGCTGGGACAGGTTTAGGGCCCGATTGTTAAACAGAGACTGGCCAGGCCTGATGAAATGCCAGGAGCTTGTTAGAAAACGCAGAATCTGACACTGACACACTTTTTTTTAGAATGAATATCTTGAGTCACAGCTTTCTGGGAAGATGCTAAGAGGTAAGGTGTGCAGTTCTTTTCACGCTGGGGAGAAAATAGCGTGGTGGGTTTCTTCCTTCTGAGATTGTTTTCCAAACTCGGGTGCAGTGAAGACAAAACCGTGCTGGCTTTTGCTTCGCGTAGGCTGTCAAAAATGACACCCAGGAAGGGTTTTTTCCCCCCCTGCTGCAAAATACAAAACTCTGCTTATAAAACCAATGCTTTAATTTTTTTTTTCGTGTTTGGAGTTGGCAGTTATGCAGTTGAACATTTGTGGCTGCCCCCTTTCCTAGGGGCTGGAGGCTGAGGACATCAGTGTTTGCATATAGGGTGGACTCTGGACAGCCCAAGAGATTCCTCCCTCCTTTGTCGTCCCTTTTCCTAGCAGGGTCTGCGTTTAGGGCTCTGAGCCAGAGCAGCTCAGTGTGGATGTTGTTTTGGAGTCTTTTGAATGTGGATGTGAAGCAGTTTGTCTGTCCTTTGCTTCGCAAGAATTCTCTTCTGCACAAACAAAGCGGCAGCTATGAAGTAGCCTATTTGTCCTAAAACTTAAGAAAAGGAGGGGGAGGGAGTGCTGGGACCCATCTTTATAACAACAATCAGCCTTTGTAAGGTTTCATTCCAGGCTAATGGCTGGTGAAATTGTTCTGGGTAGTTAAAATGAAATGAAATGAATTAAAGAACATGAAGGAGAGCAAGCAGAATGGTTTATTGCTTTTCTTTGAAGGCACAATGGCTATACTCTGTCTCTTTTTGTTACTCATATCTGTGTGGCGGATATTTAAAGTCAGGGTTTTGAATAGCACGATGGCTAAATGAGGGCTATAAATCGAGGGCTATGGTGCAAAATTCTAGTGCTAGCAAGTACTAAAACACAATACCAAAGAGGCTGGGGTCTAAAATAGTTTTAGACTGATGCATATGCAGACGTAAACCCAAACCCTACCAAAAAAGCTCCAGAAAAGACTAATGATCAGGTTCACAAAAAAGGAAAACAAATATTTTAAACGAGTTAATGCTTTCCATTTATGCTGGAATGTTACTGGGAGTTCCTTAAAAGCTTGAAAATCTATACCTAAGTAATTTAATTAAGTGTGAAAAACAAAGTAGCCAAATATTATTATTAATGGGAGAATGTTAAACTGTCGAGAGGTTGATGTATAGTATTTCAGTTTTTTACCTACATATTTAGCTGAAAACCCCCAGCACTAAAAAAAAATAAGTTTTAGCTTGTGGATAGCAATGCAAAAGTTTCCCAGAAGGGGATAATGCAGCTTAGAAAGCACCTGGTTTAAGACTGTTGTTACACAGCTGCAAAAATAAAGTGTCATATCAGGTTGGGGTCACGTTTGTCTAAGAAAAACTAACAGGAGGATTTCTATTGTCAACACAGGAGATGAGCAGCACGATAACAGCAAATTATACTCTCTGATCCACCCCTCTGTTATAGGAGTGACTAGAGATTAAAGCCTCAGCCAGGAATTTCATTACTCTGATACATTTTTCACAAAGGCAGTATTTGCAAAAATACAGGCAAAGAAGGGTCAGAAATGCTCAGGAAAGCACAAGCTCATTTTTGACTGTGTGTATGCACACAGGCATCTGTGTGCCACTGCAAGTGTATTTAGAACCAAAAAGGGTGTGTAAGCATCAGGTAGTGTCTGTGCCTAGGTGCTGGGCTCCATGATGTGCACATTTGTTACCATTCAATTCATGTTATATGAATCATAGAATTGTTTTGGTTGGAAAAGACCCCCAAGGTCTTTGAGTCCAACTGTTGCCCTATCACCACCATGGCCATTAAACCATGTCCCAGAGTGCCATCTGAAAGTTTGGAGGCCTTTTGGCTTGTAAAAAAAATGTTTACTCCCAGGGAGATGAAAAGATTATCATAACCATATAAACTAAAGTAGAATTTATAATGGTATGAGTTAATAAAAATGAAAGGTTTTGAGGGGGTGAAGAGTACACAACTTAGTTACTCTTCAAATAGGAAAAGTTTATGAACAGTCCCAGTTTTATTGCCAATTAGTTATGCAAAGCTCAGAGTCTGGGAACCTCATTTTCCAGGCTTGTAATAAACAGTAGCACTGAAGGTCTTTGTAGTCGAGCATCCATGAGAGATTGCAATGTGGAGGCCAGCTCTCTTCCCCTGACAAGCTGGTACATCTGGTGCTTCACAGCTCTTCTTCTTGGTCTTAGAACTTGCCTCTGCTCCAAGGAGCCTTCTCTACTCCCAGCTGTTGTTCTCGGTGTGCCAGAGACTGGCTGGCTGGATCCAGCAGACCTGTTGCAGTGCTGGTGAGGTACCTTTGTGCTCTGGTTTCTCACAGGGTTTGCATAACACTGAGCTAACCTCCATGGATCCCACTGGAGCTGGACTTCTACCGTGGCATGGATGGGCACCATCTCTTCCTGGGTTGTTGAGGTTCACTCAGCAGTGGATGGGTTTTCATTTGCCTCACCTTCTTACACCAAAACTCAAGGCATTTTTCCCAGGGATTTGTTTTTCTTTAGTATTTCATAGTGACTGTCTGCCTGCAGTGAACTGTAGACATAGCTGATCTACCTTTCAACTAGCTAGCTAAGCTTCTTGCAGCAGCTAACCTACAGCTGTTCATTGCTCAGTACTGCAGAACCTGTGGAGAGTAAGACATGTTAGACTTTGTCAAGCTCTCTCCTAGTATGGTTAGGCTGCTGCTTGCTTTGCCTGGAGTAAAGCTGCCTCGGGTATTTGTACTTGGAAGAGCAGTAGGTGTGTGTCCCTGAACATAGTTATTACAGCCTATGAAATGGCCCATTTTTTTACTGGCTGCTGGTGTATTTCCATAAGGAGCATGTTACACTGGGCTTGTGTTTAATAAAATCCTTCACTGCTTCCCGCTGATTGTATCTTTCTTGGACAAGAATGGCTTGCAGGGCAAAATGAATGAGTGGCTTTATGCATAATACAAGAGTATCAAATTAATCAAAATGTAAGGTGCTTTCTGCTTTTAATACTGACTAAATATTTTCCTTGCAGAAGTTGGTTGAGTTGGCTGCAAAATAGGTTGTTAAAGTGTCTTTTTTTAACTCCT
Organism: Dryobates pubescens; assembly: GCF_014839835.1. Taxonomy (NCBI): domain Eukaryota; kingdom Metazoa; phylum Chordata; class Aves; order Piciformes; family Picidae; genus Dryobates; species Dryobates pubescens. The sequence goes on along the minus strand of NC_071629.1, from coordinate 2,192,921 downwards.
CATTTGAAAACCCATTTGCCTTATTGTTTACAGAAAAAAACCCACTCCCCACCACCCTGGTCCCAGCACATGCAAACCCTGAGGAGGAGGAGTGGGAGGAGTGCAGTAGTAGGGTGTATGTTTATGAGGTTTAACTGACTCTGGGAAGCTATGACAAGTACTGAAGGGTAATGAAAATGAGGAACTGATGACTTAAGTTTTTGGGGCTTCTAGCCTGCACCTTCTTAAGTGAAGGACATTTGGCCCATTGAACCAGACTCTTCCAGTTTTCATTGCAGTCAAAAGCCACTGCTGATGTCCTGAAGAGCTGGTGGTGGAAAATGGGAGCCCTTTCATACTTGAGGGCTTTTTAAAAGAAGAAATACAAATGACTCAAAGCTTTCTGCTGTCCATCAAGCCACTGGTGGGGTGGTGTAGCACAGTTAGTGGTACAACCACTGTACAACAACCGATACCTTCGTTTTGGTTAAGTAAAACACTTGGAGAAAAAATGCAAGTAGCCCATGGATTAGGAGCTCCATTTCTACCTTCCCCCCCCCCCCCCCATATACTTTTAATCTTTGTGCAACTCTCCTTTGAATAACAAAAAACCTTGGCATATTGCAGCATGCATCCCTTAAGTTGCTTTCCACATTCCTAGTACTGCTGTTGTCTGCTCTGTGAAACAAGGAGCTTTGAGATGAGCCCGTCTCCTCTTCTCAGTATCCCCAGTCATTCAGGTGCTTCACAGGGATTTATTGTTGACTTTTGGACAGTTTACAGTATTGCCAGGATTCTTTTCTGATGTGTTCCTATACCTTTGGTAGAAGTAATGACAGTAGTGATGCACTATTCAGCATTAACATATTTAGACAAGGGTTAATGTCACTGATGAAATTCTGTAATAATGCAATGAATTCACAGTAATTTAACACAGAATAAGGAACTTAGAATATTGATCTTTCTGTATTACTACATTTGCTCTCAAAGGTAGATGAAGCATTAACACCCGGGACTGCTGCGTTGATCATAACGTTGTCGCTGAAAGACCACTGTAAAAGCCTAGTGGCTGGGAGTTTACTTCAGCCTTCCTTCAAATAAGGTGATTGACTTGCTCAGCAGTGCTGAGGCTGGAAGAACGTTTCAACAAAAGGCATGTACCAAATTCTGCCTTGACCATACAGTAGGAGTTTGCCACTGATGGTGACATGAATTTTCCAGTTGGTGAGCATTTATCAGGTGGGCTTCCTGGGGCGATGCTCCAGGCTGCTCTTAGCTGGTGTGTTCCATTGAAAACCAGCTTCATGCAGTGTGTGTAGGGATAGAGGTACTTCCAGATGTCTCTTTTAGAAATATTTGTGGTGGTTTGTGCGTGGAAATGTGACTCAGATATGTCAGGGGTTGCCAGTGATGATCAATTTTGGGGTACCTAGTTGGGCATCTGTTGGGGGGGAAGTGTTGAGAAGATAACTTTTGAAAGTAAGGCCTGTTTTTGTGGTGGGTTTTTTAATGAATAGTTATTTGCCATCTTTGGTGGTAAGCCTCATGACATATTTTCAGTTCTGCAATTGTTGTTATAGTTGTGATAGTCTCACTAGGTTCCCAGATTTCCCTGACTGTACTTCAGAAGTTGTATTTGTTGATTTCAACAACGAGTTTGCATCTGTTTTATTCTTTGATTGCTGGGTTTTTGTTAAAACACAAAAATCTTGTGACAGCCTTTCATTTAAATTTTAAATCTCTGTGGTTGTGGAAAATAAGAGTTCTAAAGCAATTTTTGTGAAAGAGGGAAATACTGAATTCGTGTAGTGAGTGGTCAGGAATGCAGAGAGCTCTGCAGCAAGAACTCCCACTCTCTTCTGCCACTTTCCTTCCTTGTGCTGTTTCCTTTTTATTCTTTTTAAACAAGTAAATCTGAAATGAATGTAGGGAGTGCTAGGAAGGTAGGAAATGGAAGTAGTAGACATTTAATACTGGCAGCAGTTTGTATTCTTTACACAAACCCTCGTGTTAAGATGCAAAGAAGTGAACCAGATGAGTGGAAGAAGTTAGTGTGATACAGGGTTTGAAAATGGTTCTGAATTCCACCCCACTTTTTCCTGTTCCTCTAGAGCCCTGAAACTACCTTACACTGTTTAAGGCCAGATGTTGATTTTTGACTCTAATGGTATGGAAAACATTTAAGAGTAGAAAAGGTCACGTGGCTTACATCTTTTATTTGGCCTTTTTCTTTCTTTTGCTTTTAAGCAGTTTAGCAGAAAGCAATTAAGAGAGCTCATTCTAGTGGCTAATCAAAATCACAAACCAAAACACAAAATAAAGGCAAAGTATAAATTAGTGCTACTGAAAAGATGCTCCCAAACCAGCTGTGCTTACATACATCAACTTTACGTTATTAACTGCACCATTTCTCCAACCAGTGTGTTGTCAGCACAGCGGAATGAAGCCTTCATCTTTACCCATTATTTCCTTTCACAAAAACTAAAATAACTTCATCATAAAATAAGATGGGAAATAAAGTCACTGTTGAAAATGTGCAGTTTCATTCAGATTTGTATTTGTTTAGTAAAACAAAACAAACCACCAAAACCAAGCCCCAAAATGGTGCAAGTGTGTTTGAAGAGTTTGTTTAAGAAGAACTGCAGGGCTTGGGGAGATAAAGATGACAAATGCGTGCAGGCGATGGCAGAGCTGTTAGCCCCCCTGTTGGGGCTGACAGATCAGCCCAGAAGTGGCATCAGGGCAGGGAGACATCAGCCTCAGTAATGGAGAGATGTCTGTGGGAAAGATTGCTCTATCACGGTGATGGGTTCCTCACATGTTATAAATCTGGGATTGTTCTTGCCTGCCGCAGAGATGAGCAGCCCTTTCTCCTTCCCAGAATGAAATGTTGGGGAGAGAAAAGAACAGAAATGAAAACCAAAAGTGAGGGAAGTTATCTTTTTAACATAAATCTCTTCTGGAAACAGTATCAGACCCATTAGTGATTTGAAAAACAGCATCGTGCCAGTCCCCTCCCTGTGCATGGAAGGGAACCAGCTGCTTTATGGTATCTCCTCTCTCCCTTCCGCTGTGCTTTTAATCTGGGTGCAGTAGGCGGTGGACTGCTCTAAATTTCTGTGTGAGAGGTGAGGTCCAAGGTGATGACAGCTCAGGGAGCTGCCACCTATGCAACAGTGAAGAGCTGGGAATAGGAGATCCTGTTTGTTGCTTTCAGACTGTGATAAGGGCCAAGCAAGGTGTGAATGTCCAGTCCTTCCTGCACCAAGAAGGGAAGCCTCTGACCAGCAGTTTCCAGAGTGCCCAGGAGCAGTGAAAAAGTGATCCTGTGGCATGCACTCACCAGGGATGTCCTTGTCTTGCTTGGCTGGCTGTGAGAAATTTCAGGCTGTAAGTGCTGCCTGTGAAAGCTGCTTTTTTTCTTCCCTGTTGCCATTTTTGCATCCTTTGTGTACTTTGTGTAGCTCAGTTTCATCTTGTATGAGGAAGGTCTCTAAGAGGGTTTGCTTTAAATCCTTCTGATTTGATTTTTGGTTTTTTTAACTGATTGTTCAAAATGTTTTGGGAATCCTGGCAATAATGCTTGTGGTTCTGTTTTGTTTAGATGGAGGCAACACTGGTGAACTGCTAGGTTTTTGTTGCAATAGTAAGAAAATAGTTTGAATCCTTCTTGTTCCTCAATACAGACAGATACACAAACATAAATTATCTTGGCACATTTCTCTGGGCTTTAATTAAGCTTAGGTAGCTTGTCAATATAGATTTCATGGTAGGAAACAGATACGTAGATGTAATCATTTATCTAATTTGCAAAGGAGGACTTGAAGCAAAATTTGTTATTAAATAGAATTCAAACCAGGCAGAAAAGTGGATGGTTAGTTATAATGTAATATGGTTTTACATGAGTAGATGCTGCTAGCCTGACTTGAAAGCTGTGTTTGCTAAGATTACTGATTTTGTAGGAAGGGTTGCCTCTGCTACCTGGACTTCTGTAGGGCATGTAGGAAATACCTGGTGTAAAAAAAGGGGGCAAATGGCTTAGGGATGTAATTAAAGCTGTTCCAGGTAGGGGCATTCTGGTGTCCTGAACAAAGGCATCAATACTTGTGCCTTTCAGGAAGCCTCACTTTTATCTGGATAATTCTTGGTACCTAGAATTACGCTTGGCTTTTTCTTCACTCACGTTGGAAGCTGGCAGCAAGTCACCAGTGTCTGATGGATGATCTGCTCCTCAGTGAAGGCAGTACAAAGCCTCTGTACCAGCTCAGAGCAGTCTGGTAAAGGGGTTGTTACTCAACCTTAACTGCTTTTAAGCGTCTTATTAAATGTTTCCCTGTTTTTTCTTTGCTACTTAAAAGTCTTCCTGCCTTCACTGACCTCTGTATACTATCTCTTCCTTTAGTCTTTTAACTGATTGCCCTGTCTCACCTAATGTTTCAGATTCTTGTGCCCCTTCTCATTTGTTCTTTCCCTGATATTTTCTTATTTGTATTTGTTGTTCAAGTGTTTAGTTTACATTGCTCTTTTTCACTCCTCAATGAGCTTTGTGGGTTTTTTTTTGGGTGAACATTCTTTTTCTTTAATCTGTTCAGAGAAGAACAAGAAGGTGAGCTTGGTGAGCATGAAAATATTAGCACTGTGTTTATCTTTTTCTACCTGCAAAAGAGTATGAAGTGTTCAAGTCATAATGAAATAAAGGACAAATTCACTCAAGTTGGGCAGCATGCAGGAGGGTGATGATGAGGTCTTGCCTTCACAAGCAAGCTGATGATTCTTGTGCTTGAGGTTGCACGGAGCACAAACGAACAGGCTTGATGTTAAAGAGATTCAAACACTTGCAATTCAGTGACAGCGGACTGGAAAAAGGTTCCTCAGAAGCACCCAGTGGATGAATGTGTGTGTAGGGAATGGAAGAACAAGAGTCAGAGAATGGCTGACTTCTCTAGGTCATCTGATCCAAACCTCTGCTCAAGCAGGGTCACCCGCTGCAGGGTGACTTGCGACCGATGAGTGAGTCTGGTGCCTGCAGTGTGCACGTGTGCTGTTCTTGCAGTTCTGAGTATTCTAGTTGCATACAGTGAAACCCTCTGTGGTGAAAGTGTGGATATCTGATTTTAAAAGACTGGGCAGTTGTGCTTGATTACACCTATTGATTTATCCTTTAGAGGCATTCCAATAATTTGTTCAAACTTTCAGTTTCTAAGCTGTCTTAGTCCACTCTTCTCTGGCCCGTGCTGCTTTTAGCCATGGGACACAGACCACAGATTTCTCTTTGATGTGTTAGTAGAACTGCTGAAACTGGGGAGAGCAGATGGGTAAGTGGATAAAAACCAGTGAATAGTAAACAGCAGTTTTCATGTTTTGTCTTTTTAGACAATTGTTTTATAAGCATTAATGTAACTTCTGAGATTTCCAAGCAGATGGTGGTTGTTCAGCTCCTCTCGAAATAAAGCAGAACTAGGCTGCTTTATTCACCTCTCGGTTTGCCAGCCCCTGTTGTTGTAGCTGCCTTCTGCACGGTTCCTATCTCACCAGCTTTGGGAGTTTTTCCTGCTCTTCGCCCCAAGTTTTGAGGTAAATAATGAAATGTTGTCCTACCATAAAAATTTCATAATCCTCAAGTGATTTAAAGTGCTTCATGATCTGAGATTGATGCCACAAGGAGTACTTTTCTGTAATACAGTTAAAGGCATCACGGTCTAGTTGCCAGAACTAGGAGTCAAGGAACTTGAGTCTCATTGCTGGTCCTATAAATGATTCGTGTGGTGACCTTGGACAAATCACCTAATCTCTTTGTGCCCCTGATTTGCTGGTTGTGAAATGGGTCTACTAATGCTCATGTAGCTTCATCAAGCACAGCGTGAGGAGTGCTGTGTACCAAATAGATTTGCCATGAGGGGACATCTTAAGCCTATAAATTGCATATCATGTAAAATTTATTTGCTTATCTGAGTTTATCTTTACTGGGAGCCTGGAACAGGAGTGCATAAACCTGTGTGAGCTTTCTCATCAGTTTGACTGTTCCAGGTTCTCACCCTTTTCCTGCAGTGGATTCGGACACTTGCATCCTCGTTGGTGTGCGTTTTCCGTTTTAATCCACTGGAATTTACTTGATGTATTTGTCCAGTGGATGGTGCCTGTTCAGAAAGCAGGGTTACCCAACAGGCCAGTTGCTGTGTTTTAAAGTACATACATTATAGAAGCAACTTCAGTTTGCAGCTCTTACATTCTGCAGGGGATCATTTTTTTCACAGTTATGAACCTGTCTTGTACTCACATCCTGCATGGGAATTGCATATGTAGACTACCTGTATTGACCTGTTGAAGGTAAAAAAGGCAAGGAATGCAGCTTAAAATAAGGCCAGGCAGATTCTGTAGGCAAATAGAACTTCCTTTGTTTTGTCTGATTCTTTTGGGATTTGCTCAGCTTCAACAGCTGAGGATTTTAAGAAGAAAGGGTTAATACTATGAATGTCATGCAATCATTAATGCTGGGAAAAAACTTTAAAATTGAGTCCAAATGTAACCCAACTACTATGACCACTCAACCATGTCCTGAATCACCACATCTACAGCTGCTCGAACACCTCCAGGGATGGTGACTCCACCAACTCCCTGGACAGCCTGTTCCTATGTCTCATCTCAGTAAAGAAGTTTCCCCTGATGTCCAATCTAACCCTCCCCTGGTGCATGACTTAAGCCCATTTCCTCTTGTCCTATTACTAGTTACTTAGGAGAAGAGAGCAACACCAGCCTCATGTCAACCTTCTTCCAGGGAATTGTAGAGATCAGTAAGATCTCCCCTCAGCCTTCTCTTGTCCAGAGTAAACAAACCCAGCTCCCTCAGTCGCTCCTCTTACTCCATGTGCTCCAAACCCCTCACCAGCCTCATTGCTCTTCTCTGGACACCCTCCAGGACCTCAGTGTCTGTCTGATACTATGGCTGCCAGAACTGAACTCAGTATTCAAGCTGTGGTCTCACCAGTGCCCGGTACTGAGGTGCAATCCCTTCCTTACTCCTGCCAGACACTGTTTTTGATCCAGGCCAGGACGTTGTTGGCTTTCTTGGCCACCTGGGCACACTGCTGGCTCATGTTCAGCCACTCTTCGCTAGCACCACCAGATCCTTTTCCAGTTTCACAATGAAGTAAGAGTTTGGCAGCTGCAGGTCCTCCTGATGGGCATTACTTACCTTGTGCCATGGAATTGCTGTATCTGTCCTAGCTGCCTGAAGTAAATCTCTCCCTTCTGTGTTGCACTGTGTTGGTACCTGAGTGACTAATCAGTTGAAGCTATAAACCTGTTGGTGCAGGCACTTTCATGCGGCATCTATTCTGATTTGTCTTTCAAACACATTCCAACTCTTAGAACAAAATTTAACTTGGAGATTGGCCTGCACTGGTGCTGGCAGCTAGGGAGCTTTCATAGTCCACCAACTGGAGGTGCATTCTGGTTATTAGAAAGCACTGGAAATGCATAGGACCAAAATTAGAGATAGTATTTTAAGGCTGATGTTCAGCTCTTTTTATATCAAAGTGCTTAATAATGGAATTTAATAGGAAATTATTTTTTCTGGTCTATGGAGGGGTTTTTGTCTAGACTGCAGAGAGATTTTATTACCATTTAACCTTCCTGCTTGAGTCTTTTCTTCTTCACGTGTTCTTTTAAAAGACATATTAAAAGGAGCAGATCAGAGTGAGAACGGACGTGACATTCAGGTTTAAAACCGGAGTGTTTAATGGAATAATGAATAAATGGAAACAGATTTGTCTGTCAAGAATTAAATAGGGGTATTCTTTGATTAATATAAAAATCTAATCTAAAATAGTTTTAGCCATTTCATACAGGTGACATCTGTGCTTAAATATAATTTCCTCTCCCTGTTCTGGCATGACTGTTAATTACTTACTCAATGTAGTTCAACATTTAGTTAATAAATATGTCAAGCTTTTACCATGGTGTTCTTTTTTGCAGAGTTGTGAATTTGCAATTAGTTTTAGATTTACTACATGGTGACAGACAGTGCTGTATAAATAGAGGTTAAACACACAATTTACATATTAATTTCATGATTCATTTATTCAATGATTTATGTGGATATAGATTGTATTTAATCTCCCTGCTGTAGTTGTTTCGGGCATGACGAACAGAATCGCTATACTGGTGGAGAAGTAATGATGTCTGTATTGAGCTGCAGAAAGCAAAAAGAAGAGGTTTTTGAACCCAAATGATTCATTAATCTCAGTGCTTTAGAGTAGTGAAAAGCAATAATGGGTTTCTAAAGCATATATCCAGATACATGTCCATGTGTACCTATCCGAGGAGTTCGCTGCTCCGGCGTGTCTCTATCATGATGCATATTGTCAGCAGCTAATTGTGTTAACCCTGGAAGCCAGGAGATTAGTCACCATCTTCTCATTCTAGGATTTGTCCTGCTTGTGTTCTGGGATTATTTTCAGTCTTGTGTATGTGCTTAAGATTAAGTGCATGCTTATTATTGGCTTCCTCAAGGCTGTGTATCTATGTCTTGTGTTCAAATCACTTGCAGGAACTCTCCATTTATTACAATGTAGCTCCAATATCTTTGATCATTTTAAAAGGGAGTTTAATTAGCATTGTTTTAGCTATAAAAACATTGACATAAAATAACATTTAAAGAAACATATCGTGATTGAGACAAACCAAATTAAGGAGCTTTTTGAAAAGGCAGGGCTTTTTACCTGGGAATGTTCTTGGTTCATCCTTGGCTTCCTTCTGGGCCCTGCTGTGCTGTGCCCTCCTCCTTGCCCCTTCCCATGTGTCACACATACACTTCACATACCTTTCAGTAGACTGCTTTTGGGAGAATGCTTTGATTTTTAAAGGACTGAAAAGAGCTACTGATTAGGTGAAAGGAAAAAAAGGCATGAGTGTTCCTTTCTGTGTTGTGGTAACTGAGGGATGGAGTAATCACCACTGTCAGTCCAAAGCACTTTAAGGTGAAGATGTGAAGGGGGGAGGAAATCCCATGTTGCTGCAGGGGTTAGCAGTGTTAGCTGAGTTTGCTCACTGAGCACTGCCATCTAGAGTAAACCCATGGGGCAGGATTCACGCAGGCACTGCGGGTGCCTTCTCCTTTGAACAGAAGTGAAAGGAGAAAAAAAGCCATTTGAAATGAATTTATTTTTTGAGTAAATGTTAAGGAAACTGCATGTGGTAAGTCACAAACTTGAGTGTCTTTCCTGAGTCCAGGTATTTCTCTCCCACATGAGTTCTGGGAGTTTTTCTGTGCGCTTTGGTGTGCAGCTGTGTGCAGGCGCTAACACTTGGGAAGCGTTTCCTTTGACTTACCTGGGCAGAGTTGCAAAGTGTGTACTGAAGCAGCCATTCCTGCCTTTTAAACAGAGACCCTGAAATACGTCAGTAGATGCAGAGAGCTGGAACCTCACTTCTAAGCCCCTTGAAAGTGTAATGTGCTGCGTAGCTGACTGCAGGGAGCAGGTGTCAAACAATATTTAAATGACATTCTCAACAAAATAAATATTGAGCTGCCCTGTCACTTTGGTGGGAGAATAATCTGCTCAAGAAAAAAATCCCATTCATTGTAAACTGCCTCTGACATTTGTTCTTCAGGAATTATTTGCAGTTTATCTTCTGAGCTGGAGCCTTTTATCAGCGCAGCAGTTGAACTGCGGTGCAAAAAAAATGGTAATTGAGTATTTTATCAAAGGCTTCCAACAAAACGGACTCTGCGAGTCGTAAATGAAGATTAAACCCATTGTTGGCAGGGGTGAACAAATTGGAATGATTTATTATCCAAAACATCAATATGTCACTGCTCAGAAAGAAAATAAAAAGAAACAAACAACTCCCCCCTCCCCCCAAACCTGCACGTAGTCTCAGCCCAGCGCTGGAAGGTAAACACGGTTTAATTATTTGTGCTGGAGAGGCTGGTGCAAAAAAAAAGGGAAAGCATCATCATAATGGCACAGCTGCTGTGGGACATTATGTGAGGAAAAGAGACAGTAATAAGAGAACTGTGTCAAAGGAAAGCAACTCTGAATGTGTACTTCAGCTCTCCTGATTACAGAAGGAAGATTAAATATTATAAATGAGGCAATTTGACCGAGTGGATTTACTACTTGTTCAACACCTAAAGAGCCAGTGTTTTTAAAAGGGACCTTATCTTATGGTAACAGCCTCAGAAATAAAATGAGAGGAAAATAAATTGCAGAGTTGTCAGGAATAAAATAGGTGGATCTGCTGTGAGCTCTGTATCGGTTTGAAATGACAAAACAGAGGCCATGAAAAGAGTCTCACAGAGATCACAAGGTTTAGAAATGTTACTTTCTACAGGAAGCTATAGAGGCTTGATCTAGGGACTTTTGACCCCAGTTCAGCAAAAATCAGTCCCTTTGATAAGGTCAGGAGACACCAGTAGGCTCTCAAGGTTGAGCAGTTGAGGCCATGTTACTGGTTTGCACACCCCCACTCCCCTTGGAAACTTCTGTGTGTAGACATCTTGCTCCTCCCTATATCCTGTGCAACAAGCACAAGGTTGGAAGCTGCTCAGGGATGCAGACCTGTGGTCCTTCCTAGCTGAGAGCTGGCAGATACAGGCACATCACCATGGGTCTGGAGGAGAAAAACCATGGCCAACTAGTCTTTAGTTCTCTAGGCTGAGCCCCAGCTCCCTCAGCCTGTTCTTGTAGTAGAGGTGTTCCAGCCCTTGGATCATCTTTGTGTCCCTCCTCTGGATTCACTCCAACAGCTCTGTGTCCTCCTTTTGCTGCGGACACCAGAACTGAAGGTGGTACTGGAGGTGGGGTCTCAGCAGAGCAGAGTCAAGGGGCAGAGTCCCCTCTCTTGCCCTGCTGGCCACACTCCTCTGGGTGCAGCTCAGCAAACAGCTGCCTTCTGGGCTGCATGAGGGCACTGCTGGCTCATAGGGAGCTTCTCAGTCAGCACCCTCTCTTTCTTCAGAGCTGCTCTCCACCTACTTTGCACCCAGCCTGGCTTTGTGCCTGGGGTTGGCCTAACCCAGATGCAGGACCTCGCACTTTGACTCGTTGAGCCTCATGCAGTTGTCACTGGCCCACTTCTCAAGCCTGAGTGTGGTTGAGAGTCATCCCTGCCCATGGCAAGCAGGTTGGAGGAAACAATCTCTGAGGTCCCTTCCAACCTAAGCCATTCCATGACTGATTATAGGAAAACTGGTCACAGGCTTTTATTCTTGAGTCACTGTGTGCAGAGCTAAGATACATCCATTTATAGCCTCATCCTTTCCATAACAGCAGCGAGCTGGTGCATCTATGGTGTGGTTGCTTCTGAGTATACCTCCCACATCCCAAGAAGAGTTCTAGATACCTTTCAGTACCTTGCAGTAAAAGTGATCCCTGGGAATTGCTGGCTTATTCCTCAGGATGCTGTATGTCATTTTTATTTGCTGTAATAAAGGTAGAGGGGCTGTGTACCATCTGTACAGTGATGGTTGGGAGTTTGTTCAAAACATTATGTTCTAGAGCTGTTTGCAGTTCAACAGAGATGATATTCCATCTTCCCCAGTTAAGAGAAAATTATCTCCAGTAACATAATATTAAAGTTGGAAAATAAAGCTCTCAGTAATTGGGCATGTGCCAAGTTTGGGAAATAGGAGCCTTTCATGCCCTGGTTCCATAACTCTCTGATGCTGTTTGTGTGAAGCTGCTTCTCTGCAGGTTGCTGAGTTACAGGGCATGCATTAGGAGTGCTGACAAATACCCAAGGGGTGCGTGTCGAGAAGGTGTCAGGGGCCAGACTCTTCTCAGTGGTCCCTGGTGAACAGGACAAGAGGTAATGGACACAAACTTGAGCGTGGAAAGTTCCATGTAAACATGAGAGGGAACTTCTTTGAGGGTGGTAGAGCCCTGGAGAAGGCTGCCTAGAGAGGCTGTGGAGTCACTCTGGAGACTTTGAAGGCCTCCCTCTCTACTTGTTCCTATGTGATCTGCTTTAGGTGATACTGCTCTGTCAGGGGGGTTGGACTCAGTCTTTCAGAGGTCCTTTCCAACCCTTACCATTCTGTGTTCAGGGAAGCCTTGTCTGCAGAATTGGTTCCAGTCTGTTCTGTGCAGCAGGGAAGAGAACGGCAGGAGGACCAGCCCTCTGGAACCAGCCCAAAGATGGATTATGGAGTGGCCATCTCCATCTAGAGTTGGCCCTAGACCTCATCAGAAATACTGAATACCTTCAGAACAGTAATTCTTCTGCTATATGCCATGAAAAGGTCGATGCTGACTCAATCTGCACTGCTACTTGCTGCATTGTTTGGTTAAAGAAATGTCTTTGAGTCCTGGCAAAGACTTGCTGACTAAGGAACATTTTGTGTCCGACCCTGTACGTTTCAGGTGTTGCAGCCATTTCTCCATAATAAATGGGTGATGCTGTGGAGTGAGAGCAGTTTGACAGGCCTGCACAGGGTGATTAATCTTCATTGTCACCTTTTCCTCTCTTCATAAATGTAGTGAAACACAGCTGATGTGTTTAATTGTTAGCCTTAACAGAGCAGCACTCTGCTCTGGGTTAGGAACTGGCTGGAGGGCTGAGCCCAGAGAGTGGTGGTGAATGGTGCCACATCCAGCTGGAGGCCAGTCACCAGTGGTGTGCCCCAGGGATCAGTGCTGGGCCCCATCCTGTTCAGTATCTTTATTGATCTGGACGAGGGGATTGAGTCTATCATCAGTAAATTTGCAGATGACACCAAGCTGGGGGCAGAAGTTGATCTGTTAGAGGGTAGGAGAGCTCTGCAGAGGGACCTTGATAGGCTAGACAGATGGGCAGAGTCCAAGGGCATGAGATTTAGTACATCCAAGTGCTGGATTCTACACATTGTCTACAACAACCCCATGCAGTGCTACAGGCTGGGGAGAGAGTGGCTGGAGAGCAGCCAGGCAGAAAGGAACCCTGGGGTAGTGGTTGATAGTAGGCTGAACATGAGCCAGCAGTATGCCCAGATGGCCAAGAAGGCCAATGTCATTCTGGCCTGCATCAGGAATAGTGTGGCCAGCAGGAGCAGGGAAGTCCTTCTGCCCTGTGCTTAGCACTGCTTAGGCCACACCTTGAGTCCTGTGTCCAGTTCTGGGCTTCTCAGTTTAGGAAAGATGCTGAGATGCTGGAAGGTGTCCAGAGAAGGGCAACAAAGCTGGGGAGGGGTCTGGAGCACAGCCCTGTGAGGAAAGGCTGAGGGAGCTGGGGCTGTTTAGCCTGGAGAAGAGGAGGCTCAGGGGAGACCTTCTTGCTGTCTACAACTACCTGAAGGGAGGTTGTAGCCAGGTGGGGGTTGGTCTCTTCTCCCAGGCAACCAGCACAAGAGGACACAGTCTCAAGCTGCACCAGAGGAGGTTTAGGCTGGATGTTAGGAAGACGTTCTTCATAGAGATTGGCCACTGGAATGTGCTGCCCAGGGAGGTGGTGGAGTCACCATCACTGGAAGTGTTTAAGAGACTGGATAAGGCACTTGGTGATGAGATGGTGTTGGGTGACAGGTTGGACTTGATGATCTCAAAGGTCTTTTCCAACCTTGTCTGGTCTATTCTATTCTATTCCTTGAGAAATTAAATGGGGGAAGTAGAACTTTGCATCCCACCTAGGCCAGCTTCCTGTACCACCAGCATAAAATACATAGGCAGAATAACATTATCAAATGAGAAGGGCTTGAGGCATTGTATGAGTGGTATCTAAATATGTTATGCTGGCTGAATATAAGGAAGCTTTTGATTATATTTAGCTCTTCTGAGTCAACATTTTGCATCAAGTTCTAATATAGCCTGTAATAAAAGAAATAAAATTAAAACAAATTGTTCATGTCCTTGTTTTCTCAATCAGCAGGGTTTTTTCTGGTCCCCTTATGTACCAGTGACCTTGAATTTTGAGTAACCAAGTAAATAGTACCCATTAAACTTTATTATCTTCCTCTGCTTCACAAGCTAAAATAAAGTACAGGACAAACCAGGCATTCTGCAGGCTGAGTAAGATTGTTACTCTCAATTTTTGAGAGCTTCTTTATTGTTTATTCCCTGATTTATGTATCAAATGTGTGATAATTAGAACACACGTTAGGGGGGATGGAAGACATTTACAACCTGCCTTAGCCAGCACTGGTCTGCTTTTGGGAGTGTGCTGAATGATTTTTAGGGTGTTAGTTTGAGGTTTGCCTCAGGTGGCATTAAAAAATAATCTTTGTGTCTTCAGAGAAGGCAAATATTCAAGAATTCTTTCCATAGTCTGAGTGATTTCCTTACCTGGAATGAACAGCTACGTTCCTGCTTAATTGTCTGATGCTTCTCATGCTCCAAGAGCTGTTGTTGGTTTCTCTTCTGAGGCTGTCTGCACCAGTCCTGGGTTAGGATTGGTTCTGTGCATGTAAACCTTGAAAAAGCCTGACAGACTCTGTCATGTTTGGTGGTCTTGTGCATCCAGCTCTGCTGATGCCCATGGCATACTGCTAAGTCAGTCTAATATTAGTTCTTTGTCAGAAGAAGGTGCCTTTAAAGTAGATCTCCCCAGGCTATCTGGGAGGCTGTTCTCCTGTGAAGTAGTGCCTGTGTCTTCTCTTTCACTGGGTTTCAGACTTGTGTGATCTCCTGGAGGCAGCATTGTCAGACTGCTAGGCAGAAGGTGTCCAAAACTCTTTAACTTCATTGTACCAAACAACGTTCAGACATGAGTGACCAGTTCCCTAAAGGGATTCGATACTGAGCTAGTTAATAAGAGCTGAGCAAATGTTTGTTTCCCCAGCTAGGCCTTGTTTTTCCAAAAGCAGCAGGTTTCCTTTCAAAAAAATAACTCTACTGCAGTCATAGTCTAGCAAACATCAAGGAAGGGAGTTAATACAGCAGCACAGGTGTGCAACTACATTTTATTATGCAGTATATGGATGGAATAAAACCCTGTGTGCCACCCTGAATTGCCTTGTAGAGGTGCAGTTCTTACTCTCTTCTTTCAGGGTAGCCTCTCACTGGCTACCCTAGGAAAGGAGATACTGCTTGAGGGATCAGATTTTTATAGAGACTTTTCTATTCCAATGGGAAATATATCTGAGATGTAGCAGCATCTAGGGTAACATCAGCAAAATAAAATGGTACTGACTCCCTGAGTCCAGATAAAAATGTACTGCACAGAAATTCTTTTGTGTAATTGCCACTAGCTGCTGTGGTGGTGTCCATGTCCATTGTTGTGCTTCCATCCTCCAGAATGTTGACAATCACCAATACTTAATGTCCATTAAGGATTCAGTAGATAGGAGGAAACCACAGTTGTTGTTCTGTGCTGTAAGTAATGTGGTGCTAGAGTTGAAGGACCTCTGAAATCCCAGGAGCTGCTGTAGGAGAGCCCTGTGCTGTGAGGCTGTATGTCTGTTTTCCTGATGGACACAGGTGTTTTGAGGACTGAAGGATTGGGTCTGTTCTGCCCCCAGCTAAAAGACTTTGGGAGAGACAGGGTGTATCTGCCAGAAGCAGGTGGGTGATAGAGCTCCTTGTCCCTTGTAGGTATTTAACCTCTTCCTAATAGATGGATACCACTTTTAATCACAGAACATGACAGTGGTGAAATCTGTGGTGAGGCAGAGAATCTTTTGTGAGATGTGGGTTTGTTTTACTGCTTAATGCATTGGGTAGTTGGCTCAGGTCATGCTGGCACTAGAGCATGAGTGGCTCTGTTAACAAGCATGCAAGAGAGATGGTTTTCTTCAAGTAGTTATTAGCTCTTACAAAATGAGAGGAAAAACCCAAAGGGAGGACAGGAGAATGACCCAGTGGCAAGATGCAAACGAGCAAATTTGCTTGATAATAGTGGTTTTGAGTCGTCTTGTGCACTGATGTCTGTCTGCTGCCACTGATGGCATTATGGTAATGCTCTGTGCTTTCCAGAAAAGATAATGCAGGAAAGGAAGCAATGAGAACAGTGAGTATAAATCTTAAGCTCCACTGGCTGTGAAGTTTTTAATGGTGATTTCTCTAATGAAAGCTTGTAACTAGCTCATGGGCAGTAGGTACCAAAGAGCCTTATGCAAACTGCAGTTTGAATTTGAAGGATTTCTGTGTTGATGTTAGGAAGAGAAGCCAGAGGTGGCCTCATGAGGAGGCAGACAGCCAACTTAAAGACCAGAGGTGTGATTTCCTTTTGGGGATTCAGTCTGTAATCTTGCACACCAAATAGGTTTGGCTTAAGAATAGCTGTGACACTAAATATGTTCCATGCCCAAAACTAGGTCCCTGTTTTCATGGTACCTTACTTCTGATGATCCTTGTCTTCGCTCCAGCCACCTCCTTTTTGTTTCCTATCGCCTCCAAGAATGTTTTACTTGGTAAAGACTTTGCAGCTGGCCTTGTTGTATGTTTGGCATTGGAAAAGGTGAGGACCCAGGGAGGCTGCCTTTCCTGCTTCCCGTTTCCTGCTTCCCTTGCTGCAGTCCCTGGATAGGCAGGTAGAGCCCTGCAGGTCCAGGAGAAATGCATGCTAGGTTGGTGCTGAGTGAGGACTGTTCTAAGGGTACAATGAAGAATATATTCATTTGATTAGTACCTCTAGTGCCATAATATTTTTGATTAATGGAATTGGTGCTGGCTGCTGCCTGAATCTCAAGTTTGAGTGAAAAATCTGTGTGGAATGTGAGGGTACCAGCACCTGTGCCATTACAGGAAACTGAATGTTTTCTTCCTTGCAATTTTTTGTCTGCAGTGATGTTAAAAATAACCCAGAAGGAATAGGGTAAAGATTTTGTGCTCTTAACAGTTGTCGAAAGCGAGTTCGAGATGTAGATTTCAATGTACAAGGCTGTCAGTCAGACATTGATTAATTACAAATAGGCAAAGATTCCACAATGAAACAAACAAGGTCTTTGACACAAATTGTATCCTATCATTAGAATATTTAGGAATGGGTAATTATGGTATTTAGCAATGTTAGTCAAGTTATAATTAATAGGAATCTCAATAACATTACTTCTTCTTTAGTGACTTCTCATTTTGAAGTGCTTTCCTTTATCTTTATGTGCATTTTGGATGTAGATATCCTTTTTAGGTATTTTTATGCTCTTCCTTCAGGGATCATTATTCTAGTGCATCGTGTGCAGAAGATTCAAGGTCAGCATTACTTGAACAGTTGTAATAGTCCCAACAGAAAGATAAATATATATTGACTAAGGCTGGAGCTTCAATTCTTTCAGTTGCTGAAGGTCAACAGCCCCTCTGAGGTGCTCTCCAACCTTCAAATGTCTATAGGTTAAATCACTGATGAATTACTGCACTTTCCTAAATGAAGGAAACACATTCTAGACAGAAGCAGCTTGTAGTATTGTGCCTGTTGACTGAGACAGCATCGAGGAACCGCTGTTCTCAGGCTGCACGGGAGCAGGTACAAACCTAGCTGTCTGAATGTGGTGCATTGGAGCTGCAATGAGAGGTGAGGAGCAAAGCTTGTGGTCTTTATTGTCTGAAGATCCTCTTCCTCGTGTGCTGGCTTCACCGAAATGTGTTGATGATAAAATCATTTTCAATGACTTGGAGCTAACTGGTAAGCAACCACTGAAGGCATTGGGAACTCTTTGATGAAGAGTGCCTGTGAGACTGCAGCGGCAGTCCTTGCTCTCACTATTGGAAGGCACATCTCAGTACGCTGTCTTCCCAGTCACAGGAGAGTGTACAAACTTGCCACGCTGTAAGCAATGCCAAAGCTTCTTCATGAAAAACAGTCTGAAGGCTGGAAGCAATCCCCTTGCAGAGCACTTCACACCCGCATGGTAGGGCATAGTGAGGCCAGATGAGGTATTTGGCTTTGCAAATATTCCAGCAGTATTCCTGAGAATATGATCTGCAAAGGTCAGCTTCAGATCACTAGGGGGGCAGAACACCCTGATGTTGTAGCTCTGTCTCTTACCTCCTGGCCTTTTGTATAAGCATGCAGTGCAACATTGGGATTTGGACTCTTCTGCAAGTTTAGGGGACTTGAAATTATATTTTGATGTACTTGGGTCTTAAAATGTCACTTCAAAATCAAATGCTCTTTAAAGCATCAGTTTTGAATGTAATTTAAGGCACCTTATCCTGGATGCTTCCAGTGTTTTTAATTTCAGTTTGATATTTAGAATATGTATAGAGGGAAGCATCCTTACATCAAATTGAAGACACTACCTTTCAGAAGATCTATTGTAACATGACTTCTGAAGTCTGAGTTGTTCCACACAGCTTATCTGCTACAGTTTTAACTTAGCCTGTATGAGGACATCCAGATTGACCTGTAGCTGGTGTGGAAGAAATGCCCTTTTTTGGGTTTACTATAGAGGTTTTGTAATACGTGAGTCTTGTGTCCAAAATGTTAGAACTTAGGGCACCTGTTAAGCAGCAAAATGTGGCTGATACTTGGTAATACCACAGCTTGTTTGGTGGCTGACTTTCATAGGAACTGGTAATTTAGTTGCTAAAGAATTGGAAGACTTCTGTGTTTGACACAACAGTGGACTCCTGAAAAAGTTTTGGTGATTCAGCTGACAACAGCCTGCAGCACCCTGGAACTGAGTTGTTGGCTGTTGTTTCTGGATATGCTGTGTGACTTGTGTGGCACTCTGTGGGCTACTGGAACCCTGGAGGCTTTATTTTGCCTATTTGTGAGGAAGTGCAAAACCTCCTTTAACTGATGGTACATTTTAGCATAAGCAATTTGAAATAAGGTTTGTGGCTTCCTAGTTTGAATTCCTGTCATATTCAAAGCGTAAGACATCTCAGCTCTATCTCAGCCAGTGTACTGAGCAGGTACATTGCATTTTCTTTACTGGCCAGGTGAAAATAACCTTTTAATGTCCTTATTGCTCCAACCTGTTTTTCTGTCTTATGCCATTTCGTGCTGATGAGTTTGGGAACTTCCTCTTCTCCTTGCCAGCATAGCCATCTCTTTCTTTTGTCAAAGCTTTTTACTTTCTACGTGGAGTTTTCGGCTAACGTGTGGGTGTGTCATCAACAGCAAAACCACCTCCTTGGGCAGCCCATCCCACTACTTGACCACTCTTTCTGTGGACCTTTTTTTTCTAATGTCTAGTCTGAAATTAATTTCAGCCCAAAAGTACAGGTCAGTGTAGCCATTATCATTGCCTGGAGCTGCTCAGAGGAATTTCCTATGTAGTACAAAACTTCAGGAGCTTATTCCTCAGAAATGATGGTAATGTGTCAGGCAACATTTTTCTTGTTACCTTTTTTTACAACTTTTTCACTGTACCCTTTATGAAATGCTCTCATTATCTGAATACAGCTCTAAGGGTTTGGTCCAACAGTGTAAGGGAAGATGTGGTGCTAAAAGGAGAAGGTTTGAGAGAATGGGAGGTTAAAGAGTTGGGTATCAGCTACCGAATTAACACCGTTTTAGAAATGCATTTATTTCATTAAACAAAATAAACCAAAGAAAAGTCTTTCATTCTTCAAATGAAAGTTGGTTCCCATAGATAAATGTGACTGTTAGTGGAGAACTTGTACAGAGCACTGGAAATCTATGAAAAACCTCTGAGCATCAGTACCATAAGTCCTTGATGCAGCTTGGATTGCAATGGCACAGCCGTGGGGGGAAATGAGGAAATGTTGAAACTGGAGAGTGCAGATAAGTGCAACCTTCTCTTTGTGCTTGTGGCTGTATGTGATTGTCTTCTGACTCACTGGATTCTTCCTGAAAGACTAAACCACAGGCTTTACAGTTGTAATGACAATCATGTATGACTTAAACACTGCCTAGTCCTGTTGAATAATTTGGTAGTAATTATAGCACAAATGGAAGTGAAATTTTGTGGGCTACAAGCTGTATTTAAGACATACTTCAGGTGTTCTGAATCTGTGTGACCTTTAGCTGAGCATGAAAAGCCCTTGTTTTATTTTATTATCATTAGGTACCATTTTCTGCCTTGTCTCAGTCACCTTTTTGGCGTTGGTGTGCCTGTAGCCTCAGTTTCACTGTTGCTCTGCAGTGTCAAATGATCATCTTAATGGTGCTGTATGATCAGATAGATGCTAATGTTGCCTGTTCCTTTAAACGGTTTCTGCTGAGTGGAGTGAATCTTCTGCTGGATGGTTCAAGCCATCAGAAATGGACCCTTTTGAGCATCCTTACAAGGGGATCTCATTGTCATCGATTCTAGGCATTTTTATTGTCTTACAAATAAAAACTGAACATGAAAGGGGGAAAAATGTAAACCAGAGACAATTTCTTTCTTTAAAGACCTAAATGCTAATAAAGAGCCACATAAACTGCTTTAATCAATCCAAGTTGTCAGTGAAGTGCAGAAACTTGGGCAGAGGATAATGCAATTGGGCAGAATTCTCGCCGAGTACCAAATATAGATTAATATATAGTTCAAAACACTTTAATTTTTAAACTCTTGTCTGTCGTCTTCACTGCTGAAAAATTATTCTTGAAAAATAAAGAAACTGCCCTGTGGTCAAAGATAGTCTTAACTACCTGTCAATCAAAAGGAGAAGTTTGTTGAGACATTTAATTACAAGATAATGTAGTCATCAAAATCTCGTTGTGGTAACTGACAGCTCATTTTGGACTGAAAGCGTACAGCTACCTCCCCTGAGGTCAGAGATGTTCCGAGGTTAACGTAGTAATGACAAGTCCTTTATTATCACATTATGACATTGAAAAAAATTGCAATTATACTAATAAATTAATAACAGTAATAAAATGACAGTCATAATTGCATAATATACATGTTGTCAACGGCATTTTTGTTACATGGCTGGAATTCATATTTTATCTGCATATCTTAAACTATATTAAAGTTTCCCAATGCAGCGGCACAGGCATGCAGTGGCTTCTGAAATGGCTGAAAGCCTGAGCAGTTGGAGCAAATGCTGTAAAGGAGGCTGGAAGGCATGAGGTGGTTATTTGGGTGGTTTTTTTTCTTCATTTCTACTGATTTGGGAAAAAAATAAATTACACTCAACTGGTTAGGATTCATTTTTAGCTGTGTCCCTTAAGAAAATAAAATCATAGAATGTTTTAGGTTGGAAGGGACCTTAGAGATCATCTACTGCAACCTCCCCACCATGTGCAGGGACACCTTTCAACTAAACTCAGCTGCTCAAGGCCTCATCCAACCTTGCCTTGAGCACCTGCAGGGAGGAGGCATCCACAGCCTCCCTGGGCAGCCTGTTCCAGAGTATCACCACCCTCCTACTGAAGAACTTCTTCCTCAGCTCCAGTCTAACGCTGATCTGCCTCAGCTTCAAACCATTCCCCATTGTCCTGTCTCTGGACACCCTGATAAAAAGTCCCTCAAGTATTGGAAGGCAGCTCTAAGTTTCCCCTAGAGTCTTCTGCAGGCTGAACAACCTCAGCTCCCTCACCCTGTCCTCAGAGCAGAGGTGTAATGACTCTTCTCAGATACAATATTGGATTAAAAACCTGAATGAATTAGCCACAGACTCTGAAACTGCTGCTCTGCAGTTCATAAAAAGAAACTCAGGTCACAGAAAGACTCAGGTTTGAGGGAGCACTGTAGCTCAGTATAGAAGAGGAATGATTCCTAGTACCCTTGTGCTCTCTGTTAGCATCCTGAGGTTGGAGCAGCAGTTTTCTCATTTTACTTGCAGCGAGGCACTGTTACCTGACAGAAAGCCAGAATTTCTGCTTTTGCCTTTGATTTGAATTCCATTGGAGCCTCCTTGGAAGGAAGCAGCAGATGAGGCGCTCCTAGCAACCCACGATGTGGTGCTGAAATCTGATTCTGTTCTCCAGACCTTTTGTTCTACAGGACTCCCTGGAAAGACAACTGTAATTTGGGTCTGGGGTTTTTTAATGCAAACAGATTTCAAGCACAGAGAAGTTTTGCAATCAAACACATGCTACCTGTTTTCACCTACTGCCATCACGAACTTAAGATGGAAGCAGACACTGGATGTGGAAAATAGATTTGAATTATTAGCAATTCATAGCAATGCAAAAGAGTTAATTTCTGATAATGCTGTCTGTCTAAAAGCAGTTGGGAACAGGATCTTAATATCATTGTCACAAGTGTGTTGTGCAAGTGTTTCTTTTAAGCAGCATGTACTAACAAGCAGTGATCACGTAGCCTGCTCCATGCACGCAATTCCAGTTTCTTCCCAGTTTGTGCTTTGAGCAGACCATTTTGTCTGGTGGCCTCTGTCCTGTGCTGTTCCCTTTATGCCTTGTATGCTGTGTCACCTCTTGGGTGCACTTAAAGATCACCGTCTTTGTGCTGGGGGAAAAGTGGCTTGCCCCTTAATGCCAAGAGCTAGAGGTTTGCCAACACCAAGCAGAAAAGCACCACAGCAGCAGGCGAAGAACAGTGGATTTCCTGGGTTTGCAAACAGTTTGTAGGTAGTACAGAATGTTCTGTGCTTTTCCCCCATTAGTTTCCTTTCTGAAAACTCTTTTACAGTTCCTTTTCTTCTGAAAGGAGTGATAGATTATACTTGAGAAATGTATGAAGGACCCACAGAGGACAGAGTGACAGAACATTTTAATTCTAGGTGATCCTTGCTCTGGCCTTCCTAAAGAAAGTAGAGTCTGGCAACTCTGTTATAAGAATGGAATAGAATTAACCAGCTTGGAAAAGACCTTTGAGATCATCAAGTCCAACCTATTACCCAACACCATCTAATCAACTAAACCACAGCACCGAGTGCCTCTCCATTCTCCTCATAAACACCTCCAGTGATGGTGACTCCACCACCTCTGTGGGCAGCACATTCCAATGGCCAATCTCTCTTTCTGTGAAGAACTTCTTCCTAGCATACAACCTAAACCTCCCGTGGCACAGTGTGAGATAATAATACTTGCTTGGACATTACTTATTGACTGTTGCAGAGAAAGAATAAAGGTGGGGCTTGTTTATCTGAGCTCTGCCAAACAAGCCTTATAATGAAAACACAAAAGAATTGCACCAAACTTTAAGCTCCTAATACTGCTTAGAATTAGTGCCGCGTGGTTTAAGTTTTTTTTTTAATGACACATTAGATTGTTAGGTTTTCTTGCTTCCCCCTCCAGCTGAAGACATTGTCATGAATAGTTCTTTGGAGTAAGAAGCATAGATTACTTTTAACGTTAGTAGATACAGGTTTTGAATTAGATAACATCATGGAAAGAAAAATGCATTGAATAGTTGCATGAGCTGTACATTTGCTGCTAAATTCTGTAATGTGTAGCCAAAGCCACTACACAATGCAAGGAAAATAGAAGTTAAAGCTGATGTTTTGTTAATTTATGAAGTGCCTAAGCAATTTCAACAATTCAGGCACAGTTTACACAATACTATTTTACTGCTCTTGTGCCTGTTGGTAATTCTCTGGAGATAATTGATGAATATCAGTTCAGTTGAGAATGTTTCTCCCTAGAAATGGGTAATTTGTGAGCTTAAGGATTTTTTAAACTATTCATCATTCCTAAATTTAGTTTGTATCAGTTATGAATTCCTGTTCCAATTAATTTTCCAATTAAATGTGAAAGTTACTTTGATTTGAAAAATAATCTGGGCTCAAAAGAAATGTAAGTGGTCAGTGTTACAGCGATGACTGTCACTAATCCAATTAAAAGCCAAACCCACCACACCACCTTTTAATGTCTCTTGTATTTGCTTGTATCCACTGCCAGCAGATCATCAGTACATGGTTTAGTACCAAATACCTTCCACATGCAGTGATGCTCAACTACTTAGCTCTGCTGTTTGGAGGGTAGTTAGCTGATGTGCCATGGTTTGCTTTGGCTGTTGGTGTCTCAAGTGCAGGTAGACCCCTCTTTTTATTCCCTTTTCTGTTGCACTGAACTGGTGTTGCTGTAGAAATGGATGCTCTTGAAAATATGTGAATGGCAACTAGAAAAAAATCACAGGCCACTGGTAGTTGAAACAGAGGATGTTGATACAGATAGTGCCAAGATAACTGCTTTTGAGTGGAAAAGTCCATAAGTTTATAAATCTATATCAAGAAAAATAATCTAGGGCAATTCACATTCTGCATGACTCAAACATCTTGGCCTTGGAGTAGAAATAAAAGTTTTGTGAGAAATGGTTAATAGTTAGAATCATAGAATCAGCCAGGTTGGAAGACATCTCCAAGATCATCCAGTCCAACTTATCACCCAGCCCTATCCCATCAGGTAGACCATGGCACAAATGCCTCATCCAGTCTATTCTTGAAGATCTTCAGGGATGGCGACTCCACCACCTCCCTGGGCAGCACATTCCAATGGCAAATCACTCTTACTGTGAAGAACTTCCTAATGTTCAGCCTAACCTCCCTTGGCACAACTTGAGACTGTGTCCCCTCATTCTGTTGCTGGTTGCCTGGGAGAAGAGACCGACCCCCACTTGGCTATAACCTCAGGTGGTTGTAGACAGCAAGAAGTTCTCCCCTGAGTCTCCTCCAGGCTAAGCAACCCCAGCTCCCTCAGCCTCTCCTCAGAGGGCTGTGCTCCAGGCCCCTCACCAGTTTTGCCACCCTTCTTTGGACATGTTGCAGTATCTCAACATCTCTCTTGAACTGAGGGGCCCAGAACTGGACGCAGCACTCAAGGTGTGGCCTGACCAGTGCTGACCAGTTCAGTGACTATACAATATAGGTAGTGATATGAGGCAGGTTCAGATCTTTCTTGCATACCAATGGTGTACACATACTCTTTCTTTAGCACTTCATACATTAACAGCGGACTGGTACTTACAAAGGTATATACAGAGGAATAGGTGGTTCCATGAGGCAGTGTAGCGTGGCGAGCCTGCCGAAGTTTGTGTCTGAAGGGACTTGGTTCATTTTTCACATGGCATTCTAGGACTGCATCGTTAGAGCGGACTAGGTAAGCATAATAGTCTGCCATCACCTTGGTGCCTGTGGTCACAGATGGTAAACCCCACACTCGCTGCTCTCCCTGCAGATGGAGGTCTGTCTTTGTTTTCCACTGAAAGAGAGCTGGAGTTTTCAGTTGTTACGGTTTAGCCTGAAGCTAGCAAGAGCCCATGCGTTGCGTCAAAGCCCGCTGTAGGGGATGATTTTATCTACCAGGGTGGCAGGGATGACAAAGGTATCTATCCCTAACTGAGAATACAGGAATTCCCACATAATAATGAAATGTTTGGAAGCAGACATCCACCTAGAGCAGGCTGGGCACATCCTGAGCCTCGTATTTCATTACATCATGTTTAATCACAGCCAGAAACCATTACAGCCAGAAACCATCACAGCCTGCTTCGGGAGGCTCTTTAGGTGTGTACTGTGCTTTTTGGTTGAAACTTTCCACAGGTAGAAGAATTACATGAGGAGTGTTGTAGATGGTGGGATGCTTCCTGCTGTCAGTACCATTCCCACCCTGTGCAGGGTAGACCACAGCCTGTGTTTGCATCCACATCCCTCTCTGTGTACAGGTCATTCAGTAACCATTTGAGTGGCTGGAATCTGGTTCACACGGAAAGTACGATCAGGTTCTTGATTGGGTGTTGTGTTTGGTTGGTGGGTGGTGGTGGGGGGTGTTTGTGTGTGGTTCTTTTGGGTTTTTTTGTGTTGCTTTGTTTTTAATTTCTTTTTTAAAAAGAAGGAAATGTGTTGCTGGGTTTACACAGACCTATTACTGCACATTTTCCATTTCACAAGCAAACCAGTTATCAGTTAAAAGTGACATTGCAAGAGTACTCAGAGTGTTTTGCAAGAGACAGCCTGTCAGAGACAGATAAACAAAGATTCACCCAAGTTTTAAGAAGAATATTTTTGTAAGTTCTGAAGAAATTGAAGGTCAGATGCATCTGTAACCACTCAGTGATATTCTACCACTTTTTCCTCCCAGTTGCTTTTTCTGTACAACAGAGCTTTTGAGGGCTCTGGAAGTGTTTTGATTTTAATTGTGGAATTTGCTTTCAGAAAATGCATTTGACACTTGCTTCAAGTATTTGCTTTAAGATAAATTAACCTTGCTCAGGACTATTTATCTAGAAACATACTGCTGATACCTCAATCTACAGGCACAAGACTTCCATTGTAGAGGAGAAACTAACTCTGTCTGTCAGGAGTTTTATCAGGCTTCTGAAGTCAGTTTGTTAAACTCACCACCTTCCTCTGAAACTCAGAGCTTTGGCAAATATGTTTATCTGTGGTGTACCCCAGGTAGCATCCCTTTTAGATGTTCTCTTTTCCTGCTCTTACAAACATTCATACTGTAAGATTTTACTGCTTACTTATTTTGTGTGTTTTTATGTCTTTTCTATATTTGAATTTAAAAAGGATCAAGCACAAAACTCGGAATTTAACAGCAGACATCTATGGACGTTTGAATCTCACATGGATGTCTTCTATGAAGCCATGTCTCTACTCCTATTTGGAATGCTTTATTTCATCAATGTGTGCCTCTCTACAGAGACACTACAAAGTGTTTCTCCATTAGCCCTTACCTGCTTTGTTTGCAGCTGTGTTCCAGCCTCCTGCTCAGTCTAGGCACATTTAATGGTTATACGAGGGGCTGAAAAGATGCAAAAGTGATGGCCTGCTCAGATTTGTGGAATTAGAGGCATCTAGTTTTATACTGCTTATGTTTAGGGGGGAAGAAAAAGGCACCAAACACCCCCCCAACTTCCCCTGTGTTTATTAAAAAGTTGCTTATTTTTACTGTTGTCCTTCTTGATTGTGAGCCTGTTGTTGTCTCCAGTTTGTCTCTGCTCCTGCTGATTGGAAGCCGATGTGTTCCTTACTTTGCTGGTGCAAACCTTTAGGAGGTTTGAAACAGGGAATCCTACAAAGACAGTTTCCAATAAATCTGCTTTGTGCAATTCTTTTCCTCTACTGCAATCCTTGTCAGGACACACACAATTAAAATTCCTGCATTTTGTTCTCACAAGTTATTTTATAACCACTACTTTACTTGTAACTTATTTCATCCTTGTTACCTACATTCCTTTTCTCTGATTTTAGTCTTCTAGGATCCCCTTCTGTTTTGCTGTCTTGTTTCATTTCCCTTTCTTCCTTGCCCGTTTGATCTAAGTAGTCCTTTATTTACTGAACAGGTTTTGATGATGGTGTGAAAAGTCTGGTCCTCGGAACACAATGAAAGGATGTAGGAACTCATCAGATACTGGTGCCATGCTTGGTTTCTGTGGAGGAGCACGCTGCTGGTGCAGTAAACATTGGTGCAGCCGCACATCAGCCAGAGAAAACAAATCAAGCCTTAATGCCCAAGTGTGAAGCTTAACTCTTTATTTCTGCTTTAAGCTTTAATTTTTAGAAATACAGAGAGCCCATAGTCTGAATCAGAACTGGTATCACCAGCTTGATTATGGTGGTGCAAAGTAACTGTACTAAATACTGGGAAACTTCTTCCAGAAATGAAGACACAAGCACAGCAAAGGGAAACCAGAAGGTAAACGAATCCCTTCTCTTTCCCAAAGCAACGCTGCTCCCCTCTCTTTTTGTTTTTCACCAAACTTCTCATTTTGTGGTTTAAATGCAGCCTCCAGCAAGTTTCCACCTGAGTTGGAAGTTGGGCATATTGCATGTTGCTTTTGCTTAGCTTTTAAGTCATTCCCCTCTAATTTCTGAGCTGAATTAGAAATAAACTTTTTTATTCTTGCCTTTTTGTTTTGTTTTGTGTCCCCCTCCCCCCCTCCCCCCCCCCCCCATTCTAGGGTAGCAATTAAGAAGAACTGGGTGAATAGGTTACCATTTTATCCAACTCTATTACTCTGACTGATGGAGCTATTAGATAAAGGCAAACTGTAATTCTTTATTACCTGCTTGGCTCATTTCTGCACTTTGCCCTGGAGAAGAGCTGCATAAATGATCAGTGTTATTGAAAACTCCTGAGCAAATATTGAGCGAGCTGCTTGGTCACTCAGGTAATGACAGAACTGCAGGGAGAGGGAACTGCTCGTGTGAGCCGTGCCCGTTTATTTGGGCAAATAGGTGGTGAGAAACTGCTGGCATGACGGTGCTTAAGATGGCTTTGGGAAAGAGCTGAGAACACTTTGTATATGATAAATACGCTTATAATTAGTGAGATCATTAGCATGGACACCATGTACTTAAGTATTCACAAAGAAGTCTTTAAGCTAAGCAGTTAGCTTCACAATGAAGGAAAGAGACAAAATGAATTATATACAGCTGAATAAGCTTTTCAGAATCTCCAAGGAGGTGACTTGTCTGTTGATGGCCAGTGGGGGTCGAAGAGTGAAATAATTACTTAACAGCATGTAAACAATGTGAGATGTGAAGTGTGCTTTTTTCCCCTTTTCTTTCTCTTTCTCTCTCTCTTTTTTTCCCCCCCTTTTTTTTTCCTTTCATTGAGAGAGTTTCTTGTTGCGATGGCTCCACTGGGACAAGCAGCAGAGAAATTTGATTAAATGGATGCCTGGGGTCATGACCCTGTCTAAACATGCTGCAGCTCTCAGCATTAATCAAAGAATGTTAAAAAAAATTCTGACCTTGCTGCATATGAGTGTTGGTGAGCTTTGAATGCAGTGGTGGATGGATCGAGGGCTGTGTGAGCGGCCTGCTTACAAAGAAGCGAAGAGGAGGCAGCTTTCAAGGACAATGGCAACCCATCATGTTGTTTTAGTTGATGTTATGAGGCTTTCATGTGATGCTAGCCCATCTACAGCAGTGAAGTTTGGAGATCCCATTAGAATGCAGTTGGGAATGCAGCTTTTATAGTGAACTGCTGCTGCCTGAACCCTGTGCATGGAAAACATTTATAGCTTAGAGATACATCTGAGACCCCTGGGTTCAGAAGAATTCCTGGCCATCTCCCTTAGCACAGAGAAAGCACCTCTCATTGGTAGGAGTAGCCAGGATTCGTGTCATGTTTATTGTTTAAGTGTGTATTCTTCAAGAGTGAAAGGTAATGATTTTTCCTGAGCAAATTACACCATAATAGAAGTTACAATAAATCAGAAGATGAGCTGTGACCAGCAGTCCACAAGTGAGCTTTTTGTTTGTTTAAATGATTTATCATATTCCAGATGCCTACCTGAAAACTTCTGATTCATTTTCTTGAGCTCTCAGTACCAGCAGTTCTCATTGGAGGCAAGACTAGTTTGGGTAGACCCTGAGCAAGCGAGTCTGCTCTCAGTAACGTCCAGCTTCAAAACAAGCCGCGATGGGGATGGATCCTTAAGCCTTTCATCCCATTACTTACCTGGAGATTGGAAGCGGTGTCATTACACGGCACGTGACTTAACATGCATTTTCCAGTACCCTCCATGTTTCTCTCTAAAAGGCCTTTGCTAGGTGCTCTTCCTTGAGAGAAGTTAGTAAACTGTGTATGAATAATTAAGGATATAAGGGAAAATAAAGTATTGCACCGGTACAGACCTTAATTTTTCAAGAAGGTAAGAGAGAAAGGAGATAACTGACTCCACCTTAGAGGAATTAGCTTGGTCTTTCAGCCTCCTGTTCTCACCAGTACAAAACATTGTTGAGCTCAATAATGGAAACGGCTCCCACACATTTACATGTTGGATTCTGATCAAAGCCAAATGTCTGAAATGGACAAATTAGAAATTGTTAAACTCTGAAGAGGTTTAAATAATGTGCATACATGTGTGGAGCATCTCTACAAAGAAAATAGAAACACCTGGAGTGGCTGGATGGGGAAAAGAGGAGGTAGTAGGGATTACATTCAGTGCTACAGCACACTGAGCTGTAGAAACCTTCAGCTGAAATGCTAAGTTTTATTTTTAAAGTGTACTAATTCATCATGGAGCGTGGACCTGCATTCAGGTGTCACTAATTTTACTGTCCTAACTTTGCATGAAGGTGACATCAGGCATAGCCTTCTGCAAGGACTGCTCTGTGGGCTGACGTAGCAGCTGTTACGCTGTGGAACATGAACTCCAGGTGAACATTACTCAGCGTTAGCTGTGTGCTAGCTCTAGTGCCTGCAGGGGAGTGTATTTAACTTAAGCTGTGACTTTCCTGTTTGTGTGGGCAACTCCTTCCTGTCTGGCCTCTTATGCTGTCTTCTATACATCATACTCTTCCAAAATGAGCTGTTGCTCTATTTCCTTGCTGAGCTAGAGCCAGTGTTCTTGGTTCTTGCTCATGGGAAGGGAAAAAGACCTCCTATGCTTTTCTCTTATTTCTGTGTTATTAAACTCTCTCTTCTGCAACTCAAGAGTAATGTGGAGTGCCTATTAAAAGAGCAGCAGGAACTGTGACATAGGATTGGATTGAATTCCTGGTGCTTACATAACAGATCTGAACGATGGTCACAACACTAGCTAAAGAGCTTTGGTCTTTGATTGTTGGTGCAGGTTTGAGTCAGAAGTCAAAAGTTGCCTGTCATTGAAAGCAGGGGCAGTATTTGTATGACACTGTTCAGTCTTGGCTTTAAGGAAAAGGTTAATCCAACAGCAGGTGCTTCTCAGAAATCAGCCTTCTTTTCCCACCTCCTGAGCCTTTAAGCCCCTTTGAACTCCATGAAAATATCTGGACAAGTTATGATAATAAAGGCAAGTCTTCAGCTATGGCCATGATGGGCCCCAATGCTTACTCTGTGAGAGGGAATAATTAAGCTTAAATAAGTGGGTTTTGGCAAAATGAGTAGCTTGAGTAGGAGTTAACTGGTTGAAAAGAATGTATTTTGCAGACAACAGTAAGTTTGCTGGTGACACTAAGCTGTGTGGTGTGCTGGACTCACTTGAGGTGAGATGCCATCCAGAAGGATGTTGACAGGCTTGAGAAGTGGGCCAGTGCCAGCTGCATGAGGCTCAACAAGTCAAAGTGCGAGGTCTTGCATCTGGGTCAGGCCAACCCCAGGCACAAAGCCAGGTGTGTGCAGAGTGGGTTGAGAGTGGCTCTGAAGAAAGAGAGGGTGCTGACTGAGAAGCTCCCCATGAGCAAGCAGTGCCCTCATGCAGCCCAGAAGGCAGCTGTGTGCTGAGCTGCACCCAGAGGAGTGTGGCTAGCAGGGCAGGAGAGAGGATTCTGCCCCTTGACTCTGCTCTGCTGAGACCCCACCTCCAATACTGCCTCCAGTTCTGGTGTCCCCAGCATAAGAAGGACATAGAGTTGTGGGAGTGAGTTCAGAGGAGGCCACAGAGGTGCTGCAAGGGCTGGAACACCTCTGCTATAAGGACAGGTTGAGACACCTGGGGTTGTTCAGCCTACAGAAGAGAAGACTCTAGGGGGACCTTAGAGCTGACCTCCTATGGCCGAAGGGATCCTACAGGAAGGCTGCAGAGGGACTTTGCATGAGGGCGTCTAGAGACAGGACAAGGGGGAATGGTTTGAAGCTGGTGTAGAGTAGGATTAGGCTGGAGCTGAGGAAGAAGTTCTTCAGTATGAGGGTGGTGATACTCTGGAATAAGGCTGCCCAGGGAGGCTGTGGATTCCTCCTCCCTAGGAGTGTTGAAAGCCAGGTTGGATGAGGCCTTGAGCAGCTGAGTCTGAGAGGTGTCCCTGCCCATGGCAGGGAGGGTGAAGTAGGTGACCTCTGAGGTCTCTTCCAACCTGAGCCATTCTGTGACCAGTACAATTTTTAGACACTGGTATCAGAAGGATTGTGTTCTTCTGCATTCCAAGTTTCACATCAAAGTACTCGCCTTGGAAGGTTTGCTCTAAACTTGATTTGTTTTTCCGTAGAAGTGAATGAAGTGAAAGCGGAATTGGTGCATCTCTGGGCTGCAGTCCCCAGCTTCTGCAAAACATCCCAAACCCAAACACCTGTGTTTTATCCGTGCTCCAGATACACTGTGAAGTTTTCTTTTGTGCCTCTGCAATGCTTACTCTCTGAGCATGCCAAGAAGTGAGGTAGTCATGGCTGAAGTACTCCTGATGGCTGAGTCTGTTCACTCGGGGCTGGACTGACACCGCTTATGATTTTTTCATTGGTCATCAAACATCTGTCAGATGGTAAAATGATTTTTTTGAGGTACACAGCCCTATACCTACAACTGAAGCTGACTTGCAATGGTCTCATAGTCATTGCTATTGCTTTTTGCTGCTTGGGTCAGTACTTCAGCCATTCCCCGCTCACATTCATCATCTTCCTGAAAGCTATGCTACTGTTTGCTGTTGCCTGTGTGTGTCCTGTGATGCTGTCAGACATGCAGCATGCAAACCATGTTGTTCTATTTGGTTTTTTTGTTTCCACTTATTTTCCCCATTTTTTTGGTCCTGAATTTCATGCTGTTATCTTAGATCCTCCAGTCAAGAATACGAGTGTCAAAAGGGTAAATTTTTGGATGTAAAATTGGTAGAGTACAATTACAATTTTTTTTCAGTCAAAGCTTTTAACCAGGATTGGTGCACGTAGTTAGGCTCACCAAGGGCAGAGCATTGTGTGGTTCTGTCATTAGGAGAGGAGGGGGAGCTGGATGTGGCAAAATTTGATTAAAAAAGTCCTTCCTGTAAAAGTCATGGTTTTAGAGTACAAATAAGACCAAGATCTGTCTTTGTAATCTCTGTACGTACACGTTAAATATAGAAGCTGGGAGTTGTGGTTTGATTGCCTTACAAGTCATATGTTTATTCAAGAAATTAAAAGAAACTTCATGAAAAGCATACTTTTAAACAAAATATTTTGTTAAAAAGGGTTACATTTATTGCTAAAACAATTCTACAGTAAATATTTTAAGTAAGTTTCTTAGGGAACACAATGGGCCATCTAGACTCAAGTCACATTGACAGCACTAAAAGGCATTGCTGGATTTATGAGAGCACTCTGTTTACCCAAGAATGTAGAAATTTCCCTTTCTAAATGGGACAGCCTTATCTTTATTATTCCAGTGCCTTTTAGTTTACAGTTCTGCTGTAAGCAATGTTTCAGGAGCTTATTTCAGGATTCCTAAATAAATGGACAGACAGAATTAATGCACAGCGCTAGCAATCCACATTTTATATATTGTGATTGAACGTGAGCCTTGCCCAGCAGCAGAAAGGAAAAATGATGGTGCTACTTTGTTTATACAGAATTTATGTGATAACAGGAGGTAAATTGAGCTTCTGAAAATAAAGCTTGTTTACAAATCTAGGTGGTTGGGGTTTTTCCCCTTAAAAACAAGCCCAACCGTGACGGCAATGACAATCCGGTTCCAGGCATGTCGGGGAAGCCATCCCTCTCTTTTTTAATCAGATACATGTCAGAATGGGTGTAATTGTGCATCATATTTACTCACACAAGACCACTACCAAGCTGCAGAGATCTCAGCTGGCTGGGGAACACTCGTCTGTCACGTGGATGGGAACGAAGCCAGTTTTTTATTAGCAAAAAGCAGCATTCCATGGCACAAACCAAAGAGCCTCGTGCTAATTGCATGGTCCCTATCCGGATGTCCCCAGGAAGCATCACTTCCATGCATTAATCGGGACTCAGGGTCTTTTGTGCACAAGAAAAGTTTTCAATATGTCATGTCAGTAGTAACTGGAAAAGCAGCTGGTGTGAGCCGGGGCACAGAGCAGTATTTTCTTGCTAAGGTAAAATGCTCCAAAGCGCAGCAGCTGATGGGAGCTGGAGTGACGTCTGCTGTTTCCATCTGAAGATAAAAATCTGATCAAGAAAGCAGCTGATGTAAGTTAAACAGAGTGTACTATTTATATGCTAAAAATAACATTTGAAATGCTTTTGTGTTATCTTTGCTGTCTTGAGCAGCAATTAATAATTTATTCTGCCTTTCTTAGTCTCTTTTTCTCTCTTTTTATCAATGGACCTTCGCTGGAAAGAGCCACTGTGGAAAGGCACTAAGATTCTGTGATTTGATCTACTTCTGTCTTCAGCTGACAGGGTGTTCTCTCTTTTTAGCATACTGCTGCTGCAGAACCTCTCATCTGCAGCTGGAGTTTTACTTAGTGTGCTTTTCTCAGTTCTGTTTTGTTTACTTTAGCATGTGACTGCTTCCCTCTTCCACCCTCTTCTTCATCAAATAACTCATCATTCTCAAGGCTGAACCTTAAAAAAACCTCAACCTTACCACACCTCCCCTGAGCACACACCCCAAACAAAACCCAAACCAACCCAAAAGACAGCCCTAATGCTTGCTGACCTGAAGTGATGAGTTCAGCTGCTGTGGGGAAAGGCTTTGGCCATGGAATAAGATAGCAGAGAAATGATCTGCTAAAAGGCTATCTGTTTCGGTTCTTTTACCCACGAGGTAAACAGGTGGCAATGGCAAAACTTTGTTCAATGATTTAAGTGAAACAGTAGAATTCTTTAACACTGATCTGATTATCACCTCGAATAATGTTAATTATCCTCCAGATATTTTGCTCAGGGTCCTGCCATCTCACTGTAGAAACACAGTAGTATTTTGAAGCTGATCAGAGGCTCACGGTCAAAAAAATTCTGATCTGAACACAGGACCTAAAGTACAGTTTGGAGTCTAAAAATGACTAATAACCTGGTTGCTGCTCGTGGGAGATTGTGATTTAACACTAATTTGTATCCTTAGCCACACTTCATACTGATTAAATGCAGAAAAGCTTTTACTTAACTTTTTCATGTGCTCATTTTAAGCATTTCCCCCCCCCACACACACTTCTTAGGCACTATACCAACTGAGGAAAATCATGGAAATGTTTCCTATGTTTGCCTAACTTGGCTGTTTTGCCCTCGGAGTGCTTGTGCGGCTTAAACGCATCTTGGAGTTTCCCAGGCTTTGGAAGGCAGGGATGGCTCTGGCAGCGCAACAACAAGGCATGCATTTAGGACTGGTTGCAGCCTCCCTGGCCGTCTCCTGCTCCTCGGCGCGGGGACGCGCTGGGGCAGGCTCTCGCGTTGCAGCCTAACTTCAGATGTTTGTCTTTCCCTAATTAGAAACACGGAATCCATTCAGCCGGGTGGGGACGTTCCCCCTCCCTTGTCCTGGCTGTCTTTGGCCAGACAATGAGCACAAAGATACAGTAGGACTCGTTTTCTCATTATTGATTTCACGCACCAGCTGGCAGCTGTTTTAGCTTGTTCGTTTTTATAACCCTCTGGGCAACTTTTTAAAAGTACTTTTCTTTGACCATCTGCTAAATGCAATTGGTTTAATAATTAAAGACTTGCCATCCCTTTTCAGATAAATACAAATGCTGTTTCTGCAGCTGAGAGTGCAGTGTTTTTGTTTTGGGCATAGGTGGGATGTTTTCCGTCAGCCCTAAGAGTGATGCGGTTGCTCCACTGGTCTAGTCACAGCTCCTTTACAGGTTCTGTCTCTCATCTTAATAAGGAGGGGAGGAAAAGGGGAATTTTTCTCTGGGTTTGTTTCACATCACAAACTAGTGCAGGGTGTGGGGAGGAGGGGCTCTTGTCCAATCTCTGTCTCCTCTTACATCTTTAGGGCTCCTGATTCTTGTGTTTGTAGGAGTTCAGGGAAAACCTCTCCACTAAGCTTGTGAGCGGTGGGTTTTAGTCTGAATTCTGCTTCTAGTTCTGGTAATACAGAGCAGAAGCGTTGGGAGGTGCTTTGCCAGCGTTAGCTGTGGCTGTACTGGTAATAGGAGGCTTTGGTCTCACCATCTGCTTCCTCCCTGGCTGGGGTTGGGGTGGCAACAGCAGAGACCCTTCTCGGCACAGACTGGAAACTCTTGCAAGCTGTAAAAGCTTCAAAAGTTTTCTGGTACATTGAGCTTATTTTTTTCTTTTCCCTTTGATAAAGTGCTGAGGAATGAGACACTAGTGTCTGTCTTGGGCTAATTTGAAATAAGTTTATAAGCACCATGGCAAATTGTTTCTAAAAGCAAAAGGATTTTATAAAAGTAAAGAGTAGAACTGACATGAAGGGGCCCCTTGGAGCCCCTGTTTTTTCCATGGTGTGTACTTCATAGACAGGATGTGTAAAAAAGATCCAACCTTAGTTTGAACTCATCTTTATGCTGTGATTAGATCTAAACTTTCCCATGATTCCTTCAGAAAGGGCTGCTGAAAAATCCTTCTGTTTACCAAACAGTTTACCATTTGTTTCAGATGTACCTCAAAGCTGACCTGTGGGATTACTCTCTGGAGAGGTGAAAAAGGGTAATTCATATTTGATGTCCCTTTAATCTTAAGAGTTCTTTCAAGAACTCACTGTGCAGGAATTGGTGCATTTTATTTTGCTATGACATCATTTATTCACCAAACATCCTTTGCTGCACAATGCATCCTTACAAAAGAAATGCATGTGTAAGAAGCGAGGCTATCTGAATTCATGAGGGCTTTTAACTACAACTGAATAAGACTCTCTTCCACAGAATGAAAAAGGAAATAGTCAGATGTTTTCTTAATAAGATGAAAGATATCTCTGTTTGCTTTGAGATTTTTATGTTTGCTTGTTTTAAAAGTATTCCCATCTTTAATATTTTTGTACTTTACAAACATAATCTTGTTCCAGACAGCTGTGATCTCTGGTCTCCTCTAATTCCTAAAGTAGACAAGAGCAAGTCAGATTTTCCAGAGTATCTGGTTAAATATCCCCTGAAATATAATTGCACTGAAACGAATGCTTACAGTAAAAGTTCAGATTAGAGTGCAAAGTTTGCATGAGAAATTCCTTTCTTGAACTTAATCCTGTGGTGTTTTTAATACAAAGCATTCTCATCATAGATTTCATGGTTGTAGTATTTTTTCAGATTGCAACAAGTATGCACTAAGCTCTCTAAACCACGCTCTGCTTTCGGGAGGGATTTGTCTTTCAAACAGACTTCCCTGCTTCCCTTCATTTTCTGCTGCTCAGTTTCATGAGCCGACTCCCCTCATGGGGCTGTTAATTGTGAGCTCTCTATCAACATGAAATGGGCAGAGGAGAGAAATACAATTTGTTGTGTTTGGGGAGCTAGCAGAGTTGACAAAAATCAAGGACAGCTGAGCGAAGCGCACTTAGGTCAAAATGATGTTTCTCTTCAATAGGTTAGAAGTCTTTTTCCTTGAATGCTCTAAACCTCTTAAAGTGTTTCACAATACTTTGTACAGTTTCTTTGAAGTGGCCTTTTCCTGTGCTAAGTTTAGTTCTAAATGAACTGCAGACAGCTGATAGGTCAAGGCAGGGAATTCAGTTCAGGATCAGGCCAGGAGCTGTGGTCCAGGCTCTCCTGGGTGCAGCTCTGCTGCGAGTAGAAATCCGGTCAAGTCCTGCAGATGCTGTGATGACTGCAGGAACCATCACATTTGATTTTATTTAAGCATAGTGAATGTTCCTTGATTTGCTGCTAGACACTGTTTATATTAGCTTAGGAGTATGGGAGAAACTGCTCATCCTCTTCCTCTCAGTGCCGATCTATGCAGACAACTGGATGCTTCGTCCTTCTGAAATCTTTGTGGAGATGTTAGGAAGGAAAACTCTTCCAAACAGATCTCCCCTTAGCCTGCTGACCTTGCCCTGCTTTGGAGCAGAGGGAGAAGGGCAGAAGCACTGAATGGGGTTTGTGATGCAGCAATCTGTGTATCTAAACCTTGTGCACAAGTGGATTTCTTGGGGGTTTGGGGTAGCATTTTTGCCCCCAACTTATTCCACTATACCAATGGCAAATTTTTCACAAGGAGCAACACAGTCTAGAAATAAGTGCAGGGTCTGTACAAGGAGCAGTCAGCACGAAACACATCCACGTGTCTGAGTTCCCAGGATGAATACTTCTGTCTGTATTCACTTGTGATGTGGCATTGGTACAAATTGTGAAAGCAGAGCTGGTGTTTCAGAGAGCTGGGCTCTTTTGCTTATGCTTATTATTTTGTTCTTTTCTTCTTCTTTTTGTATTTGTTTTTTTCTGTCCAAACTTACCCAGACTTTTGTTTTTATGAAGTGGCTTCTTTGGTTGCTGGGCTGTGGGGCATTGTTTATGACAGGCAGGTTTCTTTGGGATGTGGCTACAGACAGCTGTCTCCTTTGGAAAATAGACTTCTGGTGTGTGTTGAAATGGATGTCGACGTGTAAATTAACCCAGTTTGTCACATACACTGGAGTGTGGCAGAGTGGGTTTTTTTTCTCCCCTCCTTCTTCAGCTTGTCCCTGTATTATAAAACAGAGGCAGGAGTTTTCTTTTGCTACAGCTAGAGTCATTACTTAATTACTTAATTGATCCCCTCTGGGGATCATCAGAGCTGTGTTGCAGGACTCTACATCATGGTGTAAAATAAAAGGGTGAAAGGATTCATTCTGGGTTAAAATGTGTGAGGTTTGTGCCATGCATTGAGTGTTTTAGATGGTGACCAGGGAAGGGTTGATGTCCTACCACTTCTGTGTGTAGACTGGCAGCAAAAGTGGGATCTGCTTGCAGAGTTTAAAGTCTGAACTAATTGCTGTGTTTTCAAAAATGGAATAAAGCCAATGCTTGGTAACACTGAGCAAATACACCAAAGATTTGCTCTTTCTAGTTTTGTCTGTAGCCTAGTAACATTCATACTTTTAAATAGAATTATTTGTCTTACCTATGGCATTGGAAGAATTTAATTCATTAAGCGATGACCTGAAACAGGTCTAATTTTGCCAGCCTTGTGCCTGTGCCCATGAGAGTGCAATAGGCCGTGTGTGCCCTTGGTGCCAGTCGTATGGAATGGCTCATGCTGGAGATTGAAACAGGCAGAATTGTTTTGTAGATCTGGCCAGCGAGGTTGTTCAAATCTTGTCTCCAGCTTGTGACATTTGTGCAAGCAATTTACAGTGATCCTGGTGAGGTATCATCCTGCAAATAATTCCTGTAGGACAGCAGGGGAAATAAACACCTTGAACCGGACAGGAGAAAACACGGATGGCCGATGCCATAACCTTTAATTACAGATAATGTAATTAGTGCATTGAGAAGTTTTCTAGGGAATGTTAACACTACTTTTTTGTGGGGGGTGGGGGATTAATTGCTGTGTAAGAGTGTTAACTGCAATTAAAGACTTGTTTTCAAAGGAGGGTCAACTCAGGAACTCCTTGCTCAGTGTAGTTCCATGGAAAGATAGAATACTGATACCAAAATATGAACAACTCTCTCGTGTTTCTGTATAAAGTATGCAGGTTGAGATCCCAAAGACCCTTTGAAAGAAAATCAAGAGCACAATCACTGGTGGAAATAAATAAAAAATAAAACTTTCAGTGATCTCTTGGAAGAAAAAGAACAGCTTGTTTTGTAGATCCATCATCTCAGTTGTGTAAGAGTGGGAAAAAACCCTTCCAAAAATTCTACATAACTTGGTGGTATTGTTGCTGCTTTCAAATGAGGGAAGTACATGATAGTGAGGATGTCTAAGTAGTCTTTATTTGTCTTTTACATACTTTGTGATCACACAAAACAGTTTCTTGAAGATAGTATTTGTTTGCAAGTTATGTCAAATAACAGCCAGATTTATAGGTGCCATCAAAAGTCCATATTGATTTCCCAGAGTCTTCTGGGGCTTTACTTGGAAACTCAATCATTAGTTGAGGTAGTGTCTAAAGCATGTTCTCATTTGTGTCAGTAATTTAAGTTTTAAAGCAAAAATGAATATTTTAAAGAAGCAAACGTAGTGGGTTCTGAGTTTTGGCATGCAAAGATTCAGATTTTCCCTTCAGCACTACTGATGTAGCTGTGTGCTGTTCTACCCTGGGAGTGCAGCTCTGCAAACGATCCTGATGGCTTCATCTTGTAATTCATCTGGATTCAGTCTTTGAGCTTTCCTAGTAGACAGTCCTTTACTGCCTGACTCTCAGTGGTTACTTTGTGCTGCGCAGTGGCAAATGAAAATTGTGTTCAAAGAAGGGATGGTGGAGCAGCGAGGTTACGAACAAACTCACTCACGGCTGGGGACGGTTGTGCCCTTTTCCTCCTCTAATGCCTGAACTTAGTGTTTAAGTGAAGAGGTTAGAGGAGTGAAGGAGAGGTAGAGTTAGGAAGGAAAGACACTAGAGAGGAGGGTAAAGCAAAGGGTTTGGTGTGCTTAGGTGGCTGAACTGCAAAGGACAGGGTTGCAGGAGACTGCCCATTAGCAGCTGGGAAAGGGCTGTTCAGAGGCTGTGGAGCATCTGGTGATTCACCCCTGGTTTCTTCACTCTTCTGGTTTCTTAGTTTCTTTCTGCAAAGTGATGTGGAAAGGGAGAGGGGTGGGAGTTGATATAAGCTAATAATTCTATCCATGCCCTTTCAGGTTGGGGTGGCATAAGGTTGGATTTGGAGACTGAAGGAGCTAAAGCTTTGCAACATGTCTCGCGTACCTCCCGGGACACAATCATGCAGCTTTCCTTGTGCATTCACCATGTCCTGGAGTGGAGCAGAAGGATTTTGACTTTTTGTTTTGTTTTGGTTTCTTATGCTCCTGAGGAGCAATTTGTGTGAGAGGAGGTAGGACCATCTGCACAGGTCAGATGAAATGGTTACAACTAATTGGTGATACATTCTCCTTACACTTACTTTCACGGACAGCTTATGGGTTATCTGCACTAATGGACTGATCCTGCTTAATGTATATTAGTAATTAAAGAAAATACATTTTTAAGGGGCAAGGATATATTTAATTTTAATAACTACCTTTCCCTGAATCAAGAAGTCTTTGCACAGAACTCTAATGGGTAACATTAGTCAAATGTGTGATAGATCAAATTGTTAAGTATGAAGGGTGTTGTTAATGTAGCACAGGAGAGAAATCTTGTGAGGTAACTCTGAGTAACACACAGAAGAGTGCATTCATCATGGTATGCTGACAAAACATCTGAGTAATGATGGCCATTAAATCTTTTGTCATGGCTAAGATATGAAAAAAGAAAACAAGTTAAAGTGTGAGCCATTTAGGAAAATTGCCATTTGACATGTAAACCTTTCTGCCTCCATGTGTTCATTTGTATAACATGGAAGGAGTTTGCATTTTAGAAGGAAATTTGATTGTGCCTAGCAGTTACAGGGGAAACAAAGGTGAATTTCAATCTCCAATTAGTCAAACATTTAAATAGAAAGAGTAGAGCTTGCTTACTTTTGGGTTTGTGTTTTTCTTCCCCTCCCATGAGTTTGGTTTTAACACAGTTTGGAGGAAGAAAGAAACATAATGAAGCAACCAACCCACAACATGAAAGAAGATTTGATTTATTGATTTATTTCTTCTTGAAGAAGACTCAGTATCCTACCATCTGTGCTGTCTTTGCATGACCCTGTGTGTGAGTAGATTTTAATTGAACTGCCTTAAAGCCCAGGAGAAAGCAATGATCCTGAGATGCTCAGCACTGCTCTTGTGCCCTGTGTCAATAAACTTGCTGAATTTTGTGCGGAGCCACCGGAAGAAGACAAAAGTCAAACTGAAGCCTTTTCAGAAAGTACAACTCCAGCAATTACACAGATCTGTAAATATTCAGGCCTTGCTGGTGCTAATGTTGACAAGTGATGGTCTGTGTTTGTCTGTCTGGACACAGATGGTTTTGGTTACTATATCGTGAGTTTATACATCAAAACCAAAATCTAGTCAAGCTCCTGCTATCGTGCATGAGTACCAAAGAGTAGACTGGAAGAGCATTGCCTCCTCAGGCTCAATCCTGTCTAGTTTTTCTTTGCACTTCTACATAGATGACAAAACAGTGAGCCTTGAGCCCCCTCCTAGTGTTGGCACCTTCCAACAGGAAGGGATGGGGACGGTGTGAAACCAACCTTTCTGGAGAGGGGAAGGGACTGAACTGGTGTAGTTTATACAACTAATCCAATATATGGATGTGTGAGAGAGACTGTTCATTTTTTTATAGGGATTGTGTCCCAGTTTAAACCTTTCTGCTGTTCCAGGAAATATTTTTATTGAAGAATAGCAAAAATAGCAGGGACAGCACCAAGTGAGGTAGCTAATTGCGTTTGGATATTCTGTCAGGATATTGGATGTCTGACACAAAGGGGCCTCTCTACATATATTTATTTTTTAGTGGTTAGATGATGTCTTTATACTTTACTCTTTATCTTGAAAGTAAGAAAAAGCTGTAGAAGCCTGAGAAGGGCATGAGTTGCTGAGCCAGGAGGTCTGTCCTGTCTGAAAGCGAGGGCCATCCCTCTCCATGGCTGTGCTGGTACCTTCACTCCGTTGGTGACACATGGAAGTTAGTGGAGGGCATACTCCTCATTTGATGACATTATTATTAACTGTCCTTTTCTCCAGATACTTGCTTGATGTTCCTTTGTCTTCATTTAACAGGTTCCTTTCAAGAACAAGAGGGTTACATTTTAAGTAGTTACAGCTAGGAAAATTAGTAAGGAATTGTAGCAATACTTTAGTAACCAGAAAGAAAAGGAAGTGTGCCTAAGCAGCACAAGGCAGAAGAGCAGCAAATGTCACATAGAAGATATTAGACATTAAGTGAAAGAGTAGAAACTGAAATCTCCAGAAAGAACAAAAGTTTTGGAGAGTCATGGAGTCAAATGTCTGTCCTCTTCCCTTTCCCTTCCCAAGCATGTGACCACATTCTGCTTTTATGGACTGCACGCTCGTGAGCCAAGTGCTTTGGTGGTGCTCTCTCCAAAGCCCGGAGCTGAGACAGTTCACTGCTCTGTTGTGTGGATGCACATGCCATAGCTGCTGCTCTTGTCTCCAGTCTGGCCGCTTCTGTGGCACCTTAGATTCACCTGAAGGATGGGACTACAGCAAAGTGTTGATGTTTCCTGCAACACATAACTTTTTATTAGAAGAGCAGCTATAGCTAACTGAGACAGGAAACCCAAGAGAAGCTGGAGCTAAAGTGTCATCTTTTAAACTCAAGCAGAGAGTAATGTGGTGTGGGTAATGGCAGCATGTACCTTAGGATATATTTAGAGGAATGAAATTAATTTTAGAAAGTGCTTTGCTTAATTATGAAGAATATAAACTGCTTTAATGTAAAATTAAAAGTGCATCTGAGAACTAGAACCAGCAGCTGGTGAAACTAGCAGCGAATGACAAACTGTGATAGCAGCAGGCTTCGAGGTGGGAGATGCTGAATTGACCCAAGGAAAAAAAAATGGGGGCAACATTAAATTTGACTTTCCCTGTTGCCATACCTCAGCTGCAATATCTTACACCAAGTTAAACATGCTGTGGGCTTTCAGATCTTAGATTTGCTGCTAAGAAGTTGCTGGAGAGTGTATGGAATGATGGGCTGTTTGTTTGTGGTCTGTGCATCTGAACTGTTAGAGTATTAGCTAGCATAGCTGCTCAGGGATTAATAAATGTATGAATAAGAGCAATGGACTTAGAGTGTTGTGGCTGAAGCCACTGGATAAGAGAATATTTCTGAACTGCTCTAGCAGTTATGTGGGAGACACTGAGGAGTTACAGCAAGAGAAATGAAGCTGGGAGAGTACCCACCTCTTCTGATGTGGTGAGACATTTTGAAGTTGATAGAAAGATCTGTCAGGTCACTGGAGTGTATCCACACAAGCAATGTTCTGTTATTATATTAGAAGCAAATGAGGCAACTTGCAGTAAAAACTACATTTAGCCATGAAAGAATTTGTAGCAAAATTGTCCAGATGGTTTATCTTAACCCTGACAGCAAAATATGTTAACCAGATCAGAAATGTAGACCTCAGTGATACAGGAGGGACTGTTTGGAGCAATGCTTCTGGGGTTTACTTTTAATAAACCTGAAATTTCAAAACCAGCATTTGATATATACAGGTTGGAAACAGTTGCAAGCATAACTCATGCAAGGTTACTGACTTAGAGTAATCCTTTCTAAAA
Source organism: Dryobates pubescens (assembly GCF_014839835.1). Taxonomy (NCBI): domain Eukaryota; kingdom Metazoa; phylum Chordata; class Aves; order Piciformes; family Picidae; genus Dryobates; species Dryobates pubescens. The sequence continues at coordinate 2,149,415 of NC_071629.1, read as the reverse complement.
GTAAACTGAAGATAGCTTTGAAGCATCAAACTGTGGTATTTCATTAGCAGTATTTATAGAGTAAGGAAAGAATGGCAGGCCTGGAAATTCTTCACCAAGTTGCTACAGCAAAGCAGCAGTCCCAAAAGAGCCACAGTGAATTAGATCTAGGTACAATTTTAAACTGTAGAGGCACCAGTCAAACAGCTGAAAACACACGTGAAACACAGAGATAAAAATGGGGAAGAGAAGGGATGTGATAGCCAGTAATGGAATAAGAATGTAAGGGATATACGTAAGGTTAGGAGATCTGACCTCACTTAGGATATTGTTTTTGTTCTGGTTACCATATTCTTTAAAGATGTAACATTTGAAAAGGGGAATTTGATTGACCTTATGACTAAAGATAGGAACTCTGAAGAGAGGCTAAAATCATGAATTTCTATAACCTTTAAAGAGCAAAGGTTGAAAGGCATTTAATTGAAAAATATAAAATCTCCTGAATTATATATCAATACATAACTCTATTTCTTTTATCTCAGGAATTATTATAAAAGGAAGACTATATGTCAGTTGAGGAGCAGCCTCCTTGTGCTTGCTCCTCTTGCCTTTCTCTTCCAAGCACAAGGTCTTCAGAGACACAAAGCAGGCAGAGTTCCCTTTCGCTTCTTAAATGACCAAAGCTGGTTTGGGAAAATACAAAAATGTGTCAATAAATGAACGTGAGGAGGGAAAAAAAAAAAAAGCCCTGGAAAGTCTGAGATTACTCAGAACTTCCTTTCCCATCCCCTCTCTACAAACAAGAGCAATTCTGTTGAAGACAGTTGCACCGAGGTAACACACGGGTGTAAGTAAAGGCAAAATCAAAGCCCAAGTGTTTGCAAGCGCACAGACCAGCAGCAGCTACTGACTCCCTGCCCAAGCGCTTCTGCCTGTGTGCTGTTACCATACAGCAGCAGACACTTCCCTAATGTCCAGCTTTTTCACACTGTGCTGCAATTTCATACTCTTTTCCAGTCTTCAGAGACTCAAACCTGAGACATTAAACTTAACCTACCTACTAAGAGTTGTTTCACAAAGCCGTTGCTGCATGCAAGCACATAATCCCTCCCATACTGAACTGTTCCCTCTGCTAGTCTCTTTAAGATGCTAATTCAAAACTTTGTATTTCAAACAACACTAAATGGCTCTGGATTATCCACCTGTGCTCTTGAATCCATCTGTCACTGCTGACCACTGACCATAGACGTGTAGAGCCCAGAGAACACGATGATGGGCCAGGCAGCACCTGGAGAACTCTAGGCTGTGAAGTAGCAAAATAACTATTCAGTGTACTCCAGTTTGCTCGAAACTGCATTCTTTCAGCTGCTGGAGTCTGGTTCTTGGGACACATGCACAGTGTGCAGTAGGCTCTGCACCAACTGCTTGGTGTAACTGAAGTAAAGCCAACATATATTAAGAACAACCACTCTATTTTTATAAAATGATTACATTGTGCTCAGAAGAGAACATGGCAAATCCTTTACTTCTTTGTGAAGCACAAGAATTTGCCTTTTCTGCTTGTAAGATCACTCAAGATCTCGTTGCTTGTTCTGGTTGAGGAAGTAAGATTTGGGTGCAGAAAGGTAGGATCTTTTGTAGGATCTTTTGAGTATTTAAAAGATACTGCTCCAGTCCTGTAGTATTAAACTCTGTTCTCCACTTAGCAGTATGCTTCCCATGACCTGGCATGTTTTTATTGCCATCTCATTCCAGTCACTCCTGTTCATTAGTGAACTTAAGCTTTTGTCACCTGCAGCCCACTAAAGCAACAGCTGCTGGGACAGTAGCTTCAGCTTTGTTCTGCCTTTTAAAGGAAGATGGTGCAGTGTCAGCAGTGTACACACCAAGGATCCACACTGACCACAGGACTCCTCCTGTCTGCTCTGCAGCTCTTTGCCTTCCATTTAAGATAACTCAGAGATCCCTGAGAGTTAATACAGCACCTCCAGGTTATTAACTGTAACTCACAGAACGTTACATTATTATGCTACACATGGCTAAGGAATTTTAGTATTCACAGGATTATGGTAATTAAGTCTTCCTTCACTTTGGGTGATGTGACACTTGCTTGACTATAATGTCACTCCACTTAAAGTCTGTGTAAACAACATTATCTTAGTCACTCTGCATTACATTTCCAACTGTGAGCAAAATTACAAGGTCAAAGTGGACAAGAGTGTAGGTAATCCCAAGGAAATATCATGTAAATGACTAGCTCAAGGTTCAAGCTGGGTTTTCAAGGGTGGTAAAAGGCTTATGTATGACACCAATATTTTAGTGATGTGTTGCAGAAGGTATCATTGGCAAAATGCATTTCTATTTGTAGGGGCATTTAGTTGGTCAGCACACTGCAAACTTTTTAAAGTAAAGCCTCAACTTCCAAAGGTATACAGGATGTAAAAGAGAACTGATTTTGAACAAAAGGCTATATGAAACTAGCAGAATATTAATTAACTCTTTAAGTGACAGATGCAAACAAAGAAATATATTCCAGCGACATCATTAACATAACACAATAAAATCTCCATTAAACTGTCACTCAGAGATGGGGAAAAAATAACCTCATTGTTACAACCAATTTTCTTAATTCACTTAGCTGAATTTACCTTTGAATATCAAACAAGAAAGCATTTACAGCCCTCTTTTGTGATTTCCCTTGTTAGACAAATGCATGACCAAATCTTTTTCCCTGTAAGAAGAGTACAGCAAAGTCCCTGCACACAGACATTTCTCAGATACATATACTTCAAAAAGAATACTGCCAAGGGACAAACTGACACTTCATGTGGCAGTGCCAGCTAAGAGGCTGGTAGTGAAGTTCCCAGCTATAGCAGCAGACTGCCTTTGATACTGGTGGCTGAGAATGAGACAAGCATCAAAGATTTCAAAGGCAGTGTGGCCAGCAGATGGAGAGAGGTGATTCTGCCACTTTGCTGTGCTCTGGTGAGACCTCACCTGGAGTGCTGCGTCCAGCTCTGGAGCACTCAACACAGGAAGGAAATGGACCAAATGGAGAGGGTTCAGAAGAGGGCCACAAACCTGATCAGGATGCTGGAACAGCTCTGCTGTGAGGACAGCATGAACATGAAATGAAGTCCATAATCCAAGCAGTGGCCTGCCAGGCTGCCTTCTTCTTCCGAAGGTCAAACTACAACCATCTGCAGTTTTCACTGGCAAATCAAGGAAGAAGTTGTGACGTTGTTCACTGTCGATTGTCATATGGTACATATTTAAACTCAAACAAGTGTTAATAGTCACTGCTCCCTTAAATTGTCATTCAAGTGATTCTGTCACTTCTGATATGGTCAACCTCACAATTCTATGATTACACCCTATAGATTTAGAGCAGCTTAGGCTGGAAGAGACCTCAGAGCTCATCTACTGCAAGCTCCCTACCACGGGCAGGGACACGTCTCAACTAGACTCAGCTGCTCAAGGCCTCATCCAACCTGGCCTTGGACACCCGCAAGCAGGAGGCATCCCCAGCCTGCCTGGGCAACCTGTGCAAAGCAGGACACTCTTCTCATCCTTAGCACTAAGAAGTTGTTCTCTAGTTTCTGTATCACAGCAGTATTGTTGACTTGCTAGCATGCGATCTCTCTCTTGCTGCAGTTTGTCTATTCCTCCTGCAAATGGAAGGAGGACAGTTGGACATTTCATTCTTTCTAGATGCAACACTTGAAACTCTTTTTCCCCCTTCTCTTTGCATTCCAGATACTCAGAGATGAGAGTTCTGTTACGCTATCAGACATATTTGTTAATAGGAAAGTAACTTGAGTGGTTAACATAACAGAAGCTGATTTGCCCTGCCAGTATGCATTTTTGCAGAATAAACAAAGCCTGTTATCTGAGATTTTATTTATAAGGATCTGTGTAAGTGATCTGAGATCCCCCCTTGTTTGCCTGTCCTGCCCTAGACCTCAACACATAATCTCACTGTACTGCTGCCCTTTTGACATCTGCTTGCCCTTTCCATCAGCATCCATCCAAAAGCATATTTGTCTAAAAAGGAAACAATTAAATTCCAATCTCATACAGAAAACCTTTACTTTTCAAAGAAAACACACTGAAGAAGTCACAAAGTCATGGGTGATGGGGAGCCCTCACTAAATCAGAACCATAAGTCATTAGGCCAAATTCAGCTCCTGCCAAAGTAGACACCAAGTGACTGATCTGGATGGTATTTTCCCTGTTTGAATTAGTAATATTATATGCACTTGGCTTTTATTTGTTTTTCTGTTAGATCCTGTAGTAAAACTATGTTATAATGTAAGTGATCAGTATCATTTGCATGCAACATAAATACCAAGTGTGATGGGTGAACACTGAAGTATTTCAAATATAGAATGATCTGCTGGTTAAAACTGGCTGTGCCAGTGGGCTGCGACGACTGAATTCCATGAAACTCCCTAATCAGGGGCATAATGGAGTTACATTCTTTTAATGTGGGTTTGATAGGGAAGCAGCCTCTGTGTCTTGTCTTCAAATCTCTTCATGCTGATGAATGCACTGAAGGAAGCGTTGCCACCAGTGGCACAGTGTGAGGCTATCCTGCAGCAGCCAGGTAATCATTACACAGTGCAAACCCTGCCGTTCTGATTAACAGGATGTGCCTTTGACCAATCCTTTGGCCAATACATTCTTACTGTCAAGACCATTAAACTCTCTTTCATGAATTTCCAGTTTCTGGTTCTCAAAATATCAGGAGAAAATAAAATATAGCTACACACATGTATGTCTGTGTTGGAAGCTGGAGGACACAGCACAGTGAAGTTCAGCAAGGAGTTTCACAAGTCAGCATGTAAAGTACAATTACCATCCTGTTTTGCTTCTGTAAGAGATGTTTAATTGTACTTTAGGGGCAAAATATCAAGTAACTCTGCTTGGAAAGATAAGAGTGTTAACTTTAATACATCTATTTCATTACAAGTAACACCACTTTACTGTAAAATACAAAGACTGGCAAGTGCAAAAGGGTCAAGAGGATTGACAGTAAGCTTGCAAGCCTAAGTATGCTGGGTCAGAGAACTCCAGAGACTGAAATACTAGAATGGTAGCAAATCTGTTCTCCATCATAAACCATTCTAGCAGTTATCAGTGTCTTTCAAAAAAGACAATTTAAAATGTTGTATTCTTAAATCCTTTTCCCATTCTTCCTGAATCTAAAATTATAGAAAACAAATTTAACTTAAAGATCATAAGCAAGGCTGCAAGAGTTGGCAGCAAGCGAAACAGCATCATTCACACAAGGGACCGAAATAAAAATCCACATTCATTATTCAGGCTGCTACACAAATCAGCTCAGATCTTCAAGCAGGCACAGTTTTTCCTCTGCTGGTCAAGTTTCTAACCATGGCATTGCTGAATTTACTAGCTTTGTCTTCAAGTGGTCTGTGGGTGGTCTCAACTGCCTCCTGTTTCCCTTGAAAGCACAGCAGATTTCATAGCCCCAAGTATATGTGATAATACTGTGGACTACAGACAGAAGTAACAAACTTGCCTATAATCCAAGCACAGCTTTCTTCCTTTGTGTTCCATGATAGGAAATGGGCTGCAAATAATTGCATAAGCAGCTTGCTGCCATTTACAAAACATTTTATAACCGTTTCAGCAGTGCTGAAAAGCATTCACTGATTTTCCTGCTTATTTTAGCAGGTAGTTTTCTTCACTCCAAACTGTTAAAACTGTTACAATTCTTGGAAATCTTGCTTCCACCCTGAGAATTCTCAACTAAATCTTGTGACCTGCAGTGTGCAAAATAGACAAAAATAGGCTTTGGACACTGGTATACACTCTTCCCAGTCATATCAGCTGCAAACAACCCTAGAAAGGCTTTTCTTTTCTGATTACCAACCTTCCTTTCCAGAAGAATACAGGAAACTGCAAATGTTTCCAATTCTTTCCTTTAGAATCTCTGCAGTTTGCCTTCACTGTGTTGTAAGCACATTTTAAACAGCTTAAACAGCTTCTGCTTTTTCGTGTAGGGTACTTTGCTACTGTCTGCAAAGGCAAAATATGTGTCTGCTGATAATTAACTGAGCTACATTTACACTTCTGCTTGTAGCATGTGTTACAGCTACTGATAATACAAAGTTGCTAATGGACTCCTATAAGAAAGCCAAAATTGATGTGAAAGGAACTTGATGAGTCTTAATGCAAATAATACTTTCAGACCCAGCCCATAAAGGCTTCGAAAAGCTTAATGATTTTCTCAGATGTGCTGTAACAACAAAGAATCTCATGGTTCAGTGTCGAGTATCTGCTCGAAGCCAGTGCTCATCACAACTCAAATGACTTGTTCATCATAGATTCCATCAATAATTGTTTCAGTATGTGATCAATGGAGCCCTCATCAAGTATAAATCAAGCTGTGTATTTTCTAATGGGACCTTCAGCATTCTCATGGATCCTATTTGACAATAAGAGTCAATCAATGCACAAGCCGAAGTGATCAGACATCTCTCTCAAAATGGCAGTTATTTACAAATGCAAACCAATCAAAACATCCTAATGCCCTTGGCATAAAACATTTAAATAACCTGACTGCACAGGGGCAGGGGAGAAAGCTAGGGCACAGTGCTAGACTCTGTTAGACCAGCCTTTAAAAGCTGCTCAGCTTGGCCTCAATGAACATGTCTAAATTGTTATACCCAAACATGATGTCAGTGGCAAAACCTCCATGAGAATAAGGGTACAAGAAATCACGTTTATCCAGGATGAAGGGGAATACCAAATGCACCCACCTACAGCACTTCATTTCCTAGAGAAGTTATTGCATTTCTACAAGTTTATGGCAAAGCTAAGGAGATTTGAGTGCTTTCTAGGCATCGCTGGCTGATCAAAGCCTACCAAATTACATGGGAAGAGATACTGCTGCTACTGGAACACCTCTGCTGTGAGGATAGGCTGAGGGAGCTGGGGTTGTTCAGCTTAGAGAAGAGAAGACTCAAGGGGGACCTTAGTGCTGCCTTCCAATACCTGAAGGGATCCTGCAGGAAGACTGCAGAGGGACATTTTGTAAGCGTGTCTAGCGACAGGACTAGGGAAAATGATTTGAAGCTGAGGGAGAGTAGGTTTAGACCGGAGCTTAGGAAGAAGTTCTTCAGTACAAGGGTGGTGAGACTATGGAACATGTTGCCCAGGAAGGCTGTGGATTCTTGCTCCCTGCAGGTTATTTAAGGCCGGGTTGGATGAAGCCTTGAGCAGCCAGGTCTAGTTGAGAGGATAAGAGGAAACAGCCTGAAGTTGTGTGTAGCACATTAGCAAAAGTTTGTTCCCCCAAAGGGTTGTCAAGCCCTGGAATGGGCTGCCTGGGGAGGAGGGGGAGTCCCCATCCCTGTAGGAGTTCCAAAGTTGTGTAGGTGTGGTGCTGAGATGTGGTGACCTGTCAGTGCTGGGTTAACAGTTGAGCTTGGTTGATCTTAAAGGTCTCTTCCAACTGAAATGCTTACATGGTTCTACAATTTGATCTCAGTCCAATACTTCCAGAAACCCTTGATACCTTCAGTGTCCTTTTATGTCCCACTAGAAGGAAAATAGCTATAGTCCTGCTCTCACAGTGTGCAAAAAATGTGTTCTAAGTCTTCTGACATGATTGGTCTGTCCCCAGTGGGCACACTTCAGAAAGGCTGTGAGCAATACTGTAACTCCTGGCACATGCTCAGAGGAATCCTTACAACCCTCTCCGGGTACAGTCAGCACTGGGGGCCGCAGCTTCAGTATCTGAAATGGGAATGGGAAGCTCTGAAAAGCAGAAGTATCATTTCTTTAAACCCTCTCTTTGCCCAAGCTCCTCTTGCAGCCTGTGCGTTGATCGGGGATGTTCCTGCTCGATGGCTGTCGTGGCACAGATTAGTTTTCATGGCTTCGAGCTGACCATATTTCCCTTTGAAATCAGGATGCTGGAGCTTTAACCTTGGCACCGTGGAGACAGAAATCCTGCTGCACGGCCCAGGAGCCGGTGCTGGCAGCGTGGAGCACCTGTGATCACAGGCTGTGGGGCTGGCCGAGGGGCCCCAGGAGTGCGGAGGCTGCAGCTGCTGGGCTGAGCAGCAGTTGGAAGTGCTTCCGCGCTCCCTTGCGCAGAGCCCCCCGAGGCCGCTAAAGGGTTTTAGCTTTCTTTGGATGTATAATTTTTGTTGATTAACAGGAGTTCTGGGAAGAAGCCCTTTTGTAGAACTGATGACAGGGAGGAGCTGCCTGGGGCAGAGGCTGTCAAATGATCTCTTTTGTGACTGTGATAGTGCAAATATCACCAAGGCACCAAGAATCCCTTGGTGCTCCCCGGCAGCGGCGCTGGGTGAACATGAAGCTCTTCCCATCGCCAGAGGTGAATCTTGCAGGTTCTGTCCTTTTTTCGCCATTTCACATTGCAGGGTTCTGGAACACGCAGACTTTAGGATTTCATTCTCTGGAGCCGAAAGGTCAGAGACCATCCCCAGTATCAGGCTCTTGGCTTTTGTCTTTGCTGACTGCCCTAAGTAGGGCTGTTTCAGAAACGTCTGAATAGTTTTTGCCCTTGTGGTTGAGGGCATTTTGAGTCCAGCACGTTTTGGTTTTCCTCACAGAGATTTCACACTCTCTCCTGTATTGTTACAGAACATAGACTGTGGGACAGGGTTTTCTGAACCATCCACCAGTGCTGGTCATAAAGGTGTGAAAGAACGATCTGGGTGCTGGGGATGTGCTAAATGCTGTGTCAGAATAAAGTTCAGTTCAGATTAAATTTGGTCAGATTCCTTAAACGAAGCAGTCGAAGCTTGATGGGAAGGACAGCGTCAGTGGCCTCTGGAGTCTCATCACTTGTGTTTGTTTTGCAGGGGCAGCGTGCAGCACTTTAGTCTCAAATGTTGCTCAGCATGATATGAATTATTCTGCTACGAAACTAACCAGTTTTCCCAACATTTCTTTTTGCAGTCCTATAGAAACCTTCCCAGTCACTTAAAAAGAAATCTGTCTGGAAAAAGAGGATCTAAATGTGTAGTACATTGGTGGCCTGCCTTGCTGGGAGGGGAGTGCGGGGACCAGGCAGGCCAGGCCCAGGGTCGGCGTGGGGTGGGTGACGCCGCATGCCTTGCCTGTGCCCGCCTTGGTTTAAGGGCAGCCACCCTCCCCAACTCCTGCCACTGCAAAACTAATTAGTGAAATTAAGTTGAGAAGGCTGTAAACAAGCGAAGTTGTTATTCATTCCGTACGGCACTACAAATGTGGGAGGACATGTTAAATGATAAATTAGGCATGAACTGCTTTAATCTGTAAGCTGAACATGCTAGCGAAGGGCCTGCATTTGTAATTAGTATTGGGGGCCACAGGAGAGTGGTGCCTCTTTTAAAACAGTGACAGGGAATTGATCAGTTTAGGTTGCTGTGGCAACCAGGAGCCCTCCGCCGCTTTCCCCGCGCTCTCCTATTATGCTGTCCCTGCGTTTAGAAATATATTTATGAACTGTAAAGATAAAGTGCTCAATAATGCAAAGGAGGCTGCCGTGCTCAAATGCCAAAGTGACGGGGGCCAAGTGGGTGCCTGACTACCCGATAACAAGCTTAAGTGTTCCATGGTTGTCATGACATTGCTTTTACAAAGCAAATGATGTCTGCAGGAAAAAAAAAACCCTTAAAATTAGCCCAAAATGCAAATCTCTTTATGAGGCTGTCACCTTCATAATAACAGACAATAATTGATGATTTATGAGATGCCACTATAGCAACCGACTCCTTCGGCACCCTCTGGTTCCTCTTGTACAATAGGCTTGGGCTCCTGTGAAAAAGTTTCCAGCATGAAGCTCAGGAGGTCTTCCACCTTCTTACTCTCTTTGGTCTTACAAAATGAGGTTTGCAAATGTTGCAGGGATTCTCACCATCATCCTACACCTTAAAGGGCTGAAGTCCCTTTAGAGGAGCTGTGTAAATCATGACGGAAATAGGGTGGTTTCAGTCAAAACCTTTTAAAGAAAATAGTTTGTATTTACTGTTCAAGTTGGAATGAAAGCCGGGACACACAGATCTCTCCTGTACGCTTGGCTTTTCAGAGTCCTTTGGCTAATACTTGCATTTAAAAGTAGTGGTTTCATAAGTGAGCCCATTTTTTGCCTGCTGGTGTCTTAAGTTAAACTGACTATGATAGAATAAGTGACCTGTTATTTGGATTGCAATTTCAGGGACCGCAAGAGAAAAGTTTTCATGTAGAAATGCGTATTTTGGTGTCTCATGGTTCATTACATCTGCAGAGTGCTTCAGGAGAAATCAGTGCCTTAATCAAAAGTTTTTAGTCTTCCAGATTGTTGTCTTTTTTTAAGGTCAGGAGAATTAAGGTCTGCAGCCTTGGTTGAAGGTCATACGATGCCAGGAGATATCAGATTATGCAGTAGCATTGTGTTCATGTCCAAAGGCCATATTATTTGGTCTTTCATGGAGGACATGAAACCCCTTATGCCACAGCTCTGCATAACTTTGTAAAACTCAGGTGCCTAAATTGGCTACCTAGAAAGGCCAGTTTAATGTTGAGGGAGGAGAACTGGCAACAGCAGCAACTTCTGCCTAAGATGTTCTGGGTTTTTTTCCCCCACAATTCCTTCCCTTCTCCTTGCCATTAATAAATGTCCTTTTTATTTCAGTTCTCTTTTAAAAACATACTGGAGTAGTAGGAAAAATCCATTGATTAGAAAAAGCATTTTTAGAGTAATATGTTAATTCTGAGCCCTTAAGATACATATTCAGACAGCCATTCCAAGAAAAGGAACAGAAAGTTGTTTCAATAAAGACTTAATGATCTTTCCCATTCTTTTTTTTACTTTGTTAAATCTGACAATTAGAACTGTCAGTTCCAGGAACTGATTTCTGGCAGAATAATATCTTTCAGTCATTCTACCTGCTATTTAGAGAAAAAAGGACTAAATAAATGGAAACTCTTTATGTTGTCCCTGGTTATAGCTGGGCATTTGTAGTTTGATAATTTTTCCCACTGTTTAACTATTTTCATAACTTCTCATAGAATAGTTTTTATAGGATTCATTTATTTATGTGTTTATATATGTGAGGGGGGAAAAAGATGATTTCTCTAGGATTAAAACAAATAAACGTGGTGGTCCTGTTCCTCCACGTGCCACCATGGCTGTGTTGTCTTTGCATCCTAACCTCTAACTTCAGCAGAACTTGCTCCTGTTCTCTTTCTCTGCTGCTGGCTGCTCCAGACAGAAATTCCCCATAACATCTTGGACCATTGTATAGATAACCAGGGGTGAACACTGGGAAGCACATAGGCAGAGTAAGAACAGGGAGTAATAAAGGCTGTTACCTCCAGCCATGGGTATGATTTCTATTGCTGCACCCTGGAAAACCCTCCTGTTTTGCATGTTCCTTTCCTTTTCCATGTAGTTTCAGGAGTATTCTGTGTTTCTCTGGATCTGGCTCACTGCAGAAGTGTTCCCATTACCATTTTACAAGCTGTGTGTGTGCAGCAAGAGTAGAAGCTGCAGTAAAATTTTTTGCAGTGTATTGACCTGAAGCCCATTTGAAGTTGATAAATACCAGCTGTTCAAACAGAAAATTAAACAAAAGCAACTCAAAACTTGCTCTGAAGTAAACAGGTGAACAGTATGTAAGACAAAGCAGTTCCCCAAAGGCATTTTTGGTACATGGTCATTATTTAACTCCTGACTGAAAATAAACAATGCTGACAGCGAGTGTGTTGGGGGGCTATGATATATGAACAGTGTCAGTACTGTAGGCTGATAACCTATAGCTTGACATCCTTATCTATAAACTTTGACAGATACATCAGTTTGTTATTGTCACTTTATTAACTTACTTCTGTGATAGCAGAAGATAATCTCTCTCAAAGTCTTAACACAGCTAATACTTTACCAGGTAACAGTTGGAAAAATGTCAACAAATTTTGTTCCTCCCCCCCGCAAAGAATCCTTTACAGTTCATTGCCTATTGAGGCAGTGTTTCACAATATGGAATGGAGTTGTTTACATATCAGCAACAGACAATAAACTGTTTTGTTACATTAAATTATTTACACCAGAGACATTCTGACAGCCTCTCTTAAACCCCCCGAAAAGCCTGTGTGGCTAGGAAGTGTAGTTGTGGCTGCTTGAGCCGAACACTTGCATAATAAATTAATATTTTGGTCTTGTGATTTTTAATTGGAAAATACCAGCTGCTCCTAGTTGGAGCTGTCTACTTTGTCTTCTGGTGGTTTGCAACAGAGCTGTAATAAAGATTTCACAAGCCTTGTAGCTCCCTGCTATCCTGCCAGTGCCATGGGGGTGAGTGAGGGGACAGAGCTGGGTGTGCAAGAACACTTCTGCCTTTTTAAAGCTTCTCTCAGTCTTCCTTCAGAACATTATCACAAATTATGCTTCCAAATGAGCATTTTTTTTCTGTTCTCCAAAAGAGAGTTTAAGATTTGTTTGAATCTCAAACTTTATCCAACATCTGTTGACTCACTTCATGCCAGACTCTTCCTCCTAAACTCTTGTCCTGTCCATCCTACAGTTAACATTGTGTTTTCAGAGCTGTATATCCATCTGCATTTACCAATGAGGGAGGTGAGAAATGGGCCTTTAAGTGCTCATACCTTTGCTAATTTGCATACAGAGCAGTAAGGCAAGGCCAAGCAGCTCAGCCGCTGCCCATAGCCGTGGCACACTCCTGACGCACATGTGGTCCTTTGGGGTGAGTTGGTGTGGAAGGGTCTAGTTAAGGGCTGTAACAGAACACCAGGACTCAAGTTGCAGAAGTAGCCTGAATTCTGAAATTGCATGGTTTTGGGATGCTTGTGATAGGATGCTTGTGGTGTCTCAGTGGTATTTTGACATTAACCTGTGTGTGCCATTACTTGATGTTTTAGAAGTGCAGTCAAGCCCCCTGGAACTTCTGTAATCTGCAGCTGGTGTCACCCATAAGGGTCCTGTAGCTGCAAACTCTGCAGTCATCTGTATGAGCCAGCCCTGGAAAGAGGTGGGTGCCTTCAGCCGTGCTTCAGTGGAAATACTGAGCTGCACTTGCCTTTGGAGAGTACTTCAGCAAGTACAGAATTTCTGCTAGCCTTTCACAGCTCACATGAAAGGCTTTTCTTCCCTTCCTTCCTCCAATAGCAGTTCTTCACTTTTTTTCACATGCCGTCATTTTCGTCTGTCTTCTTCAGATGTGCTCTCCAAGTCCTAGTTTCTTGGCCTCTAAGGGCTTTTATCACTTCTCTGTACTTTGATTATCCTGAAATTAGACCCCTGCTCCCACCCCAATTTTATTTTCCAGTCACTTTAGATACCTCCTTTCCAGGATGAATTTCTCGGTCCCCACTCAGTTTGCACAGCCATCTCCTCAGGATCCTTGCTAGTGTTGGCTGCAGCTCCACACTTCTTCCTTCATCCGCTTACCTTGAACACAGCTCTGGTTTCTTCTTGCATTGGAAAGATTGGAAGGGCTAGGAGCTAATTCCCCAGTGTCTTGAAATGCTCCATTTCTTCTGCAAGCTGTTTCAGGCAGGGAGGAACTGCTGAGGTTAATGCTGAGAGGCCAGAATAGTTTTGGAGAAAACGAGGAAGGCAGAATTAGAGTGGCAGAGGGGTGGGGGTTGCTGTCGAGCTAAGCAGCAGTTTAGGAGAGGAGGAGGAGATCCAGGCAGGAATTCCGACCATTCAGTTAGCTTTATTGTAGAGATTTAGAGCAAGCTGGCAATGCTAATCATCACATGCCTGGGAATGGGAATGGGATGTTAATATAAGGAAGGCTCAGTTTGTGATACTCAGCTTTGGGAAAATAGGGGTTTCCAGAATGGGTCAGCTTTTCCAAATGGGTGTTGTGAGGGTGCCTCAGACCTGGATCTGTTCCTGCTGTAGAGGTCAGCATTGCAAAACATGGGGCTGTTAAAGAGCTATAGGCAGAGAAGATCCTGTCATCTTTATAGCAAATGACAGCATTTTTCTCTTGCTTGTTTTCCCAGGATGGTTCAATGAGTGCTTACCAAGATGTTAGGTTTGTATGATTTTTGGAGGAGACACTGCAGCCAAGCCTGCCAGGTCCAACTGAAGCTTACAAGTATTTATCACTTGGTTTTGTTACAGTGCTACTGTTATGTAGAATGTTATTACTGCTTCACAAATGAAGTGATTTGTGTTCCATGTCAAAGCTGTGCAGAAGAGGAAAAACCAGCTTTTAAAAATGGTCCTGCTTATTGCAATGAGTTTGTAGATATATGCTGATTGGTTTTTGAAAAGGTGATGCAGAATAAACTGCATTTTTTAAGGCAATGTATGTGACATCAGGGAAAAATCTTGCAGCATAACACTCGGTCTCTTTCTTCTGGCCTTTATTTAGGTAAAAGTAATGTTCCTTGTTTAACCAAATACAAGTTTAGCGAGGCCTGGCAAAATAACTCATCAGAGAAGAGAAAAGAGGCTCCCTGCTTGGCTGGCTGCAACCAAACATAACTGGGGGAGTTAAATTCCTCTTGTACAGTTAGACTTCTGTCCTGTGTTGGAAGCTATGCAAAAAGGTTATAAACAGAGTAAGAAGAGTTTAAAACCTAAAGTAACCAGTTCTGCTAATTGCTGTTAATACCAGATTGCATTGGAATGGCTATAACTGCAGCTCTTTTCCCTGACTATTTATCTAGTGCTGCATCAGTTCTTTTGCAGCTGCACTGCAGACATGCTGCCACATGATTTTTGGTAGACCCTTGATGACTTTTACTACTATATCACAGTGTCAGCTGCATGACAGCAGCAGTGTTCCTGGATCAATATTGTATTATGACATTTTGTGCTGTGAAAGAGAGTTGTATAAAACTTTTAGATATGCTTCTTCGGAAGCCTACAGCTGCAACTAAAAATGGCCTGACAACAATCTGCAGTAGCAGTGGTGTCTGAAAGTCAAAGGGTAGATGTCACATGTTTCACTTTAGAAAGGTTTCTGGTAGTGTCTCACATGCTGTGGAAAGTGCAGTCTAAGTGAAACTAGTAAGGACAGGTACAGATGTTTGAAAATGGTGCTTGGGAGAGAATTTATCAATACTCTGAAAATCAAATGTGGGGAAAAACCTGGGAGCCCAGCAGTTGTGTGCCTCAGATGTGCTCTGTGGGCCTAAATCTTTAGTTTGTCTTTACCATTGAGGGCCAGGGGAGAAAAGAAGGGAAAAAGACAAACACATCCCCCTCTTGCTCACATGTTTCAGGCTTTGCTGTCCAGTACAGCATGTGTTAGTGCTTCCTGTGTTAAACAGCAGCTTGGGGAAAACAGGCAGGTTGGTTCTTTCTGGGAGTTCTATTCAGAAGATGCAGCTCGGTCAAAGTACTAAAGCAATCTTTAAGAACTCCTCTTCACTGAGTTCTCAAGAGGAGTTGTTTCACTTAATAAAGATGCTTAATAACATTAAAAGACAATATATTCTTCCCTTAATGTGGCAGATTTTTATCTCTGTGGGATGATGTGGTCTAGATTAGAGTCTAAGGGCCAGTTTCTTTGCTAGGTTGATCTTCATCAAAGGAGCTAGAATGAGGAACTCATCCCCATGTGCTTGGCATGGATGCCCACCAGTCATAGAGCTTGGCAAGCTCATCAGGTATGCTTTGCCATTTGTGTGACAGGAGGGTTGTGTGTGTCTCTTACTGAAGCTGTAATTAATTCTATTAATTTCCATTCTGAAATGATGAATTCTAGCAGCCAAATGCTAAATTTCATAAATATTGTTATTATTAGGACCCAAATTAATCTGTTTGCAGTGGGAAGGAGAGAGAAGAGGCAAGGATGATTAAGACAGGGTAGCATGATGGGTTTGGACCCGAAGATTGCTGTTTGCATTGGCAGGATAAAGAGGAGTTCTTCCTGATCTTCCTGAGGAAGGCCATTACTGTGTCTGGGCTTTTGCTTTCTCACGTGCAAGTGCTATCAGTTACCTGGGATTAAGTTGTGACCTAAGGATTATAGTTCATGCTCAGCATCTGGGCTGACTTTTGGACTTTTATTTCCTGTCTTTATTTTCCTTCAAATTCCACTCAGCATTTTTAGCTCAGAACATTTTGTTGCCCAGGATAGTATCTTGGACCATGCTAGTTACATTCAGGGTTTAGTCTGTAGAAGATTTAAAAAGGGGAGGTGTTCATTTCCATTTTGCCATCTCATTCCAAGGGCAATTGCAGAGGCTTGTGCTTGTTAACAAAAGAAAGCCTGAATTTAAGGGCTGCAGATCAGTCTGTAGGATGGGATTTGAATTGCTGTCAGTGGAAGGAAAGTGTGTTTATAATAACTAAAATCCCACGTGTTTGTAATTGGCATAATTAGAGTCTATATGCACAATTTCCCCGCAGAGAAGTAAGATAATGATTTCAAAACCTTATTTGTTAGGGCTTTTTAATATACTTTTATTAAAAAGGAAAAGGAAATCTGGTATTTGCAGCGCTCTGTGCTGCGACTCATGTGGGGACTTCAGATAAAAGAGTGGCTTCCTTTACATGATTTGTGCATCATTACAAATCATCACACTGCATTCTGGTTCACAAAGGCTGGTTGGAAATCATGGCTTTTTGTCAGGATATATTTGGAGAGCTTCTTGATTTATCTGCCCCAAATTAAGCTGGTGTTGCTGGAAGCATTTTCTTTTTTTGCCAATAGCAGGAGGTATTCTAGAGGTAATTTTCTCTCGACTCGCACGCTGGCCCCCTAAGCTTCCAAATCTCATCTAAGAGAGCGTGATTTCCTCAATATTTAGAGTAAGAAACCCAGTGTTTTCTAGAAGGTAGACACTCCATATAACTGCTACATTTTAATTCCTTAGACTTTTTTATCCTGCTGTTGAAAACATTGGAGGAAACCATGCCATTGTGTAGCCGAAATGTTGGTGACACGCTTGACTGTGAACTGACCGTTCTGGAGTCAGTATGCAGGGGGATCACAGCGGGTGGCATGCAGGAAGTGAAATGATATATTTCTTATATTTGCCAGATTCTTCTGAAACACTCAAGTTCAGCAGAAGTTGATTCAGTAGGAACCACAAACATTTCAATTTGCTCTTTCCAAATGGTAGTTTTTGTAATAAAAAGTGAATTTTAATGCCCAGGGAAAGCTCATTTGAAACAAAGCAAGCCGTCTGTTAGCTTTATTTTGATTGACAAGCGTGCCAGGGATAAACTGTTGGCTGACACTGGAACATGCCTCATCAGAGCAGTCTACAATGTCCCCAAAGTCAGCTGAAAACGTTAAATAACATAGAGCATCAGGATCTTGGAAGGGTTTGAGCGACAGGAAACAAACTGTTTTTTGTTTTTCATGTGGTTTGTTTATAGGTACAGCAAGGGATCTGGTGAGTGTTTACATCTTCCCATGACATCTTGCACTAATACTGTTGCAAACAGATTACGGAGCAGAATATTAAATAAATACCACAAAAGGAACTCCTGGTTTTCAGTTTCCCCTGGTTCTGAATGACAGTAATCCTCTCTGACAAAAGAGGGTTATTGCCATTAGTTAATCCTGTTATGTAGCTCCCTCAACAGCCTGTAACACACGTTGAGAAAGACTGGGAAAATCTAAAATGTCAAACTAAGAGGCCACTGATCATCTTGACCGTAAAGCCATAGCAGGAGCAACACAGGGTTGGATATCTGCATCAGCAGAGTATTTAACTCCCAGGTCTAAGCTGGGATGATGCATTTAGGCTGAAAGAAGCACATTGTCATTAGCCTTCCCCTCTTGGCCGCTGTTTGCCCAAAGAAGGGATGATTGCAGTCACCTTCTGTGAGTGCCCTGTATCAGCTTGAGTACAGGTAGCTAACAACCTGCAGGACTTAAACCTGTTCACATCATTCTCCCTGCCAGAGCACATGAAATTAAATCTGCAGCGTGGAGGAATTTTAGCTTAATTGTTGCTGTTACAAAAATAGTTTTGATGACTGTGCAGCTCCGAAGTTGTTATTAAGTCCTGCCAGGAATACTAAGGTTCTGTGTAAGTCATAGGTCAGGTGATAGTTCAAAAAATACAAGAAGAAATAATCCCAAACTATCCAGGGATGGTTAGATCAGCAAAGTTAGGGCTTGTAGGGAAAGTTAATGAATTGATTTAAAGTTAGAAAGAGTTCTTGTGTGTTAGAATGGAGAGGCTGTTTCAGGGAGTAGAGCTTTGGCTTTTGCTGCTGCCTTGAGTTGGCAGCTAAGACTTTGTTACCTCCTGAAGAAGAGGCAGTTGCTTTTTTGATCTGGTGCTGTCTGCTGCCTTACAGCAGAATTTTCTAACAGTCTCTTCATGTGAGGATAGTTTAAAGCCTATCCACCATGTCTGTGTTTTAATTGCATCCTATGAGGGTGCTCCTCCACTTAGACTAAACTTCACTACAGCTGGAGTGGTTTGCCGGCTTTACCTGTGTCAGAGCATGTGTCAGTGTTTTAAAGTTGCAGATCTGAGTGAAACTTCAGCAAAACAACTATAACTGTAAGGCAAGAAACACTGATTTGTCTTCATCTCTCAGTGTGTTTCAGTGCTGTTTTCAAAGGCCTGCAGTGATAGGACAATGGGCAATGGTTTGGAATTAGAGAACAGTGCATTTAGATTGAATGTTAAGAGCAAGTTCCACCATGAGGGTGGTGGAACACTGGGACTGGTTGCCCAGGGAGGTAGTTAAGGACCCATCCCTGGAGGTACTCAAGGTTAGGCACAACAAGGCTCTGGGCAACCTGATCTAGTGGAGGATGTCCCTGCTTACTGCAGAGGGAGTTGGACTGGATGACCTTTGGAGGTCTCTTCCAACCCAGACCATTCTCTGATTCTGTGACATCTGTAAATATTTGAAATAGTCATTTCAAAATGGACCTCATCTGCTGGCAATTAGGATCTCTTTGGGATGTCCAGTAAGAAAAGCTTCTCTGTTAGGCTGGGTTCTAATCTGAAGTCTGCATGATAGGTGTGAAAGGAGAAGCAGTTAGCTATCAAATCTATCAAATCACAAACTGATTTGATTTTATTTATCCCAGAATATAGGAATTACTTCAATTACTCTGCTTTTCCTTTCAGTAAGGCCACCAAACCCCTGTAGCTCATGGTGCTGCTGCTTGGAGAGTGCCTGGGTGTTTATTTCTAGTCATAGCAATTGAAATCCAATATTTATGCATTTACCACTCAATAATATATTTGACAGATGTGTTGAATAACTGAGCAATTTGCTGCCTTTTTTTTCCCTTGAATTCACAGTGTGTAGGAACACTGCTGCTGAAGGAGCAGCTCCAATGGTAACAAATGGACATTGTCAAGGTGCCACTTGTTGTGGTGGTTATGGCTCACACTGGACTGTTTTCCTTTTTCAAACTTGCTGATTCCCCCTGAATAAGATATTCCTGTGAGTGAAGTCATGGAAACACAGAATGGCTTAGGGTGGAAGGGATCTCAGAGATCATCTACTAAAACCTCCCTACCATGAGCAGGGACATGTCTCAAGGAGACTCAGCTGCTTGAGGCCTCATCCAGCCTGGCATTGAACGACCCCAGGGAGGAGGCATCTACAACCTCCCTGGGCAGCCTATGTCAGAGTCTCACCACCCTCATACTGAAGAACTTCTTCCTAAGATCCAGTCTTACTAAGATCCAGTCTTACTAAGATCCAGATCTACTCTCTCCCTTGACTTCAAACCATTTCCTCTTGTCCTATTGCTAGACACCTTCATGAAAAGTCCCTCTGAAGCCTTCCTGTAGGATCCCTTCAGCTATTGGAAGGCAGCTCTAAGGTTCCCCTGGAGTCTTCTCCAGGCTGAGCAACCCCAGCTCTCTCAGCCTGTCCTTATGGCAGAGGTGCTGCAGCCCTTGGATCATCTTTGTGGCCCTTCTCTGGACTTGCTCCAAGAGCTCTGTGTCCTTCTTATGATGGGTTTGGTTCAGGAAAGGCTGTAGAAGTCAGATCCAAAGAGTTACCTTCACAAAGAGCATTTGGTTTGGGTGTTTTGAACTCAGCAGAGGTTTAGGTATAATTGTTCTGTGTGGGACTCTCACAGATAGTTCTCTGGTTAACACTTTGAACTTTTGTAATCTGGAGGTAATTTTTTCTGCAGTAGTGTGTTAAGAACATGAATGGCTTGTGCCAAGCATTAGCAGAGACAAACACACACAGAGAATAGGAGTGAGGTTCCCTTCTCCAGGAGTGCACAGTTGATCTTCTCTCACAGCCTTCTGTTGAAGCCCAAGAGATGCAAATAAGTGAGTGCTGATGAAAGAGTATGTTTTATTTTCTCACTTCATCTCCTGCTAGAAAAGCTTAATGGTATTTTAGAGCTGATATTACACCTCAGAAAAGGGGTAATGCATCTTTAAAAGCTAAACTACATCTTCTTTACTTTTATCAAATTCTCTATAAATCTTTCATGACAGTTTATTTAACAAAGTGTCATTGAAACTGTACAGATGATTGATGTGACCCATGTAGGATCAACATGAAATGTTTGTAAATGTCAGCAAAATGTGACCATCTAGAAGCAAGTAAGGATGGTGTTGCTGTGAAAGTGAAAACCAAACAGAAAATGTTTATCTTATTCTTTACTTTCTGGGATGAAATTACACATTCATAGAAGCAGCATGAGATGATTTTTCTCGGACATCATGCCATGGAGCTGGGGGAAGGATCAAAATTTGTCTTGACATACTGTGCTCTTACTATTTAGCTTCTTTTACAGTGGATGATAGTTTCTTACCTATAAGAAAAAGATTCCAATTTCACTTCTCAAGAAGAATAATATTAATTTGGATTAAAGAAGTAATAGGAAATTGCCCAGAGTCTGACTGAAGTAGGTTTATTCAAGCATCTCCTGTCATCAGAAGAGCTGGAAACAAGTTGAGGTTCCCTCAACCTGCTACTGCTCTGAAGAATAGTAATCATACAAGCATACAAAATGGTACACCAGAAGTTGAAGACATTAAGCTGTCAACTCTACATCAGTGCCAAGCTTCTGACTTCTGTATAATTAATGAAAAAAAAAAGAAGAGAAGGTTCTGCAGAATTCCTTCTGAAAAACTTTTTCTTTCTTTTTTTTTTTCCTCCTTGGGTCACCTTTTTAATCTCCTTCATTCCTGACTCAGCTTTTGCCAGAATCCATGGGATCAAGGAAACCAATGACTTTTGGGGCTCTTTAGAACCCTCTGACTGCCCTGAGGCTTTTTGTGGTAGCTCTTAGGGCTTGTCAGCCTTTAATGCCTTTAATCTTTCATCCTGCACAAAATTGCAACATAGAGCATCATATGCCCTCCAATTTATGGTGTTACATATATGGGCATGTAGTTCCTGCTTTGCTTCTCAGCCCACTTCCAGTGCACGCCACCTAGGTTCTTGGTACCCAGCCAGGGGCTCCCTCTTCATTCATACCCAAGCTGAACAGCTGTAAATTCTCATGAGCAGTGCTCCAAAGGAAGCTCATGAGAGCTGGAGATAAAAACTTTTTTGGTCAACAGCCAAAGAGCCTGAGCCCAAGCCTGATGGTTTTCATAGTATTGCAGAACTTGCCAGATTGCCAAGACCTTCCCACAGTAACCCAGGCTGAGGTGCAGCAGCTCACAGACATGTTGTGGAAGAGGACCAGAGGTGGAAATGAAGTCCATTCTGATCTGCACTTGGGAAAAGCTTTTGCACATTGCTACCATGAGGTGATAAGATACTGTGGTGACAAAAATCTTGTGAATCAGACATGTTTGTGTTGCTTTTAAAATAAACTTAGAAAACATCAAAGGGAGATGATAGGAAAAATTTGTATCTAAAATAGGAGACACAAAATGAAAGTGAAGGAGGGAACAAAAATCAAATACTGTGTGCCAGTGCATTTCCAGATGCCACAGGATGAGCCAAGTGTAGCACAGAAGCTGTCACCACATTAGCCAGGATTCCCTGTGATCCCATTCTTTTCTTTTTTCAGTTCCACAGGGGACATTTGATGTTCTCAGAGCAAATACATAGAGAGATATATCACTTACTATCATTGGATACTACACTTAGTATCATGGATACTACTGCATTGGTAGGGATTTAAAGAACGTGTTGGAGATGTAGTGTTAGCTGTTCGTGTGTGCTGCCACATGTCATTGTATGGTTACTGGATAGATTTTTGCTCTTCTGTGATAATAATAAACTGTTACTATGCAAAAACTTCCCACATCAGAAGTTCAAGTGTCCAGCAGCCTTACTCAAGGGGCAGGAAGCACTGGAGTTATGCTGATACCAGTAACGACAATGGGGCCCTGCTTTGGAAAGTTACTTCAGCTGCGCTGAAATGATTTTAAAAGATATTTGAGTGCTCTCAGAAGGAGCACTGAAAAGTTCTGGACCATAATTTCAAGCCCAAACCATTCTGTGATTCTAGAATTTAGTTCTGTTGAAAGGTGTGTGCATAAACTGTAACTGGAGATTGCTTTAGCTTCAGTGAATGTTTGTGGCACAGCAATACTTAGTGAGCTGTAAGCAAAGCAGGGTGTCTGAGCTATTTGTAAATAGTCTTCATTTAAAACCAGGCTGTATTTGTGAGTTAACTTATTAATCATAATTAAATTATGATCAGGCATATGGTTATCATAAAAAATACAGTAAGTAACTGGAAGTTACAAAGTGTAGAGTTTGTGGGTTCATGCAACTCTTATGAATGGGTCACTGGTAATGGGTCACTGGAAAAAGGCATAAAGAAAGCACTAATGAAAGCAAAGAGCATTGTATAACCAACACTTTGTAGGTAAATATAGACTGCATATTTTTAGGAGGTTTGTAGAGACAATCAGAGGAGGCTTGGTGTTGCACAGTTGGTTGTAATTATTCGGCTTCCCTCAGATTTCTGCCTTTGCTTCAGTCCCAGTCTGCCAGATGAACGCCTCTCTGTGCGCCAGTTGGATCCCGGCATCTCACTTGCACAATGAGAGTGTGGTTATTTCTTATAACCATGGTAATGAATATGCAAATATCATTACATTAATTGGCAGTTACAGGTTTCTGTGTTCTCACAGCGCAGACAATTCTGTTCTATTCCTAGAAAAGCAAAGAAACTGAGGCCCAGTGCAATCTACAACAATAATCCTTTTCCCCCTGCCTTCCATGGTGCTGTGTTTCCTGTGTGTGTGTTGCCCATGCTTGTGTTTTTCTGTGAAACTACAAGAATATCTCTTACAAATTCACTTTGGAAGGAAGTCCAAATGAAAATAACCTGACAGACCAAGGCCTGCATGTATCCTAGTCCTATACAGGAGATTTGCAAGTCTGCAGAGCAGGGAATGATGGAGATAGAAAACGAAAAATGTTTTCTGGTTTCAGATGTCTTTAGTGTAGGGATAGTTCCACTTGCTTCCATGACTCCTTTAATTTAAGGTATTGGTATAGAGATTTAAGGAAGATTTTGTCCCCTGGTTTTACACACCGATATGTACACACATGTTAATAGTCTCAAGCTTTTTCTTTCTACGTGTTAGAGCCCGTGGTCAGAAGCTGGGTTACTGCTCAGTGCTGGTTCTCAGAGCCATTACCAGGGAAGCTCACTGCAGCGCACAGTCGCGGTGTGGGTCAGACTAACATGGGTCAGAAAGTTGCATAATTAAAGATGAGTAAAGGGCTCTCATGATTGTACAGCTCCCACGTATCTGGCTGCGTTGAAAAATTCATGCTCCTGTTTAGACATGGCCTTTGACAAGCATTTGCTGCCCTACTTGCCTGCAGCGGGTACGGGATGCATTTCATTCCTGGGTAATTTGGGAGCAAGACAAAGCAGAGTATGTGCTGCTGAAGCAATGTTAGCTTCTGGTGTTCAACCATCTGTATTTCCACAATTTATAATGCAGACAGATAGGGGAATTAATTTTTTTTAGTGTAGATGTGTGCCCAAGCCTGAAAGCTTAACCTTTCCTTAAGGGAAGAAGGGAATCTGATCTCTAAAATCCCACCTGAGCAGTGGTTTCCTATTGCACTTAGTTTCTGTTAATTATAAAGAGCAGGTAGTCAGTAATCTTTGAAGATAATGAGGATTAATCTCTTTAGTTTTCTTAGCTAAAGGAGTAAGTAAAATGAATGGGTGGTTGTAAGAGAGTGACATGTAGTTCCCTACCATGCCATCTGATGACTTTGTACATTACATCCTTTGCATACAATTAAGCATTAAAAATGTAGCAATTGTTCTGAAAATGACTGTGCAGAGTTTTTATTCTGCGGGAAGGAATGCTGATGGCTTGAGCTGGCAGCCAGCCAGTTCAAAATCTCAGTGGAAATCTATAGCCAGCTTAGGCTTTAGTCTTTAATTGAAAATTGAAGATTAAACTGTAAAATGTAATTTGTTTGATTGTAGAGAAAATTGAAATACCTAGAAATGTACTTTTCTGCTGTGGTTATACAGGTAAAGTGACAAGTTTGTGCACGTTCTTATTGTTGAGGTAAAAGGCACACGTAATTTAGTGACAAGTACTTTGGACATCTCAGTTGGAGACTTGCATTGAAGTGTACCCTTGGGGGTTGACCATTAGCTGAGAGAGAGAAGTATTGAAGGTGAAAACCAGCAAAGCTTTTTGTGACAGAAGCGCCAGGATGATGTACTTCAGGAACAGAGGAGCCGTCTTCTGATGTGAAGTTACGGCTTGAACCATCTGTCTGTCTGAACTATCAGAAGGAAGCTGGAGATGTGGCTTCACATTATTTAAATGTAACAAACTTCAGTTTGATGTTTATATAGTGAAAAAGCAAGGTGCAGTAACGTATGGAAAGCCATTAATTTAGAACAGTTTTCATTTTCTGGTTTGAAGCCAGATGTTTGTAGGTGTCACCTTCCAATCTAATGGGTGCTTAAACGGCTTTCTCCCCCCTCCTTCAACACTGTGTGGCTTCGTGTGAGGAAAAATCAATTCCCAGAGGTCTGCAACACATGGACATGTGTGATGAATGAGAAATAGTCAGTGCCAGTTGCTCATAACACAGCTTCTTGCCAGATTTCAGGACAAACTGGTGGTGTTAAGCTAATAGGGTGGTATTGATTTAGTGTGGAATGTCCCATTAAGTTATCTGCTGTTTAGTGATAGTGATAGGGCAGCCCAAAGCACGGGTGATAGGTTCACCAGAGTTAGAGAACAAAGAGTCAATTTCCCATCAATCCATTATTTTTGGTTAGGAAAAAGGGAAGATGTGAACATTTTGAAGAAATGGAGGATGAATCTCCTCAGTAGTGACAACATCAGCACTGCCATCCAGCGTGTGCACGACAGGGCAGCTGCAGGGATGAAGATACCCAGTGGGCAGAGCGACGGAGCTCCCGGCGCATCTGCTCAGCTCAGGGGTGCTGGGCAGTGACTTCTTGGTTTTCATCTTTAACATCATTTGAGGGACACAGGTTTTCAGGTTCTTCCCTGTGAAACCATTGCACGGCTCACAAAGTTCTGCTGGGCTGTGCAGGGTGGATGGAGCTGTCTGCCAGCCAATGCCAGCTTTAGAAACTACATCAAACTTCAGTGAAAAATCAACTGATTCCTCGGTAGCTGCTGTGGGACACGTCTTCTAAAGATATTTTTTGCAATGGACTGTCCAGCAGCAAGCTAGGGAGACTTTTAGGACTGTCAATATTATTAATTCAATGAATGTGTGAAGTCATGGAGCTTTCCATGCTGTTCTTGCCTCTGGTGCATTTGGAGCCTCTGTATATTGCTCATCTTACAGATTCCTTTTGGAAGCCATTCGGTCTTCTTACATTATCTATAATTCTATTTTAGTAGCTATGCAAATAGATATGATTCCATTCCATATTCTTTAGTTTTTCTGCTAAGTGCAGCTATTAGGTAAGCTTTTCAGCTGTAAGATGCAGCTTTCTGGAGGGGTAGGGGAAGATGTCAGTGCTCACAGTGTGAGTGACTGTGCCACTCCTGTGTTGTGACAAGCACAGATAAATGCCCCGCCCAGAGCAGCACACCACCATTATATTTTCTGTTTATACAACACTGTCACAGCAAAAGTGTCAATCAGGAGAGTGGTGACACACCTTACTGAAAGGAACAGGTGGGAGAAGAGGCTCAGGGTGGGGTGAGGAATGCATCTGAGAAGGCGGTGGGAGGCACTCGTGAGGGGAAGGGGCTCCAGCCCTGCCATGTGTCACAAGTGGGTAATTGCTTGGGTTTGTGCTTCTTTAAAATGGTTACTTTAAAGCCAGTGGTTGTGCTGTCTAGAAGGTCTCATGCATTTTTTCCCCAGACTGTTATACTAGATCAGGTTGTCCAGGGAGCTGGTCGAGGCCCCATCGCTGGAGATATTCAAGGTGATGCTTGATGGGGCTCTGGGCAACCTGATATAGTTGAAGATCTCCCTGCTGACTGCAGAGGGGGTTGGACTAAATGACCTTTGAAGGTCCCCTTCCAACCCAGACCATTCTGTGGTTCTATGATTCTGCTATAGGAAGGTGTAGATCTCTTTTTTTCTTTATAATCTTGAAGTGGTGACTGATGTTGAAGCACTTATTTTTCCTTCCCACCCAACAGTTTCTCTAAAGGCTAATAAATGGACAGCATCATGCTCTGTGCTTGCCTTAGCTCTCA
Source organism: Dryobates pubescens (assembly GCF_014839835.1). Lineage (NCBI taxonomy): Eukaryota > Metazoa > Chordata > Aves > Piciformes > Picidae > Dryobates > Dryobates pubescens. The sequence goes on along the minus strand of NC_071629.1, from coordinate 2,122,886 downwards.
GCAGAGAGATTTCAGTGATGTGGTACAACTAAGTCACTTCTCATCAGTCAGAGGCATTGAGAAGTTGGTGCCAACATCAGCCATGGTATTTATCCTTTGTTTCCTTAACTCATCTTATGCAAAGTATGAAAAAAACAACCCCAGCTATTAACAAATGATTGTTATTCATCTCTGTTTTATGCAATTGCTGTGAGAGGAACTGGCGGCTAGATGGAAACCAACTGTTTAAACCAGTTACAGAGAACATTTGGAGGAAGCACATAAATAATAGGCTAGTTGTAATAGCATAATAAGAACACAATACTCTGTGGCTGTAAGATATGAGTGGTGTCTTGGTAACAAGACAAGGTAACAACTGGCTATTGAATTAGCCTTTCCCCTTGTGAGAGTGAATTTAGGACCTGGTTGAGGCTGCCATTAATGAAGTTGAGTGGTTTCATGCATTTTACTTGGCGCAGTTATCAGTGTTGGCTCTCAAAGGTCTCAGGCTGGGCTAGCAGAAGCGTTGCATGACAGCTCTTAGTTGCCAGAGCTGTGTGAGTACCTTACAAAACACCTCCTTCAGTTGGCAGTGCTGTCCCTTGGTACGTCTGTAATGAGTTTGCTGAAGGAGGAAATGGTAGTGATGCTTTTAAAACAAAATGGTCCACACTTACACATGAGCCAGGATTATCTAAGAGCATGTCCTGGGAAAATGTCCTGGGTCTGGATGTGTTACTGTTTGGGGAAACTTCCTTCCATGGGATGAGGAGTATCGACTCTGATCTGGTTGCTTGAGGACTCTCCAAAGTGTTCATCTTTAGCTGACAGACTGAGCTGAAAAGCATCCATCATGCTGGAGTCAGGTATCTGTGTGTGCTCGGGGCGGTGTGTGACAGCAGAAGATCAGCAGATGGAGGTGGCTTTCTCCAAGGGAGCAGCGGGTGCCGGCGGTGCGTCCCGGTGCGCCTGTTGGCACTCTTGGCAGCCCCGCTCCCTGAGAAAGGCATTGCTTTCAAACATGAGTAATTGATGAATTGTATGTAGTATGCAAATGTGAATGCATAAATCTCCTGAATGACAGCTTAATTTATGTGAGCCTTTAAGAATGTGGGATTAGATTTTAATTAAATGTCTTCAAAGGCACCCTGACTTACTCAGTTTTTTGGCTGCTGTCTTTATGAGAGTTAAGAAAGGGACAAAATCCTAATTTAAAACATATTATTTACTGGTTTTCTAATTGTTTGTCATTGAACAAAAGCTATAAATGCAGATATATTTATTTTAGGCACTGTGTTAGATAAATCTCATGTTAAACAAATCAAAGTGCCATGAAACTTGTTCAAGTTGGAATAATTAGTGCAACTAGTTCACTTGTATCTTTTTTGTTTCAAATGAGTAAGTTAGAACTAGTATAAATGCTTAATTTAATATTGCACGTTGGAGAAGCACCTTTAGTTTCCAAACCTAAGTATTTGCATTTTAATACTTCCTTTAATTCCTACCCCAAATGGGATAAATTGCTTGTTTCTGGTAGGGCAGTCAGAGTTCTGGCCTGGCCTGCTTGCCACAGCCAGGTTAGAGCAGCTGTAGGAGTTTATTTGTATAAGTAAAACACTCTGAGGTACTAGAGTTTAAACAGTGGGTGCCCAATTTCCATGTTCCTGGACAGGGCAAATTATCCTGCCCTGAACAGCAGTTCAGCAGTTGCTGAAGTTGAAGCAAGTGGGAGCAGTTCAGCTGACATCAGCAGAGCCACAGGTAGTATTGGTTAAGTGCATCTGCCTGTGTGTTGCTGGACCAGGACTGTCAGTCTTGAAGAAGCAAAACCAGTATGATGAGAAGATGACAACAAGAGATTTTTGCATGGATTTCAAATATGTGTAAAAGTCATAGACCTGACTAGTGCCATAGGCTTAAATTTCTTTTAAAAAAGAGGCAATTAAGTTAAGCAAAATTAACAAATACATCTCCTCCCTGGGGCTTGATCAGCTCTCCAAACCCCAGTATCGTACCCCTTCCTAAATACTTTTCATTTAACCAAGGCAAGCCAGGATAAGTAATAAATGTCAGCAGGAATTTGTAGAATTGGCCCAGTTACACTTCCCAAATCACACCCCCCGCCTTGATTATGTCTTACTGAGAAACACAGCAAAAAAGGAGAAAGGAAAATTCAAGTAGGTATGAATTTTTAATGTAATTTAGCAAAGCATTTAAATATATTCAGTGAGTCTGATGCCCCTTGTGTACTTATCCATGTGATGGACATGTTGGAGCTGGTCCATAGGAGGGCAGCAAAAATGATCAAGGGGCTGGAGCACCTCTCCTATAAAGAAAGGCAGAAAGAGTTGGGGTTGTTCAACCCCAAGGCTCCAGGAGGACCTTATTGTCACCTTTCATTACTTAAAGGGACAAACTTTAGCAGGGCCTGTTGTGACAGGGCAAGGCAGGGGGATTTATACTAGATAGAAGAGGACATTTTTCACTCTGAGCGGGGTGAGACACTGGCCCAGGTTGCCCAAAGCGCTGCTAGATGCCTCATTCATTCCCAGAACCATTCCAGGTGAGGTTGCTGTAATTACAATATGTCCTAATGACAAAAAGTAAACAAAGTCTTTTGATATGCTGATGTTTTATTATTGAGGTTAAGAATATATTGAAATAGGGTTGAAGACTACATGCAACAGGGAGAGAGAATTCTGAGGGTCAACAAGGACATACTTCTGGTGTTAGACAGAAACCTCTCCTTTTGAAAAACTGCTGAGGAAGAGCCTCACTGCAGCAGGGCACCAGGAGAGACAGAGAAGTTGCCAGAAGTTCTAGAAATAATCTGATTAATTGGTGAAATCCTCTAAGTGTAAATGATTTTAAACTGGTTTTACTGGTTTTTGTAGGCAGAGATTTGTGGTAGTTATCAGCTGTTTGTTTTTATTTCCCCTCACCCCCTGCCTCTGCACCTTTCCAGGCCTTCTGTATTTCACAAGATATTCCTTCCGTGGTAGGATCTGGGGGGAAGATCTGAAGGCAAAGTCTCTTCTGTATGTCATTAAATCTTCTACATTTGGACACCGATGGATATTGTTAGCTAGGTATTTTATTACTGCATTATTTAATTACGTTGCCCTGTTCCTAACAGGTTAATGTTTCCTGTAATTATGCCTGCATTTTAAACTCCAGCCTCTAAAACTTCAAAACCTAAAATTCCAGTGAAAATAGCTGCACAGATAAGAGCCTGGTACTAAATTAAATTGACTTCCGTCCATTTGGGGGTTTGTATTGCTCAGGATCAAGAGCTATTTTAAATCACAAGATCGAAAAAGTCAAGTTAAAAATAATTATAAAGCAGAGAGAAGCTGGTGATGGAAAATGTAAATACTTAAGTGTTAAAGGTAGCATTCCAATATAGAAAAGAGAAGAGCCCAGGGTGTTGTTTTCTGAGTATCTTTTGTGTTCATTCTCTCTTTTTATTTGGTTGTGGATGTTTCTTTGTTGCTGGGTTGGGATTTTTTTGGTCATATTTTTTTCTTCCCCAGGAAATGTGTAGATCTGATGACAATAAAAATCAATGAGTAAATAAACAGAACAATAACATGCTTACCAAGCACCAAACTTGGAGAGTTCATGAAAAAAAAAAAGGGGCTTGCAGTGAATGACAGAAAAAATGTTCCTGTACATTTTCCTTTGAGATTACGACAGTGCAACCTGAGCAGGATTTCATCCTAGACAGATTTTATGTGATTTGAAAATAAATGGCTTCTGATGTGTTTGAAAAAGAATCAAGTTATGTACTTTGCACTTCTTTTAATGTCAGTTAGTCATGGTAGAATAATGCTTTAGAATAACTCTGCTCTGTTAAGTATCACTAGAAAATAACCTTTTCAGTTGGCTAAGGAATTTATTCTGTCGTTAATATTTGCTGAAGGAAAAGCTGTGCAATTAAAGCTGAGAAGCAGCAAGGGGCAATACTGAAGGAGCAAACAGAAAGTGCTGTAGCATCACTGTTCTCAGAAGGAACCCCAAATTTGTTACACATCATTACAAATTAATGTGTCTGGTGCAAATCTCTGTACTGTACATGTCTGAAATCTAAAGGAGCTCCTTGGGGATTCTGAAATGATAGCCAGGAGTGGCAAAAGCTCAGCAAAGTCTGGGTTTCAAAGTTGCGTAAAGAGGGCAGTGAAACCTTAGCCTGTGCCTTTCAGTTTCCCCAGTCTGCCCCATGAGCGAGCTGCAGAGGTTCAGGATATTCTGTGCCTTTACAGTCATTTAGAAATGGTGATTGTTGATCTCTCCAGTGCTGTTGGACCAGTGAAAAAACTTGCAGTGTTATTGCTGGCATATGCCAAGATCTGCTCAGATCTGGTGGTGTACTTTGAGCAGTCTTTTCACATCTGCTATTTACCACATAGAATACAGTAATGTAAATCTTAATCTTTCATTTTAAATCAGCTCATTCTTATGACTTAATCATTTTGACTGCTGTGTTTTCAATTCCCTCTAGCTTGGTAATATCCTTCTTGTAATTAGGTTGCTGGGAAATTCACATGCAGTTCCAGGTACAGCCATATAGGAGCAGATGAGTTAGGGCAATTTCTTCCTTTTCTGACATGATGCTGGTAGGCATGCAGCCCAGCAAAAAAAGTTGGATATTTTCCTTGTTTTATTACATCTGCCTAATTTGCAGTCTCTTACAACACTAAATGTCTCCCAGCATATTAACATTACAGATGTTGCCTCTCTTTTTGAGAGCTACATTTTCATTATTTTTCATACTTCATTAATTTTGCTTTTTGTTAAGAATTGAATTACTTTTTAAGCTGCTTCTGTATCATTCAGCTCTCACTGAAGGTTTTTGTAATGCTTCCCCTTTCCTGTGAATGCCTTCTTTTCTCAGAGGTTTTGTTTAGATTTTTTCTGCTTTCCTTTTAGAATGTTTATGAAGATAGTAGATTGAGTTAGAGCCAAATCAATTTATTGCTGAATCTTCAAGGTAGCTCCTTGCCTTACCATCATTTGCTCTGTTTCAGTCTGTGAGTGCTCACATCCATACTAATCTTTTATTAGAACAAGGCACCTCTGTTAGTTGTTTTTTCTTTTTAAATTACAGTCTAAATGTATTTCATCTTCTCCCCCCTCCCCCCAAATATATCAATTAATTCTGCAGATCTCTCTGTGTCAGGATTTTATTCTGCCTAATGGCAATGCAGCTGGGGCTGTCATCAACCTGAGCTCATTCTCTTACCAGTTGTTTAACTATTCATCAGAAGCAGAAGTTGTTTCTCCAGGTCAGTAGTTACCTAGTCCTGCCTAGACTGGACACTGGCACAGAGCAGATTTCATGCTACCTTGAAAGAGTTTGTTGTCAATAAAAACTATTTTTTAAATGAAGGGGAAAGAACTCATTGGCCTAGAAATTAATTACCTTGGCTGAGTTCAGTCTTTGCTTGTTTGCTTGTTTTTAGTAGAAAGGAAAATTCTTAGCTAAAGATACTATTTAGAAAGCATTTCTTTTGCAGCTGTAAATGTTTCTGCTCAGGTGCTGGGTATATTTGTATGCATTGTCAATATTGATGTCCCCTCACGATTTCTGTTTCAGTGCACAGTGTATTTTTCTGCTTGCAGTTATTTAAGTGCCTGTGTGTAATGTGGGCTTTAAAAGACAATCCAATGAACAGTGCTTTCCAGTGCCAATGAACTGGGTGGGATCAGAAAGAAAACTGAAACCCCACAATGTTGTGGTGCTGGTGGTGTAAGGAGCGTAAGTAGTAATTGTGTTTATGGTGTTCCAGATGCTGTTTGGGTGTGTGTGTGTTACAGAAACACCTTCTATTCCTACATACTTTGGTGTGTACTGGAGCATACAGGGTGTAGTGCTAGACTCTATCACTGCTGTCTATCAAGTCACCTTTGATAAGAGCATCTGTGGTATTGGAAACAGGGTGACAATGTCCTGTTGTATTGAAAGTGCAGCAGGCCCTCATGTCTTGGTCTTGGCCCTTAGACAGCTCTTTGAGGAGAAGGTAAGTTAGAGTCCTTGTCAAACCACAGAGCCACTGTGGGCACTCGACGATCCCAGCTCTATGGATCTTTGTTTCTTCTTTGTTTCCTTAATTCAAGGTGTTCGTTGTGAGTAAGTATAGGAATATTCTTAAAGAATGCCAGTCTGTTCCTTCTGATAGGTAGTTGTTTGCATGCTGGGTACTAGTCCCTGCTGGTCCTAATGCGGAACTGTATCTCCAGCGCCTGAGAAAAGATAGCTATTGCTTCTCTTCTGAGGTAGTTTTTCAAGAAAGCCCCTCTAAAACTCCTGAATTTCAAGAAAGGAAATGTACCTTTAAAATGATAGGAATTAGTAATAGTGGGATCACTAAATTACATGAGGAGGAGCAGTCCAGATGACCATTGCTGTGTGATTAAGCATTAGAGTTTATTGTCAGCTTATTGTGTGATGTATTTGATAATTCTCCTAAGTTAATTAGTTCCCAGCAGATATTTTATAGCACCATGGCAGGCTGCACAATAATGCAGCTGGTTTGTTTTCAAATGGGAGAGTCTTCTTATGTAATTTCTCTACAGCTTTGAAAAATATCTTCATGTTCTCTATACCAAAGCTGAGCTGGAAGTTGTGTCAGTCGTGCAGGCCAAGGTGATTACACCAATCTGAGAATGTCAACAACTACACAGTGCTCGTGTTTAATTAGTGGAAGGGAAGCACCTGTATTTTTAGAGGAAAAGGCTCCAGGATTAGTCTGTACAAATTCAAGTTGTAACAAAAGACAAAAATGAGCATATTATTCATCCTTGGGGAAAATCAGTCACTGGGATGGGCTCTCTTCATGGAAAAAACACAACAGTTCTTCTTGCATGTGGGCTCTCCGTGCTTTTGTACTGATGCCTATCAGTCACGATGTTTACAACTCCTTTGTCTGTCCAACATCCAGACAAAAAAAATAAGAGCACTTCTGGTGGTGAGACCGACCTGTAGAACTCTCACTGTAGTATCTCAAACTTTACACTTGACATACCATTCCAGACTGAAAATGTGACTTTTTATTTATTGTCTTTAAGTCATTTTCTTTCAACCACCATCTGGTTGAGACATTAAAATAGGCAATATTGCTCTAAAAGTTTTCTTAAGACCCTTTCTTTGTCTGTTAATTGCACATTTTATAATTATGTTCTTACAAGAAGATAAAAGAGTTTTGAAAGATTATTCTTGGCAACAGACCTGAGGTGAAAACCTGCTGGTTTAATGCGTAAATTATAACGTGTGTGGTTGTGAAGAGCGGGTTTGTGAAATGCTCAAGTAAGCGCAAGAATCTAAGAGAGCTGTCAAGGAGTTTGCACTCTTAAGGGGCTAATGTTCATTGAAAAACAACTCATAATATGCTGTGCCTGAAGGCTAAATGAGTAGTTTAACTTAAACACAATCACTAACTTTCTGGAAGACAGATAAAGGAAACAATTGTTCCTCAAGCTAAGTTAGAGAAATGAAAAAAAAAACCCAGCTTGGCTTTGATGCCTGTTTAAAATCATTAATTTTCCTGTAAGTTAATGTAAATCAAGGATTAAACCAGAAACTGTTACCATCTGACCCTTATAAACTAAACTTCTGTGTGGCTCATCTATTTGAAGTCAAATCTGTCCATCCATCTAAACAGGAAGCTGAATGAAAACATTTTTTCTTTTCATTTCCTCTCTCCTGCAAACTTTTGCAAAATGTATTTCCTCTGCAGGTCAGTCTGCAGGCTGCGTGCAGCTTTATGGCTTTTGCCTGTGCAGGGTTTTGTAAGCTCACCACCAGTTACGCGCAGAGTAGGATAAGCGGGTAGTTGACCCACAGGCAAATGTCTCTAGGCAGACCTAGCTTTGCAGAGTGCTTTTGGGCTCTGTGAGGGATCCAAGCTCCCATGTGAGCTCCTGGGTGGCAAAGAAGGATCCTAACTATGAGGAGTTGGATTTCATGACTGTATGTGGCAAATGCTGCAATTGGAGGTGATTTTCACCTTGTATTTCTTGTAATTCTTGTAATTTCACCTTGTAATGACATTGATCTCTAGAAAATACTCTGAACACTACAGGTGAAATTTCTCTGCATTAGCTTATTATTACTATTATTTATTTGCTGCAAGGATAAATGACACAGCTCTGCTGCTCACCACTAGGTTTGATGATTGTTGGCTGTTTAAAAATGATAGATACTGCAGTCATCTGTCATGTGGGAGAGATACATAGCACATGGTTTGCAGGCAGGACTTTGTTGAGTGAGTGAGTGCTTTCTTGTGTGTGTGGTCATCAAATGAAGTCCTCAGCTTAATGAACTCACTTGCTGGATGTTCCATGTTTCCACGTCAAAAGACCATCACTTTATACTTGGTCGGTTAAGCCTCGTATGACGTTGTTGAATAGTTTGAAGTCAGATTGTTCACTCCTGCAGATAATCTGACTGCAAAGGCCAGATATTGACAGTGAAGAATTCACAGCCCTTAGAGGTACTGAGCTGTCTCCTGCTGTTTGGTGATGTCTCACCTTCCTAGTCCCTGGGTGTAGGGTTGTGTCTCAGTGTGAGTGGGTTTGTGGTGCAGGACTGTTGCTCTTTCTCATGTCTCTTGCTAGGTAGCAGATGTGCAACAACTTCTGCTGCAACTTTCTGCATGTTTGCAGTAATCCTCATCTTCAGTAGAGTTCCATGGAGAGCTGATACCTGAATGTTCCATGCAGACGAGGCGAGGTGTGCAGTGTTTCTGAGCTGTGTGGCAATGTTCGGTACGTTGCTCTACATGGCCGTGTTGGTTGCTTACTGTGGTTTTTATTCTCACCTTACAAGACTGTAGCCTAAAACTAGAGGAAGGTTCTAAATGGTTTTAATTTGTCACACATGTACAGAACAGTTTTGACATACACGCCTGTGCAGTCCCAATGTGGAGGGTGCACCTGCATCGTAGGCTGCTGTGGTACTTGTTCTTCTGCCAGTTTGGCTATGAAGGATGCAGGCCCACATCTGTGTCCACCTGATGGAAATGTATTTCTGAAGAATCCTGTGTCTGCTATTGGCATCATACTTACCCCATGGGTCTTTCAGGAAAATGTCCCTGCCTGAACAGAATAATATACTTAATATGAGAAATTACTTCCAATTTTGTTCTTCAACAACTGGATAAAGAATGTAAAGCCCCTTGCTTCAGAGAAATGTGTTCATGCATGAGGATAAGGAAGAGGATGCTAGGTAGCAAATTCCTGCCGTTCACAAATGAGGGTCTGGTATAGAACATAGAGAAAAAACATGTAGAGACTCTTCTGGAGCCCTAATAATTGGCACATGGGAACACACTTCTAGCAAGAAATCTGACAAGAATTCTGTCATCAATACAGCACCTACATGCGTCCCCACTTCTGCACTGTAGTGCACTCTGTTAGTAAGCATGTTGGAGGACTGAGGGGGAAAACAGGCCTTAGAACTCTGGAGCTGCACTTGTTGAACATACAGTGTTGAAACAAGATGTAGCACGTCAGCACTGTCACCTTCTGCAGAAATGCCTTTAGCCTTGATTTGGGAGTGGATTAGAGTTGCATTCATCTGTCCCTTCACTGCCCTGTAAAATCTGTGTGTGTCAGACTGGTGCAGTGGAAGAGGCTAGTGAACTTACTCTGCTTAGCAGGATGAATGATTACAGTGTTAGAGCATGATCCCACTTGCTTGGGAAAAAAAAAGATTCTTTTAATGATTTTGAGTGTAGCAAGATAGGACTTAAACAGATTTGGCTGTAGACCAGATAATCTCCTTTTGCTGATGTGAAAACACTGGCCACAGCAGTGATTACAACATCATACAAAAGAGGCTTTATTTATGCTTTACTTTTTCTTTCATGTTTCCAATCAGAACAATAAATATGTCTTACTAGAAAAGAAAAATTTTACTTGCTTTGCTCTGCATGCTGGGAGGCATTAAGCATTTCCTTTTTTTTTTAGGGGAAGTGTGTCACTTGCATTTAACTCAGATAAAAATAAATGAAGATAAAACTAATTTAATTTTAGATTTTTTTTTTTCATTTGTTGAACAACTGTTGTTTTAAAATGGATGGCCTGCTGAGAATGAAACAAAGCCACTTCAGCAGAGCAGGAAATCAATAACCACAAGAAAGCCTAAAGAAAATTAATGCATACAGTGTGAGCAAGTGACACAGGAATTATTTTCTGGTGCAAGAATGGTAATAATAGAAGGCATATGGAGTGGCTGAAAAGCGTGATAGAAATATACATAGAAAAGATGTGTTCTCTATTTCTGTTTATAAATAATGACCTCTGTGGCACAGCATTTAAACTTTGAAGGGACTAGATGGTGGTTTTCTTTCTGATTTCCCCACCCCCTGGTCCTAGGTAAATATTTATGCTTGCAAAATCTAGTAGGCTGGCAGCCATGGAAACGTATGTCTTTCATTTATCTCCAGGAAATCTGGTTACAAACACTCTTCCACTTGAATTCTTTTAGTCTTTTGCAACAACTTTCAAAAAACACACCTAAGGAGCAGGGCACCGTGTCTGTGATGTTGAAGGCAGTGGCAAGACTGTATTTGCCCAGAGAGGGAGCAGGACCGTACCCACACAGTCTCTTGCCATACAACCCAACACACACTCTATGTTTTTTCCACCTTTGTGAAGCTGAGTTAAATGTTGAGTGTTCAAGCTGAGGGAAGCAGAAGTGGGTGCTGGAAGTTTATGCATGGCACATAACCTTTTGGGAAAGACAAACCTTTCAGTCTGAAGGGAGATCATTGAAAAGCCTGGCAGCAGGTATGACTTGTCTGCTAACCCCTTGTGTCTAAACTCTGGGAAAGACTTCATTTCAAGAAATCCCTGAACTTGGGAATAGCTCATGCCACTTTTCACTGCCCTAAACTGATGGTAACTTTTTCTATAGTTAGCTTCTTGTAGTTTTTTCTCATGTGACATCTCAGATGCAAATCAATTAGATTAGAATATAATTTTAATCAGGATTTGGGCAGATTCAAAATCAGCTTGGGGGGCAAGATCCCTGATGTCTTTGGGAGAGAATTAACTTGAACTGTTTGTTAAGGTTTGGGGGCTGTTCCTAAGCCTGCTGCTGAAGCCAGAATCTGAGGTCAGGAGACTCACAGGTGATACTAGCACCCAGCATGGCAGCCTTCCCTTGTGACTCCTTATGAAGCTGCCCTCTTCTTCCACACTGTTGAGTCTTTTCCATAAGCATCCATTCCACTAGCAACCCTGTAAAAAAAACCCCAACCCTTTACAGGTACTTCCCTGAATTGAATTCAGTCACATGCATTTTAAAAAGAAGATGAATACAAGTCTTCTTTTCTAATTCCCTTCTGTTGCATGGTTGAAGCTCCCTGACACAAGGAGAAGCACTACCTTGTACCTTGGGCTTTTAAGTCACTTCCAGGAGTGCCACGCTTCAGAATTTGCTGTTTGGTGTTCCTCTTGATACTGAAGTTTCTGCTTGCCTGTGTGTGGTCAGGATAAGGACTGGGAGGTCTCATTAGCACACAGGTGCTGCCATCTTCGCTGATGGGCTCAGCTGTGCCCTGTGGTGGTGCCTTGGCAGAGCCGGCTGGAACCGGCTGTGTCCGGCTTGGGGCAGTGCCCTGTGGTGGTGCCTTGGCAGAGCCCTCTGTGTCCAGTGTGGGGCAGTTCCTGATCTCTCCTCACAGAAGCTCAAGCAAGAAAATACCCTCTGGCTCAAAAAGCAATGAAGGTAAAGTTGTTATTTACTGTTATTTTTTTCACCTCTTAGAAAGAGTGACTCCAGGATTGGTTAGTGAGAGAAGGAAATGTGCTGCATAATGAATCGGTTAAGGTCTTTACAATGAAAAGTAGTTGACCTTCCCAAAGCTGTGCTCTGGTTTATTTGAAAAGTGTGAACCTGAATCAGAATTATGTGCTCAGGAAGGAATATTATTTTTAGCTCACAGGAGGGGACTCTTTTTAAGTCTCTGAAACCCAGAATCGTGGCCAGGATTTAGCAGAGGAGCAGAGACTGGACTTAAACTGTTTCAGTCCTTGATGTCTTAGAGCTATGTAACAAAACATCATCTGAAGTCATGCCCAGGGGCAGGAGGAAGTGCAGCCAGGCCCCAAGAACATCCCCCTGAGTTCAGACCATAGCAGAGATTGCTCTTCCCATGTGTATGTGGTCGTTACCCCCTGGATTTCTCACTGGATGCCATGTATCTCCAGAAGCTGTGAACTGTTTAGCCTCAAAGGAAGGAATGGCTCCAAGTGTCCTCAGACACAGGCTGGACGTCAGAGTCCAGTGTGGGATTGGTTCTGGGGTCATCCTGATGAGTGATTTTGCCTTGTGCCTTGAGAGCTTAGTGTGAGGTGAGGCTGGTGTAGGCAGGGCTGTTTGAAAGGGCTGTGTGTGGAGTCCCATTCATACTAATGTCTTGTGGCAGCAGGGAGAAATTGAATGGGGATTTTGGAAATTTTGCTTATGCCCTTCTAAACGTTTGTGGTAGTAGAGAGCTGTGTTTTGTGGTTGAAAAATACTTTGTATATTTGCAGTAGAAATAGTGACCTTGTCTATCCCTGTAGCTAGCAGATTAAACACTAACCTGGCAAGGTAAAGGTGGAGCAATGTGGCTACTTAACTCAAACTGCCTGTGTAAGTTCACACTGCTCCAGGACCACCAGCTAACTAAAGGGCATTTTCTGTGTTGCAGAGGTTAACCCTTGGATGTTTATTTCTGGGTACAATCACCTAATCATAGAGGCTCCTTTTGATTGCCATGAACAATTCTTCCTTTCACCTCCAGTGTAGGTGCAAAGGCTGATACCGAGGACTTTTTCCATGTTATTTCATTTATTATTCTTTGAAAGATGAATTTCTGCTCTCTGACTTTGAAGAGCCTTTGCCAAATTGTGAAAACACTGAAAGGTGTAATGCTTGTGATATTAAAAACAGTTAAAGCATGAGTAGTTTCCCACTGCATCAAAGTTGAGTTGCTATGAAAATATTGTAGCACCAGACTACAATACACCACTGTTAGGGAATTAGCTATCATCTCATGTGGGTTATGTGATACTCAGTGCTGTAAATACGTCAAGTGCTTGCTGTTAGGGCTCTGTCCATAGATAATCCGCTCCAACAGTCACAGTTTTTACAGGTTTCATTGAATTGAATCATATTGAGATACAGTCCAGTGGAAACCAGCAGTATTTCAAAGGCCTTTCTTTGTAATAACGTTCCCCTAAATTGGCATTGAATTCAGATACAGGTCAAAAGTAAAGCTTGTAAGGATATAATTCAGGTGCCTATGGCACATCATGAGTACTTGCAATAGATGGTGATGCCCTGCTTAGAAAGTGTCAATGCAAATATTTGTAGAAGTATGTATTTGAAAACTCTAAAGCATTGCTTGAAAATTTGGTGCTAAATGAACTCAGCTGAAAGTGGATTTATAGCTCCTGAATGTAATGGCATATCTTTGCACTGGGCTGGACACTACACTGTAATATGTGGTGTTCAGCTACATTAATGAAAATAACTTTTGCTTTTCTCTTGCCCTTTCTTATTATGTTCTCAGCTCAATACATTCTTTGGGACAAGTCCTAAAGATGTTATACAGATCATTTTTATTCCAAGTGATTTCTCCATAGGTGGACACAGAGACTGTTCATTGTTGCCATGCCAGTCCTCACATGTTCCTTATCCCAAGAGAGACACACCATGATTCAGTCCTGCAGTCCTGCTTTTGGGAACCACGTGTTCAAGGAGTGATGGCTGGGCTGAGCAATATTCTCCAGCCCAGGGCAGAGCCTGCTGACAGCCCAGAAATTGAGCTGTCAGTGCGGGAAGGAAGCCCATCAGGCTCTGAACAGACATGCAGTGAATAGTGGCAGGTAGCAGAGACCCGTGTGGTCCTGTGCTGTTGTCCATGTGCTGGATTTGAGGCTTACTGAAAGAGAATTAATGACAATTTCTGTGGCTGTTTGAGAAGGGAAGCCATTAAGGGTTTGCTCATGTGAAATCTTTATTCTGTCTGTGTCTTTACCACCATCAGCTGTGGGCTGTTTGGAGTGGAGCTATGTTTGTTCCCATCCTGACCCCAGTGCCTGCTTTATCATTCACTTATGTCAGAGCTGAGCTTTCACATACAGGTGAAATGATCCTAACCCTGTTTTCAGCGGTCTATTCTCCATACTGAATAGTCAAATATTTTAGGAAATCAAAAAATAGCCACAATGCAAACTGCATAATAATGCTGCTTATAATCTCCACTGGTTCATAGCTTTCACTGGGAGCAAAATGCAAGCAGAAGTATCCAGGTAGCTGAGCTGAGGTTTGCAAGTCTCATTATGTACTTGGCACTTTCACATTTGGTTTAGCTGGACATCTTGAGTGAGCATTGTTTTGACAACAAAGTTGGGATTTGCATTTGTGGTTCTGGGTATATACTTAGTGGCATGATTCCAGCACTGACAGGCCCCCTCCTGCTGGGTTTAATCTAAGTAGAGTGGGTAACAACAGTAGCAGAGATGCAGCAACAGGAACTTTGTCCCACTGGGTGTGATCTCCGGTTGATAAATGAACTGAATTTTATCTGTGCCGCTGCATCTTCACTGCTATAGTTACTAATTTAATGCAGTTATATTAAGCTAGTGCCTGTGTAGATGCATGTGCTGTAGGCATGCTCTAAATTTTATTGCTGACATACCCAATGTTTTCCATGATCACCCTTTCATCTTGTCTGCAGCTGTGGATCACCACAATTGTGAAATTTGGTGATGTATTCCCCTTTTTCCTGTGACAGGAACGTGGTTGATAGCAGGAATGTTGAGGTACTTTTATTCCTGCAGGCACAGGCACAAGTGATTAGTAATTCAGAAAGAGTTATTTAAATTTTTAAATCCCAATGAACCAAAAATCTTTTTTTGGGTTGGAAACTTATTTTGAAATGCCCAGCTTCAGAAATAAGCAGGTTTAAGCAAGACAAGGGATGATGGTTTTAAACTAAAAGAGAGAAGAACTAGATACAAGGAAGACATTTTTTAAACGGGGAATTATGAGACACTGGTGCAGGTTGGCCAGAGAAGTGGTAGAAGCCCCCTCAGTGGAAAGAGTCCAGGTCAGGTTGGATGGGGCTCTGAACAACCTGATCTAGTTGAAAATGTCCCTGCTGACTGCTGGAGGTTTGGTCTGGATGACCTTTAAAGGTCCATTCCAATCCAAAGCATACTATGACATACCAGTTAATTAGAGAATCTCAGGTTTCAGTTGTGAAACTTTGGAGGGAAAACCACCACCACTCTTCAGTCTCTCCTGGCCCTTTCTGGAGAAGAAAAGCTTGGAAATGTGTTTTTTAGAAACTCAAAGATTACAAAATTAAAAGCCAAATAAAAATGTGCAAAATAGAACATAAAAACATTAGAATTTTATTTATTCTTATGAATTGAGGATCATGATTTGTGAACATTTGGGATTAGAAGCACGGTAACTAGGTCAAGTACATGAAGTATAAAATAGCTTCACGGTTATACTTTCTGTCAGGTGAGTAGTCAACCCTTAAATTGTCTGTTCCATCACCTTTCTTTCCATGACAAAGAAAACTTTAATGAATCTTTATCAAGAAGATGTCAACAGTGGTATTAATAATCGGGGATATAGTTGGACTTGGTTGTGGAAAATGTGGAAACTATGAACTTGCTCCGAGCTAAAAATGGGAGAAAGAAGCACAAGTTCTCAAAAAATAGGGTGTCTGTAAAGCAGGAAAATACACTGCTCAGTAGGTGGTAAAAAGTGTCTTTCTCAAATGAAAGCTAGGAGAGAGAGAGATGTCCCCCCCCTTTTCCCCACAGACCTTTCCTGATATGAAGGCTAGACTAAGCGTTGGTGTGGATTTGCCTAGGGATGTCGTGAAATCGCCAGCACTGAGTGCTTTCAAAGGCAGGCTGGACTAACATTTGTCAGGAATGATTTGAGTGTGCTTGATCCTGCCTTGGGGCAGAGGAAGAGAGAGCAGGAGAGCTTCCAGGGTTATTTCATCTTTGTTTCTGTGAGGGGACCCATCAGTACAGACACCCAAATGCTAGTGCTGCTGCCCTTGAATTTTTCTGTTGTCTCAGCCTCTGAAGAGCCCTACTGATGGCTTCTGTCATACACATTGCTATGACCCACTGGGATAACTGTGGAGTTGGTGTATTTAGCAAAACCCAATATCCAGTTGGGCATGGGGTAGCTTGGTTAATTTCTACTGTGGGGTGTTCTCAGTCATCTATATGAGTGACATGACTTGGGCTATTGCTAAGAATGGTTGTGACAATAAGTCCAAAAGGGGGGATTTTAGCCTCTGCTGGTGCTATGCTGAGTACCCTCTACTCCACCACCTGCCTGTCCAGCCAACCCCTTGGGTAGAAGCAGGTGGAGTTGCTCAGATACCACCTTTCCACATCCTGAACTAGCCAACCTAGTTCTTGGGAAGGGAAGCCCATGTGATGTTATTGGGATCTGTACTGGACTTCCACTGATCTGTAATTGTTAGGGACACCAGAACGATGTACTGCTTTTCATCCTTAATGCTAAAGTTATTAAAGATGCAATATCCACTTTAGTTTCAGCTTGAGCAATTCAGTGGTTTTAAGGAGTCTTTTATTGTTACAGTGGCACTGAGGCATTATGACAGAGAAAAAGGTCAGATGTTGTGATGTGTTAGGAGCAAACCTCCAGTAATGTTTTCACTGAGTCTGATGCTGGGGACCTTCCTTGCTGAAAAACCCTGGAGAGCTGAGTGGGAAGATTAATTTTTCCTTTCAGTGTTGGAGCCTTTCTCCACAATTTCCCCCAGAAGTGAGGAAGGAGCACACTGAGCACATTGAGCCCATGGAAGATGAGCTGTGGCTCTCCTTGTGCCAGCATGGGCATGGTTTTATGAGAGTCGCCATAGGGACCAGGTTCTAGTTATCAGCTCAAACAACTTCATGTATGATTAATGTTAATTGCCCATTTTGCATGGATGACTTTTTTTCCTGCTGCTGAATTGGCTCTTGTTGCCTTTGATGTGGCTGGTGATCCAATGTCCTGCAATGGTTAGACAAGTGATCAGTTTGCCAGCGCCGAGAGGAGACAGAATCAGGTTGCTGCGAGGTCAGAGTTTGCTTCTCTTCTTAAATGCTGAGAGGTCAAGTAGAGTTTAACTACCTTTGGCATCTTTGAAATGTTGTAATAAATGCCAAAGCAAGGAGGTGATTTTAAATCCATGCTACACTAAACATCTAAGGGTAATAGGAAATAGTTTTGATTCAGATCCTCAAGATTTTAGGTTTATTGGTAAGGCTTTAAGGAGCGCCTTTCGCAATCACTAGTGTTATTTCATGGTCTTTGAGGAGAGCCAAATGTTCATTTGTGGTTCCTGTTCCAGTTTCAGGAAGGCAACTGAGATCATGGCTTTGTGTAGTTGGTTGGTTTGCTGTTTTGTTTGGGTTTTTTCACTTCTGAGTGCTCGCAGCAGTTACTGCCACTATCATCAGAGCAGTTCAGACAGCGTGTCCTACAGTACCGCTGGGTTTCTGCTTTAAGCCTAATAAAATATGTTGTTATTGAAGAAATCTGTGATACATAGGAGCTTCCTAAATCTCAAGCCTAGCATATTTTTACAGCAAGCAGCCCAAGCCTCATGGAATCAATAATTAATTTATTAACTGGATATCTTTTGAAAAAACAGGCTCAGCAGTCCCTGCTGGGCTGCCTTCTGCCCATTCATAAACAGTCGATGACCGAGATGAAAAGTGTGGAAGTAAAATTCAAATCTTAACGATCAAAGTATTGGGTACCTCATCTATCACAACCTGGAATAAATACATCACAGAATGTGTCATATCCCATTGACACTGCAAGACATAATGTTTTCCCTTGTTATCTAGCTAACTGCCAAGCCCACAAAGTTTATAGGCTGCTAAGATAATGTGCTGGTGGTAATCCACTTCACTTGCAGAAATATGAAGTACTGTTGAAATATATTTCTACTTGGGTTATTCTTTGCTCTCAAGAGGACAGGGCACTATTTCAGTTCCTCTAAAGAAGCCCAGAGAATGAAAAGCAAAGCATCAGGATAAATTATGCTAAATGGTGGACTAGACCCCAGAGGAAATCATGCTTCTGTGGTACAGTATTCCTCCATTTATCTTACAAATGTTACATCTAATGTTAATTTTGTAAAGGGAAAGCATTCAAAGATTCATCTGATCCTTTTAATAACTGGTTTAGTGTTCTAACAGTATTTGTCACACTTGGGCCATCATAACTTACTTTTCTGGTTTTGACAGGCCATTCATACTGAAAATATTTTGGGCTACTAGTATGTAACATTTTATTTCACAAACCACAAATAACCTAGTAATTAAACTCCAAAACGTAACAAATAATTGCCAGCAAGCAATTACCATTCAATTAAAGAGTAATTACATGGTTATTTGTGCCCTGTAAAATAAAGCATTACTGAAATCAGTAATGCAATCAATATTTTAGCAGAAACAGGATGCTGCAGTGATGGACCTTTCAACCTGTGCTGATTAAATTGTCATCCAAATAACAGTCTCCTAGTTAAATCACCACATGTTTATTTGTCTTGATTAATATGCAAATTCACTTCTGATTCCTGTAAATCTCCTATATTTAAAAGCACAGGAGCAGAGCACCACCGTACCTCAGCAGCGACGCGCCCTGCCTTTCTACTGATTAATTGCATTTCACAAAGTGCTGATGAATTTGTGCAGTTTGTGAAATACAGTTGCCCGTAATGAGCGTAAAATAGAGTTAGAAAAGATGGAGCTGATCAGTAATTGTAGCAAAGTCACAAAAATAGCCTTATTCTATGCTTTGATCCAAATTAAAAATCCCTGGGATGTCTAGGGAACATAAAAAACTTTGAGAGGAAAAATAATAAAATTAGCTCTCAACAGGAGTGGAAGATAAAGGCAAACAGGCATTAATGAACGGCATCTTAATCTCGTGTGGTATAAATTTTAACTGTCAAATGCAGTGCCTAAAATGCTATTTAATCTCTGGCAAATTTCATTCCAAACAAAATACAGAAATGATCAACATTCATATTAGTTCATTTTGCTCCTTCAGAATAAGTGAGGTTTGGGAGGTGAGGTGGAAAGTGTGACAAGAGTGGCTATAGAACCATAGTGTGAACACAGGTGAAACCCAAAACCTCCCAGCAGCTTCTCGTTCAAGTCACGGATGACCCAAGGGCTATTTGGTTTTGAGAGATGCTAATAGAATTTAAATCAGTGTAGACTTTGAGCCGATGTATTTGTGTTTATTTAGTAAAAAGAAGAAAATTACTAGCTTTGTTAATGAGAAATGGTGGTGTCCTTCTGCTTTAGTCTCCATGGGCTTCACTTGTCACCATAACTGTTCTACTTTAACTAGCAGCTTCTAACAGAAGTAACATCTAGCTTAGAAGGGAGTCATTTTCCATTCACAGAGATCTACTGATGGCAGACCCAAAATTTCTGTAGAGATGTTAGAATCTCAAAGGAACACATCTCAAGTTGTTTGAAGCTGGTCGTTCTTGTTTATACTCTTGTTAGCCCTGAGGAAAAGATGTTTCTACATTTCTTGAATGTGTAATTTGCTTGCATGAGGGAAAGAGGAGAACGCAATAAAAGAGACAGATGACAAAAGGTTAGGAAAAGTAATATTAAATGAAGTTAATATTTATATGCTAATGATATTTGCATTTATATGCTAATACTTACATAATTGCAAATGATGTCCTTCCTCAAATGGTAATTCTACTTGCCTTATGATTTCTGTTCAAGACATGGATTAGCAGTTTTCACTGAAATCTGAAGGTTAGATATATTTTAAATAGTAAATGTGAAATCTGTTGAAATTCTAGACTCCATAAGGCAATAGGAAGTGTGGTGGGTGCTGGAAGTGTTGAGATAGAGCAGTGAGATTTCATTACTTGGTGGTGCCAACCCCACTCCTGACAGCAGCATATCCAAACATAAAGTAAATCCCATACAAGTTTTTGTTTCCTTTTCAAAATTAAGATCTAGAGCAAACATTTGTGTCCTCTATGAAATGTCTGGTTTCATGTGGAAACAAAAACGCTACCATTTTCTTCTGGCCAGGACTGGAAGTGTTTGGGTTCAGGTATGTTACTGAGGTGCTTTCTGTGAGTTCTGGTGTCATCCCAAGCGAAAGGTAATGTGGTTTCTGGTCATCTCCAGGCACTCTTAACTGGAAGCACAAAGGGTCTGCTGCAGCCTCAACAGTGGCATATCGGGAGTGCTGCTGGCTGGCTCTTCACTTTGTTCCCTTAGTTCAGAAGCAGACACAGAGTGATAAAGCTGTTTCACCTGAACTTATCAAACAGTGGTAAAGGCCAAATGGTTCTCTCAAAGTTGGTGTATGAATGACAGACCACTGTAAGTAGCAGCCACCCCTGAGTTTTCCACTGTTAGAGACAAAGACAATGATTTCATGTGAACAGGTTTGGCTGGGAGCAATTCCATTTGAATTATCATGGCTTCAGCTTTCTAAGGCCAGAATCTGGCTCCTGTCCGTTAACAGCTTTACAGTGATATTCACTGAGTGGGCTGTGGGTATGTGAGAAGTATACATTACTCTTTTCTTCAAGAGTCTGTCAGACTCCTTCCCCAAAATACCCATGGTCTTGACACCAAACCCTGGAGGCAGGATATAAATGCAGTCAATGAAACTCTGAGAGGGTGCCAAGTAAGTTTTAGTGTGGACTCCCCAAAGCTTTTTTATAACCCTGGGCATTGCATACAGGTCAGTGCAGAACCACAGGCTGGAGACTTTCACTCCTGCTTGTAGTACATGCAAGGAAACATTAAAAGATCTGATCTAGTAAACTTGTGGGCTATGAGTTGTCTATTCAGAGTCAAAACAGACAGGAATGCAAAGTTGTCTGTGCAGGAATTGCATAACCAGAAGTGAGACTCCATTGTCCCACCTACTCTTCTTCTGAGAACCCAAGCCATAAATAAAATGTCTCTTCAGAAAAATCTTCTAAAGTTGTTCAATTTTAAACAATGTTTTTTTAGATTAAAATCAACATATGGAGTTTTATGTAAAAGATTTGTTTGTGTATTTGAACTTGAGAGGAGAATGTTTTGTGGTTCTGTTGACTGAGCCCTCCTGATGGACAAAGCTGCTAATTTTAGCTTGGTCATTGGTTTTTTTCAGACAGCAAGTGCCAGCTAAGCACTTACACATGTGTGTGCATAAGCACAGGCTTCTGGAAATCAAAGCAACAATGATTCTTGCTTTGTTTAACCCCATCACACATTAGCCTAACACAGTCTGCTAGACACTATTCTGGTGCAGGGGATGATTTCAGCAGGTGATTATTTTTAATAGAGAATGCATGTGTGCATCTGCCTTCCCGCAGAGCTAGAGTACTCCTGTTTGAGAGCCCAGTGAGTCTGGGCTCTCGTAGAAGGCTTCACTACACAGCCATCATAGTATGATAAACAACTTCAAACATAAAAAAGAAAAATGGAAAAAGTACTGAATAAAGTGAAATACAAAATGGAGAAACCTGAAGCTAAAAAAGGAGGAGGGGGGAGAGAGAGAATAGTTTTCTAGAGATAAAATAATAAACCCCCCAAAAAATGATTTTGTGCTACTTTGATGTACAGTAAAACAAAATAGCAGCAACATGCTGTGAAAAATGGACAGGTTAATGGTACCTCTGTGTAGTGTTGCTGGAAGTTGTCTTCATTTAAAGGCAGAGTTTGTCTTGCACTGATGGAAGGCTTTGCCACTGTAAGTTGATAGAGTGAAGTTTAACTTAAATTTCTTTGCGGACCAGAAGCCATTTTGGAAATGCTTTCAATTCAGGCTCCATTCATTGTTGCAGCTTAGTTATTTTATACAGTGTTTCACTGTATTTTGTAGAGAGCTCTATTATTCAACAGAGTAAAATTTGTTTTGAGCAAAGAGAAGCAGCAATACTTTTCCAAACATGAGGAGGCTGTCTTTTTTGTTGTTGTTGGCTGGCTTGGGGAAGAGTGGATGTAAAGGGTTTTTGGCCTGTGTGCTAGGCTGGCAGCTGTGTGGGGCGATTATGTGTGTGCACGCTGATGTCAGGAATAAATGTGGTAGTTGAAAACAATAGTTAAATGTAACAGGTCTGTAAACAAACCTTGTGGTATTTGGAACTAAACCCCACAATCCCAAGTGGTTAACTGGTAAAGAGACGGTGAGACTTGGGCAGGTCAGAGGAACGTTCTTGGTTTGGCTTGTCTTCAATAATGAGAGAGTTGATCCATAAAGATAATTAATCCATTTTGGAAAAGCTGAGCATTGAATTATTATTGCACCCTCAGATGTAAGCATCTGTCTGCCATGATTCAGAAAGTAAGGTTCAAGGTGTTGTTGCATTCATAGTTTCAATTTACCATCTTCTAGGCAGAACAACTTTCAGTTTTCTGTGGTGCAGGTGTCTGGCACAGACTTTGGAGCAGTTGCTGCAAAGACCTGTCATCACTAGCCACTTGTAAGGTCATGGAAGGTCTGGATAATGGAAAAGCTTGACTAGTGCAGAAATAGCTGAGGTACATAGAGCTGTGCCTTCTGTGAAGCAGCCTGATCAGCCAGACTGAGGGTGCCCCATGAGCCTTGAAGTGGTGGCTGGAAGCAGGGTGGCTATACTCATCCAGCCTGAGCTAATGACTCCTGGAGCACCCAACCTGAATAGCTCTGGTGCCCCTGTAATCATTGCATCCTTAATCCACAATCCCTATAAACCATGGTTTGTGAGCTGAGAAATGCAGCTAGCTGCATTTCCAAGACTTTACAGGTGAATTACACCTGTCTGTGAATGTCTTGAGCTCCATTTTGCAGTCAGCAACATTAAGAAAAATGTGTTAATTAGCGAAGTAGTGGTACAGTAGGGCTGGAAATGTGGTTTGCTTTTTGGTCTCACAGAGCAGATTTAAAAATGGCTTGGCTTTCTAGTCATTCATGTGACATTGAGCTCATGGTTGAGTTGTTAAGCCAGCACATAGGTGCTGTCTGGCAGTTCACTGATAGTTCGTCTGAAACCCGCACAATTTCTGTGTGTTTAATCTACCTTTCTTTTTTCCCTAGGCAAGAATTTCTAATCTCTTTTTGTGTATCACTGGTGTTTCATATATTTTATACCAATCAATACCAAGTGTAGTAAGCAAATATTTCAGAAAGAAAATGCATTTTCATGTATGCTCTTATTTCATCAGCTCACGACCAGGAAGACCTCCCAAGCGTTCGCTAGGAGTTGCCATACAGGAAAATGCGCGGCTGCTGCCCCACGGAGTTCCAGGCCTCTTATCGCCAGGACTTATCTCTCCGACAGGTAATAAAATCCATCAGATGATCAGCCTCGTCTCTTCATACTGCACAGCAGTTAAAATAAACTAATATTGATCTAACTGCCTTGTCCTTGAGGGCTTGTTCAAGCTTTACCAGAGGTTACATTATTGGATTTTGTTGAGTGTTCATGAAAACTCTGTTTTGTTGCTGCAGTGACTGAAATCTAATGGATTTGTAATTTAGTTCTTTATTAATTGTAATTTCCTTACAGGAAATTCCATTAAATGTGTTATTTTAGGAAGGGGGGGGGGGGGAGGGAGAACAACTGAGAAAAGGCACCATTGTCTAAGGGAGCCCTGTAGCAGGCATTTATTGTCCTTTCAAATGCATGTGTATTTTAGTTCTCGTGGGATATGAACAGCGTGACTAATGTGTATTGTATTGTAACATCATTAATGTATGCTGGGAAGATAGAGAAATGCTTGTCAGAATTACAGGAGGAACACTTGGAAAGCAGATAAGTCCACGTTGCCACAGTAGACAGTACTTTAATAGTCTGCATTGGGTATCATATGAAAAAAAGAGCATGGAAATATGTGCAATTATAAACAAGCCCTAACCATAATTTAGTGCATAGTATTTTATTTCACTTCATTAATTTATTAATAGAGTTTAAATTAAATCTTATGCTATCCTGATGAGTCTTTTAATTTTTTATTAATTGCTGTGTGCTAAAAGTAAGCTTCTTTTGGTAATAATGCTGTAGTGACAGAATATATTCATCCAAGTAATTGTTTTAATGATCTCACAGGCTCAGGAGTTCTAGGGGTACTGTCAATAGTCCAGTCTAGGGACAGCTGAAATTAGTGACGTGTTTAGCAGAATGTGAAGTCATGGAGCATCCTACAGGAAAAGCAGAATGGAAGAGAAGAATTGATAGGAGTGTAGTGATGTCTGTCTTGATCTAGCAGATCATTCTGCCTGCAGAACCTGTTGCACTGTGACTGAGCGCCTCAGTGGGTCTCAGTGTTCAGGAGAAAGCTGAGACCTTCTATTTCTTCTGAACTCCATCTCTCATAAGGACTTTGCAGTGAACCAAGAACCTTTACAACTGTGGAAGCAGGAGTGAACAGTCTCAAGCAATAGTCACAGCAGCTGTAGCTGAAGGAGTTAATAAAGTACGAAAGCATTTTGCTAGAGCCAGGCACCACAGCTGAGCAAGCACAACTTCATGTGCTGTTCATACATGTGGCAGGGGTCAAGATCCATGTTCTTACCCTCATGAGCACCTCCTAAATGAGAGACTTGTTTTAGTAGCTCAGTTGTGTCCTCAGCTTAGGAGTTTCATGGATTTGACATGAGAGCCCCCTTGGATTGATAATGTCATGCTCAGAAACTCAGGATATTCCATATTACTTCTCCACTCTGTGTGTGTTTGCAAATAAGAGATCAGATTATGCAGACTGCATATTGCTTTACATTGGGAAGTATTTTTGGATGCAGTGTGCTGAGTATGCACAGTAAGGCAGTATCATAGACACATCCTGTGTCTCACAGATATTTTAAGCTTCACAGTTTGAGTAAAAATTCTGTGAGTTTAATTTTTAGCCTGTGGTAAGTTGTTTGGAGTGTGAAGTGGTAAGGTTGACCCCAGGGGGCTGTCTTTCAGCTGAGGCCCAGGGTGATCATCTTTGTGACCCTGAGAGCCGACTGTGAAAACCTCTGCATGACCAAGTCCCAGAAGTTCCAGACAATGTGCCTCAAGTTGTTAAAAGGGAGTTTTCAGAGCAGCTTGTAGGTGGGGGCAAGCACACATTTCCAGAGCATCTCAGCATCCTTGAGGACCCTGGAGCAGCCAGGTCCCTGTGGGTGAAGTAACCCTCCTGCCAACCCATGGCAGGGCAGCTCCATGCTGATGTCCTCTAGAGTCATGTCACTTAGGAATTGGAGCTCCTAAAGTTTTTGAGTTGCTTTATCTTGTTCATAAGGAAAGAAGGGCATGAAAGTCCTTTCCTTGTGTAAGGAAAGGTGCCAAAGGAGCCGTTTCTTAACTCAGCTGGGGATTTGAGCTGTTGTAAACTTGATGGAGGGCAGGGGAGCAGGACTGGAGATGGAACAGAGACTGAGAGTTTGCAGCATAGTAGGGCTGGATCCATCCCTTCCAGTAGAACAGATGCTGGTGTGGAGGCAACAATGACTCTTCACATCTTGGTGAGTTCTTTGTTTACCTACAGACTCCAGTGTTATTGCCCAAAGCATTTCTTTTGGATGTCCTCTTGTCCACTTCCTGACAGTCCTTTTGTCTGATCTTGCCTGTTCTTCCTACAGCACAGATATGACAATGGTTGTGTTAATCTGCTTCCATTGTTCTAAACCCAAGTTGCACACTTCTTATGTGGCCATCTGTTTTCTGATGTCTCCAGCTTAGCATCTGAGGTGTTTTCTTCTTCAGATAAGCTCATTTTAGTAACAGACTCCACATGAGCAAATGCAATATAATTCATCCATCCATTGTATTTTTGCTTTGTTACCTTCTCTGTAGTCTTCTGTCAAGTTTCAGTGAAGGAGTGGGCATCCAGGCTTGCTGCTGGCTGGCTGCATAGCTATCAAGAAGTTGCTGTTCTGGCTGCAGAGCTCACAGATCAGTCTGTAAAGGGTATTACAGAGCGATGATTAGGAACTTCCTGCAGACTTGAGTAAGCCATCTGTGTTTGTACTCCTTGAAATGTGCTGTTATTTTCATCACCCATTTGGTTTGTATCAGCTCAGTTTACATGGTCATTTTCACATAATAAACAGGTAGTTAAATTAGGCACACTGCTTTTCCCAGAGCAGAGGGGGATTTTTTTTTACCTCTTGGCAAAGCAAAGTACATCTACTCTTACACATAAATGATTAGTAAAGAACCTCTAAGTGAAACCTTTTTAGATATTTGTAGGTACCTTCCACCGTTGGGCAATGGGAACGTGTGAGTTATGATGAGACTGGAGCAGCAGGGTGGTTAAAACTGCTGGGATTGAAAGAGACGAGGTGTTGTGTCTGCAGTGCTGCCGCCCAGAAGGGCTTGTGTAAACAGTACAATAACTGTGTTCACACTGCATCCTTCAAGAGCTGCTGGTTAAGGACTGCCCATTTTACCTCAACTTAGGAGAAAGCGTTTTTATTTCTGTATTCATGTAGCAAATGTGGAAGTCAGTGTGGTGCCCTTGCCTGCTGTGAGGGCAAAGGAAAATCTCTGGGTGTCACAGAGGGATGGTCATCAAAGGCTCAGTTCTTCAAACAATGCAGTGTGATGAACTGACATTAACAAGAAAAGGCTTATCTCCTCCTAGTGTAGCAAGTCTTCCTCCTCCTCCTCATCAGTGTATTTTAACAAGACAGTTGAGTCTTATTTATGGAATAGATTCTCCAGGAGGTTCTAGGGTCTGGAGCAGTAGTTTCCTGTGTTGAGAGAAGCTGAAATGCACGACACGATTTAAGCAGGTAGTTCAGAAAGCTGTTGATACGGAACGAGGATGAAAGGGTAGTTGGATCTTTTCATAGTTATGCATGCCAGCTTCAGGCCTACCCTTCATAAGTCATCCCCCAAAAGATTAGAAACCAGCTACATGAATCTTCATTGTGTGTTTCTCTATTCAGTTTGCAGAATGGTTATGTCAATAAAATCATTTGGGGGCTGCTCCATCTTGTTTTCAAGGTATTGGAGAGGGGGCTCTATCGTCCTGCCGCTTTGTTAGAACTTGGTTAGCTTGTGGTAAGGAGCACAACTCTACTTTCTGGGACAGAGTGTTTATTCCAGGTGGTGGAATAGGCATCTCTCTGCATATGGGCTGGGAATCCCACAGCTGAAGCTCATGGGGTGCTGGGAGATCCGGTGAGGCTGGGTGCCAGGAAGATGGACACAAGCCTGTTTAAAACATTTTTGTTGCCATTTTACATTTCTGAGGTTTGCTGTGCTGGTAGGGGTGTGTCATGGCAGGGTCTGTGCAGTATGGGTCAGTGGCTAGATTGCAATGAGGATTCGGCGTTGAGGGCAGGAGATGGGAGGAAGCCTGGCTGATGGGAAATCATGTGTGAGGAAAGGAAAACAAGGCATTTTCAAATGGATCCTCAACTTTGGTGGCCTTTCTGGATGTGAGGTGGAGATTTGGTGGCCTTTCTGGATGTGAGGTGGTGGGTTCAGAATTTCAGAGGTTAGAGATTCAGCCCCAGCTGGTGATTGTTTGGGAGAGAAAACTTGCTGGGATGTACTGTGTGCAGGGGCTGTGGCCAGTGCTGCCATGCAGTGCGTAGGATGTCCAAGGCTCTCCCTGCTGCTAATAGCTCCTGATTAAATCTGCTGCTGGCTTCTGTTGTCAGATCTCTGCTGTTTTCTTACAGTGGCCCATGCAGGTGACAGAGGCAAACCACTTGCACTTTCAAATGTGTAAGCTAAACTGCTCTCTTCACTCAGCTACATTACTTTCACCGCCCTTGAAATGATCCTTTTGCATTCATAAAAAGTTAAGATAGACTCTGCCTGGTTAGTTCTTTGTCTAGAGTTTTCAGGAGAGCAATAATCAAAAGAACCTGTTTGTACAGGTATGACTACTCCTTCAGAAGAGTTTTGTCTTATGAATAGTTAAGGGAAGCTGTTGTGAACGGAGTAGTTTCGTATAATTAATATTTCAGTGAAACTAATACTTTAATAGCTATACCAAGTCACCTTGTTGTGGGACTCAGATAAATAAACAGAGCAGCTCTGAGGAATATGATAACTTCACATGTTACTTCCATTCAGCAGTGGTATCAGCAGCCACTTAGTCTTCCTGCAGAAAAGATTGGATAAAGCCGTATTTGCTGGAGTCTTCAGGCCCTGTAATTTGGTGTATATTTCCTTGTTACAAGAATGAATGAGACTAGAGGCTTTCAAGGTCTCTGGTATCCAGTTGCTGTTCATCAATAGTGGGCACACAATCAGCCAGCACAACCATGCCAATGGGCAGAACTGCCTGCAGGAACTCCCTACTGCCATTGACCTGCCAGATCCTTTCGTTATTTCCATCAGAGATGGTCCTAGTCCGGTGCTCTCCAGTGTCTCCTGGCTGAGGAAGTGGGAGATGTGCTCAGGGTCAGGAGAGTGAAGCAACAGGAGCAGCAAGGATGTTGGGCTCCATGTGTAGCATTAGCTCAGAGGCTGGGGTTGCTGAAACAAGGCTCTGAAGATCTGCCCCTGTGTCACAAAACTTGCTTCCAAGAAATAGCTGTTCTCTGAAGAAGCAGCATTCCCTCAGGGTCACTTTACAGGACATCTATTGACCAATTTCACCTCTTGGGATATTTTATGTAGGGCCACTGTGGCTGGCAGCTCCTGGCTGGAGTCCTGAAGCCTCCAAGAGCAGGCAGCAGGCATTTGTAGCCATCAAGGGAGTCCTTTTCTTTACAGCATGCTTAACTGAACACTTCTGTGTGTTTACACCCTGTTGCTGAGGTCCATTTCACTGCTTATGATGATCTTTTTTTGTGTGTTCCAGTTGTCATCGATGTCTTTTTAAAGTTCTATTTCTAATAAGAAACATATGCATTGCTTTGTCATTGTTGGCATTACCTGGCTTGGTAGAAATTTACATTTAATCAAAGGCAAACATAGTGATTAAGGATGCCACAACACTCCTCTGCCTATGGGGAAGGTTAACAGTTTATAAATTGTTCTTGGTGACAATTCAGTAGTGAATTACTTTGATATATATGGCTAATAAATTAATATGATTAAGTTAATGAGTAGTAGAAGTGTTGCCAAACTCCACTCGTCGGGCTTTTAATGCTGCTCCACATTTGCAGCTCTAGCTTCCCCCTGTGGTGAGAGGATCAGTGCTACCTACGCACTGTCATTGTGATAAATGGCATATCCCACAGTGCCCTGCACTCCATCTGGTGTGTCCCCAAAATGAGAAATATTTTATACAAATCACACACTCAGAAGCTCAAAGGACTGGAAAAAGATCTATTTTTTCAAACAATAATAAAAATGCATACATCTCTTTAGCAACTCTTCATTTTTACTGTCAAATGAATGCATATAGCTTTGGGAAATGAAAGCTCGCCGAGCAACATAGGATAGTTATCCACTGCGCGGTAAAGCTGACAAATAAGTTACATGCTCACTCTCTTATTGTATCATGAAATGTCCTTAGATAAAAAATGATGTTAGAACATCTATTTAACTGGATTTTAAAATTAAGGACCATGAGTGCCACATGATTGAGTACCACCCCATCTCGTGCCAGAAAATTTCTGTGCTGAGAGGAGCATGAATTTGAGTGAATGAGGAATGTGGGATCGTGTCATTACTCTTTAAATTACAGCCATTCAGGAGAGCTCTGATAAGCTAAAAACTCTGCTTGCTGACTCTGAGTCACTCACTTTCTCTCTTTCTTTTTTTTTTTTCTGTTCATGTTATCTTTCTTTAGGGATCCATTTTTAGTGTCTGCTTTCTCTGGGTGGGACATTACATTTGTGACAAATGAATAGTTAAAGCTGTTGAGAACTTACCGAGTGATTAACCTTGTTGTAAATTTCATTTGCACCTAGTCTCAGCTACTTCCTATTGTCCGAGAAGTGTGAAAGTCAGCAATAGACTTCCATCTTTTGCAAAAAAATTGATCCTACTGAGCTCCTGCATCTTTTGAGATGCTGAAATTCAACCAAAGTGCTCACAGTGAGAGGACTGTCTTGACATGCAGGGCAGGTCTGTACCGAATTTATCTTGATGGACGGGAACCATTTGAAAAAGTTGGCTGAAGTGTCACAGAGTTAGCAAAATCAGTTGAGTTTTCATCTGTGTTTTTATAATCTGTGACATTCTTTACTACCAGCTTTGCTGTTAGCCTCGTGTCTGGTGGCATTGGGGTCTGTAATGATAATAGTTCCCGTCTGCTTCTCTCTGTCACATCTTTAACTGACTTTGAAACTGTCTTAGCTTTTTACAAGTCATGAAGAAGTGCCTTAAAGTCTAAAATAGTATCAGGAGGAATGGAATCTTTCTCTTCAGTGCTCTGTTTTCTGGAGCACTGTTGTGGCAATAACTGCACTACTGTAAGGGAAGAGGGTTTGTTAGGCTTTAGTTTCCTTTACAACAGCATGATGAAATGGAACAAATAGTTGCATTCTGAAATTATTGCCATTTGGTACTTTTAGCCAGCATCACAGCAGGTGTGTTGAAATGCCTTCAGAGTGTTTGTGTAAGGATCCCAGACTAGCAGCATATTGCATGCTCTTGCTTTTTAGCATAGGAAGCTGGGGTTTGAGAAGTTGCTGTTTCACTGAAGAATTTGTACAGGCGTGCTATTGATTATAGCAGCTTATTGATTTAGCTGCTTACAAGGAGCATCAAATGCACTGCAGGGTGATAATCCTCTGGTAGGCAGATCAAGCATCTTCTGATTTGGAACTGTTACCTTGGGTGACATAAGGCCTGTTCACGAGTCTCCATTTGAAAAGAAGCATATTTTATGCTAACAAGAGACATGGGAATATTAGGGCATATAGCATCAGTGGCAAGGAGCATAGATCCTCATTGATACCCCTACTGTGCTTCAGAGTTATCCAGCAGTAGTGCTAAAATCTACCACATTTACATAAATAGGATTTCTTAAAATGCAGATCATTAGATTTGAGTAGTGTGGTTTCCTAAAGGAAAGCTAAGGCTGTGCATTGACAACATTCTTGGTATAACAACACTGCTGCAAACCATTACAGAAAAAAATAGGGAATAAATCCCACTGGATTAAAAAGTAAGCATGTACTATACTGAAATCCAAGTATTTCCATAGTTACAATTCTGGTCAGGTCTTAAGTACTTCTAATGTAATTTAACAGCTTTTGTGCTTTGCTCCCTGTCATACAGCCCTAAACAGGGGACGTACTTAAGTACAGCTTTAAGACTAGGCACGCAAGTGATGTCATTGATTTGGATTGGATCACTTGTGCCTTGGTAATCTGTAAGAGAATATTTATGAATAGCTTTTTATGCATGTGCAGAAAATTTGAGAGAAACCAAGTTTATCAATGAAGGCTGCCTGCATGTCCTTTCTGGAGAAGCTGCTCATGTAGCTGATCACCCAAGGAACAGACCTTTGCTACATAGGAAGTACAGAGGCTGCAGTTGGTGTTTTCTCCCGCCCAGGAAGAATGTGTTCTTCTTTCGGCCTTTCCCATGTAGTGAAACTGATGCCAAGTGCTGGCAACAAGTTAGGATTCATTATGAAAAGGAAACCCCTCTTGCTGAGCATTTTGAAGAGGCACAGGTTTTTGTTTTGAAGCTAGCATAACTAAAATAGATTTTGTTGTCTGATCATTGTCATTAAGTGACTGGGACCATAGTAAGATTGCACTGGAAATCACAGTCACCATTAATCGGTCTAAAGAAAACCAAGCTGACATAATGAGTATATAATGTGGCCAGCAGGAGCAGGGAGGTCATTCTGCCCCTGTACTCAGCACTGGTTAGGCCACACCTTGAGTCCTGTGTCCAGGTCTGGCCCCTCAGTTTAGGAAAGATGTTGACTTGCTGGAGCATGTGCAGAGAAGGGCAACAAAGCTGGGGAGGGGTCTGGAGCACAGCCCTGTGAGGAGAGGCTGAGGGAGCTGGGGTTGCTTAGCCTGGGGAAGAGGAGGCTCAGAGGAAACCTTGCTGTCTACAACTACCTGAAAGGAGGTTGTGCCAGGTGGGGGTTGGTCTCTTCTCCCAGGCAACCAGCACCAGAACAAGAGGACACAGTCTCAAGCTGTGCCAGGGGAGGTTTAGGCTGGATGTTAGGAAGAAGTTCTTCATAGAAAGAGAGATTGGCCATTGGAATGTGCTGCCCAGGGAGGTGGTGGAGTCACCATCACTGGAAGTGTTTAAGAGACTGGATAGGGCACTTGGAGCCATGGTTTAGTTGATGAGATGGTGTTGGGTGACAGGTTGGACTTGATGATCTCAAAGGTCTTTTCCAACCTCGTCTGGTCCATTCCATTCCATATTTTTCTATTCTATCATAAACCATCCTTTTGCTGGAGAGAGAGACCTCTTCAGTTTGCAGAGGCATGCTGATAGCAGCTGGCATTGCTGCTACTGTGTTGTACATATTTGAAATACAAATGTTAAATACAAATGTTCTGGAGGATTCAGTTTAGAACCTGAATTTGTCTTGAAAACACTTAGCAAAGAAAGAAACCCAACCCACAGACCTACCAGCCTCGTGTGACTTGACTATGAAAAGCTTTACTTCAGAAAGAGAAGCATTTTATATAGTACATGCCTGAATGTAAATGACAGACATTTTATTAGGAAAGAAAAGCCTTTATTAAAATATAATGATCTACATTGTTTTTATGTAATCTAATGAATTACAGTAAAAGCCTGAGAAATGAGCTGGAAAAGGTAGAGTACTCTCCCATGAAAGCGAGCTCTGATAACCTTTTTGTAATTCTTTAACATGTTGAAAGAATATTTCTACACAGAGTTATTAAATTAAGCAAGGTCACCTTTTCATTTTATTAACAGATTTAGTTTGCCAGATCATGGACTTTGATACAGAGAGATGTGGATGAATCATGCAGTAACATATGTCAAGTAGAAAATTGGTTACAAGATGTTAAATCATTTTGATATACGTTATATCTTTGTTTTTACCATTGTACAGCTGTAAAAAATAAATGCTTAATTACTGGCTGTGACATTTGCATACTGATTGGCTGTGCTTTAATAGCAATGGTATTTCAAAGTGGATTGAGACTGGGCAGTCTCGACCTAATATTTGCAGAAAGGGAAGAAAATACACTGTTTGGTGAGGGTGTAAAGGTCCATTCTTTAGACATGAAGTGTACAAACACTGCTTTGAAAGGTTACCTATAGAGTATAACCAGGGAAACTGCTCATCTGCTTAAAGACAAGCACATCTATAGCATTTACCAGTCTGACCCCAGCTCAGCAAAGCAGGAATGAAACCGACCTTCTGTCAGGCAAGTTTCTCATATGCATTCCCAAATCTCTGCAATGTATACTGCAGTCTTTTATAAAACATATGTGAGGATGGCAATTCTATTTACTGGGTGTAACATCAGTTGAACACAAAGTCTTCCTATGGCTGTTTATAAAGAATTTCATAAGCATTTCTAATTCAGCTAGAAAGGCCATTTTATGTTTTCAGTCTCTTGGAATTGCTGTATTTGTTGTATTTGTATCTCTTGCCTCTTTTGTCTAGGTAATTCATGAGCTGTTTGCTGGTGTCTGTTTGTAGACTAAGAGAACATCCATCCGTAGCCCCAAACTTCACATCAAGAGAGGAGTTAATGAACAGATTATCTTTGTGTTGCATATGCGGTTCCCAGGGAACATCCACTCATCTGCAGATGTAGCTCAATCTCCCTGTGGTTAATGGCTCAGTGGTTGTGCACACATATGCAGAAGGCACTGTTCATGCTACTGGGGGCACGCAGGCGGTGCAGCAGAGTGGGGCTGACTTGGCCCTGGCAGTCGCAGAGCAGGTGACTTGATTACACTGAAATCAGGCAGAAAATGTCCTCTTCTGGCCACTCGAGTGAAGCACTCAAATTATCGACTGGCACAACTAATTCTGTGCCTTGGGCCAGCAGAGCTGCCACTTTCTATAAGTCAAGCCTTCACTTAGTGTGAAATTGTTTTTTATTTTATTCTCTTTCATTTATTATGCTTATTTCAGCTAATCCACTTAGTGACTGTGAATTACCCAGTATTCTGTTTCAGATGTGCAGCCTTCTCATGCTTTACTGGGGAGACAGAGATGCTGCTCTCCTTTTAAGGCCCCGACGACTCTCTTATGACCTACACAGTGCAAGTGGTATTTAATGTTTTTTCAGATGGGAGCTCAAATGAGTAGTGTTTGATTATGATTTAAAACTAGCTAAAAGTGTGCAGTGTTGAGCTTTCTTTTAAAAGCAGATATAATATTCATACAATTCATCCCTTGGAAGGCATTGAATATTGTTTTAAACATGAAAACATTGCTGTAAATTCTGGCAGAAACAAAGCTGAGGTCTGCTTAAAGCACTCATACAGGTGATACACCCTAGGCAATACTTGGGTACGTAATTCTGTCCAAATGGCAGTCCCTCATTTGACTGTGCCCTCTGGTACACATCATTAACATTTTCTAATAAAAGAAGAGCAAAACATATGGAGTCTTTTATTTCAAGCAAAGAAAAGGCAAAAAGAATAATGAGAATTAAAAGTAAAATGCCTGTGGTGATGGGCAAGGGAAGTTCCAGGGGAGCTGCTCCAGTGGAGTACATTAGAACAGAAAAGCAAAAGTAGCCAGGAGGCACCTCCCATGGGCATCTAAATATAGGCTTCCTATGTGTGTAAGTACAAAAATATGTAGATATATGTGTATCATATGCCTAAAACAAAGAGGCACGTTCCAGAAGAAGCCAGATATATTGTTTTAGCTCACATTCATACAGGGCTTTGAGCTGACCAACATCGTGGGCAGATGAGGGCTCTTGAAGGGTGGAAGGAAGTCAGCGGAGCCTCGAAAAGAAAAGTTGAAAGGGTCACATTGTGATTAAGACAGATGCATTGCTGACAGTGTCAGAGCAACAGCTGCTAAACCTAGGAGGCACTTGAAAGAGTCTCTCTATGTTGTTATATATGAAAGTCAATAGGTTATTTGGGCTAAGAACACCCTGTTACTCAAATTCAGCTGACCCAAACCCCTTCCCATCTTTCAATAGCAATTCGGAGGGCTTTGCCATTTAGATAGTGGGCTTGGTATTTGCCAGTACAAAATGGTTCTGTGTAGTCTTGGATGGCATATGGATATATTGATCTCTGTAGGTTTTTTCCTGAGATGTATTAGATTAGTCTGTATAAGGCTCCAGAAGGCGACTTTGTGTTTGCAGCTGGGTTACAGTGCTGAAAACTTGTCACTTCAAACCTATTAAACATCAAGGAAATGTACTATAAATTGTTTTAGCCTTCCTGGTTTGGAACTGATTCATTAGAATTTGTAATGCCAGGCAATATTTCTTCATAGTAACTCATCGGTCCTGTCCATTAACTGAGCATGAGTTTCAATCCAGTTGAGAATCTGATGGCAGCTTTTCAGTGTAGATTGCATGTAGGAAAATACCACAAGAACAGGTTTTTTGCCCATTGCTGTGGACATGTCCTTCCCTTTCTGATGTGTCTCTCTTGATCTCCATTTTTCATTGCATCATATTACTCCACCTTCCCTCTTTATTTTTTTGTCCTTGACTTTTATGTCTACACTACAATTTGTGTTGACCTTGGGGTTGCCCTCAATTAGCTGAGCCATTTTAGTATCCTGGCCCATACCAGAATCCTCTCCAACCTGCTTCTGATTTGAAAAGCCATCCTAGAAACTGATCTGTGACCATTTTTCTTTTCCTTTCAAGTTAGTGTTTATTTCCAGGCAATAAAGAGGAGTGATACAAAAGAGATAGAAATCAGAAGTAATAAATCATAGGATTGCTTCTGGTAGGTTTGCAGTGCTCAAGCCTGCGGTGTCTATGCCATCTGCAAAAGAGAGGAGGAATAGGGACAGTTTGGGTGAGAGAGATAAATCTTACACCTGAAAGTTCAGCAAACCTCTCAGAACCCAAAGGCTGCCTGCCAGGGATCAAGATCAGGGATTTGACAGTGGCTTAGGCTGGCCTTGTGTTTGACCCTGACCAGGAGGAGAGTGTTGCAGTGGTGAGATTGCAGTATGGTCAGGGTTCTTTGCTCTGCCATTGATGACAGAAACCCCAGGATCCTGCTTGTAGGTCTCCTCTGTGGCTGTGCTTGGTTGCATGCCATGCCCTGTGTATGGGAACACAGTGGTGGGCAGTCTGCTTTGGCTTTGTAGTGGAATTTGTTTTCTGGACAAAGTTCTGTACTGACAGCAGCAAGCCTTGCTATCTAATGGCTGTGTGGGGAGTGGACTTGGCTTACGAGTAGGCAGAGATGAGGATAGTTTGTGTTGCAAAAGACAAAGTATGATCAAAGGACAGCCTTTGATCTCCTTGGCTGTTTTCTGTTCTTGTTTACCTCTTATTAGGTATTTTTCTGATTCTGATCTAGGGAGCAGCAATAATCTGCATGTGTATTTATGTACCATCTCTCTAGAACTTCTGTGCCGATACAGTAAACACAACAATGAGACTGAAGTATTTTGCTAGATTCAGTATTTTAGTAGATAGATGGTAGTGAGCTAATGTTCTCTGTTTTCCAGTTCTCCAGCTCAAGAAGGTCATATTGGTCTTTAAAAGAATGGGTGAACTGTGACATCTATTGTTATCACTCACACGTCGCACATGTGTTTTGCTAGATGACAGCCAGTAATATAACTCTGCTGCTTTTATCTTCTGCATCATCAGATTCTGTTGTTATATGTCTCCTGTGAAGTAAGGAATGGAAATTTTGCTGTGGGTTTTGTGAGGTGTCATTCAGCTGCGATCGGAAGGACAGCTAAAGGATTTCTCACAAATACCAGCTACTCTAAGACCTCTTCTAAAGAAATGTGCTCAAGAAGCAGTAAATCTTTTCAGCCACATCTTTCATCTCTTTACATTTTTTTCAACTCTAGGTAGGTTTTTTATATTTCACTTTGCAAAATAAAAGAAGACGCTTCTGTATGTCTAGAATGGGTGATCAAGCTCAGAGTCATTTGATCTGTGCTTTTGTAGCGAGATTCCTTCAACAAGAAAGTAAAACAAAATGTAAGTGAATTCCTCTTTTTTGTTGTTGTTGTTACATTAAATCCTAAATTAAACTTCCTTTGATGAGTTAAGCTGATAAGGTACAGTAGGTTGATACTGATATTGTCAGTCCAGGCTTCTAACCATGCTAGCATTTACTATTGCTAAAGTAGTCAGTGTTTGCTCGTTTACACACATCTACAAGAGATTCTGATAGGTTGGACACGATGATCTTGAAGGTCTCTTCCAACCTGGTCTGGTCTATTCTATTCTATTCTATTCTATTCTATTCTAAATGGCATGAGAGCTGGGCAAGATCAGGATCATCATTTTTCTCCAGCACCTGGATTACAATCCACTGCATAAATTAGTTTTAAATCTTAGTTAAACTGGTTTTCTAGTGTAAATATTTGTGATAATGCTTTTCCTTCCTGTGTTTTTAATGTCAAATTCTGTGTTATGTTGCAGTTAACTGTTCTCAGTCTATTTAAGAAATGCATAACATTGTGCAGCATTATTGTACTAAGGGGAATTTAGGATCTGGTGACAACTTTGGCTGGAAAGCTACTTTGGATAGTATTGGTCAGTAAGGGTAGTATGGAGCTGGTCACACCTTGATTTTAGGTGGCTTTCAGCAAAAGCTGTCTTGCCTGAGATACAGGTTGGTGTTTTACTGGTGGTTAGACACTGATGGAGCACAGAGGGTTCTGCTGGTTAGGTTATTTTCTGGCAGAGGGTGTAGTAATGAAACCAAGAACTTCTATGGCTAAATGTTCCTTCCTGTGACTCTTGCATTCGTTTGACAGTATACTGGAGTGTTATTTTCTATATGTCTTTTCTGTACTTTGATGAGAATGTTGTTGAAGAGAGCTAGCTGTGCAATGCATGTATTTATCAGATGAACATCAGAGGTTTCCTTTTGATAGGAGGGCCTTGTGTTCTGGATTTGAGACATTTGTTCTGATCTCTGGTGAACAGCAACTGCAGGCAAAAGGGAACTGAAATATCTTCCTTGAGTTAGTTTTAATTTTTGTTAATGGGTGAAGGAGGATGAAAGGCAGCCTCTTCCCCAGGGTTATTTAATGTTAGGATTTGACATTAATTAAAGGACTTTATATCATTATTTGTATAAATTGTTTTAAAAATGGAGAGATTTTTGAGGCACGTTCTGGTGGGAGGTATATGGCTTCTGGCAGGAGAAGGGGCTGGGCATTCAGAACCTTCTGGCATCCTCTCCATTGTGCCATGCTGCTCTGTGTTTGGGTTCCGAGTATCAGATGTCTGTCTGCTTGCTTCCCCACCTCTAAAATGATGCCAGCAGTTGGATTGTACCATGTGGTGAGTGGGGAGGTTGATGAGTCAATAGAGGGGAAACAGTTAGTTGGTGGAAAATGTGTATAGTACAGCGAGGCCATCATTATGAATCATGTCTTCGAAAACTTGCACTCAATTGCAGGGCCTTCTGCTCATATAATAAGAGTGGGAGCAGACCTTCTCTGTGCAAGTGCAGAGAGCTGTTGTAGATTAATTCAAGTTACAGTCCCTCAACATTTGTATTCTATTTGGGATGTCACTTCCAGTGAGCTTTTTAAAAATGTAGTGGTGCAAATGGAGAAGTTTCAGCAAATATTAAACGTAACAACGAAGTCTTTTGTTCTTCATTAGACCCTTTCGTGATGTTTCCCGATAGATTTTCGTCTAAACTCTCGCTAATCCCAGAGCTCTGATAGGCAAGGCCTGCTGAATTAGGCCAACCACTGCTACAAATAGCTACTGCACATGAAACAGTAATCATTGCTTTCCAGTCTATTATTAGATTAACTTCATAGGGATTGCTTTTTTCTCCTGTGAGTTGATGCATAAATGACATGCTTTACCCTCCAATAAATCTAACAGCAGAGTGGCTATGACATGATGTTCATACCCCTTAGTCCCATGACAGATTATTTTTGATGGCTGCAGAAGTTTACAGCAGCTTGAAACCATTAGAATTTAAAGGCATCATTGAAATTTTACAGCATACCTGACTCAGACACAACAGGGCTAGTACTGAGCTGAGTTTGCCACATACTGGCTCCGTGTTGTGATTACCTGTCACAGGGAGTCTTACTTAGTTATAGCAATCCCCAGCTGTCCTTCAGGGGAGGTCTGCTGGCACTGCACCTTCGCCGTCTCTCCTTGGAGAACGCACGCTTCATGCGTAACGCTCCTCTGCTTGCAGCTTTCACCTGGAGACAGGAGTAATGTTTGAGCACATGTGGAGACCACGTTATGCACAGAGTGCATGCATGAACAGGCTGAAAAACATTTGATCCTTTGCTGCCTGTTAACCTTCTAAAAGATTTTTCTGTTGCTGCTGGTTGCTTTCTTCCCGCTTAGCACTAAACAGGAGTTTGCACTGCTGAGGGGTGGAATTCAGTGACAGTAGCATGTATGTGCTTTTAATAGTGCTCTTTTTTCCAGATTTAAGAACTTTGGTTTTTCCTGATGAAACCCAGATAAAGCTTGCAAAGCTCAAGACTCTTCAAATCCAAGGTGTTTACTACTATTTCTATCTCATATGAATGGATTTGGCTCTGGTTCTAAACTGTCTTTACCTGTAGGTTCATAGAGCTGAGATTTTCTACTTTTAGACATGAATCACAGCAATGAAATGCCCATCCAACTTAACAGAAAACTATATACTGATTTCCAGTGATTTGTGTGTTTGTACCTACCTGAATAGTAGCCATGGCTCTATAGATCTCCATAAATCTGTTCAACAGATTTCCATTATATGCAGTTCCTAAAGAAATAATGAAATCTTTTGCCTCCAGCAGCTTGGGGTTTGTATTCTGTTCAATGTGATTGAACCTGCTTGTGTTCTTAACTTCTGTCCAGTAATGGGTGTGTAAGGCAGCATCAGGTCAATGAATCTGGTCTCAAGTAGAGCGCTAAAGCCAGCACAGCTGCACTGTAGCCTGACAGTTTTGTATTTAACAAATCTCCTTGTTATGGAATGGCATCGTAGAGAGTAAGATGAAGATAGTATAAATGATGCATGCAACAGTAGATGGGTAAGTGTGAAAGTCTCAAAGAGAAGTTTCAGGTAGTTGCTGTAATTAGGCTGCCCTTTTTTTCTTAACATGCAGAACAAAACAGGTGTTTGATAGTTACATGGATTGAGTCCCTCAGAAAATTGATTTTAGAAATGAGTTCCCTGTTGTGCATATCTTGTGGCCATAGCAGGCTTTTGCTGGGTGCTCTTCAGCACAGTTTTGTGTTCAAGAGAGAAAACAGAGCAGGAAGTGACAAACAATTGTCTGAAGAATTCTTGAACTCTATAGTTTTATATTGTCTATGTGTTTATAATATAATCTTTTTGCAAATGGGAGTGAATTTATTAGGGTAAAATATTTATGCCTTAAGAGGAGGATAATTTAAAAAGATACTGAGGAGGCATTTTGAGTTTCCAAATGTGATCTTTTACTACAGAAGCTTGAGCATTAAAAACTGTTCTCATTAAGTCAGGGAGATAATGAATCTTTCAGTACCCAAGCAGGTGTTAAATTTGGTCTTACTCCGTTTCGAAATTTGCTTCCATGTGTTTCTGGCATGAGCAGGGTTTGAGTCTTGTCCCTGTGGAAGTGTTCACTCCAGTGGCTGAGCTGCCTAGCTGAAGTCCAGTTGTGGCTGGCCTACACACTGCCCTTACAGCAGTACAGGCAAGACTGAGTGTTTTTTGTGGTACTGTGCTTGCTTCTCAGGTCTGCAGGAGTGACCTCTTCTCTTTCTCAGTATGGATATTTCTACCTATTTTGTGATCTTCAGTTTTATAAATGATGATGAAGTTGTCATCAGTTATGGCCTGTCTCACTAAACCTTTTTCAGGTGAAATAGAAGCTGTTGACAACAGAGGGAACCATACAGTTCCAGAATTAGGCCATTCTTCTTTTGACTTGTGAGAGCAAAAACTGAAGGGAACTGAGGATTAATCCACTATTTATATCCATATGTAACCTTGCAACATGTGGATTAAATCTGCTCTGCACCTGTAGCATAACATTTTCCTCATGCTACAGAGCAATACCTTAACTAAAACCACAGCACTTTCTAATGACTTCAAAGACTTGAAAAACCACATGCAAGTTGAAAGCATTTTACTGTTTGTACTTTTTAACATAGTGCATATTAAATCTACTAAACTCATCAGTTATGACAGTAATCTGTATTACCATATGCAAACAACATGCTTCAGAAGCTGTGTACATCTTCAGGAACTGTTAACTTTTATAGAGTTTGCTGCACAGACCATTCAGGAG
This sequence comes from Dryobates pubescens, assembly GCF_014839835.1. NCBI lineage: Eukaryota > Metazoa > Chordata > Aves > Piciformes > Picidae > Dryobates > Dryobates pubescens. The sequence continues at coordinate 2,081,591 of NC_071629.1, read as the reverse complement.
TGCTGTAAACTTTGTTTGCAGTTGAGCTTCCACCATTTGGTTGAAGTATCTTCTGTGCTTCTATCATTTCTTAATGTCCTTCAGAGGAAAGAGAACAGTCTGTGTGTGGGGTGGGAGGATGAGGGAATGCTAATTGAAACCATGTAATAAAAAGGTAATTTAGTAAAACTATTAGTTTTGGGGTTTTTACTATTTTAAGCCTATTATTTTTAGAATGACTTCAATATTAAAAGGCTGTAAAACTGCACTAAATGTCAGCACATCGCATCTTCATTCGCATTTTCCTTTGCATGAGCAGCAAAGTCTTTATAAATTGAGAACTAAAATTAATTGAATAAACTTCATCTGAATGTGTTTATGTTTCTGTTTGAATTTTAGGAAGGCACATTGTAGGCTTTTTCATAAGCATTTCATGGTTTCTGACGCTGACCACACCTTGAACGCAGCACGGGAAAAAAGCGCAGACGGAGAGAAACCAAGAGCAAATGTTAATGAGTGTTCTATGATTTACAGCAGTGTTTACTGCTGTGATGTAGTTACTAACACCCAGATCTATTGTTAGATCATACCTCCCCATCCAGTAAAGGATCATTATCAGCAACTGCTTTTTCCAGCCTTACAGGCACCGGTTCAGCGTGGAGGCCTACCTGCAGGCTCAACATGGAGAACTTTTTTGGCAGGTTGCTTTTAAGCTGAATGATTTTTCTCTAGTTCTTACAAACCCCTCACCAAGTGGAACTTTCTATTTAATTGGTAATACAGGGGAGTGGGCAACCAGGGAAAGCAGGGGTAGAGGGCAAATAGTCACTGGAAGCCCCAGAGGAAGGCAAAAAGCAGAATATGAGCAACTTTTCTGCATCTCTGAAAGGCACCAAATGCTTCTTGAAACAGCAGTTTTCTCCTAGCCCGTGGTCTGGGAGCAATGTTACCTGCCATTTCTGAGCCAGTACAGTGCCTTAAATACTTCTTATTTCACCTGGTGTTTCTTACTGTTAATGGGTGGCAGAATCTGCAAGTGCCTCCTTTGTTTCTGAAGTAGAAAATGGCTACAGTCTGTTTAGTGTAATAGAAAATACAAAGCAATCAAAGTGTATTAATTAGAGCACATACAAGTTAGGGATTTGAAATGGTGCTTGGTCTTTTGAAACAGTTGAAGTAGTTCACTGCATGTTTACATCTATGAAAACTGTCCATAGTAGATGTCAAGGTGAAGAGATACAAACTCTGTAGCATGGACTTGTCTGTCCTTGTGAGGACAAGGAGCTTTTTATTTGCAGTTATCACCTTGGCATTTCGATTCGCCTCCATTAGGCTCCTGAAAATCAGTACCAGTTGAGGTCATGGCACCAAGTAAAGTAGTTTGTGCTGCAGTGGCTGTGTTTACAGGAAATGATGAAACATGGTGTCAGTTCCTATTAGTTACTATCACATTTCCACCTCATTTGACTCTGGGCCACTTAGAGAGCATGCAAGAACCTCAAGGGCTCCTCTCTTGTTGAGCCAGTCGTAAGGTTACATTGAAGAATGTCACCTGACTTTGAATATCCAGATCTCCATTGCCCAGACTGGGAGGTTCTGGTATTGCTTTTGCAGATAGTCTAAATTTTATAAGAAAACTTTTCACCTTTTAATGATGAAAAATCAATGCTGTGTCCAGTTGGTGTAGACAAAATTCTGCTGCTTTCCTGATGTCTTTCTCTTGTGTTTGTGGACCCCTGCCCTGTGCACACGTGGTGTAGCGCTCCATTGCGCCGGGAGATGAGGCTGAGCCCTGCTGTTGGTGGTGGCGTGCGTGGGCAGGCACACTCACGTGTGTGTGTGTGTGTGTGTGCACGTGTGGAGCCTCACAAGGCAGAGCAGTGTTGACATAGCTTTCCTCTTTGCTCTCAGTTCTAAATGCTGGGATTACCTGGGCGATTGTTTTCTCAGAATGCCATAATGTAATCTCAAACCTAATACTCCAACAACCATGCACTAATTAAAACTGCAATTATATTTTTGCTCAAACAAAACGACTTAATAAACATTATCACAAACTGTTTACCCTTCCCAAAAACAATTTATGCTCACTAATACAATTTCCCATTAAAACTGCTGCCAGGTAAATTAAAAACTCTTGAAATAGTAAGTAAGTGGGAAATTAATTCAACAGTTTAATCTAGAGCTAATAACAGTTGCAAGCTCAGAAAAAGATTGCTACAGCGGGGAGTTAATTAACAGCTTATTCCCCATTTGATAAAAGTAATCCACTCTAATTCCAGTGTAATTTACCTCAATGTAATATAAAACCACAAGCTGCTTCTGGTGCTAGTAATTATTAGCCTTGTCCTGTGGACACATTGACAATAAAAGTCAGCAGTATCTCAATAGTAAGAGGCAGTCTGCTAAATGCCCACAATTAAAGATGTAACATGGAATCTTGAAACTGCAGCAATCATCTGTGTTGCTAAACAGGCTGCAGGTACCATTTCCACAGAAAGAAGCATGACTAATTGCTGTCCCCAGTTCTAATAACCAGGTGTGCCCTTCCTAAGCCCAGCTTCTGCTGCTGCCGTAGCTTCTGCCTAATAAATGCACTGGGGATACTGTAGGCTGCAGGCTGTGGACAGGTCTGCTCATTGTTTCCCCTTCTGAGCCTGCCAGTGTGGATCCATTTTTATTATTTTCTCTGTTACACAAATGAAATACAAACTTTGGAGCTCTTGACCTGGAATGTCATAGGAGGATCATAAATTCAGTTTGGCTTTTTTGACCTCAGCTGTATTGAAGTCTATTTTCTTTCCTTTTTCCATGGGGTTAAAGCCCTTCCTCTCTATGTATTGATACACACAGGGGCATCCATCCGTATGAAGATGTGAGAAATGTGGGTTTTAGTAATCTTCTTGTGCCATCCCAGGGTAATACCTTTTGCTAATTATTTTGATTTTTCTCTTCAGCAATCATGACAGTCTATCAGTAGGGAACTTGAGCTTTATTTAAGTGCTGCCCCTTTATTCAGCTTGGTTTCTGAGCATCAGGTAGCTTCCCTGGCTGGCGTGCATGATGTGTTCCCAGCACATTTCTGTTGTCACCAGTTGAGGGATGTCATAGTAAGGCTAAGGATAAGTTAGTTCACTGTAATCACAATTTAAGTGTGTGAAATTAAATGACCTATTTTATCATAGAAATACTGCTGCTTAAAATAAAAAATGTATGGCATTAGTTTAACTCATTGGTTATTAACAGGAGGTGAGTGGTTTTGATCTTCTGCTGTCACCTAAAACGTTTGTTTGCAGTGCTGACATCTTTGAGTAACTTCCTTCTGGGGCTTTGATGGATTTCTCAGACATAAAAAGCCTTCTGGGCCATGCTCCATCGGACAGCAATTGCTAACAGATACATCTGATGGTACAGTTGTGGGAATTTGGAAATTAAGCAGAGAGAGAATTAATTTGAAAGGCTAACTTTGAAAGTACAAAGCACAGGTTTGGGGCTTGTGTGGTCATGTTGTTACAAAGGTGTTGGAGCTAGTGACAAAGACAGGGACCATAGTGGTAGTTCAGTTACAGATTCAGCATTCTTTCTCATGTGTTATTTGGATTTTCTTGGGTCCATGCAGAGTCAGACAAATGTTTAGAACGGAATGAATGCTTTCATCATCTCTGGGATCTGGTTTGATGCCCTGCACACTGTCATTTTTCTGCTAGTGCTGGTTAGGAAAGCCAGTACCCTTTTTGTTTTGATACATAAATGTGGTTCTTCCTTATTTAAACTAAGTTTTCTGTTTTCAGGTGGAATTTTAGCCTACTTTCAGTACCAATTTTTAGTTTGAGCAATCAGCTCTTGGATGAGGAATGTTTTCCCAAGGAGAGCTGGGAAATTCCACTGTGTTGTACACGCTTCTTCCCTGGCAGGTGGCTTGCCCTCCTCACCTTCATGGAGGTTTTGTTTTCTTCTGTTTTGTTGAGGTTGGTGCTGTGTGATGGTGTTGTGTGAGGTTTTGTTTAAAACCAAAACAACAACAAAACAGAAACAAATAAAACCTGGGAGACTGGTTGAACACTGGACCATCCAGTGAAGTCTCCATGCTGGTAGATACTCAAAACCTGTCTGGACACTGTCCTGGGCAGTGGCTTCAGGAGACTCTTTTTTGAAGTGGGGCATTGGACTTCCATGATCTTCAAAACGATCCTTTCCAACCTCAGCTGCTCTGTGAGACTTCTTAGTGTGATGTGATTTCTGCTTAAGCTAATGGCAATTTCTTGTTCTGAGATGTCTGTCAGGCTTTTTCCATCCAGTAAGACAAGATTAGAGCTGTTAACTGGAAGGAGACATAGGAGAGAGGAGTAGACTGAGCACATGAAATTACAGGTTTTTATTTCTGATAGCAATGATAAGAACTCTTAGAAGAAACTGTTAGTCTGACTATAACTACACTTAAACTATGCTACCCACTCCCACTATATCTAATGATGTATTTAGCAAGAGGCAGGTCTACCAGGGTTAAACTGAATTGACAGTTCTGAGTTTGCAAGGATTTTCTATTTTTGTTGTTGAACAAATCTTCAGTAAAATAAGTAATCTTTCCTGTTGGCAAAGAAGTCATGCATAATGTGTATTTTGTCTGTGTACAAATCTCCAGTGTCAGTGAAGTGATGCTTAAAATTCTATAGGTCAAGGATTGAAGTCCAATCATTGTGGATGCTTAAACTAGATAGACCTAGAAATTAATTAGCACACCTCATCAGCTGCTCATCCTTGCAAAATGCAGTCCTCTGTGCTTCCACTGCAATCCTTGTGTCCATGCTAGCAGAGTCAGGGCAGACTGGGAGCAGTTCTAGCGCAGCACCTTGAGCCCTTAGTGATGGATGCTCTGCAGTGCAGCTTGAGCTGAGGTGTTCTCATAGACAGATAAAATGTTAGTTGTAAATATGATTTCACAATTAAGGAATTTGTATCTTTTAGTTGCATTTGACAGTTCAGGGGAAAGACCTTCAAGAAATATGTGAAAAGATGCTCTTGGATATTCCCATTGCCTGTGCTCCACACTTACCTGCAAGGTTCTATACGAATGAATACAATACCCTGCAAGAGCATGGCACTATGAGAGATTTCATAGCATTTAGTGTTTCAGCTGGACTCTGGGGGGTATAATTGTGAAGGGCTGAGACTTAGAGGAGGGACTCTGGATATTGCTTTCTGTGTCTTATGATGGAGAGCTGAATCAGGAGGCCGTAATTTAGAGATTGATGTGTTAAACTGACCCAAAAGAGCTGCTGTGGTTGATAGTCCTCTGATAATGTGGGCTCTCTGTTTCAGTTGCTGCTAAGTCAGGTGAGTCAGTGCAGGAAAGGGGAGTCCCCAGTGGCACATGTGAGGTGACAGTGTTAGCATAGTTATGCTGTGTTTTAAGAACAGAAATCGTATTCTACATCATCCTCGGATGCTTTGGCAGGACCCCAAGAGACAGCAACTGCTAGGTCAGAGCGAGCTGTGTCTTCTGGAAGCCATGGGGTGTGCAAGGTGCTCATCCCTGGGACTGTGTGTGGGAGAGCAGGGAGCAAGTTGTGTTCTGTGCAGGCAGCAGGGATGAGCAGAGCACTGTCCCAAAATCACCATGGGCTGTGCAGGCAGATGCTCTCAGTGCTGATGTGGCTCCTGCAGACCCCTGTCACAGCGATGCAGACCTCAGCTTGGTGCTGGTGAGAATGTGTGTCCTTGGAAACATCCCCTGCACAGACACCTGCAACACCGAGCAGACCCACAGAACATGTCTGTGTAAAGGACACAAGCATAAACTCTCTTCAGTCCATACTTCAAGAGCAGTATCATAGTCTCAAGGTGCACTAAAATAACCTCAAGGATGCAACTTTATTGCCAGATGAGGATGTTAATTATCTTGGATAAATGTGGAAAACTCCAGCCACAGGGAAACAGCCTGTTTACCTCCACGGTATACAAACCCCAAGGAGTTCACCATTTGCAACGATTCTGACTCTTCCACAAGGAATCCGACACTCAGTAGGTTTCATTTCCAGTGCAGCTGGGGTCTTGTGGACTTGGATTGCTCTTGGGTTGCATGCATGAGTAAATAGGGATGTGTTAGAGGACCATACTGCTAATCTCTATAGTCCCCTGTCTCATCCAGGCTATGAAATGTCACTCAGTTATTCCTGTGTTAAGCCTTAATGTCTAACGGAACTCAATCAGTATCAGCTCAAAGAAATCACATGATGGAGAATTCATCCTATGGCCCTGGTAAATTCTCTCAGTGTTTGTTTAGTTGTGCTGTTAAAAGTTGACCTTTTATTCCAGTTTATGTGAAGTGTTCTGCCTCTTGCTGCAGATTCATTGAACTTCATCTCCATGGTCAAGTGCTTGCCATTTTTCTTTCACCTGTTTTTTCCTCACTTGACCCTGAATTCAATGAGCTGGTAGCAGATGTACCTAGTGACCAGGAAATCGCAGGTCCCTGGCATGGAAAGAGAGATTGTGGCAGTAACATTGGTTACAGAGATTGATGTGGAGCATGGCTACATGCAGTGGGGACAGCGATTGGGACTGGCCATGGGAAGGAGGGTGTTGAAGCTCTGTGTTCAGTAGAGCTGGGTAGTGCAGTTCGTGATTTATGTACAACCTGCGCTAGTGTTCAGTCACATAACTTGTTGCCACATTTTTAGCAAGTCATTTGTTTCATTCCACCCAGTTTGTCTGGCCTTTCAGACAACTGCCATTATGCTAATGTAATTAATAGACATTCTAAAAAGCAGGATCACAGCAGTTTATTTCAGGAGCATCTACTTTGCTTTTTTAGTTCTCTTTTCCATGCTGCCACTCATCATTTCACAACTAATGCTAAAAGAAGCTGCTTTTCAGTGGTTCTTTCTGACATGGAAGGGCTTTCCTGTACTTCTCTGCCTCATTGACTCTCCATCTCATTTAAAAATCTTTGCTGAAAATACATCTTTTTCCCCTTGCATGACCCCCTCATAATTTTTATCTCTCTCTGCTGTTATTTTAGCACATAATTTTACTTTTAAACTAGCTGATGGCCCTTCATTTGAGAAAGGGCAATCAATAAATTATGTGCTGATCGTGGATATTCTTCATCATATTTTTGTATTTCATTGTCCAGACTGTAAGAGCTGATATATATTTTTGTTGTACTTTTTCACCTTCTTTAGGGTATCATTATTCTTGGCTTTTAATAATTGAAAGAAAATTCAATCTTTTTCCATCATGAGAGAGAGGGAATGAAGGAATGGTTCTCTACCCACTAAATATCATTATATCACTTAATGGCCTGGCTGAGGAAACACAAGCTTGAGCAAGCTTGACATGGCTTGAGCAGAGAAAGTGAATAGGTTTCCTGAACAATTGTCAGTTCATGCCACTAAATGATCCACCAGCAGCTTCTAGAGGTAATAAAGGCCTTCAAGAATTTTTGCAATGCTCTTTTTTGGGGGAGAACTTTTACAAGAGAAGTTAATACTCACCTTGGTCCTTTTCTGGATGTGTCAAGGGGAGCTCTGAGGCCTTGAGGATAACTTTGGGTTAATTAGCATTTGAGTGTGCAGATAGGTGTGCAAGGTTTGGCTTCATGCCTGGGCTCTTTTGTTGAGATCAGTTTGCAGGAAGAGATGAGTAGCATCCATGGGAAGTCAGTCTCCCCTGCTTGGTAGTCAAGCCCTGGAACAGCTGCCCAGGGAAGTGGTGGAGTCACCAGCCCTGGAGGGTTTGAAAAGATTATTAGTGCTGAGGAACATGGCTGAGTGGTGACCTGGCAGTGCTGGGTTAAAGGTCGGACTTGATGGTATGAATCTGTGATTTTCTGACTGAGGGAACACTGAGTAGTTACTGCAAGGACAGCTCTGGCAGGAGAGGGGTGGAGATGCTGCTGTATGCCACTGTCACACTGCTGCCCACATTTTCAGATCCATTGCATGTGTGCAGGGGCAGGTGTCACAGGGGCATATTCACTCCATCATAGCCAGCCTCGTTTGTTGCCCAGGGTTTTCTTCCTCTGACAAAAAGCTGGGTTTTGGTGGAAAAATCTTCTTCATTCAAAGGTTTTAAACTAGGTTTTGCAATAATATTGTGTGGCTTCAGGTTTGGTTGGTTGGTTGGTTTTTGAATGTAAAGAGTGCGCTGGTGACTACAACTACAGTTTGTAATGAATGGTAACTTTGGAGGAGTGAAACGCAGAGTACCTACAGTAAATGTGCTCAGCTCTGGCAACACAGAGGCGTGGGTATGTGTGCAGGTAATGAAACATAAATAATACTGTCCTTTTCTCTCAGATGTATGCAGATACTTGTTGTAGGTTGGTTCTGTGGTCTCATCACATGCTAGTTAAGGGGAGGGGAGGGGAAGGACTGAGCAACTTCTGGTAAGTCAGTTTAGATTTTGGGGTTTTGCCCATGAAATTCCATTTTGTCACTTTTGTCAGCAGCTGTTTATTCAAAAATATGATTGGCTTATGTTTTATGTATTTCTCAATTCCCTTTAGTATTAAATACCTGCTTTGAGTAGCACCACCCTTGTGTGAGTTGCTTTCCCAGCATTCAGGAGCGGGTGGTGCTTGTCATCTTCATGCTGTCACTTGATAACTAAATTGTAATATGTAGAAAAAGCAGGAACATATTCTTAGGTCATCTCAATGCATGAATCCAATCTCATAATGATTTTCATTATGGTTTGAGGAATGAGATGTGCATCTTATTCATTTGCTCATCCAGATTCTAGCTGCTGATCCATTCATCAAATGCACAAGTCCAGGCCAACAAGAATGATCTCTCCAAGAAAGATAAAGAGCAGAAATTTCAAATGAAAGGCATTGTTCTTTGTACCAGCTCACCTCATCTGCCATCACCTGCTATTGATAGTATCTAGTGTGTCATCTGCCACTGTGTCTGAGCACCACCTGCTATGAGAGCAGCTGGGAAAAAGGGGGCCAATAGGAGCCATAAAGTTTATAAAATAGAATGAGGGGAATTCCATTTCTCGAGTGGTTTGTGTTCTTTTCATAAGGGAGTGCTGGAATACTGCTTAGAAACCTTTCAGTTAATTCTATCTAGCAATTGCCAGTCTGAAAAAAAAAGACAAAAGAGCAAGCAGCAACACATTATTGGCAAGGGAACGTCATCAGTCAGCCAAAAACAAACACAAAGTGAGACTACCTTGCAATCTGAAAATGCTGATTGCACTGTCTGTGAAGCCAACAGCAAAAATATGCTTATTGTATTTCTTACTTTGGGTAAACAGCTTAATTAATAAAATCTGATTGGCTAAGGCTGTGCCTGCAGATGAATGCGTTCAGGTCTGGCTGCTGGAGCTCCTGGAACTTTGAGGCTGACACTCAATTTTGTAAATGTAAACCAGCAAGGACTTAGCATGATACATTTTCAAACTCCTTAGCAAATTAAAAGGGCAGCTCTTACAGCCATAAACTTTATTTCCTAACTTTTAAATATACTCACCGCTGAACTGTATCATGAGCACGTCACTGTATCCAGCGTGCCGCCCGTTGTGCCACGTTTGGTAACAAATAATCAATGCCAGCTTGTTTTGGCCAGAAATCTTTGATATGAAGGACTCCTGCTTTAAAGATTACTTTCCTATTTAAACAGTAATTAGCATATTTGCTGAACTGCATGAAAAACTCTCTCATAGAGTTGGTCTCTCGGGTAGAACTCCAATAAAAATTTGGTAAGGGATGTAAGGGTAAGCAAGGTCCTGGCTGTGCTGCAGATGTTTGGGGGAGATGTGCAGAAGTCCTGGGCTCTTGTTCATGATGATTATTTCCTTAGTTACTGATTTCAAGATACACAACAACTTTTATTGTGTTTCTTTTTGTTTTAGAAGTGTTAACATAAGAAATCTTGGTAAAACAGCTTCATTTCTCTCTCAGAGGGTGTGGGTAAGCCAGGAAAAGGAAGCAAGTTGCTGTGACTGCAGCAGTGCTGCTCTCAAAATGTAATTCCAACTATCTTGAAGTCTCCTCAACTTGATAATAAGATTGTTTGCAAACTCCTAAAAGTGGATAGCCAAAATATTTCTTTTAATGTGTATTTTTATTAAACTAGACAGCATTATTACTGTCACAGATTACAGGCCTGTAATGCGACTTTAATATTGTTATTAAGTGTTAATGTCTTAGGATAGTGCTCTGAAGATGAAATAGTTCTCATTTACTTTTCACCATAATGAATACTAATGTGTCAGGGGACAATAGACATCTTTGCCTTCTGTTCAGTTTGACCAAATAGGAAAGACAAGAACAGAAGACAACAATTAGTCATCTGTGAGGGAATGCAACTGGAAGTTACGAGTAAAGCCAAGTGAAATCCACTCGTATGCATTTCCCTCTCATTTCTCCCTACTGACTTAAGAAACTAAGGACAGGCAGTAGGCTGTCCAGTTTCCAAGGTTTCTGGTGGGAATTACTCTTAACAGATTGGTTATTTATGCACCAGTTTACAGCACCATTTCAGCACATTATTGGTGATGTTATGCTCTTTCAAGAAGGGAAAAATAACTAATTTCCTGCAGAGTTTGTTGTCTGCACTTACAACTAGAGACTAAATATTTTTTGCTCAAGGAAAACAATATTTAGTCTCCTGGACAAAATTCAGTAAATCTGGGTACCTGTCCCAGGTGTAACAGAACAAAATCTTCTTCTGCTGGTATGCACACAGGAAAATCTCTCTTCACCTATGTTTAAAATTGTGCAGGGCATTTTTTTTTCCATGTTAGGAACCTACATTTAGTTACCAGAACTTGTTCATGCTTTAATTCCACCCTAAATGTAGTTTCTAATAAATATCAACAGCTATGCATGTTAAAGTGGTTGCAGATTATGTTTCTATAGTCTTAAAATATTTTGCTTGTAGCAACAAAATTGACATAGAAACTCAGCTCATATGCTAACTCTCACTTTGCTCAGCCTAAAGGGTTTCACAGATGTTGGATGAAAATATGTTCTTCCTCACTGTCACTTGTGTGACTCAGTCCTAATTCCAGAGGTTTGGGAGCTCCAAGGCTTCCAGGCAAATTTGCTGTCTGAAAAACTGGCAGAAAGTTTGTTCATTCTTTTGTGACACACACATGATCATAATACAGATGCTAAGAGTGCTGTTTATGGAGGTGTTAGTGCTAAGCCCCTAAGAACAGCAGGGAAATTCATTGGATGCAGTTGTGTTTCATCACTGCAGTTCCGAGTGCTGCGGAGCCTGGACTGTCCTGAAAATCAAATTCAGTCTATGTCTAGACATGCACACAATGAGAGAGTGCATCTCTTCAGTGTGGTGGATTTCTTCCAGCAATAAAGAAGCAAAATACAGCAGCATATGTTCCAGGTTTTACATTATTGAGAAGAAAACAGTTCCATGGGATATTTTCAACGTGGAACTAGTTAACATTTTAATTTAATTAAGTATTTTTGTCTATGATGTTATCTAGTGCAAATTATTCTATTAGGAGAACTCAAGTTTTACCTTAAACATTAGTATAACAGCAGCCCAGTGCTTCTGTCTGCCCTTGCCTGTCACTGCAGGTCTGTGCACTGGCAGCAACTGGCTGGAGTGAGGGCGCTGAGGACTCCTGGCTGCTGCCAGCAAGGCTTGGGTTCAGTCCTGTTGCACCTTTCTGTGCCTCTGTTTTACTGGGGAAGATTTCTGTCTTTAAAAAGAAAAGAAAAGAAAACCTCCTAGTGATAGTCTATGGTCTCTGGCTGTTATTTTGTAAAAGGTGCAGTTATTGATGTCTCTGTACCAGATGGTGTGATCCCATGTTGCCTCTTAGAAAATGTGATATATAAGCACATATCTCAGTGGCTCAGTGTTCGTAACATAAATCAGTCTTAGGATGTGTGCCGACAGACAGGGCTGGTCTTTTTATATTCCTACTAAGAACCAAATGAATCAAGCACTATTTTGCTCTATATTCTTATGTATTTTATTTGATGGAAATTAATTTTTACCCCTAAATACACTCTTGGTTTTTAACAAATCCCTTCTCTTGCCCGGGAGCAGATGTGGAAGATGTGGAAGGTTTATTTATTTCATTATTTCAGAAGCACAGCATTTGGAAACTTGAGCCCACCAGCAGAAGAGTTGGAAGACTCAAGAGACTTTTGCTTACCATGTATCTGCATTACTTGTGTAGTATTCTACTAATTGATTTAATTAACACTTTTTCCCTTGTCATTCAGTAAATTTCCAATTATTCCATATAGGGATTTTTTTTCTGGGCTTGTGCTTTCTTTGGAAATTCCAGCAGCAATGAATTCTGTAGTTTCATCTTCAAATAAACTCAAACCTTCTCCAGGAAACTTGTAAAATGCAGTGAAAAGAATGAGACTGACACCAAGACCTATTGTGGCGATGGCTAGACCTGCTGTATAATTAATGTTGTATGGTTTTGTTTCCTTCAATCGGAACAGGGGCTGCAGAATAGCACACGTGTAGCTCCTGAAACAAAGGAAATTATTTACTGAAGTTCTGTAGGCTTAGTGTCTTAAGGGAAGAGATGTGAAAATACTCCTGTCTGCAAGAACAGACAGGCTTCAATGCATGAGGAAATAAAACTGAAAGGAGAAACAGGGACTGGATGCCACTTTGGGTGCTGTTTGTTCGTCAGCAGAACCTGCTGAGAAGGAATGCATTATGTGTATATAGTGTCTTAATTATATATATGGGAAAAAACCACCCTCCATGTACAAGTGTGATTGTGTGTGTGTGCATGCATATATATATGTATGTATGTATGTATGCATATATAAAATAAGTCTTCATTTGTGCCTTGGCCTCTCCTGCGTTCCTGTGGCATATAGGGCTTTAGCACATATCCCCATGCAGCAGTTAAGGAAGCTCCCATGTTTTTTCTCATTGTCTGCGTCTGCATCCTACTTCTATGTCACCAAGACAGACAAGGAGTGGGTACACAACCTCAAGCTCTAAAATGTACATCTTTACACTTGAGCTAATATCCAGTTTGTTTTGATAGCTTCCATCCTCAGTGTATTCCCAATGTTTTCAGTCCTTGGAGACAGATTTTAATACTCCCCAAGAGCTTTGCTGTATTGGTTGGAATTAACTTATTAACTTTTTTCTTTTTTTTTTTTTTTTCCCTTCTAATTTCTGTTCCCTGCCTTTTCAGGTGGTGCTTTTTAAGCATTGGGTTTGCAGACATGTAGATTGTTACTGTCTTGTGGTGGAGGTTGGATAGAATGTGAATGGTAAGGTCCCAGTTTGGCCGAAGGTGTCTTTCGGTGACAATAAACAGAAATAACTGAGGTGCTGAGAAGCAGAAAGGTTTATTAGATGTACGACAGGGTCCTGCAGGTAGGTTCAATGCATGAAGGGAAGTGCATATTTGTAATATTTGAGAATGACATGGCTAAAATACTGCTGGGTGCAGGTGTTCAGTACCTGGGAGGCTCAGACCTAAACTTACTGGGGTTTCTGGTCTGCAGAGGTCTTCAGCTTGCGGGTGGGTTCAGCAAATCATACGTATTGCCTCAGCAGCAGAAGTATGGTACATAAGAACATACAAAGGAATAAGAAACCATCCCCTTTTGCAAAAAAAAAAAAAAGCCTATGATAGTTTCCCTTTTAAAGAAATAATAGAAAGAATGAATGAATTATTGCTTCATGTGGTTAAACTTTCGGCTAAATGCTGGAGAGCAAAAGGCTGAGGCTTCTTGTGCCTTTATGTTTTGTTTTAAGTGGCCTTTGAGAAAGTTACTGTAGTAAGTGAAGAAGTATATGAAAAATCACCTCTTTCTTCCATTGGCTCCTTCCAGGTTTTGTGGTCAGGTATCTCTCCTTCAATGATGATAAATACCTGACATTTTATATTTGGAGTTTCAGCTCTTGATCCTTTATCATTGTTTTAATACAGTAATACCAGCATTTGAAAGTAAGAGCAGGAAGTTCTTCCCTTGTCTGTAATTTCTGTTTAGTTCCTAAGGCCAAATGTTTGCCTAACACAGATACAGTATTTTCCATTTGAATGTATTTTGTGGTATAAATCATTAATTCTTATCAAAACTCTAAAAGGAAAATTTGAAGCTTGGGGCTGGGGCGTTTCCTGCCATCAGTGGTTTTTGTCAGAGGGCTGAGTTGATGAAACTCCTCTGTAAATTTTGACTGTAGCTTACTAAGTGGTTTCTAGGTTTTTGCAGTGCTTCTAATGGCTAATGAGAATTAATTTTTTCTAACAATAGTAATAATTGAGGCATATTGCTTTAATGAATGTTATCTCAGCTCTTTCCTTAATTAAGCAAGTTGTTTTCAGTTAGGAAGCACTATTATTACTGAAGAATTTGAAAGTAATAGTTTGCTGATTGTAATCCACTCCTCCTTTACTGCTGTTTAGTTCATGGATTTGGCTGCCCACGGTCCTTTTAGGAGGATTAGAGCTGTTGAATAATTTGGTAGAAGGATCTGATGTTCAGTCATGGCTAGGAACACAGTTATTTGTTTTATATGAATAATTCTAAAACCTCTCTACGTTTCCCCCTAGAATTTCTTGCTAGGAATGCCAGTGGTCCTGATTTAACAGCACGAGTTCTTTAATAGTTCTTAGAGTTGACTAGGATTAGGAAAATGTATTCTTAAGAGTGTATGTGCATGCCTAGCACTAGCACCAGTAGTGAGGTTTCACCTGACTGCAGTAAGAAAAAATCATAATAATGAAATACTTGAGAGAGAAATTTTCCCAAATGTTGGTACATGTCAAAGTCTTACTGAACTATTAAAACCTCAGGACTTCAACCAATTCATTTTAGTCATGATATGGCCTAAAGTTGAAGTATTTTATAAAAGCCTAAACAATGCCAAATGCATTTGGCTGAGATCAAAAGCCAAATCTGTTTGTTCTCTTTCATCTTCAGTGTTCCATTTCCTAGGAGTGTGACCTTAGTCAAACATCTATTAAAGTTAGCTTTTGATCTTACTCCCTTTCCTGGGAAAAAAAAAAAAAATAGAAAAAGAAAAAGAAAAAAAGTCAATCTTTAAAATTTTCTCCCAGAGACAATCACACTATTGTGTTTTAATGTTCCAGCAGTGTGTGAGTAAATAGGATTCTCTGATGTATGTGATAGAACAGTGGTTAAATGGGACAATCATTTTTGTGTCAGAGACAAGAATCAAAAGGAAGCATTCTTCAGAAGCTGTTAACTGGAAAAAATCCCCCCAGGTCAGTGAAACACTTTAGCTGGTCAATGTGCTGCATTTTTTGGTTCTTTGATGAAAACGCCTTGTAATTTGATAACAGGTAGCTGTTCATTTGTAATACAATTTTCTCTTCACCAGTCAAAGCTACCTACTGATTAATCAGTAAAAAGGTTAATTTTCTTCACAAGTATGAGCACTTTAGTGGCTTTTTGAAAGAAATAAGGGCTGATAGGATTGTGGCTATTACAGCCTTTATTTCCTGAATGCAATTATAAAGCTGTTTCTTGGTTAACTGTAATTCCTACAGATGGGGGAAGCCTAACCGTCTCCCATTCGCTTCTCAGCTTAGGTGGAGTGAGTAAGTCTTTCCTAAATACATAGCAGTTCCTAAAGCTATACACAGGAATAAATCTGCAGTTAAGATTTATGTTTCACATAGTGAGATGGGCAATTACTGATTAATCCACAATAACTATACTGTTAAATCCACTCTTATCAATGCAGTGTCGCTGTTAGGGAAATCTCAATTAAAGGGTCTAGTAGATAAATGCTGAAGAGATTAATTTCAAAGCAGTATCTGTAGAAGAAACAGAATGTGGCTCTTCAGTAAACTACTAAATAGTACAAAAAGTACAATGTTGATACCGAGAAATGGCTGAGCACTGCAGAGGGTAATAATTTAAAATGGAATGCTTGCAGAGAGCCACTTACATAATGTTGGCTTCTGGAAAAGCAAGGTGTATAGATACCTGCAATATTTGTCTGAATTGCCCCCCCAAAATCTGTACATCTTGGACTTTGTTTGTATAAAAACTATTTTTACTTTTGAAGCACATTTAGTTAATTAGAATATAAAATACCAAAAAGTTGTGAATTTATTGTAAGATCTGAATGTACTTCGACTACTGAAATAGCTGCACAAAACCTAAGCTAAAAATGTTTGTTGCCATAGTTTTGGAAGAAATAAAACTGCTCCAGTGATACAAACTTGGGAGTATAGACCAGTAGAATTTATCTGTAAAGATTTGCAAGGGCAAAGAGAATATTTGCATAATTTTAGATTACTGAGTGTTTCAATTCAGTGACTAAATTATTCCTCTCCTTCTTGTGAGCCTGCATTTGGCTTGGAGGCTGCAAGTTAATTCAGCTTGACCAATGAGTAGAGACACATCCTTTAAGATTTAAAAAATGGTGTAGTTCATCTTCCACGTGTTATTTTTATTCACCACCTGGAACAAGAAAATAAGCTTCCAGTCAGTTTTTCAGCTGTGAAAAATGTTCTTTACCTTGCATGGAAATAGCTGTTCTGGCATAACTTCATAAACAAAGAAAATATTAACCTATTTGGACTAAATTACTTGTCTCCTCTGTTATTTGTGTAAGTAAATGTGCATGAATAAGCTTCAACAAAACTGTATGAAGCTAGCTAAAAAAAAAGAGAGAGATCAGAACGTTCAGAAGAAAAAAAAAGTTAAGGTACAGGCTCCTCTGTAATCATGGTCCATGCACTCTCTGGTTGTGTGATCAATAGCCATCAATTTATGCCCCAGAGGAAAATGCAGCTCTTTGTGTTTCTTTACCTATGGTCTAAACACAGCTTGAAGTTGCATTGGGTTCCTTCAGCCTGTGGTCTGCTTCCTCAGTTTTCCTTTGCAGTATCAGGAGTTCACTTAGCCATCACCTGTTTGCAGAGGGAGCCCAAAGCAGCAGCTCAGCTGTGACCCAAGGAAGTGTTTGGGCAGCACTTGCTGCCTGACTTGGTTGTTTTGGAAATTTGCTGGAAAGCTGCACGAAACCCTGTCCTTTCCCAAGCATGGCTGATTGGATTGCTGTCCAAACCCTGCTGAAATAAAAATAAACTACCCTAAAATACTGCATTTTCTTCTTAGAAAGGAGAAGCACACGGCACGTGTATGCTGACACACACGACTGGCACCGACTCGCTACAGAGTTCTACTTAAGATAATCAATGCAAAAGGGACTTTGTGGCAAAAGCTACATTGCTGTTGAGTGTGAGAAGCACCAGGTTATAACTGTTTGGGATGGGTGCATTTGCCCACTCCCTGAATTAAAAGAAAAAGAGAAGACAACCCCCCCACCACAATAGGTTTGTCACTCAAAAAGTGTATAGGAGAAAGAGACCCTAATGTAACAGTTAGAGTCCCCACTGGAGGAGGTGGAGATCTAGAGTTTAGGCTTTGCTCCCTTAATTCATTTGGGAAAATTCCAAGACCACTGAAGTAATGTTTGTGCATCTTTTGTCAAGTTGATAGTAATTGTAAAAGCTGGAGCTCTCCCCTGAATTTTCACTGAACAGTTTCCCTTTCTTGCCAGAGAAGCTGCTGCTTTACTAGTCTATCCTAATACCATCCAGAAACACTTTTCACTGTGAATAAGCTGTGGTATTTCAAATTGCCTTCAAGTGCTAATATTTTGCTTTCATTCACCAGTTGGAATTGGGAAGTGGTTAGAAGTCTCAGAAGAATATTCTTTGAATTTATGTTCTTAAGGGACTCTGCTTTTCAACTTGCATATTTTGAGGCTGTGTTAATTAAATGTCATTTGGAGAGGAGAGCTTGGACTCTCTTTTTTCATCACTTAGGTTGTGGTTCATCAAATAAGCAATACTGGTTCTGTGGGTTTTAGGAACTGGCCAAAATTTTCTCAGCCTTAAGTAGTTAAGAGCCAGCGGTAACTGTGTTATCATAGCATTCGGTTTCTGTTCTGCCAGGGGTCTTCAAGAATAGCTCATATGGAAGAAATCCTAGGTAGGGGATGATTCTGCAACGTGCTGTAAGTGGAGGAGCCAGCAAGCACTAGATGACAGCCCAGCTGATGGTCTGTTCCCAGGAGTTTTGGTGAAAAGAATCTAAGCTTTTCAAACCATCCCACTGATTTTCAAATTGATTGTGGAGGGATTGCTGCAAAACTGCTTGCAGCTTAAAAGTATTTTGGATTCAAGAATTATAAAGTGTTTTCCCTCCTTCTAGCCAGTGTGAACCCTAGTGGAGAACAGTTTCTTCAGTATTTGCTTGCAAGCAGTTTTATGGTGCAGTTGCCATGTTTAGAGGGAGCTCACTGCTATTGTCTGTGGCTTGGTGAGTAATAGCATGAAATTATTATTTGCTCCAATTCCATGAAAATATCAGAGGAAGGATTGGAGTAACATTTCTCCTCTCTAAAACTTCATCTTCTAGGAGGGGTTATGTAAGGGACCTGTGCAGTGGGATCTGTGAAAGCCCATGGGGTTGGTCAGGCTGGTCCAGCTGAAGCGAACAGCAGCTCACAGGGCTAATATTTGAGCAATCCAGTCTCTACTAGCAGTGCTGATCCTGACAGTATGTTGAGGTTACATCTGCAATACGGGAGCATGATGAATTTATGGAACTTGGTATTCACTTGAAATCCTTGAAATACACTGCTTTTAAAGTTGTGATTTTGGACAGCTGGGACATAATGGAGCTGTGCCATCTGATACTAAAAAAATATATTTGTATGGTATTTTCCAGCTGCAAGTAGGAAGTAGCATGAAATCACTCACAAAGATGTCCTTATTCTCAGAAGACCTTCCAGCCCAATTAATTTTACAAACTCAAGAGATTTGTGCCAACTCCAGATAAGCTTTCAAACTTTTTGGTACTTATCTAAAAGGCCCCTCCAAAAACTTCAGCAATTTCCTTGTGGTTGCTGCTTATGGAGAAGTGCTTTAAACCCACAGAAGCTGATTTAATGGGAAAGGACTAAACATGGAGCGAAAAATAACAACAGCCAGTTCTAATTTCAGATGGCAGAACGTGCATCATGACCAACTCCTGTGATTATAGAGATGTTACAGAATGCCCATGATGAATATGAGGGCTATTAGGTTTAAATGCATTTAGAACATAATTTTAGGTTCCCATGAACTCAAGTGTATTTCAAAATGGATAAGTAAATCCTGCCATCAGCAGCATATGCAGTGAACTCTGAAGCCCAAGAGAAGGTGGCCATTAAGCCCTGTTAGTGTATCCATTGCCCTGTGTGTGAGCTTTCCAGGACATTGGCAGTCCAGCTTGCTTTGAATGTGACTGAAGTCAATCTGAGATTGCAGCCTGGGCTGCCTCACTGCAAGATAATGCACAGTGCTGGCACCATGTGCCAGTGTCTTGCTTTGTCTCAATACTGAAGCATCCCTGCTCTGCAGGTCGTGAGACGTGTGCCAAAGGTCTGTTTCCCTTCTGGGGCTGATGATAATGGGCATTGTAGTCTTTCCTCTGACTTGTGAATGTTTGGCACTTTGGGGTTAACCTTTTTTTCTCTGCAGGTGAAATTCATCGTTGCTTTCTGGAAGTCATGTAACACATTTTGGGTTTCGTTTGTAATTCTGCAAGTTCTTATCTAAAAGAACTGTGATCTCTAGTCTATGACAGCATATAAAGTCATATGCAGATAATTTGAGAGTTGGATGATTAAGGGCATTTAGTTCAACTTGTCTTATCTGTACTGAAATCTGAGTCCTAAAGCACGAATTTGTCACCCTTGATGTATGAAAGCACTTTGTAAGTACACCACATAGTGTAAGAGCTTTCATTTTGTGTTGGAAATTTTCAATGACATGGCTGCAAAAATTGCATCAGATATGCACTGAAGAACATACAGATGATCTGTATGAAGTGATTGTGATCTTTTCAACAATAATTCAGTGGCTGATGTGTCTGTCTCGTGTATGCTTCAATCTTCTGAAACCTGTAGATTAAAAGTGGAGTGGTCAGTCAATCAAATATACAGAAGAAGATAAAGGTCACAGTAGTGCAGCATACTAAAAGTATTACGCATTACAGTCTTGACAAATCATTCTCATGGCATAGATTGTAAAAAGGAGCAGGAAATGTCACAAAATTAATCACTTCTCATGAGGCACTGTAAGAATGAAAGGAAAAAAAATACTGTAACCCTCTCAGTGCTCTTCATAGTTCTGATTTTTCTGTTTCCTTTCAGTGAGGTAATTTGTTTGTCATAAGATAAAAGCTACCCTTTTGGATATGAAGTCTAAAATGTGCAGATGGATATTGCTCTCTCTTTGGACATGAGTGCCCATGTTAACATAGGTTTAAGCACAAATTTGGGATTCAAATGTCTGTACGCTTCTAACGGAGCTCAGACATGAAATCTGACAGGTCTTTATGTGGATAAAGGATATGAGGCATCTCAGGTACAGAGATGTGATAGAAAATGTTTATGTTAAAAATATTTCCAGTCTTTCAGATGGATGTCAAACGAATATAGCAGAGTCTGGGCTCCAAAGTGTCTTCCAGGGCCTGGGGTGAATACTCACACACCTTAGCCTGTGATGAAGCTCAGTGCTGCAGCGCTTAGGCTGAGATCCCGTCCTCTGCCTGCAGCGGCCAGTTGCTAAGTTCTTCTTTCGAATGTTTCATGCTGATGGATTATTATGAGCTCTTTGCAATGGCAGCCAGGGTATCTTTGAGCAGCCTTTGGAAACAGAACATGCCTACAACTGAAACTTTTTAAATAGCTTCTAGTCGGGTCAGTTTACAGAATAGGAGAAGTCTGCAGCAATAAGACTGATGTATTTGGACCTGTCTGCAAACTGCTCTAACACTTTGTCATTTTAAAGTTCTTAGTCAAAGAATTCGGTTTCATTGTCCTTTGTGTTAGTAGCTGGGTTTTACCTACCTAAAGAAGGATGATTCATTTCAGCTACAGAGAAGTCTCCATCTTTCAATGTGAATGATTAAACTAATTAGTAAATTGTTTCAGGCATTCTGAAAACATTAAGCACATTATATCTATTTATTTATATCAGTTTCCTTGTTGAAGAAAATGGGAAAGAAAGGACATCCTTTTTTCAGTCTTCCAAAGCCTAATTTATTGGATGTTTCAGAATTGTTTGCAGTGTTTGCAATATGGTGTCTCATATTAACATTTCATACGGCCAGATGTTTCATTATTCCTGTTTTAGCACATCATGCTTGACCCATAGCACCTTTGAATGCAAATAACAAACAAGCTGATGCACAATGCTTGACTGTTAGACTGAAATAGTACAGCAAGGCTAAACTGGTTTTCATTTTTCTTTTTGAGTATTATTAATTGCAGTGTGTTGACTGTTAATTTAATTAAATGTTTTTTTTTAATATAAGACCATTCTTCAGTTCACTGACTCACCATTTCATTTAATTAATTACAAACCTCAAGATTTGATTACTCATAGTAGTCCTTTAGTTAATTTTCTTGTTCACAGTTTTGACAGAAAAGCTTTCAAACTAATACGAAGGAGGAGCACTGTCTACCTAACTGAAAAAAATAGCTGTAGCTAGAGCACAAGATTAGCAGACACTCAGGGTCACCTTAAAATGCTCAGAGTCCTTGCATTCACCATCAAAATCCAATTTTCAGTGACTGGACATTAGTTAAACTTAGAAAATTCACTTGCACACAAGACATCCTAGGTAGCACTGTATGGGAACATAGCTCAGTTTTGTTTGCTTATGTCTCCAAGGTTAATGAGTAAATTGTGATGCTAAGTTGAGGCAAGAGACACTGTCCTCTCAGCACCTTGCTGGGGAAGTGATTGCGTTCAGCACTGCCTTGGCCCTGAGGGTGATATACTACAAGTGACCCTGGGGTTGTGATCTTTGGGCCATGCAGTAAAAATGCTTTTCTTGGTTGGAATAATGCATGAGATTTCACAAGGAAATAATCTTCAGTAGTGTTTTTGCCTACATAGGGGATATTTGAGTAAACAATTAACCACTAACTTTAGTAGGATTCAGAAAAGGGACGGTCTTCATGTTCTCTCAAGTACTACAGGGTACCTTGGCTTTAGGAGCACAGGATGTATTCAGTGGGTCCAGCCCTCACCAAGCCTCATTGTACATTCAGGTCTCTTCCAGCTGCCATGCCCCACAAGCAGCAGGTCTCCCCCATGCTGGGTAGCCTGAATATGGTCCTAAGTTGGATCTAAACCCTTGATTTGAAAACTGTTTGGTGCTTATGTATATTTTATTTGTGGTTCAGAATAGAGCTAGAGAACTCTACCGAAGTGCAACCTGAGCACTGTGCTGGTTTGTGTGTCCTTGAAGGGTTGTTTCAGGGCTAAATCTGTGTGGCACAGCAGAGTTAGGCAGACATGTCAAAGGGAGAGTACACAGTGTCCTGACAAAACTGGAATTAGAGAATGAAGATTACTAATGGCAGTTGTTGTTTTGCCATATGCACGATGCAGGTGTACCTGAGTGCACACCATCACAATCTGTTATGCAGTTGTAATCAGGATTCACGTATGGAGAGAGCTGACCCAGAACATGGCTCTGAGATTCTGTGCTGGCGCTGATGTGTCTCGCTCAAAGATCCCTATCAGCTCTTCAAGGAGCTGCTGTCTTTTCAGCCAAGGCAACTGGTGGGTTCTGGGCTACTGTTAGTAGGACAAGCTCCACAGGCCACATGGTTGCTAGCAGCTTTGAAAACAAATCATTGCAGCTGGGGTGAAACTTGGGCTTTTTCGTTGTTAGCATTGTAAAGGTTGTACTTGTTTGATAATAAGTGGTACATAGTTCATTTCCTGGGTGGTTAGTGATTGATCACAGCTGGCAGAAGATAACTGGAGGAAGGGAAATTTAAAGTGTAAATGGAGAGGGGAAAAAAGGGAAGCTTTGAAGTATGTAATCCAGCATGTCAGGTTTCCCAGTGATCCCTTTTTGGAAGCAGAGCAATAGACATATATGTTACGGCAGTTCGCAAGTGTGTTTTTCAAAGGGAGGTACTCTAAGTGAGATTCTGCTGCTGATAATGATTCATCCAAGAGGATGGAAATCATTCTTCAGTTCCTTGTAGATCTTTAGATAAGTCAGTTGAAGAATAGCTCTCTTTGCCACAGCTAGCCAGAGCTGAGTCAATTATAGAAGGGAGTTTTATTAATAGTTAAATTAAGTAGCAGCTTCAGTAACGTTAGCTGCAGCAGTAGCCTTAAGTGATCATGCCAATGGGCGATTTGCTGTATGCTTTCTTCCGTCGTTGCCATCAGGAGCACACCCTTACTGCTGAAACCATTTGCTTTAACCTCAGTTTTATTAGCTTTCAGAAATGCTGCTTAGTTAGTACAGTGTTTTAAAGAGCCTTATACAGTCAGATTCTGCTATCAGGTTCAAATAAGAAATTATCTAAACTGGGCAATAAGGGAATAAGAGCATACTTTGCTGATGCTGACCTTGGAAACTGTATTGGCTGTATCCGCTTCAAGCTTCTGCCTGACTGCTCAGGATCATCAGGCTGGAGTACTTTCGACGTTAGGACTGTGCTTTACTCTTTAAACTTTAAATGCTGAAGTAAAGTGACTTTGGTGTGGCAGATGGCACAGCATAGATTTCTGATACATCACTGTTTTTTGGCTGTTGTCCTTATGGCAGCTGTGTCTGGTTAGGGAGCTCAAAAATGCCTGACAATAATTACCTTTAATTTCTGCAGGCGGCATCATGGTGACTTTGGGACTGGTTTTGTTCTTTCTTGTTTATTCCTCAGTACCTTTTCTGCCTTCGTTACACTTGTGAAACAACTGTTCAGAAGTTTGTTTGTTGTTTGTTGGGTTTTTTATCCAGAGCCCCAGATAATTTTTGTGTCTTGTCTTTTCACTAAGCATCTTACTAAAGGTCCGAATTCACTTTTCATTCTCTGTTAGTCTCCTTAGGAAGAGTTTTTTTACTCTTCTGCATATTTAACCTAGAGTAAAGCTTATGACTTACAGTGTCAAAACCCAGATGAAAATATTTACTGCTGGGATATTGGTTCATCTCTATGTGTTTTGGAAATGAAAAAATGCTCTGCATTCAGACTCAGGTTTTTTGTTACCTTTCAATAGCACAAATGGCTTCTTGTGGTCATGTTAGATAACACTTTAGCAGAAGGGCAAGAGGAAATGGCCTCATGTTGCACTGGGGAGGTTTAGATGGGATAGGAAAAATTTCATCCCTGAAAGGGCTGTTAAGCCCTGGAACAGGCTGCCCAGGGAAGTGGGGGAGTCACCAGCCCTGGAAGGATTTTAAAGCTGTAAATGTGGTGCTGAGGGACATGGTTTAGTGGTGACCTGGCAGTGCTGGGTTAAGGATCGGACGCAATGATCGTAGAGGTCTCTTCCAGCCCAAGTGATGTCTGTGTTTCTACAAATGTGAATTCTTTGCAAATGGATTAGAAGTATAAAGTGGAAAAAAAGTTCTGACAATAGTTTATTGATGGCTGTGCCTCAAACCTTGGAACTGGTTCAGAGAAGGAGCAAAAGTGCAGATCTTCAGGTGGGCAGGCAAATCACACAGGTGCTGATGCATGTGTTTTGAACTTCTTGAAAATAATGTGGAATTCACTCAAAAGAGTAATCCCTCTTCCCTTAGCTAGGAAAACAAGTGAAGTTTATGGACTGTTTCATCTTCTCTAGTAAGTGTGTGAACACTTTTGTCAGTTAGGATGACCAGTCAAAATTATATATCCTAACAAGTTTACTCTTATCACAAAAGATATTTGGAATCTAAATAACAAATAAAAACATGAAGATAATGATAGCCTGGAGCCTGATGCTGTTTCACTTATCTTGTACTATTGGAAATTAACTTGGATTAGTCACTTGAATATATTCTGCCACTCACCCCTCCACCTCTCCCCAGCCCACCCCAACTTACTTCTGTACTTTTTTTGTTCTTAATGGTCCCTTAAAGGTGAAAACCAAGTTCTCCAGTGTAACATTTTCCAGTAGCAATAATGTTAATCCAAACCCACAGACATCAGGAAAAGACAAAATAATACATATGTATTTGTAATCTAATAGCAGAGCCATGATTGTTCCATGATAATCGACTTGGAGCTCTGAAATGAAAAGTATACTGGCTCTTACTGGTGTGCTTGGAAATTCTGTAGCAGCTAAATAAGTCAACCAGAAAGTGATCAAAGTGGCAAAATGATCAAAGTGGCAGGAAATGATATTTAAAAGCCTAATCAAAATGGATGCCATTAAATAAATATTTCTTTGTGCTATACCTCTGTGTGTGTGTGTGTAAGAAAAAGCTGAAAGAATTAAAGAAACCCTAAAACTTGGAATGGGGTAGTGACATAACTGTAAAATAAAGATGGTTTTCCAGGCAACATTTCCAAGTAACTGGATGAAGTTTAGGGGACTCACTCTCGCTGAAAAGAACTGGTTTGCTCTTAACATTTTTCAGGGCTGTATTGAATGGTGTGATACTGCATTTTCTTTCTTCATATTTTTCCAGGTCTGACAGCAGCTGCCATGGCAGAGGCTATGAAGCTACAGAAAATGAAACTCATGGCAATGAACAGTCTTCACGGTGGTGGGAGTCAAAACGGAACCGAATCAGAAAACGAAGAGCTCAATTCTAACGCAGGTTGGTAATGCCGTGCACAAGATCTGTGGGGGAGCTCTTAGCTCCAGGTGTTCAACCAAACATCTATTCAAATTCACATGCTCTTCTCTTTTGTAACCTTTGCTCTGCCAATGCCAAATCAAAATTGCTGCACCCATTCCTCAGTTTTTTCTCTGAACAGCCATCTTCACTGATGCTTTAAAAAACATTGAGGAGAGATTGTTTGAATGATATTAGAATTTAAGATGCTCACTAAATATATTTATAGTAAGAAAGAATTCTCCTTAAGCAATAATAAAGTGAGTAGAGTTTGCCTGTAAATGATGGAAAGTTTCCAAAACATCAGCTTGATGGAACTCTCTCTGGGTTCTACAGTTCTCTGGAGAAAGGTAAAGCAAGGAGTGCTAAATCACCAACTTCCTGGCTGTTCTGCATTTTGCTCTTTCATTGAATTGATATTTGCAACCACAGGTGTGAAGCAAAGTCATCATAAACCTTTGTTGTGGCCTATCTGGCTGGAATAACCTTGGGTAGAAGATGCTAATACTAAACACATGCTTGATCTTGAGCATTACTACTATAAAGGTTGGCTGCAACTTGAACTAGGCTCCCCGAGTCCTAGGGCCACAGGAACAGGGTTCAAAGTTTAAGTTAGAAAGGGGTCCTTTGAAAAGGATCTCTTTGTTTATTCTCATATCCTTTTCAGGTGAATAGAAGAGATTTTCACTTGGATAGTGTAGAGATCCTAGATAAGATAGATACGTTTTTGTCTCAGAAAGCTCGGAGATACCTATTAGAAGCTTCACTAGGGTTCTCTTTTATTGCCACAAGCAGTCCTAGAGCACATTCTTACCACTTTGGAAACGTCTGCATCCTTTGTTGCATTGCCAATTCAAGAGCAGAGGCACAGAGTAATCCCTCACTGCCTTCAGCTCTCCCATCAGCATTCACACATCTCTGAAGTCACACATGCATCCTGCTCTGACAGTTTGCTTACTTGGATGGTGTATAGTGTGTATGCATTGTACCATCAAAATGCTAATTTATTAGACCAATAAAGCAGCAGCTGGGAGGTCTTAGACTCATGTTCTAAAGGAAGAACTGAATTCGTGACAAATTATGCACAAAGCAGTCTTTCCAAAAGTGGTATTGCCTTCTGCTAATTCTGTGTACTCATCTGTATTGAAGAAATCTGCCTTCTAATTCATGCATTAAACCCTTCCCCAGCTTTCTGTTTTGCAGGATATGTATTTCTTATTCACCTCTCAGACCCTAATTAATTAGTGCATATTCAGAAAAAAAAAGGCACTGAAAAGGCATATTTAGTGTGTGGAACTCTTAGAGTCTGTCTATAGTTCAAAGTGAAGTTTCACTGAAAGCTAAGAAATACGACTGAAGATGGAATTCCTACAGAAAAGCAAGGAGGCTTCATACAGAATGGTACTGGGGGGTTAAAAGCTGCTCTACAAAGGCTCACTGATTTGAATGCTTATGGTTTCTTGTATTACCCAATAAGGCAAAATTTGTGTACTTCACTGGGGAGAATCTACAGTGCATTAATAATATTATTTTAGGTACCTCATTGACAAGTTTTATGGGGGACTATCCTACCAGCCTTTCAACAGTACGTCAAGAGCATGCATATTAAATGAAAGCTCTCTGGTTTAGCAATTCAATGAGTTCTACAACTGACTCAATACCGATTTCATTATTTGGAAAAATTCCCACTGACTTCAACTGGAGTTACAGTGGGGCCCAAGGATAGGGAGATGGTGTCAGTTATGTAAAGATCTTTCTCATCTCTTTTCCCCTTTCACTGCCTAATTTGGTAAAATTGCCAAGAGCAAGTGTGCTGCGTAGAGCGGCAACGCTGCCGGCGGACGGAAAGAAGTCCTTCACAAAAACAAGTACCACTCATCGTACGCAAAACCACCATTTCTCCTCTGGTTGTTAGCTGCACCACCAGCATTAGGACACCGTCTGTAATGCATGACTTCTCTCTTTTGGACGATCATTTTTAGCCATTGCATTCAGCAGGTACGGCAGCATATACCGAAAAGGAAAACCAAAAGGAATGTAAAACTTCAGACGTTTCAGTATAGAAAAATATCTGAGGGATTATCAAATATTCACTGCAGGGAACTCCCTGGGGACTGAGATGGACAGGAAGAGAGGGGGTGCTTTGTCTAGAAGCTGATTTTGGTTTACTAGGAGGAGGACACCGTGGTAGTTCTGTGTGCAGGAAACCTTTACCAACTGTTTGTTTTGCTCTAGACTCCTGCAGTTTAAATGACTATTAAAACCAAAATGGGGATACAAAATGAAAAAGAAAATTGAATTTTGATTTATTTTATTTTTTTTTTTACTAAGAAGAACTAAAAAGGAAGAGGGCAAAGGAGCCAGAAGCCTCATAAGTGAGAAAAACATTTTATTTTAGGAGAGAGACCTACAGTTTCTTTGATTTGAGGTTGTGTTTAATAGCTTCTGTAATGGCTGCAACATGACTCTGCATCTAGATTTCAGCATGAGTAACAACCTGTTCGTGTTTCATTTAGCTCCAAATGAGAAATTCTGTCTTTTATTGGTTTAGGAAATTAGTCTGTGTACTATTGCTCCTGGAACTTTATAATTAATCACTAAAGGTTATGGCTGTGGAGAGTTTGTGGGAAATAGATGTCTGAATGATTATAGTTGTAGCTGTCAAATCGGAAATATACAGAGCAGAGGACCTTTTACTTCCTCTGATTTTGATTTTGATTTTCTTTTTACTGTAACAAAGACTTGAAGGATTGCTGCTTTACTTAAAAAGCAGCTTGTAGAGGATAGCTTGAAGAGATTGTTGGGGTTTTACCTCAGGGTTACACACTGACTTCCTTTGGCAAGCTTATGATACATCACCATTAAATATTTCACATTAGGATGCGTTCCTTCCTCCAGTCTGAAAGATGAGTGGAATAGCCTCATTTGCTGTCATTTGTTTGGAATTAAAAAGATAATTGATCAGTATTGAGTCCTGAAACTTTATTTTGGAAATGTGTCATTCTGCAGGCCATTTACTAAAGAAGTGGTGAGGATGTCTTGTCATAGTCATATCAATCCCTGTCTATACCTGTCAAAGTTAATACGAAATGATTGTGTGTTTACTTTATTCCCCGGTGTCGTCGTCTCTGTGAGCGCACCTATGATGGTGGAAGCTTTCTGAGAATCTCTGTATCTGAAGCCAGAGTTCATGCTATCAATTTCTAATCTGAAAACTGTAACTCTCAGAATTACTGCCTGTAACCCCTCAGATATGATACTGCCTTCTAGGAAATTGCAGATGTATAACTGAGTCTTACAAGTGTGTCTAAGGAAGTGCCGCTCACTTTCCTGCTTCTAGTCTAGTCCAGCTGGTATGTTTTTGCCATCAGATCCTACCTCCTTCCTTCTCGTGATACTACAGTAATCTAGGTGATGGTGTAGCTCAGCACTGGTATATTGTAAATAATAATACTGCAAGTGGCAATATTGAAACCATGGAAAAAAAATGTACCAAGAAAAAAACCTGCACATATTTTTTAACTGAAAGTACTACATTAGTGCACAGTGCTGTGAAGAATGTTGTTATACATTTGAACATTAATGTCCTCTTTCCAATCTCTCTTCAGAAAAGAGGTTCTTTTTGCACCTTCCTACTCATCATATGAAGTGTTGAAGCAAACTTCTCAGGCAGTTGAAAATCTTATATTTAATCTGGAACTATAGGTTCTCTGGCCCCACCATCCAGCCAATCTGTGCTAACTGTTCCCTCTGGCTTAGTGTCTGTCTCCATCTTCTTGTAGGACCTGGGAAAGAAGGTTGAATTTAGAGATCTGTGTTGATGGGGACTTGGGTGTCTGGAAGCGGGAGACATTCATCCCTCTGAAATCTCTTAAGCCTTTTTAAAACTTGTCCCTTCTTTTTGGTTACCCCATGTGAGTCTTGGAGGTGAGAGGGTTTGATAGCAACGAGTGCGCACATCTGAGGGTTGTCTTGATTCTGGGGGGTTGTCATAGTTAAGGCAAGTCATGCTGTAATAATATGTGCCAGGAGTGATGTGGCCTTTCCTATTCCACTTTGGAACATGAGTAAGATCAGGACTTTGAAGCTGGCAGCTGGAGCCAGATATGCTCTCTGTGTGTGTAGATCTCTCAAAGCCCAGCCATGTAATCAGCTTTGTCATTCTATAGAAATAAGATAAACAAAACAAAGCCTCTCTGGTTGCACAAAGTGTTTATAAAGATCATCTGTTTCATCATCGTGCAATGCTAAAATTAGATGAAAGGTATTCTGGAAATTAGCATATAATTGCCTAGGGAAATGTGAAACTTACTGGAAATCAGAGGGGTTTTTTTTAGTTGCGTGGCAGCAGGTAATTTGTACAAGTGTGTGATAGAACTGGAACATGAAGGATAAATTGTAAAATACAGTATTGGTGATACTGCCTGAACATCCTGTGAGCTGCATGACTGAGGAAGGATCAGTGCATAGCAATCCAGGAGAGTACCTGTTTGTACAGAGCCTCGGTGCAGAGAGTAAAGCAGTTCCTTCCTTCTGTTGGCTTTTGGAGTTAGCGTGCATGATTCAATAAATGTGTTTTGCTTTCCCAGGAGAGATATCAAACAGTACTAAGTGTTTCAGTGGTATTTCCTTAGGAAGTCAAAATGTTATTCTGTATGTAGAGTCTTGTTGCTTAATTTCCAGACAAGGAGCTAAGTTAGGCAGAAAAGAAAGGAAAAACACCCTAGCTTTTGGCGTATGAGGATCAGAGAAAAAGCTCTTAAAAGGAAAAGAAAAAAGTGTTATCTTTTTATCCTTTTTTCCCTTCAGTACCTGCCATGCAGCTTTCTCATAAATGCAAACATCCTTCACAATCTGTTTAAAAAACCACAAATACATCACTCAGAGGAATATTTAAGGAACCATCAGGAGGGAAAAAACTCATTGGTTTAATGGAATGCTGTCAAGGAAAATCAGCATCACAAACGACACAGGGGCAGAATTGATACTTCTGCACTGACATGTTAAAAGAAAATCCCATGCATTATTTAGAAAACCCAGAAATCTGTCAGCTGTATGATTGCCGAGTTAGCAGAAGCAGGAGGATGCTGCTCAAGTTGAAAAGAAACGCGTAGGCACAGATCCATATTGTAACCTTTCATGTTCTCCACCCACCGTGAATACCCAGCTATTACACGGTCAGCATTTTTCAGATTCTTCTCTTGTAAAATTTTTAAGTGCTTGAAAAGTCAAAAGAGGTGGGTCTTTTCTTCTAAAAAGCAGGATGCCGAGGCTGTTATTTTATTGTAAGAGTAAAAATGACAAGACCAGAGAAGAGAGGGTTTTTTTCCCAATCCTTGAGTGCCATGCAGGCTCTATGAAGTCATTTTTCCTGTTGTTAGAGCAAGTATTTTTGTGTTACATCAGCAGAGAGTTACTGTTTCAAAGATGGTAATTTGATTCAAAGAGCACAAAACATTTGTGCCATTTAAAAAATATAACCAGGCAAAACTACTGTTCATATTTTTGGCCTTAACTGAAAAGCTAGTGAGGCGTGCCTTTGATTTGCCTTCATTGTCCTTGTGCCAGGAGGAATGTCTTGAAGCAAGAATTTAATATGTCCATCTGAAAACTAGGCTTGACTGCAGCCCTAGCAGATACATTAAAACATTTCATAATAAATTTGAGACATCTGTGCTGTTTCTTCAGACACAGACCTGTGCTGGTTGCTTTTCACACTGGAAGTGGAGAGTGGCATGTCGTGGCTCACTGGACCTCCTGCTTTACTGGGCAGTACAGGGCTAGCTCTGCACAAAGGCAAGAGAGCAGCATGCTGAAGTCTCAAGTATCGCCTGTCCTCTAGGTAATGAAGGCATCCATGGCCCCATAGGTGTGAGGACAAGCTCTACATGAGAGTCCTTATCCCAAGGCCATAAGACTTGAAGAAAATTAGTATAGTGATGAAAAACAGTGGCTTCTAGGATCTGTTGCCATACATAGGTTTGGAGGTGTGGTTTCTTGGAAATTTCTTGAACCTACTTCCAAGTGATACCTAAGAAATCGAAATTCTTCAGTGAAAATGGAGTGAAGGAACAAAGTCATTCATGTAACACTGAGGCTTTAAAAAGCTTTACCCATTGTGCTTCTCAGAAAACGTCTGCAGTTGCTGAATGATACAGAGCAATGAATTCCCTGCAGATACTGTAAGGGAGGCCTTCCTGGAGCCAGCAGGAGAAGGTTGAGTGCTGTTTTCCTTTTTAAAACACAGCTCCTCCAACATTAGCCAGGAAGTGAGGAGCTGTTTGTTTGCTTTGATTGTATCTTCTTTGTATTCTGCTGCATTCTCTTCTGTTTCTTCCTAATGGTGATGGCTTTCACAAGCCTTCTCAATTGCCTGGAGAACCCTGTCTCTGTGTGAAGCTTGAAAAGAAGATGCACATACATCTGTTTCTTTGGCAAATCAGGGTTTTTGGGAGAGCGAGTATCAGTGTGATAGTTTCAGCTGTGTTACCTCACCACTGGGCAGAACTAAAATACCAAGAACTTTAGGATGCTTTGGATACCCACAACTTCAGTGGAGGGTTTCATTTTTCTTATCTGAAAACTATTTTAAGGTACCATTTTGGATAGATTCTACCTGTTGAATGCACGTGAGTTCTTTAACCATCTTGGTCATTTGAATATGGATGTAAATACCGTAAATGTATATGGTTCACACATACATGTTGACCATCAGCTAATGTGGATTGACTGACTCCCAGGTCTGAGAAACTTGAAGTAGCTCTGGCTGTAGTTTTAAAACTAATAAAGGTAATAGAACTTGGAGTCTCTCTCTCTGGAGATATTCAAGACCCATCTGGATATGTTCCAGTGTGATCTGGTGTAGGTGATACTGCTCTGGCAGGGGGGTTGGACTGGATGATCTTTAGAGGTCCCTTCCAACCCCTAATATTCTGTGATACTGTGAACTTCAGATAACTTCTGAAGTTGAAATGCCCTGTGCTTTTCTCTTGAACTCTGAGGCATCTTTTTCTTTGAAAGGAATTTCTGTTCCAGATTTTTGATGCTTGTCTCATACATGATGAAATTATCAGATGTTTATATAATATAGTTTAATGTCAAGTGAATTTAGGTGTTCTCTTCTATAGACTTGGAAAACTTCTTATGAAATATCTGGTCTGTAGTTTATGCAGATGCTTTTTGAGTGGGTGAGTCTCAGCTGTGTATTTTAAATGGATTCATGACAATTGGATGCTGCTAAATGTTCATGAATGGAGAATATATATACTTGTAAGTTTATATTTCAACAGTTCAACATATCACACAATCTGCTTCCTCAGTATATTTTGGCTGTTATCTTATTTGAAGTCAAAGAACTGCTGCTCCTTTTTTCCAGAACATAAAGAACATTTTCTTTTTTTCATAAAGACAGAATTTCTTACAATGATTTCTTTACTTCTGTTGGAACAATTTCAATATAGAAAATGAAGATTCATATCTATCAAAGAACCTCCCTTCCTAATGCCAAATAAAATACCTCTGGGTGCACACAACATAGCCATAAACAACCTCTCTAGATTCTTGCCATATCTGCTATCAGAACTAAATGCAGCAAAAGATAAAACTAATGACAAAATGCAAATGGTATGGCTAAACCATGTAGAATTGAGAGCTTTCACATGTCTGTCACCTTTCAGATCCTTTACAAATTTATAGTCTGAGTGCAGAGGTCTAAATCTTCAAAGCTTGGAAAACAGAGGTGCAGCATGAACTAATCTTCATTTTTTCCCCTATCTTCTTACAGCAGCACTAATG
Source organism: Dryobates pubescens (assembly GCF_014839835.1). Classification (NCBI taxonomy): domain Eukaryota; kingdom Metazoa; phylum Chordata; class Aves; order Piciformes; family Picidae; genus Dryobates; species Dryobates pubescens. The sequence goes on along the minus strand of NC_071629.1, from coordinate 2,048,233 downwards.
GAAATGTATTTTGTTTAATGACTCTGAAATCCTGTTTGTAATTAGATGTGGGAATTGGTCTTACTTTGTAACAGATGATACTGGAATAATAATATAAGAGATGCTACGCTGAGACCACTATCCTCCTAAATCTATATCATTTTTCATTTTATTGACAGGAAATGTGTTCCTGGAACAAAGAGATTGATTTTAAAGAGCAGAAAAATAATGTGTAGTGAAAACTCAAATGAAAACATTTTAGCATTACTTTAAGAGCATCACAAGAGTACATTAACCTTTTAACTTTATTTTTAATTTTAGTAAACAGTCTTCTTATAATTGTTGCTTTGTCCCTGATAGGATCTTCGAATTAATGCACCAAAATGTAGGAACTTTAATTAATGGCAGGGTGCATACAATTAAAATGCATATCATATTTCAGAAGGATTATCCAAAATAATTAATTTTGTCTGTTAAAACACTTTTACAGTCGTAAATGAAGTAATTAGGAGTGGGCACAGAAGATGTGAGTGCAGGCTGAGCTCACACAGTCCCTTTAGAGTATTAGTTGTCTTCACCGGGTCTTGATGTCATAAATCATTTTGGCCACTGTAGAGCCAAGGCTACCTTTTTTCCTTGGTTATAATGTTCACATTTGTTAGTAGTAGCAGATAGTCATGGTCAATATCAACTGCCAAAAGAAAGCATCTTGCTCAGAAGTGTCCCTCAGTGAGACAAGGTCTCTTGTGTCTCTGCAAGTCACAGGAGCTGTGATAGCACTCTAGAGAGTGATATTTACCAGAAATGCGCCAAATGTGGGACTTTCAGGGTAAGTTTTTATTCAGTACAGGTTAGATGCACTTCACTTCTAAAAGGAAGAATCGTTCCAGTTTAGACATTTCAGTAGGCTTCTGCCTGCTGGAGGCCATGGTGTCAAGAGCACTGTCCTGTCCTTTAGGAAGCTGCTCTCTCTGCAGACAGGTGTAAGGTGACATGTCTGCAGACATCTCTACCTTTCCGGTCTTGATGCTTAGTGGGAAAGGGATGGAATGAAAGGAAGAAGAGGAAGGAAAGGAAGATGGAGGGAAGGAATTAAAAGAACGTGATTGAGATCTACCTCTCTGAAATGCATTTTGTATTTTCTCTTAAAACATTGCTGGAAAGAAGCAAAAGCAGTGCTGGGAGCAGAAACCATCAACTGATGATCAGATGGTCTCTGGCAATTAGGGATGCCAAAAACACTAAGAAGTAGGCTTAGTGATCTGCAGATTTTCCACAGTGCTACCAAAGAACAAGGAAAGTGAAGTACCATATGTCCAATACATCTTTTATTTTTTGTGGTCCTTGTATGTGCTCAGTTTCAACAGCATCTTGTCTGCCTATCATCTTGCACAAAGTAACATATTTGTCTAAACACCACAGTGCATTAGCATGATTCACCCGTGTGTTCAGATTTCCTGTTTGAGTGGGTAAGGATGTACAGGATCCAGCACACCAAGAGTTCCAGTATGCTAGGAAAAGCATTAGTGATGGTTGCCTTTGTTAATGCTAGTGAGTCAACTTCAGTCTCACCTTAATGATATTTCAACAATGAAAAGTACTTAAACACCTTAATTACATTATGTAGTCTGGAACAGTCTTGTTCTTGTTAAGGCGTATATAAGTTAGGATGAAAACTGGCATATTACCTTTGATGTGGGCCACAGGCTGAGAGTCCCCCAAAGGACGGCATTGATAGTGATGCAGCTGCCAACAGCAGGAGTCTCCTGAATTACAATTTTAATCATATGTGTTTAAAAAGTCCCCTAACAGACAGTTAGTTTATGTTTGAGGAAAGAATGTTTGTGGTGTGATCATTCGAAGTATCTTCTTGCTCAGAAAAGTAGCATTAACCCCAAAAAACCCCATTTTAATAATCTGGGGGTTTAGTTAAGGATTCAGTACTAGATTTTTGCAGAGTGCCCTGAACTGACATTTTTGCTGCTGAGATTCAGTAGCAGTTTTGCTTGCAACAGTTGGCGCAGTTTAAATGTCTAGCTGATTTGTGAATTTGATGAGACAGAAGTCACAGCGGTCTGCAGTCATTCTGCCTTTGCTTCACCCACAAAGCAAGAGGCAGCACTGAGTTCTGGAGCAGGGACTCCGGGGGCAAGCAGGACACGCACCGACCGGAGCCTCGTTACTTTTTATAGAGCACCTTGCCTATCTCGAATAGGCACATTCCAGTCCTGCTTTCCTTTCCAAAATTCAGATCCATAAGGAAATGAGGATTATGCATTAATTTCTGTGGTTTTAAAAGTAAGCATCTGACAGTTTTGCATAATAGGTTATGCTTTCTGCTCCATATTCTGTTTAAAAAAAGCTGGAATCCAAAGTTGTGAGTGACATTTTGGTAGAATTTTAGCAAGTACAGTCATTACCAAATTAAAAATAGATACAGGTGGGTAGTCTGTGTTTTTAACTCCTTCTAAAAAAACCCAACCCTGAACTGTACACAGGAGCAGCAATTTATCAGATCGTTCTAGTCACAATGATGAAACACCGACAATGCTGTCTCAGACCGAGGGTAAATGTTCCATTATCACCAGAGCCTGCTAGAAATCTTTAGTTTCCATGTCTGTGACATCTTTTTCTCAAATGAACTTGCTATTCTTAATTTTTCAGAAGCTTAATTTCTGTTAATAAGAGCGCTGAAGAATATTCAAACCTGGTCCATTTGGTCATAGAGAGGAAAATCGTGTTGGCAACATATAATTGAAGCTACTAATTTGTCCACGATCTAAAGGGAAAATGCATGGAGTTTTAGTACATGTTCCAGATGCCATCTTAATGTGTTCATTACCTTGGCAATGGAACCAGTAGTGTGCTAGCTGGGAAGTAATTAAGAGGTCACTTTGTGTATTAGCTTTTGCAGGTACATGTTTCATCATGGGAGGAACAGAAAGCCTGCACCTCATGGTTTTAGATTAGCAGCATCTTCTCAAGTTGTGATGTTTTCTTGAAGAGAGAGCTTTACCTGAACAATTCTTGTAGCTCAAGGAGAGACCATAATGTAGGGTCATGATCTTCTGTTGTGGATAAACACCCCAGGCCATACCCTGCAGTGTTCTGTGTCATGTTGCATTGTACAGACCTAGAGCAGGATCAGATGGAGTTTAGAAGTGGCAGAAGAGTTCAGGATAGTCTGTGTCACCCTGCAGATTGGCGCTGCCTCTGGTTCTGGGCTCTGTGCTGCACCTTGCAGCATGCAGTAGCACAGGAAAACAGCACTTTCAGGCTTGTTTTCTTATCCATGCTGTCAGTGAAGCAAGAACTCTGCTAGTGAGTGTCTTGTCTGACTGATAGTTGTACAGCTTAATTTTATAGGCTTACTAATCATGCCCATTTTCCTAATGTTTAACCTAAGTTTTCCTTGATAGCTTTTCCTTGCTGCTTCTTGCTCTGAGCACTGTGGGTACAGAGAACCCTTTATTCCCTTTTATTACTGAACATGACTTTTATCAAGAGAAGACTATTAGTGAGTCTCCTGTCTTCCCTCCCCTACATTAAACAAGCCTGCTCTTTTGAATGTGCTTCATACTGATGATTTTCTCGGTCCCTGTCAGTTCTCACTGCACTCCTCTGGCCTCTCTCCAGGTGATTCATATCCTGCTGGTTTCCAACCCAGCACATTGCTTGGGTCAAGGCCGTTCCAGGGCTCAGTGCAGCAGAGTAGAACAGGGGAGGGAGAAAGCATTTCTTCTGGTTATACACTCAGCTATCTTGTATACACCTGTGAATCTCCTGACATTTCCTGGAAGTAGGATACTCTTGCCCTGAGCTCTTTGCAGTCTAGCTGCTACATCTTCTCTCCTTTTTTTGTATTTTTAAAAATACTTAGTTTGCAGAAGAGCTACACAGGTAGTCAAGCCCCATTCTCAACTTGGGGGGGAGGGAGGGTGGCTATTCCAGCCTTTCATCTGTCCTGACCAAATTTTCACATTGTATCTTTTCTACATATTCCCAAAGGTTTAGATAAATTCTGACAAAGAATTCTGACCCAGAGTTTGGGTTAGGTTGGTTAGTTCTGCCCTCTGGGCTTGTGGTATAGACTCTTAACATGTTAACATCTGCCCTTGAATAGGAAGCATTTCCAGTCACCTGAGTTTGGCCATTTTCTAGTTACTCTATCTTTACAGGTTGGCTAGGGATACATCCTGAAGGTAAATTAAAACTGATAGTTGAAGCTGAAAATCAACATTTCCTGTTTAGATTATGTGCATTTTAAAAACTGTACAGAGCCATCTGCAATTAATGCTCTTTGTTGTATATCTTCTGTATTTACAGGATATTTGACAATAAAACCCTTTTTGACATTTAATCAGTGGCAGAGTTGTTCCACCCTCATTATATATTCATGAACTTTATCACCAAGGCAAGGCATAAATGTTGAGCTTGCCTTTAAGATCAGACATGCATTGATATTTAAAACCTAGAAAATTGGGAGGGGGTTGTTCTGTAGTTGTGCAATATAAAAATGGGAATAGATTCATAAGATGCTCAGGCTACTGTAAGGATGGAGATGGAGACAAGTGAAACTCAGTGACTAGTGAAGCTTCAGCATACCTGTGTGGGAGCTGTATCTTCAATTACTAATGTCATGGGACAAGTATTTAAAATGAGAGGCTGCATTTCCCCCTTTAAGGCTTACAATAATAGTTAAATTGTGGTTTACTTTCTCATTTCAGATGGAAATTGGAAGGGCACTGGGAAGAAAAGTCTTGCAGGTTGCAATGGGTCTGTTTTCTGATTCACTGTCTCTAAGTACTTGATGTAAGGAGAATGTTGGTATGTCATCCTTGAGAAATACCCTCCCTCCTTTGCAGCACCTCATGTATTCTTCTGGATTTTGGGATTGCAGCTAGTTTTTGAAAGATGAATTCAACTTGATTCCTCTTCTCTGTAAAATCCTAGATCCAGGGAGAAAAGTCCTTTAGAAACGACTAGGAAGAGCTGGCATGAGCAAGAATTTGAACTCAGTTTTTTATAAATACCGAAGGTATCTAGGTATGTAGTGTATGCTAAATAACATTTCTGTGCTAGTGAGAGATTCAACTTTAACAGGAAAATACTATCTGAACAGAAGGGCATGAAACCCATAGGTATCTTACATTTAGGAGGATTTAGGTGTTCAAGAGGGGACTGGGTGGAACTTGGTGCCAAGGTCTAGTCATGAGGTCTGTGGAGACAGGTTGGACTTGATGATCCTTGGGGCCTCTTCCAACCTTAGTGATACTGTGATACTGTAATCTCTAATGAGCCTCTCAGAATTTAAACTCTATGGTACTGTCTGTGGAAGAAATGTTTGCATTTTCCTGTTGCTAGAAAATTGTTATCAGTTTCTGTGGAACTGACTAACAGCTCTTCTTTCTTCAAAACTGCCTTGAATAATTGCAGCCCAAACCCTGCCCCTGTACTATGTAAATGGAAACCCCAAGTCATAGGATAGCAGTGAATCTTCACTTTGGATTAAAAAAAGAAGTGGTTTATTTATTAGATGCAGTTATGGCACTGAAATAAATGGTTGGTGCAGTTACACAACATCTCACCTTCAAAATTTAATCATCTACAAATGCTATTTATTTTTCATAAGCTTCTTCCCTTTTAATATGATTCATTAAATATCCCCTTCTTTTTTTTTCCCCTGCTGTTTGTTCATCTATTTTGGAAGTAGACTCCAAGCATTCATTTCCCTTCTGTCTTAATGGGTGAATCATAGACTCACGGAATCACCTTTAAGGTTGTTGAGTCTACCCATTAACCCTGCAGGGACCAAGTCCACCAAATGCATGGTCTGGGTGATGGGAAAATATTTTTTAAAGAAGTTCCTGCTATTCTTAAAATTCCAAATGCAACAGTTTGGGCTTGCACATCTGTTCAGCTGGAACCCACTTACTCTGTGCCAGATTTGTCCTGGAATTGTCCTTTTCAAGAAACTGTACTTTCAGTGCAGCTGTGTCCAGGTAGACAACTTCCTCACAGCTCCTCCACTTGTAGTCATCTTAATTGTATACATGCAGTACCTTCTGATTCAATTAAGACTAGCAGTGTTCCACATTAGCCTGTCTGCTAAAATCCATGCAGTATACTATAAAAAAGTCATTAGTTTGGTAATATCAATTTAGCAAGTTTTAGCTCATTAACCTTGACACCAGCAGTGCTGGAGAGAGGAATGAACCTTTTGATATTGTTGTTCTCAGCATATACCAGGGGGCTCTGAAAAGCTGTTGAAATCCATGGCTGTTGTCCTCAATCATCAGCTAGAGCTGTGTGCTAGCTTCCTTTATGCAAGTAGCTCATGGTAAGCCACAACTTACACCATTTTGAGTCGAGTTCATAGATTGGGGTAGTATTTGTTGAGAAAAACTTGTTTGCCGTTAGGCACTGCGTATGCTTTTCAGGTGGCACTTTAAGGGCATCGCCAGCTATTCCCTGCACTTCATTTTTCAGTTACGTACTATTCCAGCACCACTTCTAAAAAGCTTACCTGAGGTGTGGCAGAGAAATATTTGTGTGAATGTTTTAGTGCTTTATTGTATTGCAGAAATACCTCTCCAGTTACTTCTTTTTGCTTTCCAGGTTCACTTTCAAGAAATCACATTTACATTTACAGTAATGTGGCTGTTCTGTCTTTAGAAATCTTACATTATACTGCTGTAGGTACCACTATAAAATTGGATGTGTCTTGAGTTTCAGAATCGAGAAGAGGTAGAACAGAACTCATGTTTAGCCTCCTAATACAGCTGTAAGCACAGAGGCTTTGAAAAACAGTGAGAAGGGGTTCTATAAAAACTCTGTATTTTCTTAGCTTCACTTAATCCCTTGCAGTCATCATGAGTCTGCCACATTTTATGATGTAGGTATTGGATTTTGCTGTGAAGAGAATTAGCACCTGCCTCTGAGGAAGGGCTGTTTGAAATAGAGGAAAAAGAAGAGGGACTTAGAGAAATATTTTAATGTGGAAGTGGGAAATGAGAGCAAGATGAACATGGAAAACACAGTATTTCACTTGCAGCTCTGCCTTTGTCCTATTCGTGCCAGGGAGAATTTGTTCATGTGTTTGCTTCTATCACTTCTCTTTGTTTTCTAACCTGCTCACTCAGAAGTTTTACTACCTTTTAGGCCATGGAAGTATTCTTGAAACTGCCATCCTTTCTGTGTCCAGCAACCTACTGAGTTAGGGAAGACGTTTGATCCCTTTTCCCGTGCTTAAGCAGGTCGCTGTCAGAATGGACCCAGACTGGGTCTCCCCAGTGCATTGTGGTTTCTGCCGCAGCCTTCTCCCTCCTGCCTGGCTGCAGTGTGTGGCCCTCAGCCAGCAGTTGTTCTGCACAGGGCAGCCAGTGCTGCTGCTGGCAGCGAGGGGCAAGGGCCACGCGTTTCTCAAATGTAAAATAAAAGGCAAGTGCTGGACTGGGCATTGTTGACTGCAGCAATGCTGACACACATCAGGAGCACCCACAGAGACGTGTATTTTGGCTTTGTTTGAGAGCACTCAACCCTGTGTGATCCCAGGAGATGGAGGCTGCCAACATGAGTGTTGGTAAGTGTGTACAGCTGTGGTGCAGGTGTGAGAAAGCAGGGCAGAGCCGGAGGGAGTCGTGGCTGTCTCTCCAGCCAGGACACGGGCATTTGTTCCCAGTGGAAAGCCAAAGCCCTGCTTAATGTGACTCAGTTAATGTGTGCACTGTACACAGTCAGTCACAAGATTAAAGATTAACTTGGAATACTTTGATGAAGTGTCAAGCCAGGAGATGGGCAGCAAAGAATTTTTAGTCATTTACAATGTTAATGAGAGAAGGGTTTCAGTAAAAGACCAGAGGTGTAGTATGTGCCATTTGAATATTGCAGCCTAATAAAAAACCCCTGTTCTGGGCTATGTGTTAAAAACTTCTGTTGTGTAAAGCTTTACCTCTGCTGAATTTTCAGCTGCAGTAAGAGGAAACAAGGTAAATTTAAATTTAAGTGTGAACTATAATTTTTCTTTTTTCTTTTGGCAAGTTTGCCTCATCAAAGGTGAATTATTTGTTGTCTTTTGTAGATATCTAATCCACAATGAGAAAGCATATTAGACAAAGCTAATCTGAAATGTTGGTTGCTCTCTGGGTAGCGGAGAAAGAGTGCAGTGCTGAGACTGAGAAAAGTTTTGCATATGCAAAAGAAATGAGGAGGAGAGGTTGTACTTTGCCAAAGTCCTCTGAGTCTGGAAAGGGATGGTTTCGAGTGCTTTCAGCTTTGAGAACATACCAAAGAACTACACTGCAAAACGACTGTGGTGAAAATCTACAGTACAAAGTGTATCTATTAAATTATTGTCCCTTAAAACAGTAAACAGTTTTCTTCCAAAATTTACCAAAATCCTTTCTGTGCACAGGAGAATTGTCTTTATCCAAGGAGCATTTTTAAAGTAAGCACAACAAATATCTTTGTAATACCTGGAGCCAATTTGGATGCAGGAAAAAGTGCAGTTTAATGAAGACTTTAATCTGAGACCTCATTCAGATAAGATCATGTACATATGAAAGCAGAAAATACACACAGTAGTTAGGGGAACGTGTCTGTAAACCAAAGCTGCCTCTGTAAATACTGCTTCGCTTTCTAAAAAGGATCTTACATTCTTTGACATTTATGACACTATGTTAGAATCTCCTCTGATACATGCAGTGTCGTTTCTTCTGGCAAATGTGGGGTTTGTATGTCCACATTAAACTATGTGCCCATTTTAATGTGTATCTCCACAAATGTATCCTAGTGTATGTGAAAGAAGAGCTACAAATCAGATAGCAGGTTTGTGCCTTCTAACTGGGGGCTTTGTAGTCTGACCATCTTCACTTTGCATTTAAATACTTTTGAAGATGTTCAGACTTGATTACTTGGCCTCACCTGAACAGTACAGCCTAGAAATAAGGCTCATATCTGGGTAACTGTCTTTGTATTAAATTTATGACTAAAATTCCATGACTCCTAAGGTCTTTCATAAAGTGAAATGTTTATTTTAGACATTTCACTCAGAATTTTTGACTGATATTTTTCAGTGCTTGTTCAGTTTGAAAAATGGAGGCCCAGCTGCAAAACACGGGGCTGGATTTCAAAGAAGCATATCTTAGGGGAATCATGCTCTGGGGTTTTGTTTGACCAATTCCATGGATATAATGTATTTGCAGACTGAGACCCAGCTATGGGTACTAAGGACATCCAGAGCTGTGGAGCAGTCGTGCTTCTCTGTGGCACTGAAGGAGGCAGAAGCCTTCATCCTTTTGGTCAAAACCACAAACCCAGCCCCACTGTTGTTTCCTGCTGCCACACCAGAGCTTTTGATGTCAGATGCTGTACCATAGGTATGCTCTTGCAGAGTGAGGTACTCTTTAAAAATACCTCTTTCTTTCTTTTAACACTGAATACTGCCTAGCATCTCAGATGTGAAAATCATATCTTCAAGCTTCCAAAACTAAAGAGCTTTGGGAAGAGTGTATTTGTCATTATGTTTAATTTGCACATACCTCACCAAAGAAAAGGCCAGGGGAGCTAGGCCGAGAACACAGCTGTACAGGCAGCTCAACTAATTGCCTCTCCATCCTCAACCTCATTTATCTTCATTTCTTCCCAATTATACCAAATTATCAATAGTCTCTGTTGCATCAGAGTCTTAATCCCCTTTATTCAGGCAGCATTAGATAGTGGCAGATGAATTCTTGGAGGGAGTCAGGGTAAACAGCCATGAAATGCCACCTCTGGCAGATGGCATTGCTCACAAGAAATGTGACAAAACATTTGGAATTTGTTACTAGGCATTGGTATGAGAAGGCAAGCTGTCAATATTTTTTTAAATGATAATCAAGGTGGTGCATACTTACACCAGAAGCAGAAATGAATCCTGTCCAACACCTCAAGCTTCGTTAAGTTCAGCTTGGCACTGTGCTGTTGTATTTTGTGGCTGAAGCCTCTCACTTATTTCTTCCTAAGAAATATTTTCGCTTTATCTAGTACTGATATCAACATTTTAATCATGTTTGTTCTGGTGATAGTTATTATTTATGGTTTCATATACCTCAGAAAGAAATACTCATTTGAAGATGTGGAGTATCCTTTACACAGTAACAAATTCAGGATGTATTTTCCTGAGTAGTTTCTTTGACACTGTTGGTCTTATCTAGGGGTTTGATCCTGCTCCTTAGAGAAGCTAATGCAAAGCTCCTGCTAATACCCATTGAGGAAAATTGTACTGGAGATTAGATAAGAGCACCTAATGGCTAGGATTGCTGAGTTAGAAAAACAATCTGAAAATCAAAGATTGATTAAATGTACAAGATGTCCAAGTGCTGTGGGAGGTATATATTCAGCTATGAGCAAAAAGGAAAGTAATTTTTAAAGGAAGTATGAAATTGGCTGCTAATATAGTTCCAGGGGGGTTTTTTTGCCTGTTATTTTTAGACTGCCATTAAAAGGAACACAGAGGATTTCACTGCAGGCCTTTTATGTGAATTAGGTTTACTCAGGCTCTCCTTGTTTTGGCAGTATTGTAAAGTTTTTGAAACTTGGTGCAAGGAACCAAATGGCAGGCAGAAAAAATGGTGCATCTTCAGAATTAGTTTATACCTCGCTAGTGCTCCCCATACTGACATAGCTTGTTGGAGCTGTGTGAGTGCCTGTGCTTACTGACCCATCATGGAAACACAGGCTTAGGACAGGAGCTCTTCTTGCAGTCATTCAGCTTCAGTTTCAAAGGATATTAGGCATCCCTTTGCAGCCTGTCATTTGCTCGTGAAATCTCCAGCATCATTTAGTTCTGTGTAGATGCTTCAGGTTGGCAGCGGTTTGGAGGTTGTCCGAATGTGTATGTATGAAGTGCCACATGCTGTATTTAATCCTTTCAAGCCATACTTTGTATTACACTGAGTTCTTTCAGCATTAGGAAGGTTTGAAAATACTATAAATGCATAATTCATTTATGCCACTACAAATTAACTCAGAAGATTACAAGCTGCAACTTGAACTGTTCATAGTAATTATTTCAAAGAAACAGTAAATGAAAAGTTGTTGAAACTTGAACAATCTGATTTCGTACTGTAGCGTTACCTGGGGGTGACAGGATGTTCTCAAAGCCTCTCAAAATCAAACTAAGCTGTCTGGCTAGTTACAGTCACAGTAAAAATATACAGTGCATCTATCTCAGGGGTTGTTTCACTGCATTAGAATGGAATGGAATGGAATGGAATGGAATAGAATAGAATGGAATAGAATGGAATAGAATGGAATAGAATAGAATAGAATAGAATAGACTGGGTTGGAAGAGACCTTCAAGATCATCATGTCCAACCCATCAACCAATCCAACCCACCTAAACAACTAACCCATAGCACCAAGCACCCCATCAAGTCAACCCCATTGTTAAATATTGGGGAATATTGAGTAATTTAAAACCCAACCAAACAAAAACCCCATAGCAACAATAAAACCAAACAAAAAAACCCCACTTGGTTTGTGGTGAGTGAAGGTGTCAAAGAGTATCATCACTGGAATATGAATCCTAGTTGCTGGCTTCTGGCTGCAGTTGTTGAGTTTAGAAAGACGTATGTTTTATCCTTTCTGGCAGACTGCCCTGCAAACTCTGTTCAAGATATGAAAGTTAAGCTGTTTTTATTTCTGGCTTGTGCATCATCAACACTAATAAAAACATGACAGACCAAAATGTTGAGCTTATTTCTCTCTCTGAAATGCACATGCTCCTGAAGACAGACTTTGGTCCTACTGTTGAAAATGATACCATGTTCTAGTGCCGTGTTATTATCATTGTATAGAAAAAGAAATGGCAATAAAGTCACACTTGTATTACTGAAAATGGTAGCAATAACAATTTGGAGTGCAGAAGGGAGCAGATCGGGTTTGCAGGATGAACCAGAATCCTGTGCTTACGTTTCAGAATACTATTGAACATTTACAAGCTGTCCTCTCTCTTAAGTTCACCAGCATCATGTCTATGGAAAAAATTATTTCTACAGATATTTGTAAGCCTTCTCTTGTCAAAAGCATGTTCTGTAAGCTGTCAGGAGTAGGGCTGTCCCTCACCCAGCTTTCCAGCAGGTACTCGAACTTGCTGAGGTTCCTACAATAGTGGAGGTCATTTATTACCTCTCAGGAAAGAGATTGCATAAGCTTTTGACACTGATGTAGATCCAAAAGAAAGTTCAGGCTTTAAGTCTCCCTCATTCTAAGAATGATACTACTCATTGTATAGAAGACACTGAATAAGGATGTATTACTCATTAAATCTGCTACAAGAACCAGAAGATGTCAGAGGAAGGCAGCAAATGCCAAGTTAAGCCTCTGAAACACACCTGCAAATAAAACGAAGTAGCTGTTCATGCAGTGCATAGCTTAGAACACCTTCCTTGCTGCAGGATATTGTAGATGGAAAAAATTGCCATCCAGTTAATTTAACAGAAGAAAAATCTATTAAAGGTTATAAACTTGTAGGAGATCTCTGTTTCAGGAAGTACCTTATGCATAAGTTGTTGGAGAGCGTTCTGGGAAGTTGTCACTCTAGGTTTCCTCTGTATTTAAACTCTCTGGTACCTGTTGCTTTTGGCCCTTGCTGGAGACAAGGTAGTAGGCTGGCTGAGCTGTAGCTGTCTGTGAGCAGTCGTTCAGGAGACATTACTTCTTTAGTTATCTTGCCCCTGCTTTCTGAAATAGCATGACTAATTTCCACTTAGGAGGCCATAAATACCTAACTATTGATAAGATTGCAGGCTTTTCCCAGACACCCCCCTTTCATTATCACATGGTTAACTCTCAGGTGACAAAGAAGCAAAGGATTCCTTTATTAATTACCAGGGCTTTTCTTCAGTATGTCAGCTTCTTAGCCAAGAAGCTACTTGTTTTGATTAATATTTATGCATGACTACATCAGCAAAAGAAAAGGGAATGGTACACATAGCTAGCTTTGAGAAGTGCTTTCACATATTGGTGCTTTTTAATGAAAATTATTCTATTTCTCTAGCCCTCTGTAAACATAATGCTTCATCTTGCTAAATCAAACTTTTATGGTGTGCTTTGGTGGTACAAGTTGAGTCAGCTGACCCACTGAGGTGTGTTTGACATTTTGAGTTTCAATAAAGATGCTGCCTCTTGGAGCAGTTTCTGTTTTTATCAAAGGAGACCTTTACATCACATGGTGTTTTCTTTATTTTTCCCTGCATCTTTTTATTTGCTTTGCAACATTTTCCACATTCTCCAGTATTAGTTCCTTGAGGAGAAGGCCATCCATATTTCAGCAGTTATCCACAGAAGACTGTTTTGCTGAAACGGTTTGGTTTCTGCAGCCGGTAGCTCCTCTACACTGGTCTTAGAAAGCAGGAGAAAAGCCCCTGTCATGTTTTAGTAACCATCAGCATTTCTGTGCATGTCATTTGAAGGGATGATGACCCGGGCTGTTGTGAGAGAGAAGAGGTTTTACACTGTTAATGAGCGTTAGACACAGAGTGTCTGATTGTAGCTGTGAGATTTCCTTTTGACTGGAAAGGCCCATTGTAGGACAGCCTGACTTTCCAAGGTAGGTGGCAATAAGGAGACTTCCCTGGACTTGTACTTTAGCACTATAACCTTCACCCATCATTTGTGAACTTCAGAACAGATTGGATTTACCACCTTATTTCTTTTCCTTTGTTCATTTTAAAGGAAGCAGTTGACAGTTAGGGAGGGATGATTAGATTCCTAAATGAATAGCATGTCTCTGCTTTTATCTTCTGAAAAAGTATCACAAGATCACAGGATGATAGGGGTTGGAAGGGACCTCAGGAGATCATCAAGTCCACCCCCCCCCGGAATTAATTGTTCTTAATTAAATTGGCATCAAATATTCTGACATATTCCCAGTTATCTTCAGAATCATGTTTGCTGTGAAATAAACTTTGGGTTTGCTGTCATTAAGACTTTTCAAAAAGTTTAGAAATGATATTCAGATTTCAGATGCCTTCTTATTGTACAATTATCAACAGATTACTTCACCTAAGTTGTGACAGACATATTTTTTAAGTATGACTGACTGATGGACAGATTGGGAATTGCTGAATTAATGGGCACATTTCAAAGCTTTGGCAGGGCTAAGCAGTAATTACATCTGCTGAACCACTTGATAAGTTTTTGGAAGTAGCCCAGTAAAACCATCACTGGATTTCTTGAGTTTTAATATCTTACCCTGCACACTTCCATGGCTTTCATACGGGGCACAGTCCAGGAGTTGATCTAGGTGAATACACACAGCTAAGCAAATCAGAGCTCTAAAGCTTTAAATGCATCGCAAATCGTCCAGTTAGGTTTTTCAGGTGGGTGTCATGCTTTTGGGGGCTGATTAAAAATCTCATTCCCATTTGAAAGGCAGTAAGTATATTTGGGATTAATAAAAGACCACAGAAAGTGTCACACTTGCGTGGTCTTCATAAACAACATCGTCTACTGCCAACACAAAGGGCAGACTTTGAGGCAAAAAGGGTCATAATCCTGACCTGGACATTCAAATGCTGATGCCTTGGAAAGGGTCGACATAAGATTGTAGGCTGAAGTGTTTTCAGCAGAGAATGTTCTGTGTAGGCCAAGGAAGTGACTGTTTTCCACAGTGTCAAGGTGAAATTGGGGTATTGGTAAAAACAGCTAGGCTGGGATGCTCGAAAATGCTGGGCTCAGAGTGCTGGCACATAGGCTCCTGTTGGTTTAGGAGTACTGGGCTCCTAGATGAACCAAAACCTTTCAAAGGGCACCTGTAAGTTAAGAGGTGATACATACTTTGAATTTTGGTTAAGGTCAAAACATGATAGCAGTAATTAAATGTTTGATCACTGGTTGATTTTGTCCCTGCTGACTGCACAGGGGTTAGACTAGATGATCTTTGAAGTTTCTTTCCAGACCAAACCATTCTGACTCTGTGAAACTCTTGGTGCTGAAATAGCAGTGCTGTGAATCCTTTTTTCTTTGCCCCTGATGTTATGCTTAATATGCCCAACAGCATGAAAAATGTGTTTTAAAATAATTCTGGAATAAAATTGGACATTGAAGATGGTATTGCTTTTAACAATTTGAGTTCCATTTTTCAGAGCTGTATCACAACAAAAAACAAGATGACAGACAGAGATTGAACCAGTGTGCTTGTTCAATTCAAAGGTACCTCTGACAGGAGTGAATTTCATTTAGCTAGACCAGACAGTTTTAGGGCTGATAAAATGAATTTGAAACCAAATGAAAAGAAACTGTCACCAAATTGAACTTTGATTACTTTCTGGAGATCTTTCAGTACCTAAAACCACGACACTAATTTAATCATCACAAATATATCTTCATCAGAGAAAGTTTTGGGGCTTTCCTTTTGAAAACCACAAATGCACAGAGAGGTTTATTACTAGAAAACGTGTGGCTTGTTGCCTTGTAAAAGTACTAAACTCAGACAGGTGAGCAGCAGCATTTTCAGAGAAATTAAGCTGAGCTCATCTCTTACATTTCCTTCAGCTAAACCAAATGAAACTTAAACAGAGGCACTTTGCTTACAGACATGTACATGATTGTGAATCACCTTGCAGTGGCTTTGTGAGTGCAGTGTACAACAGCAGCAGCAGCCTGGGTATGTATTGCTTAGCCTGATTTTCCCTGTTTGTCCATGTTACCTGTGGTTTAACTCCATGTACATCTAGATTCATTGTTCATAGGGACTTGGGAACAGGTACATGCAGAATTTGGCCTCTGGGCTATAAATGGGTCTAAGGCAAAGCTCACCTCTGCCTACATTTTCCTTTTGAGGTGTGTGGACTGGGGTTTGTTAGATTAGCTTTGCTTAGTTGAACGTAAGTGAAATTCATACACAAAGAACTTCTTTCAATTAACCTGGTAAGACTGGTAAATACCAGACTTCAATAATTAAGTATATGGTAACTCTTTCATTTACCAGACTCATGTAGTGTCCTGTCAGTCTTGATCTGTGCCCTTTGAAACCCACAGTGCATTTCTGCATAGGCATCTGTAGAGTGCAGTTCCAGCTGCAAGCCTGAAAGCAGACCTCTACACACACATTTACCTGAGCCGGATGGTTGAAATCCCTGCTTGTGCTGAGCAGACAGTGCCTTCTGCAGTCTCTTGTGGCCAGCTAATACCTCTGCCTTTTTCTTCCCACTTTGGCACGGCTGTGTGGCACCGTGCTTGCTTCTGACGCGCCTCAGGAGCTTTGAAGATGAAGGTTCTTGTCTCTCTTGCCGTTTTGTAATGCTGAGTACAATCTGTTCTGGGACAAGATCGACTAGAATGCAAACAAGATAAGGAAAAATTACCTTTCTGTCCTTTAGTTTTATCTGCTGGAGGGAAGGTCAGATGGGTAGCAGGTAATAGTGTTAAATGTAAAGCTTTTTGTAAAGCCTATAGATGAGGCATTGGCATTCTGACAAATGAACAGACTTCGGAGTGCTCTAAGAATATTTCTGTGACACTTAGGAATCAAGGTACTACTGTTTTAAGAGGAACTATTATTTTCCATTTAAAATACAAAAAGCTCCATTTCCCTTCATAATCTGGACATGAAGTGAGTTGTGTTGCTGTTTTCTGTTGTGTCATTTTCCATAGTGATGTATGTTGGCCTTTTTTGCTCCTTCATATATACCTAGAAGAAATTACTTGAAGCCCATCTCAATGTGTACGGCAGGCACAGATCTTTGTTTAAGTTTAGACTCCTTATCTTCTATATTGAAAAAAAGAGAACACCTTCACTAGCTTACTGTGGACAAAGAAATGATTTTTTCTAATACAAATTTACTCAAAGATCAAACTTTTTTTTCTTTCAATATGATGAGAGAAAAAACTCCCATAACATGATTTCTTTGTGGTGCATTGTGCCATTCATATCACAAAGTTGCCTTTTTAATTTCACCTGGTAGCTCTTCATACTGCAGATTTAGAATCAAAGTATGATATCTTTGCCTTCCTGATGCACCAGTTTGGACAAAAAGTGACAACACAAATCCTGAAAGTTTGAAGTATTAAGGAGGATTTACTTTTTATAGATGTATTCACTTCTAATTGTTATGGTAACAAAGAACTTGAAGATATGCATTGATATATATATGTGTGTGTGTCAAGTATGTACTTGCTGATATAAGGTGCTGACAACAGTATTACTAAATAAGAAAATGGGTATGTTCAAAACTGAACATTAAAATTAAATGACATGATAGTGGAAGGACTGAGTGTATCACTACAGGTTTGCGTTTTACAGCGTGGGTTCAGAATGTAAATCTAGTTCTGGTTACAAACTTTTCTTACTGTATAGGAGTTGATACTGCAGGGAAGGGTTCAAGTTTTCTTCTCAAACTGTTCATTTTAGCTATGCAAAGGGACTGTGGGTAGGATGAATTGTAATGTCTGTGCTACAGAGCACAGGAGTAGGTAGGACACATGAGACCTGACTTCTCTTCTACTTCCACCATTGGTGTACCAGGTAACAAGGAGGAAGTTGCTTCGTAGTTCTGCACCTCAACTTTCCCACTTGTAGGCTGGAGATAATCATAGAGCCCTTATAAAACATGTGACAATTGGACAGTTCTAGGTAAGAAGAAGTTCTCCTTGTTTTCTTTTTAAGAGACTTGCTACTACATGGTGCGTGCAGTCCGGATGAAGTGGTGAAGCTGTTATCTCTGTGGTCAGGATACATTTCATTTGTCATGCACTTTTATTATACATCACACACAGAGCAGTAATTTTCCCTTCCCTTAAGGAGAGGTGATAGAGAACATAAGAATACAGGAATGGTCTGTAGAGATAAGTGTATTGCAATTTATTCTTGTGTTGCTGGCACTGAATACTGGAGCAGATTTACAAGTGGAATTTGCAGGGAAAGAAGTTATTATTGTCCCCATATGTAAGAAAAACTGGTTCAGTGATTTGGACTGTACACCATAGTTTAAATACAGTGTCCTCTTCCACACAGGTTCCCTTAAACAAGTCACTTTTCGTTGCAGTGCAGTTCTCCACCTGTGAAAAAGGAATAATTGTACTTCCCTCTGGAATGTGCAACCTTGTAAAGCTGGGCACAGAAGCTAGTAAGGCTGCAGAAGTATGGTGGGCAGATGCATGAGGCCTTGGAAAGACAAGAGAAACTTCCAGAAATAAGTAGTAGATGGACTAAGACTTTAGACCATCTGTACCTGGGGTTGGAGGAATTGGAGAGAAGTACATGGGAGGAGGGAGACAGTCAGATGAGGAGTGCAGCTTTTTGGTTTCATTCAAAAGATCTCCCAACAAACTATCCGGTGCACAAGTGTCTCTTGTGGCCACTGCCCTGATACATGAAGTTACCTGTATGGGGTTGCTTAGCCTGGAGAAGAGGAGACTCAGGGGTGACCTTATTACTCTCTACAACTACCTGAAGGGAGGCTGTAGACCGACGGATGTTGGTCTCT
This sequence comes from Dryobates pubescens, assembly GCF_014839835.1. Lineage (NCBI taxonomy): Eukaryota > Metazoa > Chordata > Aves > Piciformes > Picidae > Dryobates > Dryobates pubescens. The sequence continues at coordinate 2,029,784 of NC_071629.1, read as the reverse complement.
TCTCCCAGGCAGCCAGTACCAGAACAAGAGGACACAGTCTCAGGCTGCGCCAGGGGAGGTTTAGGTTGTATGTGAGGAAGAAGTTCTATACAGAGAGAGTGATTGCCCATTGGAATGGGCTGCCTGGGGAGGTGGTGGAGTCGCCGTCATTGGTGGTTTTCAGGAGGAGACTTGATGGGGTGCTTGGTGCCGTGGGTTAGTTGTTTAGGTGGTGTTGGATTGGTTGAGGGGTTGGACGTGATGATCTTGAAGGTCTCTTCCAGCCTGGTTTATTCTATGTATTCTAGTCTATGTAAATCTCTAAGCAAAAAATTGATGCTGAGGTAAATGTTATGTGTGTTTGTAGAGGAGGAGTCACGTATAAATGTTAAACTTCAATGTACTGAAAAAGCATATGGAGAGAACTAAAACTCAGGGAAATCAAAGCTAAACAATTCCTCAGAAAATACTTTTTTTTTTTTTAATGGCACATTTAACTTGAGAAATGCTTCAGCAAACAATAGCACCTGTCTTTCACAGGAGTCAGAACCAGCAACTTCTCTGCTCAGTATCAGTCAAATGTCGTTTGAAGAAGTTGCTATAGCCTGTATGAAGTAACACAGACGCTGGCACAGGCTTCACTCGGGTAGTTCCTCTAAATGCTGCAGTGTGCCATGCTGTACTCTATCACAGGGCATCCTTCAGTGCATCTTTCATTGTCAGTGTGTTACTCATCATTTTACAAATTGCAAATCTCATATAAGAAGGTAATTCAGACTTGGCCATAATGCTAAAATGATGGAGTGATTTCCTTTTTCCTCAATCACTGCTCTTTCAAACTTTTTCATGTAGCCAAATTAATCATGTTTATTAGCTAAGTAGTGTCATAAAGAATGGAATTTTTTCCATTACTTTCATACTCAATTAAAATGGGTTGGGTTTTTTTGCTTGCTGCCTCTGTCTGCTGCCGTTATAGATTGGTATGAAAATGTGCAATCTGAGTGGAAATGTGGAGTGTGCCTGAGAAGGGAGTGTGCTTAAAATGCCTCTTTACTCTAAAAATGCTCACTCTTTTTTAAGATGGTTTACTTTGTGGACCAGATGTATTTCAGAATTCACTACCACGGTCTACTAAACTGCTGTTTAAAAGGATCTTGTTGTTATTCAAGTGTGTAAGTATAATCCTGAAGAGATCTGCGATCTGTAAAGCTGCTGCAGAACACCCTCTTCAGGAAACCAAACAGGTATCTAGACCCAGCACATGAGTGCTTAGTTTGCTGTGCTGAGGTTTCCTCTGGACAGTAATTACTGCACGTAATCCATATCTGGACTCTGTAGAATTAAATTCCTAAATACTGATGATTTCCAAACCCAACCTAATTGTGACTGATGGTTACTTGGAAGATTTTATCCTTAAACAAACAGCCTTTCCTGTTTCCAGAAGCAGGCATTGTGAAAGCAGGTGATGCTGCAAGTTTCTGATCATGTTGTTTTCCTGACAGATATTTTATTAATACATGTTTTCAAGTTTCAGCTGCAGGTTTCGGGTGCTGTGTTTGTGCTGAGTGCTCAGCTTTGGTGAAGAGGATTAGCTCGTTGCTAACCAAGCACAATGTCTTTAAAGAAAAGCATGTGTTGTTTATGGCTTGTTTGTACCCTCTTTTGCAGGTGGGAGTGAATCCTCCTGGGATAAAGACAAGCTTCAGTCTCCCATTACAGCAGGATCACAGCACAGCATTGGCCATCCCACCCTGTCAGGGCAGTCGAGCCTTGGAAGCGCACACCCACTCAGTCCTCTCCAGCAGAATCACCTGCTCACCAACAGTACGTACTGTGCTCTTACAGGGGAGAGAAGTGCCTGGAGCCCTGCTTGGAGGCTGGGCTGGTGCTTCTCAACCTCCTGGAGGTGGGGAAATGGACAGGAGACACGTGAGTGACGGGAGGTCAGGCCTCCTTTCACTCCTTTCACAGGCCTCCCTTCACTGATGCACTTGTGCATCATCCCCAGGCCACCCACTGGGATAGAGCCATCCTCTTATAATAGTCACACCCCTCTAGGTTAGGGACTGTCAGTCCCTAAGTGACATTTCCATGGCTTGGCCAAAGGAAAAAATAACCATAAAGTTAAAATTTTAGCTATGTGAGAAAATTCCCTTCCAGTGGAAAATGCTGACTACTAACCAAAAATATGAGAGTCAGGAATAAATACAAAATGTCTAGTTAAAAGTGAACAGAAGCCTCTGCCTTGTTTTGCCTTGTCCCTGCCAAGTGTGGGCAAGGTCATCCACTGAACCCAGCTATTCAAGGCAACTGGATTAAAATAACACAGATGAAGTCTGGATTTGGAACTTAAAGCTCCCTTCAAAGCCATCTCTTTTCCTTTTCTTAGAAAGGGAGCAGATGTGGAGCCAGCAGTTTCCTTTCTCCTTTGCACCCAAAGAGGGGAGGAAGGGAAGGGAAAGTTATTTTGAGAAAAGATGTTTAGGATTGATATTTTACAAACTAGTGAGGAGTAAAGTTGGTTCTAACAGATGATGGTGGATGAAGAATGAACATCTCACTCTTTCTGAGTTATTGTTGTTATTTGTTGAAGTTCTTCATCCTCCCAAGTTTGGGAAGCTGGTTTTTGGTGTTCGTTTTAGTGGCTGAATGACATTTCTGGCTCCTTACACAGTTTTGTGAATTCCTTGCTACCTGTGTTAGGGGCCCAGACTTGAACAAATCAAATCCATTGAAGTGATTCCTACAACATGGGTCTGCTTTGTGCATTGAACGGTCTGGACATGAGCATTTTGGGGTCTGTGTTGGTAGTAAAGACCCACCAGATCCTGGGGCTCAAATTCACTGCCACTTAGCCTTTTATTTTTTTATTCTGGCATAATTCAGCATTTTTTGGATGTTTTCCCTACAGGGGACATTGTGTTCTTTGCTGTGAAAGAAAATTTTAAAGGTATTTTCCAATAGATTCTGTAGTAGGCAAATGTCTATAGGCTGTGAAAGGGTTTATGGAATGTCAGACATTATTTCCAATGATTTGCAAGTGTAGGCTATATTTTCTTCAGAGTCCTCTGAAATGTTTGACGGATTGTGTCTTAAAACTGGTGATGTGCTGTTAAATTCTGTTTGTAGTTTGCATTTAGTTTGCATGTCAATTGGACTTTAAGTAGACACACAACTCAATGTGGCCAGATGGTGTCTGGGAGTTTTGGAACTCTTATAGAGTATGAGGAAAGATTATTGGGCTGTTAAAGGAAATATGCAGGGGAACAAAGGCTTGTGGATATAAGCACTGAAGGGGATTGTCAGTGTGGTTTAAAGTCATGGGAGGTGTATGTGGGCTTTGCTTATTACCTATTATAATTAATACTGGTGTGGATCATCATATAAAATGAACCATAAGATAGCATAGTTGTTGACCATGATACACCCACGCAAAACAGAAACAGTGTGGGAGCTCAGGATATACATAATTCTGCCTTTGGTGGTGGGTGCAGTGGTGTTTCTTTATCACTACCGGGAAATTGTATGGGAGCAACATAAGCTGTGTCATCAGTGATATTTTTTATTGCAAGTTCTTCATACATGAGCATAGGGATTGGCCTTCTCAGTTAAAAGAGTTCAAAGAGAGCCAAAATGAAAGGGAAGTTTTCTAAATAATGACTGTGAACAGCATATGGTTATCACCAGCTATATGATATTGTTATTTACTACTGGTAGCTGAGCATTTTAACAGAGAATTTATCACCTACATCTCATTTAGAAAAGTGCTAAGGCATTTTGTCTGGCAGAAGGAGTCCTGGTTTTTATTACAGAGTAGTTTTAGGTGTCCAAAAGTGGCTATCTTCAACTGGTCTCTCTAGAGAACTCTTAAAAGCAAAATACCCTGAAAGCACTTTTTCTTTTTCCAGTGACTCTTTTCTTGCTTCCATTGTAGTCATGACTAAATACAAGTAATACACCTGGTGAAATAGACACAATACCTGTGTTATGGCAATGTCAAGATCTGCCAGTTGGTCCAAATGAATTTCATACCTTCTTAAATTGTTCCATATCTATAGCAGAAGACATTTTAAAGTGACTTTTTGGGAATTAAAACCTGTGGCAACAATTATCCCCTCTTAAAACATCTTACAGTTGCAGCCTTTTTGTGCAGTGGTTCAGTAGCATATATAGTCCAAACCTTCTTCTATTCAGATAAAATGATGGAAAAAGATGCACTTATCTGGATGGGTTTTTTTCTTTACTGCTGTTGTATGTTCATTTTGCTAATGCTGTATGTTTGTTTCTCTGCTACAAACCATGCAGCCACTTCTGGAATGTTATGAAGGCATAATGGTACTGTGTTTGGCTACTCAATGTTGCAGTGGAATGCAGAGACAAAAAATGAAGGTACTGGGGTGTAAATGAGGGACTGACACAAATAACCTGCCCCTGCTGTCTTTCAGGGATAGACCTGCCCTTTATGATGATGCCCCACCCTCTGCTTCCCGTCAGCCTACCTCCCGCTTCGGTTGCAATGGCAATGAATCAGATGAACCACCTCAACACGATAGCTAACATGGCTGCAGCAGCCCAAATGCACAGTCCTCTCTCCAGGGCAGGGGCCTCTGTTATAAAGGTAAGAGTCATCTCTGAGACTTGGAAAAAATAGCTTTTGAGGGCTAACCAAAACATTTACAAGGCCTTTCTTAAGGAAGATAGCTAAGAGATGATGAGCTTCTACTGCCTGTAGCACACCTGGTCTGCTGTGCCTGACAGTGCTTCAGTCTGAGGAAATCCCCCTGAGTACAGTCAAGAAGTTAAGATGCTCTACTGTATCTACCAAGCTGTGATGTAATTAAAAACATATACTAACGCTCACTGGAGCCTAGGGGAATAAGCAGTGCTGCATCTGTTAAAGCTCAAAAGCTATTCTACAATGTTGTTTAAAATCAAAGTTAATGTTATACATAAAAGAAAATCTTATAAAACTTAACAGGAGCTCTAGTGCAGTGCAATTCCAGAACAAGTCAGTTACAGAGAAAAATCATCTGAAGTGCCTCAGTGAGTGTAGTCTGTGGTAAGCCGCACCTAAATTTCCTTATGGATGGATAAAATGTGTTTCTTCTCCATGCTTGTATTGACTGGTACCACCATACTTTCAAGGAATGAGACAAATCTCTTTTGTCACAGTACAGCAGCATAAAGCATCACATCTTTCTATTGCTGAGGCTCTGGAGGTCTTTGGTTTTCTTCTGATCTTCCTGGCCCTGAGCGTCTCCAAAATTGCCTCAGATTGTTTTTCCTCTTTACTGAGAGTCCACTTCCTAGTTTGGACAGATGATCCTTGGGGTCCCCTCCAACCTGGCATTTGTGATTCTGTTTTAAATGCTGCCAGTTTGTCAAAATGAAGGTTAAATATGTATTTGTAAATGATTCTATTTCTTTTTTGATATAAACTATAGATTTTACAAGCAGTTAGGTTTAAGGATGCTCATGAGCAGGCCCTTGCTGATGCTCGGTACTCGTTTGCAGCTCTTTCCCCCCCCCCCCCCAACACCTGCACTAGGGGATACACAGTATCTCCACAGCAACAGCAGGTCTCAGGAGCACTCTGGTGGGAATTATTTTCTCCACACGATGTCAGGGAAAGTACCTCAGTAGCTGATGTGACAGAGGTGAAATGTGCATCCATTGCTGCGTCACTCTCACCTGGCAAGTGATGCTGCATCTTTCTCTCGTTCGTTCTGAGTGCTGTAGCTTCGTTTCATTACGCAGTGTGAGGCTGCTTTTGTCCTTTCCTTCCCTTATGTACTATCGTCTAGCTCTGACAACAACTAATTAAGATGAGATCCTGGTACAAAATGAAACATGTGAAGGAAGATCATTGCTGCTGTTCTTATCTGTCAGCAGTGTTACTTTTATTATATGATGTTATTGAAGTGCATTTAATAAGTACCAAAGATGCCTAGTTTTAGACAGGCTGCAGTTCCAGCAGCATAGCGTTACTTAAAATGGGAGAAATGAATCAAATCTATTGAGTGTGTATCTATTTCCACACTCTGATGACTAAATACCACTTGGCCTGTTTTCTATAGGTGTGAGAATCAGCTGCTTTATAAAGGTTTTGAATAAAGCCATTATGCTTTTTATGTCACTTTTGCCATTTGGAAAGAAGCTGTTCTTCCAAGATATGCATGATCAGCAAAGTTAACATTTAGTGCTCCAGAAAGGAATGTCACAACTATGAAACTTGATTTCTTCCTGACAGGAACACTGTAAATTAAGTAGGAACAATGGTCAGGCTCACAAAAACTTCTTAGCCATCTATAATATGATCTGATGAGAGTTACAGCAGCACCCACTAGCAGTGCTGTAGCTCCAGTTCTGACCGTGCCCCTGTGATAAATCCAGTCTTTCAGTGATTTACTGCACATCTGAGAGAGCTTGTTCTGGTTGACACTTGGCTCAAATGGTTCCAAAGAATCTGTGCAACTGAGAATTTTCTATGGCAAAACCAAGACTTGACAGCAACACTCACTGCACCACCCTTTAGAGCTCTTCTCTCTTGCATCTACTCTCCTGTTAGTTCTTTTTCTTCCAGAGCTTTTGCCAGCCTGGTCTTGAGGACTAATGTGGAGTGGAAGAAACATGTAGCAGTTTGCTGTCATGCAATAATTTTGCTCCTGAGGCTCGGGAAGGTCTGCTCAGTAATGGTATTTTCAGATCTTCAGAAGCCAGCCTTTGATGGGCCCTTTATACAAAAGAGAAAGGATTTTTCCCTGAGGTTTATAGAACAACTCAACTCCGGAGAGCAATAACTATCTAACGATAAGACTTTTATTTTACAGTGGCCCTATAATGAATATGGTTAATTATGTACCAAATGAATATGACTATTAATATGCACTCACAGCATATGACACAGTTTATCATAAAGGGGCTGTTAAGATTTATGCTGAAAACACAAATTGAATAGAATGCTGAAAGTGCACCTAAATCTTAGCAGATCATTTCACTTAAAATGAATCCAAAGGAGTTGAGACCTCACAGCACCTAACCTGGTTGGCAGATACACAAAGAGGTGTCACAGCAAAAATGGGATTAGCTCTTCTGTTCAGAGTGTACTTGGGAACCTCAGGGTCAGACCATGCCCATATAACATCTCTGGCCATAGTAGGATGGGGCCTCAAACTCTGTACAATAATGGCATTAGGAGTGCTGAGGTAGTGTCATGAAGCCTGAAACCTCAGTTTATATAGATTAAGCAAGAAGGAGCTTATAGGACCAAAAACCATATTAGCTCACACAATGTCAGCCAAATGACAGGGATGGGGCAAGGAGGAGATTTGGGGTTAGGAAAGTGGCATGAGCGGAGTGTCCGATGCTGTGACTGTGTGTGTGTTTCTCTGTTCTCTGAAAAGCCACTTTCCCAGATGTCCTTTGAAATGGGTTGATGTGAGATACTGTGGTTAGGGTGAGATTGAAATTGTGGGACCTTAAGCTGCTCCCTTTTCTCTTAGCTATCAAAGGAGTACTGAGGGTAATGAGGCAAAGTTTTATGCCAGAGTTTTGAGAGGCTCTTTTACCCTTTTCTCCCACTTTTTCCTTCTATTCCCTCCACGTATTTTACACTTTCCTTGCTCCTCTTGCTCATGTCTCACCCTTCCTCCTCCATCTCTCCTCCCTCCTGTTCTCCCTCCCTTTCCTCCTGGCTCTCTAACAACCTCTTAAGAGCCACTGAGGGATGTGCTTCTCCTGAGTAGGAGGATTTCTGCAAATTGGTTTCCTGCTGTCCGTTTTTCTTCTATCATCATTCCCTCATGCTTGCTGTCCATATTCCTACTTCTCTTTTATTCTTCCTGTCCTTATCCAGGTCCCAGTTAGGAATAAATGGCACTTTTTTTGAACACAGCTGGAAAACCCAGAGAAAATAAGTTAAAATATATTAGAAATGCTTTGTTTAAAAGAACCCAACCTCAAAGCATTTATATTTTTGAATTTGAATTGATATTTCTTTCATTTGGGTAGGGAAACTGAAATCTCAGGAATATTGACTCCACAATTTCTGCCTGAATGTTTAAGCTACTGCTAAAGAGAACTGTACAGTATTTGTACTGTGTGATCTAGACATGCAGCTGAGTTCTAGGAGTCTCCTTTGTGTTCTGTTCTTCTCCTGATTTGGGGGGATTATTAAAGCATTTGTAAAGGACGGGTGTGACACAATTTTAAATTGCCCAGAGAATCCAGATGGGCTGTGAATCATTGCTGAGAGGGGCTCTTTTCTCTGTGCTGTACAACTCATATTCATAACATTTACCTGACAGCCAGAAAAATGTGACCACCTCCAAATATTCTGAAACAACTATTCTCAGTATTAGAATATTTCCTGTTACAGATTTTATAACATTTAATTTCAGCTCTCTCTGCATTCCTTTCATTCTGAGCTGTTTTCAGACCATTGCAAGATGTATAAAATAAAGCTGCCGTGAAAATTGTGTTCTCTTTCTCATGCTTAGGTTCACTCTGTCCCATCTCCTAGCATGTGTTCATTGCTGGCAGCTTCTTGTTGAAATGGGTACTAGAATTTGCGGAGGGAGTGACGTGTGGGACAGAGTAGTTTAAGTCTGCTGCTTCTGAGGCTGATTTTTGTGGCTGTAAGAATGGAGTTTCATATCTTTTTATTCACGGATAAAGTACTGTGTGGGGAGGTGTTATTGCATAAAATACCCTTCTCATCTCTCCTCCTTTGAAGGGAGGCCTGTCCCTCTCCCTGCCAGGAATGCCTTGCTTTTTAACAGCAAGACACCTAGTTGCTAGCTTGAAGAATAAGCAATGGATACGTACTTTAAACTTGCAGATGGAGAACAATAGAGTGAGAAGCTTCTTTTTTTGCAAAGCAAGCAAGAGAATATTGTCAGGCCAAGCACATATTAGCATTTAGTTCTGGCTCAGATGTTTTAGGTATTGGCTCAGTCATCTGCATGTGTACTTAATAACTAATATAGCTGTAAAGTAGATTAGATCTAGCATTATCATCATTAGTCCTGGGAGCCCCTTTCTTTCATTCAGTTGCAGCACAGGCTGAAACAATTCACAGGAGGGGTACAAGCAGAAAGTTTCCACTGCGAGATGCTTGCCAATTCAGTCAATATTACACTTTCAGAGTGAAATGTAAAGGTAAAGGTAAAATCTCAATATCTGAGCAGAGGTTGCCATAGTTTTCTCAGTGCCTGCTGATTTAAGAACGGGTGAAGAAGGAAGCTGGTGTTTGGCAGCTTACCAGTGCCAGCCGATTGGCTGCGGCTTTCTGTTTGGCTGAGCAGCTGGCAATTAATGAATTGATAGGAAGGAGTCACAAGGTAATGGAACTGGCAAGTGAACATCTGGTATTAAAAATTCAGTAAACACAGAAGAGTTTTTTATTTCCTAAATTTGGAAAATAATTGCCAGTTGACTACAACTGAAACAGCTATATGTAAACGGGGGGGGGGGAATGCATTTTAAATGGCAAAGTAGGTATTTTAAGTGAGTGACTTCCTGATACACTGCAAAAGATGAATGGTGTCCAGCTGGCTTTCAGACATACAGATCCTATCTTAGTTTCTAGACCAGCTGTTTGCCTTGTTCATCTCCAGTTCTTACAGCAACTGGAGATGCTATAAGTAGCTCAGAAGACCACCAAGTCATCCATATTCTGCGTGTGCGAAGCTCCAGACCGAGGTGATCCAAAATACAAACCTAAGCACTGTTTCTTGCCCAGAAGCAGTAACTCTCACCATCATCTTTCTTCTCAACCGCTGTCAGGCATCATTTCAAATTTAGCACAGCTCCTGCTAGCTGTCAGGATTGTTCTTCTACTTTGAAAAGCCTAAATGCCAATTATGTGCATTAGGTAAGGACTGTAAACTTCAGATCATCATTAAAAATGAACTTGTTTTAGAAGTCAGATACTGATACTATCAACCAAGGTCTACTGGAAAGAAACACCTGGCTTAGTTTTAACTGAAGAAAATCTGACCCAAAGCTATTAGCAATTCAGTTCTTTGCTAACTGAAACTGTGTATGCTTTGCCTATGCTTCTCTTATTGAGGGTGGAATCCAGTCAGGGAAATAGGAGCCGTGATATCACAGCCATGAAACTGTGGTAGTTTTGGGTAGGAGGTGAAGAGGTTTTCAGCCAGTCTTCTGTCTGACTGCTCCTGCCTTCACAGACCCCTCCAGAAAATGAGACTCTGATTTCTAGATGTTTTTAACTAGTGACAAGTACTGGTAGATCGAGGTGCAGCACAATAAACATTCCAGTGGGCAACTAGCGTGCAGATAATGTTGAAACATCTGTTCTGCCAGAGCCCAAGAACCCTGTGTCATCAGCTCTGCATCTTACAATAGCTGAAAACTCCAATCTAGACTAAAACCAGCAGAATCCCCATTTTATCTTCCCCTCCATTTCATGAGCAAGGTCTGGTGAATTCCAGCTCTCCTGCCATTGCAGAGCCCTGTACAGAAGCAGCACCTCAATTAAATATGAAATATCAAGACAAATGCCTGAGTAAAATATCCAGGACTCAGACAAACTTCCAAAACTTGCTTGTCAGCAGTGAAATGCCATAAAATCCTCTAGGAACTCATTAATAGATTAACATTTGGAAGAGTAATTACAGCTAGATTAGAGCTAAGAATAAAGGAAAATCCAGCAGCATCATGTCTTGAAACTCCTGACACAAAATGAAGATCAATACTATGAAAAAAATCAGAGGTAAGGAATTAAGGTCAGGATGATTATGTCAAAACCAGGAGAGCTGTCCATATGTATTTCAGATAAAAACTAGTGTGGATGCAACTGTTGTGTGGTGTTTGATGTTATTTGTGTGGGTACTACCTCAGAGGGGATAGAAAAAGGGATATTGAGGTGAAATCAAGGATGTATCTGGAAATTGGATGAGGTGATGACTTCAGTGCCGTTAACCTAAATCACAACTAAAATTAACAATGTCAAGCTCTGTAGCTACATTTTCTGAGCCAAAGCAAGACACTGATCTTTAGTGAGGCAGATATATATTACCCTTCAAAAGGATTAAATACTGCAAAAGTCTTTTTTGAGAATTTATGTTACAGCTCTGTAAAGGGAAGAGAAAAGATGAGATGAAGTAGGTACTACAGATAGACAAATAGGGGAGATGTGAGAAATGTTTTAATTTTTCAGTAAATTCTCACAATCTGTACATTTTATGTATATAATTCATTGCATTATAAGCTGGAATATGAATCTTGCAAATTTGTCAAATAGCAGGAAATACAAATGGGGGAAGGATGACTTTATTTAGAAATGTTTCTCCATTACTGTGAGCACACCTAGAGCAGAAGCAGCCTGCACAGCAGCCTGCTGACGGCAGCTGAGCTATTTTCAAGAGGAGCAACAGAAAAAGATACATGAGAAGTACCAGGGTTGTAAAATACATAGATGGCAAAGAAAATGAAGCCATCAATGTGTAGAAAAATGTTAAGGTTTTAGATTTGCAATTTTCTTATTTAAATGCCCTTATTGATTTGTTACAAATACTGTTAACCCTGTGTTTGGAAAATGGGGAGGACATTATCACTTGTGTTCTCATTTGTAATAAAATAGATTAACTTGCTGTGAAATTTTAACTAGGCTGAGACACAACAGTAGCTACCTAATGAACCAGAGCACATTGCTGTTAAGTAGCTAAATAGATGCATACTGATTACAGGACTGAAAAATGGATCTGTTTACTAGTTAAAAAAAAAGAAGAGGCTGTTGATAGTGCTCTTCATTATGGAAGGGAAATTCAGCATTTCCACACAAACATTTGGAAGCAGACAATTTCTCCATCCATGTGCAGTCTTACATGATGATACTCTGCCCTCATTTGTAGTACACACGACGCAGAGGGCATTTCAGCTCCTTTGATGCTTATAGGGAAAAGTTTCTCATCCTGTGCCTGTAACATTTTTGTAACTGGGAATACATTAGGTGACATAATCAGCTAATGCTCGTAGAAAGTGATTCACTGTGTGATTAAGAATGACATCATTATTTGACACTTTTATTTCTGCCTGAACGTTTCAAACCAAGACCCTGAGTCTGGAAGCAAATTAGTTAAAGCAGAGGTTATTCTATAGCAAGAGAGTAGGGGAAATGCAGTTACCAGAAGGAGCCCAAGTACTTTGTTTTTCCAAGTCATCAGCTTTTGAATTACTCAGATAACTCCCATTTAAGATGATATATATGGCTGTTTGTGTGATATCAAAGTGTTAATTTATAGTCATATGTGTTCATAGCCCTTGTTGCAGAACAGTTGGCATGTGCTCTCCTTGGCTATTCATTTTCATGGTCGCAATAGACAATGGAATTTACTTAAAGTATGTGCTCTTCTGTAAAGCTAATCTTTTCAGAATGATATCTTAATTGGAAATGGAATTCTCTCTGTGGAGGAACGAGAGGAAAGAGTGCGAAAGAGAACTGTTAGAACTGAAATCCAGTCACATAAAATTACAGGCAGAGTTACAACCTGTTAGCAGTAACCTGCTTGGGAGCTATTATTTACACAGAGGTAAAGGACACATAGTATTCGTAACCTCAGGATTGTATGTGTGTGACTGATCATTTATTTAGGAGTGTACTTTCATTTAGGAGAATACTTCGTGGGGTTAGAATGTGACATTTAAAAGTAATTTAATAGGCAACCCATTCACAGAGTCAGTCACAACGCTCTTACTCTTTCAACCAGCACCCTCTCAAACCCCTCTGTTTGGGGGATGAAGGAAACACAGGAGACTGTAAGATCAGCGACTCTGAATTTTCAAATGTTTGTTTTAAACCATTCAGTGTTCCAGAATTTCTCAACTTTTGACTCCACATCACAGACTCGCTCCTCTTAACACTTAATAAACATTTTTAATTAGCAAGCAAAAAATACTGCAATTGAGAGTCTCCCTTCAAGATTTATTAGTTATTGTGTATTCATTAAATAACAGATAATTAGTGAAACCAGATCCATTGAGGATTAGCAGCTATGTAACCGATACGCAGCTGTTTCGTGATTTTGAGGCTCAGTTGTTATTTAATGTACAATAACTATCCAGTTAAAAACAGCTTCAATGCTGTTTTTAGCTGCTGTGGAATAGGCAAAGCCACCCCTTACTGTGAGAAGGATCCAGTCTCATGTTCCCTTTGCATCATTCTCTAAAATATCTGTAAATATGAGTGGTTTGGAGAGGTGGTTTTAATGGGTAACAGAATACTCTTTAAATGTTACTGACGGCTGGTGCTAGTATTGAATTAGCTCAACAGGTTATGAGCAGAAGCCCTTATGCCAGCTATTTAGAATGGAAAAACTGTTAGCATCTACTATTCTCTTCCTAAAGCTATCTTACTTGGTTAGTAATGAGCAAAAACTGCATGAAAAATTCAGATGCTGTGGAGTTTATTTTCAAAAGCACAGGGTAAATTGCCACCAAGTATCCAGATTGCATGCTCCTAATGAAAAATCTTTGAGAATGGGTTAGAAAGGCAGAAAAATTGCAAAGTTCCTTTGAGACAACTTCCCCAGATTACACTGTAATTGTGATTTTTAATGAGGTGGAGACAAGAGGCTCTCCCTTAAAAAAAAAAAAAGTAAGAAAGATTTCAGTTCTGAGTTTCCACAGGGAACAGCTGACTGCCAGGGATGAAGGCAGGTCCAAAAACACAGTCCCTGGAATTCTGTAAATTCAGGCATCTCATTGTTAGTGCCTCTCTACTCTTGGATTGACTTGTAACAGAGGATTAAAGCATAGAGGAGATTGTAAGATAAGAATATCTAAACTATCTCAGGCCATGATCTGTCCCTTTTAGAAGTTCTCATTGGTGGTACAGGACTTGTGAGTTAATTCAGAAGAATGATACTTGAGGGGTCTCAAGTGATCATACAAGCTCTTGCCTTCCTTAAGACAGGATGAAAATTCCATGGCATCTTAAGACAATCTGCAAGTGTACAGAGCTGCAGGATTTCATTTTTCTAATGTTTTAATAATTTCCTGCCCTTTTTCCCCCCTCCTTACCTAAAATGCTAAGTTTTGTGTGCAAATGTACAGAAGAATTTTCAATTATTTACATTTGCCAGTGGTGCTTTTCATGCATAAGTGAAGTTCTTGCCGTGCCATAATTTGTCCGAGTGCTACCCTGAGAAGATGCTGATGTAATTTACTCAGGTACAGATTGTAGTGAGCTTGCAGACTTGCATTTAGTGACAGTTTAGTCCAAATCTAAATTGTTTGAAAGGTGACTCAAATATATGTCCCTTTCACTATCTGTTGATTAAAAGTAGTTAGTGAAAACCATGTGAATGAGCATTCTTTATGTGTGAAAAAGCTACCAAGAGAAAAAAGAAAGAGGTGGCAAATGCTGTGTCATGACACAAAGGGTGCCCAGACACCTTGCATGGCTCAGAGGTGTGACTGCTTTGGGCTCTAGAAGATGGTACTGCTCTTTGATGTGAATTCTGTTCGTCTCAGAAAGACCATTTGCTGTTGCTAGCTAAGCCAACTTTGTGTTTTCAGTGAACTTCAGTAAAGTTCCTGAATCAAACTGCACAGACCTTGTTTTATTTCTGTTTCAAGGAACGGATTCAGGACAGCCCCTCTCCAGCTCCATCTCTAGAAGACAGTCAGCGGCCTGGGAGCCATGCTTCCTCCCATCAGAGCAGCAGCGTGTCCAGCTCGCCCTCCCAGTTGGACAACACACCTGACAGAATTGGTTAGTGCTCTGCAGCCTCACACCTCGACACACTTACTGACCTGAAGAATTGTGGAGGTTTATTGAAGCAAATATTCCTTTGACAGGGAAGTCAGGAAAGCACTCAGTTGCTAAACCCCCCAGAAAGTTCAACACTACAGTTTGTTTTGTTAGGCTCATTGCTATGCACAGCCTAGCCCCCTAGATTCATTCTGTGCCAGTATCTACCCATGCACAGAAGATAACATCCCTTCTCTGATGTGACTAACTGGATGCTGGACTGGACTAAGGAAGTGCCTCTGAAGGCACCTGGAGCTGGAATAAACAAGTGATCTTTTTCTTCATATGTATGTCAGAAAAGTCACAGATCATGTGATGGCTCTTCCCTTCCAAAAACCTCCTCCACATTACCTCATCACCATGAGGTGAGGGCTTTCTGATTTTTTTGGTCTCCCCACCACAGCTTTCACAGCCTGTGCATTATTGATACTGTGTTTAAGATGCTAATTCAGTCTAGAGGAAGTTAAGGTCCTATTCTTGGTGCTTCCAAGAGGGATCTAGGGCAAGTCAATTAACATATCTTCACGTCAGTGTGTGTCAACACTGTTGTCTTCACAGTGACTGGAACCCATGCAGGCATTGCTGAGCTACATTTTTGAACTACAAAACCAGTGCAGTCCATGTAAGTCAGTGTAGACTTCACTCCCATCAAACAGCTACTCAGATGCTTGCTGGGATTTTTCAGCTCTGCCTCTGGTCCATGCAGCAGCACCATGGAACTACACATAGGAGAGCTGACTCTTCACAAGTTAGTCAGCAGAACCTGAACTACTTTGCCTAATGTACACACAGAGCAGAGACTAGAAAGTAGATCCCCCTCAGCTTTTTCCTATGTAAAGCAGGCCAAAAAGTAGAGCAAGAAACAGAACTTCCTATAGCAAGAGTGAAAAAGAGACTCTGGTCCTCACTGCAGCTTTGCCCAAAATATGGCAAGGAAATTTTTAACAAGTGTCCTTGCTCAAATAACTTTAGTCTGTAATTGGTTAATTATTGAGTGGGAAATGCTTTACTCAAACAAGAACAAATGAAACAGGCATCCTGAAATCATAAACTTAGAGCAACTCACTGATCTTGCAAACGTTAAGTAAAGAACCTCACTCAGCACTGCGGTGGATTGGGTTTTTACTGGCGTCTGTCAGCTTGGGTTGCTGTCTGTCAGTCTGTGGTTTTTGTTAAGCTTGCTGCTTTATAGATAATTGCTAAGACTTAAATATTTAAATGTATTTTCCCCCAAAATTAGTTCTGTGAAGTACTTTTCTAATTAGTTAATTTGAACATTTCATAAGTTCCGTCTTAGTGTCTTCTTTTAACAACTTGAGCAAATTTGCTTTGGCTGCATATTTTGCCTGGCTGTAAGTGCTGAACTGGGACAACTCAAATGGTTGATTCTGGCCAACAAAAATGGTCAGTTACTTTACACTGTTTATATAGTAGAAATTAATGGAAAAATACCAAATACCAAAGAGCAAATAGGATTTGCTATTTTCCTCTCTCCTGATGGCGTTATATAGCTGTGTGCTCTGATGTTTTTTAGCTATGCTGACCAACAACAGGGAAGGAGAACTCATTGATCAAGAAACTGGGACCAGCCTAAAAAAAATACAAAAGGAGAAAGGTAAAATTGTGGATGGTTTTCCATCTCAGGCATTTAATTACAGTAATTATATGTTTTATTCCTTTTTCTAGCATTCTGCATATGCAATGGTATTATATTATAAATTTAAGAGAGCTAAGTGCTTAATTGCAATGAATAATGTATCCAGTGAATTTGCATGTCATTCTTCTTGGGAAGTGTAAACAACCATGTCTTTGCTTCTCTCTGTTGATGTGCTATGAGGCTAATATTTTGCTGGTCTTTTGACCCAATTATTTCTGAAGTTCCTAGCAAATACTTGATTAGTCAGATGGTATCATTTCTTTGCTTCCAGGGGATGTGTGTACAGACTAATGCTGGTGTCTAGGTGAGGGAAATAAGCCAGTTTTTGTGTCTGGCACCATGAAATGACGTCCCAAGTGAGAGGCAGTGGGGAAAGAAGTGATGTTTGGCCTGTAGTGATTGTCCTGTAGGCAGGGAAGTGTTTCCTCTGCCTGGTTCTGCCTGCAGTGACTGATGGATACTGGAGAAAGTGAAATCTGTTGGTGTGTGCAGGTAAGGCCTGGGGAATGTTTTAGTGACAGAGAACGTGTGCCATCTGTGGCTGCACATCAAGGAAGAACAAGCCATTTTGTGTCCTTGCAAATGGAACAAAAAAAGAAATCATATTAATGGGTGAGGGGTTTATTCTGGCAACATGTAGAGAATGCACCCTACAAAATGGGTGCCTGTAGAAAAAAGGAGATGGGGTGTAGTCAAGGAAATAAAAGGTGGCTGAATACTGGAAACTACTGTGAAGGCCTGTACTGAGGGGGGTGTTCAGGTTTCAGAGTGAAAAAGATAGGAAGGAAAAGAAAGAGGAGAAGGTAACCAAAGGAGGAGACAACATGAGCTAAATGCACATAGAAGTCTACTGTAAATATGAGCTTTTTGTTGTAAATGAAAGCACAAACTGATTTATTTTAACTGGGATGATTATAGTGTGTTTTCTGAGAAAACTAAAAAGTCAGATACGGTTTTGTGTTACTCAAAAGTGAACTTGAAGGCTTCATATGCCTTGTGGTTCAGAGTTGTGTAAAATGACTGGAGCAGATTCATGATTTCACATGATCAGCTCTAGTCCTTGGACATCCCTGAGTGAAGGGTGAAGAGAGCCTGAAACTTCTGTCCTATTTTGTATTTTCACACTCAAGTCTCGTCTTGAAAGCAGAAGAAGCTGTTTTCAGTGAGTTCTTTAGGCATTTAAACACTTCCCTCATGAACCCTCAAAGAGCCCTTCTGTGCCGTTCTGAGATAATTTTCTGTCTGCATCGTGATGCTTAAATCCTTCCCTCTGGAATCCTGTTGGTGTTTAGGGACCAGCACCAGAGGCTGGTTCCCAACCATACCTGTTTTCCTAAGATTAAAACATTACATTTCTGTTGTAGTTACGTAAGTATCATCTCCTCTAACCCTGAAAGTGTAGTGGATTTGAATTTTGTTGAACTGTGCATGGCTTCTTGCCCTGTTTAGTCATTTTTTCAGCAAAATAGTTCAATATCCTGTGGGGTTCAGAGATGTAAATCATGTAGATATTGGTGGTAGCAGTCCTGTCACTCAGGATGGATGAAGGAAGGTACAGTTTAAGGATCAGAAAAGACAATTCAGAAATCCCAAAAAGCGTGAAAATAATTTAAACCCCACCACCTGTGAACCCAATTCCCAGGTTTCTGCACTCTTTGATCATTCCCTGTAACATGGATGAGATGACAAATCTGATGCTAACGTTTTATGTACCATAATCCCCCCCAAGTTTAAAGTTGTACAGCTGCCTTCCTTTCCTGCTCTACATTTTTGCTTAGTGTTATCTGTCTTGAACTGATGAGGTACTGGGAAGTGTCTTTGTAGGTATTCCTGCTGCACACACTTAGAGGATACTTCTAGGATGAGCTTAGTTTTCAGAAATTCACCTGCATCAGAAGAAAGTGCTACAAAATCATGAGGCATTTTAAATCATCATTTTCAAGAACAGAATAAATCTTCTATTTCACCCCTTGCTCTGCGCAGGTCAAATTTTCCTCTTCAAAACGCAACCAGAGTAAATTCATTATTTTTGCCAAGTAAAGATGTAGTTTTCAGGGAATCTCACAGCTCCAGACCCATTTGGTGATGTCATAGAGAGAGAAAAGGTGAAATTTAAAGGTACCAATTTTGAATACCCAACAATTGCAAGCTGGCTTTGCGCTTGGCAGCGTGACAGACCTACAGCACAGTTCCTGTAGGAATCTCTGCTTTATGGGACACCAGCACCCACTGGACTGGAGCAGTAGGACAGAGACTCTGCTTCTGAAAATCCTCAGCCTGTGTGTGCTGGGCCTTTCTGTCACCCCATGCAAGTGTTGTTGCTCCTCAGTGATTTGTCTCACTCCCATAGAGAATCTTTTTTCCTAACACTATTCTCTTGTGCATAATTATTTTAGGCTCTGTTTTTATAGGTCAGATGCAGACAGTCGCTGAAGAGCGTGATCTGTGCTGCACTGCTCAGCAGAAACTCTAGGTGTAATTTGTATACAGAAGCAGCTTTGTTTTCCAAAACCTGCCATTACCTTTACTAAGGCAAAGTCTATTTACCATGGCAAAGATTTTCAAAGTTACTGAGAAGGAATGTAGTTAAAATAAAAGTATCAACATTTATTAAGTATGACAAGTAAGCGGTTTATACAACCGTGGCAAACATATGTTTTCACATCTGTTTTGAGTAATATCATCATGATTTTAAAAATGATTTATAGCTCTGCAGGCCATAAAATGCCAGCTTTGCTGTAAGTTGGAAGTTTTCAAACAACAAAGAAATTATTGAAGGCATATACTGAGCGTGGGCTTGTGTTAGGCACCTTTGATAGAACTCCACAAATAAGAGCACTCCTACAAATGAGAGCAGTCTGTAACAATTAAGATAGCAACAAATGAAAATTAAGTCAACTAAAATGCAGCAGTAGCACTACTTACATGAAATCTTAGCATAAAGCACAATAAAAGTTATTGCAATGATTATAGGCAAGTACTGTGATATCCCTCAGGACGCACAGGCTTTGTTTTCCATATCCCATTTTAAGTGATCTCAGCACCAGACAAAAATGTGCTGCTTTGTTCTCATCAAAGTAATTTCAAGGTAATTAGGGCTGAAGAGAACGTGGTGTAAGAGTTTTCCTTTAAAAGACAGTTAATCAGAGGTTGTTCAGTTATGCTGAGCTGTTTGCATATGTTGGTGGGGCAGAAGTTACAGATTTAGTGGCTGTCTCAATGCAGAGGGGTTAGAGCCCAGTTACAGACCATGCCTTGAAGCTTTTTGAAGGAGAAATGCCATTAAATCTCAATTACTCCACATCCTTTCATCCTCCTTTTAGGAAGCATGGTCAGGCTTAACATTAGAGGACAACAAAGGCAGATACCTTTGCAAGGATGCAGTTGTGTTTTTTAATACAAAATACTTTTAGTCAAGTGTCTTTAACCATGATGGCACACAAGCATTTTGCTTGTGCATCCATGTCAGGGTGCGAGGGAAAACCATCTGCACTTTGTTTTGAAAGCACTAGGAAAGGAAACAGAGCTAGAAAATGCCTTACAGAGCAGAGCCTCACATGTTTACAGAAACTGAAACCCAGCTCTGCCTGATTGTGTTTACTTGCTGTGTCTGGGTTTAAGCAGCTACATTGTACCTGCACAGTTGCTCACAGAAACCAAATTTTGAATTCATCTGCTTCAGTATATGTCCTGGCAAACATCTCCATTGTGTGGGAAAGGTTTGTTTGACACAGCCCGCTGTGGCTTTGCAGAATCCTCCATATGAATTCTGGCTTTAGGAAGGTTAAATGAGCCGGAAAAGGATTCGGCCATGCCTGCCGGTCGGATTCAGATTCCGCTACAATTATTCTGTTTGACTGCATGACAAGGAATATTTCATGTGCTCCTCATATGGGATGGAGTAGTAAGAGGCACTGGCCCAACTCCTGCCACTGTGAAATCAGTGAGAACGTTCATGGGGTCTCCAATGGGAACAGAGTTTGGCCAAAGCCTAATGTTTTGGAAGATTGCTCCCCCAGCTAATACTGCTGGTTGTTACTGCAGGCAGGAGTGGTGTGCACTTGCTGCCTGCACAATTGCAGCTCTTCCTGGAGCCCTGGTTAGAGCTGGGCACGTGCCAGCTCTACCCCTCCGGCTCTGAATTGAGCAGGAGGTGTGGGCCCTGGGGCACCACGGCGTGATCTGACCAGGTGTTCACCTGGGTGTTCAGGGTGCTGGAGCTGCACTAAGTGAGTAAAACTGCATGGGAAAAATGTGTAACTGACCAGTATGTTTATACTTAATCATTTTTCAAGCAGTCTCTGAGTAGAAGTAAAGGTAGTATTTGCTCTGAATGGCTCAGAGCTGCTCAAGGGTGATGCTACCCTCCTTTAGCCCATTTGTCTGCATTTTCAGAACACAAATCTGGACTCGAGGGCTGTGTCTCCTGTTTCCAGCAGACAGTAGTCTCCAAAACTCTGCATCTGGCAGCTAGCCCTTTTCATTTTATTATAGAACACCTTTTCCTTTATTACTTCAAGGAAATGGGAATGTTGCATCATTGCTGTCAGCTGTGTGAAATGTTTTCAGATGGCCAGAGACTGCGGCAATGAAAGAATAACTTCACTTATTTATTGTATTTCATTAGCAGAAAAGAGGATTTGTGCTGCTGAAATTAATCATTGCCAAAGGCCTGGCTTTCGCGGGAGGGGAGGGGAGGAGAACGAGCAGGTGCAGAACACCTGAAAGAGCGACAGGCTGGTGCTGGGGGTGTCCTCCAGAGAAAGGACTTTTCCAGCAGTTAATCTGAAAGCATCCAGATGGAAGGTGCCAGGATCAGGAATGAGAACTAGGAGTGCAGGGCTGCACCACGCAGCGTGTGTCAATGTGCGAGGGGTGCCAGCACTTCAAATGTTCCCCATGCTGTTCTGTGACGTACCAATACTTGCATCTTAAAGATACAATGAGAACAAAGCAACTTTCTTCATGAAAACCTCCCCAGATTAGAAGTGGAGTTGTGTTTCTTTTTGGTATCTGTGTGCAGAGACCCCGGGGTGGTTCCATGAGCAGTGGCTGTAGTAATGCATGGGTTGGAGGGTTGCAAGGGTTTCTCTCCCAAAAGCTCTCAGTGCCTGTGCAGTGCAAACAGTCACTGGAAAATTCAGAGATATTTTTGCATTTTCTGTCCTCTGAGAAAACTGAAAGATAGGAAGCACAGAGCTCTATTCTGGGTAAAGGCTTTTTCCACAAGTTTTTCTTGTTGTTAAATTTAACCCACAAGTGAACTGACAATGCTAAATTGGTGGCCTAAGAGTAGATGTGCTCTTTTGTCAGTCCATCAGTCCAAAAACACCCAAACCCCCAACTCCACGAAACCAAGGCAGGCTCTTATTAACACTTGGAGTCACAGTATGTGTAAATAGAAAACAATGGCCTAGACTCATGTCATTATGATTGGGTACTTAACCATTGCTCAAACATTGATAAATAGAAGAGATATTGAGGAAGTATTCCAAGGTCACATCTTTTACATTGAGTTTATATTAGATCTTTATTTGCAGAATCATTTGTAAGAACATGTGTTTTTCTGAAGAGTAGAATTTGTGACTGTCTTGGCAGAGGGACTAAGCCAGATTCTTACACTGATATATAATTTATTAATATGTTTTATTTATTAGATTTCAGTGACTTTAATGTATTGCTGTCTAAGCACCACAAATTGTTAACCTATATAAACACACTGAAGTAATGGTATTTTCTTCATTGAAAAGGCTTTGGACCACTTAGTCATGTAAGTCTATGAAATAAAATGGGCAAATAAGAACAAAATGTGGCAGAAATAAGGTAGCTACTGTCCAAAGTCAGGAGGTCTCATCAGAATTTACCATTTCCACTTTTTCTCCAATACTATGAATTGAGTTTTAGGCAGGTCCATCTTACTGAGCTGTATCAAATTTGAAAGGCATAGAAAGGGGAGAAAATTTGCTGATAGGCACCCAGTGACCTAAGAAAGCTTTTGGATTAGGCCCAGGAATCTTTTCCTTTGAGTTAGCCCTCATATTAAAACTGAATGCCCTGATTTGTAATACCTCTGATGCAAAGTCATTAAACTGAAAACTGCAGTTGGTGACATTCTTTCTGAGTCACTCAATAGGTTTGCCTTCAGTCCTCATTAGCTGCAGTACCATCTGAACAAGACATGTACTGGAAGGTTGTGTCCCAGAGATCCTTGATGCCTGACAGGGGTTCAGCCTCCCCCTGCCTGTGCTCTGAGCCTGCCACACTCACCAAACCTTCGTAAAACAGAAGCCTCTCAGCTAAGGGTTGCTAATAGTGAGCTAGGCTTTAGAGTTTGTCATGTTACCCCTAGATGGATGTTGCATACCAGTGACAAACTGAGTGACAGTCATAGCCGTGGCCCTGGCTCCAGAGCCTTTGTTTTGATCAAGAATAGAGAGGACCAAAAGTGCTTTGGTTTATTTTGGTTTATGAAAGCAACATGTGTTCCTGCTGTCAAAGAGCAAATCCAGCCTTTATAGCACCAGGGGGCTGCAGAACGTAAGGAGCTGCAGACCACAGCCAGCTCAAGCTGCAATGTCGAGGGAATCAGGTTTTCTGTTGGATTGTTTGGGTAGAGAGCACCGCTCCGGCACTCTTTGTTACAGCTGTAGCTGTTTCTGGGCGTGGACACTGCTGCCTTTTCACTTCACCAGCTGTGCTTTGGAAATTAAGCATGGTACCTGAAGGTGTGGGAGGCCACAACAGTGAGCAATCCATATATTTGCAAGTATTTTAAAAGAAACACTTCATTTTGAAGGAAAATGGCCCATTTTGAACTCCTCTCATGAAACTCCCTGCACTTTTGAGAAAGTTCATTATTAATGTTGCAGTGTTCTTTTAATCATTCTTATTAGTACAGTAGCAAGTAGGTAAGATACATGCATGAGATAGAGTAAGACCCAGCAAGGAAATGAAGTGCCTGTTTTGTGTGCTACCCAAAACCTCACACAGAAAACCAAACAGATACAGAGATGCAGCTGGAGACCTTCCCCCACCCACCTTTTTTCCCCCCCATTTATTCTAGACTGTACTCAATTGTTTTGTTTGGGGTTTTTTTGTTTGCTTCTGTTTTGTTGTTGTGGGTTTGTTTATGTTCTGTTTGGTCTTGGTTTGTTGTTCTTGGGTAGGGATTTTTATGTTTTGGTTGGTTGGTTTGGGTTTTTATTCCTGTTATTATTCTATATCTTCTCTATCAATAAAATTAATGGGCAAGAAATAGTGAAAAATAATCAAGGAGTTGTCTCTAAAGCAGCTTCCTGCTTTTCCTCTCAACTTACCTCTGTCATAGGAGCAGTTTATTTGCAAAAAGGATAAACAAACCTTAGATTGTGAGATTATCATTATACAACCCAGTAAATGATGACATAACAGAAGAGGAGTACCAGGTCATAGTTATTCTTACACTAACAGTAAGGATTTATCAGTCCCTATCCCACCAAGCTGGCCAGCACTGGGAAGTGCCCACAGAGGGCCTGCCTGGGTCCCTCTCCGGGGCTGCTGCCTGCTACCAGGTGGGAGCCCAGTACTTAATGTTGGCAGAGGATTTCCAGCTGTGATTATTCTTCTTGTAGAGGTGCTTAGAACTGGTAAAAGATGGAAGGAGAGTCACCTGTGCCTTTGCTCTATCTGGGATACCCCAGCCACTGGGGGACTCTGTGGAAAGCAAACTTCCTTCTCAAAACTCCTCAGTTTGTGTCAGGAGATTGAATCTCCTCTCCTGAGCAAAGCCTCTTGCAGGCTGCTGTGTCTCTGCATTGCATCTATCACTATCTCCAGTTAAAGCTGTTCCACTTCATCTGAGTGATTAAATATTCATAAGAGCAGGCCCCTTAACTAGGTCCCTTGGCCTGCTGCATTATCAGCTGTACTGTTGAGCTGCTCTGTGTCATTTCTCCCCCTCTCAAACTCCTTTGCTAAATAAACCCAAACAGTCTGATGGTTAGAAAACAGGACTCTTATCTCTCAAGTGGCCACTCCATTTGGGGCTTATGAGACCATCAGCCAGGGAGTACTGTCATCACTGGGCTTACAGTCTATCTCAGAGCCTCCAAAACAGGACCCAAGGTAAGCTTCACAGCCAAAACAGACATGGCCAGCGGGACCTTGGGCATCAATTTAGAGGGCTGGAGGCAACTGTGAGACTGAACATCAGGGTTTTTAGATATCTCATTAATGCCTCTTTGACACATATGTGCTCAGCATTAGGTCACTGAGTGCCTTCACAGCTTTAGGTTGAAGGGTAAGACTTCTGAGAGTCCCATTTCCTTAACTGTAGTTTGCATGAATACCTCTACAAATGAGCCCATGATTAGCTGTCCCACTTTCACAGCTAGAAGCTGGGCTCCCAAGTAATTTTGAAATGTTTTTCATTTGTGGTGTATTTGTGATGCTTAACTGTGTTCGGGAGAACTGTTAAAGGTGGTGTTGCACATAGCAGGGTCCCTTCTGCTTTAGCCAGCTGTAGCCATGAGAAGTCTGAAATTGCAGGCAAGTGAGTAGAAAGGCAGAAAGCCAGCGATTACTGCAGCGCAGGGTTCCCCAGGCACACTGCTTTGGTCCTGCTCAGCCGCTGCATGTTGCTCTGGAAATTCCGACCGATTTATTGTCTTCTTTTATTTTGTACTCAGCATGACAGTAGTTTGCAGAGCAGATTTGTCTTCTAGCTGACAGAATATGACAGGCTATAACAAGTAGTTTAATAAATAAAATTCTGCTTCCAGGTGTATTTTGCAATGTTCTATTGTATAAAACCTTGCATGGCTTTGGATTTGTCTGTTTTATCTGTCACCTGGACTGTTGTGTGGTGTTTTGATGGCGAGACTTGGTTTGTGTGAATCTGCTGACAAACCCCATGGCTTATTTGGGTGAATGCTGTCAGTAAGGGGATACATAGCTAACATTTTTTATGACAGTTCAGTGGAGTGCCTCTTCTGGTGTGGCAGAAGAGGCCTGTTTGATGTAGAATGTGTTGGAGGATGGAGCATCTCTGGTGTATGGCTGAGCTCGACTGGAAGATGGACAGAAGATCTCTTATTCACAGAGGTCAGAAGATAATATGTTGTCTGTACTTCTGTAACCTTTAGAGACACTTTAGACACTGCCAGTTAGGAGATTTGCCTGTATTGATTGTATTTTGTAGCTTTAAATCCTAGAAAGTGATTGCAGTGAAGGTGCCCCCCAGGCAAAAGTGCAGAGAAGTTCACATATTAAAGGAGGAGTTGCCAGAGCTGCTGTTTGACTTCTGACATTATTGCCATACAGGCTATGGCATTACAGGCAGAAAGGATCTAGATGGAAAGGAGAGCTTGAAATTGTTCTATAAAAGATTATATAGAGTCTTTTTACTGGTGTGTTTTAAGGAAAGGATAATAGTTTGGTAAACTTCAATAATTCCTTCATGCCATAATTCCTTTGTTCCCTTCTATGAAGTTTTTGATACTTAAAAAAAAGTAAATAAAAGGCACCAATATTCAAGGTCTATCCAGTGAGCTCCTGAGAGATTGTTTCAACAACATTCATTACTGATCTCTCTCTGTACACACATGTGGAAATCTCAGCAGAAAATAAGTCAGGCCCCTCTAGATTATACTCTTATCTCTAATAAGAATTCTCTCTAATATACAAGATGATTTTTCAGCACCCTGCTTTAGGATCAGTGTTTTGTAAACACCACTCTCTGCACAGCATATATTGAATATGTTCTAAGTCAGGCTGGAGTTTTAATTCTACACAACCAGCAGTTTATACACCACCGAGGGCATAAAATACTGAAGCTAAGCAGCCCCAAGTACCTGAAAAGTTTGATTATCATTCTGGAATAGTGGGGGCTAAAGTGACAGAAATTTTATGGAGGTTTTCCAGCCACGAGGGCAAACCTACAAAGATACATGGGTTAATTTTAATGATAAATAACTCGAGTCTGGAGGTTTGAACTTTGTCCCTTTCCTGGATTTGTCATGTCAGTGTCCCGCTGTCTCAAAGGCAGTGCGTGGTGTCTTCTGCTGTAGGAAGCAGCAAAGTAGCAGGACTAGGGCATCCCCTCTTGTGTTCTGGTTGCCTTCAGTGAAATTGTGTTCTGATGTTCAAAGATGTCAGTGGAAGCTGCTGAGGAGCTGGTGTCTCTGCTATGAATCTGCTCCCATCTCCTCCTGAGAAAGTTTACAGCCTCAAGGACCTTCATTTGTTCCCACAGTTTCCTTCCCACCTGAGTAGGAAAATCTCATCTCTCTCTACACAAAATCACCTATCCATCAAAATCCCATTTGAGCATACTGGGCTTTTACCCCAGAACAAAAGGAACAGAGAAGAACAATGCAGTCAGTTTCCAAGACAGGACAAATAATTTCCTTAAGGCTTACATACGGAAATAAAGATACAGAGAAACATTGAAGCAGGGAGATTGTCAGGTTCAGAGCAGCCTCCTCCATGGGCTGTTCCTGCTCTCCATTAAACATCTAATAAAGGAAGGAAAAAAGGGGAGTGTCTCTTTCAAAGGTTTGCCTTGTACCATCTCAGTTCTGCAGTCAGTAGAATAAGAGAAGGTGACCTGGCCAGTTCATGTCAGACAGTCAGGGTCATCAGCTGGGCTGCAGTGCAACACCTACTCAGAAGAGAAATGCCTGTGGGCATGGGGAGGGCAGTGGTGCAGCGGGGTTGTGCTGTGTTCTCCTGGAGGAATGAATCCATCAGGAATGGGGTAGCTCAGTGGGAGCCAGATTGTTTATACAGCTCAATTAGTTGTAGCATCAGACTGTCTCAGGTCTTTTTGCATGATGCTGCACTGTGTAACATGGATTTCTCCTGGCTGGTCCATAGCTGTAGCATAAATTTAGAGTGTTACCATCACTAAAATCAACAAACAAAAGATTATAACAGAAGCAATCCAGAAGGCAAAATAATATCTATTAAACCCTATTTTCCAGGCTGTTGAACCCATTTATAGCAGTGTGTGAGTGAGTAGAAAGGTAACAGCATCTGGTAGCAATAAATGTTTCCTTTCCTGAGTTACCAAATTAGCTGTGGGAAGGTGATTAGAAATAAATATAATGATTTCTGATAGAAATAGGTAATGCTGCATGGGCTTTGAGATAAGAACTTGACACATGTGTCAAATAAATGCAAACCTGGTTTTGCAAAGGGGGGGAGATTACCATTCTCTGTGTTGTGTGCCAAGATTTGTGCATTTCAAATGTGGGCAGTTGGCTTCTCTTCAAAACTGATAAATAATGATCTTTGTTGTGGAAACAATTATCCTCAAAATAATTTAAAAGGATTGTATCCCCTTTTTGTTTGCCTGTAAAGAGCACATTCAATGTATATATAGACATTTGCATCTATAAACCAGTTCTGAAATCACTCTAAATTATTGATGTGCACACAGAACTTTCCTGCTTTTGTTTGAAGTTCTATTTCTGCGGCGTTGTGCTTTCTAATTGTACTTTCAACTGCTATGACATCTGTTAGAGTTGTTTCAAAAACTTTCAATACTTTTCTTTTTTAATGATAGACTGTCTTTTCAAAGACAAACTGTCTTCATTTGCAGCAAGAAAAATAATTAGTTGAAAAAAGATCACTGATTTGGCCAGGGAACTCACCATTTTACTGTTGGGTGTTTTTTTCCCCACAAGTTGCTGTTTTATATGATTCCAGCACCTACTCAACAGAAAGCTGGCCAAAAAGAATTCATCTCTGCAGTAACTCAGAAACCACAGAGCATCAGCATATGTCCTGTGCTTCCCCAAGGAAATCTAGGACTTTATTCTACCAAAAAGAGTACCAAGAAAGTACTTCACAAACTGATAGGCTCTATATGTCTAACAGATGGAAAAATAAGCTACTATTCCAAGCTGCTATGCCCAGCAATATAGGAAAGAAGCTGAGCAGTTGGAGACGAGATTAATCCTTAAAAGGCTGCTGAGGAATCCTTTTTAATATAACCACTGATATAAATATCTGGTGCAGTAGTAAACCTAGTTCTAATGATCTGTGGGGTAACTGCAATGTTATCTCTGGCAGCAAAATACAGGAGACATTTAAATGGCCCCAGGATTAGGAAAGCACAATGCATTTCCTTGCTTTTTTTGTCAAAGCAGAATATTTTTCCCCTGAAGGAAGACTTTTTTTACAGCTCAGAAAAATGTAAGCCCAGCACCGTGGTGTGGTTGTAGTACCCCATAACTAACCTAGGATTCATATAATAATTAATACAATGCTAGGGGATTTAATTGACCACAACATTAAACTATTATGGAAAAAAATTCATCCTAATTGAGGACTGAACCCCTACCCTTTATTCATTGAGTGTCTGGTCTGCCACTTGAGTTGTGAATTGGGGGTTAATTGACTGTCTAGAATCTCCCAAGGAGCAATTATTTCATGTAATGGTGCTAACACATACTGTAGTAAAGCGGTTTTTACTGGTATTCTTTTCTTCCCTGGATTTAGAGAGATCTTGTGAGGACAGCAGGAAAAAATACTGAATGTGTGGGAAAAAGACAAATAAGAAGAAAGGACTTGGGGTTTCCTTTCAAGTGCCAGTTGATGAAGATCAGAAACAGAAAAGGTATTGGTGTGGGCTCCCAGTTAGAATGAGACCTCACCATTTTTGGTTAAGAGACCCTCTAATCTCTCTGTCCTGTGGATCATGCTCAAATCCCAGCCCTCTTCTGTGTTTGCGTTGGGATTCACTAGGAGTGGCCTGCAATAAGATCTGGCAAAGTTCTGACTGCAGTTGGAGGTTTTGAACTCCACTGAATGCATCTCAGTTTTGCTGGGCAGATGATTAATTAGTTTCAGTCTCTGAATCAGGTTTTGCTCTCCAGTTCAAATATTTATGGCTGAATTCTGTGGCAATGTCACGCTCCTTGGGGCAGAAGTGAGTGTAAAGAGCCAGGGATTTCCCCTGTGGCACAAAAGCACCTGTAGCTCTCACCCATTTTCATCGTGGCAGCTGTGACACTGAAGATACATTGGAAAACAAGAAGTGTGTCTGCAGTGGTTTGGCTTGGGCAGAGCTGCACTGAAGGAGAGACTGTCTGAGGGTCATTAGCTGCTTAAGACAACCTTGAATACTGCTTGGGCTGGACCAGCACTCACCTGCTGCAGCATGGAGGAGGCTGAGAAAACAGGGTGCAATGCTGACCCTTCCTCCAGCCCTGCACTCTAAGGTTGGACCTGTAGCTGTTCCTTCTGGGTTGGACCTGTAGCTGTTCCTTCTGTGCAATTAATAGTTCTGAATTTGGGAAGAATATTGCTGCTTCTCAGCCTGTGCACCAGGGCTGGATGGTTATCTTCAGGCTTGCTTACCTTGGAGTAAGTGGTGGCAATAACCTATGGTGGGAATTCTCCTTTTCCTTCTTGCTGTTCCACCGCCTCATTATCTGCTTAGTATTCTGCCTCTTTGATTTTTTCCAGCGTCTCATTTTGCTGAATCTTTAAGACTTTCTCTTTTTCACTGTTTGTGGAATATAAATTCTTTGCTTGAAGTTCAAACTTGTGGCCAAAATATCATCCCCAGCTCAAGTTGTTGCAATGACTTGGGAATTACCTGTAAGTAACTCTACACAAATAGCTGCAGAAATCACAGAAGGAAGGCATTAGGTACACTTGCATTTTGTATTTATTGGCTTGCATGGTAATTAATAAAATTCATTACTTCATAGTAGATTTTTCTGCTTCATTAGTGCAAATTTGCAGAACTTTTCTAATTACTGTTTTCCTTTGAAGAATAAATAATAGAGATAACATCAGAAGTTTTTAACTAAATAAAGACTTCGTTATGGATCCAGTTAGGCAGTTTTGATACTGACATAGATTCTGCTTTTTTAATGTTGTTATAAAAGTGCCACCTAAAGAAACTTAGAATTTAGGAAGATCTCTTCTTGTGTTGAGTCATTGAAGATAAAAGGAAATGCAGAGGAATGCATCTTCTTAAACATCTATCTTCATTTCTTCATTGAGAGAGGGATCGCAAGCACTGCAACAGGCCCCCCATGGAGGTGGTCGAATTCCCATCCCTGGAGGCATTTCAAAGAGGCAGAGATGTGGTGCTGAGGGACATGGTTTAGCCCCAGCCTTGGCAGAGTTAGGTGATGATTTGACTTGGTGATCTTAAAGGTCTTTCCCAGCTTCTCCATGATTTTGAGATGGACAGGAAGGACTGGCTGTGGGGGAAAGCTGTGCTTAAAAATACGTAAAATCACTGTATGTGTAGTCTGCCAAGGGGGCTGAGAAGGAGTAGCATCCTGTAATGCTGAAGGTGCTCAGAGATAGAAGCAGTGTAAATCTGTTTTATGAACATGTACTTTTAATGTAGTACTTTTTAACCATGCTCATACCTAAGCAGGGGATTTGCCTTCGTACTAGCAGCTCCCTATGCATCTAGTATGCAGCAGATCTTAGCTATCTATTGCTGTGCTCTGGGAAATGGAGGCAGATAGGGCTTTGCAAACGTGGTGTGTAAGAGACCCCACAGAACAGAGATCACCCCAGCTCATCCAGTACCCTCTTGTGCTGGCATGTGAGGTTGCAGAGGTGTGATAAGTGAGTTAGCTGAGGTGGACAGGACTTGCTTCCACAACAGCTCCTTGTTGCAGGGTGATGTTGCATTCACAGCTTGGCTTCTGTTTCACATAAAAACATATGTGCTCATAGCTTGTATTTGCATTCTGCTGAAACCCAGACCACCAGCCAGGGTATGATCACAGGCCCAGAGGACTCTGCAGCTAGAGTGAAGCAGTGCAGTCAGTCACAGAAAGGCATGAAAGCAGCCTTGTAAAGTCCAGGTGACTCTGTTACAGGCACACCAAAGAGTGGTTGTTCTAAAGGTGACTTGTAGTCACAATTAACAGACTCTGTAAGCTGCTTTATCTGCAAAGGAGATCTGAAAGATACTCTTGTGCTTCTTTGGTATTACAGAACTATCAGTAACGTAATCTCGTAGGCTTTCTGGGTTTGCTTGAGGTGTTTCAGAAAGCTGGAAGTGTGGAGAGCACAATCTGCCTTCAGCTGGAGAAGCAGTGCTTAAGATTGAAAGCATTTTAGTTCCTCTTGCTTACAAACATCAGAGGTGAACACAAAAATAGACATAGCAAATCCTAAAGAAAGTTTAGCTCAGTGCAACTCAGATCTGGGGTGGGGTTTCTTGTTACTTCTTTTCATCTGGAAAATCTTGGAGTAAAGACAGAGGAACGGAGATTTCTTGAAAAGTTAGCATCGTGTTTTCTGCAGCGTGAGGAAATAGTTGTCCCACAGCCCATAATAGCAGTCTAGGTCACCAAAAGCTGCCACCCTCTGAGGAGGATGATCCTCTGGTGAGGAAATAGGCTAAGAACAAGCAGCATTTCCCATTGCTTCTGCTTGGGGAAGGAGAAACCTGGGCATGTTCACAGTATGAACTAAGTGACAAAGACAATATTTTACACTCCAAGTGTGATTCTATTGCAGTTCTCACCTAGTTCTAACTAATCTTTATACATAATTCTGTTGCACAGTTTTCTCCACCTGCTGCTTTCTAAAACTCACACATGTCCCCAGTCCACGTACACCATCACTCTTCACTTATGCTCTCTAGCCACTTCTCACCCAGCTTGCCTGCCTTGATTTTCCCTTTATGTCTTTTTTTTCTACAAGAAACAGATAAATCCATGTATTGACATAGACATCTCCAGGGTCAGAGACTAGTTTGATGTTGTGGGTTGGCTTTAATTTATGATGATGATGATGATGATGATGGTGATGATGATGATGTACCACACCCTAAGACACTTTTCACACTGTTAGTGACTTAGAGAAGCGTTACTGACCTCCTGCAATCTCTCTATCTGCAATTGGTTCAGATGAAAAGTACCAATCCCGAAGGCATGGTGTAGATTGGCTGCATTGGGAACAGAGACTGCTGCTCTCAGAAATTGTGTTTTGTTTCCAGTACAGACCCACAGTTCCCAGGGCTGTCATGCAGCCCTCAGTTTACACGCCTTGGCTCAATGTTTGTTGGAGATTTCCTGTGCTGGATGTGCAAGCCTGGTGTGCAACCAAGGGTGCTGCATCATCACCGCTCCCACAGGAGTTGGTCCTGGCCTTACAAGGCAGGTGAGGTCCATCCCCTGAATCATTTAGATGGACTTGGCCCTGAATGCACATTTCTTATGTCATACTAGAAGCTGCTGGTCAAATCTTCTCATGTTAAAGGGAACTAACTGCTTGGAGTAAGTGGAAACCTTCTGTATTGTGTCCTAGTGAGAGCAGAAGGTACTCATTGAGGGCATTTGGCATTGCTCAAGGAGTACTTGAAATAGTGTTGTAATTACAGTCGATCCATTTCCCTTCGGAAGCTTACCTTTAGAAGGCCATGCTCTGGCAAGCTTCTCAGTCAGTTAACAAGCAAATAAAAGCCCCAGCAGCCCCCTCCCCACGCTGCCATAAAGAGGTCTGTTCCGAAAGTTATGTGGAGCTGTGGCAAGCAGTGGCTGTGTTTCGAGCGTGCCCTTGCACGCAGCATTAGCCTTCACCTTTCTCTCCCTCGTACTGGAGGAAGTAACTGATAGTGATCAACAGAGTTCCTGGGCACACTGCATTCGGATTTTTATGATGATATTACCAGGACATATGTTTGTGGAAAGAAGATATATATATCTCTATGTTTAGCCTCAGAATATAAACTCTGTAGAAATAGTCTATTACCTGCATGAAACTGAAAATATGGGCGACATGGTGTGCAGGAATTGGGCCTGGCTTTGCTTACAAATCAGCTTGATGATGAGGCTGCAAAAGTTATATTTTCACTGCTTTCACATACTGAATTTATTAGCTTCTTGAAATTGATTTTGGATGCCTTTCATTTGCCATTGGGCTGAAGTCAAAAGCAAAACGATGATACACTACGTTTTGCTCGCTCATCTTTTTATTGCCCAGCTATTGTTATTGAGTTAAGGACATTCCCTGTGCTCCCCACAGGAGACCCAAAGCACATCTCATTTCCTTTCTAATTGACCAAAGTTTAACTGAATGCACGTGTCACGGGCCTCAACTTCAGTACCCAGGTGGCAGCTGCAAAGGGGTAGAGGAGTCAGGGACTGGGATTTGGTTGAGATGAGAGCTGAGGGTGGAAGCCAGGAGGGCTGTCAAACTTTGTGCTGTTTTATTTGCCTGGAAGGAAGGCTGCAAAGTTAATATCGCTGCAGCGCTGGGGAAGTGTTCAAGCGGTTATCTCTGTGAAGGTAATGTGAACTCAGCAGTATCACTGCTTTGATCTTTGGTTAAAGGCTTACAAAACTAGATTGCTGTTTGATTGACAACCTTGTCAGAGAGTGAATGAAGACTGACACTCCAATATTGGAAACGCAGCGCTGACACAACTTCGCGCCTGAGTTTTCTCATGACGCTGCTGCTTTTGTGGAAGGCTGAACCTCACATTTATTGTTAAGTAAGTGTATGCTGTGTGCAGCTAAAACTGGTTGTCAGGCTGCTGGCTCACAGATAATCCTCACCCTAATATTTGATGCAGGTGTCTTTATAGCAACAGTACTGTCATCCTGTATTTGAAGAAGCAGAAGTTATTGTTTGAAGGCTCAGCCGTGGTGGTATTTATCACAGCTCAATACAAATAATGATTGATCCGACACATGGCTGAGCGGCGCACCGGTGGCAGCCTGCCTTAGTGTGTCTGGCAGTTTCTGACTGGGACCAATACAAGGGTTAAAGGGTTCCCACTATGTGATCTTACCTTGAGGTGATGTCTTCAGCCGTTGCTTATTCTTTCAATTGTCCCCTTAATACCCTCAGATAAACAGAGGCTACTAAAGAGAGAGTTAATTTGTGGACTAGACTTCTTTCATGCCAGTAATCTCCTTAACTGCCCACCCTTTTCCTTCTTTCAAGTTTTCAATGTCCTCTGTTCAAAGCTTGCCTTACCTTTGCTGCCACTTAGTCAGATTTGTCAGGCAGGCCCGGACACCCGAGTGTCTGGGCTCTGCTCAAGCAGGATATTGGACAAGGTGACCTTCCTTCCAACCTCAAACATTTTGTGCCTGTGGTCATCTCCCAGATGATGTTCTGCTCTCCAGACATAGCCTCAATGCAGAGCCTGCCTTTCTCTTATGGGAAGTCTCTGTGTTGGTCACATCAGTACAGTTGCTTCCAGCCCCTGTATCCAGTCTGCCAGCTAGCACCAGGCTATTCTCCAGCTGTCTTCAGGTGGAAGTCTGGAGATGTCACCTACCTGTGCTCTGTCCATCAAAGGCAGCAATCCAGGTCTGCTTTCCTCAGTCTCTTCTTGAAGTTGGAGAAGATGTATTTGGTTCAGCTGGGAATTAAAAAGGGCCTTACAGAGCTCCCACTCCTATTTTGATGTGAAATTATATTAACTGCTGTGAGTTAAGAAATGTGTAAGAATAAACCAGATTGTGTCTGCCTCTACATCAAAATACCTTAAGCAAGGAAATGTCTCCCCAAAATACTAATCCTATATCACCCAGAGGTGTTAGTGAAAAGACTCTCTTTATATGATGTAGTAAAAGTAGGCATCCAACGGAGTTTCACATGAAGGGACTGATGAGCTGTGCTATAGGGCGTGGGAACTGCTTAAATTGGCTTTGCTGTCAAAACCAGGGTTTTCTGAGACTACATCATCAGCTTCTCCTGAACTTCTGATTCTCAATTTCCTTCAGTATTGCTAAATTCTGAATGCAGTTGTTTCCTTACCTCCTAGGTCATATATATCTTCTAGGAATACTTGGGCAGGGGGGGGAGGGGGGATGTGTGAATGTAGTGTTAAGAATCTAGAAGCACACATGAACACTTGCATACTGATGTGTGTGCAACAGTGTCATGCCTTTGTCCACTAAAGCATACGTTATGAAAAACTGTTGATTAAAATGCCAGATTAAAGCCACTTCCATCAGCAGTGCAGCTCTGCTGAATAACCCCTACCTTGGACTGCCTTTTCCAAGTGGACACGTGTAAGTCGTGGCAGTAATTAGCATTTCATCAGCTGGAGCCGAGCAGGGAGTGAGTTCAGAATGAAAAGCATATGTAGCGATGCTGATTATGCAGAAGACATTATTTTCAAGGCCCACATTTCTATCAGGACTCCTTGTGTGTGGAAGAGTGCACGTCCACAAAAACCCCCAACGCTCACCTCCATTCTGCTGTGAACATTTTTAAACCACGCAGCTGAAATTCCTGTTGGAAATGTCTACAATCTGCTTCCATATTGCAACACATATGGTAAGGAAATCTTGCTTGCAAGCCAGTGACTGTTTTTAAACAGTTTTCAGAATGGCACTGAATAATAGCTCATGTTCAAAAAATGGGCATGGGCTGTATTATATAGGAAGCAGCTTAACATTTTCTAAGCTCTGACAAATTTCTCCCTGGATAATTTTAACTGTAATGAAGGGATTAGTTTAGCTGTCTCTAATTTTTTTCATGTTCATAGCACTGGTGGTACATTAGGAGCACTTCTGAGTCATTCTAGTTCTGTCTCAATCCCTCATTTAGACTTTAGAGGCCTCTTGGACATAAAGGTTGTCGCTGCTGAAGGCTTTGCTCCGTTCTCTTCCCCTTGCTCTCGCTGCACGCACGTGTGCGTACCTGACCCGTGAAGCAGATGTTTAGGAACCGGTTCTGTTGCTGTAACTTGTATTTCAATTAAAGATTTACAGCTCTCCTTTTGCCTCAAACCTCATCTTTAAAGGCCAGAAGAGAAAAGAAACCCAGAACTATAAACATGTAAAGTGCAATATCCATAGTACCTTCAGTTAATGACATTTCCTTCAAGCAGGTAAGCTACTGAGCCCCTTTTAAAACAACAGTGTTAATTTACTGTTTCCTTTCATCTGTTGAAATAATTACTTTTCTTTTTGGCCTTCAATAGTTTGTTCTGGTCGTTAACATTTCTGTAAAATTAAGTTTGAAAGGTGCTTTTAATGTTCAGATAGACTGCAGTGCACATTTGACTGTTAAAATCAACCTACTTAAGGCAGAACTAATGTTTAACACTCGCAGCTATTTGAAGTAGTTCACTGCCCAGTTTAATGGTGCTGCCAAGGGCAATGGTCACATTACTTGCTATTATATTGGGGGGGGTTGTTATGCTGGTAATAAAGGCAATCCATGATATTTCTGAAAACATTGCCTTAGATCTTAAAGACATCATTTTTGTACTAACAAGCTATAAACTGTAATGTGCTGGGGAAAGAAAGACTAACCCCTGCACTTGGCCACATCCTCCATTTAGGAGTTGCAGTGCCAGTGCTGAATGGCTTTTTCGGCAAGCTCTGTAGAAAAAGACATCATCAGACTGTACAAAATCCAGAGTGATGGTCAGCTGCAGTGGGAGAGGTGGCCTTATGCAATGGGATTGGGAGTTCTCATTGTGTATGAGGACAGTTCTAAGGCATCTGCATGGGTAGGTGAAGAGTGGCTCAGGGTAGCCCAGCCTGGCCTGGTGGAACTTGCTGCAGGAGGTGGGAGGGGCACAGTGTGAAGTTGGTGGCTGCAATGTGAACCATCTCAGTGGTGGTCATAGCCTGACTGGGGGCAGCTTCTGTTTCATTTTTTGTGGATTTTGCTGGTTTGGGCACTTTGAAAGTGGATGTCTCTGTCAGGCACAGCTTGCAGCATGAAAATGCTTCTCCAGCCTTCCACTGAAAACCTTCCCAATGGCCAAATGCACTTCAAGTCATTCTGCTACTAACACTTTCTCAGTCTCTGGATCTTAGAATGTAGGTCAAATATGATTATTTATGGCAATCTTCAGGCAAATAGGAGAGAGGAAATTCTCACTAGTGCTTTGTGTAGTGGAGCTGGTGGAAACTTTACTCGAGTCTTCAGGAAGTCCAATGGGAAATGAATCTGGACTGCCCCAGGTAGCCCACAACGGAAAGAGCAGGTGAAACATGCACATCTGATCTGTTCCCGGGGAGGGCCTGAATTTGTAACAGATGCTTTTTTTTTCTTTGGTAAGCAGGAGCAGGAACAGAATCTAAAGATTAAACAATACATCTTCTAAAGGAGAAAAGAAATTGCATATATTTACTAACCCCCTTGTCTAGTCTAGTGCAATCTTACAAGCTTCCAGGATGCTGAATGGGTGTTACTGAGAAGTGAATTTGGCTCATTCTTTTTATGCTTTTAATAAATACCCACGGGACAGGCAGTTGTTCAAGGGAAATGAAATACAAATAAACATAGAATTTATTCTCAGTAGGCATCCTGGGGAATTTGGAGCTTGAGTTTTGTGCCATGTGTTTTTTCCTGTTACTTGCAAGCAAAACTACCATATTCATATAAGCTGTCAGTTCTCTAAAGAGAATACATCCTTTGTGAAAACTAAAGCAAAATATAGATTCAGTGGATAGAACAGCAACAACAAATGACATTTCTGCTCCAAACTACATCATTGTGATGGACTGTATTATTCTGGACTGTGAATACAAGTGATCATTTTATTTTCACAGCATCCTGTAATTCATGTAGGGGAAATATTAGAGAGGCAAAAGCCCATCTAGAGCTTCGACTGGCCACTGCTGTGAAGGACAACAAAAAATCCTCTATAAATATATTAATGGCAAAAGGAGGGGCAAAGACAACCTCCACTCCTTACTGGACGTGGAGGGGAATACTGTAACAAAAGATGAGGAAAAGGCAGAGGTACTCAACACCTTCTTTGCCTCAATTTTTAATAGCTGTCTTCCAGACAGCTGGCCTGCAGAGCTGGCAGATGGAGCCAGGGAGCAGTATAGTTACCCTGTAATCCAGGAGGAAGTAGTTAGAGACCTGCTCAGCCACTTGGATCCCCACAAGTCCATGGGACTGGATGGGATCCATCCCAGGGTGCTGAGAGAGCTGGCAGATGAGCTGCCAAGCCGCTCTCCATCATTTTCCAGCAGTCCTGGCTCATTGGAGAGGTCCCAGAAGACTGGAAGCTGCCAACGTGGTGCCCATCCACAAGAAGGGCCGGTTGGATGAGCCAGGGAATTCCAGACCTGTCAGCGTGACCCCAGTGCCAGGCAAGATCATGGAACAGGTCATCCTGAGTGCAATCACACAGCACCTACAGGATGGCCAAGGGATCAGGCCCAGCCAGCATGGATTCAAGAAGGGCAGGTCCTGCCTGACTAACCTGATCTCCTTCTATGCCCAGGTGACTGCCTGGTGGCTGTGGGGCAGGCTGTGGATGTAGTCTACCTGGACTTCAGCAAGGCCTTTGACACTGTCCCCCACAGCATAGAGTGCATCTCCAAGTTAGATACCTTTGTCAGAAGCAATGCAGACTGCTTTAAGTCAGTATTTACTACTAGAGAGTATAAATGGACACTTCATACATCGCAACGGCCAGAGTGAGCCGCGAAGATTCTGTAGTACCTGAAGAGAGGCTGGCTCTCGACAAACATGGCATATTTAGTTTCCTAGAAGATAGGTGAGAAAATCTCTTTCCAGGTAAGGTTCATGCTTCATAAATAATTTGTTCCACTGCTTGTTTTTCATCAGCTACAGACTTGCATAAAGCACCCAGAAGCAGCTCTGTCACCTTGTGCTGCAGTAACCTTTGTGCAAACTTTAGAGCTCCCATGGCAGTGCTCACAGCTTCAATACCTTTCAGCATTTTACAAAACCAGCTGATTAAATCTGGTTTTAAATACTACTTTCAGCCTAGAATCCTGCCTTTTTAATAATCAATTAAAACATTGTGTCATTGTGTTTATTCAGTGCACAGAAAGCACTGCTTGACATGTATTAGACCTTACATGGCAGTACGCAGCTGTAGCCCATCCAGCAGTTTCCAAATGAGTTTGCACAAGGAATAAAAGATTGCCATCTGAGCAACACTGGAGGGAGACAAGAGCAGACAAAAGGCAGTTAAGCACTACAAAAAAAGAAAAGACCCTGTTGAGATAGAAATTTCTGAGCAAATGCCTCAATTTCACAGGGAGATACTGTAGCAGGCAATGTACATTGATTTCAGCACATGAAGTACACTGCAGTTGGGATTCATTAAGCTTCGTTTCGTGCACTGCCGTGAATGGGTATGCCAGCTCCTCTCTCAAGCCAGAGAGTTTCAAAGCAAGGAGGTAGAATAAACCACAGTGAAAATATTATGTGCCCTGTAAAGAGAGTAAGGCAGTTCTAAAAGGAAAGTGCTCTGTTTGCTAAAAGCTGTAAGTCACAGCAGCAGTAATCAAAACCTAAACATTTTTAAAGGATTTTATGCTTCGAGTTTTTAACTTACCAACACAAATCAGCTCATGCTCCTGGCTGACCCGCTGGGAATCCCACTAGGATTCTGCACCGATGGAGTGCAGAACCTTACTGCTGTCACTTGGAAGAAAATGTGCAGACAAGTGTTTGATGCTTCACTTTTGTACTGAATATGGGCAGGGTGGGTTTGGCTTGGGTCACAGCTGGTGTTTTTCAGATTCCCTGTTTGCAGCAGGAGGGTGCTGAAGATGGTTCTGTGCTCTCCCTCTCTGTTCTTCCTTGGAGCCAGCTGCAGAGCTTCCTGTGGTACTTCACTGTCTCTCCAAGCGTCAGCTGCCAAATCTAAAAAGTGGCAGGTCCGTGGAGCTCCTCCAACCACATCCAAGGCTGGTTTGCAATCTGTGAGTGCATCAGAGATCTGGAGCACTGTGTTTCTGTGGAGTTAGTGCTGGTTGGGATTTTGGTTTTAGCTGAGAAGCAGTGAAGTCCAAGAGATTTATCCAAAAATCTGTTTAGTAGATTTTATTTAGTGATGAGGATGCCTGTGGCATTTTGTCTTAAAGTCTGCTGTAAATTATAGTGATTTAGACACAAGAGGTGCATGAGCATTGCTCAGCATGAACATTGCTCAGTTCTCCAGCTTTTGTGCTTCATCTTCAGCAGGTATTAGGCTGCTATTAATGAAGTTATCCTAATCAGCAGGGCTTTACTGCCAGTCTTTGCTACATGCCACGTGTTGCTGTTTCAGGTTGCTGGTACAGTTGCTTGAGGTCTTGGCAGAGAGAAGAGTAAAGGAGAACCAGCTGCTGGCAACTGTACTCCTGCCTTGTTCTAGTAAACTATTAGAGGAAAAAATATAGGACCTTGGAATTAGCCTTCTGTGAGGAAATATTTAATTTAACTCCTTACTTTTACAAGTGATGTTTGGTGTCAGACACATAATGGGGATCAAGGCTGGTGAGGGGGACCCTGAGGAGGTGCTGCGCCTGCCTGGTGAGAGCCCTGGAGCGCATGGCAGCACAACACCCAAGCACAGTGCTCAGCCCATCTGGAGGCAGAGTAGAGCAGATTACTGTCAGACAGCTGTGCTTCCCTCCTTTCCTTCTTGTCCCCAGTATTTGTTCCTTTAAAACAGCTCAGGATAAACGACAGCAGTAGACTTACAGTTATTAGGTTGCAAAGTAGTGGATGTGGACTACTTGGTGGTTAGCTTACATTTATACTCTGATCGCAGCTGCCATTTGGGTCAGAGGAGTGTTCCCTTTTGATAGATTGGCTGTGTGCTAGGAAAACTTGTCTTTCCCCAGAGCATCATGTAATTATTTGGTGGTGAAGAGTTGTGCCGCGTTGCTATGGACATGAGGCTCTCCACACCGAGAGCTGCTGTAGTGCTGATATATGTGAGTCTAATCATTCTGTCACTAAGATGTAATATCGA
The DNA here is from genome assembly GCF_014839835.1 of Dryobates pubescens. Taxonomy (NCBI): domain Eukaryota; kingdom Metazoa; phylum Chordata; class Aves; order Piciformes; family Picidae; genus Dryobates; species Dryobates pubescens. Next base: position 1,988,693 of record NC_071629.1, on the reverse strand, counting down.
TACGCCAGGCCAGCGTTTCTATCAGAGGGCCTATTACTTGCCCTCTTAGTTGAGGAGGGGAGGAGGACTGGGATAAGCCAAATTCTGACTGTTGTTTAGCCCAAGAGAGGCTTGGTTGCAAGTGGGTTTAGTTCTGTAACCTTTAGTATCTGCAGGAGGTACCAGAGCTATCTAACAGTGGCATTTTAGAGCAGTGCTGTACACCAGGGGCTGGCTGGCCCTAGGCTGGGAGCTGGGCGCACTTCTGGGGCGCTGCAGCAGGAGCTGGGCTGACTGGCATGGCTGTGCTGTGGCCCCTGTGCTGTGGGATTGAAGTGGGAGGCCTGAGGAGCTGGTGCAAGGTTAGCATTTTCTGTGACAGTCCATAGCAGGGCTGTGTCAGGAGTCCTGGTAACAGCTACAGCACAGAGCTGCTACTCACCTGGAGAATTACTGTGGTTGGAAGGTAAATTGAAAAGGGATGAATTCCTCATGCATCTTGATAATCAGGGCTTATAAAATCCATGTGCAACTGAAGTGAGCTCAGACACCAGGATCTATGGGCAGAGTACTTCTTTGTTGACATCTGAGGAAGTCATCATTCATTCAGAAGGAAACTTTTAAGGTGATCATCATTCCAGGTATATTTTCCTGTTAAGGTAATCACATTTCTCCTAGCAATCAGTTTTGAAAGTTGTCTTATCTCTGCAGGGCAAAAATCCTGCTGGTGAGCATCCCCCGATTGCACTCATAATTATTTCTGATTAAAAGTGCCCTGGCCTGACAGCACCAGGGAAATTAATAGGAGAAGCTTCCTACAAGTTTTAGAAGATGAGCAAAGACATACTCCCTCTTAAAATTATTTAAGCAGGTGCTGTGGGAAGCCATTGCTTTTATAAGGCTCTTCAGATGTTTACAGCAAAACATTTTTTCCCAGTGATTGAATTTTTCAAAGTACTAAAATACCACGGAGAAATATGTTTCCCACCAGCTTTATGGCTCCCTGGATGCATTCTATACAAACCTTGTATCTGCCTGGACACAAACACTCTATTGCAAAAAGATATCTTGCCATTTTAACAAGCTATACTGCTTTGAAAGGATCCACTGCATCACCAGTGGGAACGTCAGCGCCTTAAGAGTAATACTTCTTTAAGGGTACTATTGTATTAAAGCAGACCTCAGTAATTTGTTCCTGACTTACACACCCTTATTTTATTAAAGGTATTTTACATATGTGGAGGAGATTACTACCACTCCTATTTTCTCCACTGCTTGGCTTTAATGGATGGTGAGGAATATAATATTTATTAAGCCTAAGCAGGGGAGGACATAATAGCAGAATTGTCCTTTATAACCTATTTTACACAGCTGTAAAATAAACCCTACTAAAGCAGGTGTAATTACCCAGGAATATCTAGGAAATAGAGTGCTCTGTCTGCTTCAAATGTTTGGAGGACTTAACTGCTGGTTGTACACATACTTTAAGAAATGGAGTGCAGCAGTAACAATATTGATCTTGGGTCAGTACTATTTTTAAATCTCTTAAGAGCTGCAGTGCATTGTGTGCCATAACTGCTGTTAGTAGCAATCATAGCATGTTAACTCTGCTCTCTATATGGTGCTAACTGTGTGAGCCTACAGAAGGGAGACTCCTTACAGAAATAGTTACACTCACAGGAATATTTTTACTCACTAACTTTGAAGAGTTCCTCTGCCTTATTCTGATGACACCCTGCAGCTGACTTCCAGGCTACCAGTCAGTTCTGCTGGTGATCACTAAGCTTTGATGTCAGGGAATACCATCATTCCTTACTGCTCAGTGCTCTATGTCTTTATATTTGCTTATGGCCCGAGAGGGTTTATGCTTCCTACCCAGGGCAGTGAGTGGTGTGATTCCAGCCTGGTTTTGCCTGAGGTTAGGAGCACAGACTTTTCACCCAGCATAAGCACAGCTGATATTTAGATAGCTCCCTGAACTAGGAAGACAGCTGGAGAAAAGCCTTTCCTGGTAGCACATCAGCAGGTTTAGCAGGCAGGTGGAGTTGTTCAGGTGCAAAATGGGGACACAGGCATGTGTGCTGTTCTGGGGAAGTGTGGTCCCACTGGTCACAGCTACCTGGAAGCATTCATACAGTTTTGTGGGGTTTGTGATAGGCAAAAATGGAATCTTCCTAATGAGATCTGTTTCAGATTATTGGTTATATTACCAAGTGCTGCAATCAAGGGAGTGGATGATGAAAATTATTTAAAAGCCTGTTGCATATTTTTATTACAGTGAGTGGGACATGACAGAGCTTTGCCTTAGAGTGGAGGCACAGAGGGCCTTTTGGCGGTACGCAGCTTTGCCTGGCAGTTCTGAAGCTCCAGCTTCAGCCAAGCCTGCCTGTCACAGCACACCTCACCCTGCAGGCAGAGCTGGGGCAGTGGCTTCTGTGGGCAGCTGCCAGCTCATCCTGCCCGTTCTGCAATAAAGACCTGCTGGAAGCTCCCAGACGCAGGTAGCATAGCACTGGGATTGAGATCTTACACTCCCAGCTCGGTGCCCCAGGCACAGCTGAAGCTCATGTGATGGAGCTGAAGGTGATGCTCGCTGGTGGCAGTGGTGTTTGGCCAGGAGCTGGTGGCAGTGCTGCCTGAGGGCAGGGCAGAGCAGGTGTGACATGCACATGGACCGCATGTCTGCGTGCAGGGCACTGCAGCTCTCCAGCCAGCTCTGGCTGCCTGTGCTGGTGGGCTGACAGCTCTGTTAACAGAGCTTGAACACCATCAACCTGTTCCTCTTTGACCTCATCACACCCAGCCTGTGTTTCTTCACTTTTCTCATGCTTAATTTTAGTGTTTATTGTGCTGCTGCTTGGATAGTTTTGGTTTTCTGCTTCTTGTGTGATTTCTTTTCTGGGTGGCAGTCACTGGAATCTGTCTCAAAGGAAAAAAAGGGAAAGATTTTGTAGCAAGGACCTAGTGCAGCCTTGCAAGAAACCGATACTCCAGCAGGACTTGAAAAGCCATCCCTGCCTTCCCCCTTCCTTCCTGATTTCTTCCTCCTGTTGTCCTATTTCTTTATTTTTTTCATAAATGAACATTGTGGAAATGCTTTGGACTGCAGTTATTACATTAATTATCCAAGCTGACATTTTTTCAGTGTGTGAAAGGACAGGGTGGTATGTAAAGTAGATGCACTAAGAACACCTACAGTATGACAACAAGTAGCAGGGTAATTGCTGAAAATGAAGTCTTTTCTGCTATCCCTTCCCTTCAACATCTGTTGCTCCATATGGAGTCATAAATATTTGCAACAAAATAGTTGAAGAAATAATCTCAACATTAATAGGGAGAAGCTGAATCCGCCAAGAAAATCGAAGAATCTTTTTTTTCCCTTTTCTTGGCAAGTTCCTCCCTCCCATCCGCATCTGACAGTTTAAAATCGCAGTAGAAGAATGGGCAGGCTACAGTGAGGCTTCAGAATCGCCACGAAAAACCTCCACCTTTGTGAATGTTAATAGGAGAGTTAGCTGTGAAAAAATGAAGAGCCTCTTGCTATTGGCCACCAGGAGGGTTTTGCTGATTTTGTTTCATTTCTTGCTGCCTTCCTCAGCACAGTGATTTTATTGCTCACCTTTTCTTGAGCAGTTCGCATTTTCACTTTTCTCTGCTTCTCACTCATCGGCGTGAGGAATGACAAGCTACTATGACTAGGTGAAAGTAACCAGTTACTTAAATTGCCACATGGAGAATGCAGATCAGGAGCACTTCAACTGTTGCAGAGATTAAGGAGCAGCTTGAAGCAGAGAGCAACCTTTGATGGTTTGGAATCCAGATTAGCAAAGCCGGCCTGAGGAGCAGCTCACAGTAGAAGGCAGGAGTAATAATCGCAGAGAGAGACTGAAAAGAGTAAATAATGGCTGTGCACAGGGAATACAGTATTCATGGAGGCTTTGTCTGGAGTTAGTAGTAGCCTCTACTGCACTTCAGGTTCTCCACAGTGAACAGAATTTAATCAGGTGACTGTAGTTGTATTTGCTTTCCTTAATCTGTACATGTTGAACTTCAGAGTGAAGCTCCCTGCAGTGTTCTGATGGGTCTCATTTTCATCCTGCAAACCTTGCAGCTCATCTAACTTGAGTCCTGTCTTTCTTTTCCCCCCTCAAGGGTTGAATTCATAAAATATTTTCAGGTGTTTTTACCGTGGGTGCCACGTGACCATCAGTGTATATTGCAAACACTAAGTTATAAATAGGTATAATTTTCTGTGTTATTAATGAGAGCACATTGATGAAAATGTCAAAGCTGTATAATTATGCACCTCTTGATAAAGAGTGCACAGATAAAGGCAATTTGTAAACTGTAATTTCAGTCTTTTCTTAGGCAATTTTCATTTCCCTGAGTTTTGCCTCCTTCTCCTATTCAAACCCTAAGTGCCTGTCTTGCAAGGTCCCTCAAGAAAACAGCCCCCATCATTCCAGAGAACAGATCCCCAGAAGGTGCTGAATGCACTGCTTGCACGCTTTGCTTTCTCTTTTTCTCCTGGTCCACATACTCGGTTTCTCCCGAGACAACACATTGCTCTACGTCCAAGAGGCATGAGCTGTGCTTAAAACAAGGAAAAGATTAAACACTCTTCAGGACAAAATCAACTGAGTTCAGAGTGCATGGAGGAGAGCCAGCTGGGGCAGAAGAGAGTTGCTGTTGCTGTCTCATGATAGTTTCCAAAAGCTTTTGAGGCCACCTGGAAATGCAGAGCTAATGATTAGGTACTGTTTTTAAAGTGAAATGGCTTTCTGGCAACGCTCAGCAGTTAGAAATGCTGTCTGCTATCAAATTGTGTCAGTCACTTGAAGACGAAATAAAGTCTGATTTAAAGCTAGTGCAGTGGATTAATCAGCTGCACCCCGACGGCGTTCATTGACCCTGCTCATTCAGGGACTGTAATTAAGAAAAACAGCAGTGACTGTAGATGTGGCCCCTGAAGCACAAGGTGAAAGCAGTAAATTTCTGTCTGATTGGAGCCAGGTTAGGCAGAGGTGTCTTTTTCTCACTGATGGGCAGAAGTGCTCAGCTCCTGGCAGAGAAGCAATGAGTGAGGGAGAAGGAGGCAGGCAGAGGTGTATGGAGGATTTTCAGAGTTGCTAAGAGCCTGAAGACAAACAGCCCTGCCCTGACACACCTGAGGGGCAAAACCTTTGAAATACACAATGCTGCAGATGACAGGGCTTAATCCTTAGTGTGAAAGAAAAACATTGTACTGGATTCTAGTTCAACAACACAGAAGTTGCCAAGGTTTGAGACTAAAATAAGGAATCTCATGGGTTTGGAAAATGCTCTGTGCAGTGAAGATTTAGAATTTGGTACTGATTCTGTCCATGCTTGGGCACTGCTGCTGTGACATCAGCTTATGGCTGGAAGTGAACTCTTACCACTCTACAGGAGTAAAGGGCTGTAAGACCTTTGGGCAAGTAATGCTATTTCACATGAAAACGTCTTGTTTTCAGAGGTGAGCAGCATGGGCAACCCAGCTGTTGTTGCAAATCCTCTGGTTTATTGTATCAAAAGTAAGAAAGGTCTATCAGAGAATCTGGGCTGTTCTTTTGTAACTACAGACCATTAAATGGAATCCCCAGCGCTCAGATCTGAAGCTCAAAGAATGGTAATTGTGATAAACCATTTTAGGCCTCAGGTTTCTAAGTGGTATGTCACAGGCAAGGAAAAGGAATGACCCAGCTGCCAGCGATGGCCAAACCTGTCGTCTTCATGCTGGCAGCAGGCTCTCTGAGATCAGATGCCTTGGGTAGTACCTGATCAGTAAGAATAAATTGTTACTCTCTTCTCCATATGCCACCTATTTATTTTTGTTCATGAGTTATGCTCTGTAAGCTGCTGGAGGTGACTAATGCTCCAGGGAAAGGTCTGATGTGTCTCTGAAGAAATAACCTGCTCGTCTAACCTAGTGTTAGGCAAGATATCAACTGTAGCTTTACTATTTCTACCTTCTGAGAGGGATGTGACATCTCAGGTGTATGAGACGTGGGTGATGCCTTCTGAAAGCACAGAGACCAGCTGGCAAATGCAGCTGCCTGTTGGTATGGGCCATGCACTGTCACACAGGGAGCACTTCGTGGGTAGCACTTCTTGGTTCTGGTGTTCCCAGTGCTGCATTTAGTCCCTACCTTGATGCTTCATTTCCCAATCCCTATTTCTGCAGCTTATGCAGAAGACAGAGCATGAAACATTTCAGGGTACTGAATGAAGAATGAGAAACTTCCTAGCAGCGTTCCTTGTTCTGTCCCAGGATAATCTCCCACTCACTGGTGGTATTTGCTGTGTACTTCTTCCCTCTGCAATGTAATGCTTGTTTCCATCTGTTCACCTGCACACCAGCTAGAAAGCCTGCACTCCAAAGGGGTTCCTGAATGCCAGTGTGAAGTGTGGCAGGTGTAGCAAAAAAAAGCTTGATAAAAGTAGTACCCACTTTGCTTGACTCAAGAGAAAGGTTGTTTGTGACCTTGGTTAGGTCATAGCTGTCCTAGCTTTATTTCTTGCCTATTCTGTTGTACTGCTTGTGTGAGTGCAGCTTTTAGCGTTTATATTTTTAGTGTTCTTTAAAATGAAAATGCTTCAATCAACATAATTTTTTTCTTCTTCTTCCATTAAAGAGATGCAGTTGATACAATCCGCAGCAAATGCTTCCAACACATGCCACTTCTAATTGCTTTACCAATTATGATTTCTCAAGTCTAGCTAATAAATTCCTGCCTAACTGTACTTACTCAGAATATGGGCAAGATGTAGACACCATTCAGATGTGAAGACCTATTACAAGATTGAAATAGATTTCTAATGCATTTACCATTCATCTTTGCAGAGTGTGATTTCAATCAGAGGAAAAAAAATGATGAATGGTTTGACAGTTTCCACCCATATAGGCTAAAACATAATATGCTGCTTCTAGTTTTCAGCTGTTACAGACTTTAACATGCAATGTGACCTTGGTCTGCAAAGCATGTTTGGTTAGCACAAAAACTTAATCATAAGAAGTCATAAGTAGAATCCTTCTTCTTTACTGCCCTTTTTCTGGGACTTGGAAATTTATTGCTTCTGGGACAGGTAGGATATGAACAATGGGCCAAATAGAGTCCAGGGTTATCTCATCTGTGTGAAAACTGCTGCTGAAAATCGATGTGACCTCTGCTACACTGTCATCCCAATTCCCACCCTCTGTGTCCTATTTGTCTTTTGGTAGAAGCTTAGATCTGTGTGCTGTCTCTATGTGTCTCTCTTGGGCCAGATTATCAAAATGAATCATTGCCTGCATACCTCTTATATTTCTATTTATTTTCCTGGTGTTGACTAGGTCTGATGAAATATGATTCTTTTTGCATTTGATCCTCACTGCAGCAAGCAGCACCTAATTTAGCTGTGTCTATCTCTTTAAAGAAGAGTAATACTATTTTGAAACTTCAATCTGCTGTACAGTAACATTACAAACCGTAGCCCGTGCAGCCTGTCTTCACAGTCAATAGTCATTTTCCTTTCAGCCAATTGAATGTTATTACTTTCATCTCCAAATGGGAGGGATTCCTAGAGATTTTAAAGCAGCTATAGTTTTGTTATGCATACTTCATGTATTACTTTCTTCTTCAAATGCCACTTCTGTTTAGATTTTTTCTGTGACTCCACAGCTTAGGTGTTATTTCTGTGCAACAACCGATCAGTTTCTTTTTAAAACTCTGCTTGTGGGATAAGCTATTCGAGTATGAAAAATGGTGTGTCTGAATCAGCAAGAGCACCGAGCTCAGAACATGCACCAGAGCTGTGTGCTCTTTAAAATGGATCAGTTAAATCACATGAACACAGCTCAGAAATGATAACCACAGAGATGTGTGGAGGTTACTGCCTTTTGTTGTTATCAGTCCTGAGGAATCATTATGGCGATGCTCCACTTAATGAACTCACACAGTGCAAACCAAGTACTCCCTAAACAGAGATTTCAAAGAATGCTGGAGAACTCTTTCCTGCTTCTGTCAGTAGGTGTGTTTTAGAAACACAGCAGAAAGTGCTCAGTGGATGCTGCTGGAGTTTGTAAAAGTGGATAATAGCACTGCTGTGATTTAATTCATGGCTGTCAGATGCTGAGTTGTGTTGGTTTTTTCTAAGTAACGGAGGAGGGAGATGGAGGCCTTTTGAATATGGTATGGACTAATTGTCACTCTGGGCTGTAACGTGCCCAGGACACTTGACAAATGAAACCATCAGCACTGGCTGTGCAGTTGCCTCTCGAAAGCACAGGCATTGTGAACCTGTGGTCAATACATTAGTTGCAAGCTTCAACAAAAGCCATTGCTGAGATGATGCTCTTCATGATTTCTGCAAGTGCAGGGCCAACAGATAGAGACTGGATTAGAGACTCTGCTCCCTGGGAAGACTACACAAACACTTTTTAATATTTCACAGGAATGTGCAGAGTTTGGCTTTGAAGGCTGCTAGGTTTTAATCTGGGTTTTTTCCAGCAATTAACTTGATGGTTAAAATGAATATGTAGGGAATATGGGGATCTGAGAGGAGATATATTTACTAACCCAAAATACGTTTAAATGACCCTGCTAAAAATGTGACTCCATAGGCGAGAGTGCTGATTCATCACCAAATGAAAAGGAGTGTTGAGAAATAACCACTGCTGTTGTTTCTGGATGCACATTCTGACTGCCTGTGCACAGCTTGATCTGTAAGATGATCTATTGGAAACGAGGAGTGAAGGGGAAGCAACCAGGGCCCGATTTTACAGTTTGTAAGAGCTGCATCAATCTCGTCCTGTGCAGTAAATCACAGGAGAGAGGCTGGAGCCGAGGCGCGTCTGTTCCACGGCCGCTCCTCTGACCCCTGCCACCCACCCTGCTCTCTCTAAACCTTGGGCAGAGATCACTCAGCAAGGCACTTTTGGCTGCTGCCTGGGACTAGAAAGGCTGACAGTAGCAAGGTACTTGTTAAGGCGCTGACACTTCACTGACAACATGGAGTTGGTGCTAGCTAAGCAGGAGGGAATGACTCAGTGGAGATCATTTACTGCTGAGTGCGGGAAGGGTAACGTTAGAGGAATAAAGAGCTGTGATACACGTCTTGATTAGAATGTTGTCAAGGTTATAGCCACCAAAACTGCACATCACAGAGAGGCAAACATGATAGAATGAAGAGAGTTCATTCAGGTTTAATGAACTGCATAATGCTGTTGTAATCCTCTGGTATAATTCTGTGGGATTTGAGCTAGAAGGGTCTGTTACAGCTGTGGTACTGTCTTCATGGTACTTGTTATTGTGACTTACCTCAGTGGCAGCCACAGCTGCCCGAAGACTGAAGCAGTGTCAGGTGTGTAATGCACTCGTACTTCGACTTGCAGGTAAACACAGTGCTAGTCTCTAGAAATTACATTGATCTATCTCTCCAATGCTTTCTGATGTTGCTTTTAAACCTATCTTTACAGAAGAGGTCCAAATTGCCATTCCAATAATGAAACCAACCTTAGATAAAGTCCAACTGGCTGGACAGGCCTTGCCTCCTGGATTTCCGGCGCCATTTCTTTTTGCTGATGGTCTTTCATCAGTAGAAACACTATTAACCAACATCCAGGTAAATTATTCTCTCTAGGGCCAGTTGTGATAGCTAAAATGTGTTTCTTTCTCAGTCTCTAAAAACTTTAACTATTTATTTTGTATCTGCAATTCTCATTTCTTTTCTTTAATGTAATGCTTTGGTTTCCCCTATCTGGCATTATTGATCTTGAAAGGGTTTAACACCTTGTCTATTTGACTTAATAGTTGGCAGTCATGGTCATATTAAAATTCACCAGTCTCATTATTTCTCCTTCACTTCTCCCTGCAGTTGACTGAGGTCAGCAATGACATGGCATTCTGTTTGTAATACACCACATCAGCAGGGTGAATTAGCAAAACCTACACTGAATGACTCCCTGCCACCAAATTGCTCATATATAACATCCAGCTGCTTCGAAGGCCCAGTCGTGGTTCAGGTCTCTAGGTTCCTCCCTTTAATTTCTTTTTGTTTTCCTAGAGGGTGTGAAAGAAACAAGTGGATGAATTTTGTCACTGCTGAGACAGAATGGTGTTCTCAGGTCCTACATTTGTCTGTGTTTTAGGGCCTGCTGAAAGTGGCCGTGGACAATGCAAGAGTCCAGGAAAAGCAGATACAACAAGAAAAGAAAGAGTTAAAGATGGAACTTTCTAGAGAGAGAGAACTCAGAGAGAGCTTGGAAAGGCAACTTACAGCTGAGCTGCAAAGCAGAGGTGAGTGAATGAAAAATGAAGTTTAGATATCTATTAAATGTATAACCCTTTGGCATTTCCAGCTGGAGCTGCTGAGGACTCGGAGTTAACTGACATTCATAGCTCGGTGCAATGGCAGCAGTGGCCTAGCACTGGTAATGAAACATTTACATTTAATCAAAACAGAAGGAAGCACACTGCTGCAAGCACACAGAACAGTGACTGAAGGATTATTTCCTGGAGGGCAACTGGCCACAGAGAGCTTTGGCAGGCTGTGTAGAGGAGAGCTGATGGGTGTGATGGCTTTCAGGTGCGTTATTAGCACTCTGCCTCTCTATTCCCAGCCCAAGTTCTTCATTTGACAGCTTTAATTTCTTTGCTGCTCTTCTCCTCCGCAGGATCAGTCTTGCTGTGAGAAAGAGGGTGTGGCTGGAATTTGGGTAGTCAGGTGATTGCTTTTTTTCATTCCAACCCCCGTTTCTGTGGTTTAGGTGCTGGGCAGCTGCTTTTTCTTGTAGAGAATTTTAGTGCAACACAATAGGCAAACTACAAGAAATTGTCTACTCAAGTGCAAGATCTGAAGCTAACTACCCTAGATAACTCCTGTTTATTTTCCTTCCATCAGGAGAGGGAGATACAAGAGCACTCCCCATATGGGGCCTCGGGAGACAAAGCCATGACTGTTGAGAAGCTTTTGATACTAGCAGGCAATTAAGTTGGTAAATGTGAATTTTGCGCTGCGGTGCTGCAAAGGAGGCAGCCTTCCTTTGAAAATTCAAATCTGCATCTGAAGGAGAGGAAGAGCACTTTCTGTGCCAAAAGCTGCTTCTAGATTACATCCATGAAATCAGGAAGATAAAACTAGATAAGACTAAAAATGTAGCTGCCAAGTGCAATCTTCCAGTGCATTCTGAACTGAAATCAGCTGTGTAGAGCGGAGGTGTCTGTGGCACCAGAGGCACCAAAGACGGGCATGGCCAAGCGGAGCTGGGAAGGGCCGGTAAATGCTGCTGAAGTTGTTACGATGCTGTGGGTGTTGCACTACCCCAGACGGGTGTGGGTGAGAGGCTGCATTTCCACAACCCAAAACTTACCTCTCTGTGAGCAGACAGCACACACCACACAGCCTGCGTCACAGAGGCAACAAAACCTTAACGCCACTTGCAGGCTTTGTTGGCTGCTGGCTCCAAAGAGCAGTTCACCAATGATCAGTATCCTCAGGGCCGTCCTTCAGGTCATGGCCACATGCACACCTTTACTATTACAGAAAGTCAGAGAGAGGCTTCTCCACACGGGCTGCTCATTTGCTCAAGTTACATTGTAGAGATCACATCTTGGCATTCAGAGCCCACTTTGATCGTTGCTCTGGCAAACGTTGCTAATGTGTGTTGATCTCTAAGGTCTTTTCCAACCTGGTCTGGTCTAGTCTATTCTATAGCTGTATTTTGCAGTGCCTTTGCTTTGTTTGCTTCTCCTGTTATGTTGGATGCCTGTGAATTTCAAGTTTTAAAATGGCAGGAAAAAAATCTGGGAAAACCCACAGTAGGTCATTCTGTGACCCCTGGACTCTGACTGAATTTTACTGACCTGTCTGGATTTCTCAATGCTCCAGTCAGAGGATTCAGAAAAGGAGACCATTGCATGGGAAATCTCTGAGAGACTGATAAATTCTGAGTGGCAAAATGGGATCTGCAGAATCCAACTTTAGCCTGCTCATCCTCCATCCATGGAGTGGTGAGGGAAGACCATAACCAGTGTGTTTGGATTGTTATCACAGATCTGGAGGAGGAGGGGGCGATAAAATTCTCAGCATGTAGGGGAAAGGTTAGAATGCAGTGTGAGAGATTTAATTTTGAGGATGCACATTGGTGCTGTTGCTAGAGATTAGTTGAAGCCAATGACCTGCTCCACCAGACTCTGTGGAACTGTGGCTGGAATTCATTCCACATTGGTGAAGATTGTGTAGCGTGCACCACAGGCTGGCTCCCGGGAGACTGAAACTCAGCTCTTCCAGGTTGAGAATAAGCTTTAAGATCTTCAACCAGGTCTAAAGCCCTTGCAGATTGTTCATTGTTTTGCTACAGGACATGCCTTGGAGTGAGTCTGTGCTTTGTTTAGGCCAGATTCATGCCAGATTGTAGATGCTTTCCTGGCACCAGAGCTGGGCCATTGAACATGAGCTCCTTTACCGTCTCCATCATACATTGACCATGCTCTAACAGCCATTGTTACTGTCCCTTTACATTTCAGCAACAATTCAGAAACGCTTGAAGAAAGAAAAAAAGGCAAAGAGAAAATTGCAGGAAGCTTTGGAATTTGAATCCAAGAGAAGAGAACAAGTGGAACAGGCGCTGAAACAGGCCACATCAGGTGACGGTCTCAGGATGTTAAATGGTAATGTCTTAGTTGGCCTTTCACAGTTTAGCCTAAAATCATGTTTAACTGAGGGGAAAAATGTGTGATGCACAAAGTAAATTCCAGAATAAAAACCCCACAGTCCTTTCCTGAAATAATTAGAAAGCTATTCCAGGCCATGTGCTCTGGGTCATGAATTAAAAAAAAGAATGCTGCAAGTGGAGAAACAGAGAGAGAGAGAGCAGCTTACACAGGCATGACAAGAGATGCTGAATACATTACCAGAGAAATCTGTTACAGTGCCAGCTAAGACAATGTGAAATTTGGTTCCTGTAAGGTTCTCTGAACTCTTCTCTCCCAGCAGATTCATTTTTAGAACTGCTGAGCAACATTTCAAAAGCTGCCTGGCTGAAGTTTGCTCAGCCTTAGGACCTATTACATTTGTTTAATCTGTATGAGCTGCTGAGGTTCTGAATGGTTCCCAGATATGCCTGTGAAACAAAAGTAAATCAGTTAATCTCCTCAAAAGGATGATGATGGTTTGGGTGGTGGGAGGACTTGCCTTTCCTGCTTAATGTGATTGTGGCCAAAGTGTAAAGCTTGGGTTTGACTTTTTAAGATTGAACCTAGTTGAGCTTAGTTTCAGGGTCTGTAGCTAGCATTTAGCCTCTGCATCTCTACCCCAAAGTCTCTGCAGAGGCTCATGAGTCACACTCGGGCTCAGCTGCCTTTGGATGTCCTGTAGTCTTCATGTGCTGCCTGCTTTGGGCCCTGCTGGCAACTGAGCCATCGTGACACAAGCAAACTGCAAAACCTGCCTGACCCGCTGAGTAAAAATGATGAGTTTAGCTTGTCTGGAGCTCTCAGTGGTGAGGACTACCCAGACTGTTTTTTAAAGTTAGGGCAGGCCTGTCTGTGTGAACTGCCATTGCTCCACTCAGCAGTGGACTGTGAGCTGTGATTTATCTGGAGCACCTATGAGACATAAACTCTGTAAGTAGGAGAGCAACATCTTTCAGAGGTATTCTCATCTGCTGGGTTTTATAGTCCAGCATATCACTGTAACCAGGAGCTGGCTAGCTCTGCTGATGCTCTGACAGTGAGCAGTGATGATTCAGGCATGGATATACAGCTTGCAGTTCCACTGTCACGAGGGACAGTGACCCAAGGGCAGAATGGGTGGATTGAGCCAGCAGAAGGCTTTTCCACCACCTCCACCGGGTCAGAAAAATGCCCACATGTGATGCTGCAGGCACAGGCAGCTCCTAGAGAGGAATGTCAGAGTAAACCTGAAATCCTGAGGTCCTGCACCCAGGTCCTGCCATTTCTGATATGCCCCAGCCACTGGGACACAGTTAGGAGCACTCAGCAGTTCTGGAAACCACAAATTAAAGGGAAGCAGCACACCAGCAATGTGATTAACAGAGCTCTGCATCTGCTGCTGTGGGCCTGCCTGCTAACCATTTGATTTGCAGGCACACTCAGGTAGTCATATATATGTTAGTGCCTGCAAGAAGCTGATATTTACATGCTAATCTGATTGCACATGCAAATCAGGTAGCTCATTAGCATCTTAATCCACAATTTAATTGCAGGTACAATTTTATGACAACAAAATGTGAGAGGCTATTCTGAATAGCTTTAATTCCACTCTGAGGCTGTGTCTCGTTGAACAGATGCTGTTATTAGTTACAGATGACTTTGTCATTTTACCTATGGACAGCATGGACTCTGGAAGGGCTGAAAAGAAAGAGCCCTTTTAGATCAATGGAGCAGTGCCCTCAGCTTTCCTTCAGAACTGGAATCTGAATAAGAGAAATCCTGTGGCAGAGCAGTCACTTGGCGTTTGATAAGGAAAAAATGTATCCATGAAAATACTGCTTAATTGATCATAAATATTTGTAGGGCTCTGCCAGCACAGATCACAGCTATTTACTTTACACATTACTTGCATTACTCTTCTGTCCATGGCCTGTATTCAATGGGCTGCCCTGCTTTGACATAAGAGTTTGGTTAGGCTGCAGGGTGACTTACACGATAAAAACCAGCACTCCAACTCCAGCGGCCTGAGAAGCAGCAGAGCAGTTGTTCACTAGGTGAGAGAGTCTAGAGCAGGCTCCTGTGCAGAGAAACTCCAAAACCATACCTACAGCTCCCTCTCAGGTGTGGGGCTTTTCTTGCTGTAATCTCCAAGTGCTGTATTCTAAGGCAAACAGATGTTTCTCCAGGATCTGGAGTGCCGTGGATTCAAATCACATGCTAATCCTTGCTGGCACAAGGCATCTGTTACCACAGCACCCTGAAGGACTCTGCATACAGAGATATTATCAATGTGAGATTACATAGTTCAAAAGTGCACATCTCTAGGAGCTTTTCCCAACTTGGAAACAAGAGTCCAGTCCCTTTTGGAAAGGTCTCCTCAGCAATCTGGAGGTGTTTCAGACCCCATCAGCTGTAGTCATGGTTTGGGTGATGCCTTGTGGCTCACGACATCCTGAGCTGAGCCTTCAGTGCAGTTTGCAGAGCCCCTACCTGTAACACACACTGCTGCCAACTGATGCACACACCTGGGCTGGCAGTGCCTGTACTCTTCGGTGCTTTGCAGGTGCGTGGCTTGGAGAGTCAATGTTGTTAATGCTGTCACAGTTTGATTGCAACTTTTCCTTTGCATATGTCAGATGCCCTCACTCTCCCAGAGGATTTTGCAGACACAATCATCTCATGTGTTGGTTGTTATCTGATTGCCAGGCAAATGTGAGGCACGTTAAAAATAATTCACTGTGAGAGCAGTAATGTTTGCACATCTTGGCTACAATTTACTACTGCAAATTCTAGGAAGACCAAATGTTTTATACGAGACCTTGCAGCTTGGAGATCACCCTTGCTTGCTATAAATATTTTTCTAAGGATGCATGAGAGAAGGACAAAGGGGACTGCATTAATCTTCAGTGTCACATCTTGCAGATGCTGGAATCCCAGAGATGGAAATAGAACACAACGGAACCCAACACGACAGTGCAGCAATGCAAGGTGCAGTATGTACCACATCCCATCACCTAGCTTGGCACTCTTAAAAAGTGCATGAAATGCAGAAGAGTTGTTGCCTCTATTTTCTTACTGCTTCATTTGGTTTTCATGTTCAGTGCTTTTGAAAGACCAGAAATTAAACTTGTTTCAGTTGAGATGCAGGAAACTCTTGTTCAGCTCTCAGAGCTCTGTGCCTCGTGCAATAGTGATTTTACAGAGGATGCATCTTGCTAGGATATTTCACCTCTCACCCTTACCTGCCTATCATGACCAGAGGTGTTTTCAGAGAACACACAGAGTGTAGGTGGAGAAGGGAAGTCATGTTCATGTTAGAAGCAGTTACACAGTGCTGTTCTCAGTGACTGCTTGCAAACAAGAACATCAGTGTGTTGTCTCGGTGCTTCCCAAAGGATAATAAGCACATTCTGGCTCGAGGCCTGGGAAGGGAGTGATGTGACCATTGTCTAGGGGAGCTGAAAGGTTATCATCTCCAGTGCCTGTTTGAGATGCACAGAAAACCTGTAATCACTTGTGATAACATTTGGTTTGAGCAATGTGAAAACAGTAATTCTCTGAGTTTGGAGAAGGTCCAGGTTTGTAGTATAGTTGTTCTGTAAAACAAACCTTTTTCTCCTTTCAGTCCTGTGCCATGTTCATGACACCATTCAGTTCTGCACTGGCTGGAGGCAGCTGCCTGTTCCCATATAACTGCTGCTGCTTAGAGCCCTTCCATCCTTTCTACTGAATGGTGTAATAGTCAGGTGCCAAAAGAACCTGTCTGGTAACTCAGGACCCTTCGGCAGAGCTGGCAGAGGGCCTGCAGGACAGCTTTAGGTACAAACATCACTTGGAGCATTTCTCAACTGTTCAAGGCTTGACTTTGCATACCTCTGGTAGGCATCTGTCATCCATCTGTTATCTGTACACAAAAGCTTTCACATACTTTTGGTGCTGTCTCTTTCTGTGATTTTAGATTTGTATGCTCTGCATTACAAAGACTCACAGCTTGATCACACTGCAGGTGTATGCACACACAACATGGTGGGGGGTGGAGACACACAACATGGTGGGGGGTGGAGACACACAACATGGTGGGGGATGGAGACACACAACATGGTGGGGGGTGGAGACACACAACATGGTGGGGGGTGGAGACACACATGAGCAGAGTTGTGCTGCCAATACTGCACCACCAAAATACTGGATAGGCACCTGGGACACGTGTTGAAATTTCCTGACCTCTCTGATCTATTTATGATACCTGCTGAGTGCTCAGTGCTCTCCCAGAAAGATTCTGAGGTCTGGAAAGAACCTGGTAAAAAAAGGAAGTTAACTTCAGTTTTCAATTGAAGAATAGAAGTTACAGTTAGCTCAATTGGCTCCCACCAAGAATGATTATAAAGAGCTGTGGGAAAAGTGATGCATAGCCACTTCCAACAACCCTCTGCTTGCTGGAAAGAATTAAGAGAACTTTCTGACACTTCCTGTAGTCTGCTGCCACACCAGAAAACCTTGTGATTTTATGATTTGCATTTCCAGTTAGGTTTTGGTGGTGGTGTTTGGTTTTTCCATCTGATTCCAACCACAGCATTGCTTAGTTTCAAGAGGTTTTGGATGGTGTTGGTTTTGTTCAAGTTAAAAGCCTGAGCAAAGAGAGATCTGGAGCTCCACTGTGTTCAGTATCCCTGAGCTTGCTGCTCCTCTGTGTAAGCAAAGCATGACTTGTGCAGTAGGAGCTGTAAACCTGTCCTGTCCTGCTCGGTGGCAAAGCATCTCTTGTCCTCACCACAGCAATGAATGACTCCTGTGCTGGTTCCAGTGTGGTAATCCCCTTCGCATGGACACATGCCATGAGTTTAGCCAGGCACTCCCAGCTGATAAAAAGGCTTCTGGAGAGCTCTCTGGAGAGCTTGTTCAGATTTCAAAGTGTTCCTGTCCTATAGCACCATCGCTTCCATTTTTATTTGTGCTGATACTGTAATATCTTTCTGATTCTTTTCCTTTGAGAGCAGTTCTTGCACTCGACAGCTACTCTTGCCCTGCTGTCTCTAGCAATTGGAGCACACTCCTTCATTGCCCCCTTCATTTGCTGCCTTTGTTTTTTGCACCCTGGGAAGAGGAAGGGTCAAAACACGTGTCCCTAATACCAAGCTGTTTGCAAGCTTCCAAAATCTCTCTCTACTGCACAGAAAAAAAAGCTTCAGCATCAATGCAGACCTTTCTTTTTCTGTTGTCAATAGCTCTGCTAGACAGAAATCTATCATTCACACAGTGCCTTCCCTTTGAAATTCAATTAGTTTCACTGCCACTACCTCCTTAAGAGGGTTTAAAGGCAATTTACAAAAATACTGCAGGGCCACCCTTCACAGTCATTAAGTCAGATCATATTTTATGCTTATTTCTTTAAATTATTTTATTAACACAAGCTGTTCATATACTGGGATTCTGATCTGCATTATAAATCTTTCCTGTTCAGTTGACTTCTTTTCTCTCTGCTTTGTCTATTAATTGAATGGAAATTCTGTGCAGCCTTGGAACTTCTGTGAACTCTACGGTCCAGTACCTTCACCCTCTGCACACCTGATCTTCTGGCCCAGCACAGCTTGATCCACCAGAAGCTTTTAGCTGACAACATAGAAAGCAGATAGTTGCTGTACTCCCAGAGCCCTCTGCACAGCTGAGTGGCACAGGAGAAGGTGCTGCGTGCACACGGATCCCCTTCTGGTCTTGCTTCCATAACTCACTTGTGGGCCAGCCAGATAGTGCATCAAGCATTTCATCAGCCAATCTCCGTTTCACATAAAATAAACATACTGGGTGTCATTAAGTGCACCTTCAGATCAATGATTTTTGCAAATGACATTCAAGTACCATTGGAGTGGTGCATTTTTGCTGATAAAAGCAAATTAAATTAGCACAACTACAAGTGTGCTGATAAAAACCAAGCCCGAACAGCAGCACCATTAGCTAACAAAGTAATATTTTCTCTTTACTGCTTTCTGCCATTTAGTTATTATCCTATTGGAAATCTAATTATAATCCTTTTACTCCCTAGTCAAACTTCACAGTTTTTGCAAGCTTAGCACTGACAAGTGATTTCATTACATTTGATTGCCTGTGCCCAGATTGACTTAACTTCACTCCGAGACCTAAAAGCCCTCTCAGTTTCTCAGATTCCCTGTTTGCACATTACAGCAACAGCTCCTTTAATTAATTAGCATGAACAGCAGTAACATGAACTGCTGAACAGAAAATAACATCATTTTATGAGCACAGGGAGACTTCTCCTTTTGCATGTTTATACCTTAGTTAACTTTTGTATTACTATATTTCATTGTTAGGGGATATTGGAACAATCAGCAGAGCAATGTTATCTTAAAATTTTTAAAGATAGAGCTTACCATAAGACTTGATGGTAACAGTTTGCAACAAATGGAAGACTCTTGAGTTGCAAGGAGGAAGCAGCAGCCTAGGCAGGTGGACTTTCCTGAGGAGAAAACATGGTTCAGAGGAAACAAGCTGCTGGCTGCCTGCAACAGGAGGCTGGCCCAGGGCTGCTGCTGCTGCTTTTGTTTGTGAAAGAACCTGGCAGAGATTTAGCACAAAAACTTTCAGTGACCACAAACAGCTTTTTCTTCTTATCCATTTGCCAAAGGGGAAGGGCTGCTGCAGTTTGGAGCATCTTCTGGTTCTCATTATTCAGAACACTGGACTGTGTTTTTCCAATATTCTGATATAAGCCCAGCCTGTGGTGAAAAGAGTGGAAGTGTGGGACAGGAAAGAGAGGGGTGGTGTTTTTAAGAGACTTAACTCATTTGTTACCGTATCAAATTATACCTACACATGCTGCAGGCCACTGCCAGCCACTCCATGGAACTTCAGAACACACTGCAGTAAGGACAAATCCACATTTTTCAGTTGCAGTGCTATTGTCTTGGACTTTCTTGCACAGAAAAAAAACCCAACCAACAAACATGCAAGCACTTACAGATTTATGTAAGAAATTACCAGAACCTTGGGATTAGAGACCCTTGAGATTAAACAGAGGCCTGGTACTTCCTTGGGAGCAAGCTCTTTGTTATCTTCTTCCTTTCAGTCTTATGCCTTTTCTCTGTCCTCCTGTCCAAGCCATGCTCTCTCTCCTGCTCTGGATGCTCTGGATTATTAATCCCCCAGTATTTCCCTTGTGCTGTGCCATATAGCAGTGTTTCTAGAAACACTCCTCTGAGGTTTGTGTGCAATCACCGGGCTGGCACAGCCCTGTGGACTCTGAAAGCCCTCTCATTACCTGCTGACACTGAGAAGAGGCCTCTCCAGTAACTGGCCATGAGCTTACTGCCTTGGCTGACTCAGGGCTCACCTGCTCACCTGCACAAATGCAGGCTGTCCTGCTGATCTTGGTCCCAGTGTTATTTCTGCTTCTGGTATGCAGCATTGTTCCCAGGATCGCTCTGTAGGCACCTATGAGGGAGGAGACTGAGAGTTTGTGAAACAACAGGTGGGTAAAAGTTTCCCCAGCAGGCTGAGTGTGAAGGTCTGTACCTTTCTACTCTTACAATGGCCTAAACCATTTATCCAATAATTCAGTGTCAGTGGGCTTGACTGTTTCCTAAGCAGGAACCACTGTTATCTCCCTGTCTGCTGAAACTGACAGTGGCAATCCAGCATCTGCAGAGTTTGTATTCAGGGAGCACAGCCCTGCCCTTGGCTGCTGTGACTTGTTAGAAATCCAATTTTCTGCACAAGTTTCTAATGTGGATGTGGAAATACTTGACAAAGCACACTCAGTAGACCAAAGCACAAGTCAGGGAGAAACCAAAAAGCTACAGCACCATGAGTGGGCAGCACTGAAGGTTGGGGTGTCCCAGTCCTGCCTGTTGTGGGAGTGGGACCTACAGGGAGAGGTCTGAGCCCATCCCCCTGGAAGGAGACTCATAGCCTGTCTTAGACACCAGAGGCTGCACATCTTCAGGGGTGGAAGAGAGGCAAGAGAAAAGAGTGAGGGATTAAAAGACAGCAATCAAACTTCATTAGCACTGCTGCTGTCAGAAGCAGCATTTATTGTCCCCATTCTTCTGAGTCTAGAGGGCACTATGCCCTGTTCATGGTGTGTTTTTTGTTTTCTCTTTCACTGCTCAGTTTGGAAAATATTTACAGGTAAATGAAAGGGAAAGGTGTTGCTGGACAATGAATAAACAGGCCAAGAGTCGGTGCTGCTGACTGTTGTCACTCAGCCTGTGTCCAGCTCTCTCGTGCTATCCTGTGAGTCCCTCAAGCAGGAGTTGTAAAAAGCCTCTGAGAGCATGCAGGTTTAGCTCCTGGCTAAACCATTTCTCTGACCACAGAGACAGAGCCACATCTTGGCTCTATTCAACCTTTATTTTAGGAGCTCTTCCAACTCCTTCATCTAAATGGGCAAGGAGAGATGTTTGGTTTCAGCTCTGCTGACCAGAGTGTGACCTGTAGTGCAGGAATTTTTTAAATTGCAGGACTACTCACAGTTACTGATACAACAAATTTAGCCTGGCTTTCCCATTGTGTAGCAGAGCCCAGATTTCCTTTCTCCCCCAGTTTAGTGTGCAAGCATTACCTGGACATCCCCACGCAGCGGCTGTGCTGGTTCACCCGAGGCTGCGTCGCGTCGCTCCCCTTCCTGGGCTGGGTGTGCCAGCAGCATTCCTGGGGGTCACACATGGACGTTTGGGGGTAAAGTACTTGAATGGAAATACAGCTGAGTTTCTGACTTAAAGATACTCCAAAGAGAGGCTCACAAAGGTTCCAGGAAATTGAGAGACGTTCAACACACTGACAAAAAGAAAACAGAAAAAAAAGGTGACTGAAGTTGCAGAGGACAACTGCTGCTTCTGGAGCTGCCCTTTGCACACACTGAAATCCTGAAAGAAAAAGACAAGCAATGATACTGTGCTGAAAGAGAATCAGGCAGTGAACGTACACCATGGACTAAGGGCTCAGGCAGACAAACACCATCCTGAGGGAAAACTGCAATTATTATCCCAGGCTGTGGCTCACAGAAGCTGTGAGATCTTTACTTGTCTTAAACATTGTGAAGGGGGGGTGGGGGGGGAAGGAATCCTTTCTAAATGTCTTGCTTATTAAGCCAGTCATGCATTTCACTGTAGGCTGTAAAGCAGTATAACATGCACAGGGGGCTCATAAGCATATTTTAGTGTTAGGGAATATCATTTATACAGTTTTTATATTGTCAATATTACCCCTAGAGAATGAGATTATGCTTTAAACTACTGTAAATCTAGGCTTTTGCTCACCTTTGTATAATTTCATTTTTTAATAGAATGAAGCCCACATAAATGAATATTTGATTAAGGGATAAACCTAATAAAAGAACACATTTATAGCAGGCAGATTTATTCAGATCTTTGCTGTGGAATACAGTAAAATGCTGTAAAACGCTCTGTGGCTTGCAGTCAGCTGCGCTGGGGGGCTGGAGAATGCTCTTCAGGAAGATGGATTTGACAGCGTGGCTTTGTCTTTGGTGTCTGAGTGCTAGCACAGATGCTCCAAACACTTTAATTCCTCATAGGTGGTTGCTGCGTGACGTTGTTAATGCCATGGAGTTCGGTTTATGGCACAGCAACAACAAAAAAAAGGTGTGCTAATTTCTGGAGACTAATGAGAGCTTTATAAAAATGGAAATATTTAACTACACACTTCCTGTTCACTGGTCAGTAATAGCTCCTGGGTGGCTGCACTGTGCTTGAGCTTTGGCATTTACTTCCTCTATTTTACAGGTATTCCAGATACCTCTCTTGAACTTCCCTTGAGAAATAAAGGGAATAGGAAGGAAAAATGAATCTTATTTCAAAGCTGACAGTCACTCCATCAGCCTGCAGTGCCCTCAGTGACCACCTCTTACCTTGGCTTGAAAAAACACTTTTTAAAATACCAAGAATTTAAAAAGCTTAAGGTTACTGATCCTTACTGATCCCATTTTTGATAAATAGCTCATCTCTTGAATGCTCAGCAGGATTGCTCCCCTCCTTTTGCAGAGTCCCTGTCACCAAGTGCAGCTCCTTCAGCACACAGTACCTGCTCCTTCCTGTGCTGCTGCCTCCCTCTGTACAGACGCCGAGCAGCAAACCTACCAGAGGTGCCAGTGACACCCAGTAGCCAATTAGAGAGCAAGTCATGGGCCTCCTTTCTGCTGGCTCCCATTGATATTACACAGACTGAGTCACCCAGCACTTCTGTGAGCCCCCTCTGGTGCGGGGCAGTCGGGTGGGCATTGGGTGCCCAGGGCCTGTGCTGCCGTGGCTGGTCCGTGCAGAGCGCAGACCCGCTGTGTTGCTGCCTCACAGGAGCACAACTGCAGCCTTCTGCAGCAACTATGAAGACTATTCCTAGGATTTTCTGAGGGCAGCCAAGCCTGCAGACTCTAGCAGTGGCTACCTTTTCCAGAAGGACCAGTTTCCATAGGCAGCCTGCAAGTAGAAGAAGCCATGTGCAACTTTGTACTAATCAGAAGGCGAAAAAGGAAAACCAGTTCAGTGTCTGCACTTCTGCTCACCCCCTAAAGAGGCTTTAGCATCTGTAGGACAGTAAGGTTCATCAGCCAAAGGGGTGAAGCTGATTTTAGTCTCCCCTTTGGAGGTTCCCATGCTCCCTGCTGTTCCTCCAGGACGTTATGTTCCTGGCTTTTCTGATCTTTATTCATGTTTACATCCAAAATACATATTAAATCATCTCTGTTTGGAGAGTCTGAGCCTCCCTAAAACCATGAAACATTCAATTACTAATTAGCTGTTTCCTGTTCCTAATGAAGTGAACATGTCGGATTTGGATTAAAATTCAGCTACCACTCTCCTCTGTTTATGGTTCCAGATGTTTTTGTTTTATCTAGGAGGTTACTTTGACAGCTACTGCTAAATGATAAATCACTCATATTATAGCTGAAATGCATTTTGAAATTGAAATGTGGCAAACTTGGAGATGGCTCCAAGGAGCGGTGTCAGTTGGCAGGTCAATACTTGTTCCTTCCTTACAAGTGTTCGGTATTGGCATATGCAAAGCAGGAGCGGGGAGATGTCAACGTTATACAAAATGCTTCTCAGTATTATCATTTTGCTATCATCTTCCAGATCAGAATGTGTGGGCTTAGCTGCCTGCAGCCCTGAGTCACTGGATAACGAAGGAGAATATGGAATATGGACTCTTGTTAGCTTTTGTTCCTGTGGGCATTTTAGTTAGTCATGTATTTTTGTTGTTGTTGATCTCTGGGTTTGAAGTTGCTTAATGTGAACAATCACAAGCAGCAGTATGTTTGTGAAGGCATTCAATGGCTTCCTGCTTCTTTCCATAGAGAAAGAAAAATAATCTTTAATGCAGTGTGGCTGTTCCTGAATGAAAGAACTCATTTCCAAGAACAGACACTGATTTCCTGCTGTTGCATGTTTGACTGCAGTGCAATGCAGTGCAATGCAGTGCCGGTTTAACGCCGCCACTGGCAGGCTCTGTGCATGCAGTCACGGTCAGTTCCTGGGCCCATCTTACAGAGGCATGCAGTACAACAAAAGATAAAAAACAAGGAGGAAAGTGGGTGTTTAGTTAAAAGCAAATGCCAGTTAAAAGTGTTTACAGCCTCTGCACAGCAGATGCTGGCTGGCAGGCACCGTTAGGGACAAGACTGGTGGGTGTTTAGCCCAGCCCCAGGTGTCCCACTGTGTTGGAAGGTGGTCAGTGTGCTGGGACCAGTACATTCCTCTGCATAATGTTCACCTCTCGAGGGCTTTGTCATCAGGGGCCTCTTTTTCCCCATATAAAATGTCCTCACACGATGGATAGTTTAGATCTCTCCTAGATCTGATCATTTGGCTCGAGGAAAACAAAAAAGCCCACAAACTAGTAAGGAAATGCACCTAAGCTTCGATTAATTATAAACCTATGCAGCTGACCTTTCCCCCCCCTCTTTTTCCCCCTCTAGAAAACAGAACATACATCAAACCCACCATCATGTACTGAAGGGAACACATAATGGCTGAGAAATGTACAATGACCACTATTTGAAGACTTCTGTAGTTCCTGACAAACGACCCTTCCAACCTTTGATGCCTTCAGTACTGTGTGAAGAGGAGGATTTGTAGCATGAAACTTGAAGGACGATTCCAAGCAGTTCACTGCTGCAGCACCGCAAACTGCCGCGCTAGGGAACCCCGAGACTTTGGACAAGCTTACCGTACCAAACCAAGCCTCTTGCAACAGATCATTTCTAGGTCCCCAGAGATAGGAAGGAGTTTTAGTATTTTTAAGCACATTGCAGGAATTCTTCCCCTCCCCCCGCCCCGGCCCCTGCCCAAAAGACCTTCTTTTTGTTTGGTTTTCTAAGGAGGTAGCTATTACTGTACGGCAATGGCACAATGATTTGAAGCCCCCGAGGCCCTGACTGGCTGTCCATCATACCAGCCCAGTCCACCACTGAAACTGTTCACGATGGAGCTGTTTCGATTGTGTTTATAAATTAAGCTTTGTTTACTGAAGCAGATACTCAATATATTTACGTTTTAAAGAAGAAATGTGTGTACATTTTTTAAAAGAATGATGTAAAAATTGTCCTTTCCTTAGCTGACCAACTCAGAAGTGTGAGCTGACCCCTGACAGCTGACGGCACACCAGGATTCCAATCGATGCTTTTTTTTTATGCTCAGCTTGGCTTTTGGTCTTTTAAGATGAAAACAAAATGAATATGCAGTAGTGTTAGGTAATGGAAACTTTTCGGTCTGGTTTCTCTGTTGTACCATATTAAGTTAAAGTACACATTCTTTGTTAAAGATGTTCTTGCTAAAATACAGTATTAAACATTTTTTTGTTTGACTTTGGAAATCTTTTTTTTTTTTTTTTAATGATTATTATTTCTGTTTGGGACTGTGAATTCCCACAGCTGCTGTACTGCTGCAAAACAATACTTTGCACTACTGAAAATACTTGAAGAACTGACTTAATAAAGAGGGTGGGTTGGTATTAAACATTTTCCTAATGATTTTATATTCCAAATTGTGAGCTGTGCAAGTCAGACCTTCCTTTCTCAACACAGGTGGCCAAACGCTGGTCTGAGGCAAGTGGAATTCAGTCATCACCTGCTGATGCTTTGCTTTCAGTCGTGGGTCAGAGGCACGACGCTTACGCGCTTACAAACTCAGACATCCTTATGTTTACACACACAGACTCTGAATTAACTCACTTAAAAGCAAAAAACCCTTAAACAGCTCTGTGGGGAGTACCTGCCCTGTGACTCTGTGTGATACCAACAGTATTTGCTGCCTCACAGTGTGCTTTGTAACAGCAGAGTAGGATCACCTGGGTTCTCATTCCTAACATCTTTTAGCTTACCCAGGTGTCAGTTCAAGGCATGTTGGCCTCTGTTTTACAGGTGATCAGACTAATCATCAGAACAGTCTCACAGTGCACAAACAGGGTTTACTCCACTTGGTTTTCATAGCAAGAGCTGTGATCACTGCATTCATCACACTGCCACTGATCAAGCAATCAAAGAGGGAATGATCCAAAGAAACAGGACACCAGGAACTGCCAAGTCCTCCTGCACCTTCCACGAAAGCTGGTGTGTCAGTAAACACTGCAGCACCTGAATGGAAACTCTGCCCTGGGCTATTCATTCATTTTAGTTGTCATGCCATTGGGATTGTGCAGTGAGGGTTGGACCTTTGTTCCAAATCTTGTAAAAAGGACTGGAAGCAGCCCTTGGGCTGGTGCCTCATTGTGACTGACCCAGCACTGGTGTCACTGCTGTCTGGTGCAGATTTTGGAGTCATCTGTGGTGAGGTACTCCATGTCAGGCATTTTAGAGACTAAAGTAACAGAATATTACAGGCTGTGCAATTGCAGTATTTTTGCAGTTTCTTTAGTCTCCTATTTTAGGGTTCCCCTCCTCAGTGGCTGATCTACATTTCTTAAGGCTACACTGATAGTAGGCTGATGAGCAGATCATTGATTTCTAACTATTCCCAGAATAGTTTTAAATGTCAAAGTACTGGCAAAGGAGATTTAGGAAACTGATAAACTTCAGAGACAGCTTTGTTAAGTCTTTACTGTGTAGCTCCTGATGAATAGACAATCCAAGACTCTGAGGTTTTTATGTGTCAGCTTGGAAGTGATACTTTCTGTTGGAGAAATGCAGGAAAGCAACAGATTTGGCTAACTGTAACCAGGCCAGAGGCACACCTTGCAGCACTGGTTTCCCAGGACATCCTTTGCCCACCCAACACACAGCAAGCTCTGACACTGCATGTGAGGTTTTGCCCTCTGTGCAGTGTAAAACTCCTCAGTAAGGTTTTGTCTAGTTCCAGGCACTGCAGCTGAGGATGCAAGGCAAAAGAAGGAAGAAATGGCCTTCATGTCATATTTGCTAAGTCTCTGCTGATCTTGTCATTCCAAAGCAGAGGACATGGGATTGTTTACTCAGCAAAGACAAGACTAAGGGAAGAATGAACAGGTTTTTGTATCTGAAGGTAAGCTATGAAGAGCAGGAAAGTAACTTACCTTGTGCTGTGTAATTCCACGTGTGCTGGTTTCAGAGCTGCAGGACCCCATGAGCTCGTTCCTGCCGGGTGGCACAGCCCTGCAACCACAGACAATGGTGAGGTTTTTAACCTTCTCAAGGACACTATTTCACACTCAGCTACAGTTATCAGATTCCTTGTTGAGGAACTTTATGATGCCTTTTAAGCAGTGGAACACTCTCAGTAGGACTGTTGGAGAACTCAGACCCTCCAGCCCAGGGACAGAACACAGCAGTAAGCAATTTGGCCTTCAACGGGCTTCCCATCAAGTGGAGGCAATGAGCTGAAGAGCCCCAGCTGGCTACAGTGCTGGGAGCCCAAGAGGGACATAGTTCTGTGAGGGTTTGGCTTTTGAGTTGGGTTTTTTTTGGTTGGTTGGTTTGGGTTTGTTTTGTTGTTGTAATGAAGGTGTCTGAGAGGAGAAGGCTTTGGCTGTGCCCTTGTCCTCAGCATCTCTTGAAAGTGGTGGAGCAAAAGGATGCTGAAACCTCATTCTGATGCAGTGTGTGGGCTGTGGGAAGCTCAGCTGGGGATGGGGCTTTGCAGGCTGAGGGGCACTGCTGAGGCTGGGGTGTGGCACTCACAGCCCTTCTGCATCTGCCTCTCTGACAGCTCAGCCAAGGTGATCTTGGCTAAATGCAGCCACGTTAATGGACAATATTTCAGCAGGTTTATGCATCTGGTGTAATGCAGCCTGCCATCATCATAAACCCCAACAGAATCAATAGTGACCAATTTCAGTCTAAACTCTGGATCTGTGGTGTGGCTCTCCTCTAGAAGTGCAGGACTGTGCATTAACACCTGAATGCTGCTGTAAGGAATTGCTCTCTACAGGTAAGGGGCCCATTAAGGTAAGTAGTTACAGAGTAGTTGTGGTAACAAGACAAAACATGGCTAACCTGAACTGTTGGGAATTTCCTTCCTGGCCTCAGCTGTTCTGCACAACTGCTCCTGTGTCTTGTGTGCATGTGTGGTGTGCTCAGGCACATGCACAACCTTAAGCCCTAAACAACCAGTGAGATAATTCCCAACCCTGCTGGCCCTGGGCTGCCTTTGGCAACAGCACTTGGATAAAAACTTCCTGCTCTCCTGCTGGGGGACCACAGCATCCTGGCTGGCTGCTGGGTGAGCAGGGAGGGAGAGGAAAAGGAATTTAACACCAGGTCATGCACTAACATCATTTTCATACACGCTACAAATGCTTAGGCACCTGTAAAATCACTATTAATAAACACTTTGGCATTAGTTCTGCTGATTTGAAGCTGGCCTGGAAGGGGAGAAAACCCAAAGAATTTTGTTAATGATTAATTCATAGATGAATTCTGAATTGCTTTATATTTGTACATCAAAAATATCAATTGAACCAATTCAGTGTCAGCACAGCACAAATGCTGCAGCTTGCTCCCTCTCCATTAGACTATCATCCATTGCAACACCCACCTGGATATGTTTCTGTGACACCTGCCCTAAGTGATCCTGCTTTGCAGGGGGCTTGGACTCCCTTCAAACCCCTAACATTCTGTGAATTCTGCTTCTGTTGGCCAGCTAACACTGGCACCTTGGCAGAACATTCTTTGCACGAGCATTGGAGTGTGGTAATCTGGGGTAGAGGAAAACATCTTTATGGAGCCCATTTTTCAAAGTAAAGAGGCACCCCCATTATCCTGAGTTCCAGTTAGGAACTCAGTAAAATCTTACTCTACCTTCACCTGATCTGCTGATACAATCCAAAGCTATGAAAGTAAATACAGCACTTACACTGCCATGGTATGCTCACCCAGCAGAGCTCTCACCAGCCAGCAATTCTCTGCTTTGGCTGCCTACAAGAAGGGTTAGTCCAGAGAAAGGAAGTTTTTGCTGCTTCTAACTGCTCACCTTCAAGCACTCCTACAGCTGGGAGGACTATCTTGGTTTACAATTTGTGTTCTATGGCCAGTGTATCTGCCCAGTTACCTGCCCATCTTACCTGTAAAAGAACTCCACCTCTGTGCCAACACAGCTGGGACAGCCTCTGGGTGCTTTACAAAGAGCAATCTCAGGTGGGTTAGGCCCTATCTATTTGGACATCCATCTACACCTGCTGCTCCTGGTAGCAGAGCTGTCCAGTATTCCAGCACAAATCTTGGCCAGGCAGATGGATGGCAGAGATGAATCAGCCAGAGAAGTGGGAGTTTCACAGTGAGCTGAACAGAAGTGGCCCAGCTCTGGTCATGGTGTGCTTCAGTCAGCCAGCAGTGGGACAGGACAGATGTCTTTGTTTTTCACAAGTCTAAAACAAGACAATGGATAGAAACTGTCATTTTGAATTGCTTGCTGATGAGATGGTTTCATCATGGTAAAGTTTGTGCCACAGTTCCTTCACAACACTGCAGTACAATGCAGCTTAGACTGAGGTTACAAGCAGTGCTTTCAACACACTCTTCATGCATTGAGCAGCTGAGTGTCAGAGTATCACACACATGTACACACAGCACCAGGGTGCAGATGCTTTTTGGACTGCGCCAGCAGCTGTCCTGCTGGAGAGGAAAAGAAGTGGTTGGGGTCACAGTATGTTGACCTCTGCCTTTGGAGGGATGAATACAGGCATGGAGAGCCTGCATAGTTCTCATTATGAGAGCTGGGCTTTGCCTGAAGCTTTAATCTCATTACCAAAAGGCTGCATGGCTACAATGAATTGTCCCACCCTTCCACCAAAGTGACCAAATAGAAAGGAAAACCCATTGGCATTAAATGAAACAAGATGAATTATCTAAAAAGAGAAGAAAGAATAGGAATGAAAAATAAACTTTAACTTGCTGCAGTGGCAGCAGGATTTGGCATTTAACTTTAATCATATGTTTCATTCTGTATCAGGAATAAATACCTGGGTTGTGCTTCCCCTGATGATTCCTGCCATTAGCTGAAAGTCTGTTTATTCCCAGAGCTGTGCTGCCATCAGTTGATGATGCTGGGGCACTTACAGAGATGTTTTGGCAGGAAAAAAAGCTTCATCGTTTGTACCATTATTATGAAACATCAGCTTTGCCTTGGCAGACCTCTCCAAAGCAATGCTGTATCATTTGTTGTGTTCTCTCCTTTGGTGTCAGTTGGGTGAGTGTGTGCGAGCGAGTCTCACATACTGGGAAGTAAGAAAACAGACCCCCAAAAAGCTACCAATTTAAGTAACAAGGAATCAACTCCCTACTGGACTTTTTTTTAAGAGTCCTATAAACCTGGTGAAGGCAGCAATGGGACTCAGAGACTTTTGGTGTCAGATCAGTGCTTTGTACTTTATGTGATCATTTACGCCTGTGCAAAGTAAGTATTTGATAGCATTTGACAGCTGATTTATTAGCCTTGGACACCTATATTACAAAGCTGCAACGACTTCACAATGTGCAAAGCATGGAAAGCTCACTGACTCCTTTCATGGCTTTTTCCTGGGAGTTTAATACTGAGATTCCATTCCAAAGGCAAAAATGAATTCTTCACACCCTGACTATAATTCTTTATTTCTTTTGATATGTTCTGTGCTCAGCTCACACTGACTTGGAATAAAAAAGAAAAACCATTAAAAAGGGAAAAGAGAGAAGCAGTTGTGTTTAATTCACAGATGCTGACCCTGAAAGCGAATCAAGCCCAGGCCATGCTCATGGAAAAAGGGGAAGTCTGCTCTTGTGGCTGTGGCAGGGAGTGGGTAAGTACACTGTATGAGAGGTCAGAGTTGTTCACACAAACAGATGTTTTCTCCAAATGAAAGTTCTCCTTACACTGAAATTATTTTGGGCTCCTTCAAAGAAAAGCATCAAGAAACTCTAAAGCCACAGCATTTCTTTTTCACTGGTTTGAAGACAGGCAGTAAGAGACTGTTCAGAATGGGTGTAAGAAACCAAGGCTGGAGCAGTGCAGTGCTTTGGGGAAGGCTGAAGACTTCTCAGTTACAGCATCATTAAAATCCTTGCACCAAGCGGAAGAAAACAAAACTGAAGTCAGTGCCAGCAATCTCACCTATGTGCATGAGAAGAAGAAAAGCTCCTTCCCCACCCCAGGAAATCCAGCCCTCTCAGGAGGGTGATGAGGGCAGCAAAAAGATCACCTGGATGATGCTGTGCCAGTTGTCAGGCACACAGTTAGTGGGAATGGAGCTGCCAGTGCTCTGGTGAGATCTTAACCAAAATAGTAAGAATGCTATTTGCTCATCTGCTACCAGCCCAATTCTGAAGAGAAAACCCTCTCAGGTTTCACATATCACAGTAGTTTTTCCAGCTAAAATAATGTGCTAGGCAGTGTAGCACAAATAAGTTGTCTGTGAAGTTCACAGGCTGCTGAGGAGCGAGGACCAATTTGGGAGGCTCTGAATTCCTGGCAGACTGAATGAGCCACGTCCAGTCCTGTCACCTTACTTCACATTACACATTGTAACACAACCCAGCAGAACAGAACCTGGGAAAAAGACTTCAGCACTAGATTACAAGATTTCAAGGTTACAAGTGGCCTTTCCCTGGCATCTACTGATAAGGTGAAGAAAGCAGCTGTGAGCTTTAGCACAGATTACACTCTCCCATATTTACATGCGAGTGACTTTGGGGCTGTACAAGCTACAAGTCACAGAACGTTAGGGATTGGAAGGGACCCCGAAAATCATCCAGTCCCACCCCCCTGCCCAAGCAGGATCACCTAGAGAGCAGGTCACACAGGAACACATCCAGGTGGGTTTGAATGTCTCCAGTGAAGGAGACTCCACAACCTGAGGAGCCTGTTCCTGTGCTCAGTCACCCTCACAGTGAAAAAGTCATCCAAACTCCTGATGCTCATTGGAGCTGCCCTTTTCTGTGCTCATGACACTGAATTTACTTTCAATTCCTCGCTCAGAGCAGAGTACCCAGCCAATTTTCATGAAAGGAAAGGGACAACCTTAACTGTAAGTCAAAGGACAACAAAATTGTTTGTTTAGAAAAAAGGGGGAAAAAAATCAGGTAATTTTGTATTCTCAGCATGACAACTGGATCTGAGGGGAGAGCAGAAAAAACCCCACAAAACCCAACCAGCCCCAAAGATGAGTTTTACTTCTCTTGTACCCAATAAGGGCGGCAGGGGACCAGAAAATTGAAGGTATTCTCCGCTGAGTCTCGGGGAAGGATTGACTTCCAATGATGGTGTTTCCAGTGGGTGCCCCAGCAGAGAAGATTTTACTTATTTTATAGCTGTGATTTAGAAACAGAACCAACCAAGAGTTACAACTGATGAAATCTATCTAGTTAGACATTTTGAAAATGGAAGATGGAAAGATAATGAAGATACCATCAGCTGCTGCAAATGGGCTCTGGTTATGTTCGGCCCAAGTTCTATTAGGAACCGGAAGGTGACTTCCCTCCCTGAGGAACACATCCACAGCTCATTACTGTCCACGAGAGTTATGCTTTACCTGGCAGAGAATAGATCTTTGGGTTGTGTATGGCCAGAGCCTCACACAGCCTCCAGTTCTTGGGCTTACTCAGACAGTGATAAATTAATGAGGATTTACTTTGTGCTCTATACCTGTGCACAAGACCAACTTCTCATGACACAATGGGAATACTGCGGCCTCAGCATCCTTTGTTCCCTGCTTTGTACAGCCTCTTAAGAGAGAAAAATTGAGATAAATACTTACAGTGCAGTTTATCAGGAACTGGAGCTAGCTCTACTCACTGTGCTGCTTTTCAGCCAGATGCTAAAAAGAAAGGGAATTAATTGTGGTTAAATTTGGGTATGTGACAAAAACAAACAAACAGAGCAGTGCTGTCTCCTGTCCCCACTTCACACAAGCACCCTGCTCCCACCCTGTCTCCTCTGCCAGTGTGGGGCTGGGTATCTGGATGTGCACGTGAAAACAAGATTACCTCAGGCTCATTACTGGCCACTGACAGGGTCCTGCTGTAAAAAACTTTTGATGAATAGTCAGCATCTAGTTCCTGTGTAATAACTGCCCCCCCAAAGTTGCTTGCAATCATTATTCCAAATGGAAAAATTAATTGTAACTAACTGGGAGTCAATTAAGGCTGGCTTCTGCCGGGGAATGCAAATCTTTCAGAGTTTTGTTTCAGTTAACTGCCTCATTAATGATTTATAGATGTGTATACAGCTGTGGGAACCATAGCATTATCTAATGCACTCAGAGAATAATTACATATGAAAAGAACTATGCAGCTCAAGGGAAAAGCTCAGAAATTACTTACTGCCTTCACTTCAACCATATTAAGATGCAAGGTATTTAGAAACCGACTGTGATGTTTTACCATATTCTTGAGGGTTTATATCCTTTCTAACAAGGGGGGGGGGGGAATCTTTCTAAACCAGTGCCTGCATACATCACTAAGGACACAACAAAATCAAGATGTCTCAAAGTGAGAGTGTAAGCCATTTATTCATTATTTAAAGGCCTAAGTTATAAAACATTGCCATTCCCTTTGTGCATCTGCTGTACAGGGGGAAAAAAGACATTCCTAGAGTTAAACAATTCATGGGCATTTGCATACATCTCCCTGATCTGCACAGAGCTGAAGTCATTTTGGAAAGACTTCTGCAGTCATTTTCCTGGGTACACAAATATTTGGTCGTTGGTGACAGTGCTTGAAGTTTGAGAGGGGGTTGTCAAATACTGGTCTGACTCCTTGGTTCACTCATTTTCCTTGTAGTAGGGCTGCTTATTTCCTATAAATTCTAATCCAGTGGTACACTGCTGTTGGACATTTGGAAGTGCCATAGAGGATCTCTTGCTTAAGTAGGCTTAAGCTTAGTTTTCTTCCTACTTGGAGCTCAGAAAGTAATTTTCTTTGTCATAAAAGTAAGGCTCCTAATACCCAGAACCTTCCCTGAAATTTTGAGTACAGTTGGCTCTGTAACAGTTCAAATCCTCAGTTCAAAGCTCCTGGCATCAATATGAGCAAATTCTCTGTGGCACTTCTGTGGGAACAGGACAGAACAGTAAAGCAATCTCATCCTCCCTGCTCTGCCTCCTCCTTCTTCAGGCCTGAAGAAGTCACCATCCCATGCTTTTGTCCACACACACAGTGACTCCAGCAAAATAAGGGTGACTGTGGTCAGCTGCTGTTGGTTTGATCTGTTCCTGCTTCCCACTTCACTTACTACCTGGTTACTTTCAGTTTCCCAGCTCCACACCTAGTCTCTTCCTCACAGTCTGGCTTTGCACAGGTATGTCTCTCTGTGGTCTTGGCAACCAAGTTTCCTCATGCTTTGCTACTACTCTTTCCCCACCTTTAGCCCATCCAAAGACCAGTGGATTAAAGTCTCCTCTTTCTCCATTACTGACACAGCACAGCTCCCAGAAGTTTCTTCTTCTCTTCCATCCCCACATTCTTCAGGACTCTCCTCCCAAGTCTCTCCTCTAGCCCAGTGCTCTTGATTTGTTTGCTCAGTCAGATATGATGTGATCTGTCAATGCTCCATATGTGTGATTTAGGGCAAGTACCTTTTAAACCTTATACTTAGTAATATTAAAATCCTGCAGCAGTTATCTATTTGAATTATGCCTGGCTGGAGTGAGACAAACACAACTATCTTATTTTTTCTACTGAGGTTTAGGTTGCTAGCCAAAACCTACAGCTCACCTGTATCACTCACTTGTATCATAAATAATATCAGCACATTTCACCATGCTGAATAAAAAGAAATCAGCCTGACATTCTTTTCTGCGGGGAGGTAAGGTGGAGAAGAGGCACCAGAAACTCATTCCATGGTTTCATAGCAGCACTAAACACAAACACTGCTGGCCATCAGACTGCTGCTTCTAGCCAGCTGGGCTGTAGAGGATTAAACAGGGCAGAGAAGTGCTCAGTGTCCTGCTTGCTGTGTAGAGAGCTTGTTCCATACAGAGGGATGCTCAGATGAAAATTCACACATTTGGTCATTGCAAGAGATCTGTGAAATCTCTGCAGGCCTTTTAAAGAACAGGTTTACATGTTTATAATTATGCTTCTATGTTTCTGCTGTCGCTGAAGAAGATTACTTATTATAGATGTCTTGAGTCCTGGAATAACTCAAGTTGCTGAGGTCTCGGGAGGTCATCCAGTCCTACCTCCTCCTCCAACTTATGTGTGAAATGAAAACTAAGCCAGAAGCAAGGAAATAACTTAGTTGGTGATTTTATTGTCAAAGAATAAAATAGAAAGAGACAATTGGAATTGTCATAAGATATTTCTAACTCTGCAGTTGGGTCTCACTTGGTAATGAAACGTTGCATTAATCTCCGAGAGCAAGCTCGTGAGTGCAAATCAAGTATCAGTTACAATTAGATATTTGTAATTCTAAGCTTTTGAAGTTGCACTGAATAATCTGCATAAGCAACAGCTAAATAAATCAAGAGCCTGCAATCTGGAAATGAATCAACTGAGAATTTGTGAGACAGAGGTCCATATAATTGTTCATGCCACAAAAAATATGACAAGGGAATGACTGTTCAGCATTCAATACAAGAAATGAGGGCTGCCACACTGAAGTATCAGGGTAAAGGAGGCAACTCTTTCCTTCATGGGATTCACCTGGAGACCTGTTGCTGGGGCATTAGCTCACATCTGATCAAAGAGCAATTCCACAAATTAAGGCAAGGGGAAAAGCTCCAAATGTGCAGAGGGAAAGAGCAAAACGATGCGGTAAGACATGAAGCGATACGGTTGGTGGCACAGTTACACCTAGGAGAGCTGGAAAATGTTGAAGCAGTTCGGTCTTCCCTTGGTGTGTGCCATGTCTGCTTTGTGCTTGAAGCACTTTTTTTTTGGCAATCCATGCAGACTATCTCCTTCCAGAGTCACTGCTGGCTGGACACTGGGATGCAGCCAGTGAAAAATTAAACCAGCATACAAACATTAGCTAAAATCAAATAAACTCAACCCTGTTAATATGCAAATATTTGTTTAAAAACTCTTACAGTAAGAGGCAGATACAGGAAACAAAACCATACTGCATCTTATGGCTCCTCCTAACTCCCCTTTTAAAAATGATTTATCTGCTTCTCACTGGAGAAAACAGTGAGAAACCAGACTGTGAAAACCATGACCAAAACATCTCCTTCCTCTGGTGTATGTGAGAATGAAGGCTGAGTCAGATGACAGTTTAATAGTTGTGCAGATTAAAATGATGAGAGAATAGGACTTACTCACTTGAAATGGATCATTTCCCTACAACCATACACAGGTGAGCAAACATTCTGTGACTGTAAATGTGATTAGCCCCTCAAGTTCTGCTTAGTGTGGCCTACAAACCGCCGCTGAGTACCTGTGGCCAAGTGCATGTGTGCGCCACGGTCCTTGTTATCCAGCCACAGGCTGCCACTAGCATGCCATAAGCTCAAAGCAGCACTGGGAAATTCCTAAGCCAGGACCTCATTTGAAGAGCACCTAACAATGCCCTTTCTTTTGTTATTTAGCCATATGCAGTATAACTTCACAGGAGATGGCTAATTTGGAGACTGATAACTGCAATTTCATGTTCCTGTGGATGGTGGGAAAAGTGCTATTTTGTCATTAGAGCTGTTCTCTCTCTCAACATAATAATACACAAGGGAGACAACACTAATAATGTCTGCTTTAACCATAATAATCCCACACTCCTTACTTATGCTATAAAGTTGATGCATACAGATTTTAATAGTTGGCAGTGCTATTAAAAATGCTGGTATAGCCTAAGATTTTTAAGTATATCAGACTATAAAGCTATAACAGAAAGTACCAGGATTTAAAATAATAATGGCAACAATAAAAAGAAGAGGATTTGAGCAGATGTGAAGACTTTGATGCTATTAATTGTAAAAAGCCAAACCAATGTACAGCAACGTTTTAATGGCAATTCTTTTCATACAGGCTCTTAGAGGGTCTGAAATAGCTGTACAGACTAGGGGTGCTCCTGCTGGGAAGCAGCTCCATGGAGAAAGACCTTGGAGTGGACAGCAAGTTCTCCATGGGACAGCAATGTGCCCTTGTAGCCAAAAGGGACAACAGCATCCTGGAGGGCATCAAGAAAAGTGTGTCCAGCTGGTCTAGGGAGGTTCTCCTCCAACTCTGCCTTGATGAGACCACACCTGGAATACTGTGTTCAGTTTTGGGCTCCCCAATTCAAGAGAGACAGGGAGCTGCTGGAGAGAGTCCCATGGAGAGCTATGAGGATGACTGGGGGAATCTGAACATTTCTGCTATGAAAAAAGGCTGAGAGCCCTGGGGCTGTTTAGTGAGGAGAAGAGAAGGCTGAGAGGGGATCTGATCAGTGTCTGTATCTGAGGGGTGGGTGTTCAGATGAAGGTGCCAGGCTCTTTTGGGTGGTGCCCAGGGATAGGGCAAGGAACAACAGGTACAAGCTGGGACACCAGAAAGTACTCCACACAATTTAAACTGAAGCAGAGGGTATCTTACTCTGTGTCTGTGTCCACCACGTGCAGTGCCCAGATGTGAGAGTGCCTGGCACTGCCCATGCCCTGAAAACCCTCAGCAGCTGTAATGGGGATGACAACAGTCACTGAGTGCCAGGAATGGCAGATGTGCAGAATCCAAATAATAGAACTGCTGAAGCTGGAAGAGACCTTTGAGATCATCAAGTCCAACTGCTCACCTAGAGCTCACCATCTCACCACTGCTGCTAAACTACTACCACTGAACCCTGTCACCCAACACCTCATCCAGGTGCCTTTGACAGAACTCTCTTACAGAATAAGACTGGTTGGAAGAGACCTCCAAGACCATTCAGTCCAACCTCAGACCCACTTTGTTGTTTCACTGGCAATGTTTCAATGAATTAAGGCTTCTTTATTTTCCCCCTTTTGTTGTTGTCCTGCAGGCCACAGTGCACACACACACAGTTATGGACCAGAAAGGTGGAGCTTGTGCGGGATCCGATGGCTTCTGCTGAGGTAAAGCATTACAGGAGCTCAAGTGCTGAAGCATGGCTGTATCTGTAGTCAGGCATTCAGAAGAGAAATGCTCACCCAGCTGTCTCTGTCAGCCTTCCAGGGCCCAGAGACTGGTGAAAAAAAGATGGATAAAGATATTTTTAACAAATCCCTTGGGACCATCTCCCATGTTTAATAAGGAAAAGCACCTTCTGTGCAGCCAATAAAAGCTGAGTCTCTCATGAAGATTTATACCATATTACACACTGAAATTCAATGTACAACGATACCCTTGTGTATGCAGTTGTCAGAATAATAATCTTTGTCTGTCTGATCAACTTATATTTTATGCCAACAACACAGCATTTAATATTACACACTTTCAGAGGAAGAAAATATATTTATTCATGCAACAACTTGCCCAGCAGCTTAAACAGGCAAAGTGGAAAAAAAAATAGCTTGGAGTTTTTACATTAACTTATGAGCCACAATCCAGCTTTTGATATCATTTTGGCAATTTTATGCAGCAATATAAACTATGATTCTTAATCTAGTTTGTGACACTGTCTCACTATTTTGCACTGTCAGGAGGAATAATACAGTTTGATCTGAAGTTTGCTTTTGGCTTTTTCCTGCAACGAGGAGACTAAAAATACAAATGGTAACCGGCAGCTTTTTTTCTGCATACTGCATGATCATATTCTGTGCTGTATTCTTAGGCTGTGTCTCTCAAAATATACATCAAGGAGCACTTAAAGAGAAGCTATACATGGTCTCCCCCACAGTCCAAGGACTCATCAGAAATCACTGTCTCTTCAGGAGAGAAAGTCTACCCACAATACAGGGCTTGTTCCAAATGATGCAATGCTCTGCGAGATGAGGCAAGTTAAATAGAACAGTAAAGCTCCACTGTATGGAGAGCCATTACATCTGTTCTTCTAGCAGCCTATGCAGAAGACTGACAGGCTTTGAATGATTTATTGCTACCTTTTCAGAGGCATCTACTCATTACCTTACATTAATTTTTCTTTCTACAACAGTACCTGACAAAAAAGAAACCCCGGGACAACACACACCCCTCAACAAGGTAATGGCAAGACTGTAGGTAGGACTGGGAGAGGCAAAAGAGGAGGATGATTACAGTTGTGTCTGTACCCCGAAGTGCACACTCACAAAACAAAACTACAGACTCAGAAAGGTGTACAACAATCTTTTGTACTTAAACTTCACCTCAAGTTAAGCTTACTATTGCAAAGAGGAAGGCAAATCCTTGTGAGAAGACAGCGGACTTCTCCAAACCACCAAACCCCCTGGCCAGGCTGCCTGCCCTTCGGGACGCATTGTCTGAGAATCCACTGGTGGCTGTTACTGACTCTTTTCCAAAGGCATGTACATGCTGCATCCAGACACAATCAAAGGATGTGTTGTCACAGTGCCTAAAGAAGTGCCCGATTCCAAACTGCACACCTGCAGACACACACAGAGGAACTGATGTTTTGGCCAAGGACTGGCTGTAGCTCCACCACACCGCAGACTCAGACACTTCCGCCACTGAGTCTGAAGAGTAAATAGCCACCTCCTGTCATCCTAATTATTACAACCTTCCCATTCAGTTTTCTGTAGACTAGTTCATATGTAAGGATTCATACACCAAGCCCACTTACAATGAAATAAAACACCCATTTAAATATCAAAATAGATGTCACATGATACCTGATGACTGAGAGAGCTGGGGATGCTGAACTTGAAGAAGAGAAGGCTCTGGAGAGACTTTATTGCAGCCTTCCAGCATTTGAAGGGGAATTACAGGAGATCTGGAGAGGGACTTTTTACAAGGCCATGGAGCAACAGGAGAACAGCTAACGGCCTCAAACTGGAAGAAGCTCGATTTAGATTAGACATCAGGAGAAATGCCTAAGGGTGGAGGGGCAGTGGAACAGGCTGCTCAGAGAAGCTGTGGATGCTCCAATCCTGAATGCTTTCAAAGCCAGGTTGGATGGGGGGTTGAGTAACATGGTCTAGTGGAAGTGTCCAACCATTCTATGACAGAAATGTGCATGAGAAAAACACCTACACCACAGGAGTAGAACACAGCTAAAGGAGGACACAGATGAAGCCCTGCTTCGTGATTTACAGGAATTTGTTTGCACAGAGCACATTTGGAGTGCTTTGATCAGATTAACTATTCTATATAAAAGCAAACCAGTTCTGAGAGCCTACATTATATTGTCCCAGGGGAAAAAACAACAACCACCCATCAGTAACAAAAGAGAAAGCCTCCAAAATAACTCAGACATTCACAGGGTGATAGTCTGAAGCTCTTCCAGAGAGGTGAGGAAAAGTAAAAGAAAATCAAAGCATCAGAAAAGAGAAATGCTTAAAAGCATAAGAGACATCCTGCACAAAGCCATTTCAACACAGATCTGAGAAGCTCTGCTGATTTACAGCAGGTGAGGAGCTGATCTGAAAGGTCCTTTCCAGTCTAAATGATTCTCTGATGTTATGACAGGCTTTGGGGTTCACACTATTTGTATTTGTTAGCCTGTTAAATATATTTGGGGATGGTGAATGTCAAAACCAGTCAGATTTTGGAGCTGGTGAAAAAATAAATTCCCTTAAACACCTACTACAGCTGCACCTTAGCTTAAACTTGTGTAAGTTCATTTTTCCTGAGAGATTCTTTTATACATTGGGACAAATCTGGAAGATGCTCTAGCACACATGAAATACTCCAGCATTTCAGCCCTCATACACGGCCTCCTTTTATTATTCAATAAATAGCACCTGGTTTTGTTTTGATAAACCAATGTGCTTATCCTAGCAGTGCACAATGAAAACTAGCTACAGCAAATACAGAGATTTTCATATTTAATGCAAAATGGAGTAGGGCAAACCCAGCTGCTTCAAATATTTCTGTGGGGTTTTGGTGGTTTGGTTTTGTTTCTTTTGCTATAAACCAAACCAGGTATCCCTCTTTCCTATTAATCTTTCTTGATGTATTCCAGTCAGGGTGGCCAGCAAACTGATAAGATCTTTCCTTCAGATTTCAAAATTACTGAATCTGGAAATAGTTCTCATTTATCTCATGCACTGCTGAGAAAACAATCTCCAATAGTTGGTTCTACTGATGAAACTTCCTTAGCAACACAAGGGCTCCAGAATTATTTTTCAAACCTTGTCAATGCTTCCTGTGAGGTTTCCGTCACTGTCAGCACTGAGCGCTTCACAGATGAGGGGAAAAAAGAAACACAGCCCGGAAAGCTGTGATAAATTAATAGAGGGTAAATTAACAGACTAAATGGAATTAAGAGAAGCAGTGATAAATCTAATGGGGAAATTCTGTAGCAGTAGCCCAGTGAATAACCTTTTAGATTTCCCAAATCTTCTATCATTTAGATGAGAATCCACAGGGAAGTGACTGCGTCCCAGGGGTGGTAAACAAAGGAGCAGAACAAAGGAGTTCTTGCACCTGTGCTTTTCTCAGCAGCACAACACAGGGCAGCAAGGCTCTGCACGGAGTCTGAACCCTAGGAACCACCACAGCAGGGCTCTGCACAGAGACTGCACCCTGGGAAGCACTGCAGGATGACCCTCATATGTCTTTTCCTTTTGAAGCCTTGGTGTCAGGCTGGACATCCAGGCAGAGAGGAGGCTGTGGCTCCACTACAGAACAGAAACTTCCAGAGCAGCAATGAAGTCTCTGCTGAGTCCTACAGACTAGTCCCTCTGTCTTGCTGGCACTTTCACACAGGACTCCTCAGCCATATTATCTCATGCTATATTCTATTTTGGCCACGGTTGAAATATTTACCATGTTCAGTTTATATTGATTAAATCTCAAGTGTGCAGCTAGTCCTTTGAAGCTACATTTCAATAGTTGCTGCTCAAGTCTGTAAAGTGTCAGCCGAGTAGGGATTTGGTTTTTAATGTAATTGGACTAGACTAGTTTAAACCTGCTTTATTTCGGGTACCTACAGCCTCAGGTTAGACAGCGTTTGCTGCTCCAGAGATTTTCTTTCCTTCCCTGACATGAATGTTCACCCTGCTTCTCAGATTCACCAGTACTCATCTGACGCTTCACAAGTTGCCAAATGTCTACTCAAACACTGTAAACCCAGTTTCTGCTGAGTTCTAAACTAAGTGTGAGAGGATAGCTGAAAATCAGCAGTAGCATGTCTGTCTGGGGCTGAGCAAAAGCCACTGAACATTAACACTTCGCTGACTGCCAAGAGCTGGCGGTGATGCGCTAGTTATCATCTGCAGTGGTCCTCCCTGCTCCCCTGGTTCCTGAGAAGCAGTCACCAGTGCCAGGAGTAGGCTAGGCAACAGGGATCACTGTTCCTGTCCTTTAGAAAAAAGCTAGGAGGCAAAGGAAAGGCATCCTCTATCAGACTGAGCTTCCTGGTTGGATTTGATGGCAGAGAGTGAAGGATCAAGTTGGCTCAGGCTTCCCCCTTCCATAACACATGCTTAGAGTACCTGCCTCTGCTGTCCGGAGCTGTAGCCCCTGCTGCAGAGGTACAGCTGAGGTGGCTCAGCTTTGTCAGGGAACTGCCCTGATTTTTTCCCTCCTCAATTTCTCAGCATTTTTTTAAAGCTAGTTATTGTCTGTTTCATAGAGTGACTGTCACACATAGCTGTGTGGCCCAAGAGGATACACGATGCATGCATGAAGAAGTGGTCAGGAAGGAAAAGAAATCAATGCTGATACTGTACATGACCGCAATCCGTGAAAACAACCAACCATAATATGCTGAAATTATTTGCCTTCAGCTTTAAATCTGCAAGTATTCCTTTCCACCCTTCAGCTGAAGAACAGCTTCTCAAGCTTTTGAGAACAATTTAAGAACTCTGCAGAATAACTCTGAAGAATAGCTTCTTAACATCCTTCTAAATTAGCTGAGTCCTCCTCCTTTGATCCATTCTGCAGTGACTTCAGGCAGACTATTTAGGCTGGAGGTGAGGAGAAAGTTCTTCACAGAAAGAGTAATTTGCCATTGGAATGTGCTGCCCAGGGAGGTGGTGGAGTCATCCTCCCTGGAGGTGTTCAAAAAAGGATTGGATGTGGCACTTGAAGCAGTAGTTTAGTTGGTCATGAGGTGTGGTGTGCTAGGTTGGACTTGATGATCTCTGAGGTCTTTTCCAACCTTATCGATTCTATGATTTTATTTAAAGCCAAGGAGATTAAATCAGTAAGAACAGAATGGTAGATAAGATTTCAAATGGCTAAGACTAAAAACATCTGCACAAGAATATTGTTTTGATAGAAGCTGGAAACATATGCTACACAATGAAGTTCAACAGCATAAACATTATTTGGTTCAAGATCTTTCCCTAAAAAAAGTAGTAAAGGAACTACTTTGCCTTCTCAGCAAAGAAGATAAAATGTTCATATAGTCTTTATATGCATATTAGTTGGCATGTATATCATTAAGTAGAGCAAATTCACTCTGCCTTCTTGACCCATCCCATTCAAAGGTTATCTGAGACA
Organism: Dryobates pubescens; assembly: GCF_014839835.1. Taxonomy (NCBI): domain Eukaryota; kingdom Metazoa; phylum Chordata; class Aves; order Piciformes; family Picidae; genus Dryobates; species Dryobates pubescens. The sequence continues at coordinate 1,945,166 of NC_071629.1, read as the reverse complement.
GCTCTGAGGAAACAGCCTGCACTGCTTTCACCTTCAAGTACAAGATTAAGAATTTCAAATGAATCTGTGTGATGTGACAATAGAAACCTCTGTCATTTCTTGGATGGCCTCCAACAATGTGATACAGGGATACAGGCTTTCAGCAGCTGGGAGACACCAGCAGATGCTGAATTCTGTAATGCATGTATGTCCTCAGCAAAACAGGCTGAGTAGTGTACTCCACCTGTGCTCCACTTTATAATCTGGATTTTAATAAGACCCGTGTCAGATTTAAAGGTTTGTCCCTTATCTTCAGACTGCTTCTTGGTGCAGGTCCATAAATGTTGGTCAAAGCAGATGATGTTAATTGCCATCTCTGCTCCTTCAACACAGTGCCAGTTTGACTTCTGCTAAACAGCTAAAAATTTGTGGTACTGAGCCAGCCCCCAAGGGAGCAAATAGCTCTAGGAGCTGAAGACTGCACCCTGTATTCTAGTTTTACCTTTCTTACATATTACAGATACAGGTATAACATGGACATCCTTCATTAGAGAAGATCCTGATCCCCTGCCCCCAGTCTAAATCAGAACTAAATCCTCCTCTTGAAACTTTAACTGCACAAGATCTCTCTGGATAAAGATCTAGAAGAAATAATATACCAGAGTTGTTGCTCATATACCAGAGGGTGCCATGATAAGCCCCTTGCATGTAAGACAGAAGAATCTGCACAGAACAAAATTTGCCTCAGAAAACACTTTCAAATCTGTTCTGCTAGTAGCTCTTACAGATGGTTTTTCAACCCATTCGTTTCTGAATAGCTTCAACCAGGATCTCAATAACTGTAGAAGTATAGAAGTTGTAGCTTAAATGAAATCCATATTTACTAGGTAAGAACTAACATGACTTCTACAATAACTGTTTGGTACAATAAGAGCTTTCAAGTGATAACAGTGAGACTGAGTTTGGGTCCATGCCACCTGTTCGTCACTTACACAGTGATGCATGTAGCCTGTTTGTTATACCGTAATCTATAATCACTATAATCAGCCTAACACACGTTGGAGCTTGGCTAGACAAAGGAGTTCAGAGAGGCTAGCAGCCTTTTGTTGTACAACCTGTGTGTTTTAACTACTCAGCCCAAGATGATCACCTACTGCAGGCTACTCGAGACAAAAAAGGCAGAAAAACTCAGAGGAGTCTATTATCACATGCTCTGGCAGCACACCTGTCATCCCCATAGATGTCTCCTATTCACATGTATGAATATCATAATACACTAAATAATTCTAACATCATGGCACAGAACTGAGGAGCAGTACAGAACATATCCAGAAAGACAAATCTATTGTGAGCAGAGCCAGTCTCAGATAACATAAACTTCTCAGAATAAAAGGAATGCTGAAGAGAGTTTAACAATCCCCCATCCTCCTCCTAAGTGCTCAGTAAATGCTGTTTATTTATTTGAATAGTTAGGAAGTATGGTATTGCTGCTGCCAAAGAGAAAGGCACTTCCTCCCCATACATAATTTAACCAATGAAACATAGGAAAGAATGCGTGAAAGGTGTAATTTAACATGAAAAGAAACTGAGATGTGGAAGGCTGGACGTTATACTAGCCAAGTATGGGGTTTAAACTTAAGGACACGAAAAATATTTCACATCTATAAAATAAGGGTTCCAAGTGTCACAATAACCAGGTGGTTTGTTAGCTGGCAACCTAAAAATGAAATGCAAGAAAGTAAACAATGTTGAAACGGATTTCTCAGCAAAGGCAAGATAGTCTGTATTGCAGACTGCAACCTTTAAATACTGTGTATGTTCCTATGTTGCATAAATAATAACCCATACTCTACCATCCTGTACTATAAATACATTGCATAATTCCAGATAAATGTTTCATATTGTTCCCTCCCTCATTTATACCTTTTAAAATGTGCAGCTATGATTTATGCTTTTGAGGCTGGCATAATAGAATTTGACATTTTCCAGCTGAGGTGTGGCCTAGTTCCAGCTCCATGCTTCATTACATTGTACTCCCTTTGAGAGGATGGGAAGAGTAAAAATAGCCAGGTTGTTAAAAATGTAAAAAGGCATAAATGAATTCTCACCAGATGTCCTCTTCAATTGTCATTTTCATGAAATTATAGCTGCTAAACTTCTGCTTACTAGAAAATACTAGAAATCAATATATGCAATTTGAGATAGATGTGACTATTGCTCTCGCCTCACTCACACCCTCTCTTCTTTGGATTCCCCCACAGTTTAAATCAATCAGAGAGGACTGTTCTTGTTTAAAATAGCACCAAAACTGTATTCACATGAAATAACAAATGTACACTAGGTAGTAGAAGTCTGAACACATTGCATGTACACAGTTAGAGGAATCAAGGAAAAGAACATTTGAAGCCAAAAGTTATTCTCTCCCTTTTTCAAATGGAGTGAAATTGGAAGAATGCAGATACAGAAAGGAAAACTGGCTCAGCTACCCACATTCCATTCATTTCGACAATCCACAGCTCAGACACTAGAAGCTTTCATTACCCTTCTTTATCAGGATCAGTTACAGTGCATTCCTGCTCCCTAGGAAGCTGTTCTTGAGCAGCTACTCCCACCCGTGCATAGTGCAGGAGCCAGTAAGCGAGGGCAGCATATTGCAGCCATCAGAGCGAGAGCCAAGGGGACAAACCAGCTCCTGGCAGCAGGCCTGGGCCATGCCCACCTGCTGGATGTATATCCTGTTCCCTGCCCAAAGCTCCCTAGATATGCAGATGTAAAAGCCAGCGGCATCCTGGCCCTCAAGGCACTTGCATACCAACACACCTGCTCCGGTCCATGCTTCCCCAAGGCTCTGAGCAGGTACCACTGTCACTGCCTAGCTTACACCATCATGGCACAGCTCAGAGGACTCAGATGCATGGCCCCTGCCCACATGCTTCCTGGGTGCAGCTTTATACACTGTGTATGGTGCCATGGATCATGCTAGCACACCTCTGACCAAGGTTCAAAACACTAAATGCAGTCTGTAAGTTAAAAAGCTAAACAGTTTAATAACTTTTAACATCCTGTCTTTTTGGCAAGGAGTACATGAGAGTGTCAGCAACACATTAAAAGTGGTTTCCTTATCCTGCTGGGCAGATTCAGGATGTTTTTATCTTAACATCAAAGCAGCTGGTTTTGGCACTTTCTCTACTTTTCAGCTGTATTGATGTGTAGCAAAGATAGCAGAAATGCCTCAGAATTCATTCAAATCTGTTTGGCTGAATGCTGGACCAAATTATAATGTTTGGGTATCAAACCTACTTTGTGGCTTTCTCTCACTGCAAGATGAATGTAAAATAATTCTTTGAAAAGAAAAAAGGGGACTCTGCCACTTGCAACCATAAGGGCTCCTGCACATGGGTTGACTTGCTTGCTGAATGTCATGGGAACGTTGTGCTGTCTGAGGAGAAAGTGTTGTTCTTTGATCACAAAAGTTGTTACAAACAAGGTAGGCAAGAAAAGATTTGTCAGCTTCCCTCTGCGTGGCAAAAGGTTGAGTAGATTACTCAATATTTGTCAGGCTTGAGGTGATTGCCTGTCAGTACACGAGGAAGTAAACAGTATTGACAGATTTAGAAGATCAAAATCCAGCGCCTGCAAGGATACATTCCTGCATCACAGCACATTGCAAAGACCTTCTGAGTCAGGAACCCGGTGGGCTCAGTTGTGAAGCACAGAGTGCAGAGAACAGTGCATGAGCACCAGAGGATGATCCCTGCTGTGTAGCTATGTCCATGTTCTCCAGCCACATTATCTAGCCCTGCCAGAACACCTTAATGACGCACTCAGCAGTGACTGGCAATACACTCAGTACTTGCTCAGCTATGCTGTACTGACGCAGCAGCTCCTTCTGAGCCAGTCTGGCCACACAACATGAAGCTGCATGCCTGTATTCAGTTGTAACCTAAAAAGCTCAAGAGAATAAATTATATGACCTTTTCCTATTATTTTCCCTGCAAGTCCTTATTCATCCTCAGAAAATCTCGAAGATGACTTTGTATGAACAATCCCTTGTGTAATACTGGGCTTATCTTTTCCAGGCTAGGGTGGAAGCAGACATAGAAGAAAAGCACAGGGTGCCTGGATCTCCTTTGGAATCAGTGACCTATTACTAACAGCCATGGTTTCTCAACAGAGAGTGCATCGGATCTGCTACGAATGCAGAGGGGTGAGAAGCAGAATAATAGGAGGGGTCAGGAAACACTTGATTAAGTAATCTGGTAAATCTGGGCTTGAATGTGGAGATAAGCAGGAATAAATAGAGAGGGGAAATTTGCATGTGAATGGAAAAGGGAAGCAGAAATGGAAGGGATAAACTGAGCTCCAATTAGCAAAAGAGGAGCTTTGAGTTGTTTAGAGCTTATTTGAATAAAAAAAGAGGACTGGTATCAGGTGAGGGCTTGGAGTTACTGGGCTGAAAGGAAACCGGATCTGATCAGTGGACTTGTTAGAGAATGGCTTCCAGACTGGCACAAGAAATAGCACAGCATGGCTTTTAAGTAAAGGTGGGCTTGCAGGATGCTGTAGATGAGGTAAATGAGACTGGTGAAAGAAGAGTCAAAAAGAGATGGCAGAGAGCAGGGAGGAAACCACGACTCTCCCAGACCAGCAGAGTAAGCAGTACCAGCTAGGTGTGGATGCTCTGATCGCAGTGTTCCTTTCAAGTCCCTTTAGAATGGGAAAGCACATCTTTACTGCTGGTTCTTCTAATGGCTCTTCACAAACTTCTCTAGTGGATTTAAGCATCCAAGTGTGTTGGAGAAGCATGTGGTGATGCTAGACAACACAACACATTCTAGATGCACAGAGGAGGAGTATCTCATTCCTGCATATGGTTTGGGAACCTGAAGATGTCATTGTAGATTGTTTTCTATACCAAAATAAATTGCTTGTTTCAACAACTTCCATGCACAAACACTGCAGCAGAACAACTATTGACCAATATGCTATTGTCTCAGGGAGCTGATTCAGTGGGAGCAATTCTTATTTAGAAAATACACATTTGCTAAGTGTGCCTTAGAGTCCTGTACCTGGCTATTCAAGTACTGCCAACAACTGGGTATTTACAGTGCCTGCCTTGGCATTTTCCTACAGTAACGGCAGCAGCTATGAAAGCTGCTGAGACTGTTGAGAGGAGTGGTGCATTTTGGGGGGGACTGCTTTTAATTTTTAAAACCTACAGCTATGCCCATACACAGTAGACTGCTGATGTACCACTATCTACTACAAATGTGGAGAGTTCAGTCTATTATATCAAGAGTAGGCTGAAAAATACCATCTCAACAATGGCCAAGGAACAAATAACTTCATCTTTGACCTCTGGAGTTTTCACGGAGGTCAACAGAAAAATCCAGCTCCTTCTGCTCATGTCATAATCTTTGTAAAACATTGTAAACATTGGGAAGGGATTTCTCTTCTTAGGATAATACACAAAAATTGGTCCAAATTAATTGCAGGCTCATAAACTTTAAAAATATAAATACTGAATCAGAGGACTGTCCATATCTTGTCATTCTTTGCCTTGTCAGTGCCCTTGTTTTAGAAAGGGAAACTGCTTATATTGCCTTATGACACTAGCAAGTCTCTTAATTAAAGCTGTATCTCAGGTACAATCTAATCTTTATTTCAAGTCATTAGCATGACTAAAATGACTTGTAAGGCTTTAAATCCAAACCATAAGCAATAATTTCAGGCATAAAATATCTATGACTTTAGAAACTGCATTTTTTGCTTAAAAGCAACAAATAATTACTTGCTTAGTTCTGTCAAAATAAACCTGAATGTTTATTTCCAACAATGATAACAAAAAAGCAGATCTCACCTACCTACTTTTAAGGGATGAAAGCTTTTATTAGAGCGATAAACTGTAAATGCAAACCAAACTACATCCCACATATCTTGCTTTCCAAAGTATTACTGAAAAAAATCATACTCTGAAAAGGGAATTAAAGATTTCCTGGGAATAGCAGGGACCTCAGTAAAGATATTATAATGTGGCATTTGATGTTCTAGAGGGATTTCAACAAGTTTTGCATGGTCAAATTCCATTAATAAGTTGGCTTTCTTCCAAGGCTGTGTGTGTCCTTCTCATCTGCCACAGTGCCCTAACTGTAAGGAAACCTCACCTCACCTGCTCAGTCACTTCCTAGCAATTTTAATTGCTTTTTCTTGCCCATTAGAGTACCAAACAGGCTTAGAAAAATTCCACCATCTTACAATGCAGCATCATGGGGGTTAAGAGTAGAACAGTAACAATTTTGGTGGTGTCGTAAGAGGATTATAGAGCATAACGGTGAGGAAACGCCACGTGGATGGATATTAATGATGATGTGAGGAAGAAGAAGAGAGAATCGATGGAAGTGGGTTTTGCAAGTAACTATTCAGGGAGAACTACTATTGCAAGTATTGTCACTACTGTGCTCTGTAATGGATGGGGCTTATTCTCCAGCTACACTAACATTTCAATTCTGAATACCTGTTTACTGTTCCCTCCGTTTTGCAAAGCTCGAGCGTGTGCAGTTAGATTACAGCACACTCGGAGCGAGGCTGACTCTCAGTTTTTAGCAGATGACCTTTAATTAGTGGGAAGATATTCTAGCCATATCATATTCGTTCACTTGTCTTACTGGGCATTAGATGGCTGCTGTGAAGCATAAAGGATTTTTTTTTGTCCTAATCCCTGTGATGTGACATGATTAATGAGATGAAATTCCCATTTGGAGTTTCCTACCAATCAATAGGCAGATGGGCAGTAGTGGATGTCGAACAACAAGACAGCAGGAGTTGCTTAAGCTCTTGCCATTTTCATAGAGAAAAAAATATTTAGAGACATAATTTAAAGGAACAGGTAATTGCCATTTCCCACACTTCTGTCCTTCAATAACTGTTTCTTTGTTTCTAATGTAACAGACAGTGCTAAGTTAAAATAAATCTGTTTGAAAATCTCACAGATGTCACTTATGTCAAGTGAGTATACTGCAGAGGCAGTGAAAACTGATTTGCAAAACAGTGAGTCTGATTTTTCTCCACATCCATGCAGATACAAACAAACAGATACATCAGGGAATCCAACAGAACAGAAAGCATTCAAATAAAGCCAGTCTGAATAGAAAATTAAGCCAGTGATTTTTTGTACCAATCCAGTGAAAAATCAAGTAGATTTTGCATAGCCTACACAACAGAATCCTTCAGGGCCCCACCCCCAGACCCCTTGGTCTTTGATACCTAGTAATGGACATACAGATTGAAATAAAGGAATACCCTTTTATAGATTATTCTCAGATGTGAAAAAATTTAAGTTTACAAAATCTGAAGGGAAAAACCCAACTACCCACCTGAGGTTTTAAGTCTTTATGGTTTAAGCCTTCTCTTTCTTGCTAACAGAATTCACGGGTCCGATGCAATTATCTTATCAACATACATTCTGTTACACCATTTGAACTTTATATGCCCTAAGATTAACAATAAAATAAAAATCCAAATACCTTAAATGAAATGATAAACCACAAGGCAAAATAAAGCAGACTGGTGGATTTTCACCATCCAGATTAAATCTGGTGAAATTATGCAATTCTCCTCACAGCAGCAGCAACAGGTTTCAGACAGCTTCTTTTGTAGCTCTTATATTGATGCTTATTTTCTTCTGGGCAATACTTTTACTGCTTCTTTAAAATAGGAGTATTGATATTTAGTTATTCTGTATGTGTAAATGATTTATCGTATATTGTCTTCTCCTTGCCTTGCTTTCCCTCCCTCTCTCTCCCCAAGATGCACACAGAGTAAAATTCATAACGCACTCTTCCTAATGAACAAACTCCCACCGAGCACCAAAGTGCTTAATGATGCTCAGCAGGCAGAGTTCTGCAGTTCCCCCATGTGAGCCAATATATAATCACACCACAAGTTAAAATAATATTTAGGTTGCCAAGAGAAACACTGGAAATGTAAGACATGCTAGATTTAAATGTTTCCAAACTTCAATTCCATTCCTTTGTGTGTTCCTCCACTGTAATTGGAAAGGGGAGAGAAAAAAAGAAGGTAGACTGGGTAAAGTCCTGGTGACTGTGAAATGAAAATCCCTTTGAAGACAGCCAAAGTAAATTTAGGCAAACTGCTTTAAATCAGCCTTCAGCAGTTTGCAACATACTGCTTCAAACAGCTTCCTGCATGAAGCAAACACTATGTGTACTTACCTCATCTTCTTTGCCTCACTGCTGTCCGTAGAGCAGATTCTGCAGTTAACCAGCTCTGTAGGAATACTCCCACCTGCCATGAAGTTTACAGTCATTAAGGAAAGCTTTTGGAAGTGGTCCTTTATTAAAGGGTTCTTGAATTAGAACTGGCATTTGGAAAACTACCCATCATGGACCATTTACAAGTACTTTCTAGGACTGCTGTTCAAGCATATATCCTTGGAAGAACAAAGCAAGCTGACCCTTATACCTTGTTCCCATCTAGCTGTAAGCTTATGAAGGTGTAGGTGACACCGGTGAGACACTGCAGGTCCCCCTTATGTCCTCTGGCAACTCAGGTTCTCTGTTTTTCCCTAGGAGGGGTAGCTGGTGAACAGGTAAATGTGTGCACTGTCCTGTTTTGCTCTCAGCTCCGTATCTTTGCGTTCCCTCAGTGCAAGGGATCGTGCAAGAGTTGTTTTGAGGAGAAATTTATGTATACAGGTGTGGTCTGAAGTAAACAATGGATTTAGGATACAAAAGACATTACATCCTCATCACCACCTACAGACAATGAGGCACTGCATGGCTGAGGGATCCAGAGTCTCACAACGATCACAGCTACCGTCCAGCAACCACAAGCAGTATAGAGATGGCAAAGCTCAATAACTTAGTGAGCCTACATGAATATGGCAAAGGCCAGGAGGGGAAGAATCAAGAGTCCTACAATAAAGTGGCAAAACCCCCATCAGCTGTCACTCCTGTGGTCCCATGCCACATGTGTATTGCCTTCATGGGGAAAAGAGCACACCTGTACCTACACTTATTTAAAGGATAATACACAGGACTGTCACTTGGCTCCTTGCTCCTACAGCATCTTTTCCTCATCTGTTCAGTGATGCTCCTGGATGCATGGAACAATGCTGACCTATTCGGACTGTGTCATTAAAGCAGCCCCATGAGACTATGTAAGAACAGCTATGGACAGGGGCAGATTATGAACAAGGCAGTAGAACATGCATGCTTACAGCTGCTTACAAGTACACACAGCAAATGAACTGACATTTTGTTAGGTTCTTCAAGAGATTATTGGATTAAAAGGCAAGCAAGCAAGGAATAAAATGTTTGAAGAGATTTCATTGAATGCAACATCACACCCATCCATAAGGTCCCCTGGAATCAAATAGCCAAGAGCAGTATTTTAATCCTATTCTTTGAAGTCTTCATGCTCAGGGTTTTCTTCATGAAAAGACAATAGTCATTAAGGTCTCAGTTTAGCAAAACAATAAAGCATGCCAACACCATGTACTTGCATCATCTGTGTATTTATGGCTCAGGAGCACTCTGATTTTATTCTTCTGTTTTTCCCCCCTTCTGGATTCCAGTGCAGATAATTTTGCACATTTCTGTTCTCTAGGTTCTCGACTGTGTGAGTACCAAGTGAGTTCTGTTGAGAAGGTTCACACTGCAAAAGCCTTCCTGCTTGCTGAGCATTAGTGATATTTTTTCTGCTCTAAAAATTAAATCATTCAACTAAATGCTCCAAATTTCCATTTCACATTGATTTAGTTAAAACACTGCAAGAACCACACAGCTGAAGAGTTGGATAGAGTAGTCAAGGATGCTTTTTTGTTTGTCTCCCCAAGGAACGATATATTCGATTATATATTGGGGGTCTGATTTCCTGAAAGGCTAATTTCAGGAAATACTGGGATTTTGGTCATCTTTGTAGCTGACCACAGTGTGACCTTGGATGGGTTCCCAGAGCCAACAAATGCTTCTGCTGTGTTGACCACCCAGTCTCCTAAAACGCTGCATTAAAGGCCAAGGTTTATTATTTATCCAGTGCTTATTCTTTGTGGAGCCTACCCTGCACTAAAGCATGCAAGCTGTATCACAAAGACACACATCTTTTGTGTATTATTTTGCTTATTGATTTTTCAAATTATTATTTATAGGGGCAACTCAGGTCCAGTCCTCCTCCTGTTTCATCATCAGAACACCACTCAGCAGAGTAGAAGGCACACTTTCCACAGCAGTGATTACATAACAGCAATGCTGGTGTAATTCTGTTCATAGTGGCACTGTTCAGTCCTCGCATGTGACAACATCTTGCAAATACCTCTGAACCTTTCTCTAAGCCTGACTGGTACTGCTTTTTTTGGTGTGGTACATGGATATATTGAGAAGGAAAGGCCATTCCTATTTTAAAGAAGTGCTCAGGAAATACTGCAGCTGAAACGCCCGAGTTTGGATGTTAACAACAATGCCTCCAGATTAAGGTGAATATTTACTCCCACCTTCTTTTGAGGAATGGGAACAGGCTAAGCCACCTCTTCTAGATTTTTCTTTCTTTTTTCATCACAACATAGTAGGAAAATCCTAAATAGTTTAGGGTATTTCAGTAGAAAATATGCATAAATATTTGGAGAGATGAAGATTCTTGTTTTAAAAAAGAAAAGGAAGCTGGGTGCATGATAGAACCTTGGATTTATAAACATAAACCAGTGCTGTTAGAAGGGAAAATAAGGGCTGTTGTAAGGGGGGAAAATGGGCAACTGCTCTCAGCTTCGGCACCATTAACATTTGTGCTGTGTGCAAGAAAGAATAAATAAGGTTTTCTTTTGAAGAAGCTACTTATGAGCTAGCAATTACAGCTACTGCCTCAGGCTCCTGAAGAAAAAAAGCTTTAAGTGCCAAACGCAGTTGAGGTTTTTGTATTAAATAGAGGTAAGCGGAAGGTATTTCACAGGCAGAAACAGGCTCGCTCTGCCCCTACTTAGCCAGATGACTTAGGAACATCTGAACTTTTTAAATACAACGATGAACAGCCTTAAAAGAGCCTTCTAAAAGCCAAGCTACATTAGCTGGAGCCCAGTGTTGCCACCGAGGTTCAGCATGTCCTGCCCACACTCCCGCTGCTGTGCTTTGCTTGGAGTACGGGCAGAGCAAGACTGCTTCTGCCAACAAAATCATCTACAGGCGTGCTGGTTGCTCGAGGATAGTATGGACTGCTGCTATGGCTCTGCTTGCAGCAGGATGCAGGAAGCCCCTCTGCTCCAGAAAGGTCATGCTCACTGCAGCACTTGTGGTAGGAAAGTTTCACTACCTGTATCAGCTTTTTGGAATGAGGCCATCTGAAGAGAGAGGCCTACTGTATGTTTAGACATAGAAATAGGTGTCTTGATTTTCAAGTGCATGAAGTATCCTTTGGCTCCCAATAACATAAACACAGAACATCAGAGATTTATGCTTTTAACAATCAGATGGTCTTCAGGTTGAGCAAATAATGAACAGATCAGCAAAGTGGTTGACAGGGAAAGTCCTTTAAATGAAAAAACCCCACCAAACCCCCAATTTCTCTGTTCGGTGGGGGGAAGTCATTTAAGATTTGCTTCCATTACACTCTTCTTTCTCAGATATGGAACAATATACTTCAGATCTCTAGTACTTCACCTCCAAGCAGAGGGTTGACTGGAAGCCATACAAACCTCATTCCATTTATTCTTTTTAACTTAGTCATTGAAGAGCTGAAGAACCAGTAAGTCTCCCAGCTAAAACACCCCTCTTTAATGCATTGGGCTTTATACTCTTCAACAATAAAACCTCTCCTCTGAAAAATCAGAAAAGAACTAATTGCCCTACTTCAGACTGTCCATGACTTGGGAAACAGGGAAATCTATAGTAATTCAAACCCAGGCAACTGCAAAAGCTTGCACAGGCAGAGTTGCTACAGCTCGTTACAACACAGCATAAATGGAGGCCTAATTAACATCAGAAAGGGATCCAAACGAAAATCCCATCAACATACATGAAAACCAACCTGATGTGTTTGAAGTCCAGCCAACTACAAATTAATTCAACATAGATTACATGTCCAGGAGAAAGAGACTCTTCAGAGTAACTGCGTTGTATTGGATTTATATGCCAGGAAGGTTCCCTTCTACCTTGCATCCCCTCCTACTCACCAAGATGGATTATATTTGTGCACCATATGTTCCCACAAGAGACCAAGCAGTGGCCAACCTCTTATTCTGGATCATTGCTAGTTCTTTATAAACTAGTTTGTGTTATGTGTCTCCTCTGTCTAGATTACTCATGCTGGGCCAAAGTCAGCTCTATTGTGGTCTTGTAAAAGGTTGAGGAACCTTACACTGGCCCCCTGAACTGTCATTTGCAGTTGCTCACGTTCTCCATCCTGGCATCCAGGCTGTTGCCACAGCAGTGTGGGAATACCAGTGTGGTGGTAAGGAAGGATATTAGGATGCCTGAACTATATTTAGAAGAACAGCCAGATAAAGTGCTGTGCTGGTGTGGCTATATACTCCAGTATCCAAACCAGCATTGCTCTCTTGTGGAGCTAAAAGAAGGTAGAAGAGCTGACTACCTGTACATCTACAGCCTCTTATCATCCATGTGTCAGCCAACTGTCTGAAGGATGTTCTGGCATAATCCTGATGAAAGATTTTTGTCTGCAGTTCCAGGCTCACAGCACTATGGTAAATCTTAGGGGGTTTTCCTCTGAAGGTCACGTGAAGTAAAGCAAGGTCTGTATTCAGAGAGTTCCACTTACCCTGCAGAACTGCCTTGACATAAACACTCTTACCACATCCAAAGTGTTCATGTGAGAAATTAGTAGCCACTGACAAACTTATTATGTCAAAAGCTTTCAAGAACATCATTTCATCTGCCAAGCACAACCAGGTGCAGAGTACTCAACCACAATAGTTAGAGTATGGTTCAAGTACCTGAGCCATACCATTTGAACAGACACTACTCAAATTCTTTTCCTCCTCAGCCCACTGCTATATGACTGAACAGTGGATTTCTGTTCCATCATGTGTCAGGAAGAACCATTTTTCTTCTCTTTATTGTTATAGTTTCCAGATCTCAAATTATCTGAGACACTGTCTTAGTTTGGTTCATATTGCTCTGCCCTTCAGGTCACAGCAGATGCCAGGGCCAGAATATCATCTCAAACACTGGCAGATGTTTGTTTGAGTGGACTTTTATAGGTCTGAAGCCTCATTAGTTGTTTTCATGACCTGAATACTAATTTAGCAGGGTGCTTCTTAGGATGTGAATGCTCAGGAAATTCTGATTAATTTCAATCTATGGGTAGTGGCTGTCATTATTTAGAATAATATGGATTAATTTAATAAATGCCTTTTATACCAATAAGCATTCTGCTTAAGTATAGCATATGATTATCAAAATCCCTATATAAAGCTAAGTATTTTAAGTCAAGATGTCCTGGTAAAAAATAAATTGTTGGGTCAAGTGGCAAATGAAAGATATTCAGGATTGGTAACACCTCATTAAAAACCATTTCAACTGCCCTAAGGCAAGATGTTAATACACAGTAATTGTCTACTCAGAGTGAATCTTTCCCAGCTACATGAATAATGCAAAGTAACTATTTGAATATGCTTGTTTGTAGCTTTAGCAGATTCATTACAGCTTCAAAATTAAAGATTATTTCTTAAATGTTTAATGCTACTATCACAACTTCACAACTAGGAGAAGGAAGGTTGAAACCACTCTCCTCTTTAACTGGAAACGTCACTTGTGGAAAACAGAACACGAAAATAATTGATATCTGTGAATCCCAAGGAATTAATACTGCTGCTACATCTGCATTCATCTTGTTGCTCCAATAAAACTGTAAACAAATAATAGGACAGCAGTAGCAGTAATTTAAACAGCGTGAGTGATGTCTGTCGCTGCACCGCAGAAAACGTTTCCCAATTGCCTGGGTAAAGTTTTGTGTGTTCAGCATTTTAACAAAGAATATCAGCAAGCAGTGGGACAAAAGTAGCTTGTAATACAGGGTAGCTCAGATTCTGACAAGTATCAAGTACCCTCACAACTGGAAGACAATCTCCACCTTCACTCCATCTGTAGAAGAGGAATTCATGCAGCATTGTTCCTAACAATAAATAAACAAGGATAAATAATGTTGCTTTCATCCTTCTGTTACATAGTGCATTCAACCTGGGAAATGTTGATTGGCTGGATCCCACAGGCATTCTAGAGTCTACTGTGCCAGTCCCCGTCTTAGGGAGCAAAAAATACTTCAGAGGCTGAAGCTAACGTTTCCTGATTGCACTAATGCAAATACAACACATACGCTGGATTCTTTGGCGGGGAGGGGGGGGAAGGAGGGGAACAGCTTCTCAAGGCAAGTTTCACTTGGATTTAGCATGATTCTAGAACACTGAAAAAATGAGTAGGAAGAAAAACCGAGAGACTGCTGTAGCAGAGCGAGAAGACTTCAGTAAGACTCCTGCAGAAGAGTGTGTGAGGTTCCTAACAATGACAACATACATACGTTCAAAAACCATGTAGAATTTTCTAGGTTAGAGATGATATACAAAATGTGGAATGTTTACAACACAGAGTTGTGATGATAATTATTTCAATGCATGGCAGGCTGGGTGTACTTGTAATAGCAATGCAAACACTAACATTTTCTTCATAAAGCTCTAAGACCCCCCTGGAGTCTTCTCTTGTCTCAGCTGGACAACCCAGCCTAGACAAGGGCTTCCTCAGCCTACCCTCACAGCAAAGGTGCTCTAGCCCCTGGATCATCTTTGAGGCCCTCCTCTGGACTCTTCTGACAGGTTTAACCACCTCAAAAATAATATTGTGATCATATGTTTCAGATGTTGAATGGCTGGCAAAAAGAAGTTTGCACTTCTGCTTAGACTGCTGTTTTAGAAGCTGCTATTGCCATTCTTGTAAGAGCTTGACACTATTTCCTAAAAACCCACCATTCACAAGGTATTTGATGAAAGCACATGTCCTGATGTGCACTTAACACTGAAATAAAGAGTTTGTCACAAAAATCTGTCCATCTACCTAAACCAATTTTAACAACAATGGTTTTGGCTGCAAGCATTTGATCAGTGGCACACAACCTGTGTATTCCAGCTGAAGCCCAGACAACATAGTGCTCCAGAATATTCCCATCAGATATGAAGATTTTGTTATTCATGCCTAATAGTCAATATTACTGTTTCTTCTGTGTCCACTCTACTGTAAATAGCTCAAAGCTGTGATCTGTGTTTTGCAATTCAGAATAAATATTCTGCTTCAGCTGAACAAAAATGTGTTACCCCAGGACTGAGTTTTTCTGATAGCAAGAGCCACAGTGGGTAACACGCAGTAGCTCCAAGGCTTGTCATTCCCCACAGCAGCCCACCCTTCAGAATTCAGTAACATTTCCTGCTAATTTCTGGCAGTCTGTATTAATTAGCATACAGATATAATTTAAGTAACTGTAAATTGCCTCAGTAAAGAACCTTTAACACTCAGAAAAGACAATTTCCTCTAGTAACTGCCTAATCCTATTGACTTGTATGGGTCCTGTAACAAGCTACACAGGGCATGAATCCATAGCGTGGTACTTGGGGGATTTAAATCTCTGTTGTGTTAGCAAACAAGCTGCTCCTTTAATTAGAATTCTTAAGCTATATATTTCACTGTCTATATTCTGAATTTAGGATCTAATCAAATTAAGACAAGAAAAACATATGAGAAGAAACCATGAAGTTAGAGTAATGAGACTGATCAGAACCCACAAAAGTGATGGACTAAGGACATTACCATGAAGGACAGCAGGGAAGAAGGCAGAAATATGCAGCCGGAAAGGACACTTGCCTCATCTCAAACGTGTTGACTTTCCACTTTTTAAGTGAGATTTGTCAGGATGCTGCTTTCCATAAGTGACTTTTTTATCCTGTGCTGCAAGGGATAACAAGTGAACCTAAAACTCAAGCAGTAGGTTCTCTGGTGTCACAAATCACAGTATAAATCTGCTGCTGAAGATACTGCTTCCAAAACAGACACAACAAAACAAAATTCCATGTTTTATTGTTCAAAGGTCTATTTTCAATGTCTCACTGGCTGGCCACCTATAATTGAAGGTTTCCAAGCATATGTTGCAAGTAGCAAGTTTCTGCTGTTTCTTACTTTTCTGTGTGAGCACCATTTATGTCTCACTCAGCAGTAGTATTTTCAGTCTGGAAAGCTTTCACCAAATCACTGTTTCTAACACACTTGTGTTATTACAGCTAGCTGGAACCCTTTTTCTAAAACCACACACACAGAGTATAAAGTAATGCCAGGTAAAAGCACTTGCTTGACAATTACTGACAATCAAGGAGCTAATTTGCAGGACTCTGTTGAAATGTGATTTTCCCCCAAAATAAAATATGCAATGTTCCCATTGCTGTTGTTTTTATGACAAGAAATAGTGATGTAAACATGACTGAAGCTGTAATCTGGAAGTCCCCTGACAGTCCAGACAGGCAATGCATGCCTTACTAATAGTTTACTAGCTGGGTTTGCTCAGATATTTCAAAATGTCGATATCAGGGCCAGAAACAAACATCAGGTAAGAAGTGTCCTCTCTGAAGACATCAGGAGCAGTTGTGCTCTCTCTCTCCTACTGATGAGTTTCAGCCTTGATTTGAAAGGTCTGCTTTTCAGACAAGCAAGGATAGTTCATGCCTACCATACCCTTGGCTTTCCCTGCTGAGAATACCAACAAGAATGTCTCATCTCCATGTGATATTTAATCTAGACTGTAAGCCCCTCAGGGGCAGAGATCACATCTACTTGTCTGTAAAATCTAATGTGCACATATGGCAAAGAACAAATAGTAAAAAGGATCACAGGCAGTATGTGATGCTAAGTTTTGTTTACCTTTCTAACATGAGAATATATTTATACTACAGCTACTTTCCAGAATGCTTAAGCTTGATGAAGCCCATGCAGCTCTAGTTAAAATGCATACAAGGGTGTGTGACACCATTCAGTGCAGTAACACCAAGTTTCATCATCAGCAAAGGTGTTCTCTTAATAGTGTTTGATGTTTAAAGGCTAGTTAAGAAATCTGTATCCTTTGTTTTATCTTAACATCTATCCGATGTGACAGCTGTTACCTGATTTAAGGACAAGTGGAGAAACTCCAAAAGTGGCAACAGAATTTAAAGGGAGGAATGACTGGAAGGTTCAGCTTTAAACACTTCCCCCCCACCCCCCTCCATTTCTTTCCCCAGTCAAAAAGCAGCATATAGTAGCTGCACACTGTCAGCAATGCACTACTGAGAATTGTTAATCTGTGAGCAGGGACTGAGGAAGAATGATGTTCCTCAGCAGTGTGCTAATCACCTGACCACGGCAGTTAAAAATGTCTTCAACACAACGAAAATGTTCATCGCTAGCAGCCTACCGTGGGGTGGGTTTGACTCTTCTGTTTCCAACTGGAGGCTGTGCCAGAAAAAGCTTGCATTGCATCTTCAAAATAACTCAAACCAGCAGCCTGCTTTGGCCAACATGACAATGATCTGAAATTATGCAGGTGAGAAGCTAAAAATTACTTTCTAAATGCAAACATCCTCTGCTGAAATGGCAAAGTATGCAGACGATCATCGGGGTAAAGCAGGGAGCCAGCTTTCTGCCAGAGCTGGCATGGGAGCAGAACATTATTTGGATTCCAAACCCATGTTAGATAGGACAACAACATTGTCTTTATGACTCATTTTTGTCAGACTGGATTCAAAACTTATACCAACAAATTTGACATTTCATACTGCTCTGCAGAAAGCAAGTAAAATGAGTCCATGTTTTAAAACAGCAGGGAAGCTTCCAGTGCTACAATTAACTGGTAACATATGCCACTGCTGCCAAGAGGATTTTTAATCTCTTTAAACATTAATGTAGCATTTTTGCTTCTGTCGCAATAAGGCAGCCATCTGTGTTTGAACCTGCTGGGAAACTAGGGATATGTTTACAGAGAGAAATAGAGAGAGGCAGAGAGGGAGGTAGACATCTATGTTTCTAGACCCAGCACCAAAAATAACAATTCAAACCTTTTAAATCTTATTATTAAGGTGTCATGTAGCAGTAGGAATATTGCTAAAATGCTCAGACTGCTCAATTTAAAGCTGTAAAGGAAAGTAACCCCCAACCCAGCACATATTCTTATTTAATATACACCATTGTTCTGCATAATGAAATAAAGGATTTCATTACAGACTTATTTCCAGGAAAATCACAGCTCTGTGACTTTGAAACAAGCTGCTTCTATAGTATCAAACAGTAAAAAGCTAAGGGGTCTGTGAATCCTTTCAGCAGGAGCTTCCAGTCCTGTGTTTCTGTGAGCACTGTGCTCTAACATCAGGACTCTCTTTGAAGAGAGTCCATCTTTTAAAGTGAGATCAACTCTTACAAGATGTAATATGTAAATATACTCTCATCTAGACTTGGCTGCTCAAGGCCTCATCCAGTCTGGCCTTCAACACCCCCAGGGAGAAGGCATCCACAGCCTCCCTAGGCAGCCTATTCCAGAGTTTCACCACCCTCATATTGAAGAGCTTCTTCCTAAGACCCAGTCTAAAACTACTCTCCCTCAGCTTCAAACCATTTCCCTTTGTCCTGTCTCTAGACACCCTGATGAAAAGTCCCTCTGCAGCCTTCCTGTGGGATCCCTTCAGGTACTGGAGGGCAGCTTTAAGGTCCCCCCAGAATCTCTCTTCTCCAGGTTGAACAACCCCAGCTCCCTCAGCCTATCCTCACAGCAGAGGTGTTCCAGCCCTTGGACCATCTTTATAGCCTTCCTCCAGACTCACTCCAACAGCTCTGTGTCCTTCTCATGATGGGGACACCAGAACTGGATGCAGCATGTGAGGTGGTGAGTCACAAAAGTTCCTTATCTTCAAGAAGGATGTAGCAACCCCACCTGTGAGAGTACAGCCAGATTCAGAGGTTAAAATAATTTCTGACTGCAGAAGGAAAAGGCCTCTGCCAGGTGCCAGTAAGGGCTGTCAAACAGTAAGCAGCACAGCAGCTGGCAGTGCAGAAAACTTGCTTCACTTTTGCTTTTCATTTTGAATTTTCCAGCCTTGATTACACTGACCTCCCTTTGATTGGGAATGTCAACAGAAGTGTTAAATAAATCAGCATGATAGCTTTGTAAAAGTGCAAAAATCAATTAGAATTTGGACACAAGCTGCTAATACATTACTGATCTTTTACAGAACATAATACTACAGGTGCTCAGAACTGAAGGCCAGGCTCAGTTACACAGTTTTACCTCAACTAAATCTGAGTTATCTGGTAATTTTTCAAATTGAGTGAGTAAATTTTCAACAGTTTACTCTACCAGCTGTTAAATATACCTCTGAATAACTTAGTTTGACAAGTACACCATCTTCCTTAGTACTGCTTAGAGGAATAACAAAGACTATAGTGTGCATATATATATAACCTGTTGGCATATGTTTTCCTGTTTCAGCTGTGCTTTTGCCTTTTCCCAACCAACACTGAGGTTTTCTGGGTGCAAGTAAAGACAGTACAAACAGCTCAGCCCATATCCATTGTGCTAATAAATCAGCAGCAGATTCCAGATCTTTCAAGATGATTACCTATGCAATTAACCGCCTCTAAGTATTAAAACAAAATCTTCATTCCACTTGGTGAGCTAAACCACCACATATAGTTGTGCCATTAGGTGGAAGGAGGCTCCCCCTTCATCACAAACAGCCTTCCACATTCAAATAGAAGAGATGATGTAACGTTTAGCGGGTATGCACACCATCAAACACAATCCTGAGTAACACTGTGAATACACTGAAATGATTCCAGGTGCAGCTCCGATTCGTCCTCATTTCAGAACTCTCTCAGACTCAAATGACTACAAGAGAAAACCATTATTCTGCTCCTTAACCCACCACTTGAAACCCAGACTCCTGCACGACATCTCTCAGACATACTCACTGTCTTCTATTGGCACTCTAGGGGTTTTGTTGGAGATATTTTTTTCCTTTAACTTTTAAAAATAATTTATTTAATCCTTGGCTGCTTTGCAAGAGTTAGCACTGTATGAATCACTGATCTTCTGAGTGGAAGTTTCCTAGTGCCATCTCACAGACCAGAACATACAATCTTATCTCTGGCAGGACAGTTATCAACTGCTACCAACATCACATTCAAAAGTCACGCCATAACCAAATTCAAAGTCCATTTCTCTACCATTGTCAGAGATCTTCTTACACAGAAATCAAACTGCTTTCCCCCCCCCCATCTCTGGATCAATTTCCTTCCACAAGAAAAATCAATTCTCAGTCACTTTGTCCTCCACAGTCAAAGTCAATTGCCCCGATGTTGACATACATACTCAAATATCTCCCTCTGTAACTCAACACCACTTAGAGTGTGCACCATGAGCATCAATTCAACCCACAACCAAGTCTTTATGAATTGATTTGGTTTACCTGCAGACAAACAAAATTAATCCCCACTCACACTTGCTGGATCAATTTCCTCATCCTGGCTGAAATCTGTTTCCCCTCACTGACCATCCTGTTTTTCCCTTGATCATGCAGAAATGAATTTCTACCCTGATTTGTAGCCTTAAGAAGCTCTGGTGTCCTCCTACTAGCATGGCTCTTTCAAGCTCTTACTCCAGCTTTCCCTTCTCATTCCTTGTTCCCAACTAATAGAAGGCCCAGAACACATAGGTTTAAATGTGAAGGAAGCAGAGAAAGGATTTTCTCCAGGGTCACTTATGTATTACTCCTTCCTCACCCAGTGCTCCCTATTTTATACATCTGCTGTTCTTCACTATGGTACCTTCACCCATTGCTTGTTAAAACTCCTCTAGTTCTCCCTTTCCTTAAAGCATTTGGTGTTATTTTATGTGGTGTAGATTCATAGAATGGTTTGGGTTGGAAGGGACATTAAAAATCATCTAGTTCCAACCCCCCTGCCATGGACAAGCATAACTTCCACTAGACAAGTTTGACTCCAGTAAAGGCTGCTAAGGCATTAGGGGCCTCCTCTAAACATGTAAGAGCAGCCACTGTCCATCCACCCCTCCCTCTTAAACTATTTCAGGAACAGATTCCCATACCTCTTTCACACCTACCAATGAGACAGTCCAGCTCTGACAGGTGGAGCTACATTTCACTTCTACAGAGTTGCAGAAGGCCTACTATGGGTGACAATTTGGGAAGGTATTTTCAGCTCTAGAAGACCCCTGAATGTTCCTTAAAACTCCTTAAACACCTTTCAATTTTCTGTTGCAACATGACAGGACACAGCAGTCTTAGGAAGAAATGTACACATTATAGCTTCATTAAATTGTCTCCTTCAGCACCTCAGAGTTAAAGAATCTCTTTGTAAGGAGCTTTTTGACATTTTCTCAACATATATTTAGCACAATCCCATTTTGCTTTCCTGTTTCAACTCTAAAGAAAATATAAAAACTGTGTTCACAGAGTTACCTTTTTTAGTACTGATTAATGATTATTCTGGTGACAGGCAGGATGTCCCTGCTGACTGCAGGGGGTTGATGACCTCTGGAGGTCCCTTCCAACCCAAACTGTTCTATGATTCAATGTCATGGAGTTATAGTCCTACGGAGTTTGAAGCCTGTTAATGTACAGGAATTTCATTTCCATGTAGGATGTTCTTAGTACCTGGTGTGCTTTCCTTCATAAAACCCCTTCCATGCAGTGGTTCACTGAAGTTCAGTCAAATATAAGCTGAAATCCTTCATGTGATCAAAGAATTCATTCTACTAGTATCTTCCCCCTGCCCCTTTTAATTATTCCCCTATCTTCATCAAGGTGCTAGCACTTTCCTTGAGATTTCAATGCCTAGTGAATTGTCACAATTCCATTAGCTGCTTCCTCTGAACATCTCAGAGCCAACCCTTCTCTCTAACAAATACTTGTGGGATGCAATTTAAAAAAAAGGCTTTACAGATGGACTCTGAAGAAAACCCACCCACTCATCAGATGGCTCCTCTGGGCCTTTCAGACATTTGTGTGCATTTTCTTTCAGTCTTTTCTGATTATGTTTGGCAAATAATCATTTTATAGTGCAAGAAGAAGGAAAAATTAAAACAGAAGCAAATATTCTAAATAATACTCAACCAGAATTTCACCATTCTAGAATCACAGAATGGTCTGGGCCAGAAGGGACCTCCAAAGGTCATTATTCAGCTTCTGAGGGAGACCTCAGATAGAACTAGACATGATAGAAAAGTGCATGCAGAAAACAAATGAGATCAATATTCAGGTTTTGGTGTGAAAATATTAGATGTCATATCCAGAATATCTAAAATGCATGCTATGGCCTGGTGACATTCACCATGAACTTTATATTTCAATACTTAAAAACAGAAGACCCTCAACAGCAGTGGCTGGATTGTTCCAATGTGCCAACGTAGTGTGCTTCAAAAGTTTGTGGAAAGCAGTCATACCGATCACAAAATTACTTCCAACTCAGTGACTTCCAAAATACCAATCTATTTGAAACACAACTTCAGAGGACTTTGCTCTTTCAATAATAAACAAAGGACTTTCACCTTTGATTCTTTTCTCCCAAATCAAATTTCGGCTTTTTGAGGAAAAAAGTCATTCTATTTGTTGGTGATTGTCTTCAGCTACTGCTTCTACTGGCATTTAAACACTGTAATACTATTTATGTGCTCTGTTTGTAATTAAACTCAGTGCAGAAAGGGAAAAGCTTTCAGCAATCATCGTGAGTGCAAACAACAAAACAAAACAGTTATTGTGTTGGCGTAGAGCAAGTCATGGCTGACTGCTTTCCTGGAAACCCAGTGGATGAGGGTTCCAGTTCCATCCTCTTTATAAATGGATTAGTACCTATTGTTTCAGCACCAGGTGCACATGTTTGTCTACAAATTATTTTCTTCTGAAGGCCAAAGAACAAAAGCCAAAAAAACCTCTAAATTGGAAAACAACCTCATCCAAACTCGCATACAGGAAATCCAACACTCAGCTATATCATTCCCAAACCCACGAAGACAACGCAAGGGAACTGCTTTATATGTGCATTATAGAGAGAAAAAAAGCAATATTTTGTCCAGAAAACTCAGTCTCACAGAGAGATTAGGGGAAGAAATATTCTGTGCTTTTACAGCAAGCCAGTATGAGTCTTACAAGGCACACTGCCAAAACCTGCCAGGGACACAGAAATACAGGACCCTTTTCACCAACAGCACATTCGCCCAGTGAAAACTCCAGCAAAGTTCAGCGTGATCCTGCAGCTGCCAGCACCAATAGGAACATTCCCATTGCATCACCAAGCCTCACAGCAGCTGATGTAGTCCCCAGTGTGTTCTCAGGCACCACCTTTTATTCATATGATAACCACTAATACGGTATCTTCTGCCTTGCACCACTTCTGCCCATATTACTTGAATTTGAGATTATTCTTGAGTATCAATTCTAAGGCTGTCTTTGAATTAAATAATTAGATCAAACTGTTACTGATCAGATAGAACCCCAACATTTACTTTAACACTCATTTTTTTATAGGCCTTACTGTACAGTCAGAATGATGAAAGTGACTGGAAGTGTGCTCAAATATAAAGTTAAATGATGCTTTGTTTTTGTCATTTTCTTCTTTGCTCTTCAAAGACTCTCCTAAGAGACTGCACAGCTGACGTGCTGTGCCCATGTAAAAAGGGATCAGGTTCATACGAAGAAACAGCTGAAAGGAATGGCACCAAGTATTAAGTGAAAGGAGGAACCTGATAAGTAAGGTACAATTCCAGAGTTTTATACAGAAGGAGATCATTCTGTTTTCTCCAGCCCCTTAAACCTCACACGAGAGAAAGACCATGCTATGCCTGGTGCTGAAAGCAAAAATTGGTTACCAGCCCTCTCTCATGTGGAAACAAAGGTGGCAGGAATGATGGCCAGCACAGCACCAGTCCTCAAGAGAGGCGAGTTTAGAAGCTGCTGCAGGGGTGGCACCCCTCACCTCCAGGTCAGGATACTCTCTGTGTCAGGCAAGTGGCCTGAGCCTAAGCCCTGCTGTTTGCATAACCATGCGAGAGAAGACAGAGAGAAGTGCAATTCCTAATTCTCCTCCAGAGGCCGTTTCAGTTTAATTTAGGAATTAGGTTCTGTTACAGTCATCATCTCTAGAATGACATCAACCTGAAGAAAATAACAACAGTCTAAGAAAAGAACTTGCTGTATTGTATTTGTATCTCTGTACTACAATCTGGCTCTTAGATATTTAACTCAGATGTACTTCTGAAACAAATGTACTTCCCCCCCTCCTCCTCAGGGGCTGTATCCAGGCTGATGTGTGTTATTTTCAACTATCTGCAGTATTACATTTTCCTCTCTTAATATTTGTTTTCAGGTACTGTTGTTGGCTCAGTTTTCCAGAGCTCAAAGCAGTGTGGAAATTTCATATTCCATTTAGCACTTTCTCATGAGATATGAAAAGAGTATTCATAGAAAGCAGTTGCGTGTGGGTTTAACATTGTTAGCGTTTCCTCTCATGAGGGATATTAAATAATTTCATGCACAACTGCTCAAAATATTTTTTAAACTTCTGTAAACATAAGATTGCCAAAATCTAACATATGTTATGTGGTATTTAATCCTCAAGAGGAACTGAAGGAACAAAACACTTCTGCTAAAGTAATTAATAAGCACCAATACAGATACCTAGAAGCTGTTCCATCAAAATGAATCATATCCTCCTCTAAGTCACACCCAATATTTAGCAGTCTAAAAAAGAAAATTCAATACACATGAAAGGCTCAAAATGAGTGCTGAAATCTTATGTATCGAGATCAAATCACCAAAGCTGTGCTACCTTCTGCTGCTCCTGAATTAGGAAAAATAGGGAAGTTATTTGTTGAAAATTAATTTTGCCTATGAGAAATCTGTTTTGGCACAGCATATGAATCCTGTGGGGACAGGCGATTAAGGTTAAAGTGTATGCTAATGAATTAGTGAAAGTACATTAAAAACCAGGAGAGTTCCCCAACTCCATTACACTTGTAAAGGTATTTTTAGTTGCCACTTACAGAGCTGACAGAAGTGACTTTTTGTTTTACTGCAATTTATGATATGCAAGATTCTCTGCTGAGTGAATCCTGTTATAATGCTTGTTAAGGATTATGGCACTTCACACATTTTGTCCTAATATTTATTAAGCAAAAATAGAAACGGTTTATAGCAAAGTCAGTGGACTAAGTTCAGTTCATGTGTGAATCCTTTTAGCCAGCACAGACTTCCTCAGGGTATAGCAAAAAAATAGAACTCTTGCCTGCAGTCACTGGGTAGTGCTGTTTGGTGAAGAAAATGCTTCCAGTTCAGGAGTCACAGCCTCAAATCGTCTCCTTTTACTCCTTTCCCTTTAACTAGGTATTGACTCTCTAAAACCTTTGTGACGTGCTGGTGGTAGCAAAAATGTCCTCTTGCCTATTAAGCAGACCATTTATCAAAGAAGAGACTGGATTCAATGTGCTCATTTTGGTTGAAAACAGCATCTGCCAGCCTTGGGACACCGCTGCACCCAGCCACGGGGAGCAGGGAAAAGGCACTGTCTCCTTCTTTCAAGGCATAACAGCACAGGGAAAACAATTCAAAATACAGTAAAGTGCAGAAGGAATGATAGGGAGAGTCTGTAACTGAATCAATGAGGTGTTTCGTTGGATTATCTTTGCTACTTCTGAAATTAGAGCAGCCTGTTTTACACTGCACTGAATCAATGCTGAAAGTGAAAAAGAAGAATCAGCTTCTGAGTCTGTATTAGAGTCACAGATGCCCCCACAGGTGGGCTCCCTGGGTTACAAGCTGATGCTCCTTTCTTTTCTTAATATTCCCTGTATTATATTTTTACAGTACTTACCATAGAAAGTTTTACACATACAGTCCTAGTTTCTACAGCTTAATATTTGTAATGTCACTATAATCTCACCAGATTTTTTTTAATGACTGGTTTTCATTTTGAAGTAATCTTTTCAGTAATCTATACCAAAAGAATAATTCCACCCAAAAAATAAATCATAATTATGTCTGTTAATCCTTGGGTTTGCTTTTGATAATCCTTTTGATACTGAATACAGAAGTCTGGATGATTTAAGATATTATTAATAAAATGCAAGGTCTTAGTAAATTAAAAACCTGGATTTCTTCACAGGGTAAAGAATAGAAATTTCCTGCTTACAGCTTTAAATGCTGTCCAGGTCAATTGTCCTGTGGAGACGTTATCATAATTAAATAATGCAGCTCTTAGGGCTTAATTCCTCGAAGTTATTCAATCAAGTTGCCACTATCTGCTCCTCCTTTTGGTGCCCTGAACATGATAAAAGTGACATAGAAATTGAAATTTCTTTTTCCTTTCCAGAAAGTCCCTCCGATTCAGTGCTGAGAAAATTAGCTGAACTGCACAGCTACCTGTTGCTGCCTTTTTCAGAAGCACTTCTGATGTGGAAACAATCTCTACACCTCTACAAGCACAATACATGGATTTACACTAATGATACAACTGTTAGAATACCACACACTTCTTCCCCACAGCATCTACCCCCGTGGATCAAAGTCAGTGCTTCTCTAGCTGGAGTTTTGCTGCATGCTCTAGGGCACAATTTAGCTCACTCAGATATGTATCATTTATTTGTTTTTATTCTTAGTTGAAGAAGCTCTTAAATACCTTTACCATAAAGCAAAATAAAGTGGCCATGAAATTTTGGCTCATCAGTGAATAAGGTGCACATTAACTTAAGCTGCCTGTGATTAAACAGGCTGAGAGCAGAACAAACTCAGAGGGAAAAATTTAAGAATCAGAGTAAAGGACAGAAGATGAAAACCTCATGATGCTGAAGGCTTTATTTAACAGAGTATTGATAAAACAGCTATCTACTAGGTATGTTTGCATCTTCTATGCAGGTTGTGGCACTGCACAGTATGGTTGTGGAAGTTCTAGAGATGAAAATACACTTTTCTATTGAAAAAAATGTGAGAACTGCAAGCTAGGCTCCTTTCAACCAGATCACAAAGTCACTTTTTCTTGACACACTTCTACAGACGTCATTACTATTTTTTAATTGTTTTTCCTTGTTTGGGGAAACAACCCAGCCCTTCCCTCAACATCAAGACTTCTGGACTTACTCATCGACCTCAGTTTGACAAGCAGTAGAGGTTTCGAAGATACAGAGCTCAAGAACTATGAAAATGGAGAGTCTGAAAGGAAAATCACTGTCCCTGCAGAAGGAAAGCTTGAGAGTTCAACAGTTCTGCTTCACCAAAGAGTGTTATTTTATCTGGCTGGTGAGCACATGCAGCTGCTCGCCCACTGCAGCACAGCGGTGCCTTCTCCAGCTGGGAGCTAGGGGCTGTAGGAACCTGGCTGGCACCATCTTGTGGTGTCATGCTGGGGACGAGGCAGACTCTGGTTCCAGGTCTCCTGTTTGCAAGTGTGATGTGAATGCAGGATACACCTTTGCAAGAAATCAGGCTCAATGCTCACAAAGCACCTTTCTACATTTTCATGACATAGCAGTCCTTTGACACAGCCAAAGCTGAAATACCCAAAGAATCAAGCTCTGAAAGAAGCTGTGCTGAGAACTTCACATTTCAGAGTCCAGCAAACACTGGCATGGAAGAGCCGTGTTAACACTGCCCGCTATTTGTGCTGAGAAGAGTATTTACCTGCAGACACACACACAGCAAGGCAGAGATGCAAAGCATTCTAAATATTTTTCCAGATAAGATCAGAATGAGAAAGTATCACCAGCTAACACAAAGCAGCAAACCAACAAACCCTGCATTTTGCTAGGTATTTAAGCTCAGTAAGTATATAAATGAAAGGGCATTTTCACTCCCTGCTTTTAAGAAACCAAAATTTATAGCAGCATAGTAGGAGTCTTCAAGGTCAAAGGGTATATAGTCTGCTTGCTGCAATATAATCTGACATGATAAATCATGTGCAAGCAGCCAGCAGTGCTGCTATCATGAATTTGTAGAGGGAGAAAAGAAAATGATTTTTACAAAATATTCATTAAACTATACAGCAATTTTCATTTTTCATGGGTTCTGTTTTACTGCTTTGTTTCTCCTTCACAACAAACAACCTGTAAAACAAGCCCTTCCTCTTTCTTATCTCTCCTCCAACAAACATTGTGCCACGGAGAAAAGACTGCTAATGGAATAGTTTTAGAGAGAGCAGGTAGAAGCTTTCTTTGGGACTATACCAGTGCCATATAAAAAGGATTTTTCATCAAGTGTGAAAGAAAAAGTGACAGATATTCAGTCTTGTGGTTGTGGGGGGAAAAAACACACACAGAGCGTTCTTGAGGACGATGGCAAGGGAACAGAGCTTTCGGAAACACCTTCACCTGCTCCTTGCCCTATTTGTAGCTCACCTGAAGGAAGAAATAATTCAACTATTGACAAAAAATATGGTGGCTTTATTTAGTGCTAAATCCTGCAAATATGTTAGGATGGTTCAAAGCTGTGGAGAACCCAAATCTCCTCAGAATCAGTAACATAATATGGGAGCACCCAAAAGATCTATTTTACAAGATACAAAAAATCCTAAGCCATGACTGAAAGGCAGAGAGGGTGCAACTGGAGTCTAGCATGTAAAATCTTTGGGCTCTCAACACAGGCTTTTATGGGAAAGATATATTAATAAAATTACAATAAATATAAACTCAAATGGGAAAAAACCAGACAGAATCCAGTGTATCAATGGAATGATACAGAATGAACAGAATGGATACAGAGGCTCATTCCTTGCAGCACTAGCTAGCCTTGAGCTGTTCTGCCAGAACTGGCTTTCAAGGTGCTTTTGAAGAAATGCCTTTTATTTTTCTCTCCTCTTCTTCCCACAATTTCTGCAGTGACCCCTAAGAAGGATGACTTTGGCCCATTCACTATGCAAGACCATGGCTTCTCATAATTTAACTACATTAGGAAAAGTGGGAAAGATTCATGCCAGAATGAATCCTCTACCAGCAATTTCATCTTTTCTTCCATTACTACTTGAAATTTTCGGTAGACATCAGGTCCTCTTTATCCTGCTATGCCATACTTCATGATCTTGGTCATTTCTAAACCACTGCTTTACATTTCTCTTTACGATGGTCTTTCAGTGGATTTAGATTACTTGTCCCTGTTATTTGTTCAATGAAATGAGGGTAGATAGAGATGGAGACACAAACAAAGATGGTATGAACCTGATCCATTCCCACTGTATTAAACAACCCTTGCTACTGACTTAATATGAGGAAGCTCTGAATATGAGGAATGGGTTGCCTATGGTCTTCTAGAGAACTTTCTCCCCATCCACATGTTTTTAGTTTCACTTCTTGGGTGTAATTAAAGAGAGTTAAAAATTCTAGGTGTTTAGAAAAAGAATGAGAAGCCTAATGCTGTACATGTTACCTTTTGGAGCTGATTACATGGAATTGCTAAGACTATTATCTTTAAATTGTTATTAACTGTTAAATTCTAGTATGAAGCAATGCAAAAAAAAAGCATTTTTGTTTCTTTTCTATTTCATAACAAATGCAAGGGAAACAAGTTAACAGTTCTCCCCTCCCCCCCTCCCCCCCATGAATGCTCCTGAGAACCTACAAATTGTTATTTCAGTACCTCAGAGTTTGGAATTGAGCTCCCTGAATAAAAGGAAGAGGCTTATTTTGTCTCTTGAGCGTGCTATTGTTTTCAGGGCATACAGCCTGTTCATCCTTCCGATGCTTTGGCACACCTTTGCAGGTCAGATGTGGACTCAGGCAATAAGACCATCCCCTGGTAAAATGGTGGGAACTTATGGACAGAGACATCTGGAACTGGACCCCTGCAGAGCAAGTGGGTTGGAGACAGTAGACTCACGGAGCAGATGTGATGTGAGTTATCTGAGGGACCACTTACATTTCAGCAATATTTTACAGGAAGTATCTTCCTTTATTACACTTCCATAAAATTGGCACTGTCCACCCAATGTGTTGTTTTTTTAAGGGCCAGCAGCTGATAAAAATAGTCTGGTTTAGAAATGTGCTGGTTGGCTATCACAGTGTTTTGTTTATCATCATCCTTTGTAAAAACAACTAAATCCCATTTCACTGCCTTTATGATATTCCCAGCCCCCTTATCTGACACTTCCATGCTGTTTCCAGTGTTTGCTGCTGCCTGTAACTAGCAATAATGAAGATCAGCAAACGTTTCCTTCACACGAGACAACTGAGGATGCTCCCTTTGGCATTCAGCTCTGAAGAACAAACCTGTCTAACTCCAAAAGTTGTTAATTTAAACAAATGTGCAGCATAGATATTAATTCTAATGTTTCTTTCAGGAATAACCTATTTATTGCACAAAATCTCTGATTCACTTACAGATAACAATACACAAAGGCCAACACCCCAGCCTAGGAAATACCATTTCCATTTGGACTGTCACTGATAGTATCAGCATTAAAAAAGGAAAGCCAGAGTTGACTAAAACAACTCCATTCCTTTCATGCAGGCATGGCAAAAGTGAAGTATTAATTAGCTAACTCTATACATTTTGTACCCTACTGCCCCATATGCTAACTTGGAACACACAGCCATTTGCATATCAAGTTGCAGTATCAAAGGCATGACTGTTCCATCCCTGGGCAAACTGTAGCAGGACATCAGATTATGGATGTTAAAAGGCCCAGAAACCTACTAGTGGTAGCTATTAGCTGAGGAACTATTTTGATTCTTTTTATATGGTTATCACTATGAGGAACACATAAATGGAAATGAGATCTTGCTTTTTGCCCAGACAGCAGGCAACTCTCAGCACCACTGGATGTGTGTTTTTCCTTTCCTTTTTAGTTCCTTGGGGAAAAAAAAGGCCAGCTGGCAGTACTGTAGTTTTCACTATTTTATCAAGTTTTAAAGAGTAAGCCAAGCTCCCAATTACCACACATCTAGGTGGCAGACAGTCAGTGTGTAACGGATAAATCCACCAGCACTGACAATTAGCCTTTAGCTTTTGAGAAGAGATCTTGCTCATCTTGCACTCATAATTTAAACTACATCATATAAAAATTAAATGCACCTCTCAAACCTGCTGTTATTCTTCATTCTGTTTTTTTTCCCCCCTTTCTTTTCACTAAGTGTGATCACATTTATTATAGTAACTGCAGGCTGCCATTTAAAGCTTTCCATGTCTTTTATGTTCACTGAACTAGAAATAGCTCAACCCAACTCACCTGGCCCACTGCACAGGTGCCTTTTCTACACCCAGAGGCTAACACAGCACATTAAACAGTATGTTGAGTCACTAAACACAGAAGTCCAGTGTAAATGCAAGCTGAAATACCTCAGGCCAGGCTTACTAGTCATGTAAATAAGTATAATCCTGTCTTCAAAGACCAAAGAATTTGCAAGGAAACAGAGGCTCTGGTAGAATTTATAGACTTGGAGAATGTTTCTGTCTTGGCTATCCTGATTCACCCTGAGAGGTTTCATGCTTTTCATCAGCAAACATGAGCCTCACCTGTAGTTAACAATTGAATGCAGCTTGTTCAAGAAACTTCAGAGAAGTCTTTAAAAACAGCCCAATCACTAATTTTTATCTTTCAAAACACAGAACAATACCAGAGCTGGCTGTATCTATGCTCCTCCAAAACTGGACAGCACCAGTTCTAAAACTAAAAGTTGATTTAGTTACTAGGAAAGTGGCTTGGGAACTGGAGCATCAAGGCTAAACTCTGAGCTGTTACAGACCTCTTTGAAGTACTTGAAGGACCTTTCTGTTCTGTACCCTCAAAATATGGGTAGTAGAAGATTCTAAGTTAAAAAGGTATCAAATTCTTAACAGTTACCATTCCAGCCAAAATAACCTGAAACATATATATAAGCTTTTGAAATTTATAATGGGAATATCCTGCTAAAGCAAAGGTAGCAGCCCCAAAGGCACTGTGCCTGGTACCTGAGATCACCACAGGGCCTCTGCAGACTTTGAGGCAGATTATTTTACCTGTGGATTAGAAAGCCCTGGATAAGTACGCCTTCAGTGATCACTCAGACCACAGATTAGTATGAGGAACTCGGTAATCTATAAACACCAGCCCAGCAGTTGTATCTTTGTGGGATACCTCTAGAGCTACCTCTGTATTGCAGATCTGTCTTTTCTCTGCAGACTACACCAGACGCAGAAGTTGAGCGGCGTCGCGAGCGCAGTTTTGCTCAGAGGTCAGCTACGCTGTCAGTGCTAACGAAGAGAAATCCCACCAAGTACGTGGATTTTATATCCCAGAGACAATGTAACCTTAATGCAGAGATCACCACAGCTACAGTTCAGCACACGTGAAAGCAAATGGAAAGGGAGCTCAAACTCACAGACAAGCAAAGATCTGCAAAAGGATCTGGGGTTACATCAGTTCTCTTGAAGTAATTAAAAAAGGACATTGCTGCAAATCTGCAGCTTTCAAGTGTTTTGGTTATTCGTTGGCTGAATCAGGATGCAGCTACTCATTTTCTAGAGTAGCTGTTTGGTTTGCAGAGTGACCACAGTACATGGATCAAAAGTATCAAGAGTCTTTGCCCAAAGTGGTACAATTTCTAAAGGAAAAGCACTTTGCTTGTCATTACTGCAAAATTCATTGTTACAGTTGAAACCTGTGCCTGTTCACCTGGGAAGAATTTTAATACAGAAGCATTTTAGATGTTAACACCTACATAATAGCCTACAGAATGTGCCTAATAAAGGCTGATTTACCACTCTAGTTGATTAAACTGTATCTCCATCTGCAGAAGGCAAATGGATTCTTAAATTACTAGGGATAATTATAGCCCACAAACCTTGCAGACCCCTTGCATCAGCCCCTGCGCAATGAGTAAGGCAGCAGCTCCAGCCCATCTTATTGTCTAAGTTGTATAATGAACGCTGCCATATTACCTTGAAGTCTGAAATTAAACCCAGGGAATCAGTTAAATCTCACAAGGTTCCCTCCCTGCCAAAGGCATTATAGGAACCTTACTAAGTGTCCTACAGTAGTGCTGACCCTCTGGGCAAAGCAAACACCTCTCCTTACTATGACTGCCGAAACTCCTTCCAAAAAGGGAACAACTCCCCAAATTCATTACTATGTACACCTAGATCTGCACCAAAGATCATGTTGTAACAATTACCATGGGGGAGGTGGAGGGAGGGGCAGTTCACAATATTTTGGTCTTCTAAACTACCTGTATTCCAGCACCTTCAAGAGTTACCGATTCCCACATTTCACAAAGAACAAAAGATACCAAGTAAAACACCACGTTGCTGCTTATCCTCAGCTTAGCAGAGGTTTCTTGCTTACACATTAGTAACACACAGCTACATTGAAGTTCAGACCTGGCAGAGGATTTGCAACTTATGCTCAGAACTTGTGTCAAAGTTCTGGTCATCAAAACGACCCCAAAGAAGAGGACAATAGCAATTCACAACAGAAACAGATTAAAAAGAGGTTATGGTGGGTGTTCTTTTGTTTGGGTTTTGGGTTTATTTCATAAAAGAGTGAAAATGCTGCACAGCCCCAAAGGCTGAAGTAAAGCTAAGCTGAGCTGAAATTTTAGCACTCGATGCTTGGAAGTCAGCCAAACAAGGTTGTTTAAATGAATTTGACCTAAACATCAAGGAAAGTCTAGCAGATAGAAGGATCTTAGATGATTATTGCAAAACTGAATTTATTCATAATGGACACACCATGCCACATTCAGTCTCCCTGTATTAATGATGTACAGAAGCTGACTTTTAGACTGCATCAGACTAACACACAGATTGTATTTTGATAATACATTTTCCAATTCAAATTCAAACAAAGGCGGCAGGAAGCGATTTGAGGATTTCTGAATCCCTCTCTGCATGCTGCAGTCAGTCTTCTAGAAAGGACAAAGTAAGAATAAAGGGGCCATAAAATGCTTTCTCTTTTGATACTGGGAGAAAATTGTCCAGTTCCCAATGTTGTTGTTGTTGACTTTGCCGATAAGAAATCTGCTGTTAATGAAACCTTTGATGATAATTAATTTAACAGGAAAAAAAAAAAGTGGTTCATTGGTGTTTAATCTAATGCCAAAATGTACCCTTTTTGCTGGGATTTCATTAAAAAACAAACAAACAAAAAGTGTCTGGTTCCCTTGAAAAGCCCCTAGGCAACAGTTTGAAAGACTACAGAAAGTAGAGAGAGAAAAAGGAAAAGCTTTGGCAGGACGCTAATATATATTAAACCAAAATTAATTAAGAGATTGAAGCCAAAATATCTTGTTAATAAATATTTCCCCAATGGTTCTGATTTTTAGCAGTGCTATGTGAAAAGGCTGTTGGAAAACTTAGGGTATTATTGCAGTGGCAACTCTGCCTAACTTCACAGCTGGTAAAACTAAGGCACAAACTTTGATATGTTTGTTTCTGAAACCTACCTGAGTACTGTTGCTTTAAAGACATGCAAAACTAAAATGCAAGGGTCTGGGTACATCTCATCTAGTTCTAAACATCTAAAAAAGCAACTGAATGAAAGTCTCTTGTTCCTTTAAGAAGAGTAGAAAAGACAAGCATATCTAGACTGCTAATTTTGTGATTCAGAGGGTCTCCTGGAGATGTTTGTCTTCATCCATTGACTGTAGAGGAAACCTATAACAGTAGTTAAGCACTTAAAAGATAGTCTGGGACAAGGCATCTTAGAGATTGTCTTTACAACATGACAACTGCAGCAGAACTGTGAAGAGGACCTCCTCAAGATTCACGCCAGAAATGCTCCTATACTGATATAAGAATCAGTGAGGACAAAAGGAAAATAAAGCCTCCCTCCTTTGCAAACTACCTTCCATCAACTCACACCTAGAGAATGAAGGCACATCTAACTGCACCAGTGAGAAAGCACTAGAACAAT
Organism: Dryobates pubescens; assembly: GCF_014839835.1. Taxonomy (NCBI): domain Eukaryota; kingdom Metazoa; phylum Chordata; class Aves; order Piciformes; family Picidae; genus Dryobates; species Dryobates pubescens. The sequence continues at coordinate 1,910,280 of NC_071629.1, read as the reverse complement.
GACAATTCACTGTGCCTAGTCTTAACCTTACCTTGACAGAGCTCTTGCAGAAACATTTCAGGTACTTCTGACGTCCATGTCCCGACTCCAACATCAATCCATGCAACACTGACTCCCCACTCACGCCCTGCAGAGAAGTATAAGGGCTAAATGATTACAGTCTAAACTACACTCAGGTGCTCACACTTGTACTAAATCAGACCAGGTGGATATGCTTCACATTATTTAGCTCTGCAGAAAGCAACCCATCTGAAGAAAACATGATGCACATCTCCAGGTGCAAAAACCGCTTCATTTGGTGAGGAGATTTCCACACAGCATGTCTCTGCTGAGCAAATCCGCTCAGCAACTTTCACTTGCATAAATACTTGTTGTAAGAGTAAAATAAATCTGAAGGGCAACTGAGATGTAAGCAAAAATATCAGGAACATGACAAATGAACATTGTGTTGGAAATATGTCAGTTTAGGTCTCAGTATTTCATGAGAAGTATCTAGAATGACTGAATCTCTATTTTTAATCATTGGTTTATGTAGTACCATCGCTTGAGTCATAACTCCAGAGTGAGTGAACAATTCTGAAAAACCAACATCACACCAAAGGTAGCAGGCAAGAAAATACAGCTACTTTAGTTTTGTTTTCTCTAGGCCAAATATTCCACTATTATGGTTGAGGAATCCAGCAGCCCTAACAAAAATTGCGCAAAAAAGGAAAAACTAAATTCCAAGAGATCTGAGACTGGAACAGACATTTAACTGCTGTGCTCCCAGCACCGAATGGTGAGAATAGTGAATGAAATTAAGGTCTGAAGTACAACATGTGACATACTACAATGATTCTGGACCTGTCACACAGATGAACAGCTGCTGAAGGGAATCCCTGATGCTTAGTTGAAACATTACTCAGTGGGCAATCAAAGCTGCTCGAGAATCCTCAGTGTCCTGAAATGCTATATATTTTCCCAGATAATGTCATTAATTTGGAAAGTGATGCTATCACCTATTAGTTTTCAGATAATACATTTCATTGAATTAAAACCTGGGAGTTACTATGACAACTACAACACAATATGATTGTTTCCTCTAACACTCAGGCACGTTAAATGAGAAACACACTCCTGGAGTCACATATGTTCCATTGTAAACTTTCCATTTTGCTCTAGCAGATGGGATGGCTCAATTACAATAGAATCCTTGATGGGTTAGGGAAACTGCAATTTCTTCTTCAGTCCATGTTTTATTTGGCATAGTAATTGATGTTGGGTCTTTTGACAACAAACAACTTCTTAGACTGTAGAATTTTCTTATGCTATAGCACTGATGCTGCTCCTGAAGCTATGCAATGTTTGCAGTGAGACAACATGAAGACCAGAACATGCAGCACATTAAATGAATGCCCAATGATAAATGTTGACCATGAAATGCAACCTGACATACATTTCACTCAGTTCTGAGTGCAGGGGTGGAAGAGTCACAGCAATCCATAGCCCCAGGGGTGGAAACACAGCTCCGCCACTTGGACCAGCCACGGACCGACCCAGACTGTACTGGAACAGAGTGGAGCTCCACAGGACAGTACATTTCAGATCTCAAGCATGTCCATTGCCATAGCTGAACTTTTGGATATAAGAACATGGGAATTTTTGTTAACATGTAGATGAGATGTTCTAACATTGTGGTAGCATTACTTCAGCTCTTGGGCTACCCATTAGTTAAATACTGTGTAGCTGTTGCATCTCCAACATCATATCTGCACACAGAAATCATTCTCTGTTATTACAGAATTTGGGTATTATTCAGAATTTCCCATTTCAGACAAAAAAAGTGCCTAACCAACAAAGCACAAAAAAAGCAAATGCAGCTTTGAGTTTCCATAGTCTTCTTAAAGTCCAAACCTACAATCTGAGTTATAGGCTGTTTCTTCTAGAAGAACTGCACGTGTGACTGACGGTGAGGCAGAGACTTTAGGGCACCCCAGTCTGATGATGTCTGTCAAGGTGTGATTCCTCTGGTGGAGCAGTCCTGAGAGGCCATTTTACTGCTCTGTGTATCACAGCAAAAAAATACTTGTGGCATTATGCACTCTGAAAGTTAAGCTAACAGACTTGTTGGGCAGTAGTAAATCACTGTCACCCAATGAGAGACACGCTGATAGTTATAACTCTTTTCTCTGTTGACACATCAATCTGTCTGTCATCCAGCTCACAAAAAGAAACCTTTACACTAATATGTTTCCACAGGCAAATTGAGAATTTCTGATCTTAATCTAATCAGGGTGGTTATTTTTTGTAAATATCAATTTTATCTTGTTTAAATTTCCTCTTATAAGAAATGAAATTTCATTTTAGGAAATGAAACATTCAGAGCTGAAAAGAACTAAACATTAGTGGAGCTAAATGACATTTATTTTGTGTGGTGTTTTAAAATAATACTGCTTCTGGAGAAAATAATATTGTAGGAAACAGAGGTGGAACTGCTACAAATGTTATCTTCCTCACAACTAGAATATTCTCATTCATGAGGATGCAGATGCAGCAGGGATTTCAGGTGCATTAAAAATTCACACGAGTCTTTCCTTATTCATCAGACAGAATTAGCTGATACCCATTTTCTCAATCAGATACATACTAATGCTCCATCAAATAAACAACAACTCAAAAAGGCATAATTCTGCTGAATCAATGGAGCTGCCCCTGCAGGCCCAGCTGGAGGGGAAAATCATTGAAGGCTGAGACAGGCTCCTTAAAGTCATTTCCAGCACCAAGCACCGCACATTTCGCATTGAAGCTCATTTTGTTTCAAGTTCACACCTGTACGTTTGGAGCATTTTGGTTCAGGCAACCATCAGAACACATGATGAAGCTGAACTAGACCTCTGAGAAGTCAAGCTTTTGCACCTTCAGAAGAGAGTAAAGGGTTTCAAGGTATTTCACCTTTGAAGTGGAGGTTGCTGCTGGTAGGGACAGAATCAAACCTAAACCACCTGAAATGAGGATCCTTTTCCTCTTAAGTTTTATTAATGATCTTTATATTTCCAGCCCAAGATGGTTCTCTGAAGATTATTTTAGTGCCCAGGTAAGTGTAACTCCTTTCCTTTCCGGTCCAGGAGTACCAAAATGCTCTTCCCTAACTCAGTCCACATGGCTTGAACTTGAAAGCCACCTTAATGAGACTAATACAATTGTTTTCAGCTTTTTCAATATTTTCACTAAAGCCAAGGGGAAGTGTGGCCATTCACAAGCCAGCAAGAGCTTCCTGGCCTAAAGGAGCAAGCCAGACATTCATTTTTCAACATGCTGGATCGCACAGGTAACCTTGCTACTGCTATTCATGTACTTTGTGCTAAGAGAAGACAGCATTAAATGATACAATGCCAGGTATGTAGAAATGACAATTTCCTACTCTTATTCTCTGGGCAGTTTCTCTGAAAAATTGAAACAGTTTTCTACCTCAAAAAATAAAGTTATTGTGTTTCTCATTGTCACTATTGTGTCGGTCCTCTTGTTAGCATCTTGATACACCGGTGGAAGACCATGGTGAAAACATATAAAGTACTGCTGACTCATATATCAGTTATTAGGAGCCTTGTCTGGATATCATCAAGCTCACGAAATTGTCATAGTTGCATAGGAATATCAGCAGATAAGAAGGCTCAAGCAGCACACGGAGTTTATTGTTGCCTTTACCCTTTTTACCTCCATACATACTTCTGTCTTTGTGCATTTCACATTCTGGCCCGTGTCTTGTTCAGGTCTATTTTAGATTGCTGCTCGCTACAAAATGCTTGACAGGAACATTTAGATAATACTGCTTCTGCAGGAGGCCATTGAGACAGAATGCTGGGGTTTTTCCCTCTTTAACCTAGAAGTGACCTGCCACTAGAATGCAGTTTCCTTTTTCATCATCATTACTCCATAAAAAGGCTAATGGCACTGTGTCATGCAACATTTAGGGAAAAACCCTAACCAACCAACCCCTCACAGACCAGTAATTACATTACTACTTATGTAATAAACAGGGAATTTTCTTTTATGGCTCCGAGGTGGACACAAATGTAACAAATAATGAGAAAGAAATTCCAAGCCTGTTTTTTCCTGTGACAGTGCTGCAGACTGCAGCCAAGCAACATTCACATGAACCAGGGGCCGAGGGATGCAGTCACGCAGAAGAGCAGAGCCCAAGGGCTTGCCCACTAGGAAGGGGCTGGCTGGAGCATGCTGCAAAGAAAGGCATTTTCCAGAAGCTTGAAGTTTGCCTGCAAGGACTCACTTTGAACAAGAAGTTGAAACAGAACAGAAGGACTTTGGAATCCTTTTACTTGTTTCTGTCCATGTTTAAAATATTTTTTAACCTACTGGTAATCATTTGCCAATGGCAGGTAAGAGACTTCTTCCTCTTTTACTGCTACTGGTGCAGCTCCTAGGCACAGGGCGCTGACACAGAACAGAAGCAGTGAGCTCCAATTCCATCTGTGACTACACCAAACCACAGACAGCAAGAGACATGTGAGCAAACACCAAGGCACTACCGATGGACACCCAGCTTAGCACATCAGCAGCTGTTTCCTGAGAAGTCTTGAGGAGCTAACCTGATGAAGTGTCACGTGCCAGGTGTCCAGGGGCTCTTGGGCCCTGAATGCTGGCCTTGTGGGATGGCAGAGGGAAACGAGGAAGACTGCTGTTCAAAGAAAAGTACTGAAACACACCAAAAGTAATGGAGTTAGCTCAGCTGCTACACAGTCCCAGACCCGTAGCCACAGTAACAGCACTAACCCAGGCAAGAGTTGTTCGAGGGAGCGGATACGTGACTCTATGCACTCTATTAATTGGAATTTCTGCAAACCTGAGACAGAAAAAAGAAGTTATTTCTTTTGCAGTATTTCCTAGCAATTATTTGGGAATTTTCAGCTCTCTGCAGGCTTACAGAAACCTCAAGAGAAGCATAAAGTTATTGAATTAGTTTTCAGATATGCTAAGCCTTTTAGCTCACATGAAATCTACAGTAAATGAGGTACAGCACATCTCTAAAGAGCAGGATCAAAATACAACTTCTAAATAGCCAGCAGAAGCGGTTTTAAAATCCAAAGCCTATCAGTAATTAATACTTTCATAAATTCAAAACTCTTTTGATAGGGATTTTCATTAATTTAGGGATAAAAAAATCCACATGACAGCTTAACACGAGTTCTACTGAAAAAGATAGCAACTGCACATGTCATTTTCAGATATGTTTTTTTTAGGGGGGATAGGTGATACAAAATTACCACAGGAACCACAAACAAATGTATTGATTTCCTCAATTCACAGAATTCTTTCCGCTGAGAGAGGGGAAAATGGTCTCTGTGTAAATGATTCTTCTATTTGTGCTACTCTGCAGTTTAATTTCAATTAAACTTGTTTCAGAAGATGCTCGTGTAGTGAAACAAAACAAATCTTAGTGTTTCAGTTTGGAGATATGATTTAGCATTCCAAATGCACCTTTCCAAACCAAGTCATTCTGCTGCATTTTTTAACTTTTGTAAACAGATTGCAGAGAAGGAGCCAATGCAGATCTGGACATCTTGTATGTCATCAGGCACAGCTTTTGAGTTTTTTATTGCATAAGGGATGGATTTCTGACAACACATTTTAAAAATTGCTTCTTATCCAAAAAACGACAGGCCAGAAAATTACTCATGAAGAATAATCTTTGTTCAGGGAGTGCAGTCCCCCCATGTTCTTTGCAATGGCCCAGAGAGTTGGCTCCACACGTGGAACGCCAGACGGACCACAGGGGACAAAATCTACCCTATGCTGCATGCCACAGTGTGGCCACATAGCAGGTCATGGCTTCTACTCCAGCCCCTGGCCTTGAGAAGGAGCAGAGACATCTTAGCTTCTGATAACCAGGGCTCTATAACTACCAAACTGTTTGTACAAGAATAAAGTCAGGTCTTTCAGATCCCTACCACTGGACAATGCACTCGTATGAAAAACTCAGGGATTGTCTTGATTTTTCAGTAGTTGGTATCACAATTCTATGGCTTATGGCAATATAGAGGATTTGAAAACAAAGTGTTAGCTTTTCAACAGTGTGTATTAAAGAAAATGATCATGAATGAAAGGGAAGGTTTTGTTTTGTTTGGGGTTTTTATATATATATCATAGAATGGCTTAGGTTGGAAGGGACCTCAGAGATCATCTACTCCAGCCTCCCTGCCATGGGCAGGGACACTTCTCATCTAGACTCAGCTGCTCAAAGCCTCATCCAACTTAGCCTGGAACACCCCCAGGGAGGAGGCATCCACAGCCTCTCTGGGCAGCATGTTCCAGAGTCTTACCACCCTTGTACTGAAGAACTTCAAAGATCCATGCTAAACCTACTGTCCCTCAGCTCTCTCCTGTTACTTCTTCCTTTGATATCATCTTGCACCACTCTTACATGTTTATTCTTTGTATTACTTGACATTATTTCAGCTATAGATACTGATTCAAGAAGTTACCTATCCTGTAATTAAAAAATCCTCACCATAATCTTGTAAATGCAGTTAACTAGCATTCACCTAAACAGAACTCAGACTCATACACTGAAAAATAGCCCCAGTTTCAATTCATGCTCAGTACTGTTACATCTATGGCAAACAGAAGAATGAGCTGAGAGCGCGAAATGAACTTGTTTTCCAACCAATGCTACTTAGCTTTAGCTCAGGACATGAGCTGAGGTGATTAGGCCTATGAAATCTCAAATTTCCCACTCCCTTGGGAATAGTGGAAAATAGCACACAACAAAATAATAAACCAGCCTGGTTTTACTGTAAAAAACCCCTAACACTGATTGATGGAGTAATATGGAAGTACACCAAAGCATAGGGTTTGTGGGCATCTGGAAAAACAAACATATTGAGCTCAAGCAAAGCAACAACTGTACAGGTTGAAAAAATACATAAATTACCAAACCCCCAAACAAATACACTGAGAAGGCAAGCACACAGCACTGACAAGCATGGAGTAGCACAGAGATAGCAGTGGCATTCTGTTAGCTGCCCCATAATTGGGAACAAAGTGCTGACAGGCCCTAGTTATGCAGTGGAAAAATGCAGAAGTCAAACTGAAAATCCCACAGGGCTTCTTTGGCCCTCCCTTGTACGACTGTCTCGTTGATAAAGATGTACAAGCTCCCATGAACCAGGGACACATCTTAGGTCATGGCTTTTGCACAGCACAGATGAATCAAGGAAAACAGAGTGCCAGAAGGGCCTTGGCAGGCAGGTTGCAGGAGCTGTAGGAACAAGCATTACGCTGTGCACCAATCCCTCCCATGAGCATTTGATGCGCTACAGATGTGTCTTCAGGGAGTGTGCCGCTGAGGGAGCTCAGGTAGGATGCTTCAGCAAGACTGAGGAATCAAACCCAGAACAGTTTTTAGCATTTTGGAGAAAATAAAAATAACTACTGAAATGGATAATAAAGATCTGATCCATCACAAATAGTCTTACTGAATTTTCAACTACATTCATAGGAATCTGCTTCCTAACTTCCATAGCTCATTTATTAACATGTGTAACTTTGGTTTAGAACTCCCAAAGCTATGCAATTAGATGTGTGAATTCTTATGAGCTGCTCTTAGAAACACCTGCATTAGTCACAGCTTGGACAGGCATGAGCAAGCCTAGACAATGGTCGTGGTTAGAGATGGCAATGGCTGATTTGGTAATCATGGGGACACTTCCGTTCTTGGAAATCATCCATAAGATTTAATAAAGTTTTCCCCTAATTTTGTATGCCACCACATTCTTATTTAACTCCTTCCAGGCTAGTAGAGTGTTTGAGTTCTTTCCTGATTAATGTTTGCTTCAGTTCCAAAATGAGAGTGTAGTGTTGCGGGGTTAGAAACCTTCCCATAGCACTACAATATTCTTGATGCTTTTGTTACTGGAGAAAAGAAAATTTAACCTGGGAGGAATGAAGTCTGTAGAGAACACAACAGAATTATAAACTCAAGAGAAAGGGAACAGTTCACTAACTCCATTTGACTTGAATGATAGCCTGAGTTAGAAGAGAGTTATGAAGCAAGGCAGGTAAAAATCAGAAGGAGATACTAATTGAACAAAGGCAACGGAGATATCAACTCTGAGAGGCTGACAGTGAAAAGGACCTTGTGCTGAGGCCCCAGGTTGTCAGACTCCCAAGTTAGCTTAAAGGTCACCTCTGAAAGATAGCATTTCAAAGGGCAAATATTATAAGGTTGCCCTCTCTGCTCCTACAGCTGAATTAAGCCTCCAAGAGCTCGACTTTGAAGGATGGCACCCTAGAGTTTTGCCCGAACTGGCCTCTCCTCTCGCATCATTTTTCTGCGTTAGAAGACAACACTTTATGTATTTGCTCCAAGATCAGCCCCGCAAAGAGCAAGATTACATACCACCATAAAGAACATATGCATTTATCATGATGACTATCTGCTACAGAATACCAGATCATGGAAATTAGGTGGATGAGGCTTTTTTGTAGAATGGTTAAAAGTGAGTTTGCCAAACAAGGGCATTTTACAGATTTGGACATGTTGTAAAAGAAATAAAAGCCAAGGCGGCCTGCTAATGCTTAGAAACCATCAATGACACTGAAGGAGGTAGCTGGAAGAAATGCTCTTATTGTTTGTAGAGGGAAACATGATGAGAAGGGGAGGGCATAAGGCAAGCTGAATGAGATGAGAATGTTCAGACACTGAGAAGAGAAAAGAAAAACCAAAAAACCAGCAAAATACAATCTGTGGAATTCCCTAACTGTGAATTACTCATTTACCAAACATAAGAGTGAAGCACACAGAAAAGAGAAAATATGGTCAGGTGGCCAAGGGGGTACACAAAAGACCGACATGGGATTAGTCTCAGAATAACACAAATGAAAGTAGCACGAAACATTGGAGTTATTAAAGCAAAAAAACCCACAGAGTCATGCTGTAAGCACGTTAGCAGCAGGAAAACTGCGGTTCAGCAGTTCAATATTCAATGGCATGATCAGGAAATGGCAACACGCAGGCTACAGTTTTCAACAGGTGCCTACCTTTACACAAAGGCCAACCATAGGAGACTATCACAAATATTAACAAAAAAGGTGAAACCTCAGCCTAGAACAGAGAAGTAACAGAACAGAAAGCACTCTGAGCCAGACCTTTTCAGATTACCAAGACCTGACAATGTGTCAGCTGGTTCCAGGTGAACCAGCAGAGCAGTTTGATGAGAAGATGTCCAGCAGTCCCTTCTAACCCCTATCATTCTGAGAGTCTGTGGTTAACTCTTCACAGAACCTCAGCACAAGTAAAAGTAACTTAGAGGACTGATAAAGGGCAAAATACTGAAAACCTGACAGTCTACATATAGTGCCTTGAAAGGACTAGGAAATGGAAAGTGGAGCTGGGAACTGGAGTCAGATGCATTCTGTGGCACATGACTAAAGATGTTACTTGTAAATACCAGTAATATGGAAACAGGAGTCACCAAATACTGCTCTGCAAAACCAGTGTGAAGCATATGCTCCTAATTTCATTTTATATAGCATTTCTTTACCACACATGACTTAAAATAACAAAGAAAATACTAAAAACATCTTGGAAGGCTCTGACTTCAGAGATTTGCAGACACCTCTTGGGTTTCTGAAGAAGAGGCTTCAAAAATTTAAATGCCACCTTGGGAAGATGGAAGTGCTTTAGCTGAGTGTTAGAGAGACATATCTAGAGGATGTGGCAGGGACTTCAGGGCAAGCCACTCCATGTGGGAAAATGGCAAGCACTGTGCAGAGATGGTCTTGAAAACAATGTCTTGACTTGCTGTTACCATGGGACAAAACAACTCTTCTAGGATTCAAGATCATATAATTGTGACAGTTCTTTAGCATAAATGTAAGTGCATTTTTACACTGAAAAGTGACCAAAAAAAAAAGGATTTAACTGTCAGAAAAATTGTCCTCCTGGTCCAAAGCCTTTTTTCTAATTGGAAAGTTCCCTTTAGATGCTGACAACATCCCAAGGTATTTCTAATTTAGTTTTACTATTGCTGTAAAAGAAAACCAGGAAAAGATCCTGGTCCAACACAGTGTTTTATGGTAAGGAAATCCAGACTGAGCGAGCAGAGCATTTGGTGAGTGAGTGCGAGATCACACAGATGTCCTCATCCAAGGCAAACCCCTTCCAGACTCCACATTACCTATGAGTCTCCTGATCACTGGCTAGTTCTTCCTCTCACACTTTGATCACAAATTGCATTGTGCACTTCTGAATATTTCTCCCAAGTATTTTTCTAAGGAAAAAAATATTTTTCTTAAGCAGCAGCTGCCTTGTACTAATCCTCTGGCTTCATGGTTGTCATCTTTCTCCACTATCCAAAAGGGTGCTTAGTCTGCCAAAGGAGCGAGGGGAGGTTCGTAATGCTCTTTTGAAATACCTGGCACTCAGCAATGTAAGGTAAATGAAGTGGAATTCTGTGGAATACCATTTGGCTTTGATACAATTCACCTTACATTGTACCCTAACTCTAAATTAAAAGTCAGTGTTTTAGCCAAGATCTCTTCTCCCAGAAAGGTAACCTATAGGGAGGACATCCTCCTTTATGTTTTCTCATTGAGCCCTGAAGAGTTGTGTGTCCCCCATTTTAGGATACAAATGGCTTTGCCATTAACCCTGAAGAGTTTCTGACCTTGCCACTTTTGTGAAATAATAGCATAAGCTAGTGGAATTTTCTTTCAAATGAAATGTTTACTCTATAAACCTGTAACTGCTAGATTGCATTGTATTTTTATGTTTATTGTTATGAAATGATGTTATTTGTAAGTATAATTCTGTAATAAAAAGAAAACAAAGATTGATGCTGAAAGAGAATGAAATTTCAGAGCATGCTATAAAATTAATCTAATACTGGAAAATCATAAAAATGTGCAATTACTCTATTTACAGGTGAAAGGGAAAAACAAGTGCAGACATAAAAATAAAAGCTTTATTGGGACAGTAAGAAGCTTCTGAATATCACAATGACAGTGAAATTGCCTTACCAACAAAAGTAAGCACAGTTTTGACTATAACACAGGCTTTATTTTAATACAACCAACCTCTTTCTTTACTCAAAAGTACCTTTAACTATTGCAGAAGTTGCTGGAGTCTCTTCACATACATCAACCTCAACTGCTTTTGTTTTGCACAGCTGATGCTCAATCATAACACCCTCTGGAAAGTACCAACTGGTACTGATGAAAGAAGCAGATTTTAACACTTACCTGGTAAACATATTCACAGCCTTTGGAACTATCAAAGGAGGCTGCAAAAAAGGTACTTTGGTATGGGGATGGTTGGAAGCACAGACTCCTACATTTTAGGGATGGAAGGAAGGAGTAGCTGTGACTCTGGTCTATCACAGGATACCTGCTAACACATCTGGGAGGCTCGTGGACTAGAGATTACCCTTTCACCAGTTTAAAAAACAATTAAAGTACAGTCCACAAGAAATATTAACACTTACTGTTCTACCAGCACTTCCAGTTTGGGACATCTCATAGATTCATGGAATGGTTTAGGTTGGAAGGGACCTTAAAGATCATCTAGTTCCAAATCCCCTGCCATGGGCAGGGACACCTTCCAATCTCCTTGTTAGAGGAGCTACTTGGGAAAGTTTCACAGAAACAAGGAGACAGTTTACAGGACAACTGATACAAACAACCTGCAATTTTACCCCAAGACGAGAAAATGCCTCCGTGCCTCATCAAGGAAACAGACAACCTTGGAAAGATCTGAAAGCACAGCAGCACCTGTACAAAGCTGGCTGCCGAGCCACATCTCCTCTTGCTGGAGTGTGCTTCCATGGTGCAAAATGAAGATAACAAGATAAGGATACAAAAGAAACTCCACATGGCTCCTCAAATTTATCCCCATGCCTATGAATAGCATAAGGAAAAAAACCAATAATCAGCCAAACCTCTTAAGGTTGGGTACCAATATCTGAAGCACCCATCAACCACTAATGTCAGTTACAACAACAACAACACTGTCTTTTGTTATAGCCAAGAAATTGACTTCTAAGGGAAGTTGATGGTTCATGCTCCAAAGTCAGACACTGCATTCTCTTTTTGGAATTTAATATGCAAAAAAAGATAAGAAAGAACCATATTCAGTCAAAGCAAAATGCAAAAAGCCTGTGGAAAGAGCTACTTCCTGAACCATAGTAATTAAAAGCCTCGACATACCTATGAAAGAAGGGAAGGGATAAGCTTTATTATACTGTAAGCAAGGCAAATGGCAGATTGATGTCCCTTGGCACAGGAATACGCTACTAAATATTTGAAGACAAGCTGTGACTTCAAATATCACATCCAACTGCAACTTGAATTTTTTTTTTCTTCAGAAAAAGCAACTCATGCTGAGGAAGATATGGCTTATTTGAAACTTATTTACTGTCATAACAGATGGTGAAGACTAGAGAGAATATAAATGAAAAATATGGGGGCCCAATAAATGTCAAGGCTCCAAACTTGGTTTGTAAAATTAAAAGGGAAAAAAAAGAGAAAGAAGCTATATCTGTGTAAGATACAAAAACTTAACAGAATAGATTAGCTTTTTATCATCTTGGAAATAACCATTTTTCTGCCCACACAATGTGAGATTAAAAATTCTGAAGAAGCTGTACACCACAATCTACACAGACTTGGCAGTGCTCAAAGCTCCCTTACAGGTATCTATACCCAAATCTCTGGGGGACCATGATAATTTTATCAGTTACAACTAGGATGGTCAAAAGAGTTTCCTGTGAATTCGTGTGGCAGGGTAGAAGGTTTATTGGCCATGTTTGTATCCCTAGGAGGCACAGCCTGAGGAAAAAAGTCAAAGTTAGAGCCGGAGCTGCAGGTCCAGGGACTTCTCTTGACTGCAAATTTTTAAGTCTGGGGCTCTGATTCCTAAACAAACCAAAATTTTGAAGAGCAAAATCATCTGCAAAGCTGTTACTCTTTATGCTCAGCCCTCTCTTAACACTCACTTCAACCTCTTAACTTCAGGGAGAGCTGAGGGTTCTTAGGACACTCTAAAAAGCATCCCTATAAAACTGTACTTCAGAACCTCTTTACAGAAAAGGACACTTGCATGATGCATTCTTGTCTGCTGAGGTATGCAGGTGAAATAGGAACCACTGAAGAATGAACTACATCCATTCACTTATGAAGGGAAGCTACATTTGCATCGTTACTAGAGCCATTATTGGCTTGGCATTGCTTTTAAGGCAAGAAGCAAACAAAACTAAGGCAGAACTAAACCAAAGTGAAAATTATACTCGGGACACTCAGAAACAAACTGTCAGTATAAACTTGCATTACAAAGCTGAAGAAGCATTTACAGCTCATTGGAAAGCAGAGCTTTCAGGGTTCTACCGCGCAAAGCACCAACACTAGTTCACGGAAGGGTACAAAGCCAGCAGCGACATGAATAGACATTATTCTATATTTAGCTCCTCTGCTGCTGGTTTGTATCACCTAGATGTCCAAAGAATACAATGTCTCATTCACTAAAACACTTCACAGCTCATTTTACTTTACATCTAGTAGCAAATTGCAGAAGAAGGTAAGAAAGGGAGTATTAAACACTCCGCAGTGGTACAAAGGAAAACAAAACAAGTACATTTTTACACAGCTTTTCCCTTATGAAAAACAAGGAAACATACACAAAGTACTTGAGTTTTTCATGCTGCTACCTTTTATGTTTTCTGTGCATTGTATTTGAATGCTGTCCTCTTGATTATATTCTCTGAAATACTTGTTTGAAGTAAGATACTTTATTTTAATAAGTGGAACAAAGCTTTGAATAGCTTGGTTCAAAAAAAACCCCAACAGTTTTATATAAAAGGAGCTGTTGCTAAGCACAGGGATCTTTGCCAAATACTTTTTAAATGGTTTATTGTGCCCTAGCAATCCTGAGATTAAAAACATCTCTTGAATTACAATGACACATCAAAAAATAAAATTAATGTGGGGGTTTTCATTACAAGAATTGAGCCTCTGTGTGTTATTCTTTCCATTAGATAAGAAAGAAACATAGCGTGGTACATTGTTTTTGCTGTCAGAGCGAGCTTTTAGGCAAATATACAACATCACACTATATCCCTCATGGACTCAATCACGTACTGTACCAGTTCTTCTATTAATTCAGCTTAATGCTGTGGATTTAAGGGATAGACTGTATATTTTCACATATTTTTCTGTACTAGAGATGAGTTATTTTTAGACTCCATAAGTCTTCATCAAAATCAGCAGACTGCATTGCCTCATACAGCTACAATATGAATAATAGTATTGCCTGCCTCTGTAATAAACATTTAATTTTTTCCACAGGTCTTGCAACCGTTACAGAGCAATTGTTTTGTCAAGCTCTTATGTTGCAACACTGCAAAGCATATATATATATATCTCATTGTCAATGAGAAGTCTGAATACAGAGCTAGACATTTGAAAGAAAACCAAAATCAATAGTTAATAAAGATGTTTAAACCAGTGCTCTGCAGTGCTGGCTTCAGAGTACTCCAATTACAATTTAGACTGGGGGGAAAGGAAGTAGCTAAGAAAACAGAGAAAACAGTTGCTAATTGATTTTAAACCACACTTCATTTCCACATCCTGAAATTCTAGTTCAGTTTTTATCTTGGGGGGAGTTGGGGGGTGGGAAGCAAATATATGACAAATCAAAGACATAGCTCCAGATAGCTCAAGCTGGATATGAAAGCAGAGCCATGCAGATCGGTGGGACTTGGCTTGAAATCACTAACTGTTGTGTTTTGCCCAACATTTCCTAGGATACCAGTGAGGTACAGCACACGTGGCTTGCCAGATGGCCCATGTACATAGGTACTGCATGGCTTTAGCTCACAGGTTTTATTTGTCATCATGTGCCTTACTACTTCAGGAGGACAAATCAGTTAATTCATCTGCAAGTTATAGATAACACCAAGTGAAACCAAAGCACACTGCAGACATCACAATTAGGCAAAATCCAGACCAGGTAAACTGGCAGATATAAACACAGCAATGACTGGAAGAAGGGGGTCAAATAACATTTGTGTTGTTACTCACACATGTAACACCTCAAGTTACTCAAATAGTAAATGCAAACATATCTAATGCAAAAGAACTGCAGTCACACGCTGCCACCTTCATAGCTCATATATTGTCATGGGGAGCTCATCACACACATATATATTTCAGTATCTATTAAGCCCAAAACATTTCTCAAATAATATCTATGCTGTAGTAACTGTCCCCCAGTGCAGCTCTCTTAACAGAATTTGAACATGCAAGTAGACAGCTTCTGTTCTTCCCCATCTTATAAAGAAAATATATGAGAAAAAAACACGAGTAATACGCCAAAATGAAAAGCAAGGTCACCCTCTGAAATCAGCAATGGATTCTTTGCCTCTCAAAGCTGGTATGAATGCTTGGAACTTCAGAGGGGATCTAAAAATGGTCAAAGAGGTTGACAGGATACTGTCTGTTGGCACATTGAAATTAGTGCAGCTCCCATATTTAGGCAGAGGGAGAAGGATGGTGGGAACAGAGAAGAGGCATGACAACTAAGATCTACCATATCTACCTTTCACTGCTTTAATTTACAGCAACCTTCAGCTGCTAAACATTTTCAGGAAAGAGTGAAGAATGTGACTTGTGATCAACAAGTCTACAAAAGACCAAGCACAACAGCAGTGGGAAAGGTAACTGGACAAAAGAGAAGGACTAGAGTATAAAAATCACAACAGTGTATGCAGCATATCCTCAAAGCCAGCAGAGACAAGTGACAACAGTGGAAACAACAAAAAAAGTAAATGTGATTTCAAGCATAACTGCTAAAATACTTGCACGAAGAGATCATGATTTAAACAACACACATCACTTGGGGGGGATACTTTCTCTTCACAGAAGTTTCACTCTGTATTTTAAACTATTCAGAATAACCTTCTGCAAAGAAGTTTGCCTATAGGTTAGCACAATAGCTTCTCTCTTAAAAAGAAATAGGAATTTCATACTAATATTGCCTCACCTAGCACTGCACAAACTATCCAACAACTGACTTGGATATGCATCTCTGTGCTTGAAACCAGCTGACAGTTGTTGTTTCACACTCTCAAAGGCCTACTCACACGCTGTGTGTTAGACAACCTGAGAAATACCTGTACAAACTTTTATTTTTAAGATGCTATATATGTGAACCAGAGACACTCTGTGGGTTAGCTGCCCTCCTGCAGGAGGTCCTGCTGAATCCACTCACACGTGTAATTGGGGTAAATAAGATTCTCATGGCCTTCGGCCACACAGAACTAGGACTTCATCTTAATCCATCAAGTCCACTCATCTTAGGGGGGGTCCAAAGGCAATGAATGCCACTAGGAAAAATATTCCTAAACCAGTTGCATTTGATTAGCTGCTCTGATAGGAAATAAGAAATAAAACACTTAAAAAATGAATCAGATCCCTTTCAGATGGCTGAAAGAAAGCCATCACAGTTTAGAGCAGTGAAAAGGTGAAGAACTACTAAAAAACAGATGAAAACAATCATAAACTTTTACATACCTCCACAGGAAATACATATTTCCCTGGTTTAGTCTGCTGTTCACTCTGCTAGGCTGTTTTTCTCTGACAATACTGCATAACTCCAGATTTCTACAACACAAAGAGAATAGGCAGTCTCACATAAAACATCCATCCACTAGGAGAAGCTTTTATTGGTCTCAGAATCCAGGCATCACCAAACCCCAAAAGCACCATTGTTTGGACACTCTTCACTACCAGACAATATTCAATAACACTCATTAAGAGAAGCAAATTGTGGAGGCTTTGAACAGTGGCACCGGATATCACAGACTACGGCAACTGCATTTATTCCTATTTAGTCCTGTTGATTCTTGTTTATTCAGTATGAGCCACATCATATAAACTAAATCTGAGAAAATAATTTTCTCATTTCCTAAAGACCTTAACTATGTTAATAACTGAGGCCTTTTTTCTTCATGCTGATTTAAAAATTAATTAAGACAACTGAATAAGCAGTAGTTCTCATGATCAAATTTCCAATATGCTCTAAAGCAGGAGATTAATTTTCATGTTTGAGTTTCCTTATGACAAGGAGCAGGCTGCAATTGTTCCTGGCAACAACATGCATCTCAAGCTTATACATAATAATAAGAAATACCTGCGTTGAAATAAGTACTTTGAACAACTTATGCAAATGTTCAATATATTAAGAAAAATTCAGAGGCAGAGTAAATGAGAGCAAGTGACTCTGTGCTAGTAATAGCTTAATGAGAACAAATTTCCCTTAGCTATTTGAGATTGGTACTTCTTAAATCAAAAAAAGCAAAAGCTTTGGGGGAAAAACTTATACAAATCAGAAAACTCGGAGCAATTGTTGAGATGACATAATCGTCAGGGAGAGATTTCTGTGTACATTATCCTTACTTCAGACAGGGTTACTTTCATTTTACCTCCTCCAGCGCTATGAGAGCCTCTGATTAGGGAACTTGGCTTAGAGCTTGTTTTTAAAATTAAATTTCCGTTATAATAAACTCTTGCATAGATTAAAGCAAAATATTAGACTGGTAGCTTGTAGCTGATGTTGCTTCAGTGAAGAAATGTCGTAAGTTTGAAGTTGAAGGTTTCTCTAATGATGGCTCTGTTAGTTAATTGAAACAAGAACTGCAGAGACATTTTCCCTCTCCTGGCAACTGCCGGTTTTGCTAACATTCGAGTAAAAAGTAAACACACTTTGGGTACTGGAACCTCCTTAAGCCCTTTTGTAAACCGAGCGCTGACATTTCAAAATTAATACTAAATTGAATTAGTTGTCAGAGTGTATTTTCTCTTTAACTTGAGGAAACATTTGAACAGAGTAAATGGGGAGCAGATGGGAAAGTCGGCGACAGGCTCACGCAGGTGGGCGCTGTGGGCACAGGGCTCCCGTGAACGCATCGGGTTTCTGGGGCTAAACCTCGGAGAGCGTTTTTTCAAACACATTAGCTGAAACGATCTTTCGTGCCCGAGCTCTTCCGCGGCCCTCCACCGCCGCCGTGGGCTCCGGGCACCTGCTCACTGGTGAGGCTCCCGGAGGTGGAAAGGCAAGACGCAATCACGCACCTGGGATTCCGAGCGGCCGTGCCGCTCCCGTTCCCCCGGGAGGGCCGAGCCCGGCTGTGAGAATGGTGCCAGCGCCGTGAGCCCGGGCCGGGCCCCACACGCGAGGGTCTGGCGCGGGCCGGGCCCCAGGCGGGAGAGGCGGGCACGGGTCAGGTCGCGCGGCAGACGGCAGGTGCGGACACCGGCCCGACCGGGCCCGCGGCGCCACCTGGCGTCACGGGGAGGAACCGCCGCGGGGGCTCGGCAGGAGCCGCCGGTGCCTTGTGGCCCTAGCGCTGTCCCTGCAGCTTTGTGCCTCGTCACGGCTTTGGGACAGCCGACAGCTGAATTTGAAGAAGGAAAGGCCTGCCCTGTCACTCGTCTGGAGCCTTGCTAGGGTTAGATAATGGCTGGGCTCGATGATCTTAAAGGCCCTTTCCAACCGCAATGATTTCACAGCTCTATACTTTGCACCATTTCAATAGAGAATTCCTGTCAGACATGCCAAGAAAATTCTGGGTGATCCTAGGGCGGTTTTGTTTTTCTTTTGCTTGGTCGTTGTTGTTTTGTTTGGTTTGTGTTGGGGTTTGGTTTTGGTTGGTTGTTGTTTGGTGGTCATGTTTCGGGTTGGTGGTGGTTGTTGTTTTTTCTTATAACAGACTTTAGTTCTACTTCTGTTCTCTATTTAATCCCAAGAAATAATTATTTTCCAGTACCATTACCCCACAGCTCAGTATCTTACATCTCATCTGTGATACACCCTTTGCAGCCATCCCCTCCTTCCTGTGTCTTTTCTACCACTGTCTCAGCTTCACAGTCCTGTGATTTTTGGAGGAGATAACAACTGACACAACTATGAAGGATCTTCCTTCCAACTATTTCTACATGCAACTTCTTTAATCTTTTAAATAAATTCTAGAGTAGTAAGTGAGCTCCAAAAGTGAGCATCAAAAAATGCTGCTTAGTGAATATACAGAGAGGGTACATTGCTTTGGAATGTGACAGCTACAATTCTATGGCGTTTCTTTAGAGAATTCACAAAAAATAACCTACAAACTATGCATATATACCTCTAAGTATAAAAGTCTGCTAGCTATTTGTCTATCTCATATAAGATACATAATTTATATGTTATATAGTATAAATTGTTCAGCAGTACAGTAACAGGAAATAATTAGTCCTTAATTAAAAGCAAAACTACAACATGCATTATGAGGGCAACCTGTGAAGCAATTTCCATTCTGCAAACATTTGGCAAGTGTTCTTTGGGAGTAACATCCCCAGATCCAGCTGAAGAGACCAATACAGGCTGCTTTGCTGCTTGTCCTACAGGCATTAGTGGGTTTTGCCTGTGCAAAGCCTAACAACAGACTGGTTGAGTTTCCCTTTATTGTACAGCATGGAAAAGAAATTCTACACCTAGAAACTTCCCACAGTCCAACAGACTTGAGCAGGGCAGCAATTTGGACAGCCACTAGAAAATACACTTGCCAATGACTCAACAAATCCAACTCTCTCATTGCTTGAACAGTTAGCTCACCAGAGCAGAACTGGGGCTGCTAGGTCTGGCTCGTGACACCAAGCAATGTCACAACCCCATGAGCCATGAGGCCTGAATCTGCCTGTGGATTCTGTATCCTTTCCCCCCCAGGCTCTGTCTGTGAACATTAGCTAGAAAGCTGAAAAGACTGTATTGTAGGGAAACAGTTCAATATAGTTTTTACACGTTTTTAGGCCCATGGAATTTTAAATAACTGACTTCCTCACTGAACAAATGAAATTAAAACAAATCATAGACAGTGAAAATGTATAAAATGGCTTAAAATAACTCCCTTAACCCACCATGCCCAGGGACACAACATCCTTCTGTGCACCCTCATCTCCGTGCTTTTCCTTAGCCTTTCCACACCATGCACCTACTCTTAACTAACAGGACAGCTGCCTGTGAGTCAGTACATCTTGTACAAACGTTTCTGAGTTTGGTTGCACGCCCTCCTGTTTCTCATGGGCTGCCACTCCCCTGAGGCACAGGAACCCAGGCCTGTGCCATCCCTTCACTGCAGGGACTTCTCTTGTTTTTTCCAGACCATTGGTTTATAAAATGAACAAAATTGGTCCTAATTCTGATCTCCTATAGCACTCCACTGATCACTTTCCTGTTTCCCAAGCCACTACCCACTCACAAAGAGCTCTGGCTTTGATGTCTCAGAAGATAATTTATCTCTTTACATACCTCAGCTACTATAAAGCATCAAAATTACAGACCTTGCCGATTATTCTTTTGTGTTTTGCTCTATCAACAGATTGCCTAAATCGCAGGAAAATTATGTCTGTGGACCCAATTTATTTGTTACTGCACAGCAATGATTTGTTAAACAATCAAATTTTTGTGGCTGCCTTTAACTGTAATATTCCAGGTGCCTCCACTGGGGCCTGGTATAAAAACAAACAGAACAGGGGAAGAAATTAACCATAAGGATAGTTCTGTGCACTCACTTAACATCAGAGCTCAGGCACTATCGTGTGTCAACAGTTTTCCTATACGGAGAATTAAACCCCCCCACACCAACCAACAAACAATCAATGTCATCTTTTACATCTAGAGAGAAACATGTGAGCATGCAAATCCATGCACACACCCTTTGGTTTAGGAATCCATCCCCTGACTCAAATTATAGCAACAATGTGTATCTTGATTACTCCAGAAAGGACTCTGTTCTACTCACAATAAAGGTGTCATCTGCCTTTACTTCCACTGCTCTTATTTTCCTTGTTTCACTAGTAACTACAGCAGTTTTCCAGTCTTACATACCCAGCTATTTTCCACACAAACTGTTACTCCCAGTGATTTCCGCACTGCATTTCCCCAATGTGTCGGAAATGGGCCCTGGTACAGACTGGAAGGAAGCTGGATGGGCTAATCCCATCCTTAACACAGGCTGGGGGAGCAGCACATATGGATTCTTACCTCCACCCACTATTCCAGCCCATTCTGCAGGGCCTTAGCTCATTCCTTAGACCACTCTGTACATCTGCTTCAGAAGACCTTATAACAGAGACTGTTATGCCTGTTGCTGTACAACAACCTACACATGAAGAAAGATGTGCTATTTCTGATGAGTACAAAGCAGGCTGGAAAGGACCTCGAGAAATCATCTAGTCCAATCCCCCAGCAGTATCATAATTGGTGTATTTTACATCTTAAGATATGTTAAGAAAGCACAGCTTCTTCTATACCTCACTTCTTCACACTTAAGTTGTCAAGCAGTCAGTGAGCAGTGACATACCACCTCATGGAGTAACGACTGTGAATCACGGGCAGAAGTAAAGATTTCAAACAGAGAGCGAAGAATATTGATGGAAAAGTGTGCTCTGAGCTGCTGGCTTCCTTTAGCTATAAAGCAAAATAAAGTTTGGAGAAAAATAAAACTTCTGGTTTATATTTACTCTGTGCTCACAAAGTTCCTTCTTTTTTCCCTTGACTAGTCAGAGACATAAAAATTCTATTACAACAAAAGAATTTGTTCCAGACCCCATCAAATGTCAGAGGCATTCTGATAGCTAAGTGCCAACACAAGATAAAGATTAATAATAGTGGCAGCAACCTCCTTTCCCAAGACTTCTATAAAGAAAAGGGATGGAGAATGCCAATGTACAGACTTCTTGGCTGCTGCTTTTCCATTTGTGTTGATTCCACTGTAAGTCTTATCATGAATCCCTTGAATTATGAACATTGTTGTGGATTATAATAACATGGTATCACCAGTTCAACCTTTTTCCCCAGGGGGAAAAAAAAAGAAAAAGAAAAAGAAAAAGAAGGAAAAGGGAAAAGAAGGAAAATAAAATGAAAACAAAATTTAAACAAGAAAATAAAATTCAAGAGAAAAAAAAAGAAAAATGTGAAAGGGAAAAATTAAAGGGAAAAGCAAAGGCTATGGCACAGTGCAGAATCATTGGTTTGTGTTCCAAATCAGTGGCACACATTCCTGCAAATACAGGGACTGTATGGACATTCCTCTCATGCATAAAAAGATCCTTAACAGGCTGTCTTTACTCACAGGGCCCTTCAACAGGTATTCCTGCTTATGGCTGGTGGTGATATGTATTGCAAACCTGTGCACCATCTTATTTTATATTAAAACAGAAACAGATTGTTTCATATAGTTGAAATAACTGATAACAGAAGGCATAGCCATGCTAATTTATGTTGATCAGGATCTGTGCACATTTTCAAATCTTTGAGGGAAGGCAGCTCTAACTTAAGCTGTTATGTCTAAAACCATCACATAAAGCCCAATTGGAGAGAGCTGACAAAACAGTCGTGTAAGAAAAAATACACTTAAAAAATAGTCACATTCTTGTCAGCTTCAAAACTGAAGCAAGGTTATGCTAATCTCTGTGCTGAGATTGAGAGGAGCCCCTGCATTTTGATCATGAGCAAGAATTAATGGAGAGATTAAGAACTGATTTCAAGTAAGCCAAAAACTCTTAAATCAGCTACGAATTTAGGAGAGAAAAGTGACAATAGTCTATATTAATTACATCACTGATGACAGAAATCTTCCTTCTAAGATATTCAGAAGGATCTTTCTCCCCTCCTGTCTCAATTTGTACCCTCTGAGTCTGTCTCTGGGTGGTAATGGAGTCATACCACCGAGGTGTACCTCCGAGCATCTCCTGCACTGTGATGGTATTAGCAGTGGTGACTTCAAGCTCAGTGAGAAATGAGACAAAATGGGGGAAAAAATTAAGACTAAAATAAAAAAGCAGAGTTAGTGGGCAGCCTTCTGAAGTGTTATTTGGCAGTGCTGAAGAGAATTGGAAAATGTTGCTCTGGTATCAGCAGCAGTGTTTGCTCTTTCTGATATCCTCTGACTGTGTTGGCAGGGAATTACCAGGGGTTATTCCTGGCAAAGCAGCAGAAGAGGCAGCTTGAGAAGGCACTGAAACTCAGTCCTCCACAAGGCTGGAACAGTTAAGACAACTGATAATGGCCAAAACTTACCACTTCAAGAGTAAATTACTACAGGGATCAGAAGCTAATAGGCAATTCAGCAGTGCATGCTTTTGGCTGTGGACACAGAGACACAGAGCTAGGCTTGGGAGGCTGTTCCATTCTTTAGTCAAAAATCACATTTTTGATAGCTGAATACATTGAAGCATACCAGCACATATCTCTACAAAATAAATATGGAAGCTTGGGCTTTTGCTAGGATGAAGATTTTCCCAGTGCCATCCACCACCTGCTTCACTGCCACGCTGTTCTGAGCGCAGAGCTTTAGTTTCTGATTGCAAAGATACTTTTAGAGTAGCAGAGATGGCATTTGTATTGCAAGTGCAGGGCCACTACCGCTGCCCAGGACACATACTCAGGCTCCTCACAGAACTGAAGGGGCAGGGACAACTTCCACTCCTCACTGGACATGGAGGGGAATACTGTAACAGAAGATGAGGAAAAGGCAGAGGTACTCAACACCTTCTTTGCCTCAATTTTTAATAGCAGGACAGATTGTCTACAGCACAGCTGGCCTCCTGAGCCAGCAGCTGGAGCCAGGGAGCAGTATAGTTAGAGACCTGCAGTTAGAGACCTGCTCAGCGACTTGGATCCCCGTAAGTCCATGGGACTGGATGGGATCCATCCCAGGGTGCTGAAAGAGCTGGCAGATGAGCTGCCAAGCCGCCCTCCATCATTTTCCAGCAGTCCTGGCTCATTGGAGAGGTCCCAGAAGACTGGAAGCTGCCAACGTGGTGCCCATCCACAAGAAGGGCCGGTTGGACGAGCCAGGGAATTCCAGACCTGTCAGCCTGACCTCAGTGCCAGGCAAGATCATGGAACAGGTCATCTTGAGTGCAATCACACAGCACCTACAGGATGGCCAAGGGATCAGGCCCAGCCAGCATGGATTCAGGAAGGGTAGGTCCTGCCTGACTAACCTGATCTCCTTCTATGCCCAGGTGACTGCCTGGTGGATGGGGGGTCTACCCAGATTTCAGCAAGGCCTTTGACACCGTCCCCCACAGCAAACTCCTAGCCAAGCAGTCAGCCCCTGGCTTGGACAGCAGCACTCTGCGCTGGGTCAGGAACTGGCTGGAGGGCTGAGCCCAGTGAGTGATGGTGAATGGTGCCATGGTTTAGTTGATAAGATGGTGCTGGGTTATAGGTTGGGCTCTATGATCTTGAAGGTCTTTTCCAACCTGGTTAATTCAATTCAATTCTATGTTATTGAAGGTAACTTGTCCAATTCAGTGTTCAGTGTAACCTGTAACTCAGTTCCGTGTCCCTCCTGGTTTTGTTTTTCCTTGCTCTGCTTTGCTGGGTTTTGGGTTTTTTTGTTGGAGTTTAGGGGTTTTCTTGAAGGGAGGGCTGTTGTTTGCTTCTTAGTTTTGTTTTTTACTTTATTATTGTTGGTTGGGTTGTGGTTCTGTTTTGTTTTACTATGTTTGGTTTTGTTTCCTGTGGGTTTTGTTTGTTTGTTTGTTTTTTAATTCAGAGGAATTTCTCAGGCTTGTACTAGTACTTTGAGTGCCTTTTTCTGCAACTTCTTGGCTCCCCACTCTTTCTTTATGCGGTGAATACAAGAGCCAGTAAATATTCAAGTTAATTTTTCTGTTTTATCCAAATGAAAGGTGACATCAGCAGGACTACCTGTACAGTGTAATGCTAGTAGTTTAATCTCACTTTCCATTGGTTAAGTACCAGTTACTTAAGTAAGGTGCCCATATTTAAACTAAGTATTTTTCTTCCAACACCCTTGTCATAGGACTCAGTTGGGAAGAACCTGGAAGTGAATCTGCTTTCAGGTTAACCCTTTCTGTCATCAGCAGACACTGCACATTTGCACTTTGCCAGGCAGGTCCTGCACTCCCTCTGCCCTGCACACAGCTTTGCTGCTCTTGTGAAACCCAGGGACGCTCAGGGAGGTGCCTCCTCCACCCAGTCAGCACATCCCACTTAATCACGGCTGCAACAGTCAGCGCAGAGCAAACTCTTCCTCAGTGCCTGTGCCTCTGGGAAGGGCATACAGGACTGTTTGGACACTTATATAACACGTCAATGAGCAGTGAATAAAATAGGTAATGTCTACAATCAAGCCTCAGGGAGATTAATTTCATGACATCAGAGTTTCCTCTTTTTCCTAAAAGGATGATTGATTCTTTTCTGGGGCATCCAGACAATTCTTTCCTCTTACATATGTATTTTACTCCACTGACAGTTCCGAGTATCCCTACCCCCTGGCTCAAATTTGGAACAGAACTGTGTGAGCTTTATGCCTGCATATTTCCAGCAGCTATAGTACAAACCCCAACCATTCAGCAGCACCCCATTTAATGTAGAGGGACGCACAAGCCTGTGTAATGTAGACTGCCCTGCTAAGTGAGTTGCAGGATCCAGAGACACATAGAGAGAGCTTTGCTTTCTTTGGCATCTCAGGGTTCTGCAACACACAGCCAGGTATTTGACATACTGTTACTGAGAAGTACTACACCTGTGATTATTTAGCTTCCTAAAATAGGAAGACTTTCCAAGAGTAAGAGAATAAACTTTGATTTGTTCAGTAATTCCAATTGCCAATTAGTTAAAGTGCACAGTACAGGAGGCTGTAAGCTTTGAACACCACCCTAGCACGCTATTATGTAGTGAACTGCGGCAGCCACACAACTCACTTCGGAGGTTATTTCATTGCCATCTGAAGCACGTCTGGAGAGCCAGGGCCGGCTCTAATTACAATATTGTCGTTTTGACTGACAGACAATATGTCTACAATCAACTCAGCTGAAAGCCATGTGTTGCCGCAGCTCCCCGTCCGACGCCGATGCGTTCAGAGCCCAGTGCCCTGCTATTACTCATCCCACAGCAAAAATTGAATCCTAGAAAAGCCTTGGGTACAAAGAGCAACGTGGGCCAAGAGGTACCCTGGGGGGTTTGGATCTTTTCCTAAGTGTTAATATCTGTCAACTTTTTAAACATGGCCAGAGCATTTTAGAATAACACTTTAAAACAAATCCACCCTCTCCAAGCATCCCAAATTTCGCAGCAGTTCTTCTAAAGCAAGGTAAAGTCTGACTCCATCTTTGAGCTCACAAGGAAGAATTCCTTGATATTACCACAAGGTATTACTGCTGCACGCAAATGTATAGCTGACGCCGAGACAATGTTTTTGTTCTGACCTCACCCGGGTCTGCATCAGTATAATTATTATGCAGCTTAATATGACAGAGATAGCTGTCATTAGTAGAATTTCTGGAATTTTGAACATACATTTCAATAGCCTAAGTGGACCTAGCTTGGCAATTTAGCTGACCCTGGAAAAGAGTGCCTTATGTTCATCTTGTGCAATCTGTCCAGTAACAGATGTACACCATTAAGATGTAAAGTGAGGTGGAGGAGGAGGGAACAGCAGGAGAAGAGTCAGGCCATTTAGCAGAAGAGCCACGAGTTTCAGTAGGCCAGCACGAAAGAAGCGCAGGAACATACAAATCATTCTAAGCAGGTTTCAAAGTAAACCTGTGATAAACAAATTACTATTTTTAAAGTACTGCATTTGCTTTACGTTGAATGATATGCAAACATCACAAAGCCCCCAACCAAGTACCTGTGCTGTGCTTCTGTGAGAGCACGAGATGGGAAGAGAACGCCAACAGATTCAGGTGCAACAGAGGGCACTAGGACAGCTGAAGGGGCGTGATGGATTCAGCCGGTTTCAAGGTATGTTGGTGTCAGATGGAGAAGCTTTCCTCCAGCACCACGGACCTGGGTCACCACAAACCATGAAGCCTACAAGTGGTAAAGTTCTCCAGATTAACAGTTTGTGTTGATGACATGTTCAGATGTTTGACTTACTTCGCCATAGCAACAGACACAACCTGTCATTAACTCATCTTCCTTAATTCTGCAAAGACTATACTGGAAGAGTTTGCCTGGATTTAAGCTCTGTGCTGCCTATTGTTTTGTGGAATTTTCCCACCTGTGTTTATTCAGTTACTACCAGGAATGTGTAAAAACAGACAAGACTTGCAATTAACTGTTTTTCAAATGTTCAAAGTGCCACTTTCCAGGATAATCACAACATAAAAATATTCGTCCTATCTGCCCACACCAAATGTTGATATAAATTATTAATTTAAGGCAAATGTGACAATTAAAGCAGATTTATTATCCCTAATTCATCATGCAATTACTAAATGACTTCTTTTTAAAGCTCATCTTCCTTTTCACTGCAATCAAACCTTCCTTTGTTTTAAGTACCATATTTTATTGATCGACAGACATCATTTTGCGAGTGAGCCATCCAAGTTACATTTTTTGTGACAGCACATAATTAGCACACAAAGTACGAGCAGATCCTTATTAGCATCACAACAGCAGTCTCAAGGGAGAAAAAAGGGCTCTTTCTTACTAAGTTTTCAGTAAATAATTAGCAGACAAAACAATCACCACGACTGTCACTGAAATGCACTTTATCTGCAGTCTTAAATCCAACTGACTAAAGTTGGATTGCTCATACCTAAAAGTAGTCTCTTCTGCCACAAGGCCGAGCCCCACAGATGGGTAGTTTGTCTGCCTTGCCTATGGCATGATGTCTGCTGGTGAATAATAGAACAGCAGCACTCAGCATTGTCCGCGGTTACTCTGTTTTCAGAGGTAGGAGAGTCCCTAGCTATCAATATCTTAGAAATATAGATAGGAAATTTAAAAATCCACTTCATTACATCAAACACACATAAAATATGGCTCACTGGACAGCCCTGGTGTTTACCAGAAACACTGCTTATTCACCACATATTCCTTTGGGTGTGTTTAATAAAAAAAAACGAGCATGGTTGTGTTTTTCTCTTCCCCCACACACACTGCACGTTGCTCTGGGAGCTTAGATATTGTTTTCAGCTGAGCAAAAGGAAATGTCAGGGATAATTTTGATAAATGTGAGCTATCTCTTATTTTCTGTTAACAAGTGCTTTGTGTGTCTAATAACATGCACCTGTGAAGCTGATTGTTCTTCTTCATGTGACCTCAAAGAACTAAAAAGAGACTGTACAGTAAAAAGAGACTATCCCTACCGCTCGGTCAGTAACATCAACAGAAAGCTTTAAGCAATGCAGAGACAAAATAAGGCCACCTAACCCCCACCATGCTTGCTGACCCTCACCTCAGCTTTGGGCTTAGTCTCGGTCATTTTCTTGCTCACTTGCAGTTATCTGGCTAAGTACAAACCTGGACCCACGGACAGTGTGCTGTGCTGAACATCCCAAGGGGCTATCTTCTCTTTACATAAACTACTACAACAACCAATAATTCCTTCTTTCCCACAGACCCTTACAAGGAGGTGCAAAATGCTACATCATACTACAAGAATTTATGATAACCTGTTCAATATTTTGAGTGCAGTACTAATTCTCCACTGTATCATTCCTTGCAGCTAAATGCCTTTGATAATGGACACAGTATCAAATTGGAAATTCCAGGGAAATTCTTTGTGGTTCCAACCTTCTTTGGATTTCAGACTTATTTACCATGAGCATTCCAGGCAGGTTTTCCTCATGAGCTATCAGACAGTATTGTTCCCCCTTAAGGGGTGAGCTGTGAGGTTTTGAAGTTTTCTGGTACAGACTACCAACATTTCCCAGGTCTGCTTTGTCAAAGGAGATTAGGGAACACACTGTTTCCTTAGTTTGCCTCAGGTGGTCCTGTTGTTCTCAGGAAAAAAACATTAGCAAGAAAGAATTGCAGCCTGATCTGGAGAATTCTAATGAAACACAAACATAAATGTTACTTTCTTTTAAAAACTCAGAATTCCTACAGAATATCTATGGCCACCCTTGTGACAAGTGAACAGCTTCAATGTTTCTGTTTTGGAAGTGGTTTCATTTTTTCATCATGCAGAGGCTCCTGTGAATCTAGGTAAATAATAATGAGTTTCTTTCAATCCTTTGACAACCAGGAAAGAAGTGATTCTCCACTGAGTAATATGAATTATGTAGAAAATTGGTAATCTGTTTGGTTTGCTGTAAGGAGATTTTCCTAAACAGAATCAACAGAACTCCAAGTGACACAATAGTTTCACTTTAGATGAAACAACTTTCTCAGGGTCAAAGCAGTTCTTTAAGAAGGTAAACGCACGTCTGATTTTATTCTCCCATACAGATCCTAGTACTGAAATACTTCATAGCTAAAAGAATTTATTCTGTACTCTATTAATTTGCACAGACTTAGTCGTAGTGTATAAACCTAGCCTAGGATTCAATGTGTCTGTGAAGCCTGACTGAATAGAAATTTCCTTTTTAAATTAAGTGGCTTGTAGTCAGGTTTTATTTTTATTCAGTCTCTGCTTCTGGAATCCTCTGTGCAAGACTGTTTGTTTTAGGAATGCTCTTTTAGTCAATTAGTTAAATTGTAGAGCTGTACAACAGGATACAGTCTTTAATAAAGTCATTTATTTATGAAATTTCTGTGCTCTGTGCCTGTTAAAATATTGATGTTCTTTCCCTCTGCTTCTTTTTCCGATTTAAGTAAAATGGTTGGTATTGAACTTAATTAATGTACAGATTAGGCATGATAACGAAGTCTTATTTAACCACTAAGACAAGCCAAAAGAGGGGAAATAGATCTGGCTGACAGAGCTTCTGCAGACCTACAGCTACTCAGCAGTCAGGAGCCCCGGGAGCAGTCCGGAATGAAACTTCAGCAGAGTCTCATCCATGTGTTGGTTTAAACTTTGTCTACCTGGGTTACTTTTCCTTATGAAGGAAATGTCAGTGTCATCTGCATCACTCACTCTCCATCCCTCCCCAGGAGGTGACGCATAGTTTATAGCCTACCCTTACAGATGCATTTGATTTAGGTGCTGTAGTAAAGTGGAAGTGTCAAGGTGATTCATCTGTCTGCCACTGCTGACAGCTGTGTTACACAAAGTGCCTGTGTGGGACGCATCGATTGGGCTGTAGAAGTGGATATTCCATTACACCATCAAAGGCAGAGGCTTTCTCTGTCATTACCGACGCAGCGCTGCCTCTTGCCTGCTCGAACAGACACAGCCTGCAAGAACACCATGATGCATATTCTGAGGATGCTTCCAGGATTCTTACAACACACCAGGACCAACACCAGACTATCCCTTTGTAAGCTTGCTTGAAACAGAAACTGTGTTGCCACGACTGTATTTCAGAGCAAGGGAAGCGATTACAAAGATACTGGTTTCATACAAAACCAAACACTTGGTCATTGTACCACTGATCTGCCCCATGGTTTACAACAACATCCACTAGCAATGTTAACATTAAAAATGTAAAATTAATTTACTCTTTTCAGTGTGCTCCTGAAGTTTCTCAGCACGTTCCCATTCATCAATGGAAAACTCTCAGCCATTGTCTGTTCTGTGAATTGTCACTGCTACTTTTACAAGGTTCTCAGTAAAACATTTCCTATACACTACCATTTCATAATCCAGTTCCTGACTTCTCATGCATATCTGAGAAATAAACCTTGCTGGCCAAGCTGAATGATACAGATATGTAGTCTGAGGTGTCATTTGTAAAAGAATGAAGTGGTAGAAGAGATAATGGGAGCAAGGTATTACGATACAGTGTCAGCTAAAGCCGTTTGTCCGTCATAATCCCTGCCTTTACGGATTAAAAGTAGTTGTATATTCAAAAGTAATCTGAGATTCAGTGTTTGACTTGTTGATGTGTCAGTAATTTATCTAAAATACTCCATCTTTTATCACAATAGCCCCCAAACATTGCAAGTTCATTTAAGAGTGTGCTGTGCTTCAGAAAAAGATGCAGTTCCATTTCAGGAAAGAACATTACAGTCAGATTTTTCTGGTGTCCTTGGGATTTCGATAGAGAAGAGACTTTGAAATTCTAATTCAAGGGTGTTTAAAGAGCTCCAGAAATGACATTTTCCTATATCAATATGAAAAGACAAATGCAAGGAAAAATTATTCTGTTCCATAATAGAACTATAGAAATGCTACAGCCTGTACGCTAAAATGCAGCTCATGAAATAACAAAAGCAAACCTTTTATGCATACATTTTTCAGCTTTGAAATAGAAGTGCATAGGAGAAAGTTTCAAAGGTTGCAACATTGTAGTCTGTGCTTCTAATAACTTCTAAACATAGTTTATGATGAAAAACGGCACCGTGAGGCAGCAGCCTGTGGTTTCACCACAAATCCGGGCATCAAGATCTCCTGCATTTGAGTCAGGGCTTGCCACCTGACTCTGCACTTGGGAAATCTCATTCCATTTTCTGTTTCATTTTCTACCTGCAACACCACACTTCTCTTTCACAAAAGTTCATAAGCAAAGGAAGAAATACCAGCCTCAAAACATGCAAGTAAAATCCAGGTCTTGTGAACCATGAAATCCCGAGCTGTTTACCAGAGACAAAGCTGTGCAATAATGCCATGGACCAGCACGGTTTGATCACTAATTGTAGTACGTCAAATTTGTAATATATCAAATTAATTCTGAAGACTAGTATTTTTAATTCTGAAGAGGGAGTTGGAAATCCTCACATACTACTAAAAAAAGCCTTTTTTGTCTTGTCAAAATAGGCTTCTAAAAGCCATTAAAGAAAGGACGAACGGACTGAGGATAATGACCGCATTATTTTTACCTAAGCAAACGCGTCTCAGCGTCTCTGAACACTAATGGTGAAGGCAGATAAAAGCTATTTCATTGCTATTTTTACTATTTATACTCTTATGAGCCAACTTGCTGACACTCTTCCTTGTGATATTTAGTCTCAGTGAATCAGGGCTCTTACATAAGCAGCCAATTTGTTTTTCAGGGGAAAACCCTGGCCTTAGACCTCCCCAGATTGATTCTTCACATGACTGCTTATAAAATAGCAGAAAAAATAAATTTGTTCATATTCTCCTAGTAAAATACTTGTTCTGTGCAAAACAGCTCAGCCCCAGCCTGTCAGAAACTGAGCATTTCCTTGCAAGAATTCCTCTCATTTGCGAAGAACTTCCTGCATCTTACCTCCGCGGCACTCTGACTGTCTGCTCTGAAGCAGCTCAGTCGCTTCCCTTCTACCTGCCCTTTCTTATCAAGTCACACTTGGCCATTCCTACTTACTCCTTTTTTTCAAATGCAGAAATATTCAGCTGTTTTGCAAGACTGGCTGATTGTCTCCTTTTGTCTGTTCTTTTGCTGTTGGAACTGTAACAATTTGCACACACTTCTGCCCTCAGCCCCCGAAGCTGCTTGAGTCTCCACAGCTTTTTCAAAAGCCACTGGTTCTGGAATGAAAATTTCTGCTTTGCTTTGTCTAGGTAAGGAACCAAATCTAACATCAGGTGTACAGAAATAAATGTGTGCATATCTTTCCTATGATTTTCAATAAAGCAAGCTATTATTCTGACACCAATCCATCATGTAGTCGGGCTGCTTGAGGATCTAGATAACAAAACCTCAATAACACAGTGAAAATACCTTCCAATTCATTGCTAATGTTTGTACTGACTTCAGCAGAGGCTGACATATTTAGCCTGAAAATACATTCAAATCTCTCTGAAACATGCCTTTCTTTAAGCTGGCTTTAGGAATGCTCTGCCCATGCTCTGCTCATTGAGTGGAATTTCACTCAATATTTTCACATAGTGATTTTAAGCCATGGACAACTTTCTGTAGGGACTAAAGAAAGGAACAGGTTACCCAGGGACATAGTTGAGACCCCATCCATGGATCTCCAGGTTTGACAAGGCTGTGAGCAGCCTGATCTAGTGGAGGATGTCCCACCTGCCTGCAGGGTGGTTGGACTAGAAGACCTTTGGAAGCCACTTCCAACCCAACTCATTCTATGATTCTATGACTTCTATGGATATGATTTGAAAAATAATTTGCTAGAAGCCAAACCTCACTGCCTGCTGATACACCATTACTAAAATGCCCAACTTATTACACATTTATTTAAGGTCTTGAGCAGATTTCAGTTTGGCCAGAAGATTTCAGCACAAATACACTCAAGAATCACCTTTCCATGAGCAAAGTGCATGAAGATAATGTTTCAATAGGCTGATTGCAAGTGTTGGTGTGCTAATTCTGTGATACTTCATAGCAATATCATTAGGCTCATTTGATGGAAGATGAGCTGTAACTTGGCATCTGAAATAGAGGGTGGACAACACAGAATACAGAATTAACCAGGTTGGAAAAGACCTTCAAGACCATCAAGTCCAACCTATAACCCAACACCATCTAATCAACTAAACCATGGCACCAAGTGCCTCATCCAGGCTCTTCTTAAACACCTCCAGGGATGGTGACTCCACCACCTCCCTGGGCAGCACTTTCCAATGGCCAATCTCTCTTTCTGGGAAGAATTTCTTCCTAATATCCAGCCTAAACCTTCCCTGGCACAGCTTGAGACTGTGTCCTCTTGTTCTGTCACAGGTTGCATGGGAGAAGACACCAACTCCCACCTGGCTACAACCACCCTTCAGGTAGTTGTAGAGAGCAAGAAGGTCTCCTCGGAGCCTCCTTCTTTTCCAGGCTGAGCAACCACAGCTCCCTCAGCCTCTCCTCACAGGGCTGTGCTCCAGACCCCTCCCCAGCTTTGTTGCTCTTCTCTGGACACCTTCCAGCATCTCAACATCTTGCCTAAACTGAGGAGCCCAGAACTGGACACAGGACTCAAGGTGTGGCCTAAGCAGTGCTGAGTGCAGGGCACAATGACTTCCCTGCTCCTGCTGGCCACACTGTTCCTGATCCAGGCCAGGCTGCCATTGGCCTTCATGGCCAGCTGGGCACACTGCTGGCTTATGTTCAGCCAGCTGTCAACCAGTACCCCCAAAACACACAGGGGTATGAAATACACACATCTGAAAAGAAATCTAAGTCCCAATGTCTTTTTGCAATACATGTTATCTCCCCAGATACCTCATTTCATAATCCCCTGACCAACAGAAGTAATTATAAAGCCTCTTGGACACTGCTTATTTACACAGAAATTAAGAACTTAACAGAATATTGCTGGAAAGCCTTTATAAAACCTTTGGTTTTTTTTCCTTTCTCAAAGTTTATCAGTCTAATAGATTTAAAATTCTTTAGCTTTGTTCCCAAAGTTAAATGCTGGTATTATCTTATTATGAATCTATGCATGTAAAACATAGGCAGTCCCTTGTGATAAGGGCACTTTATCCCTGCTTTGTGCTTCCTTTTACATTTGTGCTGCTGAAATGAGAAACCAACCCCATAGTCCACAGAGTGATTTAAAGGATGTTCATGCAGTTTTTTCACATTGTTATCAGCAGTCAAAATGAGAGGGGAAATGTTTATTCCAGCTAAAGGAACATAAAAGAAGAAGCAAAAAAAAGTCCTTCCACTTCTCCTTTCCACATTAAAATAGTTTGTCTGTTTCAAATTTAAAAGCAAGTAATGGCTAAAATATGCATTAAGGTTCTGTCAGCTACAAAGCAGTCCTGCCTCTTGCAGCCCATCAATACAGATCACTGCTACTCTTGTCCAGACCCAGAATTTAGGAGCTCGGATCCCTTTGGTGACTCTGAAAATGTTACACGTCGATGCCAAACCCACCACCTCAAACCTACCTTTCTCACTCTGCTTGTACACATATCAGACCAAGACTTCTGGAGGACAGGGATGTGTTTGCTTGGATTTTTGGACTTTGCTACGCAAATTTTTAACAAATAACACAGACAACATTTCTGTTTCCTTCATCTGCACTGATATCAGATATTGTTTTGATTTAAAAAAGAATTTAGCTATAAAGCCAAGCCTTCATCACAGAAGTTCCACTGCTATTTTGCTTCCATACAGGCTGAAGTGCAGTCAGTATTTTTCCAAATCCAGAAGAACTCTAATGAGATCCTAGTGGTGAAAATGACATTTCATATTTTCTAGAATTAAAATACAGTCAAGCTTCTGAAATTTCAGCAGAAAATAACCTACATGAAATACTGTTGCAAGGAACTGAGTTTAGTAGCAGTTTAATTAACTGAAATGTTATAGCCAAGACAGATTTTGCTTTTTTTCTCTTGAGGTCTGACGGTTAGCATCATAAGAACAAAACTTCACCTTGCTATAAGGTGACATTCAGAAACAGGTAACTGTAATTTGAAAACTACAGTGCTGCAAACCTAACTTCCAAATGAAGCTTTGATGAGTTTGTTTTCTTTCTTTAACAAGTGAAACAAACAAATATATAATCTTAAGCCACAGAAGAGGAAACCAAGCCAAGTTATCCGTGGGAAGTATGAAACGAATACTCACTTTTAGTATTTAAATATAGTGTGCAAAAGTGTATTTCCTCCTAATTTCTTCTGCATCTGTGTAAGAGCACAATTAATATGTCTGCCATGGATAACACTTGCAAGAGAAATTAAATATGGATACAACCTTCTGGCTCAAGATGTCCCTAAACTGCAGATTGCTAGAAGGGTCCCAGGGGAAAAGGCAGCAGTGTCTGTGTACTTCCTTTGCTTTCTACAACATTCTGAGCCACCCTCTGTGGTGGAGCGCTGCAGAGAAAGCTGCTCTGACACAGTGTGGCCGTGGACACAAGCCACTTAAGTTCTCAGCAAGGTGACTCTGGAGCATTTTGGTGTTATAAACTTGTTCCTGAGAGAGAGAAGAGACTGAGAACAGCCCTTAATAAAGGGACACAGATGTTAGTGTTTATTGCACCACCTGAGCTAATTAAAATTCTTACCTTTTTAAAAAGAAAAAAAGCTCCCTGTGGGAATGAAAAGTGGCTTTAAAAAACAAACTTACAGCTGGGCCAATGAGAAAAGGTGGTGTGCAAAAGAAATCACCTGGGGTAGAATTTTTGAGAAAAAACTGGAATTTTTGTAATCCAATTTGTAACCTTGCTTTGTTTGGATCAGAAAATAAGGAAGTGAGTTTATTAGACAAGTTCATCAGCCCTGCCTGAAGTTACAGGGCAGCTTTGCAGCCCCTTATACTGAGTAAGAGCTTTCTTCCTTAGCGTTTAAGATAGAAAACAATGGAAGAAAGAATTCTACCTGTCTTGAACACTTGAAGGCAATAAGGTTTGTCAGACAAATACTGCCATGGCATTACATGGAATTACTGTTACAGCAATCCTAACAGATATTAAAATCTTGAAGCATAGTTCCCAAATATTCCTGAGTTTTGCCAAGTCTAGAGGGATTTTCGAGCACAACCCATGAGAAAATAGCAGCCTGCCTTAAGCGATAGTTAGGCAAACTTGTATTGCAGTTGGAGTTGCACCTGCCCTACATTTTCTATTTCCTGTATTACTTTTTCTATTTCCTGTATTACTTTCAAGAACTAAATTATTTTTGAGGTGAACTAGTTAATGAATACAAACTGAGCACCCCTCCCCCAACATTTCAGTGAACTGCTCTCGAAACTAAAATGTCAAATAAAACAAGAAAGAAAAAGCTTTAATCTGAATTAGATTTAGACTCCAGTGCTTCTCCAGAGATAAAAGATATCTGTTCACAGATAGGTTTCTGTGTTTACCTAAGAAGTAACAAATATTTTCTAAAGGTCTGAGAATTTTCCATACCATCTTGATACAATTGAATAGAAGACCCATTTAGCCTAATGAGCATTAAGATTAAATCATTTACTCACAGATCAAAGGAGATTTTAATTATGTAAACGAGTTGTTCAGAAGCACAAAATGTTCCATTAAGCTTCACAATTAATACATACAATATTTATGGGTTCAGACTTTTTTCCTTGTTAAAAATTGATTGTTACATCAAAAAAAGTTTCCCTAGATGCACTGATTGAAGGAGAAATATTTTAAGCCATAAAAGTAGCAGGCATGCAAAAGATTTTATTGCCTTTTGCTTTTCCTTTTCCTCCTCTTTTCTCCCCTTTTCAGAGCGCCTTGTCACCAGATGTTCATTATGTGTACAAAATACTGAGTTCATATACACGAGCCCGGTCATACCACGCTGCGTGCCTGTCACTGGGGTCTCTAAATGGAAGGGGTGCAAAGTAAAGCACTTCTGAAAGATCCCCACTTAAGGTCTCGATGCTAAAGGCCAACATTAGATAAGCATAAAGCAACTACTCCAAAGGGGTCTTATCCTGCTCCCACATTCAGGCAGACACTACCTTGTGGCGGTACAAAGAATGCTGCAGATGATGGATCATGAGCCTCCCGTATGATTTCCAACAGGCAAGATTAAAATAAATGCAAAGAAAACAAATGATGGAGAGAATGCTGATAAAATATGCAAGCTGGATTGGTTATGGAGTAATTTATTTCTGCTGGAAGTTCTACCTAGGAAAGCAAATCAACAGAATGGAGGTCTGCTGACACTAAGTAATCCTGAAAAACACAGAGAACAGTTGTAGGAAAACTGATGACTACTTAAGAGGGATGAAAAAGCCATTCAAAGTCTGAAGGCCAGAGGTATGCATTAACAATACTTTCTGCAAGATTATCTTCCACACTTAAACTTAGAAACTTTATTAAATAAAAAAAAAGTAAACCAGTAATGAGCTAATGGAGGAACACTTTCACTAGATGTGCCGGGGCAAAGCCGGCCCTCAGCGACACAGCATGCTCCAACAGCATACTGCTGTCTGTGAAGATGTTCATCAGGGTTAGCAGCTCCCACACTGAGGCTACGCAGAAGCACTGACAGACGTGTCCATTTGTCCAGAACAGTCACTGGTGACTCTGTTAGATTTACAAGGAAGAAGCAGGTTTTCCTTTAATTGATGAAATGTGTACCATCATTGTGCCACCTTCCCCATCCTGTCTTAACAGAGCATCTGAGGAGATTTTGTCTTTTTCATCTATT
The DNA here is from genome assembly GCF_014839835.1 of Dryobates pubescens. Taxonomy (NCBI): domain Eukaryota; kingdom Metazoa; phylum Chordata; class Aves; order Piciformes; family Picidae; genus Dryobates; species Dryobates pubescens. The sequence goes on along the minus strand of NC_071629.1, from coordinate 1,872,403 downwards.
AGGAACTCATACTTCAGCTCTTTCACTCAATATGATCTTATGATTGATCTTATTTATTTTTGGTTTGCGTGCAACTTGAAGTTGATGCCAGAGTTACTCTAATTATAACACAGTCAACAGAACGACAGAAATCTTCTGTCCTAGAAGGCCATAAATAATTCACTGGAATTCAGTAGTTTATATTCACTGCACTCCTAAGACACCCACAAATTCAGGGTCAGCTTTCAGGTATTTCCCATGTATTTACCTTTCTGCTCAGTTATAACTGCATCTCAAAACAGAGTCATTTGCCATGTTCCTAATGCCCCTACTTTTGGATACAGATGGCTGGCGATAAAAAGTTGAATTCTCTCTCTGTCTATTCACTGTCTATCAAAATAAGTGTGAATGTAAATCATCCCAATCGCTTCCATGCATGGCATGTGAAAGCTGATAAATTCAACTCTCTATTTTTCCTTTTGATAGAGGAAAGAATCAGCTGATAATACTTTCAGAAACTTCTCTCTTTTTTGCTCCCATTTTTCATCCACAAGGCTCTCACTTTGCATTAAGCTCTGCCTTGCCCCAGTCTACACAGACCTAAGCAGACTGTCACGATAGTGCCTCTGCAGCACGTTCTCTGTTTCCACATAAGAGCCACAAGAACTCCAAGGTGGAGGTAAGTGAGGCAGCATTCATTGTCTGATACTTCTCACACGGAGCCAGATCTGTGAAGTTAGCACTCAGGGGTTCACGTCTGCTGTGTACAGCTCTTCTGAGAAAGAGAGCAAAGAGCACAGCTGCTAAGGCTGAAGCTGAGAGGAGCTGTGCCATTAAAGTAGAGGATGCTATGGGCTGGAGTCAATCTGGCTGATTACCTTTTCCCCACTGGATTTTAGCTGATAGCCTCCAAGCCCCCATCCCTTCCTGCACACTTTCTAAAACTGGGTGCATATTCACTACTCCATCGGTTTCACTTTGGTGGGCAGCACGGTACACAGAGACAAAATACAGATCTACATTTATCTCCTGCCATATTGTGGTGCACACATATGCACAACAATTTTAAACACATTGACTGCAGTTAAGTCAAAGTATTTAAACACACAAGCTAGGTGGAAAAGGCTAGAGTGGAGAGATTTTTAATTGCTTTGGAAACATTTAAATTGTCTGAATTTCCTCCGTGCACAGCAGGCATGAGAAAGAAGCGGAACAAGGAAGGTTATGTTCAGGAGATCCTAACAGGCCTTAGGGCTGCCTAATGTACCAAAGAGACAGGACAAAATATGTCATCAGTGCTGCCTCATGGACTAGGTGCCTCACCTTTGAAGCACTGATACTCAAAACATGCCTTCCACAGTGTTTTTCCAGTCCACAAAGAATGAAGAGGGACCAGCTCCCAATGCCGCCATGAGGCGGTCTGCTTGGTTGGCTGGTTGGGTTTTATTACGTCTTTGATAAAAGACAGAAAATACTACATTTTCTAATGTTTTTCTTGGAAGGTAGGTAGTAGTTTATAGAGGCATACTTTAGCATCCAGCAATATCTACTGCAACTGCAAAAAGCACATAAAAGACATCATTACTATTCCTGTAAAACTGTGTCTTTCTCAACCCCAGAAATCAGCCGGAGACTTAGTTTAAGCCAAATCCCTATGTGGCAGAACCCACTGGTAGAAACAGCATTATTCAGAAATACAAAGATGCTCAGAAAGGGCTGCCACCAGACAGCAGAGAGCACATTCCCTTTTCTTTGCATTTGAATACCTTACTCTCTCATTTCATAAGGATGCTACCCTGGTGTGCTGGTGGATGTGTGCAGGGTGCTGCTGTCCCTAAGCCACCACTGGTCTGTTAGTATCCCCTGTTCACTTTGTGTAGAATAAAGCAACAGGGTAGTTCTGGATACAGTAACAAGCCTCTCTCAAGCACCCACAAAACCTTCTGACAGTCCCAGACTAAGCTAAATAGCATCACACCCTCCTCTTTCTCACTGGCCAGAAATTAATTTCTTGTATTTAATACAATTTACATATTCCAGTTAAGTGACAGAAGGAAGAGATCAGAGCAGGAAATACAGTGATTGAGCCTCTCTTGCTGTCACTGCAAGATTATTTTCTGCAGTATATTGTTTAGAGCTTTTCTCTGTCCACTCTTTAGTGACTTCAAAACAGACCATCCATCACTTTTATTGGAAAATGATTCCATACTTTAGCAGCTGCCAGCCATTAAAAAAAAAAAAAAAAAGGTTTAATTTTCCCCCTAAGTTTTAGCCAATTACACTAGAAGAAACTCTTTGCCATCCCAGATTCTTGCTCGTCTTTGTCATGTATACAGACTCTCCTTGTACTATCTGCATGTGTTTAGTCTCTAACCAGCCCAAAGATCACAAGGGTTCTTGGTACACTCTGACAAATCTTCATTTTCTTCTTCAGAGTGCAAAGACAAGTAGGGGCACAAGGAGCTGAATGACATATGAAATGAAAATGAAAACATTCACATGAGATAGATATATTCCTTAATTCAAGGTGGTTTTATAACACAGTCACCATTTTAAAACTAAAAGTACAGCAAAAGAGAAATCCTACTGAGCCTCCATGTGAGGCAAATTTAAGCATTCAGGGCCATCATTAACCCTTGTACAGCAGCCTGAACATGAAACAACCCCCTTTTTATCCACTGAAAGCCACCTTAGCGAGGGGGAATTAAAAGGAACATAGCTGAAAAGGGAAAAGAAATAAAACAGCTATGAAGTTTTCAAAAATCCCAGCTGTTCAAGGAGAAATTGAAAGGGAATGCATTTGGAACCTGCCAGTTTACTGAATGAAAGAAATCTTCAGCCAGCTCCTGCAGTTACTTTCACTTGGGTTAGAGACCCAGTAGTGAGGACATTTTTATGTCTTTTGCTGCTCCCTAGTGGAGGTAAAACCTTTCAAAGTTAAAAAAGGAGAAAAAAATACAAAGAAAAGAAAAAAGAAAGAAAGAAAACCCAAACCCCAACCCAAACCACACAGCCTCCCCCCGCCCCAAACCAGGAAAAGAAACCAAACAAAAACAACGACGGCAGGTGTCAGAGGATGCCACATCACTCCTGATCAGTTTCTTCTGCTTCCTCTCCAGAACCACTTACTATACAGACTATTTTCCTGCTCTTCTGTGAAGGTGACTGGAACTCCACAACTGTGTCAGGCACAACTCAGCACATGCTGATCCAGTCATGGCTGATCCAGGGATGATAGAAGGAGAGACCTGAGAGATTTGCTTTCAATTCCATTTTCTCTCTCCTGTGTGCAGGTCTTATTTAGAACATGTGCCCTCCAGAGGCTTTTGGATCCCTTTTCTTGAAATACAAATTCCCTGTTTAGTTAATATCTTTTCTTTTCTTTGGGAGGAAGAGTCTTTTAATGACTCTTTGCATTAAAATGATTCTGAAACATTTAGAATTCCAATGGCTGCTCCATCCTATACAACAGAGCACTGCAGAGTCAAACACTGCTTTCTTGAATATAAATGACAAATTCATAATGAGATCAGCGAGAGTGATGCTTGTGTATCAAACCCCTGAGTTTGGCTCCTGTGTGCTGTTTGGTTGATGAAATACACTTTAAAATCTGGACATTTAATAACCCTAAAAGCCTGTACTGCAAAATGAAAAATCACGGTCTGAAAAGCAGAAACTTTTTTGCTTAACCTGCACAACTTTGTGAGGGTGAATATCCCTGTGCTAGCACAGAGGCTTTCTGTTTGCTTGGTATTGTTCCTTCCATGAAATTGATTCCTTAATTTCCTTGAGTGCAGAGATGGACTTGTTTGCTTTCGCTAATCACAGAGGAAAAAGCAATAAATTATAAACAACCAGAATACATTTAGAGTCCCTGGGTGCAATTGGTACAGCACCTGCATTTCTAGGTAATTCTTCCATTAAGACCACATCAGTGTTGCCAAGTCAAATTGTCTCAAATTGTATCATTCGTACAGGCTTTGCTTTTGGAGGGGCAGCTGGAATGTCTTGCTGTACAGTGGCAGTTCTCTGTCAGCTGAACTGTGAGAAACCTCCTAGACTTCACCAGCTGCACTTTGGTGTCCTGCTGAATTTCACTTTAAGGGATGACTCTCAAGAAATTCCTCCCTTTAAAATGGTATTTGGATCACCTGATTTTCAGATGGCTTCTAAATTAAATGGAAGAAAAATCACAGTGGAAACACTGACTTTAAAAACTTGGAAGTGACACCCAAGGATGCTCAGAACATTTATTTTAGAAGTCAGACACTTCAATACATGTTTGGCAGCTGAACTGCTGAGAGACTGGGAGACTTAGTCCTCTTCTCATCCTACTCACAGTTACCTCAAAAGTATTCATTATTTCCATTCTTCAAAACTGATTTGAAAGCTGTCCCAGCCAAGAAGGACATAGAGAGTATCTCATAGGCAATGGGTGAAGTGTGAACTGTTTAGTCAAGAATTCTTTTACATGTACTTTCACCATAAGGAGCAAAGTAGTGGGCAAGAACGAGCCCATCTTGGATTCTTCATTATTTTCTCCTGGTAATCCTCTCAGAACTCATTTCACATTCCCAGACACAACCTGTCACTGCAGATCTGTGTGGACATAGCAGCTTCAAGTAAGGCTATCTACCTTGCTTATTGGAGCTTTCAGCAGGGTGTTGCCCTATGCACTCATGTAGAAGTCAGTATGTTATTTAATAGAGCATGCATTTTATTCATGCTTTTGTAGTTTGTTTCTTTTCATTGGCAGTTTCACTAATTAACTGTTGTGCAGAGCAAGTGCACATGTAACAATTTTACTATTAGCATAGTAAAACCTCTTCTGGAACTCAAAACAAATTCAGTAAGACCTAGGCTAAATAGATAAATAGAGCTGTACCATAGGAAGAACTTATACAAACACCAAGGAGAGAGGATGTTTGCCAGTATTAAAACTTATAAAGCATTCCCCACACCAAGGTCTGATTTGAAGAGCAGTGATTAGCTGACAAAGAATGTTGCAATGTCAGGTCCTCATTTCCCTCCCTGCAAGCAACCTACCAAAAAAATTGGCATAGGGCATAAAAATCCTCTGCAGAAATCACGCTTTGGTCTTCCAGAGCCAAGCTTATCTGCACTGCTGTTCTCTTGATACTGTTTACCTCTCCTCTAATATCACCTGCTGTACTAATCTGTTAGACTTAGTACTTAATTTGATTTTTTCAACATGTTAGCAATGCTTTAAAAAAAACCAACCAACAACCCAACACAAAACCTACAGCCAACAGTAAAAGTGGTTTTACTCATCACTCTTACACTGAGTTTTACTTGCCATATCATCCCTTCCTCCTTTGCCCTACAACAGTTACTGCTTTTGCAAGTGATTGGGATTTTCCTCTGTGAGTGCACTGGAGAGGAAATGAAAATACTTGTAAAACAGAACATGAAATATGAACATGGAAATTCTTTCTCTAACCACTAGACAGAACAAAGAGATGGGCTCAGATTTTGTGGGCAGCACTTGGCACTGCCAGGTACAGACTCACAACTGTCAACTGGCTTCACTTTTTCCTCCCCCTGGCATTTTCTATGGCACGTATTATCCATGTCTTACACACAAACAAACGCTGGCTTTAATGGCTTTGTTACTGCTTGGATAATAACAGAGGTTACATTTTGAGGTTTGGACATCACAGAATCATAGAATTGTCAGGGCTGGAAGGGACCTCAAGGATCATCCAGTTCCAAGCCCCCTGCCATGGGCAGGGACACCACACAGTAGATCAGGTTGCTCAGAGCCACATCCAGCCTGGCCTTAAAAACTTCCAGGGATGAGGCTCCCACCACCTCTTTGGGCATCTGTTCCAGTGTCTCACCACCCTCGTGGTGAAGAACTTCCTAACACCCAATCTGAACCTACCCAGTTCTAGTTTTGCTCCATCCCCCCCCAGTCCTATCACTATTTGACACTCTAGAAAGTCCCTCACCAACTTTCTTGTGGCCTCCTTCAGATACTGGAAGGGCACAAAAAGGTCTTGGAGCCTGCTCCTCTCCAGACTGCACAACCCCAACTCTCTCAGTCTGTCTCCATAGCAGAGCAGCTCCAGCCCTCTGATCATCCTTGTGGCCCTTCTCTGGACACATTCCAGCATGCCCTGATCCTTCCTGTAATAGGGGCTCCAGAACTGGGCATGATAATCAAGGTTGGGTCTCATCAGAGTGGAGCAAAGGAGGAGAATCGCCTCCCTTGACCTGCTGGCTATGCTTCTCTTGATGCAGCCCAGGATACGATTTTCACTTGCTTATCCTACTGAATCAGAAATCACAGGTATGTATGTTAGTATGAGTGTCTGCACCACAAAGTACTGCAAAACTCCAGTTCAGCCTGCACAGCCTGCCTGCACAGGTGAGCACGGAACCAGATGTGCAGGAAAGTGCAGAGTGAATACAAATTTTTATTGCTTTATTTTACATTTTTAATAGTTGTTCTTCAATGCATGAATTTTAATTGAAAGCATAAATTCATAGGGTGGTATAATTGACTAGGAGATGGTGGAACTAGAACAGTTAGCAGTGACTTACATCATCTCACCACAAGAAAAATAATAAAAATTAACATTACACAGCAGAAAATTCCTGTTAGTTAAAACTTAGTGGCACAACAGTTCCCATTACTAAATAAAGCAGAAGTTGCCAGATATATTGAATTGATCTTGAAAGATATGAGGAGCAATTAAAAATTGACACGACTGCTCTAATGGAATGATAACAGCTATCAAGGGTAATAGCCAAGCAGATAATAAGCAACTGAACTAATAGATCAATTAAACCTCTAAGAAAATCTGTGCACTCTGTCACAGGAGTTGTTCCAAAGGACGATATTCTACCGCCAACCATCTACCGTGGGCAGGAGAGGAGCTAGATTATTTTACCTCAGAAATGTAAAGATAAGGGGAAAAGATGAGAAAATAAATGTTGAACTGTGTAAAGAAAAGGAGGAGTGCCTTGTAGGAAGCAGAACATTTACTTGTGACCTACTGAGATTCAAAAGTCAGAGGGAAGTGAGGTTTTCTGCGTTTTCTCTCTTCACAAGGGTATATATTCTCAGAAAGCCCAAGATCTGTTTGAACTGAAGAGAACATTTAAATCCTTGGTACCTTCACTAAAGAAGCCTACACCTACATGCCAGCAGTGGCTGTTAAGTAGCTGAACCAAAGAGATCTACCAGTGTTTTATTTATTTTGTGTATTGCAAGCGTATAGGCTGCAGTTTATCACAATGACGGCTAAATCTATCATCCTCTACCTGCAGCTATAATAGGAGTGCTCTCAAATCAACAAGTCTTTCCTTCAGAGTAACTGAACTGTAAATTGTCCTTGACCAGTCAGACAAACAAAAACAACCTTCCCTGTTAATCTGCTGAAGACAAACAGTTCACTGTCTTTCATCCTCAGGAGAAGGATGCCAGTGGCAATGGTGTTTTATATGTCACATCCCTCACACCACGCGGGCTCGCTTTCACGTTTCAGAGCTTAGGGAGACATTAAGGAGAGGACGCAGTGCAACCTCTACAAAAGTGAATAACCATTTTCTTTATGGGAAGATGGATTTTTTAAATGAAAATGAGGTCTGCCAGATCATTAGAATCTTAGGGAAGTAGGAGTTTCTCCTACTAGGTAGAAAGAACTTTCAGTAATATGGGAATGACAACTTAATCTTGTACCAGATCCAGGGAAATATTTATCCTTGTGCAGGATCAGGAAATCGATTTAATAAAAGACAGAATTCTCTGGGATGATGTGTCCTGTCATTGTGGCAACTTTACAGACCAGACATCCAACTTATTAAATGATGAGACGTAATTGCATTTGGATTCTTGCATGTGCTCCTGGCCAGCAGCGAGTGCAGGTGTTTTACATAGCCTCATCGCTTTTTAGAAGGGCTTTTTTTCAGGTATTTTACCAAAAAGCATTCCTGAAAGGCTCCATTAAAGAAATGCTGACACATAATGTTACAGTATGTTACAGTATCTTGGGTTCTATCAGTCACATTTCATTACTTTTACATAACATGGCTCTATTGATGCAACCTGATGTGACATGTCACACTGCAGTGTCAGCGACAAACTTTGCCTAAAAAAGTTTTTATTCTCCAAGCTCCTACGTCTGGATGAAACACCTAAGAAATTACAACACCTATCTCTTTATTTAGCAGCACAAAGAAAGCATTTCAATTAAGGCTCTAGCACCGTGCCTGGCTGTTGGCACTGAGTAACTCCCTGCTGTGTTTGTGTGTACTTTGTACAGTCAGGATGGGTAAAGGCAGAGCATTTCACTACGGGCACATCTTTATTCACAACATCCAGAGGTGCCCAGGTCAACAGCTCCCTATTTATTCAAATTTATATTGACTAGCTTCAGAAGGCAAAGCTGACAAAATGATTAATTAGACTTTATAACTCATTGGCAGGCTGCAGTTTAATAGAATTAGTAGAGCTTAAGTTCAGCTTTAAATACCGTGACGGTTTTCATTTTAAAAATGTCAAATCACATTTTTCAGTCAGCACCAAATCCAAGATGACTTATTCCAAACTTACAGAAAATCAAAAACCAGGCACTTTGCTTAATAAAAGATTCTGATGACAATTAGTGTTGAACAGATTCACTTTTTCCAGGTTAAGAAGCAATACTTCTTGTAGGGGCAGCAAGCTGCTGAGCACAAAGGTGCCTCTCTCTGTAGTGCTGCCATGTATGGGCTACTGAAAAATGATTTCATCTTGACAGTTCCAGCTAAAATACTGGCCAGCTCTACATGAGGAAAGTCAAACAGACACTAAACTAGTAGCAATAAGAGCATGCTAAACCCATGTGATCTTAGCAGCCAAGTCTTACTCCTTCTGTACTGAACGTACACGTGTAGTGCTTGTGCCCCTTCCCACACAGTCAGGTAAGCGTGCAACCCATTCACGTTTAGCATCTGCATTGGTACAAGCTGCTCAGTGTAACGGAGAGTTCAGCTGGAGGTGAACTTCCTCATCCTTTCTGTGACCCTTGCTAACATCACACCAGCCTTTATTGGTCCTTGGGAAATGTCTCTCTTTTACATCCTGACCATGAGGCATTCCTTCAAAAGGGAACATTTTAAGGTATAAGGATGCAGAATTGGCACAAACATAAAACCATAGATCCTCTGCTCCTCATGTCTGTGCATTTGCTGCAGAGCTGCCACTATGTCACAAGAGTCACCTGCAGACTTGTGTAACTTTATAGATCCAATTACAGCTGATCATGCAACCTTCCTACCGGTTCTAAATCTGACCATTGAATTTGCTATGAATTTGCTTTCCTTTTCCATTTCCTCTTCTCTGTTTATTTTTGACTCATGGGTGCAGCTTGGCTAAGGAACAAGTGTCAAAATCACAAATTGCTGCTAGCTCATCTGCTTTCCCAGAGCATGTGTGACTGTGCTTGCATGTATGACCAGCTTGCAAGAAGAAGATTTGATGGGAAACATAAGAATATGAACTTAATATTAATCATGACTTGGCATTAATTCTAAACTTATTCCATTTTACTTCAGAGACCTCCTGGTTTTACTGTACACACATATAGGGTGTTAATAATAATAATAATAAAGAATATTTACACAACATACAAACCAGGATAATTTTGCTTGCAAGTGATTTTTTGTTGTTGTTTTCTACAAAATTAAGAAAGATAGAGTACTAAAGAAGCCACTGTCATTCAAAAGGGAGAACAAGTGCACATATTTTAGGGGAACAGACATCACTGATCACCTCAAATCTAAAATTGACAGCATATTCAAACCACGGAACTTAAAAATCAGTTGGGCTGTCAATATACCTGCCAAAAAGAGGAGCACACACCCAGAGATAATGAGATGTCAATGATGTAGTCTTCTCAAGTGGAGATACTCAGAGCCCACTTTATGTAAGTGTTACTGACACCCTACCGTGGTGTAATGTATGTTATAACAAATCAGTAGAAGAAAAAGATCAGAAGATTCAAGTTGATCCAGTATCTGGAAAAAGATTTCCCTGTTTCTCATACTGCCCTCCCAGTGAGTAGTCTGGATGCCCACAAGAAGGTGTGAGGGGACACAACCGGGCCAGCTGATCCCAACTGACCAAAGGGATACTCCAGTACGACATGATGTCATGGCCAGCAATAAAAGCTGGGTGAAGAAGGAAGAGCATGGGCAGGGAGAGGGATGATGCCTGGAGTTTGGTGAAATGTGCTGGAACTCTGTTTTCCTGGGGTTTGCTGAACACCTGCCTGCTGATGGGTAGCAGTGAATGAATTCCTCATCTTGCTTTGTGTGCACAAACAACTTTTGCCTTACCCATTAACTCTCTTTATCTCAACCCGTAAGTTTTCTCCCTTTCCATTCCCTCTCATCCCACTGGTGGGGAGTGAACAAGCAGGTGTCATTCTCAGATGCTTGTTGGGGTTAAATCACAACACACCAGAAAATCCCTCTGTGCTCTTCCCTAGCTCTGAGCTGGGTGAAGTCTCATGAGGAATGTCAACAGGATGCAGTGGAAGAAGTGCCCAAGGCAAGCTGTAACTGCCAGCAGCTTAATACCTTGGTGCCAGAAGCCCACATCAGATGAAAAGGGAAACTGTGCAGAAGGCTCTCCAAACTCCACATGGGAAAGAGGAGGATCAAGATGCCCACACTCTGCTATTTTTCCTATGATTAACAGACGTTAGCCAAGTCAGGTTAAGTCATCCAACTCCAACAGAAACTGAATGAGGGGAGGAGGTGGCAAAGAGCAAAAGCAGTTGGCTCATTCTAATGCAACATCATCAGATACACACGTGTGATTCTGTGGAACAGCAGGAAATTTACTTCTGATATAAAATTAGACATTAACTTTTGAGAATGATCATACTATTTCTGCACAATTTATAGTCCCTTCTCAATGATGACAGTCACTATTCTCTCTAAACCACCCCAAAATTGGTAACAGACCTGTTTGGATATACTGACAGAAACAACACCCCCGAGCTGCAGTTTCAGGGGTTTATTTCAGAGACAAGGAATTTTCTACCTTGATAGAATTCCCTCCTCATTTCAGAAACTGGAAGACATACTCTACACAGACAGAATGGAAGCAGAAGAGTGTCTGCAAAGGCAGGTGAACAAAAATTAGTCAGGTTTAGCTATGTAGCCCTTTGTTTGTCTGTAGCTTCTCAATAAGTAACAGTGACTTGTATAAGGAAACTGGATCCACACAAAACAAAATCAAACTTAGCAGAAATTTGCAGATTGGGTTTTGATCATGAGCCTAGCAAGTCAAGAGGGAGCAGGGAAATAAAGCAGCACAGGCAAGCTTTGCCTGTTAGCAGTGAAATATTTGTGTGTGTGCGTGTGTGTTACAGAAAATGCCAACAGACAGGTCTGAAGGTTCGTCAGGAAGAAGTAATTTTCCACTTAAATGCATATGCATATTAACTTCTGTAGCACTGTGCAAATGAGGAGGGCAATCTATAAGGAACTTAAAGTAAGCATAGTGAATGAGATTCAAAAGAGCCAGTTCAGCATATATGGTATACATGACTGATCAGAGAGCGATAATGAATAACAATATCCCTTTGATGTTAATTAGTTGCACTTGATAAGGCAATGCTAAGTGGGTTGACGACAGTCAAGTAGGAAAAATCAAAACCTCAATAAAGCTTTCAGAAGGCTAAAACCAATAAGGATTTTCAAAAAACCCAAACAATAACACTACCAAGTCCCTAATTCATTGGATTATCTCAGCTGTGTAGTAAGAGAAGATACCTTGATTTAAAAGAGAAAACCAAACCCACGAAAGAACAACCAAACCAAACCAAGCAAACAAACTGAACGACAAAACCCAGAAACAATGAAGGCAGAGTTTAGTCAGGATTGACTCTGCCCCAAACCAAACCCTAAATATCTTGCTGCTGCAGCTTTCCTGCCTGGGCAGTTTCATGGGATAACACAACTAACTACAACTAATATAATGAGGTGAAAAAAACACACGTGGAAATTCCAAAGCAATGAAAACACAAAAGAAGAGAACCATATTCTAATACTGGATCATCAAAATATTTCAGTGAAGAAGCTCTATAAAAAACCCCAAACCAATCAACCAACCCCTACTAAACCACACTTTCAACCTTGGTATTACAGAAAACATGCCTTAAATGTGGTTAATTCTGTAAGGATATTAGGTTATGAAGCAAATTAAAATGATCTCCAAAATCAGTTAAAAATTAAACTTCGGCTAGGAAGAAAAGCCCACGTTCCTACTGTGTTTAAATTTCTGAGAGCTCATCATATCCACAGTGATTATACTTGCAGCATTAGGTTGGACATAAGGAAGCAATCAGATGCATTTTCTATTCCAAAAGAAAAATAAAAAGATAAAGAAAAAACAGGATCCTGCTTTGATTTAGGTTCTTATCATCTGATAGCCTTAACTTCATCGCTATGTATGAAGATGGAGGAAATGATTTATTGTTGACTGTCATTCTTTCTGGAGATGACTAATCTTCTTCCTCAGTATTAAAGTGGCTTTCAGGCAAATCAATCAACCATAGATCATGTCATAAGACTGTCTTCTGCTGTTAATAAAGCATTCGGTAATAAGGAGCTTTATGTGTTGTATTTATAGACACAGAAATACTATAACATCCTGTTTAAAAAGGCACAGTCTTGCCTGTGGTATTGTTCTAAACCAAGTTTGAACACACATACACAGCCTAAGTTTCCTTCTCCAGCATACGTTGTGTACAAGAGAGCAACAGCTTGCTAAAATGCTTTCTCCAACCAAAGGATCGAGCTAGGGTGACAACAGTAAGTGAAGGTGCAGAATGTGTGACTAACAGGCATGGTGTAAAGTAAGGTGTTTAACTTTGAAAATTAGCATTCCTACACAGCCTAGTGTTCCTGCATAAACAAAAGACCATCCTGCAGATTATAAGGAAGAGAGGGATTAATGTGGACCAGCATATATAGTTAAGGCTTGCTTTAAACCCACTTCTATCATTGCCTATATCATAATGTGACAATATAATGACACGTCACAACTGCAGAACACACAATGTTGCCTGCTCTAACTTCAGCACAAGCAAAGGGTAATTTTCAGGGCAGGTATTCCCAGAAGTGAGTAATTTAAATTATCTATGAATTCTTTCAAGGTACTGGAATTCATTACCTCCATATCTGCAATAAGGGAAAAATGACATTTACTGCAGAATTTAAATATTTAGAGGAATGACTGAATAATGACTTATGGTCATCAAATCCAGCTTTGCAATTAAAGAATGAAAGGATAAAGAATTAGAAGTACATCAAGGGGCTTCTGGGAAACACAGAAAGAATTCACTTTCTAAACCTTAAAATCTGGACTTATTTGCATATATGTGCCAAATGCTGAGCCCTGCAAGCTGATCCTTGTTGATCTTAACGGTTTGGCTGTGACATTCTATTATCATTTCTTGGGCAGAGGTTGGCTACTAAAGCAGAGCTGCTAAAATCTTAAACAAACAAACAAATACACAAATTCATCAGAACTTCCCCAAGTGGCTGTCATGCCTGTGTCAGTCTAAGATTTGCAGTGATATGGATATTGGGTAGAAGGTTATAGATTGAGCCATGACAGCATAGACATTTTCCTTACTCAACACAGTGAGCAACCCTGAGCTAGAAAGTCGACACCAAAAGGAGAGATGGATGAGGCACAGTTAAAGAAGTGACCACATTAGGAAGCTTCTGGCACTAAAGCACAAAAACTGAATTTTGACCTCATATGGTAGAAATTCAGACACACTAAAGATTTAAAAGAAAAAATCTGCAGGGACTGTAGAATGGGAAAATAAAGTGATCTGAGCAGGTGTGGGGGGTTATGCTCAGAAGGGAGCAATTTCGTTGTTGGTAGTTCAAAGATTAAGAGATGGCAGTGGAAAACACCCAGGAGGAGATGAGGGACTGTTCACCAGCCTGGCTGCACTTGGAAGAATTATGGAGAAAGCAGCCACATCACGTTTAACCTGGTGGGCTGCAATGAACAGTGGAGGAGAATGGTTAAAGACTTCAAATTTCCTTGTTCAAGATAAGCAGCTCCTTGAATCCTCAACAATCACTAGGTAAGACCCCACATTTTGAGTAGATCAACATGTGAACTACTTTGAACAGCATCTAAGGCTTTAATTTGTGAATAATCTAAAGTGGTAGTTACTACAGGACTTTCTGTTCTTTCATGAAATAAAAGAGAAAACATTCAGCCCAACATTGGAGGGTTCTTAGAACTGGAGATGTGAGAATACTACACTGCAAATATTTGAGTTTAATTTTAGTGTTCAGTTTTGTTGCACTGTTTTGCCTTCCCTGCAAAAAGGTGAAATTGGGTGAAAATTCCCTTGCAGTCATTTCATGGTAATTAATGCTTTCTTTTTGCATTCATCTTTGCTATTCTCTTTTCTACTTTCCTTCTAAAGATGGTAGTGGGATAGGATTTAGTAGCCTCCTAGGTGTGAATTTAGGTTGAAGAAGGCAGTTAGATTAGTTATCTGGTTATACTGCTGAGTTATTTGCTATCCTGATGGCACTGAATTAGATTGCTAAAGTACAACCTTTACAATCTGTCACTTTTCCAGATCTTTTAAGTGCCGTTCATATCATCCTAGAAATTTCAATCACTAGAGTAGGAATAGCTTTGGAAATTATTGATGTCTATAATAAGGTAATATGTCACAGCAACAATGTCATTTTTGTATGGATTCCAGCCTGTGTAGATATTAAAGGAAATGAAATGGGAGATAAAGCAGTCAAAAAAGCTTTGCAAAATAATTCAGAAGTCATTGAGAAAAGAGAATTTGGTCAGTCAACAAACGGAAAAGCAAAGCCAAACAACTAATTCTGGCAGCTGAAGGTTAAAGAAGGGTAAGTTAATTTACAGTACAATATTGTGCTTCTGTGCCCAGCTTCCAACCCCCAGAAAAATGGCAGTAAAATAATGCCCAGGAACCAGAGGGTGCTTCTGCCCACGTACTGTTAAGGCTGACTCATTACACTTACACGCTAGAATGCTTTTGCTTAGATGCGAGTCCCTTTCAGGCTCCTTTCCTACAATTAATATTCTCATCCAAGGCTGCTTCAATGTAAACTTATTACAACAGTCAAAATATTGTGCAGCAGTGTACAAGCATTTCTACACCATCCAAGAAACCTAATATTTGTAGAAGTGGGCACGTTCTCTTGTTTGAACAATCAGTATTAAATGCAAATACAGAAGATCCAAGAAGAATGAAAACTCAGACAGTACCTTACAGCTTGCAATTACTGAAGCTAACACTATTAAATCATGCTTCTGTATTTTACCTGAAATATGAGTAAAATATTAATACAACACAGTTTGAGATACATGCTTTCTTTCATGACAGTATTGAATTTTACTTTGAGTTACTGAGAGTCCAGTAAATAAAATGCTGACTGAAGCACTGTCAACACAACATCTAGGGGAACGAATTCCACCACTAAAATACAAGTCAAAGCTGATCATTCTGTAATGGTTTGGGTTGGAAGGGACCTCCGAAGGTCACCTAGTCCAACCTCTCTGCAGTCAGCAGGGACATCCTCCACTAGATCAGGTTGCTCAGAGCCCTGCCAAGCCTGATCTTGAATATCTCCAGGGATGGGGCCTCAACCACCTCCCTGGGCAACCTGCAATGTTCCACCACCCTCGTGGTGAAGAACATTGCAGGTTCACACACCTCACATCCAATCTAAATCTCCTCTTCCCTCATTTCAAACCACTGCCTCTTGTCCTATCACTGCAGGCCTTTGCAAACAGTCCATCTGCAGCCTTCTTGCAGCCCCCTTCAGGTATGGAATGTCATCCTTCAGTTATAAAATGTATCTCCAGAGTATTCTAAAATCATAGTTTTAGGATAGTATGACCAAGAATTCCATTTCCTTTATTTATCTCAGAAAACCTTCACAGTGCAGACAAGACTTTCTAACACTTGAGGACACTGTCTTCAGGAAATGGGAAGCTATGCTCAGTGGCAGGACAATGCCTCCTTTCTGTCCAGGGACAGGACCAGCAGCAGTTCTTGGACAGCAGTCTCTGCTGCAGGATACAGTCAGCAGCCACTTCACCCTGCACTCAACACTTAAGGAACCCCTCATTACTCCAGCATATGTCTCTGCTGCTCTGAAAATGCAGTTTACCTTTCACAGGTGCAATGGAAAGTGCTGACAGTACTGATTATACTTAAGCCTGAAACACTCTCTCACACCTTTTGCAGTGGAAGCACAAGTCAGTGCAAGCCTGACAAGTCATGGGGGAGCCACACCAACAGACTCCCAGTCAAAACCTTTCACCACAGCTAACATACACAATTTCATACACACAAGAGCAGGGAAGTTCTATTAGCAAAAGGGCAAAAATTCTGACAGCTTGTGAAATCTGGAGATGGAGGGCATGGTACCAGGCAAACTACTTTTTTAGACATCTATCTATGCTTTAACAGCAGTTCAAACATTAAACGGGGTGGGGGAAAACTGGGGGTGGAGGGGGGTACGGGAAATACAAGGAAGGGAAAGGAAAAAGAAAATATCTTAGCACCCTCTAGTGGCCTCATGTGAGATGGACAAGAACAGGAGACCGGTTTAATACCTGTCTCTTCAGCTAGCAGGACACAATTTTACTGTTTAAAATTGAGGCATTTTGCCTCAGTTTTGTATCTTACTGAATCATATTAGGTATCATACGACACCATGTGAAGACAAAATTCACACTAATTTAATTCTTACATTTACTACTTAAAATGCTTCTTGCCATCTTTGAGCTTCTTAAGAAAATTTGTTTGCTATCTCACACAACAGGGCTAGTGAAGCTGTTTTGAATTTCTCATCTAATATGAATCAATCCCAAATTTTAAACCCCATTTTATACTTAACTGAACACAATCTTCCTGTCTTGCTTATGGAGCAAAACAAAGCTCAGTCAAGTTAATTTTTTAATCAGTTTTATACATACTACTGATTTCAAATCTCCCTAAAATATTTCAGTGCTTAGAAAATTACAACCTGATTAAGATTAGAGAATGCATGTATGTGAAAATATAAAGCAAGGATGTAGACAAAGGAACTTCACCAAATGTCTGCAAATCTGTGCCTCAGCCCCGTTCAGGCAACGGATTCCTAGCATGTCTGCTAGGACACCAACTTTGAGCGCGATCCTGAGATACTTAATCAGTTAGGCTTTTAATGTTTGTGGGGGTTTTGTTTGTGTTTCCTTTTGTTTCTTTTGGTTTTGCTATTTGTTGCTGATGGGGTTTTTGTTGGGTGTTGGGTTGTTTTTGTTGTTTTGTTTTGTTTCTGGCTTTGTTTTGTTTGTTTGTTTTTAATAGCTGGGTAGATGGAAGAAGCCTCAAAACCATCTTTTGATCTAACATGAAAGGCTGAAAACAGTGGACGGTAGTGATGTAAATTAACTGAACCAGTCCACTCAACATCAAAGCACCTCCATCTGCACCAACATTGTATTCTCAGCCAGTGGTTCAGTCAGAAAGTTCCAGTGAAAGGTCTTTCTAAATTGTTAATAATTGAGATACAGGCTGACCTTAGAAAACACAGTTCATAAATCACTGACACCACACTACTTTTTAGCTGACCTTTTACAGTTTATGTGACCTCTCCAACGATTACAATTCATCCATACTAATTCTTCATAAGATCTAGGTCACTGCTAGGTAGCAATTCAGTTAGTGAGTTTGCAGCAGATTATTTTGTCTTGTCTGCAAATTAGAGATATCTTTAAATGCCTGATCAGGTAGAAGTACAATAAAACAATATATTATACCCTTCCCAGCATCCTTAAACCTACCAATTCTTCACTAGAACAGTGGATGCTGAGATACTGTGGAACATGGCGAAAACAGCCAGCAGCGTTATCTCACGAACCACAGTATCATGTAGTGCACAAACATTGGTGTGGCTCTGTGGGAAACCAGCCTGAACTCCCAAAGGCTGACTCCTGCAGAACAAGGTCAGGTGTCCAAAAAATCAACACATGAAGACAGAGAAGCTTTCTAGAGTGTTCAGCTGTACAGCGCACACTGGTCGGTCTTTGTGGCGGTGCTAAGCATAGGGCCTGAGAGAAAACATCTGCCTAGAACTGAGCTGCCTTGGCGCCACATGAATATTTGAGACAATCTTGCATAAAACCTGTTTGCCCTGCAGAGTTTATTAATTTATCATTCAGCTGTACAAAAACATCTCTATCACTTTCAACCCAGGCTGTGAAGTGGCCAAGAAAACAAGCCTTCACTTCTCTGGGAGAGACCATACTTCCTCTCCTCAGAATGCTCCAATGCCCCTGCTTCGGGGGATATTCCACTACTGCTCTCCTTCTGTTGAGACATATGACTACAAACCTGCTCTTCTCACAAGCAGATAAATGTTGCCTCTCAATCACAGCAAACTATGTCTGTCAGCTGCTCATTTGCTCACAGTAGTTCATTGTGTATTTTGCATTGGACTGTTATTTTCACATCACATTTTCTTGCATTTTTTAAAATGGGAAACCAAACCAAACCAATCAACCCCAACAAAACAAACTACTGAAGAGCACAAGGAAAAGCACTGAGCTGTTTAATGACCTTGGTCTCTTGTTATTGTTGGTAGCTGCATTTTAACTGCTTTTTACATGGCTGTACTGAGGAGCACATCGGCTACAGGGACATACCTGTGAATGGTTGATGAAGTCAGGCAGCCTAGGCAAAGAGGAATGAGGGATTAATTTTCGTCCCCAAAGCACTTGCTACTACATGCTGGAGGAGATGCAATGTCAGGCAGGTCTCTGGCAGCATCTACTGCATTTACCTGTTTCCTTAGTCTTCCCCATTCTGGCTGGAAACACCAAGTGATGAGTAAAGCAATGAGCATTTGGAGAAGTGCTTTGTAACATTCCAGGCATTTCAGTTTAGCCAACTTTGCCCTAAAGGGCAGCACTACCTGGCGTAACTCAACAGTGCTGAGGAGTCCTTACCAACACACTGCCTCACAGAATCTCTCACAGGAACATTTTAATGAGTATCAATCCATTTTCACAACAGAATGTCACAAAAGAGGTAACAGAATCACGTTCAGCTTCTGCTGTGCAATCAGTTGCTGCCTCCTTCTGAGATGTCTCTGCCTTTCCAGTAAACTCAGGTGCAAACATTTTGAACAGTGGGAACTAAATGCTTATGAGGGAGATTAAACAGAGACCTGTACTTTCCTTCTGAGAAGTTCTGAGGCAAAGTGTGTTCTGTTTCCTAAATGCTATAATGTTATGGTTTTCTTTTCCAAGCAGGAAGAAAATTACAGACAAGGAGTAGTAACTCATGTTTACACTGGATGTCTGCTATGATTTCTTTCTGATGATTACCTTTACCACTGATTGCAAAGCATCTCTCTTCCTTGAAATTGTAACCAACAGTGAGCAAACTGCTCACATGGACAAGGATTCCTGCTGAAACTGCTCACCTCAGTCTAGTTGAGAGGCAGCCCTGCCTGTGGTGGGGAGGTTGGAGTAGATGATTTCTAAGGTCCCTTCCAACCTAAGCCATTCTATGCTCTTCCCTACCAGAAGAACTGGAAGAGATGACTGTGTGAATTGATTAGAAGTGGGCTTCACTGGCGACATTGCACACTCACAGCTTTGTTGCTTCTCAGCAGAGTGCAGTGAAATTCTTTCCTTTATTAGTTTAGTAATACATGATGGTGAAAATATCTGTGACCAGCTCTACGTGGTTACTCAGGAGAATCTCACCTACATTGTGGACATAACAAAGTTTGAACTTCCTCATGTGAAGGAACTGCTACTCAGGAGCCTCTGAGCTGAGCCAGCTGCTTGACACCCAGCTCTGACGAATATGCTCACTGTGAGTATTCTCATCAGTGAAGGAGGGTATAATTGTATGTATCTGACACACTCCTAACACTCTACATCAAATACCCAAAGAAAAGAGAGATAGTTGGGGAGTGATCATTTGCTGAGAAAGTGGCAGTTATTCTGACAGCAAACTGTACAAAGCCACAGATGCAGGACATGGAGATGAAGCCAGGTGGTAGGTGTCATGAATACACACAGCTCCATATGCTCCATCAAAGACAGGCAGGTTTGTAACAGAATGGGCTGTTATGTTGAATGGAAGGTGATTAGAGGACCTGTGAGCCTTTAGAGAAGGACAGAAAACAATTGTCCCAATGAACTCTGTAGACCCAGCCACAAGAGGACATCATGCTGCTAGAACCATAGCACCTTTATTACTGGCAGGAAACAAGTGAGCAACAGCAATTAGGGCTCAATTTGCTGAGCTTAATAGAAAATATTTTTTTTTTTTACTTGAATACTTATGCTGTGCTCTAGGAAATGACAGCATGATTCAACCAAATTCCATAATCCTATTTTTCAATAGAAGTAGTTCATCAAAGTTTGCAGTTTCCATTAAAAGAAGTCGCACACAAATTCTTAATGTTAGTGGGAAACTGCAAAGCAGTTAAAGAAGTCAGCAGAGCCTCTTGTGCTATCCATGCATTTCAAGCATTAGTGCTGGTGTTTGAGTCCTTGTCAAACTGAACCTGCCTCTTCAAAATGCCAGCCCAGTGCTGATATGCATATTTAGAACAAACCCCTTGTATTTATTCAAATTAATATTGAAAAATACTAAAATCTCCTATGTTTTTCTTCCAGATATATTTGAAAGATCTATGGGCAATCTAACCCAGCCAGAGAATTAGGCTGTAAACCAAGTCAGCAGCATTGCTTCACTCAGGTGAATATTTTTATCTTCATATTCTGTTTCCAATACCAGTTTTGGGTTTTTTAGGAGGGAGGCAAAGTACAAGTGCTTAAAAGAGAGATACTATCCTCCTTATCATTTCTTCAAGTATAGTTGTACTGTATTGTATTTGCCATTAAAATACCATTTAACAAAACATTTTTTATCCTACAATCCTGTGAGGGCAGCTGCACTCAGCAGGTAATGGATCATTAGGAAAATGCTCCGTATCGCTAATGACGCACTTACATTGCAAACAGAACCCCCAAAGCTGTGCAGTGAGTTAGAAAATGATCCAGCAGAGGGACCTCTTCAGTTAAAAATCAAAAATCATCCTTCGATCAGCCCCTGAATCAAAACCCACAGGAGTTTTATTTGGCACACGGTCCCAGGGCAGCGTCTGACTTCGCAAGATCACACAAAGTGTGGCAACAGTTGCGACACGAGGCAGAGAGGTTTAAAACATCGTTCTAATTTCCCTCAGCGTGCTCATGCACAGCCCTAAGCCCAGACAATGATGGCTAAGTTTAGCTTGCTGTGAGATATTTTAAGAACACCATTCAATTAGATATTCTTTGGGCTGACTGGCATCCCTGCCCCGACGCACCAGAGGCAAGACAATTCGCTAGAACATCGTATCTCGTTACTAGAGAGCAAAGCAGGAAACAGCGCCGTGGCAGCGGCAGAGCCCAACTTCAGAAAACGCCTCTGCCTTATTTAAACCACTGCCTGCCTCAGAATGAAACAGGATGTTGACTGGAATTTGACCGTAGGAGAACAATCTCAAAGGGAAGTGGCACAGAAGGAATGTCTGAATGCATAAAGCACTCTATACTGCTGCAGCTGAAGCAAGTTGGGGACTGGTTCTGAAACACATATTTTAAAAGCACAATTCTGAAGCAAGCTGCTCCTGAAGGTATCTTTGAGGGGAAATTTTATCTGGGAGAGTATCTTTTGCAACAGTTGCCATGGCAGCTTACCCTGTCATGCTGTTGTAGAAAGGCTTCATTTTTCACATTACAGGGACTTGATATTTTGTAACTTTCTGCCTTTTTCTCCCCGGATTCTGTGACGTCCCAGAATACCATTTCTATCTATTTGTAAGTGGTAAAACCTCTGTAACCAATGCTTGTTCACACTGCAGTATGACAACCCCCCACGCTTCCAGAACATCTATTCTAACCCAGAATGGTAGCTGTGCCCTTCTGCTCACACAAATTGGGACAAGCTGGCTTGTTGTGCTGTTTCACAGGGTTTCACAATAGTATCTGTTAAAATGCTTCTTTCCATCATGGGCCATTACAAAGCCTACTGCATTACATCAAGACTGAAAAGTAAATCAGGTTCCACCTACCAGGAACTTAATGAGGGGGGATTTCTTTGATATGCACTCATACCACTCAGATATGGGGTTCGAGGCACAAAATAGCTGTGGAGAAAGGCATTTTGTTTTATAATCATTATAACTGTTTCATAAATTAGGTTATTTACACATGAAAAGGTAGCCTGGGATCTGTAAAGCCCTTGGCTTTAAGGATATACCTCTTTCATTAGCAGACAAAGTTAAGAAGCCAGCATTTTACAGACAGGAATCTGATGGCAAACTTATCCTTGAACCTCGTTATTAATAGTAATACAGACCCATTTTTGAATGTAACAGTACTACTGCAGTAATAGCAAGGCACAAAGAAGCCATTTCCCAGCACACAACACAACACTTTCACTCTGCCCTTTGTCTAAAAATTCATCTCCTTCCTCATTCTAGAAGCTTCCTTCCTTCTCTCTCTGAAGTTCTCACCCATTCATTCCCTTATGCCATCCTGAAACTGCAGTCTTCCTTCAAACTCCTCCATGGCCTTGAAGCATAAAGTGATGATATTTTTATTCCATCAGTTTTGATGGACAGGTCAACATTTACCTAGAGTTAAAAAAAATCACTTTGGGAAAGACTTTTTTAATTAAGCATGCTGAGATGATGGAGCAGTTTAGAAATGGATCAAATAGCACCGTGGGGAAGAACAGAAAACAGCTCGCAGAGAATTATTTTCTGACAGAAGAATACTGACAATTTTGCATGATAAAATTGTCATTTACTATTTCAACAAAAGATGCATCTTACACATTACAAATCAGTGCTCTTCTCCATTCACAGCCCATCCTGATCTCTACTTTTCACACTCCAAATACTTTTTGAGCTCTGCTTTTCCCAAACTCTGCTAGAGAGGAATGACATTCCAATGCACACATGGGATTTTTCTTTCCACATTAACAATGTGATGATAACTGTCACACTGAAGACAGATGGCAGATGCTAATTTCTACCCATGATGACACACAGCAAGTTTTTCATCACCGTGTAGGGCAAGAATATAACTTGTGAGTTGGAAAGCTTCACTAGATGACCTGAATTTGCTGGGCAGAAAGAAACTAGAATGTAATGAAAAGTTATGTGGTAACTTCTCCTGTTTCCTCAAACCTGCCTATTTGACTCTATTTGGCATTTCTGCAGAGGTTTCTAACCACAAGGAGGAAAATGAAAAGTGTCTAGAGAACAGCAGTCAGACCGATCCAGCTCTACACTACCACATTGGAGAGGAAAACACATGCAAACAAAGACAGGAATCTGGTTTATCTAGGCTAAAAAAGAGATCTTTAAGTCTGAAACTCTTACATGAATGAAAAAATGAATCATTTACAAATCCACAGAGGATGACCAATACGTAAGGGCTTACATTACAACAAGACAGACTTATTTAGCCCCTTAGGAAAAAAAATATGCATTATTAAAGAAAGACTAAACTATCATGGGAAGTGACTGTCTCCACTGGAAGAAGATTTTGAGAATATTATCCAGGGGCAATTACAGGTTTTGATCCCTCCTTGGTATTCTAGCTTGCTAACCACTCACAGTGCCCTTTAATGGTACTTCTAGAAATCATTAAATGGCTTCTTTAACTGAACAAGACAAACATCACTGCATCCCCAGCTCATAAGAATTAAAAGCTACATACACTAGTTGCTCACAATCCAAAATCTTGTATGCTCCCCAGATGTAACCACATAGCTTACCTTAGATAATAATGTGTATCCAGAGCATTCCAGCAAGTACAAAGAAAGAAACATGGAACCAGGAGACCATGAATCCACCCAACAGAGCCAGGAAATTAAATATATTTAATTCTGTGCTTTCAAATCAAAAGAATAAAATCTGCTAAGGTATCTAGGGAAAGGATATTGATTTTTTTTCCTCCCATTTTCTTTTTTCATTTTCAGCTCAGGATGTGTACATTTCATTACAATCTAGCTAGAAGCTCCTGCATGGCATCTTCTCATGTCTGTGTGTCAGATCTGTTACTGATTGGACTGGCAGCCCTGGTCATTGCTGGATGTTTTCTTAGTGGCAGTAAGACAGAAGATAGTGACTACAGCATCACATTGTAGCAGTGGTTCCTGCTCTTTGCAGGATCAAAAGCATTCTGGAGGCTAACTACTGGTAATCCAGACAACAAAAGGTAGACAAGTAGATTAGACAATGAGCAGTAAGGAACATGTCACTCGTATGCTGTGAAGAGCAGCAACAGCAGCATCTTATTCCTAGTGGTGATAGCTAAGCTGGTGGCTATCTATCTCCAAGTTCTACATCCCAAAGAACTAAATCACCAAAAACACTAAAAAAACCCAAACCCAGAAGATGGTGAACCACCAAACCACAGAACTGTAATGGTCTTCTTTGTAGGGTCAGTCTGTACTGGGGTTAGCTTGTGCACTATTATCTATACCACGCTACTTTGAGTCTAATAGCAAAAGATTTTCTGGGAGCTCAGCTGGAGAGATGAACTTCCTCAAAATTCTTTTCAATGGTATTGCTTGACTTTGGGTTTTTTTAATTCCTTAAAGCAATTTCAACTACTGCCTTACATAACTTTTATTTAATTTAAAATCAATAAAACAAGAGGCATATGCCCTTGGAATTCAAAAATGACATTTCTCCTTTGGTTTTGCAGCACACAAACCAAACAAAAATCAATACCTTATCTTTCTCTGCTTGGATTAAAAAGGTAATAAAGCAGCACGCTTACAGTGCTCTATAATATTGATTAGGGAGTCTGTCAAGATAAATTACTAAGGTTTAAGAATAATTCTTGGTAAGCCAGGTTGTTGGGTTTTTCCCATTGGCCAAACGGTTTGGGGGAACACGTGCACCAGTGTATCAGCTGAAGTTCATTACAGCAGGCAGACTTCTTTGTCAAACCTTTTGATGACAATGTACTCACAGACCAGATTTAAAAGTGAGTATGTTTTGTATGTTTTCTGTAGGGGAAAATGATGGCAGTTTTATTATACAATTCACTGATGACAGGCCAGTAGTCATGCAATACATGGAGAATCCCACCTGACAGCACAGATTAGTATTCTTCTGGAATTAAATCGTGGTTATTAGACATTTAGGAAAGGGAAAAAAGGCAGAGGTTCAGACATCATTCTGTCACCTTTCTATACAAATCACTTCAGTTTCCAGCACCCCATCTCCCTGTGTGTTACACAGCACATCACTATTACAGACCTCACATAGAAAGCAGGGGAAAAGCTCCATCATATTCTCACAGAGAAATTTAGTCAGGAGAGCTACTGCTAAAATCTATATAGCTCAGATAGTATTTAAGTGACCAAAACTAACTGGATAAATTCTGACATAACTGTATGCTGAAGGAACCTGCTCCCAAGCAAGCCAGAGACATTCAATAAAATTATGTGGTATGTTCTTTCTGGTATCCTCCTGTTTCAGCCTTTTCCAGTTTAGGCATCTCTACTGCCATTGATTTTTCATTCAGTGTTATAAGATTCATTGAAAGATTCAATTAAAATGGAATTGAATGAAAATGAGTTTGGTGCCACAGAATTGTAAGGTAACAATTTCTGGAATCGCCATATTTAGAGAAGATTTCCTGGAGTCGTAAGCAGCAGAGGGTGGCAGGGGGCAGGCAGGGCACAATCCTGAGGCAAGATGTTGTTCAGCAAGCACAGAGCAGAGCCCTCAGGAAACGGCCTCTGGCAAAGGCGTTGTTTAATGGAGGCGCTGAAGGAAGTCCAACGGAAAACATTGCTCAGAAATTTCCGTCCCGAGAGGAGATTTGCTGCTTTAGGCAAAATGCAAGGATTACTCAGCAGAGCAAGGGCAAAGGAAATAGGAAACGGGCCAGAGAGTTCTCTGAAATAATCTGTCACTGAAATGTGAGAAAACACACTTGTGTTGGCAACTCCTTCATTTCAAAGCCTTCCACAACTCAAGACCCATTTGCAGCATTGTGCCATTATCTGGAAGTTGGCTACTTCCAACTCAAACTTCTAAAAGGTAGGGTAAAAAGCTTATTTCAGTTCCTATCTTCATGTGTCATTTGCATGTTTATTATTTGAACTTTTGGAATAACTCATAGGGAAGCCATGAGCTTATCACGGAAACAATACATCTTAGAAGTGTTGGAACAGTTGGCTTTGCTGCTTCTTACAGCCTGCAGAGAACCCAACGATTCAGTCCAAACCCTTTAGGAGTCTCTCTAGATAAAAGGGCAGAGTACACCACTGTGAAGGGTGTCATCTCTCAGTGCTAGGACAAGGGGTGGAGCAGTCCTTTTGGTAGCTGATATATAGGAAACATTTTCCTCATATGCAATGACAAACTTGTACGAAGGGTAGGGAAAGAGATTGTGCTTTGAGCTCTGCATTTTTAACCTTGGAATACTCGACTCTACAATCACTAAATATCAAGAATGCCTTAATTAGAGGTAATAAAGCTGCTTGTATGAGTGAAGACAAAGTAAATGCTTATTAACATTTAACTATTGATATTTTAATCATAATTATTGGTCAAATGAAGAGAATGGTAAGTCCTTAGACCGGGGAATATGCTGCCAACCTTTCCTTCAGCCATAACTTTCATTTTCCACTTTGATTAAAAAACCCCACTACCCCTCTCAAAAGTCAAAATGTATGTTAGAAATCATAGCTCCTCCAATTACAGCTGGGTTATCTTTTGGCCTTTGGTATCTTTGAGTTTGTACTCAACAAACATCACTGGAATTGTGGAGTCTCGCTCTCTGGAGATATTCAAGACCTGTCTGGATGCATTCCAGTGTGATCTGGTATAGGTGATCCTGCTCTGCAGGGGGGTTGGACTGGATGACCTTTCGAGGTCCCTTCCAGCCCCTAACATTCAGTGATACTGTGATTCTGTGTGTAGTGATGCCCTCAGTTTGACAGATACTTTCCAAGCTCATCTGAAAACGCAGCAGGAAAGGGAGAGGAGTACATTATATGGAATATTGCCACTGTTTAATTCCAGATACCAGTAATATGAAACAAAACCCTAGGTGCCTCTGCAAAAAAGAGAGGCTCCTCCAGAGGGTGATTTAGGGCAAGTAAATTAGGCCTGTTGTTCTGAATGGCACTCAAAAGCCTCATAAAGCTGGGCAAAGTGAGTGTGTCCTACAATGTCTGCTACCAAGAGTGTATACAAAAATTGCAAGCCAGGAAGAAGCAATGTGCTAGGAAAATAAACAGCATGATTGTAATCTTGCACTCAACTGGGTGCTTGTCTTTGTGCCTCTGCTCTCCTGTCTCTATTGTTCACTATCTTTTCACACACACTGCTTTCTGGTTAAAACTACATTACCATGTGTTTTTCACCGTTTCCGTAGTTTATGACACAGGCAAATAAATGACTTCATCATGAAGGGTTCAACGAGACAGTGTACTCACATGCCTAAATGCTTACCACATTCCCAAAGCAGGCTTTAATTCACTGTACATGACCAGAGGAAGTGGATCTTTAGAAAGTGTCTCCTCAGTGAGGAAAAAACAGTTTATAAGTATCTCATTCACAAAGCTGGATTAACATCAAAAATGCCAAACTGACCATGGGTGATGCAGTAAATGTGACAGTAAACCACACTGAGAACACAACTGAAGAGCAGGATGCAAAGGGGAGAAGCAATTTAAGCTTGGTTTGGTTGAAAAAGGGCAAGGAAATTGCACAGATTAGTTGGGAGATACGGTCACATCCAAAAGAATTAAAGATACCCTCAGTAGCTTTTGTTTTGTTTCTGCTTGACTTGGCAACACTGGCAGGACTTCCACAAGTCCTATGTGCACAGCTCTAGGTATGCTCTGATTCTGCAGGGTGCAGTACGCTCTGGAGTGGGCTCAGCAGCCCTGGCTCCGAGACACACATTCTGGCAGCATCTCAAAAGCAGAACAGAGCGCCCTGCAGCCCTGAGCCTGCCCATTGCCCACACTGGGAGACTGACTGGAGTATTATAGCACCGGTTTATTTTCCAGCTGTTCCTTTGAATGGAAACCTGAGTGCACCACAGAGCAGGGCACCATGTGGTTTCCTCCCATGCCGCAGCAGGATGCAGCAAACTGGAGTGCACTCAAGAACTGCTATGAAGGTTCAGCTTGTACTGCCAAGATGTATCACAGCTCTGTCACATCAATAAATGGAAAGGATACTGAAGTACTCTTCACACTTCACTTTTTATTTGTTATTAATAGGTAAGTCACATGGCTTGTCAGGGAGGAAGGAGTTAAAAAAGGGAGAAGCTATATACAGAAAGAAAATAATCCAGTTACTTCCAGGTTTCAGGCAACTGATATATAATTAGATAACTCTATCTTTTTTTAAAGACCAGCTATATTAAAGTTATGTAGGCAGTGATGACAGCTAACCATTCGTATGCCTAACAAAAGCGAGAGATTAGCCTCAGACAAATTGGTTGAGGAGTCTGCCAGACCCTGCTGGCAGTGTCAACAAAAAGCACGGACCTTGCCTAATTATTTTCTGCAGTAGAGCTGACCCCATTGGGTCAGGGTTGGAGAATAAGCTTGGGAAAACCAAGGGGATGAGGAAGTTTGCACTCCACTTAATCTTCCTATAATACTACATGGATAACTGTAAGGTTTAGGTTCAATTGTAAGAATCACAGTTCTGATTGTTTTTAAAGAGTTCACTGTTTCTACTTTTAATTGCTTGTAGATATTTTGTGCCACCTACTGAAAAACAGGCAATGTATTTATTGGGTTTGGGTCCTACAATGAAGAAAGAAATTTAACTGTTTTTTCATGAAAATCTGACCAGTGAGTGCAACAAGAACATTGCTCCTTTATGGCACTTCACTGTCAACACCTAACCAAACAAAAGATACCTCTCTGAAAACAGACAGCAAGAAGCAAGATAAGGCATCATTGTAAGTATCAGTCTGCAAATAGCACATCTAAGAACTCCTCTGTATTCTGCATATGAGCATATTCTGAGGCAGGAAGACAAGGACCAAACAGCTGCCTGTGTGGCTCTTGGGGAACTGACCATTTTCCATTTGGAAACTGTCTGTAACACAGTTAGAGCCGTGCAAAGCAGAGGGCCTTAATGGTCTGTTTGGTCTGATGAGACATAATTTAAACCTGTATGGAGTCAAATACACTCTCTAGATACAAAGATCAGAATGGGCCCAGTGAAGCCAGGATATGGGAAACAACTGGATCCACAGATGTCCATTTCAGACACCAAGAAAGAAGTTATTCCTAGGACACAGAAAACATGAGCAATCTCTATAATAAAATACACAAAGGTTATACATAGCTGTTACAAAATTCCCAGTTCAACTCTTTTTCCAACAGGGTGCTACCCTATGCTGGTACTAGATAAACTACATTAGAAGACATCATCCTATAGTTCTCCTGCAATGACATATCTAAATATCTTTTAAAGTATACAGTGGTGCTAAATTGTCATGGGTTCCTACTGCATCATGTTGGACCAAACTGTGCAACACCTACTTTGCACAGTTTAGGAGTACCTGCTTTGCCACAAGGCTGGGGTAATCATCTTAGGGTAATCACATGTTCAGCAGCTATAATCAAAAGCTGGACACAAAGAGTCTTCAAACCAACCAGATGACGCAGGACTGAATTATCTGACTTCAGTATCAAGAAATCAAATTGCATAATGTAAAGCATACATCACTGGAATGTTTTGCTCAGAAAAAGAACAGGATTATCTGCTTCTCTTTCTCTTAAGGAAATACAATGTCTTTTCATAATACCTTGTGTATTACATGATGGATAATCACCTTGTCAAATAACGAGACAGTGTCGATTGTGTTCCATTAACTAGCTGAAGATACTATAAATTACATGGAAAATGTCTAGGTAGCAATAACTATATCTAGCTACACCATTCCTTGGAGGAGCTTGAGGTTTTTTTCCTTTCTCTATCTCCACTGTATCTTTGGTGTAGAGAAATTTTAGACACAAAGGCCCCCAAATTTAGTCCACAGACTGCAATGTAAATACCCAGTAGGGGAAATCATCTCCATCAAAGTCCATATGTCATATTATATTTACAACCAGATCCAAGTGTATGGTGTGTGATGCAACATAACCTAGATCAGGCTCACTGAACAAGGTCAATGGGATGGAAGAATTGGTGTCTCTCTCACTTTGTCTCACCACAGAACATACAACTGTGCATCTGTTCCAGCAGCGGAGTCTGGACGACAGTCAGCTTTCCCTGTATGCAAATCCCACATAGCACCTTCTCTCAAGCACACTGGAGTGTAAACTACAAATAACTCTGTGCTGTAAATAACCTGCAAAAATATGCACCAAAACCATTTTGTCTTCTTGAAGCAGCATTCTGCTTAGTTTTGATGAAACCCTAGGAATTCTGAAATGTATGACTTACTCTCTGAACTGAGCAGTGGACTGATTTTACTCTGTAACTCAAGTGAAAGACAGCCGGGGTTGGATCAGTACAAAGAAAATAAGCAGATAAAGCATGATTAAAGATTACAGCATTTTAAGGCTCTTTGTAAACTTCACTCATTCATAAATGAATGGCTACAAAAGTCACTGAGAAAGGGACAAACCCCAGTGACCACAGCGATCCTGCGGGTCCTGCTCCTGAGGGCAGCCCTGAATAGCCACAGTGCATTTCATGGATCTGTGCAATTACACAGGTAACAATTTAGAATCACAGAGCCAGTGTAAGTCATGATCATACCTCTAACTAAACAGTTAGAGGAAAGGAAATCAAAAAACTAGTTCCCTTTTCTCAGCATTTCACTAGCTGCTTTTCATTCGGACTTTACAAAACTCCTTTGCACCTCACTGGATAAACCCTCTGTCATTCCCAATCACTCAGGACATTATATCCCTCTACATCCCTGTTCTGCTCTAACATCTTTCTGTTTACTGCCTTTCTCCACTCACCTGGCTCATTCTCTGTATCAGGCTTGCAGAATCTTTCCTCCTTTCTAGCCACTACTCAAGCACCTTGCAGAGGAGTAGAAGAGAAGCAGAGAGCCTAGGCAGAAACCTCACATTTTCTGCTCACCTCACACTTCTACAAACTCCTCATGATGGTGACTGAAGTGAATGGAGATGATGAGAGTGGTTGGCAATGACTATCTAATTATGTGACAGTGTTAGGAAGAAGAAATACTGTAAAGTTGAGCAGAGGTAAGAAGTAATTCTACATAACCCTACAAAATGTCTGGAGGCTTTTCTTTTGAAACATGGTTTTCAGCACTATGTCAGAAACTTTAGTCTCTGCTGACAGCAATAATTTTATCACGTGGAGCACAGCATTTATTACTGTTACGATGAGTTATTGCAAGTTATTCCTATTTGGTTGTTTATTTATCTTGTGTGGATTAAAGTCTTTTGCTAAATGGTAACTAAGAATCTGAATATATCACTCAGTTTCTTAAATACTTACCCAGCAAACAACCTCTATCAAAGAAATATAAAGCTGTGTGGTTTTAGAGTACAGCAGATCAAAGCTGTCTGTGAAAAGGAATGGTGTCTTAATAAGAGAACTGGGATTGCTTTCCAAAGGCCGATCTTAATCCTCATATAAAATTCATATATGGAAGTAAACTCAGGTCATGCTTCAAATAAGTTATTTCAGCAATTAAGTTATAAAGTCTAACTTGAGTATTTGTCTAAAAATATTAAGCACGTGACCATAAAAAGCTTAAATCTGAGTTCTTTCAATCCTAAGGCATTATGGAGCATTAGTTGAGAGAGCCAGAAGAAAAGGGCCCTGAAAATGGCTGTGGTATTGCTGACACAGTTTAATGACAGATACTTTTAATAGAGCAACTACATTTTGAACTCTGTTTTACTGAGCCAGTGAAGCTGTGCACAAATGGAGATCTCTAACTACACACAGTGCAAGAGTGAATCTATCTGGTCACAAACATTTCCAAGAGGATTCAAAGAGTTGCAGGCCTCCTTTGAAAGTCTACAAGAATAAAGTCAGTCATTTCAAGAACTTGTAGATTTTCCTTCCATGTAAATATCTTAGGGATGCTCCTTTTAAATATTTTGTCTGAAGCAGTACTTCCCAGATAAGAAACAGTTACAGGTCTTTCATCTGTTTAGTTCATCTGCTCCTGCAGTTAATTTCCCCTTCAGCATTTTAACCGACTGTCAGCACTCTTCATGCTGTGGGAAGCATTAAACTGCAGTAGATCTGTAAATATTACAACTCTATTTTAAAAAGGACCAAAGAGGTGGATATTATTATTATTATGTTAGCTTATGTTTAAATGGCTTTGTTCAGTTTAGAAAACTCATTGTTTGGAAACAACCTGTTTGAATGGTGTTGTGAAACCTAATGCAGACCCAGGAGATGGCAGCACGCTATGAACCCATTACCATGTGCCCCATGCTCCCCCTCTCGCCTGCACCCTGCTCTGAGAGTTCATTACCATCACTGAGAAATAATGTGCTCTGTTCTGCTGAACTCGCAGCACAATGTGCTGAACGCAAAGCTCTGTGAACAGCTCATGGCTGAGCTAATAAATCCAGGCTTTCAGCTGGGCCAGTGTTTACAGTGCAAACACAACCCAACTGTCCCCTTGTCCTTGCTTCGGCAAAGGATGCAGAGCATCAATACAATAACTTCTAAACCCTATCCTGCTCCTCTCCGAGGGAGACCTTTTTCCCCAACACATGCTCCTGCTTTTCTGCAAGCTGTCAGGGCTCTGTACCTCCTCCAATCTGACCTACATTTAAAAGCCAAACAGAAGTCTCTCATGCTTCAGTTGACCTTTGTGTTTTTAAAAGTCACTCTAGCACAAGCTTACTATCTCCAGAAGGCTGTACAACAGCTTCCTGACAGCTTGTTTTGAAGAATTTTCTACTTCCTCTTATTTTTTCCCAACACCTTGGTAGATTATGTTAAAGGTCTGCTCCAGCTGAAACAATTCCATGATTTAACTGATTACATTACTCTGCAAGACATTGTAATTGTAATAGATTGAGGAAACATTTGCTTTCCAAATGCAATATTTTATGTATATGAGGGGATTTCTAGAAACTCAGACAAACTTTTGTATTTGCTCCAAAGGCATTTGGATTAGGTAAACAAAATGTATGATTTACTTGTATTATTTAAACAAATATCCCAGAAAATAGCCTGTTTAAGGACAGAAATCTGACTGACGCCTAACTTAGACAAAACCTTTTAGGAATACATTAGTCAGGGAATAGACTGGCAATGGGCCCATCAAAATCTCCCCTCATCATTATGAATTTGATGGCCTAAATGAATGCCAGATTGTAAGTCCAGAATCCTAGAATCACAGAATGGTCTGGGTTGGAAGGGACCTCGAAAGGTCATTGAGTCAAACTCCCTGGGCAGTAAGCAGGGGCATCCTAAACCAGATCAGGATACCGAGAGCCCTGATCTACTCTACTATATGAATGTCTGCAGAAAGCCCCAGTGACTGAAAAAGCCCTGCTTCTCTCTTGACTGTGGTTTTATCACCTGTCCACCTTGGTAGGGGAGGGAAAATAAGATAATGGTGTACAGTAAATGGGAAGGGGCATGGGAAGCAAGACTGAAAGAGCACTGTGAGTGCAGGACTGCTAAAAACCTGGAAGCAGGGAGAACTGGTTAGAACTGGAACCTTGAAGTATCTGTTCAATGAGGTCCATTGGGAAAGTTGAAAATATGAATCCTGCAAGCCATGAGCCAGAAATCAAATTCCCTTCTGAAGGATCTGTTAGCAGATGACAATAGTAACTAGGATTATTATCCTGAAATCACTTGAAATTGGATCACTTTACACCACAGAACAGATTAATGGTGGCAGCAGCAAAGTTATTGCTACACCCCTACCCTGATTTACATAGAGCAATTAATATGCTGAAAGAATGCTGTCTGGTGTATTGCTGGAAACATAATTAACAAAATCAACATGGTACTTACATCAGGATTTGTTTTGATAAACAACAAAATGTTGCTGAAGATAATGTTTTTGGAACAAATTGGTATTTGTGTTTTTGGGGTTTTTTTCTGGATGGCATGAGTTAGCTTAAAAGCTTGATTATCACTCAGAATGTTAATTACAGTCATAGCAACAAATGCTGACAAATGCCAACAATAGCTGTCAAGTTTTCAGCCTCTCACTGTAGGGAATCATCTTTTTAAAAAAGCATTTATTGTTCAACCAGCAATTCACCCCATAGGGCAGGAAATCCCTCAGGAAGATCAATCAAATCTGAACCCTATGGGGCTTGACAAGGCCAACTAGCAGATAAACTACAAATGATGCTCAGGACCCAAACAGTTCAGCACAAAAACCCTAAATTTAACTTTAAAAACTTCCTCTGTAAAAATACTGCTTCTAAATTTGGATCTGCTTGAAGCTCTGTGGAGGATTAATGCTTTTCTACCCCTGCAAGGCAACAAAAGCCTCTCTCACTGTCTTAGGCAAACCCACAGATCAGTTCAGTTTTCATTATTGTAATGATAACAATCTTCAATACTGTTTGTTCTGCATTGGGAACTGCTGAATTTTACCATTCTTCACTAGAAGCTAATTCATAATTAATTTCTACCAGTTGATACACTTTAACAGTGCTTCCAACATTAATATTTGGACTCTGCTGAAAGTCATAAAAAATAACAGGACTTCTTGCATTAGCAC
Source organism: Dryobates pubescens (assembly GCF_014839835.1). Taxonomy (NCBI): domain Eukaryota; kingdom Metazoa; phylum Chordata; class Aves; order Piciformes; family Picidae; genus Dryobates; species Dryobates pubescens. The sequence continues at coordinate 1,837,614 of NC_071629.1, read as the reverse complement.
TCCAAGCTCTGTTGTTTGCCACCCATCTATTCCATTTTGTTTTATTGGCTTGAGTGCTGTCACTGTAACTAGAAAACAAATGCTGAAGAACATTTCCACTGTTATGCAGAGAAGCATTTGCAAAGTAAGGAAATCCTTGATACTCCCTTTGCTATGGTTTTGGTTTACTTAACTCAACTCTGACACATTTGTAGCTTTACTATGTATTACCCAACTTGTGCATAGATTGTTTTGCCTAACCTAATTATTTTTCACTAGAGTATGCATTTACAGAATCTAGGTGGCTTATGCTCAGGGAACTCAGAGGAACAAGTTTCTGTTCAAGAACTCCAGGTATGGGCTTTTGGGTGGTGCGAATGACATTCACCTTACAGCAGTAACTGAATCAACATGAAACGCTCATCAAATAACAAACTACCTTCAGCCAGACTTCAGCAGAGAGCCCTTGGTAGGAATGCAAAGATGGCAAGTTGAATAGTTGCTCTGAAGTACACGAGGCTCCCACTCAAAGTGCTATTTTCTCACATACCTGAAACTCAGGATTCTCTGCGCCACAGAAGGATGTCTGACACATACCTATCCAACCCCCACGGTAACACTATGAACCCATCGAATCTTTTCACTCTAATTTAAAAGATCTTCCTGAAGGAAAAAACCACTGCCCTTTTATCATGCTGGATTTGCTAAGACTGTGATGTTTCTTTCACCATTTATTATTGAAACTGAATAGCCTAGAGATGCATCAGAATGAACAGCAGCTACATACAATCTATCTCCAGGCTGTCCAACAAGGTGACACTGAAAGACTTTAATTTTAAGTTGTATAAAATTGCTCTTCTTACTGAGCTCTGAGGTATGAAACAGTTCACATTTTGACAGCTTATTTAGCAGGCTTTGTTAACTTCACAGGCAGTTTTATCTCTGGCCATAAAGCAATGTAACTGGAGACAACCAGCTCCTGAAGGACAAAAATGACTGAAATAATGATACAAGAAATAGTAAAAATGCAAACACTGGAAAAGGAAAGGAAAAAAATAAAGAAGCTATTTTATAGAAGAAAATAGATTCTTTCAAGTTATGCTTCACTTTGCCTTCTGCAGCAGCTCTACCATTCAATGCAATCTGCTGAACACTCTTGTTATTCTAAGGCACATACCATGACTGTGTCACAATTTTCCTGCCTAATTAGATAGAAACAGCTTTCTGAGTCACATCCAAAGGGGCACTGCAGCCTTGCTAATACACCCTCACACACGCACGTGATGGAAAGGCTCTCACTCTGAAATAGCCTTCTATCCCTTCTCATGTGGCTAAACACCTCACAGCTCTGTGTGCATTTCTTTTTTGGGGGGAATTCCCCTTTAACCCTTAGTTCAGGGTTTCACAGAGCCTTGAACAGCAACCTTGAACACTTTCTTCCATGGAAAATTCTGTATTCTGTGTATGACTCAAGCAAGAGATTTAAGATTTCTGAAGGAGAAAAAAACCCCAGCCGACGTGACTAGAAAGGACCACACCGGGGCTGAACTCATCCCACCAGTCTGGGGCAGGAGTAAAGAAAATGTGTGTCAAAAACGAGGGATAAATATGGGGCTATCTCCATCAGTCATACAGCATATGGAGGAATAGCAGAAAGAAGTAGTGTAATAAGCCCCAAAATACTAGACAGACATCTTCAGCCCTGTAATGACTCCTCCGGACTAAAAAGCTGACAATTCTTAGTATCTGTTTAATTAGCCTCTGGATTTTGATTTTCTTTCTAGGAAGATTTCAGAGCTGATGAGAATTTTCCTAGTTTAACAATAGGTTGTATTTTAAAAGGTATTGCTGTGCATACATTCTTGAAGTTGGGATGCTTTCATTGTACACACAGTAGAGTCATTACTGCAAATACAGCACCAGAAAAGGGAAAGCAAAAAACTAAATAAAAAGCAAAGTCTAGCTATAAAAAGAAATTAAACAAACCTCACTTTAGTTTTATTACTGGCCAGAGAGCACTTTATGGATTCTTTAGGAAGAATAACTTGAAGTTCTCTACAAATTGATAACTGCTTTGTACAACATGGTATCAGTTTGGAAGAGCTGAGTAGCTGTCATCAGACATTAAAAACCCCAGGACTTTGAATCTGGGTGGTTTTCAGCCTATGCTGCAGAAGAATGATACATCAAACACAACATCTGGGTTAACCCCCAGGGCAGAACAGGACAATCAGTCTTTGTGTCTGCTTTTCCTATAACACTGAGTGCTCAAACATTCCCCACAGGTATGAGGACCAATTCGATGCTGCTGTTAGCCTGATGCAAAGCCTTCTTCCTTGTCAAGGGCTGTACAGTATCACCCAGTGTTGCCATCATCAGCTTACACACTGCCCTGGGGTAACCACCACTGACCTTCCTGCAGCTAGACCAATGCCCAATCAAGTGCACTGATGGACAAAGATGCAAGCCTTGCAGCAGCCATGGTGCTTCTCTTGGGGAGGATATGGACCTTTGCCACATTTGCCTTACCATTACTTAATAAAATGAACATTCCTGGAAAGTGGGTAAGAACCTACTGAGTGCTCCCAGGAGAGGTGCCCTATCCACTGAATCAGAGAATTACATTTTTCAGTTACCCACTTCCTCTGGCCCACTAGTAATTAATTATTTTCAGCTGTGGCAACTCTTTTAACTGGAAGGTCTCTGACACCAAATCTAATCATTAAGACAGACACAGTACTCTTGTAAAGGAGAAGACATTAAGAATTCCAACAGATTACCAACTCAGGATGGCATCTAATTACTTGCAGCCTTCTATGACGTATACAAAATGGTCTAACATATTAACCAACACAAGGAAAGAGTTCCTCTGGCAAAACTCTCTCATAGGCCTCCATCGGCATGAAAGGTGCACTCTGCAAGTCCAGATAATATGTAACAGGAATAGACTTGATCTGAAATGAGGCTGATAACAGCTCCCAAGGAACTGTCTGCTTCATAGAAAAGTCAGAACAGCAAGAAATGTTCACCAACTGTACTGCAGATTAGCAAAGTATGGCAGTTAGGAGGGGTTTGCTTCTTCAAATATGATGACGTTTCCATGTTGCATAGCTCCAAAAAAGGTAAAACATAATAGATTCAATAGGTGGTCAGTTGGGGGGAAAAAAAAGTCAGCATTTCTCAGCTAATCAATTCCTTTTCCAAAGTAAAAATAGATTATTTTTTTTAAAGTAAGAAGCAGTGTATCATACAAAAGGACTGAATCGAAGTTTTAATGACACTGTAGGTTCATTGACATGTCACAGAAAAAAACCCAGAGCAGACTGCAAAGCTTAACTTCAATGCACATCTTTTGCACAATTTCTACTTTAAAAGCCTCATTTCCTTAAACAGAGTAAGAGTTACTCATTAAGTAGCATCAGGCATGAGAAACTTGGGAAATAACTGCAACTATTATGAAAAACAACAAAGAAATAACACAGAGTCTTTCCTGTTACTGAGCATCAGTGTTCAAATCCCTCTGCAGCTGTTGCTATGCATTATGCAAGGCATAAAGAACCTGTAGACAAATGTTAATTAGAAATTGGGTGGAAGTTTTAGGAACAGCAAGTGTCTAGTCAGCTCTGACCAGCACTCTGCTAAGGTACATGACATTTTCTTAGCACAACTTCCTGACAATATTCAAAAGCAACTACAGAAGAATCACTAATATGGATCAGATTTGGAGCACCCTGCTAATAGAATCATAGAATGGTTTGGGTTGGAAGCGACCTTAGAGATCATCTAGTTCCAGCTCCCCTGCCCTGATGAAATGTAAACTATTACATACAACTGATTCAGGCTGTGTATAAAGCCACTACACCTTAAAATGATTTGATATAGATTTCAAGATACCTGTTCAAATGTGTCAGGAAATACCTGTGGCAGTACCACACTTCTATTTACCACGAGAAACTATTTTACAGGAAGCATCAACCACACAACTAACAATGGCCTTCAGAATGATAGAATCATAGCCTGTACCTCCAAAGGTCATCCAGTCCAACCATCCCTGCAGTCAGCAGGGGTATCCTCAACTAGATCAGGTGGTTCAGAGCCCTGTCCAGCCTGACCTTGAATATATGTAGGGATGGGGCCTCAACTACCTCCTTGGGCAACCTAAACTCAGTAACTTCATCATCACCATCAAGTCAGCAGAGTAAGCAGTGTGTTGGACATAACACTAACAGCTCCCTGCTAACTCACATTGGGATTTTTTTACCAAAGTTAAATGGGAACAGTTTCCAGACTTGGCTTTTCAAACAGTGTAAGCATGACTTGACCAAGACTGCACACATCAGCGATTTATATAACCTGTGCATTTAACATGTGCCTTGGTACCAGCTAATTACCATGCAAAAGAAAGACATTCCTCTTGAGTAGTCCCTTAAGTATTAATTACTCTCTTCACTAATTTCAGTAAAGATACAAGTCGGATACCTATCAGATCCAAAGTCTTGTCTACAATTAATTAAGCCTGCACAAGAGATGCTAATTACTGCTCTATTGCCTAATATTCTCAGCAGCCTATACCCATGTATGCTCACTGTGCCCACTCTTTTGTACCAACCACCATCACCACAAAAGGAAAGAGCTTCTGATATCACTAAAAGGGCTTTTATTTCCTAGGCTGGTTTCTCAGTAACTGGTTTAAAAAGCAAAAACAAACAAACAAACCCCAACAACAACAACAAAATCAACACCAACAAAGACCAAAACTAATCAAAGAGACCACAAATCCCAAGAGCCACTTCATGTATTTGTATCTCTCGCTCACTAAAATACAGGCTTTAAACCACAGAGATGGGAAGCACTAAACTGTGGTATTTGTCACCTATTTACAGCTCACAGCAGTCATTGTTCCAATCCTCTATGTCACCGTAGTATACTTCGGAAAACTGGTGTCTGCCTGCTGTGTAACCTGACCTACAGGGCTAAGAAAGCCTTGCAGTTAACACTTGTTTACATCCTGGGGAAAATTCTCCCCTCCCCAGCCATAAATATTTTTGAGGGTATAAAGAAACTTAGCATTTCAATTGTAATCACAGAATCACAAACATTTATGGGTTGCATTTAAAAAGCAAGCAATGAGCAGAAAGAGCAACAACAGACGCTGCCATTCAGTTTTCAAGCTCCGTGTGCCACCTCAGAGAGAGAAGCGGCACTTGGAGCAGTGTCATTTAGAGGAATCTAAATGAAGAGATCAGCGGATGGGTCATTAATGCCTAACAGAGAGAGCAGTGGATGGGCCATTAATGCCTGGCACCTTAACAACTCTGGTCTAACCATAACCAATGGACTTAAGACTGCATGAAGAGAAAACAGAACAAATGTCATTATTTGTGATTCTGAGCAACGATGGCACACGCAAAAACCTTTAAAATACTGAGGTGTTTTTTGTGTCTGTTTACATCCTGTGTATGTATCCCTTCACAGACTCATTTAATTGACTGGAACAATTCTACTTGGCTCCAGTAAGCTCATAATTTGTCCTAACCGCCTCACTAGCTGTTGGGGAGACAGACTTCTTCCTCATACTGCCAAAACAATCCTATGAAATAGGGTTTGGTTTAATTAAAGTATAATTAATGCCTTGAACTTATATTATTTGTGCTGTGATCTGGAGATGAAAATCTTCTGCCAGAATAATACACTTGATGTGAAATGGGCACGCTTACTATTAATACCCACCCCTTATCAACCTCAGTAATGAGTTCCTTTCATGGAGCAGGCAGCATCTGGGAAAAAACCCACCACACAAACCTACAGCTTTTCTGCCTGTCAGAATATAAATGCAGGCACTGAAAGTGGAACTTACTCATTTTACATGGCATGCAAAAATAAAACTGAAAGCTGTTTTTTGAATGCTAAAGGCTATCTATTAACTTTTCCTTTTCATCTAGTAACTTGGAAAAAATATTTCATGGTTAACAGGCAAGGAACATTGAGAGATGTGTTGACATCAAAATATTTTTGCTAAATGTACATGTTTGAAATTTTTCTTCTGGGGGGATAGCAGAAGGGACAATTCCCTGCTGACTGAAATACAGAGCACTCTCTCTTTAGAATAGTGATCCCCTGCTAGGTTACTTGGAAAATATTACACAATTTGCTAAGTGTGCTCATAATTTGGCTGTAAGACACCATCATTGTCAGATATGACATGGTTAACAGATGGGTTACTGCTGCTGACCAGAGTTTAACAGCTGACAAAATACTGGAGCCAAGGGAAAAGTATCCCCCAGTGTACTCAGTGCTTACCAGCTTAGCACCAGGGAAACTTGAGGGTTGTTGCTGACTTTTTTTTTGTCTTTCTGAGTTTGTTAAATATTGTTCATCTAGGGAAAAAACACACACACCCCAAAACCCCACAGACCTTTCAAATACATAAATAGAACCAATGTTAATAGCAAGTAACAGAAATAGAAGACTAGAAACCCAATAAAGATCTCTCAAAGGCACCACCAGTTTGCTGTTGGTGTGGAAAATCTTTCCGTTTGCTTCTGAAGGTTCATGGGATTTGAGAGATGCTCAATCCTTTGACATTTTAACATGAGAGCGAGAGAGAGTTTTAGCTGGAGCTGTTAATTCAGGTTTTCTATTGGCTGAATGTCAGGTTTCAAAATCCATTTTGTGAATGGTAAAATATGGTATTTCTAGCACTAAAATGAGTACAGACTGTAGGAAGGGTTTATAGCACTCCTCCATGCTAAAAAAATGATCTAAAAAAGACGTGCTTTTGTTGCCACAACCTTCCTTTCTTCTCCTGCCTTTGTTTCCATTTATGCCTCCTTGGGATTCCTTCACTTACTCCCAGAGGAGAAAGCTTAACAATCAAACAGTGCCTATCAACACTAATTCCCTCCAGGTTCAGAATGAAATATCAATATATTCAAAAGAAACCTTATTCAGAAAAACAGAACTACAAACATATGCAGTAACATATGCCTTAAAATGAGCAGCAGAGATATGTTAAATACAGAAATGTTTTTCATTTTTGGACCTTGTTTAGCAGCAGCAGCATTAAAACTGTGGCAGACTAAGGTAGCAAATGCTAAATAGGACCATTTATTGCAAATGCAGCAAACAGACCTAACGTAGGTCAGGAGATAGGTACATTAAACCCAGCCAGCCTCCTGGTTTTGGTAGGAACTGAAAAAATGTGAGAACTGCAAAAATAATGGATATAGTTTTAGGCATTAATTTCCTCAAACAATAAAATGCAATTATTGCACCAAGATACGTTCCAACTGCCTCAGTGTACAAGAGAAAAGGTTTTCTCAGCCTTGCCCTCCTCCAAAAGCTGCCATTACACCAGAAAATCTTCACTGTGGCAGAGCTGCCCCATCCCCTCAGCAGCAAAACAGCAAAATTCCATTTGTTACTCCAAAGAGGAAGAGTAGAGGCCTGTAAGGTGAAAGATGGGCAGGGGCTGAGTTTAAAGTAAAAATGAGATTCAGGGAGTCCCGGTGCAAAGAAATTACTGCCTTTCAGTGAGCATCCTCAACTCTCAGGCTCACTAACATGACTGCATTCAAAGATAGTGGCTGTAGCAATCCTGGCGTCACAGAGCTCTCCCCAGGCCATCTTTCACAAGGGTATTTTGCTGTCCCAGGCAACCTTTGCCGCTGTGCAGCTGATGACTTCTCCTGCATCTGAAACTGTCTGTGTCCACAGAACACCAGAACTCAGCACTGCTTTCATGATACATGGACATGGGAAGTAATTCCACAGAGGACACCATCTAACACAGGAGATGGCATTTGGAGGTTGTTTTTCTCAGCCCCAATGGAGAGAGACAGATCTTTGCTCTTCCCCCATTACCGAGACGTCCTTCGCTTTCAAGCTGTACAGCTGTGAATCTGCCAGACAAAACACCGCATGCTGTGCACTGAGTATAGGCTGAGAGCTATTGGGACAGAGGTAGAATCTTAAATAGTAAATTTTAAGGGCTAGAATAACTGATGTGTCTTCTATTATACTGTGCCACACATGCATTCCATTCATTATGAAAGCTGCTGAATTAGGCAGGCTTGCATTGACTCCCACGGGACAGAAAGTCCATTTATTTTTCTATGTATTACTTTCTGTGATAATCCTCACTAGTTCAAAAGACCTCTTGCTTAAGAGAGGCTAAGAGAAGACAAGCTTACTAAGAATTCTCACTCCTTTAGATTCACAGCTGCCCAATGAAGCAATGAAGATACATACATCCAGTTTCCTGACAAGCACAAACAACATTTATGAGAGGGTAGCTTGTAGCCAATTTAAAAATCATTTATAAAGATGGGGGGAAGAAGAAAGAAGGAATGATCTAAGCCATGCAATGTGATTTATAACATGCCAGCCCTTGGCTTCTCTTTTGGCTGTTTTACTTAGTATAGGAAGCCTTACTGGGTCAGCTGGACATTCCCTTGATGTTCAGCAAATGCCTCTGAATCAGCTGCCAGTTGAGCCTCTCGCTTTCAGCACAAATGCTGCAGCATGATAGCAGCGTTACTCAGACCACTGGGACTCCACAAAACAGCTTTCAGCCTTCAACAGGCTCAAAATCCTGCAGTTGACAAAGGTTACTTAATTCCTCTGCTTAGAAGTGCTCAAGTACAGCTAAGGTATAGGTGTGTATCTTAGAGGTACCTAAAATTCTATTTTCATACTAATTTCCAGAGCATGATTTCAGCAAAGAACCCCACAACCCCCCCCAACAATTACACTTTACTTTTAGAATTTGTGTTTCTTGCAGAATGAAGGATATAAAACTAAGACATCTGCTCTTCAACAACTCAAAGGAAAATATGCCAGTTTGGGGAACAAGCGCTCATTGCAAAGGTTTTTACCTTACAAGTAGCAGAATTAAACTGAGAATGAAATTCAGGTGGAATTCATGTTTCATTTGCTTAGAAGTGTTTAAACATGTGAATTCCAATGAAATGTCCCTTCCCTCCTACTACTGAGGTACCTCTGCTTCAGAAACCAGTGTTGCATTTGTACTCAAGCACATTTGTACTCATTCTCCCGGTTTTCCACCTTGGGTAACCCTTCTCTTTCAATCTCAGATGCATAACACAGCACTCTCTCAGCCTTACGCAGTTATCTTGTACTAGGTTTGAAAGATAAGTTCTCTAAACTACTCCTCCGCACACAGATCACCCACAAAGTTACTTTAAACTACTGAAAATGTTATCTAGTAAGATGTACAAAAACATGCATTATGTAATAGATGAATATATACAAATTATATAATACACTTTTTATGTATATAAATATTTCCACTTGGTAGATGTAGGACAGAAAACTTAAACAACTGAAAAAATAGGTAGAATCTTACTACTTCTACTCTTTTACTCTTGCTTTTTGGATGAACCATAAAAGTTTAATGCCATGGTATTTTATTAAACAGTGCCAACATTAGCCAGATAATGAGATAAATAAATGAGATAAATGAGATAAATATTGTAGGAATATTGATTAAGCATGGTGCTTTCATATTGCTGAGTGGAAAAAACTTCATCCAAGCTAAAAAACGAGAATGTTTTTCTCTTGCTGCCAGCAACAGGAAGCTTTGATGCTTGTGGCAAATGGTATCAGTCATCAATAATCCAAATGAAACTGTCAGTTTTGCATTATTTGACATGAATTTCTAGTTGGGGCTTCTTTGCTGTGAGCATTTTGACAAGTGTATCACAGTACAAGTATTTTAAAACAAAGAAACACTTCAGGAAGCAGTCACAGAGAGATGGAGAACAGGAAGGTATTTAAGCTAACAAGTGCTTCACACAGAAGTCTGGAAAGTGGAATGCTAAAATAGATAAAAACGTTTCCAGAGCAATAAGAAGCATACCGACAGAAAACAGTTCTTGAGATCTGGAAACCGGAGCATATGAGCACAAACCACGTAATTCACTGCATAATGTTCAAGTTTTTCGGTGACCAGCTGATTCATGAAAGAAATGGAAGGAAGAACAGATGACACTGAGGAGTGTGGATGTTACTGACTGTCTGGGCTGAGGGTGCTTCACTGAAACCATCTGGCTAGATTTTAGAAACAACTCAGAAACAGTAGTAGAAGGGTGGCCAACGTGCAACCCTTAAGGTGCATGTAACTCACAGGGCATCTTCCATTCTAGCTTGGCTCCTTCAGAGATGTGTGCAGCTCTGAGGTGGGTCTGCTGGGCAGCCTGCATCTGCTGTGAGCAGATACTCAACTACCACAGCTGCTGAAGTCAGTAACACTGCATGACCCTGGAGTCTGTGCTGGCTTTATAATACAGCAGGACTATTTCTGCTGTTACTTGCAGTACTCCATTTGACTGATAAAATAGTGTTGGTCTTAGCCACAGGAAGATTTGGAAAGGCAAGCTGTAGATTAGTCTATTTTCTCTGAAGCCAGCCTAAAGACCTTTTACTCTGAACAGAGATCTGCAGTACTTGGTCTGAGGACAACTGTACTGTAACTGCCTTGACTGCACTTAAGGACAGCACTTCCCAGAGTCATCCAGATCACTACTCTCAACGTAGGAGAAATGAAGATGACAGCATCCTACACTTGGAGGCTATTCTTGAACAAAATGCATAATCCTTCTAACCTAAAATGTTTGTGAACCACTTCAGCTGACTATTAAACACCCAACAGCTTAACTGAGATGCTGAAAATTCACTATCAAACTGGAGTTGTTCATTCACCTTTAGAGAGGGAGACATTTTCCATTTCTTTAATTTTAGTGATTGCTTGCTTGGGGTTTTTGTTGTGTGTGCTTGTTTTTCCAGATAGCTGTTCGTGTTGTCAAGTCACACCCAATTTAGGAAGGTGCCTGTTGGACTGTTTCAGGACAGAACATGTAATACCTGCTAAGGCTGCCTTCAACATTCAGCTGTGGATGAACTGGCAGGAGGATCAGTAATACAGTGTCAGATAATGTGTTGCCGTGGCAACATTTCTGCCTGCTGCCAAATTTTGGAGCTCAAGTTTTAAAGCTGATCTCAAAGCAAGGTCTTTTCCAAAAAATCTCTAAGCTCTGATTAAAAAGAAGGAAGCACAGAACCATATTCCCCTCAAAAAAAATCCATCCCACACGAAAACAGGCATCGCTTCCTTGGTCATTTACTTCCAGCGCTGTTACTCCAGCTCTTCTGACCTCAGCACTGGCTTCTCTTACATTAAAACGCTGCATTTCCACTATGAAATTGCCTGACTTAAAATCAAGCATGCAATATTGATATCCTTCTCTTCAAGCAAGTAGAAGATACAAATGACTCTGCTTATGCAAGCGGCAGAGTTTAAAAGGCAGTTCTTGTACTGCAGGTTCTCAAAGCACCTTTACTCACTGCCCTGTGCACTCACCTGTGAACCTTAGAACTACAAAGAGAAATTTCAAAATCACTTTTCTCTGTATCCTAGAAGTTCTAAAAAAGCACTGGAAGTGGTTGCCTTAATTCATGGGATCTAGGGAAGTGTGAAAAAACTCTAGACCTATCATGTAAGTTTTATTAATACTGAAGGTGAGGCAGTAATGTTAAATTTACAATAGGGCTTTGGTATCATTCCCAAACTGCAGCAATGGCACAATACTCCAACCGCTGCAGCACTTGAATTTGGGATTCCACCTCCCAGCACTAAGTTCTCAAACAGATAATATATATTTAAACTGCATTGCAATGAAAACCCCCAAACCCTCCACAACCTGCAACAACTCAAAAACTCTACACAGACTGACAGGAGATCAAGTACAGAAAGGGGTTTTTTAAGAATGTCAACCTCTTTCAACTTGGTCTTCAAAAAAAAGGCTTACTAAAAACAAGAGATGTAATTTAACAATCACTGGCACTTCAGATAAACATCTTCAACATCTTCAAAATCCCTCTCTGTGATGGATGTGCCTGTGGATTTTCTTGAACTGTTCACTGTCAGGCAAGCACAATAATCCCTTCACCAGCTGGCAAGGCACCAGCAGAGCAGAATTTCAATACACACGGTCTGCCTTGCACATCTTGCTTTTTGATGCTAGAACTGAAATGCTCATGTAGCACCTTTGTACTCTTCAGCAGGGAGAGAATTCTGCAGCACAGAGCAATAACATGTCATAGTTGTGATAAGTAAGGAGGCAGTTTGTGCTCTCAGGAAAGAGAAGCATTAGTCAAAATGAATGTGATAACAATCTGCAAGAACTGTGCTCTTCGTTCAGAAGGCTTTGCAAAAGCAAAAATGTCTGGATTCTCAATGCACTATTTGCTCCAACACCCCAGCTCCCTCGGCCCATCCTCATAGCACAGGTACGTAGAAGATACTTAAGTCAAAGAGTTCCCCACTTCAGAGCTAGGCAAAAAGGCAACTGTGATTTTGCAGGTTGTTGCAAAGAGAACATAACTCTCACTCTGCTATAAAAACCCAGGCTGAGTAATCTTCACCTTCTGATTAAAGTTTCTTGGACTTGGTACCAATTCTGTGAAAAGGATATGATTAAACATCCCAATATACAAATAATGTGAATCACACAACAGATTGGTAAAATGTCTGTGTTGTTCCCTTTAGAGGGTAAAGCTGTGCTCTTTTCAAGAGAACTCTGTGTTCTGGTAGTACAGCAATGCCTTCTCTGTGGCGTGTACTTGCTATCATGGCAGAGAGGTCTGCAAGCCAGAATGATATAGACTGTGGCAGGCAGAAAAAATGATGAGGTGTGTTCCAACACATAGAAAGCAGTTTGAGAAGGGGAAAATCATCTAAGTCAAGCTGTTATTAAGTAAGGAGAGGCAAATAGCTTTTCTTTTCCCACTAGTTTCTCCCATAACATTAAACATAAAATTATGAAGTAAAACATTAAAAATAGAAGCCAAAGCTTACAGTGATTAAGAGAAATCACATGTCAAAGCTTTTTCCCCTGTATCTTTCAGTGCTGAGCTGAACCTTGTATTTCAAAGCAGTGGAGTTTGGTGGGTATATTTTTTTCCCCTGTGATTATTAATTCCACATTAACACCACCACAATCACAGAATCTGTTCTTGGAAGTAAATTACCTTCTACATTAAAATGCTACTAGCATCTAGTATTCCTAAATATTCACTGTGTCAAGAAAGTGCAGAGCCATCAGCCACTCACTAACAACAGGTACTGTCAAATAACTTAATTCAGGAATCTCAGCAAGACAAAATGCCAAACACTGTCACTCCAACTGCATCAAACACCTTGAAATGTGTCCTGAGGCAGCATATCTCAAGGCCCCTGATTTGAGGTAAACAGCCTTTCAAATTGGCATAATCAGCCAAGAGCATCTCTTGTTTGTGATGTACACTTTACCTATAGTAGTTGTTACCAGTTTATATCAGATGTTTAATTTTAGGAGGCTCGAGAGGCTTCATTCCTTCTAGCACAGCTCTCTGGTAGTGTATTTGCCATAGGATTTTATTTATTACCACAGATCTCTCTCTGCTGTCTCAGGAATGTCTATGGTTAATGTATGCAGCTCCAAGTATTTTCCTTAAGTAAAGAGAAAGGAGCTACCTTCCAAGATAGCTCCAAGATAAAGAAATAAGGGACTGGAGCAAATAAGACTATTGATGAAGTTCTGAAAAACAAAAAAATAAAATTAAGCAGTAATCTGCACTAGACCAAGAGATACTGTTCTCCATCACATCCCTAATCTAGTCTGAAGCTAGACTTTTCAACCATATCCTGCTAAATAATCAGATTTAGTATGTTCAGCTCAGTTCTGTTTCAGCAGGCTGCATTTCTTTCTTCTTTGGGAATCCATTATTAATAGGATTTCCCTCAGAATACTGCATGTCACATTCAGTAATCTGTGCTTCCTCTCTCCCTCATATTTGCTATCACTTGCAAATTTGATCACTATGCTGTTTGCTACCCTTTTTATTGTTAATAAATATACATGGAGATAAGACATCCTGTTTTCATCTCATGACACCGTACTCCTATCAACAACATCCATGTTCAGAAAACATGAAAACATTCACTACAGAATTCCTGTGCACCAAAATATAGATGTTGAGCATGTCTGTTCTAAAAGGAATGACAGAACCAAAGGGTTTTTTTTGCCTGAGGAGGATAGGACTTAAATGGTTTAAATGCATTTTTGTGTTTTGATATTCTGGGCCAGCAGCAGAGAGTAAAAGTGCAACCTCAAGGCGTTTTGGCAGCTGACAACAGCTAGAGCCAGGCTGAATGACAATAATACTGCGATGTAGATCTGTATGGCCTTTTGTCAAAGTAAAAATTGAGTTATTGTGTGCTTTTACAGGTGGCATGACCAAAAGGAGAGTGTTAGGATGCTAGGAGACACTTTGCTGACAAGGATGTTGGTTTACAGCACTTTCTCCGATCAGCTGTGACAGTGATGCTTATAATCATATAATTTTCAAACAGATCCTGTTCCTAGCATTCTTAAGGAATCACAAAGGAGAGATGAAACATCTGGGAAAATTGGTAGGAAGACTGATGATAACTGAGAGAGAAACTGAAGACAGAAAAGAATTTGATGGATTATTATGCTACAAAACCCCAACCGCAACAGCCTCCAACTTGCCTTACTTGTAAAACGCTGGCATGCTTCCCTGTGCTAATCTAAAGGTAACCCAGGTGGTGCACCAGAATGCCTCTTCCACACTTGTAGGTACAACAAGCTAGCCTGAGTATACATTTGTATTCCAATCAATACCTGTATGGAAGTTAGAGAAGTCATTAAGGAGAAAGACTTGCATTGACTGCCTCCAACTTCTAGAACAGCTGCCCTAAGGCAGGTCAATTTTCCACGAATAATCAAAGAGCTCTGTAACCTTTGATGTCAATAATTTAGAGGACATGCATAGCCACACCTTCCAGGGATTCTTTATTGACACATAGAACACCTTTCACAAGCCTCAGGAGACATTTGTAGGGTTAAAACATAAAGACACCTAAGAATCATTATGTTCCACAGTGCAGAGAAATACAGCTGCCTCAAGGGCCTCCCTCTCTTCAAATTAAAGGCAACATTTATTGCTTTTTAAGATACAGTGAACAACAGCCACAATCAAAAACTTAGCAGAGAAGACTGACCTTGGGCATAAATCCTTATTCTGTCAAGGCTTTGAGATGATACAGACCTATGGTGACAACTGTGAAGTCCAAATACTAGGGTTTGTTGAGGGTATGCCAGATCCCTTCCATGGTCTTTAATATTCAATGGCAAGCAAATCAGGAAACAATACTAAAAAAACCCCAATCAAAACCTGCAGCCCCATTCTGCCTCAACAGTAGATACCTTAGGATTCAATTTTGTGCTTATTTCTAGGAGGTGTGATGCCTGTGTGCTTCTGGGAGTTACTAGGGCAAAAGGGATGCTTCCTGCATTTCTAAAACATGCAATGTTTCCCTGAGTTCTTTGTGCAGCTTCCAGAAAACAGCTTTTGAAAAAGTAAAGCAGTGAGACTGAAAACAAAAAGGCTGATGTCCTCTGGCACTGCAGAGATGTGACACGTTACATGGAATTCCATGGGTTCTATCAAGAGGAAATGGGTTTAAGTTGTGCCAGGGGAGGTTTAGATTGGACATTAGGAAAAACTTCCTTACTGAGAGAGTGACGAGGCTCTGGAACAGAGGTGGTAGAGCTGAAACCCCTGGGAGTGTTCAAGATGCTGTAGATGTGGTGCTTCAGGATATAGTTTAGTGGTCATGGTATTTGGGTTATGGTTGGACTCAATGATCCTAAAGGCCTTTTCCAGCCTTAGCAATTCTATAACTAAGTAGTGAGAGAATTGTTTTTATTTGTTTGGGGATTTTGAGAGGTCAATAAAGGCAAAGACATCTTCTACAAATCACATTCAGCAAGCCAGACTTGTGGTAAAGTTGTCCTAAGAAATATTGAGCTTGAGAAAGAAGCATCACAGCTTAAAGAGATGAAAATCTAAGATGCTGAGTTCTTGCAGAAGGCAGCCTACTACTAGTAGTCGAATGCTGAAACAGGGAGTAACTGTGAGAAATTCAAATGAATAAAGAGACTTGAAAATATTAAGGACACTGCATGTGATATACTTGTTACCTTCTGCACATATCATACTGACTATCTTAGAATAACATAGAACAACAATTTTATGGAACCCTCTGACCGAAACCAAGAGAGACTGTGTCCTCAGTTTCTTGAGAGATGACCCTTACACCATTTGCACTATCTGTGTGGTTACGTCATAGTGCATGACAGTGACTCGGAACAGCTTTATGCTAATGACAAAGCTTGATTGTCAGGATCCTTTTCTTTTATAATTCATGAGCTTGCTTAGGATGCAGTAACCTGGTGCCCACGTTTCAATCTATACAGTTCATATTGACTGTCTGTGAAGTGACAGATTGATTAGCATGTTATTGATCTTAAAGCCATGAATGCTGCAGGTTGCGTTGGTCTCCAAGTGTCCCATTGATCAGTAACAGCACAGATGTCATAATGGCTTGGTGTGCTGTGCTCTCAGCTGGGGAATGACCAGGTTCACTGGCAGTGGAAACTGACTGCAGAAAGATGTTTCCCCCTCATGTCTTTACTTGCCTTTTCCGAGATCCAGTTTAAGATTTTTCCATTACAAATACAATTATGAGTTTTATATCCAATTGGTTTGATTTTGCATAGAAGAATATTTTTATCTTCTGAATAATTTTTCCAATTTTAGGAAAATAGATAGGTTGAAGTCTTAATTCCCTTCCACAAAGATCAGTAAAAGAACATAATTTATTGAAATACCTGGCAGAACTTGGCAGCAAAGACCTAAGCAGCCGGACAAACAATACCCTTAAATACTGAATTCAGGCCAGTATCTCTGCAGATCACAACACACAGTTAAAATCAAAGATGGAGCAATAGGAAATGTTGAGTCTGTGGTGGGTTTAGGCCATGCCTTTAAATTTTTTTTCACAGATCTTGAACAGAAAGTAGTAAAATGTAAACCAATCACTATTGGGTGTAAAAAGGAAAATAAAGACAATTCTGAACAATCCCACTGGAGACACAAGGGACTAAAACTAGTTGTACCAAAACAGCCTTTCTTCTCTTCTTGCTTCTTTGCTCTGGGAGAGATACTAACTTGCTTCTGCTTGACCTTGGCTGCATTGTTTTGGTATTAACTTCTCTGCTTCTGTCTCTTCTCACTTTTGTACAGAGGGGTAAGGGAGGGCAGAGAGAGAGAGAGAGGCTAGTAGCTTCCCCTAGTCTTTGACCAGGGGGATTCTTGTGCTGTTTATTCATTGCAAATAGCTGTAAATATTGTAAATCCTGTGTATTTTGTACATCTCCATTGCATTCCATTGTAGATTGTAGTTTGCTTGCAAATACAGTTTTCAATTGCTTCCATAACTGAGCTGGTCTGGCAAATTTAATGCTGGAGGGAAAATGTAAACCTACCACATATTCACACAGTCAAACACCTTTTTTTTTCTGAGCCATGCAGAACAAAACATTTCCCAGAAATGTTATTTTATCACTCAAAAGAAAATTAATATTGAGTTTGAAATGTTACCTTGGAAATTTCATAAGGATTTGTCCATCTTGAGTGCATTTAAAGTTATTTTAAGACAACAGTTCCTTGTTTAAGCCACTTGGAAAAATGTTTTCTAAGAAAGGGGCTCTTAGAAAGTCAAAAAGCACTTATCAGCTTTCGACTCTATGTATAATGGTGACCAAAACACCACTTGCACATTCAAATCTATGGATTGCTTTTTTCCAGCTCTGCCAATCCTTCTTGCTAGCTGAGAGTGGTACTTTACAAAAAAGGCAGATTTCCTACAGAGTAGTAGTTCTATTTCATTTCTCTTCATAAAAATTCCATGAGTTTATACATGTGCTATATCAAAAAAAGTCTGCAGACTTTTTAAGTAGCCAGGGAAGGAGCTGAGGAAAACTGCCTCCAGCATTCTTTGTTCCAAAGTCTCTTACCAGCTGGCAGAGCTTTAGAACAGTCACTGCCTCAGCAGAAGGGAAGTGAGTTTGCAGAAAGGCTGTGTTATAGCTGTACCATACACCTGCAGACTGAAAAGATGGATGCTGCAAGCTGGCAGCATGTTCACAGAAGCATTTTACTTGTTAGTGTTGGACAGGGGCAAAGATCACAGAATGGATGAGATTGGAAAGGACCTTTGGAGGTCATCTCATCCATGGTAAACCTTAAGGGAAAAGATGAAAACTAGGCAAGATGTGAACTGATCAGCATGTTTAACTGTTCAACACAATGCAACTTACATCACTGTGCTTTGGAAATTGCTATGTGTCTGTTCCCCAGATCCCTCAAATACAGCACACAGACTAAGAATAACTTTGAAAAACTCTGGCCCTATCCCTTTCCCAGCTTCCTTCATTATTCAAACCTGCTGGCAAGTATCTTTTCTCTCTCACCTGCCTCAGTCCCTGACAGCCAACATTAGGTGCATTTTGGTGGGTTGAAAAGCCCAGTTAGCTTGGCCACTGCTTTTATTTTTGATGGAAGGCTAAATTCCACACTCTCAAGAAGGCCATAATTATTCTTAAGTTGTACTGCCTGTTCCATTCCACAGTGCTGCCTTGTGGGCCTTTATTTCACCAGTAGGCAATGAAATCATTCATGCAGCAGCTGGCTCTTCTGGCCACAGCAGTTTGAAAAATCTAGAGAAATATCTCCAAATTTACTTACTATTGTAAATATTGGTATGAAATATTCTTGTGTTTCTTTGCATCTGTTCACATTTTTTCCACTCTTTTATCTCTTGAGTTTCTTACTGAGGTGTGCTTGAGCTTACATTGGCAGCACTAGTGTCATCGCTTTCAAGTCCTTGTTCATGGGAGATCCTTCCCAGCTGGCTGTAAAGTGAGTATTTGCCATTTCTTATTCCACTCTAAAATTCTGGTTTCATTTTGGTGCTGGCAATATCCTTCCTGTTTAGCTAGCTCTTAATCAGAGTTACTTTTATCAGTCTTACTTCTCACATTCTTTTTCTTCAGCGAAAATGCTGTGATTTTTCCCAGCTTTGGCATACAGCTTTGTAGGTGGGGTGCGATCTGTAGTACCATTTCCAGTTATTTGAGGAAGGAATTGTGTTTAAATGTGTCAACACTTTCCCTGCAGTGCTTCATCTCTGCTGCCTCCTTCAGTAGGAAGTCTCTAAAGGAACTGATTGTCTTAAACTGATTTGCATTTACTGAGATTCAAAGTCTGCTTTTAAAGGAAAGTCAAACTTTCCTGCAGTCTTTATATACTGCTGTTTGGTTTTGGTTTTGTCCTGTTCCTTTCCATTTAACTTTGACTTCTGTTAATGGTAGTGTTGTGCTATGCAGATGTTTCCTGGAATCTCTCTTTCACAAAGGATGGACTAATGGGAGTTCTCTTGAAGCACTATTTTCAAAACAGTGCAATAAAAATATTTCACTTGTTGTTCTCTTTATCTGCCCTCATACTGAGTGTAAGCACACAGGGTCACTACAGAGGGTAGTCACCCTGCAGCCTTTTAACCTATCTTTTTATTTAGTTATTAACAATCTATGTATGTGCAGATCTTTTTATGATGTTTTCCCCAAATGCAAACACTGCAGAGCGTACAGTACTGATATGAGCTTGTATTGAAACTGGCTTTCTACAAAATGCAATGGCAGGTTAGGCACCAAATACCTTGAAAAATATGAGAAAGCATTCACCCACTGCAGCTGCCTGACTTTCTGGTGGCCCTGGCTAGACTTGCTGTAGCCCTAGAAAATCCTGGCTTTTGGAGAATTCCAGTCATGAGGGCAAAAATTAATGCTGCTAGGGTGGATGTTTATCTAAATGAGACCAAACACACTAAATTAGTAACAGTAAGAGAAGGAAAAATATCTTTTCACATAGGGAAGTTTGAACGTACTAATACACCTAAAAAGACATTATAGATGCATAAAGAAATCGTGAAGAAGTCAACACTCACATTGTAGTCACTTTCAAAACAAGGTTTTCTCACCAGAAATCTAAATCTAAATGATTAAAAGCAGATATGCTCAATATAGATGTATAAACATGGTGTAGCTTCATGCCACATACCTGCTTTAATAATTTCAGGCTTGATGTTTTGGATTAACAAATCTCTCATACTGTCCTGGTACAGCACGTTGCATTTTCAGCCAGAGTGGTAACAAGCTGTGCGAAAAATAATCTACTTATGCCCTACCTGCAAGATATACTGTGCTGACTCAAGCTGACTTATTAAGCAAGACAGTCTACTCAGCAAATATCCAGGACCCTTAATTTCAGCTAGCTACACTTAATATCTGCCTGAGCAGGCTCTGAGTTAGTAAGAAACAGAGTAATTCACAAACAGAAGTGCTCCTTGTACACATCCTCAAGTAAAATTCCAGGGATATGCTTTTGATGCTATCTTGGGTAAAGGATGAGTTCTGCAAAAGGGATTGAAGGAAAGGAAATCCACAGAAGCTTTGTGACATGGTGAAAAAATATGGATTAAATGTTTCAGAGCTGTTGCTAAGAGGAACTGACAGAGCTCCTGAGATAGCTCAATGACCTGATTAAGATAGCAGTGAGAAATCGTGTTCTCTGTCCAGCTCTACAGGATTTTCTCATGAATTACTTTGTTAACTTGGTATATAGACACTTCCTCCTTAACACAGATCTCATGTAGGCAGTCCTGAGGAATAAGCAGATACTACAAGGTCTCATTACTTTCATAAGACTGAAAAGAACAGTATCCATAGGTCTGTAAGATGGAACGGAAAAACTAACATACGTTACATTAAATATTATATAGAAGAAAAAATACCTGAAACCTCTGGATCTCCAGAACATTGCAGAGTGTTATAGAAGGTCATCAGGAAAATGAGATAACATCTAACACTAACTTTGGGACTAATCCCTCTTACTCAGTGGTCAGCATTTGCATTTATCCAGTCACTCCCTATGAATTCTTTAAACTCCTGAAGTTTGGAAGCAGCTTCTTTAACAGCTTATAGTCTCAAAACCCTTAAACTGAAACCCCCTAATAAACTCACAACCAGGCCTTTACCTTCACCTTAATATAAACTCTCAGAATTTGAACCAATTTTCAGCTTCTCTCCATTCCTATAAC
This sequence comes from Dryobates pubescens, assembly GCF_014839835.1. Classification (NCBI taxonomy): domain Eukaryota; kingdom Metazoa; phylum Chordata; class Aves; order Piciformes; family Picidae; genus Dryobates; species Dryobates pubescens. The sequence goes on along the minus strand of NC_071629.1, from coordinate 1,816,547 downwards.
ACATGAAACAAAGTATTTAAAAAATATATTCCTTTAATAACAGCTACAGCCAGCTCTGACAAGTGCTGTGAGGGCAGAAAGCCCTGGCAGAGCAGTAGGGTCAGCGATGGGAGCAACAGTGCCAAAGCACTGCCAGGCTTGCTGGGGCTTGTACTCTAGCTCCCACAAATAATTTATTCCTCCATATGAGAGAGGATTCTTATCCACAACCAAGTTTTTCTTGTTCTGTCATAGACCTTTACCCTATTATCAAATCACATTAATGTACAATTTATGGCAGTAGCTCAGCCCCAATGTTCTACACAGCAATAAACAGGCATTGGCTATGTCTGTTAAAAATATTCCTTTGACTTCTTCCTTTGCCTTTTTTGCCAACTATTTCTCTCAGGCTTCCATTCCTTTCTTTCCCTCTATGTGCCTAAATATTATCTTTCACCTATTTTACTTTTCTTCACTTTCCTGTAATTTCTCTCACATACATCCAGTCCCTGATCTTGCACACCATTTGCTTGAATACCAAGGACAGGACAGGGACTTGCCAGCCCAGCAGAAAGGCTGATGGTTCCCCAGTCTTATGCCCTTATTTTGCTTTTTCTTTTCAAAGTTCTACTTCATATTTCTCTGTTTGCATTTTAGTGTTTGAAGGGTCAACATCCTGTCAGTAGGGTTTAGAAGACAGAAAGAAAAAAATCACAATACAGACAGAAATATAGGAAGTTAATATGGGAAGGTCTGAAGAGATGTCAGAAGATGTGCTGGAGGGATGCTCCCCTTTAGCTCTGAATCCTGTTTTAGCGACTATCTTGCAGCTTTTATGTCTGCTTGCTGCTTACAGCTCTATAGGTCATCAGTAGCAAACTGTGGAGGATGTAAGAAAAAAAATGCAGTCCATGTCATTATTCTCAGTTTGCATTGAAAACATTCTGTGGATATTATTTCCAAACACCTGGGGAACAGTTCTCACTGCCTGTTCCTGTTAAATGGATGGGAATGAACAGACACCATCCATTAAAGCCGCTGAAAACATGTTCTGGTGCACACTATCAAAAGAAAGGTGTCTGCTAAAAAAGCCTCTCTTGTTTCACCATCCGTGAGAAATAAAGAGCAGGATGGCAAAGGGTGTTTACACAGGCACTTAGCCAGGAAACTCTGTGTTTTCCAAGGATACTGTCATTTGGGGAGCACATCTCTGATTTTCATGAGCTCCCTCCCTCTTTTCTCATACCCCTGTAATTATATCCAGAAATCTATCCGTAGGTGAGTAAATACATTCAGTTTTGCACGTTGTATTCAAACGCTGCCTCTTTGCTTTAGGTAAGTGCTACCACACTGAGGCCATTTGCAGGAATTTTACACAGCAAGATAAACAAATGCAAGCCCCTTAAGGAAACACATGAACTGCAGGAGAGTCTCACAGAGAATCCTTAGCAAAAATCTACATAAAGAGACTACAGAACAATTCTCTACAAACCTTCTGTGAAATGCAGCATTGCTTATTAGCAGGCTTGATGGAAAAGCTCGTGAGATAGAAAGTCTTGTCACTTTATTTGTGTGTGCTTCCCTGCATCTTAAGTTGCAGCTTCGGATCCCTCAGGATCATGTGAGGCTGGGTTATATATTAGAGAGCTGTGCTACAGTGCTGCGAGCGTGTAAGCCTAGCAGCTGGGTAGTGTTATGGTTGCTGCTTTCCTGTGCTAAGCTGATTTACTTGTTTAAGGTCTGACCTCATCATCCTGTCAGTATGGATCCCCACCTATACAGTTAGCAGCAGCTTAGCATCGGCTTGAAGAGCTTGCAGTATATTAATCAGAAGAGAGAGGGAGAGAGCTACCGGTATTTGTTCTTTTGTTGTCTTTTCTTAAGAAGAGGAGTTGAAACAGAAGAGATAACAAAGAATCCATTTCCTTTCTGAAAGAATAGGCTTTTTTTGTCCTTTTTTTTTTCCTCCTGGAAAAAATGTCAGTATCTGGCAAGAAGGAGTTTGATGTGAAGCAGATCCTGAGGCTCCGCTGGAGGTGGTTCAGTCACCCCTCGCAAGGCTCCACAGGCACGGGGGGCTGCCATCAGCAGGAAGGATATGAGCACAGAGGGACACCGGTTCAGAACAGGTTGAAGAACCACACTCGGGACAGAAATGGGCTGAAGAAAAACAGCAGTCCTGTCCACCACAACATACTGGTCCCTGTGCCAGGTCCAACCCCAGTGCACCACCGATCTATTCAAACCTGGCATCAGCAGAATCTCATAGAACAGCTTCGATCAAACGAGGATATCCCTAAAACAAGCACTGAGGAAAACTGTCTCAAAGAAGATCCAAGTAAAACCACACAGGAGTTGCAGATGATCACAGAAGAAAATTCAGATGAATCTGCAGAGAGGTAGGAGTTTTAAAGTCTGCACGTTAAAAGCCATACTTCTAACCAAGTTATGTCCTGGGGTTCTGTCTTTGCTTTTAACCAGAGTTCTTACCGCATTAGTCTCACAGTATCTATGTGCACACCCACACTCAGACGAACAGGAGCAGCTTCATGTTAGGAAAATGAACAGGAGCACTGTCATAAAATGCTGATCTTTGCCTAAAATACATCATTTCATAGCTAGTCCTTAAAACCAAAATCTGCCACTTTGTCACAGTCTCCTTGTTACATTTTTTGTGTGCCTTGATCTGCTCTGTTTAAGTGCAATGAAAAAAGGAGCCTTCTGAAACAGTGTCCTCATTCTGACTTTATCAATGGGTGCAACTTTGACAAATGGGAGCTGCAGGAGGTGCAGTCTGGGGGGTTGCCATCGATCTGCCAAATTTCTGCCAGCTTTTTTTTAGTGCCTTTTGACAAGCGTAATTAACCTTGAACTCAGTGGAAAGGAAGCATCATTACTTGCTTTTTATAAAGCTTTATCTGAGATCACAGTACTCTCACGTGAATACTTTCTGCAAGGTCAGGTGAGAAAACATTACAGCTCTGAGACCTTAGAGATGCAAGTACAAGGGAAGAGAATATTAATAGCAGTTATTTGATTAAGTGTGCCTTTAGTTTTTTATTTTTAAAACTGATGTCAGTATCATCAGCTTACACAGCAGCAGCTTTAGCCCACCCTTACCCCACCTTGGACTCAAATGATGCGTTTATAATGTGATTATTTGCACCATTTGATGAGATTGCCATCAATCTTTGGGGGTATTTTAGGCATCTTGCATTGTATTGAAACACAAATCTATCTTGACATAGTTTCTCTCACTCAAACCAAAGCTGACATTTTGTGTATTTTTAGCAGTTATTATTTTTCAAGTTGTACATCTGGTGGAGGGAACATTTGCAGATGAACAGAACAAAATGCATTCCAAAATGTCATTTTAGAAACAGTACCTGCAGCCAATATGTATTTCATCAAATCATTACAGAATGAAATCAGTGAGGTGTGTGATAATTGTGCACTAGTCTGTCACATGTGAGACGTATACTCTTATTATAACATTTTGAATGACAGTACAAATCTTCTGGGGAAAAAAAGAAAGTAATTTTAGGCACATTTTGAAATGAAAGTAAATTTCATTTGAAGAAAAATAAGGAACACCTAGCAATCAAAATAAGATTCTGTATCAGGTGAAGAAGGAGGTAAAAAAAAATCATCATTGTAATCAATTCAGTTTGGAAGCCAGTGCTTCTAAAATAACACGTGACAGTTGCTCCAGCTATACCTAAACTTTCTGCTAAGACCTCATGAAGTTTCGTGCCTCCATTCTCATTCAAATTTAAGTTTTACTGTTGAGCTATTTAAGTTTGCAACTTCTGGAAAAGTTTGGGGAAGGTATCTATCACATAAAGCATTGTTAGAATCAAGTAGGGGTGTTTCTGCGATCAGTGAAAACCTCGCCACGCACCTTGTAGGTTAAAATCTTAACACGCTCCCCCCTTCAAAGGCTGAATCTGTGAGAAATTGTTTGGAAAGTGATTCATGACTGTAAGTTTCTCCACAGTTAAGGTTTTATTTCAAGGAAACAAAAGAGATCCTTAAAGACACCTTAAGATAGCTGATTTATCTTAACTATGTACCAACAGAGATCATTGAGTAAATCACCATTCTCTTCCCCTGTAGCATCCAGCACAGGCCACAGATGAATTAGTATGCTCATTCATTGGGGAGAAATTAAATGCCTTACTAATTAACACATCTGAAAAAACAGCTTTTGCAGGATCCCTCCTCCTTACACCATGAGCTACACAATTATTGCAGCATTATGCTCTTTCACTTTCATACCTGAGGATTCCAAAGACAATCTGACATAAATCTATCTTTTATTCCATAGAATCTAATCCAGTGAGTTTGCCTCTGCCTGTAGGAGTTCCCTTTCTCGCTGAAGTCTCAAGCCACATGTCACTTGGACATTGAAAATAGTAGAAAAGGACAGAAAATGAGGCCCATAACTCAGTTTCTATGAAAGCAATTTCTACCAGTGGCTTAATGGTTCCTACAAAAAGCTTTGGAAACATGGAAGCAATATTCTCCTTTTCTACAGAAAAACTTGAGCTGTCTTTCTCTAGAAAGCTCAGGACTTAATGCTTTCAGTGACAGAGACACAGCACCCTGAGCTTTAGTTTAGTGAGGAAGAAAGGAAAACTAAGACTATTCCGACCAGCACTTCCACTTTGAACATACCATCATCAATGTGCTTGTTTCTGCTGCCTTCCATCTTTCCTGGTTATTTCTTGGTAGTCCCAAATTAAATAGAAAGACCCAAAGAAACCCTTCGACCTCCAGGTTTTTTTCCTGAACGATATCCTGTGACATGACCAACAAAGTAAATGAGGACTTAAGTGACCAAAACGCCATTGTTTTGTGGTACTAGTAGCCAGTTAAGATGTGACCAACCACTAAATGCTAGGTGCATAACAAATAAAGTGCTTAATGTTAAGCAAGGCCTCCCAGCCTGCCGAGGGACTGTATTACCCAGTGCTGCTAAGGGAATGTACTCCACGGGTACCAAACAGCCTTCTAGGAACATCTACAATGATGGGCTCTGACTTGTAAATCCTTATGGAAGTTGCATCTATAGTTTTGAAAAAAACTAAGCAGTGGATGACACACATTTAATTGACCTAATCCAGTTCCCACCAATCTGCTCCTTGAATGAGGATTGGGACCCTTTCACAGCTGAAAAACAGAGAAATTGGCTAAAACCTGAACAGCTACCAAGTTATTTCATTTGTACATTGTTTTTCCCACTATAAAATATAGTGGCATTACTCCAAACCTGCAGAGCCTAGCAATGCAAACAAAAAGCAAAGGCCTTCAAAGAGCTTAGGTTTGGCTTCAGGTAAGTAGGAGCTTGAGTGAGCTCTGAAAGAATGCATGGTAAATAGCAACTTACTCCTGATGCATTTTAAGCAGTTGATGACCACCTCTGATCTTCCCTGTCTGGAATCTTTTGAAGTTCCAGGCTCCTTCTTTTGGAAGACCTTGAAGCAGTTGCATTTCTTTCCAAGAAAGTGATTTGCCAGTGGCCCAGAGACAGCAGGAAAGACTGAGCATTTGAATACTAGATTTTGGGTTGTTCTTGTGTGCAGCTGATCAACACAGACTTGTGCTTGCAACCCGAAAAAGCCCTGACACTTTCTAGTAAGAGGAACTCTTGCTACTGAATTACCTTGATTAGGTGATGAAGTTTGGCCTCGGCAGCATGATTGTATTGACCTTTGAATGTGAGCACTACGCAGAGTATTTATTAATGTGCTACATTGCCACATCCATTTATGCATGCTTGCTAGGAGACAGATTGTGACTGCAGAAGTACACTATTGAAGCCCAGGTGTGCTGGTGAAGTGTGTGGCTACCTTTTTTCCCAGCTGCCCAAAGGCAGGCAGATGTCAGTAATGAATGTGGCATTTTCTACTGCATTTTGCCACACTCTAGTTTGGGTGACAAAACCTAGCTTTGCTACAGATACCTGCTTTCTAGTTTCCCTAAATGAGACAAAATAGGCTTCTAACTAATTTGAATAAAATCTTTTGGTGTCATAATCAGAGCAGTGAGTGCTGAGGTACACAGAACCAGGTATTTGGGAGAAGTGTCCTCTTAGCAATGCCCTTTCTGTAGCGGCTCTTTATGATGTTTACTTATTTTGATAGTTCATCTTAAAAGATGAAAACTCATCTAGTTGTCTTCCTTTTTCTTTGTTGTTAGGAAATAACTAACAGACCATTTCCCTTACTGTCAGATTGATGTACACACATATTCATGACTATTTGGGGTATTATCCTCTACATCAGGGTTTTGCTTGGAATTCTGTTTTGTTTCCAATAGCAGGTAACAACCTTGGCTCACATTCCAGTGTGAAATAAAGGTACTCCAAGGTAAAAATACACCTTTAGTTGTTGCAGTACCCCAGAAGGTACTGAAAAGGTGGAAATGAATATATCAGTGTGCAGTGCCTGACCTCAGTTTCTTGCACATGATGGCATTTTGTTTGGTTAGTGACTGTGACACAGATCAAGGACACATGGTGTCAGGGTGCCTTCTGCTGTGCACTTGATGGGGGGAGAGCCATTACAGTACACATTCACCATGTCCTCTACAATTTGTAACAGATACTCACTGAAACGGTATCTGCTTAATTTTTCAGCACAAAAAAACCCAACCCAAACATTTCCAAAAGAGGAAACAGGTGCTAATTTTGCTGGTGAAAAAGGAACATACGAATTCTTCTGTGAAATCATTGGGCAAAGAAGACTGAGAAGGGTTTTTTGCACTAAGAGTCCAGGTCTGGGTATCCAAAGAAGCTGAGTCCTACCACAGGACATGCAGTAAATGGAAGGACTATGATGTATCTTTTGCAAAGATCACAAGGCACTGCCTTCAGAGTACATCATGACACTCTCTTCCTCTCATGAGTAAGACTTCAGTTTCATGCACCACCCCTGATGCTTAAGGTAAAAGTTTAGAAATTATTATTGCTAATCTCACAGAGCAGCAGCAGCCTTTCTTCTAAACAGAAAGCATAACTGCCCCAATTTTATTTCTGCCAAACAGTTTGAAGATCTTAACTTTAACAAAAGAATGTTTATAGACATTCTAAAGAACAGTGGCTAGCTAGTCAGACGTCATGCTGATCCTTCGATGACAAAGCAGGATCAGCTAAATTTGTTTTCTGCATTATCTAGAGCACAATTTAAGCTCATTATTTCCTTGATCTTTGCCCCAGGCTATTGATAGCATATTGTTCCCCTTATTCTTCTTATTCCCACATTAGTCTTCTTTACAACATTCTTTCAAGTGTTTGAAAATTGCTGTAAGCCTGAAGAGCTGCACTTCTGGCAGTCTTTTTCCAGAAGTCCTATGCTAGACACAAATGATAATTTGCATCATTCTCCTGACTCTCTGCAGCATCTGTCTGTACTTGCAGCACTGTAGTCAGACCTGGGTATGTTGTGGGTAAGGTCTGACAATTTGGGTGTAGAGTACAGGACTACCTGCATGTCATTCTGACTAAAAATCTGTTTGAATATCCTGCTCAGTGTTTTTTCAGTCAACAGCCTTGTGCTGCTGCTCATGCCTGGCTTGTGATTCATGTGAAACTCCAGACCCTGTACCAAGGACCTGTTCCCTAACCATCTGTACATTTTTGCAGTTATTTGTTCCTGGGTATAGTACTTTGCACAAATAAATTCCATCTTAGGTTTATGAGATAAGGTCTCCAATTTACTGAGTTAATATTCAGCTCTGATCCTGTTTAATGTCTCCAATTTGCTGATTTAAAGTCCAGTTCTGATCCTATGCTCCAATATACTTTCAGAACTTCTATGCTTGGCATGATATTATATTGCAATAAAATTCAGTCAAAGCTCTCTCTTTCTGTCCTTCTCCCTCCAAGTGATTTAGAACATTAATGAGAAGTCATAATGGGGTTGGACTAGATGACCTTTGGAGGTCCCTTCCAACCCAGACCAACTGTAGTGGAAAGTTCCTTAGGAACTCAATATGATTCAGCTTCCTATTTATCAGTGAATCATTGGCTTCAAAGTTTCACACCTGTTCCACAACAGTTTACCCCAAACAGTGTTTCAGGCTGAGTTAGTACTATAGCTGTTATGAGGCACTGTCAATTCAGATTCTCATGTCCAAGCTACAAATGGCAACTACTTCTTTTTGAGCTCTCCATACGCCTACTACACTCTGCTAATGAAGGCCCTCAGTTATTTTGACTTGTTGCTCTCGACAAATCCTTGCTGACTGTTAGTCATCTCTTCTATTTCTAAGTCCTTAGAAATAATGATTATATTACTTTTACACTGTGGAATTCAGCAAGAAGTAAGAACTAGGGAAAAAAATGACACTTCTGCCCTGTGGAGAATGTTGTGGTTTATTTAATCCTAGTAAGAATTTAATATATCCTTCAGCAGTGTATTTTTAAAAGATGATTTAATGCCAGTGTGCTATGGATGGCCAAAATGTTTCATTATTACCTGAGGGACAAGTGAAAACTAATTGTCTTCTAAAGATGACCTTTAACTAAAGTTCAAAATATGAATTTGAAACTGCAGACATTTGAAATGGGTTATGTTAGCTGCTGTAGCTGATCCCTCAGAAGTGATGCTTGGACAGCTCACGTGGCCTTTGGAGGCTCCTGCACAGTGGAAGAGCACGTCGCAGCAGGGGTGTGGGGGTGACATTCTAGGCAGTGAGGGTTGATGCATACCCCACTGGCACCAGCGAGACGCTGCATCTGCTAATGCCAGAGATTACATTAGGCTTGCTTATGAACTCAACAAAGGCACAAATGGCACGTGAAGTAACAGTGGCATTAAGCTGAGTTTTAATGGCATTTAACAGAAATTCACTCACAACTGACTGAACAATTATATGAGAGTAAGCAAGACAATTTTCCTTTGATATCTGATGTTTGCTCAATGTAGAAAATTTGTGACCGTGTATTTATAAGTGGCCTCTGATGCAGGGTTTTAATATGATAGCAGAAGCACCTTGTTCCCAGAAGTCCATAATACACAAGGAGAGAGAGGACTTTTCAGCCAAGAGTGATCAATGAAGTCATTCCAAGTAAACAAATGCTGTTGCCTCATCAGAGAGCCCTTGATACAAGGGTTAGAATTAATGTGTCTCAAAGACATCTTCAGCAGTTTTTATCCTTACTTTCTCCTTCTGTTTCACCATCTCATGAGGAACTTGAAAAGGCAAAAAGTAGGTGAAGTTACAGTGGCTTGAAACAGTTATTAAAAAAGGAGTAGGTTTGTGTTTTGAAGTTGATTTGATATTTAGCCCATGGAAAGAGTGGGCATTTCTTGAAAAGACTGGGGGTTTTGCACAACTTCACAGAGTGAATCATAGAATAATTTATGCTGAAAGGGTTCCCTGGATGCCATCTATTCTAACCCTGTCCCTACAACTCCTAATCAAGAAGGTTAGCATGCAGAATAATCTGACTTCCTGCAAACACATGATATTTTAGAGGCCTACATTTAGCATGCCTAGCTTTCAAAGATGAATTATTACAGGCAAGGGGGAAAAAACCCATCATTTAATAAAATTATCTGAGTTTCTTAAATTACTTTTAATTTCAAAATAATTTCTTTATGATTCAATTATCTTCTCATTTCCACTCCATACAACTTGCTCTCAGCAAAGACAGCTGTTAAATTACTTTTTAAAGAGTTATTATTCTTTTTAAAATCACTTCTTAATGTCTCCAGAAAAAGTTAAGGAGATGATTAAATGCATGCAGAGCAGTTTCTGCAGACACACTGAGAACATGAAATTGTAAGATCAACAGGAAATCATCAGGATGTTGAAGGATTCTTGGAAAAGGGGGAGAGAGTTTGCTTGATTGGAAAGCTAGACTGCATTCTGAAAGAAATTAACAATGAATGTTTGTGTGGCTGGATTGTTTAGTTTGGAGCATTACTAAAACCTTCCACATTTAAAGAAATAAAGGGATTTTTTTGGTTGTTACACTCAAATAGCTAAGCTCTCCCAATATATACCAGTTCAGTCTAGTTCCTTTATTTCTGCTAGAAGAAAGTAATGACATTATTTTAAAAGAATGGCTATATCAGGTGATAAGATAAAGAATGTAGCTTGTGTATGCCATACTGCAAGAGTGCAGGCTAAATGAATACAGAAATGAAGCTGAAGTACTGTGGGGATTCACAGAAACAGCACAAGGTAAGAACAGGAAACAAACTTCAAAAATAATCTCTAAAACAAAGCTATAAAAAAATGCCCTCCTGTGTGAAATCAGGCTCAACCTCAGTGACTATCAGCACCCACACTGCCATGAGAACTTCGCCCACAGCTCTGACAGTAAATATTCTCCTAGTCCACCCCCTTCCCTCCTTTTCCAAGCAAAAGTTGAATAGCCAGAACTCAATTCAAAGCTAATTAAAACAGATAGGACCAGACTTCTGAGCCTGGCTCTTTCCAACAATTCTGCCCATCCAATAATTATTACCATAAAACATCTTTCACTTCATTCTAGTAACTGTTTTCTATTCTACACCATAGGTCAGGTTATTTAACTCCAAAACTGTCTGCTGCTCACAGGTAACAAGGATAAGCAGAAGCATTTCAGTTTAGTATTTAATGGCTACTTTCACTTGAGGTTGAAATATCTGAGATGGTATCTAAAGGACTACAGCTCTGCAATGTTTTGTCAGGAAAGAGGCAGAGTGTTCTCCTGCTGTGCTCTACAATTGTACAAGGCTGCCTTACTCAGAGATGAAAGAGCACACAAAGACTACATGTCTCAAAGCTTGCTTCAGTGTTTTCTCAGCTAAACCCCATTTAGAATCTATATATCTTACCAGCATATTGACATTTGATTTAATCAAATTCAAGCTTTCTCTGCCAGCTCCTAACTTTGTAAAGGTGTGACTGGTTGTACAGGGAGCTGAAAATCAATTTCTGTGGTTTGTGCCTCAGATTTGTTGCTTATTTCATATATAACCTCAGAGAAACCACTTAGCCTCTCGGTATCACAATTTACTCATGTAAAAGATAACACTGAATACCTCTTTTCTGTAAAGACACACTAAGAACTGATTAGGGTTTGCAAATAGCAGAATTTCCCTGAAAACTGCTACCAAAATGCCAAGTGGATGCCTGACTGATGCCTGCACATTCTGACCGATGCATTAGATGATACAGTTGCATGGTTTACCTTCACATGGCAATAACAGCACAAGAATCAAAGTCTACTACTTTAACTGGAAGTTCCCTGTTATGAAAAGCAGTAGAGACCTCCAACATACTTATAATAAAATGTTTTCAACATCAAGAAAAAGGAATACTTTGATAAAGTGGACAGCCACTGTCACCATTCTCTCTGCTTCAGTCTACCTGATAAATCAGAAGGCAAGATGAAGAGAGGCATTCTTGCAAGAAATGAGCAGTTTCAAAGCCTGGTCATTTTAATAGAAGCTGAAAAAATGAAGAACCCTATTGAACTGGGCAAATATACCTTGATTTAAATGGAAATTGTGAGCAAACCACTAAGATATCCTAGGAGTTGGAGAAAAGCTATTTTAAGCCATTACATATGGCTTGCGTTGCTAGGGAAACCTCTTTTCCAGTGTTCATTTAGCACAGATGCTCAGGAAAGCTCTGTGTCTCCATGTCAGACTATTTCAGAATGCTTCAGAATGTGAAGAAATAGAGCTGCAGATATACACATGTGCAGACAAAAATATCCCTGCAATTTCATCTTAGTCATGTTCTGCATCTTTGGGTGAAGTTAGTCCTTTCCATTTCTGCCATAATCAATCAAAAGCTTTGCCATTAACCCTCTCTCTTTCCAGACTGAAGATGTTTTTTCAAACAGTTCCTTCAGTTTTATCCATTGGGGTGCATGGTTTAGACAGTCATCTGTTTAGAGCAAAAGATTTACTTTTGCCATATTAAGTAGTGAAAACTCACTGAGAAAGGCCAGCACTGGTGGCACCATTTCTGTCCTCCTTTTTCACCCCAGGGCAGCTGTGGCTCGCCAAACCGTATTACAGAATCTGCTCCATGCAGACTTTACTGCCCCCACGGTCTGCATTTCCCCGACCTCTTCAGCTGCAGTCTGTCATGATCAGAGACTCACCTGCCTGTGTTGAGCAGGCAGAGGGGCTCTGACCTTGTGCATGCCGCTGAGCATGACAGTGTGTGCTGCCCTTTCTTTTTCAGAGAGCAACAGCCCCATGCATTTAGAAAACACAGAACTGGAATTCTTGAACAATAATGACTCTGTCAAATTTTGCAGGATTTTAGTTTCTTTGGTTTAAGAGACCTTATTCACAATCAGGGGAATGGCAAATGATTTCTGTATACCATTATCCACTCCTGGATCCCTCCACAAACAGAGTGCCCTCTCACTCTCTATCCAGGCAAGGTACTTCTAAACTGCATTAAAACTGTTGATGAATTCAGCGGTGTGAGTGGTAACCCCTGTGCAGGATGGACCTGCAAAAGCATTCACAATCAAGCACTGGAGACACGCGTACATGCAGCCACGGAACAGGCAGGTAACTACTCATATGAGTAGCTGCAAGCTCAGGAAGCAGCTTGTAAGAGTTGCATTATTGGACATTACAGTATGCCAGGAACCAGTATGGTGAACATTAAACTTATAAGGCCTTGAAGTTTTGCTTACAATTTAACAACATTTTTCAACTAGAATCCTTCTCAACAAAACAATAATAATAATATAAAAAGAGCCAACAGATTTTTTTTTTATTAAAAAAGCTACAAATGAAGCCTGTTTATGGATGTGCTGTTGTAGGAACCCCATAATGTGCTGTTAGAGGCACCTGACTTGCATTTACTCAGTAAACCAATAAGATACCTGCTGATAAAGAAGAGAATAAAGACATACTCTGACTATGGTGTTCTACTGCTTGAGATGATGTTTATAATGGATATATATCGATCTAAACAAACATAAATAACTATAGAACCCAAAGCTGCCAGTATTGCCTATTTGCAAACCTCACTTTTTAAATATCAGAGGGTAATGTATGAACAAGAGCAAGTTAAAGCTATTTAGAGTCTTAGCATTACCACAATAGGTTTAGGCTAGGTAGGAAAGAGGCAGAAATTGAGTCTTGCTACAAAGCAATTGGAGTAATGAAAACCACCAGCGATTCTGGACATGACAACTACAGCTTTCTGTAGAAAGCTCTCTGTTTTGTCCTACACTGGAGAATGTTGTGCTTTTTTTCTGGGTCATTCAGTTTACAGAAAACTATGTGTAAAGCCAGAAATTTTCTCCTGTGCCGTTACTTACACCTCCCCCAGCCCTCATTCCGTGTGCTAGTACAATTGCTTAGGATGGACTTTTGATCTTTTTGTCTGAGATGCTTGACCTAGTAAAGTCACCCAGCAGAGCAGCCAACTGGGTCTCTTGCTATATCCTGTCAGAGTGGATTTACAAGCAGCATAAGACAGCTTTCTGGGAAGCTACAGCATTGTGATCATGCAGAAGACACACTGCTCAACTGGAACACAAACAAGCAGTGAGATAAGCACAGAAAGGAACAAGGCTGCAAGTCAGGAGTAATTTTTGGTCTTGGTTATTTTTTTTTTCATTCACTTGAAGGATCCCCACAAAAATTTAGAGTGACCTGGTGTTACAGTATGCCAATAAAATTGATCAGCGTGATGCTCCCATGGGATGCCACAAAGAATCAGAGTTCTTATGTGCCTCTTACTCCTCATTCAGTAGGTAGGTCATTAACTAGTTAGCTGTTCAAGGTTCCCTTACACTTTTTTTTCATTTAGTGAGACAGTGAAGTTGAAGTTGAATTTAACATACTTAGCAAAAGAAAAAAGGCAGGACTGGAAGGACAGGTTGGCCTGTTCAGTGGAGCAATAAAGCTCTGATATGCTGCCTAGACAAGATACTTAGCTTTTGTTCTTCATCTGGAATGATTTCCTTAGGTGTTTTAAGCAATACATCAGGTTGAAACCTCCTTTTTGAATTGTCACAAGATATTTTCTTTTGAATCTCTATAGCTCCTAAAACATCCTTTGTTGTTCCTCATATATCATGCCATTAAATGAAAAGGCTGTTACTTCACTTTCCCTTGCTAATGCTGTGACACTTTGTAAATGAAATGATGGAAAACCCACAGATTTTTACCTTTTCTAATAAGTAGCTTTCAACCACAATCATATTTTAAAATAATTTTGAGGAATAACAGAGCTGAGATGTGAAACTAGCTTTGAGACTCCTAACTTTCTCATCTGTTAGAGTTGGATGCGATGATCTTGAAGGTCTCTTCCAACCTGGTTTATTCTATTCTAACTGGCCATTGGAATGTGCTGCCCAGGGAGATGGTGGATTGAACGTGGCACTTGAAGCCATGGTTTAGTTAGTCATGACGTGTTGGGTGATAGATTGGACTTGACGATCTCTGAGGTCTTTTCCAACCTTACTGATTCTATGAAATGGCTTTTGTTGTTGTTGTTGGATAAACTGTTGTTGAGCTCTTAATGGTTTTCCCACAGCCCAGATACTCTCTCTCAAATGCAAGGCCAAGTTCTAATGGAGATTATTTGAAGGAAAGCCTTTCGATATATTAAGGTCATTTGTACAGTCATGACAAAAAGAAAGGTTAAGACCCTAGCAAAAAAAAAAAAAGAAGAGAAACCTACAGTAATGCTTGTTCTTTTTTTTCCCTAGCAAGATTATATAAGATAGCAGACCGGCACGTGTTTCATTTAGTTATTGTTGTATTACAACCTCAGCAAAAATTGTTACACAAATTCTGGTCACTGGGGACAAAATGACTCCACACTCATTTGTTTTCTTACACTTTTATCTCCCACACTCCCCTTTTGGCAACAGCAGTGAAAGGGGATAGCATACATAGGCTGTCCTCCCCAGGATCTCTGCTAGCAGGAGTCTTTCTGCAAGGTGCTTAATGAATTATGAAAGATGGACGTAATCAGTTTGAGCTGCCAATAGTCATGCTTGGATTTAAAACATTTCCATTTTTTTTGCCATTGCTTGTATTTCTTTTTGTGTGTCCTCTAACTAAACATGTGCCAAGCTGACGTCCAGCATTTAGTCATTATTCTTCATTTACACATTCTGACAGCCTGAGATAGTGCCACACAGTGCCTTCTGCTCACATCAGCTTTTGTTCCTCAGAAAGACGCTGCTAAATTACCTAACAATACTGTCACTAGCTACAGGAAAGTCGAGCAAGAAGTAGTCAGCCTCACTGAATTTCTCATTCATGACTTTGAATTCCCCTCCAACATAATCATGTAATTCAAATGGTAGATTAGGAGTCACAATGCAGGAATGACTGCAAAATGCTTTTTGTACTTTTGGAGCCTGCATTAATCAAGACACTGGAATATTCCTGGTAGCTTACATGATACTACATCTTGCAGCATAAATTTCCATGTACAATAACTGAGGGAGCTGGGGTTGTTCAGCCTGGAGAAGACTCTGGGAGGTGCAGAGAGACTTTTCATAAGGGTGCCTAGAGAGAGGACAAGGGGGAATGGTTTGAAATGAGAGAGAGGGGGGTTAGACTGGAGCTGAGGAAGAAGTTCTTCAGTACAAGGGTGGTGAGACTCTGGAATAGGAGGAAGTTGTGGATGCCTACTCCCTGGGGGTATTCCAGGCCAGGCTGGATGAGGCCTTGAGCAGCTTCATCTAATTGAGAGGTGTCCCTGACCATGGTGGGGAGGTTGGAGGAGATGAGCTCTGAGGTCCCTTCCAACCCAACCAATCCTATGATTCTGTGATATACTACAGGTCATAACTACATACATAATAACCACAGGTTCTAATCATCACTGGTCTAAACAGCACCATGGTTAATGTGTTCAATTTCTGTGAAGCTGCTGCTTCCTACATCAACATTTAACCTAATGTGTTCTAATGCTGCTTTTAAGTTAGTTCAAAAACATCTGTTGATATCAGTATATGGAAATTGATGTTGTTACTAATGGAGCATAGTTAGAGAGTAAGATTCAGGTTTGTAATTTCCTTACCCTATGTGGCATCCCTTTACCCTTGCCTAGTTCTCATGCAATGGGCTGCCCGGGTAGGTGGTGGAGTCACCATCCTTGGAGGTGTTTAGGAGGAGACTCGATAGGGTGCTCGGTTGCATGGTTTAGTTGATTAGGTGGTGCTGGATAATAGGTTGGACTCTATGATCTCAAAGGTCTCTTCCAACCTGGTTTATTCTGTTCTAGGTAGTTACAAAAGACTGGCATGCAGACTTTACATCTAATTAATTCTAACCTTCTTTTCAGCAGTTCCTTGTAATCTCAAAATACCTACTTTAAAGCTTTCTGTCTGGGGATAGTAAGATGAGAGATTTTATGTGTGTGCAAACAGAATAAAACGTGAACTCAAGCATTGTGAATGATTTGAGGACAAAGGCAAATGGGTGTTTGAGATAAATAGCCCCCACCACACTGGGCATTATACCAGCAAAAGCTAATTTTTAAGATGTTAATAAACATCTTTACCCGAAACCTTTCACTTGGTTATTGTTCTCTATTACATAACATCAATGAATACAACGTGAATTCTCCTAATGTTCTTGAGTGGTGATTTAAGATGGCATTCATTTAAATGATTTGTCTGAGGCACTCCGTGGAATGCAGACACAAACCACTCATACAGGCAGTGTGCGCTCCACACTGATCAGACATTGCTGGGGCTCCAATTCTGAAGGATGTATCTCATGCTATGGAAAGAACTGCTCTTCAGTCATAACATTATAATGTTTCCAGTGAAGTTTCATATTCAGATGAGTTTGAATCAGGAAGAGAACTGCTATTTAAATTGAACACTCCTACTATATTACACATTTTAACACTGACAGGCCACAGGAATGAAGTCCCAAGTTATACTGTGTAGGCCAATGGCCATCAGAAGGAAGATTTGCTGATTTTTGCTCCTGTAGTCGTTTTAGGGAACTCAACAGCTAAAATCACCTCACTAAACCTGTCTTTATTCAGCCTGTGCATATTTTGCACTTTGGGTATCTGTCTCAGAGCTGTGAGTTTTACTCCAGTACAGCTACACTATCATCCCCAGAACTTTTGGGGAAGGCAGTGTAGGGCACTGCATGCAAAGCCACAGAGGCCAGTAGGACTTGCTCCATGACTTTTCCCAACCTATCATCCTAACTTAAGGCCAGCTGACTCCTAATTTTATTGTTTCTGGAAAATTGTGAAGGGGTCTGCAATAAATTACTCTCAACAGACTGTGACCCTAGCAGTAAAAGATCAACAGCTGAGGGAGTGCACATGCTAACAAGAACAATCTGCAGTGAGCCTGGAAAATAATTTTATAATTAACCTCCTCTGTTAAAAAAATAAACACACAATTTCCAAAGGAAAACAGCTTACTGAGGAGGGTTTGGATCTATCCCTTATTGTAACATGAAGTCATAAAGGGTCGTATGGTGCTCGGGGTTTGGTTTTCCATTCAAATTACCCCACCAAACACATGCTTCCTATTCATGGGAGGATTCAAATCATGATAACCCCAATTCATCCTGATATGAATCATAATGGCATTCCTCAGTATATTGTCATGTCTGGGGGGAGGAACAAAACTCAGAGCAGCTACACTGCTTTCAGTGGTATGGTGAAGCTCCTGAGTCTAACGATACGCACATTTACACTTGTAATCCCCCAAAAGGGAAACCTTCTGGTAACTAATGCCAGAGAAAATGGCCAGGTTGGTGTTAACACTAACAACAAAAAGTAACTAAAACCAGGCAGTTTCAAGAGCTCTGAGTTCTAGTGGAATTGTCAGTATTAACTTCCAATGTAGACAGGTCTCTCTACTAGCTGAAATAATCCTACATTTCAAATGCTTAACTCTTTGTCTGCTGCACTAGTTTCTGTCATTGTTACTACCCCAGCAGTCATCAACATGTAGCACAGTTTTCTTTTGGGTCCAAGTTTTTTACCCATACCCTAGACAAGACAATCTGTAGCTGTTACATTTACAAAGAATAAATACTCAAGAAGGCAACTGCAGCGGAAATTTTCAGGCAGAGGCTGAAACAGTTACTGATATGGCCCAATTTTATCAGCAAACAATTAGTACAGAAGCCTCAATTTTATCCTTGTTTTAATTGTGTTCAGACAGGGCTAGCTAACTGAAATACTTCTCTTGTTTCTCAGCCAGCTGACATGGTTTCTCTAACAGATGCTACAGCCCTATGATTTTGTGTAAGAAAACAGCATCTCTCAATCTCCAGCCCCATGCCATTGCCCAGCAGAGGGTCAGAGCTCAAACAGCTGCACAGGACAGACTCTGCCTATGTGGGGGCTGACTGCAATTTTCTAGAATAAGCAGAAACAATGAAAAGAACAGAAAAAATGATGAGTTGCATTGTAAATATTGCTGCACTAACAAACTGAATTGATGAAGCTGCAGTTTTGTCTCATGCCTTGTCACTGCTAAAGCACATAGAGAGCACCACAGAGCTGAAACTATCAGAACTGAAAGCCTCAATGTAAAGGGCTAGGGGTGCCTGATGTCTACAACTGGTATTCAGTCTGCTGCTAATGGCTGGTGTGACTTACAGTGCAGAGGTGAGGTGACCTAAAATCAGAACCTGTAAGGGACACTAATAACTGAACTTGCTTAAACTGAATTTCACAAACACCCTGGCAAGTGCATTCAACAAATATTCATCATAAAATACAAGTAATAGCCTTTGCAAGAACAACTGCATTTCATCCCCTTGGTTTATGCTTCTGTGTTTGTTCAGCTTTATGTTCTGATTTCTGGCCACAGGCGCACTTAAGGAGGTGCTTTAAAAACATACTGAATTTTAAAAAGCACATGGCAAATAAATGGCATTTATGTTCTAATTGAATAATGAGGAAAATTTAATTTACCCTATATATACTGATTAATGAAGAGTGCTGTGCTGATTAATGGATCCAGTACTTTATGAAGACAGAGAAAAAGATAAAAATAACATAATTCAGATACTTAAAGAATTGTAGGGCTGGAATAAATCAGAAAGTTTGTCACATTGATTCTGCTGACCAGAGAAGAATGAGATTTTACCTGTACACCATTTTGGAGTTACAGCTTGTTTGGGGTCCAGTATAATCTATCTATTACCTCCCCTGTCTTTTCTTAGCCAGTGTTTCATTCAGCAAGTGTGAGCGCATCTTTGAAAGGTAAATTTCCTGTAGTTCACTAAGAACAAATACAGATGTGACTCTCTGAATTTGAACTCTGTCCCTAAAAAGTTTGTGGCTCACTGCCATATATTGATGTAACAATGAAACCCTCTTTCTATCATATACTTCTCTGTATTAAATAGACAGAATTTGCCTGGAATGGACTCAGAGCATCACCTGCTTCTGAAACTGAATCCCTGATCCATTTCAGCTGTAGCTCTACAAGTTACTCCCACCTCTTATATTTCTTACACTTCAAACATGCCATACTAGCTTGATTTTGCAAATGTCATGTGAAATAGTGTCAGAACTCATCCAAAAGTCAAGATGACTTCTGACAAGTAATGTTTTTCTCACGGTAAGCTTTGTTATCTTGTCAAAAAAAATAAGACAATTGTTGTGCTGTGATTTGTTCTGAACAGCCATGCTGGTTGGTATTTCTCTCTTTCATGTCATCTACAGACTTAATGCTTCTTGATTATTTCTTCAAGTTTTCACTTTGTCTGTTTGAAAATCTCCCATCTAAAAGGCAGATCTGCACTATCCTTTACAAATCCTTACAGCAAAACTCAGAAATTATTTCACTCAGCTCTTTACCTAAGGTGAAATCCATTGAGTTCAGCTACTTTGGAATCATTTAAATATAGATTTATCTCTGCTCTCTTTAGGCTAATCCACCTTCTTAAGCCCTTATTACTAATGCTAATGGTGTTAAAACAACTTGGCACAGTGAACATGAATGCCAAGTTGACATTAAGCAATTGGGGGTTCTGATACTTCCGAACAGTTCATTGGTAATTTCCCCTCCCACGTGGGAAGCGAATTCCTTGGTCATGACAGAGCCTGGGCACTTCTGCAACTTCTCTTGCACAATATTCAGATTTTGTTTGATTTACAGAAAACAACTATTTCCTCCTTTCTGAAGAGGTTCCCATGGACCTTGAGATGTCTTAATTAATCCATCCCCCAGAGACCAAGATGTGATATATTCTCACTAGCACACTTACAGCCGGCTTTGACTGTCTTGGTATTAGAACCCCTAGCACCCCCTGTCCATACTCTAAGGAATATACATAAATAGTTATCTTGCAACTTAATTTTTACCTTCCATAATATACTACAGCTGCAATTTTGAATCAGCTGTGGAAGATAAACCAGCAATTATAATATTAATATTAACACAGTTAATGGAGACCTTCTTTTTGCTCTCAGTATTTTTTTTGGTCCCTGAAGACCTTTGTCTTTGAAATAATTAATTATGTTAATGGCATTTCTGCTGTAGTTAAGGCCATTCTACAAAACATATGAACAAGTACCCAGGATTGAATGAAATTCATAGACTTCAAGTCCCTCTGCAAAGATTTTCATCCTAAAAATGACTGCTTTTTATGGGGCATTACTTACTTCAAGAAACTAGAGCTGTGCATTTGCAATAGGGATGGTTGAGTATTATTTTAATGGATTTCTGCAAATAGTAAGGATAACTGCAATGTAATACAGCCACAAATATAATACATAGAGAGAATATAATGAATCTCAATAAGAAAGATGTTTCTAAACAGTTTTCTGAGAAATGTTAAACAAAGCTTAGGAGGTAAACAGCAAAACGTGACTGTTAGAGAGTATGAATTTGGCATCAAGTAGCTGATGCAAAGCTAATGGGCATATAATCCAATTTTGCAGCTTCTTCATTCTCAATGAAGCACTGAAGGAAAACAAATACAAAAGTACAGTCATTAAAGTCACTGAGACAAATTAATTTTTATAAGCTGCAAACTACAAAGGAGATGCATTATGGGTGAACTTGATTTGCCCCTTTTTCATATGGAAAAGAAAGACAAGAAAATGCACTTGAAACTGTAATAAAGAGCTTCAAAAGCAAGCTGGAGTTTATTGCACCGATTTGGTGTCTCTCAATGTGTTTGCAATTAGCAGTATAATTTGAGCTGCCCAGACAGAAACATGGGTGCACATACTGTGCACACACAGAATGCACTGGAGGATTTTGGTGCATCAGGCCTGCTCTTTCTTACGGGACATACATGTACAGCTGAGGGCTGACCTACCTCACTTACTCCTGAAATGCCACATCCCTGCACACCTCAAATGATCTTACACAGCCTGTGGGCCTGGCAAATGCAAGCCTCTATGATTTTCTTCACTGAAAGGTTGCCAGGCCCTAGAACAGGCTGCCCAGGGAAGTGGTTGTATCATCATCTCTGGAGGTATTTAAAAGCTGTATAGACACAGTACTGAAGGACATGTGTCAACAGTGGCCTTAGCAGTATTGGGTTAACAGGTGGACTCAATGATTTCAAGGTCCTTTCTAGCACAAATGATTCTATGAATATCCCGGATTCTGGTGCATCTGAAATATATCAATAGGACAGGGGATCTGCAGGGTTTTGAGATGCCAGTGTACCAAAGCTTCCATATTCCAAATGAGCTGTGGAATAGATTTTCAGATGGAAAAAAGAGCTATGTCTGGAAAAAAAGATACACAATAGCCATAGGAAGTGTGGGTTTATTCTGTAGCACTCTGAAAGGCATGGAGAAAAATTACAGTAACTTCATTGTACTGCAGAAGGAACAGAAAATTCTGTTGTCTCTCAATTCAATATTCGGATTTCTATTTCCCTTGAATTGTGATGAGCTATTAAATGAGATATATTTGAAAGTGCAAGATCTAACTTACTTCTATTTTATGATAATATAACTGATTCCACCTGGTTTACCTATTTTTACTTCTGTATTTTCTGAATGTAATCCAATATTCTGCTAAACTTAACAGATTAATTTAATGAATAGATTTTATCTCTCCTAATTGCTTATGAATATGCATTAACAGTATCAAAGACAACTTTTAAATGTAGCCAACCAACTGTCATTTCCTGGCTGGGCTTGGAAATGTAAAACTCAGGTGCTTTACATTTTACTAATATATGATATTAAAGGGAGAATAATGGACTTCTAGAATGGCTTAGGTTGGAAGGGACCTCAGAGATCATCATATACATTCCAAAGGTTATATAACACATTGCTTTCATCAGCTTTTCGTTTGGTAATTTGCCTAGAATTATGTGGTCCTTGTAAATTGCCTTCTGGTTAATTTCTATTGTTTAATGTCATTTAATGCACAAAGCAAGAAGAGACACAGAAACAAGTCTTAAAGATGTGATGCCCAGAATTTCACACCACAAGATAATTTAGCTGGTAGCATCACAGGAAAGTGTGGGGGGTTAAAATGTATTCTGTTTGTGAACGATCAGGGGCTGCATTTATCACATCACTGCTGTGAGAACAGTGCACCACTGACACAAAGCTGATAGGAGGTAGGAAAGTCAGTGGCACCAGCTGTGCCAATTAACTGTGGTACACTATGGTTTATGTGCAGCCTTGTAAATAACTTGCAGATACCACACAGAAAAAAATGGAAGGCGGCAGAGTAAGAGCTTGATGATTTTAAACTTTTCTGTACTGCCACGTGAACAGAAATGGTATGAAAAGCACAGTCAGCAGTTGTAATGCTACACTCATCACACGGCCTCGTTCCCTCACAGGCTGTCAACGACCAGCAGCTCCCTGCTTGGAATGAACACCAATGGCTCAGATGAGTATTTCCAGTCTACAAACCATGCAGAGCAAACGTTCCGCAAAATGGAAAGTTATCTGCAGCAGAAGCAGCTTTGTGATGTTCTTCTTGTAGCTGGAGACCAAAAGATTCCAGCTCACAGGTATGATTCCCACTATTGTTTACACGTCTTCAGAGCCTGAAATGTCCAAATACCTGCTCAGTTTATGCCTGCCCTGTCTAGTTATCACAGAATGGTAGGGCTTAGAAGAGACCTCTGGAGACCATCCAGTCCAACCCCCTTGGTAAAGCAGGTTCACCCAGAGCAAGTTGCCTAGGACTGCAATGTCCAGGCAGGTTTTGACAGTCTCCAGAGGAAACTCTGCAGCCTCTCTGGGCAGCCTGTTCCAGTGTGCCATCATCTTCAGAGTAAAAGAGCTTTCCCTTATATTTAGGTGGAATTTCCTGTGTCCAAGTTTGTTCCTA
Organism: Dryobates pubescens; assembly: GCF_014839835.1. NCBI lineage: Eukaryota > Metazoa > Chordata > Aves > Piciformes > Picidae > Dryobates > Dryobates pubescens. Next base: position 1,793,317 of record NC_071629.1, on the reverse strand, counting down.
TTGCCACTTATCCTACCACTGGGCACCACCAAAAAGAGTCTGGCCTCATCTTCTTGCCCCCTACCCTTTAGCGATTGATAAGACCCCATCTCAGTCTTCTCCAGACTAAACAGTCCCAGGTCTCTCAGCCTTTCCCCATCAGAAAGATGCTCCAGTCCCTTCATCAAGATGGTAGCTTTCCACTGGACTCTCTCCAGTAGATCCCTGTCTCTCTAGCTCTGAAGCAATGTTGACTGTAAGTTAGGACATCAACTTAGAACAAAACAATGTGCTCAATATTTCACATTCATTATTGCAAATAGGATGAAATTCCAATATGAACTATTGACAATGTCCATCTTCCCTTCTTTCTGCTGTCAAACTATAGAGAGATCAGGGAAGAAAATCTGCCCAAACAAGCACTATGGGAGAAAAATAAATTACTAATTACCCTTTTAACTTCATTGCTCACTGCTGTAGGTCTGACTCCTCTGCTAAAAATAATGTTCCTATTGCAAACAATGCATTATGTAATAACATTGCATTTCATGCTTGCTATTGGGATTATGAAGTAATTTGCAGTCCTCTTAAATGCTTTTTTCTCAAGGTTGGTTCTCAGTGCAGTGTCTGATTATTTTGCTGCAATGTTTACAAATGATGTGCGTGAAGCCAAACAAGAGGAGATCAAGATGGAGGGAGTAGACCCTGATGCACTGAAGGCTTTGGTGCACTATGCCTACACAGGTAATTCTTCCTTCACTGCCCACATCACTCTTGTAAAGGACAAGAAAATCTGCTCAACACATACACAACTGTCTCTTCTTCCATTTCATACCAGTACATAAATACAAGCACAACTCATACATGGGTGATGTATCTTGCTTCTAGAGAGGATTCAAAAAGATTGCTGTTTGAGTAAGAACTTATTCTAGAAGATACGCACAAACATCTAACATGATGGTTGGACTTGATTAGAGAATCACAGAATGGCTTGCCTTGGAAGGGGCCTCCAAAGGTCATCTAGTTCAAAACCCCCTGCAGTAAAGCAGGGACATCTTCCATTAGATCAGGGTGCCCAGAGCCCTGTGGAGACTGACCTCAAATATCTCCAGGCATGGGGCCTCGGCAACCTCCCTGGGCAACCTGTTCCAGTATTCTGCTGAGCTCATGGTGAAGAGCTCCCTCCTAACATCCAATCTAAATCTCCTCTAATTTCAAACCATTGACCCTCATCCTATCACCACAGGCCTTTGTAAACAGTCCATTTCCAGGGCCAAGAATTTATGAATTCTGGTGGTTTATGTTTTCTTTTCAGGCAAAATCAGATCTTTACTGTTAGAGCTCCAACAAAAATGTTCCAATTGTTGCATTCGAAATCCATCCTTCTGCAAGGAAGGAAAATGAATGTCTGAGTCACAGGACAATTATTTGCAGACTTTTCCAGAGAAGGATAAAAATTGGGGAGTGGAACCTTTGCAGTAGTAAAGATACAAAGAAAATGACTGAGAATTTTTTTCTTCCCCTCTATATGCAAACTGTGCAGGTATTCTAGAGTTAAAGGAAGATACTATAGAAAGTTTGCTAGCTGCAGCTTGTCTTCTCCAGCTCTCCCAGGTTATTGAAGTATGCTGCAACTTCCTCATGAAGCAGCTTCACCCTTCCAACTGCCTGGGGATTCGCTCTTTTGGAGATGCTCAGGGCTGCTCAGAGCTGCTGAAGGTGGCACACACATACACTATGGTAAGATAACAACCAGCTGCTTTCCAATCATAATGTTAACAGCAAGTGGGAATGTTCTCCTGGAAAACATATGGGCCTTGGCAAAGTAGAGCCAGCTGAGCAGGGCTCAGGGCTACTGATCTCTCCAAGACTGATGCAGTGGCTTTGCTCTTCCTATGCTGGCAGGATCCATTCTGTACAGTCCCTGACACAAGGATATCTCTGCCCAGCTCAGTCTCTTCAGGGAAATTTAAGAACTGTGACTGTCACAGAAGAATTGGAAGGAGAGAAAAGCATGCTTAGAAAAACAAATATTCAGTTCTGAGGTTTCATGTTTCAGAGTTTTGCTTTGTGGAAGGACAGACTTATCAAACTGAAATTTGCAGTAGGAACTGGTATGTGTTTCTTACAAGAAATGTAATATGGATTTAACATGGCTAATGTCAGGAGGCAAACAGCAGTAGGCCATTCTTATGCTTTTTATTCAGCACAAAGAAAATTCTAAAGCTGATTGTAAGGTGAGACACACATAAAAAGAGCCAAAATTAAGAATGTGTGGGAAAGATTTGGAATGCTAAAAAGAAGCACATCCCTGACTGAACATAATCCTCCTCTGGCTCAAAGCAAGAAATGAATATTCAGAGCGTGGAAACAGAGAAGCAAGATAGCTTGCTGCAAAACCAAATCAAGGGATAAATATTCAGGGCAACAAGATGTGCTATGGCAACTTTAAACACAAAAAGAATAGCAACTGCTCAGCTAGATATAAAAGGAACTACTTGTTAGGAGACACATGGAAGCTTTAGTTTGAAATATTAGTGTAGTGTGTCAAAAACAGTTTAGGAGCTTCATAATGTTGAGAGCATTCCAGCAAGAGATTGTATAGTTCCACATGCTGAAGTAAATGGGAGCAGCATGTGCAGATTGAGGACACTGGTTGTGCTCCTTCCTGTCATACTAATGAATGGTTTCTTTAGCAGCAATCTAGATTCCTTCTATATTTTAAAGCTGAAAAGGGGCATTTTAAGATAGAGGGTCACTCAGCTTTTATCTAACAGTGTTGCCTCTTTTCTCCCACCAGCCATAGCACATGGGAATGAACTTTAAACATTTAAAATTCAGGGTCCAGATTTCTGCAAAACCGAAGGAAAAACATATGGTTAGACATATGATTCTGTGATGTCAATCAAGAAGAGAACCTTTTTGTTTAGATTTCTTTTTAACTATTGAATCCTCAGGAGTTAGACTTTTACTATGTTTTAAAGCTGTGTGTCACAGAAGAGTTGGGTCTTCAAGAACAGTATCTAATGTGAAGGATCATGATGAATCTGTGAGTCTTAGCAGTCCTGTGCATGTAGGCTTTACATTTTGTCTTCCTGAGAACAGCCAGAAGTATTTCCACCTCTAGAGCCACCTCCTGTATCTTGCATGCAGCACAGATTGAGAATACTGCCAGGAAAGAGGATCGTGCATGTCATAAACCCACCTACCAGCTACTGGCAGTTTATAGAGAGAAGAGGAAATCTGCCCCTCCAAAATAACCTTAGAGGACATTCTCCTTTAAACCCTTGAAATGAGTTAAAAAACCCCAACAACCCTCAACTTGAAGAATAAGAGACCATAACAATGCACACACAGAGGAGTGTTGTGGAAGAGGATAAATAAACCATTGTTATGTTTTGTGCCAACCTCAGCCCCTTGAAAATGCGCACCTTGGGGGAAAGACTGCACAAAGCTGCACCATAAATATAGAGCGCATTCAAACGAACTGGCAGCATTGAAACAGCTTCTGAAGATAATCAGCTATAAACACCACATCCACTCAACCAAACCAGACACAATGGAGACCTTCCCCTTCAATTACTTTAGCCGTTGATGGCAAGTATTAACAGTTTCCTGCCTGCTATCTTTTTGTGCAAATAGAACTCGTTCTGATAAACATCTTGTGCTATATTTGTCCCTAAATGCGGACTGGCCTTCCTGTTTCTATTCTCTGAATGTCACAAAATATTCAAGCAGGATGTCTGTAACAGAACAAAGTTGACATCTCCTTTAATCACTCATACTCCTCTATTTACAACCTTGGTACTCTTCAAAAGAGTTACAGAAAGCTAAGAAACTACTGAAAATACGTAATACAAATCACCTGGGCAGCCTATTCCAGCGCCTCACCACCCCCCTACTGAAAAACTTCTTCCTAAGATCCAGTCTAACCCTGCTCTTCCTCAGCATCAAACCATTCCCCCTTGCCCTGTATCTAGACACCCTTATGAAAAGTCTCTCTGCAGCCTTCCTGTAGGATCTCTTCAGATATTGGAAGGCAGCTCTGTGTCCCCCTGGATGCACATTATTCTTCAGTTCTGCAACAGAAAGGCAGCAAAGAGCACTCAAAATCTCCCTTAAATGGTAGAAGGAGGTACAATGATCTTTAAAATAGACATTTTCATTTCCCTGTGGTGCAGAACAGAACAGGAATGAAACATATGCAAAGCCTTCATTATCTACAAAAATGTTATTTCAAGGTGTGAAAATCATCAGTCCATTGAATATTTTTTTTTTCCTTACTAGGAGCACTTCACAGAAGTAATAAAAAACCAGGAGTTTCTTTTGCTCCCTGCTAATGAAATTGCAAAGCTCTTGTCCAGCGATGACATCAACGTTCCAGATGAAGAAGCCATATTCCAGGCATTAATGCTGTGGGTGAGGCATGATCTGCAAAACCGTCAGCGAGACCTGGGAATGCTCCTTTCCTACATCAGACTGCCTCTGCTTCCACCCCAGGTATGAACAGGAAGGGCTACCAGGGAGCTGAGCTGGAAGCCACAGTGCTTGCCTCAAGCATCTTTGAGGCACAGAAAAGAATTCTGTGGAAATGTTCTGATTCTGGATGGGCTTTTGGGTAGAGTTATTTTCACCTTTTTTTTACCCCCAACTGTATAGTAGATGTATTTATTACAGTAAACACAGATGAAAAACAATCTACTGTAAGTAGAAGTCATGTTTAAAAGACTTTCCCCCCTACCTTTGTATGGCTTTGCTTGCATTCAAGCAGAGTTTTGAGCAAAGATCAAGTGAAAGGTGAACTGAAAATGAGTGTCTGTAGCTACTTGAATTACATGCATCTAAATCAGTACAATTAGATGTTCTTAAGTAAGACCCTCATTTTTTATTTCTTAGCTATTGGCTGATCTAGAAAACAGTCCGATGTTTGCAGATGACCTAGAGTGTCAGAAACTTCTTATGGAGGCTATGAAGTATCATCTTCTACCAGAAAGGAGGTCCATGATGCAAAGTCCTCGAACTAAGCCTAGAAAATCTACAGTGGGTGCACTTTATGCTGTAGGAGGTATGGATGCCACTAAAGGTAAGTTCAGAAATTGATTATTTAAAGATAACCACATAATATCTATAACAATTATTTAAATATATGTTAGGAAAACAGCAATTTAGGGACAAAAAAGAGGGAAAAGAGTAAGTCACAGAACACAGTACTATGCAACAGATGTTCTTACTTCTTTTAAGAATTATATTTGTAAATTAGAAACGTCCACCTTGAGATGCAGACTAAAGTTGGATTCAGATGGTGATTTTAAAATTGTTTTGCAACCATTTTGGGGTATAGTTTGGCTTTTCAAATCAGAGGAAAATAATTAATATTCAAACTATAACAGGGTTCATTTAACATTGTTTAAGGACCCTGAGCTCAAATTTCAGGACAAAAGTTAGCAGACTGGAAAGATTTTGAATGAGGAGGAGAAAACAACCAAACAGCATAATTAAACTGTGAATTCTTAGCTGAAGCTTATAAAGCCTTATTATAAAATTTCTGATAGAAAGATTTGTACTTTTTTGTGAGGGTAACCACATGTGCACCCTCTTTTTAGGACTTCACACAGAGGTTATTTTCAGGTTTGTACTTGAAAGTTAAATGCTATCATTCGTATTCCAGTTTTTATTGTGGTTTTCACAATTGCAGTCAGCTCACAGCTTTACCCACTACAGGACTCTGTTTAATAGGCAGTAGATGGAAATAATTTTCTACAGGAACCTTAACTTGAAACCCACAGCTTGGAGCCAAAGAGCTGTAATTAATTTTAAGTCTAGCAACTTGCTGAACAGTTGTACCTTTAGCTGTGTGAGTTCACTCACAACAGAATCACAAAGCAGCTAATCTATTTCACGGTTTGCAAGAAGTTGCTGAGGACTGATTTTCCCTTCCTGAGAGATCTTGCAGCTCTCCCTCACTATCTCCGTGGCATCAAATCAAGTGTAAACTACACATTCATTGCCATCACAACAGGGAATTTGTCATTCCTAGGATGGTTTAGCAAAATGACAATAAACTGTAGCAATCAGATAGTTTCATTAGTTATGAATTTCATAGACCAACCAGGAATTCCAGTTAATCTTTAAGCTCACTTTTACCAAAATAAGAATCCAATTTTCTGACATTTTTTCCTCAGTAAGGTTATGCAAAGAAAGGGCTATTTCAGCCAGTATCTGCACTTCTTGGTGCCTCCTTATTACCTTGGAATAAAGTCAATTGTTTGAACTTCTGCCTTTTGATGGTCAAGAAGAACAGCACTTCCTCTCCTCCCTGCTATCCTCTACAGCTCTGACTCATACTTTCAGCCTGTGCTGGATTGTAAGATTAAGGAAACAGCACCTAAGAGACTATGATGTACTGGAAGAACAGCTCTAAGAAGGGAGTAGCTTTCACCTCTGGCAATGGTACGCTTTCTGTGATAAAGAAAACTCTCAGTGAATGCCAGGTTTGGCTTTGTCCCTATCTCAGGTGGTACATGAAGTCAAATCTCAACTTCAAGTGATTAAAAGAAGATCAAAGAGCTGCTTTTGGGCTGGTGTCTTGAAAAATGTGAATGTGTCTAAACCACACTAACTCAAAACCTACCTTCCAGCCTCTGTAAAAATTACAGCCTACAGGGTATGTATGAACATACTGAAAACTTAATGTAGTTTTTCCTGGTTTTTAGACAGTGTGCAAGACACTTTTGAAGCCGAGATCTTCACTCACACATTAGCATAGAATAAATGAGGAGTCAAAGCAAAGAAGAGAAAACAGACTAATGAAACAGAAAGAACAGTAAAAGCAAACCAGTTGCTCAAAATAAAAGATGTCAGAAAAGACAGAAAAAGGAGAATTTCTTTCTTTTTTCTGCAGATGGCACTGCTAGTTTCTTTCCCAGTCTATGCATCTGGAACAGTATGTAGAGGAGAAAAAAACAGCATGAGATAAGCTCTTATTTCACTACATTTATTGAGTATAACAGATGATCTCTAGCAGATCTCTAAACCAAATCCTACCTCTATTTTCTGCTTTATTGCATGGTTGATTTGCTGTTGTAAACCATTCCTTATCTGCAGACTATTGTAAATCTCCAAATGCCACTTCTCTAGCCTCAAATCCCTGTCAAGGAACCAGCAGGAAATCAGCTCTGGTTTTCTCATCCAGTTGCCTTCAACTAAGCTGAAGCTTGAGATTCAGGATGCATTTTATGTGCATTTGACAATTGCCTCCTCTGCCTTGGTTGCTACTCAGCCATCTCCTCATTGTGCTAAGTCAGCTCTCAAAGGAGCAATTACGGCTCCTGAGTGACTGACAGGAGCCAGGGTATGGAAAAGTGTCGGATTTGAATGGCAGAGACTGGGGCCCTATGAATAGCTGCAGTAAAGGCATTACTAGAAGGTCAATGACCTGAAAAAAAATTGGAAATATAGCTTATACAGCAGACAAGCAGCTATTGCAAGGCTGCTGCAAAGGTGAACCTGAGGGAAGCCAAATGTGTACTTGTACACAACTGGGTCTTCTGCTTGTCTCCATTACAAAAAGGAGAACATCCAACCTATTCATGAAGATGTACAGCCAAGTCCTAAGACAGACGTGTGGACACTTTCTCCAGGAATGGTCTGAACACAGATAGGGTTAAGGAGTACCTAATTGTGAGGCACTATATTCATCAGGAATATAAACCCCCCCAACCCTAAAACACCTATCCTGGTGGTATTTACTTGAGTAACAGATTTAACTTCTCCCTAAAATATTCAGTATTCAGAAAATTGCTGGTGTTTAATTCTGCATCTTCTTGCCCCTGGTTTATTCACATAGATGTGGCAGTCATATATACATGGAATTGAAGCACTTTTCTCACTAGGTTCACATTTTGTAACTGAAGTTCCAGGGAGCCACAGAGTCCACACACAGAGTGTCATGTTTAGAGTTCAGTAATGTTCTGGGTTGTAACTGACTACTGGCATTGATCAGTTCGTGGCTAGCTCATAACACTCACAATTTCAACAGGTACCACTACAATTGAAAAGTACGACCTCAGGACTAACAGCTGGGTACAAATTGGTACTATGAATGGCAGACGACTGCAGTTTGGAGTTGCAGTCATTGACAACAAGCTCTACATTGTGGGAGGAAGAGATGGTCTGAAAACTTCTAACATTGTTGAATGCTTCAACCCCATCACCAAAGTTTGGACTGTAATGCCTCCTATGTCAACACACAGACATGGCCTAGGTAAGAGGTGTTTCATCTTTGTGAATATCTTGCAACACACATGAATTAATTCCGATTAGCACAAACACTGCCGACATAAATTGGTCAATGATTTAATAACATGCTGCAATATTGGTAGATGATGTTTTTCAAAGACAGACTTGCTTACTATTGCCATAACTTTATGACATTCACAGGGAATGAGTAATATGAATGTAAAATCTAGTCTTTATTTCTGGCACTATTAAAAAAATCAAGGTAAGTGTACAGTTGAGGAGACTGTAAGAGAGGGAATATGCTGATTTTCGGATGCTATATCACAGCTTTTATGTAGGAGCTGGCCACTCCTCAGTTTGCAGAAACAGGTATTGCTTGCAATAATTCACAAGTTCAACTGATATTGAGAACACTTATATTTTAATGACTAATAGGAAAAGATCAACACAAAATTACTTGGCAAACCTTTATGGCCTCTATTAACTTTCTCCACTGAAGAACATATAGTGTGGAATTCTTACCAGCCAGCCTGTCAAATTTATAAAAGCAAATACCAGTAGGAGGTAAATGACAAATCACATAATCCTCATTGCAGTCTTTCTAATTACCAATTGCAGGGGCACAATTTTACCAAACAAGTAGGTCCCAGTGGTAAATCTGAGTGCCCAAAGCTAGGCTTCTGTCTGTGTATCAGCCTGGTTTGCAAAGCCGCCTCACGCTCGCAGCTCCTATTAGCCTCAGCGTGATTTTGTGGAGTTAGAGCTTCTGAAAAAATGAGGCTATGCATATAGGCCTGAAAAGACACATTTAGAAACCTTCTAAGCAGCCAGATTCAAACGTTTTGCCTTGCCTAACAAAGGAAGCAAACTGCAGCAGCAGTAGCTGCAGCTCCCCAAAGGGGAGACACCAAAGCCCTTCTCTCCAGAGAAGGACAATGATACAGGATATTGGAGCAGCAGCTAAATGCTTCTCATTTAGGGGCTCACATTTTTTACAGAACAAGGTCAACAGAATTGGAAGAAATAAAATTGTCCAAGAAGACATCATGAGAATTAGAGCAGCTTTCCTCTAACCTTTTGGTAAAAGCTGTATATTGAATATTTTGTGTGTCTTTGTTTATTCTGCCAAGTGACAAGGCAGCTTTTAGATAGTTTAACACCACCTGAAGTTGCTTGCCTGCATACAGGTAACTGATGTATGAAGTTAATACACCACTGGCCACTGAAATGATTACTGTTAATGTCTCTCTATCTTATAAGGAGTAGCAATGCTGGAAGGACCAATGTATGCTGTTGGTGGCCATGATGGATGGAGTTACCTTAATACTGTAGAAAGATGGGACCCACAAGCACGGCAATGGAATTATGTTGCTAGCATGTCAACCCCCAGAAGCACTGTGGGTGTTGCAGCACTGAATAGCAAGTATGTCAACAGGAAAAACTCTCTTCTTTTTGTTCATCTCCTTCCTTCCTTGGAAATACAGCTTCTTACATTTTCTTTTCAATTTTCTAGTAATAAATCACCTCAAGAAAACAAAGAGGAAATACAATGCACAGTAATAAGGAAGGAAAGCCTTCCCTCTATGGTGCAGCAAGTTGTTTTCAAACTTGCAGTCGTGCTTTAAACCTGTTTAAGCCTTCTTACGTTTTAGCAATTGGAAAATGTTATTACACAGATCAGAATCTTACCTAGAATATAACTTAAGGGGTTAGAAGGTCATCTGCTTTTTAAAAGTGTTCCAAGTTTCTCATGACATTTAAAAATCACTTTGTCTAAGGAAGCACCACTGGAAAGAAGATGTGCAAGAAGTGCCACTTCACACCTCCTACCCTAATCCTCATCTATTGCTTAAATGAAGTGAGATACTGTTAACTCTACATTGGTTTTCCCAATAACAGTTTCAATACATAGTTAAACATCCTTTGCTTGGCTCTGGTGAGACCTCACCTGGAAGAATAGACTAGAGTAGACTAGACTAGACTAGACCAGACCAGACCAGACTAGACCAGACCAGACCAGACCAGGTTGGAAGAGACCTTCAAGATCATCGTGTCCAACCCATCATCTAACCTACCATGCAACCAAGCACCCTATCAAGTCTCCTCCTAAACACCTCCACTATGTCCAGTTCTAGTGTCCCTAGCACAAGAAGCACACAGCTGTTGGAGTGAGTCCAGAGGAGGCCACAAAGACGATCCAAGGGCTGGAACACCTCTGCTATGAGGATAGGCTGAGGGAGCTGGGGCACTTCAGCCTGGGGATGAGAAGACTCTGGGGGGATCTTAGAGCTGCCTTCCAGTACCTGGAAGGGAAGCTACAAGAAGGCTGCAGAGGGACTTTTCATGAGAGTGTCTAGAAACAGAACAAGGGGGAATGGTTTGAAGCTGAGGAAGAGGAGGTTTAGACTTGATCTTAGGAAGAATTTCTTCAGTATGAAGGTGGTGAGACTCTGCAATAGGCTGCCCAGGGCCATTGTGTATGCCTCCTCCCTGGGGGTGTTGAAGACTGAGTTTGATGAGGTCTTGAGCAGTCAAGTCTTCCCTGTTAACTTTTTACATTCCAGAGAAAGAGGATAAAGAGCAGAAATAGTGATGTCATCAAATGTGTATGTGACTTCTTCACATACAAGTCAGAGTTTTGCATTCAAACATGACATGACTTCAATCACTAACTGAAAAGTCCAAGAGAGGCAGTTCAAGTCCCTGTTGTATCTCAGAGGAAATGTTCTCAGCATAAACTTCACCAGAAACTCCTGTTGGTACCTTCCACAGCAACATGCAGGAAACCACTTTGTCAAAGAGGAAATGTAGCCTGATCCTGACTCTGCTTTCAATCACTCCTGATACAAGCTGCCTCCAGCCTGGCTTAAATCACGTCTGTTAGTCTAGTGATGTAATCTCTGGCATACCAGGGGAAGCTGAGATCAAATGTCCAGTGGTCTAACCCAGCAGAATGCTTCTGCTTTTCCTGTTTCCCTGACACAACATATTTTTACTATTTAACCTCACCAGAACAGACTTTATTTAAGTTTCTGTAGAGCAACACTTTTTGACCAATAAATGGTCTATTGAAAACATCAGTCAGCAATGGTCTAGTTGTTCTTTTCCTTAGAGAATGGGAACCACAACCATGTTTCTAGACAGTTACAGCAAACAAACCCCAATCAGTTTGTTTGTGTATGCAGTGGTTTCCTCTGTCTGTGAAAGCTGTAAACAAGTAGTCTGTATCTAACGTCACAATGTGAAAACAAACCAAATCCTCGACTATTTTATGGGCCAAGCAACAAACTGCACAACTGAGCTCAGGTCTGTCTTTCATTCACAAACATTAGAGGAGAGAGAGAGAGAGAGAGAGAGAAATTCTGCATTATTCCAACAGTTACCAAGAACTTTCTAGTTAAATTATACACCAGAGTGGTTCCTGGAGAAAAACAGGCACTTCAAGCAAAATTCAACTTATCTGTTCTAGTGACTTGCTGTGAACAAGTCCACATGGTGCCTAGGTCTCCAATTAGTTGCACTAAGTAAACTCAATTTCATGGTAGAAAGTAACAGACAGGTTTCGAAAGGGACCTGAGTTGGCGCACACAACAGAAGGGCAAAGCTGGTGAAGGGCTTGGAGAACAGCTCTTATGAAGAGTGGCTGAGGGAACTGGGATGTTTAGTCTGCAGAAGAAGAGGCAGAGGAGAGACCTCCTCAAAAGGAGGTTGCAGTGAGGTGAGGATTGGTCTCTTCCCTCCAGCAGCAGGTGCTTGAAATTGCGACAGGGGAGGTTTAGGTTGGAGATTAGGACAAATTAATGTAAGAGTGGTCATCCATTGGAACAGGCTGCCCAGAGAGGTGGTGGAGTCACCATCCCTGGAGGTGCTCAAGAAGTGTGTAGATGTGGTGCTTCAGGTGTCCAATCTAAACCTCCCCCTAGCACAACTTAAGCCCATTTCCTCTCAGCATATCGTTGGTTACTTGGGAGAAGAGACCAGCACCAGCCTCACTTCAACCTCCTTTCAGCTAGCTGGAGAGGGCAGCAAGATCTCCCTGCAGCCTTCTCTTCTCCAGACCCCAGCCCCCTCAGCCTCTCCTCATATGCTACCCTCCAAACCCCTCACCAGCCTTGCTGGTCTTCTCTGGACACACTCCAGGACCTCAGTATAACTCCCTTCATAAAGCATGCAAACCCCTTTGTACAAGGAAATCTCCAGAGCGTAGCTGTCAGCTGTGCATAATGATAAGGTGGTCTGAACTAAGGTATCCAGATAAACTTCCTATTAAAATGAGAGACTAAAGACTGAAGCTGTTTGCCTTCTTGTGGGTGTTTATCCCAGGCTGTATGCTGTTGGTGGACGAGATGGGAGCTCCTGCTTAAAATCAATGGAATGTTTTGATCCGCACACAAACAAGTGGAGCATCTGCGCTCCCATGTCCAAGAGAAGAGGGGGTGTCGGTGTGGCGACCTACAACGGGTTTTTATATGCTGTAGGAGGTCACGATGCACCTGCTTCCAACCACTGCTCTCGACTTTCTGACTGTGTAGAAAGGTAAGGATGTTTTGTTCCTTTTTCTATTTTTTGCATTCCAGGAAGGAAATATAAAATAATTCACAGCAGCAAGGGAAATATCTTCACAATTGGAATGTTCTCTTCGTAAAACATGTTCTGCTTTAAAAATACTATTTAATAATTGTTTCCAGTGCTTTTGTGCTAACAAAACAATTAACCCTCAAGAGCAAATGTTTCCCAGCTCCCTCTTCTATCTGAGCTGCCCAGGACTCAAATTCATAGAATCATAGAATGGCTTAGGAGTGAAGGGGCCTTAGAGATCATCTAGTCCAACCTCTCTGCCATGGCCAGGGACGCCTCTCAACTACACCCAGCTGCTCAAGGCCTCATCCAACCTGGCCCTGAATACCCCCAGGGAGGAGGTATCCACAGCCTCCCTGGGAAGCCTATTCCTGTCTTACCACCCTCATACTGAAGAACTTCTTTCTAAGATCCAGTCTAAACCTCTTATCCCTCAGCTTCAAACCATTTCCCCCCTTGTCCTATTGCTAGACACCCTCATGATAAGTCCCTCTTCAGTCTTCCTGTAGGATCCCTTCAGGTATTGGAAGGCAGCCTTAAGGTCCCCCTGGCATCTTGCTAGGCAATAAAAAACAGGAAGCTGTGACCTTTCTATTTCTCAAGTTCAAACACCCAGGTTTGAGCTACCTGTGTCATATACTGTAAGAACTCAGTAACTTTCCACTTGTGTCTTCCTCCAATAATTTGGCTAATAATGATCAAAGGTTTAAAAATATAATAAATATCACATGGTCAAAGAGGCAGTAGCTGCTGCACAGGTATTTTGTGATGGAAAAGACCGATAGTAGAGCCCTGTTTCTGTCAGAAACTATTCTTGCTATAAGAAATAAGCTAAAATAGATGCTGAGTGTCTGATTTAGCAAGCAAATACACCCAGCAACTAAGCATGCACCAAAGCACACTACTTCAGCCTGAATGTACACTTTAAAACCAGTGTATCAATACATTGGTCTAATGACTGTCGTAGCACACAACTCTCACTTGGAGTGAAAATGCTGTTTGTGTGACCCTTTCTTAACCCCATGCTTTGTATTCTCCACTGATGAGCACAGCTGTTAAGAAAATAGAGATGCTGGCCATTTATTTTCAGTATCAGCAACATTGTCTCTCCTGTCACTGTGACAAGCAAGGAAAACAGAGCAAGTATTGGGCTCCCTGTGGTGAATAACAATGGCTACGTTTTGTTCTCACTTTGATGGTTTAAAGTTGGAATTCACTCAAATTTGTACTGGAAATTGACTAAGTACCTGTTGAAAATAAAAGCAAGTGATACAAAATGCTGCCATGCATTGTGTGTCACAAACTTTTATCAGCTATATGAGAGATTTAACAACTTCTGCACTGAAGTTTCTGAGAACATCAGTTCTGACAGGAAAGAGAAACCAAAAATCCATATGGAGAAAGACTGGAAAGATTGAAATGAACTGTGCTGAGTCAGCTGGTGGCCAGGCCCAGGCCTCATTTACACTGAAAATGCACTCATTGTTTAATCTGACAAAAAGGGAGAGACTGCCATCCCAAAGTGGGAATATGGGAATGTTTCATATGCTTGAAGACCCCTCTAGTGCCCAGATCAAACACATTACTCACGGTTATACTAGTTCAAGGTGTAAGCTGAGCCACAGTCCAGGAAAACAAATCAGCCCAAATCATCAATTTAAATTTAAAATGTGCTTCTGCAATGTGTTTTTTCTTAATTTGATCCCAGGTATGATCCTAAAACAGATGCTTGGACAACAGTGGCCCCCTTGAGCGTGCCCCGGGATGCTGTTGGAATTTGTCCTCTGGGGGACAGGTTATACGCTGTGGGGGGCTACGATGGCCACACCTACCTGGACACTGTGGAGTCCTACGATGCTCAAAATAATGAGTGGACAGAGGTAAGAGGAAGAATTTCCAGACAAATAATAGGGAGTCTTCCTGCAGCTGGGAAGAATTCTGTGCAATCATGAAGATTATGTTGAAAAACTGTCATTGGTTTTGTGAAAAGATAGATAAGGATGTGGTGACACTGTGGCTGGGCTTGTGTTAAACACTGGCTGCCTCCCCCGGGAAATAACTGCATAAAAATTCCCAGACTAAAGGGCAAAGTGAACCAGGCTGCAGCAGTCATTGTGTGCTTGGAGCTGCAATGCCTGTGTCAGCAATGCCCTCTGCTGGGGCACTTCAAGGTTTTGTATCTCCACAGCCTGTGGGTTTTGAATACAGGAACACAGGGTTTGGAAAACATAAGCACGACACCAGCCACCAGCCCTGTAGCTCTCAGCGGCTGCTAAAGCCTTTCCCCCAAAAGCTGAATCCCTGCTATTAGAACACCAGTTAGAGCTACCTTTTTTTTTCAATAGTACAGTACATCAAGTAAACAAATTACTAACTACAAATTGCTAAGTTCTAATCCTATCCTTATGAGTCTACTCAAAGTGTTTCCTCCTTATTCTTTCCCTTTTTCCTTCTCCTCTCTCTCCCCCTTGTTTAGGAAGTTCCTGTCAATATTGGAAGGGCTGGAGCATGTGTTGTTGTGGTGAAGCTGCCCTGACGACTAGAAATATTGTGACTCTGAACTGAGTGGAGGTTCACGAAGACTGAGTCAGGAAGATACCAAACATTTCCAGAAAGCACTACAGACTGCCCATCACAGCAGCCCTCAATGACAGAGAACAATTATTTCTGAGCCATTGTGCTATGAGAGCACTAAAGTGTCTTCCTGCACTACAGTAATCAGAGAACTTTGCATAAGTGAATGATTTTCTTTTGCCTAAACCATAAAAATTCAATAATCTGTTAAATGGTTGCAGTTTGTTAGAAAAGTGTACCTGTTATTTCTAAAAGGCAGCAGTACAGTGATAAACTGCTGCATGAGGTTTCATACACATTTTTCTTTCCTATGTTGACAGAAATGCTAATGTTTAGAAAGAGCTTTTATATTTGAAGTACAAGAAAATGAGCAACAGAGACCTGCACAGAAGGAAATATTTGCCCACAGACACCACTGGCAATAGAATATTCTCTGCAAAAATAATTCAGTTCTGTATTCAGAAATGAAATTACTAAGTTCACTTTAAAATCAAGTCAGAGGAGCATAGAATTGGTTGCTGTTCTACCTCTGGCATTGCTAGTACTGTGATAGAATACCCATTTCATAGAATCATAGAACAGCTTAGGCTGGAAGGGACCTCAGAGATCATCTACTCCAAGCTCCCCACCATGGGCAGGGATGTCTCTCAACTAAACTCAGCTGCTCATCCAACCTGGCCTTGAACACCCCCAGGGCGGAGGCATCCACAGCCTCCCTGGGAAGCCTGTTCAGGGGTCTCACCACCCTCACACCTAAGCTCCTGTCTAACCTGCTGTCCCCCAGCTTCAAACCATTCCCCCTTCGCCTACTGCTAGGCACTCTCATGAAACGTCTCTCTGCAGCCTTCCTGTAGGATCCCTTCAGGTATTGGAAGGCAGCTCTAAGATTCCCCTCCAGCCTGAACAATCCCACCTAGGCTGAACACCCCCAGCTCCCTCAACCCATCCTCATAGCAGAGGTGCTCAAGTCCTTGGAACATCTTTATGACCTCCTCTGGACTCTCTCCAACAGCTCTGTGTCCTTATGCCGGGGACATCAGAACTGGAGGTAGTATTTGAGGTGGGGTCTCGAATGAGCAGAGCAAAGAGGCAGAAACCCCTCTCTTGCCCTGCTGGCCACACTGCTTCTCATGCAGCCTAGGATATAACTGAGTAGTGCAAGTTCAGAGACAGTAGAGCTAAGGTATCTTCATGTCATTAGGTATGTGCCAATAGAAAGAAATCTTTCTCTGTCCAAACACAATGCTAATAAAACTTGCAATCATTTCCACACGTGATGTTTTAATGCTGATAAGTGTGCCAGGTTATTCATGGATTTGTCTTTGCCCACTAACCACCTGTCAGTTCACATTAGGCTAATTTGGCTATTCTTGGGATAATCACCGTGCATTAAAATTTAAAACAATCATATAATTACATTCCTTGAATATAGCTTACAAAAGAGAATTTTTATATCATATTGATATGACAATCTTTGACCTCAGCTGAAGATTACCAGCTTTCTCTCCTGTACAGAAGAACTATGGTAAGAAGAAACCAGATCCACTGTGTACCACTGTCTACCATTTATATACACATGTTTATGCTTTTTTTTAAACTGAGGGGACATCAAGAACAAGGAGGAAAAGAATCACCTGAAAACAGCACATGTTCCATATGCATGTTGTTTTCTTTTGTGTGCCAACTTCAAATGAAGCTTTGATTTGTTTCATTTTAATTTCCTTTTTTATATGGTTCCAAATGCTGAAAGTGTATTTTAGAAGAAGAATGTATGTAAGATATTCTGTACTGTAAAGCACAATATTTGGACAGTATCTACTTTAGTGTGTGTTATGTTGTTTTGTTAGTATCAGAGAGAGGAAAATTCTCTGAAGGTGTAGACTAACTCTCCTGGTAGATTACTGTGTTTTCAGAATCCAGCAATATGCTATTTTAAAATGTTTGTAGTATTAATCCTATGGAATGCTTCTAAAAATGAACTCTCATAAGCTTATTTATAAAAGGAAAAACATTTTTAACTTTAAAAATCAATTACCTTTACATATAGCATGCTATATTCAAATAAAGTTTACTTTCACTGCTAGAAGTACTTAGACCACATTTTAACAACTTTGTGGGGTTTATTTTACAGCTGTTCGAGACAAGAAAACACAGAAGTGTCAGTCTTGGTTTTGCACTCTAAAAGAACACAAGATCCTGACCTAAGGTCCTTACTGTGTCTGGTCCAAATAAACAAAGATTTACCTTCCATCTAGCATTTCCTTTTAGATAAAGTTCATAATTTTATTTTCTTTGAGACAAAAGTAGAAACATAGATTCCAAGAATGGCTCATGTTGGAAGGGACCTCAGAGGTCATCTACTCCAAGCTCCCCACCATGGGCAGGGATGTCTCTCAACTAGACTCAGCTGCTCAAGGCCTCATCTAACCTGGCCTTGAACACTCTCAGGAAGGAGGCATCCACAGCCTCCCTGGGCAGCCTATTCCAGAGTCTCACCACCGTCATACTGAAGAGCTTTTTCCTAAGATCCAGTCTAACACTGCTCTCCCTCAGTTTTAAACCATTCCAGGACCAGTCTCTGATAGCTGCACAGCTTGCAAATGTTAGGACTGCAGGGATGACACAGAACTCCCCTCCTTCAAGCTTGCAGATTTTAAACGCTCACTCAGCAAACAAAGCATGAGACACTTAGGAAAAACCATTTAGATGTAAAAATATCTCCTCAAACATGTTTTTCAATATATACAATTGCCACAGTTTTGGTATGAGACCTATAGAGATCCTGCCTGGCCACTGCCCAGTGCAATTTTGCAGCAAAAATTAACTTGAATTCATTAAAAATAAAAATACTAACATTTGCCCTATTCATTGCCAGCCCTTCTCTGGTCATGTAACATCCATGTGCACTCTCTTTCAAGTCTCAGAATATCAGAAGAACTTAACATTTTCTGCATTTCCTTATTCTTCCCTAAAAAATTCATGTCATGATCTTTGTTTATTTAGAGAAAAATCACATAAGGAAGCAAAATTATAGCATCCTTTTAGCTTGCAGTATGCAGCTACATTTATCAGGCTAATAAATTCAGCAGCTCTTCCTACCTTGAACCTCAACTGCTGACACAGAGCAACGTTGAGTGTACATGTGTGTGCTATGTGAGGAGATGGTCTACTAATTCCCACGGTAGAATTGGGGTAACAAGAACACTTTCGAAATGTTAAAGCTGGGTCTCATTATATAAACAATACAAAGATAAGTACAGGTAAGGGGAAATGAGAAAAGATGGAGCAGGTATGGCATAAAGTCAGAGAGCAATCTGAAGGTGACCTTACAAATTAAAGCAGGCAGTCTGGGGAGGAACGGACTTAAAAACCACATGTGGAGGACTAATTCTGTATGTCCCTCTCCTGGAATGAAAATTCAAGCCTCAGCCTCTGTCTGAGAGACCTCCTATTAAGGTGCCATGGCAAGCAGAAGTGACGAAGGATCTGTGTCTTTCCGTGGTACTTTTACGTACAGCTGGGAGTCAGGATGTGCACAGGCTGACAAACCTGCTCGGAGCTGTTGGTATGAAGTTGGGTCCAGCTTGTAAGAAGAAGAGAATACTACACACTCCTATGCTGAATTAATTTCTATATAACCTATTTTAGGATGAAGCTATGGTAACAATTATCACGAGATCAAAATCATAAGTGCTAGAACACATCAAAATAACATTTGAGTAGATGCTTGCATTTAAGCAATAAAGTGCCATAACTGCAGTTTTGAGAAAAAGGAGTTTGGGGGTTTTTGATTGTTTTTTTATTTCCATATTATTTGGACAGCAGTGAAAAATCATGTGAAAGGAAACTAGCAACTCACAAAAAGAAACTGGACACCTAATAGGAAGACAGAAGAAAAGGGCAGAATGTGGAGATGTTTAGACATTATTAGGTGAAAGGAAACATTAGAGAGATTCTCTGATGAGGTGTCATCCCTTCACATTTCCTCTGTTTCTCCAAAGATGAGTAGGTGCAACAGCTATGGAGCATCTTTGCTTGTCAGGTATACCCTGACAGCTGCAGACACAGCTGGCTCTCTGGCAAAGTGCGGGAAGGAGCCATACTCTCATATCTCTGACCTTGTACTCCTTGGGCTTTTCATCATAATGCTTGCTGGCAGAAGCATTATCAATTGTGCTACTTTTTTTCTCAGATCATTGTGTTTTCTTTCTTTTTAAGTCCTAGGCCTTAAAACACCTTTTTATTTCTTTGGACTAGGTGATAATCTCTACACGAACTGAGCCAGCAACAATATCCTATCTAACGTCATGTATGAGAAACAGAGACATCTCTTACTCCATAAAATGAGGTCTGGGAAAGATTGAAAGTTCAGCTTAACCATTTTTACTTCTCTAGCTACCACCAGGTGACACTAAGGCAAAGAGCCTAAGAAGCAACCAGACCAGGAAAATCCCTTCCATCACTTTAGCTACCTCCCAATCAATCAGGAAATGACACCTGAATTACAGACACAAGTAGCCACTCATTGCTTGGACAACTCACTGTCCAGGAATGATCTTTTAACTGTGGTTTTGTAAGTATAGATTAATATTTTATGCTTAATAACAGAAAAACTATACCTGAAAGCATGTTTACATGTTACTCCAGCAGGAAGTTAATACAAAACACCCCCAGTTTCACTTGTCCTTTTTCATGAGAGAATGAATCTGTTTTAAACAAACTCAAGGGTCCAAAGAAGGTTCAGCTTACAGGAATTAAGAAAATACTCTAAGATTTAGCTCAAATTAGTTCTGTAAAGTGAAAGTTACAAGAAGTGTTGAGGAATGGGGAGTGAATATGAAGAGCAGGATAATTTTGTGCAAGACAGCATTATATTAGAATAGAATAGAATAGAATAGAATAAACCGGGTTGGAAGAGACCTTCAAGATCATCGTGTCCAACCCATCAACCAATCCAGCCCACCTAAACAACTAACCCATGGCACCAAGCACCCCATCAAGTCTCTTCCTGAAAACCACCAATGACGGCGACTCCACCACCTCCCCAGGCAGCCCATTCCAATGGGCAATCACTCTCTCTGCATAGAACTTCTTCCTCACATCCAACCTAAACCTCCCCTGGCACAGCCTGAGACTATGTCCTCTTGTTCTGAATATTGGATACAAACCCAAAATATCACCTAGGTGAGGGTAAGAATTTTGGCTTTTCATGGCAGGATTTCTCTTACAGTTAATCTGTTATCTGTACTTTAGGTTTCATTTCCTGATCCACTGTCAAGGCAGTCTCTTCATTAGACACAGGCAGAAGAAAACAAAAAAGGAAAGAAAAGCAACCAACCAACCTTGGTATATGGACAAAATAACAACTTGGAGTGCCTTTGGAATGTCAGAGGACAGACTGACATTGTGTTAGCAGATCACTGCTTATCTGCTTTTCCACAGAGAATTGTGGTGAAAGAAGACTGTCCTTTTCACTGAATAAATCTGGCAACAGAAGTGGAGTAATTTACAACTAGTAAAAGTCACAGTCAACAGAATACCATGTAACTTTGCCTGCAGTCATCTGAAAAAGGAATGTCCTTTGTCCTGGCATTGTTTTTTTCTCCTGGAAATACACCTTTCTTCTGAACTTTATAGTTCTGTTTGCATAACATTTTCTCTTGTCCTGTTTATGAGACCTCCAGGGGTAATTTCCTTGTATGTGTTTTCTGGTTGTTGTTGGTTTGGTTTTGTGTTGTTTGTTTGTTTTCTATAACCCCTTCAATTTGTGCGCTCTTGTGACTACTACCCTTTGGCCACCTCATTTTCAACCTTTAAGGCATTAGAAGCGTTTCATTATTCTATTGCAAAACAGATCACTACCAAAATATTGCAGCATCCCTGTAATGTATTGCCAAACATGTAGTCCAGAAAACATTTTGTAATCTGAAGAGCAATACAGAAAGTATGAAAAAAGACAGGCAAAAATAAGGTGCAATTCTTCATTTCTTATATAAAAGAGTTGTGCTAAACCATAACCTCTGCTGATCAGTGCTAGAGACTTTATAATTGCAGAAATAAAGGATTTAAACAGCCTACCTTCCAAACTTGGTCAGCATTTTGTCCACGTGTAGATTTTTTTTGTCCATGTGTAGATTTGTCCATCTGTAGATTAAGATGAGAGCTTTTTACCAACAGGGTCACACATGTGATTTTCTATTTAGCATTTTCTCAGGGCTATTTGAGAGCTTGTCAGAGAACTAGAGTTACTTGAACTTTGAAATTTGAATTTGGAAAGTTAATTTTTCAGACAGGGAGGTCAGAACCACAGACCCACTTCCTAACAAAGCCAGGACTCTTTCTCAGTAAAGGGGACACAAGTTTGCCCACGATCGGGTGCTGGAAACGTTGGGTGAGCCTTTGAGGGCACAGCTGCTGAGCTCCGTCTGCAATGCAGGCTTTGCTCAGAAGATGGCGGTGTGGGACAGGTTTTACAGAGCCCCGGCTCTTCTAAGCGAGTATGAGGCCACCTGGCAGTAATGTTTACCCTTTAAACATAAACAAACTCTCCCCTGTTTTGTAATCTCAAGAGCCTAGTCAATTTTTCCGTGAAGCTGGCTCCCATTCCTGCACTTCCACCACATGCAAACATACACACAGCTGACGAGAGAGAAATTTGGGAGTTACAGCGAAGCACCTTCTGCAAAAGTTCCCAGGGCAGCCGCTGGGTGCGGCCGGCCCTGCGCCTCTCCTGTTGTTTCGGCACGCTGCAAAGCTGCGTGGTTTTCCTTTTGCTGAGCACAATTCAACCTTTTCTTTAGCCGCAAAAGCTCGGCATGGAAAGCTGAGGTGAAGAGAAGCCTCACCTGCGCTCGGCCGCTATCCCCCCGCTCCCTGCAGCTTCTCCGCTAAGCGGCGCCAAGCCGAACCCGCTCCCTCAGAGCGCTTCCAGCGTGCGCAGGACGCCTGCGGGCCCAGGGGCGCGCGGCCGAGGCGGCCGCTCTCGCGCGGTGCTCCGCGGGAAGCACCGTGCGCGCGCCCAACGCCCGCGGGTCCCGGGCCCGGGGGCCCAGCGCGCGGAGGCCGCCTGGGCGCGGAGGCCGCTTGGCTTGGCGGCCGCTTAGCAGAGAAGCCGCAGCGGGCGTAGCCGCCGGGCGGAGGTGAGCGGGGTTGCCCCGCCCCTTACCGGGCGAGTGTTGCGGTGGGACAGGGAAGCGAGTCTATGTGCCCCAGGCTCTCCCTTCCTTAGACTGCTCAGACCGCTGAACGTGCTTCATGCCTGCCCAGCTCCCTTCAAACCGACACCATGGAGGTGGTAGCTTCCCCGTACGCATGTGCTACCAAAACACTCTTCCCCTCAAACGCGTAGAAAGGGGTTAGCAAGGCCAGAGTATGAAAGACCCAGTGCTGTGAGCCAGCTGTTTCCGGGAACTCATCATGTGGCTGCTCTGATTCTCAGACAGGTGAGGCACTGGACCTTATGGGATGCTCAAGCAATACCCCAGGCACCCCTCGCTATGCAGCACACAGCAACACTCTCTGGGCTCTCTCTTTACTGCATTCTCCGTGTGCTTGCAGCTCTGCAGATGACTTACTTAGACGTTCAAGTCCGTGTGCTTTATGTTGCTTCAGTGCTGAACAATCTGTTGCAGGTCAGAAACTGGAGAGCAGAGGCCAGCTCACACAGCACAGGGGGGAGCCGTGATTTCCCCACCTTCCCCCTGGAAAATACAGCAGACAGATACAATGAATGTGAACCTTGAGAGAAAAATAAAAAGAATCTTCCCCTTTCCCCCTGACCTGTTTTGGGCAGGAGTTCATTAATACCTTAATACACCTGTGCATTCAGCTTTCCTGGAACAGAACTGAACTCACTTGATATCTGTGCAAAACTTCACACTGATTGTGCTGCAGAGGATAAGGCTGACAGGCTGATCCAGGCCAAGACTACAGCAATACCTCCCATCACCTTCCCTTCAGTTTCTGGAACTGAAGTCAGTAATTCATTAAAGGAAATGGAAGCCTTTATTACAGACTTTAATTTCCATGTGGGTAAAACCACAAATGAATATGTAAGAGTCCATTGCCTACTAGGCAGGAGGAGCTCATTTTCCTCTCTCGGCTCCATCCCTTGGCCTGTGCCCTGGCAATTTACTAAGTGACAGCAGTGCACAAGGCTGTTATCACTGTGGCTGCCTCCCTCTAATAGTTTCTATAGTGATAACTTCAGGGCTCCATGGTAATGGACACAGCCAATTAATTTCCTGTCTATCCTTTCTCCTTGTGTAGCTTTACTAATGCCAAAACTAAATGTCAAGTAGGAAAATCTTCTGTTTTGTCCTTCTATCCTAGGAACAGGAGACGAGCATAAAATCTAAGCCAAACATTCCATCTCTGAAGGTTTCACATATGACTAATTACAAATTGGAAGCATATATGCTCTTAAGCTCTGTTTTTTAACAGACAGAAAATACTAAGGCCTTCAGTGAGGAGTACCCACAGGATGTCAGATTGTGAGTCTGAAAGTTGATCTGGTAAGAGAGCAGGGAGTATTTCCTCTGCATTGCCTTTTGCAGACATTACCCGGGGGACAAAGTAATCTGGTGCTTAAAGGACTGGAGGATGTCCCTGCAGCCACACAACTCACTGGCAACTCATGTGATGGTGAATCATGAGGATTTGACATGAAAATATCCCATCTAGCAGCAATTCCGATATTTTGTAGTGGGAACTCAAGCCAGCCTGATGCTGAGCCAGATTTGTAGCTAAATTGTTATTCCTTGTGATAACTGCTATTGCTTCCTATTTGTCACTGCACCAGACTCCTACATGCATCACTCTGACAGGCGCTCTTTACAGCGGCGTTTCTGGAACTGGGTCAAGGAGGTTGATGGGTAATTTGTGCTTGCAAGACCAGAAAGCATGATAATGGGAAGGGAGGTGATTTTGAGTGGTTCTGTCCAACAGTTCATTGATCTGCTGGTGTGGATTATGATAGGGCACTTTCAGAGGCTCAGTGCTGCCAGCCCATGTACAGCGTGGGGGCTTTTTGTCTAAAACGTGTCTCGTGGCTTGAAAAGAATGACCCCTTTTTTGGTTTATTATTTTAACTTCAGTTTTCTAAGAAAATGAAGGTGGGGGCTTTTAATCACTAGATCAAGCCCAAAGAGATTTTCTGAAAAAGTCATCAAGCTATACTGAAAGAGAGTCTTGCTTCATTACTTTGAGTTTAAGCGTTCAGCATGGCTACAATAAAACCAGAGATACCAGGAGTACATGGAAATAGCGGCAATGAGCCTGAACAGGAAGCTGCCCTGTAAAGCTGATCTGGGCATGCAGGTGATTTGCATATAAGTGCCAGTCAATAATAAGATAATTGTTCTCTGGTAATTTTGGAATTAAATTAGCACTATTCACACAAAGTTTTAAGTGTGCAGTTGATTAAGTCGGATCAGTCTGCAAAGTGCTTCTGTTTAAAAGGATCAGATCTGAAGAATAAAGACTTCCATCAAATGATTAGGTGGAACAGCAGCACTTCTGGCTGAAATCTGCAGTTAGAAGCAAGGAAAGGTATGAGAGGTTTCGATGCCAGCAAGACACTCTGCAAACACTGCCTTGCCTACAGAGCTGCCCAGTGACCAGTTATGCTACCTTTGTTTACGTAACACCTTCCTTTGCTGTTACTTTGGCCTTAATCCTAAAGAAGCCTCCAGCAAATACATATGGCTCTCCTCAAAATCCAGTCATTGATCTTCAGCCCTCAGGGAAGGTGATCACAGCATCCTAGAGTTAAGAGATACAGCCTCAAAGAAGTCACAATTTACATCCTGTGCAAAAGCATCACCTCATTGTGTTTGTCCATGGAAGGTCAGTGAAGCAGAAATTCACTGGCCTGCCACTTCTCACAGGGCTGGGCATCAATACAGGCAGTGAGCTTAACTCCCTGCAAAAAAAAATCCATTTCTATTTCCTTTTCCCTTCTCAGATCTCAGTATAGGCTGTGAGTTAAAAACATTACAGGACAGAAGGTGGTCCACTGTTTTGTACTGGGAATGATTTAAATTCAGAATGATTCCTGAAGATAAAACACTTTTTATTTTTAATGTTCACAGCTGGCTTTTATATTTTGTTTTCTTGCATGGGTTATTATTGACATGAAGGGTTTTACAAGCAAGTTAGACAAAGAACATTGAAATGCTACTAAAGAATTCCTAAATACATGAAGGAGGTGATCAAAACTGTTCTATAAATATAAAGAAATGGTCTGTGAAGGTTTTGTTGTATCTTTTATACTGCATTTTTGCTCCTGGGGAAACTCTAGACAGAAGAAAAGCACAAAATTCTCAGAGTGGCTCACAGCATGAAGAAATAAATTGCTTAGGGGAGCAGAACCAGTATTTGTTCAGTCATTGTCATATGTGATTACTCTGCTGGGAGCCTCAGGCATACTCCCCTGCTCCCTTGCAACATGCCAAAAGGTGACAGGGTGTTTGCTGAAGATGCCTATTCTTCTTTGCAGCTCTTTGATACTTGTTGCCAAATGGCCTTTGCAAGTACTCTGGAAGCATGTCTTGTTCTACCCAGAATCTGGTTTTTAAAGCATAAGCCTAGAAGCCCACTGGGCAGTCCTGTAGCCAGGTTTTAAGAATGCACATCACCACACCCCCCACACCCCGCAGAGAACTGAGTGCCCAGCCACATGCTGGAATAATTCACGCTTGTTTCCAGCAGTTGACAAGTTTTAAGAGTGAGGGTATAGACTTATTTAAAACAAAGATTTGTAACAATTAAACAACATTAGAGAAGGAAAAAAAATCATTAACAACCTAGACTTAAAGACTTTCTGTAGCTGCTTTCACGTCTCAGTTTATTTACACTCACCTTACTGCAAATTAAATCTCCTCTCAGATTTTTAGTGTTCAAAGAATCTGCTGCTTCCTTCTTTGACAGAGAAGCAGAGGTGTGTGGAACAAAAGTAACGACCCTTCTTTGAAGCTGCCCTGACCTGAAATGCACCAGTCTTTCTAACTTCCCAACTACAAAAGCTTCCTTCCTCTTTCCTCCAGATCTCCATCTCAGGAAGGAGTCACATCCTTCCCTTGTCTTTTAGGAGGTGTTGAGTGCATGATTTGCTTAGCATATCCAGATTCTGTTTCGGTCTCTGGTTGTTTTGTTGGTTTTCTTTTGTCTTTTTTTTATCCTCTTCAAATGTTCAGAAATTGGAAAAAGCTCATGGTAACACTCTTGTACTGACTTGCTCTCAGTGTCACGCGAAGATCAAAGAGGAGATCGTAAATGGTGATTGTTTTGTTTGTTTTGAGAGATGTCCTTTCTCCCCTCTCTATGCTTTTAACTCTATTACATAGCTCCAAGATCCTTGCATAGCGTGCTAGTGAGGCTGCCACCAACATGGAAGTGCAAGCATGCACAGGATCATGCAAACAGTCACAGGAGAGAAAAAAATCTCATTGTGTTTTGCTTAAAAAACTTGTTTTAAGATGTATTAAGGATAGCTTATGAATTATCTCATACTGTGGCTTTGAGAAGAGAAAACAATTCACAGTTGTTTGGGTTTTTTTCCTATTTGCTTAGTAAAGTCTTAAACATTTTAAAGAAATAAATAATCAAAGAAATTCAGAGTAACTAATGGCTGACTCTGTAGCCATGACTTAACCTCTTCCAGTTTTCTGTTACTCACCTGTTGTGGCCAGTGGCTATCAACTCACCTTGGTCTCTGAGGCTGGGTGTTGGTTTGGTCCCTGGTGCATCTCTTTACTCTGAACCAGACATATTTGTCCTTCCCAAATGCTGAAAAACACACAAAAAGAGGATATCCTCAATTCTTCAGCACTTTTATTAGACAGTAAAAGTCTTTGTGTATTTCATATAACTCCTGAAAAGTAAAAAAGGCAAAATGTTCTGTAACACTTGTGTTTTCAACTATCTAAGTGCTTTTACTTACATGTATTTGTCTCTTGAGGGACAATGCAGCAAGATCATGGTTTATTTGTACATATTTTCATCTGAGATATTATAATCTAACAAAACCTTTAGGACCGTTTTAATTATAGCTAATCTAATGTTTCATTTTCAGTAGTAATATAAAGTTTCCCATTTAATCACCAGGAGTTCAAGATCCATGATTACCCTTCTAGCAGAATCACTGTTCCCCAAAAGAGAAGCTTCAGAAATCACTGAAGGAACCAAAGGGCATGCTCTGAATAAGGTAAGTGGAATGAATGAGTCCTTCACAAATGTTGTGACCAGAAACCATTCCATTGTGTCTACGGCACATAGTACAATGCATGTCAGAATGAAACATCAATTCCTTTGACATAAAGTTCTGCTCTTCAATGAAAACAAGCTACAGGTGGATGTCAGTTCCTGATGAATGCTCTGCCAGTCCCTCGTCATCCTGAGAATTCTTGGCAACGTAAATATGGAGACCAAGTTCAGATCTTTCTACTCACTTTTACACAGTATTGATTGTACCTGTCCTGATTACACATGGACATTTTCCAAGGGCTCATGCAGTGTTTTAGAGGAAAAGTTAGTCTGTTAGCTGTTGGAGCTTTTCAAAATCAGCACCTTGGACAATACTGGGCCCATTTCTCCAATACAGTTCTATACTTCTTTTCATGAGAACTGAGAGCATTTCGTTTCAGTCATACTACTTATTACAGATCACTTAAAGAGACTTTCTGTTCCATAAAGCATCTCAATAAATGGACTTACTTTTATTTGTTATATAGAGGAAGATTTACCAGGGAGAGAGCTTGTGCCCAACATGGCTTATGGTGTGTTGTAAGAGGGAGCCAGCAAAGCACAGGAAGTGTACTATATTGAGCTGCCAGCTACCTGTTGAGCACATCAAATACATTTTTGTGTGTCGGTTAAATTCTGCTTTAACAGGCAAAATCTTAGGGCACTCCCTCCTTATGACATTTCCATGGTAGCCCACCTACTAGTTCTGAGACTGCTTGAGGTATATTCATAAATACAATTGCCTATTTATAGTACAGCTGACTGAATACTATTCTGTGGGAGGGAAAAACTAAAGTCTGACTTTCATAGGTCTGCATATTTTCAGAGGCATTACATTATCACAATGAGTATGTTCTATTTTTCACGTGGACCGTGTAGGACTCAAAGGCAACATTTTACAAAGCAGCTCAATGCATTTCATTACTTCTAGAACTATTCATTTTGGATATTTTAATATTAGAATCATCTCCAATTTAAAATGCTTTTATTTTTTTTAAGGCTAAAATATCAGAACAAACACATGGAGGTGTCTAGTTTGGCCCAGATACATCCTGATCACATTTGTTACGTGCTTGAGCGTGTTGTGTGCATAGAACTGTTGGAAATTTTTATGTGCTTCAGCTCTCTCAATTTTATTCTTCTAAAAGTTCCAGTAATCCCAATTTTCTATGCATGACAGAAAACACTTTATGAAATTGTGATTCTGAACTTGAGATAAATCCTCTGCCACATCTGCCTTCCTGTAGAGACATGGGTCAATAATTAATGAAAACAAAATAAAACTACTGCTGACAGGTGGGCTTTGAAAAGCAGTCCTTGTGATAAACTTCAGTAGATATCTCAGCATTGATCCATAAAGTCTTTATTAGCATCAAAAAACATTTGCTTGAAGCCTTCAAGGATTTCTTACCCCTTGGCATTGTCAGTTTGGGAAATATATTTACATATGACATTTATTTGAAGATTTAGAATACTGAGAAAGAGAAATCATTCTGTGGAATTTAGTTTACTTTCTGTTTGTCAATTAGATTTTTATTTCTTTAGTACAGAGTAGGGGAGCAGGAGGAGCAAATTTCAGAAAGTTAAGAGGCTTCTTTTACAGTTATTTATTTTTTTGCAATGTCCTCCTCTTAAAGCTGTAGTGCAACTGGGATTTAGGCTTCCTGAAGCTACTTTGAATTAGATAAAGACTTAAAAAAATGAAGTGTTACTGAATTGCCTTACCCTGTAGTGAGCAGACTGTGTTAATACATCCCTATCGAGAATTTAAATCACTACAGGCCATTAAGAAGCAGAGCTGAGTTTAGGCTCCCCCTCTGTCTTCTCAGATCATTCCTGTAGTATCCAATACACCTACAACAGACACAGACCTACCATGGAGGTGTCTTGCTTCCATAAGTTTGGTTTAAGATATTGTTCATATGGTGTTTGAAAAACACCAAGTGATTGGATAGGGCTGGGTGATAGGTTGGGCTGGATGATCTTGGAGGTCTCTTCCAACCTGGTTGATTCTATGACTTAATGAGAGATTTTAATTCCCAGATTACATTTACACATTCTCTTTGCAGCATGGGTAAAAACTATTGCGTGACATCTATCTGATTTTCTTCGTCAATCTGTGTTCATATTACTGCCAATATCAGGATTTTTGATCCATTTGTCTTCCTAAGGAGCAAGCAGTGTTACTGAGTCACAATCTTACTTTTCACTGCGGTTTCTATGCTGAAATTCAAAGCAGTTGATTCAGCCTTATTAGAGCAGAATTGGTAATGTGCAGTTCAACAGAGGACTGAAAGAGAAATTACAAAGCATGGTCATTTCAGTGACTATACAAAACTCTACCACAAACTGGGAAAGCATTAGCCAAGTGCTCAGATTTTGACTGCTTTGTAATTTATGCCAATAGAAGGGCTGCATTAGCATCAGTGAGCTGCTGCTAAGTGCTAAGGTCAGTTGTGCATTTCATACTTCGGCTGCAGAGGAAGAATTTTATTGCTTTTCATAGTCATGGTGCAGTAAAAAAGGTGCTTTATGATGCCACAGACAATTAATTGAGGTACATTACCTAGAAACTAAAAAGGTCACACGTGGAACATAATTGACACCTCATAACCCCTATTAATGATTACAGAAATGCAAATTAGTACTTTTCAGTTCCCAGTGAGCAGTATAACTCTTCGCCAGCTTTGAATTATGTTTCCATTTGCTTACAATCTTTACTCTTTAAAATGTTTCATTTACCTTTTTTAAAAAGTAACCTCAGTCCACATTAAAAGTTGTGCATTATATCAATTATACTCTTCCAAAAAAGTCTGTGAAGTTGCAATTATATTTCTGTGTAATAGGCACGGAGTAAGAGAAAGACTTCATGCAAATATACGAGTATCACACTTACTGCTTCAGTAACCTCCCTTTAAGGCTCTGGGTGCTAATTCCTTTTCTGCTTCCAGGGATTTCAGAGAAATATTTGCCTTCCCTTCTGAAGTAAATGTGAACATTTTAACCCAATTCCCTGTCCTGGAGAATGAATTACGGGTTTATTTAAAACTTCAGTGATTTTGTTGTTGTGTACAAAAGGAGCAGTCCTACCACAGAAGGATGGGAAGGCACAGTAAGTCAGCTGCTTTGCTTCTAGTTATGCATGACTGCTTACAAGTTCAGTACATCGGAGCTCAGATCCTGCAGATTTTGCCAGAACTAATGCTACAGTTCAGTGCTGCTTCCCAGCACTTGTATTGAAACCTGACAGCATGACATCATGATATGACATCACTGAACTATGAGAGTTCCTTTCCTTGGAGGCTGTAACATTTTTAATGCTATCTAAGACCAAAGAAACATTCAGTGGAGTGTGAAAATTCTTTGAGTTAGATTTTCTGGGGTTTATTTTGTAATGTGTAGATGTAGTTCCACCTGAAACTTATATCTTCTGCTGCTTTTCTGCTGTAAAGACTCTGATGGAGTAGAAATGAGAGCACTTTGCTTTTACGTTTGAGCCAGGAGCTCTAGCTCCTTGCCACCCTTATGAAGTTCCCAGGTAAATATGTTAAATCCAGAACTTCTCCTATGCTTTTCAAGTATGCATGGAAGCAGTAAGTGTACAAAAAGGGGAAAAAGTAAAATAACAACCCTAACACCTTGCAATAGAAGTTCTGAAAAAACAACAGCACAGGTCATGCATAGATTCACAAAACAGCCCTAACTTAGAAAGCAAATGGAGTTGCTTAGGGACCTGACCATAAACCACAAAAGCTTTTTAATATGTATTTCAAAGAGAATGGTCAAGTATTGGCACAGATTACCTAGAGTGACTGTGTCACATCCATCCTTGCAGAACCTGACTGAACACACCAACCTGCTCAGGTTGACCCTGCTTTGACCCTGCTTTAAGCAAGGTAGCAAACTCCAAAGGTCTCTTTCAACCTTAGCTTGTGGCTTACCCCGCCTGTGTTCCTGGACGGCCTTCATAAGGCACAAATACCACCTTTCTTAATGTTGGTTTCATTGGTTATGCAAACCTGTATCTGCCACTAACTGGTGCTAGCTAATGAGTTAAGCTTCCAGTATTCCTTGTCTGACTTTGTTTCTTTCATAGAGCACAGATTCAGCTCCTTTTCTCCTGAGCTCCTACTGATGTCATTAGATGGCAGCAGACCTAAATATCATCCCCAGGCACCTTCATTATGGCCCTGTTGGCACTGCAGATATAGTAAAAGAAATACAAAGACCACTGTGGCCTTTCTTGAACTTTCTCAATTTTTCCCAAGAGACTCTAAGGACTGATCATCCACATCCAGCTCTCCATCCTGATCAGCACTACCAGTAATTAAAGGCTATGGGTTACAGAGCCCCCAGATTATTCACAGAATTTAATCAGACAAGCAGTTTTAAAATACTGCTAATGGCTGTCTATTGGAGCACATTTAACTCTTTCAGAGCAGTGGTTTGCTGTTTTCCCACATCTTTGGTAGCCTTTGTCCTGCAGAAGCTCATTGCACCAAGTCATTCAGCTGTTGAGAACTGATAAAGCTGCCCTCGGCCTGAATAGCCAAGAGTGCTGAGAAACTCCCTCACTGCGACTGTAAAGATAATCTTTAGCAGTTTCTGACCTTTTCAAACTTCTGCCTTGCAGAAGCATTTTGGAACGAGACCATTGATTTATTTGCTCTCCCCAGATGACTGCAATGTTGATTTATAAAGTCATTTGATGGAAGTTTTCTTTTTGTCTATGGATGTATGAAACACAGGGCTGTGCTAGAAACAATTATGGTTTTGAGCTTTAAAAATGGCATGTATATTTAACAGTTTAAAGCAGTTAGCCATCTTGTAATAGAGGTTGTAGCTTTCCTTGGTAGCAATCTGCCTTATGATGCAGGCTGAATTTTAAAGACAAATGTTGCAGAACCCTCCCTGTGGCTCTTGGTAAACAGTGCAGAACTCCAGCATGGTTCATTTCACATTTGATTCATTGTGTTGGTTTTTGCCCCCTTATTTAGAAGTCATGAAAACTCTCCTTTTGTCCCTTCCTTCTGTCTAAAACCATGAAGGCTTTATTGTTTAATCACAGAATACACTGCACCTCTCCATTTTAATCACAGAATGTTAGAGGTTGGAAGGGACCTCCAGAGATCATCGAGTCCAACCCCTCTGCCAAAGCAGAATCACCTAGGGCAGGTCACACAGGAACAGATCGAGGAGGGCTTTGAAAGCGTCCAGAGAAGGAGACTCCACAACCTCTCCTGGCAGCCTGTTCCAGTGCTCCAACACGCTCACCTCATGTTCAGGCGGAGCTTCCTGTGTTCTAGATTGTACCCATTGTTCCTTGTCCTATCACTGGGCACCAAAAAAAAAGACTGTCTCCTTCATATACTATGATACTGACACCCACCCCTCATATTTATTTATAGACTTTGATGAGATCCCTTCTCAGTCTTCTCAAGATTAAACAGCTGCAGCCCCCTCACTCTTTCTTCACAGGAAAGGTGTTCAAGTCTCACAGTTTGTACTGTATGACCTAGGAGCATGGTGGTGATGAAGACTACTAAAGAATTTCACTAAAAGAATTTAAGTTAAGTCCTGAAGTTCTCGCTCTCTTATGCCTACTGAATTCCAGCTCTTAACAAGTGTAAAAATAAGTAAGTAAATAAATAGCAGGCTTAGAATCACAGTCCTGTGTCATAGCAATACTTTTCCTATGAAGAGGTGACAGAGAAGTACTTTCACCTGGTAAGCATGACAAAGATTTAAGGAGAGTTTGGTTTCCATCAGTTATATCTTCATTACCCAGTTACTGCAGCTCAGCTGTAATATATAAACATGCAGTAGAAAGAGCCAGTTTTTCTTTAAAAGGCTCTGCATTTTTCAGTATCCTAATTAACAAATCAACTTCTAATATGAGTTATCTTCCTAACCAAATCTCTTTCCTCATTAATATTTTGAGTGAACAGTCACCCCTTCCCTCCACCAAAGAAACAGGAGTACACTGTACAATTTCCATACACAGACAGCACTTCCCTTTTGTAAGAGCTCTATGCAGCTATTTTTCCCATAACAAAATTTCCTGCTGTTAACTCTCTTACTGTTGAGACACATAACAAGCTTTTAAACTTTAAAAACCCATGAAAGTAATGGATATGCAGTCAGAGCTGTGGTTTGTCATTGTTTGCTTCATTCAAAATGATGCTTCAAACCCATTTTGAACTTTCTCTATCATCCAGACCTCAGCTGCTCTTGTGTTCAAATTCAGTTTCTTCCTCTCTTCCTCGATGCCATCAGCCAAACAGGCTGCTGCTTGTGGTAGGTTTTTTTTCCAAGCTGAAATGAAATTACTGATATTGTAATTCAATCCTGTATTTTAACATTGATTTGCTTTGTAAAAGCAGCTGGGAGTGCCATTACAGATAGACTGGCTGGACTGTGGGACTTTCTGAGATAGTACCTGTGGGAGGTTCAGAATAACATTTGCCTGTGCTGAATTGCAGGACCATTGTGCATGCCACTGGACAGGGGTGAAATGCCAGGAGTTCTGAGTTGCAGGGAGTTCTAAGGATATCGTGTTTGATGCAATACAAACTCTTCTTGAAAAGAAGGCAAATCCCAAGGTCATTCATCCGGAAGGGGTACAGCATATATTGAGTGTTTTCTTGCTTCTATTGAATGATTTCAGTCATAGTTTGTTATCTCAGCTTGAATAATTGACAGATTATTGCAGTATTGCTTAATAAAAGATGAGAAGTCAAAAGGCCTATCTCATTTCTGTGTTTGTTGATCCTCCCCAAATAATTTGTTTGCTTGTTTGTTCTTGTTTGATCCTTGTTAGTTCTCTGCAGTTACAGGCCGAGTTTCACACTCTGTTGCTTTGGCAGTCATGATTTCAGAGGACTATAAACTAGGAGTTTACACAGTAGTTAAATTCTGGAGATTCAACGCACTGGTAGCCTTTTATTCCCTCTGTTTTTTCACCCCCAACAGATCTTTTTCTCCTCAGTGTGTTTTAGCTCTTGATATTGGTAAAACAGCTATTGACTGATTGTGAAAAGTAATATACTAACTCGAGCATCTGAAAAGCAAGAACTTAGTTCAAAAGAATAGCTTTTTGTTTGCAATTATCAATCAATACCCAAGCACAGTTCTACAAAATCCCATGCTTTTACTCTTGCCAGTGTCTCCTCTTAAATGACAATTTCAGAACAAACCATGTCACTCTGCAGCACATTTAGAAACACATAAACTTGAGTCTGAGCCATAGTTAAGTTTTTATCTTTCTCAAACCATGCTGGATTGGTTAAGGCTGGATGGGAGGTATTGTGGAGCTCATAACAAAGTCTTCTCTCTGTCTGCTTTAATACCATTTTGCTAAGCATTTTGAGATGAGATGATTATGTACTGTGTGGAAAAAAGTGGGTTGCCTCAGTACTTATTATGAGGAAAAATAAGTGATTGATTAGAAAACATAAAAACATTTCAGGGTTGTTTTCCTGGAAGATTTTGTTTTAAATACTAATTAAAAAAATAATTAAAAAAATATGAGACTCTGAACCTTTCAAGAGAGTGACAATTACTGACTCAGGTTCCAAACAATAGTCCTGAAATAACTGTAGCAAAAGTTTACTTTCATCTCCAGCTACAGTATGTTTATGACAAGATGCCAACATATGTAGTGGAACTTGCATTTTATCTGCCTCCTGAGGGCTGAAGAACTTGACAGTCCTAAGAGAATTATAAGGCCTTTATGATAACATAGTCAAAGGGGGGAGAAAGAAAACAAACAGAAAGGCTCAACTGTGTACAAAGGAGCAAAAGAGAACAAATAGCAGGAGATAACAGACAAAGTAGAGAGAAATTCATAGAACTGAAGCTGATGTCTGAAATTTAAGAAAATTCTATAGCATTTTGTGTTTTCTTGGGTTTTAGCCAAGATTCAGTTAAGGCCCTTAAATTAAATAGAAGTCTCTTGGCATTTGATCACTGTGAATTTTAACTCCATTGCTCTATATCTGCATGCTAGAAAATACAAAAATATCCATGTATAGATGCAATATTCATCTCTAAAATACTAAGTATAGAGTGAAGCAGATTCCAAACACCACATTGCTTTCTGATCTGATACATTTACTTGGCAGGAAGAAAACAGGAACAAAAAGATCTGCAGCAAATACTCTTGAAAACTCACACAGCTTCATTGTTTCTGCTTTGCTCCGTGGTCGTTTTGTTTCAGTGTATTAAATCACTGGATGAGATTTTCGTATGGTGTTTGAAAGGGAAGTGGATTGCGAGGAGTTCCTCAGAGTTCTTTCAGTCTATTTGCTCCACTATTCATTTGTGGTTTTTTTTTTTCCTTTTTTTTTCTTTCCCCCTACTCTTTAGTTTTGGCTCCTGACCTACTCCCTCCAATCTTTCTCATTTTTATAGAATATTGTTACTGGAGTGTGTGCAGTGTTGTTGGGAGCAACACGCCACAGTGGTTTTTCTTTATTTTTAAAGTGTGTTTGATTCCATCTAGCAGCTGCAGGCCCTGCTTTTTCACAAAAGAATCTGATTACTGAGTGTGATTAAAATGAATTTTTCTTTCTGTGGCAAACTGTGAATCTGACAAGCACATGTTTTTCTGAGTATCACTGTGATACTTAAGGTTGTAAAGACACAATCATCGCAAGACTTTTTATTTACTATTGTTCAATGAAAACAGTGCAGAGTGAAAGAAACTGATGAGGTCTTTGATAATCAATTCTTATCAGAAATGTCTTGGGCAGGATGTGGTTTTTCAATTATCAGCAGTTGTTCAGGAGTTGTACACAGAAGCTTTTCTTTTTATCATCCAGAAGTGCTGATTTTATCTTTTATTTTAGGAAAGATTAAATCCCATTTGCATGCTTGAAATTAAAACGATTCCTGCTTGGCCTGCTTTCTCGATAACTGGCATTATTTTCTCTTGCACGATTTTCCATGTAAGCACTGCCCTGTAACTGCTGAGCTAATCTTTAAAAGGAAAGACTCCAAGGTGGGAAAGCCAAGAAATTGACACGTAGAGGTCTGGGGAATCTGAGGGTGGCATATTTGGGTTTAAGCTGTCTCTGAGCATAGAACAAGAAGTAATAGGTAGGGTAGCCTAGCCATTCCCTAGGGGAATGATGCTGCTTTGGGGAGAAAATGGAAAAAAAGATCCTGGTGGTGGGGAGAGGGAAGACAGAATGAGGGAGTCAAAGACAGGTGCTGAGACTGTTAGTGGGAACACCAGCATCCAAGTATTAGCTCTAGCTCTGGGTTAGAGCCTGAGCAGCGAGTGCAAATGTTTGCCAAAGCCACAAATTCATGGTAATTGACAGTAGATTCCACAGAAATTTGTCTAAAGGCTTGGCATTTCAAGACACACATTCTGGCACTTCTCTGTTTCAGTATGTTGGAAGAAAACGTGAGGGAAGGGCGGAACAGGCTGGTAACAGCGCAACGCACGGCACGTGCAGCACGCGGATTCCAGCCGAGGAGTAACAATGCTATGGACCAAACAAGTGCCACAGTGACCCTGCAATACACACTCAGAACATCAACCAAAACACCCATCATGTCCATCAAAGTTTCTAGCAATAGGTGAAATAGCAGTGGGTGAAGTTTTCAAAAGCATCTGCCTGATCAAGGAAGAATTTTGACCACAGTGCCCAATTCTCCTGTTTCATGGCAATGCAAAAATTGCATTTGCATTATCTGTTCCTAAAGCACAGGTCAAAGGCAGACACCCATGTGAAAATCTTAGGGACACTGGAGAGATTTTTGAGCAGTGAATGCATGGAAGAGTGAGCTGAACACTTCCACCTTGTGTCCAGTAGATGGTGGCAGAAGCTAGGATACTGAAATACTTGGTAAAAAGATGGAAAAGGGATTAAATGACAGATTTTGTTTGTAATATGACTTCAAGTTCAGGTACTGGGATTCTTTCCACTTTGTCCTTCTTATTACAACTACTGTCTTTGTTTAATTTATTTTTGAAGTGGAGAGAAAGGTGCATTTTGTTGTCTTCATTCAAAACTCCATTATCATAGTCTTTGATATCATAATTTATGTTGGAGTTCTACTGAAGCAAAAGGTCCTTGATTTTACCACTCCTTGACCCTTCTGTTTGTTACTTAAAGTATTTAATGCAGAAATAACCATAATAAAAAAAGAGTAATACCACTGTTTGCTTGATTCATCCAGAGTTCTGCAATAGCAGGACAGGGCATGACAGAACCTGACAGTTCCACTGCGTTAGCACAGGCCGAAGAAACAACAGCAAAAGGCCTTTTCTGCAGCTATTTGCTTCACAGTGCTATACACTGTGGCTCATAGATCATTCCTGGTCCAATATCAAGAAACAGTGAGAGAAACAAAAGCAATTTACTGTTCTTCATTTCAGACCATTAACAACTGGGAAGCAACTGATACATTTGGTGAGGCTGGAGCAACAACAATGCTCCATCAACAACCTAGCCCAGAACCTCTCTGTTAGGTAAAGAGCGTGGATAATCCTTAAAGTTTTCCCCAATGTTAAGCCAAAATTGGCTTTTTGAATTAAATAACTGCTGCCAAGGTAGAGCAAGGTGAAATGAAAGCAGAGATCAACGAGTTTGCAGAACTTGCCACTGTTACTCAGAGTATCAATCAGAAAGCAACAGAATGATCCAATCACTGGAAGGTACCTTTGAGCTCTCTCCTATTACTTTGTGACCAAACTCATCCATTCTCCCTCTCACTTAATGAAGTAAAGCTTCAGTATAGAGAGAGAGCATTGCAGCAAAAAGATAATGAGAACAAGCAATAAAAAGCTTGGCCCTTTCAGCAAGGCAAGGCCCTGTGCAACTACAAAAGAAGTGCTTATCCTGACTGTATTTGTAGCAAGATTTCTCAGTACTCTGTATCTCCAATGCTTCAAGCAGCTCCAGTTGCTCTTCACACAGAATGATCTACAAAAATTGATTACAAGAAAGAAGTTTCACAGAGTCAGACTTACAGCACAACATTCACTTCCACAGGAAAGGTGATGACTGCAGGATTATTTCAATTCTAATTCAGAAGTCTTTACTCAGGGGTGTCTACAGACAGAAGATACACACACACTCACAAGCATAAGTGAGCATCGCTACAGTTCACAAATTGATCTCACTGGAGTATTTATACTCATTTTTAGGATGTAAAATCAGAACACAAATCATCACTGGGCTTGTTCTCAGGTGGCTCATGCTATGAAACTGATGCACATACACATGGGTTCAAGTTTGCCCTTGTGAAGTAGTCCCAGTTTCACTGTCTAAACAAATGCTTGTGCAGTTAGAGAATCTGACTGGAATGTGTGGGTCTTGGTTATGAAACTGAGCTGCCAGTCATCTGGATCTACCAGGCAGCAAGCACATATCTACAATGTGTTTGAATCGGGAAGAAGAGTTAACAGACACGAGGAAATGGCATGGCCTAATTCTAGCCAGCAACTAAGCACCATGCAGCCCCTCAACGCCTTCTGGGATGGGGAGGAGAATAGGAAAAAAAAAAAGTAAAACTTGTAGGTTGAGATAAGAACAGATAAGTGGAGATAAGAGATAATAGATAAGTGTGATAATGAAATGAAAATAAAATATAACAATAAACTTCCTATAACTTAACATAGTAATAGTCATGAAAAGGAAGATAACCAAAAGTGGGCAAAATAAAGCCCAGGAAG
Organism: Dryobates pubescens; assembly: GCF_014839835.1. Classification (NCBI taxonomy): domain Eukaryota; kingdom Metazoa; phylum Chordata; class Aves; order Piciformes; family Picidae; genus Dryobates; species Dryobates pubescens. Next base: position 1,754,016 of record NC_071629.1, on the reverse strand, counting down.
GACAAGGGCCCAATGCTCACTGCCTGTTGAATGATGCCTGAACAGAGGTCTGCCCCTCCCAGCCAACAGATGCTGGAACTCTTTTTCCATAGTTTTAAAGGAAATTTGTATGATGTATTTAAACTGTAGATGATATCTGTTTACACTGTGTATGTCACTATTTAAACTACCTACAGAAATATGTATTTAAACTACCTACTGTGTTTGGTTTTGAGGCCCTCGCTAGAAGAAAGAGCAGGTCCAGAGCAGGGCAATGAAGCTGGCAAAGTATCTGGAAGGCAGGTTCTTCTGAGGAGCAGCTGAGGGATTGTAGAACGAAGACACTGAACTAATTTAAATTGCTCAGCTAGCAATGACTAAAGAGTGGAATAGCAACAGTGGGAGTGTTTCAGTCTTTTCAAGCTCGGACACATTTGTAACACACAATTCAGGTATTCAATGACACGTTAGACAAAAAGCGTAGGTCAGACTTCCCACCGTGTGCAATTCTTCCTCAGATATCTGTGAGGGAAAACACTCCACTGAGTTATTTAAAGTTAGGCCTAACAAAATTCTAGCAAGTTTCTGATGAAATACTTGAGTGCTGGCAGGGAACTAGATGAGGTTATTATCAGTAATCATCTTTCTCCATCCCTGAAGTTTGACTAAAGCCTTTTTTGACTCTAATAAAAATTGCAGATGTTCACTGAAGGAAATGAGATTTCTTCCAAGTAAGGTAGCAAATAATGGCATAATTAAATGATATCATCTCTGTTTATTTTTAAATTCTTTTAAAACCAGAGATGGAGGATGTTGCTTTAGGGCCATTCTTCCAAGAGTTCAACACTGAGAGTTTTGTTCCTGTATTAGGTTTGCATAGAAAGATTTACTTACTTTACTTTCTTTCCAGCTTCCTTCCTCAGCTCTCACTTGGATAGTTAGATGGTAAATGCACTTCAGCACTTAGGTGTTTCTAAACAGTTTTGACAACAGCAGTGTTTTGATGCTTAATACAAAGAAATACTGCAGTTGCCATGGGACAGACACTACCTTTCTAAGAATGAAAAAGAAACTTGTCTGTGCCAGACTGGCTTCCTGCATCTTCCACATGAGAGGTCAAAAGATATCATCCCACAGCATCTCCTGAAACAGGGATGGGAAAGTTGGCAGGAGAAAAGGTGAGGAGGGAACAGGATGCTGAGAAGAGCTACATTTGACACACTGCATGAACTACAGCCCACGCTGGATGCTGGTGGTGAACACACAAAGCCCAAAAAAGCAAGAGGAGCAGAAGCTAAGAGGGCAGAAAGCCCAAATCTGCCTTTGTTTCTCAGGCAAAGCTATGCTAGAGATGCTAATTTAAAGGCAGGACATAACTACAAATCACATACACCTTTTCAAAATACAAGTCCTTGTAACAGACAGAGTAGTGGAATCATTTCTCCAACAGCAGCATCTGCTGTACGTCAGAAGTGCTTAGAAAGTATCTTTCAATGGGAATGTGTGTGTCTGTGTGTTAACTCACACACACAAATGCAAGCCCATATTTCGTTTGCTACTTTGTCCCTGGGCAAAAACAGCTGGCTGGGTTGCTCTTCCCCCCCCTTTTTTTCTTCTTCTCCTCCTTCTTTATCTGGGATGGTTGTGCATTGCAGAAATATGTACCCCAAATGAAAGTGTGAATATTTGCCAGCCGTAACTACTTCCTAGGTAAGTCTCAAACCACTGAAGTTATCAAAAAGATTTCAAAAATGAAGCACTTGTCAGACTCTTCTTCGGTTTTAAAGCTCTGTAGCACCCAGGCTTATTTCCTCTCATCCTGAAAGCAGGAGCTTTTGCCTCGTTACATTTTGAGCAGCTAAGCCTTGCTGTTTTACTCTTAGAGCAACTAGATTCCCATCTTCAGTAAATGGCCAATCTCATACTTCTCTTTTGACACCTAATATTTCTCCAAGTTGAAAAAAAAATCATCTTTGTCTTTTCTGAGGCTGCAGCTCTTAAACTTTGCCATCCCCATTTAATTTTGCAGGGAATGCTCTTTTCCCCTGCCCCAGTCAATGATGCTCTTTTCCCAGGTCAGTCTGTGCTCTGCAGCATCTCTATGAGTGCCAATAAAAGTGCACCATCTGTCAACTTTACTTCAATGCTGAGAGTTTGCTATCCCTTAATGTTTTGACACAAGGGCTACAGTAAAGTAAAAGGTGGCTACAGTGATCCTCTCCTCCTGAGTAACTGCTACAATTTTCTTTCTCTCTTCCCCCCCCCCCCCCCCCCCCTCCACCTTTGTTAGTCACAGGACAATCACAGCAATAACCACTTTTCCTCATTAATTGAAGCAGCATGACAGAGTTTCTGGACAGGGAATGCACAATTCATTTTAAATGGCAATATTTCCATTTGACTACTTTGGAGTGAAAAGATGTTTCTAATCTTTTGAAGCTACCTACTGGAGAGGATTACAAATACTGCTAATGCTGGGGAATAGAGAAACAGGAGGTGATAACTATTGGAATTGAGGGAGCATGAGGCTAGAGCTCCTCAGTTATCCACTGAACAACTGGCTTTTCTACTGTACTTAAAATACATACAATAATATAGTGGATGTAGAGAGAGTGTTGCGTTAAAGGCAACGTGTAAACCTGGAACCACTAAAGCAAGAGAGAAGAACTCCCAGCAAGACAAAAGCCAGCTGTAAGTGGTTATTCTAAACAGAATAGATAGTCTACCATCCCTTCTCTTAAGCAGAATAAAAGCCAAGCACTAGAACACTATTTGAATTTTCAGTTCAGTTTCCAGTTTAAATTTGACTAAGCTTTATGTTCATTACATGTTTATGTAGGGCAGAATTATACATTTTACTGAATTCTAAATACCAAAGGCAGCAAAGGAAGTAAAAATTATCTTCAGTTAAGACTCAGGAGGTAACTGATGTGTGCTATCAGGAAGGAGGAGGTGGCACAAACTTTAGTGGAACAGACTGTGAGGGTGTGACTAATCCTTGGGACTAAACAGACAATCCTTGAGACAGAAGGGAGTTCATTACCATCTGAGAATCAAGCCACTGCATTTTGGGTAGAAAAACTCATCATACAATCTGCTTAGGCTAAATGCCTCCATGATCCTAGCCATAGATGGCCTTTGACTACATCTGCAGTCTGGATCCTCACCAAAGCTCCCTCCATCTGTTTCTGCTTGTATAACAATAGTCTTGATCAGCATGAAAATGTAGTTTGGTATAAAAGCTACCAAAAAAACAACCAGCCAAAGAAACGAAACCAAAACCCAACCGCATGAAGCCAAACCCAAACAACCGAGAAAGAAAACAAGCAAGCAAAGCAAGAAAGAAACACACAAAAGCCCCTGCTACTGAGTGGAGTTTTGGGGTTGGTTTGGATTTTTTGGAATGATGATACTTTGTTTCTGAGGCTCTTTTTTTTTTTTTTCCTGTAGCAGCATGCTCCTACTAAACTTAGACAGAACCAGCATGAGTTTAGGTGTGGGCCTTGAATGCTGGAGCCATTGCCCAGAGTACTTGTGCTGCTGTAGGGTGGTAACCAGAACCAGTAACCAGAGTAAAAGTAGAGGTCCAGAGTCACTGCCATGATGCATACATACAGTCACATGAAACTCCATGACAAAACATGGGCAGCACAACCAAATCAAACCAGGATATCCTCCTGAGCAGCAGGGAGCTAGGGCAGGCAGCCAGCACATTGTCCCTCTGTGCTACAACTCAGACTGCCTCACTCGTCCTCGAGTTTATTCTGTCAGTTGGTAAGAACACAGCTGTGCTACTGCAACCTGCAGCTGCAGGACAGAAACAAGCACCTGCATGCAATGCTCCCAAAACTGTGCTAGTGCGAGCTGCAGTTGCAGGATAGAAACAAGCATCTGCATGCAATGCTGTCAGATTTTACACTCAACAGCAAGTGCCCTAATTGTAGGAATCTTGGACAGTGCTGGCAGTAGATTTCACAAAATGATTATGAAATGCTAGAGACCTATCAAAATTAACGTAGGTTGGGTGTGAATTGTTACTCAATAGCTGTCTGACTCCAAATCTCATCTAGCTCTTGTAGAGCAGACATCCTATTGATACAGAAGAGGGATGGAACAACGATTACATCAGGCCAGCAGCCAGCATGCTGGAGCCCGGTAAAAGAAAGCAAAGGGCTAGCAACAGAATTGTGAAAACACCAAAAACCCTGAATGCTGTAATAATTGAAGTTTCCTGTTCCAAATTCAGCCTTTTGGTTCCATCAGTTTCTCTCATGTGACCCACTTATTATAAAAGGAAAAAAAGCCTTTAAATCGTGCTGCATATTGACCTGCTCTGAACAGGAAGCCGAAATGTAACGACATGAAAGTTCTTCACAGCAACGTACTTTGGTGATAGCTTCTTGCATCAGAGAAAAGCAGGATGTCTCATGGACATCTACATGAGCTGGCTCACAAAGCCACAGTTTGCAAAGAGACTGTGTGCAAATTTCTGTATATTGCAGGCAAAGCTCTGGAAGGAAAGGTTTGGAGTTTTATGTACTCCCCCAGAGTAAATCACATTAAAAATGGAAAACTAATTCTATTAAGAGAATTCCCCCAAAGAAGTCTTTAGTGCTTATAAATCAATAAAACAAAGGCCAGAGAAACTAACCACGGTCTGATCTGCATTACAATTTCCCTTTCTCATTTAAGTCTCCTCACCACTGAGGTTGTTCAGCCTAGAGATGACCCCCAGGGGGACCTTAGAGCTGCCTTCCAGTACTTGAAGAAATGCTACAGGAAGGCTGCAGAGGGACTGTTTGTGAGGGTGTCTGGCAATAGGATAAGGGGGAATGGTTTGAAGTTGAGAGAGAGTAGGTTGAGACTGGAGCTTAGGAACAAGTTCTTCAGTACAAGGGTGGTGAGACTGGCATAGGCTGCCCAGGGAAGTTGTGGACGTCTCCTCCCTCGAGCAGCTGAGTCTAGTTGAGAGGTGTCCCTGCCCATGGTGGGGGAGGTTGGAGTAGATGATCTCCAAGGTCCCCTCCAACCTGAGCCATTCTATAATGCAACTAAACAGTCAGTATTGCTGGCATGTAGGTATTTTGCATTAGCATACTTTAGGAGTTGGGATTTTTAACGTTTGAACTTTAACATAATTGAAATGCTGTATCTTACAGTACTTTGCTTGGTACCACAGTAGACATCTTCAAGAAGGAAGCACTTTCAGCTGCTGTCAGTCACCAGTAGCAGTTAATTTGTTTGGTTTTTTTTTACAGTACCTTTCTCATTAGAAGCTTTTTCCAGCCCCCATTCAGGTCATAAAGCCTAGCTATAGTGCTCCTCAGAAGGTACCATCCTGTACTTTATATTACAGGTATTGTAAAAAATAATCTTATGTAAATCTAATTGATTCTAGTTGATTATAAACCCCCCACAAAAATAAGTTATTGCAAACCAATCCACTGCAACTGAAAATGACTGCAAAGGCGATTTTCCGCACACTACACATTCTACCACTAGCTCTTACAGGCTAAAAGAAAATAACTTTGCTTTTCCATTAAAATATAATTGAAAAGGTAGCGCATTCCTTCCCAGTTAATTTGCACAGAGCAACTAATGGAAGTATTGCAGTGAGACTGGGCTTCGGTTGGAGGTAATATCAGAAAGGCAATGTCATCACAGCATGGGTCTAATTACTCCATTTTTACACTAATTCTGAGGGCTCTTTAGTAAAGACCCAACTTGATGCTTTAACATACTTTGGTTAATAGATGACTCGCAGAGAGCAATTGTTTTTAACCATTGTAACAAAGATTCCCTCCAGATGTGCATCCACCCAGGCATTTTGAAATGCTTCTCAGACACAACTCTCCCTTTTCTAAGGGACCTGCATACAGGGCAGCTGCAGCAGAATCTGCAGGAGGTTTCCAGAAGAGGCTGGAGAGGAGAAGGCTTCAAGGAGACCTTATTGTGGCCTTCCAGCATCTGAAGGGGGCCCACAAGAAAGATGTGGAGGGACTGTTTAGGCTGTCAGGTAGTGATAGGACTGGGAGAAATAGAACAAAACTAGAAGTGGGTAGATTCAGATTGGATGTTAGGAAGAAGTTCTTCCCCATGAGGGTGGTGAGATACTGGCACAGATTGCCAAGGGACGTGGTGGCATCCCTGGAAGTTTTTAAAGTCGGGCTGGATGGGGCTCTGAGCAACCTGATCTAGTGTGAGGTGTCCCTGCCCATGGCAGAGGGGCTGGAACTAAATGACCCTTGAGGTCCCTTCCAACCCTGACAACTCTATGATTGTCTAAATACCAAGGTTTACATGATACTGTGAAAGTTTAGGCACAAATGATTCCTGAAATTCCTCTCAGCCTTATGTTTCTATGGTTATGCAACCTGAGCATTTCCACTTTTGTTTTGAGAAAAGTACCTCTCATAAACAGGGTTTAATCCAACAGGTCAGCAATAGTTAGATGCTACAGAAGGTTCCCTCTGATTGCACTGAAAGTGTGACTTGTAGAAGGTGGCTACTCTAAAATACATTAAAAAAGAATTACATAAGGAAATGCCATTTCAGTTTGCAAAGCTGTGTGAAAGTGAAACTGCTATAAAGTAATGGAAGTTGCAGCTCTTTGGAAGGGCTCTCATGGGGATTACTGCTTGCCCTTACTCTGTGAAGAACTTTAATGTGCTTTAGCTTATATGGTGACTTCATGCCTTGAGTTGAAATCCCTTGGTTATACCACAGCTCTCTCACTTAGACATAACACCACAGGTGAAAGAATCATAGACTGGTTTGGGTTGGAAGATATCTCCAAAGGGCATTTAGTTCAACGCCCCTGCAGTCAGCAGGGACATCCTCTATACCAGAGCAGGTTGCTCAGAGCCTTGTGGAGCTGGAGGAGAAGATACTTTCTATTTCCTTGTCGGTATGTATCTTGCTCCCATGCACAGATTTGTGACAATCAAAGCAACAAACACTGAAATCAAGCTCTATTCTTTAACTCAAGACTTGTTTTGTACTGTTGTATAACTGCTGTAGCATTGGTGCTGTTGGCATCATGACAAGCGCTGTAAGTTCTCTGGGATCTACCTACAGTCCACTGAGCTAAAATGAGAGTTCAATGAATTGAGATGATTGTGTATTCAAGGAGCAGATAGCCTACTCAGTCAACTTTACTTCTAATACAGATTAGCTCCAATGTGATCACAAATTGCTGGAGCTGCAATGAACAATAGACCAAACCTTAAACTTTACATTGAAGAACTTGCCTGTGAGAGGCAGTTGGCCTGTGAGCACCTTCTTGGGAGTCAGCTTGCCTCTCACACTGGATGTGTCAGAGGCTGATGCTAATTTTAGTCAATTTTAATAAATAACTGTTTTAGCCACACATGCAAGCTAGCAAGAGATGTAATCATGGTGATGTCAGTCACAAGAAGGGCCTACAGCCAGCCTATCCCATGCTCAGTAGGCAATCCAGAAGATAATTTCTGATTTACTAAAGTCTGAAACAAGTTCTCTTTAGGAAACACTACAAAGAAATCATTATAGTGCTTTCTGGGCTGCTATGGTTTCTCTCTGAATACAAAGTGATTCTCTGTAAAGACAGTAAAAACTGCAGACCATTTAAAGTTCTTGAACTTTTAAAGTGCCTCTGGTAATTGCATAACAAGCTGCAAAATCTTAAAGAATGCACAAATTCAACCCAAACCAGAGAGAGCAATCTCTGGGAATCCAGGACATTATTCTTTAGTTCCAATAATAACTTTTCTTCCAATTCTTCCAGCACTAAAACACACAGCAGCAATCCTTTTCCAGATTATTCCCTTTCCTATCCTTTTCTCTTTGTTGGGAACCAGCACAGGGACCACGCACTATAATCCTTTTAACAACCCTTTTTGGGAGATTCAGCAAAGAGAGGCAGCTGTAGATTTGCTGGAGGAAACAAAACAGCTCGTCCTCAGCTGTAATTTTAAGCTGTATTCCAAAGCTGTGGAAGTCCTAAATGAGGTGAATAGGAAAGTCAGGAATCTCAGACAGCAAGGCAGTGGTTCAGAGAGGATCAAGTTTTGAATGTCTCTCAGAAGTTATGAGCTTAGGAGAAAAAATAATCTTTCCAAAGTAGACATAAAAGCCTGTTCTGAGCCACAGTTTTGCTAGGGGAAGTAAGAACCATTCGTGCTGCATGTGGAAGTTTCTTGTCCCTATAGCTATCTGATGTAATGCCTTTGAAAGAGCACTCAAACACTCTAAACAGCCACCTTTGGGTTTTTTTTTTTGGTTACCCAGAATGTATTTTCCCTGCTGTTTAGTCAGGGAATCTTCCAATTACCAAGCAATTTACTTTGTGACTGAACCATGCTTTTCTCCACATTTTATAACATTTGCATTTAAATGCTCAAGGGCTTCTGTCTAGGAGTAGAATCCATTGCTAAAAGATCTTCTGACCTTTTAAAATGACTGCAGAATTACTGGCTCGTGCTTCTTTCTCTTCCTTTCCTATAATAGATTACTAATTCCTGGTACCTTTGGCTGTCAATTATGTGATGGAATTAGAAAGAGAAAACCCTAAGTGTGAAGTGAAAGTTGATTCAGCTATAGCACTCCCCAAATAGCCACAGCTACTTGGAGTCTATTCACGCAGCAGAATACATTAGGCTGCGCTCCGTGTGTGCTGCAGTGAACTACAATGCTTGCTGATTATGGTATAATAGACACCAGCCTTTCCCACACTCCACAGTCTCCAGTTAACATTTGAGTTTTCTATCACATAAAATAGAACATGAGTACATTATGCATGTATAAAAGCATCTGGAATAATAGGAGTTGTTACAATTGTATAGCCCTCAGCACATAAAAAGCATTCTCTACCAAGAGATGTGCTGCGAAGAAAGACTTCTGTAACAAAGTCCATTTCCTCCTCTTCCCTCAACTGTTTTAATTATTGTACAAACAGGAATTAATTGCAGGAAATGCACTTGCATGCTGTCTATTTCACCAAATGTTTTCGCTGTCAAGATCAGCAAGCAAAGGCTGAAGCTGAGCAGGATGATTAACAAATATGGGTAAGTCAGAGGATGTGTTAAAAATGACTTCTTACATCTTTGGATTTGGATCAGCTGTAGATCTCTCAAATCTAAAAGCTGAAAAAAGAAAAGGTGATATTCTTAGGAAATAATGTTTTGTATGAGTCACATCTTAAAGCCTTAGCACAGCCTGCTTTGATGACATCATTCTTAAAGAAAGGCCTTTTTCCATGGATATGATAAAGAGTAGGATTGTTAGTGAGCAAAATGTCTTCGAATCCTTCAAGAACTGGAGCATCAAAAGTCATAAATAACAAAACTGTGGGTAGATATTGTGTGATCTTATCAAAGGAGGAGGAAATTCCAGGTCCTTGTGTCTAACAGTTTGCAGATTAAACCTCCTGCCAAAGAACAACAGCCTGTGCAGATCTGCCAGTACAAGGGTAGAAGCAGTGGCACGTACTGAAGTGCCAGCTCAAATAAAAACACAGATTCACTTTTTTCCCCATTCAGTAAACAAAGAACATTTATAAAGGGCAGCATTAACACAGACACAGAAGAATGTCCTCCCTTAACGGTGCTGTCAGAATAAGGAGAAGAAACTGATTAAAATCTGAACGCCAGGAAGCCAGACATTCCCAGGACATACAACAATTTGTAACAACTAGAAGAAAAGAATATTGGAGGAGAAAATAAGTCAGACCTGTCAGATAAAGTCAGTGAGTTCATGATTCAGCAGTGGTTCGCTGTTAGCCCAAAGGTCAAATATGCAAGAAACTATATTGGAACACACTATATTCCAGCAAAACGCTAAGCACACGTTCACAAAAGCACTGAACTCCAAAGCCATAAATTAGGACAAGATACCACAGCCTCCTTATGTTTTGCTGCCTGAGCACACTGTGACCAAAGGCAGCAGCCCTTTCCCTTTGATTTTTTTCCTTCTTTCTTTAACCAAAGTGACTATCAAAACCAGCCTGTAGCTCTCAGAGGCCTCTGGCATCCAAACACCAATTCTCATTGCGCCTTCATTTTCTGTGAGAGAATTGCCATTTGAAGGATTGATCCTGCTCCCCATCACCAAGAACATAAAATTACTTCAAAATTTCCTCTCAAGATTTGGAAATTATTTCTGAATTATGAGGGGTTTGGTGTTCTGCACTCAATTGGCAATCTGCAGAAGCAGTCACCTTGATGAGAATCTAATAGTCGACACTACTCTATATGAGGTTCTTGTAATCATGCCACTGAAAAAGAAAAGGCAAGCAAGATCCTGGCATTTGGGCTCCCCAGTTCAGGAGAGACAGGGATCTGCTGGAGAGAGTCCAATGGAGGCTACAAGGATGACTGCGAAACTTGAACATCTCTGCTATGAAGAAAGGCTGAGAGCCCTGGGGCTGTTGTGTCAGGAGAAGAGAAGGCTGAGAGGGGATCTGATCAATGTCTGTAAATATCTGAGGGGTGGTGTCCAAGGTGAAGGTGCCAGGCTCTTTTTGGTGGTGCCCAGGGATGGGACAAGGAACAACAGGTCTAAGCTGGAACACAGGAGGTGCCACCTCAACACGAGGAGACACTTCTGTATGGTGAGAGTGACAGAACCCTGGCACAGGCTGCCCAGAGAGGTTGTGGAGTCTCCTTCTCTGGAGACTTTCACAACCCACCTGGATGTGTTCCTGTGTTACCTGCCCTAGGTGACCCTGCTTTGGCAGGGGGATTGGACTTGATGATCTCTGGAGGTTGCTTCCAACTCCTGGCATTCTGTGATTATACTTTGTCATTCTGATGTAGACTCAGCTTCCCTGTTAGTATGTGGAAAGGTCACAGTGAATTTCCAGCTAGCTGGTGAGGGTCTTACCACTGCTACAAGCAGAGGTGAGCGTCTGGTCCTGTCTCAAATCCATATATGTATCTGATATTACAGATATTGTCAAGTGTAAAAATGAAATGAGACACACACCAAACTGCAGCAGTATCTGGTGACTCTGGACACAGGAGATTCTAAGTAATAAAAACAATTGCTCAAGCATCTACTTCTTGAAGAGCTGCACTGAGTTCTTGTTTGTTGAAAAATATGAGTAGCTTCAAAGAGAAATTTGTTTAGCTAACAGCAGAAGTTGCTGAAATGTCCAACTATGCAAAGCAGGTGGTGAAATCCACATATGGCACATATTGAAATAGCATCTAACATAGAATGGCTTGTCTTCCCATATTTGTTAAGTAAACCCAAAAATCTCTCCTGCCCACAGCACAGTGCACCTCACACTTGTCTGTTATTGTACAGATACAAGCTGAAATGGAGCTAAATCACATTGATTTGACACTGGTTTAATTAAAACATGATTAAACCAATTTCACTCTAAAATGAGCAGTGCTATGTGTATATTGGGCATTACAAGAGATCCTTGTTTGTTTAATAAAACTGCCAATACTAAAAAAGTTCAAGGCCTACTTACATTTTATTCCAGTTTACTGGTGGAGTACCACTAAATTAGGCCCCCATAAAGAGATGAGGGCTAAAGAATTTCAGCAAAGTACCGGATCCGTTCAGGGCTGAATCACAAACCCTATGTTTTCTTCTTTCCTCTTTTGCAGGTAAGTTGTTGGACTGTATTGTCACTGGGCTCAGCTAAACAGATTGTGTCTTCTAAATTTCACACGAGGAAAGGAGGAGTGGTTGTCTCCCTGGAGCTGTCACAGGGAGGGCACCAAGAAGATTCCTTTCCTTATGTCTGGCCAAAGATAAATTATCAGCAGCTCTTGCCGTGCTGTGACACATTTTTGACTGTATCGTCATGAATAGCAACACTGTAATTACACACGAGAACTCACTGAAGTAAACAGCTGATTCTGAAGTGTCAGACGACAGGCAGCACCATGCAGACTCTGGCTCTCTATTTTAATAGCCATCAGTTCAGCTAACAATAGAGCTGATTGACAGGAAGCTCTGTGCTATTGAAAGCCAAACATAACAAACCCCAGGTTTTGTATAAGCAATGAGAAACGTAAGGATCATCTACACTCTCCCCTCAAGTTGTCTTCCTGCAGGAAAAAATAGTAACACAGCTGAAGGCTGAAGCAGGCTTATTGCACCATCTGTAATTAGCCTCCGAGTGTGACCTGTTGCACAAAAGAGAGGAACCGTTGGTCAGTGTCTATACTACAGTTTTGGTGAGCTAAATTCCTGGGTCCAGGAGAAACTGCAAAGGAATCTCCACATACAGAACTTCTTACCTGGTTCATAATGGCTAATAATTACTATTAGTTTGGTTTCTGGAGTTAAGAAGGTAGCTGCAATCATCACCTGGGATGTGCAACTGTGAGAATAGTGGCAGACACAGGCACTAATTGTTACTGCTGCTGTAACTGCTATTCTTCAAAACCCCTGTGTTGTTTGTTGTGATTCTGGTACACAAAGGCTACAAAGCAGCAAACAGACAAACTGCTATGGAAACAAATTAAGCCACCAACTCCTGCTCAGACTGAGTTCCGAAGAGAGTTTTTCCCTATTCACTATGCATGCCGAGACGTAAACCAAACAAAATCCACCACAGCAGTGCGAAAATCAGCTATAGAAAAACAATTGTAATAACCTGTAGCTATTGTCTTCTCCTCTTGACCTTAAAGGTTCACTGCCATTTCTCCATGCAGCAAGAATAACCTGAGACATTCCATCTTTCTATGACATGATGAACGAGCTTCGATTAAAAGTGGCTAAAAGAAGAAAAGCTGCTAATGTGTTTTATACAGTCACTGATCAGTTCCTGACATGTAATATTTCATTTGCTTTAGGACATTAAGAAATGTTGTGTACCTAAAAACAACAGCTTGTATGATAGTACATCTATCATTACATGCATCATAAAAACAAGAAGGACATAAATTTGTTTCTGCCTGTTAAAGTCTAATTACCTGTAAAATCATTACTTGGCACTTTAACAAATTGACACAATCAACTTAATGATCCTTAACATATTAAAATCTGCAATGTGTTTCTGCTTGCTGCCTGCCCAAACCACAGTAAATGTTTGCTGGTTCAGGTGACATCATAGTGAGGGTCAGATCTTAGATTTTTCTGCTAGGTGCAAGCAATTGCAATATTGCCACTTGCTGTAGCACTTCTCTCGCCTCGTCGGTCCTGCAGCCTAGGATGATGCTGCAGAGAAAATGTGGCAGCATTCTCTCTTTGTGGCTATACTAAAAGCTGCTGTTCTATGTAGTGCTCTTAATAGCTGGGATGACAGGTAGCAACCATGTTCAGAATATGGCCTTCAGCCAGTGCTACATCTAACAGTACCATCCATGATAGACAACTGCACGGGTTTTAATACCTCTGTAAAGATACCCCTGTTGTAAAACTCTTGTGATGAGCTGCAAGACTATTCCTTCTGATCACCTACTTTTAGCTCTCTACAATGATTTATTTTCTTCAGAGTACCTTCTAGCAGTCCAAGAAACATGACTAGACATAAAGTTCGTTTTTGCTACTGAAAAACACAATAATTCTCCTCTGTGAGAGTTATAAAAGGCAGAAAACCAGACAAAGTTAGGACAAATATCTAAGCTGAAAATCTTGTGAGTTGGCAGACTTTACTGTACTTAGCAGATAATAACTGCTGTTGATGTTAACCCTTAAAAGCTCTGTGTTCAATGCTGGGATGTATTCCGGCATGGAAGACTACTTAGAAGTTATGAAGTGAGGCCAAACCAACCTTTCTACCTCAAAACCATGTAGAGAGAAACTCATCAGGTTGTCAAAGGCGTGTAACTTTGCAGGTGCTTTGCTGCCATCTCATCTGAATTCCCAAAACTGTGCAAAGCCCTTCAGTAAATTCTGCCTGGTGCTGCCTGGGAACAGAATCCAAAGCCAAGAGTAGGAAACAGATGGTTTCTGTGAAAGAGATCAGTATACATTTGTGAGATGTGGCTTCCTTGAAAAGCAAGGCCTTGGTAAATAAAGCCCCCATCAGAAACAAGTATTAAGAACAACAATTCAATGTCGGCGTTAATTACAATTAAGCTGCAACGAGTCTGCCCCTCGCTGACATGATGATGTTACAGCTGACCACAGATGGTCACATCCTTGCCTAAATACATTTACAGGATAATATGGTCCAGTGTGTGAAATTACAGAGATCAAATATCAATAAAAGATAAAGAAAAATTAGAATATGTTTGACTTAGCCTGTAACACAACAGATGTTTACTCTGCAGACAGAATAAACATCAGGAAGAGATCATGTGCAAACTGGCACATACTAAGCAGTCATTCTCTCATAGTTTTCTATTAACTCTCTTTGAATAGGGAGAATTATCCTGTAACAAGAAATATGAGCTAAGAAATGGAGGCTCATCACACACGTGTGCTCTCACCCAATGATTTCACCTACTGAGACTGCACTGAAATATCCAAGTATTCCAAGATACCAGTCTGCCCTGGTGCACTACTACAGTTTGACAGAGGAGAAGGAATGATGTTGTGAATATGAGTGCAGGAACTTTGGTTACAGTTCTAGAGCTAGTAAAAAAGCTTCACTGAGATGACAGACTAGTAGCAAAGCCACAGCAGAGAGACTGGCATTCTGTTTGTCCACTTGTCACACTCCTTTCCGAGGGGCAGTTGGTTGCAATTTTAAAAACAAGTTTCTGCTCCCAGCTCTAGCTTCAATGAGATACTGCAGAGTCACATTTGTGGAGAGGGAAGATGCCTTCTGAATTAGGATAGTACAGTAATTGCTGATAAACAAACATGCCTGTAGGAAAAAGTCTTTGCCCATATTAAAAGACAGACACAGAGAGCCAGGGTTTCACTCCAGGGAGAGGCTCTGTGGTAGGAAGTCATTGCCAGCATAAGGATTATACAATTTAGCTATCCTCACTTCGCTGCCTTTCAAGAGTTCTAAAGCTACCTTCCTAATAATATTTTTGTTCCATTCACATGCATTTCAACATTTTGATTTTTAGGTTATTTTAATGGTCCTTATGGTTGCATTTAGAAAGTACAACAAATGAGAAAAGTTCAAATTTTTCTTTGTCTCCTTGTAGTGCTTCCTTCTTTTCTTTCCCACAGAAGAACAAACTTTCCATTTTCATGATCGTGCTGAGTCTTATTTCTAACATGTTTCTATCAAAAGATATAAATAAACCCAAAATCAATGGAAGATGTCGAATATCAAGTAGGAACTTAATGAAGGCACCAGAGAAACCCTTTTCCGTGATCTCTGGAGGTCCCTTCCAAGCACTAACATTCTGTGCTTTCAAAAAGTAAAAGCTGACAAACAGCATGTGAACCTCTAATGTTTGTGAGATTTTTGTTTGGTCAGATACTAGTGAAAAGGAGACAAAAAAAAAGTGTAATGTATTAGCCTGAATAACTCAGGGGTTTGGAGTACTTTTGAAGCTCTCACACTGCAATAGTAATCCTCAGATCAGAAAAAAAGAAAAAGTGAAGTATTTTGAAAGCCAGAGTTTAAACTCATAATTCTGCTATTTAGTCAATCCTTACATTGACATATTACCAACTTATCTTCTAATTAAAACAAGACAGTATCTGATCAACAATTAATCACAGGCAGAAATATCAATATAAGAGGGTCATTATGTGATTGGATTTGTAACCTCCATAATTTTTCATTTCTTCTTTATCTTCTCTACAGGAAAAGTCATTTAATAGATTAACTAAAACGTTAAAACATTTTTACCCTCTCCATGTTAATTATGTTCTTCCTACATCTGCAATACTGGAAAGCTCTCTGGTAAACTCTACAGCTAAGAAAATCACCTATTTACCAAGGTCATCCTTAGAAGAACAGCCCAGATCAAAACCTTGGATGCTTGCATGCTTCCTGTGCCATAGACTTCTCAAAAGAAACTGAACTGGAAGATGCAAGTCTACTTCTAACCACAGCATTGAGGCTGGACTAGAGACAGACTGAAGTCCCCTCAAATATGTATGAGGGGATTCACACTACTTTTCATTCTCTATTCCTGACAGGAAAGTTCCATCTGCTAATATTTTAGTTAAAGATACCTTAGAATCCCTTCTGTGAAGTTCAACAATAACTTCAGGTAGCTTTGTTCCCCACTCTATTTCTACTAAAAGCTTGTGCTGTCGGTCAGCCAAATCACATTTCTCAACAGCCACCTTACAACCAATTGCTCTTAACCTGCCACTGATACTTCTGAAATCTCTTTCCTCCATTTCCACTAATTACCTTCTGTGGAAGCTGCATTGCCATGGATGTTTGTCTCAGACTGCTTCTCTGCTCCCTTTTCTTTGGACGACCCTGTGGTCTGCTCCTGGAAATGGATGTGGTGGTTCAGAAACCACTTGTGTGCCTGCTGCTGTACAAGCTCAAGGCAGTCACAGCCACATTCCAACAGAACTGAGCCTGCACAAAGGTGAAGCAGCAGTCACTTGCAATACTGGGGGTGCTCAGCACCTTGCCACCACCACAGTGCCACACAGAGGCACCCCAAGAAGGACTTAGCCACATGAGGTGCTGAAGTGCCTGCACCATCACGTGAGCACTGTGCAATCTGGACCTCTGGGTGGGGAACAAAGAGGGTCTGCGTCTACCACCAAGGAGACACAGGTGGGACATGGAGAGAGGATGCTGTGTTCTTCTACCTCTGGTCTTAGCTCACTTCTCTCCTCACTCTTTTCTCTCTCTGTCTGGCACACAACAGGTAATCACTTTGCCTGCCTTCAGAGCAACTGTTTAATCAGAGTGACCTGCACCCATGTGTAATCAATAAACCTACAGCTATTGCAGCCATCTTGGTGTCAGTTTGCCTCATTTTACCCCTCAGGTATCTCTAAAGAACCTCCTGCAAACCCTTCCTTCATAGGCAGGTTGTGACACCTTCATTGTGCCATGATAGATATTAGGAGGGAGTGATTTTTTATCAGAAGAGCTTTTTCACATCTTGCTTGGTGTTACTTGCACCTGGCAGTTTGTATTGTGTTTTAGGAGCCACAATTTTTCACCAGATGCATTTCTAGCCATGGCAGAGCAACTTGTTCCTAGGGCTGTACACATTCATCTTAGAATTAGGACAAAATAATTTAAATTCAGTGAAGAGGCTGACATTTTTCTTGGAGCATTCTGCTTTAA
Source organism: Dryobates pubescens (assembly GCF_014839835.1). Classification (NCBI taxonomy): domain Eukaryota; kingdom Metazoa; phylum Chordata; class Aves; order Piciformes; family Picidae; genus Dryobates; species Dryobates pubescens. Next base: position 1,736,918 of record NC_071629.1, on the reverse strand, counting down.
TCCTATTTGCACTTTCCTAAGAAGCCAGTTCCTGCGGAACAACAAGATGAGAACAGTACAGGGTCTCCTAAGGGGCTCTTTCTGTATCCACTCAAGGAAAACCTCACTCATGGGAAAGGCAAAACTTTATAATGGGTTTAAAAGGCTCAAAACAGGAAAGCAAGAAATGTGTGTGCAATGCTTAATGACATCGTGTACTTGATGAAAATTTCAGAAAGGGAAGTAATTTGTCCTCATTCCTTCCAGAGCTGTACAAAACCATACTGGAGTAGTGCAAATGATGGAGTGGAGTACTCCCAGGAGTAGTGCAAATGGTGACAGCATTTATTTACATGTTGTAGAAAGAGGAGGATGAATCTGGAAGGTTTGGAAGACTCAAGCATGACAGCAAGGAAAAGATTTTCTGACTGGGAATTCTCTTGTCATTGAGGAAAGTTCTATCCTGGTTTATGCATAAGCATGTCTTAATGCAAGTACCCAAAGGAACCATAGGAAAGTTAAATTAATTCTTTGTTTATTGGTAGAATTTAGTCATTATTGATTAATTTAGAAACTGCCAGCTTGCAAAAATGAAGATGTCCTCACCTCTTTCCAAGAAGAATGACTGCTTGTTAAAGGAAAGGGCCTTTTCTTTAGGTAAGTGCATGTGTGTCTCATCAACAGCAATGAGAAGCAGCCTTTCATAGTGCTGGGAGAATAAATATACCCCAAATGTAATTAGGCATACATGGCTAAAACACAAAACCAGAAGCTTGTTGCCTCAATTGGGATCAGTGACAGGGTTAGGGTACATTTGAATTTACATCTATAGAACTGTGTATTAAAAAGTAAGAATCGTTGTTTCCCCTCACTTTGTTGTCTTTGCTGACAGGATGATTCCCTGCACTCAACTTTTCTTAGCTATCCCATTTTGCCAGTGAGAAATGAAAGGAAAGTTGCACTCCTTTTGTTTTTTTACCTCTGCCTGGGTAGAGAAAGGCATGGAAGGTTTGTGCAGCTCTACTAGCATTTGTTGTTCAAGAAAAGAAAGGAAGAAAAAACAATCCATGCCTCCAACCTGTCAATTGTACAATAGTCTCACATTCACTAAATCGGTGGTTATGGATATGAAAAGAATTGGGGATGTCTTTTTCAAGAGAAATATAACATCAAGAAGTAACTCATTTAAAATACAGCAATTCTAACTAGCAGCTTTTTTTTTTCCTTCTCATTTGAAACTGTCTACTGAAGAAAAGACTACATGAAACAATTCATACCAGCAGATGCAGTATTGAACATCATTTTACCAGGAAAAGCTGGACCTCCAAGAGTAAAGTTCCTAGATTATACCAGAGAAATGATGAGTTTGATTGGGTGACGAGATATCCTAATCAGTGCTTGTTATCACCAGGGCCTATTTTTATTAACCTTCCCAACACGAGCAGTAAGCCAGAAATCTGAATCTAATGAAACCTCTGTCTTACAAAGCACCATGACTCAGCGCAGCAGTTTTCCTGTCTCCTTTTGGTTTAGACTGAACTCATCACTTCTCAGAGGACAGATTCATGTAACAATGCTTTATTCTGAGAAGTACTCCCCACGACGATGATCATCTGCACAAGATTTGTTCTTGCTTTCCAACAAAGAAAACCAAGGCACTACCGTTTGCAGTCCAGATGTTTAGTGTTCCTCACAAAGCACACAAGCCACAATCACTGCAGTTCGCTGTAGTCATTTGGTTGCCTATTGCACATGACAACAAACAGCCAGGATTTGTTTTCCATCAGTTTCCTCTTTATACACTAATGATAGTGAATGAAGAAAAATGAATAAAATGATAACTCCAACTTGTTCAGCTGCTCAAATGAAACAGATTTGGAAGGCTGGAATGTGCCGAGCCTCTGTCCTTTTTACACACAGAGAATTCCAACCTACTGCAAAAAAGGAAAAGCCAGACCTATCAAATTGTAAAGAATCACCTAGCTAATGTAAGTTTAATTAAGCATACACTCCTGACACAATATTTTAATGTTCTACATTGTTTATTCCAGTGCAGAGAGACTTCATTTTCATAAATTGAGGGAGATTTCATTTTAATAAATTGACAGAGATTTCTCTTGTCATGAGTTCTGCTAGTCCTTAATTGAAAACCATTTATTATTCTTACTAGAAGTTGCACTCGTAAAGGAAGAACCAACAAGTAGCTCACTAATCATAATAATAAGGTAAATGCCAGAGTACAGGGTTGTGGGGTAGGGGTTTGGGGTTTAGGAGGTATTTTTACATTAGTTCTTTAGAATAAAAGCTTCTAGAATTGGTCTAAAATAAGCAATAATGAAATGCTGCGACAAATATTCTACTCTACTACCCTTCCAAGTATGTGTCTCCACAGCTGATTTCACAGAGAGTTTTAAGGAATGAAATGATCAGTTTGATGAAGCCTGCAGAATGTAAGCTCAGCTCTGTCATGAAAAGATACCAGGAACTGAACTTATACATCAACTATAAGCCAATTTTCTCCATTGTTCACATTCTCTCTCTGTCCCAAGCCATAACTTCTAGCTTAATTCAGTGATCTGCTTGAAATCCCAGAACAGAATGGCAATTGGAGGGAGCTCTAGCTAACATAACTCTTGCATGGATTCAGCACCTCAGTAATAATGTGCAATTCAGTAAGTTTTCATTCAACAGGACACCATTTAATACCTCTGCAAGATGTACTGTTCTTATTTCTGAATGCAAGTCCATGGACTCAGTACCTTGGCAATGTTTTCAAAGAAGTCTCCAGAACAGCACTAACTGCTGAGATTTAATAGCATGATTTACCTTAAACCCTTTTGACGATGGCTCTGTCTGAATTAAAAGCTCAGTCTTCCGCCTTTGGTTTGAGAATTCCTGCAGAGTTCTATATTTTGTTGCCACACTGATTTTGTGCTGAAATTAGCCAAGATAGCTGCTCCAGACATGTGTTTCTTGTGTATGTTTCTTTTTAAAGATTGACTACAGTCATAACAGGTTAAAATTGAGGATATGTTCTAGCTTTTTCTCTTCACACATTTTCTTCAAGATTACAACCACAGTTATACATTTTAGCATGCTGTATGTCTTGCACAGAGAGACTGGATCCAGCCTACATGAACCTGAGAAAATGAAGTCAGACATAAGAATGAGAGGCTGAAACCCAAGATATGTTAATGAGCTGCTAGAGGTATGTTAACATAAAGCTGTTCAATGGAAAATGTGTCACTGAGCCAGAGTGTCACTGAGCCTTCCTCTTCTGTTCATTTATTTGTTTGGCATTATTACATTTGCTGTCTTTTAGTCACAGTCATTTCTCTGTAGCTGTAATTAGTAGTTTCGCTGGGAAGCTAGAGGATAGGGCAAATCTGTCGTCTCTGCTTGTGAACATGGTAAGAGCAGAAATAGAAATAATAGAAACATGATTTCTGCTTGTAAAGAGCTCAGACTTTGAGCTCTTTCTGTGAGAATCTGAAAGGGTAACTTGACAGGGAAACTCCAATTAAGTTTCCCAGATGCAAGATGATTAAATTCAGCACAGGAGGCACACAAAGAACTAGCATCTTCTCAGGAACTTAAATCTCAACACTGGTAACTTGCTTTATTTGCATGTAAATGCTAGAGATGCAGGAACTTCATCTTTGCTTTAAAGGAAAATATTCAACAAGCCACTACCTGTGGAGCTGCTGGGGCTTTTGTAGATTGGGTCAGGCTAACTTTGAAACACTGATTAGATCGAGGTAATAATGTATTTGCTCTTGTAATCCTACATTTCCAGTCTGTAATGCAGGAAAGGCCATCTTCGGCGTGGTGATGGAGTCACCAGGAAGGCGTATTAGCACAGCAGCAGCATGTCTGCTTGCTGCAGAAATACAATTATGCAAATCAGAGCTGTGCTCCCTGAAGACTGCTAATAGAATGATTGACCTATATACCATTTAATTTGTTCTCATGCTTTCTCTTTATTGTCTTCCAGCTGCACCAGAAATTAAAACTTGTTAAACTGCATGGCTCCCCAATTATATATCAAAGGTGCTGGTGTCACTTTGTGTCAAAAGCAATTAATAGCTTGCCTGCTCCTTATCGCCAGCAATTCATCCCGGGATTTGGGGGGGGCTGGTTTGTTTGGTAGGAAAACAAAGAACCAGCACCTCTACAGACACTGTCCATTAAACACTTTGGAAAAGATCTCAGTTTATTCCTACTGCTGCTGTTAATAACAGCCCTAACAGAATTGTGTTCACAGGTATGCCAAGGAACAAGAAATAAGGTAAAAAGAGGAATTTTTCCTTAAAAAAAAAGAAAGTTGGAATAGTTGCCACTGTTGCACAAACTGAGCGGGAAGCTGGACAGGTATTTTTGTTCAAGAAACATATTTCACTAAATGTTTTCTGTCAATGCACTGGGGAGACTGTATCATCAGCTGTTAAATATGCTGCCCTGAATCATTGTCCAAGCAAGGCGTGAAAAAATGTCACTAGGTGTCAGTGGGCCACTGGTTACGCCCTGGCTGTTTGTGAGCAGGTCTCCTTTTGCTACACCTTAGAGATTTGTTCAAAACCAAGCTTTTTCAGCTGATCCCCATAAATATTTGAAGCCACATAAAAGGTTAAGTGTTAAATGAAATACTAGGTTTTACACACTTGTAACTCTAATTCCTGTCCAAAAAAATGGATTTGCCCTTAAAACAGGTCAGAGGAACTCCTCACTAGTGTAGGAGTGCACAGGCAGGGATACATTGGCATGGGTTTCAACTGGAGTGTTTGTCAGTCTTAAGTGATAGGGCAAAGCTTACTCTGAAGGACAGAATGCTTTTAGTTTGTCACAGAAAAGTACCACAGAAACATTGCCACAAAGGCAGCAGTAGTGTGCAGGCTGTGCTAAGCACAGTCAGTGCTTTGCACCATCTCCCGGAAGACTAGGGACAGAGGATTACTTACTGGATAAACTCAATGCTAAGCACGTGGTACACAGGGTTGTGAGTAATCAGACACATTTATGCTGCTTGCAACCCTAGACTCACCAAGAAGAGACAACAGGGAAAGCAGAAATGCTATGCAAGGTTATTTTTCTGTTAGTTTTGCTCAGCATTAAGTAGCAAATTCCGGGTAAAATGGAACAAGGCAACTCGCCTGTGCCCAGCAGATAAGGTATGTGACAAGGCAAGGAGAGCAAGGTGTAGTTCTTTTACTTCATCATTTCCTGTGTCCACAGCAGCAATATTCAGTATCACCTCTCTCTCAAGGGCTCTTGAACCACATTCAGCCCTTCAGAATCCTAAATAAGACTTCAAAAAAGTTGTGTGAATTTCACCTATCTTTTGAGATTGAACAGGTCACAGAAATCAAAGCAGCCAAGAGGCTGTGGTGTGGAGAGCTACAACAATGGGCACCTAATTAGCTTTCAAATGGTGTTTGCACTTTGACATGTTCAAGTCAGCTGTCACTGAAACTGGTGCCTAAGATGGATTGTCAGCTTCTGGACAATACTTTCTGGGATTATTTGCTGAAAGTATTTTACCACCAGCTTTATATTTGTGTATTTGTTTGTAGTGAATTTGCTTTTCTTAAGCTGTAAATATTTGATGAGGAAGGAAGGGGAAAGTGAAAAGGATATGTAAATGCTTATAGCAAGCTGTGACACAGAGCATACATCAGGAGGTGAAGAAACATGGCACTGAGGTCTGACAGCAATGCAGGCTGGTACACTACAAAGACAAAACTCAAGTCAGATCATTACAAAAGTTTTCCAAGGACATCTCCCTGTAAGGTTTTTTTCCAAGTTATGTTTTTTAATGCAGCTCTGAGAGTCTTTTCTCTGCATCAGGCAATATAACAAACAGCAGAGTCTCTGGAGCCTACAGAGAAACTCAGTGTGCATGTAATAAGAAATAGAAGTGTTCCACCTTGATTGAGCTATATTTTGCTGTAGATAGACTTTAACCGACTATGACAAGTTTCTCCCCAACTGCAAGTGCTTTGGTTCATGTTTCTAAGTTGTTGTGCCAGGTGAATTTTGAGATGTCTCACTGAAGTTCACTGAGAGTCTTAGCTGAGGTCTTTTATTTACTTAAGTCAAATTATTGTCTAATTATGTTTAGAAGCAAAGACAGGAAAGAAGGTTTCCACAGTCAGGACAGGACTGCTGCATGAAAGATAGAACGTTTCATGATCTCTGAAGTCAGGTGTGGGTTCTCAACAAAATAGTGGGGTAATTTTGGGGCTTTAATTTGTGCTTTATTGTCTCCTCATCCCAGTTGGTGGACAATGAAGCAGGTGAATCTTGCTCTTTCTGAGCTATTCAATGAAATGCAGCAGGCCTACCAAAAAAATCGAAGTATGCAATATAGGCAAAGGAGATAACAGTTTCAGAGATCAGTGACAGATATACACATGGATATCTTAACCTATTAACTTTAGGGACTTCAGAAAGCACCTAGAGTCCTAACCTTGCAGCCTTGTCAGTAAAGAGATGAGCTCCTCTTCTGGGAACCGATGTTCAGGTGCCAACTTCAATTTACTCTCTACTGCTTTCTCTCATCTGAGCCCCCTCACTGCTCTATGACATTTAATTCTCTCTCATGTATATTGAAAAAAACCCATGCTTGATATGAACTCCTAGCTCAGACTAGGAGCTGTTTATATTGGGAGAGATGCATTTCAGATACTGGAATTGTAAGTGGAGATAGACAGAGGAAAATGTCAGATGTATCTGAAGGAAAAAATCATTTGACAAGATAAATTAATTAACTTTTTGTTCTTCTTCAATAACTGATTTTCTGCTGTTTTCAGGCTTTCACACCTCTCAATCTGCCAAATATGTAGTTTTCAAATACAGGCAGTTATTGATTTCCCCTCCCTCCCTTACAGAAACAGCACTGGCAGAAATGCAGCTGTTTATTCCTAAGCTGTCTCAGGCATCCTGAGACAGGTGGTAGAACAAATATGTTCATATTAACATGTTCTGAAGAGGTCAGTGATATGCTACCAATGTGCTGACAGGACCAAATAGCAGAGGCATTACTGCAAACAGTGATCTACACGTAGTAGGAGTGAAAACTCAATTTTTAGCACCAGAAGGCACAGTAGAATGAAGGGTTGTAAGAACAGATGGTAATGATAAAGAAGGACACTGCACGGACAGCACCTCTGTGACATCATTCCCAGAAGAACTGAAGATGCTTCTGTCACGGCCTCCATTCTAACACCACCACCAGAACGGAAGGTGTGGGAAGATGTCCGAAAGGCTCCTCAGCAGGAAAGCAGGTGACAGATCTAGCTTTCAAACATCTCTTTAAACAAGGCAATATCAGACACTTTGCAGCAGCCTGCACTAAGATTCAGGGAGGGTGAAGTAAGCAAAGCTTAAGAGGCAAAGGACCACCCCTCACAACTGATGACTCCAGCAGGGTATAATCTATCTGTCCAGACAGCAGTTTGTTGCCAGAGGAACCAAAGAGACAGAGGCAGTGCTTGCTAGCTACTGTCCCTTCTCCACTGTGATGTGAACAAATTGTCCTTGCTAAACTATCCAAATACACTCACCACCCTGCTGCTTCTGGGGTTCTACAAGTGTGAAGTGGACAAAATCAGCTTACCTGAATATTTTGTATAATAAAATCACCTTCCCCTAAGATCCTTAATTTAATTCATTACAGTAATTTCCCTACAGAGAAGGTGAAGACACAGATTTGTGGTTGGGTTTGTGTGTGTGTGTGGTGGGTTTGGGGGTTTTGTATTTTCTGGCTTTCTCAGCACGTCAGAGCAACTGAGATTTAGAAGTAGTGCTACTTGTTAGAAGTGAAATTTGGGCCAAATAGTTAAGTTCATTAACAGTGATACAGTGTAGCTACACAGTCCTGTCCATTGTCAGTTTGTAATTCAGGCCACACTCTTTGTTACAGTGGAAGGCATCTTAAGAAGAATCAATCCTACATGATTTATGCAACTCATGCTTAAAGTTTTGAATATTCATAGCAATCCTCATAATCTGTAGGCAAAATATATCCATAATAATTCACAAATCATTTAAAATAATTAGCACGTTGGAGGATTTTCATTCTGTGATCAATAATTGAACAGTTAAAGGGGTAAAAATCTGTCAAATGAATTATTCATGGTGCATGTCTCCCCAATGCATGTTAAAACTTCAAAGAACACAGTCATGTTCTGCTCCCTCAGAAAAGTAACAGTGGATTAACAGCAGCAGTGGTTCAGATCCCACAAGGAAGAGCTCACATTTACTATGTGTGGGAGTGTGGCCGGCAGGGCAAGAGAGTGGATTCTGCCCCTTGACTCTGCTCTGCTAAGACCCCACCTCCAATCCTGCCTCCAGTTCTGCCATCCCCAGCATAAGAAGGACACAGAGCTGCTGGAGTGAGTCCAGAGGAGGGCCACAAAGATGATCCAAGGGCTGGAGCAGTTCTGCTATGAGGACAGGCTGAGGAAACTGGGGCTGTTCAGCCCAGAGAAGAGAAGCAGCTGGGGGCAGCTTAGCACTGCCTTCTAGTACCTGAAGGGATCTTCAGGAAGGCTGCAGAAGGACTTTTCATAATTGCATCTAGAGACAGGACAAAGGGGAATGGTTTGAAGCTGAGGGAGAGCAGGGTTAGACTGGAGCTGAGGAAGAAGTTTTTCAGTACCAGGGTGGTGAGACTCTAGAACTGACTGCCCAGGGAGGCTGTGGATGCCTCCTTCCTGTGTTCAAGGCCAGGTTGGATGAGGCCTTGAGCAGCTGAGTGTAGTTGAGAGGTGTCCCTGCCCATGGTGGGGAGGTTGGAGTAGATGACCTCTGAGTTCCCTTCCAACCTGAGCCATTCTATGATTTTGTGATTCATGGTTCAGCATAAGCCATATAAACCAGGGTTAACCTGACAACAGTGACACTATCAATAAACCCAGGTTTGAGAGCTGCACTGCTAATATTCTACATTTCCACTAATCAAATCCGAGTCAAATCCAATCATTTTACTTCACAGCTGGCTTGAGCAATGCTACACAGTCAACACTCAAACACACAACATGTAAACAGTTCATAAGATACAGAGCAGCTGCTGAAGCTCACATCTAAAGGGGAGAACAAGAGAGGAGCATAGTTTAGAATTCTTGCAAGCAGTGTGAAGTGTGATGGCTTCAGACAACAGAACTGAGACTATTTTCAGTAACAAACACCCTCTTTCTTTTCCCAAAGGATCCTTTTGCTAATGACACATAGCAGATCTTTTTAGTTATTGCTTCTAAATCAAGGAACTTGGTTACAATTTTTTTTCCCCAGGCTGCTCAGAGAGGTCATGGAGGCTTCCTTCTCTGGAGACATTGAAAACCCACCTGGAGGGGGTCCTCTGTGACCTGCTCTAGGTGGTCCTGCTGTAGCAGGGGGGTTGGACTGGGTGATCATATGAAGTCCCTGCAATCCCTACCATTCTGTGATTAGACAGAGTACAGAAGTCTGGAATCCTATGCTAGGGGCTCCAGAGTTTTTTTTCAACTGATGCCAACAACAGTTGCAAATATCACCATTTATCAACTCAAAATGACGTTTCAAAGGAGTATTATTAATGGAAAAAATAACTTGTCAATGGAGATGAATTGAATACAATTAGAACACATGGATTTTCTGGCTTTATTGAATCAGTCTCCTAGGAGCAAATTATGTTAGGAGATCATCTCACTGAATATTCCTGTGCATGTGTTGAAGATTATTTTTTTATTAGCTCAATATATTAAGGCTAGAGTAATAGGCAAGAATTACTATCCCAATTCCTTACCACAAGTGGCACAGAGCGCTCAAGCACTGCTCGCTAACAAGTGCTTTGCTAAGAAATAGCTCATTCGTAGCTCAGAGAAAAGGGAAGATTATTACAATCTCTAAGTTGCTAAATTCATTTTAGAAAAGAAACAACACAGAACAGGATGCAGCATTGAAACCCAAGGAAGACCTTTGTGGTACAGCACAAGCTACAAATACATCACTGCACCTCTGAAGGCAGAGAAGCTTTCCCTCGCCTGACCTCCAGGTAGTCGCTCCAATGAGGGGGAGACAGAAGAAAATGATGGATCTTCTCTCACTCCTGCTGTTTTCTATTTCATAGTCTGGAGCTAAAAGATGAAAATCTCAGGTGGTGAGATTTTAATACCATGAAATATGGAAGACAGTTGGGATAGGAATCCTGATCATCCTGATCATCATCATCACCTGAGAACTGTAAACTACAGCACTGTTCTCCAGAGCTTATTGGCATTTAAGATTGTAAAATGCTGGCACAAGTTTTGCACCCACATTCCTGTTCTGGGGGAAACAGAGATTGTTCTTTGTTTACCAAATTCACTTACAGGGTAAAAGGAAGCACTAAGAACAGAAGTTTTAAAGGAGTACTGGGAACAGCTGTTTGCAACAGTATAGCAAGAATAAAACCACCGTGAGGGGCTGAGATGCAGACTATTTTCTCAGGACTTACCCAATACTTAAGAGCTGGCATCTGTGACAAATTGGTTCTGGACTATTAGTCAGACTTCAGGCTATCATTGAAGCATCAATCTCTCATTCCATGGCATCTGCTCATTCACTAACCTGTGTAGCTTTGTGTCAGATAGTCAATTTTTGTCCAAGGATTTGATAGATGTTAATGTGATTGTTTCAACTACCATCCTTTTGTTCTGGTGATGGTGGTTCAAGCTTTACTTACTAAATCTTTTAAGACTGAAATTCTGGTAGGATAATAAGACATAAGTTTGGAATTCATCTCGCCCTCATCTTCTGCCAAAGAACAGATTGCCCTGCTTAAGATATGTTCAGTTGCTTTGGGTTTTTTGTCCTTGAACTGTAGCTTTTCCCTATGCCAAGTTGGAACACTCCAGTGTTGACAGATGTTGCTTAGGGCTACAGAAGGAAAGCATCTCAATCCCATGGCAGTAATACAGCGTCTGTATCATGATTAGAAGTAGGCTTTTACTAATCACTCCAAGTCAGTGAAAAAAAGGCTTATCTTCACCTTATCATTTATAAAATGGGAGGTTCTGAGCACCCTGTCTTAAGAGGCAAAGAAAGCTTCTCTGTCAAGCAATTTTCAGCTGGGGTAAGGTGGAGAGGGGCAAGAAGAGAAACAGGAATCAAAACACTAGAAATCTCAACACCGCCACCCCCCTCCCAAAACCCCAAGGTGCTAATAACCAAACCAACCTTCTAATCTCCATACTCATCCTTAATGACTAGGTAGACACTGTGTCTATTCCTGTGTTAAAAGAGCAGGCTAAAGACAACTCACCTCAGAAGATGAGTATGGAATTTAACCAGGGATTGTAACTATTGCAGGCATTTACGGTGGTGGAGTGTAAGGCTTATGGATCCCACCTTAATACCTCCTGGTCTGAAAAGGGCTTGTGGTCCAGGACACTGCCTGCTGAGAGCACTTCTCTACACTTACATTTATTTTATTAAATTTTGTGTTATCTTTACTTGGACAAATATAGTAAGAGGGGAAATAAAGCTTGGGGAATGTTTTGTTTAAAAGATAGATTTTACATGCTTTCATTTGGGCTACCCTGACCTCAACACCATTGTTCTTTTTAAACCATAGTTTCACATTTCCCATTCTTCTCCATTATCATCCAGTGAAGTGATGTGGGGTTTTAACTATAAATACTAGTTGAAAACCATGGCAGTGAATGACTAACCAAGCATTAAAGCCAATTTATATCACTACCTGACTGTTATATCTGATGAATACTATACTAACTTACAGCTGTTTAATCATCCTTGACCTCTTTCTAAAAACACAGACTTCAAACCAATCATTAAACTCTGTGGCATAAATAGCAACAACAACTAATCTTACTGATCATATCCAGCACTGAATCCAAAAATATCTATTGGGAAAAGCAACCTCACCTAAATCAAAGGTTAGAGCTGAACACTTAGATAAATTACATGTCTGATGGAACTATTTTCTAAACCCTCAGAAGTGATCTTGCACTTCTGAGGAGAGGAGACAGTTCCTATAAAATGAGTTTCAATGTGGAACTCTAACACCTGGATTTGATTTGAGTTTTGCAGTTTTAGGGTTGCCTGCCTCCTGTGGAAGTGTGTGGTGCAAACCTGCAGTTTCATAACAAAATGACTATCTGCTTGGTGCTATGGTTTCTCTAATTGGTATTGCTGCTAGTACAGATCTGTCAAACACAGGGTGGACCAATGAAACCTAATTAGCTGTTTAAACTCATTTATGTGCCACTTTTAATCTTGTGCTTGTCACATTTAAATTTGTTCAAACCTTAATAATATTCAAGATCATGCACTTGTATTAAAGGCAACATGTGTTTGAGCCATAATGAATTGCTAATATTAAAATATTCCATGTGGCTCAGACAAGTTTTTTTTCCTTTATTTATCTAGATGAATCATTTCTCTTTTCTGTAAGATTTGAGGTGGTTTTACTCAAACCAGTGAAGACCAGAATCCAATATTTAGTTTTGCATTTCCTGTGTTGCTAATTGAGCCATATTCCTGGTCGCTAAGCCTCTATAATTTAAATGCAGAACATGAATCCAGCTGAAAACAATGTCCTAGCTTAACACATACTTAATTAGCATCTCACACAAAGCAGGTATACTGGCTTGATTGTATTCAAAGATTCTAAAGTCTCTGAGAACTTACTGGGGTTTAACTTCAGAAATATTTTGCTAAGGATGTGCAAGAGATACAGAGCTACTTTAGCCGTCAATATCAACATCTATTAACTACCTCTGGTAAAATAAGATGTTACATAATCATAGAATGTCTCAGGTCAGAAGGGACCTCAGAGGCCATCTACTCCAACCGCCCCATCATGGGAAGGGACACCTCTCAACTACACTCAGCTGCTCAAGGCCTCATCCAACCTGGACTGGAATACCCCCAGGGAGGAGGCATCCACAGCCTCCCTGGACAACCTGTTCCAGAGTCTCACCATCCTGGTACTGAAAAACTTCTTCCTCAGCTCCAGTCTAACTCTGCTCTCCCTTGGCTTCAAACCATTCCATCTTGTCCTGTCTCTAGACACACTGTAGGATCCCTTCAGGTAGTGGAAGGTCCCCCTGCTCCATTTCCAAATCATTGCCCCTCATCCTATCACCACAGGCCATCCTTCCTGTACATCTCCTTCAGATACTGAAATGTAGCGCTAAGGTCTCCCCAGAGCTTCTCTTCCCCGGGCTGAACAGCCCCAATTCTTGTACATTAGTGCTAGTAACAGGAAAGTGTGCTAATATGCTACAAAGAGGCTGTTTCCTGTTTCCTAGGCAGCTCCTAAAAAAACACCATACAACTGCAGAAATTGCAAGTTACAAACAATAAATACCATAAGCACCTCACAGGGAACCATGAAATAAATTCTAGGTAAATACTTTGGTTTATCTGTCAGCCTTAGATGCCTTCTGTCACGTCACAAGAAATGATTCAAAGACACAAGAGGCTGTCTAAAAGGGGATCTTCTGCTCCTTTGCTGATTAGGTAATATCATTACACAGCATTCTGGATGAGGATAGCTGCAGGAAGGAAGTTGATGGATACTTCAGTCCTACACAGAGGCATGTATATCAATATTGGAGAATCTGCATTGACAAGGGATGGTGAGAAGGCAGTAGTATTACATTCATTGAAATCAATTGCTTTAATGAAATTACTTCACATATCCCACTTGAAGATCTACAAGGAAAGGAAAGTAATCTGAAGCTCCAAGTTAGGCACGGAACATCCACTAACAGGATATGAGACATGCATGCAGTATGATTTCCTGCTGAAAATGCAAGCTTGGAGACCATCTCTGTCTTGGCATGCTGTTATTAATTATTTGGTTTTATTCATAGCAAGGCCTGGACTTTTTCCATGCTTAATGAATCTTCACAAATAAGAAAGTTAGAGCAACAGTTGGAATATTTTTTTCCCCTGCAGTTCTGTCTGACCTGAAGGGGAATTTGCCACACTAAGTGTCACCAGGAAGTCTCTAAAGAAAGTGACTAAGTTCTCTTGATGCACCCAATATTGTGAATTTGAACAACAGATGTTTATACTCGAGTTCTTGACACCCACGTCGTGACAAAAAGCTTAAGTTTTGCTTTGGAGATTAGAAAGCTTCCACTGGGAAGGAAGACACTCACATCCATGTCTGTGTTAACTACTTTGTTTAGGTTTTCCTGTCTTTTTCATTACCTGCCCTGATTAAAGAGGTCGATTCTTATTCTGCTTCTGGTGTACAGAGAACAAGTTCATAATTGGCTTTGTCAATACAATTCTTTCCGAGCAGCAAGCTGCAGGTTAATTTTGCACTGCTTTGCTGTCCAGGCTAAGATAGCCCAATTTATTCAGGCTATCACAGCTTCTAATCTGTTCCCCCTCTGGCAGCTATCACTCTCCGTCAAAATCATAGTCTAAACCAGTACCTTATTATTGCTACACCTTTAGACAACTGTCCTGTTGATGTGGCTGCAAATGAGATTCATTCCTTGCAGCAGAACCCTAGCGTTGATTCTTTCAAGTTCATGGTCCTGTAATCAGCAGGAAACAGCTATTGGGTAGTCCCCACTTTATTTTTGCCTGGGCTGACTAGCTCACCTCATGCCTCTGTTCACTGAATACAAAGAAAACCCGAGGCAAATAGCTTCTCTAGATTTGTGCCTCATTTAAATACTTAGAAGTAGGCGAGATGAAGGCTTTAAGTATGGTTTTAAATACACTCTATGCTAAATACACACAGACACTTCTCCATTTTGCTCTTAAGATTGTTCTATAGACTGGTTAAAAGTCTGATTAAGAGAAAGTAATTGGATAGTTTTTATTATGTCACATGGTGCCAAGTCTCCTTCCTTTTAGTAAGGAACAATCATAAATGTTTTTCTGTCTTCTGCCAGCTCAACATCTATGCTCAGTGTAAAAAGCCATAGTTCTGCTATACTTAGAGCACAAAAAGCTATAAAATAGCCCATTTCTGCCAAGTGTAGTGAGCTCATACCCACTGATGCTGAGCTGGATGCTTGGCTGGTTTCCCCAATAGAAATATATTGGAGAAAGCAACTACAGTGGTACCCCTTGATGTGTTTACAGTTAGTGGAGCTGACTAACAGGCCAAAGAGGTGTTCAAGAAATAAAACAAATGGAAAAAAGAAGCAGAATCTTCCCACCTCAGAGGGGAAAAAAAAAAAGGTAATCACAAATGAGAGAAATAAAGCAAGAATTGGTATAGAATGTCTTTGGACTCAGACTGACCACGCCACTGTCCCAAGTTCAGACAAACCAGGCTTCCGGTGCATTTCCTCTCCAAAAGCTCTTGCTGCACATGTTACAAGTTGTATATTCTCTCTCAAGTGTTACTTCTAAATCGAGTAGCAGAAACCTAACCAGAAGAGTTGTGAGAATGATCCCGTGTCATTTTGTCATCTCTGCCTTCTTGAGCAGAGGCCTGCAGATGCCAACCCATCTCTTACAAGATGTCATTTCCAAGACCCTCTTGCATTTATCTAACCCGCGCAGCCCAGCGGCACAGGGATGCGCCGCACAGGAGCAAAGGAGCGGTGCAGGAGATCCGCACAGCGATGGCCAGGCTGCTAGAATTGTCACCAAATGACACAGCAAGAGCAGGAGAATGCACCGTGCTTCTTAGACAATTCCATCATAATTTGTCATTCATTCTGAGATATTCATTTGTCTAAAAGCAATTAAAGCTTAATTGCTGCATAACCTGAATAATTTAGAAATGCAAATTAGGATGGAAGGCAAGCAAGTGTGTGTTCATTAATTTCTTTGTTATCACCATCTGTTTAATTAAAAAAATGAGTTTCCCTGAATGACAGCTTGCTAACTATATAAACGTTTGCCTTAATTGAAAATGTCTTTTGCAATTGAGGTCAGCATCTGACAAAAAAGTGTTTGAGCTTTTGCAGAAACAGTTGATCTAAACAAATTGTAGTGTTTTTAAATTCACATTAGAAAAGCCTTGCCAACATATGTAATGTAATTCAAGGAATGACATCTTCACTTCTTAATGGAAAGTCATAATCTTAGTGGGGAAAAAAGGAAGAAAGAAGAAAAGAGAAATCACTGCCTTGGAAAAGTGATGGTTATTACAGTTAGACGTCTGTTCTCATGGCAAGCATTTGCCATTTATCATCTTTAGTATAGACTATTTTGAGAACTTCTACAAAATCCAGACTCAAAATATGGATACCTCTGGCAAAAAAAAAAAAAAGAGAATAATCTTCAGGATGAAGAGATGCTCCAAATTACAGATTGTATGATGTGGGCTTTGCATTAAGGACCTAACATAGTTTTTCAAGTTGAATCTTCCTAAAGAAGCAACTTCTTTACATAAAGGTTGTGGCTGCCTCCTCCCTGGGGATGTTCAAGGATGTTCAAATCATTCCACTGCATTAGTGCACTTTTTAATGTCCTATGAACAGTGAATCTTACATTTACCTTGTTTCTTTAGAGCAGCTCAAAGCTCTGTACTTGAGAGGCAGATCATTCACACGCCTGCAAGCCCACTGTGTTTTAAGGCTTAAAGCGGTACCATACTAAGAGATCAGTAAACTAATTACCTAGGGCTGAGGTCTCAGAGAAGGGAAGGGCAACGTTATTCTCCTGCACTACAAACTCGTCAATTATTCACCCTACACTGCTTACACAATTATTTTATACTTGGTTATTTAAATTGTACTTGGCTTCAGCTTTCTCTTGCTATGTTTAAGATAAACTTTACATTCTGCCCTCTACCTCAGTACAAACACATTCACAGCAAAAAGCCTTTCCCAGCTGAAGACTTCAGTGGTTACAGCTTTAAGTAGTGATAAAGATGACAAAGCTTCAGTAGTTTGCGCTGAAAAAACCTCCTTTCCTCCTTTCTCTCCTGCTACTGCTTGCTGTAACCCTTTTTGCAGTAAATTACTGGGGTAACTGAGAGCTATACAGGGCTACAAAACCCAAACCAAATAACCAAATCATGCAAGGTCAGGGCTGTACCCTCCACCCCATCCTCCCCAAGAAAATAACAGAAGATAGTTACCTGACCAAAATCCAACTGGATAACAGTGTAAGGAGCCCAAATCAGGGTGAGACTACAAGGCTCACTCATGTGATTTGGCAATTCCTTTGCCTGCAGTCTCTCTGCTCTCAATTAAATGATCTGTAGATTTTCTAAGTGTTGTATAAACATCATCTGACATTTGCAAGCTCTTCCTAACATATGGAAATAAACATTATGATTCTCACTGAATGCTTTGGGTAACACAAAGATTAAGCACTTTCCCACAACAGGAGAATCCAATGGGAATGCATATTAAGGCCCCAAACCAGTACATGGGCTGTACCTGTTAGAAAGGCCAATTGTCATGGTGACTAACTTGCTCATTGCTGTTATAGGCAGATCCCTAGTTTCATCAAACTAGAAAATTCCTTATGAACCCAAAAGTTCCTGGTAAATAACTGCAAGACATTTCTATTTTCTTATGATTTGGAGCCATTCTAAAGTCTTTGTGTGGGAATCTTTATGAAGGTGTTCTCGTAGAGTTACAGTGGAACCATGTGGAAGATTCATCAGGTAACAGTGCAAAGGCTTAGATACTAAACTGGGAGGAGTGGCTGATGACACATGGTCAAGCTGTGCTGTCATTCAGACAGACCTGGACAGGCTGAAGAGCTGGGCAGGAGGGAACCCACCCAAGTTCAACACAGCCAAGTGTAGGGCCCTGCAGCTGGGGAGGAACAACCCCACACACCAGTGCAGGTGAAGGGTTGACCTGAAGCTCTGCAGAGAAGGATCTGGGAGCCCTGGTGGACAATTTCACCATAATCCAAGAAGGCCAGTGCTATTCTGGGATACATTAAGAAGAGTGTGGCCAGCAGGTTCAAGAGAGGTTGTCCTCTCCAACTGTGATTTCCTAGTGAGGTCGCATCTGGAGTATTATCTCCAGTTTTGGGATCCCCAGTTCAAGAGATAAAAGGAACTACTGGAAAGAGTCCAACACTATCTACAGAGATGATTAAGGGATAATTAAGTCGAGAGACCTGGGTCTCTTTAGTCTGTACTGAGAGGGGAACTTCTCAATGCTTATCAACATGTAAAGGGCAGAGGCAAAGAACATGGACCCAAGCTCTTTTCAGTGGTGCCCAGTAGCAGGATAAAGGGTGACAGGCACAAACTAGAACAGAGGAAGTTTCACCTAAACATAAAGAAAAAACTAATATTTTTTTTCTGTGGAGCTGCCAGAGTACTGCAGCAGGCTGACCAGAGAGGTTGTGAGGCTTCCTTCCCTGGAGACTTTCAGAACCTGCCTGTGCAACCTCCTGTGGGCAAACCTGCTTTAGAAAAGGGGTTGGAATATGCAGTCCCTGGAGGTTCCTTCCACCTGCCAGACACTTCTAATTTGCAGTGAAAGATTTAGAATCAACAGCTTTATACATCTGTTATACCACAGAATGTGTCAGAAGGAAAGCTGCAGAAATATTTGTAAATAACCAATGGGAACATAAGGTACACATCTTATGTTGTCAACATTTGCTTGTCCAGCACACCTGACTGTTGGGTTGCACTATTTGAGTTTTCATTCCTCCTGTACCAGGCAGTACAATGAACATAGTCCAGGGCTGTGACACAAAATCATGGGTTGTGCCAGAGGTATAAATTGTCTCAACTTTAATAACTTCTGCCATCCTCCAGTCCCTTCAAGATCTGTGGCAATAGACACAGCAAATACTTTGTTTTCTTAAAAACCCAAACCCCAATCCCAAGCCAGCAGCAGCACTGGTTAATCAAAGCTGCACACTCCCAGTGTGTGGAAGGGTTAATCTCAGTGCCATGTTTGTGTTGTCCTGCACATTTTTCATCCTTTCACTAGGTGGCAACATTGCCTTATGCTCCAGAATATAGGATGTGGTTAAATAAACAAGGCAAAAAGACAAGTAAATGGCAGCAGTGCATTGGGGATTAAATACATTAAAAACTAAAAATTAACTTCAGTATCTTCTATTTCCACAAGTTCTCTTGCTCAGAATATTACTTTGGCTTTCTCTTTAACAACTCATGCCCTGGTTCTTTGACTGCACAGTGACATTCTGCTGTATTGTCCCTGATAATTCTAGCAACACTACCTTTACTAGTTCCCGTTGGGAAGGATTCTACATAATAAGTAAAAGGAAAATTAAGTGAAACCCCACTCACTCTTATTCTTGGAAACCTCCTGCTAATGTGGTGGCATTGGTTGGGATCTCTACATGTGACCTTTCCAATCCATACAGCTTGCTGAGTTTTCCCTACCCTCAACCATAAATCATATGGAATTAATTCTCTTGATCCTTGTGTTTGTTTCCACGCTTTTCTGTATCTTTGCAGCAAGAAGTAAGCGAAGCAAAAAATATTAGATGAGGCAGAAGAATGATTCAATCATGAAAAGGGAAGGGAAATGTATTTAAAGAAGAAGAATGAGAAAGTTGGAGTGACAGGACCTGGTTCTGAGGTGTGCATTCTAACCAATAACCGGCCCAGGAAAGAGCATCAGTCAAGCCTGCATGCTCAGGTCATTAGGCAAAAGAGGTATTTTTAGTATTTCAGGCTCACTAACTGTACAGCCTCAACAGGAAAGACTGAAAGACTTTGATTTCACATGGCTGAACATCCACATGCTTCAGGCACATTTGCAGTTGGTAGGAAAGAGGATATTGAAGAATCAGTTTTTAAGAGCTGGTAAGAGCTAGTGCTGGTGTGCACATGACCTGAAGAGTCAAGAGAATGTCTTAATGACGAGAGGTGATTGAGAACCTGGTCTGATGACAGTAGCCTTATTTTCTGTACACAAAGCCACTGGAAAACTTTTACAGGTTGGCAAACTAAAGAAGCCTGAAAATCATTTCCCTACCTACTGGGCCACTGGCTGTCAAAAGGGCTTGATAATTCCCTCTTTGGCTCTTAAAAAGTCATCTTGTGTGATCCAGCTAAGACTGACTGCTGGGTGTTCCAGCTGTAGCACTTCCTGCAAAAGCTACCTTTTACTGGAAGGGCAGCGCTTCCTCAGAGTCAGCAGAAGCTTATTAGAAACAAGGACCCAAGATAAATATGCCCAGGGGAGATGGATCCAAGAGATAGCCAAACAGTTAATTCCAGCAGGCATCCAAGAACTTAGAGTCCAGAAGTGCCTTACTAATGACTATGCATGTAACAGCTGTAAACCAAGGCAATAAACCTTGTGTTAGAGCTTATAATAAGCTATTCATTTCCTGACTGGACTTGAAGATCATTATGCTCTAGCAGGGATGATAATTTCACGTGTGAATCTTTCAGGACTAAGTGGCTCCTCCTAGGTACATATCATTGAAAGCAAGCCTTTGTAACAGGCAGCTCTACCGTACAATCCATTTCGTGTCTTTTATTGATCCTTCTTCATGCTTCAGTCTTAGATCATCACTGCTTTCAAGTTATTTACTGTAATTAATTTTAAGACTCTGATTTACAAACTTTCTGTTCATCAGCACACCCTCATTAGTCCCTTTTCTTCTCCAGTATTTAATTTAATTGCTTAATACATTTTGAACCAACAACTCAGTCTACTTTACCTCAAGTTCCTTCTTCCTCTCTGGCTGGAGTTCTTTTTGCTAGAATTTTTTTTTTTTTGGTGGAATTCAGAAGGATCAGACAGAGGAACAACTCAAGTTAAACTGGATTGGAATTGAAAAATTAAGTAGTTATGACCCAATTCAATTATCCTTAATAATGCTGTGGGTTTGGAAAACCAGTGTGGACAATTTCAAATACAAGGGCCTACAAAGTGTGATTTTTCTAATCCATGAACAACTGCACCTGCCTTCAAAATCTACCACCACAATTATTACATATAGGCAGGCTCTTGCTTTGAGGGAAAACTTGTTATCTCAGCAATTTAAAGATGTTTCTACAAGAGCTACTCTCCTCTAGGAGAAGAGAGGACATTTTTCAAAGAGCCATAATACAGTTCCATTTCAGTCATTTCATTCTTTGACACTCTTGGTTTCCACATAGCCTGGGATGTGTGTAGATCAATACAGGGAAAAAAATAATCATTGAGCAGTTGGTAGAAGATTATACCTTTAAAGAAATCTTCTCTGGCTCATCCATCCTAGTTCTCAAAAGTTCCATCAAGGGTACATTTATTCCCTTCTCCCTGCTGCCAACGTACTTCCTTTAGTTCACCTATTCTTACTACCTTCCTTTTAGATATGGCCTAACAATTAGTCTCAGCTTATATAAAGCAGTGGAATATGCTGGTTTAGCTCCATTTAAAATCCAGCAGTGTAATTTATGCTGGAGATGTCTGTGTTTAGTTTTGATGGTTCTTCATCCCCTCCAATCATGTCAGTTGGTATAATAAAAAACACATTAGTTGGACAAGGTTTGTAGGCAGAGCTAAAGATCTTTTGTAACAGCAAAATACCACTGATATCTTTCCCTGTGAAATGAAAAAAATGCATGCAAATAGAATATACCTAATCTAGATCCTTATTGCCATGTGCAATAACATTATCCATTTGACCACAGACCGTCTCAAAGGTAATTGGATTTTTGCTCTTACTAATTCCAGTGAAAGGCTGTGGAACCTGGCTGCTAATCAATTAGACTCATCTTCTGGCTTCCAGTGAGATTTTCAGTGTGGACAATCCACTCATTTCTCTTATTTAATCAGCAACATTTGCTCCAAGTTTATGCAGTATTCAGAAAAAGCAATCGTGTCTTACAGGGCTAAAGGAGTCATAGACTCTGCATGAGATTGCTCCATTTCAGAGATGTCTCAGATTACATTCATCTGTATCGTGCATGGGAGACAAGTTAGAACCTGTTTAAGGTTCTCTCTGCACTTACTGTCCAATGAAATAAGTTCTTCCATATTTCTGGTATCAGCAGTATGCCTTCCTATCCCCATAATACACTGAAGAACCAATGTTGAAATAAAGATCTTTAGGAACTACTTTTTCATCACAGTCACCTTATGCATATTATCTACTGCTGGATTGTACCTCTCTGACAAGCACCACAAAAAAGGAAGAGCAACTAGTTGTACGACTCAACAAACAGTTCAGGCTGTATTCCAGGGCAGAGTTCAGGTGGCTCATCACATCAGTTTCTATCATGCAGAGCTATTTTATCCTAACACATTTATTTTCCTCACTGCTTTCTAATTTCTTATGGGAGGGAGAGAGAAGAGAAAGAGAAGCTATTATGAATTTAAAGGCTATGTGGATATGTTTTGCTCTTTTGGAGAGGTTAGAAGAAGGTGAGGTTAAGGAGTAAGCTTAATGTATCACTTTTAGTATTCCATTTGAATAAAATTTAAATTAGATAAGAAGTGCAAGATGCAGGATACTACTGAACTTCTCCCTTTGCTTATTAACTTGGTAACAAAGTAACAAAGGACAAATACAGCCTCATTTAAAACCATATTTAGTATGCAAATCACTAATAAAGAGAGTTTGCAAAAGCTCTGATGCAAATTGTGTATCAACTTAAAGGGTAAAGTAGTCCAGAGGAAAAATGGTTTGGGGGTTTAAGTACTTTAAAGCCTTTTACCAAACTTAGCCATGCTCTTTATTGCAGCTATATAACATCATCCTTACACCTACAAATGCTTTTAGCGAATGCTGAAGATGTTTTCTGCATATCAGATGTTTACACAACAGATTCAAATGGTGAATGGGCATTTTGGCTGCAGCATACTTCAAGAGGACGCTGCAGAACTCCAGCAGAAGCCTCATTATTTTGGAACCCTGACTTGTGGCTCAGAAGACTACAGGAACTGAGCATGCACCTGACAACTTGTATTGTTCAATATGGATATTTGGTTGAGTAAGGTAGAGTAATTGAAAGCAAGCTCTCAGCAGAGCTCTCAGATGTTGGCTTGTTAGCTGTAAATAAATAGAAGGTACACAACAGGCATGTGAATATTCTCTGGAGAGACTGCAGTGACCAGGTGGCCAGAGGTACAACCTTACAGCAATTCTCTTTCCTCTGCTCCAGGGGGTAAGAGACAACTGCCCTTCCATGTGACAGTACCACCACCAATCACAAGGTGTGGCTTTACAAACACTTTCACAGGCAAATAAAGAGAAGTCTGAAAACTTCACATTCAAAGACCAGTCAAACTACCAGCTGGAGACTTCAAATTTAACAATTACCTGCCAGAAAACAACTATAAAGGACTACATTTTTTTATAAGAGGTTGGATTTATGATGAGTTTTGAGAACTCTCTATAATCCACAGTAAGGGAGGGGAAAAATCACATTGCAGTCAGATGATCCCATGACATTTCTTTCATTTAAGGTCAAAACCTCATTATTTCAACATAATGAAATCTGAAACAAGGCATTAGCTTCGATTTGCCTCTAAACTAAACCTCAGCTCGGAAGATAAAAAGGAGTGGCAGCTTCATAGCTGTGCCTCAGAAATGCCACACCACAGAGGTGAGGAGGCAGGCAGACGCCAGGGCTGACTGCTAAAACACTCAGAGAATATTTGTTAGATTCTGAGCAGAGTTTGATTTACTTTAGTGAGTCCAACACAGTTTCCTCAACAAACATCTGCTCCTCTATGAGCCTGATAACCACTGTGCACCATCTGTATGCGAGTTTCACACATGCACTGAACCTTCCAGTTTTTCCAAGACAGAAAATATTGCATCATAATTGTTTCCTCTTTGGAGAAAATAAAACACTGCAACTAAAGGCAGTTGCTTAAGATTAGGTTACTCTGGTCGAGAGCTCAGACTATGTGTTTGTTTTTAATTTTATGTGACTGACCTGCAGAACAAGACCTATTTACTGCTTCCTTCACATATTTCTCTGTCCTTGAATCAGGATACATATTTATAATGTCTAAGAAAACATGGATTATATACACACATATGAACACAAGAGACAGAGAGATGTTTATTAACTATTTCCACTAATAGGCACTGAATAGACACGATTTAACTACATGCAATAGCAATGAAGTATAAACTAATACTATTTTACTCAATTCCTAGCTTCCACACTTGAGATAACCCATGAGCCTGATGTGACAGTGACAAAAGTAATACTTGAACGTTGGTTTTCTGGCAGATGAGGAGGATCTTAGCATCTAGGAGGAGCCTAAGCAACTCTTGAGAGCATCCGAGAGCTCCAAACAAATAAACCCCACATCACACAGTTTCACCTGTGGTAGGTAGGGGTTTTTATTAAGGGAAGAATCTTTTTTGTGCAGCCACTCAATATTTGCATTCATTCCCACAGAGAAATATGTTTTTCTGCAAGGGTGTAATGCCTGTCTATCCTTTTAAAGACAATGAATATTTATTTGACTGTGCTTCAAACAGTAACTGTTTTGTGTGCTAATAATGACTTCTCCATGTAGTCAATTAATTTACTAGTGGCAAAGGGATGATTCAAGAAAATATTAGCTACTCTTAGCAGTCCCCCAGAGCCTCCACTCTTCCTTCACTCCTCAGACTTTAGCTGGTAGTATCCCCTCAGTCCATGCTGTTCCTGCATATTGCAAGTCTCCCAGAAAGGCTTCAGACAATTACTACATTCCTCAGCTTCCCAAGAAGGAATGGTACAGGAGGGTAAATGGAGACAAGGAGACAGAGTTCACAAATTAAATTAATAGGTATTTTAAAGCAGCAATGTAATTGCATATCATGGACCTTTAAAGCTCAATACTCATGTAATCTTTTCTACTCTCCTATAAAATATATTTAACATTAAAAAAAGTCAGGGCCATCTAATCCCAAGCCTGCTAGATTTTAAATAACTGTTGATAGAGGATGACTAAGGCATTTCAGTGTCTGTAGCTAAGTAGTGCAGAAGGGGATTATATCAGCATCACCCAACAAAACACACAGCATCTCTTCATGCTCAGTTACCCGTTCACATCTGATTCAACTTGGGCAGCTTTCATTATCGCTGAGGGAAAACTCGACCCACTCAAAGCTGTCCTGCCCTTCTGCCCCTCCAAACCATAACCTCTCCCAGCTGCAACTCATTCTGCATTAGGGGTTAATATAATATGAAAATCAAAGTTTTAACTATGTGTTTAAGTGAGAACTCTCGATGTGAGGAGTCTGGGGTGCAGGGTTTTATTTTCAGTATTTCCAGCAGTACTTAGGTTTTCCAGATGGAAAGATGATGCTACAAAGCACAGCACTTACATATCTCCATGAATTTCTTTTGTTGTGTCTCTGGCTGAATATTCATTATGAATTCACCAGCGTATTTTATTGGTAAGCATCACATAGATTTGCTCTGCCTGTTGCTTCCTATCAACATGTTGCTTCACCAACTGGTAGACCATTGTATTTACCAGGCTTTTATTCAGGGCTAATATGTTATAGAATGATTTGGGCTGGAAGGTCATCCAGAGGTCATCCAGTCCAATCCCCCTGCAGTCAGCAGTGGTATCCTCCATTAGATTAGGTTGCTCAGAGCCCTGTCAAGCCTAACCTTGAATATCTCCAGGGATGGGGCCTCAGATACCTCCCTGGGCAACCTGTTGAAGTGTTCCAACACCCTTATGGCACAGAACTTGTTCCTAATATCCAGCCTAAATCTCCTCTTCTTAACTTCAAACCATTGCCCCTCATCCTATCACTTCAGGCCTTTGTAAAGAGTTCCTCTACAGCCTTGTAGACCCCCTACAGAGATCATAGCTCACTCGGTATTTGTTGCATTTGTCTCGCATTCATACTAACAATTCCAACACAATTCTTCAATATAGTGAAGCCTTTTCACATTAGGGGCCCTCCAAACAAACCTTGGGTGGAAATCTGCAATTCCAGCAGACTTGAGATGTGTAACCTAGTGCCAAAACAGCAATGAACACGTCAGATCAGTCGTTAAGCTGAAGCTGTCACAAGTCTGGGCAGAGTCACAAAAATCCATGCAAATTCTCAAATTTATCTTTTCCAAATGCAGTAAGACAAAGTTGAGGAAAAAAACCCCAACAAACAACCCCAAACTGGAATGAGTTTAGTCCTACACCTTGTGAAGTTAGTATCTCAGTTTTTGTTGTAAAGCAGCATGACACAATGTCTGGGGAAAGGATCTGTTTGACAGCTGGTGTGCGATCCCATCTGACTGCATTTAACCTGGCTGGCTTACCTTAGCTCAGCAGCCAG
The DNA here is from genome assembly GCF_014839835.1 of Dryobates pubescens. NCBI lineage: Eukaryota > Metazoa > Chordata > Aves > Piciformes > Picidae > Dryobates > Dryobates pubescens. Next base: position 1,710,782 of record NC_071629.1, on the reverse strand, counting down.
CACCAGACATCCTTCCTTGGGCATAATGAGACATAAAGGAGTGTGACAGAATTGCTATTCACATTCTTTGAATGCAGGCAAGTCTCATTTTCACACAACGCGGTGCAAGAACATCCAGAGAATATAGCTGAGAGCTGCTCTTAAAGCACCAGCTTTGTGTGAGGGGCTGAACCCTGTTTTACCCAGGGATTCATTAGTGCAGCGCTTAATTTGTACTGGAGAGTCTTTTCCATTTGGAAGGGGATAGAGACCTTGCACAAAGGAGAATGAAACACTTCAAAAGAATTGTGATGTGTCATTAAAAAACTTAAATTTTAGGCACCTGAAATTTATTATCACCTGCAGTATGGATAACCTTCCAGGAAAGGGACACATGACTGAGAAGGGAACAGAAAGGCCACTGTCAAAAAATGCCACTCTTGACACTGATGGACTTTGCACTACAGGATGTATAAATACAGTCCTACAGAGAGAGTCAATACTCCTTCACAGTGATGGGAGGAAGTTTGAATGATAAAATTAGAACTAGAAAGTCACTTGCATAAGAAAATGAGCAACTTCCTATTTCAGTTTTACTACTTTCCTGCTCTTCTCGTGCACCACAGCCCATCAGGCACAGCCTTTAAAGGCAGGTCATTTCCAGTCCCGAGAACACCACGTCATTGTTCCACACCAATAAATAAATAACGAAGCTGTGGTTAGTTTCTCAAACGTGCTGCTTTCCATACTCTTTAAGGAATCATTATTTTCTAATTCTTGCTGCAAAGAAAGAAATCAGCTCAGATTCACAGTACATGGGACTACTCTTTACTGCATTGCTAAGATAAAAAAAAAAAGCATCAGCTTTCTGGAAGAATAATTAAGACTTCTTTTAAAAATAAATGCTATGATTTGACATTTTGTGAGTGAGCAGTACTGCAAAGTGAGGGCAGCAGAAACTCGTGCCCAGAGTGCTAGAACTGCTTGCGTGCCCTGCATATAACACAGGCTTAAGAAATGATTACTATAGCAAACCATAAAAATCCAATATTTAATTTACTTACAAGGAGTAAGCCATGAAAGCTGAGACAGTCTGAAAAGACCTGTGCCTGCTGCCCTCACAGACAAAGCAACATTTTTGCATGGAAGTAAGAACTGCATTTCATCATCACAACAGTGAATGAAGTCCTCAACATATCCTGGAGGTTCACTTCTCTCACATTTCACTACTCTTTGTATTACGCTGCAATCAAACTGAGCACACCACACTTGTGCTACATCTGTCACACACGTGTACATCCACATGGGCATGCACTGCAGACATTCTAAACTCTACATGCAATTCCACAGATGGTAGCACTTATTTGGACCTACTTCTTTAATTACCTGGCCGGTAACATTGGAAACAAAACATGCATGCTGACTTTTGTTCAGTGTAGAACCCTGTCCGGATAAAACAGGCAAAAGGGATGGAAAGGGTTTGTTTTTCCCGTGAGGAAGGGCTAAAGGACAAAAGGCAATGCTAAGACATCTGAGTGCTGGCACTACACATAAGCCACTTTCACCTGGAAAGCATTTTGACGCTGGAGGAGTCACAGTCCAGCCATTCAATTGCAATTACTGCTACTTTCCCAACAGCAGATTGCACACGGTGCGATGACTTTGTGGCATCAGCAGTACTTGTGCCAGGGATTTTTTTGTCTTCCTGTTTAAGCAGCATATTTTAGAAGTGTATTTCACTAAGTGTGAAGATTATGAGAACTACTTCAAATCCCCATTGGGCATATTCTTTAAACAGACCTGTGAAATAAACTTCATATTGAAGTGTTGGACTGGAGCAGCTGGTTTCACATTTTGCCATGTAATCTAATAGCAAACGGGTGCTATGCCTCCCCATCCATCCAAAATATCTTATTCCCAGCTACGAGAACTGACGGGTCCGAGCTGTACTTTAGCTCCTCACTTGTCTAGTTAAATCCCTGACTCACCACTAAAATATTGGCTATTACATGAGCACAAAATAAAACATTAAAAGCACAAACCTATAGCAGGAGAGCTTGTTTACTGTTATCATTAATAGGTCATTCCAGTCTCATGGAGGTCTTCTGTCTGATCCAAGAGTGTGATCAGCTTCTTGTATAGTAAATATTAGAGTTTCCTGGGGAACAATGCAGGCTTTCAAACAAAACAGATTTTATCCTATGCCTAAATAAAAAGGCTTTCCTTTCCACAAATTGAGTATTATAGTTAAATTTAATGTGACTGGCTGCAACTTGCCACTAGTTTATCTATTTCAATGACTTGATTTCATTTGTCATCATAAAAGTGAAATTTGGGGAGAAAGAAGCAGCTTCCTGTTTTGTGTTATTTACATGGAGGAAGAACTAAGAGTTACAGAATAACATTTTCTAGTTCTGTTAGCTGATGATAGTGTCACTGTTATCCTCTATAAAACAAAACCCCCCAAACAAACAAAAAGAAAACAAACCCAAAACAACAACCAACCCACCCAAACCCAAAGTTTCCTATGCCTTCAGCTAGACTTATCCCACGATCGGAGGCAATGTTTCACAGTTCTCCTCCAGCTTGTTTGTGCTGAAGATTCGACAAGAGCATTAAGTACTAGTCAACAACATCTCTGCAGCTAAGATATGGATACTGTGCCTGTCATTTTGTACCCACAGTCTGCTCTGGAGCGCTGCAGAACCACTATCAGCACCATGACCTCTTGCTTCAGCATAAGCTGCAAGCAATGAGGTGTTCACCAGGTAGCGGAGGGCATGAATACCTGACACCAACTCAGTTAGGCCCATGACAAGCTTTTCACATAATGGAAAACAAGTTTTGACTACTTTATTAATTTTTTGATCGGCAGAAATATTCAGAGGTACAAATTACATTTTGCTAATACTTCCATTATGCAGCTTGAAAAGAAACGAAATTGTGCATCTCAACGTTTCAAACCCGGATGAGCCCGGTCGTATTCTTCTGGGGGGCACAATTTCTGGAGAGCTGTGATGATTCTCCCCAGATGGGGAGACATAACAATTTAATACCTTGCAGCACTGGCTTCTGAAGGGGGTGGGGGAAGTCAAGCTCTGCTGTAGCTAAATCTGGGCTACATTTGTAATAATATGACCACTACACCATCACTTTAAATGTCAGTATTGATATTCAGCATGATTTCCTATGTATGATGGCTCAAGTCAATTATAATGACAGATAGCATCCTACTGGCTTATCTGATTACCTCTGACCTTTTAACAGCTGCAGAAAGCCAAAACAGCCTGAAAGAAGAACTCATGCATATATGACACAAAGCTAGAATTTCATATCTGAGCCACAGTCAAGAACACATTGAATGTCAGCAGATTTCTGACAAAGCCTATAGCAAATAATTTCTTGGATGGTTTGGCACCGCAACAGCCTGTCATTTATTATAGCTGAGTACTGACAGGAGACATAAACTTGATTAATTTTATATCAATACATGATATAAAAGTCATTACAACACATAGTTCATTTTAAAAACTTGGAATCCACCACTCAAAGTAACCCTTCATTTTGATTATTATTTCTTTTATCAGAAGCTTGGTTAGATGATTGAAGGCTGCAGGGGCTTCACAGGGAAACAAAAATCTATATTAAGTGCAACTGCGTATACTCAAAACTAAAGCGCAGCACATTACTACCCAACTACTGCTCAGAGAAGCCTCTCGCTGCTCTGGTGACCCTGCTTATTCCTCAGAGATAACCAGTCAAGTCTCAGCCTGATAACCAATCAAAAGCTTATCTTTGTGTTTCTAAACACACCCCAAGCATAGTCACACAAGCCCCATCTTGTTACTTAAAGGAATTAATGAACTAGATCTCAAATATTTCCCTCTGCTTTAACCAACAGTACTAAAATGGCAGAAGTAAAATGAAATAAACTATTTTGTACACCCAGTGCAGCAGCACCTTCAGTATCTCAGCACTTGGAGGTAGCAATGGCATACTGATGACCTCATCCTTACACCACAGCATTATATGATGACATCAGAGCATATGTTTAAGTCCTAAGGTGAGGAAGCTTTACACCCTCCATGCATCCCTGCCATCCCACCTCTCAGTCATTATCCTGCAAAAACCCATCTGAAATGAAGCTACATCTGCTTCTGATAATAAGCTGGTGCTAATTTAAATCATCTTCCTAACCTTCAATTAATTTTCATGGATTTCTTCTCCAAACTGGTAATATTGGTTAGAAACTGTCTTAAATCCTCTCCATGAGAAAGCTCTTAACTGACCACCAGTACCAGGCTCATAGAATGGCAGCTCCACAGTTCCACAATTAAGATGAAATCTCAGCCACACCTGAGCCAACATCACAATTGCCATTGTCTTTTTGTGGACTGCAGTTTCACACTTAGGACTCAGTAACACTCTAAGTTTTCTCTTATGGGAGGGAGTAAACTGGGAGACTGGAGAGCACAGTACAACTGCTTATTGAAAATAAACTGTCAATAACACAAAATAGAATCAATGAACTTCTAAAAGTATGAGAAACTGCATTTGTATTACCTGGCTATCTGGGAACAGTAAAGAGAAAAGTAAAGTATCTACAGGTTCTGGAAAGACAATGTGTGTTTTTGTGCACACAGAAACTCTTGCCAAGGAAATTTAATGCAGGCAGTTGCAAAGATCAGGCTAAGAGGGCAGAAACCTTTTGGGGCCTGTCACCAATCCTGGCAAATTTACACCCCCCCAAAAATAGAGAAGTTTGTGATGCTATGGAAAAGTTAAGGAAGAGCACAAGGTTTATGCTGAATTTATGAACAGGAGACAGAAGAGGGCAAAGGACAGGAGCTGTGCTTCCCCATCATCTGTGTTAACAAGCCTCAGTGTGATGGACAGCACGTTTGAGGTCTTCTGCCCAATGTGTGTATCTGTTCTAGGAAAAGAAAATCAGAGTAAGAACAAGGAACTGCCTACTGCTGGAGGCAAAAGACTGCTGGAAGGAGGGAGCTTGAAACAGTAAGAACAGAAAAGGCCTCTTCTGGGGGGCCAGGGGAAGCTGGGCAGCACAAGCCAGAAAGCCACAGAACTGACTGAACTTGAGTTGAGGGCAAGGGTCCTTTCAAGGGCTGGGATGAATTAGGCTTCAGAACCCTTTTGGCTTATATTTTTTGCCTTAACTATTGATTTCTGGTTGCTCCTAAAAAATCATTACGCTAATCGACACTGTAAAATGAAAGCTGCTATCTTTTACATAGAATAGAACACATAGAATACATAGAATAAACCAGGTTGGAAGAGACCTTCAAGATCATCGAGTCCAACACATCAACCAATCCAACACCGCCCAAACAACTAACCCACGGCACCAAGCACCCCATCAAGTCTTCTCCTTTTTATTTAAAAACTTTTTTATTTAAAAACTTTTCTGGTTTCTTTGGGAGCTCATTCTAAAAAAGGTTCTGCCCAGCTCCTATTAAATGTCCCATCACAGCCACACATCATGATCTCACCCTCAGCAGCACATTTCCTAGGGCTCTGGAAAACCAAATGAATTATCGTTCCCTTGCCCTGATGACTTGGCCCTGGCCTGCAATGGTCTCACAGTAAAAATAATAACACCTGAGTCAATGGAATGGGGACCTCTCTCCAGTGAGTTTCAGAAAACTAAATATTTAAGAGATGAAAGAATGCAATTAGGATAGTAATACATATCAAACAATGTTAATAACCTTTATAAGCAGAGAGAATACCCAGTTTATTCAGCTATCATAAAACAAATATTAAACATACTCTGGGAAAAAGAAAAGACATGTTATTTCTGCTCAGAAAAGTAATTAAAAATTGAACAGAATGGCCTGGCAGCTGCACAATAATCCCCTCCAATATCTCAAACAACTCATACTCATACAAGATGCTCCACCCATCGCCACCAGATAAAAATACTGCTGCAATCAATGGAACGCATCCAATTTACTTGAAGTGTTTCTACTGCAGGGGAATCAAAGCAGTAATAACAGAGGTTTCAACTGAAAAATTGAAATATTCCCCTACTACACCTAAAAAAAGAACTGAGAGAAATATGCCAGAACCTATTATGGTGTTCCTTCAACAAGCAACCCAAGAACTTACTGATTGTGAGGCCAAATTCAGTCAATAGCTGTCTGCAAGAGTACAGCAGTCTCCCCTCTGAAATATGCTGAGGGAGATGAGTGCTGTTTGTAAAGCTCTGTGTACATGCTGTAACCTCTATTACAACAGAGAAGTCAATTAATGTGCAATCCAAACCTTGCTTAGGAGTATTATCTACATGCAGAATAAAGTCAGTAGCAGTAAGAGCCCGCTATTGCTTCCAACACTGGAGAAAATGAGCGTGGTTTAATCAATACTATGACAATTTAAGTTTGGGTATCCTACTAGTCAACTCAGTAAACATTTATTGTGCAGGAAGGTAATGTATTGGAAATGGGGTAATCAGAGGAGAAAGGACCAGTTACTGGCTTCCTAGGAAGCCAATCCTGTTGCATATTCCAAGAGATGGTTCACAAAAGAAATGCTCCTTGAAAGCCTAGCTAGCAGGTATCCTACACAGCACGGGGTTTGTGCTTACCTTAGTGCTTCCGCTTGCATTCCTCAGCTTTCCGAGATCAAAGAGCCTTTCCCCCTTCGTTCCCTATGTGCTAACCCTGTCCTCAGGTAAATGTCTACCCACTAGTCTTTCACCAGTCCTTTATAAAAATGGAAGGTAGAGAGGAGAAAGATCATTATGGTAACACAGCACAGCTGACTGTCTCTCTGCTTCACGCCAGGTGAAGCCAATTGTCACAGTCTGATAACAAACTGGCCAGACGTGCATGCTTTGGATCTGCTGTGAGGCAGGGCACTTTACACAAGTCAAACCACAGAGGTTTTCCCTTCAGTTTAGAAGCCAAATCTATGTATTAGATCAGTTCTGTGAAAAATTTGGGATCCAGTCATTATTTGAGGGGAGCTGAGATAACGAGCTGAGCATAAAAGTTTTGAATTATAGTGCTCGGGGCTGCCAGCTTCACTTTCACATCAGATGATGAGGTGTTCCACACAGGAGAAATCCTAAAACCACATCCAAGGTGGAAAATGGGTCCCACAGTGCCTACAGAAACCTCATCCTCTTTAGTAAACTGGTCTCAGATGCCAATAAACTCTCTAAGCTTGCAGAGAAGATACCTTTGCTTGAGCTTTTAAGCCAGAAACCACAAGGCAATGAACACTTTGTGAGAAAATGATTGTTATAAGGTTGCTTTTTAAACTCAGATGGTGATATTTTACAGTAAGTGGACTTTATTTAATGCTCAATTAAATGTTAATTGCTTAGTGACAGTGTTCATAATCATCAAAGTAGCTAATGTTTATTAATATCTATTTCTGATAGATTATAGCACCTCAGATCCCAATGTTAGTTTGAGAAGACAAAAATAAATGTGATGCTGCTGCCAGCCGAACGCTCCCATTAAATACAGCTCCCCTGCCTCCACGCTCAGGTGACTTCAAGAGATTGGATATTTTAACCCAAATAGAGTGCCTGTAATGTACTGCACAGATTAGGCTGGAAACATCTCACAGACCTTGAAGTCATTGACGCAGCATTAGTGGGGCTGCAGACAGCCTCACCCTAGTTAGTGCCATCTGAAGACAAAGACACAATCCACCAGATACCCGGGACTGCAGATCCCTTACTGAAGGGCAGAGATCAGTGTCCAGACCCTGTGTTATTTCCTCTTCAACCAGACCCTTTCAGCATTTTTAGGCAGGTGAGTGGTCACCCAAATGACTCATTGTAACAGAGAAGCAGATTTGATCCCTACTGGCTATTTCATCACACCTTTCCACTACTCATTCCTGTACCAGCAGAAGACTAGGAGAATTTCAAAAATAGGATAACAGAAATTGATAATAGGGAAAAATATTGAAGTCACCAAAGTTACATCAGTTCAAATGCTACCAGTCAGCAAGCACTTACTACCTCAAAGTAACTTCTTAACATCCTTGGCCACTTATAGCATCCCCATCTGAAATGAAAAGCTACTCTCTGACAGCCAGACCTTGTAATGCTTACCTCACTATCAGCAGTCTTCCCTCCTGCATTTCTTCTATGGCAAGCCCAAATCCTCCAAAGTAACTTCTGCCCTCGCTGCCCTCTGGGAATTAAGTTTTCACAGCAACTGCTTCTAATTGATGCTAGCTGGGGGAAGGAATTAAGCCCTTCATCATTCCCTCTTGACTGGCTGCCTTGTAGGTCATGCATTTCCCACTATGGAGGATCAGGTGTTACTAGAAACCCAGAGTATTGTGTAGAAACATTTGAAGCATGGATTTAGTATGTGGGCATAATCAATACAGAAACTCAAGCTGTTACCACATAAAACAAGGTTTTAACTGTAGGCAATATGAGCAGGTGGGGGTTTTGTGTTGTTCTTCCCCCCCAGTCCCCCCCCTTTTTAATTTCATTTTGGTCAGGGGACTAAGGCAATGACCTTCCTGTCTTCTGCTATCAGAATGTAGCAGAAAGCTAATTGTGGCTTGGAGCAATTCAGCTCCTCTGGGAGCGTACATATTTATAATAGATAGGTATGAGAGGAGGTCATGATGGCTCTCTGGAGAGAGCAGCAAGAGGAAACCCTAGGGAAAGTCTTTTCATGTCACCAGCTTTTCAGGGTTACACAATCAGCTGCTCTACTCATGCTAGAGTGTAGCTTTGTCAGGGGCAGTTGAGGGGTTTCTTCATTCTTGTTTCAGCAGGTAACAACTCTAACAGTTACCGAGAAGTTTGCTCTCCTCTGATTCTGCTACATTTAGTGAGAGAGTTCCCACAGAGACCACAGTGTGCAGTTGTTTCAAGCGACCCCTGTGTTTGTTTTCTTACTCTGATGATACAAACAGTGTGCCCTGCTGGTGATCATCTATAGTTGATTCACCTGTGGGTTTCCAGGTGCTGATCAACAGGACTGAAACAATGCAGGGTGATGTAATAAAATGTATATTTTATGTTCAGTCTTTTGGGTAGTGGTGTCTTGAGACACTGCAGTACCTTATTTCCAAAGTATATTACAGGTCCTGCCATCTGGTTGTGGGTATTGCATTCCATGTGTGACGACAAACCATCTGAGCACAAACCTGAGAATTTCCAATCCAGTGATTTAAATTGGAAATAAAGGTGCCTTTGGAGGTCCCTTCCAGCCTGGACCATTCTATGGTTCTACAAAAAATAACTAAAAGAACCCTATTGTGTTCCAATCCTTGGCACACAGGTTAAAGAGATCAAAACTTTGTTCCTTGAACATAACATGCTAGTCTGGACTCCTTCCTGGGACAGGAATTAGAGGCACAATCCTCTTGGATGTAAGCCCAGGTAAGACCTCTGAAAGGTGCATTAGACTGAAGGTGCAGAGGAAGACAACTGAGTAATTCACCAGGAAGGCTACCTGCTATGCTGTCTAGATGTATCTTAAGGAGTTGTTGCATTAGCTTGATTAAAACACACAAGTTGCAAAGGGAATGGAAATGCCTGAGTCCTCATTTCCAGCTAACTTGACTGGGAGTTACCTCTGTGCCCCTGGAGTGCACCAATACCTCAGACACTTCGATACCTTTGGCATTGTCACACCAACTCAACAGCACGTAACATAGTTCCCAGCTACAGTTAATTAGGAGAGCAAGTGTATCCTTTTCCCCATTCTGTTAATACCCAATGATTGAATACTTGCCAACCTACAGCACACTTCCAACAGCACCTAAAGGTTATTGCTGCAACAGAACAGCAAGTTCTATGACAGTCTTCCACAGAGCTTGTTAACACTATCAGAACTCCTGCTGAACAGGAAAAGTTATCCCTTGGGTACAGGTCAAAGGAGAGTAAAATGCTGTTACCCTCCTTTTGGTAGCTCTTTCAAAGCACTTTTAAAATAAAGAAAGTGACATAACTCTTTTCAGTTTACTCATGAAGTAATTACCGCTGTACATCTTTTGCTTTCATGTAATTTCAAGTCAAAATTAACCAGTGTTAAATATTGATTGCTTTTCTGAGTCATTAGACTTAATGAACTAAGTGTTTATGCTGTCAAAAAATAGCATCTTTTTATTCTAAAAGACGTCATCAGTGTCATCAGTTATTCCAAGGGCTATTTTAGATGTCATTTAGGAAAAATACAAACCCCAGCTCATTTTCCAAGCCATCATCTTCCTGTGACTTTTCAGAATGAAATGCTGGCTTGCTCTGGATGAAAACTGGGCATTGAGTCTGTAGGTGGCAATGTTTCTCTTCAGGAAAAAAGCAAATCACACGCAGTGAGACAGAGCCCAACACAGCCTGGTGAAACTGCTGAATTTATGCAAGGGACACAACTCTCAAGGAACATAATGATACCAAACATATGTATGATATACACTCTAAATCTACTCATACAGTCTTTCCCTCTCGAGTGCAAACAAGTTAAGAATTTGAAGATCAAGAATCTTCAACAGATTTACACAGATTAAGGTTTAACAAATTAATGAATTTAATAACTTTAATTGCCAAAAAATAGTTTAAAAGATACAGGAGAGTGCTCAGGAAAAGAAAACAACACAGCCTACTGAATCCCACATGCAGGTAGTTTGATTTGGGGTCACTGTATAATTGAGCACACTTCTATGGCCTTGGCACATCATCCCAGTATGCACTCATACCTACCTCAGACCAGCTTTTGAACAGCCAAGCAAACTGGAGGTTTAATAGCACTTTTTGTAGATGTAACAAAGTACCTAATAAGGGAATTCTAATAACCTTGGCTCTGGCAAGTGCGTATCATAAATGCATGTATAAATTTTCTGTTGGTGACAACACAAAGTGAAGGCCAAGCAATCAGTTTTCATCTTCAAACTGCTATACATTTGAAATTGCAGACCTGTGCATTAATTTGCTCTTTAACAGTATATAAATAGGACACAATCATCTTTTTACTGAGGAATGGACAAGCTAAAGCTAGTCTTACTTACAAAGCCCTTCTATGTCTTCAGAAGAACAGAGGAAATGAACAAAAGACATTTCTTACAGCAGACCTGTTAATTACACTGCAGTGCAATCAAATATGAAGGACACAAGTGAAAAATCCCTACCTTGATTTTGTCACTGCTCTGTGATGGGACACTTGAGACACGGGGTGATCACGAGCCCTTCTGTTCTATAAGCAGCAGCCTCAGACTCCCACACTCCAGCACTCCTCATGTTCTTGGTCTGAAATGTAAACCATAGTCTTAATCACAAGAGCAAAACCAGCCCTAAATATCTCTTCAGAACAATCTTATATATAAAGACACTGTCCATTAAATAATCAAGCTCCATCTCCTGCCTGTAAAAAACCAAATGTGCAATATGTGACAAACACTTTCTAGAATTCTAGTGTCAGGAAAACTTCATTTCAATGCTGAATGTAAGCAGCTTTGTTGGCAGGTGAATATCTTCCTCAGAAGCACATGGCTCTGTGAGGTGGAACTCGCATATCTGGAGATGATATGGCAAGTCTTTAGATGTGGTGGCTAGGAGGTGCTATTAACTAGTAGAATTGTTATTCATTTGACTCAAAAGCAGTCAAATTCTCATCCACATCTGCAAACAAGGAATAGTTATGCAATATTTTTCACTCCTCTGTAATTGAAAAGATGTCACATAGAAGTGGCTGTATTGTAAAAGTCCAGTTATTATAAAACTTCTGCATGCCAAGGATTATGTCCTCGGTATGTGGAAGAGCACAACACGTTTTGTAAGCTAGCACTGAAACCTTAGACTAATAAATTCACTACATGTTGCAATTTAGGAAATAGGGCAATTTCTCTACCATCAGGCTCTGGACAAGGTAAGTCTTAAAAGATTTCAACATCTTCATTCCTACTCTCTGGCAACAAGACCCTGAGAACATAAACAACCATTGTTGCGTATAGATATAAACATTCTAAGTTTCCCTCTCTCAAAGTGTTTATATGTGTTTCTCATGAAAGAAACCAAAGGTTCTGTGTCTCAAAACAGAGAGGCTGGACTCATGTGATTTAAGAAGTGCAAATTTTTGGTGGAAATTTAAAAAAGATTGTGCTGAAAGTACCCAAAAGGGGAAAAAAAAGTTGTTCTTGATGTTGCAAGAGCACCACTCAGCAAATGCACAATTAGATAAATAGTAACAGCAGCAGCAAAGGAGTGCTAGCCTCAGGGGAAATTAAAGGAGAAGTGCTATTCTAGCTGCACAGATCCTCATTAAAGACACTGAGAAATGCGTTTAAGGAGATGTCTCAGTCTGATACTTTTTCAATGTCTATCTCTTGCCTGCTGTTGCTGTTGTTTCTCTAGAGGCTCCAGCATAAAGTAGCCTACGGTTTACAATGCTTTGAGGCCATTTCCTCCTTGGTTCCATTCCTGAGTAATTCTGTTTCAGTGGCTGCTGCGAATAAGATTCCATTTTAAGCATTTCAGCTCCCTGGTTTTGTCAGGAGCCACCGAAGAAAAGGAGGGCAGAGTGACAAAGGTAGGACAATGGGACTCTTCACTCTCATTGTTCAGTAAGGACACAGAAAGTGGCTGAAGGGGCAGGGAAGAAGACAAAAACAAGCCCCACCCACTCCACTAAGAACTTACTGAGATAATTTCAATCTTCTTGCAGTTCTGTGACACAATATTTGCTCAGTTAGAAAAATCTGCAATGGAACTTTCCCCAACTCTGGCATGAGACTTTGGTCCATTCTGTAGACACTTCACTCTGATCCAGGCCTGAAAGAGCTATCAGGCTGCCAGTTCACAGCCAGACTCCCCCTTGGGTTGCATTTTTGGGCTGAGACAGAGGCGAATCTGCCCCTCTGTACTGACTGGGTGATCTGCTAACCCCACACCAGTATGGCAAAGGAAAAATAGTCTTTTCACTACACAAACACAACAGCTAAATATTTTGGGCGGAGAGAATCACAAGATTCATGTAAAAAACCCACAAATCCAAACCAAACTAGCCCAGTTTCAAACAAAACAAAAGCATTTCAATGTTACTGTGCTTTCAGGTAGGAAAGGTCTCAAACTTTCTGAAGAGCTTTGGTTGTGTTTCTCGATGCAGTTTATTGAGTGAATGCATTCCGAGAGTTTTAAATTGAGATTTATTTGTCCTTTTGCTCATCATGAATCAACCTTCTTTTAGATCAATTAACTAAATCACTTTGGAGGCAGCTCAATGTATTCTTTATGGATGAAACCCTTTGTTCTTTATTGCCCATAATATCTCTCCACCCCAATAAATACAATTAATAACCCACTTGTTCACTAGTGTTTGTAACTTCTCAGTGTTTCCCAGCAATTCATTGCTTATGACTTGGTAACAAAAATAGATTTGAGTAAAACATCAATATTAATATGTGCTTTCATGCTCCCTTCTGCTCTTTCCAAAGTACTTAGTTTTCACAAAGAGCTTTGTGATGGTGTTACTCACCTCACTCCAAAACCTCAGTGATTTTTTAAAAAGCTCTTTACAAGGGAAATGTGTTACTGCTGCAAGACATATTACTGGCTCTTTTTTCCTTTTGTTTTTCATGTAGCAGACATAAAACCCAAAATAAACTGGAAGTTTTCACTTTGAAATTCCCAACTAGAAAAGCTATTTAATTACAGTATTTATTAGCACAGGAAAGAATCTGGTCCTTGTTTCTCCTGCGGTTTCAGCAGGACAGGGCCCTTGATGTATTACATTTCCTGTAAGAGTAGCTATATCCTTCCTTTTGTTAAAAAATCATCCCAAGATGATAATTATTCTAGCTGAGGGCCAGGGATTCAATAACAGCTGAGACAAACCGTGGCCTGCCAAGAACTGGACTGCTTTGCTCAGAGTACATTTGAGTCAATTTACATTTAATGAAACAGGCCAAAGGCTCTCTGGCCACCTCCAAATGGGATGCAGCAACCCCATGATCCATGCTGTCATGTTAGCTCAGTTTTGAGCTTGTATGTGAGCCCAAATCCCTCATTGCACATACTGTGTTGATTTGTATTTGAGTTTGGCTCTGGGAGGGAGCCAGCCCTGCCCTGGCAGTGAAGCTGTGGCTGTTAATGAGGGCAGCTCACGGTCCTGCCCCGTGAGCCCACCTGACTGACAGATGATATGGCTTACAGAGCCTGTCTCCAACACCACTGCTCTGGTCGCTTCCCCTAGGCCCCAAGTGAGCCTGCTCCATGCCATTGCCAGTGCTGCTGTACCACGCTGGGCAGAGCAGAGCTCCTGTCCTGCTGCGGGGAGCCTGGCTGGCCCCAGCTGCTCTGGCAGCTGCTTGGAGGAGGCACTGTGCCTTGGCAGGATCACAGGGAAACAGGTCCTGCAGCTCTGTCAGGACTAACTCTGCTGTGTTTATGGGCAGCAGGGCAGACAGGGAGCCAAGGGCTTAATTTCTTAGTTTAGCAAGGCCCTTGGCCTATCTTTGGAGGCTTGGTTAGCAGCACGTTGTGTGTGAAGCTGCCCATGGGTAGAGACACACTCGGTGAGGGCACTCCAGACAGCTTCACTCACCCTCCAACACCTTCAGCAAAGCTCCAGGCAGTTTCTGATGCTGTCAGGAACACACACGAGGTCTGACACCAACGTGGAAGGTGGTTTTAGATCCAAGGGTCTGGTTTTGGTAGGTAGGGTGCTGCTGGCTGCTCTCCTGCCACCCACCACAAGTTTGTGTCTTGAGAGGCGGGGGCTGCCTGGTGCCGGACACAGCCGGTTCCAGCTGACTGCCAGGGCTGCTCCACACACAGACTATGGCTGCGTCAGAGAGGCTCATGGCACCTCTGGGAAATGTATTTGAGGAAGGACAAACCTCTGCCTGGTAGTGAGGAGTGGAAAGATGTGAGGAATAGCTTGAGAACAGCAATGCCAGGGGAGAAGCAGGGAAGGGGAAGCAGATACTTCCCCGCACCCACGGAGGGGCTTTTTACACATGACAGTCATTGCTAAATTTAATCCCTGAGCATTTCTGTGGTGCTTCCTCTGCTGTGCTGGTGTAGAAGGGGAGAGAAGGCAGCTGGGTGGGCTTTTGGCAGCCAACCAAAGACAACTCACCACAGAGAACCTAAAAATTCACAGCATAGCTTGTTCTATTGTGGAGCATGACGAGGAGTCCGAGAATACACACACTGCAGGACACCAAAGCCGCTCTGCCATGCTGTGACGAAGGCCTGCTGGCTGGTGTGATAGTGGTACCCACTATGCAATCACAGGGTGGTGGAGCATCTCTCCCTGGTACATGTGTTCAATAAATCTCATTGCAGAGGTATGGGCTGGCTGTGGAAGACTACGTGACACTTAGCAAGTCTAAGTTCCTTCATTCCTGCCAAAATGCCACACAGAAGTGGCTTGGCCTGTCAGCTGCCATGGTAAAGGGACAGAAAAATAAGGTAGAGCCAGTGCACCGTGAAACAGAAAACCTGCTCCCTTCAGACACTGCTAAGATTACCTTTGCAGGCTAAGTGTTCATATCTGTTACACCACATCGTGATCACTGCCCAAATTCTTTCTTCATTTGAAATCAAATGCCTTTGTTATGACCTTTCCTAAGGTTGCACTGAAAAGTGAACATGGGCAGTGATTTTATAGACTTTTTTAAGCAATAGACCTAATGTTTCCATTTCAAATAACCAGGCTCTGAGGGCACAACAGTAATTTTTCATTTAAAAACATCCAGGCTGGAAGAAGTTATGATTCTAATCCTCCATTCTACTAATGAAATAAAAAAATAGAAGGTTGCATGCTTGTGTCACAGAATTTTATGGGATTTGTTATGTTCCCATGGCATTTGGAAACAGAAACGATCCATCAAAATAGATACACATATTATTTCTTGTGATGAAACTACCTGCTAAAAGTGCCAGTGCATGTTAAACAGCATCACTCAAAACTATTGGTAGGCTTCAAGACAAAACTGCCTATGAATTCCTGGGAAAACAGACTAAAAAGCAGTTCCTGTGCATAACCTAACTGCAGTTAAAACTGCAGTGAATTAAGATTTGAATGAAAAAGCAGTTGAGAGGTTTATCTTACCTCACCGATAATAATAATAATATAGGGTAGCACTGGAAAAGCAGCCCCAGTACAGAACTCTTCCTTTTGGCTCCATTGAGATATCTACATGAATAAAGTATTGTCCTTTTTTTTTCCCAGATAGTCTTTGTCATCTCCCTCTCCCAAAGCTACAAGGCTCTGGAGATTAGTAACTTTTCCAGTTAATTAACCTAATTCATCATGCAATTTTAATGTCAAATGTTTCACTATTCTTACTCCCATTTCAAAGGCTCATCTAGGAATAGATTAATTTTCTCATTTAATTTGTGTATTTTGCTGTTTTTACTGTTTCTTAGGATTATTTTTTGCATGTGCCTAAAACATTAACTCTACCTATGAAATATCACATAAGAGAGATTACTGCCACGAAGATGATCCAGGGGCTGGAGGGCCTCTGCTGTGAGGACAGGCTGAGGGAGCTGGGGTTGTTCATCCTGGAGAAGAGAAGACTCTGTGGGGACCCCAGAGCTGCCTTCCAACAGCTGAAGGGTTCCTACAGAAAGGCTGCAGAGGAATTTTTCATGAGGGTGTCTAGAGACAGGACAAGGGGGAATGGTTTTAGGCTGAGGGAGAGCAGGGTTGGACTGGAGCTGAGGAAGAAGTTCTTCAGTACCAGGATCACGAGGCTCTGAAATAGGCTGCCCAGGAAAGCTGTGGATGCCTCCTTCCTGGGGGTGTTCAAGACCAAGCTGGATAAGGTCTTGAACAGCTGAGTCTAGCTGAGAGGTTGGAGTAGAAGATCTCTGAGGTCCCTTCCCACCTGAGCTGTTCTGTGATTCAGTTTATGCAGTGGTCAGTCCCCCAGATGGTATTAAATGTTGGCTTTATTGTCTGTTAGACAGAGGTCTGCCCAACATGAGTGAAACATTTCTCAAGATACTTTTTTTAAATGGATAATGATATCAGTCCATTTAAGCTAAATATCAGACTTCAATGTAAATCCTTAATAAAACACTCTAATCAGCAAAAATAGAATAGGATTGTAATATTTGTATTTAATTTCAGATGGAATCTGTTCATGCAGATGGATCATATCTATTCATTTAAATAATTGAAAGTATCTTTTCTGCCTGAGATAGATTTTAGTGTTTTTATTGCCATTAAGGGCATCATCTGCAGCCAACTGCACTGTGCTCTGCTTAGCTGAGTAACGCCCAAAGAAATGGAGGAAAACAAAACATGCATGTCCCGGTTCACTGCTTTGTACAAACACCACAGAAGTATCAAAGGGAACATAAGATGGGTTGCAAACTGATCATGCAATCAGAAAGTTCAGTTGTAGTCAGTAAACTTTTAAGATGGCTTTGAGGCACCACTGCAGAACTCAGATAAAAGAACAGAGATGATAATCTCTTCTCCTAAAACAATGCTGCAAGATGCCAGAAGTTTTTTTACTGTGCTGAGTATTTTGCAGCTGGGATATCTATCAATAGTAGATAAGACATTTTTGTTTTAAATGAAGCTTTCTTCTTTTTTTTTTTCCCTTTTTTTTTTTTTCCTTGTGGAATTTGTTTTTAACTCTGTTTGTACCTAGACCACTGATACAATTTGCAAAGTGTTTGTGTTTAGCAGCTGCTAATGTTTGGCTAAAAAGCCTCCAGGAGGTAATGATTGAGTTGCTTCTCTTACCACAAACACTTATTTTCTTGGTATTGTTTTCCTTTTTTCCCTGACATCATCCTTTTTTTTTTTAATACAAAGAGGCACGCTTGTGCAGATAGTTCAATGAACAGACTGGACAAGAGCTGAAAGCATCAATCTTTTGTGAGTAGGAACAATGGGTAGGTTCACCTGGTGGAGTAGTGGTATTAAATAGTGTGGTACCACACATTCAGTCATAAGAGAGAGTGGAGGTTATAAACTTTAGTGTGATAAAAGGAGGAAATTCCTTCTCTGAAGACTTCCTTCCTTGTTAGGCAGTGTTTCCATACTTGTCTGCTGAAAAATTTGCCTTTTCCCCTTCTCCTAATTGACTGCTTCATAAGGAAGAGAAGCAGCAGGAAGCTCCCAAGGGGAGCTAAGGTGGGCAGCGCTGCCTGGTTGCTGATGGAGGCTCGCAGAGAGCAGACACCTTTCCCAGAATTTATAATGCTGGCAGGAGGTAGTTCTATTTGCAGGAAAATAGTTCTGGAGAGGGAAGCAGATCTTATTCATCCTTTAATCTGTGAACCTCATAATTGTTTGTTGTAAGATTTCTTCTGCCCATGACAAACACCAATTGTACTGAAAGCTGTGCACAAGGCTGTTTACAGGGACTTTCAAAATTCAGATCATTATGACCTAATAATCAACCATTACAGAAAAGTGCTAAAACCAGAGACATCCCAGCAGTAAATATAGCTTGCATCTATGCCAGATTTGGTTTTCTCCTGCACTCTGTGTTATTACTACAGAGAGCAATAATGTGAATCATCTGATTACAGCCAGTAACACAATTCTTAACATCAAAACTGATGAAGTCAGGGAAAGCTGTGCCAGGGTTTCACCTACTGCATTCAGCACATTGTATTTGCATTTCCAGACAATGCAGGATGTAATAATAGCTGCTGTTCAACCTTATGTTTTTAAACATCAGGGAAGTATTCTTTTTTTTAGCAAAATGTATTTGGATTTACAGAAGTTTCAGCCTAAATCTCTTCTCTACTTTCATAAAGCTATGCACAAAGTTTAAACCATGGTTGTATACCTTGGACGACCTCGAATGGATTCAATGTGTTTAGAGACAGACCAATGGCTAACTTAACCTGAGAGTATACCTGCATTTAAAAATCTATTATAATTGGGAAAACACATTTGAGTAGAGAGGTAAAATATAGGGACCAGCTATTTCTGTGAAAGCTCCATTAGGGAACCAAGCACAGAAACATTAGAGGGAGATTTTCATTTTTATTTCTACTTACTTTTTATTTCTGCATTTTGCAATTAAATTACTTTTCCAACCACATTGACAATTACATAACGCCAGAGAGCTGTGGTTTTATTGTCAACAACCCACTGCTTTCCTCCTTGTGGAAGTCTCTTGGCTCTGACACTGATAAACACCCCAGAATAAACTGCTTCTATATTTAAATCTATAAGCACTACACGGCCAGCAATAGCTGTTACAAGTATTGATTTTACCTTTCTCATTCCATCTTCTGATTGAAACTTTGCTCAAACATTAGATTAGAAGATGCAGAAATGCAACTATTGTTGAAGAGTGGTTTTGGATGCTTGCAGCCTTTTTCAGTTTTATTTTATTTGAGAGCTATTAGGAAAACAACAACTTCTTGCTTAGTGCTTGTAAATCAGAAACCACACTGAAAAGCCACCTAGCCCTGTGAGGGGCTCTGGAAAGCCAAGGAACGGGAGCCACAATTCCCACCTTTGTCACAAACACAGTCTGTGACTTAAAGCTTCTAAAAATTATTACCCATAACTGTATGTCACAAGAACTTTCAGAGCTTTCAGTACAAGCTGCTCTAGAAGTGCAACTCCTGGAACCAAATAAATATCTTAGAAGACGTAATCAACCCTCTACAACTAATGGTGATGTATTGATAGGGTCAGAAATATTTCTGGCAATCAGTAAAAGCATTCTTCTAATCACAGTGTGAAGATAGTATTTCCATCTTAAGTACCACGGGCCACATTCATACATGCCCTTAAATGACAATAAGCAATCTAAGAGCTTATTAACCCACAGCTCTGAGGTCTTTAATTTTAATAAAAAGATAACTGTGACATGCCTGACCTTATAAATAATATTGATGTCATAATTTTAAATATGATTTGAATGTCACAGTGGTGACAGCAGCCTAACTGGACTCATTAATACAAACTAAGAAATCCTGCTGTTTTACTAAGTGCCTGGAAGAACACTCGCTGAAAGAGCATGGAAAGTGTCCTCTCTGAGACTGCCTCTACACCAGCCTGTAACAAATTAAGGGTGTCAAAATATTTCAATAACATACAGGGCAAAAATAGCAGGAGAAAAATTAACCTTTCTGCGTTGTGAATGCAGAATTATGTTATCTTATGTTAAGGAACCGGCACGAGCTCCCGCTGACTTCTGTAATACAGAATCCATACTTCACCCAAGTAATTTATAACTCTCTTTATTAATAATGACAACTGACTGTATATCAACTCCATTCCAATAAACATCACTGCCTGCTCACAGAAACCCAGTGCTTCTAAAACCTCGGACAAAAATCCACTAGTTCTGCTCACTGCTACCTTGGCATGCTCCTTTCCCTCAGTGACTGTACTTCCTCCTCTGCTTCAGACATGGATTCTTCTTTCAGGGGCTTGAAAGGAGACAGATATAGTACAAAAAAAGGGAAAAAGACTCAAATACCCACCCCATCAGCAACTCCGTATGCAAACCTCATGCATGTGGGTTTCAGGAAGATGACAAAAAGAAATTTCCTTGGTGTGCACTCACTTCTCACTGATCAGGTCCTAGAACATCCCTACTTGCAATAACCATGTGTTCTGGAAACAAAAAAGAGCCACAGGATGTCTGGTAACACTCATGGAACTCTAGAATTGCTTTTATATTAGCTGCAAAATCCAGGTAACAACAGAACGAAGGAAGAAGACAATAACATTTATGGGAAATAAAAAGGTAAAGGCACTGGTCATTTGCAAACTTAGAAGAATGAAAGAGATGTAACCTGGCTCATACTCTGCACTTTAAAGGCTAGGGAAGAACAGCAGCATTGAGAAGTAATAAATTAGGAGAGATGAACTTTCATTAGTGTACTATAGAGGTTGTTTTAGAAAGAGCTGGAAATTGTAACAGATTGTAAGGTAGTATGATAAATGTTTCAATGAATTCAGAGTACTGCCCTTAGGAATCATAAAAACTATTACTATCAGACATCCTTTGTCCCACCCTTAAGGATATAATTTACTCAGCTCAGGTCTGCAGCAGTCTCTTCTTCTTCCTTTGTGTGAATGTGAGCAGCACTATCTAATATAAAACCATTTGCACAACTATAGTAGTGTAAACGAGACACTGAGATGTCTCTGAGCGTTCTCAATGTTCCTGATGCCAGATCTTGGTATCTGGGCATCCCACATGGCACTAGGTGAGGCTGGTTTGGGTTTATCATCTCAGGCTCTGAGATGCAAAAATCCAGTTATATTATTGCCATCTCTGAAAGCATTGTGGTCATGCTTTGTGAAAAATGACATCATAGTTCCTCTGAACCTTGAATAGCTCCATGTTCTGAAGAGCCAGGATAGGCAGGATCCAGAGGAGGGGAAGGAAGGACACCGTGGCTTTGTCTCTGCTGCTAATGAGATACACACACATTTTCCCCTCAGTGATTTAACTAACACCTAAGAGCGTGTCACTGTCAAACCCTAGTGAAGACATCAGGACTCTCTGCCTGTGTACAAAGTCATCACTGCCTTTGCTTAAGTTACCTCTTCTTTAAAATACTGTTTCTCCTTACTTTTTACCTGTGTACCCTTCATTCAGCAGCAAGCTTTCTGTAAATAGTCATGATAAAGTTCACCTACCTAAAACCAGAAGATGAGCTAGAAATTAATTTCCCTCAAATCACCTTTAATAAGAAGGTATTTGAACACTGTTGATTTTCTCAAGTAAATTGCTTGAGAAAAATCATGTAAAATAGTGCCAAAGGTTCTGCAAGTACTCGGGCTTAAAGTTTGACTTTTCAATTAGCATGACAATAGTGTCAGTGTTAATAACCACTAACCAGGATTAAAGAGGACATCCTGAGGCTCTGGGAAAACAAAATGTCTGGATGCATAAGAGTTCCAAGCACAGCACACACTGGGCTGAAAATATGAAAAACAAACAAATGAGGTAAAAGACTGCCTGTAGTACACAGGCTCTTCTGAACACTTTTGTCTAGCTTTTTACACTCATTATCCACCTTTCTTTTCCTTCTTTATAGACCATTGCCTCCCTTCCTTTGCCTAATCTTTCCTCACTGACTTGGCAGCCTATCTCCCTTCCTTCTCATTCAATAATCATCCCTCGGTTATCTGGGATGTTTTCACTTCAAGATTGTCCAAATACCTGATTTTCTCCAGCCTTCTCTAAATATTTAATTAGATCTTCATTAGTAACTGGTTTAATTACTGTCTTCTGCACGAACTACTTTCCTGCCTCCAACATTTGCCAAAATGTTATAACATCCTCCTTTTCTTTCCACTTTTCTTTTTGCCAAAACCCCTCTAGTCTCTGCTTTTTTAATTGTGTCAGTCTATCTTATACTACACATTCAAGACATTAATTGAATTGCTCTTTGGATTGCCAACATCTCAACCCAACATACAATGCAGGGAAAACAAGGAAGAAGCGTGTCCCCCTTGGTATATAGGTTCAACTATTTTTATCTTATCTTCCTAAGAAAACAAAATATGTGCATTCATCACATCTGGCCTCTAAATAATTTTGAACTCATTCACCAATATAAAACAAGCTAAGTTAGAAAAGAAAGGTCTCAAAACAGAGAGGCCCTATGAGGTTTGCAGAGGTCAGTGGCTAGAAGCAGTAGGAGCCATGTATTAGTCTTTGCAATGAGGGAAGACAAGTGGACCTCAAAAAATGGGCTCACCAGTCCACATAAATATATTGGCCAGCCAACTTGCTGCATCCTGCAGCCTGGTCACAGCACATGCTACCATTTTGCTAGTCACAGTGCTGGGAAGATGGAAAAGCCGAGGCTATTTCAATTGGCAGAGAGGAAAGAGGTCTTTGTTTTAAGCACAGTCACCTATCGTTTAGTGTGCTGTTCAGAGGGCTGCTGACACGTGTGTATCTGCCTAGCCATCTGGCTAACAGTGAAAAAAATATCCCAGGCAAAAAGAATATCTGATCAAAACAAAGGAAATGAATTTTAAGAGGGTAACAGAAAAGACTGTGAAAAACTTATAGAGAATCCCTGTGTTAAGCCAAATAATTCCCAGCTGATAACCTCATTGATTTTAGGAGACGAAAGGCTTTTAATAAGGTGGAAAGAGAGCGAGAAAAAACATTTCACACACAAGCAATAGGGAGAGATTAATAAATAGGTATTTTTCCCACAGTCATGATTGAAGAAACTTGAACTGAGTCCAGACACCTCAACTCAGAGAGTGATAAACAAATTACTGAGAACTCCTACAATTAATTACCTTGTTGTTTTATGGACAATGCAGTACTAGGTACATTAGTCCTGAGTTTACCCCCAGTATCAGGACTGAGAAATACATTAATGTAGTTACAAAGATTCTTTTTCAAGTAACATGCATATTTAATAGGTAGCTGGATCACCAAAACATTTCAGTCCCTTCTGGAAGACAGAAGAGGTGGAAGGAAATTGCCAGTTTTATAGGGTCTTTGTACAAATCCAGGTGTGCTACTAGGTGACACTGCTCAAAAGCTGACATTTGGCCTGTGCCAACTGCAAATAAAATGGAGATTCTTGCTGAAAGGACATACTTAGAGGTCATGCCTCAGGGTGAAAGAGTCCTGTGGAAAGACCTGGGATGGAAGAGAGATTAGAAAACTGAAAACCAAGGGCCATATAAAATAGCTTTAAGGAAGGAATATGGAATCTGCTGGGCGCAACACATCATGAGATATGGGCTTTACAGAGTTGCCTCCTAGGATACAAACCATTTACAGCCTACTTTCGTCCAGCTTACTGATCTCACCTCACACAAACAAGCCTCTTATTTATCATTTCCCAAGCTGTGTACCAAGAAATTTCAGTAGTGCTATTTTCAGTTTTGTATAACATAAGCATGTTACAGAAGAGAGAGTCCCCTTGAGACCTATGAAGCACACCTGCTCAGCAGTTTCTTTTCATATTCACACTTGTCAGTTGTGTTCTTTCCAACCCATTCAATATGTGCCATGTTAATTTTACATCATTTGAGTGTCTGGAAATCTCAGGTGGTACCAAGCCAGCATGTACTTTACAGAGTATGCATTATAGCACTACAGCTGTAGTCATTAGCAATTGAAACTTTCATCTACCACCTTTCTAAAAGTTGAAAAGCTGTGGGGCCTGGGGTTTAAGACTCATGAATTAGGACTTGTAAATATTCAAGTATTAAGCAGAATATGACAATACAGAAACACAAAGAGAAAAAAAAGGTGAACATGAATAAGACTAATAAGAAACCTACTACTGGAGATGTGGTGGCAAGCAGAACTCTGAAAGGTTTGTGCTCATCAGCTATGCCTCTCTCAAAATCAGATTTATTGCCAACTACAATCAAACACGGAGAGGGAAAAGATTCCTGAGCTTTCTGACATTGTGAAATAACATCCTAAACCAAGTTGCCCTCAATCATTGCCAGCTTAGTTAGTGAGACATCAGCTCTCTGCAATGAAGACAAAAATCAATGTTATCTCATGTTTCCTGTAGGACTGCAGGTCAGGCTGGATGCAGTTGTTTCAAAACTTTCCTGCAATCCTTTTTCCTCAGGTTATTTATTGTCAACTGCATAGATAACCCTTTTCTAACAGGGCTGGTACTGAAGGATGAGCTTCATAGTCTTAATTATTTATAACGATTTTTCCTCTTCACTGAACTTTCAGTTCCTGCTATTAAGAAATGTATTTACCTGATTTTCTTGCCTTGTGCCTGGCATCACTCATTTCTGGAATTGGAATTGAAATTAAATTATGTAGCATCCAAACCATGAAAAAGAAAGGCATTGCATTGTATGGATAATTATAAGAGTTTATAAGATTATTATCACAGGGGATTTTACTTTTTTCATGGTATGGACTCCCTCTGTCAAGAATGGTCACCATGTATCTAGTCTTGCATATAGAAGTCAGTCCTGTTTCCATGTTTTCTGATTTGTGCCCCTGCTTCCATGGAAGAGCTGATAATCACTAGAGAAGCTAATCAACATAGCTCTTTGGACCATTTATATATATATATATATATATATATATATAAAATGTTAAGGCTAATGTTAATATTTGATGATTTATTCAAAATAAACAAGCATACAAGAATGCTACATATGGGACTTAAACTGTTCTGAATATTGACTTTCCAGTCTATCTTAAAATATTTGTGCATTATACACATTTTAATTCAAGGATCAATAGCTTCAGTTCAGGCAAAAATGTCATTATGCCTTAAGGGAATAAGAGTTTATTTCAGCAAAATCTGCAAGTAAACACTGGAGCAGGAAACCTACTTTATTTCTCATAAATATTTTACTTGGCTTCATCAGCTGTGCTGAAAAGATTAATTGGTAGCACTGTTAATTCTTTTACTACCCTTCTGCCAGTGTAGGTATTACACTGTAATGATTCATGGTCAGCCAAAATCAGCTTCTACTAGAATGTTCCACCTGACTTTGGGGTTATGTAACTCTACTGTGGAACACTTCATTTTTTGTCACCAAATATCAAAGTGAGACAGGAGTAATAGAATCACAGAATGTTAAGCTTTGGAAAGGACCTCCAGAGATCATTCAGTCCAACTCCTGTCTTTGGTGATTATTGCCAAGGGTATGAATTCTGCTTTACCCAGATGAAAGAGAAGATGTGCAATAGGTCTGAGGAAGGATTTTCACTGTTGCTGTGACACACACCTATAAAGCTAGTCTATGTGTGCACACTTTTGGTTTTAACCATCAGGGCATTTCACCACTGACTTGCTGGAAGAGCAGCACTTAGTGCCATTAAAATGCTATTGTTTCTCCTGCTGTGATCTCAAACAAACAGGGTACTTCTGAGTACTTACTTCCCACCTAAAGCAAACATTTAAAATATCACAATCACCTTCAGCTCTTTTTACATGTTCTCAACAGGAGAAAAGATTATGATTCTGTGAGGAAAAAATACTTGTATTTTAGGCATTTTAGACATTTCCTAGAGCTCTCTTTAATGAAGAGTACATTTAAACACTCCACGAGACTACTGCACTATCAGTTCATTCAGGATGTATTAGCAGTGTAGCATGGGCAGAAATTTCACCATCAATCTACCCATCTGTCCAACAGCTGTAATATGACATTGCTCTCCCTCTTTCATTCTCAGTCTACCTACATATAGTACATGACTGAAAAATAAACAGGAAGCTTATCAAATGAGGATTTTAAATACACTTCCCTCTAGAAGTACCATTTTGTAGCAGACATGCAGCATTATTTCCCTCTTGGCCTTCCAAAGCCTGCACAGCAACGTACTCCAAAGTGCATGCTGCCTGCAGTTGCATCTGTTTACCTTCTGGAGCCTTCGCTAGGATGTCAGATCCATTATAGGAAGTTCAGAACAGCAATTGTTGCTAACAGTGCTGTCAAGAAGACATTAAGCAAGTAATGAGACTTCAAAAGCTATGTTAGGGAGATAGCAGCTGAATGGAACTTCATGAGAAAATGTGTTTCCGCAAGTAGGGTGTTGAGAAGGTGATTTCTATTGAATTCTTTCTCCTATTGGCCTAAGAACTTGACATTCAGATCCAAGCACTCAGATTACTTTCTAAAGTAAGCATTCAAATGTTTAACATAGCCTTCACAACCTGCACTGTGATTTAGCAGCTTCGAAAGGGAATGAGAAGAGAAGCGAAGGGCATTTGTTTTTGTACATAACATTTTATCCATACTCATTCTTGTGTTCTCAGAGCATCACAGAAGCTAATGAGGTATGAAACATTATCAGGCTTGGGTTATAGTATCAAGGCAGGCATGAATAATTTTCCCCACAAACTACTGCTTCAGGAAGAGGTTGAGATTTTTATCTGCCAGCGTTCAGTGTTTCCTGTTAGTTATACCATATAGCTCCCAAAATAAACTCTGGGGAGTACTATTAGTCCTTTTAGGTAATGGCAATTTGTATTTTCCAGACACTTCAAGAACTTCATTTTAGTAGATTCATAATTCTATTTCTACCTCTAAGTCAGATATATGTAAGCCAATGCATTATTGTCTTACATGTAAGCCAATGCATTATTTTCTTATGCTATTTTTATTCCCAGGAAGGAAACCAAATTGAATATTGCACCACAATAAGCACAAAATGATTTAACTGATATGTGAGAAATTCTGCACAATTAAAGAAGAGTGTGTGGGGCCACAGGAACTGAACAAAAGGGGAGCTAGGCAAACATACTAAACCAAATAGTTTTTATGGGTCTTCATTACTGAAAATCTTGCTTTGCTACACAGCATCATCACTAAGATGAAGTAGATTAGCAGACACAACCCTAATGCAGATAATTTTATCAAGGTCATTAGGTGTTCAATAGTGTTTAGTAAAGCTGTAAAAGAATTGCACCTGGATGACTCTCTAATGGTTTGTAGATCAGGAAATGGGAGATGTCGTGCAGATTGGTTACAGATTATTTTAGGGTATTAGTTACAGTGCTTGCAGATGCATTTGCCAGGGGTAAAACTCGGCAGACAACAGGTTCAGAATCATCTGTTGTAAATTCTAATTTTGTACCAGGCACAGGCCTATCAATTTGTGTCTAATTATATTCTTCCATGTGAGATATAAAATACCTCAGGGTTTCTATAATAAAGGCTCATTAATGTGGACGAGAAATAATTCTGAAACTCTTTCTGCCAGGGCTAATGTTAATACAGATTTTAATTGCTCTTACAGGATATTAAAACATAGATTTTTTTTTTTAAAAGTCAGTTTTAATCTAATCATTAAATGGAGCCATTTTGATAATCCCATATTTTCAAGTATTGCATCTTACACTGATGGGTAATTACGTCATTACCACTCACGGTGAACCAGAGAATAAAAGATGAATGCACAAGGTATAAAAGGCAATACTGTCAAAGAAAGAAGAGAATCAATGTTCTTCAGTTCCTTGTAATTCCCTTTTCTGCCCTCTTCCTGCTTAGATAAACACATACTCCACAATGTACTTATAAAAGCGAACCATTAATTGTTGTGAATAAAAAAGTATTAGTGGCACATTATAATTCAAAGCAAGTAAAGATTTTTTTTCACCAAGGAAAAAGCCAAAAGCAAAACCTTTCCATGAGGGACTTTGAGGACTAAAATTGCTAACCCTTGATCTCCAGGATATTACTCTTCTGAATCTAGTCTGGTCAGGTCCCTGGAGGACAAAAAACACGAGCAGAATAGTATTCCATACTGAGACTACTTGACTTTGAGACAGATAACTTAACATCTGTGTTCCTCAGTTTCCCATGACTTATGGATGAAGAAAAATTATTATTTTAACCCACAGTAAAAGGCAAATTCTCTGTTGTCAAGTTCTGAAAATAGCACTGAATTTCAATAGCATTCAAGTAAATATTTTGTACTGAAAAAGAATAATATGAATGGATTTTGTGGTGATGGGAGGGACGTTTTATGCACACCTTGTCAAACTGCAAAGTACCACTAGCCCAGGGCTGCTATCATTTGAATAGATGACAGGGGCATCTGTCACAGGATGCATACCATACAGCCACCTAGATAAATAAAATATATGATGGACAAAAGGGCCCTCATGTTTTAAGTTTTGTCAGGAGCAGAGTGGGGAAAAAATATAAAACTGAAAGGTTCTCACTTGGCAGGCTAAAACACTAGCAGACTGAAAGATAAAGCTGATTTGAAGGAGCAGTTCTTGTGATAGAACTGACAGTTCCTTTATAAAAGGGAGCTGAGCTAACCACAAACTGATAAATAGATTCATAAAAGCAGTAAAGTGAGAAGGGGACTCACCAGTGTGCTAAAGTTTTGATACCAAGGATAAGAAATTGTAGCAGAGAAATAGAAGAGTTTTCTCTACACTCCTGTCGTTAGAAACATGACAAATATACTAAGGTATGTTAACAGAGCGTTCAATTTAAGAACTTGTTATCAAAGTATCTTACTTAGACTTTCTTCCTCCCTTGACAGCTGCATGAAAATATCCTGGGAATTATAGTTGTAAAAAATTGCTAGGGAAAAAACTTTGCTAGGAGTCTTTTGGGAGTTTCTTGTCTTGGAGATCGTAATAGAAGAACATAAATCTAACAAGAGATCCAAGTAATGTCTACTCAGCACTGAACAGATCAGGTACAACAATAAAACCAAATCAAACCAACAACAAAAAACCCAAGGAAAAAACCTGTAAAAGACAGACCTTGGCCAGCTACTTCACAAACCAGAATTAATAATCAATAGCCTTTCTACCCAGGGGATGGATGCTTTAATAATTTACTGTTGGCAGGAGACACTTTGAGTGTTGCCAGAAACAGATTCCACTTAAGAACTGTGAAACTTCTGTTTGTCCTAGTAAGTGAACTAGAGAGATGATCCTGTAGAAATTTTCCCCTTCAGGAAATGTTTTCAGAGTACTTCTAGAAAACTAGTTGCCACCCACAATGTCAGTGCCTTAATTACCAGTTAAATTCATTTCACCATTAACATGCCATTTAGCTCTACACACCATTAGCTTTTCAGGTTTCAGTTTGGAAATAAATTGTGACTGAACATTAGATAACCTAAATGTTCTCCACATAAATAGAAATGACCAGTCCTGGGAGGTAACAGGCCAAATGTAAGAACTGAAGAGACTGCTTCTGCAGTGAAGCACCCCCAGAAATGTCTTTGTACACACTGGCCACTACAGGAGTGTGTAGGCAACCTGACACAAGTTTCTTTCTCTCTCTCCACAGCAAAGGCCTCCCCCTAGCATCTATCTGCTTTCCCATTTAAGATTCACTGTATTTATTATGACTCCCCCTCAGCTTCGAACCCTTCCCCCTTGTCCTGTCTCTAGACACCCTTAGGACAAGTCCCACTCCAGCTTTCCCACAGGCTTGCTTCAGGTATTGGAAGGCAGCTCTAAATGGTGCAGTATTAATCCACTCATTTAAACTGTAACAAAGGAACACTTCTGAACATGGTACTTTTCACCATGCATTTGCCACGCGTTCATATTAATTACAGAAAGGCTGTAAAAAGTTACTGAAGGGTTTTTTCTCTCTTCAAAATACCACAGTGCACAAAGGAGCTGACACCAGGGACTAGTGAGGGAGGTTTCTAAACCTTCAAGGTAAAATATTTAATAGGATAGATACGGTAGTGCAAAGTTTTATACTTCATTTTAATGAAATTAACTGGAATTATATGTGAAGGTGAATAAGGCAAAGAATCATTGCTTATTGCCTGTGTTGTATTTATGTAGCTGTCAGCTGGTTTATTATTCACATGGGAAAGATTTGAATTTTTAATAGATTTTAGGTTCTTTAGCAGCTGTCCTATGACCCAGTGGTCTGTAGAAGAATTTATACATTTTCACAGTTGCTCTACAGGAAGATCTGGGGACACAGATGAAACACTGAACACCACCCTGAAATACATTCAGTGTAGAATAAATGCTGGGGCTTATTCACACACAATTTTCTTCCACATTATTTTCACTTTGATTTAAAAAACAAATAGTGAAATAGAAATGGTTTAGATTTCAGCACGTGCCTCACTGGGTGCATTTTGGCTCCTGCTTGCTTGGGTTTTAAGACAGTGCATAAAGGTAAGGGTGGGATGGCTCAGGGCCTAGGTTGTTTGAAATGAAATAGCTATGGTTGGCTTGCAGATACTTCTCCTGTGACCAGAAAATCTATTGAATTAGCACATGGATTTTCACTTGAAGTCAGAAAATGGAGAAAATCAGTGGACTGTGATTAAAAAAAGGCCTTGCAGGTAACTATGTAAATAATCCACATAACCAAGATATGTATTGCAAAATCAAGATTACACTTGCTCATGCTTCACTCTGAAAATACCCCAGTACACATGGCAGGTACATGTCCTTTCTCCTCCTAACACATTCAGAGTCATAAGGACATGCTTGTTAATATGAAATCTGGGCAGCCATTGGATTAGAAACACGAAGGACAAAAGTGAATCATTTATAGTTTCTTAATTCTCTGTGATGGATTCAGGTCATGTTTTCTGTTATATCAGATTTGATTGCCAAATTGTCAGCTCCAATGCAAATCTCAGTTTTAATCTCCCATGCAGCCCAATTACAAAATAACTTTTTGATCAAGTTCCTGGATTTTAGAATTATCTTTTCATTATGAATTGGAAAAATCTGACCTTTAAACCTGCTTTTTGTTATGTAAACCCCCCAAAAACTACTTTATGGTGCACTAATCAAAATGGCAAAGAATTCTTAGAAATGATATAAAACCCTTCCCATTCCCAGAATCTGAAGGGGCAGCCAAAGCTACACAGTACATGGAAAGAAAGCAATGCAAACTTCTGTGATCTTCTCTGATCTTACTGAAGCAGTGAACGCACACCCAACAAAGCACACTGCCTCAACTTTGTTTGCAGATACTGTCTAGAATTTTATCACAAAAATTAGGCATTCTGTGAACAGGCCCAAGGAAGAATTAGGTTTTGTTCCTTTGGGTACAGCACAGTTTTGTGTTAGTTTGTTAAACCGAGTGAGTTTTTAAATCTCAGATCAGAAAACACACTTTCATATAAAATTACACCACTGAAGGTTTAAAAGAGTCCTGTAAGAAATTAATGTAAGCACTTAATTGCTGCTGGCTTATTTTGCAGGGGTTTTTAGCAACATTTTGAGTGAAAGCTTAACGTGTGAGGAGGAATGTCTCATGACAGAAAATTTCACTGGACACACTGCTGCTCAAAAAGTTGAATTCATCCCTTCAGGAAAACTAAAATAGTACTAGGTCATTTCCTGGCCAGACATGTTCTGAGAACAATAATTAGTTACAGGTTATAGATGTAACTCAGTTTAATACCTACTCCTCCCCAACCCCTCTTGCTCTTGCAAAAAACACATGTACACAGACCACCACCAGAGGCTGAAATCCATTCATAGAGAGAATGTTGAATAGCTATTTTTCAGTGGTGTTTTTTCCCTGGTAATCAAAGTAGGAAGTGAAGCAACAGTTGAATAATTTGTTTAGTACTTACATTTCCCCAGCAACAGATTCAGCTTCACTGACACTGAAAAGTAAAAAGCTATCTCAGAAACTATGCTCATCCCCTTGGTAAATGCATGTAGATGTTGCAAGACTGTTGTAGGATGGCCTACATTTACCTTGAGGCTGCATGTGAGTTGGCCAGAAGTTCAAGTGACCCTGCCAACCTCTTTTTTCCTTTCTATGAACACACCAAAACAATTACTAGCAAAAAATACTTCTAAATTCTAAAGCCAAGTTTAATTTGAATTCAAAACAGAACAATGGACTTCATAGAGAAGCTCATCCCTACTGGTAATGGCAGTAGAAAAGGTCTTGCAATCATATCTCACTTTAGCCCATTTCCTCCTTTCAGCCTTGCTCTACAGCTGATAAATACTGATTATCATCTTTGTTACTGCAAATCTCACAAGTTTCTCTTTCTGTGGAGCCTTTTGAGCATTTGTTTCTATTCTGTAGAGGACAAACTGAATATGGATTATAGAGAGGGGCTTTCTGCTTGAAAAACAGAATAAGGTTGTGCAACCACTGCAGAAGCCCGAAGGCACAGGAATATAAACTTGCCCAAGAAAAGCAGATAGCATTAAAATAGTTATTTTATTCATAACAGCATTTGGTTTTATCAATAACTTCTCTTAATTATGTGCTTGTCCTGGCCCTAGCAGAGGCTATCTTCCCTATACCTTCCAACACCACATTTCTTTTACATCACAGTATCACAGTATCACCAAGGTTGGAAGAGACCCCGAGGATCATCGAGTCCAACCTGTCACCACAGACCTCATGACTAAACCATGGCACCAAGTGCCACGTCCAATCTCATCTTGAACACCTCCAGGCATGGGGACTCCACCACCTCCCAGGGCAGAATTTTCACTGTCAAAATTTGGTGTCAGTAGGATGGGGCAAATCTGACTGCACTTTGCAAACCCTTCACTTGCTCACAGGTACCCACTGGATTTAAACAGTTTACACAATGCAATCTTTCCTGTTTCTATATAATCAGTGACCACATCAGGAATGTTAGGAACACAGAGCATTCACACTGCATTAAGAAGCAACAAACCAGGCATGCACTCCAAACTGGCCCACAACTTTCAAACTGCAATTCTATTAAATGTTTGGGACTTTTTTGGCTTTAGAACTGTTTCAGAAATGAGTGATTTGATGAGCAAAGAAATTGATGCATGCTTCCTAAATCTTCAAAACAGTAGAAAGAAATGAATCAAAGTTTTGCCTCTCAGTTGTTGTAAGAGTGATGAATGATACAGTCCTTAAGAAATGTTGCTGAATCATCCAGTAAATTGTTTGCTCTACAGCAGGGCTCATCCATGGATATGCTGACCTTCAGGGTGTTCCTGACAGGCTCAGTTATCAAAATCTGTTTTCCTGGCACAAATTCTGCTGTTCCCAAACTGTAACTTGTTCATTTGCAAAAAAGGCTGCCAATAACTCTGCCTGTCTAGAACCTTTCTTGTCAATTTTTTTTCCCTTCATATAATTCACGAAGCTGAGGTCTAATGATGCATTTGGTGAAGTAACTCATCCTCAATGTCATAAACACATTCATAACAATTTAAAATGAGGGCATACTGCAACTTTGCTCAGCATCCTTAAAGCTGATAATTCAGGAGAGTTAAGGTCTTAGTCATTTACATAACTGACTAAAAAGGAACTAAAAATAGCAGATCCTACCGAGTGTTTACCTTCTGAAATGCAATTATTTTTCTCTAAAGAGGTTTTCTGGCTGTCTCTCCTAACTACCAGCAACACAAATTTAGAAAGGATAACAGTCATGCTGGGTCAGGACTCCACAGAAACGGCCACACAAATGACCATATAAATCCTGTGCTGTGGTACAGCCCTGCAGTTACACAGGAGAATGGCTGCTGCTAAGGTCAGCATCAAAACACTCATTTAATTCTTAAGCATATCAACAGCTCTATTGAATTCAGGAAAATCACTCATGCCGTTAGCTTTAGCTGCCTCCTCCTTCTTTACCACTAGACTACCTGAATCCTTGTGGAGAAAAGTTGATTGTAAACAGCATTAGGGTGCATTATTGCCTCTAGGATGAGCAATCACAAATTAATTTGCTCCCACTTACAAGGCGAGCCAATCATAGCTACTCCAACATTATTTTTCTTAAGGGAATTGGTAAAGAGTTGAATATGTAATAACAAGAAACAGCTTGAAAGAACTCAGGCATTTTAATTTTACCTGAAGTAGTGTTAGTGGCATTATCTGTAATTACTGTGAACTGGTCTTTAGTTTTAATTTTGACTAGTGTGGAACTCAACAGGCATAGTAAGACAAGACAGGCAAAGCTTCCAGGAAAGATTCAACCTGGCATGTGACACTTTAATTCCTCACAACTCCCAGAGGAAGAGTTTCCCCTGCTTAGGTGAGAAGACCGCAGTCTGAGGAGAAATTGTATCATACAGGCTAGCTTTAAACAAGCTGAAGAGAATGAGTATCCCAGCACAGTGGATAAAGGCATCAGTTAGGCTTACTGCTTTTTGGCATCACCACCAGGACAAAAGGGCTAACTGAAGTCCATATGAAAAGCCCAGGAAACAATCTTGAAGTAAATCATACTCTCCCAATTTAAGATTTCTTTGTATATATTTAATAATACATCTTAATTAACTTTATTTCTAGATAGAAAAAAAATTTAAGCCTTATTTCCTATGAAAACAGATTGAGAAATCCCACACTTCTAAAAGTGAAGAGCTCATCTCTAGTAATTAACTGTTATTTTCTTCAAGAAATTGTTACTTTCTGACCCCCAAGTTTTAGGGAAATAGGAGACTTAATGGTAGATATTTTGTTAATAAAGGCCATAAACAGAACACTGAGTTACTCAGTAAAGAAGGTCTGCCGTGAGACAAAGTCTTCATTTAGTTTCAATATATTGCTATCCTGATATTTGCTTCATTGTTATTGAACATCTCCCGGACTACTTGCACAGGTGACTCTAACAAGGAAGTGTGAAAAATTACTTACAGTTAGGTCCATTTTTGTCTTTACAGTCTCAGAGGGACAGTTAGGTCCATTTTTGTCTTTACAGTCTCAGAGGGGTTGCCTATGAACAATAACAGATTTGAAAGACATCCATCAACAGTAATGGTAGGTAAGATCACTCCACTGAAGAAAGAAATTATTTCCTGTTCAACACATGTTCCACTGCCATGACATCCCATTACTGGAACTGTTGTATTCAGATATTTGTTAGCTCAACATGCAAATAAATTTTGCAATGGCAAAAGAACAGATTCTCAACAGATTGAAGAACAATCATCTACAAGAGAAAGAGTTCTGCTAGAAGCGTAGCTGCATTCCTACTATCTTCAGAAGCCTGCCTTAGCTGAGCACACGGAGCCTTGCAGTAATTTGCATTTCCAAGCAAACAACAAATAGCACAGATTCTTCATTTAAGAGGTTGTATTGATTTTTTAAACAGTTGGAGTTAAGTGTCTACATTAATGTTGTATACATCTTAATTACAACCAGCTCAAATGTGCAATACTTTGTCCTGATGGTAAATATATCAATCTGCATCAACTAACAATGGCAGAGGCTCAGAACAAGAGATATTGTACCTCGCACTGTCAGTCTGTGACTGAATAATGTAATGGTAATAAATTGTTGGCATGCAGTCCCTGTTAAGTGTAAGTTACCAACTACACTCTTACAGTAGCTACATAAAATACAACATTTATTGCTAGGTTGACTTTGCTCCTCTTTTATTGGAATGAGCTTTGACAAAATTCAACTCCAGTCACAGAATAGTTTAGGTTGGAAAGGACCTTAGGGATGCAGTATTTGAGGTGGAGTCTCAGCAGAGCAAAGGGGCAGAATCACCTCTCTTGACCTGCTGGCCACACTCCTGTTGATGCAGCCCAGGATACAATACTTGACCCAATCCAAATCAAGTTACAATTGTTTGTCTCACTGCTTCGTGATCTGACTAGAATGGAAAGAATAATGTTTTAAATATGGATTAGGAATGCACAGGTAAAACAGCACCTACAGTTGTGCCCCAGTGACAGGAGAGAAGACAAGAGTGATCTGAATCAATAAAGACACAATGTGATCATATTTTGACACCAGAAAAAGAGATGGTTTGGAAGCTCTGAAATTTAAATTCGCTACAGGGTTAGTTTTGTTTTGTTTGTTTGCTGTTTTTTGTTTGCGGTTGGGGTTTTTTGGGGGGGGTTATTTTATTTTATTGATATCATTCTTATGAAGAGAATATTTGACTAAAAGTACCTTTCCTTTGTTTTAAAACATAGCTCTTGTGTCCACAATCAAGATTTTGCAATAGCAGCCAAGGTTTTGAAGAGAACTTTTATGAAGAACATTTTCTGTTCTGTCCCGTTGAAACGCCTCCTGCCACGGCGTTATGTTCTGTAACACATTACACTCTGCCTGCCTTCCAGCAGCAGTATTGGTTACATTAAGATAAGGTTCCAATGACTATACAAAACTTCATGAGATGAATTCCTAAGTATTTAATTGACATTCATATCCAATCATTTGGTTTTGATAGAACAACTTATTCAGTAGTTTTAGTGCCTTAATTCAAAAGGTTAGTGAGTGGAGCAGTTATTACATTTGACCTAACATTAGAATCCTTTCCAGCTACACTACCAGAATATAAAGTACAGCAGACAAAATCTACTTGGAAAGACTCCCTTTTCTACAACTGCATTTTTCTTTTCCTAAATGGTAGTGCAGCAGGGTACCAAATGTACAGACTGGGTGCCAGCTGTGCTTACATGACAGTAAACAACTCATAAAGTCCAAATTATTTCCATGGCCAGTTCCTAAATCTTGTAGCACTACTAAATATTTGTGAAAAACAAAGTACACTGATAGCCCAAAGAAACTGCACCTCTTTAATCAGCTAATTGCCTGCAAAATTAGTCCAGTTCCACAAGACATTGGTGTTAGAGCTCTCCAACATTAACTGCCTTTGTCAGATGTTGCTCTAAACCAGACAGAAGAGTACAAAGAGAGAGCACTTGTTGTTTGTCAACCCTCTGGTGTGGCTGAATCAACACCCATAGAATCTATTGACAGATCCTTCACCTGTGGAACCTTCTACCTACTGCATGGAGGCACAGTGGGCATGGAGTGGGTTCTCTTGCCTTCCCTAATACCTTCCCTAATTGCTTCCATTCATTACTTACTTCTTGGGACCCTGCCTACCTCCTGGTGGGGGGAGGACTGCTTTGATTCTGAGGTCCTTGTGATAACTGTTCCTGTCCCTGTTCCTGCCTCACAGAGGTCACAGTGTGGCCCCACATGTTATCTCTTTCTCCACCTCCCTAATGTTCTCTTAGCTCTACCACCATGCTGATCAGATTGTCCACTTGCTCCAACCTCATAAAACCATTGTCCCTAATTCCAACTGCTACAAGAGAGAGGCTGCAGTAACTCCTGCAGCCAGAGCCACAGCCAGCTACGTGTACTTGGGGCAGCTCAGTCTGAGCTGATGCATCTCTTGTAGCAAGTGCAAAGCAGGATGTGCCCTGTGCAAATGGGCACCATGGTTAAGCTTCCTCACTGCTGCTGAACCTGCTGGCTTACCTTTGGGCTGGGAGAGACATTTCGCCTTGTCTGTGTGAATTGCTGTGTCATGAACCTCAGCCCCACGCCGCTTCCTGCTGTGCTTCGCCCTGTTTGCAGGTTCTTAGGGAAGACCACTGTGACTTAACGCATACTGCACTTTAAGGTTGGGCTCCTGTTAAAACACATATTAATATATTTCAGTGCCTTAGAAAAAGGTTAAGTATTTGAGTAGCTGAAGAGACAGAATAATTTGATAGACTGCATTTAAATCAGCTACAGATCGTATTTTAACTATAAAGAGTCCTTTAGAGTTGTTTGTACTCAATACACTCACATATTTGAAAACCTCATCTACAGGCAGAGAGGTGTGTGTAAATATATCCAGAATGAGCAGCCATGTTGGAGGAGGTCACTTATTGAGCAGTTGTGTCATTTGCATAAAGTTCTAAGTATCTCCAAACCTCTATTTTTGAAGCCATTCTGTAATCCTAAATAGCATGTGAAGTGAATTAATGAGGATTACAGTATAAGGAAGTGACACTTGGGGATATGGTGCTAGAAAGGTTTAGGGGGTTATTTCATCCATACCTTATAAACCCACTCAGTAAATCTTGGACTTCACCCATTGTTTTGGGACATGAAAGAGTTTGAAAATCCTATTAACATCTTTTCAGAAGTGGTCTAGCAGTACTGCTCCTGCAGTATAACATAGTTTTCATTATCACTTATTACAGCAAAACCCTAACTTGTGAATCCAAGGGAGTTCCTGAAATCACTTCTGCACAATTATTCCCCTTTCCTTGCAGTATTTTCAATCATAGGTATTGCTGCCTTGTGAAAACAGAGTGCAGTGCATGACATCTGCCTGTCTCTTTTTCTTAAAATAACATGTTCTGTGCTGATAAGACAGTGTCAAATTTACTTTTTACACAGTTGTTTGGGACCTTTCTGAATCACAATATCTATTATTTTTTTTTTACCCTGGAGATATTTTGCATCTCCACTTCAAATGAAATTTGACCTTGGAGAAAGTTAAAGCTTTAATCTCAATTGCCAAAAGTAAAGGATTTAGAGACCAGTTTCAACACTTTTACAGTGCAGCCCATGATGGTTTTTGCTACAGCCATTTAACAAAGTTAAGCTCAAGTCTGTGCATATTTGTGATCAGTTTCACATCCTACTAGTGATACTCCAATCCCCCTGTTTGTATTTTGTTTGCAAGGAAGACTAAACCACTTTAAATCCCAGCCGGAGTAACAGCAAAGGTGTTATTAGAAAATAAACTAGGAAGGTATGTATTAAAACCAAAGCAAAACAAACCCAGCCCAGAGGAAAGTCAGAGACTAGGAAAGCATACAAGTTGCAGAGAGATGTGCAATGCTCTCAATGCCCCTTCAGGTGATCCTTGCTTACAGCTTTGGCAGCAGTCCACTCAGTAACTTTCAGAGTGAACTCTGCACGGTCCCCAGGAAATTCTTCTCACCACTTCTGTGGTCTGGCTGCCTTTGCCCAAACCTGCAGCCTCTTAATTTTTCTCTCCCTTGAGCTTGTTCCCTAGCTCCCACAGACCTGTGAACAATCTTTTCTCCCTCTAGAGACTTCTACCTTACTAAACTTCTTAAAAGAACGTAATAATGGAGAACTGAGGAGAACAAAAGCACCATACCACAGACATCCATTTAAACAGCATGTTAGCTTTAAGCATATAGAATATTTCTCAGTTCTATTCAGACCAAACTTCCTTCCTGGCAGCCCCTGAATGTTACAGGAATCTCAAATTCAAATGGAAACACCCTGTCCAGAATAGTTTACCACTCCCTGAGGAGAAATCTCTTCACCTTAAAAAAGGGGGTCTTGTATTTCCTGCAAACAGGAATTTCTCTGTGGCACAAACTCTTCTGATGATAATTGGACTCCATCTTCAAGGTCTTTTCCAGCCAAAGTGATTCTGTGATTCTCTGATCTGTGTCTAGGAAAGGCAGAATGAATAGGTCACCTTACAGAAACAATTACATTGCAGCAGGGTTTTCACAAGTAGCATAATCAACCAAATCATCCATTGGATAATCTGTCTTCTCTTATACCTCGAAACATCTCACAAAGAGGCTTCATGGTTCCACTCAAAGATTAATGGCATAGAGCATCAGACACCCAAGCTTCCGGAAGCAAAGTAGAAGCCTTGGTTTCCATGAAGCCCTAGGATTGACCTAGCTTAAACTGATATATCATAATTGCATCCCCAAATTTGGAATTCATTCCAATTTCCCTTCCCCAAGCACTTACTATGATTACTAGCAGACCAGCTCAAGGGCTCACCACACTAACATCACTCAGGGTTTCCCAATAGGGATTACAAGACTGGAGTGCTGTGATTGTAGATGTAGTTGATTTGCATAAATTAGGAAGCAGTAATCAAATATCATCATTCTTGGGTCCCTTTTGTGTTTAAACTAATTATAGTATTTCAGTCCAGACAAAAATAGAAATGACAACAAAAAGAGGGACCAGAAAATGTATAATGGTTTGGAAAGATGAACTGTACCTGTGCACTGCAGAATGGTGAGAGCAAGCTGGAGAGTTGGGTGGGGAGAGATTCAGTGAAAGGCAACAAGGACAAGTGTAGAGTCTTGCATCTCAGAAAGCACAACACCATGGATCAGTATTGGTTGGAGGCTGATCTGTTGGAGAGCACCCAGTCCAACTTCCCTGACAGAGCAGGGTCACTTGGGACAGGTTACACAGGAAGACATCTGGGTTGGCTTTGAAAGTCTCCAGAGAAGCAGACTCCACAACCTCTCTGGGCAGTCTGTTTCAGAAC
Organism: Dryobates pubescens; assembly: GCF_014839835.1. Classification (NCBI taxonomy): domain Eukaryota; kingdom Metazoa; phylum Chordata; class Aves; order Piciformes; family Picidae; genus Dryobates; species Dryobates pubescens. Next base: position 1,670,444 of record NC_071629.1, on the reverse strand, counting down.
TGTGTCACCCTCATAGTGAAAAAGTTTTTCCCTATGTTTGTGTGGAACCCCCTCTGCTCCACCGAGTAGTTAACAACCCCTAGGGTTAACAAGCTGCAGCATGTCCTACAGACATTTTTATTTTATGAACTAGAAGAAACTAATTTAGACATTGGGACTCAAAGTCGATCATAAACAAGTGGTAGATGCTGCTGCTGTGTAGATGCATTGCTGCTGGTGATCAATAGGTTTTACTATGGTTTGGCTATGAAGCAATAAGAGTGCTTCTGAACAATGTGTAGTAGATTGAGGCAATCTAGATGTAGCTGTTCATTGATATCCAGTGTTGCCACATCGGACCATCTGGCCCTGTTCTGTTTCTGCCTCATGAACTGGGAAAATGAGTATTCCTTTTCCAAATCACAAGCCACAAGACTTAAATATTCTGTGATTAATTACTACACAAAAATTAATTAATAGAACATCTGCCTGACAAGAAGATAGAGTGCAAGTCACTAATACGTTGCAGTTCCTGGGCCAGATTCTCCTTTTGTTCTGGCAGCTCACAAAGGCAATATGGCCAATAATTTTTTTCATTATGCTGTAACTGTCACCTGGCAAATCCAGCTCAATAACCACCTCCATCTCCCTGTGCCTGGCCTACAGCAAGCTGGATGCTCTTCAGAATCCTTCTCAGCATCTATCACTGTCTTTAGGAGATGATGTGACTTTGGAAGTTTCGCGCTCGGCTACGGAAATACACAATTCCTGTTGCAACACGGTGTGCTTCACCTAACCAAGCCACCGCTGAAATCAGCTCTCACATACCATAAACTGGCAATTCTGATGCCGAGAGGAAATGACTGGGTTTATGCATATAGTGTGGTGACTTCAGCAGAATCATTTGCAAAAGCAAAGTGAATGCTGTGCCTAAGAATGATTCGCTTCACATTACTTTTTTTTGTTTTTTAATTGATCATTTGGAATTCCTTTATTCAAATGGAGTGGCAGTGGTTTTATCCCACTTCATCTTTGCATTTGCTTTGAGATGCCAAGTGTCATTTTTACTTTGGCAAGAGGTCTTTTGATTATCAAGATAAAAGAAAATGTTTGTTCTGAATAAATTCTTATGTTTTTTCTACAGATGAAGTGAATGGAACTCTTCTCCTACTGATATGCTTCTCCTTAGCAAATGGCTCCCTCTTCAAGTCAGTCCTCACCCATTTTTTATAATTACCATCACTGTCTCCATTTTCTTTCCTCCTCTGAATTACAACTTGAAATATATATCAGTGAAACCTTTCCACTTGGTTCACCATATGAAAATGTGGGGTAAAAAAGTTTCTTCTGATCACAGAACTACAATCCATAACCAGTTTGTCAATAATTTAAATATATCAGCACAGGAAATTTTGCACTGAACTTGCTGTTCTGATACGGGGAATGCCATTAGGCTCAAAGTACTCAAGCTGTGGCCTCACCAGGGCTGAGTACAGGGGCACCATGACTGCAGAGACTAGAAATCTGACATAATGCTCTCAGACTCAGAAGGTAGTGATGACTGGATACAGATGTACTAGAGGCTCCTAAATAAAAAAGTTTCCACATTTATCTATGTCTGGTTGCCTTCCCTCTTTATATCCTCTTGGGGCTGACAGTTACCAATGTTCAGTCAAACTATACAAAAAGAAAAAAAGCTGAAAAGGAGATGTTGAAAAGATTGACTTAATTAAATGACATCTACATTCAGCACAGCCTGCTGTTTTCACTTGAAAGCAACACACAAAGGTGTCTTTGTACACTGCTGGTATTTCAATGACATTTGAAGAGACTTCTAAGGTGTACTAAGTTGGCAGCTATTGTAGTAGAAGAGTTTGTTTTCCCAAGTTAGAGCAAACCAGCCCTAAATATTTCTCAACTTAAAAGAAAGGAAGTCTGTGAAATAGGAAAAATAGTACATACATAAGAGGAAAAAAGATCACCTTAGGCAGCTCCTTCTGTCTGCATTGCCCTTTAAATAAAAACAATAAAAATCACAATAAAAAAAGAAATATTACTTAGGAAAGCTTGTCTAAGCACATTCTGTCTGCAAAAGGGAGTGATTCTTGTCCTTGGTTAGCCAAAGACACATTTTTTTCTAGCAGCAATATTCTATTGACAATAGCAGCAAGAGGCTGCATCCCTCACTACCTCAGAACTTCACCTTGGCATGCAAGAGGCAACAAACGTTCTCCCATCATAGCTGAAACCATTAATCTTCTTCTGTGCAACCAATCTATACCAAGCAGCAGGGTTGTCTTAGCCTCCAGATTTCATCCCATTTTCCAAACTCCCATCGCCTTCAGCAGCACGAATGGAGATCCACCATAGAATCACAGAATGATTCAGTTTGGAAGGTTCCTTAAAGATAATCTCGTTCCAAGCCCCCTACCATAAGCAGAGACACCTTCCACTACACGAGGATGCTCAAAGCCCCAGTTCCAAGGATGGGACACTCACAACTTCTCTGGGCAACCTGTTCTGGTGTCTCACAGAAAAACACACTAATGAGCTCATAAGAAAGTTGAAAGTCCTAGAGAGACCCTCATGGATGCTGCAGTGACCATAATGAAGCAAGGAAGAGATTGGACTACTTCACATAGTTATCCCCCAAAATTTTGGGCTGATAAAATGGAAACAGTAGTAAGCAGCTAGGGCAATCTACTGAAATATTCTGGATAACCCTTGGTGTTACTAAGGACAGAAGAGTCCTTAATGATATTAGGGTATTTGGCAGGCCTCAAGTCAGTGCTTGAAGAGCAAGATAAGTAGGCAGATGTTCTTGATACAGCCTTCTTAAGGGATGTACCTCTGGACTAACCGATGCCAGGGGTCTTTGTCAGGGTCAAATACTTTATCTTCATCAACTCATCACCTCCTCAAGCAGAAAACTTTGAAGTTTAAATGCTTTCCCTAACAGCATGAACCCTTTCACATAGCTAATCTCCTCCCATGAATGGACAAGTGAAATCTCATCATGTAAATTGTGTAATGTGACAGGGGTGCTTGGAAAGATCAGAGGATGATTTATCACCATTAGATAATTCATCATAAGATTATATGTCTTTAATTTGACATAGCCTGAAGTTTGCAATGAAGCTGGTTACAGACTTGCTTGCTGCTCTTCAGAACCCTGCATTTGCATTGTGAACTAAGGGATTTTTCATTAGTTTTACAGATGATAGAAAATCCACTCTCCAAACTCAGAGAGCGAAGGGGAAAATATTGTTTCAGCTTTCATAAAGCCTTGACAAATCTAGGATTTTAGTAGTTTTCAATGGAAATACATTATTTAGAAGAGGACATGCTAATGGGCTATCTTAGTTTGCTTTCTAACATCAGGGATTCTCCCTGGGTACAAAGAAAACATAATCACACATATGGTGGGACTAAAGTGTACACTTTTTCTCGACTGAAATTTCCTTGTTAACACAGCATGCATGGCATGAGATCACATATCATTTTTCAACCATCTGCATATCTTACAGGATTATGGACAGCAAATTCCTTTCGTTCAGACCCTAAGATAATGTTTTGGGTGACCTGTAGGAATGAATTCACTACAATAGCTGACATAACTGGCATAACCTTACCCTAACCCTAGTGGCCTAACCAGACCCTAATGGCCTAACAGTAACTCTTAACACTAATGGCATAACCCAACCCTAGTGAGCTAACACTAACCCTAACCCTACTGGCCTAACCCTGATGCTACACCTAACCCTAACAGCAACCCTAACCCTACTGGCCTCACCCTAGTCTCAACCCCAACCCTAAAATTCCCGTTTGTCCTCTGCCAGGTTTCTAATATCTCTTGGGACACATATTCCAGGTAATTTGGACATAAAAAACTTCAGGTGATACAGTAAGTTATGAAAATCTGTTGCTCAACATTAAAAGTTAAGGACACTTTAAGAAACATCAGGAGTCTTTGATCATGATTAGTGTTTTGATAAAAGAGAAACAAAATCAACCAACCAAACCCACGAACCCACCACCCTCCACAGCAAGATCTTTGCTGTCAAAAGATCAGAAGCCAGCATGTTAATGAGCTCTTTTTTACTGAAGTGAAATGACTGTTGTTAGTGTTCACTGCCTTCTGCTTAACTCATGGATGGCTTATCAAAATACAGTGCTTCAGGAATTAGCAAATAGAAGGACTGTATCAAGTATTTCAGACCATGCCTCTTGTTTGGTCTTGCTGACTATCAAGGGGAATCCAATCTCAAGGCACTCTGTTAACATTCAATTTATAACAACCTCTATTTTCAAATTAGAAGTCTCAATAGATGCACCAAGACATTTTTCAGGCATCTCTGACATGATATTCTTGTTTGTAATAGATATTGTGGTGATTAAATTCATTTTAATTTCCGGAGTCTGTACAGGTCTGCTTTCCTACTTGAGATATAGTACATCATCTCCCAATATCCTGGAACTAATTAAGATTGAGATGAAGAGGTTTCTTTAACCTGTTCCTTAGCTTTCATTACTTTAATCTGTTTGCAGCTCACCAAATCAGGGTCACTTTCTTTTTAAAATATGTTATGAAAATTCTGTTCAAAAAGGAATATTCACAACTAGCTGTAGCTACGTGATTGAGCTAATTAAAATCAGGAATGGAGGGACACAGACAATTCAATCCCCAATTCAAGAGAGACAGGCATCTGCTGGGGAGGGTCTAATGAAAAGCCTTGAGGATGATTGCAGGATTTGAACACCTCTCCTATGAGTAAAGACTGAGAAACCTGGGGCTGGTCAGTGTGGAGAAGAGAAGGAGAAGAGGGGATCTGATCAATGCCTATAACTATCTGAAAGGTAGGTGTCAAGCTGAAGGTGTCATGCTCCTTTTGGTGGTGTCCAGTGCTAGGACAGATGCTGCCACCCATCAGCTGAGTAAGTGCTCATAGTTACAATGCCTTGCTCTCTCTTTCTGTAAACTGGATCCTTCTCAGCAGATTTTATATAAACTATACATTTTTTTTTCCTGCCACATGGTTTTGTTTAGTGCTGCAAAGTATGGCAGAGGAAGGGATTACCAAAGCCTGTGGCCTGATTTTCAAATCAGTTTTTTGTTTATGTGGGTGGAAGAATATTTTCTCCCTGCCCAGTGCTACCTCTGCTCTGTCCTGTTAGTACTATTTTAATTGTCCTTTGTTTCATGTAGCTTATTTCCTCTGGCCTGATTGGTAGTGTTCTTCCCAGACTTTGGCCTCATCTGCTCATGTAAGATACTCTCAGGTGTTACTCTGCAGATGTCTTCATTCTTGCTCCAGCACTGTCCTGAGTTTGTATCTATTTCATACATAATGCCATCTCCATCTTGGAAAAGTGCCACTGCCACTCCTTTGCCTCTTTCATAGCTCTAGACAGGCTTAATTATCAATGCATGGGAGCCACAAATCTTTGCCTCTGTGGTAACAGATTTTATTCTTTTGATGATCTTTTAACTAAAACTTGGCATCACTTAACTTCCTGCAAAGCACAGCCTGTGCTGTGTAAGGCAGTGACCCCTTTACTAGAGAATATTATTAATTGTAGTGTCATTTGTAATTATTATATGGAACTATAATGGGTAATTATTTGGAAACCTAATTTAGTGACCCAATACTGTCAGAAACTGCATTTTCTATTATTATTTCTCACTAGCCAGGAATTGCAGCTGTTTGTTTTAACTACAGGCCCCACCTGCAGAAGAATGCAGAGGTAGATGCCTGTCCAGATTCACACTTGGCTACTGAATGCTTCACTTCTTTGTAGTACACTGGGATTCATTCCTTGAGCTTTATGCACGAAGAATCCCTGGAAAATTGTGCCCTAGATTTCCCAGTTTATGTTCTGCTTGGGTCTTTTCAGACCATCCTTTTTGTAAAAGGTGGCTGTGCACGGCTTTCACACTTAGTGAAAGATTGGCTGTAGAGGTCTTGCAGGAGAGTTAACAATTCCGTGCATCATAAAATCCAAGCTGTGTCACTTGGTAACCGTTTGGTGGTTTTTTTACTTTATATGATGTGAGTAGATAAAATCCCTGGTTTGCATTAGCTATTTGAGCAAATGTTTCCCTTTACCATACAGTTCAATATCTTTGAAGGTGGCTTGCTGGTTATCACCCATTTCCCTTGGTACAGTTGTCCATACTTGGGCCTAAATTATAGTAGCTGCTCTATCACCCCAGGAGCCCACCTCAATCGGGAAAGGGGATCCAGAAACTAAACCATTCAAATTCTGGGGCTAGAAATGTCCTAAATAGCAGCAAGCAAGAGTCTTTGTGCAGCTAATTACAGTTTAAGAATATATATATGCCATGGTTAATACTATCTTTTGAATAGAACACAAACTGCATAGTACACTGTTACTGCTTTTTTTCTAAAGGACTGCCTTTAAAGAGAAACTATGTCTTTAAAATAGCATGCTAGGAACTTACATCTTAATCTAATTAAGAATGTTATCTCTCTATATATGTTAACATTACCAGCATTAAATGTTTGACTGGATAAAGTGCTATGATGATATATAAGGAATTTTATCACCCCATGTGTGTCTACTCAGCTGTTTGAAGGTGAAATACAGTGTGGTCACACTATGTATTGCCATTTCCTTTTGCTGCTGTTACCAACACCATTATTTTTCATTATGTCCTTCATTTTCCTGCATGACATTTTTACTATTACTATGTTGTTTAATTGTTTCCAAGTGATAATGAACAGGAAAAGTTATCTGGATGGCAGAACAACACTGGGAGATTGTGCTCATCAGTTCTTCACAAAATGAATCAATGGTGTGGCACCAGGTTAAAGGGAGAGCCTTCCTGGGCTAATTTCTCCCAGAATGGTGTTGGATTTAGGACACCACAGTGCTACTGATAGATTCAGACTATCCTATCCTGTCTCAGAAAACAGATCTTGAGAAAGATATTGTCTAATGGCAAGACACTGGAGGATAGCAGTGGAAGGACTTTAGAAAATACAGCTGAGGAGAATATGGAGTTGAAGTCACTTATGTGGGAAGATAAAGACCCTAAAGATCAGATGAAAGCTGTGGAGCTTTTCAGTGGTGCTGAACAGTAGGCCAAAAATAGCTGTAGCATTAGCAGAATCAACTTGACTAATGCTTTGCTTTATAAGAGCATGTCCTACTTTCTGCAGTTTACATATTTAATTAAGCTCATTTGGGGATGAAATTATGTCTCAGAAATTAGGATGAAGTTGGAACTAAATACGACTTTGAACTACACCAAAACCTGAACTTGTATTTATAATACAGACTGCTGGTAAGGTTGCACTACTATAAATTTCTCTGTTATTGCTGTGATATACAAACCTTCAGGTACCTGAAGAATGTGCTTTAAATTTGTGTTTATAGTAATTTGCCAACCCTCTGGTGTTTAATAATGCAGCACCCTTGCTTAACATTAGTAAAATAATTTAAGTAAGTGTTTCGCAATGTTCCATGAAGTGCATTAAAGCAATAATACATTCTAAGCACTTAACAAAAGGAAACCAATAATACGGTGATACAGCAAAAAGCTCCATCAACTGAATGCAGAAGTGAGAGCCATCATAGATGGCTGGATTTAATACTGTTAAATTAAACCAACTGCTAGGATTGAAAACCATCCTTCAAAAAACAAATGATCCCGACCAAACCCAGCAAAATGCAAAAGTGCAAATCATTCATCGTGAGGATCTGGTGATCTCCGGGTTTAGGTGTCCAGCTGGGGTGTCACAGCAGGTTCCATGCGTATCAAACCAGTGTTCAGCAGCGAATAATGGCTACAGTGACCTGTCAGAGGGCCGGGCACTGAACAAACAACTTGTTTTCACATCAAACCCTGTGACAGTCTGACTGATCATGACTGCTGCTGTGGATTTCAAAGAGCACTAGGAGATAATGAATGTGGGAGCATGATAAGGAGTTTCCTGTCTCTGTATTTTTATGTTTAGCAGAAATTTCAAATAAATGTTTACATGTAGGAAAAAATTCAAGTAATGGAAAGATTCCAAGTGAATGTTTAGGAGACATTTCAAATACATGTGTGCATTTAGGAGAATTTCCAAATAATAGGAAAAATTCCAAATAAATTTTTCTCTTCAGGAGAATTTTCAAATAATAGAGGAAAATGTCAAATAATGGGAGAAATTTCCCAAGAAATGTCTATTTAGGAGAAATGTCAAAGAATTGAAATAATGGCATAGCCTAAACTTAGGCTTGCACCCTTGCTTCTCAAAGAATATGTAGATTCCTAACTTAATTGGACTTCAGATTGGCAGGGATTGATGCAAAAGAGACATCTTTCCTTCCAGGCAAGCCAGCCCAAATAATTTGACAGCAGATCTGGTCAGTCCTTAGACCTGTACCATCAATACACTTGAATTCAAGTAAAGCTCCTATTAACGTTGGCAGCTTCTAAAATAGTTCCATCTATTAAACATTCATCATACAACAAAGTCAGCGGTTCAGCCAGAGAAGGAGTTGGATTAATTATTCTTCCCAGTTACACAATCACAATTAATAAGCAGGGAGGGGTGGGGGATGGATTTTTTCTCTCTGTTGTGCGTCCAGCAACACTCTCTCCTTAGCACCTGGGCTTTAAAAGAATCAAAATGAAGTAATCCCTGCACGTGTGAGACACTTTTTCCACGGTCAGCTGGAACAACCCTCTTCGTTATTCACACATAGTCACATGGTATAGGTACAGGTACTCAAGGTTACTGTAAATTAAAAACTAGTTTATTTCCATAAAGTTTACTAAGTTAAAGTATAATTAATGTTTTTATATGGTGGTGTTCCTTATTAAGAATACTTCTCCTCTGAAAATGTGTGGAAATATTAGCTCTCAAATTTGAGCACAGAAGTCACACAAACTCCAGAGAAAAATTTGCTTTTCTGTCTTTTGGCTTAATAGCTCCTTGGGATAGTGAGATCTGGATGTCAGTACCTGCAACCCCATGTGTCAGTACAGCTTGGGGGCTGACCTGCTGAAAGGCAGTGGTGGGAAAAATGCCCTAGGATTCCTGGTGGACAACAGGGTGACCATCAGTCAACATGTGCCCTCACTAAGAAAACAGAAAACTCCAGCATGTGACATGGAAGCAGGGCATACAATGAGACTGTCTTATAATTAAAGTCCTACTAGACTAGGCTACAGAGCAAACTCAGCAGACTTTTGAAGAGTAATCTCTAGCTCCAGATCATATTTTATCCAGGAGTTCCAAAAGAATTAAACTGGATGCTGTCTGAAACCAACCAACAAAAGCAAACGAACTGTAAAAGGATGGAGGAGAGTATTGATGGTCATTCTGAGTGTCCACTTGTTTGTGTCTTAGTGCTGAGCTGGAAATGCACAGCTGTTTTGCTCAGATGAGGAAAACGGCCTACTCACACATGACAGGTACACACCTCCTTCCTTTGCCTGTCTCAAGAAGGATGTTCTCCTTTTCCTCCAGAGCTTTGCTGTACACCAGTAAGGCATTGAGGTTACAGAGGGCTGAAGAAGGCTGGAGGCAATACAAACTGCAACACAGAAATGTTATAACATTTTCAGGTTGTTGTTTTTTTTCTCTCTAACAATAAAAGCAATTGAGTATTTCATTAACATTGTTTTCTTTCTGAGCATAAAGATTTGGAAACCACTACAACGTGTTTATGTTTGTATTTAAATCTACATCAAGTCAATATATGGTCGTTTATAAAAGGCAATTTAAATACATATAATGATAAAATTAAGTTCAGTTAATCTGCTGTTCTTTATTTCCTATGATAACAATTCACCACGATTATTGTCCCTTTCATCTTAATTGGGTAATGTATTTTCCTGCACACAACTGTCTGAGAAAAAATAATACCGGGTTTCTTTTACACAGTTTGCAGATATTGTTAATCTGTGTAGCAGTTATGATGCATATTTTCCTCCACCACTATTTTATTATTGCACCATACAACCCTCATTTTACATGGGAGATAGACCACTGTAATTTCCTTTGCCTCAGCAACATTTGCTCTTTATTCTCAATAACTAGTGCAGAAATGGGCCAGCCAGAAAACAAAAGAGAGGTTGAAGTTTGCCATTTCTCGAGACTTTTTCTGACCTGCTCCCCCTTCTTTACTGCTGATGTGTGCTGAAGTCTGAGGAACTGCAGTGCTGTCATGCCTAGGATGAAATATTTATGGTAGCAGAGAGAGTAAGAAGCCTCCCAAAATGCAGAAGTTATTTGTACGTGATCTGTTCCATGAAAGCGCACACACACACAGTTCAGAAGGGCAGCAAGAGAGAAAATAAGGCAAACAAAGCTCACTTGTTTCTGTGGCCTCCTGCTTCTTCTGGTACTGCTAGTTTTAGATGCATTGCTCTTGCAACTGGGTTACTCAGATTTTTGTTCTTACTCTTGCTGTTTTCCACAAGCACAGTGGTACCTTCAAACCAGTGAGGCTTCAGCGGGGTGAACGCAAACAAAAAGCGAGGATGAGGCCAGCGCACTCCTGTCATCCCTAGCCCTGCAGCCCTGGAGGTACCTCTTGGTGTCCTCCCATCACCTGATCTTATTGCACGTGCAGAAACTGTGATTTCTCCAGTGATGAACTGAGAAGATCTAACAATTCCAATGCCAAGACAGGTCAGGCTTTACAAGCACATCTCTGGAGCTTGTACAAAGAGTTCTAGAACAGTGCATTCCAGTTGCTATCTGAGTCTTGGCAACAGCTTTCTACAGTTGGAGGCTCTTTACTAAACAGTGGATGGACTGTAACTTAGTTCCTTTGTTTTCCAAATAGTGATAAGGTGTCACCTATATAATCTTATGAAACTCCTGTTTGGGTGCATAAGGAATGCATTATTCTTCAGAAGGATTTTGTGCTGTGAAAATTAAGTCTTGGAGTCAGGCAGACAGAGTATACAGAAGAGTCTTACGCCTAGAATCACCACGCATACACTTCAGTTTCCTTTGTGTATCTTCCTAGAAACACCACACAGACACCTAAGTTTCCTTGGTGTATCTTCCCAGAGCATTGAAGTTCTCTGATATCACAGTAGCAAAACCAAATTTCATTTATCTATTTGAAAGTAATATATTGATTAAAACCCCTGTGCTTCTTAAGATAATTAGGACTAAGTTAAAGTTGAACAGAATATGAAATGTTTTGTATAAATGACATATGGCTGGCGTAAAAGTTGGATAGTAATAGATGACTTAAAATCATTGGTTCACTGCCCTATGTTCAAAGTCAGTCAAGGCTAAAATCAAAGTAGGTTTTTCAGTCTGAATAATATAAATGTTATGTGAAAAGATTTATATTCTGAATGCTGTCTAAGCTCTTAATCCAGAAGGAATTATTTAGAATTGCTAATCAGTTAGACAACTACAAATGATGTAGAATGGAATTATATATCAATTCTCTTCTAAAATCGTGTAGGCTAATGTAATTGTGTTCCATTAGTGTAAATCCCTTTACAATGAAGATTAAAATAAATGGAACTGAAACTTCTTGGCTTTTGTTTCCAGTAGGGCTATAATGAATGCTTGAAAGCCAAACCCACTAATAGGATGATGCTATCCAGCTGAGGGACTGACAAAGCTCACAGACTCCTGTCAAAGTTCAGGCTCTAACAGTTTCCTCTAACATTTACTTCTATTATTTATTTTTTTGTTTACAAAAAGTGGAAGCAAAAGTCTGCTTTGCTTGGTCTCTCCCACCCCATTATAGACACCTCTAAATTCAAGGAATTCCATTTGTCCACACATAAAAATAGAAATTGAAGTTTTCTATATTTCCTGAAAACAAAGCATTTTACCACTCCCCCCACCCCCAAACGATGCCACCTGTTTTGCAGTAATATTGCAGTTTTCTTCACTGGAAGAACAAAACATATTCAGAAAAAAATATAGGCAGAATTTGAGTGTCTGAGGGGAGACTGCTGTTAAATTCTCTCTCTCATAGACCAAGGGAGACCTTTTTTCCACAACTACATAAAGATATATATGATTAACTTAAAGATTCATAGAGAATGAGCAATGGTTCTGTATATTCTTTTTGACAAACATCAGGTACATCTGGAAAAGTTTTTGTGCTTATTATAATGCAGGGGAATAACAGAATCATCTCAAGCACTAGTATTTTGGGTAGGGTTTGGTGTATAATGGATACTTTCTATGCAGAAGCAATATGAGAATGATTGCTCTGAAAACTAGGCCTAAACAAGGCTCCATTATCCCTAGGAGCACAACAATGATATCTGAGAGTTCTGTTGTTTTCCACACACTTGGCCACCCCAGACTCCCCCTGTAAAAATTTCTTGTCTGGTTTTCCTGACTCCCTTTATGATTTTGGCCTCCTTTTCTTTGTGAAAGGAGACCAGAAGTTTCCTAAGGGAGAGATTGTCTCCAAGGTTGTTATGGTAGGCAAGAAAAGGACACTGTGAAAGAAGTGGTTTACTTAGCTCTTAGAATACTGTCTTGAACCCCTTCTGTAACGTGCAGCATCCGGCATTTCACAGCCCATTTTACGTGTGAAATACCTACTGAGAATAGAGCTGAGACATTGCAGTGGACATCTTGCTCTGCGATTTAGATCTACAGAACACAATCCTAATACTAATACAACTGCATTGAATACATGGAAATATCATAATTTCCATGAGACAAGAGTCTCTAGATTATCTGTCAAACAGTGATGGCACGAAGATAAAGATTCCTCTGAGGCCTGCCAGAGATGATAAACACAGAGCTTCCAAGAGATCTAGACAAGAAGTTTAGGGTAGAAAGGTCAAATCTCCTTATAAAACCTACTAAAAAGCTTCAAACAGAAAACGTTTTATAGTTTTCCCATAGGAACACAAAAGCCTGGGACTTGCTTTATGCTTTCATGTCACACCCACTGTAAAAGAGCTACAAAAGCAAGCCTCTTGCAGCTGGTGTATTGAGGTAAGTCACCAAAAGAAAGTGGAAGAGTTTTATTCCCATCGAGGCAAATTAAGCTGAGGTTGAAATTAATTAAGCAGGAAAGTACAGCACACGACACCTAGGCTAATAAAGACATTTGCATACTTAAAGAAAGTGAAACAATATCTGTTTTAATTAAGTAGGCTGCTCCTTCAGGTTAATGCATTGAGGGGAAAAATTAAATCTGTCTGGAATCCCTGGAAGAAATGGAGATGGGCTGTAGGAAATTGGCCTCCTGAAATGTGATTAATGGACTTTGGTGATGAGGACTGACTCCTGCTAACCCATCAGGACTAGCTATGAGACAGGTGCTGACATGTGGAGTTTTCTAGACAAAAAGCTATGCATTCTCGGTGAGAACCCCCTGCAACCACGTATCAGTTCTCAAGTGTCACCTATATACAGAGGCTATTCTCTAGCTGTCTGCCTAGGTTACTGTCAAAAGTTTTGACATCTAATTTGCTCCAACAGCCTGAGTTCCCTACATTTCCTTGGCTTTCTTGTACACATCAGAATACAATGCTTACACAGCATTTCACAAGGCATCTTACCATAAGGATGAGCATTTATTGCTGCAGTGCAGATGAGGACTGCCCACTATCTGTTTGGTAGACCTCTTTCACTCAGTGCCAGTGATCAGTAGAAGCAATTAAAATGACATTTTCATAACTGCTGGTTAAAGGTGCCAGTTTCTAATGCATTCTGTTTGTCAATGCTTTATATGCTTTAATTTACTCATGGGAGTCCCAGAGTAGTGACAGAAACCTGCTGAGGTCATCAGAACCCCCCTCTCAGGAGTGTTTTAAGGCAAGTAGCCAAAGTTCCTTTATGCTGTAGTAGAAACCAATACAAAGCTAGAACAGAAAGCTGCTTTTTGACATCAGCTGTCCTCACGCACAGCATCCCAAAACCCATCAGAAAGAGTGCCAGTCAGAAGGAAAAGGGAAAAGGAAGTTTGAAGCTGAGATTTCCGACAGGAAAGAAGTGAAAGTAAAGAGAGGGTCCAGGAAGATCAAAAGGGGATGAAATGACTCTACTACAGAAGGAAATTTGTGTGTTTTCCATGTTTTCAAAGAAGCAATTTGATGTCATTTCACTTCATGCCTAGCGTATGGGTCTTGGCTGTGCTAGGTTAACAGCTGGGCTTGGTGATCTTAAAGGTCTTTTTCAACCTAAAATATACCATGATTGAATGATTGTATATTATGTAAAGGTTTCCTGCTGAAATCTGGTGCTGTGGTGTTTCCATGGTATGCCTCATATATAATCTGAGCAAGGAGTAAAGCAGAAGTCTGCCTCACCAGCAGGAACTGAGGACATCACTCCAAGGCACGCAGATTTTTTCTAGTGGAAGAGTTCTGGGTGTCAAAGCTTTGTAAACTGAACTTACAAATACCAGCTCAAAGCAGTGCAAAAGTAAAACCCATTCTTTGGTGATTTAAGGCATGTTGCTTTTTGAAGTGAAAGACATGACATAGTTTGGTTTCTGACAATACAGAAATGTTGGCTTGAAAACTGGGGGGGGGAAAGTCAGTGTGTGACCTGCAATGTAGGCCAAGGGCAAGCAAGCTTCCTGCCATACTCTAGATGGTTTAATAGAGAAATAACCCAGGAGACAGTGCAATGGTTTAGGATTAATACTTAAATGTGGCACGAAGAGCAGCTCTTTAGCACAAACCAATAATGTAAATATCCATTTTCCAGAATGGATCAGTATTTATAGTTTGGTTTTCAATATCAATTAAAAAATACTGAAAATTGAGAGGACATTTCACTCTTAAAATTAAGGGCAGCTCACTGATGTAGACATCAGCTGGCTTACTGGAACATATTTTGATTAGAAATGCTAGGGAAGGGATGCCCAAAGATGTATATCATCATCAGAGTGATAAAGTGCATTTTCAGTCAGGGAATAAATATGGCCCTAGCAATAACTGTCTCTTTTTATGAGCAGGACAAGGCTCAAATTTAATTATTTTTTTTAATAGCTGGATGTTAAAAGCTATATCCTGCAGTATCACACACAAATGGTTTATGGGACCAGTGGCTTTCCTTAGGAAAAGGTAGGTCAGCAGGCCCAGCTCCAGGAACGTACTTCAGCACATATTTAACTTTAAGTGCTTGATAATTATGCATATACTTAAAATTGAGTATATGTTAAAAACTTCACCATGAATAGTGATGGAAATAAAAAGCTGCTGTGATCAACATAACAATATAAGGTTGTGGTAAAATCCCCCCTCAAAAATGATATAAAAGAAGAGCAAGAGACTCCAACAGACAGGTACAAGAATGACTGAAGGACTTGAACATCTCTCCTGTGAAGAAAGACTGAGAGACTGGGGCTGTTTAGTCTGGAGAGGAGATGGCTGTGAGATAAATATCTGAGGGGTGGGTGTCAAGCTGAAATTGCCAGGCTCTTTTCAGTGGGGGCAGATAGGACAAGGAACAACAGGTACAAGGTGGGGCACAGATGGCTCCACCTCAACATAAGGAGGCACTTCTGTATGGTGAGGGTGATGGAGCCCTGAAGCAGGCTGCCCAGAGAAGTTGTGGAGTCTCCTTCTCTGGAGACTTTCAAACCTCACCTAGATGTGTTCCTGTGTGACCTGCCCTAGGTGATCCTGCTTTGGCACGGGGGTTGGGCTGGATGATGTCTGGAGGTCCCTTCTGTAATTTTCTCAAGTTAATACAGCTGCAATGATTGGAGATCAGAGGAGTTAAGCCACTTCTCTTCACAATGGTCACACAACCAGCTGGTCAGAAGCATACCAAGAAAAAAAACCACCCCCACCCCCCAAAAAAATAAACAAACCAACCAAAACCAAAGCAGGTTGGAATACATAAACTGTTAATTAGGGAATGTTAGGAGAGCTACCATTCAGGCAGAATTGTGGAGGCTACATTTCAAAATGGATGATAAACAAATACTGCTCTATGCACTCACTCTGGATTGCATATTTATTCTGTTTCTGGACATCAGACTCATTTGTATGTACTGCCAGAAAAAGCTCCAGGTACCTTCCACCCAGCAATATTAACATTTACTCCATATATTCTTTTATGTCTGCTCTTTTAGCCTGCATGACCTTTCCTCAGCAGTGCATTTTTATCCTCCTGTTTACCTGATACATATTCTGACACAGTCCTTTAAAAGAGAAATGTGATTTTATAAACCACCATTAGATCCTGTGTTTATTTTAAAGATTAAAGTGGGTGACAGACAAATTTCTTCTAAATTGATAATTCAGGGTAATTACACACATTTGAGACCACATTTATTTCATCTTCCATGTGCATAAATCCAGAGAAACATTAATTTCCCTTTTAAAAACCCCCATGTGTTCCTGGGAGAGAAGAACCCATGCTCATGACATTAGATTGGACAGTTTTGCTTTTGAGAACTTATGTCAGAACAATCAGGTCTTAATTTCCTTATCAAGATCTAAAATGTGGATCTGATAAAAAGTTATTCCAGTTATTTCAGGGGAGGTGATGTACAAAGAGTACTTTTGAGGTACTATGCCTAATAAAATATATTTGAGGCACTGATTTGTACACTTTATGAGCATACAGTGAGAACAGAAGAAATGTAAAAAAGCATTATAGATTCATAAGTATTTTATTAGGGAAAAAATGAGCAGCTTACTCTCTCATCTGACTGGCCAATTACAGAGATTTGTTTCTAATAGGAGGATAATATTCTTTTGGTGAAAGAGGAACCATTAAGTTTAGTGTTGTCATTTATTCACAGGAAGGTTTTGCTAAGTGTTTGAATCCAACGGTTAATTTGTTCTTTTCCTTTGTGCTCAGTTTTGCTCCAGCATAGGGTTTATGTATGATGAATATAAATACAGCCTGATGAAATGCTCCTTACAGCAGTTAAGCAGTTTAGAAGGTAGATAAAAGAGGAAACAAATTTTCAAAAGACAAAATCTAAAGTCTAAATATAGACCTACTTGTTCGAGCTCAGCTCCGGGAACAGGCACGGCATCCATTTGGAAGAGATCTAGACAATGCCAAGAAAATAAATGAGAGTCAGCATGCCTTTTCCAGAATGAATCATTTCAAACCCATCAAACCTTGTTTCTCTTTTTTTTTCCCCATTGCAGTGACAGGTCTGGGGGATAAGCAAAATCCAGACTATATAATTCATCATGACCTTACTGTTTTCCAGCCTCACATGATACTCTCCTGAGTGAACAGGCAAAAGTTTGCCTAGATGAAGTTTAACTTATGTGGACTGATTATTAATCACTGTCAGCCTAAAAGGCTGAATAAGATGCAGTTCAAATATGTCTTTCCTAGGAATGCCAGTTCACTATTTTGTAGCATCACCATGGGTGAGAGATCAAAAGCATCCTTATTAAACTGGCAGACAATACAGCTCTGGGAGGCAGTAGAGTTGCATATTAAGATAAAACACAATTTATTGTGATCTTGACTAACAACAGTAAGTGAATATGGAATGATTGTGAATATGAAGTTGGGCACTACAGGCTGTAGGAAGCTTTGCTAATTTTATAGTCAGCCTCTTACCTGTTTGTTTTCTTCCTTCAGCCAATACCCATAGCCATGAGGAAGCTGCTGTTTCCTTTGTCCTTGCAAGTGGTCTATAATTGTAGTTTTATGCAGACAGAAGACAAGGTCCAGCACATCTGGTCAGGAGCCTTGTGCTCTGGTGAGAAGATAAAGAAAAAGAGAAATATTACTTTAACCTGTATGTGACAACACTGTAATATGATGTCTGAAATCTTATCCAGGATTTTAACAGCAAATCTTGTACTTACCTGTATTATGGGAGAGACCAAAAATGCACAAGGACTACTGCAGGAATCAGTCTGAAATGTTTGTGGGGGTTTTGTTCGTTTTGTTGCTGCTCTTTTTTTCCCTCCCCCCCAACCCTGGAGTTAGGAATTGTTAGTTTTTGACAGCTATAGAGTCAGTCTGGGGTAGGAATTCCCACACCAAGGGGGTGCAACATGGCAACTCAAACAGGTTGAACTGTAACTGTGTATTGCTTCTGCCAAATATAGTTCATACTTCTAAAAGCTTATGACAAGCTTTTTGTATGTAGTTTTGCCTTCAATCTATTAATGCATTTTCAGCAAGCATAGATCAAAAATCTCTCCCTGTCCGTCTCTAATCAGACAGTAACAGCTCTCTCAGTGTCTGCCGCTGGTCAAGGAGGTGGATGTTACTTTTGCCTTCCCAAATACACTCTGAATCCTTAATGCTGTTAAAAATCATTCCACACATCCTGTAGCCTATAGACTGCGGTGCTGTTGTCTTCACAATTGTTCAGGGCCACAGCAAATAGGAAGGGCACACAGGAAACTTCTCTAAAGCACTGTCCTCTCCTTGCCTCCTCTCTTTGAGGTGCCTCGTGTCAGAACCAGCCAGATACTGTCTAATGCTGCTGCACACAGCCTGTATCGTAGTTTCCTGGTCTCATCTTTTAAACCCTCATCTACGTTGCAGTGATTTACCTCTCCCATTTTGCCGGCACACAGTTAAACACCAACTGCACGGGGAGCTGCGTGCAGCTGAACTGCGTGCTTCCCAGAACCTCACATTATGCTAATCTTAAAATAAAGGGGAGGTTGTTGACATAGCACTGCAATTCAAGGCTCCTTTCCCCTGAAAGATGGAGTGTATTTTGTAACCAGAGTTCAGATACTTTCAAGACCACAGGAACCAATTAATGTCTGTTTTGGAAAGCAAACTCACAGGGCAGAGCAGGTGGGCAAACACAAACTATGCAGCAGCTAAAATGTTTTCTTTTCTTTAAGAACCAGATGGCATTTTCAAGTTCATTCAAAGCTTGGAGAGCAGAATAACTTTTATTACTTATTTCTGTTTTTCAGGGGAGCTGGGTGCCTAATTTGCTTTGAGAACCTAGCAACTATATCCTTAGTTCCTGAAGGAATGAGGACACACTTGTTAAAACCTGCTCAGCTGATGTGACACATATTTGCTAGAAGAAAATTTGTTACAAGTTGTTGACTTCTATGTGATTTTAAAATACATTCCTTTAGAGAACTGTGCTATTAATTTACACAACAGCATTGCAGATCTGAAATGATTTTCCAGGAACTGGAGCCATGTTAACATTTTTATTTAAATTTTACAGCAAAAGGGAAAAAGCCATTTGCTGGCATGCAAGTAATCTAGTTTGGGGATTACAAAGATAAACCTCATCTATATCAGTGTGACACAAACAATCTTTCTTTTAAATTGTTTTCTTACACTCTGCATGGAATACATGAGCACATCTGTAAACCAATCTGTATTTCTAACCTCAGTGTCTCTGTTCTACCCATGGGTAAACAAAATAGGCTCCTCTTGAATCCACTGAGAACTGAGCAAGTGCGAACTGTGGGCAGGATGTGACCCGTACTCTCATCACCTCAGTCCAATTTGAATAAAGTATGTAAGTGCTGTGTGGTAAGATACCTTTTCCACATACCTAGTACACAGAGCCAAAGGATTTAGCTTTTAATGACTTTCTACCTCCTTGTATGCCATTCATTCTGGCCCCCACAGGGCACTTTTCACCACTAGATGTTCGTGGAGCAGCAGTGTGAACTGGCTCCTGAAGATAAACTAGATTGAACTACAAACATAAACAAAATTGGTATTTTTTTCTGAATCCCATTCATGATTTGTTTGACACCTTGCAGAAGGCAGGCTGAGTACCCAACTAGAACAGGTTGGCATATGCCCCAAGCCTGCTTTGTCACTGGATCCCTGAGACTAACTTCCCTTTCTATAATTTATGGCACTGCAGTGAACCACAATCCCCCCTCCCCACTAAATAAATGAGGGACAGGTATTGACACTGTTAATTAATGCTAATTTCCTTTCCTGTCAATACCTTTTTTCCTTCTACTTTGTGTGCATTCTTAAATCTTCCTTTCAGGAAAAGCACTGCAGAGGCTCTTATTCTTCTCCTAACACATATATATTTTCTTCCTTATTCCTTACTGCCCTTGAACACAAACATCAGCCTGCTTCCTGAAAGCCTATCTTCACAATTACTGCTGGAAGTAATTACTCTGTAACAGCCTTTCAGTGCTCAGTCTCTCCCATGAATGGGTGCTTTGTTTGACCAAATGCAGCAGAAGATCTCTCCAACACCATTAGCTCTGTGACATAGAATTTTGCCCCTCCTCATACTCTCTGAAGGCAGCACCAAAATTCAGAAGAGGAACCTGCTGAGAAACCTGGCTAATTGCCAGGCCTCCAGCTTTCACAGGTGCTGGAACTGATGTGGTCCTTTCTGCTTGAGCTGTCAGTGAGCAGTGACCACATTAACTTCATTGCCAGACAACACAACTAACTTTGCCTCCATCCTACAGTTCAGGACAAGGCTTTGTCTTTGATGATTTTGAGCATCAACATAAGACAGAGCACTAACAATGCTCCACTGCTGGGATCATGGAGTAAAACTCATAGATATATATTTTTAATAGTAATGAAGTTACAAAATTAATACAAAACTAGAAGAAGTTCTCTAACAATCATTTAATATGATCATTTTAATGCTGAAGTTCAAAATGCTGTTAGAGATGAAAGAGAAAGATCTTGTCATGCTATCCCTCCCTGCAGAGTTATCTGGCTGACCCAAAATAATATTAAATAAAGTGAAGGGTTTTTATTTTCTTATGCTAAATATTTGCTTTCTACTTAAGCAGTCAGCTGTGTGACACTATATTAATTTGGCATCATAAAGAGGGCATTTCTTTGATCACTGAATTCCAGCCATGATTACTTGAATGAGGAAAACACATCTCTTTATTTGCACTTACCCAGGCTAGACCTTTCTGAATGTACACACGTTAAGGGGGTCATGCATGCTGCAACCACAGGTCTGACCTTATCTGTGGCTCCAAGTGTTAAAAAGAGGTATGGCATCAGATCTGTAAAAAAGTAAAAAGAAATAAAGGGATTTTAATCAATGTTGCTGTCTGGAAACACTAATGAAAAATCCTGGTTTGGGAATGAATGCCAGGTGACAATTCAAAATGTTTCTAGCAGCTGCCAGGGCAGTTACAGCTCTTTCCTGATTTATTGTCTTTACATGTCCAAATGCAAGTCCCTGCTTTGGTAAACAGCATTGTGTTAGCATGACACAAAGCCAGCGATAGGCTCCCTCCGCTTCGCCCCCGCTGCTGGGACATGGTTTTTATTTTGCACTGAGACAGCTAATTTCAGCATAATTAAAAGTTGTGTAGCTATAGCTAGCTGGAGCTGTTGAGACCCAGTGCCAGGTTTGCAGAACTGCTTTCAGTGTGCACTACTGCTACAAACACTCCTATTTTCATTGAGCGCCTGATGACAATAAAAAGAGAATTAGAGTCTGTGAGTGCCCAGACAGCTGGTAAAAAGCTACTAAAGGATGAATAGAAGAGGATTTGTCTTTTACAGCAGGCAACGGGAAGCAAAGGCCAGGCTAGAAGGAAGGAATTATATTACCTTTCAGGGATTATAAATATTTACATTTCATTTTTGAGTAATATTCCAGAACCCTTATACAGAGGATAAGACAACCCTGAACACAATGCTATCTGCAGGCACAGCAACACCGGCTGCAGCCTGAATTCTAGAAGGGCCACAATGCAGTTAAGCAAATGGGAAATCATGGACAAGAATCCTCTTATTCTATTCTATCATAACTCTGGGCTAAAATTCAATTTCTGTAGATTTTAGACCATTATTAGGGTCTCTAATATATATCTTCGGCTGTATTGGAAAACACAGGCTAAGCTGGTGTTGCTTAGAGGAATGGGTTCAGCTGTATTTACACAAATGATGACACAGAGCTGAATACATAAAAGAGGTGAAAGGTGAGCATGCAATTCCTTCAGGTGGTTTCTTAGAGAGCATTTAGATGATCCAAGGGCTGGAATACCCCTGCTATGAGGACAGGCTGAGGGAGCTGGGGGTGTTCAGCCTGAAGACTCTGAGGAGACAATAAAGATACCATCCAATACCTGAAGTGATCCTACAGGAAGGCTACAAAGGGACTTTTCATCAGGGTATCTAGAGACAGGACAAGGAGGAGTGATTTGAAGCTGAGGGAGAGCAGGGTTAGACCAGAGATTAGGAAGAAGTTCTTCAGTTGGAGGGTGGTGAGGCTCTGGAATAGGCTGCCCAGGGAGGCTGTGGATGCCTCCTCCCTGGGGGTGTTCAATGCCAGGTTGGATGAGGCCTTGAGCAGCTGAGTCTAGCTGAGAAGCATCTCTGAGGTCCCTTCCAACCTAAGACACTGTATGATTCTATGATTCAATTAGCACATGGAGCTTCAGGAAAAAGTTTAACTCATTAAAAAGTTCTGCAACTAGGAAACTATGGGAGGGAATAGGCAGTTTTGATTAACACCACACATATTCACATTTTTTGAAATGAATTTATTCTTGGGAAACTTAAGCCATAGATCTGAAGCTCCTATACCAACTGATTTGCAATTAATCACCTTTGCACAGGACTAATTTCAGTCTCGCGTTCAGTACCTAATCAGCTTTAGTGCATTTTCTAACCTGAATCATGCTTGCAGGGCTCTGTGATATCCTTAGTTTGCAGCAGAATAGATTTCACTGCTTCTGACAGAGTGTCTTAAGGTATAAACCACAACATTTAGAAAGAATTTTCTTAAAACTCAAAGGTTTTGAAGGCTTTAAAGTGAACATGCCAATAGCCATTCTCTGAGTTTAGAAGCATGGCATTTAAACTCATACAGGATATATGGAACCATTACCAGGAAGATAATTCACCTAGAATAAATCTCTCAAATCAAGAATTATCTCCAACAAGAGTTGCCAAGATTGTAATAATATTTGCCTTACTAAAGAAATAGTATTGCAAGACATTATTAAATGTCCATGGAGCTATTTTCCTTGCAAATGTGTTATAGCCTAGCCTCAAACCAACTGCCCAAGCCATTTCAGGGATTAGCCATGATGCCATTTATTCATAAATATTTCAAAGGCAACACCTATCAGGTCAAACCCTTTTTTCCCATCTTTGTAGTGCTTCATATTTTACTTTTCCTCCTCTAAATATGTCTAGGCCGCAGGCCCATTTAATTAATAAGCACTTGCAAATCACACTGCTGCTACAGCGCTGTGCACTGGGCAAGGATGGCAGGATTTACTGCATTCCCCCACGAGCACCCAATTAATTTATCTACCACTGCTCAGTTAGTTGATTCAGGAGCACTGCTGGGCATAAATTTTAGGGATTTAATGGCAGCAGGCTGCAGCCATGCCAGTGTGGGCAGAGACGGTGGAACGTGACAGACACTGGGGCCGGGGCTACACCTGAGGTGTTTGTTTCTTTGCAGTATGTGTTTGCTAAAATGAAAACAAAACTACAGTTTTAAAATCCACAGCATGAAAGCTTAGTGCTGAAGTCCTGTTGGAACTTAGACCCAAAATGGCTGGATGTGGTGAGATTGGCTCTGGTCTCTTTGAGGTTGCTATGGACAGAACATGCTGAAAACCATGCAGGTATGACACTAGATATGAGAAATGTCAAGTTGGCTACTCTTTACAAGGGACTATAAATCTGACTCATGAATATTAAACACTCCAGCAGTGCTCCATGATAGCAGCAATTGTCATCAAAATTCAAATATTTCAGCTGCAATGAGTACAGAAAATACATTATTTTTCTTTTTAGACATGGTCTCCAGCAACTAAGAATTTCTGACTGCAATTTTCACTGTTAAAAGAACAGTGGCAGTTGTGGATCCCTCCTCCCTGGGGGGGTGTTCAAAGCCAGGCTGGATGAGGGCTTGAGTCAAGCCGAGAGGTGTCCCTGCCTGCGGTGTGGAGGTTGGAGTGGATGACCTCTAAGGTCTCTTCCAACTTGAGCCATTCTAGGATTCTGGGATTCTTGTACATGGCTCTATCTTCCACCTGTGCTTTTACAGCAGTAGAAAGAGGATTTATCTGTCATTAATATGGGTATTATATGCTTATTTTCTTTTCATCAGTTCATACTGGTGTAAGCTAGGAGCAAAATTCCTCTCTGAGATTGTTTGCCTTTTAACCAAAGCTAAAATGCCTTGTTCTCTAGAAGGAATATGATTAATTTCTGAGCTTTATGGACCTCATTCAATTATTATAATAGAGAAAAGGTCTATGGAGTCACACTGTAGTGATTAAAAAAATATTTTTGGACTTCCCCTTTAATCATATTAGTAACTAGACCTGTGTAAATTATTTTAATTAGAAAAGTAATTATTGTACATAAACTTTTTAAAACATCTTGCCCCTATATCCTCCTGAGATTGTTTTGTAAGTGTCATGGAGAAAATGAGAGAGAACTGGTATGAGTCTTGTATGTAGGTCAAAACCAGAACATTTATGTCACTAGAAAAAAGAATAAATCAAACCTGCTCAGGTATCAGTGCAGAGACTTCACTTTCCATGTGGAGAATGTGTAGATGAATGGATCAGATTCAAAATCCACGATTCCTGTTTCAGCTCTCATCCAAATCCAACACACACATATAAGGAAAACCTCCTCACAACTTGATTAATTCAAGCTCCTTCTGAGTTCTGACCTCAGAAAGAAGTTCTCAGAGGCACCTGCCTTACTCAGCTTGGGTTCACGGATGTACAGAGCTCATCTGTACCTCTTCACAGAGTGGAGTTTCTGTGCATTATCAGGATGGCATAGCACAGGTTGCTGCTGCTGTCTGCTATCAAAGCAGATACACTCAGAAACTCTGTGTTGTCAAGCTTCAGTCCTCTGAAGCCGAGAACTGGGGGATGCTAATACCACTGACAATTGAGTGCATGCCTTTTAAAGCTGTCTGTTTAACATGGACCACAGAGACTGCAGTGACATTCACTGAGCTCTGCTTTAATCAGCCTTGTGACAGCAAGACACATATCTGTTTAAGAACGAGGACCACAAGCAAACACTTCAAAGCACCTTTTCTTTTTTCCCCTCTCTCTGAAAACTAATCCAACTTAAAATATATCTTACAAACACAAACCTGATTTGTAACCTATCCAGATTAAAGGGGATTCTTTTCTTCTTCCCTCAGAATGTCTCATACACCTAAAGAATAATTGTGAGAGGTACTACAGAATCCTAGAATGGCTCAGCTCTCAACTAGACTCAGCTGCTCAAGGCCTCATCCAACCTGGCATTGAACACCTCCGCAGACTCCCTGGGCAGCCTATTCCAGAGTCTCACCACCCTAGTACTGAAGAACTTCTTCCTAAGCTCCAGGTCTAACCCTGCTCTCCTTCAGCTTCAAACCATTCTCCCTTGTCCTGTCTCTAGACACCCTGATGAAAAGTCCCTCTGCAGCCTTCCTGTAGGATCCCTTCAGCTATTGCAGGACAGCTTTAAAGTCCTCCTGGAGCCTTCTCTTCTCCAGGCTGGACAACCCCAGCTCCCTCAGCCTGCCCTCCAGAGGTGCTCCAGCCCTTGGATCATGTTTGTGACCCTCCTCTGGACTCACTCCAGCAGCTCTGTGTCCTTCTTAAGCTGGGTACACCAGAACTGGGTGCAGTATTCAAAGTGGGGGTCTCACAAGAGCAAAGGGAAAGAAAATCACCTATAAGAAAAAATACCTAGCCTGTAACACAAAACCAACTCCAACAGAAATGTAAATTGTGAATTGAGAGAACACAGTCACCACACTGACCTGGGATTTGTTTCAGTTGTCTCGTTGATGATAGTAAACCCAAAATTATCTCTGTGCTATGATATCCCAGTAAACAAAGTAATCTTAGAGACACACACAGATCTTCAGAACAATGTCCCTAGATTCTTTTACAGCCTAATATACTATAATTATATGGAGCCAGTCTATGAAAATTTAAAGAAATTATGTTTCTTTGAAATGTAACAAACTAAACATTCCATTATAAAGTCAAAGACCCTGAAATCCATGACAGGTTTGATATTCAGTATTCAAAAGATAACAAATTTACCAAGATTACAGCTGCCCCCATTTCTGCTTCACTCATCCACGTCTGGATGGGAAAATGTGATTTATAAGCTTTTAATATTATGTAACAGCACAAAGAAAATGTTTCTGCCTGTGTAAATGATGATTATATTGCATGGCTACATGAAGTGATGTCCTAAAATCCTACTAGAATAATCTAACTTAAAATTGCCAGATAAATTCTACTTCTGCATAGCTCTTGCTCATCACTCCAGTGGTAATTTTAGCTCTCCAAAGGAAAAGAGACTTTCTTTGACAATGTGTAACATCCAATGCCTAACCCTTCCAACTGAGGTCCAGCAACCCTTTTTCATCTGGAGAATTATGAAGGGTTAAGCCTGAAGGAGATTAATTTTATGCATGTTTATTCAGTTTGGGAGGCATGACTTTCAAATAAGCCAGCCAGTAGGTACAGCAAATAGTAACAGCTTTAAGTGTGTGAAAGTGTGCCAAAATGTGAAACCAGAAATTACTTCCCCTGATGCTCCTGCAATGAGTGCTCCTTATGCAGGCTGGTTTTAGGATGCGAAAGCCATAGCCCAGAAAAAGAAAGAAGATGGCAAGAAGGCCTTCCCTCTGATGGTGAAGAACCTGTTTACAGTCATAAATTGTGTATGAGGGTTTATCAAATACCTTTAACATAGAAAGCATTAGCAATGCTCCAGAGGTGAGCTGAAGAGGTCAGAAGAGTAAGTAAGAGAGGGCAAAAGATGCAACTCAAATCACAGTGGTGTAAGAATATCCAGACAAACTCATCCTGTCACATTTTTGGGTACACAATTGTCCTTTCTCATCCAAGGGCTAATTTATCACTTGTACATTTTTAAAGCTGAATGTGGAATAAGATAAACTAAGGCAAGAAGTGACCAAAACAAAGAGCTTGGTGACACACACACCTGCAAATACAGCATCGAGGTAATTACAGCTCTTCTGAAACATCCATGGCCCTTAGAGAAACTTGGTTCAGTCAGGAATATTGACTAGAAGCCCAAATCTGTCATGCCTGCCCAAGTAAATTCACCCTCAGCTGGCTCAAGCCGTGGTTTTCTTAAAGGTATAGACTATACTTTAATCACATCTGCTGCAGAATCTGAGTCCCCTGTCTGAGTTCAGAGAATTGTTCTATTAAATACATGTAACTACAACCAGGCCTTCAGCTGCTTGATTATGGGAAGCTGTCAGCTGATTCAACAATTCCTAAAAGTGCACGTGGAATAAGTTGCATTGAGCTGTGTTTGTCGCTAATTAAAATCCCTGTAACTTGAGTGGGCCTTAAGGGCAAAAATCTGTTCCCTTTCAAAGAAACACACACAAATACTCTGGGAACACTTAAGTGTAATTATTACAGCCCTCAGGATCCTGGCCTAAGAGTATCAGAGTGGCTGCACTCCTTACAGCATAGTTTATTAGCATTGTTCATTACTATTTTGATGCAGTTGTTACATGATTGCCTGGAAGTGACACCCCTCTCTGTTCATATATCCTATATGAACACTAAGATCACTATTGTTCATCTAATTTCTTTCAAGTCAGTTTTAATGACTGAAAAAATGGCAGTTTAGGAAATGTTTATTCTCTATCCATAGAGGAGGCAATTTTTGTCAGCTCTTATACAGTTAGGAACTAGCCCAAAGTCAGCTTGGTTTAATTTGTGCAACCCCTTTTGATTTTCCATTGTAATGCTTCTGGAGCTGTTGTTCACTCCCCTATTAAAGGACTGGCAGGAATCTGAACTGGAGCCTGGAATGTAAAAATCACGTGGGAACTTTCCATAACTCATCTGAACTTTCCCATCACATCTAAACTAGCAAAAAATATAATCAACATATATCCTGGCATTGGATACGGTATGCAAGAGACCCAACATGACAGTAATGAAGAGCAAGAAGCTTGAACTGCTTGTAGCAGTGAGCAATGTTTGGTCATGCGGCTGTAGAGCGGCACAATCACCTCTCTTGACCTGCTGGCCATGTGGCTTTTGATGCAAACCTCCAAAGGTCTGTGTTCAGTACCTACATGCATGAGGCAGAAATTGTATTTGCAGCATCTTTTTTTGTCCCTTTGTGCATGCAATCCCCTGCTTCCTCCAGTAGAATGAAGATGTTCTCCTGCCTGACTGGGCTGCCTCAAGCTCACCTTAAGCATTCAGTGGGATCTGGCCTGGTGGTGCCCCAATGCCTTCTGTATTTTGTTCTGACGTGACCAAGATGGTATCTACCACCCTTCTGCTGAGCTTCCCTAATAAATTTTGTTTTCCCCACAAACCTTTTAAGACTACTCTCTGTTTTACTTCAATGGTGTAAAACAGACACCTGATGTGAAATTTTCTTTAATGAGCATTTGCTGACTTTGGACATCTGCCTATTTACAGATGAGCCTGAAATCCACGGTGCAGCATTACCGCAGGCTCCCTGCTACTGCAGGCATCTCATATTTAATCTGTGTGTTCTTTAAATGCAAAGCATGTTATATTTAGTGTTCAAACTGCTGCATTAGTAAACTGAGCCTTCCCTTCTGTCTGCATGGGGGTGAATTGGGTGGCTCACAAAGGATTCAGACAGATGCTTTATCTTTAATGATATTTCTAATCATCTCACTTATGCCCCAAGGATATTTTCTTATGCTTTATTCTCCTGTCATGGTTTCCTCTCATTACAGGCAAAGTGTTGTTTTAAGTCTACTTTTTATATTTGAACTTAGTACAGCATTAGCTCTTAAAAAACTTGGGTTTTTTTTAAACCCTGCACTTTCCTTGTGCTGTCTGATGATAGGTACTGTCTTCAGAGGCAGTGTATATAAGAGCAATTACACCATTCAGTGGTGACTTCTGAGCTTTAGTGGTGACATTAGTGGTGATTTTGAGATGCTTTCCTAACAGCTAAAGTCACAAAACTTCTTAACAGCAAGCTTCCTATCCCACTCCCTATTTTTTTTTCCACTGGGAACTGAAGCTTTATAATCCTATGAAACACCCACTCTAAAAATCAGATCAAAATACAGATTTTATAAAACATATATCAAAATGTGTTTTGGTTTTTTTTCAGCAAAGAAGTAAGACTTCAATTGTTTGACCTTTTAGTTCATACAAGTAAGATTCCTGAAAAATCATTTGCTCCCTTATGTGTATATAGATAGTGTAGAAGTATGTGTAATTCCTTGCTATCAGGGAGAATTAAAAGAGGAAAATGCTGAAGTGGATGGTGGAAAGTCTGATCTCATTACAACATGGGGGAATGTCAGAATTCCTTCCCTGAGAAAGCTCAGCTTACATTCCTGAAAGTAATTTGACGTAGTGACTAATTGGAAAAAAGAAGATGAAGGTAAAATAGAGGAGGGAGAAACCTCGAAGTGGGAAATGGAAGCATAGGTAACAAAAATAATTTGCCTTGATCTGCATACTAATGCACAGAAAAGCCAGGCAGACATCTGTTGGAAAAAGGGAAATGTAAAGCCACAGCAGAATGTACAGGATCATAAACAGAATAAACCTCAACTCAACCTACCAACAACAAAACCCAACCCCAAAGCAACAAACCAAACCAAACCAAACACTAAAAGGATTTTTCAGAATCCTGAGAGTTGCCTGGGTAAATATCACAGCAAGATCTGCCTCATCACTTTCACTTCTAAAATTTGTTCAAAACTGCATTGCAAATTACAGTCCTACTTATTGATGAAACTCACAAACTGTAATTAAAATCATCTTCTTCTTTTTTTTTTTTTTCTTCATGGACCTTAATTCAGAGTAAGCAAAAAGCCAAAATTTCTGGTTAAAAACTTTGTTTAAATTTTAATTAAGAAAACTAAACAAAACTCTGGCAGAAATTGCTGCCAAAATAAATTAGGAAGGGAAAAATGGACAGTTTCATTATGTAAGATAATTATCAGTAGCTATTGATTATTCAGAACTGATCACAAACCCCAAAGAAACCCAACAACAAAACCTGAGCACCCCCCCAATATTGCTATTAATTTGCAATCTGAAATTAATCATCCATAGCCATATGTATTTGTTTTCTATGAATAGCTGACAGATTGTTTGCTAGGATTAATGGCTGGAGAGCACGCTTCCTAAATCATATTTTCAGTCACTGTGTTTGAAATTGTTTCTAGCTCATCAATAAAAACAACAATGGCATGGGATAAAATTATTACTGATTAATTAATCTGAAGTAGAACAATACTAGCCTTGAAGAGCTCTAGAGAACTCTTCTCAGGATGTAACTAGATGCTTTAAAAAGAGATATATGACCTCCCCAAAAATTGCTTACAAATACTCTTTCAAAATAACACAGAGGCCATTGAAAGTTGGTCTTTACTCATGTGTTCTCCAGTCATAGAATTGGCTAAGTAGGTGCAACATTTTCAGCTGGCAGTTGGTGTTCTTGCCCACACAGATGGCTTTCATATTGCATTTCAACTTGTCTTAGATGCTGATAAAAAAATTGTACTGCAATTAAGAAGGGAAAATTCTGTTCCCCCCCCTCTTTTCTTGAAACCTTTTCCACGTTCTTACTTTTAGATAGGTTGGGGCAGCTCTTATCAAGACCTTTTATCTTAGGTCTTTTCTTGAATCTTAATAATGCTTTTGTATAATGGAGATTTCTGGTGTGGCTTAAAAGCCAGTGCTTACCACTTCTGTATTTCTTACTTTAACAGCCATAATTTGCTGAGATAAAGACCATGCACATGTAGATTTATGTTAAATAAACCCAAACATTTTAGTTGGCAACAGACTATGTTCCAAACAAATACTCTTAATTTGCATCTACAGAGAATTTAATTTTGTTTAGTGAAGATTAGACTGCAATCTGTCTAAATCTTGATCTTGGATCTAACACAAATACTTTATCTCAGAAACCTGGCAAATGCAGAATTTTGATTCTCTTTTTTTTTTTGGGGGGGGGGGGGGTGTGGTGTGTATGTGGAGGGACAGGGGGAAAGTGAAGAGTCTGCTGGAGTCATATCTGCCTTTGAAAGAGGCCTTGGAAAAGGCTGACATTATGAAACTGGTCTGTTTAGGACACACACACACATCAGTCCTGTTTTCCTATAGACTCTGATGCTTTGGAAGCCTCTTGCACTTATTTTCTAACTGTTGTGGGACATACTAGCTATTAAATATTAATTTATGAAGTTATTTATTTTATTTAAGAATATAGAATCACAGAATGGCTCAGGTGGAAGGGACCTCAGAGATCATCTACTTGAATCCCCCTGCTGTGGACAGGGACACCTCACAACTAGGCTCAGCTGCTCAAGGCCTCATCCAGCCTGGCCTTGAACACCTCCAGGGAGGAGGCATCCACCCTTGTACTGAGGAACTTCTTCCTAAGATCCAGTCTAAACCTACTGTCCGTCAGCTTCCAACCATTCCCCCATTTACTGTCTCTAGACACTCTCATGAAAAGTCCCTCTCCAGCCTTCTGTGGTGAAGGCACATCATGCCCAGAATTATGCCCCAGATACTGAAACTTGTCCCAGCATGTGTGGACACATCCCCCTCCTTTCCTGAGGGGAACAAAGGCCAAGGTGTCAGCCAAGCAGCATAAACAACTGCATGCATGGGATGGTCGTGCTGCTACCAAGTGTGGCGTGATTCTAGCTTCACGCTTTCTATGGGCTAAAGCTGGTTGTTTATGAGAGTGCCTGTTGGCCAAATCCAGCCTTGAGAAACTTGTATTGCCCCATGTAGCAGTTTGGGCTGCTAAACTTTCCATCACTTTTGCAATCCATTTGTCTGAGTCATTATTTCTGCCTGTGGTGGGGAGGGGGTCTGCCTCAACCCATCGCACCCCAACTTGTAAACAAGTTGCCCTCTTTCTCTTTGTCCTCTTTCCTGTAGGATCCTTTCAGGTATTGGAAGGCAGCTAGGTGGTCCCCCCATGGAACAATGAGGAACACAGAATCATAGGGTCACTTAGGCTGCAAAAGACCTTTAAAATCATCAAATCCAACTGTTGACCCGACACTGCAAAGTCTGCTGCTAAACCATGTCCCTTCGCACCACACCTACACAGCTTTTAAACCCCTCCAGGAATGGGGACTTCACCACTGCCCTGGGCAGCCTGTTCCAGGCCTTGACAACCCTTTTGAGGAAGAAATTGTTCCTCATCTCCAACCTAAACCTCCCCTGGCACAACTTGAGGCCGTTTCCTGTCATGCTGTCTTGCTGTTTGGGAGAGCAGACCAACACTCAGCTCACTCCAACCCCACTGTGCTGCTGGAGTGTTTGCTGGAATCACCACCTTTCCTTCAGCCTATTGTTCAAGAGAGTTGATTTTTGTACTTATTTCAGAGAAGCTTTGCAAGGCTACAGTCAGAAATCTGGCCAGGGGCAGTCAGTACTGTGGCAAATGGCTGCATGGGTTTTGCCTCAGCTATTTTTGTCTCTATGAGGAGGAGAGCTATGGTCCCCCACCCATGGACAATTCTGCTTCAAGGCACAGTCAGGAAAGGTCAGCACCCAGCAGGCAAAGGAAGTGTTAGAGGATGGCTGTAATGAAGCTGTGCAAAGTTCTGCTGCTTTTCCTGCACAGCCCCTGTTTGATGCGAGCAGCTAGAATGTCCTTAGCGAGACGCTTCTGGAACCTGATCTTTGTTTTCAAGAAGAACCAGACAACAAAGGAAAATGGAAGTGCCTCACACATTCACGCAGTGAGATGATTGTAATTTTCATTCCCACTGATCACAACATCTCATTTTACTGTTTTGCCTCTTACTTAAGGGAAAACCCAGAGCATTCATATTTACTTTTTTTTTTTTACTGCTTGGGGATTTAGTATCATATTGAATCAATTCTTTTTCTCATATTGAGGATTTTTGCATTATAAATGCTACTGATTTAATAATTAGAGTGCCTAGGTTAATCCTGTATTTTCTGCTTTGGCCATCTAGGAAGACTTTCAGAATGTGCTCACATTTACTGAGGACTTTATGATCTATACTGCTATCTATTTTTCCTCCCCTCGCAGCGGAATGCAATGAATAGCTGAACATCTTGATTTCAGATGATATTTGAAAATGACTCCAAGCATCCTAAAGCTTATTCAGCTAAATTAATATTTCCATGTAATGGGTAATTTTTCATTATTCATGAAAACCCTAAAGAGCAATATTCCAATAGCCTTACAGTAGAAGTCTCTGATCTTAAATTAGAGGCAAGTGTACTCAGCGAGGGAGTGAATTTCCAACAGGCACAACATACTAAACATTTCAGTGTTCTTTGGGAGGAAACCATTACCCATATGTGTCACTCTGAACTGCTCTTACATTTCAGGGGGGCTTGGCTTACATCTTGTAAGGATAAGACATAATATTCTAAATCCATCGTGCAAGAAGTTGCTACTCCAGAAGCTTTATGACTAAGGCTCTATAATTCTAATATCTAAAACTTTGAATTAGCTACTTGGATAATGCAATTCTGAAGAATAAAATTTGCCATCTGCTAGAAATGGAAGCTGAATTAGAAAAACTAAAAAAAAATGTGCTTTCTCTAATAATTCTGGGCCATAAAAATTCTACCAGGAATATCTTTTCTCTTCTTTTACACTCACTTTTCCCAGTGTGGTAGCCCATTATGTACAAGAGTAAGCATCACAGCATTTGGTAAAATATCATTAAAATTGAGGTTATTTATTCATTCTAAAGGGATAGCAGTATCCCCACGGAGCACCAGGAGCTGTTTGTTATAATAATGCTCTGTATTTGCAGATATGCAACAAAAAATAGTGTTAAAAGGAGGAGGAGGATTAAAGAAGTAATTATCATAACATTTTAGAGGCTACTCTTAAAGCTGTAGTTCTTCTATGTAGTTCTTCTGTGACTCCACACTGCCTAAATTGAACCTGGGACATCTACAGGCAACAATCTACTACTTTGCAAGAAAATGAAAGGTCTTTCTCTCCAAAAATCCCAACCCCACACCGGCCCCCCAGTGAAACAAAGCCTATGGGTAAGAATGGACAATAAGCTCTCAGAGAACTTGACCTAATGGGTTCAGTTTGCATTGTGTTCACAGATGTCAGTCTATTCTGACAGCTCAGCTGCAGGTTTCATCTTCAGACAGTTTAGGTATTGTCCTGCTAATTATAACTCTGGGAAGATACCTCAAATATCAAGCAGACTGGAAGAGTGCTATTGCCCTGAATCAGCTTTTTTTTTTGTATCACAGAGTGTTAGGGGTTGGAAGGCACCTTGAAAGATCATTCAGTCCAACCTCCCTGCCAGAGCAGGATCACCCAGGGCAGGTCACATGGGAATGCATCCAGGTGGATTTCTGAATGTCTCCAGAGACTCCACAACCCCTCTGGGCAGCCTGCTCCAGGGCTTCAGCACCCTCACAATGAAAAAAATAAATCCTTACATTCCTGTGGAACCTCCTTTGCTCTAGCTTGCACCCATTGCACCTTGTCCTATCATTTGACATCACTGAGAAGAGCCTGGCTCCATCCACCCTTCACATTATAAACATGAATGAAGTCACCCCTCGGGCTCCTCTGCTCCAAGCTAAAGAGCCCCAGCTCCCTCAGCCTTTCCTCAGCAGGGAGGTGTTTCACTCCTTTCAGCATCTTTGTGGCTCTGCTGGACACTTCCAAGCAGTTCCCTAAAGTCCTTCTTGAACTGAGGGGCCCAGAACTGGACACAATATTCCAGATGTGGCCTAACCAGGGCAGAGTAGAGGGGAAGGAGAACCTCTCTCGACCTCCTAACCACAGCCCTTCTAATCCACTCCAGGTTGCAATTGGCCTTCTTGGCCACAAGGGCACAGAATGCTATAATTAAACATATTGCATAGCCCCAGATAACTGGGCTGCAATCTCATTTCAGTTCTTATTACTGGAGAAAAGAGGAACATTAGTTATGGTATTTAGCCTGTGCTCATTGCCACCCAAATGCTGAGTACACACAAAGTGCAAAGCAGCTGTCCCCACTCTATGTATCTCATTAACTTATGAAATATTGTATGTGAAAGCACATCAGTCATGGTTAGAAATACAGATAATTCTTAAATCAGAAATGATCTTACCCTAAATTATTATTCTTCACAGTGATTAGTTGATTTTTTGACTGTCAGTTTAAAGCTGTTCCATCAGAGAATTCGCCTCCTGTGCCATGACCTGTCCATGGTGCAGATCTCTGAGCCTGTTTGTAAACCAGATGCATGCTAGCACAGTTAATGTAGAGGTGTTGTGGAACAGAAAGCATAACTGACACTTCAGCAGTAAAGATTATAGAGTGTACAGTGAAGCATACCACAACCAATCCTTTTCTTTTCAGCATGACTCTTGAAGACATACATTAAAAAAGTCCCCAACAACAAACAACCAAAAGTCAAAAGCAGAATATTTGTAACACAGACAGTAAAAATAAAGGTTTGGCTACAGAAACATGCTGCATCTCTAATCACTCATTTGTATT
This sequence comes from Dryobates pubescens, assembly GCF_014839835.1. NCBI lineage: Eukaryota > Metazoa > Chordata > Aves > Piciformes > Picidae > Dryobates > Dryobates pubescens. The sequence continues at coordinate 1,635,095 of NC_071629.1, read as the reverse complement.
TTGCAAGACAAACCAGACATAATCTGAAATGGTTTGGTGAGCTGTAAAAAATTGACAGCAGATCTATGTGAGAAAACTGAAAAAGCAATTATCTGAAACTAATTTGAGAGTTTATCAGGCAGAAATTAGACTTTTATGAGTAAAGTTAGGGTTCTGTATTAAAAGCCATACATTAAAATGTATAAAATTTCAAGGGTAATATAGTTAAAGATTCCTGGGCAAATAACTGATTTTGTGTCTGCACAGCTTCTGCACTCACACTAGCATTTATTCAAGTAGGAAATGTTCTCAAATAACAAATAATAAAACCCATTCTGATACATACAAAAAAAATTTAAAAAGGGAAAACAAGCTCTCTGGTGTTCCAAAGATTTTGCAGCTGACTTCCTGAGTGGTGTGAGTGCCAAAGCAATATTGTCAGTCACTGGGAGGCTGGGCAGAGTTCACATAAGACATGCAGCTCCTGCAGACTGTTTTTAGCAGAGGTACATCAGAATGAACTCAGTATGTTCTTCACTGACCCAAGAGAAGGCTTTTCTAAGCAATTTGCAGTAGTTTGGTGCATTTAAAAAAGTGAATGGATGCTAGACTAGGGCACAATCCAATTGTTGGGTTGGAAGGGACCTTAAAGATTATCTAGTTCCAACCCTCCTGCCATGGGCAGGGACACCTCCCACTCTAATCCCAACCTAGCCTTGAACACTTCCTTGGATGGAGCATCCACAGCTTCTTGGGGCAACACGTTCCAGTGCCACAGCAACCTCACATGGAAGAACTTCCTCCTTCCAGCCAAGCTAAAACTATCCTCTCTCAGTCTGAAGTCATTGCCCCTTGTACCATCACTACAAGCTCACTGAAATGTCCCTCTCCATCCCTCCTGTAGGCCCTTTTAGGTGTTGGAAGGCTGCTATAAGCTCTTCCCAGAGCCTTTTCTTTCTCCAGGCTGAACAACCCCAATGCTCTCAACTTATATTCATAGAAATGCAATCATACCAAAGTGTATCTTCTCCTGTGTTAAAAGCAGCAACAAAGAGGTATTTTGTAGCTCAGGTTTCTAAGAGCTGTCCTGGATCTAGAAGGTACCAATCCTACAATATCCAATTTCCAACTAATACAAGTAACTGTTTAGAGTACACTCACACCTAAACCAAAATCATATCCTATCAGGTCAAAAAATTAAGGCCCTGAAAGTAAGGAAATAATAGAATTCAGAGTAAAATTTCAGTCTATGAATAAAGGAATTAAACTATTGGGGAAGTGATTGATGAGTCGCTGTGTATAACATTGAAAGCATTGTGTGTAGTATAATGCATTAAAAACACAGAGCTGAACACATTGTACCAATAACCTTAATCCTAGCACTTCCCCAGCCCTCAGTCATCAGCCTTGCAGCCTTCTTTAACATAACTTACATGTGAGCTATATGCATAATGACTTCTATTATTAGAATATTTTTTTCCCTAAAACCATTTCAAGTGCTTCAGAAAGATTGCTTATTTCAGGCCATAAGGATCAGAATATTTCTGCAGAAGCATTATGAAATCCTTTGTCTTGAAAAGCAACTCTTCATAGCACAATTTAATTCAGTTTATTAGATTCAAAAAGACAATTTTGTAAGGAAACAAGGAATCAAACATAAAGTAGTCGTGTGCCAAATAAGGTAAAATTTAGCCTCCTGGCAGGAATTCTTTCATTTAAGAGATTCATCTCTTAATGAGGATTGGAGCAGCTGCTTTGTCTCTCTGGTGAAGAACAGTACTTCTCTAGCTCACAATTTGTGATTTGGTAGATAATGGAATCTAGTCTTTTCCCAGAATGCAAAGGGAAGTGAAGAAAAACGTTGGGAAGATGTCCAGCAAGAGCATGCTTTGCAGAGCATGGGCAACCTTCCTGCAGCTAAAAACAAGTTCTGATGACTGAAACAAAACTCAGCTTCCAGCTTTCAGTATGAAGTCAGCGTATTGTAGGAAAAATGGGCAGACTCTCACCACCCTTGCACTGAAGATCTTCTTCCTCAGATCTAGTCTAAAGCTCAAACCTCAGCTTCAAACCATTCCCTCTTGTCCTGTCTCTAGACACCCTGGTGAAAAGTCCCTCTGCATCCATCCTGTAGGATCCCTTCAGGTATTGAAAAGCAGCTCTAAGGTGCCCTTGAAGCCTTCTCTTCTCCAGGCTGGACAACCCCAGCTCCCTTGGCCCATCCTCATAGCAGAGGTGCTTCAGCCCTTAGATCATCTTTGTGGCCCTACCCTTACAGGTGTATTAGCAGCAAAGCAGAAGTATCTATTTGTTGTGAGTATGCTCTGTGGGTCAAATGATGAACGAGCGAGGATAGCACAATATTTAGCTGGGAAAGGACTGGGAGAAACTAACATTTGTCATACTTTCCATGGATCAGAGAGTTTGAAATGGCAGCATATCTATTACAATGCTGTATTCCTTAACATAATTTATCGTTAATTAGCCTGGGGGGGGGGGGGGGGGGGGGGGGGGTGGAGGGGGGGAGTGGGGTGGAGAGAGAGAGAAAGATTCCTGTAAAAATTAATGTTTGCACTTGTAAATGTTTAATAACCCAGCTGCTTTGATAGCACTGTCCTACACAAATTATGTCAAATGAGTCTTAGGGTATTCCCTCCCTCGCCCCCCCGTGCAGAACATTATTTCAAATGACAGTTGAGGTTGCCTTCTTTCATTGACATTCTGAATATATTGCTGCAAACAGACTAAGGGAAGGACACTTACTCTGAACTCCATCCTTGATTTTTCCCAGATTTATCCCTAAAGGTCAGTTTCCAATTTATTTAGCCTGCACTCACTTTTATTTGTTTAATTTCAGTGATATTACTTCAATATTCCTTTGAGAAAAAAAAAGCTTATATTCCACCTTGCCTTTAAAAAACAACTTACACCTCTGTGCATGGTGGTGACTTTGCTGCTACTCAGTAATGATGTCAACTTCAAACACAAGTGGTAAGAACAACTCCTTGCCAACACTTCCTTCCATACTATTTCACTCTTAAAAATAGAGCCTTTCCTCTTTCTTTGCACAAACATCTTGACCTGATCTTTCCCATTATCATGACTTCCTTAGCCTATGAATCGTAATGTAAGTAATAATCTTTGTCTCTATGAGTTTATGCAATACCTGTGTAATCAGGAGTTCACTTGTAGGTTACTATGTTCCTGCATTAGACTCTGCTTACACCAAGCATAGCTCTATAGCTGCAAAAGCCACACTTGGCTGTGCCTTAACACTTACTTGTACAGGTCCTAGATTATTTCACTCATTTTTCAGCCCGCTGCAAGTCAATGGATGTATATACTTCAGTATTTGAGCAAGTGAAGAAGCTGTGTGCATTTAATAGAAGATAACCCAAAAGAACTTAAGTTTACATCTTTTGTACTGAATTTCTGTATCACAGGAAGCCGCTATTGCCTTATTTTGAATGTAAGATTTATACTACCTTCAACAAGGCTTGCTAAATCTGACGCTCGGTGTCTAGATACTCCTGTGATAGATACATTAGAAATACCAAAATAGATATATTAGACAGACAGAATTAGCACTGTATGTGTGGAGGTTGATTGATTACTTGATGAGTATTATATTCCCTTTACTGTTCTCTAAACCCCAGCTTTATTAACTCTAACCAATTTTCTCCAACTCTCCAATTTGTAGAACTAATTGTACCTCATTTCAGCTTCCTCCATTTAGCTGATGAAGACTTAAGAGACAGCAGACTTCTACAGATACTTAGATGACAACTATGCCTATAAAAAGCAGATTTTTGTCAACTGAAACTGGTTTAAATGTCCATATATGTATTAATTGAAATGCTTATTTACAAGCAATTGCCTGCATATGAATATTTAAGAGATTAAGTTCCAGATTTTACTTTTCCATGCAGGCTAATCTGGATCTTGGTTGAGCCCATGTTATTTTATCAAATGTTTACACTTTTCCTTTATTAACTAAATGAACATCAAAGAGATATTTGTTTTGTTTTCAATGTTCCTGAATTAAATTTATAGCACTAAAGTCTATGCTTGTGATTTATAGAGCAGAGTGTCTTTTCCCCCACTCAGAAGATTGATTTTCTATAGCAGTTTGAGGGAGACACTGGATCTATAGAGCAGGTAATGAATAACATCTTCATAGTCTGAGAGACACTCTAAATAAACATTTGCAAGTATTGATCTCCCCTTTGTTTTGCCCTCTGTCTTGGGAGAAGTTTGTGTAGACTGTGATTAATATTAATCTTATTTTCCTAGTGATACCTGTGTTCTCTGTCTGGATAAAGACAAAAAGTATATTAAAATTAATGTGGTCAGAGCTGTGCATTTAGAGCCATGCAGAAATTCATAATTTAAACTGCTACTGACCACTGAACACTTCAATCAAAAGTTCTCTTTAGGGATACTGTGTGCATGAAATAGTTTGGAACAGAAGGTGGTCCTTCAGAAACCAATGACCTCATGATTACAGTGGCATCAAATTGGTCATTAAGAGTTATTGTAGTACAGTATGAATAAAAACAGTTTTCACAATTCAAAATGATATTTGCTGTGGGAATTTAAAGACAGCTGCTATTTATTTGCATATCTTTGTTACAAGAAGTCAGATTTCAGTTAGGTTGACTGTAAATTCAGCATGTACTATGTATTTATGGTTTAATTTGACATGACAATTGATTTTGCTTTATTTCATCCCCCTTTTTTTTCCAGCAGCACATATACTGCTGTAACTCCAGTTGTTTTCTCGGTGTAACCGAGCTTCCACAGAAAGTGTTTTACTGCTAAAGAATCCTCTCAAGCAGCAATGGCATTATAATTAGGTCTCTGTAGACTTATTCTGAAGCCATTTAGTGCAAAAGCATAATCTCCTATCATGACATAATAATGTGGTCTCCATGGACTAGCTTAGAGATTGCTTTGACACTGTAATGGGCAATGTAATAACTTCATACGAGGCTCCGCATAGATTTCTACTAAAGCATCTTCTGCCCCGTAACAGCTGCGCTGTAATGCCCACTTAATGCAATATTCTGACTTGCTCCATCCTCATTACAAGACTTAGAAGTGCTAGCACGTGAAGGCAGAGATCAGCAAACCTATGAACTGGTTTCTGACAAAGAGGCAGTAAAGGAGCCTTAAAGAAACACAAGAGAACATGGGACATGTGCAAGCAGTCTCGGCATATTCTCACAACTAAAAACCATTAAAACAGCCCTGAAAGACTTCAGCAATGTAATACATTTTGCTTCATAAAGAATTAGAAGATTTAGATGCTGCTGCTGCCCTGATAACACACATTCTCACTTGCAGAAACCTCTCTTCCCTTCTCCTTTCACTTTCCCTCCAGCTCAATGATCATTTAAATTAAGTCTGAAAAAGTTCCTTGGAAGCTTCTCATTCACGTCTGGAGTTGAACTTTGGTCTCTCTGACATGGAAATAGTTTAATGGTAATAAGTTTGGGATTCTTAGAGAATTTCTGAGAATTGTCTGGGAATGTCCCACCAGATTCAGAACTCTATGACCGGCAGGTTCCTGGATCTGACCCCAGTCCATCCAAAAATGCCTGCACACAACATTCACCGGAATAATGTTTTTGACTAAGAAAACACCATGTTAAAAAAACCCAAACCAACAACCCAAACCAACCCAAAAAAGAACTAACAGTTATAAGAAAGGCAAAAGAATTGAATGTGATCCAGTTTTCTCATTCTTCTCTCAGCAACTCAGAGGGGCATGGCAGAGATTAATTAGGAGATGATGAGGATAACAGATATATGTGAATGACCTTGGTTTGGAGCTATGAGACTGGAGTGGGAACATCAAGAACCTTACGCACACAAGTTCTTTGTAGATACTTTTTTAACCCCACACTACAGAGCTTGTGTAAGAAAAATAAAGAAATGAATCCAGATCATGACTTTCAGAACCCTGTGAGGAAGAACTTTGCATATACAAAGAGGAAGTGTCAAAACACAAGACAGCAAATGGCTGTATCCTGTAAGATGCAAAGTCAAACAGATACTCTGAGGATGACCACACAGAGCCTTGGTAGCAGCATCCCATATTAAATATGTAGGTATGGTTTGGGGTAAAGCTTGAATCCTCAGGCTTTCCTACAAATTAAAACAGGTCTAAAATTTCCCCAAATGCAAGACAGGTAGCAGAATAACTCTAGCAAAATGTCTGTCTTGTTGACCTCGATGTATCCGCAGTGAGTGTTACACATAAAACTCAAGATCAGTACATGGAACAAAGAGAAAATCCCATGGAATTATGATTAAAGGCAAAGAGCTTGGAGGGACAAGATGCATTTTAGCATGACTACAGCACAAAAAGCAACTAGTTTAACGAGTGACATTTTCATTTGATAAAAAGTAATTACTCATTCCTACTTAGCCAGTTCCTGGAAGAAGCTGGGTTTATGCACACCCATTCATCTTTGTTAAAGGCAAAGGTGAATTATATGTTGCACAGTTCCTATCCTAGAAAAATTCCTCAGTTTTAGATTGCAATAGGTTTGCTGTACTCTTCTTTTTTTAATAACAATCTCAGTAAGGTGCTATTCAAATTCTAAAATGCATTTTATGTTTGGCATATTGCAGAAATATTAACCTTAATAAATCCAGCAAGTTACAAAGAAAATTCAACTCTTGAATCATCAAGACTGCTGGAAGTTTTCTTTTGTTTTGATTGTGGCTTTCTTTTTAAGCATCTTTATGCCTATGGCACTAAAGTGGATTTATTTATTTATTATTTTCTTTATGGTCAGAATGGCTCAGGTTGGAAGGGATCTGAGAGATCATCTCCTCCAACCTCCTCACCATGGGCAGGGATGCTTCTCAACTAGACTCATCTGCTCAAGGCCTCATCCAACCTGACCTTGAACACCCCAGACAGGAGGCATCCACAACCTTCCTGGGAAACCTACTTCAGAGACTCACCACCCTCCTACTGAAGAACTTCCTCAGCTCCAGTCTAACCCTGCTCTGCCTCAGCTTCAAACCATTCCCACTTGTCCTATTGCTAGACACCCTCATGAAAAGTCCACTTTTTTTAAGTATTAGAAAACACAGCACCTCACATAGTATAATTAAAAACATAAATAATGCCTGCAGGGTTTTACTGCGTGTGGATCCAGGCACCCAGTGTTCTTCACCTACCTATTTCCCAATGTGTAGGTCAGGTCCAACAGAAAATTGTGTGGCCACACTTTTGAAGACACAAATTTGCTGTTTGCACCACTGAAAAATGACCCTAATAAGGAAGATGGATCTCTTGGAGAAGGTTGAGGCCAGGCCTTTGAAACGTGAGAGAAAAAAAGAGAAAGAAAAGGGATGAATGTTTCAACTGGGGGCAAAACTGGCCTGAAGCTGCACAGGGGAGCTTTAGGTTTGATGTTAGGAAGCACTCCCTCATGGAAAGGGTGATTAGGCGCTTGAATGGACTGCCCAGGGAGGTGTTGGAGTCACTGGTCCTGAGGTGTTTAAGGAAAGATTGGATGTGGCACTTAGTGACATAGTCTGGTCAATTGTGGTGGTGTTAGGTCATAGGCTGGACTTGATCTATTCCAGCCTCAATAATTCTGTGGGGAAAAAAAGCCCAAACTGTAGGGATAGCTTTTAGCTGATTAAAAATTGAACTGTGAGAGACTGGCTGTTGAGAGCTTTGTTGCACACAGATCTGTTTGATTCTGAGCAGGGCATGCTTGTAAAATTTCCTCTAAACTCAAAAACTGGTGAGACTAACACCACTACCACCCTGCCCCAGTGCTTTCTGCAAGCCTATCAGCTCATAAAACTGTGTATGGAAGTTTTACAATAAGGATAAAAGGAGACATCCTTCACTTTTTCTCTTGTACTTAAATCAGATTCATGTAATTTTGCAATTTAATAAAACAGATTTCTTTAAACTATTATAAATCTCAAGGTGTCTTATGCCATCCAGGCCAGAAGCCTTTTTTCCAATTGCCCTATGTTTCATTTTTCAAGTCTTCAGAAAGTATTTTGTATAGATGTTTTAATTGCTTCTCACAGGTGCAAGACGCAGGCTGGCTTCAAGTCAGCAAAACGGAAAGCTGAAGCACCTTGTTGAAATGGGAAACAAATTAATTTTACAACAGTAAACTGAAAAATAAAATCTCTGCAACATAAAGGAAGATGTTATTATCCCAAACATCTAACAGCTCCTTCTGACTTACCTTGAACACTCTTTTATTACTTAATTGGAAAACAGTTAAAAATGTGTCTTTTAATAAGAGCTCTGCAAATATTCAGCTTTCTTTAAATGGCCTCAGGAAAGAAGAAGGAAATTTTTGGAATAAAATTATTTACCAGGCTATTTCATCTGATGGATCTTATGAAATTACTGTCATTATAATTTTGGCAGAGGGGTGGAGGAAAGTGCAGAGGTCACAGAATTTTTTTCATGTAAGACATGTGAAAACCATAAACGTTAACTGAACTTGTGTTCGTTTTGTGATTACTTGAAATGATGGCAAAAGGAACTGAAGGAGATGATTTTCATAATGTATATACATGTTCTGACCCTTATCAGCACAAGTTTTGACAAGGGTAATTCAAGGAGACAAATGAATACCAGCTGCTTCATCAGTGATGTTGGAATCACAAAATTAGATGGGAATCAGCTTCCCAGTTAAATGTAGAACTTACAGAAACTGTCGCTCACCTTTTGCAATGCACGATAAATAAATGAATGTAGAGCTTCCCTAGAAGTACAGAGAAGAGGTTGGAATCCAGTATGTTGTAAACTATCTTTAAAACACATGGGGTGTGATACAGCCACAAACAAAGCTGCATGTCAAGCACCGGAAAGAATATCAAGTACAGAAGTACTATAACTTCTCTGCACAAGCATTATTGTCATCAGGAGGCAGCAAATGTAGTGGTTCTTATGGAGAGCCCATAAAGTGGCCTATGAACATTGTCACCAGAACACATCAAACATATTCATATTTATAGCCTGTATGTTGTGTGTGGTTTTTTAATTACTGTAATTAAGGCTACACATGACTGCCATTCCAGCATCCTCTCTGACATATTTCTTTCTCTAGATGCTTTCATATACCCTACATGCAAAAACCTGCAGATTGTCACTTCATGCCATCAAAGACTTGGTCTTTCTTTTCCAGCACTAAGGTGACCAGGCTGTTGACATTCTGAGTCCTTTGCCTTATTCACCAAGAATATTCTAGAGAAGATAATTTTCCAGCCTATTGATCTGTTTATATCATTAACCTCTTGGCCTTAGTTTACAATTATCTCTTCTCCTGCTTATCAGAACTGGGAGTTTTTTGTGTGTGTGTGCTTTCATGTTCAAGGTCACCTCCACACTCTGGCAATCACTTCTGACACACCTATTTGTGACATGCTTACTGAGTCAGTCCATTGCTACTCTTCCAACCAAATGCATTCATACATTTTCATATGCAGTCTACTCTCTGTAATGATTCTCCTTTCTTTCTGCCTTACTGTTTAAACCACTTGACAAGAATTAGGCTGCTGATGTGGCAATGACACTACATATTTTGCCAACTTGATGTTATTACATCACTCTAGGGCACCGCCATCTCCAACTTTTTCACATCTACCATCACCAGTCATGTAGCTTACAAGCTTTAGTCACACAAACCTATCTATCCTCTTGCCCCGCACTTGGATAACACTGACTAAGGGCTCTGGAGTGGTTCTCTGTGATAGTTCATCTGGAGGACTCACCCAGTTTTCAGCACCCCAGTCAACTAAGACATGGATATCCTTGGGCCAGTTCAACAGAAGTCACCAGGATGATTAAGTGGGGCAGAGTGCATGACCCCATGACCACATCTGAGGAGGGTCTGAGAGTTCTGGCTTGATACTGCCTAATGGAAAAGGCTGAGCAAAGACCAATTTCTGTCTACAGCTACCCACTGGAAAGATGTGAAGAAGATAGAGATGGAAGTGTGCAGAAGTACGGACAAAACTCTGGGCATAGAAAATTCTGATTAGCTATTAGGATCCTACTTTTTTTTTCTTTCTTTTTTTCCTACCATGACTGTGCTCAAACACTTGCATGAGAACCAAACCTGCTGAGGAACTGCCAGCTCTCAAATGTTTAGAACTAGTAAGAGTAACCTGGCCCAATTTGCCCTGCTACAAGGTGTGTGAGGGGCAGGGGAGACTGGAAAAGATGAACTCCAGAGTGTCCTCCAAGCTGGAATTAAAGGGATATTCTGCTGATGCAAAGAATAAAACCGAAGTGACTGGTGCCATAAATGCCTTTGCTGCAAACTGTAACGAATCCCAAATTATTGGAGAAAGGACCATAATATGATTGCTTTTATACAGCAGTTTTATTTTCCCAGATATACTGCTGATATTATGAGCTGTAACTAAACCCTGCATACTGCCAGGCTATGGATTCATTTTTTTTCATCGTTTCCTTTTGAATCATCAGTTTTCCTCACACACAAGCTGCAAGCAAATGCATTTACAGCTTTACAACAGAAGTAATTATTCCAGATAGACTGGAATACAAACTACACATTATATCATTTCTTTCTTTGATTCAGTGCCATATAGTGTACATTTCATGAAAAGAAGTAGTATTTACTGTGATGTAAATTGAGAAGCTATTTCCTAGGCATGGTATGAACAACAGCCAGAAGTCTTCCACTTTTATGCACCTTTACCATTTTTTCCCCCTGTCAGCACTTTTCTCATTCTGACCATCTCTGACAGCTTTCAATTTACAATGTTCCTTTTTATATTCTCAGCACAGCAATCAAATCTTTAGACCTTGAGGAGAGGGAGGAAATTAAGGCCATTAACATGTTAGAGAATTGTTTGATTTACTCATTATAAATTATTCTAAATCTGAGCAGCTCATAAGACATGCCCAAAGGGAAGAGAAATTTTGATTGGCAGTGTCAAAAGAGTCAAAGACGTGGAGAGGTTTTGCTAATGATTCTAAGTGCCATTAAGAAATGCTGTTTGCTATCTGTTGTAGGAGAATTCTGATCTAGGATTTCTCAGGTATCAAACATAAACAAATTCTCAATTTATAATGAAGAAAAACAGATTAGGAACATCAAATTCACCTTCAGTCAACATTTTCTTATAAAAGATGAAAACACTTAAAGTATTTAAGCAAGAGAAAAAAACCTGAGACAAGCCCTTGAAGACAAGTTCAGAGTTACCTTTGCAGGGAGTCCTCTACATAATGGTTTCCTAGATATCCTCTATCTCCTTTTTTCTCACTAAATTACACCAACAAAATGACCACTTTCTATAGCCATACCTATAAAAAGATCACTAGGCTGGTTTTTAAACTAGGCAGCTTTTGTGACAAAGCCCTGAAACCTCTCTGCACAGGGACCAAAAGCCTCATGAGAGGTGTGACAGCCTGGCAGGAAGGTGAGATTGGACAGCACTTCCATGTGTCACCACAGACAAGCCCCCCACAGGGAAAGACCTTTCCTGGTTTACCTTTCTCATTCCAATACCTGTGAGGATTTCTACTCAAGGTGTATCATTAATTTTACTTTAAAAGAGAGAAACCTAACCCATGCAGACACTCCCCAAAGTCCAAAGCCTATCACCAGGTAACCTGTGTAGAGCTATTCAAGTGCCAGAGATGCTAACTCCCAAGTTTCCCTAGAGAAATGGCTTCTAGCATCTCACTCTGCTATTGCAGGCACCTGGATTTATTATTACACACTAAACATGAGAAATTCTGAAGGACATTAGGTACAACTTTTTATCAATTATGAAAGCACGTGTGACAAACACCACTTTAACATCAGCCTATCTGAAGTTACCAGAACCCCTCCTTTACCCTGTAACTCCTTCTTGTTAGATTATAACAGCATAAACCTACTGTAACTGTCCTATGTCAAGCAGGGCAGGTTCACAGTTAAAACATATAAGGTTCCAAGGAAATGACTGCTAAAACAAGTCAGTTCTCCAAAACCTCAGCTTTAAGACCAGCAAAAGCCATGATGTTCTAGGAACAGACTGGTGTGTGACAGTCCATAGTGTTGTCACTTCCTTCAGTGCTTAATATACAAACCTCAGCTAAGCTGGAAGTTGGGGAAAAAAAGATCACTAGTGTCTGGGTCACTAGGATTACAAAGCTGGTCACTACAGGGAAGGTGGACAGGTGGATGTGCATCCCTGTGTCAGATGTATTGTTTCCTGTAAAAACTCTAGCAGGGTAGTCAGCAAAAAGTCAAGTATGGATTTTTTACATATTGTTGCCACACTCCTCCTTTGAGGCAATGTTCCCCTCTAGCAATTTTAAAGCCCTGCTTAACTTCTGAAGCCACCTTGATGTCTGTATGTCTTTTTTAAACAAATAAGGCAGTCCAACTACACTCTCGGGTACGGCGCAGTGTCTCAGTAACGCTCTGTGAACGGCTGAGGGCTGAAACGTGATTCTCTTCTAATTATCAGAAAGAGCAGTTCAGTGCTCAGTGCTTAGAATCAGATGCACTTCACAGGGAATTTCCTATGCACAGGAATTTTTAAAGCCCAGATCAAAATTTTCTTTTGCCAGCAAACAAATTCCTTCATTTGAAATTGGAGATACTGTAGTGGGGTTGTTGTAGCTGTAGCTTTATCGTTGCAGACCTCAGGAATTACAAAGCAGCTACAGCTACTGCAACAAGCTTTTCCTGTTTGATTTTTACAAGATCACAGATAATTAACACTTTATTCTGAAAGCATTTTTTTCTTTAAAAAACAATCCAGTAATCATTCATTTTTAATGTACTGAGAGCTGAGGATTTGTCTTTGATATTATTATTACAGACATTGCACATCTGTAAATTTGCAAAGGTAGGACAGCAAGCACCTTCAGAAGGACAGGCATCGCCTTTGAAGTCGGTGTATATATGGTTTAACATAAATGCAATTTCACAGCAAACTGCCTTTTATTGTTCACTGTTGTTTTGTCCTGGCACTCAGTGTCGTGTCAAAAACATTCTGAACTCAGATAGAAATAAATAAATAATGCAATACTTCCCTTTCAACTCTTTAGAAAGCTAAGTGGAGACAGACAATTAGGATAATGAACACATTCTCTTGTACACAGGCCTGCATGAATTCCAGTGTCCAAGAAGCACCAGGTCTGCAGCTGATGGCCAGGCTGTTTGAAGTAATGGATCAGATTAGCAGCTATTCTAAAGGCTCTAGCTACAGAAATTTTCTTAGGTCAAATCCTGTGAGCAAATCCATGCCTAAAAATGTCCATAATGCTGGCTTTGAAGTTTTGAGGGTTTTGTTTTTGTCTTCAAGCCTTGTACAACACCAATTCTAAAAATGAATATGAAGAAAAGATAAATCATATTCTTAAGCATGAGAGACTAAGCTGTTTTTTATATTCTATGAGACTGAGAAGGGCACATCTGCCTCCAGAATTCATAAGCCTGCAGACCAAAAAGAGGGAGCCCGCTGTCACAGAAAGGAGAGATGATTTGAGGAGAAAAGCAAACTGCAATTAAGGCTACATTTCCCAACAGCAAGCGTGAGCCATCTGTCATCAGTTCAAACATATAAGGCACCATGTAGCTGACCTAAGATTGTTAGTTCAGTTCAAAAACGTAGTGCTGCATGTTTATGATATCTATGATCATTATTGCAAAGGCATAAGGAACACCACAAACTTCTACCGGTAAGTGCTAAGGACTGCACCGTTTACTTAGCAGCCGTGCTTACAAAAATCACAGAATGTCAGGGGTTGGAAGGGATCTCCAGAGGTCATTGATCCAACCCTCCTGCCACAGCAGGGTCACACAGGAACACAGCCAGCTGTGTTGTGAAAGTCTCTAGAGAAGGAGACTTCACAGCCTCCCTGGGCAGCCTCCTCCAGGGCTCTGTCACCCCCACCATACAGAAGAGTCTCCTCATGTTGAAGTGGTTCTTTTCTTTCTCCCAATAGTTTTACATCACTGTAGCAGCTTTGACTTTTGCACAGTGACACCTGACTCATATTAGGCCAAGGACATATTAACTGGGGCCAAAATTTTATGTAGCTGATGAAATATGACAAATGTCAAAAAATTAAACGAAAGAAAACATTTGCTTTGATTTGATAACTGTGATCAGCTTGACAGAAAGTTGTTTGTCTCTACTGCTGGCAAACCTGAGGATGGAAAATGTTGGCAAGTCAGGAAGATTGCCAAATTCTTGAAAAAATAACGGTTCCATTCCAACATATTTCATTGAGAAAACCACCAGTAACAAGACACTGCTTGCAAACCTATTTCCCACTTGTGTGTCACAAATGATTACTCATCTTATTACATTAGCTTATCCAATGAATCTCCTATCAAGTAACACCAAGGCACACGGGTGTATTTCCTGCTACAACAGCTCCATGAATATGTTTTATGCTTTCTTAATGCGTACTGCTAATATATTTTTCTCAACAGATACAGAGATGCATTTTCAAGCCTGAAGCAATTCATAATCCCACATCCAGGGAATGCCACTATAACCTAAAAATATTATTTTGCTGCTTTTTAACATGATGTAACTGTATAAATTATCCAATGGAATGTCACATTTTATTAATATTACTTTCTTTAAAATCATGAATTATAGAATCACAGAATGACTCAGGTTGGAAGGGACCTCAGAGAGCATCTACTTCAACCTCCCTGCCATGGGCAAGGCCACCTCTCAGCTAGACTTGGCTGCTCAAGGCCTCATCCAACCTGGCCCTGAACACCTCCAGGGAGGAGGCATCCACATCGTTCCTGGGCAGCCTACTCCAGAGTCTCACCACCCTGGTATGGAAGAACTTCTTCCTAAGATCCAGTCTAAGCTACTCTTTCTTTATTTATATGCACTTTAAAATAAAAGTCAGTAATCAAATACTTTATATAGCTTTAGAGCAAAGGGTTTGCTAAAATATCTTCCTCTCCATTTGTTGAGGATATTCTGTTTTTAAAATACTTTTTGAGCAATGGTTATGACTGGAACTAGGAGTGAGAAACTATAAAAACAGAGCTGGGCTTTTACTGAATGTTTTGCTTCGATCTAATGCTGCAGCCCAGGATCTCCCACTGGTTTCAGCTGATGGGGCCTCTGAATGGCAAAGGTTGATGAACAGGTCCAGCTTGTGATCACTCTGACAAAACACAGGGTTTCTCTTGCAAAGTGCCAAAGATGAGACCATTCCACTAACCTCAACTGCCGCTGTAAACATTTAACAACTTTCACAGACAGTCTTACATTCCTGCTTTCATAAAAAGTTCTTGCTCTGCAGAGCCCTGGTTTCATGAAGGTCAGTAATCAAAGCATCCAATTCATACCTTATATACTTCAGTTGCAATCCAATCTTGGGAGTTATTTTCCTTTTTCTGTGGGAAGACAGTCTATTTCCCTTGTGTTCAGGTAAACAGCCACAGATCTGAAAAAAAAAGAAATTGAATTTTTGTGTATTAAAAGATCTTCCTACAGGAGGAGTACTCTTTGCAGTCTTCAGAACCAGACACAAACCTGTTTTCAAACGTTAAATTTTGATATACTTCACAATTTATGCTTATAAATTGAGAAAGTTCTTTTCAATAAAGGGTCAGAATTTTGTAAAGTGAAAGATAAATTTCAGTGTAATGAACTGTGCTCTCTCTGTCATTTATATAATAAACAGATGGAAAAAACTTTGCTGAAATTTATCACATACAAGCATAGAAATAATACCTCAGAAATGAAGCCACAAGGTTAACTTTAACTACCTTCAGACTGTCTAAAAAACCACCCCAGTTTATTAAGAAGAAGGCAGAAATGTGAAGTGCCAATAGCAGAGTTGCATACAATACACAATGAAATCCATGAGTTGCAGGAAAGATTGTTATAGTTTAGGCATTTAATATAATTTCTTACTGGTACATATCTGTGTAACCCTTCATAGACAATTCAGTGGCATGAGGGATGTGTCTGCAGTACTGCACATGCAAGATACCTGCTGATCTGAAATCACAGAGGAAGAAAGTAGCAGAAGTGGGAAAACTCTATGGGTTGCATGTACTTCAGGAAGCTACATGGAACAATAGGAGAGGATGAGGTGAATAAACCAGGTAGAGATCCAGGGTTAACATTACCCACACAGGCATGCTTCTAGACTATGTCTTCCTTTAATCTGACACCTAGCAGTTCATGACACAATCAAATTGGCATAAATGGCAACGGGCAGAGTAACTTCCAAGGCAGATTCCCAGTCTGAACTAAAATACCAGCACAGGTTCACCATTCACCTACTCCTCATTTTCTTTCTTATAGTGAGTGAGCACACCACAGAGACTTTAGGTCAGGAAAGTAGAGCTCTGTCTGTTCTCAATAAAAGGACAACAATAGTCTCCAAAGCTTGCTTCAGATTAAACTCCAATAATTTTTTATTTAGCAAATTCACACCTCTGCCTTCTATTTCCAGTTTTCCTTTCAATGTAATGTAGTTTAATTCTCACTTACTGTCCTTTTTGAGCCATCTATTTATATTTGCCTATCTCAAGAGGCTAAATGCATAAGCTGTCATGCATTTCAAAGGACACTGACACTACAGAAGAACCAAGTACTGCTGGGAGAAAGAGACACTTTGAATCAGGTATTTTCCATTCCTGAGTTTGGAATGGATTTACTGCATCATAAAATAAGTTGATGCTTTGAAGGAAAGGTGTAATAATGCGTGCTGAGCTGTTCTAAGGAAAGAATGATTACAGTGCAAAGTATCCTAATCAGTTTTAATTTTTATTAGATCATATGTATGCAGCTTGGAACTGATGAGGATACTAAAAGATGTGTTGAAGGCTCCTAGAAGAGCTTGTAACATTTAAATCCTTTAATAGGCAACTACTGCATAATGTTTCCTAACCTCACAGACTTCTCTGTAAACTTTATGCTGACCTTCGAAACTCAAGATGGATCAATACCATTTTATATGACTATAAGACTGTATGAAACACTAAGTCAATACTTTATTTTTATCATGCTTGTAATATAATGCAATTCTGTACATCAAATCACCCTGAAAGTAGCAGTGAAGGCTAGAAATTTTGTTTAGAGACATTAATTCAGCCAAGTGTTGGCCAACACCAGAAAGTCACTGAATACCAATAATTTTCATCAGCCCAAAGACAGCCTGTGCTGTCAGTAGGACAGCTACTGCCCCATGAGGCCAACTCTTATCACCTCCCATAATCAAAGTTCTCTCTGCCTTCACTAACAGACTCTGGTTTCTTTGGGCCCAGGATCCAAGCCTTTCAAATCTGAGGTCTTTCCAACATTGGCTTTATCACTGTGAGCCTGATATAGAAACAGGGTAGCCTGGCTGACATGTCTTTAATCAGCACTATTTTCCTCTGGTAGCCAAGGCATTCATCTTCCCAATTGTGAGCCGCTCACCATCCTTTGTGTAATTAACACACACATAGAAGCTGTGCAAGTTGGAGCTGTAATGGTCAGCTTCAAGGGCAAAACTCTTTTATTGTCCTCAGCAGGAGAAATCTGTATACATGAAATGTGTCCCTTCTAAGAGAAATCCCTCCACACCCTACCTTTAAAGAGTAAAGTATTTCTTCTGCTCAAATAAAGCTGCAAAGGCAATCTCCAAACAAGCATTCAGTTGGATCAATAGCTAGAAATTGAATAGAACAATGTCTCATGCTGCTTTATAGAATTTTCAAAAGATTTGAACCACACAAACCCAATTTTTCAAGTTCCACCACTGGGATTTATAGTCCTGTGTTCTGAGTCCAGGAAGAAAACAACAAAGGACATATTCACATGCTGAAACTAAAAAAGTCCTCTCTGGTCAAATATTTTCAGGGGTCTAGCTTAAACCCAGAAAAGCCAGGGTGTCAGGAGTTAGGCTGAGGTGTCCAGGTACACTGTAGAGATCCTCAGGGCTGAAAGGGCATTTTCCATGCCTGTTTAATGCCCAGGTGCTACACTGTGGTCACACCAAGATATGAATGAAAATTAACAGACACATCTGCATGAGCACAGCCTTTCCATGGATGTTTATGGACATGCAATTCTATAATGATTTCTTTTTTCACTTGACTATCAAGCTACTGTAACTTTTCTCTATAGACAAGGCATTGAATTATTTAATTTTATACAGCACAAAATCAGGAAACCTATTTTGCATATTAACTCCTGGTCAATAAGGTGCATCCTGCTTCTGCCTTTACCCTATATGGAGAAAAAATACTTCCTCCACTACATGGAAAGGAGCATCATGGATTAAAAAGACATTCAAATTGTGATTCACACAAACAAATTACCCCTTTGGAGTATTCTGTTTTTCTTCTTGGGAAGTAATTTCAGGCACTTATTTTCCAATGTGATTTGTTTGGTTAGGAATACTCTAGCCATGTGACCTGGGAGAGTTACTCAACTCCTAAGACAAGCTGACAAGGGAAGTGGAAAGAGCTGTTTCACACACACGCAAAAGCCCACAGTTCCTCCCAGGTCTGATCTGGTTTCGGTGTACTCTGTCTGGTTATGCAAAGCATCCTGCTGTTTTCCACAGCCAACCCAGATGTTCCAGAGAGTACACAATTCCCACAACACAGCACTTGTGCTGAGAAGAGATTTGCAGAAGAACAGGTAGGAATAGATATGTGTGGCAGTGTTGCATATCTGTCTAGCTTTCAGTTTTTTTCTGCTGTTTAAGCCCAAGTGTAAAAAAAAGGCAACTTACCTCATTGCCAGCAACAATCCAGGCTTAGGTTTTGTTTGGTTTATTTTTCCCCTTGCATAGTTTAACCTTTGTTGTATTCATACATTGCAAAGAAGCTCGGAAGCACAATGATTTCTTGGCATCGTTTTTTGCCTTGAGTGTCTCAGGGGACATCCTACATTTTATAGAAGATGTGAACAAATAAGTTGTCAGGAAACATGTCAGACTTGAAAGTGTCAGGCTCCAGCAGTGAAAAGAAGTACAACCTTCTCTTGTCTCTTATAATTAGGTCTATTGATTTGTGTGTTTTGTTTTACTTGCATTTCATACAAGTATAAACAGATCAGAAAGGAGTAAGGGAAAATGAAAAGAAAGCAAATAAAATGCTTTAGCATGAATAAAATACCTAGGAGAAACAAAATTCATTATGATGTTGTAATGTAACCTAAGCTATTTATTTCCAGCTTGTTTTACCTGAAGCCATTACTCTTCAAATATTTCCAAGACAGCACAGTTTTATTTCCATTTGTGAACCAAACCTATGCATATGCCTTGTCTTCACCCCTCTGTGATGCTGCAGCAGGCTTTGGTGCTCATGTCTCCAAAGATGCAAGGACTGCAGACTCTGAACAGATGCTGTCAGAACCTGGCTTGTGACTGTCTCTTCTGAAGGAAACTGGCAGGAAATGACCCCAGTAAAGATACGAATCATGTTCTGTGAGTGGCAAGCAGATGTGTATTCAAGGGGCAGAAGAGATGGGAGATACTCTGTTCAAGTGTTAGAAAGGGTTGTTACTGTCCTACCATCCATCTTCTTTCCTGTCTCTCCCTTTCTCAGTGCCTTTAAAAACAGAATACTGGGAAGCATCATTCCTCATGCTCTACTCTCTCCATGCCTTCATTTTTATCCTGCCTGCCCGTTGTCAAGGAAGTACTATGGGCTTCAATATCTGCAAGGTGGTCCATTAAAAATGATTCTGTTTCTTGACCAATGCAGTCCATATTATATTCCTAAGAGGTGATGCACCTCAGCTTGCCTAAAGGTAATGAGGGACAATCATCACTAATTGAGAACATGGTTTATGTCTCGAAGAGAGCACCAAATGAAAGTGACAAGCCAAAGCTCTTGCTGAACTTTTAGTCTTCAGTGAATGAACCCAGTTGACATTTAGGTATTTTATACTTTCCTATGGAAGAGTTAATCAGGAATCAGTAAGAGAATTTTTATCAATTCTAATTGTTGTATTTTGTCATTTAAACAAACAGAAGTGCAAGGGGAAAAACCCTCCAGAGTTTCCACTGTAGAAAACCCTTATTTCCCAGTTCATTCAGTGATAAATATCAGTTATTCTGAGACTTTAGCAAACCTTTCTCAAAGTGATAGATTTATGGAACATTTGCAAGAAATAACCCACACAGTAATTCAGGTAGTCATCAATACTGTGTCCTTAATGCCCTTTTAAAATGAAGTGCCACATCCTACGTAACTTCTGGCTTCTCAAAATGCAACAGAAATATTTGTAAGTTGAATGACAGCCGGCTAGAACTGAATTGACTTCTATAACCAGAGCTCTCCTCCCCTGGTACAGATATATGAAAATGGAGTGCACTTATGAATGTCAAACTCTGCTTTCTTCCAGAAGTATAATACTTTTTTTTTTTATTATTTTTTTTCTGGAAGTAAAATCAATATAATAAATCAATATCTTTGCAAAGGACACAGCTGCAACAGTAAGGCATTGCTCTCTTCATGTTGTAATGCAATGATTTCAAAATATTTCTAAACTTTCATTTCTCAACTAAAATATTAGTTTTTCTACTGTTCTATTTTCTTCAGAGCCCTAAGGATCTGTGTCTGAAAGCCCTGCTCCAGCACATCAAACCTTTGAAATCTGGCAGTGTGGGAGAACAATCTGCAAACAGACAATGACAACAAATTTGCATTTCTGCTTTCCTCCAAAACAGAAATTTCTTATCTTTGAAAATACAGCATAGGAGTTCATTCTTCAATTGCTAATGTAGGGCTGGAGATTTTACTTTTCCCCTCCTTAGCATACAAGATTATTAGAAGACAATCCCTAGGTAACATACTTGTTTCACCACAACAGACTTGGACTCTTTTGTTATTCATGCAACAAGCTTCCAGGCATTACAGCTGTGCAGAGCACAGGTTTGCTCATTAAGACAGTGGTGATGCAACCGATGTTTAAAGGTGCGAATATGTAATTCCTTACGAGTACAGGGATTAGTTATCCGGCTGAGAACTTGGGAAAACAGTGATTAGCTAAAAAGATACCTTTCAGGTTTCTCATTTAAATGTATATGTTCACAAATTACTTGGAATAGTAGGAAAAGGAGCTTCTTCCCTTGAGACGCAAAGCTGCAGTTCCATAAATTGTTTCAGTACTGTGGATATTATCACAGATTTTTTTTTTTGGAGGAGGTTGGACATTCTCTATCAACATTTGGCAACCATTCATTACAGCTGCATCTATTACCACCAGCCAAAGTGTTTATCTAATATTTCTAAATTACATTTGCATTCCAGGAGTTTAGGATGTCAAAATTAAACTTATTTTTTTTTAGCAAAGCCGATAAACAAAATTTTCAACATTTTCATAGCTGTGAAGCAGCTCAGACTTGAAAAACGTGGATCTTGGAGCATCTGTAGCAATATGCATCAATTTAGATTACATATTATGAAGGGATTTTGACTAGCAAATAAGAGATCCAACTGAAAAATTGAAATAAATATACACTGGAGTTTCAAGAAATAAGACTGGAACCAAACTGAAGGTGAACCAAACCCACTCAGCAGAAAGATAAGGAATGGTTTGTTACCATTTTTAGAGTGAAATAAGAACACGTGGTTGTACTCAAGGTAAGTGAAAGGAGCAGCCAGAAACTGAGGCCAGCAGTTACTACCTCTTCATGGTGTTTACTGGAGGAACAACCCAGGGGAGGAGCAGGCAGTAAGTTCCTGTCTATTTTTAAGTAACCTTGGGTTGCTGCATCAGAGCAGTGAATCAGTTCTGAGAACCAGAGACAAGAAGCTGTAGGCTGTAAATGGAGCATCAGGAGCTTGATAATTTTGGGGAATCTGGTTGTGGGTTTTTTCCCTTCCTTTTGTTCAGCATATTTGTGTTGTTTTGGGGTTGGTTCATTTTATTGTCTATTATTTTTAAAGGAATTTAATCTTTCTTCACCCCTTGTTTCCTGCTTCTTGTTCTGAACCTGCTACGTCCTCTGTTAGCTATTCCAATGAAGCTCAGCATTCGGATGGAAACAGCAGTGACACAATTGACCTGACTCCAACACAAATCATTACAGTATCTCTAACACTCCACATCCTAATGCCTGAAGAATTTCTGTGATGTATCAAACCTGAAATCAGCATCCCATGGCATAACTGCTGTGGATAAGCTGATCCATACTCCAGTCCATACATGCTCTCTTATCTCGTATTGAGTGCAAGGTAATTTTTGGAAAGCTTTTTCTTGTGGGGTAAGCTAAGTCAGCTTCTGGTTTTTGTGATGCCTGGGAACATGCAGTCACCTCAGTTCTGCTTCTGTGTGGTAACCTGCGATTTCACCGCAAGAGATCAACTGCATGAGCTCCGAGATAGCCTAAGGCAAACATGAATAAAATCCAATCGCCTAATGCTATTGTCACCCTAACTGGATCACAAATGTATTAAAATGATCAATTTTCATTTATTTTGTGCACTTCAGTGCAAAACTGACAGCAATTTTGGTTGTAGCAACACAGCAACACTGGGTAATAAAATGGGACATACACTTCTGCTCTGAGAGTAATCTGAAGTCAGAAGAGCCGGCTACTGTTCCAATTGCACATGAATGACCTCTTTCCAAATAGCTGACAGGAATATACCTTCGAAACGTTTTTTTTTGGCAGCCAACCTTTCAACAACAATTTGAGGCACAATTGCAGCTGAACAAAATTCTCTCACTGTTTTAAGTGAAAAGAAGGAATTGGACAGCAAGTGGCTGCTCAGGACTCTCAGCCAAAGCCTTATCTTAGGATACATGAGATTACACTTTAATTTATTTCCCCTAGATTCTCTATTTTATTTGTGACAGCAACCAAAATATGTATGCAGAGGATTAAAAGTGCTTTTCAAGGTTACTGTAGAAATTACAGTTTGTCAGAAGATGGTGCTGTTAGGCCATTTTTATCTAAAAAAATAATTATTACTTTTCATCACAAAGCCAAGTTTATTCTGTGTGAGGCCCCCAAACTGCTGATTTGTTTACAATGTAATAACGTCTACTAACTTATTTTGCATTTTGTTAAGGCTGAGTTTTGACCTTCAAATGCTTAGCCGCGTAGTGAGGCACTTTCTGAAATCTAGTCTCCCTAACAAGTGACTGACTTTTGATTCTGACAGATTAAACTCTCAGGTGCAGAAATATTCTGCCTAAACCTGGGATGGTGTGCAGAACTTCCTGCACTGCAATTTCCCCCCAGTTATTCGATATATTATTTGTACGCCCGTTAATAACTGCAGCTGAACTCAATGTATGGACTACAAGGTCATAGAGTTACATTAAGCAAAGAGCTAAGCATCACAGAGGGATCTTGGGGGGAAAAGAACCAGGGAAAATGTTCATCACCTTATAAATCTGAAAATTAAAACTTGTTCTTATGTAAGAGGCTGACCTTTGGCTCTCCTACACTGGGAATATCTGCAGCTATTCTCAGTGGCTATGTTTTCTATATGAACACTTATGCACAAGGTATCATTTCATCTCCAATCATTTGCAATTTTCTATTTGACTGAGAAATAAGGGACATGTTATTTTTCGAAGCAGATTTCAATAAATGGGAAATTTGGTCAAGTATTATAGGATGGATATTTATATTTTTTTTCCCCTCTAACCATGCACTTGAAACATTTTCAATTTCCTTGCTAAACTAAAGCACTACCTGTAAGTTCAAGCTCAGCCACCTACAGTCCAAGTGAACTAAGTATTCACATTAACTGCCTGATGTTGTTGATGGTGAGTGAACATCAGAATTGCTGAATGTGAGACCAGGTCAGAAGAAAGATCTGTTTAAGAGACTCTTGCCTCTCTGAGAGTGGGAAGTGGACACTTAAGGAAGGAAGCATAAGAACAAAGCAAACATATTCTGTCTCTTTCCATGGCTCCCTGCAGTTTGCAGGCTAAACTAAACACTTGACTCACTTGTTCTCTTGGCTCAGCTGCTGGGGAAGTTATTCAGTGTTGCAGAAGAAACAAAATTACAATGAAGATCACTCATAGAACTCAGCAGTGTCTTCTTTCCTTCCTGTTAGCCGGCTTTGAAAAAGAAGGATGATACAGAATACTGGCAAGCAACAAGGTAGACGCACACTACCTTAAGATGATGCCTCTGTCAAAATCATATTTTGCTCTTTAACATTTTCATTTGGGCCTGTGTCTTTGTGACAAACAACAGGCAAAAGCTAAGCAACATGCATCTGTGCTAAGACGTGCTAGTAGCCTCTCCTGTGAGCAGCGGATGCTTTTAAGTACTTTCCATCATACCAGCAAGGCCTTTAGTTTTGAAAAAGTACAAGGAAGCTATGGTCCAAAGTGAAAAGACCAGAGAGAGCCAGAAGAGTATGAGGGACTGCTGCACACGGAATCTATGCTTCCATCAAAATAAGAATTATGGCATGACAAAGGAAGAGCAATCAGAGCTTCTCCCAAGAACTATTAACATCTCTCTACACTTATCCCTCCTCCTCTCTCACTCTGTCCTTTGCTCAGTAAAATGACATTTACCACAGTTATTTGTTTCACTTGTCTGTTTAGATCCTCAACTATTTAAGCTGCAGAAGTTCCTGGTCACTCATCTGCAGAGTGCCTGGGAAAATGGCACTGACCTTGGTTGCACCTTAGGAAATGAGAAGAGTACAATTAATAGTAGCTCCCTCCTCCTGGGGTTTTCCTCACTAGGAAATCATACCACGTTAAACCACAACCTTGAAAAGTTATTTAGGGGTGTTTTCTAATTGAATGTAATTGTCTAGTGAAACCAAGTCCTGGGAGAGATTTCAGCATTAACACAGCACCTCCAACTGCTTAGTCACTCTGACAAAGTGTTGATCTCCCTTCCCATGGTAGTACAAGCCACGAAATATAACAGGATAACTGTTAGAACAGCAGGGTATTATTTCTGCTTCTGTCATTTATTCATCACATATTATTGAGGAAAATAATGTGTGTGCTCCTAGGCTTCTTTGCTTGTTTTGAAGGAAATAACTGTGACCTACCATGCAGGGCATCTGAAGGACACAATTCAAACTTTAAGGAAAAAATGCTGAGATAAGAGATGCTAAAGTATTTCTTATGAGAATTTTCAGCAAATAGCATTTTTCAGAATTACCAAAGTTCCTTACTTGGCATATGATTGGCAGAAAGGTAGGAATTATGTTTTCTGCAAATTCAGTTTAGATAGACTGAATGCTTTATCCATACTTCTTTGTTGATGTGCTTTTCTGATCAAGTTACCAACCTAATAGGGCTTAGAGATTTTTAATGGTGTCAGCTGCATTGTAAAGAGTAACATTAGAAGCCTGTCCTTTTTGTATTAACAGATAAAAATAGCAATATCAAAAAGGATGTTAAAAAAATCATCACACTTTGCAGTCTTTGCACTCTGCCTGCTGTACAACCCATGTTCTTGACCTGCTGAAAGCTAATGACAGAGTTAGGGCTTAATACTCCAGCAATCATGCAGGTGATCTGTCACATTGAAAGGATGAGCTCTCATATTAAGAAAGAAAAGAGGGATGGAAATGAAAAAAAGCTGATAGCACATTCAGCTTGTTATATTAACTTTGACCACATCCAAAAATGAAAGAGAACTAACCAGTGGCCCAGAGCACAGGGAATTTAAGTAACTGAGAAGCAGCTAAGGCTTTCTACACTTAATGAAAAAGCCACTGACCTTGAAGAGCGATCCAAGGGACCTAATTTAGAACTACTGGAAAACCAGAAAAGTTATGAGGCAAATAACCTTTGTCTTCCATAACAGGCTTGTGAATGATGCCCTGACTGAATGCAGCTATTTGTAATACGGAAAGGCAAATGCACACACAAGAACAAAGAAATGAGGCAAGAAAAAAAAAGTGTAATAATCCCACATCAAGTTGTCTTTGTGCATTGAGTAGCTGACATTAGACTGAAGACACCTAAACCTTCTCAGATTTTAGCTAGGATAAGACAGAAGTCTCTCATGTCCCAGAGAGTGGATGAGGTCTGTTATGGAAGTACAGTGTCTGTGTACTGATGTCAGTAGAAAGATGAATAGAGATCCACAGCTGCACATTTAATGTCCAAGTGAAATATATACATACCCCTTCTAGGTTTTATTATTTTATGACATTCTATTCTTTAAATATCAAAAGTCAATATAACACATCTTCATTAGCGAGCTACAGCAATTTGTTTCCACTTGTCGCAGCAAAGAAGTCATTCATTTAGCTTAAAGCTTTCAGGTTTTGAGCTCTCACATGATTTAATGGAGGTTGGGTTTGTTCTTGCAAATCCAGTGCAGCAATTCAGCTCTATTAGTTTAGCATATTATTAAGATACTCTGTCTGGCATTAGTGAAGAAAAATGATGCTTACATATAAATAAGCTTTCTTTTATTTATTTCCTTTCTTTTAAGTGTTAGGATATACTGGGACAACAGAGAATTAAGTTAAGAGTCTTAAACCAAGAATTACACTTTTCGTTGTAGGAGGGCCCTCTAATGACCACTGACAGCAAGGTTGGAGGCAGGATGGGTCCCTTTCCCCTTGCCCTGCTGATTATTTTCCATCAGTCTTTCTGATAATTATTGAGACTAATGAAGCACAGCTCCCTGGCTGATAGCTCTGAAATGGAAAGACTACTGCACATCATCTATAACCCCATTTTAAACACTGTAACCTTGACTAAGTGTTCTGGCAGAAGAAGAAGAAAGTTTCCTGTCTGTGCTGCAGCAGAGAGCTATGCTCTGGGGATGTTCCACTTCTGAGTGAACAGTGCTCGGCACACTCCCCAGTCCTCCCAGACAGGTCTGAATTGGTGTGGTGGGTTGAAAAGAAAAAGAAAAAAGTATTTTCTCTTCTGAGTTTGAGGGAGTTAAGGAGAGAGCAATATAAAATGTGACTTTGTTTGTTCTGTAATAGCTCTTTCCATTACTGGTGAGTCACTTGTTTCCTGATGAGACATGGTATGGCAAGTGCCAACACATTCTGCGCAAAAGCACCCCACAAATCTGATACACTACTTGCTAACAGACTGCCAGAAATAGGGATAGTGCAGCTTTCAAGCACTAATATAGCTGAACCTGCCACCAAAGTGATTTGCCAAAAAATCTATAGCACAAACAAAACCGAGTATTATCACCTTGATGCATGTTTGCCCTTATTTTGAGTGGTGGCTGTCATCTATACTCAGCACAAAACCATCAGATATGGGATGGGGAGAACAGTCTGATTAGACTTTTGTAGAGATTTCTGTATGTTACTCTTCTAATTTATTTTTCAATCTGGTCAGTTCATTAGAAAAAAAATAAAATGCACAGACACCCATCCAAAAGTCTTTGGGCCACTGGGGGTATATGACAGTTCTGATAAACATTAATTGAAGTTGAAGCTATTAACACATGTTTGGATTGACTTTTCTTATCTCAGACCACAGCTACTTGAGCACATTAATTACACAGTTTCTGAGTGTGGAAGGGAAAACAGAGTTGCACACTGAACACTCTATACCTTGTACACTGTCCATTCAGGACCATATCTCTGTTAATTGTTGGGTAAGGGAAAGCCAGCTCTGCTCAAGAGAGGTCATATTTTCACACACAGTACATAGAATCGCTGAATGACTTAGTTTGGAAGAGACCTCACATATCATCTGCTTCAACCTCCCTGCTATGGGCAGGGACACCTCTCAACTAGACTCAGCTGCTCAAGGCCTCA
This sequence comes from Dryobates pubescens, assembly GCF_014839835.1. Taxonomy (NCBI): domain Eukaryota; kingdom Metazoa; phylum Chordata; class Aves; order Piciformes; family Picidae; genus Dryobates; species Dryobates pubescens. The sequence continues at coordinate 1,607,418 of NC_071629.1, read as the reverse complement.
TACAGCCTGGCCTTGAACACTCCCAGGGAAGAGGCATCCACAGCCTCCCTGGGCAACATATTCCAGAGTCTCACCACTCTTACACTGAAGAACTTCATCCTCAGATCCAGCCTAACCCTGCCCTCCCCTCAGCTTCAAACCATGACCTCTTGTCCTACTACTCTTCCCCCTTATGGAAAGTCCCTCTCCAGCCTTCCTTAGGGTGCCTTCAGGTACTGGAATGTTCTGCTTTAGCCAACAGAAATACCTTAGCAATCAAATACAAGACTGTCAAAGATTAGCAAACAATAAGTAAGGATCGCCTCACACTGTAACGACACTGAATCCTTATATACAATAGAGAACCAATTACAAGGCACACCAATCATTAGCAGACTATTCAGATGTATGAGGAACAGTGCATCACAATAAAAAAAAGCAAGTGATGTGCAAAACAACCTACAAAGCAAATTCCCAAGTGTTGCTCTTGAGAGAGCTTGGGAACACTGACTTTGAAATATAAATATATTAATAAATAAATCTCAAATCTTGGAACTCAGAGCAGATGTCATCATCCCTTTGAATATCACTGGTTTATATGCATCAACTGACTTGAACCCTGCTTCCTGACTAAATGTTACATCTGTATAAAGCTCACCTTGAGAAAACAAAACAAAACACTATGAAGATATGACATAAAAATAATCTACTACAATAAAATTAACTATTCTGCCACTTGACCCTTCATGACTTTTCAAACAAAACCAATCACTTTTCTTGAATGCACTACTAGAGTTTCCAAATTCTCTCTCACATTTCTCCCTCCTGGCCCCAAAATATGTTTACACATTTATGCTGTAAACACATTTCTCCCACACATCCACAGCTACATCTGATCAAAATCACAAAAATCACTATAAGCAATTCTTTGATTCAAACATTCCATAAACAATACCACAGACAGAAGAACAATCACATTTTGAACAAACAAAAAAATAATGTTAGGGAAAACACCTGATTACTTTGTATATTTACTTTCCTTCAAGAGCATCTGCATTAGGTGCAGACTTTTGGAGTCTTTGCAGACACATAGAAAGTGCCACAATAGCCTTTGAGGGTCCCTTCCAGCCTGATGCAATCTGTGAGTCCTAGATATTCATCATCCAATGGACAATGCTACACTTATCAAATCCCCTTTCCTTATAATTCTTCAGTTTACTTTGAGGAAGAAAAAAACCTCCTGAAAACAAAAGGGAAAATCTCTTAAGGTATAAGGTAAATTGGCTGGAAGAACTTGACTGCTTTTAGTAGTAAAATAATTTATATGGCTGAATACGTCAGGTTTCATGCTAAAAAATACTTTCTCACCTGAAGGGCATAAAATGAGTTTCCTTTTCAGATTTCCTTTTTCAAAGTGATTTCTTACACAGAAGACAGAATTGTTTAATTAAAGACCCTGGTCAGCAGCAAGTGACCTGGTAGTGCCAGGACTGACAGTGATGTGGCATTATGCTCAGAGAGCTTCCCACAGGCTCCTCATGAATCTAAATAGCCCAGTGATGGTAGCAAACATCTATCATGTGTTTGGTTATTGTCTTCTAAAGAAATATCTACCCTCAAAGAATTTTTCAGCTGAATCAGATGAAAATCTAACAAACCAAAAAGAAATCGTTGATTTTCATTAGGTTCAAAAGCAGGCTAATACTTATCAACCACTCAATGAAGCCTTTCACCTGCCACTGAAGAATCACTTCTTACCTCTCTTTGATTTCCAGCAGAACAAACCCTTTTATTTTGTTGTGTGTGATATTGCAGGAAGGAAATCTGGGCCATACATTCAGATCCATTCATCAACTTTCATTTCATAACTTTTGTGTGCTGTAACAAGAGACGGATAGCAAAGCTCCGAAGCGCACAGGGCAACTGATTATTTACCACAGAGAACAAATGTGCAGCATTCAGTGCAAGAAGCAAAAGCTTTCTCTGTAAAAGGAGTATTTGATCAGAGGTACTGAGCAGAAAACACAGAGCTACAAGGGTGTGGAGAAAACTTTTTTCAGATTCTGCAATGAGGACAGACTGGGGGAGCAGATTCCAGGGGAACCTTAGAGCTGCCTTCAACAGCTGAAGGGATCCTGAAGGAAGGCTGCAGAGGGACTTCTCATAAGGGTGTCTAGAGACAGGAAAAGGGGGAATGGTTTGAAGCTGAGGGAGAGCAGGGTTAGACTGAATCTTAGGAAGAAGTTCTTCAATATCTGGGTGGTGAGACTCTAGAATAGGCTGCCCAGAGGGAGGCTGTGGATGCCTCCTGACTGGGAGTGTTGAAGACCAGGCTGGATGAGGCTTTGAGCAGCCAAGTCTAGATGAGAGGTGTCCCTGCCCACGGCAGGGAGGTTGGAGTAGATGATCTTTAAAGTCCCTTCCAAACTGGGCCATTCTATGATTAACTGAATCTGTTAAACAAACTGTTAAAACTCAGAACATGTACAGTGTGAGAACCTAGTCAGAAACTGAATGACTACCAAAGTTCTGCAGACATAGAAAGGAAAATTAAACCTATCCACTGTCATATCTAAGATATGTAGGGTAGAAATTACACAGTATTTTTAGTGTTAAAATATGTAAAATACCCAATTTGTGCCCTGAGAAGTTTGAAACAAAATTCAAATCAACAGGGGAAATATGAGCAAAGTTACTTCTGCACTGAGACAGCCTGTAGATGGTAAAGCAAGAGAATCAGGTTTTAAAGAGGGGCTAAAATTAGATCATAACAATTATGATTACTTAAACTTGGCCTTTAACTGCTCCTACTTGCCAAAAGATGCCATTTCTTTTAATTCATTTCTGTATCACTGTGTACTCCCAAATATATTTTTCCTTCCTCAGAAACATATCTCACAATAATAAGGAGACCTTTTCACAGATCTTGCAAAGTTAATTGACGCAAGGTAAGTACTAAAGTTAATTGAAGCAAAGAAAGCTCACTACCAAGGTGAAGTCATCTTTACTTAGGGTTCATGCTTAGTAGGCAGTCAACCTAACAACACTCCTAAAGGGAATAAAATTCTGTGTGCCAGATTTAATGATATAGAAAGTAGAGAGATGGCATTAAGATGCAGCACGGGTAGGTATCTGAGAGAGTTTATGAGCCCTAGGTTTTATTGCTCCCATTCACCTATAGGATAGGATGCTGTATATTAGAATGCGATATGCAGATGCTCAGAGCAAGGTTGTGACACCACTGTATAAACCTTGTAACACAAAAGGATTTAGTTTGTACAAGGTAAGTCTTCACACACATTGCTTTATACTGCTAAAGTGTGTATGAAACATTTTTATTTTGAATGGAATCCAACAAACCAAGCTCATGACTGCCTTTAAAAATGGATTTGGCTTTTGTGTTTAACTCATTGGATTTGTGTGAAAAATCTAAATCTGGCACAGGCAACTCACCCTCTAGTCCTTCCCCAATCCATACATTTGTTGCTTTTGTGTGCTGTTTTGGGTTTCCTTTTCATTCCTATTCCTGACCACATAGTTCTTTTTCCTCTCTGCTTCAAGTATGACACATTTGGTCATGTCTCCTTTCCCCTCCCCATATTACAAATAAAGCTTTATTAAGAGGTGTGATTTCTATAGATCCTTTCTCCCCTTTCCCCCTGCACTTCTTTAGGCTTAACATATTGCATTTAATTAAAGAATAATTAATGTGGACCATCTTGAAATGGCTGCATTTTCTGAGTCTATTAAAAGCCCTTAACTTATTCTACTTCTAATATCTTTAGATATTTGATTAAATAGTAAAGAAAGAAATGTCTGTTCTCATATACTGAAATGATAGACTGCAGATTAGTAAAAGCAAAGAATGCCAAGTTTAATCTCCATTACATTACAGCATCTAGGACTGTACATTTTCTCTGCAACTTTCATTTGTGATTAAGAGGAATTTGCATGCAACTGTAATATCCTGACATATACTTAGGCTGAACCAAAAGTGTTAAAGCATTACTTAATTAATTAATCATTAACAAATAAATATTCACAGCTTATTAAAACACGTGTTTTAAAAGAAAGCAGCAAGGAAACAGCTCTAAGCAGCTGCTTAGTAAAACCCAGAGATGGAAGCGTGAGGCACTTTGCCTCCTTTTCATAAATGCCCTACTTTATGGAGATGCAGCAAACTCCAATATATTCAAAACACCCTAACTTCCCTTTCTGTTTTCCTGTTCTGTCATCCAGAGACAAATCTCAGAGGGAAAAATCAGCTGATGATCTGTATCTCCAAGCTAGCATTCAATTACTCTCCTCTCTCTAGATCCCTTGTCAGGAGCTCTGCAGCGATAGCAGCCCTCCTTCAGTGCACATCTGAAAAAGATCCTCAGACACTGATCAAAACACATTGCTTACTGGCAGCTTCCCACAGTCCCACCTGTGTGATCCCAGCCCCTGATATAGGTGCAGCACTCACCCAGAACCTCCATTCCTTATCATTACAGCATTTGTCTTCAGTTAATGTGATCGCTCGGTTTCATTTGCTTCACAGGTAAAGTGGGTTTACTTTATAGTAAAATACAGTATTGTGCTTTTAACTGTTACTTTCTTCTTTTAACACCCAGCAATGGAGACCCTAAGGCTGTTGAAATGAAATGAAAGTCGTTTCTCTGAAACAATAGCAAAACTGATGTACTGAATTTCTGACATTTCTGTTTAGAAACCAGCTTCACTAGCCTGGCAGAGATACAGTCTTTGAGACATCAAGGAACAGCAGGGAGAAACAAACAAACCCCCACAAAAATAAAAGGAAAGAAAAAGCAACAACCCAGACTAAACTGGGTAAGAATAATAGGTAGGAAAAAAATAGTTTGAAGACGGAAAATAACAGAGCAGGCCAGGGCTGCTCTAGCTGTGAGCATGCTGTGCATTGTGGATGCTAAGAAGTCTCACCTTCCTCTGGGGTCCTTTGTGACTGATATCTCCTCAGCTCTCTGCCAGGAAAGATCAGTTACAACCATGACTAGCTTGAGCTACTTTCTCTGGGGTTTTCAGACAAAAGCACTGCTGACTCTGCCTCCCCTCTCTCAGCCCACCAGAAGTACCTGCATGGGAAGCAGGGTTTTGCCAGTGGGTGCAAAACTACAGCAAAGTTATTGCTCCTGCAGAACAGTGTGGAGTCTATCACATGCTAGCACACATTGCTGTGACTGCAAGCTAACTCAACATAAAAATGGTTTCTGCTCAAGGGCAAGGAGACTTTGCAGTTGCTCTAACTGAAGAGCAAGAAGGCATAATGGTGCGGGGACATGATCACCAGTGGGTAGAAAGCTCTGGCCATTGTCTGATCACCCAAGTGAGTAACAATCACAGGACTGTGGCTTGATGAACTGTCCAGTAGCAGGGAAAGGCTAGTGGCTCTCAGGAGTTTTCTGATTGTGTTGTTTTTTAAGAGAAAGAAGCAATACCAAAAAAGAAGTTGTTTTCCTAGTGTGCCAGCTCCACACCACTCAGAGACTGATAGCAGCAGAAGGCTGTGCTTTTCTTTAATAAGTTCTTTTTTGGCCTTGACCAAGAGGAGAAAGAAAACTGAGAAAGCAAATTGGCAGAGAGCTGGCAGAACTGTTGATGAGATGAATTATTTCACACAGCTGTATGCCCTCATCATCTATAGATGCTTACAGATAAATGATAGCCACTGTTTCATTCTCTCTCACATATTCTAGTAAAAGTATGCTTTGCCTGGCACCTGATGTGAAGCCAGTTCTAAACTGACTGAAGCCCAGCTAGAGTTGTTTTCTTTTAAATCACTACTGCTCTTTGGCAAAGCCCCTGCCTAATGCAAATTTACAGTCCTGTGAGAAACTGTAGTGGGACACTGAGCCACCAGTATAGAGAAGTATATCTCTATAGTATATCTCAGAGGAGACAGAGATCTAAAAAGGTCCAGATTATGACACTAAAAATATTCAGATTACAGAGGAAATGTCTTCCACATCCTATACTATGCCTTTTCTTCTCAACTGTAATAAACCTAATAAAAGGGAAGACAAAGAATGAGAGCATCTTCCACATTTCATTATCACATCTAATATTTTACCTTTGCCAGTGGCAAGCTCACTTAATGACACCAAACAGTTCTAAATTAGAGTGACAAGTAGTAAACAAACACTAGAACCCTTACAGACTGTGAGCACTATGGAATCAAACAGTGCTTTGCCAAGCACCCGCCATTACAAAGGGAAAGATTACCTGTGAGCATCAGGAGGTACCATCTCTGGACAGTGTTGCTTAGCATTTCATCTACTCTGGGGCTGGCTCCTCCAGATGTAGACAGAAGCACTTCTTCCCTTTAACAAGCACTCCCTGGGAGCATCTATCAAAACAGGAAAACAAGTGGTTGTTCACTGAGATTTATAGTTACCAAAATAAATTAAGCTTAACCTAAGCCCTAGTGATTTTTTTTCCTGAAGCCTGTACTTCACACATTTCCTACTTCAAAATGAAAATCAAGTACAGAACTGAAAACAAAACCTTCCAACTTGTATGGGTAAACCTGCATGCTTTCCTTTATCTCCCATCACCCCAAAGCTGTGACCTAGCATTACATTCCCCAGAAGCACTAAATTCTAAAGATGGTGCTTCCAACGAAGCTAAACATGAAGAAATTGCTCTTTCCACAGGTCCTGCCAGGAGCCTGCTCCAGTGTAGGCCTCCCATGGGGTCACAACCATCTGCAGGCATCCACCTGCTCTGTTGCATAGTCCTCCATCGGCTGCAGAGGGACAGCTGCAGAGAAGGCACGGTCTTCAGCATGGGCTGATCCAGTGCCTAGAGCACCTCCTCCTCCTTCACTGACTCTGGTGCCTGCAGAGTCATCTCTCTCACATGTCCTATCTCCTCTCTTGCAGCTGTCGTTGCTACTGTGCAGTACCTATTCCCTCTTCTCAAGTATGTTGTCTCAGAGGCACTACCATTGCTGAAGGGCTCAGCCTTGGTCAGTGACAGGTCCACCTTGGAGCTGGCTGGTGTTGGCTCTGTTGGATACTGAGGAAGCTTTTAGCAGCTTCTCAGAGGAACCACTGCTGGAGCTCTCCTGCTGTCCAAGTTCCTTTAACAAGGAGAAAGAAAGTATTTTGATAACGTAATTTTTAGTGGGTTATTCATCCCTTGTTGACCTCCACTGATTTCCAACTTCTTTAATTTCATTTGCTATCCCATGTCCATTTCTGCACTGCACTGGATGCTGCTACAGAGCACAGTCTTACACTGAGCTTCCTTGGTGTTTCTATTAACTATCATCAAAATTCAAACATATGTTTCATAATGACATTCTATGCATGAGTCTCTAGTGCTGTGTCTGCAGCCTGGCTTTAGTCCAGAACTCTCAGTTCTATTAATCTTCTACAAAGATGAGAGCTGCATGTGTCCACATCTATATAAATAAAGGAAATGGAAGGGGAATCTCAGGAAGATGATAATTAAGGATTAAAAAAGAAACCCCATTCCCTTTGTTTAGGCACTCTTTTGGAAAAACCTCTTGCTGCTTTATAGGGTTTGAATACTGAGGGCCTGTGAAGCCCTGAGATCCATCCTGCTTCTGCTGCTGTTCTCATTCCTTCTGTGCAGGGATGTGATTTGAGGCTGCCACAATTCAACAGGCAGATCCTCCCAGCCACAAGCAGCTAACTAGCTGTAATCTGCTGCACTTCAGCCCACAGGCAAAAGGGTCAGGAAGGTTTCTTTGCACTTTCTCTGATTTTCTTGTCTCACAGTATGACGTATTCAAAGGGTGAACAGCCCAGGTGATTTGCTCCTATTTGGTGATTTACACTTTTCCTGAATATTTCTCAGCCTGGATGTCTTCCAGGCTCCTACGAGCCCAGCAAACCTTTCAGGAGTTCATCTGTTGGTAAGATGTACTTCCACGTTTATGGGAAAGGATTTAACCATCTTTGCCTGCCACCACAATAAGCACATCCTCAATAACTTGGCACAGTCAGGAACTCAGAAAAATCACCCTGTCTGTTTAAGAATTTTGGAGAAGCCCTGGGGCTTTTTAAAATCTTCAATAGGAGATGAGGAAAAAGCCCTTTGGAATTCAATTAACACTTCCCCATCTTCTGTATCATTCCCTAAACATGTAGTGCAGTACATATGGCACTTCACAGAAAGCTGGTTTTTTCCTCATATATTGGGAATGGTATCAGCTTATTTAGCTAGTTTGAGAGATGCTATTTGGCACCTTATGCTGTAAAGTCTGGGGATCCTGAGGTTACAAATATCTTGCAAAGGGACTCGATGCCTTTTTCTTTTCTTTTATAAATGCTCTCTCTCTTTTATTTTTTTCCCCCTGAGAGCAAATATTCTCAGGACAATAATGGCTGGAAACAGATATGAAAAGATTATATTTAATATACTTCCTGCATTTCCCCCATTTGTGATTTAGGGAATCATGTTCACAAACAAAAATATTTTATCAAGGAAAGAAAAAACAGAAGTCTGAACAGAATAAAAAACAAACAAAGAACTTAAACTGAGCAGAAAGACCCAAGATTACATTAACTTCTTGAGCTCTTAATTAGTTCAATTACTGTTGTGTGTTTAGAGAAGAAGGAAAATCTGTTTAACTATGTTTGGAGGCTATGGATAAATTTGTTTCAGGTAAAACCCAGTTTGCATTAGCTGTGCAGCATAGTTCTGGCCCGAGAACTCTAGCTGCCATTCAGCTCTCTATGGAGCAGTGCAAGGGATTTTTTTGTGAGTCTTTGCAGTAATCCAGATCAGAAAGCATCTACTGATCTGCTTTCAAAGTTCCTGCTGAAGCCAGCTACCGTGTATGTACACATATGGTCAAACGTCCACTCTCGTGCACTTCTCTCAAGGTGCTCTGTTGTTTCCTCAAAAGATGAAGCGACACTGGCTGAGAATAAGTTGTCAGGGTGAAAGCTTCTGTGTCTGTCTTGAGAAGTGTGCTCTTTCTGAGTGGAAAGAAAAGGGTTCTGCCATTTTGTTTTTCAAGTAATTTCTTGCAGCCTCTGGTGTGGAATTCCATCTCAAAGCAAGCAAAATTGCCTGTGTAAAAGTGTGGACTATATGTGAAGTTTTCATGCCCGTTACTCTGGCTGACGAAAGGTCTGTGAATTGAAGTGGAAACAGTTACCATTTTCCCAGGTATATTTTGTGGGATCTTCCCTTCAGACCACCAGCAAACTCAGGTTTCTCAATGGCTTGAACACTTAACTAAAAACTCCTATACCACTAGTAACCCACTTATGCTTTTAGAATGCTTTAGCAATAAGGTGTTCTCTTTCCTCAGAAAAGGATACATAGAATACATAGAATACACCAGGTTGGAAGAGACCTTCAAGATCATCGTGTCCAACCCATCAACCAATCCAGCCCACCTAAACAACTAAACCATAGCACCAAGCACCCCATCAAGTCTCCTCCTGAACACCTCCAATGATGGCGACTCCACCACCTCCCCAGGCAGCCCATTCCAATGGGCAATCACTCTCTCTGTATAGAACTTCAGAGAGAGTGATTGCCCCTTGGATGATATCCCCAGTGTACCACTCGCTTGCTTTTGCACTGTGAAAAACAAAACCCCAAACCTGAGCGTTTTCCTGAACAAGGACCTCAACATGTTTAACACTATCTTCCTCTAATTTTTCCTTCCAGAAGGAAGTCTCTTGTATTAGCTTCAACTGTTTAATGAATTGCTTTCTTACTGACACATCTACACATTCCAGACACAAAGCAACTAAAGACATTCCAGTCCCAACAACAGGAACGACTTCAGCTAAGGGGGGTGGGGCAGAAGTGTGTGTGTGTAAACAGAAATTATAGCTTATTCCTAAAGAACAGATACAGGTAGGCACCTTTTACATTTCCCCCATTTCCCAGGATTCCACTAAGGAAAAATCTGCAGGCGTAGAAATTGCTGCCTGCATTTCAAAAGGATTCTTTTGCATTATCCTTCACATCAGCAGTATATTTCAACCCCTTGCACTCGGAAATTGCTGTTCAAAAAGAATTAGCTTGTAATAAAATTTTATTCCTCTAGTTCATGGAACACAAGTGATTTCTTTAGTTATGACTTTTTAAAGGCTATTTTACATAAGGGGTATAAAAATTGCCTTTCCACACTTAAGTGAAATAGTTAATTTTGTCACCATTACACTCTGTTGGCCTAACATAGTTAGGAAATTTAGTGAAAAATAATAAATAATTGTATGATTATCACTTAGACCAAGGAGCTTACTCAGCTGGGTGGTGTGAGATAATATAACAGGGATAAAAAACAAGGAATGTGGACACTGGATTGGAATAATCATTGGAGGAATTGATCTAGTTTGCATCCTCAGTATTATTCAATGATTTTCCTAACTTGTATTAACAGAATTTGATGCACGTACACAATGAATCAAAGATGACCTCTGGCAGTTTGGGCTTTGTCATGCAGGTCATGTTTAAGGCCTCAGTAGCTCCTTAGATTTCCTGACTTTCAGCTGTGCTAATACATCTGGGGAGATATTGATTTGCTTTGGTCAGTACCCAATTCCATAGCAAGGCTGGACCTTCACAGCAAGGCTGAACTGCTTACAGAGAACCTTGGCAAAGAGTACTTAGGGGAATGTATCATCTGAAATAAATAATGGATGCTAGAAGACCCTGTCTAATACAATTAATGCACCAGAAGTATTGGATGCTTCTCTCAACATTTTGGAAATACATCATTGTAAAACCCCAGAAAAACATAAATTAGCTGCAAAGACTGTACGGAAAGTTCACAATCATACCTAGCATGTGAAAGCAAAGAAAGGAGTACAACTTCTTTGGATACACTACAAAAGTGGCATAGAACTCTTAAAACAGTACTAAGAGCTTATTAAACATCTAAATGTGGAAGGTTCTGTTGCCTTAACACTGGAATTGGTATTCCCTCTGAAATCAATGGCCTAAAATCTCTTCACAGATGAGTTAAAGCAATGCTTTAAGTACATTTATAGAAATGGAGGTTTTTTCCATTTCAAGACCTCAGAATTTTTACATCCAAATCCCTCATATAAAGTAAAAGAGCACAGATCACAGCAGTAAAGTTTCTGGTTTTGAAAACCTAAATGAAACCTGATAATGTTTATTTACATAACATCAAGCTTATATATGAATAGATGAAAATTGTCCCCAGATGAATACAGAAATCCCAAGCTACTAAACAAAGTCTTTGTAAATTTGTATACAAATAACACCTATTTTCTGAGAAGGATTTACTTTACTCCATGATCAAATAATGTTAATAGGTGTATGGAGTATGTATCAAATATTTTGCTCTGCTCTGGTAAGACCTCACCTGAAGTACTGCATCCATCTCTGGTGCCCTCAACACAAGAACAACATGGAACTGATGGAGCAGGTCCAAAGGAAGGCCACAAAGATGATCGGGGGCCTAGAGCAGCTCTGCTACGAGGACAGGCTGAGGGAGCTGGGGGTCTTCAGCCTGGAGAAGAGAAACCTCTAGGCAGTCCTAACAGAGACCTGCCAGCACCTGAAGGGGGCTACAGGAAGGCTGCAGAGGGACCATTTGCAAAGGCCTGCAGGGACAGGGCAAGGGGCAATGGTTTGACACGAGAGATCTAGGTTGGATGCTAAGAACAAGTTTTGCACCAGTAGAACACTGCAACAGGTTGCCCAGGGAGGTGGTTGAGGCCCCATCCCTGGAGATATTCAAGGTGAGGCTGGACAGAGCTGTGGACACCCTGATCTAGTGGAGGATGTCTCTGCTGACTGCAGTGGGGTTGGGCTAGACGAGCTTCAGAGGCTCCTGCCAACCCAAACCATTCTGTGATTCTGCGTGCATGCAGTAAACTCCCTTTCCAGACTCCAGTTCATCTACTTAGCTGCACTTTCAACATCTACAGTGTTGATTTTTCTGTAAGTCACTGCTTTGTTTTAAAGCAGGGTTTGGTAACTTCCTTCCTGCACGCAAGAGAGAGAGTCTGGTAAAACCTGTAAGTGGGCCTTTCAGGAAAGAACCATTTTTGTTCCTGAACATACATTTTGTATCTCTGCACATTAATGGCTATTCTAAAAGTTATCTGGCTTAAGCACCATCAAAGTTAACAGCCTCTTTTTATAAGACTTTATCTTTTTCATTTTAAGATGTTATTAGAATAATAAAATTGGTGCCTGGTGGGCTGAAAGCAGACTGCCATTTAACATGTTTAATGACCATCTGGAGATTTTTTTATTCAAAGTTTTATTTTGTATTTTCTCTTAAGCAATTCTTACTTTTTTTAGAAATAGAAAATCACCTTTTTTTTTTAAAAAAAAGAAAAAAGAAAATCTCATTTTCCCTTTCCAGTTTGGAAGCAGTATGTGGTTGAAGCATAAAGGCTTTCACTCTGCTGCTTTATCACTTTTTATCTCTTTGTCCTTTGGTTCTTATCAGTAGCTTCCATAATCCAGAAAACCAGAGGAAGGCAGCAGGGAGCAGATGATGGCTGGAAGATGGAGTATCCTGGCTCCACACCAGCACAACTGCAGAAGGCAGAGCAGCACTCAGTGCTCCGGGCTTCCCCCTCAGAACAGCACTCGCTGCTCCATGCTTCCCCCTCAGAACAGCACTCACTGCTCCATGCTTCCCCCTCAGAACAGCACTCAGTGCTCCATGCTTCCCCCTCAGAACAGCACTCAGTGCTCCATGCTTCCCCCTCAGAACAGCACTCACTGCTCCGGGCTTCCCCCTCAGAACAGCACTCAGTGCTCCATGCTTCCCCCTCAGAACAGCACTCACTGCTCCGGGCTTCCCCCTCAGAACAGCACTCACTGCTCCATGCTTCCCCCTCAGAACAGCACTCAGTGCTCCATGCTTCCCCCTCAGAACAGCACTCGCTGCTCCATGCTTCCCCCTCAGAACAGCACTCGCTGCTCCATGCTTCCCCCTCAGAACAGCACTCAGTGCTCCATGCTTCCCCCTCAGAACAGCACTCACTGCTCCGGGCTTCCCCCTCAGAACAGCTATAGGAAATGCTTTGGACATTTTCACAGTCAAACCTCCAGAGAAACCAGCAAGACTGGGCAGCTATAAGCAAAAGGAAGACTTACCCTTTGTGTGGGGAGTCCTGCCACCCTGGCAGGCTGCTGGTGCTGGCCATCCTCCAGTGGAGCAGGTGCCTTGGGGACCTGCAGGTGCAGAGATGAGGGGAAAGCTCTGATGGGCCTACCAGCGCTGAGCACCTTGCATTGCAATCCCATCTTGCATTTCAAGCAGACATTATGGTGTTGCAGTTGCTCACTTCTTTCTCTCCTGCTCTCTGTATTTTCATTTCTGTGCTGGTTTGGTTAGCTTTCACTAATGCTTTCAGATTTTGAATGCACAGTGTCCAGGACCGGCATGGAAAAGCCTCAATGGTTTTAAGAAGACAATCAATAATTCCCTAGCTGTGAAGCTGGTTTATGTTTTGTGCCTCTCTGCAGGCTTCCTTTCAGGAGGCAATTTCAGCCCAAGGCTAAGGGCTGGCAGACAGAATTGCACACAAGAATTTTAAACTTACTTCATTTTGTCCCCAGGGCTCTGCTCTGGCTGTGGGGCTGCAGGTGCAGGCTGAGGGGCTGCAGGGGTAGCTGTGCCAGGACAGCCAGGGGCTGCCCGTGCCGGACACGGCCGGTTCCGGCCGGTGCCGGCGCAGGGCACAGCTGAGCTCATCAGGGCAGCTGGTGCCGCCTCAGGGAGAGCCTCTGAGGAAGGGCAAAGGCTGCTGGTGAGGGGAGAAACGTGAGGAATGGCCTGGGCATGGTGCTGGCAGGGAAGGAGGAGGGCAGAAGTCACTCCAGGGCTGGAGCAGAGCCTCCCTGCAGCTGTGCAGAGCACTCAATTCCAGTTTAAGTAGTAGATAAACTTCTTTGAGTTAATTCTATGTTTTTGATGTTTCAGATTCTTTCTGGGTTTGGAAGTTCTGACATAAGACCTGGCTTTGATCATCTTTGTTAACAGATTGTCTGCAGTGCTAGCATTAATTGTTAATAACATGATTCCTTTCTTCTGAAATCCACAGATGGAGGAGAAGCCTAATTTGGTCACCACATTGTATTTGTATTTGGTCATCACACTGCATTGGTGCTGGGTGACTGGCACCAGCTCCAGGAAACCTTGATCTGCCCCTGCCTTCGCTGCTTTCAATACTGTCTTCATTAATAAAGAATGTGAACTAGATATAATCATGTGTGTAATTTGGAAGTCAAGGGATAATATTCTTAAATAATTAGTGCTAATTTATTAATATCTTTGCAGAATTTGGTGCTGTGCAACTGTGAACTGTTAATTGAATAGGCTGTTAACATCTGGAAGTAGAAAAGACAATATAGTAATACATGGCCCTGTACATGTGCAGAAAAGTGAAATAAGACTAGCAGGTTTTTTTTCTGCTATAGTTCTCTAAAATCACTTCTCAAATCCCTATGTATCACTCATCACTGAATGGCTTAGCTTGAAAGGGGCCTTAGAGATCATCTCCTCCAACCTCCCTGCCATGGACAAGGGCACCTTTCAACTGCAAAAGGCATCATCCAACCTGGCCTTCAACACTCTCAGGAAGGAGGCATCCACAACCTCCCTGGGCAGCCTGTTCCAGAGTCTCACCACCCTCATACTGAAGAACTTCTTCCTAAGATCCAGTTTAAAGCTCCTCTCCATTCTCCCTACTTCAATTGCTAGACACCCTTATGAAAAGTCTCTCTGCAGCCTTTCTGTATGATCTCTTCAGGTACTGGAAGTCAGCTCTAAGATCCTCCTGGAGCCTTCTCTTCTCCAGGCTGAACACTTCCAGCTCCTTCAGCCTATCCTCATAACAGAGGTGTTCCAGCCCTTGGGTCATCTTTGAAGCCTGCTCTGGACTCAATCCAACAGCTCTGTGTCCTTGCAAACAATATAAAACTAAACAAGAAGGAAGTTTAGTAAACAGTCTTATAGATACATCTCAGCACTTTGGTTACTCTTTGTCTGGTCTGTTCTTTGCCTACCCAGTTGTATTTTGTGGGTAATTAGGCAATTTGGATACCAGGCATCTTTCTGAGCACACAGGATCAGGAGCAATGTATTTCTGCACTGGAACTTAACACCATTTATATATGCTGCTAAATATGTGTTATATATGCTGCTAAATATGTGCTATATATGGAAATTCTGCATTTTAGGGAATTAATAGATATGGAGATAGAAACATCTTGTAAGGAATGCAGATGGGGAGGAGGAAAGAACATATTCAGAGTAATGCTGGGCTAAACTTACATGTAAATGATAGAGTGGAATGTCCTAAAGGGTTCTGTAGGAATCCAAAAGAG
Source organism: Dryobates pubescens (assembly GCF_014839835.1). Taxonomy (NCBI): domain Eukaryota; kingdom Metazoa; phylum Chordata; class Aves; order Piciformes; family Picidae; genus Dryobates; species Dryobates pubescens. The sequence goes on along the minus strand of NC_071629.1, from coordinate 1,592,103 downwards.
AGCTAAGGCACAGGTGACCACCAGCCACAATGCATTTGTACATTTATTTGTGCAGTGAGGAATGAAGTGTTCCTTTGGAAGTGACAAAGCATTTCCAGAGTTACTCTTGGCAATATTATGAAGCTAGCTCAAGCAGTTAAGGGCGTTCCTGTAGCTTATCTGAACTGTCGTATCCTTGCATCACCTTTGCTTCCATGTACAAATGTGCTGGACTTACCAGCTAAGTTATTTATAGCTTTCATTGTGATTGTTTATTATCTACAGAGACACATTTCAGGTCACATTTCAGAACTGAAATGCAAGAAGTGAGCCAGTTTCAGAAACAGGAATTAAAGGATTGTTTTGGATGGCTCACAGATGGATCTTCTCTGATTCTTCAAGTTGAAAAGCATGTCAATAACTGAATCCTTTTGGAGACAATAAAATCTTAGGTAACCCTGGTTTAATATTACCCATTGCCTTCATGGAAATATTTGAATGTCTAAAGAAAGACAGTTTACAAAGTGGAAGGAAATAATCCAAATATAATTTCTTCTTCATACCTGTGCTTTTTATCTGGGGCTTCTGCACTGTGTTTGATGAAATTCAGAGTGGACCTCCAGACCTTCTTCCTAGCTGTGATGGTAGCAGCTCCAGCAGCATCTGGGCATCTTTGTCTCCACGTGGTGTCCTTCAGAGGGATATTTCAGGAAAGTAAGTCTGACAAGGCAGATAGCTGTGGTTCAGGTCACTGTAGAGGTGGAGGGAATGTCCTAGGCAATAAAAATCAACCCAATGCCCTACCAAAAGCAGTGCTAGTGTACAAACCCAGGCAATATCAGCCACTGTATCTAATTTCAAATGCTAAAATGAAATTCAGTAATCCTAAGTCATTGTTAGATTTATGGGAAAGACATACAGCAACAACTCATAAACAAAAACATCTTTCAATCCACATATATATATTGGGGAGAAAAAAAGTAAGCTAAGAAGAATTTCAAACAGCAAGAACTATGTTGGAAAAAAGAGGTGTATAGTACATTGGATCTCTTATGTCTCCACAAAACAAGTGATGCTGATTCACAGCAAAGCAAATCCCTCATGTTGAGCCTTGTAACAGCACACACAACAGTCCTGGATTATAGGAGACAGTGGAAAATCCTGGAATTAGGCCTAGGAAGAGAGATTCTGCATATGACAGCTGCATTGCATGACTGACAGTTCCCTGAACCAGCTCTGCCACATCCAGCCATACAAATACCTCATGCAAAATGGCAGTTTTGTCTACATTTGCCTTACATCAACTACTTACACCAGACTATAAAGGAAACACAATAAATGACATTAGAAGGTAACTACAGGTGATGTCTTAGTAACTTACAATTTCAAGAGAACATCCATATTCAGGAGGGAGTCAGAAACACTGCAAAGGTCAGGAGAACCATGTCTAGATATACAGGATAAATTTGCAGAAGTGCTGCAATTTTTCACAATAATAGAGCAGGAACAACACACAGGCAGCAGAACTGCAGTAGAAAGCTAAGAGAACTCAACTACATTTGTCTTAATTCACTTCACTGACCTATACATAATATTTGATGTGCATCTATTTTTCTGCTGCTTGACTATGACACTGCTACCCAATTTTCTTATTAGCATGAAAGATTATGTATTTTAAATTGTTAGAAGTATCTTTATTTCAGCTGATACGTTTAACTCAACTGAACCATAAGCAAAACAGAACAGTAAACACAGCATGTTTTTCTTCTAACAAATAAGAATGATATTTTGCATATTCTTTCCATCACAGGAGAGTGACTGCAAAGCTATATAAATGGTAGTTGTTGAATGCTTAAAGGCAAACAGCTATCAGAATTTGAAAATCTAAAATAGTTGTTCTAAACTGAGGCCAAATTTCACAGTGAAAGTTGAATTTCCAGTGAGGTCACAATTTGGACACAAAGATAAATGTAACCTGGCATCTCTCTGCGCTGCAGAACACACTGACTGATCAGCCACACATTGTGTTGTGACCAGTGAAGAAAATAGATGCACATTAAGAGTTTCTGCACTGTCTGGGCTGCCTCTGAGAACGGCAAAGTGAGGCTGACTTTCCACACCAGTTGGAAGTCAATTACATCCAGTAAGGCACTTGACTACAAGCTGATCAAAGCCGAGTGTCCTCAAAAGCAAGTCCTTAGATTCTAGAGGACCTAATTGTGGTTGGCATGTGGACTAAAGACAGCCTCTGAAAGGAAAGAGAAGATTCAATTAATGTAATTTAGTTTGTATTTTCATATTTTTGAATCTTCAGCCTTCATCTCTATAGCACTGATTATTTTTTGTTTGAAATCTTGCCATCTCTAAAGAGAAATGCAGGGTGTATTTCAAACATTTTAGCATTCAGCAGAACTTCTTTTTTTTCCTCTCAAGATTTCTGCACTTCCCGACTTTTATTCCAAGTTCACTGGATTCACAACAAACCAAAAATTACTCCATTTTCCTCTTGTGCTCTATGAGGGTGCCTTCATGATTCCATCTCTTTCAATTTGCCTTATTCTTAATCAGAAATCCCTTTCAGTTGAGCACTCTGTTAAGTTCCTCAGCTGTGCTCCTACAAAGTGTAATCTCCAACTTCCTCCTTTCCTTTTGCTTCTCACATCACTACCATTAACAGAATGTGATTTATAAACAAGTATATATCCCCTCTTCCAGGCTTAAAAATTATTTTGACAGAAACAAGCTAATGTTTTTTGATAATCTTTAAAAGTCCATGGAAATAATACTTGGGGGTTCAATTCTGTGAGCCCTTCAATTGCAGCTTTGTGTACAAATTCAAAGTGAAGTAAACAGAGCATTAAAAATTACAGAGCTTGCACTGAAACGTGCAGCCCATGTTTAAGTCTGCACAAAATATTTGCAACCTAATGATGAAAATCTTAACAACTGCCTGCCTTTTTCTTTTCTTTTCTTTTATTTATTAGTTTAAGCTGTAAAGCAGAGATGGACAAGATGCCTGGATAGCAAGGTGAAAGCAAAGACAAAGCTGAGAAGACAACATGCAATCAAAATCCACCATTCCAGAAAACAGCCTTGTTACACTCACAAGAGATGACTGTCAAAAATTTACCAGGGTCATAGCCATTAATCATTTTATTTAGCTGATAAGCAGGCAGCTTGCTGACTTAATTATATGTAACAGCACCCTTAAAATTCCTGTACTTGTATAAATGTTGACAACACCACAGATTGGTATTTGGGCATTCTTGTTACTTAAGCAACTTCAGAGCCTAAACACTAATTACAGTTACATAATTATTGTGCTGACAATTAATCTGAAATTCTGTGGTGAACATGGAATGTTTACTTTTTTGATCCAAATTGACATATTTGGTTTATTCCCTCAGTCACAGATGTACAGCCCTCCCTTCGTCAATCTGGACTAACTGCATTATGTTAATTAGAGAAGAAAGTTTAATTTCTTTCCCTTGTGCACCCAAAGGAATCCAGAGGACATGGTTGCTAAGATGCATTCCTGTAAAAGAAAAGAATTTCTGCATATTCACACCCAGCAAATGCTGATTATGTACTGAAAGCAAACTTCTGCTAACAGAGAGCAGCAAACTAATTTTTAATGATTTAAGATTACCGAGCAAAAGAGGGAAAGCTTTGGTAAGTCAGAATTTAATTTGTGATTAAAACCAGTGTGCTTGGCCATTAAGCTTGGCAGCTAAGGGTGAAATGTGGGCCATAGTAAAAGAAGACAAATACTCAAAATTGTTTATTATTTCCCTAATCATTTTTGTCATTTCCTCCTATTCTCTATCAGTAATAAAAAGTTAAAAAATCTACAGGCCCTACTTGTTCCAGTGCATGTAGTACACACAAGAGACAGTTTCCTCAGGCTAATATTTGCTTGTTTATAAATAGCTTAAATTTTGATGAATCTCATATGTTTAATTCCCCCTTTTAATTTCCTTAGTAAATTACATATGAAACCTTGCTTAAAAAAATAGCTGTAGCTTGAAAATATTTCCCACAGCACGCAGCTGTAATTTACCCACAGCTTCTCCTTCGTCAGACTGTAGATGTAATTGACTTTGTTTTTTCCTCTCCAAAATGTTATACAGCTGGTTAGGATTTCAAAGATAGCTTTACATCAAGGTTACATAAGCTATCAAGGATGCAGTCTCAGAGTCTCAGGTTTATATTATTTATCAAGGCCTAGAAGAGAAAAGACTTGGAATCACAGAGTCATAGAATGGTCAGGGTTGGAAGGGACTTGAAGGATCATCTACTTCCAAGCCCCCTGCCATGGACAGGGACACCTCACACTAGATCAGGTTGTTGCCTAAGGTAACCAATATCTCAGTGTAGGAAAAGGAAATTACAGGTTTTTCTTTGTTGTGGCTTGTTTGGTTTTTTTGGATTAGGTTTTTTGTTGGGTTAGGGTGGTTTTTGTGTGGGTGGTGGTGTGGGGTTAATTTCCTTGGAAATGAACTGGAACTGGTAACCATATATTAATCTATGTTTAGATAGCTTTTCTTCTAAAGCTTGCTCTAATAAGAGAACAGTTTTGAGTGTTCTGTTCCCCTGTAGGACTGGTAGCCAAGGTATGAAATATCACAGGAAAGACCATTTTCAGGCCATTTTAGACAGGAAATGCTGGGACATCTTTTCCATAGGCTTTAGCTTGACTGCTCACATCCACGTGGTAAAAGGGGTTACCAACCTTTCAAAGCATATCATTGAGCAAACTGAAGGCTGACAAGGTCTCAAGGCAAGACAAGAAAACATTTACTCCTTCTATGCCAGGCCAGGAAGAATGTCTATAACCTAAGAAATGTTAGTCCCTGCTTTTGCCATTTTGCTGAGCAGCTCCCACTGCTTGTGTACTAAAGCTTGCTGGTCCTGACTGGGAAATAGTTTGTATTTTAATGGGACTTCCTATGGCTTCTCTGACAGTCTCAACCTAAAAGCATTTTGAAGGAATTTATTTCTGTTTCCCAAGGTGAATGCAAACATAAAATGACAACTCTGCTCATAACAATACTTAAATGTGCACAGCTGGATTTTTTTTTCCTTATTAGTTTTTATAATTTTTTTTTCCCTAAAAAGTTTATTTCTAACTCTCTAGACACAAAAGCAAAATAATCAAACTCTCTGGACATTAATCAAACTCTCTGGACACTGAAGTAAAATAATCCAGCATGCCAGAAGAGTGGAATTCACTTCCAAAAGTTCTACAAAATTCCTGTATTTTCAACAAATGAAAAACTGTATTATCCTTTCATGTTATATCAGTGTACATTAGTGCTATAGTGGTTAAAAGGGATACCACTTCACAGTTTATGCCCTGTCAGCTTCAAACACACCCACACTGTCTGACAGGACTAAATTGTACATTTCCTTGTCATTTCAATGCTGCAGTTGTTTGAAAATATTATGGCTCTAAGCAGCAAACATAAATCAAGTTCCTTTGTTATTAAATCCTACCCCTGCATCAACCTAAACAGTTCTTCCTAAAAAAAGAAGGAATGTAACCAAATTAAGACAGTTCCTAAGAAAGGTCAAAAGGAGCAATACATCTTCAGTGATGCTTTTCCCTAGATAAAAACTGCAGGTAAAGGAACCATGTTAACATGGAAGTATTCAGTAGAGAGAAAGCCTCCAAAATCTAGTGTGGCATCACATCCAAGTCACTGAAGAGTGATCATCTCTGGAGTAAAAAGAGTGGACTTCTTTTAACAATAACCTTTGTCAACGTAAAGAAAAGAAATATGTAAATTGTTAATAGCTACTATTAGAGACCTCAGGCTATTTAGCCTGGAGAAGTCTGAAAGGAGACCTTATCTAGAGGGTGGGGGTCAAAAAGGATGGGCCCAGGCTCTTTTCAATGATGTCCAGTGACAGGACAAGGGGCAATGGACATAAATTAGAACACAGGAAATTCCATCTAAACATAAGGAAGAAAAAGTCACAGGATTCCTGATTGAAAACCATTACCAGGTGGATAAAATTATTAGCACTCTCTCCTGGCCAGCTTTGGACTGGAAACTGCTCAGCTGGGCTTTCTTTAAAGAAAGTCAGCTGTGAGTAGCATCTTTGTTAACTCTTTCTCATACTGAAAGCCATTGAGATAAACAAGACAAACAGCAGTCCTACTGCTGTTGGCAACCTTGGGAAAGTGGTGATGGTGATGCAGACAACACTGACAGGCTGACACTGTAGATTAGTTTCCAATTAAAGTATTTCTGATATTCTGATCATCAAATCAGACCACATGCAATGAGCTATTTGTGCTCAAGGCGCGCAGAGAGCCATATATAGACATTACATCACCAAAGGCAGGGGCTGACTCTGGCCTGGAAACAGAACTATCAAGAAGCCATCAAAAGAATAGCAGTGTCAGACTCACTTGCTATCTGCTTGTGCTGGCTATTTGCTTTTTATAGCTGTTCATTTTTCTTTTACTCCCCTGAAGTACAGCCACTCCACAGGTAAACCTGAAGCTGTGGCTGTTCTGCAGTTTGTCTGCAGCCATAAGCAAACATCATTTTCTTCCTGCTTTGGGAGAGCTACAAGCGTTACAAGCTATAAGGTATTGCTAACAGACATAAATGGGAGCAAAGGATAGGAACATTATTCTAATTTGAAAGGCATAACTAAGCACTTCTTGAAAAAAAGGGATGTATCTCCGGGAGCCTGATGAAAACCTATCAAACCCACAGCTTTTTGTAGACAAATAGTACACAGAATTAATTGCTCTCAACCCACAGTTCAAACAGTGGATCTATCAGGATATTCTCAGTACGTGCCCATGCCACAGTACATTAGCCAGGAAGATATGCTGCAGTTGTTATAAACCAGCTCACTTATGCCTTCAGTCCTGCTTCTGAATGCACAGCGCGTGGCAACAAACACAGCCATTGCTTGAACAAATTGTACTTATTGGATAATTATTTTCTCTTCCATTTCTTATGCCTCAATTTATGCTGACTTTGGTGCCACCTGCATATATGTAATTTCATGTTTTCAGTAGATCAGAGATGCTGCAAAGCTTACAGCCCAGGATGCCATCCACAAAACAGCCCCCAGTTCATGTATCTACAACTTGTAGAGGTTAAGGGGGGGATGTACATGCCAAAGCTGGAGTTTTTAGCGCTCCATCACTTGGCTGAGAAAAGATAATTTTGTTTTTATAAGTAAATTGTCAAAACAAAGCACTTAATATGTTGGCTTCTATTGCAAATCACTGATGCCCTTGGGCTAACAGAATCTGTAAGAACTCCATTGATTTTCTTCCCTCTTCTGACTCAATGCATATTTTATATAGCGTATTATTGGCTGCTTAGGCTCTTTTCCAGAGTTGTTCATTTTCCAGGATAAATACTGATGGCAGCATTTCACTTTTGCATATGAAAATAAAAGGTTTCGGTGCTCTGCGCTTCAGAGTTAATTAATAGTGAGTAAATCTCTGAAAATTAAAATGAGCTTCCTGATGATGTCTCTATGGACAGCAATAAGATCACGGGGTAGGTCACATACCTGACTTGTGACTGAATATGAGCCTTTAAATGATACAGAAGTGGCCATGCTGACGCTCAGTGATAATAAAAGAGAGACAGATAACATGAAAAACAGAGTAAGAGAATTTCCATAGGTGTTTAAACAACCCACAGTTCACAGATTAACTAGCAGAGACAAGGACAAACTAAACAACTTCCATTGACTGAGAGTGAATGGATGTGAAAAGACTAAATGTTCTCTTTTTCCTTTTGAATGAAACAAAAGGAAGGAACTATCACTTCATGAGCCTGAGCTTCCAAATGACCATCCCAACAGTTTTCTGAGGCCTCTCCTTTTGGAGCAATGCTGCCTTCTCAGGACTTTAAACTTCCTTGGTAGTGGAGCTTGGTGATGTTTTTAAACACCCAAGCAAACTGCTTATTCCCTTCTCTTTTAATGGCTTTCCTGTATTTAAAAGAAAATTGCTCTTGGGTGATCCTAATTTATCAAAACGAGTCCCCGTTTCAATTCACGGATCTTGACGGGCAAGGGCAGCGTGGTTCCTTCCATACAGATACTGCATTGCATGGACTTGAATCTTTCATATAAAACCACTTAAATTTTCATTAGCACCAGCAGGCTTTGAAAGACCTTGTGTCAAAAGTTGTTTGATGCCCTCTTAGAAAAACAGCCAGCTCTTAGATCCTAAACACATGGCAGAATTACAGCAGTTTATTAAATAAAGGAGAGTTCATGGTAAATGGGATGGGAAATTATCACATTGTGTTATTCACATTCCTTTAAGGGGAAGTCTTAATATCCAAATGCAGTATTTTAAGCTCAGTGCTGTCTGTTCCTGGGTAGTGAGTAATAGAATTTCTCTGGCTGCCTGAGCACAAGTTCTTTTTAGACCTTTTTGCAGGTTATCTCGTGACTCACCTAAAGAGGAATTTTTTTGCTTGTTTTAGCTGTAGCATAAAATATACTGCCTTCTCTCTGTACTGTAAAAATACCCAGACATATCCTGTTGGCATAGTCACAGATTGATAACAAACTGCCATTTAAATGATTAAATTAAAGCACAATTTCTACTTAAAGGGCAGCCAGCAATACAATTTTTCCTCCTCCTATTTAGTGTTCTTTTATTTCTCTGGGAGCAGCTGAGCACTGGGAAAGCTGTACCACTAGTAGTCTGCAGGCAAAAGCGCTGTACTGAATTCTAAAAAGGAATTTATGTGAGTATAGAATGCAGGAATAATTTCCTCAAGATTGCTTTCATTTATTTTTTTTTCCCCACTGTGAGGAATATGGACCTAACCCTGTAAGCAGCAGCATCCTGCACTGCCTTCGAGAGAGTCATTTTCAATTACTGGCAAATCAGGGATCTCTGGATTTTCTGATGCTTTTATTTTAAGGAGCATACAGATTTATTTGTGTTCCTGGTAACCTGGTGGTACATAAGAATTGCAGATGCAAGAGCACACAATTCTGAAGTGAGCTTTTGTGTACTAGTTTTAGGGAAGCCCGTGGACTCAGAGTGCACTGCTCCTTGTATTTTATTGCAAATGCATTCTACTTAGAGAGATTTAATGCCATTTTCCTTTTGCTTTAATATGATTACTTCAAGTTTTACCAAGTCTAGCCTTTTGTATTTTCCCAGCCAACTCCTTTTCTGATCTGCTGCACATTTATAACCAAGTCTGTAAATTAGGCAGACACTATGATAAGTTTCCTATTTCTTAGTATTCATGTTCAGATTTTATTCAATTTATTTTAACTCGGTTTTATACCTCTGTCAAGTCTGATCTAGATAGTGATTTCTTTGTCCCATTTCTTTTGTTTCTCATAAAAGAAACTTTTCTTTTACCTGGGGAGGAAGTTGTTTCCCAAAATTCCTCTCAAATTCTGAGGTCTACCTCTGCGGTCTTCTGCCACACAGTGTTTGAGTTTCTTTCTGCACATCAAAGGAGTGGAGAACACAAGTCTCGTTGTGGCTATGTATTACAAAGTTTAGGTCAAGGCTGTGGTGTCTTTGGATATGTTCTTTCCATATTATGACCAAAGAATGTGTTAATGCTCTAAAGAAGGAGCAGGTGACAGTAGAGTGCTTCATTTCCTAACAGGACTATAAGAGGAGGCCACCTTGAGGTGTAAATGGACACACAGCTTTTCTACCTGAAGGTGAATTTTACATCACAGATTCTTGTTCTCCCTCTTCAACTATCAGCCCTCTACCAAAACAAAATCAGAAAGAGCAAAAAAAAACAACTAAAAAGTGCCAACCAAGCAATCAAAAGTCCTCCAACAAAAGACAAAAGAAGGGAAAAGAAAAAAGAAAAGCCTCAGCACCTCAGTAACTGTTAGGAAAAAATAAAGAAAGAAGACCTGCTGTTCTGTATCTCAACTCATTAGCAGCTAATGAAGCAGAGAATAACAGCAGTCCAGAAGGAAATTGTGTATGATTCAGCTGAAAAAGGGCAGCAGATGAAGACAGATAATGGAGTAATGAACCAGCAGCCACATTTTCAAATTCTCTTTTGAATCCCTAGATAAATCCAGATGGTTTTCTCAGGTAAAGAAAAGTATAAAGAAATTGTTCTTATTTCTGTTGTTGCTGTTTATTCATTTCAAATTGACAGCATATTGAATTAGCCACATAAACATAAACTTTTTCACTGTGAAGGTGCCAGAGCCCTGGAGCAGGCTGCCCAGAGAGGTTACGGAGTCTCCTTCCCTGGAAACACTCAAACCCTGCCTGGATCTGTTCCTCTGTGACCTGCCCTAGGTGATCCTGCTCTGACAGGGGGTTGGACTTTGAGATCACTTCCAACCCCTAGCATTCTGTGATCTCTAACTGCAGCTATACTTTGTCATAATAAGTCTTCGAACTATTCTGGACAAGAATGAATCAGGTAGATCTCTGGCACTTAATGAAATATTTTCTTCAGAGAATGAGCCAAAGACTGATGTACTTTTCTGGGGAAGCTAATGGGAAGCATGTGCAAGAATAGTATTTGGACAACAGGCCGTGTAATACAACTTGAAAAACTTTGACTGCTATGAACTATAGGCTTTAAAAAGTATCTGGCTGTAGCCACTACCAATATCAGCACTAGAGCTGCAAGATAAAATTCAGAAGTATGGAATTCAGGCACAATAAGAGTTTCCAATCCCATTTCTGTGTAACAAACCCTCTCTTCTCACACACTAATGCTGAGTACCATATTCATCCTTTGCAGAAATTATTCTAAAATTCTAATTCTTTGCACATCTAACCTCTACAAATGCTTTGGTAGATGAAGTGCAGCAGCATGACATTTACTTAGTCAAGACAAAACTTTCTAGCTTGCTCTCAGTTTTAACAGAGGCATATTTTGAATAGTAATTATAAACTATTTTATCTTCCTCTGTCAAATTAATGGCTTTCAGCATAATGAAAATATACTCCAGTATTAGAGAAAGAATATGCTTTGTCTTGAAATAATACACTTCTCTTCTTATCATTCTCTACTTCTGAGACTCAACAAGTAAACGTTATTCTGAAAAGCAGACACCACAGATAACCAGTTCAACTCAAGTGAAGCTGTCAGTGGGGACAGCCACAAGTGATTGATAGGTTCCATGACTACCTCAGATGACCACCTCAGCAGCTGTCCTAAGGATCTTGTGGCAAGCTGTGCAGCAGTGGATTAAAAATCTGAGGGTTTTTTGCTCTTCATCCTTGAGACCCTGTGACAGCCGTGGCAGGGCCAGGAGATAACTCTCCTGCCTAGACAAGGCCTCATGACACAGAATCATAGAATGGCTGAGGTTAGACAACTCTCAACTAGAATCAGCTGTTCAAGGCCCCATCCAGCCTGGCCTTGAACACCCCCAGGGAGGAGGTATCCACAGCCTCCCTGGGAAAAAGACAGGTCAGCTGGCCAAAGCTGTCACTCTCTGCTTTCTGCCCATTACTTTTCTTTTGTTTCTTTACACTTACTTCCAGTGTGACTTCCTCAGTTTCGGTATTAGCTGTTTCTCCATCTTGCATTTAGATACTTAAAGAAGTTGCCTGTGCTGCATACACTTTGGGATTTTACCAAGAACACTGAATTTAATGAATCCTAAAAAATTACTTACTAAACAAATATTGTATTGAGACCTAAATTCCACATAAAACTGAGACTATCAGTGCTTTGCTTACTATAGGATGTCAACAAGATCTTGTGTTATTTCCTCTGCAGAGTAATAAAGGTATAATGCTGATAGCATTTGATGACTATTCCTTTTGCTTGTTTCCTCAAGCTTGTAAACTGATACTTGGAAAATCATCAATGTTTCTTCCCTGCAGGCAGAGGAATCCACAAAGGCAGCAACACAAACCATGTTTGGCAAGGTGCATTGCACATTGGATGTCATCATCAGAAACACTACAGAACAGAGTTGTTACAGAGGATACTGCCTGAAATAGGTATGACTGTGGGGTGACACTCGTCACTGCAGAGATAATCTCCGTGCATATCATCCATGAGGTGAAAATCCCATAAGGAAAAAGGGCCTAAATACCAACACATCTTTCAAGAGCACATAAGAGAATGGGACTGGTTAAACAAACAGAAGTACTTCAAAATGAGTTAGTTGCTTTATGTGTTAAATGAATCCTCAGCAAGAAGTTTCAGTAAGGCTATGTTTTACTCACTGCCATGTTTGTCTCCCTGTCTCTCCTGAAGAAAGACTGAGTATCAGCTTCTCCCTCATCCAACACACTACATCCACAGAAACAGCAGTTACTCTTTCTGCAACAGTAGGAAGATCTGGCAAAATATTCCCCATACCTGCTAACATTTCAAGTGGGCTCTTTCTGGTTTGGAGCCAGGCATGCTCTATGTGACATACTACAGCTGGCAAGTGAGAGGATTTGCAGATTTAAAACCTGTCTGTCTGTTCACTACTTTAAGCGTAACTCTTAGACAAAATTAAGGATGTGCCTTTCTCTCTTCACATCATAGCTTCTCTCTGCTATTCCAAGGTGGTAGCCTCAAGACCATTCACAGTGTAAAATTCCAAATTGTTTGTTCAATTGCAACTGCAACATAAACCTTAAAGGCAGCAATATAATTATTACCATAAGCTCATCTTTGTGTCAGCTTAGCATTTGCTAGGGAACAACTTAAGAGTTATTTTTAGGCATTGAAAGAGGGGCACATCTGGCATGAGGTGTTCATTAATGAAGTGTGTTAAAACTGGTAAGACATTGCTGATATCAACAGAGGGAAACACTGAGTTTCTGGAACATTTGGCCTGGTGTTTTTCCTTGCTGGTTTGAGTGCAAAGTGTTAATAATGATAAATCAAAACCCTGGCAGAATGTTCTTTTTTCTAATACCAGCCATAACATTACAATCCTTCAAGGTGTCGACACAAATTTCTGTCATCAAATTAAGTAAATCCAAGCATTCAGACATACTTCTAGAAGAGCATCTCATGCATAAACTGCATCTTGTACTGTTACAGAGATAGCCTGGAAATAATTCACTGCTAGACAATCAATTTTCAAAGCCAGTGACTGATCATATCAATTAGGATATGCTTTGCATAAAAATTGTTGTCTAAAACATGCAGCCTGTTGCAGACAAAGAAGAGCTTCAGCAAGCACCCTTTGTTTTAAATTAGTTGGAAAAAAATTATGAGCTACACAGTAATTTTGATCACCCTAACTTGGAATAAGTCTTGTAGATAACATAATTCCAGAGAAAGTCTTTGAAGATGCATAACCCAGCAGAATCTGCCTCAGCCTATACTCAATATGGAAATTCGGTTCCCTTTTTGCCCTTTATTTCTTATTGTAGTAAGAACAAAAGGTTTCTGCATGAGAGCTAAGACAAAACATATTAAAAATCAGAAATGCAATAAATAAGCAAAAATTCAGTAGCATAAAAGATGATGAATTTGTGGGAAAATAAGTCCACACTGAACCATGAGATATTGGGTAAGTACAGGAGAAGTCACCAAAAAGTATAGAAAGTTAAGTGTCTTAATCCTATAATGGCTTAGTTTGGAAGGGACCTCAGAGATTATCTACTCCAAGCTCCCCACCATGGGCAGGGACACCTCTCAACTGGACTCAGCTGCTCAAGGCCTCATCCAGCCTGGCCTTCAACACCCCCAGGGAGGAGGCATCCACGACCTCCCTGGGCAGCCTATTCCAGAGCATCACCACCCTGGTACTGAAGAACTGGGGACACCAGAACTAGAGGCAGTATTACATACATAGAATACATAGAATAAACCAGGTTGGAAGAGACCTTCAAGATCATCATGTCCAAACCATCAACCAATCCAACACCACCTAAACAACTAACCCATGGCACCAAGCACCACATCAAGTCTCCTCCTGAACACCTTCAGTGATGGCGATTCCACCACCTCCCCCAGCAGCCCATTCCAATTGGAGGTGGGGTCTCAGCAGAGTAGAGTCAAGGGGAAGAATCCCCTCTCTTGCCCTGCTGGCCACAATCCTCTGGGTGCAGGCCAGCACACAGCTGCCTTTTGGGCTGAATGAGGACACTGCTGGCCCATGGTGAGCTTCTCATCAACCAACACTCCCACACCTCTTTCTTCAGGGCTGCTCTCAAGCCACTCTGCTCCTAGCCTGGGACTGACTGAATACTCAGCATCATTCAGAAAATATAATGTAAAGGGTCACAGCCAAGCATCCTAGACAGAACTGGGAAGAGAGTACCTACAGCATTCCTGAGAGATGGAAGAGTTACAGGACATTCCATCACTGGAGACACTGAAAAGCAGGTTAAATAAGATATTCATTCTCAACATTTGGACTACAGGTAGGAAGTACTTATAAACCAACAAGACCTCTTTTGGGTATGCTACAAGTACTCTAGCTGTACATGAACTGAAGGAATAAGGGAAGACTTATTTTGATGTATTTAACTAGAGGAGAAATGAAGAAAAAGAATATTGACCTCTCTAGTAGCTACACCCATGACCAGAAAGAATATATCCCCAAAAGTAATGCTGGAAGCAATTTATACACAACCTTCCTTGTCCACAGGGGGAAATCACTCAGAAGGTCTTGAAATAACATTTGCACAGTAAACAGCAGCACTATTGTGCTTCAAAGTATGAAATAGTTCATCACAGAAACCTGAGCATTCAACAGCAGAGGTTCAGATAGCAACAATCTTCCTGCCCTTTGCACAGGTGGTGTGCTCAAGCACAAAGTCAAAACAGAAGTATATCAACTGTGTCTGGTCAGAGGAGTTCATTGTGTATATGAGACTGAATCCCTGCTCACATCACATTAAATATAAACACTGAGCTCATCTACAGCTCATGTCTGTAACTCTACAAAGACTAGAGATTTATTTTCTTTTAAAGAGTGACAAATGTTTGCCACTACGCTGAGCACAGTATGAAGAGGAAAGGTAAATCCTGGGTGTATGGTGAGAGGAAGAAGGTCTGAGACAGCAGAAAATGCAGAAGTGATGTTCCTTGAAATTCCTTAGTAACAGAAGGATGTCATTTCAGGTCCTTGGAAGAAATGCCTTAATTAATTTGCATGACATTTAATGTCATATTCATGCTGAGAAATACACATTTAGTTGGAAGGGAATAAGTCATTAAAGTAAAGCTTACAAGGCAAATCTCAACTTCCAGAGTTTTGTACAGAGAGTGTGCCAAATCCTGCTGATACTGGGGCAAAATATATGTAGTAAGCTCTGTGTTTTGGCTAACAGCAGCACAGATATTGGCTGTGTCTGATACTTCTACAGCCAGCCTTGAAGTTTTCCAGCTGGAATTGATACCAGCCTCTGCTTGGCTGTAGTGTGGATGACATGCTTTCAAGAAGGTCTGGAAAAGGGAAATAAGAATTTATGTCAATAGCAGGAGGTTCACATCCGTGAAGAGACTGCCCAGAAAGGCAAACCCATATTCCTCATTAGAGAAACCAGTAGGCTCAGTTTAATCGCCTGATCCAGTTGAGCACGTCTCTGCTTACTGCAGAGGGGATTGGGCTAGATGACATCTGGAAGTCTCTTCCAATCCAGACCATTCTATGTGATCAACAGTGGTGCAGGCACAGAATCCAGGGCTGGTCCACAAAACGTGGGATATCTGAGTATTGCCAGCTACCAGACCCAGACACTTGAGGCAAAAGTTTGCAATGTATGCCAGAATATAAATTCAAACTGTGCCTGCAATGACTGCCCTTCAAGACAGTCTAGATCCCATTGCTGCATGAGCTCAAGAGAGGAAAGGCTCTGTGGTGTGATGCTTGAAACACTCAGTTCAGAATTAATGTCTTTGTCTTAACAATCTGAGAGTCTTCTCCTGGCTAAAGCCACTTCAAAGTATCCATTTTGGAAGCCTCTGTGATTGCTGAGTGCCTGACCTTTCAGAAAGAAACAGCAGCACTCTCTTTGAGTTTCCAAAGGAAAAAGGGAATTGGCCAGGTACCTAAAAGAACTGAGCACCCGTGAAAACCTAAAGAGAGGTTTTGCTGCAGCACAGTCTGTAACGCTGGGAGAGCTTGTTCAAGACGATTTGCTGTGAGTGAGGTATGGCTTGGGGATAAGGTAACCCTTTCCAGTGGTTCAGCCCCTGGCTTGAATTCTGTGTGCTGGAACCGAGAGTTGGCTGTTTCTGTAGTTAACTGGTTAAAGATGGCAAATAGCAAGAAGCTGTTGTCTGGGCCACTAAGGACTTCTGACCCTATGGCTTCATCACAGCAAGCCCTGATGCAGCCTGCAAAACGCCCATCCAATACCTGGCATATGCAAGTGCCATCATTAACATCCAAGGAGCTCAGCTTAGGCAGCAGAGCAAAGACATCTCATGGTTCTGCACTCAGTTTTCTGAAGTTATGCACAAACCAGTGACTAAATTAGCTTTCCAGGAAAATAAGCTTCAGGGACTCCCTGCAGCTGGTCAAGTAAATTGACATTGCTAAAGTTAAAATGCTACTAATTGAAACTTGTTTACATTGCTTCCCAACTTTTGAAAAGAACACAGCTTTTAAAAAGTGACAGTCACAGGGAAAAGAGGGAGCTTTCTGACTGCATGCCAAGATTTCTAGCTATTCACTTTCTGCCCGTGGAGACAAAGCCAATCCTGTAAACAACTAGGCTATAATCCAAAGCCAGGAATCAAGGCTCACTTTATGAAATTTCTCTCCCTCAAAACATCTGAAAGAATGGTTGTGTTAGAGCATTCCTCAGAAGTGGTATTTTCCCTATGGAAAGGGGTTTACTTTTTTCCCAGACAGGCTCAAACCATTAGCACTGTCTTCAGAAACCTTCTCTTTTCTTTCACAAGCTTCCACATGCTCTGGCTGGAACTGCTTTTGTGTGCACAATCTTCTAAAAACAATGATGGTAGCAGTGTACATAATTCAAACAATTAAGCCACTACAATGGAGGGAGTATAATGTCACTGTATGTTAAATTGTATTTGCAGTTTGGGTACTGTCCTGCATAATGCATTTGAGTGGAGCAATGTTTTGTCTGCCATAAAATAGCAGCTTTTACTTTCTTTGAGATTCCACTATATCAGCCGTGCAGTAGGATAAACAACACACCATAAAAGAGCAGAAGGCACAGTTAAGATAGAATCATTATGCAAATAGGTTATGGCATGCTTTATATGAGAACAGCTTCCCTAAAGAGACCTAATGGGATGACTGACCTATAAAGCATTTAATTTGTTGTTAGCATTTCATTTAATTGTCTTTCAGCTCCTCCAGGAATAAAACTTTTAATTGTAAAAACTTCTAAATGACATAATGGTTGATTTCTCTTTCTGTAACTAACAGGTTCCTCTCACAGTGAAGAGAGCTTGATGTCATTTCCAACTGTACCTCTTAAATTCTGGGGAAAAAGTTCAGGTGCTGGACTTCAGCTGACAAAACTCTATTAAAAGGATGTTATCCTAGAAATGTTAATGAAAGGCATGCTGAAGAAAGACTATATATCTTGATATACAGCTATACAGCAGATGATCAATTTTTCTCACTTTTGACCTTTGGGTGGTAGACTCAAGATCCATAGTCCTAGCAGAATTGATTAGCATGTGAAGGTTACATACAATAGGGGGTAAATAGAGTATAGAAATAAATCTTCATTTTCTGTGACCAACTACTAAAGAAGATTTAAAATCACCACAAAAAATCCAAGCTGGTGTTAATTATCAAGTCAAAGCAAAGGGACTATTTTATAAAGAGCATTCTGAATTGTATCGACTAATTCAATTAAATCCTTCAGATGTGTTTACAATGATAAACCAATCTTTGCTTTCATAGAGAGGTAAATTTCATATCTCCAAAGGCAAACCTGGAGGCACCTCAGAGGATAGGATAAAATAAGAGGTCGTGGCTGTTGGGAATCTGGTTTTAAAGTCTGGGGATGAACAATGCAATGGTTGATGAAATTGGGGCTGAAACCACCACGCTTTTGTGAGTGGAAAATACTGGGACTTCTTTCAGATAAATGAGAAAGGAAACATGTTTAAACCAACACCCCTTTATTTGGGGTATACAAGTGAAATGGAACCAGCTCAGTGCCTTTCTGTGCATCCTAACAATGATGTGCTTCATTTTTCTGCATGGAGCCCCTCAACATCTCCACAGGACTTTCTTTCACATTATGCTTTCTGACACCTGGATGTACTATATTCCATGTGAAGATCTAACCCTGTACCTTTGAGCATTAATTTTTAGGCCAGATGAATATCCATACAAAGCAGAGCTACATCAGCAGAAGAGAGAGATCCATCCCAATCAGATGACCCTTTCTGCTTCTAGCATATATAAATAGGGCTGGCAGATCTAATAGAACTTCCTTGCCCCTGCTCGTCTGGAGTTGAGAACTGCCGGGTAAATCCTTATGTCATTATGCAGACTCACATCTCCCCGGGAAGAGGTTCTTGCAATCTTGGTAAGCGTCCCAGCAGGTGAGATGTAGGCTATATTGTTTCTGCTGAAAGAATTTGTTTTGTTCATCCAAGAGAAGGCAGAGGGAAATAAAACAATCACAAACTTTCAGTACATAAAAAGCAATTGTAGAAGTGATGGAGGTGCCCTCTTCACAGGGATGCACTCTGGCAAGGCAAGAGGTTTAAGCCGCTTTAGGGAAGTATTGGTCTCAAAATAAGAAATGAATTCATTGCAAGAGAAAAACAATGGAATCAGTTACAGAGAAGTAGTGGAATCTCCCTCTCTGGAAATATTCCAGCCTCATCTTGACAGGGATAACCTTTCAACAGAAGGTGGGACCAGATGGTCTCCAGAGATGCCTCCCAACCTCGAGTTTTCTGCGATTCCAAAGAAGCCTGGCGTGCTGCTATGACATTTCTTCCGAGCTAATCTTTTCAAAACTTAAAATCTTGTCTGAAATTTATCTCTCATTTCACAACCATTTGTCATGCTAATAATTTAGTTAAGAAAAGAAACCTCCTTTCCACAAAGTGAACAAACAAAAAGCACTTCAGTCATTAGCTGCACGTATTTACAGGCTCAGTCTGCTGTTAAGACATGACAAAGAGAAGAACTGGTAACCAGCTACAGATTTGTGATGGATATATTTCAGTTCTTGTTCCAGACAGTATTACATCTAAACATAAGCATAGAGAGCAACATAGCAACATCTGGAGCAACATATCTGAAAAGGTCAAAGCAGAAGATCCCAATGCTAACGTAAAGCAAAAAGTTAAAATAATAAAGCAATTAAAGTCAGGATTTTTATGAAGGCTTTCCCCAATTCTGAATATTGACATTAAATTGCAAGACCCTCTTCAGTGGGGATGGAAATGCACATGATCCTTCCAGAAAGGAAGCTTTTAGTATTCTGTGGGCATTCCTCTCCAGGAAGCTGCAGAACTCATGCATTTTCATTTAGATTCTTCCATCTTAACCTTTCTTCATGTCACTGCACCCTTAAGCAATAGTGTATAATGTATATTATTTTCTCCATTAATCTCCCATTTCTAATGTTACTATACCTCAAAATGATTCACCGTGGATAATTCTGAAATATTTTGCCCAGCAGAATCCCACACTCAACAAGCAATTCAAAGGCAATCAAATGAAAAAAATGGAAATCCCTAAACCCCAGAAACATTTGCAGCTTCTCATACCACTACTTTCTCAGTATTGGATTTTGAGGTTTTGTTTAAACAAACCCAAGTCTGACTTCTGCAAACCCTTATCTACGTCCTGGGATGAATATACATTTGTGAAAGCAAGAGAAAAACACACCCGTTGCTGTTTGTAAACTTACACGCCTGGCTTGAGAAAGAGAAGATAACCTGAGCTAAAAGGAGGAGGCATTGGAAGGATGTTGCTGAGAAACTTAGAGTTCCCAGCTCTAAATGGGATGAGGAGAGTAAAACTGCTTGGAGATGACACCAAAAGCAACAGCAGGCCTCAAAAGAGATGTAACTGCAAATTCTGGACTCTAAGTGCTGAGGACAAAGTGATGCTGTGGTCATTTTAATCAAAGGTCTTAATTAGAGGGGAAAAAAAAAGTCAGTGAAAGAATGCACCAGGAAGGATTTCTACCACGGTTGAAGAGCAAGAGAATAACACGATGGTTTCCCTTTTTGTACTGCTTTCAGAATCACAGAATATTAGAGATTGGAAGGGACCTCCAGAGATTATAGAGTCCAACCCCACTGCCAAAGCCAGGATCACCTAGGGAAGGCCACACAGGAATGCATCCAGGTGGTTTGAAAATCTCCTGATGACTCCACAATCTCTCTGGGCAGCCTGCTCCAGTGCTCCTTCACCCTCACTGTAAAGAAGCTTCTCACGCTGAGGTGAAACCTTCTGTGTTCAAGTTACTGCACACTACCGAAATGAGACTGGCCCCTGCCACTTGACACCCACCCCTCAGATATTGATAGGCATTGATCAGGTCAGATCCCCTTTCAGAATGTAACATTTGCAGTTTCGCTGCCCTGTTGTGGAGCGTGGTATGCAGTACAGGTAATGCTTGACTGCAAACCTGCCACATCTGGCTTTGGGCTCTGTGAATGCAATGGAGTGGTGAGTGTAGGAGGGGAATCGTTAGCCATTAAAATGATACCTTTCTAACCTTTGCATTCACAGAAAGGGAGACGATGAGCTGACTAAGCAGCTCCTGGAGAAATAAGAAGAGCTGCTTTCCAAAATGGAGTTGTACTCAGCAGGGATGTGCTGAATCAATGCTGTAGCACTATTAAGGGGCCATAAAATGAAGCACAAAATTTATTTTCTTTATTAAAAGAATGTAAAATGAAATGTTAACTTTCAGCCTTTTTCATTTTAACTCAGTGTATGGGAGAATAATCAAAAAAGCTTGTAAGAACTGGAACTTCTTTGCTGTATTTTCCTTTTAAGAAGGCAGAAATAATAATAATGGGGGAAATGTTTTAAAACAAATACTGCTTTAGTAGTCTGAAGAGAACAGGTTTAATAGATTTCCCTCTTTTCCCAAGTGTGCTTCAGCATTTAAAGGGGAGGAACACATTTCTTTATAACTCAGGCTGCAATTTTATGCTCTATGAATGCAGCTGTTAATATAAATCAATAACCTGAAATGCAAGCCAAAGATTTCTCAAATCCAGAGATGTCTGAGCTGCAAGTGAATTCAGAAGATTAACATTTGGGTTTCATTTTGATGTATTCCCACACATAATGAACAACCAAAGAGCAGTTACGGCAACCTGTAAGACACACTGCGATGGACAACAAAGAAGGTCTGTGCTCCATCTCCAGGAGTTAGCACTTGTCATATTATCAGTGACACAGTTTAGTGTGGTAAAGCTACACAGAAGAGCAAACTGATACTTGACAAAGCAAACAGGATTGTAGAAGCTAAAGCAAACTTCTACATGTCACCTCTTACTGCCCCGTCTGTGGGAGTGGACCTTCTGGACACTTAGAATGTAAAAGCAATCCTGGGATGAGGCTAGAAGGTGAAATACTAGTTGAGAAAACGACAATGTTCTTTGTTGGTGATTTATTCTAGCTTCAGTTAATGTGTTTTCTTAAGCTTTTGGATAGTGTCATCTTCATTCTAAATTGTTAAGTTTCAGACATGCAGCTATATTATTAAAAATTCCTTTTGATAGAATTAGACTATCATTACCAGGTAATGAGAAGAACATTACTGACTTGGTGAGGAATTACGTCTTGCAGGATTTTCATCTAAATTAAACTTTGGTCTGACTTAAAAGAATAAATTGTCTCTGAAGTCTCCCGTTTCCTTGGTGATATTTTTTATTCTTGTGCCATAATGCAAGCAGAAGAAACATTAGAAACTTTTGTGAGATTACTTTCCACTACTGCAAAACACGAAGATCACACAAAAATTGAATGATGCCAAATGAATGGAGTAGAGAGCATGCAATTATGTCTAAAGTGAGATTAAATAAGTAAAGGTTAAGTGCAGGAATGATATGATAGAGCAGGGGGGGAAAAGGAAAGGAAAAAATCCACTGTGCTTTTCATAGCTCATACATACAAGTTCTATGGGGCTCAGAAACAAAGATGATGAAGGGAGTGGAACATCTTCCTGCTGAGGACAGGCTGAGGGAGCTGGGGCTCTTCAGACTGGAGCAGAGGAGCCTGAGGGGTGTCCTCATTCGTGTTGATAAAGATCTATGGGGTGAGTGTTGGGAGGATGGAACCAGGCTCTGCTCAGAGATGTCCAATGACAGGGCAACGGGTGCAAGCTGGAGCAGGAGGTGCCACGGGAACAGAAGGGAAAACTTTTTCACTGTGAAGGTGACAGAGTCCTGGAGCAGGCTGCCCAGAGAGGTTGTGGAGTCTCCTCTGGAGACATTTAAAACCTTCCTGGATGTGTTCCTGTGACTTGCCCTGGGTGATCCTGCTCTGGCAGGGGGGTTAGACTTGATCTGTGGAGGTCCCTTCCAACCCCTACCATTCTGTGATCACCTATAAGCACAGTGCAATACAGAGAGCTGTGGAGCTGCATGCAGAACCACTTGGCTGTTTTAAATGACAGAAGTTACTAACAAACACAAGTGGAAGAAAGAGTTTTTTAATTTACTTCTTTTAATTAGATGTTTAAGTTATTTCTGCTCTGGAAAATACCTCTGCAGCTTCCTTGGGGTCCATCTACCTTCTCACAGACTCACACACTCTTTCTCTCTCTTCCCCTACTACACATAGTATTTTTAAACACATGCCTATACACACAGGATTGGAAGGGCACAAGCTTGAGCAGTCCAACACAGGTATGTACTAACCTGCCTTTCTTTTCTTCACAGACAGCTCCTTTAATTATCTGGATTTTGTCATAAATAAACCAACCCAAGTGTCGCTACCTTGTTGTAAAGCCAAAGAACTACATGAGGAAAAGAATAAATTATTTGACAGCAAGAAATCTATCCAAACCTCTTCATATACCTAGAGCCTGCTCAGAGAGGAGAAAAAGTGTAACAAAATGTAATAATTTTCCAGAGAGACACAAGGGAAAATGGAAATCAAACATTTTGTCCAGAATATATTTTGCTATATAAAAGCCTGACGTGAGTATAGCAGAGGGGAGCTTTCAAAGCAGTTTGATCTGCAAACCAGCAATATCTTTAAAGAAAGACCTCATTTCAATATTCATACTGACTAATAGCAACCAGAACTGAGTCTCTTTGAAGGGAAGCTCCTGGGTTTGCCTTTGAGAAGGCTCATCACTGTGTGTGCTTGCCTCCTTTGTATCCTGAGAAATTTCCAGAAGCAGAGCTCTTGAAAGCACATATTTATTCTAGGGCAGTGCATTGCTGGTTTTTTCAAGACTGTTTGTCAAGTTAGTGTCACCCTTTTGTAACTGAAGAGTCATTATGATCAGAGCCAGCTAAGTCTTTTAAGGATCCATATGTAGAATCACTCTTCACGGGGCAGATGATTCTCTATCACATTGACATTATTTTATGATGATGTGTTACAATTTCAATCAGCAAAGGTCAGAGCTGGCACTAAAAGAACAGTGATGTATTATTCAGAGGAAGATTGCACTGCAACCCATAAAGCATTCAGCACTACCATTAAGACAGAAAATACAGTCAGAAGAGTAGCAATACTACAGTCCAAGGGTATTTAACTGCTGCCCCAGCAGGAAGTGTAAGAATAATCCCATTTATTTAGCAGTTTTAAAACTGCAGTTCTGTGCCTTTCTGTTCTCTCCTAATTAAAATAATAACGAATCATTTGATTGATAACGCCCAAAGTCACTCTCCAGGTAAAGACAAGGGGTAATGGTACTGGAGAGACTCAGACTGGATGCCAGAAAAAATTTCTTCACCACTGGAACTATTAAACTTTGGAATAAACTCCCACGGGAGGTGGTGGATTCCCCTACACTGGGCAGTTTCAAGGCCCAGCTTAGTAGGGTGCTGGACCATCTCATTTAAACTGTATTCTTACCCTGAAAGGTGGACTAGATGATCCTTGAGGTCCTTTCCAACCTGGTATTCTATGAATCTTGATTACTTTTCTCTACAGTTCAATACTCTTTCAAATATTAGTGAAACATTGAAGGTATTTTGTTAGAACAGGACAGAGAGACACTTAGCTAACCATGTAATTCTTGTACTACAAACATGCTCAAGTCCATGCTCCTTTCTTTAGTTGTATGTAGACATTTCAAGAAGTCTGGGAAGACAGACAAGCCTGGATCAGCTCATCTTTTACAGAAGAATAGCTCAACCACCTCTGTAAAAGAAGTACACACTTGCATGGGAACATGGACACAATTTTGTCTCAGACCCTGTGGAACCGTGTGGACATCCACAGCAGTGGAACAGCCAAGAACCAAGGTGTGGTCAGGGTGACTAAAATAGCAGGAGATGATGTAGCTCATCAATCTCTGCTAACGAGGCAAGTGCATTTGGAGGCAGTGGGCTGTTGGCTTGTGAGAGGACTCAAGGTCATTATGCAGACAAAACAAATATCTTCTGGAAGAATTCATACACTGTGAGTTGAAAGGAGCAAACTCAAACCCTCTCCGTTGTTAGGATCTGTGCCTAATCTGTCCGCAGTTGAACATTTATTTGGACTTTTCATTTGTCACAGCAGGGTTGCAGTTGGACCAAAATGCCTGCCCTGCCCTGCCTTGCTGCTTGAATAGATCTACAGCAAAAGCTTTTCAAACACAGCTTGGAGATAAACAGAAAATAGTCGTGAAAAAGAGTGCTGCTAATATAGATGGAAGTTCTTCCATTACCTTTAGCTCACCTCCCTAAAGCACCACAGAAAATATCAGGGACTGTGTTCTAGGTATTGGCTTATTTTGCTAATACAATTAATAACTCATTTGCTCAGTTCTGACCAGTGGTGCTCCACTCAAAAGGTGTACCTTAATGTTACCTTTTATTCCTGTGTATAGAGTACTGTAGATATCTTTTGCAGTGTAAGTGGAGCTCTCCTAATCTGCTGAAAGTCTCAATGTAACCTGTTATTTGATAGCAGGCATTTTGAATTATTATCAGCACCAGGAAGGCATGTCTCAAATCTACATGCCAACCTTAAGCATCAGTATTATCACAAATTATTAGCAGAAATGTCTTGAGAAAGAGCAGCCTATCTTAAGTGAGGAAGTCAAACATGAGGATATTTAAATTTCTTCAAAATTCAATTTCACAGAATTGAATTTCATAGACCAGAGGTCATCTAGTCCAACCTCCCTGCAGGGAGCAGGGACATCCCCAACTAGATCAGTTGGGTCAGCATCCCATCAAACCTGACCTTAAATGTCTCCAGGGATGGGGCAATCTGTTCCAATATTCCACCACCCTCTTAGTAAAGAGCTTCTTCCTAATGTCCAGACTAAATTTGGAGGCCAAAAGGCCAGAGTAATTTTATTGAATTAATTCCTGAAGAGTGGGAAGGCAAACAAGGAAGAAAGAATTTCCCTACAGTTATCTGGAAGCTGGAAAACTTGAGACAACAGAAAAAACCCAAGGTAAAATCTTGGGCTTTAAAGACTACAAGACTTCTGTGGAACAGAGAGATCTGAGTATAGATGAGACAGCTTGAGGTAAACCAAGCCTCTGTGGAGTTAACACATTGGTACAACGTTTCAGAAACTAATTTAATCATCATTTTCACCGTGGAGAATCGAGTTACAGCTGCCCCTTGCTCTTCAGACTCGTTTAACTAGTTTTTTTTAAATGATAAATAACAGCTTCTGAATAGCTTGAACCATTCTAATCATGTGGAAGATTATCACAGGTTAAGGCACAACAAGATAATAAGTACTGCCTGAATATGCTAATAAGCATCTTTGTTAAGTAAGGTCAGAGAGGGCATCTGTGCCAGAATCAGGAAGAGAATCATTAAATGCCATCCAAATGGTAAGTTCATTCTCATCTTTTCTCTTCCTGGAGACATTTTTGCTGTTTAACCAAATTACAGCATCTGCATTCAATCACTGGATTTTCTGTCTTCAAATGGAAGTTTTGAAGTCTCTCTGTTGGACATAAGGTCTTTTGGTGAGCTCTGAACCCTGAGGTGAAGCAGCCAAGTTCAGGATATTGTAGAGCAAGAAGGGTTTTGCTCTGGTGAATTCAGTTTGCAGGCAGAAACTCTGCTACATGGGAACTCAACAGCAGTGGAAGAAAATGCATGAATGTAATAAATTTGAGTGCTTTAAATAATGTGTGACCTAATATACTGCTTTAAAATATTAAAATTTCAAATTATGAAAGATTCCTCCTCCACCTGATACATGAGGATGTTTCAGCAACTCCCATTATATCCTGTAATGATCGCTGTGTCGGGATTGCTGATCCTGACAACTTTACTGGATTGGCTGTAAATCTGGAGAGAATGTACCCCCAAACCCCCTTGGCTGCAGAAGAGGAAATCCACAAAATGGTTGAAAGCTACTAAAGTAGATGCTGAAGTCCTACATTTATGATGAAGGTATGTATGCCAAAATAGATATTCTTCATTACATGTTGTAAAGACAAGGTAAGTAGGTTATGAATTCACATCTTACATTACAATGTGGTATTTATGGTTAAACTGCCTTATTTCTAGCCTGGTAACTTCAAAATCCATCAAGCTTTACATTTATACCCAAAGCAGAGAGATCAGAGGGGGGAAAAAAAACCCACAACAACAACAAAACCTAAGAACTAAGACCCTCTAAAAGCAATAGTTGTTAAGCTATGTGTACAAGCAATACTTGTTAAGCTATGTGTATTCAAATACAAAAGATGTTTCTGAATGTCAGAATGGTAAAGATAAACCACTCACCTAATCATCATAAATCTCTCCAACAGCTGTTCTTTTACTGTGAAAATAATCTCTAAAGATGGCTGAATTTTTCTGGACTGCTTTGGCCACCTAGGAGTTTATTTTTGTGACTCTAACAGCTATGCATTTACAGAAGAGCAAAAAGACTTCACAGGCAGTTCTGGAGCCAAAAAGGCCATGGGCCACTCAAACCTGCTATTAATCTGCCTGTCCTTGGATAGCCTCTTTATTCTTATTGAAATTAGTGTTAAAATACAACTGCTTTGGGGATGTATTTGAAATAACATATTTATGAATATGTGTCTCTGCTTTCTCCAACCAAGTACTGATTGAACTTTTTGTTTTTATTGCTAATATGCCTTAGCCAAAACACCTTTTGTAGGGAACAATTTGCCCTGATTTGAGGGCAGCACAACTATCCCTGCACCATTCTACCTTCAGGACAGAGCTCTCTGAGAATTAATTCCACCTTACCTTTTTAGTGTCTGTAATCTTCTAGGCAATCTCTTTGCAAGATAATGTTGAGAGGTGGTTTCCACTTTCTGTAAATCATTGCTTCCTTGTTCAGATGGATTTTGAAGCCTTGACTTCATATTCCAAAGCTCCTTCACATTAAGTCTTACTTCATGTAATTGATCTATAAATATCTTAGAATGAAAGAGTCAAGTCAGCTGGAATCAATGTAAGATTTTCTTTTTAACAAATTAAAAACCCCTGCCCAACACAACCTCTTTAACCTGTAAATCTTATCCATATTCTTAATTAAAGAAGTTTCTAGGTAGGTTGGTTTGTTTGGTTTTTAATCAGAAATTAAGCCTCTTGCAATCCATAGTGAAAATGCCTTCATCAATTCCAGGATGCAACCACACTGACCCTGTGGCAGGGAAAAGAGTGAAGGGATCCTACAGGAAGGCTGGAGAGGGACTTTTCATAGTGCCTAGCAATAAGACAAGGAATAATGGTTTGAAGCTGAGAGAGAATAAGTTTAGGTTGGATCTGAGGAAGAAGTTCTTCAGTATGAGAGCGGTGTGACTCTGGAACAGGCTGCGGATGCCTTCTCCCTGCAGGTGCTGGAGGCCAGGCTGGATGAAGCCTTGAGCAGCTGGGTCTAGTTGAGAGGTATCCCTGCCCATGTTGGGGAGGTTGCAGTAGATAATCTCTAAGGTCCATTCCAACCTGAGCCATCTTATGATTCTATGAAGAGTTGCAGAGGATTTGAGAAAACTGGATTTTACAAGCTTAAAAGCCTCCAGCATTGGGTAACATGTAGCACAGCTTCCTCATAAACACAAAAGGGAAATAGTATGGGTGTCTTCAGAGCACATTTATAACAGAACACAAGTCTAAAGACAAACCTTTGCTAGAAGAAAAGCTGATGTGGATTACCTTTGACTACTCTTTCACTTCATTTGCAATAACAACATATGGTTTTGACAGGAAAATAAAAGGAGTTAACAAAATGGTAACTGAAGACAGCTTCTAACTTTAGATCCCAATTACAGCCCACATTGCTCAAAGCTAGGAAATGTGCAAACATCTCACACAAATGAAGAATAGAAATCTAATGTAAAAGACAGCATCACATGAGAAAACTGAAGCAGAGGCAGCGAATTAAACCTGTACGACTGCCACACAGAGGAATTACTAAGAGAGGCCAAAGTCATAGGATCAGAGGATGTTAGGGATCAGAAGGGACCTTCAAAGATCATCAAGTCCAGCCCCCCTGCCAGAGCAGGATCATAGAATCTAGCACAGGTCACACATGAACCCATCCAGATGGGTCTTGAAACTCTCTAGAGAAGGAGACTTCCCAGCCTCCCTGGGCAGCCTGCTCCAGTGCTCTATGACCCAAACTTGCAACACTCTCACGCTGAAAGAAGATTTGAAATTAAGCAACCTGAAAATACAACTACATATATACATTTGTAGGGTCAGGGGTCCCCATCATAAGAAGGGCACAGAGCTATTGGAGTGAGTCCAAAGGAGGAGCACAAAGATGATCCAAGGGCTGGAGCACCTCTGCTATGAAGACAGGCTGAGGGAGCTGGGAGTGTTCAGCCTGGAGAAGAGAAGATTGCAGGGGACCTTAGAGCTGCCTTCCAATAGCTGAAGGGATCCTACAGGAGGGCTGCAGAGGGACTTTTCATGAGAGTGTCCAGAGACAAGACAAGGGGGAACAGTTTGAAGCTGAGGGAGAGTAGGGTTAGACTGGAGCTTAGGAAGAAGTTCTTCAGTACAGGGCTTCTGTCTAGGCAGATACAACCATCTCACTTTCCTTCCTTCTCAAAATATTTCTCTGGTGAAATAAAAGATTGAGAAGAAGAGGAATATAGCCTCTGTAATTCACTGTTGTGCAACTCATTGAACTTTAAAAACCATCATGGATTAAGCCTCCTCCCCTCAGATGACAG
This sequence comes from Dryobates pubescens, assembly GCF_014839835.1. Taxonomy (NCBI): domain Eukaryota; kingdom Metazoa; phylum Chordata; class Aves; order Piciformes; family Picidae; genus Dryobates; species Dryobates pubescens. The sequence continues at coordinate 1,562,950 of NC_071629.1, read as the reverse complement.
CATGTCTGTATTTACAATGCAGATTGAACTCCTAAAATGTCATTAATTCTTCTGTAAATCTTCTTTTCTTCAAACACTGATTTCCTTCAAGAGAGATTTAGAGTTCACACTAAAAAATGCTGTGAGAAGCCTTGGAATATCTTGAAACAGTCTTTTTTTTAATATAGCTATGAAACACTCATCTGCAGCATGTAAGTATTTTAATGGATGGTTGTGGTGAGATCCAGTCTCTCAGTGTAATTAAAATATAGTAAATCTTTCAGAGCTGTTTTCTTGTGGGCCATTTAAACACAGCACCATCTTTGGTACTGAAGAAGAGAACATTTCTTAATATCAGGCCCTACCTTTGGCAAATCATCCATCTTACACAGTTATTACTTCTCTGAAATAAAGTGAATCCCAGATCTCATCTCACTATATGAAACAGAAGAGCTCATTCTCAAAGAAACAAAAAACAACACTTTGAGAGCACAGGGTGAGTGCTTGCACAGCAGGTTGCTAACACTTAACATGCAGAATAATGCAGAATTTCAGAGCTTAAAAAATTCTCACATTTGGACCTCTGTAAAAGCAATTCAAGCTAACAGTAATCTGCCAAATTTGCATAAAGCAGAAGAACCTCCCAGGTTTTGGATTGATAATTTAGACATTTTAAGTTGCTGCTTATCAAATGAAAGGACAAATATCTTACCTCTTTCTCAGAGTCTTTCACATTTTCTTAACAATTTATTGTCATCAACAATGCTTTGTTTTAAAAACTTCCTAGAGGGAAAACTTCACTGGCAGAAAACCACAGAATTAGTTTTCCCACCATCAGTGCTTTTCTCACAATAAAACTGAGATAGTTGTTCCTCCTAATCTCCCTTTTTATATACTGGTTTTGTAAGAACAGATGCTTCAGTAGTTTCCTGGTGATCAGTTTCTCTGACCTAAATTACTTAGTTCTTTGCCTCTGACCATGGTTGCTACAGAATTTGTCAAGCATTTCCCATTAAAGTCTCTGAAAACATCAAACATAGTCCTTAAAGCATTCCACAAAGCCTTGAAGCTGATGTGTGAGGCTATCTCAGGGCTTCTGTTGTATGTTTCTTCCTATGCTAACTTTGCACTGTGTTTGGTTTGCCCAGTGTCCCTCAGCACCTTCATGCTCTGAACACGGAACTCAGACAGAATCACAGAACCATAGAACTGTTTCAGTTGAGAAAGACCTCCAAGAGCATCAAGCCCAACTGTCAGCCTAAGACCACCACGGCCATTAACTCATGTTCCAAAATGCCAGGTCTGCATGCTTTCTGAACACCTCCAGGGATGGTGGTTCCACCACTTCCCTGAGCAACCTATATGGCAGGAATGAAACTGTCAAATGCCTGTGAAGGGCATTTCTGAAGCAGAATGCTGAGATACTACAGAAACTTGTGAAACAGTCAGCAAGATCTGCAATTTGTTTGTGTCTTTTTAGATAACAGCCTCAGGCCTTTGACATAATAGATAGGTTTGGAAACAAACCAACATTCAGATAAGGCAAAGAATAACAGTGATGCCCCAAACAGCCCAAATCAAACAGGAGAATCATGTTCTTGACACGGAGAGGGAAGGATACAGCACACACAGAGACAAGCATTTCTTTTTTTTAATCCATTGCTTGTAACAGTTGATTCCTTTGTCTGACTTTGTAACTCTCTGTAGTGGCATCTGCAAATGAGAAAAATCTTAGAGCTCACAGGGGCCTTTCAAAGGTCATCTCGTGCCTTCCCTGGAGATCAGCTCTCACTATGGTACAGATGTTTGTCTAACCTTTTCCTAGAAGTTGTCAGAAATGGTCAGCAAACGGTAGCAATGCTTCAGCATCTTTACCTCCAGCAGAGTTTTCCCCATGTGAAGTTTGAATATCTCATACTGCATCTAAGTCCCTTATTATTATCTGTGCAGAATAAACATGGGATATAGCTTATTTCTTTTCTCTTAGGAAAAACAAAATAAGTAAAAATCCAGCTTCACTTTTCCCATTTGAAGACTTATCACATTCCTGCTGCTTCTTATCCTCTTTAGCCCAAGTAATCACATCTCCTTTAAGCTTCCCTTCTGTTGTCTCCCACTATTCTTACTATTTTCTTCTGACTCTCCCAAATGACTCTTGGATTGTCAAATCTCTCCCTAATTACAACCCTTAGTTGTAATTTTTCCAGCAATGTGTCCTGCACAAAATGAGGATGGTTACTCCCTTCTCTGCCTTCCACTCCTCTGTGATGGTATCTAATTCAGGGCTCAAGGTAACCCCATTTAGTTTACACTTCCATTTTGACAGCTGGTAATTGGCAGCTCCCCTCTAAATGAAGCTTCCTCCTCAGTTTCAACTTTATTGTTTATAAGACTTTGATTACCATAGAATCATAGAATGGTGGGGGTTGGAAGGGAGCTCTGGAGATCATCTAGTCCAACTCCGCTGCTTAACCTCAAAGAATCACCATTCAGCTAATGCCCTAAGTGTGGAAAATCTTATTCAATGTTCTAAAGCAGAAAAAGTGAGTGCCTTTAAATTATATTATCATAGGTCTGAAATATAATATGATTAAAGTTGTCTAGCCTTATATTTATATCTACTGGAGTGCTGCATGCACTTGTGGGCTCCCCAGTGAAAGACAGGAATGCACCTACTGGAGAGGGTGCAGCAGAGGGCTATGAAGTAGTTAAGGGACTGGAGCATTTCTCATACAAGGAGAGATTTAACCAAGTGGTACAGCTCATCCTTAAGGAGCCAGGGCTCAAGGACGTCATATGAATGCACATAAACACCCACTGAGGGTATTCAAGACAGTGGAGTCTTTCCTGTGATATCCAGTGATAGGACAAGAGACAATGCACACAGACTGAAAAGCAGGAGATTGTACTTCAGAAGCAGCTTTTCTTTGGTTGTGCTACTGCGTGAGTAGTCAAACATGGCAATGTGTTACCCAGAGAGCTTGTGGGATCACCCACTGCAGACATCTACAATACCTGACTGGATGCAGCCCTGAACAACCTACTCTAGGTAACTGCTCTCTGACTAGCATATCTCCAGAGGCTCTCTAGTATTCAACTACCCTCTCTTTCTTTTATTGAGTTCTTAGTCAGTTGACACTTTCTTTAGTCTATGAAATGGTGGCTCCCCTTTCACAAAAGCAAGCATTATGAGTGTTTTTTATTAGCAATAAAATTTTTATCAGGACCAATTTTGTTTAGCCTGAGTGGAGTCAAAGATATTACAACTCAAGACAACTGCCAAATCATCACTTCTTTGATAATCAGGAACATCTATAATTAATGTTATACTCAGATATTGAGTACGACCCAGACACAAACCCAAATCTAACTTCCCCCTCCCCGTTACTAGCCGAGTGGTATGAAATTAACTTTCATTATTGAGCAGCTTCTTGTTAATATTGCTGAACTTGGAAAAAAAGCAAAAGCATTTTGTGTTCCTCAACATCCATCTAACCTTATGGCCAATTGGAGTCATTGCAATTTATTCTTTAATAAGTGACTACGTCAATGTGTTTGAATAAGGACTGAAAGAAGACTCCCAGTACCTGATGTGTAAACACTTAACTGTTACAATGAGCAGCTTCCCTGAAGTCTAGGTTAATGAAAAGGTATGAACTAAGGCAATGTTTGAGAATGTTGACAGGTTCTACCACACTCTAGCTGGCAAGTCAGGGGAAGCAAATATTGCCCACTAGCCTGAACTGAAGAATCCCACAGTGACCTGGAAGGTGTTTATCTCAGAGACCTATGGCGAGGTGAGACTGAGGGCATCCACCAGCAATCAGCCACCTAAAAGAGAGCCTCAGAGAAAGCAGGAGGAGACACTGGGCAGAGGCACACAGCGAAAGCCAAGAGGGGACGGTCACAAGTCTCTACAATGGAGAGCTGGGCTGGATACAATGGAAAAGCATCAGCCCACCACCTTGAGAGCCTGCATGAGTTAGCAGTTCTTGCCTGGAGGAGACCAAGAGCAACCAGAAATTGCCTTTAAAATTATATTACTATTACTTAAAATGGCATTTCTTTATTCAAATTGATTCCAGTTTTTTGGCTGTGGTTTGGGAAGAAGGTTGAAATGAGGGAACACTATGGATCATCCCCAGCCTAAACTTTTCCTCCAGTTCCAGCTACATGGTGCCATATAATCAGACACTTCTAGAATACTGAAGTCTGTGCTGTATTTGAGATTCCTCTGAAATGCTGTGATTTTATCATTCACCTGTAGCATTTGCATCGAAGTTCATTCACCTCTTGCGTTCTTATGGAGATACATTCTTGCAGACCACATCTCACCAGGACCGTTATGAGCAGAACGATTTCTGTCTCAAAACTTTTTTATAAACTCATCCACACTTGAAGATTTCTCCTCCTCTATCCATTTGTTCTTGATGAAACCAGCAAGAACCATGATTTCAGGTATTTTTCTTTTACTTTTCAAGGTATAATGCATCATTTAAAAAGGAAATATAGCTCTAAAAGTTGCTGTTAAGGACCATAAAGCTGAGAAATAATATGTAGTTCCTTTGCAAGGTTTTTATCTTAACGGCATTACTGACTGTGACATTTATCCTGCTTAACCTCACCAAATGTACCCTAGGGAAATGTCAACAGAGTCTTATGGTTTTAATACAAATGAATTATCAAAGAGTTTGAATAATGTAATCATCTTAATGTATTCAGTTTCTATAATGAACATCTGCTACAGGGATAGAGAAGCAAAGCGACTGGTTAATGGAACAATTAAATAAACAATTAGATGGGAAAATTAATAAAATGGCTTTTACAATTTTAACTATTTCATGTAACTATCACTGGAGTAGTCTTTGTATCCCTCATTCCTGTTGGATACATTTTTTGCTTTGATGGAATTCGTATCTGCTTTCTAGATGCTTGTTCTGACTATAATCCTGTTTACAAAGGCAGCTTGTTCCCCGGATAGAATCTTCTCCCTTGAGTGATTCATATTTGTGTTCTTAGAGTTCCTGCCAAATCTCTTACTTTACATGTCTTTGCCAATAATCCTTTTGCAGTGTATTTTCTGTCAACTCCATTTATTAAGAGGGTTGTTTTCAAACATCCTGCTAGCATTCATTACAGTAATGCTGCTCTCGTGGGAATCCATTCTCTAATTATCGAGATGGTCTAACAAATGCCTCCGATATTTACTGCTACTATATTTTATTCTGGCATTATACTTTGTGACCTGAATATAAATTTTGGAAGATTTACATGAATGATGCATAATTTTGCAGCCTATACTCTTTTGAACTACATTTTATGAGTAATTCCAAGAATTCATGACTTTTAAGGAAATCATGCCATCCCTTGTGATCGAGGAAATCAATACCCTCAGTTTGATCCCAGCCCCCCAGTGACATTTCACTCAATCTCCATGCTCAGAACCTTGTTCATACACTGCAACCAGTTTGTTATTTTGCTCCTAAAATGCAGGAATTTGAGTACACTGTAGGCACATTTGTCAGCTTGTCATCAGACATGCAGAGAGACAGGACAATTTAGGTCCCCAGTATGCAAATGTGGTGTATTGAAATCATACTCTCAGACATCCCTTGCCAGGTTGGTTCAAGGCTTAATTCATCTGCTTTTGTCTGATGCTGTTTGCTTGACAGCTACTATTTGCTATTCACAATTTGTTAGACAGTGATAATGCAAACTGCATTCACAGAGTAACGTTGCACGGAAAGCAAAAGTCTTGCGATGAAAGATCTTCATTACTCTTAGATTAAGCACAGAGCCACAGGGACAAAGAGAAGTCTTGACTCTGACCACAACCACAATTTCACTGGAGTTTAGCAGATTAGATTTTTAACTGCTTTGTAGCACTTAGCTTTTAGATTTCTTGCCGAAATCCACACCCTCAATGTAAGTGATTGTGTTGGGTAGGTCGTGTCTAGAGGGGTTAAAGACCTCAGAATGGTTTTCAGAGCTTCTTGGGCACTGATGAGGAACAAAACTAAATGCTTATATCTGAATTTTGAAGGGAAAGAGGTCTGACCTCTTGAGGCTTACACACGAAGCTCAGGTCTTCAAGGAATTCTCTGCCTCCTGCCAGGATTCAGACTCCATAACCAGCACTGGAGTAAGTGTCCTTGTCTTTACTGGGAAGAGTGTGGCAATATACCTTAACAATTTAAATATTTCAATTTCCATATCCAAGTGTTGTAGTCAAATCACACCAGATACAGAGAGCAGGTTCAAATCTGATTTAAATGCACATTTCTAGGTGTTCTAGGGAGTACTTCACATCCTCCTAAATACCTTCCTCTTGAAAGCATGACACAAGAAAGCAGAGATTTTAGGAATCACAATTAGGCAGAGTATGATAATTACTCCTGAAAATCAGTGGAAGTGAGGAACCCTGGCTCTATTGGTTGCTCACCCTTCAGTAGCCAAGGGAATAACTGTGTCACATACATGACAGGTCTGAAACCCAGGCACATGGGCAAGTTTTCTCACAGGGAAAATCACTCATTTCAGTCAAGAGCTAGTGCAGAGCTTGCTGCTGTCAAAATCACCAGAACATATGCATAATTTTCTGTCTTGTATTCACATTCATCATTACTAAGCAGCATGTAGAGCAACCAAGACAGATGCCTGCGACTCTGAACATCACTTTTCTGTCTGTTGGGATTGATTATGCAGTTGAGGATGCCCTCACCTGTCTGGTTGATTGTGGTTTTCCTTTCACTTCGTTGTCAAGTTATCACAATCAACCCTGAATTTTACCCCACTCCATGCCTCTTATCCACTCTTCACTTGCAACCCTTTTGAAACCATTGAATCATCTAAACCCTTTGGGCCTGAACAGTTTCCCTATGGAAAAACAGCAACATGATTTTCTTAGGAAGTTCTACACTATTTTCTACCTTTTTTTGTTCTCTCCTCCCCCCGCTCCCCCATGCCCAGGGTATGCTGCATTCTTTTAGGAATGGTAGCACCATGGGCATCCAGAGATCTTTGTTTCACGGAATGCAGGGGACAAGGGACTCTGGGTATCAGCTGTGGTTTGAGCATAGCTGGTCATTCATTGTGGGGAGCAGGGACCTGGAATAACCAGGCAGATCTCACCTAGGGCAAGCTGTGAAACAGAGGCTGAGCTGTGCCACAGTAATAGCACAATCTGGTGTATGAAAAGAGACCAGAACTTAGATACATCTCCCCAGAGCATTTAGAAATGCTACCTGATTGTTGGCTCCTCGTGTTCAGGCAGAAATTGGAAGGATTACACTTCTTGACAGAAATGCCTGTATTCTGCCTCAGTTGTACTTTAAAAGCCTTCTGTGAACTAAGCCTTGGTCCTTTTAAATTAATTATCTTTAATTACCAGGTTCACTCTTCTGTCCTCTGAAAATTGTCACTTCATTTGCTTTGTTCTAATATTTGCTTACCTGCCGAGTTAAACATGACTATTCATAAAGCAATTCTCAGTTGTGTAGCGGAGTATTGCTAGCTAATTTCCTTAATACTCAAAGGATGCACATAATCTGGACTCAGAGAAAGGAGTATTAATTTCCTTCCTGGATATTCCCTCCTTTGATCTTAGTCATTTTTACAAGGTCAGTTACGCTTAGAAGCATAACTTCATAAATTTTCAGCTACCTCTTCTAATTTCATTCTCTGTGTCCTTCAGCATTACAGCCAGAGGTAAATGATAACCCAGCTTTTTAGTTTGGGTTTTTTCTTTTTCTGTGCATTTTCCACTTCCTGAAGATTTCACTGCTGTGTTCCCCGGAGTTTCATTTTGCATGCCAGAAATCAAGATTCCTCTGACATAAAACTACCTCTCCAAATCTTGCGTTTGCATGGCTCCTTGAGTTCCTCATTTTAATTCTCATTAATATTCCATCTATATGAACCAGCACATTAGATTCCAGTAATGCACAGAGAATCACAGTTGGTGTAACCCACTTTGCTTCTGCAGTCTATTTCTATTTGTTTCTTCTCTTTCCATACATCCATTTTAATACATTAGCATAAAATATCCATTTTTCTTCTAATCTGATTTTCTGTCTCAGATCAAACATTTTCTGAGCAAACTGAAATCTCCTGGCAGGTTTTAGCTCAGGTGCCACTGCTCCCCTTCAGCATCCCCCTCTCCCCCAGAAGAGCTCCTGGAGGCATTATGGTTCATGCAGACCATGAAATAGTCTGCAATTCAGAAGGGGTTCACTGCTGAAAGTCATAACTGTGTGTCCAGGTAAGCTTTGCGTGCCTCTGTGCTTAAAGGTAGAGGGGAAAGGCTCTCCCAAGATATTGGCAATGACAAGTAGAGCTACTGAAGGTGAATCAAATTATTTTAATGTGTGAAAATTAAAAAGAATCAACTGTTTTGGTTTATATTAAAAATAACAACTTGGTGCTAATATTTGGCATAATGGGTTATACCATTTGTATTGAGTAATGGCAACAAATCCAAGGATCTGTGGTAATGAGTCTGTAACTTTAATTGACATTCAAACCTTGTTTAAACATTGCCCTGTTGAACTGTAAGTCTCTCTAGTTAATTGAGTTTAATGCTAAAATAGGAAACTATTTTCATTTTAGATGTGGCCACTAAAATAAAATAAAATTAAAATTATTAGATCTGAAATCTCAGGGAATTTAGCCCCAAATTTTTCTTAACTCAGCAGCTGATTTTACAGGGCATAGCCTTTTTGAGGGCCTGGTTGCCTACATATTATTTTCACTACTGTATCTTGCATATTTGCATATTCTTAAACTGCATTCCCCCCCCCCCCCCCTTTCTCTCTCTAAAGCAGAGTTTAATTTACTTTCCAAAATCATGTAAGAGCTTGACATGAGGTCTTAACAACATTAGAAAACAAGCAATTTCCTGTAGTGCTGCCAAGGCTAAGGAGCAAAAGCCTGTGTAGAGACTTTCCACCCTTCTTCCAAAGTACAGCTACTAAGGAAGATTTGGCAGGAGAAACAATTTATCATTACAAAAAAGGGAGCTGGGGTTGCTCAGCCTGGAGAAGAGAAGATTCTGGGGGGACCTTAGAGCTGCCTTCCAATACCTGAAGAGATCCTACAGGAAGGTGGGAGAAGGACTTTTTGTAAGGGTGCCTAGCAATAGGACAAGGGGGAAGGGATTGAAGCTGAGGGGGAGCAGGGTTAGACTGGAGCTGAGGAAGAAGTTCTTCAGCACAAGGGTGGTGAGACTCTGGAATAGGCTGCCCAAGGTGGTTCTGGATGCCTCCTCCCTGGGGGTGTTTAAGGCCAGGTTGGATGAGGCCTTGAGAGGTGTCCCTGCCCATGGTGGGGAGGTTGGAGCAGAGGACTGCTAAGGTCCCTTCCAACCAAAGCCATTCAGTGATTCTATAATGCCCTGAGCTGAGACAAGGCTCTCCATTTTAGTTTATTTTTTCCCTCAGTGTGTTAAGAGACCTTAAGGCAAGGAAAGAGAGAATTCAGCAGTAGCTGTAATCACTGTGGTAGCTGTTGTACAAGTGTGCTTTACAAAGTCATTGCAGCCTTTTGCTGTTTACATAAATGTCTCTATCCACTCTACGTGTTGTAAACTATTCCCAGTCAATAACATTGCTTGTGCTAGGTAACAGAGCTAACAGCTCTCTTTTTGAAGTGCTTAGAGTGCAATTGTTTATGATACAAAGTAATTTCTAAATATATTTACAAGCCACAAAGCAAGCCTGAAAGTTTGTTTTGATCTGTTTGAGGTTCCTATTCAAAACTGTGTGAAAATTATTATATATGACGGGTTCTTTGACTGCCGTGACAATACAGTATGGAAAAGCTTGAAATGCTATGAAAGGCTGTCTCATCCTGCCTTTGTACTACAAAAGGCTCTCATTTCAAGCTTACTCTCTGAAAGTTTGCCTCATCCTGTGCTTCAACAAATTAAAGCCTACTTTTATTCTCCTGCAATTAGGTGATAATTCTTTAGGTATCCAACCTCTTGTAAAAGTATATAATCTAATTTCAAGCCTAGTTTGCTTCTAATTATCTGTTTATCAGCAATTGAGAATAACTTTTTTTTTCTCTCTTTGCTCACAAAGTTCAGTTTTTGAGAAAGAATGAACATCTGATATTGAGAATAGAATGCATTAATTATATATTTGCTGATGTAATATATCCTTCTTATGCTGGGGACACCAGAACAGGGTGCAGTAGTGGAAGTGGGGTCTCAGCAGAGCAGAATCAAGGGGCAGAATCCCCTCTCTTGCCCTGCTGGCCACACTCCTCTGGGTGCAGCCTAGGATATGATTTACCTTCTGGGCTTCATGAGTGACTTGTTAAATATTTGAAAACACACAAGTTTTAGACTTCACAAACCTCACAGTCCCCTCTGATGAATAACCTAGGAAAAAGTAATGCAAATCTCCTTGATGCTGTTGCTCACTATCCTCAGAATACATGCCACTTAAAAACTGCACACTGCAGTTGCAAGCACGGGCAGTTGTAGGCAACGAAATGTATCACTGAAAACCACTGTATGCAGAATAGCAAACGAAGAGCTTATGGCAGGAATCACATCTGAGGATGAAAAGTCAAGGATGGCACTAAGGGAGGTAGTGCCAAATGCAAATGTCAGATATTCCCTAGGAGATTCAGATTAAGACAGTAATTTGTGTGTCTAGCTGAGCTGTAAATAATAGTGCATTTCTCATTGAATATTTCATTTTCCATACTGCTGCTTTAACAAACCACTGCTTGGCCACTCTGTTCTCATGGTTGTGCTTTAGTTAGAATCAGAAAATGGAAGGGGCTGGAAAGGATGTCTGGAGATCAGGTAGTCCAACCCCCTTGCTTAACCTCAAAGAGTACACCTGGATCAGGTTGCACAGGGTCATGTCCAGGTGGCTTTTAAGTCTCCAGAGAAGGAGTCTCCACAGCCTCTCTGGGCATCCTGTACCAGTGCTCCATTACTCTCAAAGAATTCAAGTGAAAGTGACATTAACAGCAGACTAATCTCCAAAGATGCTGCAACTAAAAATTGTCACTAATTGGTAGAGTAATTTAGGAACAAGGTTGGAAAAGGTGAGCTCTTTATATAATGACATTTGGAAAATGAAAATAACTCCTTTTTTCCACACCAATATTTTCATTTCCTTATGACAAATATGAGCAAGTCATGTTGACAGAAGTGGCCAACGTAACTTATTTAGAGGATGTGCAGGAGCCCAAAGAACTTGCCTTTATTAAAAAATGCTACAGAAGCTGATTTTTCCCCATGATGGCCAGATCCAAATCCTTATTTCATTTTGTGACAAATGTTGGAGGAATTTGCCCTCTTAGATTCGCCTAAATGCTGGGAAATGTTGAAAAGCACTGTGCTAGCCATATAATCTTTATCACTGCCATACAGGGAAGCTTTTATTAGTTTTAAATCATACAGATCCCAAAACAATAATCCAAAAGGCAGACTTAACTGAGTTCCCTTGGCACATCACTCAGATTATTTTCTCTAAATCTCTAAGGCCATTAGCAGAAACCTGATAAATGAGGGATGGTACTGAATAAAAAGAATGTTACTGCAAGGCTATAATTTCATTTTATAGAATTTTTCTAGTATTTTGAGTTTTTAATAGCACCAAGATTAACTGAGTCATACTTCATTATATTACTTTGCTTCAAATATTTGACCTCTTTTGATTTCATTAATGGAAAGTGTTCTTCCCTCCCTTGCATGCTATTATCTTTGTTATTTTTGAAGGCTTCTCCTAGCTTTTCTAGCTCGAAGTGTACATAAACTACTCAAAATAATTGCCAGTTTTACTTCTGTCACGTTGGCTACGGGTGGCTGTTGCAGGATATTCCAAAAGCCACGTTCACAAATCAGTAGGTCCATTTCCAGCAGAGGCACACATTCATCAAAGGGCAATCACACAGCCTCAGTTATTCTCGGTTCAGCACTTCTGGGTGCATGCACACAGACAACAAATAACATCCAGCTAATGAAAAACAAATCTAAATAAACACTTCCTTTCAAGCTCTTGCATAATCCTTCCTCTGCCAAACAAATATCTACTAGGAGCAGCTCCAAAAATCTCCTATTAATTTCCTTTATCAGCACAACTCCATTTGAATATTCATTTTTAAGGCATGCTTCTCCTTGCAAGCAGCGTTCCCTGTTCCCAGTGGATGTCAGATGACATGAGAGGGTTCCTGCTCTCATCTAGTCATTCTTCTCTTTTACCAAGTGTCACAGGGAAGTCTCTTTGATTTTCTCTCCCACCTCAGACAAAAACGTGGTGTCAGATCAGTATTTCTGTATGCTTGCAAGGATGGAGGTAGCTGCTGACCCTGGCATGCATCCAGATAATCTAAATCAGAGCTTTAATGGACAAAAAAGTCCATTAATGACTGAAGAAAATTTCCCAGAGTGCTCAGTGGAGGCCTTGTGTGACCAAAGGTCTCACATTTTTGCTCTCTAGTCAGCATTGCTCCCTCTACTCAATGCAGTCATCTTGTCCCCATGAACTTTCAATTGGGCCTTTGAAAGAAGGATTTCCATCCCTGTCTATTTGAAGTGTTTTATTAGAGAAACACCCAGCTTTGCTCTCTCATAGATGAATAGATTTATTTTTCCTAAAATATGCTCTTTCTAAACCCAAACCCAAAGCCATAAGCGTGGCTTATTCTAAAATAAAACTGTTGGTCAAACAGGGATTTAGTTGTAGGATCCTTTACTACCACAGCCCTAGTAATTAAGAGTTGGACAACGTTAATTAGCTTGTCAAGCCTCACTCCAATCTCTTGCAGACACTTTCTTTTCTTCAAAAGCACTGTATCAAAATTCTATAATCTGCCTCTTCACAGGCTGAACCTTCCTACTCAAAACAAATGCTTTTATTCCTTCTGGAAATGTGAATCACATCCTAAATCCCAAGCCACATAAATAATACCTCCTGGACACAGACAGATCAAACGTAAAAAGTCTAAGCCTTAATCCTCATCCCCAGACAATGCAAACAACTTCAGAAAGCACATGTGTGCTGAAAAAGGCTGGTTCTGCTCCAAAGTCAGCAAGACACAGACATCCTTCAACACTGCTGTTGCTTCCACACCACTTTACCCTTCATTTTACAGAAGAATGCTTCTGGTGTCCAACAAGGATGCATTTTTATCAGCACTACAAGTTATTGATATGGATAATTATCTTTAAGCTGCTGAACTAAACTGAGAAAGCACTATTGGTACATTCTTCCTCACTGACTGCTTGAGAATGCATGAACCTGCACGTACATACACACACTTTGCACATGACCTACCACCTTTTGTGACGCATAATACGCTGCCTGTGTTCTGAGCAGCAAAGAGGTGAACTTCCAGGTAATTTCAGCAGCCTAAAAGCTTTATTAAAACTTCATTAAGAAAAGGAGCAACAATTCCTGCCTAACACCATACTGCAAATGGAGAATATAACTGTTCAGAGGTGGATTAATCATGTGCAGGGTCTTTAGAAATGCTTAATGTGGTTGTTTTTTGATTGAGAATCACTCTTGGCATGCCTGTGCTCCATTCCATATCACATTCATCAGGAAGACAATGAATAATCCTTACCTAAAGAGCAATTACAGATCCCTAATTTCAACTCTTTCATTTCCTTTAATTAGATAAAGTACCAAAGGCAGAAAATATAGGCCCAACTGCCATTAACAGTAAATGAGATTTGTATAAGTAACTTATCTGAGACTTAAATCTCCCCACCTGCACTGCCTGTGCCTCCCACATAATTAGTTTGTATGTTTTTAGAGATTCTGTATGTGCTCCTGTTTCTCCATAGATCTTGCCATCTTTTGGGACCATAAACAAAGCTGACAAACATCCATCAAGCAGTGCCTGCATTTCTACTTTCCTAAGAAGAAAAGTTGATCCAAACAGGATGTTTTAAAGGCTGCTGTCTAGACTGCGGGACCCACCACCTGCTGCCTCCAGCTCTGTCTCTGCTATGCACTCCGGTTTCTCCCAGAGGAAATGGACATAGGCATGCTCTGAAACTGCATCAGAAAAATGCAGGAGCTGCTCTCAGTTTATCCAAGCTCTTTGTTAACCACACCATTGCTTTTTACCTTGCCAGCAAGTTTGATTTTGCTTAGGAAGAATTTTTGTATGCTAATTTTGTACGTGATAGTTTTCAGCACACAATAGAACATGGGAATAGCAGCTTAACAAATCTCATAGATGTAAATGCTTCTCACAAACAATGTCACAGGGCCGTGAATCTCATAACTCTGTCTTCTCTCTTGCTAACTAAATGTGCCTTTGAATGTAGACATCCTAAAGGATGAAGTTTCATCTTTACATTTTGCTTATTAAAGATTATTCACAGTGTGTGGCCCCATGTGGTAACAGAAAATGCTCTAGCCCTTTCTTTACTGTCATTTGTTGGACAGACTAATGAAAATCTAATTATTAGCAAAAAAAAAAAGGTCTCCTTTTTTACCTCAGGTCTCACAGGACCACACAGATGGTACAAAGACTGGAACACCTCTGCCAGGAGGATAGACTGAGGTACCTGAGCTTGTGCAGCCTGTGGAAGGGAAGACTCTGGGGCACAGACCTCAGAGCTGCCTTCCAGTACCTGAAGAGATCCTGCAGGAAGGCTGCAGAGGGACTTTTCATAAGAGTGTGTAGCAATAGGACAAGGGGGAATGGTTTGAAGCTGAGGAAGAAGCTATGAATACCAAGCTGCTCTGAGAGCTCTGCCTTTGGCTACTGTTACAACTAGCAGTGCAAACTCCAAACATGAAATAAACCCATCAGCACAGCCTCCCATAACCTACTTCCGTTTTACTGCAGAAGGTTAAATGATAGCCATGCCCATTAGAAACAAGACCAAAAAACCTCACCAAAACACACACCCCAAACCAAATCAACTTCACCATCTCTATCCAAATAAATAATTAAAAAACAATATTGCTGCTTCCTTTAGATGCTATTTGCTTGCTCCCTCATTTTCTATGGAAAAACCCCAGTCATGCTGCTGGCTGTTTACAAGCACCTGGCTCCCAAGACATGTGCTAATATTTACAACATCAGCAGTCTTTAATAAAGTGTGCTGGCTGAGATGTTGTTTATTGTTGTGTGTTTCCTGAGGTCTGATCCGACAGGCAGCTCGGCAGCTGGCGCATTTCAAACACAGCCATGGCTGATGGGGTTCCTGTGCGACGCTGTCGCTCCATTAAACTACTCAGACGAGCACATGGCAACAGCAACAGTCTTGTCCTAAATTTAGCTCTCTGATAGGTTTATGATGAATCCCACAGAAGCTCATTTCCCTCAGATTCACCACCATAAACCACCATATTTGGATTTCTTACCTGAACTAAACAGTTGTCTCTTGACTTAAAGAGGCTATCAAGAAAATATTGCAGGCACTTAGAATCTCCTCCTCAACACAAAATCTAACTGAGAAGTAGCAGGGATAAATGTGAAAAACAATTTCAAGTAGCAGCTGAGAAGACCAGCTCAGCCTACACAGATAAAAGGTTTGTGTTGCACAACTTTTCCCAGCAGGTACTCAAAATAGTGAGACCCCCACCTCCAACGGTGCAGCCAGCTCTGGTGTCCCCAGCATAGAACTGTTGAAGTGAGTCCAGAGGAGGGCCACAGAGATGATCCAAGGGCTGGGACACCTCTGCTATAAGACCAGGCTGAGGAAGCTGGAGATGCTCAACCTGGAGAAGAGAAGACTCTTGGGGGGACCTTAGGGCTGCCTTCCAATACTCAAAGGGATCCTACAGGAAGGCTGCAGAGGGACTTTTCATGAGGGTCTCCAGAGACAGGACAAGGGGGAATGGTTTGAAGCTGAGGGAGAGCAGGATTAGACTGGAACTGAGGAGGAAGTTCTTCAGTACAAGGGTGGAGAGGCTCTGGCATAGGCTGCCCAGGGAGGCTGTGGATTCATGTGTAATATTGAGAAAATAGACTCTTAAGAAACAGAATCTTAGATGTCACCTTGCATGCAGTACTAAAGAAAATGTCACATGTTGTCTCACAGAAGCATCAGTCACACTGATGTACACAAACACTCAAGAAGCAGCTTTCCTGCGGCTTTTCCTCTGTTTTCGGTGGTTACAAACAACAGATTTCCTGAGAGAGACCCTTATAAATCTATGCCTGTGATCTTGTTTAATTTAAGAGCTGGCTTTTTACTCCAGCTGCCTTCCAGCCAGTTACTTATCTATGACAGGACATTGTCTTCTATTTCACTGGGCTTTTGCTTTGTTTCCTTAAAGCCTTTTGCAAGAGATGTTGACAAAACCTTGTTGGAAATGGTAGCAATTTAGAGAGCACAGATCTCCTTTATCTGTGTGCTTGCTGACACCTTCAAAGGATGCCAAGCAGTTACCAAGGCAGGACCTCACTTTGTAAAAGGCATGTCACCCTTCCCAAGTAAACTGTACTTGTTCAGGTATTGACTGATTTCACCCTTTATATTCTGTAAATATGTGCTTACACAGCTGTAGTTGCCCAGGATCTTCCTCTCCTTCTTTGCAAAGGTTTGGTGGGTTAGGTTTTCTCTATTATATATTTCCCCCCCAGAAACATCAGCTCCCCAGACTTCCAGGTGTTGACAAACAGGTGCAGAGGCTTCCATCTGCCCAGTCCCTTCTACAACGAACACCAACCCAAAGAGTGCCTTTATCTGCTCTGCAGTTTTAACTTGATTGCTGCTTTCAAGAGATCAGTTTCCATCCAAATAAAATTTCCATTCACCACTCTTTTTCAATAATTATGTGGTGCAGTTTGAGACAAATAAATATTAATAGAATTAAATTCCATACATTCTAATGGATTCATATCTATATGGATGGTAGAATCATCAGGTTTTAGTCATATACTGCTTGCCTTCTCTTTGCTCACCCATGTGCAGGATTTCTTTCATATGAAAGCAGTATTTGTTGTCACTCACCTTATTATATCAGCAAAAGCAGAATGATTGATGTGTTGTCAGTTAAACAGAAAGGTTAAAATCAGGGCAAAATACAGTTCTGCTAAGCCACTTGAATTCAAGATGCTGTATGAATTTCTCTACATTGTTACAGAACTAAAAAAAAAGAAAAGAAAAGGGCAAGGCTCTGAATTATGTCATAAAAAAAGATATTCCATAGCTTTGATCTCATATCTTACTGACAGTCTTGAGGGGTGGCTCTTAAAATAAGCCAGGCAAACCTCTGTGAGAAACCAAAAAGCTATCAGGGTGGAGAATTATTTTTTTTAATTGATAACAGTTCTAATGCTATGGAGAGGGGGACCTGTGAGCATTTCTTAGTCTGAGAAGGCATGAAAATCTGTTTCTCCTTCCAAAAAATCAAGGTCACTCATGTGCAGAGCTGCTCTTCCTATTTCTTTGATGCTTCCTATGTCTCCTTCTCCATTAAAAAAGCATTACTAGAGGGAGTCTCATCACTACTGTTCATACCTACCTGTATAATCCTCTCATTAAAGGGTTTCTGAGGTTTACACTGTATGGAATAAATTTTCAAACCTACTCCAGTTAAAGAGTGAGCAGTTTCCATGGGAAAATAGATCAATGTTTCTGCTCTTTAGATCCCCAGGTCTAAGATGTAGTTAATTTTGAAGTTTCTTCATCTCTCCTGAAGCAAAATTATGCAGCAGGATTACGCTGGTAGGCTTGGTGTACAGTTCAGCATCTGTCAGTTAATATTCTTTTTGTGACTACAATATTCTCACAAAGCACAGGAGTCACAGAATGACTGAAGGCACATTTAATTTCAAGGAAACTAGCCAGCAACAGTGCAGCTTCTCCAGACTCTTTCATTTCTCCTGAACAGCTCCCTGCTACAGCTCTCCTCAAATTATAAATAAAGAAAAAAACCTTTGCAATTACACCAGAAAGATATTAATATTAATTACATTACCCTGTGGAATTTTTTATTAAACATTTATGTACCAAAATATTCTTGCATATTCAATTCATTCTATTAAGGAATAAAGCAACTATAAAACAAGCTAAAAGCCTCCCTCACTGTTTGCCTAAAGACTGACAGCAAAGCAGGCTGGGATGCTGAAAGCTGATAGCTAAGATCAGCATCACCAGTAGTTGGTATTCCATGGCAGTTACACTGCAGACAAAGTCTCTGTGTCCCATACTTCATTTATTATGACTGCCCTGTACCATTCATAGACAGATTCCTACCTCAGTAAGATTAAGGAGAATGATGTTTCCATTTCTAGAGTTTGCTTTTGGGCCTTTACTTTAGGCTACAAGATATTTCAACAGCTACTGTGGGGAGGTTTTGGAGGTTTTTGCCCCCATGACTTTAAACAGGATGTGAGACAACGCTTTTGCCTTTCAAACTTTTACAGCCACACCGCCACTATCCAAAACCTTTTCAGCTACTGCAATAAATATGATTGGAAAGACTGTTTTTGGTGTTATGATTATTTACATAATCAAAGTTCCCAAGATTGTTTCTGTAATGAATTACAGAATCATAGAATGGCTTAGGTTGGAAGGGACCTCAGAGCTCGTCTACTCCAACCTCCCCTGCCACGGGGCAGGGTGCCTTTTAACTAGACTCAGCTACTCAAGGCCTCATCCAACCTCACCTTGTGGGATATTACTTTTGTTTGTTATTCTAAGATGCCTCTTGAATCTTATTTGTTTTTAAAGATGAGGAAGAGCTGCTTTGGTTTTGTTTTTTCCCTACTGCCAGATAAAAAGTATTAGCTGCCTATCTAGTCTCAGTCCACTTCATTCCTGACTGGTTGAAATGCCTTTCTAAAAGAAAACATCAAGCAAGTGTTTCAAACACATACCCAGGATTTATTCTGCAAGATACACAGCACAGTATACATCCTGACCACTCTGGGGAATTAGTTGTCTGAAACTGCCATAAAACATCCCCTTGGGCCTGTGCTAACCAGAATTAAGATACTGAAAGATGGCCTGTGCCAGGTGAACTGAACAGGAACAACTGTTTGGAACCAATTTGTGTAGAAATAAATCAACCAGAAAAACTTCTGAGTGAAATTACTGAAAGGTTATAGGTAAAAGACCCTCTAAAGAGAAAGCTCTTCAGAAGGTGAACAAGAAGTTAAGAGTGAGTTAAGAATTTTTAAAAGCATTTACACTGCAAAATGTCAGTACCAGCAAAACACTAGGTGAAGGATGGACAGCAGTTCGAAGGGATGGGATGCCTTGATGGTTATGAGTATAGAACAAATATCCTTAAAAAGTACTTTAAAATGCTGTTAATGATATCAGCAGGCCTGACTTACATGATAGCCTCTGGAGAAGGCTAATGGTTGGTGTTATGCACACGCATAGGTGCTTAGTCAAGAGGTTTGTCAGCAATACTTCCACAAGGCCAGCCATGCCAAGAGAGCAGAGAGGTACAAACTGAGTGCCAGGACCCCCTAGTGTGAGTCATTAACCCAGACTGGTTTCAGATGAAATCTGGTTCAAACCTTAACCACTTTCATCACAGGTTAGGTGATGCTGTCACCACTTCTGATGTTCTGTAAACTTTGAAAGATGATTTCACAGAGGGGAAAACCCAACCCAGTGATGATAGGTCTGAGATCTTGGCAGCAAGCAACCTGTCCATGTTTGAGATCCAGGCATTTTTGCAGGTGCACATGCCTGAATCCCACCAGGGGACAGGCAACGTCCAGAAGCAGGTCAGTGAGGCTCTCTCCACACAGACCAGTCTTGCAAAGGGCCATGTTGCACAAGGTGGAAATCGTTTTGAAATCAAGGACAGACCCAAAGGCATTTTCTGTCAGATTTCTGTCTCAGAACAAGGGCACCATGAAAGCTTCCCTCACTTTTCACTGATTAAGATGAGACTGAGCCCACAGATTAAGATCACAAACCAGCTGTCTTCCCTGCTTAGAGTGCAAGATGTTGCTGTGCCTTCATACGTGGTAGTAACGCACTCACTGCAGCCATGGTTGTATAGACTGCACGCTGAGACACTGCTCAGGAAAAAGAAATCATTTGTATAGGGAGAAATCCAAGTGAAAAAATAATGTCCTTTTTAATAACTTTGTAGGAAATAGAACACAGGCTTGTGGCAGTGGGACAGCAATTACAAGGCTCTGTAATTCTGCAGCCATTTGTCTTTGTATTTTCATCTTCTCTCCTCCTGCCTCTCCTTCTTGACTTGTTTCCTTGTCCAGCTATCTTGCTATAACTGCTCCTGCGTTTCTTTCCTCAGAGTATGTACTGTGATTTACTTATTAATCTTTACTTTCCTGAACGTGAACCTTAGTAAATGTGAAATTAATGCACAGCAGAAGCAGAGGTGAATGAGTGATGAAACATGTTCTCTTGCATTTCTCTTAATGTCTCTGAACTCGGTCACTACCTCCGCTCTACTGATGTCACTGCTTTTGAGGTCTCTTTACGAACCCCAAGTACAGACTCAGAGAAGCAATATGCAGTGTAGAAAACAGAAACATGACACCCTCAGGCAGAATATTAAATATTTCTTTTCCTTTTTTTGTGGACTATAATTTATTTATAGGCAAAGCCACTTAAATAGGTATTTCTTAAGAGAAGCTTTTATTTTCCTTCCTTGAGAATGAAATCCATGCACTGTTTGCAAAGCTGTCTTGCAAAGCATAAGGAAAGCCAAAGGAAATTTGGGTATTTAGGAAGCTCTTTCAGGCAGGGAGTGAAAGGCACTGAGAGTTACCGAGTGGCTCCTGCTTAGGTGACAAGCTTCTTGTGACAAACTACCCTGAAGGACAACTTGGACATTTGAAGAGAATTTACAGAAGCTCTCTGACAAAACACTGCTGAGAAGATAAACCTTCCCTGCTCTCCTCAGCACTTCCCAACCACTCTGCTAGAAGCTTTGCCCACCTGCAGAATTATTCAGTAATTAATTACACTTTTCTAAGGATTTCCATGATTCTAATTCTGCTGTGTAGGAAATGTCATTTTAGAGATCTATTATTTGTTTTAATATATATTTTTACATCACCTCTGCCAAGGAAAATTTTCCTTAGGTGGCAAAGCTTCTAGCACAGTGGTTTGAAGTACTGGTTTTGGCCTGAGTACAAAGCACAGCATGTATCAAGAAAGCAAGCATTGCACTGATTTTTGGTGCAAGCAAACCTCACAACCTTAGAAACCACCAGTAAGGTCTATGTTCAGTAGGAAAGGAGTGAGATGCTTATAAATAGAAACCAAATAAATTTGTGTATCCCTTTTCACTTGGCATATTGAAACTATCTGAAGAAGGCTGACCTTTATCTTCCTGTGAATTTATCCCTCAAGATACCTAAATCTTGTTAGCAAACAAGGTTTGGGAGACCAGAAGGGAAGATAATAATATTTGCAAGATTTTCTATCAGAATCAGTAGGAAATGGTATGACTTGATGAAAAAGAAAAGAAATCTGAAGCAACATACCAGCAAATATCACCATTCACATGAACACATGGTCTCCACCAGAATCTGAAGCCAAACTGTTTCACTGTCTTCAAGGAACTTCACAGTACTAGTAATTCAGTAACTGACTACACTTTTCTAAGGATTGCAATGATCCTAATACACTTTTAAAGTACTGGGGGTTTGTTTGTTTATAATCTGATTTTGTATCAACCCTGCTCACTGCAGCTTGGAGTTATTTGCACAACAAAACTTCACTGACAGCCTGCCAGGCTGTGCTGTAACCCAGTGAGATCTGTATAGGCTGCCCAGAAAGAGTGTGGCGTCTCCTCTGCCTGGATGCATTGCTGTGCAGCCTGCCCTGGGTTATCCTGCTTTTGCAGAGGGGTTGGACTGGATGATCCTTGGAGGTCCCTTCCAACCCCTAACATTCTGTAATTCTTTTTGAAAATGCAAAAAGCCTCTGGTTCCTCATATTTGCACTCAATCCTTTTGTCTGACAGTCTTCCTTGAAGGAATAGGCTGCTCTTAATATCAAAGGTAATCAATTTCTGCTCACCATTGTACCATCCCTTTCAACTATCTGCTACCACTATGTCAGAGTCAGGATGAAGAAAACTGAAACGTCAGTGAGCACTCTTGTCTTAGGACCTCTGAGACCCTAAGATAATAAAGACAAGTTTTGCAGTTTTACTTTTCTGTGAAATTCAGACTAGTCTGCTAGAGCCCTTGAAGAATCAGTAGGATGCCATTTTAAGGGCTTACTGTGTTCATGTGAGATAGAGATGCCCCTGAAGAATTAAGAAGCATGAACTGCACACTTAACAAAAAGTTAATAGAATAAAACCCCCAAACATTTCCAGTCAAAGAGTAAGTATTTACCAAAATCCTAAGCATCCCAGATAACCGAAATAGAGTATTCCTTGATTGATGATGGATACATGGAACTTGGAAACTGATCAGAATGCAGTGACTTGTGGAGTTAAAGCAACCTCTGAGCTGAGGTTGTACAGGGGTTTGCTATACAATTATCTTTGACAGATATAATCTTTAAGTCTTACTATCATCTTAGAGTTCCTTAAAGTTCCTGAAAGTAAGTCAGAAAGGTAAGCTTACATGAAGGGATCCTGAAAATAAGTCAGAGAGGTAAGCTTACATGAAGGGACTTAATCCATCTGGGGACTTTCTTGCCTCTGAATCTGCTAAGATCAAAGTTTCTTCCATCCAGCTCTCAGTCCCAGCCAGCCACAATGCTTAGACTGGAAGATGACACACCTTTGAATTAACATGTCCCTTTGTCAGCCTGACTGAGATCATGTCATTTGAACTTTTGAAGTACATTAAATAGGGAGATAACCTAAGATTATTATCTAAAGTACATCAGATTTGAAATCAAAGGATTCTATCTGACTATCTTTAAAATCTATATACCACAAAAGAGCTAATTTCATCTTATTCATAGCTTGAGATTCTGCATTTATCTGTGTTCCTTGGTTGGTTTTGGTTTTGCCCATCCTACTCGGGTTTCATGATCCTGGCAGGATCATAAGGACCCTAAAGCAGAGGACTGCATGCTTGCATACAGTGTCCTGCTGGTGTGCACACATCCCCAAAGCCAGAACAGCTTCCTCTGGCTTTCTAATCTCAGACCCCAGCCAGAGCTTTATTGACTATCTGTCCCATTTGTGAAGCATTTAACACAGCATGCATGTCCTTCCACCCTTAATTCATACTAACTGTTGCACAATATGATCTTTGCTGCAGCTCAAGAAAATAATTATTTTTAAAACGTGAATTTAGAGATTAGGAGGGGGAAAAAAAATGTTCCTGCCACTTTGTCTGTTAAAGTCAAATGAAATTACATGCACTGACAGGTTTTGTGTGACATGGCAGAGACTAAAGGAAACCTTTAACCAACAACAGAAATGAAGCCCTAAGGCTTCCTTATGCAAATAATTATGGTCATTATTTTTATTGGAAGTTGTAGTGAATGGGTAAAGGCAGGTGCCTGGCAGCCTCTGCAAGGGTTTTTCATTAAACAGTGTTTAATGAATGTTGTATTCTCTTTGCTTCTGCATCAGTCAATACCCACCCTTCCAGGGTATCAGGACAGGAACACCTTGCAGTACAAGGTTTTGTAAAGCATGCACATCTCTGCTGCACAGACACATACAACAGGGCACAGGAAGCAAACTGGTTGGGGCTAACTGCTTGTTTGCATAACAAGTGTAAGATTAAAGTAGTGGTAGGAACCAGATAACCCTCCCAGCTTATGGCACTCTACTGGCCCAATAATGAATGCTTGGCACCCAAGCGGTTAACATCTCTCTGGAGTGCACTCTGGAATGCGCTGCCCAGGGAGGTGGTGGAGTCACCATCACTGGAAATGTTTAAAAAGAGACTGGACGAGGCACTTAGTGCCATGGTCTAGTTGATTAGATGGTGCTGGGTGACAGGTTGGACTCAATGATCTCAAAGGTCTTTTCCAACCTGGTTAATTCTGTACTCTGTATATACATTTCTAGAGGGAAACTCAGCAGCCTATTCATCAGTTTGATAAGATAGAAGAGGTAAAGTCCAAAGGAAGGCATTTAGGTTTCAATCCACTGCTGCATCCTGAGTAGATATGACATAATCTACAAAGCAACAATTCCTTTGAAAGGATTCTTCCCAGTGCTGCAGTAATACCCAAGCTCAGGTCAAGATAAGTGTCCCATCACGTTAGAGGATACACAGAAACACAATCAGATACTATTGATGCAATAATGTGAAAAAAATTACAGTTTCACTCCTAGAAAGCTAATTTGACCCCAGTGTCTTCTGAAACACTGTGTGTCACCTGTTAATAAAAAGCTTTTCTGTTTAATCTGCTAAAAATGTGACGGCTTCTAATCAGTTCCTCTAAGGAAACTGCTTAACTTTTCCTCTTATCACTAACTGGGAATATTTAATTCAATCAATTTTGCTTAGGACAGAGGACAAGCGCTCCTCCAAGCCATTCTTGCTGCAAATGTGGCTGAGGGTTGGAGCAGTTTACGCACCGTCGGCATGCTCAGGTCTCTCCCGGGAAGCCGAGCAAAGCAGCGTTGCTACGTTTGTTTCACTGATGAGAACACATTGTCCTCTTTATCTCTGCCATCTACTGCTTTACTCCTAAGCGAAATAAGGACTAGCAGAGATCTGTCAGAAGTTAGATACCTCAATGTTTTAATGAGTTGGAGTTTACACGTGTAAAAGGACATCAGTAATTTTCTCACATTTCCCTAATCTTCCCTGATGGATTCAGGCCATGCTTTTCATTTACTCCAGATGCGATAACCAAACTGTCAACTATGTTTCAGCTTTTTCCTTTAATCTTTCCCTGGAGCCAATAATAAAAGATTAGTAATTGACAGTGGTTGCTAGGCTAAGGGTAATGCTTATTTTAAACACAGGAAGCAAGAGCTGTATTCTTTGAAGGGATAATTTGTGGGAGGCCAGAAAATTGGATTACTTTGTTATCTGTTGTGTAAATGACAAAGATATTCAGTGTCCTTAAAATGTCAAGGCAAGTTTAATTAAAAATTTGCTACCTAATCTGAAAGTGGGAGAAGAGAAGGAAAGAGAGGAAATGGAGAAATATTTACAGGTAATTCAGAAACTTCGGCAGGGAGCATATAAAATATAACCAAAGTTATTTTAACAGGAGAAAAAGGACACTGCCATTCTGCTGGATAAACACAGGGTCAATTTTGGAGCCACAAAGACTCTTCTTTGAAAAGGAAAAGGCATCCATTCTCACCAGAAGCTAAACATATGCAACAACCCATCAGCTGGACATTAATGACGTTACTCTGTATATGATTTAAGAGCCTGGAGCTGGGAATGGAAGTCTCAAGAGAACATTTGAAAAAAAAAGAGCTTCCTCACAAAGGAATTCTGCAGCCACATTCATACTTCACTGCAGCTGTCTGCACAGAGAAGCATTTCACTTTAAGTCAAGTCGCTTTATTCCACAGCATGTTACTAAATGAAGTAACAAAGCATCTTTTCCTAGATGCTTTCCTTTGTAAAGTGAGGGAAATTGCTTAGAGAACATTAATACCTCAGGACAGATTCTGTTTCAGGCAGCACAGCTGAGCTCAGCTCCACTACTGCATGCAGACATCTATTAACTAATCCAACTGGATCTAGGAAATTCGAATTGAAATATTAGTGCAAAACCCCATCCATGTGGCTCTTTGCTGAGAAAAGCTGTGGCTGAAACGTGATTGCTGGCAGAAGACAGGACAGCACAGATTTTGCTGAAATAAGATACACAGCTTGGGTGAGGTCACCACATTTTTGGAAGTAAAAGTACCTTGCAAATTGTTTTCTTTTTTTTTTGAACAAATGTTGCCACGCCTCACTAATTACCTCTCATTAAGCTGCTATTATGCACCTCTTTGGTGTTTGGTTGGTTGTTTCCCTGTTTATTAATTTGGCTCCTTTCAGTTCTGCAGCTCTTGCCTCTAAAGCAGATACATTTACATATAACTGTGTATATATCTATGGCACAACTCCCCTGCTGCTCCCCCTTCCTGACAGTAGGAAGAGAAAGAACACCGTCAATATTATTTCTACAACTCCATCAGCACCACAGGTGTGTGGGACACAAGTGTGGCATAGGTGCAGTACCACATCCTGCACCTGGCAGCAGAACAGTAAATGGAGAACTTCCCCTGGTGCTACAGAAAATTTGAATCTGTGCATCATTTATCTCCTAATAATTATATCTATCACCTTATCTTAGTGGTTTTTTTACGGCAGAATGCAATAAGAAAGTAGGATTCAATCCAATATCGAGATTTTCCATAGATGAGACTGGTGAGAAGCACCATGTTAAAAATCAAACTGAATAAGAAAAGTGGAAAAGGAAAAAAGCAAGAGCAAGGTGGCACTGAATTTCCCAGCCAGTGTAATAACAAACACACCAATAAAAATAACACAAGTAAATAATTAATTGTAGCATTGCTAATGATATTACTACTAGTACCAGTAACAAATGTTACTGTTTTCATGGAAGTGTGCTACAGTGCCACTGAGCTGATGCAGTACCAAAGAACTTTCTCTAAATCACCACAGTTTGGCTTATGGAATAAAACTTCCAGTGTTTACAAATCCAATTGGAACACATTTTGCTCCTGAGATATTACACTGCTATTAACCTGCAGAACGTCGTGCTGTATGATTGACTTGTAGGCATGCACAGAAGGGAGATGACTGAGTATGGTGTAAGAAAAATCTCTGCCTATCTTGGTTTATTTTTTCAAGCTTTACAGTGATTTCTGCTTTCACTCTCCAGAGCTGAAGGGCAAGGCCCAGCTCTCCACACAATAAATCACTGGTCAATGAGGAATTGAAGCACCATTTGAAACAGTCAGGCGCTGTATGGAAGCAGTATTTGTGGTAACGTGTTTGAGTTAGTTGGATACGTGTGTTCTGTGGCTTCTCTCACAGAGGTCACTCACTATTAATAGACAGAGCTGTGGCTCCACTAGGAATGTGTGAAGGGAAGTGGACTGCTCGAATTTAAGAGAAGGAGAGAGATGGAACATGTTACAGTTCAGCATATGCCTATCTTGAAGCACACTCTCGCTGTCAAAAATACATTTGGCATTTGAATCGTAAAAGCTCTCCTAGTTTTGGATCTAATTTAGAATAACCTTCTCTGCAATCAAGAGTCCAGGCAAATGGAAAGAAAATGGGACAGTGTCTTCCTATAGACATTTTATTTATGTGGTTAAGTGCAGATTCCTTCTGAAAATGGACATTGTTAAATCTGTAACTGCGCCAGGTTCAATCAGCCTTAAGTCTGGAGTTCAAGAATGCATAGAGGCTGAAGGGCCAGATCTGACTAAAAGCTTGAATTAAATAACTACCTTGTTCACTATTTGTGAAAGAATCTAAAGGTCACATAACTCAAGATTGCAAGAAATCCTCCCAGGGCAGGTTAAGTGAAACAATA
The DNA here is from genome assembly GCF_014839835.1 of Dryobates pubescens. Taxonomy (NCBI): domain Eukaryota; kingdom Metazoa; phylum Chordata; class Aves; order Piciformes; family Picidae; genus Dryobates; species Dryobates pubescens. Next base: position 1,535,589 of record NC_071629.1, on the reverse strand, counting down.
AAATGCTTTTTATGGTTACAAATTAGCAGATAATTTGAATATTTGAACCTTTAAGAGTAGGTAAAGTGGCACAGCAGGGTGGTTTAGAAGATGGATTTAAAACCAAAAAAAAGAGACAGAAGCACAAGAATGGTTTGGCAGTAACTCAGAGACCGTAAATCAATGAATTCTATTCCTAATCCATATAATTTATCAGGAAATTAAAGAGCTAGAATCCTTGTAACCAGATATAGTAATCCCTACACTGGATGGGACATGCTGGCAGTACAAGCCTCTGAAGGGCTGAACTGGAGTTTGGGTAGTTGTTTATACAACTTTTTAACTGCTATCTCAAGAATCTGGGAGATTTTCTGACTTCACCAATGACCAAGAAGAGAGAGAAAAAAACCTTACAACAGTTTCATTTTTAAAATACCTAACAAAACAGAAGTGGGACATTTAACCTCTATTTCCCCCCTTCTGTATTTATGGAGAGATTGCTAAAACGTCACAAAGGTTATTTTCAGTTGCCTAAAAAAGGTATCTGGATTTAAGGCAGAGATGATCACTCTTCTGTGGTGCTTCTTCCAAAAGGGGGAGTGCATACAGGGTGCCTGAATAGCAGGTGCCCCACAATGTAGTGATATATATTTGTTAATACTTAGATGGGAAGGAGTTGATTACAATGAGAAGTCAAATAAAACTTCTATTTTATGATGGCTTCCTTAGAAGTGGCACCCAAACTACTTTACTTTTATATGTTGCAATGACAAAAGATGCAGGAGATGTAAAAAAAAAGAGGGCTGCTCAGTGGGGTACACTTGGGAAAGACTCTTCTGTATTGGAGCTTGATTCAAAAGTGTTACCTTTCTAGCATGAGAGAAGAGCTGCAGCCTGCTTTAACTGCACAGCGTTGGCAGCAAGATAAAGCTTTTCAGGCAAAACTTTGCTTCCTCTGATACAACAAAAATGTCACAATTGGGATTTCTTTGTGAGATAACTGTCATTTAGGAGCATTGAATGGGAAATCCCAAACTCATTTGCTTTGTCCACAATTTAATATATCCACTTGTATGAGATTCTAGGTCTGGCCAGCTCTTGCCACCCACCCTGGTATGGCACTGCCACAGTGTGCTCTGCCCGGGCTCTTCATATCCCCCAAGGGCACCAATAGCAAAAACAGGAAATAGTCTAACAGACCAAAATATTTCAAGGAGCAGAGAATAGTACTGGTCACGGATATGGGTTTCAGTGAGTGACTTTGTGGTCAACAAAGAAAATCTCAGACTTGGCAGGGTCAAGGGACACTAAGAATGTTTCCCTGTAATGTGAAATCACATCAAAAGGCAACCAGAGATACACAGAACACAAAGCAAGCGACCCCCCCTGAAATAACTGAAAAGCAAAACATCAGCAGGCTCGACAAACCCACAGGCCAACAGTACTGGCAAAGCAGAGCTCATGTATTTCAGTCAAAAACAAACAAACAAACAAAACCCACAAATACAAGACCCAAACGAAAAGTTACGAAGTAACAAGGAGATGATCTTCCCATTGAAATGCCTAACTAGAAGTTATTTCTAAACACCCAGAAAGCTATTAAAGCTCCTCTCACACTTCAGTTGGCTAAAATTCCCATATCTAATGTGAGCAACAACAGATCTGGGCTGCAGGCAGCACAATTCCACAACCCCACTTAGCCGGGACAAGAAAAGCGCTCTGTGCACTGAGACCCATTGAACAGCAGAGTCATTTTAACTGTCCAGCAAATATCTCACTGACAAAAGCAGCAAGTGATAATTCAGTCTACCAGGACTTAATTTTAATTCACATCCTTTTCCTTTCCCAAATTCCTATTGAAAATAGTATTTTCCCTCTCTAAAAATAGTTATCAACAGTTATCAACAGATAAAATTGTACATGGAATAGTTCTTGAGAGATGCTGGAATATGTCCAGAGAAGGGCCGCGAGGGTGATCAGAGGGTTGGAGCATGTCTCCTATGAGGACAGGGTGAGAAAGTTGGCGCTGCTCAGTTTGGAGAAGAGAAGGCTCTGAGAAGACCTTGTTGTGGCCTTCCAGTATATGAAGGGGGCTACAAGAAAGCTGGGGAGGGTCTTTTTAGGGTGTCAGGTAGTGATAGGAGTAGGGGGAAAGGATCCAAATTAAAGGAGGGAAGATTAAGATTAGACTATAGGAAGAAGTTCTTCACCATAAAGGTGGTGAGACACTGGCACAGGTTGCCCAGGGAGGTGGTGGAAGCCTCATCCCTGGAGGTTTTTAAGGCCAGGCTGGATGTGGCTGTGAGCAACCTGCTCTAGTGTGAGGTGTCCCTGCCCATGGCAGGGGGGTTGGAACTGGATGATTCTTGAGGTCCCTTCCAACCCTGACAATTCTGCAGTTCCATGATTTTTAAGGGGGGTAAGTTCTACTTGAGAGAATTCACTGTTGAGCCACTAACCTGAAGGAATTGTAGATTTCCTTCAGAGCTACTAAAGACAGACTTTTCTGGCACAGCTCATCTTACTGCAGTCCAAGTTAAGAGATTTCTCAGTACAAATGAACTGTGCCCAAACAGCCACTACACTCCTAATGCTGCATCTATGCTAAAAGAATGCATTACTATAGGGTATAATATTTAAACAATGGCTTGGTATGAAGCAATTGAGTCTGGAAACTTGCACTTTTATTGTCTTTTCCTCCTCCCTGCATGTCTAAATACCACATAGACAGGAGCATAAAGAGCTGCTTGATTTTCAGGCTAGCTCAGGGGTAGCCTTTTAGGCAAGCAGTAAAAGACTAAATTATAAAGAGTGGTTGGTTTGAATGAGATGCAAATACTGAACAGAGCAAATTATTTTTAAGGGCCCAGATCAGTGAGACAGTCAATAGTTTAAAAGACTGTGCATGACACACTGCATAGCTGCAGAAGGCATAGATCTTCATGGCACAGCTAAATGTTTTGTGCCATATGCCACATTGTGTTACTGCAATTTAGTCAATCCCATGCATCTAAAGATCACTGGTAACAGCAATGAACGTGATCAGTACACCTGTCACTGCTGGGGTTTCTTTTTCTCCATCAGCTATTAATAGTAATTACAAGTGCAGAACTGGTATTCAAAGCAGCAGTATTCAACACAAAGGTTTGTATTAAGACTATTTCACCTGACAGATCTAACTGCTTCTGCTGCATCTCACCTTTTAAATTCCTTCTGACAAAAACCACCCAGGATCACTCTCTTTAAAAACCTTCAGCTCAGAGCTGATGACTGCTTAAGTTACATTAGTTAAAGCTTCGAGTAATGACCACTTTAAATCAGGACTCTTCATCAGAAGGTGCTGATATTTACAGCCCCAGTTCACTTGGCATGTTGCAAGGGCAGAGGAGACAGGCTGAAAAGAACGGTGTACACCATAGAGCTTTCCACCTGGAGAATCTATGGAGTGCTACTGACCTTTTCCACTCCCACCCACTCCTGCCTAGGGACAGCCTGAATTTGGCGAGTGCCGGTAAAGGCTCTTTTAAAAGCATTTGTTAAGATTACATCATAAAACAAGCTAATAATATAGGACATAGGAATATGAACTTAAAGTAGAACAAATCACTACTTTAGACTCTCAGTGTTCATTTTCTCTTGATGGAAGATGAGGAAGTGTTTGTGTTTAGTCTTTCAGAATATGCAGATGAAAGAATCTGCAGTCTCAGTTTGATTACAAACACATAAACCCATGTTGCTTCTTTCTTGAAAAGATTCTCACTGTGAGAGTTTATGCAAAATTCACATCTTGGCTGTAATTAAGATGAGCATAAAGAAGTTGTCTTTTGAGAGGGCATGATGACAAGACAGTCAAGAGGATAATGACAACAAATGTTGTCATCTTTCACTTTGATAGAAGGCAAATTATTTCTATTCAAAGACAACACCTTCATAATCAGGATGACAAAATGCAGGTAAAAGCTACAGATAAACTTAGCACTGGTCAAATGTCTCAAGAAACCGGCTTTGGGAGATGAAGAGATAAATAGATGGTGACTGTATTTATGCCTTTGACCCTATTGATGTTTCCCAGTACAGTTGTTTTTATTAGGATTATCTGTTGCTCTATTTATTTCATCTTGGAGGTTGTTTTTCTTTTGCCCAAGTAATCCCATCATGAATCAATTATTTGTTTTCACTGCTGTCTTATCAAACTTTTACAATAACTTTAAACATGAATATGCATTTGTGTTATTAATCTACATCAAATGTTTCAACGTGCTTTCATCAGAAATTCTTGTGAGTTTTTCAAGGTTCTTTGTCAGAATGGTTACTCTTTTGTACAGTGAACTCTTTACAAAGTTGTTGTCTTCAGAGTAATGAAGTTTTGAGGATGAAAGATTAAATCCCTGAAGGTTTACAGTCTTGAAAGTGATTTTCACTGAGATATTCCTCTTTTCCTCATTTCAGTTGGGACTGCTTATCAGTCAAGAAGAGGACTCTGCTAAACTTTCCGACCATACATCATACCCACCTGGTTTCACAACATATTCTTGTTCTACTATCATTTAAGACAAAGTTTTGTTTTCTTCTATGGACTGAAAGGAGAAGTTGGAATCACTTCACCCATGGTGCACACAAACATGCAGTTAACCTTGAGTGACTTGCTCTATGGCCTATAAACCACTTTGCAGATATAAAACTGATATCTAAAAGAACTGGTTCCTGGTCAAACCAAGGAAAGTTAACTCATCTGAGTGAGACTGAAGGACCTGTATAGTAATGAACAAATTCTGGAAAAGTCAGTGTGTGACCAACAGGGAGAAGAAGGAATGCTCTAAAATGCATTGGTAGAACCAAGACTCACTGCTCTGCTGGGATTTGACTATGATTACAAAGCTAAAAGAGGACAACCCCCCCACCACCACCTCTTTCCCCACCTATGCAGGAATTGCTGTAGAGGGATTGAAGGAGTCAAATGCAAACCCTTCCTGAGATAATTAACAATGATAAATATAAACATTTAAATCAACCACTTTAAAATTAAAACAACAACAACAAAAAAACAACTTTCCTGAAATAATTAACAACCAACACAATTTTCTATGGGAATTTGTTGGCTCCTTTTTTGTCTTTCTACCGTGCTTGTTGCATGCTATGAAAAGTCAGATGAGCTTCAGCTGGTTTCACTGTTTCACGCTGTCTGTGTTTTCCTGGGATAACTTTTCCACTCCAACCTGGAGAATTTTCTGAACCTCAAGAACACAATCCTAAGAACTGTCCCATCGAGACAGAAAAACCACTAAATCCCCTTTGGACTAAAGGCAGGACAGACCTCACGATGGCAGCCACTGATCATCAAAGCTAAGTGATTTTTAATCACAGCAAATAACTGCATTCATTTAGTGTCTCTGATGAAGTTTTACAGGATGTGCATCTTCACCTGAAAATGTTGATATTGCTTACAGCTTAACTTCCACTAAGTGGAAAAAACAAAGACTCCTGTACAAAAGCTGGCTGTTTGTTAACGGAAACTGATAAACAGTCCCAATCAGTAAGGATCTTAAGAACGTTAACAGCTTCATGACACAAGTGAAATCGGTGCAAACAGCCGCCAACGATTTGAAAACAAGCACAATTTATGAATGTATTTTTATGAGCTGGCTACCTCCAAGTGTATGGAACAGAGCTCCACGTCCCTGCAACTCCCTTTGCAGCCTCTGTCCTTTATTAACTTGTATTTATTTGGATATAGCCTTTTAAAAGCACCTGAACAGCAACAAACTGAAAGTGGAGTAGCACAAAAGGCCCAAAGGAAGGTTAAAAAACAAGTAATGAAAATCTGTGTAGTTTATGAGTACCTAGGGAAATCACAGCTCTAGCTCTCTCTAAGTTAAACTATAACAATTTCATTTTAAAGAGCTTTTGTGTAATTCCAAACAGCTTCAGGTGGTACCAAAAAAAAAAAAAAAAGAAAGGCAAATTTTGCATTTTTCTATGATTCAGCCTCACAAATTATGCCTCCTGATGCAATATGGATGTGATAGTTGTACAAAACACACACGTATGAGAGGTAATTTTGAGATCTTTAATGAGCAGCTAATCTCAGAGGAATCTGCAAACCGAGCCTGCTCTGCATCCTTACTGAAATGGCTACAGATCAACCTGCAGGAGCATGTGTGTAACACACTGATGTGGAGCATGTTTTTATATGATGATGAAATCTACACATTGATGGCTTTAAGATCTCTACATAAATATTGATGCCTTTCAGTGCAATCAGTTCCTCTCACAGATGAAGTGTCTGAAGTGCTGTCCTGGGGCAGTATGTTACTGCAGCATCTCAACACACCACACTGTCTTTCCCCTCTGCATAGCAGTGTTAAAGCTGTCATGATTCTGCTCTGCTGTTGCAATAGCCAGCTACCATCCAACCTGCACAAGCATATGCATAGAGATGTTTATAGCTCTCTGTATATTATAGACACACAGATATAGCGGGCTAGTCTACGCACCTATAGTACAGACTAAGCACTGCTGACTGTGCCCTCGCTCAGCCACCACAAGCTGAGAGTATCTTGTGACCAACAAGTTTGTGATCATAAGCATTGTGTAGGTATTAACCCTAAAGCCTTCACTATGCTCTGGTGAGACCTCACCTCAAATACTGTACCCAGTTCTGGTGCCCCTGTGATAAGAGGGACACAGAGCAGTTGGAATGAATCCAGAGGAGACCGCAAAGATGATTCAAGGGCTGGAGCAGCTCTGCTATAGAGATAGGCTCAGTAATATTACTTGGCATAACATAGCAACTTATGACATTCCCTTCACGGAGATGGGAGCTGACAGGCTTGACCTCAAGGACCCAATATCTTTCTGTGCCCTCAGGGGATGTTCCCCTCACTCACACATGCTCTTTTCCAAGTCCTAAAGTCATTAGTATCTTTTGCAATGCCTTTCTTTACTCCCCCCTCCCCCTGCTTCTTTTTTTCCCCTCTAAATTGCTGATGTTTTTCAGTGAGCTATACCCAAACGAGTTATGTCAGGTAAGTGTTACCTTTTATTTCATATTAATCCTTAATTTCATGCTAAGAATCTAGGTACAGATCTGTGTTCAGGATTTCTACAGTATTACCTTTCATGAATTTGATTTACTAAAGCCTCAGATGTGATAGTTCCCATTTGCATGCTTTGTTTTATATGGATGACATTTTCCCTCAAACATTAACCTGCCATTTTATTGTCTCCCAGCTACCTCCAATACGTTTCATAGACAGAACAATTTTGACTTGTCACAAAATCAAATTGGCCCACAAAAATTTAGCTTTGCTAAAGAAAATCCATTTTTTGTTCTTTTATTTTTTGCCCTTGTGAGAGCAGAATTTTACATTAAGACTCCTGTCATTTTTTCCATAGAACACACAGATTGCTTTTCTCCTAGGCCATGTATTTTACATGAGCCAAAGAGCCTTTCATGTGGGACTGCATGTCACCTGTAGCCATTAAGGTATTATTTATAGAACTAGAACAACAACAACAAATATCCATTAAAATTCCTTTACTCTCCCATTGACTAAACCCCATGAACCAGTGCAAGAACCTGATCGCTGTAAAATCACTGACATCGCTGCCTTTGTCACTGTCTGACATGTTATTGTCATATACTTTGGATGTTTATCTGAGCTACAGGAGCCACACAAAGAATGAAGGAATTGCTGAGACAAAACATGAAACTATTACAAGCAGGGGGAATTGTTTCATATTCCTTTGTACAGTATAAAGTTTTCACTTTTCCAGGAGAATCACTGTAAAATAAGTCATCATAGAATGGCTCAGGTTGGAAGGGACCTCAGAGATCACCTGCTCCAACCTCCCTGCCATGGGCAGGGACACCTCTCATCTAGACTGAGCTGCTCAAGGACTCATCCAACCTGGCCTTCAACAGCTCCAGGGAGAAGGCATCCACAGCCTCCCTGGGCAGCCTATTCCAGAGTCTCACCACCCTCATACTGATGAACTTCTCCCTCAGATCCAGTCATAGCTATTAAAAACATGAATAATAACAGTGAACAATGTCATCTCAGAAAGGTCTATAATGCAGTTCTACTTGTAGAGGACTCTGAGGTAGTTGATACTCTACATAATAATACAGAGAATGAAATATTTTTATGCAGTTTTATGCATACAGGGCTTCACTACATTTTTATTTTAAGATCAGCTTGAAACTCCTGGAAGTACACTGCATTAAAATAAGCAAATGTAGTCTTACACATCCACTTGCAAGGAGAAAATCATTTAGCAGAGGAAGCCCCTTACCCTCCCTGAACTTGCTGTTCATCATCTACAAAATGCTCTAACAAAAAATTAAAAGGGCTATGATGGAGATGTGTGCAGTTGCCTAAACAACAGCAGAGGATTCTAGACTTAATTTGGCTGGATTTGAAAAGCTTGCCCTCTCATGTGGGTGACAATCTCCTTTCCTGTCAAACGCCCATCTCGGTGTCACACGTGTGGACTGTAGTTTTCCAAAGCAAGAGCTGAATTGGCATCCATGTGAGACATCTAACTGTTAGCAAGAGTAATTGGTTCTCAAATTCATGGAGAAACAGATCCTGAGCTCAAGATAATGAAGGCTGGAAACAAAATTACTATGAGCAAATAAATAATAAATGAGATAAACCCCTCTAACTCTCCTGCCCCAAATAATACCATCCCAATGCTGGTCTTTAACAGAATAAACATTCCCTAGCATTCATCCCAAACATTCATCATACCACCAGCCACAACGACGAGGAGGAGGTTGCAGGCCTATCAACACTACTGGTTGCTACCATCCAACAGCAGAGAACTAGATTTTAGATACCTATCTGCTTGACATTGATGCTGATAGCACACATGAATTTGCATTCAGCTCCTTATAAATGTCAGCCTAGGGAAGAGGGTGGACAATTAGGAGTGTCAAGGTACCCTTCAAAACAAGGAGTGTGACAGCTGTGATGGAAAAACAGAGCTAGTAGAAATAAAAACAAAAACTACTACCAACAAAAGCAACCAAACCCCACAAAACTATTGCAATATTCACAGTAAAAATGACAGGATGAAGAAGGGAAGCTGTTCAGAGCAGTTGGCTTAAACAGAGATATTGGAAAGGGTGAGGAAATAACTTTAAAAACTGAAAGAATTCTGGCTGGTTCTCAAGAAGTGAATGTCAGCTGTTTGATCCCTGTAATATATATACACATGAGGTTGGGAAAGGCCATCTGTACATAAAGATGGAAATGGAGCCCTGCAAAACACACAAAATGCCTGCTACTGACATTTGCAGTTCTATCAGCATTCCCCTAGACTTCACAGTTCACAAATGTGGCTTTGTTTATTCTGGGGTGGTTTGGGTTTTGGGGGTGGAGGACAAGGCGTTAGATTTGAGGTTTTGGGTTGGATTTTCTAGGGCACTGTATCTTGGATGGGTTTCTTTCAAATGTACACTTGAGAGAACTTATTTTTCTTGACAGAGACAGACCTAGTCCACAACAATGCCTTCAAACATTGCCCAGGAAGGGTTCAGGGAGGGCTGCAGAGCACTGCATGATTTAGAGTATTTCATCCAGATAATAAAGTTTCCTGGGAGCAGCAACAAACTTCACAGGGAAATATCCACCTAACATAGGGCACCAGGTGAAGTTCAGCACTGTGCGCACACCCAACCTTGAATCAAATGTGGCCTGAGGACCTGAGCGCCATCCCTGTGCAGACTGAGGGCTCAGCTTGCTGCTCTGTGGCTCTCAACCCTCCTTCTCCATCCCACCTCCTGCTCCTCAGTGCAGCAGACTCTGGCTTGTGTCTGGACTCTTCAGTTTAACTAAAGCTTTCTGGCCAATACCAGTCACTATCAATCCACCCTCTCCTGTCTCCGGGATTATGAAGGTCGCGTGGGACTGAGAGTAGTATTTGCCGTCAGGGCTGTTTACAAACAGCTTTTCCCATTTCCCTCTTTGCTTTTTGCACCAGTGCCTTTGATCAGAGTGACCAGTTGCTGCAGGCACACTTGCTGTTTTGTGGCTCTATTTCCCAGGTGGCTTAGCATTGCTCATGTAACTTGGCAAAATTACTCTAGACTACTTTTCCCCCCCGCCCTGTGCTCTCTCAAAGCTCCAGACACAGACTTGTAAAAAATACAGTTTTGATTTTCTGAGGGTGGAGTCTCACTTCAACAACTCCTCTCTTCACACACACTGTTCATGAGCCCTTCCCTGTGACAGCCACTACCCCTCACTCTTCCCCGTACTTCACCGCTTCTTATGGTCCTCAGGACCAGCAGCAGTTCCACTGTGATCACCAAAGAGTTTCAGACGGTCCACTAGCGTCTAGTGCTGTTCCAAAGGCTATGTGAGTAATGCAAAGGCATTTAGAAGATTTCATATTTGGCAGGGAATGGGAGGACAGCTAGAATTGCCTGATCAGCACCATTTTCATTTCCCTACAATAGCTGATATAGCTGAATTAGGGAAACTGTCCTTATTCAAAGACCATTCTAGCAACTTACAAAGTGATTAAACCACCACTTGCTCATTTATTATTTCTATATTCCCATTTATTTTTACTGATATCCTAAAAAGAAAAAAAAAATACTGCCAAACCCACAGTCATTTTATTTCTCATAATAATGTAGATTCATTTTACCACCATAATATTTAAACACATTTTATTTCCTCAGGCATTAAATGTAGTTTACAGTTAGCTCCAACAGAGTGCATAGCATCAAAAACGTTGGGCATTTAGCTGAGACAAAAGGACTGTGGCTTCTTTGTGGCATCATTTCTTTTATATTAGCCCCCTTTCTCACTCTAATTCAGCTTACATAGACATAGGAAGTGCAATGACAACCAAAAGGTTATGATCTCTGAGGGGTCTTCCAAGCCCCAACATTCTATAATTCCATGTTCATTTTAATCTGCTGAATTTTATGCATTTCTGCCTAGGATTCAGTAAAATTGTAATGATATTGATCTGTTTCCATAGAGCCTTGGCTTTAGAATAGGCCAGTTCACTAAATCTCTGCTAGAGAAGAAGTCTCAGCAGCCAGTTGAGTTATTGGGATTTTCTACGGCCTGCCAAGTGGCACAGGAATTACTTAGAAACATGGGGTTGGGAAAAATTAATACACACACACATTATGACAAACTAAACTGCAATAGGCAAAGGGACTGAGAGAGGCAGGGCAGCTGTCTGTAGAGCCTGGGAAACTTGCTGTAAAGTCACACCAACATCCCAAAGACATTCTGGGCCAGGACTGCGCTAAGAACCAGTGTGATGTATCGTACCTGCACGTCTGGTGGCATAGGGAGGGTCTAAGTAGCTGAAATGCTGTGCTGCGATTTGGGAGGGCTCTGTTTCTTACTTAGGTAATTTTAATCTTTGTGGGAAAACTGGAAGAAGCTAGGCCATCAGAACAAAAGCAAAACCAACAAAAAAGGAGGATAAAGGTATTTTTGTCTGACTCTCAGCTGCTTAGAAAACCAACGTTTTTCCTCAGACAGACTGTTAGCATTGCTGACGGCGTTCAAAAGCCAGACTGCTGTTCCTCCTTCAATGGTATTGATACAGCTATATTGATATTAAGTTTGTAATGCCAATGTGCAATCAGATTTATGTCAGGGATCAAAGATTCTCCCGCAGTTTTAGCTGCAGTAGCACCCATCTGTCATCCATGGCTTTCAAGATTTTGGCAGATAACTGGTGGGCATTAACAGCCTTCTTTTGCCACTCTCACAACCTTCTGTTCTTAGAACAATCCCCCCAAATTAAACTCTTTTGCATATTTTGTTTAAACAATTCTTTACCTCTTTCATGAAACTTTTAAACAAACTGCATCTGTAGAATAAAAACTGAAGAGATCCTAACTAATCAGACAGAACAAACCACTTTAAAGATTCTTTAACAAGCACCAGAGGTAGATACTGTTCTTTAAATGACCTACTAAAGTTTGTAAAGCTAAATGATTTATAAACTAATACAGCTAAATTCAACTCATATTAATCTTTGAAGTTTGCTCTTTTATTTGAGATCTGAAGGAAGTCTTCATCTGAAAGATTGTTCTGTTGTGTGTGTTGGTTTTTTTTTTGTCTGAAAGCCTTTGTTCTCTTTTTCAAATGAAATTGTTTATAAGGAAAGATTACTCAAAGAAAAGGAAGAATACCTTCTGCCCAGAAGTTTTAGGCTCCAGAATATATTTTCTGTTCGTGTAACAGCCATGGAATTATAATCTATGGAATCAAGTGCAGAGGAACAGCCCTCTGAACACAAGGCTTTGTGCCATTCTGTCTCTAAAATGCATCCATAGACAGGCATCTATGGAACCTGGGAGGAAAAAAGCCATTCAGATTCCTGTGCAATCTGTGCTCATAATCCAAAACAACTTGGAGACTCTTATTGAACGTGAACTCTTACTAACACCTCCTCTACAGCAAAGTAAATAAACAAAGTCGTCTCAAAGAGGTCTTGATCCCCCCTGCTATTGTCTTTTATGGGTAGAATGGCAGTGCTCAGCAAACGTGTCCTGCACGACAGGATGTCTCTATAAAATCTCCCTGATCCGGTCCAGGTTGAATTGCCCCGGGTGAAGAAGTGTTGGGAAACGACCTCAAGCAATGGTGCCACTGGGATCTGTCATCCTTTGACTACGACCTAATAAAATCTCAGTCAAAGGCAAATTTTCATTAATGTTATGGCTCCTAGAAGACTAATAGAATGCATTTAACTTCTAAGCTTAGACCTACACTTACAGAGCTAAATATTTAACTGTAGCCCAAATCAGCCAAGCACTTTAGCAGATGTTTGATTTTTGAGCACTTAATTCTGCCGACTCAGATGGGTCTATGGAAGTGCTTAGCACAAGGTGTCTGCTTTGGTTTGTTGCAATGAGACTGCTCAGTGGTTTGGGGCTTTTTGTTTATTTTTTCCCCTGTTTTATTTATTAGTTATATATTTTAACAAGGAACAGAAATCAAAGTGTAAATGTCTGCTTTGGTTTGTTGCAATGAGACTGCTCAGTGGTTTGGGGCTTTTTGTTTATTTTTTCCCCTGTTTTATTTATTAGTTATATATTTTAACAAGGAACAGAAATCAAAGTGTAAATGTCAAATGTAAGAGACAACTAAAAACAGTAATAGCTTTCTTACTTCCCTAACACTATAACTGATGTTGCAGAGTTGCTGGTTACCTTCTCCTTGTACTTTGTAGTTGGTGCAACCTAGACCTTTATTTGGAAAGTAATCAGCTTTTAGTTAAGCCAATGAGTTTTTTTGTATTATCCTAATGCCTGTAATAACTGTTGTGATTCTATTACTTTCTTTGTTAAACTCATTTGTAGTTTTAAATGACAGGAAGTCAAGCCAGCAATTTGTGAAGATGTGTGAATAAGGAAATTGCTCTATTCATATGTTCATAATGAACAGAGAGATAACATAATAATGCTTTGTATTCTCTCACCCTCCAACAAGAGGCAAGAAAAGCAAAGGAGGTGGCCTGGATAATTTCCTGCAACCCCTGCTTTGTTCTTAAGCCTTTTTAGCAGTATCTATTGAGGAATGCAAAGGAAGAAAAATCATCCAAACCAAGCTTTGAACATACAGCTTCAGTGACAGAGCTTCCAAGAGAAGGCTCATTCATTAGAACAAAATGCTGGAAAGAAGCCAATGCACAACTGCACACATTACTGCAGTCGGCCTGCACCACATCAGAGCACCACTGCTGCAGTTAATATGCTGCTGCTGAAAGATAGGGAAACCCAAGTTGTGGCAGCCTTAATTTACACCTTTCGTCCATCTCTTCATCGATGTCAACAATGTAAATAAGAGCTATTCAAGAAACTCTCTGTCTGGTTAAGTGAGGAAGCAAAGGTGCTGCTGAGAATTGTTACTTGCCTTTGATGTTAAAGACCTCATAGACTCACCTGAGATGCAGCATGAGGGAGGGAAAGAGAGCCCTAGTGACTGGCACTGCCTTCTATCCTTTCCCAGGTTGCAAACCCATAATCACAGCAAAGGTTCAGCTACTCCACTATCCTTGCATCATCTCTAATGAGCTAAATCTGCCCCTTCTGCCTCATTTTTCACACATCTTTGAAACATCACTAAACACAGATATTTACAGGACAGGGGAAAAAATCACTTTGTAGATGACAGTTTAACAAATAAACAATGCACTCTTGGTTATTTAAATTGCTGTTCAATTAAGTTCCTTGATTTTTCCTCATTGTAAACCATAACACTCACCCATTGCTAGTAATGATGCACACAGCTCCAAACAGCAGATACATGCCCATCTATTTATGCCAATTTGCTCACTGGAGCTGTTGTTCATTTCCCAAGTTCTGTCAAAATTTCTATTTGACACTGAAGACATTTTCAAAGGCATTTAATGGGTGAGACTAAAAGGCAGGACCAAAAGAAACCACAAACCAGCCACAGCAGCAATGAGAGTCCCACATTTCCTTGAACTGAAGGAAATAATATGGGTCCTTACTGCACTCATACTTCCTGGAACTGAAGGAGTCTCAGCAATGTGCTCTTGCTATCACCCAACTTTCCTACCTGCTTCCTCTGCTTACCCCAGGTTATTTATTCTAACTATTGAAGTCTCCTTTTGCCAAACAAGTTGTGTGTAAGAGCGGGGGTTGAAAACTTGACCCTATATGCCATTAGGCCCAGGATAGTTTTTCTCGCTGGTGTTTCCCTGCTGAGGATAGGCTGAAGGAGCTGGGTCTCTTTAGCTTGGAGCAGAGAAGCCTGAGGGTGCCCTCATTCCTGTTGACAAAGATGTGCAGGGCAGTGTGGGAAGGACAGAGCCAGGCTCTGTTCAGGGATGTCCAATGATAGGACAAGGGGAGCTGGGGGCAAGCTGGAGCAGAGGAGGTTCCGTGGGAAGAGAAGGAAAAACTTTGTCCCTGTGAGGGTGCTGGAGCCCTGGAGCAGGCTGCCCACAGAGTTTGTGGAGTCTCCTCTGGAGACTTTCCAAACCATTCTGGATGCATTCCGGTGTGACCTGCCCTGGGTGATCCTGCCCCTTAGAGGGGTTGGTCTGGATGATCTTTTGAGGTCATTTCCAGCTCCTAACATTCTGTGATTCTGTGGGATTCTGTTAAATTATACCATCAGACTTCCAGAATTGTGAAGCACCTTCACAATGAAAATGTGTATTTTGTATCTGGGGTTACTTGATTATTATAGGCTTAGTGAGAACTTTATTGGAATGGCTTAAATGCTAAAATGAACCTGTGACTTCCCAGTGTCATGGAACGGAAAGCGCCTGCAAACAGCAAGCTTTGAGTCAGTTTGCTACCTAAGGGAGGCAGCATAAACTTCCCATTATGTCAAAAATTATGCCATATTTTGATTTGTTTTCTTTGGCACCTTGTAACTCACTTTAAAATACATTTGCAGAGCACAAACCAAGGTCACTCCCCCACGTGCAAAAATGTCAAGTGTATTTATACTGAAAATACATATCACATTATTCCAGTAACATGATTTATCATAAGGTATGAAAGACCTGACACATCTCAGTGAAGGGCATCACAAAGCAATAAGATGCCTAGAGACCACCTGAAATTTCAGAGGAACTTGGGTGTAAAATGGGCTTTAATACAAAACACTGCTTGTGGTAAAAGAGTATCCAAATCTTGATGGTTTAGATTTGTTGTCTCTTTAAGAAATTATACAGGGAGTAGGCTGACAAAACTCTGATAGTCTGAATATACTCCAAGTGGAATATGTTGGGATTTTTGTATGTTTGAGAACTTGTTACATTTGGCAGTGCTTTTGGATAGCTTCATTGTTTATGTTGCCAGGGGATTCAAGCAGTTTGGTTTCACTTGTTTGCTCATCATTGTATTTGTTTTCATTTCTGGCTTGGTATCCTTAATTTAACTCTCTTTTTTGTGTTTGTCTTGGTGGTGGTGGTTGCTTGGGGTTTTCAAAACCTTAAAATGTACCAGGTTGAGTGCAGACCTCCCTTGTCTTGTAAACCCATTTTACATCCCTTCCTAAATCTGTAATTCAAAACCCCTTTAACCTGTCTGTGCAACGCCAGGATTTTAAACCAACCATTGCCAATACACTCGAAGCAACATTTTCAGTGTCCTCTATGTGGACTTCAAAGACCATTTCAAAACTGTCAAGACATGATTTGCATTTATTTGAAACAGGGCTGTTAATATGTGGAGATATAAACTACCACAGCTTTGTATGTACAGCTTTGAGCAGAGAATGCTCTTCTCTGCAGCTGTGTTCTACTTTGGCCTTAGAAGCACTTCATGCTCTGAAATGATAAAAGTTATTTTCCTATGTTATCATTTCCTTGGGGTTTAAAGTTTGCCTCAGTATAAAGCAGGCATTGGTACAAAAATCACTTCAACTTTAAAACTAAGGAAAGGAGTTCTGTGGTTTCATCAATGCCTTGTGCACATGGATTTCTTTTTTGACTTCAATTTGATGCTTGCTGGTTTGGGTTTAATGTCTCTAATCCCTTTCACCTTTTCCTAGACACCCATCATTTCATACATTTGACTTTTATACCTATGCTCATCTCCTTGTTGCAGGATAAGAACTACATGTTGCACCTCAACCAACCAATCCAAGAAGTTCAAGCAGGATTTGACCATGAACTTAGCTAGCAGCATGAAGAAAAGAAAAGCAAACCCAAGCCAAACCACACTGTCTCCTGCATAATTTTCCTATATTTCTTTCTCTATTATAAACTGAGGAGTTCAAGGAAATTTACTGCTGCTCTTGGGATAGCTAACCCTTTATATTTACTTAGAAGAAAACAAACAATCTTTTCTCATTTGCAAATATTTCCCCTTCCCTTAAGTTTTATCCACGCAAGCAATTCTTCTGCTTTGCATAGTAAATACACAGTGATGCATTTGACCCTGGCAAAAATAATTAAAGATAGCAAAACAAACAAACAACCCCAAACCACTATATGAGGTAAAGTCCCAGAGATATTAAAACTCAATATGGTTATTAAAACTATTGTGGTTTTCATTACTGAGGACTATTAGCCCTTTCTTACTCTCTCCAGTATACTTAGAGGTGCCCATTCTCTGACTATTAGCACTGCTTTGGCAAGTGCTGCATCTTCTCTGTGGTTACATGCTGAAACATCTCTTGAGTCTTCATAGTATGATGTAGCCACAGGCATAAACCATACTGCTACACATTATTTACTTCCCTTAGAGGTCTTGAAAAGACAACCATGTCCCAACAGACACTTGAAGACAGTATAATCATTCAAAGTACTGGTGACTTACTTTGATTAAACATTTCATCCCCGAATTGAATTCCAGAATCCAAACCTCACCACTAAGAGCATGACTGACAGGCAAACAGCTGGGTGAGGTGTTTGCTATCATTTTAATGCCAGAAAAATGTCTTGGTTTTGGTGGTGATTCTAAGTGCCACTATAAATACTATCAACTAGTTAAATTCACTGAATCCACAGCTGAGCAGTTTCAGCATCCACTCCTTAAATGACCGTGCACGATCCACAACTCACATTGAGCAGAGGTAATATCGTCTCACACATTCTGTGGTTCTATGTTGGGGGCAATTTGGGCTAAGTTAGCACTAATCAGCAACTATCATTCCTAACTGCTGCTAGCACTACACTTTCCTTCCAGCCTGTCATCTGCAGAACCAATCTCTACCGTGGTCTGTGTTTTCCAAAGATGAAGCATTGAGTGGAAGGCACTTCCGCTTTTCTTGGGATAACAACAGCAATAGCAGCCAGCTTTCATTAATGGCACAACACAATTTCACAGCTCCAAATGATTCTTAAGTCCAGCTAAGCTGACTGCAAACTGACCATTTAAAACCAATTTATCAGAATACCAAACACGCCATCCCCAAATCAGTCATAGAGATGAAAAGTCAACATTTCAGTGCAGAGCAAACGAGTTGTGAAGAATCTTCATTCTTTCACAAAAGATGAATTTCAGCACTGCAAGCACCTGTCCTTTACCACTTCTCTCATACCTGCTGGTAATTTAGTGCTGGCAGCTGTGGCTGCCAAAATGCCTTTGGTAGTCTGGACAGGAACGCTTGATTTAAAATTGAGGTTGCATCAGCTTTTAAGTAAAGTTGAAACCTGTGACAGATGTACTCACTACATAACTAAATTTCAATCAAGCCTAAGTATTACACTTCCCATGGATTTCCACAGGTTAATGAATCAACATCCTGGAAATGACATAGGATAACATATGTACTTGTCAGCATATATATTAAGTCACAGAGTCATCTTTAACCAGCTCCATTTTATGGCAATCACAATAAAACCCCTATTACTTCTGAGACTTTCTCCCAGTGTTAGCCTATGACAATGTACATTTTTCATGCCTGGTGATTCATTACAGAAATGTCACAGAATATATAAAAAGACTTTGTTTACAAAGAGCCACACTGACTGGATCGTGAATCATAACTCTTTGCCTGCAAGTACTGGAGAAGCAAACTCGGTGTCAGATTTAAAGATCAATGGAAACAATTTGATTACTTTCTGCAGTAACTGCTTTCTCCTAAGCCTAGTTAGGTATAGAGTTAAGATGAAAACAAGGCAATTTGATAAGCCAAATCAAAAGTATAATGTAATATAAACAAAGCAAAAGTATAATGCAATACCAACAGAGCCTCTGCCTCCTGGGAAAGCATTCTAATTATTGCAGTGTAAAGCATCTCTGAAAGTAGGGAGCAAAATAGTCTTGCCAATATCAGAACTTCGTTTTGAGATCTGTTGTAAAGGCATTTTCTTTTAAGAAAGGTGCTTCTGATAACTGAAATGCATCAAAATGCACTTTCACAATGCATTCTACTTCCATGTCCATTACATCAGAGCCAGCAGAGATCCTTCTTAGAGCTGCACCAGAATTGCAGGCTGGCTTAAAGGTCCCAATTCCCAAATTTTTAAAGCAGAGACAGGGTAACAAATTAATTTCACCACTTCTCTCACCTTCTTTCCTAAAATTTGCATCTCTCTCATACTGTCCACAGGAAAGTTGAACCAAGTACACAAACACACTTCTATGAAGGATGTCCTCTTGCTGAAGGGCAGTTATAAGCTATAAAGCTTTTATTTCTCCAGGAAAATGAATGCAGCTCTTTACAAATTAAAAAACCCCTAAACCAAAGCATTTAAGCCTAAACCCTGACTCTACTATGAATGGAAGCAGTATGGCTGTACCTAGAGAAGCTATAATTTATAGTACAAATCTGCTCGATTCTTTGGCAGTGTTCTGAGATCTGGACAAGCACATCAAGGGGACTCAAAGGATAGCGGATGAATGCATTATCAGACAAAGATATGAGTGTCCTTACACAGATGAAGTCCAACTGGACCCTCCTTTAATTCCCCATTGTTACATTTGTAAGAGTTTGGAAGCTGCATTTTTGCTCTATAGTTAAAAGAGTGTATCAAATACATCTGGACACTTCTGATAAGATATCCTGTGTGCTTTTCCCAGACAGAATGTCAACAACTGCCAGTGCTCATCTAAATTTTTTTAAGCAGAAGTTCTAACCTAGTGTCTACCACGGGATAAAGACTGCTCAGAGGCACTTGAGCACTGTGAAGAAACCCGAGATTGGAACAAGCAGAAGAGGGCAGCATCTTACCGCGTTTTGAAGCCTTTAGGCTTGGCTTCCTAAAGTTGAGCGATTACTACAGGCATATTCCGTTGAATGCTAATTTTGTTCAAAGATGACCTACATTTGTTGAAAATATCCCTTTTGTTAACACACAATATATCACCTTGCTACTTAGTCATTTAAAAACACCCTCTGTAAGCTAATTGCTAATACCAGCTAATAACATTTGCAAAACCAAAGCAACTTGCCTCTCTGCATCCAAGCACAGCTTCCATTTCACTCTGGCAAAAAAGCAATTTCTGCATGGAAGCAGCTCAAAGCCAGAACCCAAATTTTTACCACAGCTCCTTCTAATATATCATTAATTGCTTATAATCATGAATGAAGAGCATGGCAAAAGCACATGTGACCAGTGCAACTATAATATTCAAATTCTTGTGTGCAACACAAGAAGATGACACTTCTCTGCTCCTAATAAACACACAGGTATGTGTTCATGAAGATCACAGGGAATGTATATATGGGAATGGTTATGTTTGTCTCTTTAGCAGATCCCCCCTGTAATGTCCCCTACCCTTCCTTTCACCCTGACCCATAGGCTTTTGGTCTTCTCTTCATTGCTCACCAGGGAGATGGGGTTCAGTCTGGAGAAGAGAAAATTCTGGGGGGACCTTAGAGCTGCCTTCCAATGCCTGGAGGGATCCTACAGGAAGGCTGCAGAGGGACTTTTCATCAGGGTGTCTAGAGACAGGACAAGGGGGAATAGTTTAAAGCTGAGGCAGAGAAGGCTTAGACTGGGTCTTAGGAAGAAGTTCTTTGGTACAAGATTTGTGAGACTCTGGAATGTGTTGCCCAGGGAGGTTGTGGATGCCTCCTCCCTTGGGCAGGTTGGATGAGGCCTTGAGCAGCTGAGTCTACATGAGGGGGGTCCCTGCCCATGGTGGAAAGGTTGGAGTACATGATCTCTGACATCCTTCCCAACCTGAGCCATTCTGTGGTAATAGAAATAGCTGAACTGCTTTTTAAGAGAAAAACACTGACCAATCTTTGTAATATTTTAAGACCTCATCCACTTTTCTGTGCTGTGCCTTTCACCTCACAAAGCCTCAATTACCTATGAATTCATAACCTTAGAATTTTAACTCCAGATGCTAACAGTTGTGCTCCTTTACAAGGATGTTCATTACACTTCTTTACAAAACTCTGTCTACATTTTCTTGGCTCAAACCACATCCTCTTAGCTGTCTTTAACATATTTGCCAACGAATATCAAGGAAAAGAGAAAAATAACTTTATGCACATTCATGCCTTACATGCAGATGAATTTGTTTGCTTGGTAAGTTGGTGAAAATGCTGTTTGCTGAAAAACATGAACTATGACAAAACTCCTGAATCCTCACAGATGACCTCCCATATGTCACATCAAATATATTCCACAATCTGTGATAGGTTGTGCAGCAAGGTTTTTACACTGAGATTTCAGGAGCTACATTTGAGACAGCTTCTTGTGGGGATTGTTTACATCAACTGACTTAACACTGAGCAGCTCAAACATTCTGAAAAACAGAGACACACAGATTTATTTTTCTTTAATATAATGAAAAAGGAGAAGAGCTGGGCATCAGCCCATGATCTGCTCCACACGCCATCTGCAAAGCACTGCAGCATGCCATGAACCATATTTTCCCTAACTGGTTAAGTCAGGCACCTTCAAATTACGTTGTATAGCCTGATGGTCCAGCCAGCTCTGGCATGGTGAAGAGGTGACAGCATGCAGCTGATAGTGGCCCTTCCCAGGGTTATTCTTGAGAGCTTGCCTTATCCCTCTGTCCCCACAATGACTGAGAACACTGGGTTCATACTGGACCATGAGAGTCAGGCATCAGCATAATTTATCTGTTTGTGCTTCCCCCACTGAAAGAAGTGAAAGGATTTTTTTTTTCCTACTTTTTTTTAGCATAGTCTCAGTACTTCTCTCTCCAAGCTAAAACAAGAGCCTGCAAATCTCTTCTGCCTTTCCATACCTAAACAGTTCCCATTGATGTTCATTGTGATCATACAAAAAGTGCTTGGAACCCAGAGAAATTTTGTAGTGTCTGCTGAGAAAATCTCCAACTAGACAGGCCAGGGCAGAGAGACCTACAGAGAGGGCAGGAGGCACACACAACGAAATTCACCTCTGGCTACTGAAGCCAAGCTCCATCATGCACTTTCAGCACAGAAGAGCATGGCCGTGCTGATGACCACTCTGCAAGAGCTTGCCTTGGGCTCTTTCAGCAGACTTCATAGTGATGCTGTTTTAAGGTAATTGTAATTCATTATTCATCTGGTTTGAAACTTTTCTAACATTTCCTTAGCCAAGCCTGCCAGTAAGAACCACTTTTCCTTCTTCCAACATTCATCTTTAATGTACTGGTCCTCTAATCAAATAATCAGTAAGGACACAAACCTTTCAAAGGAGAATAAGCTCATTTGTTTGAGTGATGAATGATGACAAACACAACTGAAATATGGGGTGACATTTCTAGAATGTAAATGATAAAACTTTGTAGGGAAATTAAAAAGAAACAGTAAACTGGAAGATTGGATTGCACAAACCTGCTCAGTGCAGGATTCCTTAAGGTTTGAGCCACGCATTTACACTCCTGAAGGGATAACTGCTTCAGAAAGAACAAAAATAAAAGTAATGAAGATGTGATATCCTTTTAACTGTTTGGTTGGGGTCTCTTTTTCTGGGTTCTGACTGATTCTTATTGAGAAGCAACCACCAGATACTTCAATTACAGTGAAGTATGGTATCAACAGCTACTTTATAATTGGAAAACATTGATCTCTACAGAAAGGTGGTCCTGGGAGATATGAAATTATCTTGCAATTCCATACTTGAGATCAAGCAAGGTAGAAACAGGTGGTTTCCATAATGAACCACCTTATCATCCATTGTTCATTTATTCTGTGCCAAAATGCTTACATCTATCACTGGCTTAGTCTGTGGCATCCTTGCACATCCTGGATTGCTGTTAATACAATTGTATAATTTTTTTCTCCTGTTTCATTTAGGAAGAAGGCTCTGTGCTGCTTTTTGAATGTAACACACATGCACATCATATGAGCAAGACAGCAGAGCAGTTCATCTTATGACTGAACTTAAGTATGTGCCAGAGCTTTGATAAATATCAAATCAGTTGGGTTGCTGTCAATGCACTAAGAGAGTTTGATAATTCCTTTCCATTCATTTCCAGTCACTGAACCATTCTAAACACTCAGCAGCCAGAGGACTCATTATCACAGTACTTAATAGCCTCACTAATGCTATGTGATGACTAGGTATTGACCTTTCCACTGCTATCTGAGGGACATCCCCAGATGGAGGACTATAAATAGTTCAGCTGGGACAAAATAGGAAAATACCATTTCCATTGGACCTGTGGGCAAGGCTGAAATGAGAAACTAAAGGAGGGCTGCACTCTGGGTTTTCCAGGGCCTATACAGACACACAAGTCTGTGCTGAAAATTTGTTGGGTTTTATTTTCCACTTGATATTCAAGATGCAAGATAAATTAAAAGCCTTCCCCCCCCCCCTCCTTTTTTTCCACCCCCCTTGTTGTTATTTTAAATTTCTTTTGTGTTTCAGTTCAGTTCCAAGTTGATTGCACAATGTTCATAGATTTGTCACAGCTAAATGGCTTTGATCACAATAGGGGCATTTGAGTTTGTAATACCCCTCTTGCTAAAGGCAGTGTATGTCCTTCCCCCCCCCATATTTGCTTGCTTTCTTTTGTGTCTGGCATATCTCGTCGCTATTATGCTTAGAATTAAAAAACTAAAATATTAAGCAGGGACTGAGGATAAACAGTGGCTTAATTAAAAATAAAAGAAAGAAAACATTATCTTAATATGATTATAAATTCCAGGAGGTTTATAAATTATGATACAACTGGTAATTACATCTGCTATAAGCTCTTGGTTAGAGTTAAAAGTCTGTTGAACACGGTCCTCCGGCTCTACGATGAGCAAGATGCAAAGTCACCCCAGGGAGGCACAGAATTTAGAGGTTTAATTTTCGGGTTGGGGTTGGCTTTGGGGTTGTTTGTTTTGTTTCTTTGTTGGTTCTGTTGTTTTAGTTTAATTTTTTTTTATTTAATCACTTGTTTTGCCCAAAGAATGAGAGGGACTGGGACACATGAATTACCACTAAACTTGGAGTGTAAGATCTAACCAGATGAAAAACACTCTGTGTTTCCTCATCCCACTGTTAAAAGCGCTCCTCAAAACACACATGAGATTGGGGAACATTGAGGTATGATAGCTAAAGAGTCAGACAGTGAGATCTCATCCTGTGTGAAAATATTCTGAACATACATTTGTTCTAATTTTCTGTTTACAAACCCATGGTATTCATCAAGGCTCGAGTCTTGCCATTTCCAAGGACTTTGCCACAAAACCACTGAATCTGCTTTGCAGGGTGTGCAAGAACTGTGTCAAGCAGCCTATGAGCTGTCATGGTTTGGAGTATTTCAGTTAGTTAACAAGGGAATCTGAAATCAGTGTGGGGAAAAAAACAAACAATGCTCTTTTCCCACCCATTTGGCATGGTGGGAAATCGTAGTCAGATGGCTTTTTACTGTAGTATCAGTTCCTAAATCTTTAATGAAATTACCCTTACAAGCATCCTGTAAAAGAGTGAAGTGTTATCTATTCCACTGGAGTAACTGAGGTACTAAAGACTAAATGACTTAGGGAGAGACTGGTGAAAAAGGGCTTAAGCGGAAATTTCCTAAGTGCCGGTCTAGTGGCTTATTCTCCTTGCTTTCTCTGGGAAATGTGATTAAATACAAAAATCAATAAAGATTTAGGTTTGCTAGATAAAACACAAAAGCTTGAAAGTCTGCTGACAAGAAATTCAGGGCAAGAGGCCAAGTTCTTTTGAGTGGATCAGTTAATAGCATGAAAACAACATAATAAGGAGAAAATTAGACATCTGCTTCAGGTGTAGTCATGAAGTATGTCCTCAAGGAGTTCATTTCTGCTTCTCCCAGTGCTAAGTGCACATGATGTATTCCTGATCCCATTAACACAAATGGTGAAATTCCCTTTGTTTCAGGTTCACCCATACTCAGGCAGGGACAGTGCAGAAAATTTAACATCAAATTCACATCTCAGTCTCTAGGAGACTGTCTCAGATGCTAATTTTAAATGCTGCAAAGAGAGACAAGGTTGAATACTAAAAATCTGGGCTCCACAGAAGCCTCAAATGCAACATACAAAAAAGCAGGCAGTGGTAGAGTTTGGATGAAATGGCAAATTAACTACCTGTGCAGTTTTAGCAATAACCATCACGCCAAAATCAAGTCAATTCTGCCCAAACTTTTATACATGCCTATATCCTTTGATGTATAATTATAAGCCTCCGCAGGTTTTGTTCACAAGTTCAATTTTCATTTCAAACCACACTGACCATAGAAAGGACTTACATTTAAGGTGCTTTAAAAATGTATGGTCCTGAAAAGCTGCTGTGTTTCAAATATTTCATGTTGCTGCAGAAATAGTCTTTCTAGTTTATGCTTCATTGTTAGCTTCCTTCAGCTCATCAAGGCAAAAAGATCAATTATCTGACTAGCTTTATACAAAAAGATCAAACAAGAGATAACAGACACAGTTTGTGAATCTAGGAAAGCAGCAGCACTCCTGATCAGTGGCTTCTGCCATGCTAGATAGGAAACAAGGTCAACAAACTTTCAGAACTGAGGTGAAAAGAACCCAGCTGCTTTCTCACTGAGGGAAGATGCAGCAGCCCTGCTGCTGCCTGGAGAGAGAGCAGAGTATTATTCTTAAATGACAGGAGGAAATGTGCTCTTGCTAATTCAACTTCCTTCTTTTTTTACATGCAAACACCAGAGATCAGGGGATTAGCTCCATTGAGAGAAGATGTGCAGGCATTAAACACTACTTGCTGCCTATTAATTTGGGAAAACCACTCTGCAACTACAGTTCTATTACTGACAAATCTATTTTACTACTTTCTAGCTCTTACCATGCTCATCTTTTCTGGTTTTGATAGAAACATCTGGTGTCTTCTCAGCCAGCATCATAACCTAATTATGCTCCAGAATTAGTGACTACAGTTTATGAAGACCTCTACTGAAATGCCTGTAGACAGTGTACATTTTACTTAGCACTGGTAAATAAAAGTTTCATAACCATCATTGGGGTTTGGTGACTGTGTAGAGTTTGAGTCTGCTTTTGGTTTTGACCAGACAAAGAATGGTGAATACCATAATTCTGCATAAAGAACACAGTTTGTGATTAGATTAAATGCAATGAATCCTAATTTCTAGCTGGCCATACACGTTTTCCTTTCAGCCTAGTAATTTTGGACCAATCTGCAAGAACAATTAATTGTTTATTTTTTTTACTATACCTTTACCATGTATCTAGACATTACAAAGCAGTGAAACTGTATGGAAAGATCAAGTTGGAGACATTTCTATCAGAAAAAAGATGACCATTACCCATGAACAGAATTCCCTGTGGTATAAAAAGAATACTAGGAACAGCTTAGTGCAAGAACTGTGTAATTATTCAAGATAAGATCTGGAAAAGCATCAGAATGTGCTATCCTATAACCCTCCCTAGTAATTCCTGTATCCATATAATACTAGAAATGGCTTGCAGAGAATGAGCCTGGATTGATTGCTCCTTATGACTCCAGGCAGAAGAAAAACCTTTGCCAAAAACATTAGTGGATGGCAAATTCTGAGCAGAAAAACTTCCCATGATGTATAGTTCAGCCGTGGACTGCCTTGTCACAAACACAACGGACACAAAACATTAACCTCTCTGGTCTTTAACTTGATGTCTGTGAATGGGAAGGAAGTCCACTGTGAGTTACTATATAAACCAAAACTGCCTCTGGCTCAGGAAGTCTCTGCTCCACAAATTCTTACATGTCCCTTGACATCCACTTTTGGCCACTGTCAGAAACAAGAGAATTAAATGGGCCCTTACACTGATCTGATGCCATCACTCTTTTGCCTTTATTAGGTTTAGGCCACAGTTTTATATTGGGAAACCAATAATGTACATGAACTCACTTACAGTGACCCTGTGAAAGGATCTCTCTCCTTAAATTATTTCCAAGCTTTGCTTCAGGAGGACAATGATTTCCAGGTATGGGAAAAAGATGAACAACCTTTATATGAGCAAAACAAACACCTGAACAGCTGTATTAAAGACAACAACATCTAACAATATTCTGTGTGGAAATACAAGCAGAGCCCTGTGTTTTCAAAAGAAAAATTCATATAATATAAGTTCCTAGGAGGAGAGAGACAAGAAAAATGCCTAAAGGCCCCCCAGCTAGAGCCACAACTGTTGGAAGTGTGCTGCTGTTCCATTTCTTCAGTCAGATACATCCTCTAACATATTACTGATTTAGCCTAAACACGGTTTAATCAAAACAGATGCCCTAATCTGAAGTAATGCTCTGTGTGGCAGCCTGACACATTGCAGCCCTGTGTCTGAGCTAGCTCCGTTCTTAGGTTTGCCACCAGCAGTACAGCACTGCCTTCAGATTCTTATACCCTGTTGCTATGGCTGACTTGAGAACAAGTGTGATAAATCAGCCCAGGCACATTTTAACCTTCTGGAACAGCCAACTACTTCAGACCAAGCTAAAGACTGAACTGCAATCTTTTAGCCTTGGTTTGGATGTTGGCCAAGGACAGGTTCATTTAAATCCCTGCGCAGTTGTCTAACTGAACCCGTGGTTTACACACCCTGCTGATTTATGTACTCCCTGAGCTTTGCAGGGGTGCTGACACCTCTGAAATGGTCATATGCTCGCAATGCTAAATTGCATTTATTAACTTACTTTTGGTTAATCACCTTTTGAGGACGTTTGCAAGTAGCTTATTGACTGCTAACTGAAAAGCACCACAGTATAAACCTAGCTATGGGACCAGGCTATGGCCCATGCATACTTCCAAAAGGCAGATTCAGTGCAGACACGTTTCTAGGGCAAGAGATGCTGGGTGTGAAGGAATCCAGGTGCATATTGCATTCTTGGAGCAGTGTGATGCTGTGTTCAGTTAGATTTATTAGCAATTACCTCAGGTCTCACACCAACATCTGATATATGTGGCATGCCAATTACAATGCCATGCAGGTGGTGTTACAATAAGAAACATTTCAAAGGTCAAAACTAGGTAGAGGCTAACATGACAAACACACTCAGCCCTTGCTTTAACAAACCTCAGAACTACTCCCACAGGTTTCATTGGCAGACAGTGTTGTGGCATGTGTTTGTCCTTGCTTTACCTGCACCGGGATGACATTAACTTCTACAAGAAGCCAGCTAGCCTTGGACTAGAGGTGCAGATAAACTGTTTTGTTACGTCTGCTTCTGCTTAATTACAGGCACCCACTTGCACCACAATTATAACCACAGGACAAACCTGATTTGCTGCCTCATATCACACTTGCAACTTACATTATTCCGTAGCTCTTGCCACACTTGAAAAGGTTGGCACTCTCCCCATGTGGATCCAGGTTTCTATTACAAAGAAAAACAAGATGCCATTTGGTCAGACTTCCACAACAAGCACCTGCTGACGAATTATTACTCTGCATGCTATGTTTCATTCCTGGGCTGTATCTGAATAGGTTTAGAGTGGATCTTAGGAAGAAATTCTTCAGTACAAGGGTGGCAAGACTCTAGAATGGATTGTCCAGAAAGGTTGTAAATGCCCCCTTCCCTGGAGATGTTCAAGGCCAGGTTGCTTAGGGCCTTGAGTAACCTGGTCTAGTTGACAGGTATCCCTGCCCATGGCAGGGAGGTTGGATTGCATGATCTCTAAGGTCTCTTCTGTCTTAAACCATTTTATGATCTACAGGAAAATAGCAGGACAAATACAACTGTCAAGCTGCTGGCACAGAACCTTTGTTTCTAAGGTATGTATTACACAATGGTAAACATTTGCTTTCTCATTTGTCATGAAGTCCAAAGGATATTTGACTTAAAATGCTAAAGCACACCCCTACAAAAGCCTGGTCTAGAATTAACCTTGAAGACAGACCCACACCACTTTAAAACTGCCCTGCTCTTTTTCTGACCAAAGCAGTTGTGTCCTAGCTAAATGAAGTGAATTTCCACAACACGGATGTGCAATCAGCATGATGGGTTTTAATAACACATAAAAGAAAGGTCTATAAATGTCCAGTCAGTGGTGACAACTCACTTTTCTTTATCGATTTTGCTTGCAAGCAAAATTGCCCAAATGAGATCACCTTGCTATTTTTAATATATTGTTTTTATACAGTTACACTGAAAATTGTCCAACCCATAAACCAGCTTTGTAGATAAGCTATTTTTAAAACTAACCCAGCAAATTCAATACCTTATTTCAGAGGATTCAGCTGGTCACTGATACACTTCCAAGTTTTGTGTTTGCATCACTCAAACTCCCACTTTTTTCCCCCCAAGAGATTGATAACATTTTTCTATAACCTGTGTTAGCCCAGAAGATATTTTCAGCTTTTCAGTAGAAGGTGGATTGTAACTTCCCATTGTAGTCTTCCTTTATTCAGGAAAAGACTCTTAAAAATCTGGCCAGAGAAGGGCCATAAGGAGGATCAGAGGGCTGCAGCACCTCCCCTATGAGGACAGGCTGAAAGAATTGGGGCTGGTGAGCCCGGAGAAAAGAAGACTCCAGGGAGACCTTAGAGCTGCATTTGAATATCTGAAGGGGACCTCCAGGAAGGCTGGGAAGGGACTGCTTAGAAGGGCTTGTGGGGACAGGACAAGGGATAGTGGTTTGAAACTGGAGCAGGGCAGATTTATGTTGGACATCAGGAGGAAGCTCTGCACAATGAGAATGGTGAAATACTGGAACAGGCTGCCCAGGGATGTGGTTGAGGCCCTGTCCTTGGAGACATTCAAGATCAGACTAGATATGGCCCTGGACAGCCTGCTCTATTTACAGGTGTCCCTGCTGCCTGCAGCGGGGTTGGACAAGATGCCATTTGAGGGAACCTCCCAACCCAGTGCAATCTGTGAATTACTCATGAATAATTTTACATCTCCAAGCACAAAAATCCCACTGAAGAGTATAGCAGGCAATTCTCAGCACTTTATTCTGCCTTCATGCAGAGTGAGGGTGTTATCAAGAAAGTTATTTTTAAACTATGGGTTTGAATTTGTTTGCTTGTTGCTTTCAGGGTCAGGGTTGGTTTGTTTGCATTTCCTTGTTGTTGTTTTTAATTCTGAGGAAAACAAACCAACCAAAACCAAACCAACAACAAACAGCTCACAAAACAGACCCAGATTAAAAAGGGTTCCTACATCTTAGCTATCTGAAGAGCTCACACAACGATACCTGCAATCTACAAGACATACTAAGGCTGGTTTTTTTTCCTCTGTGCACATATATTTACAACTAGTGTGAAATAAATCCTGGGCAGACCTTCAGCAGTACTGAGCACACACCACACCAACAATTAAGAAATATTACCTCTGAGTCTAGTGTGAAAAATACTGAAAACTTTCAAGATGCCAGGGAAATTTCCTGGCTATTTCAAAGATGCTTTATAAGGGAAACCAATTTTTCATAGATGTTTATTGATCATCCCTGGGTTTAAGTATCATGATTTAATGCCTTTGCAATGGTGTTGTAAACGTCAATTTATCACCCTCATTTTATGGCCTATCTCGGTAAGTTTAACAGTTTGCTTTATGAGGTTTGGGATGAAAGTGAAAAAATTAGAGCTCAGAATGCATGGCATACAATGTGATTATACAAACTGTTATTTTAATATTTCTTGAAGATTCCATGGCAGGATTTACAGCTGCATTAGAAGCAGTGTCTGCTTCGCTTGAAACTCTGGAAACTGAGTTTAAAAATGTTTATTTCCCTCGATGTTCCAGATGTGGCCTCACCCGGGCAGAGGAGAGGACGAGGAGAACCTCTCCCAGCGTACTCACCACATCCCTTCTAACCCACCCCAGGCTGCCATTGGCCTTCTTGGCCACGAGGACACATTATTGACTCGTGGGCATCCTTCTGTCCACCAGAACCCCCAGGTGCCTTTCCCTTACACTGGCCTCCAACAGCTCAGTCCCCAAAGTCTGGTGGTCCGTGGGCTTGTTCTTTCCCAGATGCCAGACTCTACACTTGGCCTTGTTGGCTTCCGTTAAGTTTCTCCCCATCCAACTCTCCACCCTGTCCAGGTCTCTCTGAATGGCAGCACAGCCTGAGGGGGTGTCAGGCACTCCTCCCAGCTTTGTGTCATCATCAAACTTTCTGCCAGTGCCCTCTGTGCCCTCACCCAGGTGGCTGATGAACATGCTGAATAGTAAATACCCAACCCTTTTGCATGTTGTCTCACTCTAGTGATAATATAAACTACAAATTCCATCATCAGCTGAATTTCTGGATTGAATGGGGCTGACATTCTAAATTTCATGTGCAATTCTAGTCACTGATACACAGATTAAGACATTAATATTAAACAGATCTGCAGTAATTAGTACCAATTAATGTAAAGGATAAGTTCATTTACAAAGCATATCATTCAATACACAAGCCAACGTGTGCCAAACAGCATTATGCTAATCCAGGGGCCCTTATTTTGACTCTTATTAGCTGTGGTTGGGTAACTGACTGTTTAGGGCTCAAATTTTATCTTTTTCAAAGCCAGGCAGGTGAAATCACAGTGCAGTGATAGATCTCACTTCATTTCTATTGTATTAGCAGATCACAAGCTTTACACAGAAGACAAAAAACTACATACATAAATATTTCCTGAAAGTTTCTTTTCAAGTTTAAAACTTTTTCTGCTGTAGGTTTCAAGCCTGTAGAAATTTTCACACAGAGATATGCTTCCACGAGTAAATATTTTGGCTCCAGTAGAGTCTTTGATCTTGTGTTATTTCAATAAGAATGACTATAGAGCCCCAAGTGTTTTGAGCTGACTCAGAATACAGCGAAAGTAGTTGCTGCAGGTTTTTGCATTGCAGGTACATTACCAAATACTCTCCACACATCTTATTAGCTTCAGCCAAATATTTATACAGTTGAACAGAAATGCTTTATGTGATTCTTTAAGACATTAATTATGAATGCAGTTTATCTGTAAACTGGCATATAACCATAGAACTAGAATAGTGATTAAAGGCTAAGGACAATGCTTCAAATGGAAAAGGACTGACTGAGATTGGACCAAAGGAAGAAACTCTTCCCCATGAGGGTGGTAAGGCACTGGAACAGGCTGCTCAGGAACAGGTTGCTGTGGAGGCTTCAAGCCTGGAAGCATTGAAAGTCAGGTTGGATGGGGCATTGAGCACGCTGGTCTAGTAGGAGATATCCCCGCCTATGTCAGGGGTTGGGAACTAGAGGATCCTGAAAGTTCTTTCCAACCCAAACCATTCTATGCAGATGGAAGGTTTGCTGTAATATCAGGGGAGGACCCACAGAACACATCCACAGAATTGTAGTGGGAGACGTAATATATGACTCATCTGGGTTGTAACTGCTCTTGATAGTCCACATTTGTTTGGGCATTAAACATGGCAAGAGGAGAAAGAAGACTGAGTGAAGGGCAACAGACAACACCCACACAAACTAACTGCATCTGCACACTAAGAAGATTTGTTCTGACTGTGACCTGAAATTGTCAACAGAGAATTACGCTTGCATCCCTTTAAAAGTGTCAATAAAACTTTCTCTTTTCCTCCCCACCAAGGTATTAGGCAGTGTGGTTCAGGCTTTAAGACAGCTGGCAGCGTGGTAATTTCAAGAGAGTTTGTAATTCCCTCACCAAGACAGTACTGAATGCCCCAGATTTTCATTCCTGTAGGGTGAACAGGAGGCTTCTTATAACTGCCAAGCAGCAGACATCTGTTCTGAAAAGGGACCTTTCAGGCCCACTAGCATCTTACACCACTGCTGCATTTCACCACACCACCTTCACACGTGACACTGAACAGCCAAGCACTCTGCTGACCCATTGAGTCCCTCAAGCCTGAGAGGACAAGATAGGAAAGTGTGGCTGGGACAGCTCTGCTGCTTCTGTCCTGCTTGTTTGTGCAGCACAAGAGAGTTGCTGGGCACAGAAAAGCAGGGACAGGTATTTACATACACATTAAGTCAGGCATTGAAGCCCTCAAGGAAAATTCCTTCAAGTAAAATTGGTCTCAGAGCAGTAACAATAGAAAAAAGAGCAGCAAGTTTTATCTGCATTCATTCAGGTGGAAGCATCTGTAATGTGTACAAGCTCATGAAAGATATGTGCTTGAATGGATGTCACAGAATGCTGGCCTATCTTCCAAATACATCAGTATTATAGATGATGAAATGTCTTACTATGTTTTCATAATTTACTAGGTGAATGCTCAATGCTTTGTTAGAAGGGAGACATCCAGGTTTTACCCTAACAGCTACATTAAGTCTGAAACACTTTGCCTTAGAAACAACAGTGTCCAATAATCAGAAGCTTCTGGAATAAGGACACTGCAGGAATCACAGTATTAGGAGTTGTAAGGGACCTCCAGAGATGGAGTCCAGCCCCCCTGCCAAAGCAGGATCTCCTAGGGCAGGTCACACAGGAACACATCCAGGTGGGTTTTGAAAGTCTCCAGAGAAGGAGACTCCACAACCTCTCTGGGCAGCCTGTGCCTGGGCTCTGTCACTCTCACCATACAGAAGTGTCTCCTCCTGTTGAGGTGGCACCTGCTGTGTTCCAGCTTAGACCTGTTGTTCCTTGTCCTATCCCTGGGCACCACCAAATAGAACCTGGCACCTTCACCTTGACACCCACCCCTCAGATATTTCTAAACTTGCCCTGTTACCAGCACAGCTCTAAACAGCAGCACACATTAATGATCCACACCTTTGTAGCCTAAATCAGACTCTGGGCAATTTATCTAGTTGAGGATGCCCTTGCTTACTGCAGAAGGGGTTGGACTGGATGATCTTTGGAGGTCCCTTCCAACCCAGACCGTTCTGTGATTCTATATAAACCACTGAGTCACTAGAGGATTAAATAGATGCCAGGTTGAAGACAGGGCTCGAGTTAATTTACCATTGTAATTGCTATTGCCACATTTCACACTCCATCACGGTGATAAATAATTCTGTAAAAACCAAACAAACCCCCAAACACTTCTCTTTTAAATAGTTATCTTTGCAACTTCCAGGACCTTCAAGAAGTTAACAGCCATGAGGCAGCTCCTTAAAACCAAAACAAACCAACCAACCTCAACAAAACCCCCTAAGAGACACTCCAGTTTTAGACCAAGGTTGCTTAAGGTTGCTGTTTGCAAACATAGCATCTAACGAATTCTGTGGTTAAAAGTTGAAATCAGTTTCCCAGAGTTACAAATCTCTGCATGTAGTCTCATAATTCCTTGCTTTAAGCAGGAGAAAAGAATTTGCCCATTGACTTCAAAGATGAGAATCTGTTTACTCCTACAAGTTTGAGCCTGCAGCAAAAAGCAGCATTAAAAAGCACACAGCTAAATACTGACTCCTAAAATTTTGCTCTTGGAGCCACCACAGTATCTGCAAAAGCACTTTATTTTTCCCTTTATTCCCTGCACTCCAAAAGGTTAATGGATCCCATTTTCCCAGTTTCCAGTACAGGCACATTAAAGCTGACTCAAAAATTCAATTTTTTGCCTCACAGCCATATAAGCATTTCATTTGCTACCTTAATGCACACCAAAATAAAGATTTGTCTCTTACATGGCAAAATCCCTCACTCCTATTTCCCTTTTAGGAGGCTCATTTATACACCAACCTTGTGAGAAACACCACTTTTCCCTTCTGTTCATTCCTCTCCCACTAAATCCAGGTTGTGAGAGGACCCACACCCTACCTTAAAGATAGCAGAAGTGGATATCTGCAGTCCCTTTTAAATGTTCTAAGCAATAGCCAAGGTTTTCTGACATACAGTTCTCAAATCAGTCAACTGTAAGCTATTTGGTTTCATAATCTCCTTGTTGCAGTGATTGGCCATTAGAAAGGGGAAATTACAGGGAAGATGGCATAAAATGTGGAAGTACATATCTGAGTGTTGGACCAGCTGAACTTTAGAGTTAGGGAAAGGATCCCATCATGATTCTATGATAGTGTTTTGTGGGTTTTTTCCTTTGAGATAACCCAAAGCTGGGGGTGGGATTGACAGCTCACACTGGTGAGATACCATTTAGAGAGTCCTTGGGACATGGATCTCATGAAGTTCACCAAAGGGACCACAGAGTGGGGAGGAATAACCCTCCTTCACCAGCATGGGCTGTGGCTGCCTGGTTGTAGAGAGAACTTGAAGAGAAGGTTATAGAGGACACCATGCTCCTTGTGAGCCAGCAATGTGCTCATGCAGCCAGACTCAGCATGGTCTCTAGCAGGCAGAGCACTGCAAGCAGGTAGAGGGAGATGATCCTCTGCTCAGCACTGATGGGATATATCTGAAATGATGGGATCCCCAGTAAGAGAGACACACTGGAGGAAGTCCAGTGAACTGAAACTAAACTGAATCATCTCTATTTGCAAATAGATGGTGGGTGAAGTAAATAAGGCAGAACCAGGTCCAGTGGTATCCAGTGACACAACAGGAGGCAGTGGGCACAAACTGAGGCACAAGAAATTCAATCTAAATGTAAGATGCAACACTTTTCCTCTCTGAAGGCAGTCAAACCCTGGAATAGGTTGCCCACAGAGACTGTGGAGTCTGTCGCCTCCTAGATATTTAAAACATGGCCAGACTCAGCTCTGGGCAACCTGTTCCATCTGACCCTGATTGAGCAGGTGATTGGACTAAGCAGTGCACAGAGGTCCCTGTCAACCTACACAAAGGTTTCAATGTGTGCAGTGGCAATTCAAGAGGAGGAGGACACTGAAGGGCGTATCAAGGCATGCAGTACTGTGACTAGGCAGCTTCCCTTCTCCCATCTAATTTACTTAAAGCTATCTTACATTAACACTTGTGCCATGGTTTACACTGGGCACAAAAGCCTTCACTGAAGGTTTGAGCTCAGACTCTACAAAGTGGAGATTTGGCTGTTGTGAGGTCACTCACAAAGTAACCTGGCAAGAATTCAGAGAACACTACAGAAGCCAATATTCAACCTTGGATGTTAACCTGTAGCATGTAGCCATTAGAAAAGAAATTCAGCTAAAAGACACTTCTGATGCTTTTTGAGTAAGTGGAAGATTCAGTGACAGTCTTAAGCTGCAGGAAGCCTCAGAATCTGTCTGCAGAAACTCATGCTAATGTTGCTGATTTGAACAAAAATCACTGGTATCTTGGATACAGCATTTGCCTAGAATATTTGTCATCTAGGTTGTTTCTAGCTCTAATTCTTCAGCTATTTGAAATTTTTATATTCCTGCTAGAATCAGAAACTCAGCTACATTGCTAATTATGGTTTCACAGTAAACAAGAAATTTCATTTTCTTTTGATTAGATTTATTTACCTCTGCTAAAGTCTGATTAATGATACAACTGCTTGTCACAACTGAGTGGTAATTTCTTCAATATAATTTATTTTCATTATCTGCAATTAATTAAATAGAGCAAATAGCAAGATTTGGGTGGGGGTATTCTGAGGTCTTTATCCTTTGCTGAGTTGAGCCTCATTTTGAAGGCAGGGCTTTAGCATTGCTTATGCTGTTGGATGGCTTCATAAACAAGAAAACTTCTATCAGATTGTCAATAAAATGTGTAAGCATGCCAATAGGATTGCTGAAGAGCAAAGAGATGCATGGAGTGAAGGGCTGCACAATACCCTAGGGACATTCTGAACTCAGTTTAGACTAAAATTAAAAGATCATAAAGCTGTGTGGAACAAGAGTTTCATTTTCCCTCTTCATTAAGATATTTAAGTGCTATGGAAGACCTGTCAGCCACCTTCTCTGGTATTTTCTCCACTAAATAAACCTCTACTTACAGGGCTCTGAGCTAATGTCTCAAAGATGCAGCTGAAGACAGTATTAGTTCTTGACATGCTCACTTTACAACTCACTGACTCCTCTATCTCTCCATACCCTTAGCACTGCCTGCTCCGTACTCCCTCGTGATGTATTTGTGCTTTTCATTTCTCCTTGCCAGATGTGGTGCTCCACACTTCTATTTGCTGGGCGTTATCTGTGTGATTTGTATCATTTCTCCAATTTATGAAGGTTAATTTAAATTGTAACCTTGTCCTCCAAGTTGTTTGTAGGCCCTTCCAGGTCGCTGTCATCCACATATTTGGTAAGTTTACTTTTCCTTTCCATCATTCAAGGTTAAAAGTATGAAAGAACTGAACCCAGAGTAACTCCCTCAGGCTCTACATAGGAGTAAATGTGGAAATTTAGAGAAAAGTCATTCCAAATGAATGATTTTAGTTTATAACATGCAGGCATGTAGTGCTAAAAATACCAAGCAAGACAGCAGAATGTTTCACTTCAGAAGTACTTCAACAACGCTGACATTCAATTTGTTCTTTACAAATGAAGCTTTGGGAAACAAGATAATCAGTCTAATTGTACCTACTCTTCTGACTTTGCAAGCTAAGCTTCCTGGTTAAAAAGGGGATTCTAACAACTTGATTATTTACATTTACTAACTTGACCTCAAAATAAATTGAAAGGAAAGGTGCACACTAGGGAAGTTGCCCAAGGAGGTGGTGGTCACTGAAGGTGCCCAATAAAAGCGTAGACATGGCACTCTGGGAAGTGATTTAACAGCTGTGGTGGTGCCAGGGTGAAGGTTGGACTCTGTGATCTTAGAGGCCTTTTCCAACTGAAGCAATTCTGTGATTCCACGACACGCTTGAAACTTTTCCTGTATTTTCTTCATTCTCACACAGTAACCATGCTGGGCTTCTGCTTTTATATTGTAAGCAGAAAGTAGAAACATCTATTTAGTTACAGTATATTGATTTTTGGAAATCAAATTGTAGAGAGTATACATAATAGGCATGAAAAGGTCTCAAACTGGTAATATAGGAACCAATAAATATTCAGGAGAACAGAGTATAAAGCAGAGCAGGGAAAATGACAGGTATAGGCAGGATTCATTTCACTGTTCAGAAAAGATCTTTTCTTATTGGAAACTATAAAGCTAAATGAGAAACTGCTGAGAGCTGATGTTACTGGGCAAACTTCCCAGAACTCCTTATTCCACTCCCCTCAAGCCTTTCCTTTACACAGGTTCATGGACTCTCTCTAGACAGCAATGAGAAAGATTTTAGGCCATAAGTAGAGAAGAACAAACGAAAATTAAATCTAAGTGCTTGGGAGTAAAGGAGGCTTTTTCAGTTGCAAACAGCGAAGGAAACGGTGTTAGCCGTGGATGACTGCTGCTGGGTTGCTGCACCAATGGATAATTAGTACCAAATGTTTGTAGTGCTTCTAGAGCATAAGGGAAAACACATACCAGAGATGGCCAGGTTGTGGCTATGTTATTAATCAGATCATTCACATGTATTTGGCAGACAGTTTATCAGATACTAGAAATACAATTGTCTCTAGTCTCTATGTCATAGGATTTCCTTAAAGACGGTTTTCATGCTACTAAAGAACTTCTTCCTCAGCTCCAGTCTAACCCTGCTCTCCCTCAGCTTCAAACCATTCCCCTTTGTCCTGTCTCCAGACACCCTCATGAAAAGTCCCTCTGCAGCCTTCCTGTAAGATCCCTTCAGGTACTGGAGGGCAGCTCTAAGGTCCCCCTGGAGTCTTTTCTCCAGGCTGAACATCCCCAGCTCCCTCAGCCTGTCCTCATAGCAGAGGAATTCCAGCCCTTGGATCACCTCTGTGGCCCTCCTCTGGGCTTGCTCCAACAGTTCTGTGTCCTTCTTATGAAGGAAAAAAAAACAACAACACTGAAACAACAACAACAACCCCCCTAAATTAAACCAAAACCCAACCAACCTGCCAACCCCCCCCCACAGAGACACCAAATGAAAACATCAGGGTCATCCTTGTGAAATTCATGACAAGATGAAGATGGTGACCTTTTAGAACCTTTCTGGCAACTAACCAAGCTACATGCAACAGGAAGGATGATCACTGGTATGCAAACCCTGACTATGGCCAAGGTGAGTGTAGGATAGCTAACACTGATATTCATTTAGGAACCTGGCACTATTAACAGCCTGGGGTATAGACCAGATATTTTCTGATGCCCTCTGAAAGAAGTCACATTCAGGAGTCTTTATAGCAAAGCAGCCAAGAAGGTCACTGGAACTGGAGCAAGGTCATCATCTAAGAGTGTGACAATCACCTTGAAATATCAAGTAGAGGCTTTTTGTGGAAAAAATCAAAACCAACCCAACTCACCCACCCACAAAACCACCAACAAAACCACCTCAACCAAACAACAACAAGAAAACCTCAACAGCAAAGACCAAGCCAAGAAAGCACACAACAATACCACGGGCAGCAGGGAAATATTCCAAATAAAGACCTGACAAGGAAAAAATCAAAGCAGCTTCCCTTTCATACATTCAATTTCATTGCTTCAGTCGGCTTCTCAGTTTTCATTTTTTGTTCTTCTAGCCAGAATGAGAATTACAGAAACATTAGAAGACTTTAACAGATACATTGGAAAGAGGGTAAGATATTGAGATGGACAAGGATGTAAACAGAACTATTGTATTGCAGCAGGCTTTAGGAACACAGCTCATTCCAACTTGATGTTTATAAGTGTGAACCAATCTCTCCCCTCCTAAGAACTGGCAAAGTGGCAACTGGGGTCTTGTGTTGCACAAACATCACTGCTTGGGAGCTGAGCAGAAGGGACTAAGCAGAGCAGTGACTAGGTTCCTACTTTAAGAACTTAAGAACTTTCTCCTCTCAGGGTCAGTCCTCCTGCCCTCTGCCTGCTGTGACTGGTGGTGGAAAGCCTACCCACACTGCTTTTCCATGGCTAAAATTAGTTTGTGTATTCCCTTTGTGTCCTTCAAGTTTATTCCCTTTCCTATCCCTGAGGAAAAGCAGATACATATTTTCAAACCTGGTTTGAGAAATGAACACTTTAAGATGGTGCAGATCTATAGAAGGATTTTCAGCACAATGAAAAAGATGATAAACTTTTATTGCCTCTTTACACATTAAATCTATGTTAAAATTCTAAATGGAGACAAATCATTTAGCCTTTGTGTATCCTGCAAGCTGCACCTGTAGCAAGCTCAGGCCAGTTTTAACCTGTTAAGATACTCAAGGCTACTCATTCTGTTAATGTTACTGTGATCAATTAATTGTCTCCTCATGCAAAATAGCCCAAATGTTTACACAAACATATGTGCCACTGCATTGATTAAAATACAAGATAAGGACAACACTTGTTAAATAGATCTCAAATACAACACAACTGTCTCTGCAACTGGGATTGTCCAGTCCCCCAGTTACTGCAGGATGGCAAACAATATGTGCATCTCTTTCTGCTGCACCAACTGAACATATGTCTGCCAGAGAGAGATGGAAATACAATGAGAGCAGGGTAATTTAAATAAACAGCTGTCACTTTATGCACCGTTGCCTTTGGTAAGCTTTGATTTGTGTGTGTACAAGAAGGGAAAAGAAGAATTACAGACCTACACAGAAGAACACAACGAAAACTTTAGAAGCAGGAAGGTCAGCATACTTGTCTCACATTTTTCTGTAATCCACAAACAACTCCAAGCCACAACTGAAGAATTTATTCATCTGTGTTATTTGTTCCTTCATTATACTGCTCGCTGTCAAAGATTTCACTATGCAGCCCTAGGTCCATTAAGATTCATACAGAATGCATCTGTGAACCGTGTTTGTGCTTTCAAGAGGGGAAAGAAAGGCTTAAAATCATCCTCTCTTTTTTTTCTTCCCCCTCTTTAAGGTGAACCAAAGTGAATGAATTTTACACCGCTTGCATAGACCTTTTTTTGGTGGGGAACACACTTACATGTCTGCATTTTGCACTTTAGAATGTATCTAGGGTTGTACAACAGTCACAGTCACTGCCTTTTTTGTTTGTTTTGGTTTGGTTTCTTTTGTTCTCATTGAATGATTCCACTGAATAAGGCTCCAAACCCCATTAAGATAGAACATTTCTGTGCCAACAATGTGTACTCTTTGAAGCTCAATTCTCCAGAATGGATAAGCAAGAAGTTAAACCCCCGGATTTAAAACCCCTCATAAGGTCTCAAAGCACAGGAGAGATCCTTTCATCTTAAGTGTCTATGCAAGCCCTGATGTGAACATAAATGTCAGAATATGAAAAACTGCTATCAATAAGGTAAAAAAGAAAGCAAGAAACAACCCCATCAGGAAGTGCTGCACAGGGATGTTCTCCGCTTTGGAATGGAGATGAGCCGAGCGTGCAAGATTCCAAGCTATGTGACTTCTGAAATGTGGGTTAAAAGTGTTCCTGTTTGAAGGCAAAGGCCAACTTCCCTCTAGACACAGGAGTTTCCCCACCTAAATGAAAGGTGGATAATAAATGGAAAAATAAACAGTTGAAGTTGTTTATTTGTTGACAATTGATAGTCTCATAGCAGATGAGGTTTAAACTGCTGGAAATAAAAATTGCAATAAAGAGCTTCAATAAAGTTCTAGAAGAGTAGAGCTGCTGTACTCTTTGAGCCCAGGGTTAGGTTTTTAATCCACTACCCAGATGTTTCTGATGGTATTTAATTTGAGTACTGGATAAACAAACAGATCCTCAGTGTGATTTGGTATTAGAGAGCTGGATTTCTAAATTTTTAAACAAAGTGATTTCTATGAAAGATTACTGTCAGCTAGAAAGCAACTGAAAAACCTCCACAAGCTCCGTAAGAAGCACAGTCAAATTTCTGTGCGTCGCTTAAGG
Source organism: Dryobates pubescens (assembly GCF_014839835.1). NCBI lineage: Eukaryota > Metazoa > Chordata > Aves > Piciformes > Picidae > Dryobates > Dryobates pubescens. The sequence continues at coordinate 1,494,160 of NC_071629.1, read as the reverse complement.
CTTGGCATCAAAGTAGGAAAAAGTGTGACTGTACCCAACAATGAGACCAGAAGTGCCGTCCTTGACTTTCTTAGATGCCTACTATTAATATCTATGGCCAAGGTAGTTCCTTGACTCTGAGAATTGTGTTTTCATCATACAAAATTGAGAACACCAGAAGGTGCTGACACATGGAGTACAAGGAATAAGATTTATGAAAACTATCTGAAAGTTACCTGGGTCAATTAAATACTCTCCATCTAGCTCAGAAATGCAGTCTGATAGACTCCCAGCAGCTTAACATCAGAATGCATGAGAGGGGACTCTGTAACTCAGGCCTGCTTGAAAGCTGAGTGCAATTGTCAGCTTGCAGAACAATACAGATCTGACAGTTGCAACCTAGCCCACCTGTGTGGCACCCTCTGGAAAGAAGGGAATAGGCTGGCATTGCTGGGGAGTAGAAACAAATCCAACAAGCATTAAGATGTGTGTTCTGAGTATTCTCATGCATTCCCAGTCAAGATGGACATAGTCCAGTCTAACTAGGGTCAAACTGGTGAAGCTCTCCAGTAAGGTGCACCTCAGGCGTGCTGTGCTCTGTGAGACACGCCATGGAAGCACAAAGTTCTGGATGGTTTTATATGAAAGGGAATTTAAAGGCATTCAGCTGGACTGTGAGTTAATCTGTTGCCCCTTTTTCACATTTTCTTACAAAACTGCTATTCATAGTATTTGGAGGTCTTATTCATCTTCAAGATCTTCTTTATTTTCAGGCTATCACATGTGTCTTTCTAGAAATATTGGACAGATGACTGCCCAAGACAGGAGGCTGCTCCTCTTTGCACTGCCTCACAGCCAGTCTCAGAGCAGTCCCTCTGCACACCGTAGCAGCCTTTCACTGCAAGCAGGGAAATGGCCTCACATCTCCTGTGTCAGAGACCTGCTTTAACAGTCCACCAGCATGAACTCTCGAGGACTTGCAGCTTTCACTCAGCAACAGTTCAGGAGAAGGTTCTTATGAGGCTATTATAATGTGTAAAACCATTGCCTGCCTTCCACTTCAGAGCCTCCTGGTTTTAAAAGCAAAGCAGCACATTGTACTAAAGGTTAAGGATAACTGCTGAAAACACAGGAGCAGAGAGAAAAATTAAAATAGTGTTTGCGACCAGACTTCAATGCCTCAGTGAAGTGCAGTGAATAAATGAGGTCTATCCATATGTAAACATTTAACCCCAAAGAGCTTCAGGGGTATTTTATTTTGATGCTAACAAAAGGATTCCTTTCCACACTGTGCTTGGAGTTGTTCAGAGAGCACCACAAAAGAAGGGGTCTACTTTAAATAAAAAGTCTCATTTCATAGTGGCAGGGAGCAGCAGTCCTCCCCCTCTACAGTTCTGATGTTTCATAGTATTAATTCCTCTCTCTGACAAGAGCCCTGCACAGTCAGCTCGGACTGGGACCAGAGTGCTCCCCTGCCACGATGCTTTGGGAAACTCCTGACAGCCCCATCCCCCTTCTGTGAATTCTGTCACCAGGGGAGGTTCACAAGGGGAAGCTCACCAGCAGCTGAGCTACAGCTTATACTGAAATGGAATTGTAAATATAACCTGCTTGGACATAAAACCTACAAAAATAATTCCTCCATGCCTGTTCTGTTAAATCCTACTCATACAATCTGTTTAGCAGAGAACTGTTAGTTATGATTTACAACGTGAGAGAATTCTCCAATTGCATTATGGCCTCTTTAATTCACCTTCACAAACATATCCTATACAAAGATGAGCAAGCAATGATTTACTGTACTTACTGGAAGTTACATCCAAAGTTACTTTCCTTTCAATTTCCTTATCTCATCACCAATATTGCTAAAGCAGCCATAAAACAGGCATAAAGAAGTAAAACAAAGAGAAGTAAATTACTAGTGGCTGCCCTAACCAGCAATCCAAGCAGTTCACCAACAAAATTACCTTGTGGATCAAAAATGCTCACACTGCTAAACAAACATCCCACTCCCAGAAAGTAAACTTCCATATTCTGATACAAAGCCTTAACTTTTAAAGCACCTCTGTGGCAGAAGAATTTGGCAAACTCCTATCAAGGAAAATACATCAATTCCTCCCCCCGCCCCAGACACAACAGAGACAATTTTGCTCCTTTAATAAAAGAAGTGAAACTCTGCATTAAAGTTTTACATTTTCAGTAACCTGACCCTTTTGAATTCCCTCATTTTAACAAGGTTTGTACCTTTTTTTTTTAAAGCAATTTGGTATTTCTCTCCAGGTGAATTTAGTTTCCAAACTGTTAAAATTTTCATGGCTTCCTGTCTTCAGAGAAACAAAAAGGTGCTGTGTTTAGGTTTTTCTGATAATAATTTTACTGTACAGATGAAAGCAAAGTGTAAAAGCACTTAAAGTCAGGCCTCAAATTAAATTTGGAAACAATTTCTTTTAACAGCATCATGAAAGAAGGTTGCATTTAAACATACATGGGGTGCAACAGCCAGGGTAGGATTTTCATACAGAAGAGGTGGCTGTGCAGCTTTACTATTAAAAAAGAGTTAAAAGCCAAAATTCACAATTCCATTTAAAAATAAGAAAGATTTATCAGACTGTGGAGTAAATAAAGAAAGAACCCACCCTAAAGTTTTCAGCCAAGGAGCTCTGCTTTAAGCAAACAAATCTGTACATAAAGGAACTCCATGCAAAATATTAGAAGCTTAATTCAGCTACAGCTGAGACTGGGTAAGCCTTGTTTATGTCTAGATATTGATATGGAACACACCTGCAAACAGAAGCACCCTTCTCTAAAAGGTATTGCACACTGGAGCTGTAAAATCATGGCCTTGCCTGTAAAATGTCCAACCTAGGCTATATAAAGGTGTTCAGACCTACAGCCTTTGCCCCTCTCACACACTCAGTAATTCCTCTATGTGTCTCGTCCTTGCTCCCCTCCTTACACTCATATAAAGCAAATGTTCTGCAGCTCCATTTCTTGGCCACCTTAATGGACACCATTCTTCCTCATCACTGTCAAGATGCCAAAAAATGGATCCACATGTAAAGGAATTTTGAAACAGAATGTATTTTTTTGTGGCTAACCTTGTTATTTGATACGATTAATCACCTTTAACAACAATAACTTGCTGCTTATCAATATGTGGGAGCAAGACATTAATTCTTTGCTATTCTCTCAAGGAAGGAAAGACAAACATAATTAGCACTGCTTTCAGACCGCTAGATACCTATTCCTTGACACTGTGCACCTGGAAGCAGAGAGATTGCCAAAGACAGACATTTCTGCTTGCCTTGGACAGATAAATGAAGGCCAGTGGTACACTTCATACACAGCAGCAGTTGTCCTGTCTCAGATTTTGGCTGAAAAAGTTAAAGTGGCTTGAGCTGGTTTACATGCAAGCATTGTGATTTTAAATTCATTTCTGAGTCGAGTCTATAACAAACTATCAGTCAAATCCAACATCAAAGGAGATTGCCCAAGAGTACATTCCGTGACAGCCCAGATGTATAATTACTAATGTATTTAGCAACACCCTGCAAATCTGTAATAAAGATCAATGGTTTACAGAATATTTTGGCATCTAAAGCACAGAACTCTGATTGTATTGTGTTTGTAAACATGTTTTAAGCTGTTGATAAGATAAGGTCTGTCAAGCAGAGGAAATTGAAGTCACTGTGGCAAAGATCCCTGAGATAGTTAGCATCAGCAGAGAAAATGATATGCCAGCTTCTTAGAGCACTGCTGCCACTTGTGACATATGCAACTGTAGGAAACTGGCTTGTGGGAGATCCCTGAACTAGTCAGAGTAGACAATGCCATTCAAAACAAAAATCCCAGGGGTGAGTTTGCTGGGAGCAGCAGGATAATTCTGGTTGTAGCAAGAAAACATACTACTAGAAGCAGCAGCCATCGTCTCGTCACGAGGCCAGTGCACGAGTAAAGTAGGCATTTAGTTTCCTGCTAAGTCCACAAGTCAGCCCTTTCAATTTCCTAGCAGTAGTTTGATTATTACGTGGCATGAAGAGCTGCACAAATCCCCACGTGGACCACATTTCAAATTGCTTAGTGCGGATTCCTCTGCTGCTATCTTCTCTCCATGGCAAATTCTCAAGCCTGGAAAAATCTGGAAATCTTTCAGCAATGGGGGACATTTTCATCTGGGCCCCAAGCCCCAGCTGCAGAGAGCATTGTGACTGATCAGTCCTAGGTAACACCTATGGGAAGCTACCGTCAATTACACCGAGCTCCATGGAAGATAGTTTTCCATAAAACCCAGGAGATGCTGGATATTTCTGCTTGCAAAATCAAGAGAACAAAAATGAAGCAGTGAAAATGTATAGTTCATTTCAAAAGGCTCCAAATTCCATCTGGCTTGTGTTTCATTTTCTAAATACCACAGAAATTGATGTTTTCCTAATACTGTCATTGCAACTCACAGATTCCATTTACAAGTGGATCTCTGGGTAAGCAGAAAAAGAAGTTTACAGAAGAATGGCACAACAAAGGGAATAGAGAGCAGCAGGTGTTTGGAAATTGGGAAAATGCTCATTCTTCTGAGAGGTGCTAATGCTGAGTGAAATATCTCTGTCCATCATGGTTTACAGAGGGAGTCACAGACGCACCAAGCATTTCCCTTGCAAATCCATTGAGGTAACTAATCTGCCTTTCCTCTGACCACATTCAAAGATTCACTGATTGTACTGGGTTGAAAGGGACCAGCAAAAGTCATCTTGTTCAACCCTTCTGCAGTCAGCAGGGACACCTCAGACTAGATCAGGCTGCCCAGGGGCACATGGAGTCTTATTTATTATGCAGTAAATTCAAGTAAAGGAGCAAATAGCCAGACAGCAATTGAACCTGGAAGAGGGGTGTCCCCATTCACTGTGTTAGTGAACCTTATTAATTGTCCAAGTTCAAAACTTTAATATCCTTAATCAACAACCACCAGCAAGAATTGATTTCCTTGTTTGTATCATAACTTAGAAAAAATACTTCTTTAAATTAAGGGAAGCCAAACATGCTGCCTTTGAGGATGGAGATTTTACACTATCCTGGGGTCATGCTGACAAACCCCCCTAGACATTCTTCACCCAGATGTTGCCAGGAGAACAAACCTTTATTTAGCCCTCTTCCTCCCCAGATGCTGCAAAGCTTCAACAAATGATCATTTTTGTAACAGTTATGCAAGGCAAGAAAATGCAGTCAGACAGTGCATGCCCTTCTGCACAACGGCAGAGCCCAGGGAGCCCTACAGATCGAGAATATTTTGGTTGTACAGGCCATTTCCTGACGAAACCCACAGTTTGCTACCAGTGCTGGTATGGCAGTAAAACAAGCCTGGCAGTACCATAAGCCAACTCTGCATCCCTGTGCAGCAGGAGACATAAGGTCCCCCAAGATGTCACAGCAACTTTGGTGAGGTTACTTCTCACAGTAGCAAGAGTAGACAAAGAACAGCTGCTGCTAAGAAGAGTAGACACCAGACTTCTTGGGAAGCAGTGATAAATTAAATGTAACAGTGCTTCTGCTGGTTCACCTGGCCTAGAGAAAACCTAGCCAGAGGGCAGATTTGCTGAGACAGAATCTTTTCTGTAAGGTGCATGCAGGTTAGCTGCAAGTCCTATCCATTTAATTATGTGTTTCGATAGCCTTCATCTCAACACTATTTGAACACCTATGAAGTCTGCCAGGGGTGGAACATGCCTCTGGTGGAGCTGTCAGGATCAGAAAAGAATGTTAAATTAACTAGGTTTTAAAACTGATAGGAAGAGAAAGGTACCTGAAGGTCTATTGCTTTTCACTAATTCTCCTAGATCTTAAGAAACTCATTCCTTGGCATAATTCTCATTCTGTTTGACAGTAGCTGACCCCGCAGCTATGCCACCTTTTGAATTCATCAATCAATCAGATTCCTCTGCTTCTCAATGGCTGCTAATCTTACCTCACACTTCACTTCTTGTGCTGTCCAAACTTCTCTGAGTTTAAAAAACTGGTCATAAACCAGAGGTTGCCTCATTCTTTGCCTGTGAAAAGCCTTCACTCAGTTCCTCTTTCAATGTAAGGAAAGAAAACAGAAAAAGACCACAAGCAACCTCTTGGAGTGCGAGCTAGGATGCCTGTTAATAACTATTGAATATAGGCACACCAGGTTCTAAAGTCCATGGCTAGAATGACAAATCTGCCACACAGCAGCATACTGACCTCAGACTGGAATCTAAGTTTTTAACTGTTTGTATTTTAAGAAAACATAAGACTTCAACATCACAATTCTCCAACTCTGTCAGCTTTGAGTGTCAGATGCTTGGGCCTTGTGGGCTATTTAGTGTTGTTCACAGGCACTGAATGTTTAACTTGCAAGAGACTGACAGAATGACCTGCGTGTCTCCTAACAGCCTACATGCTACCAGAACACAAGGCTGGTAGAGTAAATTCAGCTCTAAGCATCACATCTGCACACAAGGGAATGAAGAAAAGGGGAATTAGGAGTCTGTTGTCCTGTTGACACATGAAAGAATAACCAAGTCTGAATATCAGGGAGAACAGACAAGGGTGAATACACGCTTCTGCACCCTAATCCAGGGACTGCCAGTTGTGGAGGGCAGCAGGGATATGGCCCACAGGGAGTGGTGAGGCTCGTGGGCTCTCCCTGGAACAGCATCTCCTTCTGCCACTCCTAGAGCAGCAGTACACAAAGCATTCATCTCATCAAGCAGAGCATTTCCTGTGTTTTCCAGTGAGTTGGTGCAATTACTTATGCCCTCCTCCCACACTGAAACATTAAACATTGCACGAAAAGGGATGAGGGAGCTAAACATTGGTTCATGAAAACAATTCCTTCACCTGAGAAATTGCTTGGTAAAGAAGAACTCAAGGGCTAGCACAACTTTGTCAACTCATTAACTGGAAAAAGCCTTCCTAAAGTATGCTTTTGTTTTGCATCTTCAATTTCCTGACCCCCCCTAAATGACAGGGCTAACATCAGGGGTCTGAGATGAGTTTTCACCTATAAATACTTTCCCATTTATCAAGCAGCTTTTTCCCCCTCTTGCTTTCAAATAAAAGCAAATTTGTACATAGAGAATACAAACATTCATCAAAATAAAACCCAGATCTTCTCACCAGCAAGCAATTTATGTTCTTCTATTGAGTCATTATAACATTCTGCAGCTCTTCTTCTCCAGTTACAGGCAAAGAAACAGAGGAGTCTAACAATGCAAAGCTTCTTTACTGACTGTGCTATAAGCTTTACCTCTCCCTTTGGCAACATGGAAGACTCCACCTTCCCCAAGTGTTTTCCCTAAGCATTTTATTTTTGATTGTTTCTTCTGTTTCTTTCCACCCTTTAAATTCCCTGTCTGATCTTAATTGACAGCACAGGTTATGGCAGTGGGAGCAGAGAGAAGCATATAATTATATTAAGAAAGGAAAGGAGAACGTAACTTAGGGAAATAAAACCAGATATCATTTCCTGTTAATCCTGGCCAAGTGGAGGTGTCTTAGGAGAGGTAAACACAACTGCAGTACAAAATAATATCCATGGTATCATTTCTAACAGATCAAATAGAGCAAATGGCCTGGGATTCAAATTAACACATCTGTGCTATTTATCTACCAAAGCAGTGTATCAGTCTGGGGAAAATGAAAACCTCAATAAAAGAAGAATCTTCTTGCTGTTTTTTTTTTTTACTGTGAAACTCCACCTTGAATACTGTGTCCCACTCTGGGATGCCCAGCAAGAGAAGGACACAGAGCTGCTGGAAGGAGCCCAGAGGAGGCCACAAAGATGATCCAAGGGCTAGAGCACCTCTGCTATGAGGACAGGCTGAGGGAGCAGGGGTTGTTCAGCCTGGAGAAGAGAAGATTGCAGGGAGGCCTTAGAGCTGCCTTCCAATAGCTGAAGGGATCCTACAGGCAGACTGCAGAGGGACTTGTCATGAGGGTGTCTAGAGACAGGGCAAAGGGGAATGGTTTGGAGCTGAGGGAGAGCAGTGTTAGACTGGATCTTAGGAAGGGGAAATCAAAATTCTGCTGCCACAGCTACATCACTAATCACTACAGTCCAGCAGGAGAGCTGTGGAACAAAGCAGTGGTGAGGACACTGTTCCACAGACAAAGAAATCAAAAATATCTAGGTGCATTCATAAAACTTTAAATTATGACTAATAAAATCTCTCCCATGGATTGAATTTGTTGCTGGATCACACCTCCTGTTTCAGCTGTGACCAAAACTCCAACAGTACATGCACATAGACTCCTTCATACCTTGAGTAAAAGCCCAGTTAAGTGGGGAGAATCAGGAGTGCCACCTGAAAAGGGCCCTCTCAGTCCCATTGACAAGCTAACTTAGATGCAGCCACTTAGTTCACGAGACTAGATTTAACAGAGTGCAGGCAAGTTCAGCTGTCATTTCCTTAAGGCTGTCATTCCTGGGATCCAATCCTCCCACACAGAGTCCTAAAGTGCACAGTGCTGGGCCCAAATGTTCTCTAATAAGTCAACTTTGCCCCTTGCAGAAGGTGCTAACTGATGCTGGGTTTCTGCATCTCAAAATACTAGCAGCACCAGCAGTGCACAGTGAAAGGGAAGTATTGATTTCCTGAATGAACATGCTTGCTGCTGCAGCACAAGCGTGCCTGGTGCCGGGGCTGCCACAGCGGAAGTGTTCCCGGCGCCAGGGCTGCCCAAGCACAAGTGTGCTTCTCAGCAGTTCTCTCTTTACATCTGGGTTCCCCTATACACCAGGGTGCTAAGAGATATGATTCTGGTCAAGAGCCCCGAGGTGATGTAAGGCATGCTTTTCATTGCAAAAGATAACTGCTGAATTTGGATTTTGAGGCTGTGCACATGAAGAGCAGGGGAGGAATATAAAAATGCAGAGGAGTGTCTAGCAGCATGCCAAAGTGCAGCTTCACAGGGAAGCTACTGTCTTTCAGAGAGGAACTGTCAGATACACGTATAATAAACCACAATTGTCTTCAAAGCTAATGCTAATATGGCTCAGTGGGAGACTAGTTTTAAATGTCATATTTTCAAGCCCTTCTCTAAACTATCTTTCTCAGAGAATACTTCAAGGGAACCGGCATTATAATGAATTCCTTAGGCCCGATTCTCAGAGCTATTAAGTGCACCCATGATCACAAGTGCAATAGGAGATACAGACAGATAGTCAGGCTTAGCCTATCTAGACAGACAGGTTGTATAAATACTCCATTTAAAGTATTCTCACCCAAGTGGAAAGGAGGGAAGACAAATCAGCTTGAATTGGGATGAAGATGGCAGGGTAACAACACAACTCCTTATCTACCTGAAGCAAACTAGTTCAAAATTCAATGGAGAAAACCTGCTTATTCTTCAGCTGTGTATCCGACTGCTATAAATACATACTGCTGACAGATTAGGGGAATAGCAAATAAAATAACGGGTTCTGGTTACAATGCAAGGCCAAATTATACCATTTCTCTTGCATCTACACAATGGCACATGCTTTTGAAATGTTCTCCTTGTAGCTACAGCACAAATGATCTAATGGAACTCAGAGAACCTGTCCTCTGCTCTACAAACAGGTAATTCAGATTAGTTTGTGAATTTTTGGCACAGCCATCCTTGTATTGCCTAGACAACATACAAATCTTACTGGTGTGAGAGAGCTTCACCCACATCTCTCACTATAACACATGACATTGTTTTCTCTTGCAGGTTGCTCCTCCTTTCTCTCCTGTTGGCTGCTTGATAGCTGCAACAGAGGAGAAGCTTGTACGAAGACAAATAGCTGGTTCTTGGCAGTGTGTAAGCAGACAATGTGTCAGGCTGAGATGGAAAAAGAGGGAGCTTCACAGCAGAGGAGCAGAAACTGAGAGCCCCTGGCCCCGAGCGCGCTGATTTTCCTTTAAGTGGAGTTTGATGAAACAGAAATCGTGCTCAGAGCTCTTCATCACAGCTGGGGTAAACAACTGAACATGAGCCTCCTAGATGTTCAGTCAACAGGGAGCTGTCTGACTAACATGTTCTAACTGGAAAAGATGAGAACTCAGAGACAGCTGAGGGTGTGGGACACCAGAATGATATGACACTGGATGAAGACAGAGTCCCTAAAAGGCTGTCATTTAAACAGTCTTCTATTCCTTGTATGTTAATGACACCTTTGCCATATTATCTTCTTGGATGCCAGAGTTCCATTTAAGAACACACATCTTTTAAAGAGATCATAATTTAGGCCTAAATGGGTTTGAAATATGGAGGATACAGGTGCCCTCCCCATATTTATGCTGAAGAAAAACAAGAGCTAAAGCATGCTTAAAGAACAGGGTGACAGTGACAATTAGTCTTCTAATTAAAGGATAAGCAAAAGTATAGATTGCAAAGCAAGCAATTTCAGGGAGGAGATTCCCCATTGTCCCCATCACTATAACTAAGACTGTTTCTTCCTCAAATGTCACAGCATGTTAAGTGCCAGGAGAGAATTATTTCAGCATATGATGAAAAAACAGCACAACCCCAAGGAATTAAGTCACTATGTGACAAAGCTGTCCGTGAAATGCATTGCAGTTCAGGCTGCAGATAATTCAGACTCAAGACTCCAACAGGATGAATACTATTGCAGAGGCAAAAGCCTCGTGACATTCCACACCTTTCTCATTTGCACTGGTCTACTCAAACCATTGGCAAATGAAGCTCACAATAACTTTTTCAAGTGTCCCAAGGAGTGTAAGAAAGCTGGGCATCCTACCAAACCTTCTCAGCCTGAGTTTGTAGGTGGGAGTTTTCTTCCTGAGCCAATGCTGCCCGCAGCTTATCAGCTCCAGGTGAGAATGTCCTTGCTGACTGCAGAGGGGCTTGCACTAGATGGCCTTTGGAGGCCCCTTCCAAGCCAGACCATTCTGGGATTCTATAACTCATCCACAAGTTTGGCAAAGAGAGATGGCCCAAGATTCTCTCCTGAATGGCTTGAAACTAACATTCTAATATTCAGCCTTTGAACTGTTGCACAGAAGCTTATGAAAACTTTTAGTAACAGTATTTAACTTCTGTGTAAGAAGAAATTAAAATTGCTTTCTGGAGGAAGGAAAAGGCCACACAACTACTGATGCCTTACTACAATGCTTCCTATATGCTTAGTGACCTGGAAACAGCATACTGAAATTCACTTGGCATGCCATGCTTTATTTATTTATTTGAGAACATGGCCCTGTCAAAGCAGTTGGTATTCAAAACACAGAATATTTCCAATGTGGATTTTCAGACTTACTAATCCCTTCCATGAACATGATTAATTATGAGATGGTTAAGTCCTCAAGTAGTCCAAGCAGCAAATAAAGTACACTTTTGATGACAAATTATGAATAAATATCCTCTTTGTCATGTACCAAAATAGACCACAAGCACAGTTGTTTCTCTCACTGATCATTAATTCAGACCAAATTTAAGTATGAATGCTAATTAAAAATCTGTTGGTCTTCACTGCTTTATGACAAAAAAACAGAGCCAATGGTTGCACTGAACTAATTTTACTGACAAATGCTTGGCATCACAGTCTGCTGAAACTTCAGTTTCAGTGAAAACCTAACAGTATTTTGATCAATTCTGAAATATGCCCAAGCACTTAATTTTGTAAAGCATCTGTTACACTCTGACTCCTCAAATGCTAAATATTTCAAGCCATGTTCTTCTCTTCAGAAAGTTCAATTTGCAATATTGAAAACTCTCTCATGACAGCCTGAGAAATACAGAAGACAGATGTGAATTTTATTCTGCTGGAGTATCTTTAAAGCTTAGCCTCTCTTGAAAATGAAAATGCTTTATTGCCTTTTATTAAAATGTCACTTCTCTGTGTTAAGACATTGGAAATTATTGGCTCTTCCAGTAGTTGTCATTATTTGTACACTAATAGTAAGTTATGAAGCTAACTGCACGCTCATTTCAGTGATTCAGATCTCCATTGCCAACTTCCAAACACAATTCCTGAGAAGCTTCTTTTATGGTGTTTCATGGAATGGCTCAGGTTGGAAGGGAGCTCAGAGATCACCTACTCCAACCTCCCCACCATGGGCAGGGACACCTCTCAACTAGACTCAGCTGCTCAAGGCCTCATCCAACCTGGCCTTCAGCAACCCTAGGGAGGAGACATCCACAGCATCCCTGGGCATAAACCATTCCCCCTTGTCCTGTCTCTAGATACCCTTATGAAAAGTCCCTCTGCAGCCATCCTCTATCACAGTATCACTAAGGTTGGAAGAGACCTCAAAGATCATCGAGTCCAATCGATACCTGGATCCCTCCAAGTATCAGAAGGCAGCTAGAAGGGTCCCCAGAGTCTTCTCTTCTCCAGGCTGAACACCCCTAGCTCCCTCAGCCTGTCACAGCAGAGGTGCTCCAGCCCTTGGATCATCTCTGTGGCGCTCCTCTGGACTCATTCCAACAGCTCTGTGTCTTGTGTCTGTGTTTGCACAGCGGTGTAACAGCCCTGCTTTCACCTGCAGCCTTGGTAAAGACAAAGGAGCTCACAGACCACAAAGGTAAGCCCTGTGGCTGGTGGAGGTGCACAGAGCTGCTGCAGTTTCAGTGTGCTCTTGCAGGGTGAGTTTGCACAGACACTGGAGCGGATTTCAGCAGCAGGCAGATGAAGTCTTAGAGGAGGCTCAGCTTTCACTTGTAAGTGAAGCCATAGTAACTTTTGAAGTTCCAAGGCTAGCACCAATGTGTGCCTTTCATATCACTTTAAACATGCTTTGTTGAAGATAACAGAAGAAAGTCTCCCGAGACTATGTAGTCTCATGTGTGATTATTATTCAGCAGCATACACTTGCCTAGATCCTGCAGTGAGCTGTATTATAAATCAGTGTTAGTATTCTGCTATCTGACGCCTCCTGAAAACTCTGACTGCATCTTAGGGGACAGTCTTTGCTGTACATGATTTATTCAGCTACACTACTTGCTTTTCTCTTCTTAGAAAGAGCTGGAATGGAGAGACCCTTGTGGCACATTGCTTGATTGGACTTAGATTATTTCAATTTCTTAGCTTTGTAGCCATTATCTTTGTCAATACTCAAAAGATGGCTTAGAAAAAGTAAGAGATGCTTAAATAAAGGAGAAAAAAAGATTATTTTCCTTACATATTAATATCATCTTTGGGAAATTATCTTTTTAGGTGCCAAAGTTTCACCTAACCAAAAAAATACATATTTTAAAGATGTTTAAACCCCAATATTTAGCTGAAGTCTTAATGACTTTCCCATTGCTGGTTATAGTGATTATATCCCAGTGTACTGCCATCTGTGATGAACTAACCTGGAGGTAATGAAAAATAAAGATCAGTGTGCATCTTACTGAACTTGTAAACAATTACAAGTCTCCTCTGGGCCAAACCTTATAAAAATTCTTCATTTGTTGGCTTGACTTCTGGTTCTCTGTTCCCTTTCTTTTTTTCCTGATAGAAATAGTTAAGTGGAAAACTGAGATCCCCTTTGACTCCGTTTCACTGCCGTGTTAGCCTGGCTCTCAGCCTGGTATTGGATTCCAGGCTCCCTCACTCTCACAGCCTGCAAGATGGTGCAATATCCCTGAAAGAGTCAAGCAGGGAAAATGTCCAAACGGGAATCCAGCAGTCTTAGTCCACTATTTTCTGCTACTTCTAGCCAACTCTGGATTGGAAAGGAGAAGGAATAGTGCTCACACTGCCAGGCATCAGTCTGCACTGGGAAAAGGCTGCTACCATCCCAGCTGCATAGTAGCTGGAGGCAAGACCATGACTGTATCACTGTTACTCCTCCAGACCATTGCACTACAGTAGTCTGCTAACTGCTTCCACTTTCTGCTGGACAAGTGGTAGAGAAGAGACATTTAAATGCTTATCATCTTCATTTGTTTCTCAGTTAGCTTGTTTCTTGATCAGAAAGAGGAGAGAGTAAAGCTTGGAAGGGCATTTGGTGCCTGTTCCTTACCAGGACTAATTGTGTCCCTGAAGATGCAGATAATTCAGAGAAATTCAATTCAGTCACGGGTCAGGCCAAGTCCTGAGCCACATCTACATTGCAGCACATAATCTTAGATCTTGCTCACCCACCAGCACTGCCCCATCAATGACTGCCATGAACATACATAAGTTCAAGCCCTAGAGGCAGCACAGACACAGCCATTGCATTCTATACTATTAAACTTCCATCAGGCTAGAAGAAGAGTCTGCAATAGCTGTGTTTACAACAGGCAGCTTGAGAAGCCAGCACAGCTCTCCATAAAGATGTTTCATATTGGTAAAACAAATTCATTTTTGCAGCCAAACATAGCATTGCATATTGTTGGGAGATGGCCTTTACAAAGGCAATCATAAATCACAAATACCCTTAATGGGATAATACTACCATGAATGTGGAAAGAAATCAGCATCTGTAACCCCTAGATTAAAAGAGGCAGCATATTTAATATGAAATAATATAATGTAATGCCAACACGAGAGGGGAAGATTACAAATTCCTTCAATTAGTCATAGAGCCAAAGCATGAATACAAATATTCCCTATCAGCACTCTGATAAGGCATGTCAGGAAATAGGTCAGAATAAAGCCTATCAGAACTGCTCAAACAAATGGCAGTAGTGTGAAGATAATGCTTTTGCTCTTTTTATTTTGGATGTTGGGTTCTGGCTGTATTGATCAAATAGCTTCACTATTTGTCATGTTCCTTTTATTATTATGCTATTATGAGACTAATTCTTCCAAGGCATCTGAAGGCTACCCCCCATTACTCCTTTTGCTTGAGGGGGGCAAGGAATGGGATGCATCCTGTCATATAGCAGCTAGCATTGAAAGCTGAAGAACCTTCAGGAGACCTGTATTTCCCTTTAATTATTAAACTCTGGTTGATCAGTACAAAAATAAAATATCACAGTACCACAGTATCAGTAAGGTTGGAAGAGACCCCAAGGATCATCGAGTCCAACCTGTCTCCACAGACCTCACAACTAGACCATGGTACCAGGTGCCACGTCCAATCCCCTCTTGAACACCTAAAATAGCACAGCCTGAGCCTCATCTTGTATGAAAAAAGCTTCAGGTCCTTTGTGTGTCTTCCGTGGCCATTATTATGCAACAGCCAAGTGCAGGGATTGCCAAAGACAACTATGATTTAGTCAATGCACTGTCTCTTTCCAGCCTTTTGTGTCCGCTGACTGACTTTCAGCTGCACATCTTGTAAGGATCACAGATTTCCTGTGCTAAGATGCACACACAGGTACAATTTTGTGCATCAACAATTGTCATACATTCCTGCCAAAATTGCTCATTCTCATGAACAAGGAGGGGGGGCGGAAATTTAAAATAACCAAATTCCACAGCATCAAAGCCCAAAGGATCATGTGATGAAAGCAAGCTCAAGCAGGTTTCTGTCAGTTAACGCATGGGATACCAGCTTCCAATATTTGAAATGCAAAGTGCACACGACTGAGTGACTCTGATTGTGAAGAACAGCCCTTGAAGAGAAACTTCTGCCCATGCCATCTACTCTCTATTCAACATCAAATCATCAATAATTGCAAAAAATTTACTGGCAGCAGCAGTTTGAACATCAGTTGGTGCTGATACTGACAATTGGTTATTAGATACTTTTGCCTTTCAGTGCTGAGGACTTGAAGGTCTTTCATGTGCCAGCAGAGCCAGCACCTGCCCGCTCACTCTGCAGCATCACTGGCACTCAAACAAAGGGTTCTGCAATTTTTCACCCTCATTCTTCTCAGCAGTTGCTGCTAATGAAAATGATGATCAAGGGACCTCCGATAAGCTACAACAGGGAGTCAAGATAATAGCAGGAATTTCAATATTCCAGCTGTTTATAATAGTTTTGCTTAAATCCATTTGCAGATTACGATGCATTTTAGCAAAGAAAAACAAAAGCAGCCTATAGCTTAGAACTTGTGGTGTCCCCAAATATTCAGCAGTGATTTTATCATGAAAGTCTGGAACTGGGAGCTTCACTTTTAATCTTGTTAAATTATATCCCAATGTCACCTGCATACACTCTGGACTGACTTTGTATTTATGCTTCACCACATGATGTTTTTAAGCTTATGAGGGCTGTGGAGACAGGTTGGACTCGATGATCCTTGGGGTCTCTTCCAACCTTAGTTATACTGTGATACTTTGTACACTTCCATTTAACCCAACCAGAGGTAATAAAGACAACATTGCCTTCAACGGATCTCGAAAAAGGTGACTTTTCTCAGGCCAGGACTCTGCTTTTTAACGCAAGCCATTCTTATCTGCCTAATTTATATAAGCTTTGCCTTCTTCAGTTTAACAAGTCATTTTCCATCCTAACCACTGAGCGATGCCTTTCTGAAGATCAGCTAGATTAGATCTATCCCACTGCAATTGCTTGAAAATATACTTTCCTTATCAAGGCAAAATCTCCTGAACAGGACACCTTATCTTTTTGTAAAGCCATCAGATTTAGCCTGTTTCTCATTTATGACTTTGTCTGATGTAATTCCACCTCTCAGTTGTTTGCACTTAAATCTGATATGATGTTAGTGATTTCATAGGCAAAAGCTTTTTGAATGTGGGAGATAGTTAGAATTCAGGGGGATAAATGTTCTAGGTCCTCTGACTTCAGCATATGAAGCTCCTGAGCAATGCTGCAACACTACAGGGATCTGTTTCTTTGCCACACCAACCAACCATTTCATCTAAGTATTGGAAAGAAATCTCTGTCCTTACTGGAAACTGAGCTTCTTCCTATTGAATGTTTTTACACCTGGTACTGTCTCCTCCACGTATCTCTAAGTCAGGCTGATATCAGCATGGACTAAATATGTTGCTGGCTATTACCAAAATTAGGGCTCCTTTCAACATGCTGAAGGCAACAGTTGCTGACAGAAATTAAGGAGCTGTTTAAATCTTTGTGATATCTCCCACATTTCCAGAGTTACAGCACAGTGTAATTTTTAGTTGCCCTTTTCCAATCCTTTCCCCACCCCCCCAATCCCTATTTATGCCTGATGATAGGGGATGTTTCATACTCAGTTCTGATTAAAAGCCTTTGAAATAATTTCTCTTAATTTAGTCTGGGTTTGTTGTTTTGCTTTCTTATTTTTCCCTGACTGGTTTTAAATATAACAGATGATTTCGCAATGTATGGGAGGGAAAGCTATTTATAGATGCTCTTCCTAATAACACTTTGAAGTGCAGCGTTTTGTCTTTAATTCTTATAGTTCTCCAGCTGTGAAAAAAAATTTCTTTTCCTAAAATATTGTAGAGCCTCAGAACTACAAGCACAGAATAAAAGGCAGGTGCTACTCTCAGTTCCCAGGTACTCTGCCCTGGAATGCTGTAGCTACAAGATTCATGCATAACATGATTCAATGTGTGTGTTCAAGGAAGAAAATGGAAGTGACTTGAGGTAGATGAGAATTACTGATTCTCTGAAGGATTTGCTCTACCCTCTCCTTTAAGAAAAGGTTTATTTTAGCAAAGACTGAAGCCCACTTGGAAGAATAAAAGCAGCTTTTTCCTCTAAAGGCACTCATCCCCCAGCTGAACACTAATACAAATTCATCCTGACTGTTATGAATTGCTTCTCAGTATTGATGCACTGGCTGCTGACCACTTTATGTATTGGTCAGTCTGAATCCTGCAGACCAGGTTGTGAGGGAAAGCATTCTTAACTGCAGATTGAGCCCGATGCCTCTTTCTGCCGAAGCAGGGGAGAACACTTGGGTTGGTATAAATTATCCCTAGATTACCCAAATCTGCATCCCCTGATATTCCATCCCCAAACTTTGTACAATGAACTCAGCATTTCTGAAGAACGTTATTTGTTCTTTTATTGAAATGTTGCCATCAGAAAGCATAGTTTGTTCCCATCCATAATTCAGAGTTCCCTTCAGAAAAGGCAGAAGCTGACTGTTCAGATATATTGAGACTATCATAGCCTGCAGCACCTGCTGCAATGCATTATTGATATTCAGTGGTGGCACTGACGCATTTCTCTGAGCATATGCTTTGCTCTGGAGTGGAGAACTCCAAATGGAAAGTTATTTCCTGTGGACTTTCTTTTCCTGATCCTTTCCCAAGATGGATACTTGCAAAGAGTTTCCTCTACACACCTCTAAGTCTAGGCTGCAGTGTCTTGAGGAAAGCTCCAGTTTTCTTATTACCATTTATTATGCATTTTTCAGTGTCTTTATTTTTTCACTACTCATCTCTTCTTTTGCTCCCCAAAGGGAGACAGTTCAGAGGGAGTAAGCAACACTGGCAGAGTGCACTCAGGGCCCTGGCAAAGCTCCTGTAGCAGCACAATCAGTTTGTAATGATGAGGTAGTTTCTGTACACCCTATCCCTACCCTCTCTGAGGTCTGTCCAACCAGTACCAATCAGTCAATCAAGTATTTTCTTTTGGGACTCAAAGGACTTTTCCTTCTTGCTAAATTGAAGTAAAGCAGGGTTCTCCTTCCAGGATGAAACTCAGTTCCTTATGACTGAGGGCAACCTAGCCTGCTGGAAAAGTTCATGTTCCTGACAGAATAAGAGGGCTCGGTCTCATTAAGACTTTATTCAAAGGAAGTCTGCTGTTAACTCTTAGTCTCTTAGATTACATCACTCATGACATCAGCGTTACAGCAGCAAAAGGCACAAGCAGAAATGGAGAAATGAATCCACAATATGCAATTTATTGCTGCAATTTTTAAATCCCAAGTGAGTTAGTCTTAAAAAGCTGCTGGCTAATTATTTTGTGCTTTGGTTTTGTTTTGTTGTTGAGTTTTTTGTGCGTGTTCTTGACTGGAACAATGAATCATTAAATAAGTGAGAAGTTGAAGACACCATGCTGAGGAGAACTGTCTAGCATCAATAAGCAGAGAAAAATCTGATTCTGAGAGCAGTCTCATCAGTTACTACATAATTTAAATGGAAGTTGGATGATCCTGAAGGGTTTTAGAATCTCATCTACACAGCCCCATTACTCATTCTCCCAACATTTCATGGCAATCGAAGGCTGCTTTTATGCTCTCAGATAAAAATAAAATTACAGGGATCCTGCTAAATTTATGTAAATATGTATGCCCCATATATAATGAAATGGTTCACTGCAAAGACTTTAAAGAGTGGAGACTTCCACAATTCTTTTGGTGTAGCATGAGTTCTCAAATCCTACACCAATGGACTATTTTTAATGCGAACAGATCTGTTCCTCTCTCTCCTGCTTCCTAATCAATCGCTAATTACCATTAGCAAAATTGATACTCAGAGATTAAACACACTGCGAACAAATATTTTCAACAGCTTCTGTTTTAACCTTCAATACCAGGGGGCAATTAAATTCCTGAAGTATGACCCTTGTCTTCCTAACCCTGTGCCCACATCTCCTGTACCCTTTGTTTGCTCTCACCAGGCTTCCTCCTCACTGAAACCCTAATGACTAATTTCATGCTTGAAGTGAAAAGCGAACTCCCTGGGTGAATGGCAGGAAGCACATCAGCTTTGAAAAGCTTACAGTACTTACTCTGAAACCCACCCAGGGAAATAACTATTTTGGTTGAAGCAATAAGCTGTACATTACTGCCAAAACAAAGCTGCTGCCAGGTTAATACACTGACATCTAGTCAGAAAACCAGAACTTTCATAAGGCAATTGGAAAGGTTTCCGATTTAGCCTTGAGTGGCACAGAATTCAAGACAGGAGCAACACAGAAAATTAGAAAGCTTGCACATGCACTGTTAGGCATCTCATGACATCTCTTTATGTTCTCAGCACATCAGAAAGAAGTGGTAAACATGATTTTTATTCCTTACAAATATTCCAGATCCACAAGAAAACGGACACAGAACAGGGAAGTACCAAAGGCTGACGATAGACAGAAGCATGCGGGGATGTAAAGGTTGAAAGCCTGCTCAAGCTCCCCAAAACAGTTAGCAGCTTTGTGAATGGAGACACTCAACTGTTCTGCTGCTTGAGAAGGGTAACATAACCCCCAACTGCAAGCAGTTTACAAAACATGCATTCAGGCTGGCAAGAATTCCATGCAGCCTGCTTTGGTTATGGTTTTCCCTTCCGTGAAAACTTTCTGCTTTGAAGTCACTCATTTCTTCTTCCTTTTTTTTTTTTTTTATTTACAGAGACTTGCAAGAGAAGAGAAATCCAGGCCAGTGACACACATATGTGACTGTTGCTGCAGATAACAGGTGACAGGACAGATCAGATGCAACTAGTCTAGTGCCTAGTGTTCGAACGTTAGTGCTTATCCAGGTCAGAACTACAAAAGCAAAGGTCTATCCATGGTTGGGAAATTTGCCTTCAGCTGTGTGCAGAACAGCCAGGTGCTGTGAGCCAAAAGATGGTCAAAGTTATCCATCTTGCATTTTGATGCACTGTCCAGATTAAAATCTACAATAGAAATGTGCATCACACACACACAAACGGCTAAGCCTTGCTAAACAGCAGCACTGCATCGCCTGTTCTCCACACCTCAACAAGAAAACCTGAACCGAGTGGAAGTGCATTTGTGGCTTATGCACTCTCCCAGGAAAGCCCTAAGCAACAGCTAAAGTAAAGAACTGATAACATCTTTTTGAAGACTATGTCTTGTAGAGTGGATTATGAGAGTGACCTCTCCAAAGGCCTGCACAGCAATTGGAGGTGGCTGAACCACAAATGCATCCCTATCATAAAGCAATTTTCAAAATGACACAGCCTGTGCAGTTAGCACATTTGTAAGAGTTTCTTAGTTGGGAAAAATGAAATACTGGCACAAATACCAACGGGGCTAACATTGCCTGTAGGGTGGGGATTTATCTGTGCAGCTGTGGCAGCCTGCTGAGACAATGGTTTGGGCAGAAGAGGCCTTCATTGACTGCACTAAGTCTCTCCTCTGGCTGCTGCAATCTTCCCACAAAAGGCCACATTCAGGAAGCACACACAAGCACCAGCAAATACCTGTGAAACATCTCAAAGCTGTGCAGGCTTTGGGGCTTGGGGTTTTTTGACATGAAAAGCTCTGTTCATGCAAATATCTCTTATGGTTTAAGATGTTATCAAGTTTCTCATCAAATGAGTTTAAACACTTGTCTTGAACCCTTTCAAGACCTGCTAGCCTAAGGTTCTAAACAGTATGTCTGCTTCAGGATAGATGTCCTCCTCAGCCTTTATTTCCCTTGCTCTCGCTTGCTCTCACGCATGCTAGCTATGAGGCTGCTCACAGAAATGTGTTAACACAGAAATCTATTCATAGTCCTGGGCTCTAAGTGAGCTTTCCCATAATGAAGAAGGAGCAAGTTCTTCTCTTGTGAGCAGACTACATAAAATGTCATCTCTATTATTCTTGTTCCCTCACAGATTTAAGAGAAATGAGTCATAGTTTTGAGTAAGTGGAATTACAGGTGACTGCAGTGATTATGGGTTTATTACAGCTCAACCTATCAGCTTTCTGATTAAGATTCATCGGATCACTGGACTAAGAAATCTCATTAGATATTTTCCTTACAAGCAGTACATTTTCACAGAAAGGCATGATGTCTCAACCAGATGAAACCAAATACATGCAAAAAAGCTTCTGCCTGGCAGAGTTCTGCTTAACTTTTTATTCTGCAGCACGCACACAAAAAAAGTATACAGCAGGCAGTTATGCTACCGTATTATGTGGCATTCAGATGGCAGTGTCACATAGACAAACTCCAGCAGACACCAAGGTAAGTTTCACTGTAAAGGTCTGTTCACATTATCATAGTAAGGCAGTGTCCTAAACAAGGGTGCAAAGTGTTGTAAACCAGCCCCTGACATGATCAGGCAATTCTCAAATGGTCATTTAATCCATTTAATTCCTGCCCCGATGGTGACGCCAAGTGACTGCCTTGGTGCCAGCGATCTGGACTACAAACCAGATGCTTAGAATAAATCAGGGAAACAAAACACCTGCATAGAGCTGTCCTTCCAGGAACATGCTGAGACCAGATAAAATTCATTTTGCAAAATTCCTCCATTTATATTTTCTAGATAGACCCTTTCCTGTACAGAAAAATCTACACAACCAGCCTCACGGCTCCTTACTATTACGAATGCATTTCCTGCTTATTGCCATAAAATTGCTCATTAGTTTTCATTAACAAATAGAACCAGAAACAAAGCACATTCAAAGCAGAGAGCTAATTTGTCTTATAAAAGTTGGCACTATAAAATGAAGCAACCTCTCCATACACGTTAATCATTTGGCTCGGGGCATAATGCCACATGTTAGGAAAATATGCTTAATATGGTGGTGCTTTAGCTCCTGCAAGTGTCTCTCAATCCACAATGGAATAATTAGGGTTACAGACTAAGTACTTAAATTACTCCCCTCCACTTTTCCCTCTCCCCCATTTGCTTTTTTCCTAGTTTTTGTTTGTTTTTTCCCTTTCTTGGAGCTGTATATGTATTTTGATCTGGTATTCAGACAGTTACAAACTGTCAGATTTCATTTATTTGGTTTGGGGATTTAGGTAATTATTGCAGCAGTCTGTTTTCTTTCATTTTTCTCAGTCAAACACCAGCTTTTGTAAGACTCAGAATTATAACTGGCAAAAAATCAATGCAATATACAACGGATCTCAGATGAACAGAAGGAGACTAAGAGGATTTATATCGCAAGAGCAAGGAATATTTTTATTTGCCTTTTCCAACAACAGATTTTCGAGTGAGTAGGCTTCATTCAACTGCCTACTGTGAAACTCCTCAGCCATTTTCTCTAATGCCCTGTAATCCACTTTGTGCATAACATTTGAAATACCGGAGTGGCAAACACAGAACCTTGCAAGGATAACAAAAAACCTCAAAGCTCCAAGTGTTTTTCATCTAGATCCTCCCATGAAACACGGACAGCGTCAAAGCGGCAACACGCGCGTTGCAGCATCATGCAACAGACTTAAAGTGACAAGAAGATTTATTTGGAAGATCAGAGTTTAGCAGGAATGTTGAGATACTTGCAAAAGCAGAGAATGCATTGGGTTGGAAGGGACCTGTACAGGTCCTCTAGCCCAACTGCCCCCGCAGTGAGCAGGGGCATCTTCAACTAGATGAAGTTGCTCAGGGCTGTCTAACCTGACCTGGAACATTCCCAGGGATGGGGCATCTACTGCCTCTCTGGATGACCTGGGTCAGTGTTTTACCACTCTCACTGTAAACAAATTCTTCCTTGTATCTAGCCTAAACCTACCCTCTTTGGTTTAAACCCATCATCTGTGCTGGAGAAATCCACACACACAGGTTAAGCACTGCCCTGAAGTCCTCTACAACCTCTGATAACTCCATTCTCCCTAAGCTAAGCTAGCAAGACATGAGTAGTGTGTATCCTTTCAGATTCCTGCTTCAGCAGCAGGTTCACAGAACAGACACTCCTAGGTTTCTATTTTTGCTTTCTCTAAAAATAGACAAGCATTAATAATTCATTTCATAAATCATATTTGGATGCCATCATGAATGATGTCACCTTCAGAAGCTAAAACAACGAGTGACTTCCATTACATACTTGGTAAGTCCTCATTCTGTCTCAGTTTACACACATCATGAGCTGTCAGACCTCATTTCCTGCCACCTCCTTGTCAGAGCTCTGCCTGATGTCGGGTATCAAACAACGCCCTTGAAGCTCACGCCGCTGCCTTTTTACTTCTCCTAGGCAGTGCTCCCTCCGCCTTCGGAGGATGCAAGGAAAAGGGTGACATTTGTGAGTTTGCATCAAACAAACCAAACTAATCTACCTACTCATTTGTAAGCAGTTTGTTTAAATAGCAATCCCAAATGATTAAGCACTAAATAAATAAATAAGCCTGCAAACAGCAGAAATTTCTGATCTTTCTGTCCTTGAACTACTTCCCACAAACTTGGTAATCAGCAGCAGCTTTGTTCTGATTATAAGTTATTGGATGGGATCATTTTGCATATAAATTCATCTCTACTTTTAAATTTAAATATACTTTAAATGGTATATTCAGTGCAGCAAGCTCAGACATTTGCCATCAGTACTGCTGATAATGTGGCTTTTAGAAGAGCAGATTCTGACAGAACTGTTTCTTTGGAAAGTGACAGTGTGCTTCTCCGTGATGTATACCAACTCTCTTATAACATTCCAACTATTTCTAGCTTCTCAAGTATGCCATTAAAATACAGGTAATTAAAAATAAATTCCTATATCTCTATAATTTTAAAAATAGCATTAATCCCAGGGGTACTATATTAATGATGGCCACAGGTAGATATGAATCTTACAAACAGAAATACCCTGTATCTGTAAAGCACTGGTTACACTGGTTTCAGTCCTGTGACATGCCAGCAAAGCACAGACACAGAGCTGCCCATGGAAGGCAGGGCCCATACCTAAATTCAGGTATGTTCCATAAAGCATCATATCCACTCTTGTCAGCAACCAGTGAGCTCTGCCTGTCTTTACAGGTCAGATTTCTTCTGATCCGTCTTCCAGGGCACAATCTGCAGCTGCTCTATCTCTGTGTTTACTTCAGCTTTGCATGGCAATAAGAATGATCTAAGTCACCCGAACCCAGTTACACAAAATAGAAGTAGTTCCCACGTGGACATTGAAGTACACCTTTATTTTCACTTCATGGCCACCTCTGTGCATTTTCACTGCACTAATAAAAATTGGTCCATGTACTAACTCCAAAGGGAGCCATGTGCTGACAAGAGGTAAAAGCTTCATAAATACCATCTGAAATGCTTCCCACTTCTGTTGTTTGATCTGCAATGGTTTAGAAGTTCAGGAAAAACATGATGGACATGCACTTGGAAACTCTGTGGAGAAGATTATAGAAAACCCTTTGACTGAGACTAAGTAAGAGTCCAGGACACTACCATGTGCAGCTTCTGTGTTGTGGATAGATTTATCATGCATTGTCTAAGCAAAATCCAAGCAAGCTTGTATTACTCTTGTTTCTAGATTATGGCCCTAAGCTGCTTCTCAGTGGCTTTTGCTGAGGAGGTTTTGAGGTTTGAAAAGTTCTCACAGGTTCTCCTACCATGAGTTTTAAGCAAATAACCAACTGACACATTTTAAGAGGTGACCTAATTTAAGATCCCTTGTGAACCATTAATTAATTCATCACGTTGATTTATTCCATCCAGTGCCTGCTTTGTCTATTCCCATTACTTCCTAAGAAAATTAAAAATTCTTTTAATTATTAAAGTCTAAAGAAGTCTTCTGAAGTCTTTAATTTATTAAACTATTTTTCATAGATTACAAATACATCATACACAAGTGACTGCTCTATATGAGATCCAACAGGAAGAAAATTCAAGCCCCTAGTGTTCTAGAAGAATCCACTCAAAGACTGACTGAGCACATCCTCTCTCACCAATTCACACCACTGTTCATGACATGTCAGTTGTGGCTTGTTTCTCAGACTACAGCTGAGAAAAGCAAGCTTATTCAATGGGGCTGTGATGCCTCAAACAAGGTTCAGCATGTTGGAGAACACAATACCTATTTCTGACTGCCTGCTTGCCATGACAGGTTACTAACACTTCATGGAAACAACTTCCTAAGCAAGCTGCATTTTCCAAGCACAGCTAGCATCTGTTGCTTATGTTTCAAAACTCAGCACCTTCCAAATTTCATTCAGCTGGACAGCAAGTGCAGTTGGAAAGGTCTCACAACAGAAGTGCAGGTGGGCCTAGTATTTCTCTGAGCTGCTTGGGAAAAGGTCCCTTAAGCAAAGAATTTAATTCTGTGTTGTTAGCTGCTTCTCTAAAGGGAAGAGAAAGGCAGAAAAGCAGGGCTGAAACAAAAGATGTCTTTTCCTATGGCCACCAGTCTATATTACAGATACTAGCCCATCTATGTGACACAGAGAGGTTATAGATAGCATAATGTATACATCAAGAGGTGAAAAGGCTTATTGGTTATGTGAATTAATTGCAATTCTCATTTTAAGCTTTCCTTTGAGTTGTTCAGCATGGTAGGACCTTTGTTCTCCCTAATAGATGTCTAGCCTTCACTGCTGTTGAAAAAAGTAGTTTGATTTGGGCAATGAGTGGATTCTAAAGGCTCAAAGTCAGGTTCTGAATTTTCTCTTGTGGCTAATTTGATGATTCTGCAAAGATTACATTCAACAGGAGTAATCATGGAGGGTTGCAAAGCAGAAACCAGAGAGGTCTGCACAGAGGCCAGAAAATGCCCCAACATGCAGATTTGCATGAAGTGGAGACATTTAAGTTTAGAATCTTCTGCATACAAAGGACAGTGGAAAATGCTAATAAGTCCTAAATATGCTATGACATTCAAGTACACCAAGCCTTTGGAGAATGCCCCCATTAAACAGCCTCCATATGCTAACGTTCTAAATTACCCAGCTTAGCTTCTCCCCTCTGCAGTCCTGAGTGGGAGCACCCACACCCAGCTAACACGGTTCATTGCATTCACTGAATGCCTCTACACAGGCAAGCAATGCAAAAGAGACACAGGCTGAACGCTTGTAATTTATTCCTATGCTCAGTTCTGAGAGTTCAAACCCCAAGCTTCCAGAGAGTTCACCTTGATAGAGTAGTTGTAGTCTACAGCTATCATTTTTCATGGAATTCTTTTTTTCGCTTGTGCAACATCCCCTCTTGCCATATGGCATCCCGAACAACAGCTGAGATCAGTTGCAGAACAAAGCTGATAGGTCATCCCTTTGGGGGTTTTTTATTCAATTTTTTGGTTCTTTGGTTTTGTTTTTTACATCAAAATGTTCAATAGATTATGTGATGATTAGCATGGAATCACAGAACCTTAGGGGCTGGAAGGGACCTCCAGAGATGAATTTTTTTCCTGGGGTTTTCTTTCTCCTTGGGTGAGTTTGGTTTTTTGCATTTTCGTCTTATTCTTTGCCAGAAATAACAAACACAAACTCTTCTGTCTTTAGGATAAACCCTGACATCTCTCCCTTCTCTTCCATGGCTATTTCTGCTCTGAGAACAGAGAGTCTAGTTCAGGCTTAGACAATTAGGAATCAGGAGTGCTGAAACAGATTGAGTAGCAATATGTCACAGCCAAAAGAATCCCTGCTTCTGTAGGAGTCGATGAGAAAGACACAAGAGACATGAAGGATACTGTTTTCCATGCTTCAGCTTTCCAAACCAAACTACACCTTAAACGTCCATGAAAGATGTAGTCTGTGCAGCTTTCTAAGAGTAGCTCAAAGTCTGCTCTGGGGCATTTAGAATTGGAGACAATGAACATTAAAGGACACTTGTAGGTTCATGCTAGTATTTCTTTATAACAAACCCGCTAATTCTGTTCAGTTGTATACTTCATTACGTGCCAGATGCTGGGTTAGAAGGAAAGCAAAGTCCTAAAGATACCCAGTGCCATTTACAGAGTTCCTAGCTGACTATACTCACACTTGATTCCTGAAGAAAACAAAATGCAGAGCTTTTGTCCATCTATCCTTTCTTTCCCCCTTAAACTAAGGATTCCAAAGATCCAAACTTTCAACAGCTTCCATCACATTTTGAGGCTGAGCATATAGATTTATGTACAATTCTTTATTATTCCCCTCCTCCCCCCTGCAAATTAACATAGAATTAATCTGTGCTTTAAAAATCCATTTGGATTTCAAAATAACATTCATTTCTACACAGAACCTCTCTAAGTGTAAATTCCAAGTGGATCTCATTGTTGGCATGGTGAATCGTTCTCCCAGTTTCTGCAAAAGCTGACACTAACAACAGATAAGGTGTTCTCATAACATACAAAACCAGAAAGATTGCTGGGATAGAGCTGACTTTGGTTAGGGTTTCAGACAGTTCTTGGCCAACTCCTGGATTTCCAGTAAGAGAAACTCTGGAACAGACTGCCCAGGAAGGTTGTGAATGCCTCCGCCCTGGGGGTGTTGAGAGGCATTTCTGCCTGCGGTGAGGAAGTTGGAAGAGATAATCTGTGAGGTCCCTTAAACCCTAAGCCATTCTGTGATTCTGTGATTCTGCAAGGCACATGTAGTAGAATAATCACTTTGGTGACCCAGAGGAGATCCAAGCTTCTAGATGATGGATTTGCAGCCATGTTCCCTTCAGAGAAAATCTGATGATTTGAAATGCTACAGTTGTGGTTTTTTCCTTGCCATGCTTTGACACTCATTTTAATAATGCCAAAATTATAGCCTTGTTTCTTAGGGAGAAGGAATAATGCTCCCTAGCCTCAGTCAGTTATTGTTTAAATTACTGCTGAAGTAAATCTTTGTAGCACATAACAGTATCTCTCTATTTTGATTTTATTAAGCATATTAAAAATGAAAATATCATGAGCCGTTCCAAGAGTTTATCTGGAATGTCTTCAACATTCTGTTCTTTGGTGAAATTAGTCCTAAAGCTTTCCAATGACTTTCAATTTGTTTTCCCCTCGCTGCCACGCTGGCAGGCTGCCACCCCTTTCCAGGGTGGGTTTTTCAGTTTTGCTTTTTCTAGCAAAGCGGAGAGATACGAATGCCAAAAGCAAACAAGCCTTTTTTTAGCCAAAACTGCATTTTGATGCACCCCAAAGAAATTCTGAAAAGTCGAATCTCTAAACATGTATCAGTAACCATAGCAATCTAGACTAGCAGAGCTGGGCTTTGTTGGGTTCAAAACCAGTCTCCGGGTAGTTGCAGGCTGATATTTGTCACCCTTGACCTTTCTTTCTGCCAGACAGAGAAGCCAACCTCTCCTCAGAGACCATGTGCCCATGAGTAACCTCTGTACTGCCTTCCACACCATTCACTGAGATTTTTCAACATTTCCCTTGAACTTTATCCTGAGGAACTCACCAGCACTCAGTGAAGGAGCACAGTAAGCTCCCTTGGTCTTATTTTCAGAGAATCACAGAATGTGAGGAGTTGGAAGGAACCTCCATGTATAATTGAGTCCTATCCCCCTGCCAGACCAGGATCACCCAGGGCAGGTCACACAGGAAAGCATCCAGGTGGGTTTTGAAAGCCTCCAGAGGAGGAGGCTCCACAACCTCTCTGGCCAGCCTGCTCCAGGGCTCTGTCACTCTCACATTACTTTGTGAGCATTTCCTTTGCCACTCATGATGCAGGCCATGCTAAAAGCAAGGAAGTGCAGGAGCTCTTCTTTCACAGACTATCTTTTAATCAGAAATGTTTGTAAGGAGTTAACTATCCA
This sequence comes from Dryobates pubescens, assembly GCF_014839835.1. Taxonomy (NCBI): domain Eukaryota; kingdom Metazoa; phylum Chordata; class Aves; order Piciformes; family Picidae; genus Dryobates; species Dryobates pubescens. Next base: position 1,465,068 of record NC_071629.1, on the reverse strand, counting down.
ATGACACAGAAAAGATTTCAATCCCAGTGGTGAATATTTTTCAGTTTAGCTTAAGTCTGGCAGCAGCTGAGAGGCAAAAAGAGACATTTAGACTGAGAATACCTCAGTATGTCCTTCTACTATGTAAACAAAAAGAATTAACAGCTATTTCTTCTTCATTTTGCACAGCACTATGTAGTGTGACATTATCTGATTAACCAGGAAAAGCTGCATCTGTGAAATGTAAAAACCAGAAGGCAGCACAAATATAAAGCTCTGCTGAATATACTTAAGCTCTTTGAACTTGTAGAGATCTCATATTGAATTAGATTATGTCCAAGCTTCCAGGGAAATGCTTAGCCATAGGCTAAAAAATGCCTGGAACAGATTAGACTTTTGTATAAGATCCAATAACAAAGTCTTTTAAGATTCCTCCTTTCACATTCCAAAATGCAAAAGCAAACTAAATAAATAGAGGATATTTGCATGAGATATTTAAATGTTGGGGTTTTCTCCTAAAAATGCTTTGCTTTAAAAAAATAAAAATGATCACAGTAAGTTATGATTTTGCATGCAGCTATAAACATAACTGTTGAGCTCTTAGATGTTGTGACAAACAAAATATATCTGGCATGAGAGTGGAGCTCCATTCATAGAATCCTAGAGTGGCTCAGACTGGAAGGGAACTCAGTGTTCATCTCCTCCAACCTCCCCACCATGGGCAGGGACAACTCTCAACTAGACTCAGCTGCTCAAGGTCTTGTCCAACCTGGCCTTTAACATGTCCAGGGAGAGGGCATCCACAGCCTCCCTGGGCAGCCTATTCCAGAGTCTCACCACCCTGGTACTGAAGAACTTCTTCCTAAGATTCAGTCCAACCCTGCTCTCCTCAGCTTCAAACCACTCCCCTTTGTCCTGTCTCTAGACACCCTAACGGAAAGTCCCTCTGCAGCCTTCCTTCAGGGATTGGAAGGCAGCTCTAAGATCCCTCTGGAATCTTCTTTTTTCTAGGTTGAACAACCCTTGCTCTCTCAGCCTGTCCTCATAGCAGAGGAATTCCAGTCCTTGGGTCATCTTTGTGGCCTCTTCTGGGTTCTTTCCAGCAGCTCTGTGTCTTTCTTATGCTGAGGACACCAGAACTGGAGGCAGGATTTGAGATGGGGTCTTACCAGAGCACATTATTCTATGTAAAAACCTGAGGAGCATTCTAAATGTTAATCTGTGTTTAAATCACTTGTTACTCAGAGCCCTTTCTGTTTACTACCACCTTTAAAATGCTTCCCTGATTTCCTTCAGACTTATTTACTTGAGACACACAGAGTGAGACAAATCAGCGGACAGCCCCAGCAGATTACTACAAAATCTTTACCTGCTGCAGTGTCTAAAGAGCATATGCTGTTATTCATTGCAGCTGTCTCAAAATTGAACACTAGATGAACTTTTATTGATATGTCATCATTGCAGTTCCTTTCAATAAGAATTCAGAGAGTCATGCTGGAAAGAGTAAGGGGCTTGTATTGAAGGATCCCTGGGAAGGATCATATCTAGGTAAGGACGAGAATGTTTTGAGGCATGCAGATTCCCCTTATGTTAGTATTGTCTCCATCACTGCTTTAATTCAGCAGCTGTTGTCAATAATTTCTATGCCTCCCATACATGGTGTTAAGTTCATGCAAAGATTTGGTGACAGTGTGATCACAGGAGTGCCTTCCTAGATGTGAAAATGTTTGCTCAAACACTTTCCCCGTCAGAAGAACTATTTTGAACAGTCTGGCAGTGTAAAATATCCACTGTCACAGCTGCAAGCTGAGCAGATCATCAACACAATACACTGGCTTCCACAGTTTAATTTTTGTTGAGGTGCTGCATCTATTTGTAAACTCCTCAAAGCCTGGACCAACTGCTTGTTGGAGCACATGACAGAGCTGAACATTTTCTTTAAACACAAGCACCTCAGGAACTCACTGCAGGTTGGAATCATGTTAAGATCTTAGCAAATATTTCCATCATGATATCGTTTCCTTCAGAATCAAAGCAATGCTGTCGGTTTGTGGGGAGTTAAATCTTTGGGGGGCTGGTACATTAAAGAAGTCCCCAATAAATAGATTATTACATCTATTCGGCCAGTAGTCTCTCATTGGAAAGCAGCTCCTGCCTCTCCTTAACCATTTTAACTGCTTTCATCCATACCTTTTTCTAATTTGTCTTTTTCTTGTCTGAACTAGATGATCTTTGTGGTCCCTTCCAACCCTGACTGAGTTCTTGAGCTGTAACAGACAGACTTCCACACAGCTCTATAAACCAGGGAATGCCATGATTTGATACAGGTAAAGCAAAATCATTTTTAAGCTTGAGGAGTCATATGCTGTGCTGTAGGGGAACATACAATGGACCAGCACAGAAAGGAAGGGAGCAAATAGGGGTTTTTTTGCATTAAAACTACCCCCCATTACCATTTGATGTCCTTTTGTAAACAATTGCTAAATCTCATGATGTAAAACACATGCAGATTTTAGCAGAGGTGACTAAATAGTGAGATGTTAGAAAACAGGTACTCAAACCCAGAAGAATGGCTAAGAAGTTGCATTGTCAAAGTCACAGTTGCTCTTGGGATGGACCAACATAGCGACAGCCTCAGACACAAACTACTACAAGAGGTTCAGAAACTGAAGAATGCTTTATGGAGAACTCAGGTGAAAATATGAAAAGCCACCTCAACCTCCTGCCTTTCCATAGGCACCAAACAGGAAAGGAACCTTGCCAAAATCTGTCAAGAATTCTTCCTCATCTGTGAGGACTGCAGAACATCTTATACAAGTGTTTGCTCCAGGCAGCACCTGGTCTAGCTACTTCAAACCCCTGATCCTGTGCAACTTCAAAGCCTACATTCACCTTCCTTTGCTTTCAACAGGGAGCTCATCTCCAGAAGCACATAAGCAGCAGCCAAGTCAGGCAACTGGCTTATGAAATATGGACATACAATGTATTTGTCCTCAGCAAGCAAGAAGGGCAAGATGCACAGAAACCTTCGGGGCCGGTTTTTACTCCGTACCTCTAGCAAACTACACATGCACATTTTAAGCTTGTGTTTATAAATTATGGTTGACTGCAGCAGAGGTAGACATTGCCATCAAGAATTAAAGAGTAGGTAATACTGAATTCCAAATTAACAAAATAAAAATGCATGTAAGTAACTCTGTGTCTCAATACCCATTTCTATGTATAAGATATGCTCTTGTTAAACAAAAGGTAGGGTGCTGATATGTTCAAAGCCTGGGCACTGTCTAGAAGACTGATGTGTGGAGCAAGTGGCACTGTGTAATTCACACTGAGCAAGGGGGTGGGGTGTGGATGGATGGGGATTCTAAACTTGCTCTGCTCCCTCTGTGTGTTTTTTTTCTGCAGCTAACCGCGATGGATACAGCTCACATGCACTTGTACAGCCATAATCTGAGACTGTCAGCACACAAAAAAGCTCCAGTGAAACCCAGGGAGAACTGAAAAGGTTCTGCATCTCTAAGGGTTTTAGCCATCTACCTCATTATGGGAGAATGTTGCTGACTCTTTGAAGAACTAACTGCAATTTAAGAAGTAATTTTACATTATAATAATGTAACACGGGTGCTGTATCATAATGAAAAATCTCTATCCATCTTGCTGCTCCAAACAATTAAAAGATCTAAAGCAGCATTTCCTTTGTCTGGATGTCATTGGTGTCAAGGTCAAAACTCCTTTTGCTTCAGTAGGCTCAGAATGAATAAAATAAGGAGAGAGATATTCCTTCATAGTTTCTGCTCTGTTATTAGGAAGTTAAACAAAGTGTTGCAGAAGTAATTGAAACAGAGAATGGTTTAGGTTGGAAGAGACCTCCAAAGGTCATTCAGTGCAGCCCCCTGCAGTCAGAAGGGACATCCCTCTTCTAGATCAGGTTGCTCAGAGCCTTGTCAAGTCTGACCTTGAATGTCTCCAGGGATGAGGCCTCAACCACCTCCCTGGGCAACCTGTGCCAGCGTTCCAGCACCCTCATGGTGCAGAGCTTGCTTCTAACCTCCAATCTAAATCTGCTCTTCCCCCATTCCAAACCATTGCCACTCATCCTGTCCCTGCAGACCTTTGCAAACAGTCCCTCTACAGAGTTCTTATAGCCCCTTTCAGGTACTGGCAGGCTGCCGTTAGGTCTCCCTAGAGCCTTCTCTTCTCCAGGCTGCACAATCCCAGCTCCATCAGCCTGTTGAGGCTTATCTATCCCTTACTTATTGAAGCACCAAGTTCTACTTTTATGCTAAATTTCTATTTCAGTTTAATTTGTTCATGGAGTGGCTTTGTGCTTCAAGCACACACAGAGCAAGAGTTGTGGAGGTGCTACAGGAACAACAGCAAAACTCAAGAGAACCACCTCATAGTCAATTTGGGGTAAACTATATTTCCCCCCCCTCAAATAACTGTTGCATATAAGCTTTCACACAGTGAATGCTTCCAAGAGGCAGAAAGTTAGAAAACCAACAGTGCCTGTGATTTCTGACAAGACAAGCCCTACTATAAGACACAACAGTTAACACATAACAAAGAGAATTTACCAAGGTTTAAAAACTCTTAGAACAAACAATGAGCACCAAATTCTGGTATAAAACAAACTGATTGTATCAACATGCAGAAAGGTGACCTACCTCCAGTCTAAGTCTTCCATAACCTTTGGATTCTCATCCTACAAAGGAGTCAGCATGGAACAGCACTGGCCACTGAAAATATTGCTCAAACTTCTGCAGGAACCTCACATACATTGCAGTAGCTTTAGCTGCACATTATGTAAACAAGTACATTGGTAGAATAAGGTTGAATTGTTTGGTGTGTTCTGTGCTAAAAACATTCTTGTACATTGCAGAAATCCTTCTCTTCACCTCTCTTTAGGTTTGGGAGTTTCTGTACAAGAACAACCGTCTCTGTAACTGCAGAAACACTTTTGAAGAGCAGGAAAGCAGCTCAGGCTACACCAATTGGCAGTAATTAGCATAGCAAACAGACCTTCACCTGGAGGTTGAAACAGGTGGTTTGAAGAACCAGAGAACATCCTAAGCTCTGCTGAAATAATACTCACATGCATAAGTGCATGCACAAGGTTCCTCAGCTCCATTAACATCACACCAACTCTTCCCTATCACTTGGAGGCTGCAGACAATCACAGGGGGTTGGAAGAGACCTCTAGAGATCATTGACATCAGCCCCCCTGCCAAAGCAGGATCACCTAGGGCAGGCCACAGAACCTTTCACTTGTCTTGATTTCTGTTCAAGCTCAAGTACCAGCACCTCAAAAATGTATACAGCCACTTCCTTTTCCTCAGCAGATGTCATTATATCTACAGTTTTTCACCAAGAAACCCCTATAGCTTTATTTCATCTCTCAACCTACCCTGAGTGTAATACAGGAGACAATGATGAGCTGCAGTCTTCTGCTAAACAAATATCTATGAAGTTTGGAGACTCAAAGTTTATAGTCAACTCCACAGAGCTGGTAACTCCTACAAGTTCAGCTACCCTGCAATGACAGAAATAATAAAATATAAAGTATTTGTTCACTGTAGGAATTTTACATCTTACAGTTAATGTTTTTCCAGCACAGCAATTCATTTGGCAGATTTAAAAAAAAAAATCTTATTGGTCTGGCAAAAGTTAAATAAAATAGGGGATTAAGTATTTAAAATATGAGTTCCTGAGACCTTAATTTGTATTAATGCCCCCTTCCTAAAGTTTTTGACAGAATTCCATTCATAATGAAATGTTCAGAGGTAATTATTTCTCTTTCTTCTGTGTGAATTATGAGAATTATTTATATACTCAATCTTAATATCATAGCTCCATTGCCTAATAGGAAAAATCCACAGGATATGAATCATTCTGAGAAAGAATTAAAATCTTTTCTTCTGTTTTAAATAAGAAAAGAAAGATGAAAAGATTTCTAATGACATAAAATCCACACTGCTGCAGGCTTTGCTTGCAAATCAGAGCTCTCTTGCTACGTAACTCAGAGCTGCTGGTTCACACTTCTGGTCTTCCTGCCTGCAAAGCTATAAACTGCAATGCTGTAATGATTAGTTAATGAAATAGTGGAGTGCTAATGAGCCTATAAGAAATGTAAGTTAAATTATTCATTAAAAAAGGTAAAGAATAAGTCATGAAAGTAGCAAGTTACATGGCCTTTTTTTTTTTTAGAGTATGGCCCATAGACATAAACTTAGCAGCAGTTTAGCACCTAGCCTTCAGCCTGCAGTCATCTTGCTGTGGAGCTCCTGACATTACAAATGCATTCATGTGACAGTTGTTCCCACTCATAAAATAATGGCCATGCACAAAGCTCATTACAAATTGCAGATAAGCTGGAAAAGCCATAAAAATGTCTCCTGACATTTATTGCCAACAAGTAGCTTGAGGATGTTGATACATATTGATAACAGTCTGCTTTGTGACATTTAGGAAGTTTACCCCTAAATTCACTTGCAAAATATGCAAAGCTATTTTTCTACCACACCTTCAAGTCATTAAGTCACTGTGACATGCACCTGTGTCTTTAATGGATTTTTACTTCTTTCACAGATATTCTTCCATCTGTCTTTTAAATGCTTATCCCTCAAGAGACAGTTCTTGCAACAAGAAAAAAGGTAGGTTCTCACAAGCATTCAGCTGAACTACAGTGCAACAAGACAGTATCTATCATCAGCCATAAACAGTACTGTTGCTGTATAAAATCCCTTCAGAGATGAGAGGATTGTGTGTTTCTAACTCCCTGTGTCTGTATGTATATGTAGAGGCATATACGTGCCAGACAGCTTCACATGGAAGCATTGCTACCTGCATCACCCCCAGTCTGATTTCTCTGAAGGCACCAAAGAAAGGCTGTGGTTTGTGCAAGGATACAGACCCGTTCCTGTTCCTCCTGAAGAAAGCTGTACTTTTACTATTCCCTTTGCTAGCATAGAGCTCATTGAGCATCTCCCAGCACATGTGTGGTCCAGCTGTGATGAAGGCAGAGACTATAGACCATCCTTCTTGTTCCTTTGAACCAGAGGTGGCAACCTTTAGGCAGAGGTTTTTTCTGTTTTAACATGTAGAACATTAACATGTTGGAGCATTTTTAATCGCTGCAGCTGAGTCTCAGCAGTGCTTCTCCTTGCCCCATTCCACTATTCAGGACTTCTCATTTTAAAAGTTTTTCCTAATTTGGGCACACTTACAATCTCTGCATAGAGAAATATGGAACTGAGCTTCAAGATGTGCCAGGGGAAGTTTAGGCTGGAGGTGAGGAGAAAGTTCTTCACAGAGAGATTTGTTAGCCATTGGAATGTGCTGCCCAGGGAGGTGGTGGAGTCACTGTCCCTGGAGGTGTTCAAGAGGGGATTGGATGTGGCACTTGGTGCAATGAGGTCTTTGGTGGCAGGTTGGACTTGATGATCTTTGAGGTCTTTTCCAACCTTATTGATTCTATGATTCTGTCCTCTGAACCTTGTCACATTTTGGGCAATAATCTTTGCTTTCTACCTCCATAGAAAACACTGACAGGCTGCACCTTGTTTACCATAGAAATTATATTGTGTTAAGATCAACACATAGACATTGGCGATGTTTTTTGTCTGATAATGTCATGACAAGTTCTGAATACACTTGGCTGTTATGGCTACAGATGTGGTTTATTGCTCCTAAACTTTCAAACAAGTAAGCTGAACAAAAGTGTCTTTCTTTCAAACAGCATTAAAACTATTGAGGGTGAGATGTTTATCTGTCATGCAGAAATGCTGCTGTTACCAAGGGTCTCGTTGTACCAATCCAGTCATTAGTTTGCTATCTAGAATTCCTTCAGGAAAATGTTAGAAATCCACAAGATATCCTTGAGCTTTAAATTTTGCATTTGGATCTTTGACTTAACAGATGAAACACACAAACCTACATTTACCAAGACAATTCCCACCTGACTGTAACATCTGTAGAAGCCCAGAAATCAGTTAGTCGAGGCAGAATATTGTATAAATTATGATCAATAATTTTGCTTTCAAAGGGCTTTGGGAGGCTTTTTTTTTTAGCATGAAGATAAAAATAGTTGGTCTCAGAATAATCACTGAGGTGCCACAGTTCATTTCAGAGAGCCAGAACACGACTGGAATACTTGTCATCCCTTTAATCCTGAGCACAGACATAATGCCCCCCAAATGCATCTTTTGATCATCAGCTGCAGCAGTAGAGCTTTATAAGATGTAGGCATTGGCTTAACAGCAAATACACATTTAAAAGAAAGAGTCCTGAGGTAATCATGATTTGAAAGCAGGGACCACAAAAAGAAAAGTGTTACAACATGAAAAATCATCTAAGATTGTTTGCAACAGCTGTTTATTAAAGCAGTGCTTTCCTGTTATTTACATGCCACATAACAAAAACTGAGGAAGAAAAGTTTGGTGCCATAAAGCTATCAAGGCAAAACAGCTACCCTCATTACCTGCCTGCTAAGCTTTCCAGGAAATCGGTTGTGCACCACAGGTAAAACCTGACCAAATATATTTGTACCATATATCTTCTGGCAATAAATGTGCTAGCAACACTATAAAAAGCTACCTTTGGGATGAAGGACAGCTAAAAGCTGAATACTGGCTAGATTCAAAAGGAAGATATCCTTTCTGTGCACAAGTCACTCAGCTTCATCAAATATGCATTAATTAGGACCTTTTAGTATTCAGCTCCACTGAGAGCTAGCCAAAGCCTTTGCTACTTAAAATCCAAAGGGAAAATCCTGTAATGCAAAGCATTGGTATAAAGAAAGGGAAACGAAAACAGAACAGTCTGCCCCAAAGGAATTATCCCCAGATTCAGAAAACCAAGTTGCAATTTAGGATAACAGTGAGGAGAAAAGCATTGCTTTGAACTCTAAATCTCCACTTCTAATAGTTATAAGAGGTCTTAGGAATTATAAATGGGCCAGGCTAAAATACCTTAGAAAGTTGTATACAAATCAGAATTATACCTTTGTTTTACTTTTGGTTTTAATCTTGCCATAGAAATCCTGACACTGAGCATTGCCCTAGCAATGTCTTTCCTTTGTGATAAAGCCAGCCCGGAGCTGAGGACTTGGACAACAGGTTAAACAACAAAAACCCCTCCACAATGTATTGTTCCAATAGAAAAAAAGCACTACAAAGGAGAGAGAAAAATACAAGTTACTGAGACAGAGGCGAACATTTGTTGCAGTAAATTGCTCGTGCTTTCAAGACAGCAATTTTCAGGCTACAGAAGGACACCGGTCATGTTCTTTCAGATACAAGTGTTGGAGGAAAAGGCCTTTATTCCAGAGTACAGAAGTGCTTTGTTTGAGAGAAAGAGGAATCATCCCCACACCTCAGCCACAACCTAACACTGCTCTGGGGAGATTGCTTACTCTTAATTGCACACTCGCAGCTAGAGCCAGTCCTGTTCCTTAATTAGTTCTTCCTTCCAAACACAGAAAAGGGAATCACTGAGAATGAAGCCAGAAAAGGTATTTGCATGAAGATTCTCAGGAAAACTTGCCCTTTAGCTCAGACTTTATTTTCAAAATATTACATCTCTTAAAGATCCTCTCTCCTGGTTACTGAATTGATTCTGCTTTAGTTATGTAAGGAAAACAACCTGATACAAATACCACCACGGCTCATACACATACCCCCACGATCCCCAGTCCAGCATTCTTTAGGGCTGACTAAAGCTATTCTAAATGTGAGTGTTGTAGATTCTGTCTGTTTACCAGAACACATAACCTGGCTCGGGAGTAACCAACTCTTGCCTACTTTCAATCACATCATAACCCAAATCTAATCAGTACAGCTGCAATACATCCTGAGTTGGTTGAACTCAAACACGACTATATTTGTTTTAAAGGAACTACCTGAGGCTGAGGCTCATTAAACCAGGGAGCCCAAAGTGGATCACCTATCTATGCCTTCTACTTCTTTGCCCAATTATGTCTCTCACTTCTTTTCCTAAATTAATACAAATTACAGCAAACCAATGCTTTGTTCTTAACTAGAACTACCCCAAATTACTTAGAAGCACACTGAGAATTTTTACAGCACACGTGGCAGCGTTTCTTTTTTCACACTACAGGCTTTGAAACATGCAGTGAAGAGAGAGAGTTTACATTATTTCAATGTAAAAAAGTGGTTTCAGGTTAATAAGTTTATTAAAACTACCTGCTAATTTGAAATGTCAAACTTCTATACTGAAGGCTCTTAGGTCAGGGAAAAGTGTCTGTCAGATGCTTCCTTAGTTTTTAAAGGCTATTTTATTGTTTAAGCAAAAGACTTAACAAAGTAGACTTCCTGACCGTGTAGTTTGTGACACCTTGAAAATCCTGTCCTATTTCAACAACTACTAAGCAAGGTTTTATTTATTAGGGGTAGCTATTTGAAGGTTACCTGTGCCACAAGACAGTAACACCTTCTTTCCACAGGCCAAACAGGAACTTAAGCAATATCCTACCAACTGTTTCAGTTTGAAGCTTGGAAGGACGAGAAGTAGTTCCTTCTTTCTCTGGCAAGCACTCGGATGCTTCTGCACAGTTTGCCTCAGCCATATAGAATTGTTTGTAGACGTTTTAGAATATTTAATACCTCCACTAAAAGGTAAGCTGAGCCCAAGTAATTTTATTTATGAGTACAGAAACAATTGCAAGTGGGAGACCAGCACTAATTCTTTGATTAAAGAATGGTCTGTCTGAGAAAGCTTTCAGTCTAAGGTCATGTGAATAGAGTATACCACAGGTTACAAACCCCTCACCCCCTAACAGATTAAACAGGAGGGGACAAAACTGCCAATATCTGCAAACAGCCACAGACAGTACTGGCAGTCACACTGCCTTGCTGTCAGGCCTCATAAATTAAGCAGTACTATGCCTGGTAAGGAGCTGGATGGGAGTCCTCCAAGGAACACAGTTTTTATAGGCAGCAGTAATGGAGATTAAGTAGCTCTTCTCTTTTCACTGACTCACTACTGAATCAATGCCCCAGCACGGGTAATAAGGTAGCTGGGGGACACTATACTGATCATCAAGTGCTAAAACACAAGTGCAAGGGTCTAACTGTGCAAGATAATTAGCACACTTTGCTTTGAGGTTTTGCTGGCTTTTTCCAATATAATCATCACATTCTAGAACTAAAACACACTGCAGAAATGTGGAATTTGTTAACTGCTTGTTGACCCTCTGAATCCTTGTGTCAATTGTCACCCACCCTACAAACCACTGTAGGATTAGAAGTACCCTGTGGTCCTTTGCCTCAAGATCATTGTACCATGCTCCATACATTCTACAGATTAAGAATCAATAGGCAAAAATATAAGTATTACAAATGTGTGTGTGAGTCTTGTTGTGGTTGTTGGCTCATGCACTCAATGTAACAGTCAGGAATTCTGTCTCAGGAATTTAATTAGTGATGGAAAATCTCATCTCAGTTGGCAAATATGGAATTCCTCATTTCCCTAGTTTTAATTTCCGATCCATGTGAAATATATGAAGCAATAAAGCTTTCTGTAACTTAAACATCAAGTTTGGTCATGGCAGGTTCATCGGTTGCACTGTAGTATTAATTAAAAATGTGTGGTGTTTAATCTTATTCCACCACAAGTTAGGGATGGAAAACTTTCAAGGCAGTTTAGGCCACCTTGTGGTGGAAATAAACAGAGAAATCCATTCCCCTTGTCCCGTCTCTTAGGAAAACTCCCTCTCTAGCCCTCCTTAGGATGCCTTCAGGTATTGGAAGACAGCTTTAAGGTCCCCCTGGAGTCTTCCCCAGGCTGAACACCCCCAGCTCCATCAGCCTGTCCTCACAGCAGAGGTGTTCCAGCCCTTGGATCATCTTTGTGGCTCTTCCCTGGACTCCTTCCAGCAGCTCTGTGTCCTTATGCTGGAAACACCAGAACTGGATGCAGTATTTGAGATGAGGTCTCAAAAGAGCAGACTAAAGGGAAAGAATCCCCCCTTTTAAGTGAGCGTCAAGTACAATGGAAACACACACCAAGCACTCATCCTTCTTCGGTTCAAACGTATTAATCAGGAAAAAACCTCTGGCACTCGATCCTCTTTTCAGCCTATTTCCATTCCTACTGATACAAAGATCACACTACCAGAGGATTTGTGTGCCTTTGCTAATAACACTTGGTTTTCCTCAGCAGTACTTCACTTCCTTGCAAAGACAAACCCCAAAGTTCTGATGGGACTCCAGATCAACGTTCAAAATAAAGCCAACAAAAGACTCACAAACACATTTGTGATACTTATATTTTTGCCTATTGTCTAGCAAAGCTAGACCCAGCAGTGGCCATTTGTTCTTATTGGTCTAATGTCAAAGACAATCTGCCAAGTTATTTTTGTTTTCAGCTGATAGCTGAAAGAGCTCAGAAGAACCTTTCTGGGAAGGTACCAGTGCACTACAGTGTTGAAGGAGTGGGGTGTTTTCAAAGCCAGCTCAGAATCCACAGCTTGCACTGCTTCTGGATTTTCTTAAAGCTATTTTATTAGGCTATTTTATGCTTTCCTCACCTAATCAGGTGAGTTTAAAAGAAATACAAAGCCGGCAGAAGCAGTAAAAGAGTGTTGATACTTCCGAAGTGTAGTGGTGAACACCACTTTGTGAAGGTTTAGTCTTATTTCTATTCTGTGCAAGAATATACAAAAGGTCAAAATAAATTGCCTAGAGGCATATCAGTAGCACAAATTGTGTGCCTCCTGTTGCCTAGACATCACAGCGCTTCCTGAGTTAGTCTGCTTAAGAACCGAACACCATCTGACTTTAACAAACCACACAGCGGGATTATTGTCCCCATAGTCAGAGGAGAAGAGTGAATTACAACTTCTCTCTCCACCTTATTCTGCTCTGTAATGGTGGTCATGAAGACTTGTAAACTCTCCAAAGATGTGACCCAGTTCCATGCAAAAAGTTCAGAGATGTTTATGTTAGTTGTTTAGTATTGTAGCCAAAGTGTGGTACAGCACTGGGATTTCGGAATTGCTCTAACACTTACCTTGATAGGGCAGGGACAGACTATATTTTAAAGCACTGTTGCATTCACTATTTGGAAACAAATTTATTTAGAAAGGACACTGACCAGAGGAAATTAGAGAGGCTGGTTCCAGAGCCACTACACAATCCTGTTAACATCTCCTCCTCGTAGAAGAAAAGGCAGAGTCAAGTGGAATTAATGTATGGGTTTAATAACAATGAGAATTTGTGAGGGGAAAGATGAGCAGAAAGGATCTCCATTCATTTCCTTTTATAATGTCTTCAGTTTGGAAGTGGGGTATTTTTTATTTCAGTGATAAATCTAGAAACACTTAAGCTATTACAAAGAATTACATCCTACCGATGGAACACTGCAGAGCTCTTCTATTGCAGTCTAATGGGAAAGAGACAGTGAATAATAAGAAATCATATGAAGGCAAACATCTTAATTAGCTAGATTCTAACATAATTCTATTGTAAATTTGGTAGCAGTATTACAAACTATTTCATTTAATACCAGAGTTAGCCCTCTTGAGAGCGGTCAGGGTGACATCTCAGAAGCAGCATCACTAAGGGCTTCATGCTGGGACAAAGCTGGACTGAGCTTAGAGGGAAGGCTTTTCTGCCAGGGGACAGGCAGGGTTTGAGCAACTGCCCCAGATAGGAACTGATAGGATGAGGGACAATGGTTTGAAATTAAGAGAAGAGCAGGTCTAGATTAAATGTAAGGAACAAGTTCTGCACCATACAGGTGCTGGAACACTGCAACAGGTTGCCCAGAGAGGTGCTGAGGTGTCTGAGGCCCCATCCCTAGAGATGACAAGAATCCTGTGATCTTTGGGTGACCCCAAGAAAGGAACTAAAAAAGATGGAAGAAATTCAAATTCATTTGCAACACCACAGCACCATCATGCTTCCACTGAAGTCAGCTTTGATGTCTTACAACCACAGGACTGTCAGGAAATTTGCAGCTCTGAAGGAAATTGTGTGTCAACACGTACTCTGACAGAAACATGGATGGCATGGGGATGGCTGAAAGAGCACATTTCTGAAACAGCTCCAACAGCTGTAGTGTCTGCACAGCAACACCTGCCAGAAGAGAAGTCTGGAGAAGCAAAGCATGCCTGAGGAAGGAGACAGAGAAGACAAAGTAGTACTTTTTGTGATGGCAAGGGGAACATCTTAAGACAGAAAAACTGATGAAGAGGATGTGCCTGATAAGACATATCTAAACCAAAGAGAGAGTTTCTGCTGGAAGAAAGGCTGGCTCAGGAAGGAGTGAGCGCCTGGCACAGACAGTATCTACTTTTATTCTTCTAAAATATTAAAAAGCAGACCTAAAGAGAATAGATCACCACCACCACCACCAAGATTAACACAGAAATCACATCAGAAATGCATGCATTTCAACAATTAGATTTTCAGCTACCAGACAGAAAGCCACCAGGGAAACACTGAGAGGTTCAAAAGACAGCAGTAAAATTGACAACTTGGGGTTTGTTTTAATTGTGTGTTTTCTTTGGAGTAAACAAGATTCTGGGCTGTTAAAGAGAGATTAGGGGTAGCGAGGTTGGGGAGTTTTTTTGGCTAGGCAGTGCTGAAATGAAACACAAAACAATACAACAAAGAGCTTTTTCCTCAAGCTCCGCTCATTTTGAACGTGGAATAGAGAACATGCTGCAAAATCCAATGCACAGATCAAACCAGATTGCAATGTTTCTTTGCAATGACACGATCTGCTGGAGCACAGGAGGGGAGGGGTCTTTGGAACATGCATGGGCACATCAGACACCGCTGGGATACTTTTGCTAGGGCTGCTTTACCCTAGAACATTATTGCGCAGGCAGCGATGTACAGAAATCGATAGCACGAAGTGGAGGTGTTAAACAGGAACTTGTTAGATCAAACAGAATATTTCATTACCTTTCCCAGATACATGTTTTTGTTTTGTTTTTAATCTGCTCCTTTAATGACCAAAAATATCAGAATCAGTCTGTGGCTTGAATCTTAACATACAATTATCAAAGAGTGCTTGCTTGAATATCATTACTTTCTTCTGCTTTGTAGGAATTTGCAGCCTGTCATGTCTGTGCATTAAGTGCTTCCCAATTTGCAAGGGGAATCAGAGAAATGCCATTAGGGTGGAAAAAAAATGATTCTTTTTGTGTTTATAAGAAGTTGAGATCCTTTACCCATTTCAAACATCACAGGAAACAGGACTCAAAAAACATTTTAAAAGATATCTGTAAGCAGGCCCTTGAGGAAAGCAAACATCTATGATTTCTCTGCCCCAAAGCAAATAAAACCACTGACCTCTGAAAGCATGACTTGGTAATAGGCAATGGAAGCCAAACTTCCAGTGAGAACAGTTTTAGATCACAGCCCCTATTTAACCACAGATGAACTATTTTCACTCCAGAAATAAACTGCAATCCAGGTCCAGTGAAGGGAGGATTCATTCAGAGACTTTGCAGCTACTTTTTACTCTCTTAAATGCAAATACTTAAGCATGAGGTCTCTTAGGCCACATTTCCTTGAGGGTGGGGGTGGAAAGACACTGGCCTTCTAGTTTATTTCTTAGCTAACTAGAAGTCAGTGTCAATAAAATTTCCTGCCTTGGAAAGCACCAATCACAACAGAGAAACTACAGTCACTTGGGAATCACAGCACCATAGTGCTCTTGGATCCTGCATATTAACATTTCTTAGAAATTCTATTGCACATTTTAACTTTTCAGGGAGTTTAAATGTCTAAGTTAGATTATATGAATAATGTAAGATTGCTAAATTGTCCTCCTCTCTATACTGACTGGAAAGGAAATTTAAATGAATCACACATCAGTGATTTATCTAGAAACCATGGTCTGAATATCCAACCATTTATCTGTTGAAGTTCTACTTTGGTTCATAAAGCTATGAGGATGTCTGTCTTAGGTTTTTAGGCTGTGTAGAAGTCAGTCCTAAGGAAACTCTGCCTTCGTGTTACACACAAAAAAAGGCTGATTAAAAGTTCATTGGATATGTATAATGCTAACTTCTCCTGAGTGGTCCAGTTCTCAGATATTTACTTACAAAGCAGAATATCCACATAGCCTCAAGTTAGGGGACACACAGGCAATAAATCCAAGATACAGATCATCCTATATATATTGTCTTTAAGAAAGAAGGTAAAAGGGAGAGCAATTCAGAACTACTTGGAACGATCAATACCAAGGGTGACTGAAATCAAAGTAATGTGATTGGGATGCTCGCGGTGCTGTTGGTGTCTGACTCTCCTGCTCATCCTGGAGGCAGTTATGATGTCCAGCAGCATGTTATTTCAAAGAAGCATCAGAGAAGTGCCAGAGAGAATGTCAGAATAGGAGCTGACAGATCTCTGCAACACAGGCCTGTAGTTCAAGATACCAAGCAGGTGCACTTGTGATGTGTCATCAGATTCTTTTTTGCATTTGCTTATTGTAGATCAAAGCATTGACAGAGGGGATGAAGAACTGCTGGCTCTGTTCTCTCACAAGGATTCTTTGATCAGAAGCTATGCTTTAAAAAAGCCCAAACAACAAAACAAAGCACACACACAATTTCTTAATTATGCTTCAGTGCACCTATTGGATCCAAAACTCTCTAGCTGCACTTTGCCAACTCCCATAAGCAGTGCTGAAGCCTTATTTGCACCTTGATTGGATTTTCTCTGCACTCACTGACTATGAAAATAGCTTTGTTGTCACCATCTAAATTTGGAGAAGAGGCAAATCTGGTGTTTATAAAATGATAATACAGTATCACGAGGTAGGAAATCCTTTATATGCTTGAGTAGATCTGTGCAAACTCAAGACTTGGTATTCTCCTCACCTCCTAGCCTAGAACAGTCAAGGGTAGAATCTGCACAGAAGCTATTGCAAGGCCAAGTTTCCAGTGGTCAGCACAGCTAACATCTAAAAGTGCTTACACGTTCTTCTAGAAAGCCCAGGCTCCTAGAGGTTTCTGTTATTTGAGCACATTCCAGGTTATTGGAAGTTTCTCTTGACTTAGCACATATGGCTTCAAGTAGGCAAGCAAGGTCAAGAGGTGGAAATACTGCCTGCCCTTCCAGAGACACTAACTCCTGCCTTGCTTATGAGCCAAAATGATAAAATGTTAGTGCTAGAATATTGATAATGGCCAGCTGCTTCTTGCATGAGTTTAGTGAAGATTGTGTACCTGCCAGACTGTTGTAACATCTTAAACAGAAAACATAGTTTCACAGTTCTCCTTCCTTAGGTGTGTCAAATCTTGACTGGACATGACCCCAGACAACCCATTTCATGTTGGCTCTGTTCTGAGCAGAAGGGTGAACCAGGCATGATCCAGGAGTCTCTTCCATCATTGGCCTGTCAATCCATACCTCAGAGTTGTTGCTGATTCATTCTTCAATGTGTATTGTTTGTGGTTATAGGATCTACAAAACCCTCCAAACTTTCAATATTAATCCTGTTCTAAACCCTACTTATTTATGAAACAATCAGCAAAAGTTGGGATGTGATATTTAAATGCCTCTTCAATTTGATTCACAATGAGCAGCTTCCCACCCCACTAGTCACAGCGTTGGGGTGCAGAGAGATGCAAGAATATTGGCAGAGTCTGATTTGTTGTGGGGGTTTTTTAACTTCTTGGAGTGAAGCAGAGCCTGTGACTCTTGTGCTCACTCTGCTTAATCTGGGTTTGTTTTCAGCAGCAATGCCACCTGTTGTGTTAAATAAGAGATGTTTGAAGAGTCCCCTTGATCTTGACACTAGCATTTAAGCATTGATATTGAGCAAACTTTTTCTCCATAACATGCAAGAATCCCAGAGTCTTAGTTTCTCTTTCATATTCAAACTCACCACAGTTTTTGTTTCCTAACAACAATTGATTGAGAGTGCTATACTAGTTTCAAAACACAAGATGTGTGCTGGGGCACCAGAAAGCAGCCACAGCCTGTAGGCATGCTGGGAACTGTAGCCCACGATCAATAGCACTCAGGAATCAAAGAGCAAAATTCCAGCATTGGTCTGTTGCAAAAGAAAACATTTACTCTGCAAAAGAGTCATGACTCAACCAGTTACAGCAGTACAGGTCAGAAAAGCAGCTTTTGGCTAGCTCCACTCATGCTACTTCAAAGCCTTTTACACCATGATAGGCTGCTGGCATACAGGCACAAACTCAGGGCATAGCTTTCATTTGGAGTGCTAAGTACATTGAGGAATGGTAGAATCATAGAATTGTTTCAGTTGGAAGAGACCTCTGTGATCAGAGAGCCCAACTGTTGATTATGGCCATTAAGCCACATCCTGAAGTGCCACATCTACATGTGTTTTGAACACCTGCAGGGACAGTGGCTCTACCATCTCCCTGGGTAACCTGTTTCAACACCTGACCACTCGTCCAGTGAAGAACCTCTCCTGGTATGGCTTGAGACCAGTTCCTCCTGTTCTGTCACTTGATATTAGGGAGAAGCAGCAGCACCCACATCACTCCAACCTCCTTTCAGGGAGTGGTAGAGAGCAATAAGGCCTCCCCCACAGGCTCCTCTCCTCCAGGCTGAATAACCCCAGTCCCCTCAGACATTCCGCATAAGATGTGTCCTGCAGACCTTTCACCAGCTCATCCAGATGAGCAAAGGTACTAAATAAGAGTGTCCCCAAAACTGAGCCTGGGGGAACACCACTAGAGACTGAAGCTTTGCATAAAATTTTTTATCATTTCCCCACCTATGCAGGTTGCCAAAGCATCCATTCTCCCTGCTTATCAGTTTGGTTCCTGCATAAGTACCAAGCTCTGCTCAGAGATATATACATGGAATCAAGGAAGGAGTTCAGAGAGAGTTTATATTTGATGTGAGGTATTTCAGTTTTTACACCACTGTACTAACATTATATACACAGCACAGAAGAAAGTCGACATTCTTTCTTATCACTCCTCTCAAGCAGACTGAACCTCAGACTCTCAGTATCCATGTGCTCTTACTTGTAGGAGGTGCAATCACTTCTGTCTGTATCCTTGCTCTCTCATCCTTTTATTCTTTTCTTTTTTCCAGATCTCTGACTTAGGAGAGTCACTTTATTAAGCAGTGCTTAGATGTATGTGGTGTTTAATAAGTAAAGAAATGCATGGTGGTTTTGTGATCTGTGTGACTGATCAATAAAAGAACAAGCAAGTCTTTATTAATAAACCCTGGTGCATCTCTGACAGTACTTCAAAACAGGGTCACAGTCTATCATATTGATAATGCCAGCACTGTCCCAGTGTCAGTTAACTGAATTCAAATGTGAAGTGTCTTCCATGTCACAGGTTCCACCAAGCTTACAGCATCAATATCCTCATTTCCAGAGGCTTCAAGCTTCCATTACATTGCTATGGCATGGGAGAGCTGAACATACACAACTGATAGAAGAGATTGGAGTATATTATACTTCTTATCTGAATAACTAGTCAATATTTTAAACTTATTTCTACTGCTCCCTTGAAGGGATGTTTCCTCCCCCTCACTCTTTTCCCTTCTCAATAAGGGTTTCATCACTGTTACTGTGCTTGTGTCACACTGCCCAAACCCAAAGCCTGTTTGCCAACATGCATTTACATCTCCACTTGTTCAAATAAAACCTTCACAACTTCGCTTCCCTTGGCTTCTGTACTCCTGCTGCCTTCCAACTGTCTTTATGGTCATGATCATGTTAATAGAAAGCTCTTGAGAAATTCATGAAGAGAAGGGAGAGATCTTCCTTTCCCAGAAGATTTGTTCATTGCTGCAGTAGTTCTCGTACCAGATCACAAAGATCTGTTTTACCCAAGGCACAAAAGCTCTTGATCTTAAGTATTTCTCCTACTGCCCCAGTTCCCTGTGGGTCAATAGACATGTGTCTTCCCTTCATTTGCTGGACAGGGGAATAGGACCAACCTTTTCTTCCTGAAGACAGAGAATTCTAAGACCTTCTCCATCACATAGATTCCATGACAGACACTCCACAAAAGTATGAAACTCCAGGAAATGTTACATTTCCACATCAGAGATTGAACAAAAGCCCAGTTCAAAGAAGAGACTAATGGCAATTGATGGAAAAAGCGTTGCCTTGTCCTCAGTACTGACTGCAGACCACATTCGAAAGCGGCACACATTTGTGTGCCAGCAGATAAAAGGCCAGCCCCTCACTTCCCCTGCAACAGGCAAAGTTAATGTGATCATCTGGATCCAAGTGCAGCTTTTATCAGAAATGGTAACATTAATAGGTCATGTAATATGATGTTTGGGAAATGTAAGAGGATTTGAGCCTACATCCAAATATTTAATATCCGCTTTAATCCAGATGGCAAGCAGCACAGGAAATGGTAAAAATAACCCTAAACTGATGCTGAGGGTACAGGCACCCTTAGATGAATGCCAGCTGTTCAGCTATTGCACTTTTATGCCTCTTTGAAACATTTGTGCCTGTGGAGCACAGGGACCGCATGGCTTTTATTGCTGACTAGGTGCTGCAAAATCCTATGAAGATGTTTAGTGTGTCATAATTTTAAAAACTCCAGCTATAAATAGCCAGAACACATGTGTTTCAGGCCAAGAGCAGCACAGTGACAAACAGCATCACTGATCTCATTCCCTGTGCTTTCGGCTCCTTTCTGTTGCTAGGTGTATTAAACCCAGCCACGAAGCAGATGACCTTACTTGAGAAACACACAAGGTTGAAATTCCCAATGGGCTAATCAGTCTTCCATTTCTATGCCAGGCCTAAGGAAGTGTTTAATCATTTATGAGAGACAAGGCAGGTCTAACAGGATGGGGTTGGTCAACATGGGATAAACCAATAAGTTAATTTTAGTTCCCCAGAGGTAGAAGATGGGACTTGAGGGCAGGAAAGGAAACTACAATATTGAAATCAACTCTGAGTATGTGATTTCTAGAAGTGGGCAAAACCCTGAAGTGAACCATAGCACTACAAAAAGCTTAGCAGCAGAAAGGAATCTAATTAAAAGCTGGTGGGCACAAAAGGATTGCTTCATCTGCAACAGTTTCAGGTGATCAAAGGCTATGCATTTCTCTGGAATTAAATGAAAAGCATCACTTTGGATAATGCAGCAGTGCAAACCCAGGAGTACCTATGAAATGAAATAGAGGGAAGTGCTGAGTTTTAGTCACTAGAAGACAGTTTTGCATCAGAAGACTGATGGATTAGGTAATGACCTTTGGTCATCAGGTCCACGATGCCACTAAACCAAGTCCTTAGACATCACAAATGGCAATAAAGAAAACGCACACTTGCAGAACAAGTTGCTGGACAAACCACCCAGGAAAATCCTGTGGCTACTGAGGTGAGCAGATGAACCAGGTGCAGCCACTGAAGTGCTGGTGAACAGAATTAAAGCAATCATGGTGCACAGATTTGAAAGGAAACCTTATTGACTGCAGGACCAAACCCAGAACTAAACCCTCACTAGGCTCTGCTACTTCACTGAAAATTAGGTCATATTAATTAAAAGTTATGAGTGGTCACAGGAAAAAAAATATGGATTTTTACTTACTTCAGGAAAAGAGAAATCCTTTCACAACTGAGGCATTGTTCTACAGCAGATACTCATTCTCCAGCCTTTTCACCCCCAGCTCTCGTCCATCTGGTTGTGTTTAATGAACCACTGCACTCTCTAGTAAACATCTCTCCTGAACCAGCACATGAAGTCAGGTCTTAATTAGTAACACAAGAATCTTCTACAGCTGACAAATTCAGCATATTTGTCTTCAGAACAGTACCCATAACTTATTTGGGGAACTTGAGAGCTTAACAATAGCCCTGACAGTGTCAGAAGAATTACAAGAAAAGTCTAATTAGAGTCTTTAGTCTGACAGAAATAAAGAGCAGGGGGGGGAACATGAGGGGTAGAGCACACCCGTTGCTGCTCTCCCCCAGTAAAGATCCAGTGACAAGTGTGGGTTGACTCAGCCTAACAGAGCACACAGCAGAGGAAAGCACACTCAGGTTGTACTGTGTCTGCCTTCGCATTCCTTGCTTCTACACGTAGGGCTGTTTCAAGAGAATTGTTCTTGCCTCAGGGGAAAAGTATCACCATAAGAAACAAAAATGTGTAGTATGAAACTTCCCAACTGTTTCCTGAGGCCCCCTATTCAGTTAATTAAGAAACAGGAAAGCTTATTTAGATAGCAGCTCTGCACATCCATGCCATTAGTAAGCTTGAAATAGAGCATTTTCCTTTCTGCCTCTGGAATTGCTTCCTCCAGACCTGTGTACATCTGCATAACTGCTAGCCCTGTAACTTTATACCTATTATGCTCTCAAAGCTCCTTGGTTCTGAACCTTTTGGGTTTGCTTTCCACTTGGGGCTACCATCACCATTATTCTTTCCTGCAATTCTTGAAGTGTTTGTTTGCTCCTTTTAACTGCACACAAAACCAAAGTAATAATTTCAAGGTGGTGTCATATGGATCTGCCCATAGTGCCCAGGGCATAAGGTTTCTTCTTCTCTTATAGGGGAACACCATATAAGCATCCCCCCTTCAAGTTTCTCAGCTTTGCAGTTATTCCTTCTCTTCTGCTTTTTGGCTGTACCTGTTTGTAAGTCTCTCTTCTAAGGTCAGTAGACTCACATAGCTGGTTTAAATGTAACAGCTCTTTATTTCTGAGAATAACACCTCTGTCTCTCGTCTTTTTAATTAAAGAGACAGCAGAAAGCACTGCCTTCCATCTCCCGACTTTCATATTTCATTTCAATATCTCTACCTTATTTAAAAAGCAATTTCTGCTTCCCTTTTTTTTCTAGGTAGCATAACACTTCAATATTTTTTGCAACTAAGAAGCTGAGATGAGGATTACAGAGACACTCACACCTAGGAAAAACAAGGTAAAGTAAGATTTTATGCAGAGGTCTCAGCTCTTTCCCTCACTTGCTTCTTCACATTTCTCAGTATTTTATTGGCAGAGGTGCCAGATAGCGGAGATATAGCAATTTTATATTCACATATAAAATGTTTCAACAGCAATAGAAGTTACAGAGACTAATCTCAAAAAGAAAGAGCAGCACTAATAAACTAACTAAAGCTCTAAAATGAATCAAAGCACAAAATACCACTTCAAAATGTTCCAGGCTTGTAAAAGAATGGAGTTTTCCATTAATTCAGGAGGTACAACAACAGGCATGTCTTTGTCTGACAGGGTTGGCTTTCCATTTGTCTGAGCTTTTCTGTGTTTGCTATCAGTTTACAGCATTACAAAAAGCATTCAGATAACCAGCATTATCTCAGAAGTTATGCAGCAGATCAAGAGACACAATCTCCAAATGACAGCACAGTCAGAGCTTTACAGAGGGAAGGCATAATGAAAAGAAATTAATTTCAGATGAAATGATTTTGAATGGAATAGTGCATAAAAGAAACAGTTTGGGGTTTAAAATGTATTAGTTACACTTAAAGATTTGTGATAGTATGATGGTTATGAGCATAAAAAGCCCAGGAGACAAGCGGAGAAGTCTGTTACTAGAAAACAGCACCTAGAACTTGGAAGCTACCTCAGCTGACAGAACGTGCGTTTTAAAAGTTGTCCCCAGTGTGGGGAGCTATTGTGTGTGTTCAGAAAGTCCCAACCCACAGTGCAGTATGTCAGAAAGGAAATTTCCCTTTCTGCTTAAGTCATTGCAGTAGTGCTAATGATGCTTGCTTGCAATGTAGTCTTTGCTTTTGATTGCACTCCAGTTTCAGGCTGTGTTTGAGATTCATGTCTTTCATTTGGGGGAAGAAGGTCTGTAGCTAGTAAGTACCATTCTCCTAAAGACCACTGCCATTTGAACAAAACCCAAGATTAGTTAGAACCCAGTTATTATATGTGACTTTGTGATACATTCAGCTTCAGATTATAGTAAGACCATCAACAAATTAACAACAGTCAGGACATTCATTCAAGAACTGCTGCCAGCCCCACAAGCACATGCAGAGCAGTAGGAAGGCCCAGGCAGCCCTAGGCTCACTGTGCAGTAACACCACAGCCTAGCCCTCACCCTTGTAGCACTGCTGGAATTGTTTTTAAGTTTCCTGTGGAAGCAACACAGGCCAGATTCACTCTGTCCCTGTTCAACAGATGGTGTTGACATACCATGTTATGAGAATATGCTCACAAAGCTGTACCAAATCTCTCCACTGATCATGCTGCTTCATCTCTCTAGATCCCCTTGTATAGGTCTCCCAACTCTACCACCTATTTAAGAGTCAGCACTCATCTAGAAAACCCAGAATACCTGCACCTGCATCTGACCCTTTCCAGACATGGGATGCTTAGAGATTCAGAATTCTGTTCAACAGTTGTTTAGAATACTTTAGTATATCAAATCCACAATATCAGACCATTTCCTCCTCAAGTTCCCTTATCCTGATGGGATTACCCCTTCCTAATCTTAGCACAAGTTCCATAAATCAAGAACAACTCCTCTACAGCAAGTGAATCACACAACTAAAACCAGCATTCAAAAGAACCAAGATTTACTTGTCTGCTTCAACCAAGTCTGAAAATATTCCAGGAATGTGGAAAACTGAATTAAGGAAAATCTAGGAGACTAAACAAAATGTTTAATGAAAATCTGACAAGAATCTAAACTGTTCTACTTGAACACTTTCATCAACACTACGTATGCACAGAAATGTTTAAGTTTAGACTAGAAACACTATCAGCATCACAAAAGAGAAAATCTCTCTGTTCTGTTGTACTCTGCACTTGAGAATCACAGAACAATAACTGTGGAGGAGATCTACTTCCAGTAGAGGCAATGAGAAAGTGATGAGGCTTAGTGTTTCAGCAGATACACAACAGTGAAAATCTCTGGGTATAGAAAAGAATAGAATTAACCAGATTGGAAAAGACCTTTGAGATCATCAAGTCCAACCTCTCACCCAACACCATCTGATCAACTAAATCATGGCACTAAGTGCCTCATCCAGTGTCTTCTTAAACACCTCCAGTGATGGTGACTCCACCACCTCCCTGGGCAGCACATTCCAAAGGCTAATCTCTCTTTCTGGGAAGGACTTCTTCGTAACATCCAGCCTAAACCTTCCCTGGCACAGCTTGAGACTGTGTCCTCTTGTTCTGGTGCTGGTTGCCTGGGAGAAGAGACCAACCCCCACCTGGCTACAACCTCCCTTCAGGTAGTTGTAGAGAGCAATGAGGAGTCCCCTGAGCCTCCTTTTCTCCAGGCTAAGCAACCCCAGCTCCCTCAGCCTCTCCTCATAGGGCTTGTGCTCCAAACCCCTCACCAGTGTAATGGAGTTGCAGTCTTGTTGGAACCATTTGGGTTGTGGGTAAACATCTCTGCTGCAATTACAGAAGGCTTCTTGTGGGCTGTACTGAGGAGCAGGAAAGGACAAGCAGCCTTTGCAGCCTAATTCACTGCAGCATGCCATGGCTGCTGTGGACTGAAATAAAATAGCCCATCCCAGATCTTCAAACACATACACATACAGCCCTTGCTTTTCTTCCCTCAGAGGGTCAGTACATCTTTGTTACAAAGCAGGAAAGGCATTTGCATTAGAAAGGTGTTAACGGGAATGCATTTGCAAAATCCTCACTAGCAAGAGAAGTTGAAAGAGACAGTTGTAATAACAAGGTCACAGCAAACATTTCAAGTCCACTTCTATTCCGGGATAGCCTCAGCTAATTTCTGGCAGCTTCAGTGGGAGCTGTATGTGCACGCACAGTTGCTTACAGTTTCCATATGTTGGGAAACTCTGACGAAGTACTCAGCTTCCCTAGCTCACAGCGATTATTTCTGAGACACTGGGGAAGTAGCACAGCTTTAGTACAGCATTGCAGGCAGATTCATACTGTGAATTCTGTACTTAGATTCTGAAAAATGATACAGTTCCCTTTAATTTCAGAATGGTTCTTAGACTTGCTTCTTGGGTTCTGGCCATACCCTTCATAACTCAGTGAGTTATAGTACAGCACAGTAGGTCTTACGCATAAAAATCTCAGTTATAAACACTTTCTGCTGCGCTCAAGTTTGTTTTTATGACCTAGAAACTCCTTCTAGATACAAAAAATTATATTGCAAATAATATTTATTTTTAGTATTATCTGTATTACAACTTCCACCTATTGTACTCTTTTCTCCCCCCTCCAACTCACCCATAAAATAGGACTTTTTCTCCACATAAAATTCTGAGGTTTCCTCTCTGGGATGCCTGTTCCTACCAGCCATCATTTTAATGAAATATAATAGTAACCTGTCTTGAGAGAAGGGTCTCTAATGATACATAGCAGTATAATAGGTTCTCACAGCACACTGATGGCATGTTGCAACTATACATCACCAGAGAAGCAGTCAGCAAGATGCAGAGTTCAGGGGATACACATGACCGAAGTACAACCATAAAGAAAAAGTGAACAAGAACCACAAATCCTCTTCTGGTGATACTGTCTGTCTGCAGCTGAAGGTATCCCCAGAGCCAGAGGTGTAGACATCACATGAATTCTGGTACAGACTCAAGTCACAGAGCTTCAGTGGTAAGAACCACCCCCCCCCCAAAAAATCAAAATGTTTCCTTCTAAACAGCACCAATAATTTAATCTGTTTCTGCTCTTATTATGGAAACAACTCCATTCAGCAGCACACACACGTCATTTCAAATGCAAAACCTCTGATGAGGAAGTGCTCAAGTTATGTGCAAGAAGGTAAACAGAGAGCTATTAGTCATCCTATCCTACAACATAAACCAGAGCAAGCAAGGAAATTAGCATGATGCAGACTGAAAACAGAGAAAGACTTCTTTCATATGCCACATGAGCAGCCAGGGTATGTTGGTTGTGGGAGGCAAGAGCTTCATTCCAGAGAAATGGAAGAAAAGATTTTAACTGATTGTTCTAAGCAAGCACATGCAGATCTTTGCATGAAAAGATTAAAGACCAATATGGCTGGAAGAAGAAAGAATTGTAGAAGCTGTGCCATTCATACATATATGGGTGTGTTCAGCCACACATCAACCTGTCCATCTTATACACACACATTTAATCCTGCAGAGACTTAGAAAAGCAGATGAGCTCCTTTCATCTGAAGTGATGCAGTCTATGAACTCCAAGATTCAGCACTAGTTTGTTTTAATCAATAGGAAATATTCCTATTAACACTATCTAGTGTTAACCATTATGCACCTCCACATTTCAAAAGGGAGAGCCAAATACCTTAATTCCTTTCAGAGACACAAGTCCAGAGCTCATCATCTGACTGCAGTAAAAAGGGCACTACTCAGACAGCCCTCAGAAGAGAATATGGTTTATATTTTGTCTTTTTTTTGATTGAAGCTGTTAGGTTTTATATGCTATGCAGCCCTGCACAGCAAAAGACCTTGTGGCTAACATTCATAGAGTGAGAGGCTCTTTTTTTTTCTAAAGGCATGTCTCCAATTATTTACCACTTTGAGCTTCCATCCCTAACATTGATGACATGGACTTTTTCAAGTCACTTTCTAATGAGTCAGATGTAAGTGATTTGTGAATAATCACATACTGCTCCCAGACTAATATTCAATATTCTGAGCTAATTACATTTCCAGGCTATGTAGTCAACATTAACAATTCCCTTCAGCACTACAGTTCTTGGAGACTGCACAAATCTTGGAGAAGCATAAATACAGACTGGAGGGAGAGTGGAATAAGAGCAGCCCTGAGGCAGCTCTGGGGCCCCAGCATAAGGCAGACATGAACCTGTTGGAGTCAGCCCAGAGGTCATGAAGACAACCAAAGGGTTGGAGCAGTTGTTCTGTGAAGACAGAGGGTTGAGGTTGTTCAGCATGGAGAAGAGGAAGCTCTGGAAAGACCTTAGAGGAGCCTTCCTGTATCTGAAAGGGGAGCTTATAGGAAAGCTGGAAAGGGATTTTTCACAAGGGGCTGAAAAGCGATAGGACAGGGGGTAATGGCTTTAAATGAAAAGAGGATGGATTTAGATGAGAGGTAAGAAAGACCTTCAGTGTGAGGGTGCTGAGACACTGGAACAAGTTGTGTTCAAAGTCAGGCTGGATGGGGACTTCAAGGAACCTGGTCTAGAGGAAGATGACCCTACCCACAGCAGAGGGGTTGGATCTAGATGATCTCTAAGGTCTCTTACAATTCTAACTCTTCTACAATTCTATGATTGGCATGTTCACAATTGACAAGCAAACCAGAGCATTCAGCACTGTTCCATTGATACATATCTACACACACACTGACACGGTTCCCTCTCAGTATCAAACATTTGTTCAGCTTACATTTGCTGCTTGTTTTGCTTTTTCTCCCCACGAAAAGTTATTTGAAGCTGCTAATTTTTATGCATCTTAACATCTGATGCAAGTCACTTGGCAAACATTGCCAGAAAAAGCATCCACCACTCCAAGCCTGAGCGTCTGCGAGCACATCCAACCAAGAGTGCACCGTTGGAAATGTCTCTCAGTGAATCCACATGGTACAAAATCCCATACGTTTGCACAAGGGCTATGGTCACAAACCTGATTCAGAAATTCTTTTCCCTGCCCACCCTGCATCCAGCCAAGCGTCCTAAATTCTCACACCCAACGAGTCCTTTACTATTTGCATAAGCTGTTTAAGCATGTAAGTGTGTGATAGCTTAGCTAGATTAATGTAACTTGCTAATGCACTTTAAAAATCAAACTATGAAGCTCATTAAATTAGGGCTGAAGCATTTTTTTCAAGCTGCTTTTACAGGTATAAATCTTCTCCCTGCTGCCTTGTGAATGACTAATACTCTTTGCTCTATTATTTCTGCATCACAACGGAATAGGAAATTAATTATGGGAAATGAGGCTGCAGCCTGAAATCCTGCAATGTAACTGGTGGCTTTGTCTGCTCCTCCTGCCTTCTGCTTGGCAGTATGAATGAGAGGAGGAAGATGGAATGTATTCTTGAAAGATTTTTTTCTACCATTGTAGTTTGAACTCATTACTAAACTCTCCTGGCACTATTACGTGGCTGCTATCAATATGTTCTTCTAGTAGCTCAGGCAAACATTGCAGCTAAACCCTGACACATCATATAAAAAGAGTTTATTTGTAACAGGAAATAACCACAGCCGCCTTTTATTTTTTCTTTTTTTCCTTTTGGGGGCCAGAAGTAGTGGAGAAAAATCAACACTCCTGCAAGGCAGTTCAAACTGACCCAATTCTGTGATTGGCAGAGTAACGCTTTCCTCTGTTTTGCCAAGGCATTCCTACCACTAATGATAATGATCCTTTAATGGGATTTTATGCCCTAGTTGCATAATGAAATTTTGTGTAGATATGACTCCACTTACAGAGATCTGATTTCAGAAGAAAATTTTAAGGACTTAAAAGTGGTCTCCTTTTCAAAGAAAATCATCATTCACCATTCTCTCTGAAGTAAAAGACCTGCAAGT
The DNA here is from genome assembly GCF_014839835.1 of Dryobates pubescens. Classification (NCBI taxonomy): domain Eukaryota; kingdom Metazoa; phylum Chordata; class Aves; order Piciformes; family Picidae; genus Dryobates; species Dryobates pubescens. The sequence goes on along the minus strand of NC_071629.1, from coordinate 1,435,694 downwards.
AACTTAGGCAGATATTTAGATACCTTGCTTCAATAAGAAGTGATCATTTCAGCTTTATCACATCAATACTTTCCGCTGTCTTCAGAAGCTCACACTAGATAAATCATTATGATCAAAATTTGAGATATCATTTCAAATTAAAAACTAATTATCAGTGAAGATCAGCATCTAGCTACAGATATTTCATTTTGTTCTCCTTTCTTGAAAGCATTTGGTTTTGGAACAGCAAAAGAACAGGATGTTGTCTTCTAGGCAGGAGATTTTCTTGTTGTTCTGGTTAATTTCTCTTTTTCCTATTTAGGAGCCCTACCTGAACACTGATGTACATCTTAATGTATTCTAATGAATGGAAATTGAAGTGCAACAAATACAAATGCGGTATAAATGCAGAAAGAAGCCTTTTCCATTCAGCAAGTTATGCTTTTCACTGGTTATTTTCTTTCCACATAGAGCCTTCATTCCTTATACATTTCTAACTCGACGCACCATAATATAGCATCAGACTTCACAGGCAGGAAACTAAACTTGTCATTGCCAGAAGACAAACAGCTCTGCTGCTCCTAACAATGGGGAACAGCCAAGCCTGCCTTTGGACCATGGTGACAGAGAAGTTATGTGCATACAATCCAAATCTAATCTCTCCATCCATCTTGGGCTGAACCTGCTAGAGCAAAGGCATTCTTCTGGCAGCCCCAAGCACTACACCCTGTATTTTCTCAACAGGAAGGGCAACATTTTGAAAGCACTACTATAAAATATTTTGTAATATTCTTTGTCAAAAAAGCATACACCAAATTCCAGGAAAATATTTTTTTCAGAAAAAAAAAATCCCAAATAAACACAATGTCCACAAGGTAATACTAAAATGATACAGAAGAAAACCTTTTAAATCCTGCATAGAAATTTGACAGCCCCTGGAAGATGTTGTTAGGCGCACAGTACTTCAGTTATACTTTATATGGTGTTGCTCCTCAAGGAGTCCACTTCAAAGGCAATTCAAGCTCTTCATATCCCCGAGTAGGTCAACAGATAAATTAACACAAACACATCTAGCAGAGGAACCAAGAGGCTGGAGAGAGTAGCTTCGGCTTACAGTCACGGTAATTCTGCCACATGGCTTTTGAACAAGAACTGGCTCCCAGCCAGCTGGCTTGCAGCAAAGACAACTGCCTGCACCTCTGTAGGCAAACCCGAAGGATCAGAGGAAGGAATGAAAAGTAATCATCAGGCTGTTAAGGCTAGCCAGCAGTCTTTGATCTAAGGTGCTCCAATTGTGACCCAGAGAAAAGAAGTCCAAAATTTCAGGTAGAATGTAACATACAGATACAGATTTTACTGAATTACTTGAAATAGTAAAGCAAGCTTAGTAAGAGCAGATCTACTGGTAACAAAACATGCTCCACAAGAGAGGCTCAAATGTATGGGAAGCAGTTAAACCAGAGGAGACTGCAGAATTGAACTTCACAACATCATAAAAGGATTTCAGTAAACAGAAGAAATCACTTTGTATAAAGAATCACAGAAACATTCAGGTTGGAAAAGACCCTCAGGCTCACCAAGTTCAGCTGATAACCCTACTCTACAAGGGTCACCCCTAAACCATATCCCCAAGCACCACATCCAAACCACCTCTAAACACACCCAGGGTTGGTGACTCAGCCACCTCCCTGGGCAGCACATGCCAATGCCTGACCACTCTTCCTGTGAAAAATTTTTTCCTAATGTCCAGTCCAAACCTACCCAGTCATAGCTTGAGGCCATTCCCTCTTGTTCTATCACTAATTACCTGTAAGAAACCAGCACCAGCCTCTCTACAACGTCCTTTCAGGTAGAGAGCAAGAACTGGAGGCATCAGAGGAGCCTTAGATTTCCTGAAATATTCTGCTCCAAGTACCTAGCCCTTTACTGCCCTTTCCAGGGGGTCTGGCCATGGGTCAATTGCATTTTGTAATTAACATATTGGGGGGTTTGCTGATGAATGTTTGGTTTATGGCTGCTGTAAAATAGCCAAGTAATTTGGAGCAGTAATAAAATGACAGCAACCCAGGCTGAATCATCTCTTCTGTGGAGGAACTTTGTGGCACTACCACGTGGCAAGCCTATCTTTTGCCCTGCTGTTCTGAATTAGAATTAATAGCACCAAAAGGAGGTTTGTCAAGCAAAGCAATAGGAGCAGAGTAGTAGTTTAAGCTTAGTACCTTTAACATTGCAGCTCAGGTGATGCAGAGAGCAAGAGAAAACTGGCAGCTGAGTAAAAAGACAACTGTGTATTATATGTACACATCACAACTGCCATTAATAGGGAAGAAGCAGAGCTATTGCTCATCACTTCCTATGCACACCAAGTTATGAGCCCTATCTCTAATGAGAGACTGTTCTTTATCAGTCAACTATTATTCTTCTATTGAGGAATTAAATCTTTTACCTTTTAAAAGTACAAACAAAACACCTTTTAGGAAATCTGTGAAACTTATCTTACCTAAAAATCAATTCACACACACAAATACTCAGAGATTTGCTTTAAACCCAATTAAAAGAGAGCACAACTTGTTACATTTTCTTTACAGAAGCTCTTTGATGAAGTGTCTAAGCATTTAGGTGGAGAATCAGGATGAATTGTACACAGTTGAAAACTGACTGAATCTGATTGTAGCTGCTTCTTAACTATAGTTTGATAAAACTTGCTGCAAACTAACCTAACACCAACACCTTCAGTCATGAAAGACTCTGTTGTATGGACCATTGCTGCATTGTGTTGCATCACAAACTAGGCAGAAGCACAAAAGAATCTGGCTGTAATCTTGTTTGCTTAAACTGTTCCTCCACTAGCATCACAGCAAAAGGACTGTTCTCATCTGAAGGGGGCCGACAGGAAAGCTGGGGAGGCACTTTTTAGGATGTCAGGTAATGATAGGGCTGAAGGGAATGGAGCAAAACTAGAAGTGGGTAGATTCAGATTGGATGTTAAGAAGTTCTTCACTGTGAGGGTGGTTAGACACTGGAACAGGTTGCCCAGGGAGGTGGTGGAAGCCTCATCCCTGGAGATTTTTAAGGATGTGGCTCTGAGCAACCTGATCTAGCATGAGGTATCCCTGCTCATGGCACAGGGGTTGGAGCTAGATAACCCTTGAGGTCCTTTCTAACCCTGACAGTTCTGTGATTCTATGATCTAACTCCCAGTTTGTCTGCAACATTAGCTACAAACCAAACCCTGAGACAGTGCAGCTGCATGCAAGAATACAGTGATGACCTGAAAACTTAAAAACCACAGGAGAAAGCACACTTCTTGAGTGTCCTTAGAAACTAACACAGCTTTGGTGTGGAGAAGCAAGGTTTGTTTCCCAAGCAGAGAAACAGACATTTAATCCCACATTTCCACCATCATCTCTGGGAAAACCAAAAAGGTCAACTGGGTGACTGTTCACAGCACACCGGTGTTCTATTTAAAACACACTCCACAGTTACAACAAGAAAAATGTTTATGGTCTACCAGGTTAGCTTTGATTTATACCACTGTGACCACATCCCAGCCCTAACAAATCATTTCCACCTACAAACAACACCAAGCATATTTTCCCACAGGGGACAACACTTTAGACTTAAATGCTCGACCTCTAAAGCTGACAGATAGTATTTATACTGCACACTGCAATGTGCACATCCTGCAAGAAAAATCATCAGCTCCTCTGCTCTTTTTCTGCTGTTTGTTCAAAGGAAAGGAAAATACATTAAAATACCTGCTTTCACAAGCAAGGCTCCTGTTGCAGTTCTCCCTCCAGTTCAGCCAGTACCAAGGGTGAGAATTAGCTCTTCCACAGGTGCCTACCAACCAGGAAAGGAAAGGCCAAAGCAGGTGGCTGGTGTTGTGGCTATAAGCCCTTCCCCTCACTAGGCTGAAGCCAGATAGAGGCAACTTTGGAAGAAGAGCAAGACTTAGACTGATATAAATGTGTGGTCATCATGGAAAATGTGCCAGTGAGTTGCAAATATATCTGAGAAGGACTTGTTTGGGTACAGCTATTTATTGGCAATGAAATGCTTCACAATAACTTTTATTGCATTCATTCCTTTGTCTAATATAATAAAACCCACAGCCATCAAATTAAATATAGTTTATCTTCTACATCTCTCCTGTATTTCAAATGTGTTCAACACTAGGGCAGACTTTGCTGACCTGATTTTGGTATTATCTGGAGAAAGCCAACATCCCAGAGCTGTTCAGAGACCCATCCACTGGGGATCTAGGGCTCTGCTGCCCAGGTTTTGTTGGCCACATTTGCTGTGAGCAAAGCACTTGCTTTTAAACTGAGACAGAAATCTGCAGCTAATCTGGCATGGAGAAAATAAAGCTACAAACTAGTTTCAAGCTGGGTGTGTGCTATCAAAATCTGTCTTATTTTATATACTTAAAGACAAAACAGCAACTAATGAACTATAATGACATCCTATGACAGCACAGAGCTTCAAATGTCCATTTTTGATGGTAATAGACCTCAGGAACTTTTAATCTCTGAGTGCCACATGGAATTCTTATTACATCAAGAAAAAGAATCTGTTGGAATGAAACCAGCTCTACATATTCTGGACATCACTGAGCAGAGCTTGGCTCCATCCTCTCAATACTGTCCTTCACATCTTTATAAACATGAATGAGGGCACCCCTCAGGCTCCTCTTTTCCAAGCTGAAGAGCCCCAGCTCCCTCAGCCAGCCCTCAGAAGGGAGATGTTCCACTGCCTTCAGCAGCTTTTTAAGGAACTTGGAGCTGATTCTCTCCTTTGACAGGTAGTAGCAGGTAAGAAAACAAATAATCCCTGAAGCTCCATGCCAGCCATGGCAGAAAGTGTGAAGTGATGAAAAACTGTATGAAGTCCCAGGAAATACAAGGGCTTGCTACCATGGCACAATACTGGCAGAAAAGTATGGCCCTTTCACAAGCGGCTGGGTGATGTGAGAGGCAGCTGTGGATACCCTGGCTCATGTGCAGGAGTCTGACTTGTTAGTTTTAGCCCCTTTTCATTAAAAAGTTTTCTGACTAAAGAGGCCTAGCACACCCTGGAGCAGAAAGGTCCTGGGGTCCCATATACAAGACAAGCTTTAATCTTCCCAACCAGCCTGCCACTTAAATCACACCTGCAGGCTTCACATCTTTCCAAGTCACCTTTAGCTACAAAAACCTTTTCTTGCCTGTGCATCTTTGGAGCAGCCCTTTAACTTGCACTGGATTTTGAGGAGCTGTGGCACAAAAGGTGCAGTAGTCAAGACCGCACCTAAAAGAACCAAACTTCTCCCCTCAGACTTTGAGAACAAGATATATTTCTGCTCAGAGAAATGAAGACATTGTCAAAGACTTGGCCCAGAAAAGCAGTATACATGGTGATGTCCTCTGGGGAGAGGCTGGGGCTACCCAGCGCCTGATAGAGCTGATTCCAGACAGCTTCACAGTGGTCCCTCCAGCAAAACCAGCGGCCCAATTGGGAAAACATCTTTGAGGCTGCCTGATGGTGAGGGAAGAAGTGTGAGAGACAGCCTGGCTGGGTGAGAAGGAGCAGAAGGAGGGGTTTTTTCTCACTGTACAGACATGACAGCCTGCTGCTCTGGATGCCTGAGCCTGCCTGTCTCAGCCCCCTCACCTTACTGATGGCAGGAGAGGCTGAGGAGCGTGAACTCTCCTGCTCTTTCAGTAATTACATTGTTCCAAGAGGCAGGGTTTGCCCTCTTTATTTTCTTTAGAACAGAATGAAAATGGAGTTTTGCATTTAAATGAACTTAGCATTCAGGACTTCACTTATTCACAGAGAAATATTAAATGGTTTAAGTATGACTCACCCAAATTTCATGCAAATGTTCACTTTACTTCTAAGGCACTATCCTTACTCTGGCCTAGAATTCAGCCTGCATATTTCACGGGAAAATCTGGTCCTGGAGCACAGTATGATTACCTTGGTAATAGTACTGCCACATTTCCTGTGCTTTCACAAATGGGAGGTGTGACAGCTGGGGAAAAAGGGGGGAAAAAAGGAAAAAGGAAGACATTTTGAAACCTGAAAAAGTTTTTGGTTTAGGCTCAGATTTTGACAAGATATATTTAATTGTGTTGGAATGATTTCTTTGATGACTATCCCTTAGTGCTAGAAGACGACCAAGTCACAGAAGAAAACAGTTTCTCTCCTCCTCCACAGCTTATTTGTTCATGCTCTTTTCAGCATATGGCAAGGTGTGTTTGCTTGATGGCTGGGAGGCTCAATGAGCTGCAGTGACATCAGATTCCTCCAGCAGCAAATATCTGTTGGAAATTAGCTTACACATATCCTTAATAGCTGAGCTGATGGTTTCCCTGGGATTGTGGCAAAGTTGGTGAGCCAACTGAATCTGTCAGTCTGCTCCTAATCTTTCCTGACACTGTGCTTAGAAATTTAATGAGACAATACCCAATTTAACAAATGACAGCTCTGTTGCTTGCTCTCTCTCATTGCAGACAGTTGTCCTTTTCTGAGCCCCTTTTGCTTAAGCTGTCATGTGTTTAGGCTGCTGCCACCAGCCAATTTTTCTCCAGTAAGTGCTGGGGAAGGTATGAGAGTGTGCTCGGTGCACCACAAACTGAGAGTTAAAAAAGTTAACCAAATGGAGGTGTGGGGTGGAGAAACAAAGAAAGATACCTCACAGAGGGGGAAGAAGTATGTTTCTGTTCATTAAAAACACTTTAACAGCAGTGGCTTAAGGAAACCAAACCAAACCAAACCAACCAACCAAAAAATCCCACACCGCACAAAAAAGCCTGTGAGTGAGCTGAGAGTCTCCAGGGCTTTAGTCCCTGTATTTTGGAGTGCTGGAGTTTATGACAGAGCTGTGCAGACTGTCAACTGTGCTTTCTCTAAAAGCAGCTCTAGATTTTACTGACCTGGTAATGTTGCTGCAGACAGCTTGCTGCCATGGTCTCTCAGCTGTCCCCTGACCACACTGCAGTTCTAAGATCCTCTATAAAAATCCCTTTTAGTGTTCATCTCCAGGGCTTTTACCCAACTACATTAAGCAGCCACTTCTTTGGTGAATGTAGAGATAACAGAGGCAGAGCTTCCCTGGAAAATTTTCCTGTTGTTTGTATGTTGTTCATTAAAGCTCAGGAAGCTGTTTTCTCCGGTGTGAAATTTATACTTCAACTGATGTAGCATTACTTATAGAATCATAGAATGGTCTGGGTTGGAAGGGACATCCTAAGGTCATCCAGACCGATACCCTCTGCAGTAAGCAGGGGCAATCTCAACTAGATCAGGTTGCCCAGAGCCCTGTCAAGCCCCACTTTGGATATCTCCACTTAGTCAAGGGTTCCTTGAAAAGTGTTTGCTGTTTCTGGGTTTGGGATGATTTATTTTCTGCCCTGTATTTTTTTTTACTGCAGTATCAGATTTAACTAGAATGACTACTTTTTTTGCTTCCCTAGAAGTTTGTGGCTAGCAAGATCCCACTAAACAAACCAGCAGTGCCAGCCCAGAGCTCAGCACAGGTTGATTTTCTCTTCAGAAAAACCTGCAGTCATTTCAAGATCGCTTGCATCTCTCTATGGAGTAATGGGGCCTGCAGAGCAGAGGCACCAGCTGTCACCAAATTCCAAGTGAGGACAATTCAAATGAACATGTAGACTAGATAGTCTGGACTTTCAGTACCATACACAAACGACTGCAAAACCTGGAGTGCTAAATTTTAACTGAAGGTGTCAGAGCTTCTGAACATGTCCAGTCTTTACAGAACAATATTTATGAAACACTGAGAAAACCATTATCAACTTTGGAAAGCAGTGAAGTATCATTAATAATGCCAGGAAACACAGCAGGTTGTCTTTATTTTCCCAGAAATAAATAGTCCACAGTTAGAATACAAAGGTGTTAAAAATAATTATTCCTGTCAGGAGAATAGGAAAAGAAAGATGACAAAAGTTGGTGGGGGGAAGAAATCCCTCTTGCACATAACCAGATTGCAAGCAGAGTCACAGCAGTGCATGAAGGCTTCCTCTTTGATCTGAGCTCGAGTAGAAAGCCAGAGCAGGTGCAGAGCGGAGCGCAGCACCACTAGCCTCACCATCACACCCGTGGCAGTTGGGCAGGTTAACATTAGCACATGAGCTGGCCCAGAAAGACACTGCTGAACCCCTGCATCCAAAGGTTTTCTGGGCAGACAGCTGCGTGGCTTTGAGCAGCTCTAACAACTCAGTTCTAACCCTGACAAAATAAAGGAAGCAAGCTTCAAACTGGGCTGGTTTGAATTCCATTCCAGAGGGTGGTGACTTGATGGATATTTCATTTGCCTTTGTTTGCATTTTAAATTGAAAGCAGCAATGATGTTCCTTACTCCAGCTTGTAAAGTAGATTCCATAATTCTTAATATCCTCCTCAGTCTGCAGTAACACTAGGAGTCATTCACCTTGCAGTGGTTAAGCACAGAAGTTACTGAGAAAATTCCCATTTCCAAAGACTGTGCTACCAGGCAGGGAACAATGGGAGGGCCACCCCGTGGGAACAGGGATCTAGGGGCCAAGGGCACAAATCCACTGCCCCCAGTGAGCCCAGCCACAGAATCACAGACCAGAGTACAACTCCTGCATGAAGGGAAGGGAAGCCTAACAAGCTCCTCAACTTTAGAAAGCAAGTGACTAATTCTCTATGGGTCTGTGTCACTGGAGGGAGGCAGCAGAGCTCTCAGTGCCACAGGTGACAATTTTCTGCAAGTGGAATTTGTTTACTAAATACAAACAATTATCTCTGTTAACTTTTTTGTTGTTCTTTTGTTGCATTGACAACTTTATTTGTGCCCTGACTGGTAAAACTCTGAGGAGCAGGACCATCTGGAGACCAAAGTTAAAATTGCAATCCAGAGTTAAAATGCTCTGGGAGTTTGCTCCAGATGGGTAGCATAAAATCAAACTGCTGTAGGAAAGGCTGCCAGAAAACAGGTTGCTTGACACACACAACCTTTGTGATAAATGTTTATACAAATTATATCTTTCAATAATGCATTTTCATTGCACAAAGAGCTTTGTGTGGGAAGCAGGACAATGGGCTGGGTCTTCTGCTATCAGAATAAAACAAAAGACAATGAGTTAAAGAGAAGAGGACAACCTTGGGTTAATTTTCCCATTACATTCTTTCTGAAAGGGACCTGAATGAAGATATCTTTGGCTTCTCATTCTCGTTTCTCCTCATTACATACTGCTTTAAAATATTTGTGAACTCATGTTTACAGAAACAGGCCTGAGCAAGTTGAAGTAAATATTAGAGTGGCAGCAAAATCCATTCTGTGATTTCCTCTGTTGTTACACTATGTTGAATACAAATGAAATGAATTGTGGAATCCTAGAATGGCTCAGGTTGGAAAGGACCTCAGTGATCATCTACTCCAACCTCCCCACTATGGGCAGTGGAGGAGGCCAATCTCCTTTGGTGGTGCACAATAATAACAACAGGTACAAGCTTGGACATAAAAGATTTCACCTCAACATGAGGAGAAACTTCTTTACAGTGAGGGTGATGGAGCACTGGAATGGGCTGCCCAGAGAGGTTGTGGAGTCTCCTTCTCTGGACACATCCACAACCCACCTGGATGCATTCCTGTGCAGACTAGCCTGGGTGATCCTTCTTTGGCAGAGGGGTTGGATTTGATGATCTCTGGAGGTCCCTTCCAACCTCTAATGTACTGTGGTACCTCTCATCTAGACTGAGCTGCTCAAGGTCTCATCCAGCTTAGCCTTGAACATGCCCACACCCTCCCTGGGTAGCCTATTCCAGAGTCTCACCACCCTAGTACTCAAGAACTTCCTCAGCTCCAGTCTAACCCTGCTCTGCCTCAGCTTCTAACCATACCCCCTTGTCCTGTCTCTAGAGACCTTCGAGACCATCGAGTCCAACCTACCATCCAACTCTATCTAACCAACTAAACCATGGCACCAAGCACCCCATCCAGTCTCTTCCTAAACACCTCCAGTGATGGTGACTCCACCACCTCCCTGGGCAGCACATTCCAATGGCCAATCTCTCTTTCTAATTACTCTTTCTAATTTCTTTCTCAATTCATCCATTTTAAAAGAACTCTTCCCCTCTCATAGGTCAGGTTGAACTCAGATGAATTTTTCTACCCTGCTGATGAATTCTTCCACCCTGTTCACCCAAGCAGCTCTACAAACACTTGTCCTGCCACAAGAGAAGGTGCACCTGAGAGATACAAACAAGCAGCACCAGCAGCACCAGCAGCACCAGCTCACAATTCCACCTTTAAGACATGGGCTTTTATGGAACTGAGAAAAGCACTTTGAGAAGGAACACAGCATACCACACAGCATGGTGGCCCGGGAGAGGTTTTAAAAACCCCATAACTTAAAGTTGTTTATGTTCATAATTTCCACAGTAATAATGTGAATTGGGGCGGGGGGGAATACGAGAGAAACTGTCAGGAGAAGCAGCTCTCACTCAGGGTTTGTCATCGTGGGACACGTTTTAGCTGCTTCCCAATGTTCAAATAGTTGTGAACATTTAATTTAAAAATGGAAAACAGAAAGAAGTATTCCCTTTATTTAGCCATCATATCTATCAGTAGGGAGGCAGAGAATCAATCTCTGCAAGGTGCCAGGTGACTTCTTATTTGTCTTCTAGCTGAAATAAAACTTGAAGATGTTGAATGCTGCAATGAGGAAATCACATAATAAAACTGATGGCTTATTAGGAGCTTAGCTTTGTGATGCTAACATTTAAAATATCTGCAAGGAAAGCTTCTCAGCAATGTCCTCATTAAGAAACTGAGGTATGGAGCATATAATCTCTGGGGAGGGTTTTCTTTGATTATACCAATAATATTAGGTCATGCAAACAGCTTGCTCTAGAAGGTAAATATTTATTCAGGCGATAGAAAATAGAACTGGGAGCCCCATCCCGAAAATAAATACGTGGGAATTTTTCAAGTGCTTCTATTGAGAAACTGAAAATCTCATGCTCTTTAGGCACTGAAACTGACTGCTTCCCAATCTCTGATTACTACCAGGTGTAAACATTCTGGATCATAGAAAGGCTTAGGTTGGAAGGGACCTCAGAGGTCATCTACTCCAATCTACTTCAGCCTCCTTCACTGTAGCCTTCTCTTGTTCAACTTCCTAACTGTCGAAATAAAGTAGATGTAAAAATGACAAACTCTGCACTCAGTGCACCCCAACCATACCACTGACAATGCCTTCAGTGGTGCTAGGTTGCTACCCTGGCAGCATCTGCTTCTCACAAGAGACTGTGCCATATGTGAAGGCAAGATAATGACTTACAGAACAGTTTGGTGTAACTCTTCCTGTCTTCACAAGCTATAATCCACACGAAGGAGTTAGAGGAATAAGCCTCATCTGCAAGACTTCATTATAAATAACTCTTTTATAACACATGCTTTGCTGGAGCACACAAATCCCCTGGCTTCCGTGAGCAGCTCAGGGAATGGGTGAGCCGTGTATGACTTTCAGAAGCAATTTCTGTGATTGCTAGCCTCTATCATAATCACACACCAGAACCACTGGGGTCTGAAACAATTCCCCATCTATTACCTCTGCATTGTAGCTCTGCTGTATCACAGGGTATCATAGTAATACACGGGATCGCATGGGGTGAGGGTAAGAATATGCTTAATCACCCTATTTTCATTTCCTATGCAAACTATTTAGTTTCTAATAATCAGGGCAGAGCTAAAATGCTGCTTTGCTAAAATTGTCTAAGAAGGTAAATGATTTCTAAATCCACTCTTGTTTACCCTGTGGCCCTTTTTCTGTCGCGCTTTTCCAGGCAAAACTTTTTTCCTTCTCCCTTTGAGGGAAACCTCACCACTTTATAGTTCTATTTGAACATCTTTGTCTTCTGAACAGGCATTATTTACATAGCAATGTTTACTGTGCAACCCTTAGCATAGGAGAATAGTCTGTTATTTTTGTTACATTTGCCTCCCCCCTCTTAAAATTGATGTATTCATTAAAAAAGCCTTTGGTACAAACTCAAAGACAGGTAACATAAAAATAATTAGTAAAACAAAGTAATATGTTAAAGGCAGAAACAAATGAGCCCCAAGCACACCACTAAGGGCCATGAATGATTTTAATACCAGTACTTGCCATTGTTGCAGGCAGAATTTCTATTTGTGCCAAAAACACAGAGCCAGATCAAAACACCCGTGAAAATCTCATGGAAGTTGCAGTCCTTAAACAGGCTAAGAGAGTTAATTCTCATGTTTACTGAGCACTGTTTTTCATTTGAGCTTTGCTTTGTGCCTGTACTTGGAAACTTCTCACTTCCCCGTCACAGACTCGCAGTGAGTGGAAGTGCATCCTCCTATTGCTAAAGAGTCATTCTCTGGGACACTGCTTCCAGATATTTCCACCAGAAAGCAAATATTCAGAACTAAATGTCTTTAATGAATGGAGGTGAATCTATGGATACATTTTTGGGGCATACAGGAATTTTTGAGTAAAGCAGAGCTATGGCAGATATTCCTATATATAGCTTCCACATCTGTCTGGTATGGAAAGATACAGGAGATAGAAAGATATGAGACAGGTCCTCATACTTGCTGCATGAGACATGCTTTTGAGATTTTAGTCTCTCTTTTTTTGTGTGCATGTTATCCTTTGGCCTATATCCAGTGCTTCTCTGGTAGTTAAATATATCTTTTTTGTCTAGTCTACAGAACAGGGGTATTCAAATGAGGGATAGTGTGGGCTCAGAGGCTGTGCCTGTGAAACAGGCTTTGTGATCTGAAAATAAGTATCCTCTTAAATCTCACTGGACCATCTACTCCAAGGTGAATACTCTGGCAGGATCTTATTTGTAAAATTTATGAGCAGATAAGCCTATGTAAAAAAAAGCCAGCCAGCCAGTCCAACAATGATTAAGTAAGCAATGATGATACATTCCTAATGTATAAGGAAATATCACTGCAATCTATAGATCAGAAGCCATTTACCATTGCTGAACAATGTAGGTGGTGCTCGATACCACTGACTGTGACTTTGCTTACAGGAAATTCCAACTGTAAATACCAAAATGTACTAATGCTGCATTTGAAATGAGACTTGGGAACAGAATCAAAAGGAAAGGGATCTGAAAATCAGCCTAGGGTTTGATACATTTGGGTGATTGATGCGGTATCAATTAATGCACAATATGCAATGCTTTTCCACCACCACACAGCTGCAACCTTCTTCTGTGGGTTCTCCGGTGGCCAAGGAGTAAGGACTCCCGCTATGTCTTTTTCCACTGGTGTGATAACTAACATCTGTTCTTTCTCCCTCAACTCCCTACAGTCCTGCTCACTTATCTTAACAAAGCTCTCAGCAATGCTGTTTTCTTTGAGCCTCCTGCCACTAACAAAGGTCTGTGGAGGGATACACAGGCAAGCAGGTTAAATACCCAGGTGTTTGCTCCAGCCCAGAGACAGTATAGTCTTTGTGTAGGAAGCAGACAACAGTGGAAGACCAAAATTATGAGCCCTCAAATACATCTTTCTGAGCGTGTGCAAGAAAAGCATGAACTGAGCACTCTCTTGTTACAAAGAAAGGCAAGCTGAGAAATGCACATCATTCTTTTTACTCTTCCTTCTTTTTCTCTCTGTCCTTCTTTCTCCCTCCTCCTGTCTCTTTCTAGATGTGCAATATGGCATGTGGTCTGATCGCCTTTGTTCTCTAGCTCCATAACAGCATGAACTCTCTGAGATATGTGTATTTAAATATTCCACTTTAGTAGCTGAGTACAACTCTGAATACAGATCTATGGCTTGGACCCCTGCTGCTTAAAGCTATTTGTACTCAGATCAAATTGTGACCCCCAGGAAAAGGAAGCATTTATGTTGAAAAAATGAACTGAAGAAAATATTTATAAGGCTACTGTTACCAACTAAGAAAAGAAAAAAAAATCACCCTGTAAATGTGATTGCATTGTATAAACCAGATAAAATCTACACAATCTGTGTTTCTTTAAATAAACCCCAAATAATTTTGCTTCTGAAGTACACATAAAAAGAATTTCACTAACATTGTATTTTCAGACTTTATTGTTAAGGGATCCAAGGAAAGCTTTTCCCTGCTTGCAATCTTTTCTTTATAAAAGCATCATTTCAGATAAAGTAAGCTTGGCTCATTTAAAGTCCCCACAAGGGACAGATACATTTTGAACGATATTTAGAATGTTTTTGCTTACCTAGAGGAATGATATCCCAGTTTTTGAAATCCCAATGTGGCTTTATTTTCTGGGCAACTCAGTTATTCTCTCATCCTCTGACCTTATGATGTTATTGGTTTTCCCTTCTCTTCAGCACACTGCTCAGTGAGGAAGCACTTAAATTTGATACAAATCTAGTTCATGTACAATATCTGAAACTTAGGCAACTTCCCAAGGCATAGAGAGAATTATTTCTCTTCCCTTATACCTTAGTTCTGATTTTGGTACCTTATTATGGATGTGTTCTGAATTCCCACACAGTGAGCTTACAAAAGAATTTTTAGATAAAATTTAAAAGTCATTATATTCAAATTGACTACAGGATAAAATCTTTGTTTCCCAGGCTGAGTTGTATCAATTTAAAGGCAGGTGGCCAAAGAGAAAAAAATATTTCTTCTCTTGCTATGTGCACAGCCATAGTGATTGTGAGATGATTCAGACCATGTAAAGTGTGCCTCTCTTTTGGTTTCATATAGAGAATCTGTTCCTTTTCCTGTAACTTTTTCATGTTAAAATGACCAGAAGCATTTTGTAACTCCAAAAACAATATTATGGATGGTAATATGTCTGCAAGTAGATAGCTGCTATGTTAAAGACATCCATGGCATCAATTGCTTAGTCGCAAATATAGTGCTCCTATTGCATCAGGGGAAGAAATTAAGTCTAAGGGGATGACTTGCTTAAGATGACAAAGAAATCCAAGCGTTATTTAGATAGCATGGAACGGGGCTGACCTACGTGCAACAAGCCAAGCAGAGCCCCTCGTGAACCACGTTCTCCCCCTTTCAGTGTTTCAAGCTGTTCCAGGGTTCTCTGGCAAGCAGACAGCTCCGTTTCTGGCTCCTACAGCCGAACAGAACGGAGGTTCTCGCAGAAAACCTCTTGCCGGCCCGTCAGCGGGAGGCAGGCGGACAGCAGCGGCCGGTTCCGAGCCGGGGCTGCCGGCAGGTCCCTCCGTTACCGAGCGCTGCCCGGATTTCCTTGCGGCCGGGAGATTCGTGCGTTCCAAACGCCCCCGGAGCACGGACAGCACCGGCCTGGGCTGCGGGGTGAGCCGGGACGCGCATCCCGACCCCGCGGAGCTCAGCAGTCGCGGTGTCAAGCAGCTTGGGGGGTAGCTGGACAGTACCGTACACGGCTCTCTTATTTATGGGCGGCTTGCCGGGAAACAATGCCTTAGAAAGTAGCACCTTATATCAGATCAGTGTCCTGCTGCCGCGCAGCTGCTAGGAATGCAATCGTTCCAGCCTGGGCAGTGCAGTCTCTGGGCAGGCGTTTCATTCTTTCCCCGTCTCTTCCTGGCACCATGCAGTGCAACCTCCCGAGGTTTTTGCCTGAACTTCTGATCCTGGAGCCCTTGCTCCCTCCTTGGTGTGTGGTATGATGAACAGTGGGATGACTGTGCTAAGAATAGATGGGAGTGAAAGAGATTTCTCCAGAAAACCAAAGCCAGGCATGATTCTTAGTGACCCTAGACACAGCTGTAAGCAAAGCCAATTTCAGGGCTCTATTGTTCCACAGCTAAGAAGTCAATACTTGAAGAATTTCAAGACACACTCAGTGACAGAATTCTTCATAACCTTGTCTTGGTGCTCTTGCCACTAGAAGAGGGAATTTATCCTACACAAAGACCAGTCAAGTAAGATGCAGCAGGGCTGAATACAAGTGATAAAAGGAGACCCATTGTGAACACATTAGTATTTTCAGCAGGTCCCTCATATGTCAGGAGGAAGATGACAACTACCCCAAGGCACTGACAATCTAAATTAGACAGACAACGTGGCTGAAAAATGTAATGTCTTAGGTAAACCAAAGGAGGTCAGAACTCAGCACGGTGAGGATGTTATCTCACCTGGTTGGTAGGCTTCATGGAAGAAATAAGTTTATGTATGGGCTGCCTCCTCTGACTCAGAATTCTCAGCACTCCTGAATGATTGTTTATCTGCTAACAGCCTGCGGGGAATTGGGTGGAAAGGCTACAGCATAAAACTGAAAAATAATTGAAATAAATAAAGTACTACCTGGCACTATCCTTGTTTATTTTGTGCATCTGATATTAACATTCCGATGTCTTCTGCTTGCAATACATAATAAGAAAGGAAATTGTCATAAAATCAATACCTCCTAACAGCAGAGGGAAATGTCACAAATTATCCCATTCTCATTATAGTTTTCAGACAGTAATTTCACAAGCCTCCAAGGGATTAGGAGAGCTGAGTATATTTTTGCTCTACTCTCAGATGTCACTTTTATTGTACATGATCTAGGCAGTGAAGGTTCTTTGCTCAGGAAAAAGTTGGAAATCAATTGTTTTGCCAATGAGGTTCTTTTGCAAGGCTGTTAGCTGCCTTTGTAAGTGTGAAACTGCCAAATTCCGTGACCCTGCTTAAATTACTTTGAAGTACAAAATTACACTCTAACCCCTTCCGTGGTACAGAGGAGGGCTGTGAGCACACACAAAATGCAGAACTGTGGTGCTAAGGAATAAAACTGGTGAGTTCTAAAGAAAAGGTAGGAATTAATTACACATAGCAGATCTCAGAACTTCTTTTTTTCTCCCTTAGGTGTACTTTCATTTTTTGTTGTTTTTAAACTATGGATTAGAGTCTGGATGACCCTGCCCAGGTAAGAGTGAGCCTGAAGAGCTGCTGTGTCATAATCCCAATGTCCTCATTTGCAAATCTGGCACTGCTGCTGTGGGACTGTGTTCTCCAGCTAGATTAAAGTAACGCTCACACCTGTGGTGTCATCTATGTCTGTATTTTACCCAGTTGGTTCACTTGCTGGTGTACTACAGATCCTAATCCTCTGACAAATCATGCTGCATGCAAGTTTGCTTGTATTCAAACTGCTCTGGAGACAATCAGGTACAAAACCCAGTGAAATCCAGAGTCTGCTGTCACAGACAATATGCAAGGCTAGGCCCGTGTGCATCGTTTGGCTTGACAACAAGGACTCACTTCTTCTAGGACATCATCAAAACAGATGCAGCCATTCACTTCAAATGAGCCAGAACCCAGGGATATTTTATATCCTGTTAGGAAATCTTAGGAAAGCCATTCTGTGGGCATCAAATGGATGCTATGGAAGGCTATGCATATCAATGATTCTTTCACCCAGAAAGGTAAATCACACCAATTAAAACAAAAAACCTAACCCACCCAACCAACAACAACAAACCAAACTAACCAACCAAAAAACCCACACAAAACCAACCAAACAAAAAAACACCCACACAAATTTCCACCATCAATAGGGAAAAGAACCAACCAAACCAAAGCAAACCTCAGGCTTTGTGGATAGTTCTAATTAAGGCTATACATAAAACAAACTGTCACTGTGGTGCTTTGAAAAATGGTAACACCTTTTGGCTAAATCCCAAGAAATAAGAATGAGTGAAATGTGAATCTTTCGTTGTGAAAGGCCTCCAGTTTGGATACAGAGAGCAAAGCAGATATTTTTGCCAAATGCAAATATTATCCCAGACTTCCTCATCGAACAGGAACTGTTGTGAAACAGCAAGAGCTAAAAGAATACAAGGCTATGATTTTTAATGGCATCTCTTTCCCAACAAAGCTTTATCCAGAGAATTTACTACACTTCATGTAATGTAGGACTCGGGTAGTTCAGATGGTTGCACTTAGTGTCAAAATAATTTGGATGGGATCAAAGATCCTCTGTGAGGGAAAAGCTCACTGGGTTACTACAGAGGTAAATCACACAATTAATCTGAGGCCTTTAACTAGCTCTGAAGCTCAATAAGGCATATTATTTCTTCGAAAAGCACAGTTTCCAAATGAGGTTATATTATTAAAACAGACATTCAATTATATACATATTTAATTATACTTAAGTACACTGGAAGCTGGAACTCCATTCAATACCAACTCACTTTCCATTTGTCACAAGATGGTGTCTCAGCTGTCAGGACAGGAAGCATCTCTCACTTGCCAGGGCTGGCAGTGCGTGTCAGGCGTGTTCCTTTTTAGGGTAAACCCCCAAGTGTACTATTCCTCTGCCTCATCAGCTGCCTATGGGAAGGAATGCAACACTGCCTGTCCTTCAGCCATAGCCCAAAGTGCATACTTAGATGTGTCTCTGCCTAAAAGACTAACTGTAGAAAGAGCAGCAGAAGACAAGGAGTAGAATAATGTCCCATTGTGGTTAATATGCTCTTTGTTAACACAGAATATTGAAGAGCCAAGTTCTAATTGAAATCCACCCACTCTGAAGCACTTAGATGAAAAAGATAAACATGGCTGATATCCTGGACTTTGCCTATAGGAATAAAATCTAGACTCTTTCAGTGGGCTGAAAGAGCTGACACCTCTCCAATGCAGGCAAAAGAAATATATTCATAAATCATTTCTGACATTATGCACTCAGAGTGCATGACTGAGAAACATCGACTAAGCACAGATAACTACAGTAGTGAGCAGCATGGCTCACAAGCTATCAGATGAAAATGAAAGCTGTTATCACTGCATTCAGTGTTGATATTTTTCTAGTTAAAAATGGCATCTTATTTACAAATGAAAGTAACTCACCAGCTGAGTTTAAAATAAAACACCAAACCCAACTTCAGAGGAAACACTGTGGGAAAAGCTCCTTCCAAGTCTGCATTTATCTTTCCCCATTGGTTCCAGATCACTCTCTTTGGCTTGCATTTCTACAGGAGCCCTCTTTGGGCTTGCGTGCTTGCAAGGATTCATATGCCACAACACATTTTTAAAGGTCAGCAAACGCACTCTACAAGAGGAGACCTGTGGTTTCCTCTCTGGAAGATGATGCTAGAAGTTACTGAAGTCAGTCCAGGAGGGAACCTCACTTACAGTTCTCTTCAAAACCTTTTATGGAGCTACCTAGTAGCATGTATTCCACCTATGGAAACTTAAAAGCAAAGAAAGGCCACGCTGCACGAAGCACAACAGGATGCAGGCAATCACTTCTTTCATTAGGGACACCTCCTCTGCATGCAGGTGAGTGGAATCTAGGGCACACCACCACTTTGCCATTGGCTTTGATTTCACATGGTGTGCTTGCCCACCACTTAAGCTATTTGAGAAGCCAGTCCTGTTGATGTGATTAGAAGGATGTGGCACATAACAGAGCTGGCCTGCATTGCAAGGACATTTATGACACATAAATTCCCTCTGAGTGTGGCAGAGCTACCTCAGGGCAACTCTGCTGCATCCTTCAGGACTGCTGGATTTTGTAAATTTTGTTTTTATTTCTTTAATCTCAGGGTTTGGGGTTGGTTGGCAGTTTTATGTTTTCTCAGGCACTTGGCAGCACATCAACTCCAGAAATTGTAGCATTTCTGTGACCTTTAGATTCTAAACCAAGTAAAGTTTGGATTTCCTGGCTTCCTCATTTCTCTGTATTAGGCTCTTTCTCATCTTCTGATCGTATTAGTGCTATTAGAGTGGGGGTTTTGTTAGGTTGGGGTTTTTTCCCCAGACTATAACCCCAGGATTTATCACATTAAATGCTGTTTGGAGGGTTTGGGATTCAAGTTCTAAATCTTGTTGTTGATGCCCTGAAAGAGTTCCTGCTAAATGCTGAGTTACTAACCCTTAACAATCATTTAAATCTTAATGCTGTCAAGCAATTAGTGAATGAAAAAAGTAGAGCGCACAGCCTCAGAAGAGATGCACACAGTAGCAGCAAGATAAACAACATTTCCTCAAACTAGAGGGACTTGATAGCTCAATTAGATCTCAAAAGTGACTTTTGATATGCTTATGTATTTGTTTCCTCTCATCTTGAAAGGCTGAGGAAGCTGGGTATCTTTAGTTTGGAGTAGAGGGGCCTGAGGGCTGCCCCAATTGCTGTTGATAAAGATGTGCAGGGTAGTGTCAGGAGGGTGGAGCCAGGCTCTGCTCAGGGGTGCCCAATGATAAGACAATGGGCAACAGGGGCAAGCCGGAGCAGAGGAGGTACCATGGGAACAGAAAGAGAAACTTCATCACTGTGAGGATGCCAGAGCCCTGGAGCAGGCTGTCCAGGGAGGCTGTGGAGTCTCCTTCTCTGGAGACTTTCCAAACCCATCTGGATATGTTGCTGCGTGACCTGCTCTAGGTGGCCCTGCTCTGGCAGGGGAGTGGGACTGGATGATCTTCTAAGGTCCCTTGCAACCCCTAACATTCTGTGTCTATTTTCAACATGACCAACACCTGTAGGACATGGACCGACTGGCTGTGCAATTACATCAATGCTGTGCATTGACCTTGAATTTTGAGAGGGCCAGCTGCCAGCAACAAAAGTCTTTAATTTCATTGACTCATTAAATTAAACTCATTTTTAACCAAAATGATCATGGGTGAATCACCATATGGTCTTGAATTTGAGGAGGCTGAGGAGATTTTTAAATAATCAGAGTTCAGAGCTGTTCTTTTGAGCTACAATATTGTCAGCATTTCCACAATCCAGCTGAACATGAAGTTTGGAAAGAGCAGGCAGAAGCAGGGTAAACACATGAATGCTGCTGTGAAGGGGGTAGTGCCTGCCAACAGGTAGGAGTAGCTGGTTTAGTCAAAGGGATTTAGAAGTCAGAAGATGAAGAAAATATTAAAATTGCTAAGGTAAAACCATGAGAAAACCCTAGGAAAGTGCAGGAATGATGGTGACTTCTTTATTTCTTTTCTAATGTTATGCTGAGCATATCCTAGGCTGCATCAAGAAGGGTGCAGGGCAAGACAGGGGATTCTGCCCCTTGACTCTGCTCTGCTGAGACCCCACCACCAATACTGCCTCCAGCTCTGCTGCCCCCAGCATAAGAACACAGAGCTGTTGGAGGCCACAGAGATGATCCAAGGGCTGGAGCACTTCTGCTATGAAGACAGGCTGAGGGAGCTGGGGGTGTTCAGCCTGGAGAAGAGAAGACCCTGGGGGGACCTTAGAACTGCCTTCCAATAGCTGAAGAGATCCTACAGGAAGGCTGCAGAGGAACTTTTCCTGAAGGCATCTAGAGACAGGACAAGGGGGAGTGGTTTCAAGCTGAGGGAGAGCAGGGTTGGACCAGAGTTCAGGAAGTTCTTCAGTACCAGGGTGATGAGACTTAGGAATGGGCTGCCCAGGGAGGCTGTGGACCCCTGGGGGTGGATGAGGCCTTGAGCAGCTGAGTCTAGTTGAGAGGTGTCCCTGCCCAGGGTGGGGAGGTTGGAGGAGATGATCTCTGAGGTCACTTCCAACCTGAGCCATTCTTCATTTTGATTATGTGCCCTGAATGAAACGTTTCAGAGTTGTAGACTGTTATTCAGTGACTTAAATGCAGAATATGATTCTGCACATTTTGGCTTACCAGTGACAACTTAAGGAAAACCTGAGTCCAGATTCTTTACACATCATTAAGCAGAATGATTTCTGATCACAATCTGCCTCTGAACCTTATTGCATGGGACTGTTTCTGCTCTTATTGTGCGACATTTCACTGTAATACCTCCTGAGAAATAACAGCAAGATCTAGATGTCACTTCCCAAAGTAAAATACTCTTGAAGACCTTCTGTAAGGCAGTGCCTCGCTAAGGCAGACATCTGTGCTAATCAGTGCTGAACTTTAGAAGAACGGATTTGTTTTGTTTAAAACAAACCCCTGTGGTTTGGGAAGGCTCAGCTTTTACAGACTTAGTTTGCACACCCTTTGTTTCTTTGAAGTCATCTGTAAGGCTGCCCATTGATCTCTTGCTTTGTTATGAGCGCTAAAAGTTTTCCAGAGTGCATTGCAAGTCATATTACTGACTGATTTCTGCACAAACCAAAACTGCAGCGAGCTTGACTCTGAAACAGAGGCGATATAGAGAATATTGTGTTGCATTAGATGGCAAGAAGGTATACCAACTTCAAAGATTAAACCAAGAGCCTTCTGTGAGCTTCTGTCATTGAATAAATGATGTTTAGAAGAACCAAAAATGGGAAACAGAATTTAAAAGCGGCTGCTTAAAAATACATCTATTTGATATTGAAGCCACTGAAGTCAGAGGCAAATGTATTTACAAATAGCACAAACTTATGCAAAAATCAAAGTTCAGGTCAAAGACTGAACAGAAAGAAGGTCAACATATCCACATGGTTCTTCAAAGCTTATTAGCTAGTGGCAGGGCTCAGTAACTGTGTATATACAGTGTATGTGCATTGCTGTAGACACAAACACACAGGGTGGGCAAAATATACTAAATAACAGATGAAAACATCACCTGGACATTGGAATGTTTGATCTGCTTTTAGGCTAAGAGGAAGCTAATAGCATGCATTCATTTCTAAAAGGAAATATAAACTACCAGCAGCGCGCAGGGTACTGAAGACAGAGCAGTGTACACTACATGATGTGGAAAGGGAAGGTAGGGATACAATTCCCTGAACCATGCTGACAACAATAACAAGTATTTTTTTCAGCTGAGCCTTGTTTGAGCTAGAAGGATGAGAGTGTCCCCAATTAATTTTGTCCTTCAATTACATTTCTTTCCCTGACAGAAGGTCTTGAGCTATCATTCCAGCTGATCAACTGCTTGATGTTCTGCATCAGAACTTGTAGCAGCCATTAGCTTTACAAAGGCCCTAAAATAACTTTGGACAACCAGTGTAAAACAGGACCAAATATTAATTACTGCATTGGGCCTGAAAAAGCTCTGGGGAACAAAAAAAAAAAGCAGCTTGTATTTTCCTGGTGTTGGAGATGTGATATTCTAGAGTTCTCAAAGGCTAACACAGTGATTTTAGAAACAGATTGAATTCTTGTACACAACGACACATCATTTTAAATGTCCCAGCTTTATTTATTATTATTTTAATGGATTCACCTAAAATGGAGACCTAGAAATGTGCCCTCAATCAGCTGAAAATCATTTTGAAAAGCATCTTGAACAGAAGGTTGTAACACACCAGATTTCATATTAGAACAAAACCAAACTAAACCCCAGAAGCACAACAAAAAAATCAAACCAGGAATATACAAGCCTGTAGACAGATAAGGTTCAGTAGAGCAAAGCTTAATCTGAAGAAGTATATGTTTACTCTGACAGTCTTTCTTCCCTTGCTATTTCCTCTTCTTTCTTCTATTTTTCTATTATTTTAGAAACTCTATCTTCCCCAGGCTTGTCAGGAAAAAACAACCACCAACCAAAGGGAAAAAAAATCACTCCAATATCAAAGCTGCATTCCTGTGCCGGTGTATTGCTGTTGTATTTGGTACCTAGCCAGGTGACAGCTTGTTTGTGTTTTGTCATTATTAAAAATGGAATAAAACTTGTAAGTAACTTTCTAATTAGGAGCCTTGCTTGCCTCTAAAATTAGGTGTAACATTTCATTGTATTTGATAGTCAAACATCTCCTAAATCAGCACCGCTGGGCACTGAGCTTGGCAAATGGAAAAAGGGGATCACCTCTCCTCACCTTTGTACTAATTGTCTTCTGTTTAATGCCATCTAGTCTCTGGGAGGGTTTTTAATTGTTTCTTATTTTATTTGCAGACAGGTACAGCTAATTACTGGCATAATTTTACCCTGATTTCTTTTCCAGGTTTTGCTAAAAATTCCAGGGAAAACACATACAAACAATAAAGCATTATTTAAACAGAGGTTATTTCTGTTGGGCACTAATACCCTAAGTAACTGTCCCAAGTTATTCAGATCTGCATCTCTGCTGGGTATGGCTGAGTCTAACTAAAGCTTCAGGGGACAGACACTGTAAACCACTGACAAAAAATGCAATAGATTGTACAGCAGAAAGTGGTTTTTCCTCTGATACAAGCTATGTAAGGGCAAGTTGTGTGAATTTTTCTTGAATTGAGGAAAATAAGGAAAGGTGAAGCAGCTGGGATCATCCTGTGTGCCAGCATGCTCCTGAAGACCACTCACTGCAGCAAGTCAAACTCACTCTGGCCAATACACAGAACACAGCTGTAAACCTGAAAAATCCACAGCATTCAACAAAGGCAACAGAACCACACATTCATATTTTCCTAGCAAACTACAGCTCTGCTCCCACAGATACCTGAAAACATCTCATTCTGGTAAGGGTTTCATTTCTGGTTTATGTCGAATCCTTTCAAGATGAATCAGCTTGGCACTGTCTTCCCTAACCCACTGGAGGGCCAAATGACAACGAGGGCACTACTGCTACGTTCTGAGTCCGGCTTCACCAAAACCAGTGACGGTCTTCCAGCTCTGTCGGAGTTTGAACTGCACCTTTGCTCTCACTTGCATCTTTCAACTAAAACACACAGGTGTGAAAGGTGAATAGAATAGAATAGAATAGACCAGACCAGACCAGGTTGGAAAAGACCTTCAAGATCACCAAGTCCAACCTCTCACCCAACACCATCTAACCAACTAAACCATGGCACCAAGTGCCTCATCCAGTCCCCTCTTACACACCTCCAGTGATGGTGACTCCACCACCTCCCTGGGCAGCCCATTCCAACGGCCAATCTCTCTTTCTGAGAAGAACTTCTTTCTAACATTATTCCTGCTTTTACAGGCATGCTTTCCTCCCGAGTTGAGAAGTCCTTTTGCATCCATAGAAAAGCTGTAAATAACCTGCATGGCATTTGCAGGGATGGTAAAGATAGCTGCTGAGTGTTCTCATCTCACATTGAAGAGGGAAGCAGAAAGGGAATAAGCTGTGCTAAGAAGTAGTCTGAGATGCTCTGTTCCACATGTAGCTTTGAAAATATTGAAGAACTTGAGGCACAAAGAGCCTCCTGCACGCGTTTCGAGAGGGTGTGAGGATAAATTTGGTTTGCAGGCAGAAATTAGAAACACACCCTTATGAGACTACTGAACTACAGAATTCCATTAACTGCGGTAGACAGTGAAGTCTTGCCCCTGAAAATTCATAGTAGACGCATAGAAGGAGTAATTAGTTGATTATAAATGAGTCCACAATCCAGTTACTAAGAGAAATCACTAGGAAAACTGACTTCCTATGCTTGTCAAGGGCAAGGCAATCACTTCTCAACCATTTCAGCCTCAAGTCACCCACCAACCAAACCCACACTCTATGACTTTTTTTAACACATCTCTCGATTCTGATGCTTGCTTTAAGATAAGATGCAGGTGTATTTTTCAGAAGCTGAATCCTGTTATCATTTTCATAAGGTCACAAACTGAGCACAGGAACTGGAAAGCCCTGTAGAGAAAAGCCATGGTTGTATTTATGCTGCTTCCTACCTAAGTTTGGGCATTATTTATTTTTTTCATTTATGAATTGATTTGACTTGCTCCTAATACTTTATTCTTGAAAATATAACCTTCTCCTCTACAGTCCTTCCTGTTGAATTGCTTGATATTTTGTGAGCCATATTTAGGTTTGTTTCATCTGATACTCAATTTCAGATAAAGCAAAGGCAGCTCTGAGCCACATAATGCCTCTCATACAAAATATCTTCATTTCTAAAATTAGATGAGGTTTAGAATTACATTTTTATCCAAAGTTCATTGAAAGCCAAGGAATATTTTAGTTTCTGTTGACTTAGCCTTATTGTCCCACTGCTTTTATTTTTTCCCTTCACTCCAAAAATTACTCTCTGCTATGACAGGACTTGAGCGTTCTGCGAAATGGGCTTGCTAGATATACGCTGCAAAACTATTTACATTTATCAGATCTACTCACTGATTACAAGTGATTGTCTTTCACTTACAGTCACAGAATAACCATGGATTTTCCCGAAATAGTAATGGCTGTTAGGATATTTCTGTTAGCTATATTGCAGCCATGTTTTTTTAGATAAAAGAAAAAACCAGCAACTCACAGACCAAACCCCCTCATGACTCTAATGTATTTGAACATGTATTAGTTACCAAAGACATAAGAACACACAGCTTGTAAAGCAAAACAAATTAGGCAAATAACCATCAATAATTTACCACCTCTAACTTTCAGTGGCATGCTTGCTTTTGCTCTTAGTTCACAAATGCAAACCAAAGTCTTTAGAGGGCAGGATATAATCTTTTCATCCTGAGCACAGGCCTGGAGAGTGATCATGTGATATCATTTTCCACTAGCTAGAAATAATGTGGGTACATCCCATAGCCCTTTCAAACCATATTGAAAGCTTACTAAACCTAATTAAATGTCCATTTCTTGTCCCCTCTCCATAGTTCTGTGCAAGGAGTTTGAGCAAACAGAAAAGTTATTTGTAATGGATGATATCAAGTTATGATCAATACTCATGTAACATTTAGCATCCTATTTAAAATGGTTTGATACAGTGCAAAAAAAGGTGAATAATGCATGAAGTTCTTCCTCCATGAGTGCTGCCTCACACCATTTGAAGATGTAAAAGGTGTTGATTTAAAACATAAGCCACAACTACTGCAAAACATTTTAGCCTTAAGGAGTTCACAGAAAGTTAGAATGCAGGCACCCCAGCAGCACAGTTGAGAGAAATAATTGGACTCTCGCCCCACGTCGCCTCCGAGAAGGAAAACTCTTTGTGCTCTCCAGAGAACAACCCTGGGACAGGAGCGGTTTGAAATACGTAGTGTGGGGACAGGCAGCTCTGAGCACAGCAAGGAAGTTATGCTGCAGCTTCTGAAATTATTAATGAGCTGCAGGACTCCATCTTTTATTGAATTAATTACAAGTAATCAAATTTGCCTGACTCCAGTGACAAGCAACCAATAGCTGGATGGGCACAATTGTTCACCACTTGTGAGGTGCTGATAATGGGATCTGCAAGTCCTCAGGGACTTCCATCTTGCCCAGTGTTATTCAGCTATTAGGTGTCTATTTTTAGGTATTTGTTGGTCCTTTCTGGAGTGGCTTGAGAAGCTTCCTTTTCTCTCTGCATTAGCTTTTTCATTTAGGAGCTTTTAGGATGACTTGTCCCCTGAATCTCCATACGCCTGCATTAGATATCAAGAGGGAGCTTAGGCAACTGCTTCAACCACAGTTCAGACTCATTGATTCACAGAATGCCTTGGGTTGTAAGGGATCTGAGAGATCATCCAGTTCCAACACTCCTGCCGTGGGGACCTTCCACTAGAACAGGTTGCTCGAGGCCTCATCCAGCCTGGCCTTGTACACTCCAGGGGTTCATATCAGGTGAGACAATACAGTTCTTGGAGATGTGCCATGGAACACGCTGGATTTGTGGAGCTGGTTTAAACAGCAGCTTTTGTGACACTCGTATTTTAAGAATAAATTGCACTCTGTACACATCCCTCCACATTCATAGGAGGGATAGATGTTAATTGTAGGATTCCATTTTTCATCACAGGCTTTCCCAAATACCAATCCTTTGAAATATGTAGGAAACAAGAACAAAACAAATGAGAGAGCTAATGAGGGACCTAGCCTTTAGTTAGGCACTGAGTTTGACACAGCTACTCAAGCAGTCACAGAGGCTGTGTCAGAAAATACATCCTGTAAGTGGCTTTCGGGTCAGACAGAGTAAGTCCATTTTATCCTTTCAGTATAGTGCTATTTCTTCCAATAATGATAGCTGTGGCAATTTTTATCTTCCATTCTGTTATTGAAGGAGGATTAAGATATTTCTAATGTCATAAAAGTACTCTTTGGGAAAGAGTGATGGCTATTAAAAACGCTCTAAAATTAGACAATTCAAAGGTGTCAGGATTCACGCCTAACAGACAAGTTTAGCAGGTAATGACTGGGGGGACACAGCTACTGCTGGTCTAGACATCTCCTCAACTGGAAGCAATTTTCTTTGAGGTCAGAACAAAAAAGAAACAGTCATGGAAGAAAAATACCAAGGAATATTGACCTTTGTCTTTCTCTCTCAGGTTTAGTCTAGGCAAGGTTTAATGGTCTCTTACAATCCATCTCACTGACCATTGGAGAGACAGCAGAGAGGGCTCACTTTACCAAACTTTGCACTGGTAATCACAGACAGTTCTTTACTTTCTTGGTATGGAAATGAAGTGGTTATGTTGGAGGGCTATTGATCTATCACTTGCAACACTGCTTTATAAAAAGGGTACCAGAACTCAAGATGTAAGAAGAAAGTACCAATGGGCTTTCTTCCACTGCTTCTCTGGGTAACTCAGAGCCAAGTTCATTGTGATTCTTTCCACATAGCTCATTCTCTTCTGGAGCTCTGAAACATATCCTAGGAGGTTCTATTCTTTTCTGCACAGCAAAATAAAGAGAGATGTATACTACCTTAGCAATATAGAAAACAAGGGCTAGATAGAAGCTCTGAAAGAGGATGCCCAGGGAGGTTGTGGATGCCTTCTCCCTGGAAGTGTTCAAGTCCAATGCCCCTACAATCAGCTAGATCAGGCTGACCAGGGTCACATCAGGGCTGATTCTGAAGGTCTCCACTGACAGGGTCTGAAGCACATCCCTGGGTAGCCTGTTTCGGTATTTTATGGCTCTCATTCTAAGGAACTTCTTCCTTACTTCCAGCCTAAACCTTTTAGAATACAGATGTGGGGCATTTGCATTTACAATTCCAATGACTCTCTGCACACAAGCACGTGTGTGCATCTAGAAAGAGCTTCCTATTTTTATGCCTTCATTTTGTTCCTTGCGTATTTAGGGTTTTCAAATGAAGTGGTTCAATCTTCCTGAAATCGTGCATCAGCCTCAAAACTCAGTTGCTTGGTTACTTCAGACACTAAATAAAGGGTGTTATTACGGCTGCAGTGAATGTTGAGGTAGGTCTGACAGGGCCACCATTCAGTTTTCATTAGTGTAAATCATCAGTCAAAAAACCTCTGAGAAATTTAATTGTCTTCTGGCACCTGGAAGGTGCATCCCCTAAAGGTGAGAGCAACAAGGTTGTTGTCAACACAGGCTGAAAACACATTTTGAGGAAAGTGCTTCAGCTAAGTCCAGAATGTTAAGCTATTACCTTTCCCAAGTTTCAAAAGCTAAATAAGAACGATAGACACATTCTTGTCATGTCTCCTCCCTAAGCTGAAAGTCAATAGTAGACAGACAGATGTGTGAGCAGCTTAGTTTGGTGTGCTAAATAAAGAATCTTGTGGCCATTATCAGATGCTAGTTTGCTTTTCATAAACTCAATTTGATTGTATGAGGAGGTGAAGAGAGACCTTCATGATGTCTCAAGGACAGTTTGTGGTACAAACTGCTTTTGCTTGGGCCTTGAAATTTTGAGTAAGGATACAGAGAACTGGAGAAAGGAACAGAAAAGGACAAAAAATTACTTATAAAATGGCTTATGTTGGAAGGGACCTCAAAGATCATCTATTCCAACCTCCATGGGCAGGGACACCTCTCAACTAGACTCAGCCACTCAAGGACTCATCCAGCCTGGCCTTCAATACGCTCAGGGAGGAGGCATCCACAGCCTCCTTGGGCAGTCTATGCCACCACCCTTGTACTGAGGAACTTCTTCCTAAGATCCAGTCCAGCCCTGCTCTCCCTCAGCTTTAAACCATTCCCCCTTAGCCTGTCTCTAGACACCCTTACAAAAATTCCCTCTGTACCCTTCCTGCAGGATCCCTTCAGGTATTGGAAGGTAGCTCTAAGGTCCCACTGGAGTCTTCTCCAGGCTGAATAACCCTCTACATATGTGCATACAGTGAGTGAGGCTTCATTCATTATCTCTCCACAAACTTTTGTGATGATGCATTCTCTGATTAATGGATTTTTCTAGCAACACTGCAGCATATTTGCCTGCAGAAGTGTGTGTGTGTATGTTAAAGGAGAATCTTAGCTTTTTGTTTAATGCAGCTTTCCAGTAAGATGCCTAGCAAAGGGCCTATATGGTTATGGTGCAAATTTTCACTCAAGGTTTCCATACCCAGACCATACAGAGGTTTGGCATGGCTTCTTACTAGGATCTGCTGTTTCTTAGGGTTTGCTAATTGTCAGCTGCAGGATATGACTGCTCAATTCAGCAAACTTGGAATTGCCCAGCCATCACTGCTTCTGGTGTCAGTACAAAGTAGCACCCACCAAAACATTAATCAGACAACTGCACATACATGCTTCACTTCCTGTCTAGGTTCAGACTAAAGTGCCAACCTCACTCCCCAAAGAGACAATGCAGTCCAGATTCATTTCAGTTCACTTAGAAGGAGCTACCTCAGGTTTAATAAACACTTAGATACCAGAGCACTAAGTTCAGGTTGCATGCAGCAGCAGCCTGAAATATTTATACCTTCTATCTGAGCATTTCTATATCTGCTATTTGAGAAGAAGTTCATATTTGCAAAGAAAACAGCACTACCTGTGTTAAAGAGATACTCAACACAAACCAATAAATCCCCCATGCTACTGCTAGAGATATGACTGCCAGAAGAACAAGGGCAGCAAGGAAATAGATGCAGTGTTTATAAGAACTATTCAAGAAGCAAAACCAAGTGACTGCACTTTGACAGGGATAATCCTTATAGACTTTTCTTACAACCAAATGAAATTTGGAAATGGGGAGACCTTAATGCTCCATTTCAATATCTGAAGGAGACCTTCAGGAAGGCTGGGGAGGGGTTGTTTAGAAGGGCTTGTGGTGACAGGATGAGGGGCAATGGTTTGAAACTGGAGCAGGGCAGATTTATGTTTGACATGGGAAGAAGTGCTGCACAATGAGAGTGGTGAAATACTGGAACAGGCTACCCAGGGATGTGGTTGAGGCCCCGTTCCTGGAGATATTCAAGATCAGACTCTGTGTGGCCCTGGGCAGCCTGTTCTATTTACAGGTGTCCCTGCTGCCTGTAGGGCAGGTTGGACAAGATGCCCTTTGAGGGTCCCTCCCAACCCAATTCAATCTGTGAATCAGTGGAATAGTAGGATACCAAGACAAATAGCAGTCCCTAGGATTAGATGATGTATAATATGTTCCTTTAAAAACACATCTGTGTGGTGAAGTAGCAGGCACAGCACAGATATACCCCAAACTGAATTTGTGCTAAAACTCTCTCATTTGTAATAGTTTACAAATTACACACTGAAATTTGCAATGCTAATTTGGACTTGCAAAACAGCAGAGATGTGATTCAGTAGGAAATTTGCTCAGCAAAACAAAAGGCCAAGATTTACTCTCCAAGGTTCCTTTGCCCAGATTTTGCTCTGTAAACACTTTCTGATAGCAATGGTATCAACACAAGATTGCAGCTACAGGCAAACCACAGTTATATAACCTTAACTAAGGAAAGGAAGCCTTCAAGGTCCATGAGCAGGAGTCCATCAAAAAATTTTGGCTCACCCAGTGAACTGATCTAAAGCAGCTAAACAGATAGATAGGAAAGTCTGGGGGCAATTAAGCACAGAACAACGTTGATGGTTTCACCGTTTCAAGAACACCAGTGCAGAGTATCGTCATGCACTGTGAACATGCACACAGTGCCAGAGACTGCTCCTAGTCCTCAGGGGCTCTTATTTCCATTTCTGGTGCCCTAATGGTCCTTTTCTGCAGTGTTGTGCTAATTACTCATTTCCTGGTTTTCAAATAATCACATGAAATGTGAAATTTGCCAATAAATATTTGTAATTGGCTAATAAACATTTGAACTCATGCTGAGCAGGGTTGGAAATACCTTGTACAAACAAGTTGTTTGATGAGTTTGATTTGAACTGTTTTGTCACACTGCAGTAATGGGAATTCCTGAAAGAAAAATCAAACATTTTGCTTTATAGGTGGTTGTAAAAGTGGGCTTGATGATTTTGTCACATCCCCATGTATAATACATGATGAGCTGTACTCTTTGCATTTAATATAATTACATTTTCCAAGGCATTCTAGAGCATGTACTGAACTGCAGCTTCTTATTCAGCACGGCAAATTAATTTGTAAATCCTCTTTCACTAAGCAGTGTTTGTTAATCAGTACAAATGAACACAGCAGCATCATGTGTTAAATCTCTTCTGGAAAAAGAAAAAGTGTTTTCCAAACAATGTTTGATTTAACAAGAGGGAGGGCCTGAATGAACCAGTCAGGATATTTACTGTGCAGTCAGAATTCCAAGCAAAGGGAAGTGGGAGCCAAAATTGTAAAAGAAGTAGTGCAGAGTGTGAACATCACCTATGTCTTGCATAGACTGGGCTTTGGGCTATGCCCCACAGATTCTCCCAGAAGTGCTTCTGTAGCTGTTCCTGGGGATTAAACTTATAAATATGCCATTACTGATGCAGGAGCCTGGCAAACACTGGCAGCTTTTATGCACTATGAGAAATCAGAAGAGTGATAAAGAGAGAGCATTGCAGTGTATACTGAGCGGCACCACCTAGCCAAAGAAGCCACTCCTGGGTGGAGGGCTTTCAAGGTGCTTGCTTGTATCAAGCAGCCTGCTATTTTCCGTGGCTCATTTCCACTCAGGTGAAGCCAGCTCCTCCCGGCCAGCAGCTGCAGATCACGCAGCACTTGCTGAAGCAGCTATTATCACACGAGAGAGAGGACTAATTTGGCTGTCTCCGAAACAGTAGCAAATGAAGGATAGGAAAATGCCTGTCAACTCAGCAGGAAGCGCAGTGCCACTCTCTGCAGAGGCTAAAATAGCCTTCACTGCCTCTGCAATGAAATTTCCTTCACAGCAGGCCAGAGGAAACTTCCACGGACAAATCGGCGCATCAGCAAAAGGCCTTTCAAGGACTGCTTGTGCGCTGGGACCATTATATCTTTTCTTTCCCTGCTCCTCTCTTGCAGGGAAGAGTTCTGGCTGGAGGACAAGTCAAATGAAAGCGAGAGGCTTCAGAGAGCTCTCTGTTCCCTCCAAAATCTGTTCTGCTATGCATTTTCTTTGTTCTTTCATACATCCTGCTCCCTTTCTCCCCTCAGGGGAGGAGCAACAAGCTGCAAGAACAGATGTTTCTAATTTCATTAGACACTTCATACTGATACACAGAGCTTTACTTCCTAGTTAAGCAATGACAAGACTCACTGTATCTCACAGCAGTAGCATGATTCTCAAGAGAAGCTTATATATATATATATATATTGGTCAAAACTGTGTTTCTTATGTCTGTAGTAGAATATAAGTAGCATTTTTATACACTTAGCAAAATCAGGGCCAAAGATTACTGAGTAAGAATATGCAGCTAAGTAACATATTTAAGCATTTTTTTAGAACAAAAAAATTCAATCTAAACTTCTTGCATGAAATGGATAGGCAAAACCTTCATGTGGTTTCTTCCAAACCAATGCCAAGAATTGCTTTATGCTTTAAAAATTGATTTTCTGATATGTTAAGTATAAAATCAAGTAAATCCATAAATCCCACTTCCACTGTTACCTTTTTCCACCTTCCTCTTCATCCCTCTTAACCCCAACTAATGAAACTTTCTAAAACTTGTTAATCCAGAAGCAGACACGTTTGCTCTGCACCCCCAGCACGGCACACGTGGTTTAGCAATGACTTTGATCTGCACACCAGTCCTTGGTACTGACTGCAGACCCCAACTGTTACCAACACCAGAAGCAGATATCGACTGCAAATCAGTGCCATTAACTTCAGAAAGTGCAGTTACCTGGAACAGACTGAGATGAGCTCTAGAATCACTGACCAGAACTAGTTCTGTTCCAGCTCAAGCCAGGACACTTCCTTAGCTAACTCGATTGCTGGATTAGCTCTGGAGGGATTGTTTTGGAAGACTAAAGTTTTGTTGTAATCTCTTGCTTTTCTGGGGTTTCTTTGTAATTTTTAAATCTAAACTTGTCTAGTTCTAAGAATGACTTCAGATCTTAAAACTTGGGGTTTTTTTTCTTCTCTGACAATATAGCCAAGTGAAACAGATGAATAGCCTAAAAATAAAGTTAACAAAATCAAAGCTCCTCGCCAACCATCTACGAATTGCTCTAAGTCGGTGTCTCAGAAGCTGCACTGAGCTTTTTACTCTAAACTCAAAGATTTAGTTTTGGGGTTGCTATTGTCAAGCATCAGACCTCAGGATAAAATTTCTTATGAGAGAAATAACCTGGATCCCTTCCAGAACAAACAGCATAGAGACAGAACATGGCACCAACTGTCCCAACCAGGTGACAATCTTATTCACTCAGTTTCTTTCTTTATTTTACCTCTATAAAAATGGTAGGGTTTGAATAATTTCTCTAAACAGGCAGTTTAAAAAGAGTACTGAAAAGAACAAAAATGAAGTATAATAAAGGCTTTCTAAAACAAAAAATAAATTCACACAAGTCTCCATAATTTGATCTGGCATTTACTAATTTTGTCTGTGAGAGCAAAACAGAGAAGTATCTTCTGTGGGAAAAAAATAAACCAACAGTGTGAATAAAACATCTTGAATATGAGAAAAGGCCATTCAGCCTAAAGAGGATTGGCCTTCATAATAGATATGTTCCCCTAGGATGGTATCTAATTGCTTCCTGAATGACTGCAACATTTGTTCCAACATCTTTACCCACTACACCATTCCAACTCTGCACTACAGCCAGAGTGAACCAGGCATGCTTTGGAGGTTCTGAAACTCGCAGTACCTTCAGTTTTTACCTTCACCCCTGTAGCTTTCACTGTGGTTGCAAAGGTAAAGGGTGTTGATTTTACAGACACTACTTAGGATTCACTAATCTCCAATTGTCTTTTTAGAATTCTTTCGCTCTCTGTGCAGTTCTACTGAAAGATCATGTTGCCATTTCTCCTCCCCCTCTATGTTTTACCCATCCACTTGAATAATTAATCTCCTGTGTTCCTCAGTGCCTCGACTCACCTTCAGCTCTCCATAGGCACCGCTGGAACAATAAAGCAGAATAATCCCACTGCCTGAGATCATAATAAGAAAATAGGGATTGCATTTAGTGTACTCTTGACTGAGTGCCCCTAGGATCACAACACTGAAATGCAGTTAAATCACAAGTTTTTAGCAGATATATTACTGGAAGGGGGGGAAGCTGCTACAATTTCCCAACTTTGTAGCATAAATTACTTTTTTCTGTATGAGCACATCCTTCTTCAGCTTCCTACTTACTTTATAATAACTCATTTGCAAATCTAAGTCTAAAACGGTCATAACATTACACATCCACATAAGGGAGATACATAAAATTACTTTCCCCCCTCTGCTTCAGCCGGGAATTTCATGCCAATCTACCGCTAGCCAATATCTTTCCACAGATTGCATTTGTAGTAAAGTGGATTTTATATTTCCACAGCTGCAATAAATTGGTTTTGTCCAAACCTTTTTCTATATCTTCAGACTCTCCCTAAGCATCCCAAATAACTACATCCTTGGTCTGCTTCTAAAAAAGATCTGACTAACATTCTGAACTGAAAAAACAAAAACCCAACCCAAACTGAATTTTAATCTGAACAGGTGTTTTTCAAATTAGAAAACTGTGAAAGAAAACTTAGCAATGTAATTAAATCCAAATTATCCAATTTCATGCCTATTAATACCATGAAGCTGAATTGTTTCTTAATCTACTTTGAAGGGTTGTTTTGATATTCAAATTGCCAGCACAGAAAAATTTAGAAAATGTGGGTGTTTAGTAAGATATCAAGTGGTGGACTTCTGCTGAGTAACCACAATTCACAGGCAGCTAACTACTGTGAATGTAAGAGTTCTGAAAACATTTCTGGGCTAATGAGATTTTTAGGAAAAGGATAAACAAATATTTAAAGCATATTTATAGAAAGAATTCTAACCAAAAATACAGCACAATGGGGAAAGGTAAGATACAGCTAGATAGATATATGTGCAGTGATTTGACAATGGAAAACTTCATGCTATCTGTATGGCTTCTGGAAGTCAGACACATTTATAATTAACAATGCAATAACAGAAATAGTGGAGAAATAGACTGCAAGAGTCCTGAATGGAAGCTTGCCTACATTTTAAAGTGTTAATTATTATTTTTTGTAATGACTTGAAAGAGAAGCAGATAAAATTTGCTACTCAAGCTCTTCTGAAGGAGTTTATGCAGAGCAGGTTGCCCAGGATCAGGTTCAGGCAGGTTTAAAACCTCCCCAGAGAAGGACACTTCACAGCCTCTTTGGGCAGCCTGTTCCAGTGCTCTGGCACCCACACAAGAAAGATTTTTCCCCTTATGTTCACATGGAACTTTTTGGGTTCCATTTGTGCCCACTGCCCCTTGTCCTGTAGCTGGGCATCACTGAAAACAGTCTGGCCCCATCCCCCTGACCCCCACCCCTTAGATATTGATAAGCACTGAGAAGATCCTTTCTTTGTCTTCTCTTCCCCAGACTGAAGTGTCACGGGCCTCGGCCTTTCCTCACCAGAGAGATGCTCCACTCCTCTCATCCTCATGGATGCTGCTTTACTGATGTGTAAATTCTCAGAGGACAATCTACTTATGATTTATGACTTGTCATGAATTTGCTTCTGATTTACACTGATTAAACATGACCCATATTCTTAGTCACTGCTTTGCTTGATAGCCAGAAAAGAGCCATCCACTCAGTAGGACAAGTGTTGCCACAGGAGAAAGCCATTGTAGAGAGGAAAGGAAAATAAAGGCATAACAGAAGGACATACCACTGTTGTTAGACCTCATACCCCTCTAACTGATACTCCATCCCACTGGCAAAGTAAGCCACCCTCATTGCTATCACTTGTAGCCTTCTGATTTTTGCCCACAACACAGAGGATAGAATACTGCCTTTGTTATTCTAAGATGCTTGGTCTTGGACATTGCCCAGGTGCTGTTGAGTTAAATGGGAGCTGTGCACTTGCACACACTTCCACACAGGCACTTACAAACCTCTGCAAAATACATTTTGTATAGCAGCAAGGTGCCCAAATGCCTTGTGCAGTTCAATCATTGGCATCCTTCATATTGTAGGCTCCAAACAACATCAAAGGGATCTGCTGAAATTTACAGGTTCATAAACAACATCCACCCCTTAGATGATGTGGATTATTTCCAATTTTGTATCTCTAAGGCGTACTGGGAGGGGGAGAACCTTCAGGTAACCTTGAGTGAATGCTGTGTTTGTACATTATATGCAAAGCCCAGCCCATGAAGTGAGGGTGAAGGCTATTGAACGCTGAATCTTTCTAGTGAATCATAGTGACAGAAGCACCTCTCCTGATTCATTCTGAGTGTGGTGTGCAGCATTCTCCACATTTCATCTTTCTTACCTATATGGGAAGGTTTAATGGTTTTACATGACCTATGTTCCCAACAGAAAAAGAAGCTTCTGAGAAATAAACAAGTGAAGATCTACAGCACATTGTCTTGTACAAGATAAATTTCATTGAGCTTAGCAGAATTACAGCACTGCAGAGACCAAGGAATATATTCAAATGCTCTGCAGGTTATGTTATAAAAGCAGGGTTTAAAATTCTTCAGTGATGAAACTGTTCCTACTTACTGAATAGCAGCTGCTCTAAATTAATCTCCATTGATTACATTTCTTCTTGCTTCACCAAAAGAAGAGTTTTTAATTTAGAACATCACTATAAGGTCTCAACTGAAACAACTGCAAGATGAAAGCAACCACATGATGTCAGCAAATATTATCGCCTCTCTAAATCACACTGAAATTACTCTTCCAAAACCCAAAAGGTTATCTCTCCATATCCTCTGATCTATGTTTCCAGAGCAAAACCCTATTGTCAGTTTTGTCATCCCAGCAATACCCACCCAGTCTAATCCACTCTTCACCTTTCCATTTTCAACACCCTGTTCTTCTTCAGTAATTTTGTTTTGGTTTAAGGTTCAAAGAATGCAGAAGACAAGCTGTGCCCATCATAAATACTGAAGAGAGTTATGCAGGATACAATCACAGAGCACACTGCAGCTAAATGATGGATATTTCTGCACATCTCCTGAGTGCTGGGAATGCTACAGAGCCTAAGCAAGGGCTTCTGAATTTGAGCTAATGCAGTCAGACACTCAGCATGCAGAGGCTGTTTGCATCTCCAGCCTAAACTGTTGGCTAAAACACCAGGGCAAATGACCCTATGAGTAGATACATATATTTTTAGAAGTTGTTCTGGCAACAACTTGAACAAGAGTGCATCAGAAGCAGAAATCATTTTGATTGTACAGCAGTGAAAAGCTAATAGGTAGTTGCTTACATATTCAATTACAGCTTATTCTGTTGATGGTTTTAAAGAGATCTTTTGGAGTTCTTCTATCTGTCTTGTTTCAATAGGGCTGCTCACCTGAGACAGGCAGGATTTGGCTATTTATTTCTTAGGCCCTCTGTAAGCTTTTGCAGCAAGATGAGTCTCTCCTGTACAAAGCAGATCATTTTCATGAAGAGCTGCATTACCCTGGTTTTATAGTCACATTCATATGACGTTGTTTACACATAATATGGCACTTGGAAATTAAGAATCTTGATTACACCTTGTTTTCTTTGTTGCATTCAGATGTCCCTAGTGTTTTACTGTGCAGTGTCTTGAGTGAGCTGCTGCATGTATTCTAAACATACTTCCTGTCTTCCACAAAATGAAATAAATAAACAATTAGAATTGCAGAGTTATCTTTTTATTGCTTTGTGGTGTTATTTATTGGTATTTTGCTCTGTGTAATTCCGCACATCTGACACCAAACCCTACTTGATAGCTCTTTGAAGATTTAATTGTCAGGTTTTTGCCTCCAGTTTTTCTTTACTTTTTAAAAATTCATTGTTCTAAAACAATAACTCCCACTTGCTCAACTTAATATTGTTCTCTAGAAATGTAAAACCCTGTCCCAGTTACCCTTTTCCAACAATACACAGTATTATTTTCCTATCAACTGCACTAAAACAGTGAGAGAGAGCAGATAAATAACTATATTAACACTAAACATTCATTAAGTGCCTCATTTTGAAAATGTGTTACAGCTGGCCACTTACACTTGGCTGGAAATCAAATCATACAGGACAAGCAGAAAATAAATGGCTGACTCTGATACAGTACTTGGATAAATAATTCCAGACCGATCTATGGACTGCTTGCAAGAATCAGATGAGTAACACAGAGTCCTTGCACACTGAACTCAGTCCCAAAGCCTCATTCTTGGACTGTGTTGGGTCCTCAGTGCAGAGTATTCAAACTCCTATGGGTGTAGAGCTGGGTGGCCCAAACATGGCTACAGCAGCATTTTAATGCATACTGTGAGAGGTGGGAGCTCTGCTTTCTATAATGCTGGCTATCACTTCTAGCTAATTTCTGCCTCATTTTCCACCCCAAGTCAAGTGCTGACAAAATCTCTTTCATTTTAGTCCTCCAGTGTTGGAGCAGTGAAAATAACCAGGTGCTCCATAGGGTGACAATTTGTGTCTTACATGTCTAAGCCTGCACAGAGCAGTGCATTATATCTGGTTAAAGTAGTCTTGTAAATAGACCTCTTTTTATTTATTTATTTTTAATTAGACATCTTTTTTGAAGAAGCATCTTTGTGATGGCTTTCCAGGCTGATCTTTGTGATGGCTTTCCAGGCTGAGGGACTTACAGTTGGATAAGAATGTTAAAGGAAGAGGATCAATTCCAGAGCGATAGCTGTGGGGAAAAGTATCTGGAGGAAAAAGATACCTAAGGTTACCAAGCCTGTGACTGCAATATTTACTATGCTGATTTCTGACTTTCTTTCCTGGTCCAATCCAGTCAGGGGTGACTACAGGCTGTAGAGTGTCAGCTCACTTATTTCACCCACTGCTTTATCTAAATGCGGTCTAGCTGTTCCTAATTGTGCAGTGAAATCAACTCCACGCTGTCATTCCTGTTCCTTCTTAGCCTATTTGTTAGTCAATTGGAATCATTTATTAATTACTACTTTGTTGGTTTGGTTTTTTTCCCAGAAGGTGATAGTTCCAGTATAGGAGTGGAGCTTAAACTCTGAAGCAAATGCATTAGGTCTAGGATAATTCTTACTAATTGGACTTTATGCATTATATGCTTTCATCTAATTGATGTTTTCATGGGTCTAGATTTATTTATAGCTTTCATGTGTTGTGTAATTACCAAGTTGCGGCCTCATTTTTATTCATCTGACTAATTTTAGTACGACATACTTCAATGGTGTTACTGCCTCATAGATTAGTATTGGACCCTGTATTATTAATACATATATAAATATTCAAGGATTACTTAATGCATCCAGGACTCATTTCAGACATGCACTTCTCATCTGCATGAGACAGAGGAAAAAAAACAGTAAAATAATAAATAAATAAATATTGCTCCATTTTTTCAGCATCTCTATTTGGTTTTATTGCTTTAAGGTGAACTGTCTTTGATGTGGTTGTGAGTTTATTTCTCTCATTAACTTGATCAGTTGGTGTAAAAACAACCCTAACTCAAACCTCCATTTCTTAATGGGATAAATTCACATAAACATAAACAATTTGTTTCATTAGGAATACCTGTTATTAGATCACTGGAGATATCAAAGCATCTAAATCAATTTCTTAAGCAATTCCACATCACATCTTCTTTCAAAGGTTAGTGCTCTACTAAATTAACAATCTGAAAGCACGAAGCTGATGGGGAGATTCAAATAACAAATAAATGCTTCTGGAGCATCAATTTGTATCTCCAGGGCTATGGTGTTTTGTTTTCTGATTGGATTTATTTACAATATCCTTTTAGCTATATAATCAGATAACTGCAGGTCAGATGTGCTGGTTACAGCAGACAGCTTTATCAATGTTTTGTATTGAAATTGTACCCTAAAAATAACCCCATATACATAGATCTTTAATCTCTGCTGTAATGTTTGTACACATTTATCTTCCTTTTCTTTCAGACTCTTAATTAGTTGCAGTTATCTTATATTCATTAAGCAGACAAGTGATAATTAGAATAATTCATAGCCTGATTCTAATCTAACATGTCAGTTTTACACCAGGTTACATCACTGTCTCAAAATTCATTCAGAAGACCAAAGTCAGGGTCCTATGCCTTAATCTGCATCGCTGGCTCTACTGACACTTTCAGACTTCACAGATATTCCTTTGTTCTGGGCAGATGTGAAATCATCTCTGGTTTAGAATATCTTCATTGTTCACTTTGTTGTTGAACATTAGTTATACTCAACATAATTAATGAGCTTTCAGTGTGCTCAGGAAAAGATTCCCTCTGTAATATCTGTTCCAGTAAATTATCCAGTGCCAGGAAATGCTGTCCAACCTTGAGGTTAAATGGCATGGCCCGACCAGAAAAGTCTTTCCCCTTACCACTCATACTCAGTCTGCTTTTTGGGAATGGACTCAGGCCTGTGCTAATCCCTCACATAGTAGAAAGGATTTTGGGGGAGAGTGCCAGCTGGTACAGGCCACTGTGGGGCATGCTGCTGTTCAACACTTAGTTGAGCTTGCCATGGCATGAATTAGGTTATCAACATGGGTGTAAGCTTCAGACCAAAACTCTGGGGGCTGGAGTCATGGAAGGATGTCAGAAACAGCCCCTAGTTCTTATAAATGAAATTACAATGAATTCATTTTACTCCAGACCTAAAAATGATAAAACAATTTCATTTTCCAGAAAACCAAGGACTTTTTTCTTTTAGTTTTTCTTTCTGATCCCCACACTTGCTCTTGACCTGATGGCTATTCAGCTCACCTATCTTTGGACCCTTCTAATTAACCTTGTACTGAGTAACAATGGATTCAAAGTCACTTGCTCTCCACAGGGAGCTTTGTCCCTTAAATCCCAGAAAGCACATTGAACAGTTCCTTGGTTTGGAAAGGTTCCATCTCTTTCCTTATCAATTTCTCACTATGCAGATAGCTCACACAGCTCTGCTTCTGAGATCTGTTTATACTTGTCAAACTTCCTGGAACTGAGCCTTCCAACTCTGCATTTCTGGTCTGTACTCGTTTTGACATCATTTTGTCTCCAAGACTCAAACTTTTTTCTTTCTTTTTTTTTTTTTTAATAAATAAATGAGGTTCCCATTTTCCACTTACTAGCACTGATTTAGCACATCATGAGGGTTATTTTTTCTCACCTTTGGAAGAAGGCTGAATAACCAGAGATGGGGAAAAAAAGAAAGCCATTAATTCCTAAAGGCCAATCACCCTCTGGCAATTCCATCATTTATTGCTTTCTTATTTCTATCTGCCCTCCCTTTTTGTGATGCTCTCTCTCTCTCGCCTTTCTACCTCCCTTCCTATTCTTTGGGGG
The DNA here is from genome assembly GCF_014839835.1 of Dryobates pubescens. Lineage (NCBI taxonomy): Eukaryota > Metazoa > Chordata > Aves > Piciformes > Picidae > Dryobates > Dryobates pubescens. Next base: position 1,393,508 of record NC_071629.1, on the reverse strand, counting down.
GGGGGGCGGGGGGGTGGTGTGTGTTAAAAGAAAACCAAACCCAAAGACTCATATGAAAGTTATCTGGTCTCTGTAAAACACAAAACTGTATTTTATGCAGAATAAAGCAATATAAATTATATTATGTAACAAAGCCCTTTAAGTACCTACAGGAAATTGAATTATGTAGCAGTGCTGTCAGTGGAAATGGTGCTGCTCTTTTGTCTTATTTGAGACACAAGAGAGAAGGTAGCAGCCTAGAGCTTGACACCTTTCTTTTTGGAGCTGTGTCCTCTGATGCTGTATCCATAATAAGACCACAGGTTAGTCACATTTCCCACAGCAGGTCCATCATTGCTGTGTAAAGGAGTACAGACAACCGCCTGCCCCCAACAGTGACCGGCCCTTTCTGATATGGGACAAATGTTGACAAGGCAGCAAGTCACTACCAGCCCTCCAGGCTCTGCACTCTGCCACCCCGACGACTGTTACCCTACAGTAATAATGCCATTGACAGCTTAGGATTCCCACCTATACTAAGCCAGAAGGACATACTTGTGAAGCATTTAGTAGTGTAATATCTAGTGGTATTACATGCCCCTCTCACCCACTAACCATCACAAGCCTAAGAATTCACAGAATCATCAAATGGCTCAGGTTGGAAGGGACCTCAGAAATCATCTACTCCAATCTCTCTGCCCTGGGCAGGGACACCTCTCAACAAGACTCAGCTGCTCAAGACCTCACCCAACCTGGTCTTCAACACCCCTAGAAGGCATCCACAGCCTCCCTGGGCAACCTATTCCAGAATCTCACCAACTTCCTACTGAAGAACTTCTTCCTAAGATCCAGTCCAACCCTGCTCTCCCTCAGCTTCAAACCATTCTCCCTTGTCCTGTCTCTAGACACCCTGATGAAAAGTCCCTCTGCAGCCTTTCTGTAGGATCCCTTCAGCTATTGGAAAGCAGCTCTAAGGTCCCCCTGAAACCTTCTTTTCTCTAGGCCGAACACCCCCAGCTCTCTCAGCCTGTCCTCATAGCAGAGGTGGTCCAGCCGCTGGATCATCTTTGCAGCCTCCTCTGGACTCCAACAGCTCTGTCCCCTTTGTATGCTGGGCACTAATAGCTACAATATTCAACTCCTTGTACACTTCCATAAGGCATTCACTCTGAATCAGCTATCAGACAGACAATGCACATGGAAATTGATCATAACTGAAAACTGCTTCATTTGTTCCATGTGCCAAGTGAACAAGAGGAGTTACAGAACCATTATCTCATTGCTACTGTTTAATCTATTAAAGCTGCTGTATCAAGGCACCTCTTTTTTCCCCCAGCAATAGGATACATTGAAAGATTGGTACTTATCAGTGTATTGGCTTTCACCAAGCCATGGCATTTCTTCTGTTCTTAAAGATTAAATTCTGAAACTGGAAGAACTAACTATTAATTATGCATTCTTTTTGTATCAGAATATTCATTTAACACTTTTTCTTTCCTCTTTCTTTTTTTTTTTTCCCCCTCTGAAAAGCAAAAACTGGCAGACAAATAACTCATAAATGACACTAATGAGCACCAGGAGATGGAGTGGAAAGGCTTTAAATGTGTCCCATTATTTAGCAGGATAATTAAGAGCACAGCTCTACCATGGCATTTTATTACAGAAATAGATAAGATACCATCTTATTGCAAGCAGGTGCTGTAATGAAGCAAAGCAAGATCATCTTTGAGGCTCTTCTGGTCCAAAAAAAAAAATTAAAAATATTGCAATTTTATGTTTATTAATTTCAAAAGCACACAGATCTTGATAAACAAAGGAGACAGCAAAATATGATGTTAAATTCACTTCCAGTGGTGTTGGTTCAGGTTATCCCCAGAGGAAAACAAGAAAATGACATGTGTTCTCTCACACCTTATAAATACAGTTTGGTTTCTCACAAATAATGTTTGGTTTCAGCAGAGTCACAGAAACATTCAGGTTGGAAAAGATCCTCAGGCTCACCAAGCCCAACTGAAAACCCTGCTCTACAAGAATCACCCCTAAAGTGTATCCCCCAGCACCACATCCAAACCACCTTTAAACACACTCAGGGTTGGTGACTCCACCATCTCCCTGGGCAGCACATTCCAACGCCTGACCACTCCTGCTGGGAAAATTTTTTCTCCCCATGTCCAGTCTAAACCTAGCCAGTGGCAGCTTGAGGCTGCTCCGCAGCTCTTTTCAAACACAGCTCACCAGACACAAAAGGCATCACAGTTCAACATAAACTAAACTTCAGACTGGCTTATTTACTGTAAAAAAAAAAAGGCTGTTTAAAGTCTTTATGAAGCTTTAGTCCTCCATAAATATTGCCACTAAACTTTTGTAAGGGATCTGTAATAATTTTATTCCTTTTTATTTTCCCCCCCCATAAGCATTTGATATCAAGTGCTGCAGAACACAGATAACCCCACACGGTAATCTGCAGCAGGCCTAGCATTACATTGAGTGGCATGGTCTTTGTAAGGGTGCACATACAAGAGGATTCTGAGCTAATGTTTGTTGATTATAAACTTCAAGAGTATTTGGAGCACTCAATGGGAAGAAAACTATACTATTTGTTTATCTAGGCCACAAGCTGTGATTTGTTTATATATCATTGTGGAGCAACATTCGAGCGAAACTGACAAGCTGGTTTTGAAGGGTAGATACTATTTTAAGATGGAGATAAAAAGACACTTAAGATTAAAATACATGAATGTGACACTTAAGATTAAAATACCTGAATATTGATAGGAAAACACCCTATAACTTCTATCTTTTAAATACAATGTCTGGGAGAAAGTTACCCCTGACAACAAAAGCAAGACTGTAAAATTTGGACAGATAATGTATTTTGTGGGAGTCTAACAGTTAGAGACAGGTGGTAAGTTTGTTAATTACGTTGCTAATTATATATATTTTTTTTGCAGATGGAAATCCTTTCCCTTTCCCCCAAAGACAAGAATAAATCTCATCAAATATAAAGGGTTACACAGAAAAAACAAAAACAAACCCCCCAAAACATATCATATGAGAAATCATAGAACCACCAAGGCTGGAAAAGACCTTGAAGAGCTTAAACTACCACAACTGCTATCCTGGAGCACCACATCTACACACTCCTTGCACACCTCCAGGGATGGCAGCTCCACCACCTCCCTGGGTAGCCTGTTCCAGTGCCTCACCACTCTATCAATAAAGAGGTTTTTCCCAATGTCCAGTCTAAACAGGCCCAGGTCTCTTACTTTCTTCATAAGAGAGGTGCTCAAACCCTGCAATCACCCTCATAGCTCTCTGCTGGACTCTCTCCAGCAGATGCCTGTCTCTCTTGTATGTTCAATATTCATCATACTACTCTTTTTTTTTGCTGTTGAGGACAAGTGTGCTGTGATAATTTTTGCCTATGCAGCCAGAAAATTCTCCAATTGTTTCAAAACATAAGAGCCTCCTTTTGTGTGCCAGGCCCCATTTTTCCCCAGGTAGCCACGACCCCCCACTTAGAATACCCCAAAGTTTCCAAGTCCTTCTTAGCACCTTCACAAAACCAAACCTGTCTCAGCTGACAGACACCAAGCAAGGCTCTTGAACTTCATGCCAACAGATTGGGCTTGAATCATACAGAAATACAGACAATCTAACTCAAGTTGTGTGGAGGAAAAGCACTTTGATGTGGCACCCTGATGGTAGAAAGAGCTTTTAAAAACCGTTTGGGAAAACAGAATCTGTACTCAGTATGTGGCTATAGTTTCCATATCCACTGCTGTGTTCTCGAGGGTCAGTAACTATTGATGGCCAGCCAGGATGGCTGTGCAGTGCACCGATACCCAGTAATTGTAAAAATAGCTGGATGTCACCAAGCCCCAGAAAACTTTCTGAACCTCAGAAGCACAAATTCCTAGTCTCCTGATAGTTTTCTCTCTTTCACTTTTCCCTTATTCACTGGTGCTTCAGATTCGTTACTCTTAAATTCTGAGGAAGTTAGGTGGTGAGATGAAAAAAGGAGCGAGATACAGGACGAAACAAGTGTGGAAATTGTAATTTAAAGCATAGCTAATATCATTTGGCTGATTTTGCTGCAAACCTACCAGGAAAAGGAGAAAAGAAAGAGAAAGAGTGAAGTTCTGGAGTATGTGAGAAGCAGCTTCTTGAGATCATTTTGATTTTCTACCACCCTGCCTGGTGAATGCTGTAGATTTGAAAGAGCCTGAAATTAATCATCTTTATACAGAGATTAAAGAAAGAGTGATGGAGCGTGATAACCTACAACTTATTTTGCTGCTTCTTGCAGTCAGGGGAATCTGTCTCTACTACAAAGGATTCAGAGATGAGGGGAAAGCTCTGATGGGTCTACCAACATTGAACACCCACCCTTTCATCTTAGATTTCAAACAAACATTATGGTGCTGCAGTTGCTCCCTTCTTTCTCTTTTGCTCATTTCTGCTGGCTGGGTTAGTTTTTACTAATGCTTTCAGATTTTGCATGCTCATTGCCCAGAAATGGGATGCAAAAGCCTCCATGATTTTAAGCAAGAAAATCAACCACAGAATCACAACATCAGGAGCTGGAAGGGACCTCGAGAGATCATCCAGTCCAACCCCCCTGCCAGAGCAGGATCATACAGGAACTCATCCGGGCAGGTTTGGAATATCTCCAAAGAGGGAGACTCCACAACCCCCCTGGGCAGCCTGTTACAGTGTTGTCACCTTTACACTGAAATAATTCTTCCTCATGTTTGCATGGAACTTCCCATGCCTCAACTTCCACTATTGCCCCTTGTGCTGTCACTGGCCATCAGCAAGAAGAGCCTGGTTCCAGCCTCTGGGTACTCACCCTTTATGTATTTATAAGCATTAATGAGGTTACCTCTCACTCTTCAAGCTACAGAGCCCTCAGCCTGTCCTCATGAGGAAGATCTTCATGGCTCTGCACTGGACTCTCTCAAGCAGTTCCCTGAGGTCCTTCCTTCTTAAACTGAGGAGCTCAGAACTGGACACAATATTCCAGATGTGACCCCTCACCAGGGCAGGGTAGAGAGAGGGAGAAGAACCTCTCTCAACCTACAGCCCTTCTAATCCACCCCAGGATGCCCTTGGCCTTCTTGGCCACCAGAGCACATTGCTGGCTCATGGTCAACCTCCCATCCACCAGGACCCCCAGGCCCTTTTTCCCTTCACTGCTCTCCAGAGGTCAGTCCCCAACCTCTCCTGCTCCAGGAGGTTGTTCTTTCCTAGGTGCAAGACTCTACCCTTGCCAAACTTCATTCAGTTTCTCCCTGCCCAGCTCTCCAGCCAACAATTCCCTAGCTGTGTGTGACTGTTTCAACCCATCACACTGTGGAGCTGGTTTATGTTTTGTGCCTCTCTGCAGGCTTCCTTTCAGGAGGCAATTTCAGCCCAAGGCTAAGGGCTGGCAGACAGAATTGCACACAAGAATTTTAAACTTACTTCATTTTGTCCCCAGGGCTCTGCTCTGGCTGTGGGGCTGCAGGTGCAGGCTGAGGGGCTGCAGGGGTAGCTGTGCCAGGACAGCCAGGGGCTGCCCGTGCCGGACACGGCCGGTTCCGGCCGGTGCCGGCGCAGGGCACAGCTGAGCTCATCAGGGCAGCTGGTGCCGCCTCAGGGAGAGACTCTGAGGTAGGGCAAAGGCTCCTGGTGAGGGGAGAAACGTGAGGAATGGCCTGGGCATGGTGCTGGCAGGGAAGGAGAAGGGCAGGAGGCACTCCAGGGCTGAGGACTCCTTTGCAGCCATGGAGACTGAGGAGGAGCAGCCCCCAGAGTCTCTTTTGCCTTGACAATAGCTGATAAGTGATCTCCCTGACTTGATCTCAACCCATGAGATCTGAGTTTTTGCTTTCTCCCATCATGCTGCTGAGGAGGGAGTGGGCAGCTGACAGCTGAGTCAAGGTCAACCCACTCCACATTCTTTTTTCCCTTCCTGGCTGCCCTGGCAGACTGTTTCATCTTGATGAATTCACCTTTGTTAAACACCATAACCTTATTCTGCAGTCCACAGTTGCCAATAAGCTCTTGCTTTCAGCTCTTTAGTGCCTGCAGAGCCTCATACCATAAAAACAACACTTTACCTGATGAATTTGAGAGAAAACTCAGGACCAAAGGTCTTAATTCTGCCTTTTCACTCACTCCGTGAAAAGAAATTTCTCTTTTTGCCTTTCTCTTCTCTTCCCACCCCCCTCCCCCCCCGCCCCCATATTGCTTCTGCTGCCCAAAGTTGCAGTGAGACTACACCTTCTCAACACCACTTAGTCTTTGGGTGAGCTTTGGAGAACCTTGCACTCTTAATTGTTATTATAATATAAATTCAGGATGCTGTGCCATTTAAAAGCCAGGAACTATAATAACTGAGGAGAAATTCCTCTATTTATTTGCAGTTAATGTTTTGCTTCACACTTTATTGCACACTGTCCTCTCTGTATCCATTAAACCTCTTATGAGTCTCAGAGAAAATGCTCTTTTTTGTCTGTGGGAAACAGTCTAAAATTTTACATTTATTAAATTACTTGATGTCCTGTATGGTCATTCATTCTTAGAGTAATAGTTAGCAATAATGACTTCATACTAATAAACAGCTAATGATGGCCTGAATTAGAAAAGTATCCACATTATCCAGCTTTGGTAGTACAGTAAATTTGCTGGAAGGCACCAGCTATTTAAAAGCATCAAGACATTATGCAGGACTGACTGGTGGCTTCTGCAGTCTCCTTTTTTTGTGCATGCTCCTTGCAGTACCAGGGGTGTACTGCATTTCCTAACTTTTCTACAGGAAGAATATTAGGGTTCTGATTTAGCCAGGTTTGATTAAATTCAAATCATAGAACTGTCAGGGTCAGAAGGGACCTCAAGGGTTATCTAGTTCCAACCCCCGTGCCATGGGCAGGGACACCTCACACTAGATCAGGTTGCTCAGAGCCACATCCAGTCTGGCCTTAAAAATCTTCAGGGATGGAGCTTCTACCACCTACCTGGGCAACCTGTTCAAATATCTCACCACCCTCATGATGAAGAACTTCTTCCTAACATCAAGTCTGAATCTACCCTCTCTTATTTTTCCTCCATTCCCCCCAGTCCTATCACTACCCAAACACCCCAAAAAGTCCCTCCCCAGCTTTGTGGAAGCCACAAAAAGGTCTCCTTGGAGCCATCTCCTCTCTGGACTGAACGACGCCAAGTCTCTGAGTCTGTCCCCATAAGAGAGCAGCTCCAGTCCTCTGCTCATCCTTGGGGCCCTTCTCTAGACACCTTCCAGCACCTCCAGACCTTTCTTCTAATAGGAGCTCCAGAACTGGAAGCAGTGCTCCAGGTGGGGTCTCACCAGAGTGGAGCAAAGGGAGGGAATCACATCCCCCAACCTGCTGGCTATGCTTCTCTTGATGCGGCACAGAATCTGGTTGGCTTTTCTGGGCTGCAAGTGCACACTGGTGGCTCATGTTGAGCTTCTTGTCCACCAGTATGCAAATAGCAATTTGCTATGTGAATTACACTTTTTTTTTAATTGCTAAAATATTTAGCTCTTAATTTATTATTGATAGTTTTTGTTCCTCCAGTTTTTCTGTCATCATGTCAAAATACACTAAAGAGGCAACTGAGGCCAGGATGGGTGTGAGAGAAAATACTGAGTTATTAAATAGGCATTGTAAATAAGCATGCACATTGCACACAAGGGTGAAAACAATCATGACTCACTTGTCCTACAGCATATAGCTCTTAACTCTTCAAATAAAACACTACATACCACAGAACCTCGAGGAAATCAAACAGCTTAAACTGACTCCCACTGAGTGCTCACAGTTACTTAATATTAAGGCCCTATCCATTAGCAGGTTTCTCTCAGCTGTGGCTCATTTCAAATTTCTTTTTCTCCACATCCTCCTTCCATATCAATGACATTATTCCAGCTGATTTATGCACTGAGGAGACACACTTCATCAGGTTAGATTAATTCACTAACTCCTGGGTGCTATTATAGGCAGATTCTGGCTCTATGCATATCAGCTAGCCAGCTAAGGTTAGCATCTGACATGACAGAGATTAAATTTCTGTAGTTAAGCACACATTTTATTCTATGGTCAGAATCAGAGAAAGAGCAATAGATTGAGTTATAATACCCCAGATCCAAAACTCATGTCATCAAATCAGATATTTTTCTGTCTTAAGTTTAATGGGAATTAAAAGTTCTAGCCTTTGTGGACAGTAAGGAAGGGAATAAAGGGAGTACAAAAAAATTTCTCATGTTAGCTCTGAAATCTGCAAGCACAATGAAGCCATACAGCTCCCAGGATCCTGTGTATTTGTTAGGATGCAGTAGTGCATCAACCAGCTGCAGGGAGCCAATAACCTGATCTGATACAGTAGTGCAACTCTCTTCTTCACAACTCTCAAACCTGCTTTTCCAGATTGCACAACTGAAAAATAGAATCATTTTTTAAAGGAGGTCTGATTTCAATATTGAGTCCTCAATAAGATAAGTGAAAGTTACAGCATAAACACATCAAGACATTAGCATTACTGTAGGGCTGCCGTACCTCACGGAAGTTTTACTGTGAAATGGCTTCTTTCTCTACAAGTTAAGCTAACTTCCAAGCTTCCTAATGCAAACAAGAAGATACCAACACTATAACACTAATGCAAATACCTGATTCAGTAAGTCTATGGATTGCTCCAGTAGAGGCACAAGATATTTTTGACCAAGCTCTAAAGGCATTTCAAAAATCTTCCCCAAGTACAGTAGCAGAAATGTCCTTTCAGCAGACAAGAGGCGGGACAATTCTATGACAACTGTTAGTGTCTGTTTATCTAGTATTAGAAGACAACAATTCTGCTGCTAAATGGAACTGTCTTGCACATTTATCTGCTCAAGTCAACTTTTCTAATCCTGATTTTGCATCAGTTTTTCTCCATAGACAGCAAATATGATCCTCAGAGCTGTATTCCTGCTGCTCCTAGTTACATTGGTAGGACATATATGTGGTGCTACCAATGGGTTAAAAAACAACAATAAAAATATGTCAGTGATGGACCCAGCAGGAAGATGATTTAAATCATTGAATTTCACTCATTGGCCTCCTTGTCACAAGGGTGATTGCCTGGAAATCTTTTAGGCAAATTCATATTTTATTACAACAGCAACAGAACCTGCATGACACAGTTCAGTATTTCTAACAGCTTTGAACTCTGTTCTTATATTTAGATTTCAGTACATTAACATCTCTGAGGTTAATGGATTTCCAAAATAAAATGTGAAAATTGAAATCTGGTCTAATTCAGTCTGAGGTTATTAACTCTCCATTGAATTCCTCCACCTTCACTGATGATCAGGAGCAGTGCTGTTCCGTACAAACAAAGGCCACATCACACCAGCCCAAAGATACCACCCCAGGTTATTCACATTTCCAACAAATCACGTTTTCAAGGGCAGCTGGGAAGAAATGAGGGGCAAGAGCAATATGAAAGGTCATTTCACTTTTTGCCAACAGCTGGAGATGCCCCCTAACCTGCTGGAAAGCCTACTAGAGTTTAGTGTTTCACCGCCTCATGGCAAGGGAACCTTTTAAAATAATACTGTGCTGGGGTCCTCACACAGCTCTAGAGCTCTCCCTTTTCACTCTAAGTGTCAAGAGAGGAATCCAGTCCATCCACGGGTCCTTTCTATATGATGCTAGCTGTTGTGTTCTGCATATCTTAAAGACAACTCTCTCACATTTGTGCTTTTAGGGTTTTTTTGTTTGTTTGTTTTTACCTACTGTGGGTTTTGCACCTGAAAAGAATCAGTTACTGGAAGGCTTCCAAATCTTATGGACACATTCTCTGAAGATAACAGCACCGCACCTGTATCCATGCTGACTTGATATCTGCAGAGGATGCACTCTCCTGCACCTAGCTACTAGTGCAAAGACTGAAGGTACTGTCTGCCTCTGTGCATCTCCTCAGACGTGTTTTGGTTTGGTTTTTGCATGCAAGATCGAGCAATGTGCACGTTCTCCATGTTAAACGGTGACAACACCCTGAGTTTTCTTTTCATTAAAGCCTTTCAGAGACAAAAGCACATCCTTCACTTGTAGATTTTTACTTTACCTATTGCATGTTCTGATGTCAATGGACCCTATATAATGTTCTATTTGGATGCAATTTTCAGTTCATTGCCTTGATCACTGTGCCTATAAAAAGCACTTGGGCTTTTCTCTGGAAATATAGACTGACAAAAAAATGAAACCACACTGTCTGGCATTCTTTAGAGCTTTAGCATAATGGCTGTTTACTTCAAATTTCACAAGTGGCCCGATTCCCCCCCCACCCCCCTTTCAGTTTCCATAGATCTTTGGCATTATCTTTTACCTGTAAGAATTCCCTCTGGAATACTCATAAGCCAATAGCTAAAAGTCTGCAGCAAATCTTCCCACTTGTGTTTCATTCTGCACTATTCTCATCTGCATAGATTTCAGAGCTGCTTTTCCCACTTTGTCCTAATGATTCTCATTTTCTTTGTTTCACAGGGAGATGTTTTCTTCTACTATCTCTAGGAGATCTATCAAACATTTTACAACTAAATCCTTCCTACTTGCCATAATTACATGCAAAGCTCATTTTCCAGTCTGTCCATGGTCTTCAATATTCAGTTCTGTGAGAGTCTTTCCCAGTGCATTATTTCTCCATACTTCCAGGAGCGGTAGGGAGATTTGCTTGCATCTGCTGCTGTCCTCAGCGTAGAGCTTGCAGCCTTCCACATCACCTAACTCCTGATTAGCAAAGATGATTCCAGAATCATTCCTTTCAATTAATCATTAAAAGCTGAATGTGAGCAAGAAAATAGAAATCTATGCAGTATTTCCTAGTCAGACTGTAACCTTTCACAGTGTGCTCGGTTTTATTTTCTTGGCTATCACACAGCACCTTAGAAAAAGGCTAGGTGTTTCACCACAGGTTTTAACAGATGTGGGAACCAGGTCTTCAAAGAAAGATAATAGGCATAATGGGATCACTCTAGATGATGAGGAACCAAGAAGGAACTACCATAATTTCAATGAACTTAAGCATCTTTTAGTTGTTTTCAGTTGTGCCTAAGAAAATCTGGTCTAAAAGTATTTTTAAACATGAATTTGTGTGTGTGTGTGTGTGTGATTTGAGTAAGACAGTGTTTGGAAGATGGAGTTTTCTATCATCTCCTGCTGGGAATAGTCTCATGCAAAGCTGCCTAGTGCCTTGTGAAGTATATAAATAGGGTGACAAGTTACAGCTAAATTTAAAGGGAGAAAATGTCAGTTGAGCTTAATGCTTTAAATCTCATTACTTACACAATTCTTGTGTGATACATCTACAACTGAGATCAATGGAAACAGAAAGTTACCTCATTAGAGAGGAGAAATTGCTCTTGGTGTATCATTTTTCATTAAAGTCTCCCTAAACTGGAGTGTTCCTCCTTCCCAACTGTTTGGCCACAAAATTGACGACACTTCTGTTGAGCTATGATTATTATGTGTTGTGCACAAGGACTTGTGTCGAGAACAAGGCAAAAGGAGTTCACACTCTCCTGTGGCTTCCCCCCTCCCCCCATAACTCTACCCAGTGTTTAATGGTCACAAATACACAAGATGATTTGAAGGCACTCTAAAAATTGCAGATGGCTCAAACCAAAGCTGTACATGGAAAGTGTCAACATGTCAGGAGTACAAGGCAATAAGGAGGTTTAATTATACAGAGATTTTTTAATGGACAAGCCCAAAAAACCCAAATGTTTCAGTACCTCACTCTGAAATGCTGATCACTTCTCCCATTTCTAACAGCCTGGTGGATGTTGACTCTGGGTCAACTTATATTTTTATCTGTGCTAAGAAGGAGGCATATAAGTGTGCCTGCAGCACTGCATACAAACACTTCTACAAATTTCTCCAAGTATGAAGTGTTTATCAGTTTTTCCTGCTTGACAGCACAGGATTGTTTTTGGGATTTGCTAAATGAATTTTCTCACCTTCTCTGTTCCCAAAATAAACTGCTCTTTGCACCTACTACACACTTTGCACTTCTCTTAAATAGTTTCACACATTGCCTGTACTCCTGTCCCTGGCTACTAGTTTGTAAATCAAGCCCTTTTCTCACACTATTCAGTCACTGAGAGGAGTGCTGCATCACCTGATAAAACCCTCCTCTCCAGTACTCTATCTCACCAAGTAGGATGCAGCACCTACCTCTGTAGTCTGTTGTTTAAATGGGCCTTATTTCCAACGTTTCTTGTCATTAGGAATCAGAACCTCTCTAATTTCCCTGTTCATGTGACCAACAATGCCCAACAGCTCCAACCTGCTTGCCTCGTAGTCTGTCAGCAGTACCCACAGTCAGCAGTGCAGCCTGTCTGCACTTGCTCACACCTGTGGTACCTCATTAACAGCATGGACCACAAGAACTCAGAGAGAGAACCTGTGGAACACAGCAGAAATGGCACTTGGTGTTTGATTTACATAAATCTTCTCAAGATACCAAAGGAATATTTAAAATTCTGATCTCTCCTGCTGCTTTATGGTGACAGAACTCCCATCCTTAAATCATACCAATTTTTCCAGCTTCCTCTGTATTATTGTCTTGCATCTGCCTCTGTGTCTGGCTTGCATTATGGTCATAGATGTGAGGTTTGAAGCCTGAAGAAACAGAACTGATGAGACTTTACAATACTGCAAGCTTAGAACTTGGGAAGTAATATTAAAACCAATAAGCCCCCTATTCCTTAATTTATCAACACTAGGACAAAAAAAATAAATGAAATAAAATCCAAATGGTAGAGTTTTGTATGTCACAAATACAAGATCTTCACAACTGTCTACAACCTATATTGGCTCATAGTATCAGTCAGGGTTGGAAGGGACCACAAGGATCATCTAGTTCCAACCCCCCTGCCATGGGCTGGGACACCCCACACTAGATCAGGCTGGCCAGAGCCTCATCCAGCCTGCTCTTAAACCCCTCCAGGGATGGGGCCTCAACCACCTCCCTGGACAATACTTATCTCCTACCTTTCCCTTACAGTGCTCAGCTTTTTTTATGTGGTACAGAGTGCGACTTTTAACCAAGTGTCAAGCAAATAAGTATTAGATAGATATGAGTAATATTCTTCACTTCTGTGAAGTCCAAGTTAAAAAGAAAGAAAAGTTTAATAAAATCATGATAGGTCAGGAAGCAGACACGGAGGTAGGAAAAGGAGACATAAGGAAAGGAAAACTTCTTAAGCTAAACATGAAAAGTAACTAGACTCAGAACTTCACCTGTGGCTTGGCCCAGATTCTAGATCAGTGTCATGAAGAGAAACATCCAAACCAGCCTTTATAAAGATAAATAAATCAATCTGTTTCTCCTTTTCCCCACAGAATCTAATCAAACAGTATCTATATCTTCCTCTAGAAAACAGTACTTGCACAAGTGTTCATCATACACTTTGCTTTGTTCTTTTTTTGTAATGAACAGGGCAAGGCTGTAATGAACAGTCAGTTGCTGTACTGAAAAAGTTTTATGCAGTCCCTGAGATGTTCTCCAAAACTTTCCTCTCCAAAGTTTTCTGCAGATCTCTGTGACATTTCTTGGCCAGCTCCATCCACTCAGAACACAGACTCTTGCTCTTTTAACCGCTTCATGTGATAGCCTCCTTAAACCATTAGAGCTGCACATCACAGGGGCCACTCTTTGTACAGGGGTGAAAAAGGCATATTTATACTTGCCCTGAAATATCAGGACAACACATTCCTGAAATTACCTTTGGAATTCTATTGCAAGCTTGGTCATTTAAAGACACAAATTATTACCAGTCAGAACATTGTCTTGAACTCCAAAGGGAAGAGTTTATCCCAATCTGAACAACGTAAAAGTTGTAAATCAAACTGAATCTTTCAAACTCTTTCCAAGTTTTGATGCTCACCTTATTAAATCTCATGTTAAGAGTTCAGTTTCAGTAAATCTTTTTTCTTTTTCTTTTTCATTTTTTTTTAATTATAATCAAAAGCAGGAGCTTTAATGGAAGCTAATTTGAATTGCTAAAAATAACTGTTTCTCTGAAATGACTATCAATCAGTCAATCCCTTGGAGATAAAAGCCCTACTTTGTCCTGATAGCATTACTGGGCTTAGGGTATCCTCAGCTGACTAGCTTTGTTTCCTGCAAAAAATGGACTTCCTTAAGGAGCTGCTGACCAATTATGGAAAAATCTTTTAGATACAGTATGTTCAGTATCTTGCATGCTCCAAACATGCCAAGTTGTTGCCAGGTTGGGTTTGGTCTCTTCTACCAGGCACCCAGCACCAGAACAAGAGGACACAGTCTCAAGCTGCACCAGGGGCAGTTTAGGCTGGAGGTGAAGAGAAAGTTCTTCCCAGAAAGAGTGTTGGGCATTGGAACGAGCTGCCCAGGGAGGTGGTGGAGTCACCATCCCTGGAAGTGCTCAAAAAAGGATTGGATGTGGCACTTAGAGCCATGGTTTAGTCATCAGGAGGTGTTGGGCATTAGGTAATAGGTTGGACTTGATGATCTCTGAGGTCTTTTCCAACCTTGCTGATTCTATGATTCCATGTTGAAATGGTGGGTTTCTCCTGTGCTGGGTTTTATTCATAAGGATATTAGCATGATGGCACTGAATGGTCTGCCTCAAATTGCTAACATCACACTTGCATCTTTTGGTTTGAAAGGCCACAAAGAAAGTAATTTCTACAAACATCTTAAAATTGAATCCTTTTCTGTAATGTCTGAAGGCAATACTGAAACAATAACTGGACTCTGTACTTGCCACAATAGAGGACTTCATTTTTCTTCCCTGCTACATATTCTTGTGGAATGGCAGAATGTTGTCCTCGTTCTACTCAGACAGCAATTCTTCATTTCCACAAAAGTACCCATAGACCACAGCTGACCACTTTGATGATGAGGGCATTGCAAAAGTTAGCTAAGTGTGTATCAGATAACCCTAAAAGAGTCATTTGCCAGGGTTTCAGCTGTCCGTAACTGCTGCACTGCTGACTGTGATATTCGTTGTTGCAAACTGAGTTTATCTTATGGAGATTCATGTTTGAGTATTTAATAAAAGTAAAAAGTGGAAGAAAGATTAGAAAAAGGGAGCAAATCTTAATTTCAGACTTTCTTTGGACCTGGATATGAATTACCTGCTAAAGGTAAGTGGCATTCACATTACTCTCTTCATTTTGCTGTTTAAAGTTCAGTAGAATAGAGAGTTTGACCCTGTCTGGGGCAAAAGGGATTGACCTCAGTGACTAATTTGATATTTTAGAGCATAATTTACACAGAGTGGTATCTAAGGCAAATCAAAATAATGATTTCATACTCAAATGAACTGAAAAAAACCTCAGGAAAGGGTCAAAACCAAAGCTATAAAACTCAGGATCACCATTCATAGGTTGGTACTAATTTAGGTGACTGGAAGGATCCAGCCCAGGAGTCCGTACTGTATGCAGTAGGCTACCAGGAGAGGGAGAGCAAAGGCACCACTGAAGAAAAAGCCATCCCTCAGCTCAGTTTCAAAATGAAGTGGCACAGTGATAACAATGATTTCCTAAAGCTTTTTAAAACCTTTTGTTGTTGAAGGCTTCTGTAAGTGACATTAGGGATCCTCATAATGCAAGATCCTACCAGCAGGAGACATTACATACGCCTGTGACAAATGCATGCTTGTACCAGAGGCAGGCCTGCAAAGAGATGGTGAAAAGAGGTCTGACCTGCGATGTGTAGAGAGTGGAGTTTTGCTCCGAGACCTGCCTCCTTGAATTAAATTGAAGTCCAAAAGTTGAATTTTTCTAAATAAATTTTGATTAAATCTCTCAGAAGCAGAGTTCACACAACCACCATAGAGAATAATCAGACACTGAAAGCTTTACATTAACACTGGAATCCCACCAGTTATGAAAGTTTCTTAGTAACAGAGATGTCCTTTTATAAGAATATAGTAACTAATAAGGTTCAAACGCACAATATTTATTCTAATCAACGTCAGCAGCCACACATTATTTAAGTGTTTGAGACTTAAACTGAATTAATTTGCTTAAAGCATCTTTTCCAAACAAAAATATGGTTAAAATTAATATTTGGCTTTGGGCTCTGGTGTTTGGAAGACTGCCAGAGACTATAGAAAGGATTTTCCATCTCATTTCTTTACCTCTAAAGAGTACATAAGGCCATCTTCAAAATAAGGCATGAGATTTGGAGGGAATGCACTTGAACTCCTAAATTATGTTAAATCAAGGGCATACCTATTATTTAGGGTTTTCAAATAGTTTTTAGGGTCATTAAACAGCTTAATTTCAAGATAGGATTGCTGAGGATCCACTTGGCTAAGAACAGACGTGTGATGTGAGAAAAAGGTTGTGACATTATGGCGTGCAATAACTCGAACAGAATGAAACCCAGAACAACAGGGCCCACGTGAAAGCAGCTCTTGACTGCTAACTAAGAGCCACAAAGTGCAAAAGCACAGGAGCCATCTTCAAGATAACACCATGAGTGTCCTGAAATCTGTGAAAAGTTTGACCAGATCATAGCTCTAATGTACAGCACTTAATTCTTGTACACAAAGGTTCTCTCTTCTGGAGGAGAAGTTTTCCTTCAGTTTGGACCAAATTGCCTCCTGTTACTCAGAGGCCAAATGCTTCATTATATTCCAAATTTGTCCCTTGATCCTGAAAAACTTAAGAAGATTCCTCTTTTCTATGTGCTCTTTTCTGCACATAGAGCAAACTAAATGCTCCAGAGATATCAGTCCAGAACAATACACCAAATCTACACAGATTAAAAGCCAAATGAAGGCCATAAATAATGCATGCAACACTAAGTGCTGTCTACCCTGTTCTTGGATGTGTGTATCTTGTAAGATCTGATTCTGCATTTTGCATACCAATGTATATTAGCCCATTTACAGGACAAATTTGGATGTACTCCTGATGGCATCTCTGAGAGCATTATCAAACTCAACCTTGCAATAATGAGATTCAGTCTCAGAAAAAGGAAAAGAATGAAAAGGAAAATCTGGCTCTTGCAGTTACATTTATTTCATTAGGATCCTTTCTGTTCCTAATAACTTCATTCAATGTAATACTGGCAAGATTTTGGTAATAGTAATTGACTTATATTATCAAAACATACTTCTGTGTCTATAATACCCAGGCAGTGTCAGATGCTAGGTAAAGCTGGGTACCTTTCAGTGTGACAGCAACATTACCTTTTGCTGTCACGTGTGGAATACACTTCAGTTCAATTTGGCATCCTTAAAGATGCCAGCTTGTTGTATTAAAGATGCTGCAGTCAACACTTGTGAAGGGACAGAGAATCCAAAAGTTTTATTTCTAAAGCAAGCAACTTGACTCAAAGACTAGAACAAAAACATGACTTCTTGGTGGTGCTCACCTTCATTCTTATCTGTCAGGAGGACTATCTTCTCACTTTCTCTCACTGTCTTTTCCTAAAGACACAGTGAATGAAAAATTGCAGAGAAAGTGAAGGGAAATTTGTCTTCATTTTGTGTGCGCTGTATGCTGGTGCCTTGGTGCTATCCTGGAAGGGATCTCACCAGTGGCCAACTTCTCCATCTCCACAGGGCCTTACATATTATTTCTACTTGTTCCATTCTCATGTATGCGAAAAATACACAGTGTACAGCACAGCTCTGTTGGTTATTTTTGTCCAAGAGGAGGCAATAAAGGAAATATACTGATGCTGAAGACAAGAGATTTGGCATGAGACATAAAAGTCTGGAAAGCAAAGAAATCATCCTTAGTGGTTTCTATGCCATTTGATAGGCTTCTGTTGGCCGAGACCAGGGAAGGGTAATGTTAAGTTGGCTTCTATGGGATTAGTGTAGTTGGAAGGATTTGTTTGTGGATTCAGAATGGGGCAGAGAGATGGCAGGGTGCCTGCTTTAACCATACAGAGTTATGGAAGCTAAGGTAAAGAGCTAGAGGAAGGTAAGAGGCTATGTAAATGAGTTTCGTATGCCCATCTGCTCTAGATTCTCAACACAATTTTGTTTGTTATTTTTGAAACTATTCAGCCAGTAGTCAGTCTCACACACAGAGCCAAACATTCATAGTAAAAATTAGGCAAGAAAATCTCTCTCCTGATTTACAGGATACTACAAAAGGTCATTTCCTCCTCTGTAATAATAAATCATTCACCTGCAGGGAAAATTTCCTCACCTAATCAAAGCGGTCGAGTGAAGAGCGCTGGTAAATATGCGCTTCTCCTGAGCAAGATCTCAGGTGTCTTACTGTTACCTGTAAGAGCACTGGGAAAAGAGCTCCGTGTACTTCCACAAAGCAGAAATAGTCTCATTTCAAGGAGATAATTAGCTGCCCTGTATTACTTTTGAGAGATCATTGGAGACCTTTAATATCTCCTCAAGAACAAAAATGCAATGGATTTTCTCTAAGGAAAAACCACATTGTTCCCAACTATACTTTGTAGTGGTAGAAAAAATAATCCACTCTACTTTTTGGTAGCAGTTAGAAGGTGGATGACTACAATGTGGGACTTGCAACCTGCAGACCCACATTGAAATAAAATACAAGTTATACCCAAACACCAGAGCATAAATTGAATTTATCCTATCAAGTAAATAAATACATAACTGCAAAGTCCTTTTGGAGATGCAACACTACTGAGTGAGCTACAGAGTTACAAATATTATTTATTAGGTCTGGAAACTCTTTTACTATAAGGTAAAAGGCTGTATAAGAAATACAGACAGCTAGAAGATTTATTAATTCACTGGACTCATCTTTCAAAGTCCAAAATTTCTTGGTGAAAATATTGTTCTTGCTTGCAGGAGAAAGGAATAAAAAAGCAGCACAGAATGAATCTTTCTTTCCCAGAGAAATGGTGGGGAAAGAAAGCAAGAACAAAAGGAGCTGTTAAATGGAGAAATTCTGCCACCTAGAAAAATTGGAAGGAATCAGCAGAGTAACCCAAGACACTATCAAGGAAGAGGAAAGCCAGAGGGAAAGCTGTCCTGTAGGGAATCATGTCACACTGTGGTAAGGGTAGAAATACATAGCAGAGGATCCATTCTGTTCTTTGAGGATGATACAAATATCCTTCCATTTGCAACTGCTCCTCAGTTGGTTTGTCTAGTCAATCCCTTAAGGTGCTTTGGAGAAGTCATGACCTTGTTTATTCCAGGATAATCTCACACGTCTAGAAGGTATCATTTCCTCCTGATCCTCAATTGCTAATAATGAATCAGGTAAAGAGCTCTGATTCAATGGCCATTATAGGTCATGGTACACAAGCCTTAGCATTCAACAGATTCCATTAGAAAGATTAAAACTGACAAGGTTCACCCCCTAATACTCATTCCCAGTTCTTCCTGGATACATGAGGTTGGATATGGCTCTTGTCACATTGCCATTTACAGTTGTGTTGACATCACGAGAGAATTATTGCAAAACACCAGAAAAATAAGTGTTGAGAAAACAATGTGAATTATGAAAGCAAGAGATGAAAATAAGTACAAGATAAATATTGATAACATTTCAGGGGCTGAGTTTATGTGATTGCTGGCAATAACAGAAGGCCAAACTGTAAAAGTGCCAAGGGCATTCCTAGTGTTGTATTAATGCAGAATCAATAAGGGATGGAAGCCAATTTTTCTTATCTGGGCTGACTAACAGTGAAGAAAATAGTGTGATGGGCTGTGAAACTGAACACAAAAAGGCAGCAGATTAAGAGATGGGGATTTTTATAGTGACATGCCACCAGTGACTGGAATCAGAAAGAAGAGACCAACAGTTGACTTCAGAATATTATTTTTTCCTAAAAGAGTTTTTGAGCATTGTTTTAATAAGTAATTAAGTTAAACTTCTCACCAACTGCTTGCCTGATGGCCTTTGAAGGATGAGACTCCTATTTCTCTGCAAAGAACGTGGTCACATACAGAGCTGTAGACCTAAGTGAACCCTTCACAGTTTTGATTAATGAAACCTCTTATTTTACCAATTATCTGCAAAAGTTTGAGTTTGTTTTGGGGTTTTTTTTGAAATTTAATTAACATGTTGTTTGTGATTGCCTGGTGTTGCTAATTAGTGCATACTAATGTGCTATTTTCAATGGGAAATTAGAGTTTTGACACTAGTGTGGGAAATATTTCAGTGAATAGAGTGCACCTATGTGGCTCTATGAAAACCAGTAGGAAATAGGGAAACCACCCAGACCTCAAAAGAAGCAGCATTAGTTATTTAAGCAATGCTCTCAAGCTTTTCTAAATTGCCTTTTATCTTAACTGCTGTTTGCTCTTGAAGGTTGTTGGTTATCTCTCATGGTATTGCTACCACCAGACCATTTGAACTAAGTCTATGAAAACAAAGGAGCTTTAGAGGCTGTGAAATGTGTGTTTAAGGGGGGTTGGACTCCATGATCTCTGGGGGTCTGTGGTCGTTTGAGGCTGTGCCTTTAAGAACAAACACTGCTGGAACACACTGGCTAATGTTTTTGGTACTAGAACCAAAACATTCTGATATTCTAAACGAATTTCATTGGTTGATAAACAAAAATTCAGCTTTAGATTGTGAAGCGGTTGGAAAATTTTTTCCTCAGTTCAGTTCGGTTTGGGAGTTGGGGGAGTTTGGTGTTTCAGCCTGTTCTCCCTGCCTGCTTCTTCTGCCAACTGCTGGACTTGGCCTTCAGATAAGCAAACACTAATCCTGCATGGGCTTTTGAAGCTTGCTAACAACTCTTTTCCTTAGTAACTTGCCTTTCTCTCTCTCTAACCCCTTTTTGGGGAAAAAGGGAGGTAAGGGGGGGAGAGAGGGGGTTCCAAAGAGGGGATCCCTCCCTGAGGGAGGGATTTTTGTTGTGTTATTTGTCTTTGCTGTGTATTTCTGTGTATATATTGTAAATACCTATATATATTGTGTTATATATAACCTGCTTTCCATATATGCTTGTAAATATATAGCTTTTGCTCTTCGACTGAGTTAGCTGTGGTTTCTTACTCTGTGGAGGAGGGAGAGCTAAGCCCTCTCTCAACCTACCACATTTATTGGCTGCCCAACTGGGGGCTTGCTGACAAATTAGTTTGATTTATTGCTTGCTTAAGTCGAACGAGCAAACATGAAGGTGTTTTGGCTTTTTGAGCGTCTGTTCTTCTCGGTCTTTGGTGTATTGATCTACAAGTATTGCCTGGGTATGATTATCGATAAGATAGGTAAATATATAATGCAAAAATTATATTTGTGGTTTAAGTACAAGATTCGGCTTCTGTATGATCAGTGCCTGGAATTCTTTTATGTTAAAAAGTACAGGAATGTTACATCTAGCACACTCCCTATTGAGATAAAAGAGTTTAAGATTCCGCTCGGTGAAAGGGTAATTTTAAGTGATGGCTGGGATCCAAAGCTGATTTTCTTGATGTGTGTAGTCCTGCTGATGATGATAATTAATGTGTATTTGTTGGTAGCACTGTACCGGGAGAAAAAAGTGTCCAAGGCATGTTTTGTTATAAAACGGAGGGTTAAGAGACGAAAACGCCACCCTAGCTCTGTTTCAGGAACATCCAGTGAGGATGATAATGGAGAATCTGTGTCAATTAAAGATAAAGCTAAAAAGTCAATCGGCAAGGCAGCTCTGAATAGCAATGGTGATGATTCTGGCAAGCAGCCAGGGGCTACAGTAGCCCCAAACATGGCGGCTCCTGTGTCCCAGGCAGCCACCATTAACGAGGCAAAGTCATTTCCTCCTTCTTCCATGGCAGGAGCGGAAGCGTCCTCCAAAGCAGCTAATCTGTCTCAAAGCTTATCAGCTTCTGATAATAAGGCAGCTGGAAACCCAAACACAGCTCCAGTAAAGCAAGTAGCAGTTTTAACAACAAGGAAGGGTAAGACTAAAGCTGATTCAGGAGCTGACGGGGATGCACAGCAAGGTTCTTCTGCTGGGGAGGAAGAGAAAATCTGTCTTAAAAATATAGCTGAGTTATTGAGATCATCAGAGGATCGAGATGCATCTCTTGGTAGGACAGCAGCTAGTGGTGGTGCCTCTCAGCTTAAAGGGATCCTTGAGAGAGTGACAGAAAGGTTGTTGGGACCACAAGTTGAGGAACAGGAGGCAGAGGAGCAAGAACAAGATGACATAACCGACTGCTCTTCACCACGTGAGGAGCTTAGAAATGTAAGAAAAGACTATCTCAGAGCAGATAAGGAGCCAGTTCTCGCTTGGCTTGGTAGATGCTATGATACAGGTGCTCCAGCTCTAATGGTTGGAGACAAGTCAGCAGCCCAGCTAGGAACTCTCTCAAAGGATAATGGAATAGATAGACATCTAGGCAAGGCTCTCGGTAAGGTTAATCTGTGGATACGCCTTCTAATGGCGGTTCTCATGAGATACCCTTCCCGAGATGATCTTCCATGGAATCCTAAGCCCTGGACTACCATAGATGAGGGAATCAAGCGTCTGAGAGAATTTGCTGTTAGAGAGGTACTCTATGGTGAACATGAATCTCTGAATCCTGATGATGTTCCTGTAGGAAATGGTCTTACTAAAAAGCTCATCAAGCTTGCTCCTTCCAATTATGCAAACATTCTGGCAAGCAGAATTGTAGCAAGAAATTATGGTGGAGCTCCTCTTACGGTTGGCCAATTCACTGATCAATTGAGACAATTGGATGATAGCATGACACGTGTTTCTTTGGTTTCAGCCATTGAAACTCTGTCTGGAAAACTGGAGAATTGCATGAAAGAGCTGAAGGATGAATTTAAAAACACCATCTCCCAATTGGCACAAAGAGATGATTCCAATTCTTCCTCCAGGTGGGTACAGGTTTCATCTGTGAGGAATAGACATCCTCCAAGGAGGTCATTCCAAAACAGATCAAACCAAAACAGACCACCAAGGCAGTCACGTAGGACTATTTGGATTACCCTGCGTGATCAGTTTGGTGAGAACATGAACAGGTGGGATGGTCAACCAACTTCTAATCTTTTCAGGAGACTGAGAGAACTGCAAAGTGGCAGAACCCGAGGTAGCAATACCAGAAGGGTAGCTGTTACTTCTACAGTTCCCCAGGACAACTCTAGTAGCTCCAACAGTGGCTCCAGTTCTAACACTGCACAGTGTGCTCGTTGCACCTGTGGACATGTTCCCCATAACTAGGGGTGCCCTGCCTCCCGCCAGGGGGAGGAGAGGGGTAATACAGATAACAGAATCTATTGGGATGTGTACATCCAGTGGCCTGGCACTTCACACTTTCAGAAGTACAGGGCCTTGGTTGACACAGGAGCTCAGTGCACCATATTGCCATCAAATTATCAGGGATCAGAGTCCATAACTATTCTGGGAGTCACTGGTGGATCTCAAGAGTTAAGTAAAGTGGAGGTTAATATAAGCTTAACTGGTAAACAATGGAAAAAGCATACAGTTGTGACCGGACCTGATGCACCTTGTATTTTGGGAATTGATTTTCTGAGAGAAGGGCGTTTCAAAGACCCTAAAGGTTACAAATGGGCTTTTGGAGTAGCTTCTGTAGAAATTGATGGACAAAAGCTGAAGCTGTCTGCTAGACCTGAACTCTCTGATGAATCTGCAGTTGTGGGACAACACAAGATTCAGGACATTAAGTTGCCGGTTGCTTCTCGGACTGTGCATCACAGACAATACAGAACCAACCGTGACTCTTTGTTGCCCATTCAGAATCTGATTCGTCAGTTGGAGAGTCAGAAAGTCATCAGCAAAACTCATTCACCTTTCAACAGTCCAGTGTGGCCTGTGCGAAAGCCGAATGGAGACTGGCGTCTGACAGTGGACTACCGAGCCCTGAATGAAGTAACTCCGCCTATGAGTGCAGCAGTACCAGACATGATGGAACTCCAGTATGAGCTGGAATCCAAAGAGGCCAAATGGTATGCTACCATAGACATTGCTAATGCCTTCTTCTCTATTCCCATAGCAGAGGAATGCAGGCCTCAGTTTGCTTTCACCTGGAGAGGAATCCAGTACACTTTCAACAGACTGCCAATGGGCTGGATCCACAGCTCCAGCATCTGTCATGCAGTAATCCATGATGCTCTGGAGGAAGGTGGTGCTCCAGAACACATCCAGTTCATCGATGATATCATCGTCTGGGGTAAAACTGCTGAGGAAGTCTTCGAGAAAGGTAACAAAATCATGGACATTCTCCTGAATGCAGGTTTTGCCATCAAGAGAGACAAAGTGAAAGGTCCTACCACAGAGATCCAGTTTCTGGGAGTGCAGTGGCAGGACGGACGCCGACACATTCCAGTGGATGTGGTAAATAGAGTCTCTACCATGGCAAATCCCACGAACAAGCAAGAAACTCTACGTTTCTTGGGGATAGTGGGATTTTGGAGACTACACATTCCTGGATACAGTCAGATTGTGAAACCTCTGTATGATGTGACTCGAAAGAGGAACAGTTTCCACTGGGGACCTGAACAACAAGCAGCCTTTGACCAGATAAAGCAAGAAGTAGTCCAAGCAGTGGGTCTGGGACCTGTGCGAGATGGTCCAGACATTAAGAACATTTTGTACACGGCTGCAGGTGACAATGGTCCAACCTGGTGCTTGTGGCAAAAAGCTCCAGGTGAGACACGTGGACGACCTCTTGGTTTCTGGAGTCGAGGTTACAGAGGTTCAGAGGCTAATTACACTCCAACAGAGAAAGAGATTCTAGCTGCCTATGAAGGAGTGAAAGCAGCTTCTGAAGTAATTGGAACTGAGTCACAACTTCTCTTAGCTCCCAGATTGCCAGTTTTGAATTGGATGTTCAAAGGCAAAGGTTCCACACCACATCATGCCACAGATTCCACCTGGTCTAAGTGGATGGCCCTGATAACACAGAGAGCTCGAATGGGAAATCTTGAAAGACCTGGTCTGGTGGAGGTGATCTCAAGTTGGCCTGAAGATACCAACTGTGCTAAACCTCCAGAGGAGAGAGTAACTCGTGCTGAGGAAGCTCCTCCTTACAATGACCTTTCAGATGATGAGAAGAAATATGCTTTGTTCACAGACGGTTCCTGTCGTCTCGTCGGGAACAAGCGAAGGTGGAAGTCTGCCGTGTGGAGTCCAACACGCCGAGTTGCAGAGGCGAAGGATGGAGAAGGAGAATCCAGTCAGTTTGCAGAGGTAAAAGCTGTCCAACTAGCTCTCGACGTGGCTGAACGTGAGAGATGGCCAAAGCTTTATCTCTACACCGACTCATGGATGGTAGCCAATGCTCTATGGGGTTGGCTAAAGAACTGGAAAAAGAATGGCTGGCAGAGGAAAGGAAAACCCATCTGGGCAGCTGAACTGTGGCAAGACATTGCTGATCGAATCGAGAGAATTCCAGTGAAAGTGAGACACATTGATGCTCACATTCCCAAGAGCAAAGCTACTGAGGAACAGCAGCACAACCATCAGGCAGATCTAGCTGCAAGAGTTTCTCAAGTAGACAAGGACTCTGAACTTGATCTCGACTGGAAACACCGAGGTGAGATATTCTTAGCTCGGTGGGCTCACGATTCGTCAGGACATCAAGGCAGAGATGCAACATACCAATGGGCTCGTGACAGATCCATAGACATTTCCATGGATGCCATCACACAAGTCATCCATGACTGTGACATTTGTGCTGCTATTAAGCAGGCAAAGAGAATTAAGCCCTTGTGGTATGGTGACAGATGGTCCAAATACAGGTATGGTGAAGCTTGGCAGATTGACTACATCACTCTACCACGTTCTCGTTCTGGTAAGCAGTACGTGCTTACTATGGTAGAGGCAAACACTGGATGGCTGGAAACTTACGCAGTCCCACATGCAACTGCACGCAACACCATTCTCGGTCTGGAGAGACAGATCCTGTGGAGACACGGAACTCCAGAGAGGATTGAGTCAGACAACGGAACTCACTTCAAGAACAACCTTGTAAAGAGCTGGGCAAAAGAGCACGGTATTGAGTGGATTTTCCATATTCCTTACTATGCACCAGCTGCAGGGAAGATTGAACGCTACAACGGTTTGTTGAAGACCACTCTCAAAGCCATGGGAGGTGGATCTTTGAAAAACTGGGAGAAACATTTAGCACAAGCAACCTGGCTGGTGAACAGTAGAGGTTCAGTGAACCGAGCTGGACCTGCACATTCTGATCTGCTACAGAAAGTAGAAGGTGATAGAGTTCCTGTTGTTAGGGAAAAGAATCTGTTAGGTAAAACTGTTTGGGTATTTTCGCCCTCAGGAGAGGCTAAACCTGTCCGAGGGGTGGTTTCAGCAGAAGGTCCGGGTCACACTTATTGGGTAATGCAAGAGAATGGTGAAATTCAGTGTATTCCACAAAGAGATTTAACTTTAGCTGAGAGAGTTTAATTTCAGAATGTTGTACAGCTACAGCGCGTCCAAAGGAAAGAGTCCCTGAGGAATCTACGGTGCACGAACCCTGAGAACCCTGAGAGCCCTGAGTCAACTGAGAGTCCCTGAGTCCCTGTTTCTCTTTTTCTTCGCTTCGTCTGCGGAGAGACAAACTGTTTTCCATTTTCTTGATTTTGGATTTTCTTGGACTTCTGAATCATCTACATCTGAGTATAGCCGGAATGGACTATGAACTTGACTTACAAACTGTAAATATTGTTTCCGATTGGATGGACAGTACGAACAGCCAATGAAATTGTTTAGAAAGGGGTGGACTGTGGTCGTTTGAGGCTGTGCCTTTAAGAACAAACACTGCTGGAACACACTGGCTAATGTTTTTGGTACTAGAACCAAAACATTCTGATATTCTAAACGAATTTCATTGGTTGATAAACAAAAATTCAGCTTTAGATTGTGAAGCGGTTGGAAAATTTTTTCCTCAGTTCAGTTCGGTTTGGGAGTTGGGGGAGTTTGGTGTTTCAGCCTGTTCTCCCTGCCTGCTTCTTCTGCCAACTGCTGGACTTGGCCTTCAGATAAGCAAACACTAATCCTGCATGGGCTTTTGAAGCTTGCTAACAACTCTTTTCCTTAGTAACTTGCCTTTCTCTCTCTCTAACCCCTTTTTGGGGAAAAAGGGAGGTAAGGGGGGGAGAGAGGGGGTTCCAAAGAGGGGATCCCTCCCTGAGGGAGGGATTTTTGTTGTGTTATTTGTCTTTGCTGTGTATTTCTGTGTATATATTGTAAATACCTATATATATTGTGTTATATATAACCTGCTTTCCATATATGCTTGTAAATATATAGCTTTTGCTCTTCGACTGAGTTAGCTGTGGTTTCTTACTCTGTGGAGGAGGGAGAGCTAAGCCCTCTCTCAACCTACCACAGGGTCCCTTCCAACCTCTACCATTCTGTGACTCTTCTTTTGCAGCACACAAATCCAAAGCCTCTCCTCTCTCAGCTTCATAATCTTCGCATGTAGCTTATGACTTCTAAGCACTGAAGATAATTCAGTGCAAGAAGACTCCTACTGGTCTGTGTGGCCTTCATTCACACAACTATAGCCAGTATATTACACCAAGAGTACTTAGGTTTTATTAACCTGTCCATAAATCTGATGTAAAAACCATGGTGGCACATAGCACAGAGCTGGCTCTCTGTGGAGAGCTGTGTGAGAATCCCAAGGTCAGTTCCCAGCTCTCCCAAGTGTGGCAATGCAGTGCATTTCCAGCACAGTAAATGGACCTGCTCACCCTGTAGTTGTAAGAAATACTTTGAGCTAGTGATATATTTCAGCTGCTTAAAGCCTAATAAAAATACAGCACAAGTCATTTATTATCTGTCACTTCCATACAAGTAATTCTCATAAACCGTCACATTTAAGATACTCTGCAAGAGAATTCTTCCAGACTTGACAGTCTTATTATTTTAAAATTTAAATTACATATTCAGAGACATTCAGCACTGAATATCTTGGATCAAAGGCAACAGTGCAATGGGAGTAAAATCCAATGATGGAAAAAAAAATCCTCCAACAGAAAATCAAGTCCAGCTGTCAATACTTTCCAATAGAGATTTACATCAACCCACTTTAGACTCCTCTCATAGTTCTTCAAGCGCTGTTATAAGTCAGATCAAAATGTGTTCCAAGTCAAGGCTCCTTTTTCTTATCACTTTTGCGTGTTGGATGTATTTCAGAAATTGCTTAGAGTACTCCACAACTGTCAGGCTACAGAGAAGAGCAATCCAGGCTACACTACATTACTAACTACTGCCCAGGTGGGTTCTCTCCTTGGTAGAGCAGGAAACATCTTGTTGGAAAGCAGTATTAGGTGAGAATGGGCTCAGTCAGTTGGTAGGTGATGACTCCTGACTTTTACCAGACTACAAATTGGTTTGCACTAATTAATTTTGATTCTGGGATGGTGAACAGAAAATTTATTCCAAAGCCAGACCATACTTTGAGGTTCATCTGATTTTCCAGACTAATTCAGGGGGAAGCCTTTGGTGAGATTTTGTGAGGGCTAAGAGATTGTTTTATGGCTTTGGCTTCATAGCTCCTCCAACCAAAACAGGCTGGGTTTGTGTGGTGGTTTTTGAATGGACCAGAGAGAATCTGCAGAGGTGAGCATTGTTTTATTAATTAGAGCTATACTGTGGGAGGGAACACAAACCCCAAACTAATCAAATTGGCTCACTACAAACCACACAGACCAGCCGGATATACTTCTATGGACTGAGCTGTGTTGGGGAATGATACCAGTTGATGCTTCTAGCCCAACTGCAGTCCTAAGGTACACATCCACAGCAGATCTGCATTTGCCTTAGACTAAAGAAACAGCAAACAAGGATTTTGTATACTCCTGTGAGCTACCTCCAGGGTACCAGAAAGGCACAGTCTGGGAAGGAGCATATTTTTAAATAACAAGGGAGTCAGTTTATTCTTGTGTAAAGAAGAGTCTGTCCTTCTAACCCTGTCCCAGTGCTCATTGCAGTAAATGCCTACTCTAAAATATTCCTTGCATCTCTGTAGGTGTCTTTAAATAAGAAGATTCTTTAGCATGAGGCAATATATCCTTTGGAAAAGAAGTCAGCTGTAGATATTAGATAGTGGGGCCTGATGGGATAAGTTAAATCATTTCAGAGCACTATTTATTTCTCCTGAAAAACGATGCCACCAGGTACTGCACCTGCTCCTTGCATTTTGATAAACTGTTTAGCATTGCCTGTGTAGGCAGAAATACTGCTGCCTCTGGGAGCAGGAAAGCAGGAGGAGACAGGCAAGGTGTTCAGCCAGCAGCGTGTTCTACGTGCAATCTCAGTATCTTCAAAGTGCACTGCATTGATTGTATCAAAAATCCATGTTTAAGCAGGTGGCCTTTCTGGGCTTCAACTCAGATATATTAGTGGGTATTTCTGCTGACAGAATTGGAGACAAAAGGGAGGGAAGTTATCTGTACTGGAGCCCTGAAATTCATTTTCCTTTCTGACTTGGCAAAGCCCACTCTCCTTCTGGTAGGAGAGCAAGCTCAGTACATGAAGATAGCTTCTTCTGCATGCACATCTGTGCAGAGGGGCCAGCAATTCTTTGGTTCAGGTGGATGAATTGCCAGCTTCCATGTATGACAGATAGTTTAATGCACAGTGAAACAACTACTGTGGCTATTCGCTGCTGCTAAGCACAAGGGCAAAAACTGCCCATGACAGAAAAGGAGTAAAGAATCCTGCCAGAGTGTGGGCAGATGTCCACAGTGCATTAAAAAGAAATCTGTGTCCTCTTGGATTTAAGCAAGCAACTGTGTTCATGTGATTTACTGCCAGATATCCCATTCCTAGCAACTTCTATCTTAATAATGCTCATATAATAACAGTTGCAGATGTATTCTTCCTCATGCTTTAAGAGTCCATTTAACTTTTGAATGAAGGAAAGAGCACTTAGAGGAACAGACACTGATGATACACTATTGTTAGAAACCCATCATATATTCAGATCCATCTGGTGCTATCCTGGTAGAAACGTGTCACAAACTAATACAATTACGGCAGAGGCTGAGAAAGCAGCAAAGACAATTGAAGAGTAGTCATTTGGTTTATATACAGAAGAATTACATTGGTTTATGGCAGGCAAAACACTTTTAAAAGCATCACTTTGGCCAAACAATCTTCATTTCCAAGCGCTCCAGTCCTATCCACATCCCTATTAGTAATTGCTTCCATTTGCCGTAAATAATGATTACAGGAAAATATCTGTGACAGTGCTTAGACGTGTCTGCAATGTGAGAAGCAGCCTCAAACATGCTTTTCACATTACTGAAATGTAAGCCAGTAATGAAAGTAATGTAAATATGGAGCTAGTCATATTATTAGGACAATGAATACAGTGGAAATATTCTGACTGGTTTTAATCATGTATTGGTCCCATCAGCTGCCAAATACTCTGTAATTTGTTAGTGCTTCCTTAGCCCCTTCAGCTGCAGTATTCAATAAAGCATCGGAGTGGATACAAGTCTGTTTTGTTTGGGTGCTATCTCTGCACGGCTGACAGACAGCAGCATGAATTCCAATAGGAAAACGCTCCCCAAATATTTTTTTCCAGCTCCAAGTTTTCCTAAGTTCTTATTCCTTGCAGCAAAGAGAAGCAATCATGGAGAAAGCAGAGCGCAATGTGGATCTAGCCAGGTAAAGCTTTGTTTTCTTTACATTTGTTTGAATGGTTTATATTTAATTGATGAATCTCAGTGTTTGTGTCTGAATGACTTTCAGCTCCCCAGCGTCTCAATCAGCACCGTGCAGACACACAAACGGCAGGTGGGCTTCCTCACACTATTATGCTGATGTAGTTTCCCTCTTCATCTCAAATGACCACCTGAGCTGAATGTGATAGACATTTTTATCTGGGAGTTTATGCAGGCTTTGGCCTTTTCTGAGGCAGGCTGTCAGTTTCCTCCTTATGCAGCACACACACTTCACAAAGAGCAAAAGTTCAAAGTGTAATTCTTATTTATTTAGTTTGCCTTCCCCCCCCCCCTTCACAGATTAAGGACAGGTTCATACCTGAGCTCCAAGAAAAAGAAACTCTAAACATAAAATATAGAAGTGAAAGGGCATGGACGTTAGCTGCCAAGACACATGGCTGGTAGAAAACTCATCAGAATGCAGGCACACATTTTGTGTGCAACTCCTCTTCTAAAAGATGGTCTCATTACAGAGCACACAGAGGCATTTCTGGTAGTTACTGAGAGGTATATGGCTGGTAACAGAAATATGAATGCTTTAACAAAGTCTGTATGCAATTTTATTCTTTTTAAAACCAGCCTCATGTGAGAAAATCTGATATCTTTATTCTGTGCAGAGCAGTGATCAGAGGGAGGGGGAATCATTAACGCGCATTAGCATGAACGGGCAGAGGATGCAATCATTAGTGTCGTGGCTCAGGTGTTTTGTGAATGCAGCTGTAGGATCAAATCATATCACACTCATGGAAACTGCACTGAAGCTCTCCACTGGATTTTCCTATGATTTGAGTTAAACCAGTTTTGTCACAGATCCATGAAGGACACTGACAATAGTAAACTAACCTTCATTATCATCATCTTCCCAATTTATTTGTAATCAATAATCAAACTGTCACAGCCTATTTTCTGCAGGTTACTCTTTGTAGTCATGGAGTGGATAGATACTTAGCAAGCTAGAGCTGTGAAGAGGGAATCGGACAGAAGCATTAACTGATTTCCTAGCAGAGCCACATGCAGGCATTTGACAATGACATAAAAAAGTAAACTAAGATGAAAATATTACAGCCTTACGAATTTACAAATAATAATAAAGACCCAAACCCCATTCTGTAGCCATAATGACTGAAAAACAGAATTAAAAGCCCTTAACTGATTTTGGAGTGAAATATCACAATTCTGTGTTTAGACAGGTATTGAGTATTTGAGGCTTTGTATACTTTGTGTTTGTTTCTCTACCTGTTTTACTCTTTGTTTAACTAAATGCTATTTAATGCAATCATAAATTAATAAATGGAACCACAGTATTGATGATGATGATATCTAGGCATATACATGCTACAAAACAAACAAAACACCCCACTCCCCCCCTAAAAAGGCAGCCAAACCAAACCCAAACCAACCAACCCAAGCAGCCTGGAGAACAAAGCATTTCAGGAGCCCAGGAGTCTGCCTCACCAGGGCAGAGCAGGCTGTCCCTCCACTTGCCTCTGTTTCTCAGAAGATATTATCAAAGGGGAAATCAGTGGAGCTGCTTCTCAGTCCTTCACATTGAATCTTTCCCCAAACAATTAAGTGCAATCTAGGCCAGAAATACACTGCTAAAGTGACCCAATAGCCAATGGTTATGGCATTCCCCTGGAGAGGAATAGATACAAATTCTATTCCCTGTTCTACTGAATACTTAATGCAATATATAAAACATTCAGTGTGGTAAGGACAGAGTCGTCCAAGTTTTTAATCCCTGTGAGGCTTCGAGTTAAGGTAAGAACTGATCTGCTCAGGGCTGCGGAGGCTAAAATACTTCCTAGCATGTATAGAAGCAAAACTACATACAAGAAATCCTAGAGACTCACTGAAATCATCAGTGTTGATCAGGGTCATACCTGTGTACTTGGAAGCATAGAATCAAGGCCCTCAAAACCCTGACAGGCACCACAGCATCACTGACTGGTGATCTTTTCTGAGAGCTGTCAGGCCAGAGGGGAGATGGAGACTGGAGATTAGGAAGACCTTTTTTTACCGTGAAGGTGGTGAGACACTGGAGCAGGTTGCCCAGGGAGGTTGTGGATGCCTCCTCCCTGAGGATCAAGTTTAGAGTCTATTTTATTTTTTTACTTCTGAGTTATAGAATGAATGTGTTTGTCCTAATGGTTTGCTGAGAATGGGATGACAGATGAAAATACATAAATTAAAAAGGAAAGAAAGTAACAGAATCTAACCCTGAAAGAGCAGCAGGTTAACTGTGGTCACATCAATTCTACCACCACCATTTCCTCAGATACAAACCTTACACCAGCTTTGCCAGCTCAGAGAGAGCATTTCTGTGTTCTGAGGACAGAAGAAAATGAAAAGGTTGGTCTGGCAGTGACAGTTGTGGGCAGACATTCAGGAAGGTGGGACTCAGGGACTAGAAAAGTAATTTAACATTTCTCCAAAAGTCACTAACCTCTGTCTCTCTCTTCTCTAGCTACAAGGCCTGCCAAATTTCCCCTTTTTTCAGCATGTCTTGTAGAGTAAGACCCATCTATTCATGCATCTTTGGAAGCCACGTAACACCATGGCTCAGATGCTAGGGAGAGCTGCTACAATAAATAAATAGGAAGTAATCATTTTTCATTGCCTTTAAATCAGAGAAGTTTGGTTCCGTGTTAAATATGCATCCAAACATGAAATCTATTCTCAATTATGGATAAAACCTTACAAGAGTCTATTAATATGCATGATATTGTTAGAATAATGGGTTTAGGTATAAATAATAGAAGAACAATAATTCTGTGTATGCTGAAATTATGAAAGTGCTTTTAAAAGTCCTGTTGAAAAGCACTGCAAGGTTTCTACAGCTCCCTTACTGCCTCTTCACAGCATGCTCACCATATTGTGAGCCACAAGTCACTAGGTCAGCTGCAGCTCTTCTGTTGATGTAGGATACTGCCAAATAATTTAATTGTGCTTTATTCTGTCTACATACATTGAAAGCTTTCAGCTTCTACAGCAAAGGGCAAAAAAAACCTTATTTCAGGGTTTAGAACATCTGTCCAGCTGGAGTATACAGCTCTTCAGCCTCCAGACCAGCTATCATGAGCTACACGACTCCAGTGCCTTGGTGGGAAGGGTTTTAGCAGGAAGAAGAGCTGGCTTAGCTTCTTTAAACAGAGCAGGACAAGAGCATGTGCACATTAGTGGAATCTCTGGTTTTATTCCCTCCTTCCAGATCTTCTTTATTATTCCCAAAGCTGTACCTAAGGGACAAGGCACAGAACTGCACTCATTTCTGACTACATTCCCTATCTACATCTTCCCAGTGACATCTTAAAAGAGTTAGCTCTGTAGCTGAAAACCAATACAGTAAGGTTTAGTGGACTTACTATACCAATGCACTCTAAAAACAGCTTTTCCATGAAATATCTGTGTTGAAAATGAATTGGCTTAGATATCATGTAACCAAGGAAACAGTGTCAAAAACCAAACAAAAAAATCAGATCTTTTGGATCAGCCATGAAGTTTGAGGGGGTTTGCTTTAAATAGTCATGTGTGTACACATGCCTTCAGCACAGGCAATTCAAAATAAGCAGCAGTGTGGCATCAGACATAAAGTGTTAACATGTCTGGTGATTTAGAACAGGCAGCAGGAGAATACAGTCCTGATCTAGCTGAGGATGTCCCTGCTCACTGCAGGAGGGTTGGACTACATGACCTTTAGAGCTCCCTTCCAACCCAGGTGATTCTATGATCGTAGGGACATAAATCCTACTTAGTCTATAGTAGACTCTGGCCACTCCAGGAAATATAAAAAGCAGAGTAATTAAAAAGAAAATAATGGCTTGTAAGGTAGTGGTTAAGTGGAGAGGTTTTGCCTCTCCTGCCAAAGACAGGTAAAATACAGTTTTGAAGAAGATGTTTCCAGAGTTTAACACAACATTCCACTTCACAGCCTTCCAGCAAGGTATTAAAAGATTAATTATGAGCATGCCATGTAATGCTTTGGGGGAAAAGGAGGTACTACCAGGACCAAGCACAGCATTGTCCTCAGGGTAATTCATTATTTGCTATTCATGGCAAAGAAGTAGGCAGGAAAGAGTTCTGAGCTGTCCCAGGCCCGTGAGCTGTTACCAAACACAAACAAAAGTAGGCAATTGCAGCAGTGCCCTTTGGGGCTGCTCAGCAGACAAAGTTGTTTCCAGGAATGGGAAAAAGGTGTTGAACTTTGCCAGTTTCATAAGCAGGTTTGCTAGTAAAGGTCAACATGAGGCTAATTAGAACTGATTTTAATTCCTTGATTGAAATTGAAAACAAAGTAAAACCCTGGGCAAGTGTTTGTCAGTAAGCAAATCCAGAGAAGCTGAGCTTACAAGCTCTGGCAGATGTGATAATGAGGAAGACAGACTAGAAATGACTTCTCTTTGCTCATCCAAATCAAGCAAGTCATGCCAGAAGACCTAGGTAAGACAAATGGATACTGGGATTTAAGTAACTCCAAACACAGAGTTTAGTTTCTAAATAGTCAAATGTTGGAGCAAAAACTAAATTAAAGATTACCTCTGTAGCTGTCTGGAACTTGAAGTATTTTTTCTTGAAGTCTGTATACCCAAGACAGACCTTATTCTATCTTCCCCAGGAAATTCTGATAGCATTTCCTCATCCCTTCTCCTGCAGGAGAGATTAATTTTTCTCCAAAAATGATTGAGCTATCACTTACACATATCCATAATTTAATACCCCGATCTTATATTAGAAAACTGTATAGCTTAATAACAGCTGTGAGGAGAACAAATATTTTATAGCTAATTGCAAACTTGAATTCCTCACACCAGATTGAGAAACTAATTTATCTCCCAATATTTGCAGATAATGTTATCCCTCTCATTTCTTCCACAGAGAACAGGTTAAAATTCATTAAACAACATACATTTTACATCCTCTTGGAAAACGAGTCAAGGATGGAAGGAACCTATCCAGGTTAAGGTCTTTTTGAGGGTATTCAAGGCCAGGCTGAGTCTAGTTGAGAGGTGGGGAGGTTGGAGGGGATCTGAGGTCCCTTCCAACCTGAGCCATTCTGATTCTCTGAATCTAGTCTGTCACGTTCTGCTGGTATGGTTATGTAGGAGTTTGCTTGGTTTGATCTGTTCCTGCCATCCTGCCTGTAAACCTCCTGGAACTCAGATAGGTCTTTGCTTATTGTTTATTACACCTTGAATATTTTCTTCTACAGTCTAAACCTTTCTGATTTGGAGGCTTTTTTATTTCTTCCATGTGCAAGGGGATGATGTGGTTCCTGTGTCATTGTCAACAATTTCATACTCTCTCCTATGTCCCCTAAAATTCTGGTGTAACTGGGTCTCTGAAGGAAAGTGTGAGTGTGTGTGTCTTCATTATCCTTTACAAAACCCAAACATCTATTGCTGTAACTCACAGTAGGCCAAGGATAGTGCTTTGAAAGATCAGAAGCAAAAGTTTCAGACGCTTTCTGCAGGTAATACTGCTCTCTCTGCTGTTATTCATCTCATGTTCAGACAAATTCAGATGAGAGCTGGCTGGGCTAACTCCTTTTCTAGGTGGGCTACAAGGGACATAAGTGGTTTTGCCTGCATTAAAAGTGATTGAATATAGCCATAGGATTGTCTTCAGAGAGTGACACTTGATTTATTTTTTAACTTTTTATTATTTGCCATGCTTATAACTTGAAAATAATTATCCAGCTTTTCATCAGCACTGGTTTTGGATTGAGATGCAGACTGGAAACTTTTGCTTCAGAGTTCATACTGCTTCTGAATTATAAGCAGTTACAGTAGACATTCTGAGCCAGTCCTGGCAGCAGCGGCAGAGAAAACACTGCAGTATTAGATTTCTGCAGCAATCAATGGGAAAGCACCAGCACAGCCTCTCCTAAGGTAGTTTTCTTACCTAGCATAATAATTAAAGCTGCGTTTCTAAAGCACCAACACAGGACAATGCTTTCTGGAACCATAAAATGACTGCAATCAGTACACTTAATTAACCCTCTCCCATTTCCCCAAAGGATTTTTCATGCTGTTTTCGCTCCTTCTTTTGTTCTCATTAAGTGTTGGCCTGACCTTTCAGTCTGTAAAAATCAACAAAAGGCATTTCCTTTTTTTATTAAAAGATTGATTGCAGGAGGCCTGGGACCACGATGAAAAGGAGAAATAATCTATGCTCAAAACACATCAAGTTTTTAGACAGCCAAAGACATTTGGCCCCAGAGTAACAGTGCTACATACCTGGTTTAAAGATGCAACAAAGCAAAATAAGCTGAAGGAGCACAAAAAAATGCTATCAATTAAGAAGAAATACATGCACTGGGGGAGAACAATTTCAATCATTCCATTTAGATATGAATGGACAGCTGAGAAAAGCTACTAAAATAGAGATTCTAGGTGGCAACTAGAGCCCTACTGGATAAAGCAGTCCAAGATGTTTCAATACATAGAACTATGGGCACCAATACACCTAAAGATGAATATGTTCCCTAAGCAACAGCATCTTGTGTCTAGAGGCACACAGCTCTTCAGGAGGGTTTAACACATCCTCACCTGATGGGACACTGGCTGATCAAATGAGGGGATTCTGACAATAAGAGAAAAATGTGTATAATAATTTTAAAAAGGCATCATTTACAAGCTCATGAGTTTACAAGCCTCCCCAAATGATGCAGAATTAGGCCTTTCTGATTTTTTAAGTATTTATTTCTACAGGGCTTTACCCACAAATGATTCATTAGAAACTTGATTTGGCTTTGAATGTTTCTGTGATGAACTCTTGTCCTGTTGCTTAGCCAATTTACACACCATTTATGAAAACCATCTGAAAACCACAAAACCAATTTCATTATTGGAGCAGGTTATGCCCAGCAGCTGCTGAGGGTCAAAGCACCTGGCCGTGGTTCTATTTCATGCTGTTATACTTTTATTTCTGAAGAGCTAAGATATCATATGCTTGCCTCTAATCATAAATAAAACGAAAAGGAAGTGGTACAAAGCATTGCTATCTTTAGTTCAATTCTTCTCATTAATCTACCTTGTTGGTTGTGGCATGCCCTTGTTCTACCCAGAGAAGTTTTAGCAGCCCTGTTTCTTTTACCATCAGCCATACACAAGCCTGTCGATCAATGACAATTATTACTTAATGAACAGGTAATGATGGGCAAAGCCAGGGAGAAGGGAACAAATCACACAGGCTTGATTGCAAGCTAAAGCTGTCTCTTCTCAAAGTGATGTGTTGTGCAGGTTTGTTTAGCCAACATCTTCAGGAGTAATCAGCATGATCAGGTGCTTCAAAGTGCTGGGAATCTTCAATGACCTAAAGCATATTCAGCTTCAAAAGGAGATGCTCAGGAAGGAGCTTTCACCTTAATTGAAGGCTCTTCTGAGTACTTCTTAAAAAGCTCAGAGCTTTTGCTTCTTCCTGAGTTTTCTATACTTTTTTTTTTCTCTCCATTAAATATGAGCAAAGTTGTATTCTAGTTTCAATAATGAAACAGTTCCAGAAGCTTTCATGTGCAATTCAGTGACCAAGTGTTACTGGAACACTGCTGGATGTTCATGAAACACTGCAGAGCCATAGGAACTAGAAAACCTCATTCATAAACTGAAGACAGCAAGGAGCCATGGTGGGGGATGTCAGATCAATAGCATGCCAGTAAACCAGGTCATATGTTGGATGAAAATGATGCATGTATTTGCTTTTGTGATGCTAATTCCTGCTCACTAAGCTCAGAAGTGAAATGCCCAAATACCTTGTATCCTAGTGGCAATCACCAGAAGTTCTTGGTCTGGCATCCTATCAGTGTCTCATTTCTTCCTTGTAACTGGGCAGCTCAAACAAAGTTCAAATAATGTAAGGAATGAAATCAACATCTAACTGGTAGCTCATGAGAAAGGGATGAGCTGATCCAACGAATCTCTGAAGTTGGGGAATTTTGCTTTAAAGACTTGCAGGGGTATTCACTAGAGTGTTATTATCTATATTCAATGTAGATAGTGCAAAATTAAAAGCAGTGCAACAAGAAACATGAATTCAGTGCTGGCATGCTTGGTGATCTAGAGCAGTCAGTAAGAGAGTAGAGTCCTTAGCATAAGGACAGAAATTCTGCTTACTCTGTAGCATCCTCCAGCCACACTGGGAAGAGCAAAAGGGCAGCAAGACTGTAACTACTGGTGAAGGCATCTCACAGATTGAATTAAGTCACTTGACAAGAAACCTTTCCTTGGGAAGGGTGCTCAGTGCATCCTTTGCACAACAAAGAGGTAAAGCTTGCCATGGTGACAACAAGAATGAAATGTAGAACTTCCAAGCCAAAACAGGATATCATCATAAGATGTCATCATTTCCATGGGGTAGAAATAGGCCCTATCAACACTGGAAGAGAGTCCAAATGAATTTTTAATGGAAAATATTTTCAGGAAGTAAAACTATAGATGTTTGTTGGAAAAATGTGTCCAAGCAAGGATCAGGTCACCCAGCAGTTTCTGCACAGCTCTCTGAACTCTGTGTGTGAGCAACGCTGAATGTGCAAAGCAGCCTTTGTTAAGCTGCAGAAGGATGTTCAGTGTTGTTCAACATGCAGTTAGCAACTTCCTAAAAAAATAATCCAGGAATATAAAGGTTACAGAAAGTCCCCACAGAAATTTAAACAAGGAGAGTCCAGTAAAAAAAGACAAGAAAAGGGTTACTTCCCTTTGTTTCTTTTCAGTGTTATGTATTCATTTATTTACTTCCAACCTCCAAATAAATAATCATACATAATTTAAGAGTATACTTTGACTACCCAAAGTTTCCTTCTGCTCTAATGCACCACTTGCCAAGCACAAAGGGCTGCTAGACATTCAAATAACAGGATATCAGTAAAGCACTGAAAGAAAAAACCCACCACACTCTGTTTTCAAACACAGCATTAAAGGAATGGCTTCTCTGGAGGGAAGAAAAAAAATACTGAAAGAAAATCCCACAGATTTCAAAAGCTTTTCTGTCTTTGTGAATGTAAGGACAGGGAAAAGAAAAAGAACTGTTTCAAGTGAAAAACCAGGTAAGTGTTCTAGGGCAATGCCATGTTGGAAAAGATTTAAATACTTGATTGCAATTCCCATCAACAGAAAAGCTCAGAAGCATTCTTACATTCCAGAATAGCTTGTCGAACATGAGAGAGGCTTATTGCTGAATCAGGCTGCGTATCTGGGTAGCAACTGTAAGCAGAAAGAGATTTTAATTACCTTTTCCGGTACCTTTGACTGAAAGTTAATTTTAATGAGGAGAATCACTCATGCTGCATTTGTTCCTTTCTGTCTCATATGGCTTTGGGTGTTGTTTTGCTGGCTTGGGTCAAACAGGTGAAGACAGGCAAACTAATCTCAACATTTACCAGAGGAAGCACAGGACAGTTTGAAAACTGAGATGTGCCTTTGCAGAATGCCCTTTCCAGCTCACACTAAGAAATGCACAGGAATTTTGAATGATGGTTTGGGCATTTCACAGCTGACATGCTAGCTTCATAAACTCTCATCATCAGTGGGAAAAGGTGAACTATGGAAAGTCCTTCCACCCTTACAGTGTGGTCATCATCATCTCTGAGGACTCCTAACTTGGATTTGCCCAAGAATAAAATTTAAATGGAGTTTGATAGGTGGTATTTACCCTTTTTTAAATCTCTCTTTTTGTTTGCCTTATTTTAAAGAGATAACTGCTACAAGCACAGAAATAGATCATATTGATGGTACTGGAGAGAAGCAAGGAGAGCATTCACCATTGCCAACTGCAAGTACTGATATGGTAAAAACAAGTATTTATCAGTTCAGAAGCAGGATGCCATATGACTGATTTCAAACAAACTAGATTGCCTTTAGTTTTCTAAAGTGAGGAAAAAAGCCAGCTGAGTAACAAACCAACCAACAGACCACAAAAGCCCTCAAACACTAACAACAAGAAAAACCACAAACAGAAAATCCCAAACAAAAAGCACCCAAAGAAACCCCACCCAGCAAGCAAGACCAAACCAAAACCATTGCAGTCAATCAGGACACAGCTGACTAAATGATGACAAACATGCAGGAGAAGCCTTCAGTCCAACAGCAATAACAGCAGCTATCAAAACTTGGAAGGAACTCCTCAAAAGTCTAAGCCACACTTAAACCCCAACTGCTGTTCTGAAAGCTGGTGGCTGCTTCAGCCTCTGAGAGCCTGTCTTTGTCTAAAGACACAGGACACCTGCTGACAGCAGCCTGTGCATTTCTGCACACTGCTCAAAATATAGCTTAAGACATAAGCACAACATTAAAAGGGTTTTCCTTATCTGTTTGAAGACAGAGGTGCTGGGGGAAGGCAGAGGAACAAGGTAGTACACCTCCGAGTAAAACTTGCCTTTGTCCTATCACATTTTGATGCCCTTCACTCCTCAAAGGCAGTAGAGCTCTTTTTCTGCAAGTGCCCCAGCTGATCTTAATGGACTTATTATCAGAATCCTCCTCAGCTGCACCTTGGAGAGGGATCACAAAGGCTGCACTTGAGTAAAACCACACTTTCATTCTTTGCAAAACCAGATCTAAGACTCACAAGTTGTCTTTGTTTTCTG
The DNA here is from genome assembly GCF_014839835.1 of Dryobates pubescens. Taxonomy (NCBI): domain Eukaryota; kingdom Metazoa; phylum Chordata; class Aves; order Piciformes; family Picidae; genus Dryobates; species Dryobates pubescens. Next base: position 1,352,318 of record NC_071629.1, on the reverse strand, counting down.
TGAGGCCACTTCTTTTAGTAAGTTATCTGATGCTATTGTGCTGGGGTGAAGAGCAAATTTGGATGATGGGCCCCCCAAAAATTTAAATTAGGACACTTCAATGCCTTTGAAAGGCAGCCTGAGAGGAATATAATCATTTCCTAATGAGCAAACTGCCTGGTATTGAGCATATAGATCCTTGATAGCTTTTAAAGAAACATAACTGGGTATGATGAAATATCATTTATCATCTTTTTCCTCATTCATATTTTCCATCACTACTTCATGCTTTTCTTTACTGAAACATGAAGATGTCCCATGATTTGCTATACAGACATCATTTGAGGCTTTCCTGAGTTTACAAATCAGAGACAGGAAACAAAAACAACCAAAACAAACAAAAATATCAATCTTTAAACAAGAACAAAGGTTATGTATTACCAAAGCTGTCTCAAATCAAGGCAGGGCACTAAAACTGCCAGCCAGTTACCTATGCCACATGCCTCTCTGCTGTATAAATCCTTAGCACTGCTATGTTCCCTTCCCATTTTCCTATTGGTTGTAGAAGTATTAGCTGTAATTTGTCACTGTGGTATGTCAAAGAAGGGAGGTTTGCTCTTAAAATGCCACTTAGAGAGTAAAGAGCAGCCTGCAGAGCAGGATTTGTTTATACCACTTTTGGTAGGACAAACAACACACTTAGAAAGATATACTGAAGATGAAACATGGCAATGTACAAGTTGAGCCTTGTGTTAAATGTTCACTACCATTTCTACCACCACAGGTGTATAAGGCTCATGTGTTTCAGGCAAAGACAATGCAGGTCATCATGATAGACCCCAACTAAACCCTTTTGCACGCAACTTGCTGTGTTCTCCTTTTCCCCTTCACATTCCATTCATCCAATATTTGTGTCCACTACCTGCCAGTCACCAGATCTGCCCCAAGAGCTGGCTCCATTTCAATGGCAAGTGACTGCTGCTGCCTGCATATGTGTTTTTACACACCTGTAGATAAGCCCATATCACAAGGGTTGAGGCACTGCACACTGCAGAGATGCCTGAGTTACATTAACATAGCCTGCTCTCCATCCACACACACTGAGTTAACCTGCCTGTATGCTCATGCTAGTTACAAGGACTTCAAGATACACAAGCCATTTTGCTTCCAAGAAGGCAAGAACTCACACAACATATTCACAGAATGGTTTAGGTTAGAAGAGACCTTAAGCATCATCTATTTCCAATGCCCCAGCCATGGGCAGGGACACTTTCTACCAGACCGTGTTGCTCAAGTACTTGTCCAGCCTGGCCTCAAACATCTCCAGGGAGGTTTCCCCCTTTCCAGCCAGCAAAGACTTCACCAGATTGCCATATCTTCTAATGCATACCACAAACACCCTGGAACCTGACTGGAAATGGCTCTGGAAGCACCGGAGTGGAAGATGTTCTCCTAATGATGCAGTAAAACTACAGCTGTACCACACCATAGTCAATAATTACTGGCATCTAAAGCTCCAGGGGAATCTACTATAGATTTTCCTCATGTATATATCAGTCTATGGAAATAAAATAGCTTCACTGACCTTTACACGTTGCTCCCACACCACCACAGAGCCGTTGCAGGTCCACCTCTCGGTAAGCACAACTGAGCCCAGCTGCATTTAAAGAGGCACAGAGCTTCTGGGCACGCTCTCTGGCCGAGGTTTCCTAATCACCTGGGAAGCTTCTTTCCTTGCCCTGCGGCTAGGGAGGCTGTTTCATGCCCAGAAAAAAATTCGAGGGTTTGAGTCTGAAATTTGGCCCAAACTTGGGTCTTCTCCCAGAGTAATGTTGGGATGCAGGTGAAAGCTGAAGTCAGAAGCTGGGAAGTGTTCCTGTGTGCTGAAGTTCAGGCACTGCCTTGTTTTTAAAGCTTTTCTTGCCTATAGCACAGCTGTCCCTAGTCTTCTTCATTGTGAGCTACCCAGGGATACAAAGGGTGCTGGTATGCAGAACCCTAGCAGAGCTTTTTCACACCGGTGTTACCAATTCAGTTGTTTACATTTGCTGCAAGATTCAGCCTGCAGCTCAAGGGCAGTAATTTGTACATTATGCCAAGGCACTCAATTCACAAAGCTCATGGGACAATTATGTGGCTGATAGCAGAAAGCCAGAGGAAGAAAAAAGAAGGATACAACAGAATAACAGAAGAAAGCATCTTAAACACCATAAAAGGCATTGCATAACATCTTACTCTAGAAAACAGCAGCTCTGACTGCTCCTCGATCATTGCCTCTGCTGAAGCAAACTTGTAAACAGTTGCTGTCATATTCTGTACAACTCTGCACCACTACCAGTCCTTTCCCTCTAGGCTGAGAGGCTGCACAACACTGTTAAAGGTATAAATGACTTTAAAATAGCTGCAGCACATGGAAATACTCTTAGTAGTAGGAAACCAGCCAGGGACTGCTATAATGAAGAGCTATTATCTGATGTAAATTGTGTTTTACAGGACTTTATAGTGGATGAAAAGCATGCAGGCTTTGTTTCAGATTTTGTCACATGTCTACCTGTGAGAATTATTTTTGGGGAGTCATTTGGCAGAGACTGATGGAGGTAATTTACATGACACAAGACCAGCCCCCAAATATAGTCTCATGCAAGTGGTGTATGCTGTAACTCAGAACAACATCAATGCTGATATCTCATTAGTGGGATTTAAATGTTCCCATTTCAGAGCCATTGGTTGGAGCTCAGCAAAGGGAAATACAGAATGCAGATCCTGGGAGGAACTAGAAAATATAAACTAAATCCAAAGCCAGTCCCAAACCCAGTGGAGTAAGCTCTGACAGCGAGAGGGCCTGTCAAATGCAAATGTATTTCACAGGTTAAATTCTGAGGTCTAAGTGCAGAGCTGCTATTCTCAGCCAAGTTTATTATTTTATTATACTTTCTATTGATTGCCATCATCACCCTATTGACTGCCTGGGTGCAGTGTATGAGACAGTTCAGAAGAATCAATAATGCTGTGGGTAAACTGTGGGGGATCTTGGTGGGGAATAGAATGAATTGCCTAATGATGCCTACACAAATACTTTTGTTTTGTTTTTCCACTTAGAAAGAAAAAAGTAACAGGAGAAAAGCAGATCCAGGTGCCTTCTGAAAGCTTACTTATGCCACATTAAGAAGATGTATTTGACAATTCATCATTTCACAAAACCAAATAAGCAGGTAAGAAATTTCTCGTGAACTATGCTAGCAGTTCCATTTAGCTTAGCTTGCCAAAAGGGCTTCAGGAAGCAGTGGATGCTATGGTCAGGGAAGGGAACTCTTCTCCAAAAATGCAGCCCTGCTAGGAAACCATCCTGGGGACAACTTGCACTTTTTTATCCTGCACTGATCCCCAAGGACCACATTATGTAGTGTTTCAGATGGGCAATGGCTGTCACAGAATTGCAGAACAACTGAAGTTTAAAGGCACCCCTGGAGGTGGTCATCTCAGCCCAAGGCCACCTAGGGTCAGTTGGCCAGCACCATGTCCAGACAGGTTTTTAATACCTCCAAGGATGAAACAACCTGTGCCAGTGCTTGGCTACCCTCACTATGCAAAAAGTGACGATGTAATGGAAGCTAACTGGGGACCACTGAAAGGAGCCTGGCTCCTTGTTCCTGGCACCCTCCTTTCAGCCATTCGTGTACACCGACAAGATTTCCTCCAAGCCCTCTCTCCTCTAAGCTGGACAGGACCAGCTCTCTCAGCCTTTCCTTGGATGAGAGATACTCTGGCCCCTTAGTCATCTTCACAGCCCCTCGTTGCACTCTTCCCAGTATGGCCATGTCTCTCTTGTACTGGAAAGCCCAGAACTGGACACAGTCCTCTCTATGTGGCCTCACCAATGCTGAGTGGAGGGGAAGGATCACTGCCCTCAACCTGCTAGCAACAAATGTGCTGCTGCTGACAAAGAGAAAGTCGAAGTTAGCTTGAGAAAGCAGGGTGGGTCCCAAGATTGCTTTTGGACTCATCATTTATTTCATATTTACTTTTCATATTTTGCTGGTTTGCTCTTCTATGGCCTTATCTAGAGGAGAGGCTTTAGGCTCTAACATAATATAAAAGATAAAACAATTTCTAGTTTGTGTGTGCATAGAATTTCAGAGCCATCCTAAGCAGACTGCTAGAGACTTGAATAACAATAAAAAAGAGCTAGGATAAGTTAAGTTGGAAGGGGTTTATGATTATTCTAAGAATATTCTCCTAAACAAGGAAAAAGATTAACTGAAACATTCTTTTGCTGATAGAAGGTCTGCCATGAGTGTGAATAAGAATATATCCCATATTAATATTCCACAAGGTTGTAGCTCATTCTTATGACAAAGATTTTAATGTGAACAGAAAAGGAATCCAATTAAATCATTGTTATACCAGTGCTTTAATGAAGACAGGTCCTTTTTATAACAGAAGACTAAATGTCTAAGGTTTAAGACTTAATTTTTAAAATATAAATGTGCCAAAAAAACCCCCAAAAGCTCTAATTATTGACTGGTTTTACAGCTTCTGGATTTATCCTACATGAATGCAGTTTACCTAAATGCTCCTGTATCAAACACTCAGCTTTTTTTGCCTTTGCTTGCTATGATGCAATACAATACATTTGCAGAAGTCCTGAATCACTTCTAATTGAATTCAGGCCATACAAAGGTGTCCCACAGTGTGGCTTGCACTACAGCCACCTGCTGTAACCCTGTCCAGAACTGTGGTCAGGCTGTAAATCACTGTGTTATAGATCTAGGGTTCCTTCCAAAGGGCTGGTCAGAGCCTGTGTGGATCCTCTCAGCCGCTCCTGACTGGGCAAAGGAATCTCTTAGGTTGTAGCTCAGATGTGCAGTCTAAATCCACTATGGCAGGGGACCGTGTAATGGTATTTGATAGCCTCAGACAAATTTACCCAAATGAAAGATTTAACAGGCTTCATGACCTGATAGACTCATCAGGTTTTGTTCCATTCACCAGTGTGCCCAGGTTGAGTCACACCTACTGATTTAATAGAATACACCCAGCAAGAGAGGTCATGTCCTATAAAGGGGACACCATCGTGTCAGGAAGCATGAAGAGCACTGATCAGCAGAACAGAACCTTTCAAATGTATTAAATTCTGCTATTAAATTCAGACCAAAAAAAAAAAAAAGAGGATTTTTTAATGTCATTCAACCTACAGCACCAGCTTAAAATAGAATCTAATTCTGGCTGCTCTAAAATATTTTAGCGTTCAAGGTTCTATTAATACCATTCAATAATATATGCCTTTTTAAAATATAACACATGGGTCAGGTTTTGATTAAGATTAAAACACTTCCCTGAGAATTTATTATGCCCTCTGATGAATATATCAGACTATTTTTCATATAGTTAAATAAAGGAGTATGAAAGTGTATCAAAGAGGCAAGTGTCACCAGGAAGACTATGAAAATATATTGCATATGGAAGTCCATCAGACTTCAGCTGCACTTCCAGCAGCGTAGTTACCGCCTTGCCGTAGCATTACAGAAACCAATGGCAGCGCAGATCCTTCCCTGTGAGAACCCTGCTCTGCACAAGCAGAATGGCAACATTTCCATTCATATTTTTTACCACCACAGCTACATTTTCTGCTTAGAAGAAAATTACCATCCCGCTCCGCATTTATCATTTCATGGTGTTCCTCACAGTTTTTGATTCAGCATTTATGAGCTTGCTTTTAGCGAGGAGTTTATTATTACCCATTTATAGGAAGGCAACAAAATAGTAAATTATGCATTTGAAAGCCCTGCTGGCTGACATTTTTAAAGTTCATTGGACTTTTTATTTTTTTTCCTTTTTTCCTTTCCAGAGTAGAAATTTGTTGCAAACGCTGGAGATCTGATAACTGATTCCCATTTAGATGTCATTGAGATGTAAGTGCAGTGTACCTTCATTAATATTTCATTGTGGAAGTGTTCCTTGCTTTGACATTGCCATCTTGTAGCTATTTGTCCCACGTCTAAAGAGCATCTTGTAATCAGAGAGGTATATTGGGCTTTAGTATCTGTCACCACACATTCTTAGCACAGAGCATGTTATTAAGTTAGAATGGCTTCTGGGTTTTCCCTTATGGGAAGACAAAGAACAATATGGAACAATATATGGACTCATTAAAGAGCGGCGACGAAGGAGGCTGACAATTAGCACCAAACTGTCAAATATATCAAGGTTCTGAATTCCAAACTTTTATTTCCACAAAGTCCAACCCACATTCAGCTAATAAATGAAGACAAGCTACATTTCAAATGTAACAGAGCCTTTTGTGACTGATTTGTGAGTGTGTGCTGGTTTCTTTAATCCCAGTGCAATGAGAGGAGGTGCGTGTTCATGAAATACACACAGGCCAATGTCTTTCCCAAAAAGAAAAAGAAAAGTTCTCCTTGGCTTTGCTTTTTAAAATTTACATCACTGTAAGAAGTGGCAAAGAAATGGCAGTGCCAGGTATTTCAGGGGAGAATGCTTCAACATGTAATGTAACGGATTTGGGGTACTGCAAGTTCCTAAACTGTTGCAACAATTAGGAGTAGAGCTTGTAGGTGCAGATACAGTGGTACATTTTTTCCCCCATGCTCCATAAGAGGCTTTGCTCTGTGATTCATTAGGGTGACATAAAGGCATAACCCAAAGTTCATTCAGAAAGAAGAATCTCACTTCAAATAACTGAAAAGGAAAGAAGGTTTCGCAGTGAGAAGTTACTTTTTCTACCATTTAGAACTTCATAGATAGAGAGAACTTCTCATGCTTCATCATGTGTAAGACTGACATATTTAAGTTCCCATTGAACTAGCAATTTGACAGCAGCTGAAGGAAATTCTGAAGCTCAGCAACTAGCCTAAAACACTGGCATTGCACATCTTCTGTGGTTTCCATTTCCATACTCAGGGTGATCTTTAGCTACTACTGTTCCTGCTGTAGAAGCTGAGAAGGAGCCCAGGTGAGTCCGCAGCAGCCTTGTCCCATTGTGAGCAATGCAGAGCACGGTAATCAGGGTTTCCAGGTGCAAACTGGGTCTATATCATGTTGCTGGTTTCCCTTCTTGCATCATTTCAGGTTTCCCCCACTGTGAAGAGGAAGCAGATGTCATAAAACAAGTTCTGTTGACACACTGCCATCAGCAAGCTTTAAATTTGCAATACAAATGCTGAACTGTTTCTGTATGGCTTCCTTAAGCCTTCATAGAGGTCTCCAGCCATTAAATATATTGTATTATATTTCCACTTTACAGCAGGCTATAGATTTTTTTGTATTAGCAATAACTAACTGCATTGTAGAAGTTATTGAGAGAACAGCTGCAGAATTTGAATCCTGTGTGGGAATGAATTGGTGCTTCTGGCACCAGGGATGGAATAAAAACTTTTTAGGGCCTCTGGGAAGTTTCTGCTGAAAGAACAACTCTAAAATAACTTTAGTTGTTACCTTTAGGTTTCAGTCCCAAGCCCTAGCTCTGCTCCTCTGAAGTAATGCTCCACATTGTCTGCAGACTCCAACTGTTCCCTCACTGAGGAAGCTATATTTGCTTTGTTCTGATTTCCCCACCCCCTAAGGATCTGTACTAGATACTGCAGAGAGCTGGTGAGGTACTGGGCTGGATGGCCCTTGTTATAACACAATTCTGCTTAATCAGATGTGGACAGGAACCATCATGTAATTTTTCTTCTTTTCATTTATTCTCATTACCGTGGCAGGTTGGGACACACTGTGCCTTATATGATAAATGCCCCCCAAACACCTGTAGGATAAGAAACCAGTCTGTGGCAAACAGAAAGGCAAACCCAGTGGTGAGCCATGCTGGGAAAGTAAGTAGCAAATGTAGTAGAAAAAATTAGTGTATTTACCAGAAAGTAAATGGTGTTCAGCTGTAATCACCACAAAGGCTGATTTTGCCTTTATCAGCTTAAATCACAACCCACTCCATTGAAATGAGTGACGTGATCGATACTGAGGCAGAGTCAGCAGGAATGAAATAAAGATCTTATCCACACCAAATGAAAGCGAGGGCTGACTGCACAGACCTGTGCCACCTTCATTGTACTGCTAGGGACTGAAAATAGAAGCATGCACCAGTAGGCAGAGCACCCAGTGATTTGTCCTGTCACCAACCAGCAGCGTGCACAATTGCAGTCCAGATTGTGCCTACAGAGTCAGTGTAATTACTGTTTGCTGGAGTCATTGTGAATATCTCTTGCTTCTTCCTGGGAGCAATATGCTTCATGGTCATCTCTTTACAGCCAGTTGTATTTTTCTACATTCTTGTCTAAGAGCTTTTTAAGGAAGAGGCTGCAAGGATGAAAATTCATCTGTCTTCTAAAAGAAGAGAAAGAGATATGAATATTAGAAATAACTACACATAAAATGAAGAGTTATCACCAAAATATTACAAAGGGAGGCTTTGGCAGAGGTGGCGAAGCATACTGCCTCAGTTCTTCCTGTTCAGTTTTCTTAGATTCTTATTTAGAAAGGCCCAGAGATTCTCAGCTTTTTCTCAGCTTATTTTCTGCAGGCAGCAGAAATGACCATCCAGTGCTGCCTGCAAAGGTGCAGAGCACTCTGAACTGCAGGGTGCAGGGTGGTGGTTAACAATGTTAGCCTCCTTATTGGCACCATTCACTTTTGTTAAGCTTGGTACAGCACAGGAGAAAGCGGATCCAAGCTTCCACTTTTAACAAGGTCTAATATCAGTTTTCACCTTTTCTTTTCTTTTTCCCTTTGCGAAGGGACAAAACCACTCAATGATTCAGCTGGAGCTGAGCTACCTTCATAACTGTAAGGTAAACCATCTCAAAACAATGAGCATTTCAGTGTAACTAAACCCCATTCCAGCATTCTGCAACCTGGCCTCAGAAATCAGATAGAGTACTTCTGGGATCTGTTTATTAAATTTGTCCCTTATAGACTCTGACCTTTCAAAACACAGAGAAGATCATGTGGCAAACCACTCCCAGGAGGGATTTTTATCTTGGCTCTGACCTCTCCCTCTGACCTTGGGAGAAATGCTTTCTGTATAGATAGCAGAACTCTATTTTTTTTATTCTTTGCAATGGAAGAAAGAATCACTTTTGAAAATTCATGCACTTCTCTTTAAATATACATAGAGCAGACCATGGCATCAGGCTGCTATAATTCTTCATCATTTAACATACAGGTCAATAGAAAACATCCATAATTTAGATCCAATTTCCATCTTTGCAAGCCCATAGAACACAACTTCTGACACTGACTCCTATTAGAAGGTAGGATATGAGATGCTATTGTTCATTTGTAAGGCAACAATTATGCAGGGAACTACTTCACTGCAACTCTACATTTATAAGTTCTGCTTTCCTTATCTTTAACTATATTGATTTTAGCAAGTATTACAAATGGGCCTGACAGGCCTCTGCGGTTAGGGATGTAGTGTCAGCAGTGTAGCGTGGCTTGGATTCCTTTGTAATGGTTAATTTACAAATACTGGAGCTGGAATGATCTTTCACAAACCTCTCCCTTGGTTTATGGAAGAATCTAGGTGGATCTGTTTCCAGCAATGAAGACAGGAAACAGTGACCCTGAGCTGATTATATTACTTCTTTCTGGATGTATGCAAGGTTGTCCCCTGGCCCTTGCTTTGAAACAGGACGGGAAATTTGACAGGAAGAATTGCAGTGCAATGAAAGAGATTCCTAAGGTTGTCCACATGAGAAGACAATCACATGTGACATAGCTACAAACCTCTAGATATCACCATTTGCACACAACTGTTGGTCTTACCTTCAGTTCCCTGATACCTTTTGGGCACTTTCTGTGCTGAGCACAACCCAGAGCTCACTCAGGCCTGAGAAACATGTAAGGCTGTTTTGGTGAAGAGGAATTGTAAAATCATAAGGGTGGATTAAAAACAAACAAACAAACCAAAACCAAACCAATTTATTCCAGGAGCTACCAACCAACAGAACATCACACCACCAGGCACAGTGGTGCTGCTGCCAGTGGATTTGCAAGGTGTTGGCAATGAGAAAGATCCATCTGTGTGCACGCTGGAAGCTAGAGGCTACATCATTTCAGTGGCACCAGTCTGGCCTAACGTTTACCTCCTTTCCTTTAGATGTTTTCCCCATTCTACTTTTCAGGTGGCTAATTTGCTGTTTTCATTCACACTTCAAAGCAGGTAGCTCCCTTTGGGTAATACAGACTTTGTCTGACCGTGTGTGCCTGGAATCCAAGGCTTACAACCTCAGCCAGGTTTTCAAGAATGCAGTTGAGCAGGAAGCAAGTAGCACCTGAATGGCTAAACATTGTGTGTTTTTAGCTGGCTCACTGACAAATTAAATACAACACAATTCTTGTATTACTTTGTCACTCTGAGAGGCAAAAATGACATCGGGCACAGAGTTTGCAATTTAAAAGCAGATCTAAGGCAACTCTCTTGACAGATCAGTCATATAAAAGCAAACCAAGCAAACCAAAACCAAAAAAAGCCAAGCTCCTCCTCTGCTTCCTGGCTCTCAATATCTACATTCACTGAGACACAGTTTGAAGAGTATATCCTTTAATCCCAAAAAAGGAAGCTGCTGATTCTTAACAGTTAAATGTGCAAGTCCGGTGAACTTCCCTGCCCATCAGCCTTGCAACTCAGCACACAGCACAGGTGTCTCTGGCACACACACTGTGCTCTGCCATGTTTATCTATGTTACCAATAAGGCAAAGGGAAAGGGAGCAACATTCTCTGAAGAGATGTTTCATAGAGAGCTGTCCACTGAAGGCACAGAAAATGTGTGAATCAATACAACACGTGCAGAAAAATGTATCCTTTGCTCATCCTGGTAGAAACTTCTTGCCTCTGCTAAGGTGTGCATGTACAGAATGTAAACACGAGAAGAGAACTGGAAAGGAGCCATTCAAGGGTGAAGATCAGCAAATTTCAACTATTTTTGTTGTCTGCTGCTTTTCCACCAGAATCTATAGAGGACCTCGAGTCACACCATCCATCACAAAGGGTGCAGAGACAGAAGATGGAACTGTGCTGTTCTGCAAAGCAAACATTCAAGCACATCACATGAATGCTTTGTGCACACAGCTAGCTTTGCTTTTCCTCTTTTCATTATGATGATAATAATCTCCAGTTCCTTATTCCCAGGTCTTCAAAGCCTGACTTTTAAAGGCTCTTTAATGTAGCATTCTGTTACACAACTACACACAGATCCAGGCTTCTTTCATTGCATCCAGCCACAAGACTGATCTTATGCATCCTAGAAGCCCACAAAATAATAACACAAGTGAGTGTTCTCACGTGTCTATATGTACAGCCATGCCTTCAGAATCTGCAGGTTCATTGATGGCCAGATCAGACACTGCTTAGCTGGTTTATTTTTGCTTAGAAAAGCTGTCATCCTGATAAACACACAGACTGCAGGCTGAACCAGCATGCACAGCTGATTACTGAATTGCTGGTGATAAAGAATCATACTAGATTATTTTTTTCTGGTGGATAAATCCAAACATACTGGGAAAATGCACACTGTGAGCACGTTTCATTTGACTGTTTCCATCATACTCAATGCCTTTTAATTAGCGGATGCCTGAACAGACAAAGCAGTGTTTGCTGGAGCTGATAGAAAAGATAGGTCTCCCTAATATAAAATACTATGTCAGCTGCTATTAGTGAAAAGCAAACAGCCAAGTCTCTGCAATCAGCTTGTTGGAAGATGCCACAATCTCTTCTTCTCTCCTTGAAGGAGCAGAGCCAGATCTCCTCATCTGCTAATACTGCCTTTGTTACATCCTGCGTGTGGACTGGCCAGTCCCATACAACACTCATGGGAAAGACTGAACAAAATGCTCCTCTGAGATGGAAACACTTAGCCCTGTGTTGATATTCCTAACCAGTACTGTATGGAAGACAGGTAAAGCACATCCTTCAGAAGTAAACCTGCAAAAACCACAATAAAGTGAGAAGAGATTTGAGAAGCATGGGGTTGAATGACAGCAGCAGTAGATGTCAGCATGAAGCACACCCAAAAAACACCATACCATAATCTCAGGTAAAATTGGTGTCACAGCCAGACAAGTTACTTTTTTTAACTCTCCCCTTTGTAAAAGGACCAAGGATATAGCTAAGTATGGTAGGGAACTATTGCTGAAGGTTAACAAATAAGACTAATGGGAGCAGATATTTGAAAAGCAATAATAGTAAACAGAGGAATGGAGGAGCACACAGCTGCTCTTGGACTTCCCCTTCACAGAGCTTGTGTGCATGCAATTAGTCAAGAAGAGACAAGGAGAAAATACTGCTTTCAAGCAAAGATGCTCACTCTCTGTTTTGATCAATGAGCACAGAAAATGACACAATGATAAAAAGGCCATGTCCTCGTGTCACTAATACACACTGCTGTTGAACAGCTCTACTCTCCACCACCAGACTTTCAGGAGCTGCAAAGCAGCCACCACTCACTGTGCTAACAGACTTTAAATCAGAAGTAAAAGCACTAAGTTTTAATCCACTAACAGCTCTCTGGAACACTGTATAATGCTACTTACATCTCTTGCCTCTAATTTCATAGTCCCAGTGTCCATGCACTAAGAAGCAGATGGATAAACTTCCAGCTTCAAAGCTATTTATGCACATAGTATAAACATGGCAAGAAAGTTAACAGGTAGGGTGCACAGGTGTGTGGCTCATATAGCCTTCCTTTTTACCTCTGTTCCTCAGGAAGCATCCCAATCAGAGTATTTATTACCTGAAATTTTAATTTTTTGGGGGGGATGGAGAGGTGGACACAAATGACATATTTGTTCTGTGTACAGCTCTGGAGCTCTCAACACAAGAAGGACATAGGGCTGATGGAACAGGTCCAGAGGAGTGCCACAAAAGATGCCCAGGGGGCTGAACAACCTCTGCTACAAGGACAGGCTGATGGAGCTGGGGTTGTTCAGCCTGGAGAAGAGAAGAGAGGCTCTGGGGAGACCTAATAGCAGCCTGCCTGTACCTGAAGGGGACTACAAGAAGGCTGCAGAGAGACTGTTCACAAAGGCCTGCAGTGATAAGACAAGGGGCAATGGTTTGAAAGGAGAGAAGAGCAGATTTAGGTTGGATGTTAGGAACAAGCTCTGCATGAGGGTGCTGGAACATTGGCACAGGTCGTCCAGGAAGGCAGTTGAGGCTCCATCCTGGAGATATTCAGGGTCAGGCTTGACAATGGTCTGAACAACCTGGTCTAGTGGAGGATGTCCCTTCTGACCACAGGTTGGACTAGATGACCTTTGGGGGTCCCTTCCAACCCAAACCATTCTACGATTGTTTGGCTTGTATTAGGATTGTTTATCTACTGATATCTGGCACTTCCTGTAGTGTTCTCATTCTAGACTCTACCCTTACCAGAAGATAATCAAGTGCCAACCAGCCCCATGCACATACACAGACAGCTTTGTGCTGCAGACCTGCACCTTTATAGGTCACAAATTATCTTATCCACAAACAAACTTGGATTTTGAGCACTGCAGCAGGAAGAGGCTTTAAATCAAGATATCATGTCAAATGATTCAACATTTTTGAAGACTTCTACTCCCTAGGCCACTGGATTTGCACTTTACTTTCTATGATTATTTTTTTATTAAGGAAACAAATCCTGTTGAGAAGAGCTCATTTAGGTGGAGCTGTCACCTTTAGCTTCAGAACATTAAGTCTTGACAAATGCTTCTTTTGAAGTCTGACACCTGTTTCTTTGGCATTTCCCACTTCCAGGAACTCACTAGACTATAATAATACTCAGCACGGCAGAAGTAAAGGTAATGAATTAAAGCAGAAATGCTTGCAGACGTGAAAGAGCAGTACAAAAGAGCATCCCTTTGCTCAGGTTTCCTCAGTAGTTTAGCTGGGACCTCAGGAGGGCTCATCTCAAAGCTGTGTGTTTTTTCTGTAGCAGGAGTCTGATGCCCATGAAACAAACCAGATTAGCAGCCCCAGAGAGCAGACAATTCTTTTTTTAAAGCAGAGAGAGATCAGCAGGGGAAACCAGGCTTCTGTGCAGATACTTTCAGAAGTGCAGGGGAACATCCTTATTGTTAGGCCTTCTCTTAGGCCAAATGCCAGGTATCTGCTCTTTCTGTAACTGAAATGCTTGAGGGGAATGCCTCTAACACATGCTGAGATGTGATTCTGTCAGATCTTCCTTTCATTTGGCTTCATGAAGATTTTGATGGTAAATTTCTTCAATTATTTATAATTTTTAAGGAAGTATACAACTAGAAGGGAAGCCATAACTCACCTCATCCATGAAAACAACTCTCAGGAGCTCTCTCTAAATTTGGTGGGTCACTTGGTCACTCCTCACTGGCCATACATGACAGTTTCCCATCTGAAGACTCCCACTCTACCACCTTTGAATGTCAACTTTTCACTCCCAAGTTTTTGTGCATACATATATTTATGTACATGGGGAGGTCACTGCTCTTATTCATGTGGGTAGATGTGAAATGTAAATTTGTGCAGTTTGCAGAGGCATGCATTGGGGGAAAAAAAAGAGCACATTAGGAAAAGCTAAAGATTAGAAGATTATACAAACATCTACACAGAGAGAGACACTCAGCACATTCATGTACCGAATAAACTAAGCATTGAATCTCCTAAACTATTAAGATGTCTCAGAACTTGGTGTAAGTAAAATATATTATTAATTACACACAGTTATAGGACACACTGAAGATAAAAAAATCATCATTTATAAACCAGTTCTATCTCTAGTGCTTAGTGGTTGCCAGACTCAGTATTTCTCTGTATTTAATGGACTAAACAAGGTACCACACGTTACGTGTGAAAGCACAGGTGACAACAGTTCTGCCTGGGCATGGCTGCTGTAGCAGTAATACACTGCAGATCCATAGCTCTGCAACTGATAGTTTTGGTTATCTTTTCAGACATAGGTGACTCAAAATGTGGTGTCCCTCCTTTCAAAATCATTGTACGCCTTTCCCTCACCTGCCCACAAGCATATGCATCACAGCTGGGCACTGTCACAGCTGTGGTGTTGCTGGCAGGGCGGTAAGGCCAATGTCACCACACAGCTGTGCACTTCACCTCTCAGCATTGCCAGTTCTGAACTGGTGGGCTTAGACTTACCTTGCTGGGCAGATATCTCAAGAGAAGCACATGCCTTCTTAATTAGCTGCATGATCTCTAATGCATTTCATGCCTGAGCAAATGTAATTGAAACAACTGAAATCATATTAGCCATGCAGAAAACAAGCAAACCGCTGCCTGAGCTCTTGGGGAGAGCTGGTCACTTCTCTACTGCTGCATGAATTGAAACACCACTGATGCTGTAGAGCATTGACACCAGCACTGGAGCTCTTGGGGAGAGCTGGTCACTTCTCTACTGCTGCATGAATTGAAACACCACTGATGCTGTAGAGCATTGACACCCGCACTGGAGCTCTTGGGGAGAGCTGGTCACTTCTCTACTGCTGCATGAATTGAAACACCACTGATGCTGTAGAGCATTGACACCAGCACTGGAGCAGTTGCAGCCCATAGCTTTAAGCAAGTAGTTTACTAGAAGCATGTCCAAAACTATACTCAAGGCAACCAGCAAACATAACTCAGACATTTCTCATACTCCAGCCCTTATCAGAATACTTAGGAATGCAAAATTCATAATCAATCATTAATCTTTTCTAGAGGAAGACTAAAAGGAGTTTGGGTTTTTTTTAAAGTAAATCCAAACCTGAGTGAATGAAGTGAACTCTGGCTTATATTCTTTTACAAAGGATAAAATAATGACATGTGGATTGAAGAACTGCTATCTCTCTGTCACAGTAACACATCCTTTTGTTACCAGGAGGCTTTGGTAACTGCAATGCTTATTTGCTCTGTTACCCATAAAAGCATATGCAGCACTCAATAATGCTGCTTTGAATCAGTAGGGAGCATGATAGGTAAAATGCATCTAATAAGGTTTGGAAATTACAAGAGCATGAAGATGCAGCCATAAAATGCTTCAAAGTGGATAGAGAAGAACAGTGAGCATGGAGCTGAACAGCTGAACAGCCAGAAGCAGGTCCTGATGCAGAAACAAGATTCCCTCTGTGCCTCTTGCCTTAGTGAGCAACGAGCTTCAGGCTCCTGTCTGAAGGCAAAGGGTCACTCATCACACACAGAAGCAGGTTTTGTTGTGGTCTCACTGTCACAGACGCTGTCTAAAGGAGGCCTCGGTGCCCTGTGCCCCTTGTCTGGTCTGGTTCTGGGCTCATGCTCTGTGGAACTCCTGGGGTGTGCTGCAAGGAGCTGCTGCTGATTGCACCACACAAGGTCCCCAGTCAGCAGGAGCTGCTTCTTTGTGGTAAGCAGCTGATTAGCTGTGCCTCACTTTTGTGTGCAGCAGCAGCTTCCACTGAATTCCTACAGGGCGTTCAAAACGCAGTCATTTGCCTAATGATTTGTCAATGGCTTGGAACCACTTTGTCTGAAAGAGAAGAGCCTTGGTGTACTGTGATAGATTGCCTCCCTCGGTGCTTGGGAAGCATGGAGGCAGAAAGACAGCTGTCAGGCACGCTGGAACTGGATGGAGACATGAGAGGTTGAGGGAGCTCCACAAGGGCTCGAGGCAAAGGCAAGACATTGAATAAGATGAGAAGGAAAGCAAAAGAAAAGAAAATACGATGCAGATGCTGGGAGATCAGAGAATGTTTGCTGGTGATAAAGACTGCTACCAGCTATATCTGCTACTAGGGCAGTTGGGGCAGATGTTTAAATCCTTTTGGAGGTGACTGTCTGAGAGGGCCAAAGGACAAGGCAGAAAGGGGCTTAAAGTGGTAGCAATTCTTTTATCCACAATGACAAGTTGGCTTGAAGATTTTTATGACCAAATATGTCCATTCTGATTTTTTCCCCACCTGTACATTATTTTTCAAGAATTTAAGTCTACACAACTTCTAAATGCGCTGCTCTTCACGTGGACTGTTCATGTTTGCAGTCAGGTGTGTCATCATTACAGTGTATGTGAGCTGTACCGCTAGCTTCGCCTTTGCAGAGGATGTTCTGAACTGAGAGAAAGGCTACTCACAAATGCAAATAACAGCAACGTAACACTTTGTATGATAGAAGGTTTAAAATGTTACAGTGTTGTTAAAAGCTTTACATTAGTTGATGTGGATTATCACAATACATTGGAAGGGAAAACTTAAAAGAAAATCACAGAATCCTAGAACTGTCAGGGTTGGAAGGGACCTCAAGGATCATCCAGTTCCAACCCCCCTGCCATGGGCAGGGACACCTCACACCAGATCAGATTGCTCAGAGCCACATCCAGCCTGGCCTTAAAAACTCCCAGGGATGAGGCTTCCACCACCTCCCTGGGCAACCTGTGCCAGTCTTTCACCACTCTCATGGGGAACAACTTCTTTCTAACATCCAATCTGAACCTACCCAGTTCTAGTTTTGCTCCATTCCCCACAGTCCTATCACTATTTGACACCCTAGAAAGTCCTTCCCCAACTTTCTTGTAGCCTCCTTCAGACACTGGAAGGGCACAAAAAGGTCTCAGAGCCTTCTCCACTCCAGACTGCACAACCTCAACTCTCTAAGTCTGTCCTCACAACAGAGCAGCTCCAACCCTCTGCTCATCCTCATGGCCCTTCTCTGGACACCTTCCAGCATGTCCAGGTCTCTCTTTTCAAGGTGGTGGTCAAAATATCTTGTGTGAAACTATTAATCAACTAAACCAATGTCATACATAAGAAACCATGGAAATGCAAATAAATATATCAATAAACAGTTGAAAAATCAGTGTTGCATTTTGCCTGTTGTGATAATTGCCTGCGTTCTTAGTCCTGCAGCAGTATTTGGATGACACACAAGCAGAGCTGACTACTTTGTAATGAATAATTTATTTTGCCAATTTTTGACTCTTTTTTTTTTGTCTTCTTTTTTCCCTGTGACATATCCATGAATAAACAGATCACGATTTTCTCTCTTTGTAATTCCAAGTCCTCTGACAGTCCCTCTTCAACCCACTTCCCCTTGCAGTGTTTATATTGCTTACATGGGTAGTCCAGATTTTGAACTTGGGAAGGATCGGGATCAGAGCTACGCAGTTTAGTTGTGTGTGGCCACACATCGTTGTTTCCAGACCCCAGCTGGACTCTTCTGAAGTAACTGGGTGTGAATGTTCGTGGAGAATAAATTAGACTTTGCTTTTTGTGATCCTGAATGCAAACCCAACTCTTTCTGCGCGCTGGCACCACCGAAACGCAAAAGGAGCTCCACAGAAAGCTGACACACAAAAGGCATGAGCACAGCTGAAAGGAACTCATTTGAAAACTCACATGAATATGCATGGAGGATTTTTTTTCAGCCTGCTCTCAAATTAAACATTATGAAAACAACTTTTTTGCTTAGTAGATTCAACTTGGGTCTGTTCACCTGTTCTTGATGAGGCCATTGGGAATGCTTCGGTGCTTGGAAGGAAGGACAAGCTCTGGGCTCTTGTCAGCCTGGAGTTCAGTCGCTCTTTTTTTTGGACCAAAGCCTAACACATCTGTTTTCTGTATTGTAATTGGACTCTTCAGGCAAAGAAAGAAGTGGAAATTTTGGAGGCTCCAGCTGAAAGGTAAAGCAGGGCTGTTTCCTGGGGAGGTTCGTGGAGAGGAGGAGGAGAACACCTTTCCTTGTGCAAACCAGTGCTAAGGCAGCATTTTGCTGCTGCAGAGTGAGCAGTCAGTGACTATTTTAATGGCAATTTTGCATCACACATGAAGCACAGATTTCTGCATGCCGCATGGGGAGGCACTGCAGAAATCCATCACTCACATTGGTCGGATGGAGGCGCTGTGCACTCCCCGTGTGCCTTGCTGTGCTCAGTGGGTGCTGCAGGCAAGAGAGGCAGCCCTAGATTTCTTTTAACAGTTATCACATTTTAGGTAGATGTCTAAGGGATTAGAGGCTTAGAGAAGTCAAAATCCATTCCAATAAAGGTCTATGCTACTAAATATAAGATACTCTTAGCACAAAGTAGAAAGATAGGAAAAGTAACACAGCTGGGATAAAAATTTAAGTCAAAAGCTGTGCTCCAAGAGCAGAAGTAATGCTTAAGGCTCTGTTGCATTAGTACATTTCAAGTACATTGTTTCCTAATCTACTTCAAAGAAATGTTTAGGGATTTTATTAACATAAAACAAGATAGTGAGAGCAAATTTGATATCAATTAACATACTAATTAAATGTCACTTAGTAGTTTTAGCAATTACTTGATATTTAATTAACCACTTGAATACCTTGGGAGATCCAGATTATTGTACATGTAATCAAAGGGCAATTCTTCTGACCCTGTGGGTATATGCTGCGTGTCAAGACAATCCGTAGATAGCAGTGAAAAAATAACTCCATGCACTGTGACCCCAGGTATGCTGCATTGCTGCTACCCAAGAGATTAATTTACTCATTTGAATGGACTAAGCACCAGTTAAAAAGCTTAAGTGTACCTCAAGTGACTGGAGACCTACATAAACAACACGAACAACCTACCAAGGATCAATTATTTTAGTTCAAGCTGCATTTTAAATTCATACTGCAAAACTGCCCTGACATTTATGAAACTCGTATTCATCAGCAAGTCCTTTTATTTTTAGCAAACAGCTACAAGGACTGGAGAGCAAGGAAGCAAATATTTTCAGGAAAGAATTACTCAAGGACAGCAAGTACATACCTGAAGTCTTCTGGACTGTATCCACCAAGAGACATCAACTTTTGCATAAGGGAGGGGTCCTGGTAGACCATTTCTGTGCTGGTGCTAGGAAAAGTAGTCCTTTATCACTCACAAACCAGGCACGAGCTCTGCCTGTTGAATTGCCCTCTCCTACAAATAGGTCTCCCTCCTACTTTTGGAGCTGTGTCTGTGTCATTTGGCTGGTGCTGTCCTATTGCACCTTGCTGCCAATGACTACCCACCACAGCTTGTGGTAGCCTGATGACTGCTACACCTCCAGTGTTAGAGAGTCCTTTTTCATTGCTGCCACTTTCCTAAATGGACATTCACAACTCTTAGCTCTGGATTTAAATCACAGGCTTGTAAACCCAGCAACCTTCCCACTGCTTTTGGTTATCTTTATGCTTCCATCTCTCCCTGGCTATGTCAATATGGAGAAACTGGGCAAAGCAACCTTCCTGCTGCCTTTGCAGTTCTTTCCCTTTTGCCACACAAGAAAGCAGAACTCCACTCATCTTTAAACAGATTCTTTGCCATATTTTTGTTGTCACTTACTTTTTCAATTCTTCTCTACATCTCATTTCTGTACTCATTAAAGCATTTTATTTACAAGGTGTCTTCAGATGTGTCTCTCCCAACAGGTACCCATTCCCTTCACTCCACCTAAACCAATCTAAATCTCCACTGCTCTCCTTGAAGGAGAATAGAGAATGAATTCTCTTTCCTCCTCCACGTTCAGCTCGCAGCCATCTTAAACAGCTAGTGACATTTCGTTTACTTAAAGTCTTTTCCTCTTTTTGCTTCTGTGTCTTTCTTCTCCCTTGGTTCTCCTGAAACATCTCCAGCTGATCCCTCACAGGATATTTCTCACTCTTCTTTCATTCAGGAGTGGGAACGACATGGATTTCTTTCAATTCCTGTGCTATCCTCTCTTGACATAACCCACGCCAAGGAAATTGAAAAGTGCCTGAATATGTCAACCTTTCAAAGGATTACCTTCTAATTCTAAGTGTGGGAAGTGAGCTGATCTCATTCACAGTTTACAGGAGCTGTTCTTGTCTTAATTATAGTTTCTTAGCAGACTAGATTTCAAGGAAATAAAGAAGATCATTTGGCATTTTCTGAGCTGAATTTCCCCCTTGGAATTTACTAAGAAAGCAAACAGTACATAATTATTTTCTTCATGTTCAATGAGACCATATCAATGCCAAGGAAATTTTGTTGCAAAGATAGAAAAAAAATGATTCAAACTCAATTGTTAGATTCAATTAAAAGGTTTCATAGTAGCACAGCAGAAGCTACTCAAATGTTTAGAGGTTGAAAGTAGATTACAATTTTTTAAAATGTAGTTCTTTAATGCCCAGATTTAACACCCCAAAATAAAAAGCAACTCCCAAGTAGAGAATTGTAAGCTCTGTTTCATGCAAAGTTCAGATTTGCTTTGGTTTTCCCCTAGTCTGAAATGGGAATAGTTTTTTCATCCTGTGCAAATGAGTGGTGTTAGGCAATGCACTGACCAGGGGCTGAATGCTGCTTCCTGGAAAAGCAGAAAGATTTACGCCTTGAAAATGTAAATGTCGCTCTGAGGGTGCAGCATGGAGAAGGGAACAAACTCCTTCCAGAGCAAAGGTGTGAACTAATCGAGAAACTGGATCCAGTGCTTACCTTCATCTGTTTTCATTTGTCTGCTTTTGTCTGGAGGGTTCCTGAGACCACTGCTGTAAGCAGAAAGACAAAAGCACTGATGAACTGTGCTCTCAGGAGAGCTTCACACAGATCAGCAAACACAGAGCTAACCTACCAGGTACCATTGCACTAATAGACCACTGGCAGAATAGTTTTGACCTCCTGCTTTCAGAAGTATTTTAAGTTAGGGCTATATCTGCTCTCCATTGCTGATATTGCAAGCTTAAAATACCCAGCAGCATCCCAGACTCACACTGCTCTGCATTAGCATCTGAAAACTATTTCAATAAAAAAGCATAACTGGGGAGCACATTTTCCTACTATTAACAATGTTGAGAAATAAAAGCAAGTGTTGAGGAATTGGAAGCAAAACCAGAGGAAAGCTAAAATAAGCAGAAGAAAGCAATAGCTTCTTGTAGCCCCCTTCAGGTATGGGCAGGCTGCTATTAGGTCTGCCCAGAATCTTCTCCTCTCCAGGCTGAACACCCCCAGCTCCCTCAGCCTGTTCTCATAGCAGAAGTGCTCCAGCCCACTCCTGGACCTGCTGCATTCTATTCAGGGACTCGTGTTTTCGTGTGTACCAGATACACTTCACTCTCAAAGCAATGTTTATAAAATCCTGCTAATGATTATTTATCCAGACACTCTTCCCTATTAGTCACAACTACATTTGCCAATGTGTTTATACTTTAATAATATGCTGGGAAAGAGGGGAAAAAAAACCCCAACCTACAACTGACATTAAAATTACCACAGGGGGTTGAGGATTTTGCCTGGAAGAAAGAAAAAGTAGTCTTTCATCAAAAAAGACACAGTTACAAAAGGATTAATTTTGGATCAGGACATATCACAAGCTAGATGTTTTTCTGTCCCAGCTGAGAGCAGTAATTGGAAAATCATGGTTTACACACACACACAAATTACTATTTTCTTATGATCTGCTGTTCTTTCATGAAGCCTTGCATCTTCATCACACAATTACAATCTCAGAGATTAGGGGACTCCGTAGACACCAGATTAAAGGTCACCTGTTATGATGGAGGAAAAAAATTAATTGCAATATTTACATAAATTCCTTCCCACCCATAGGGGTTAAGCTGCTCTCTACACAGTCAGCATGCTAACAAGGAGAGGACACTCATTAGCTGCACCGTGGGGAAAAAAGCAGAGCAAAACCCCTGCTTTTTGAAAAAGAGGAAAATTAGGAAATGGTGGTGGTTGGAAAACTGTAGATTAAATCTTATTCTATTACAGAGAGTAAAAGTTAACTTGATTGCACTGCTGTAAGAACTTCCTAGGGGAAATTAAAGTTGATAATCTCAAGGTGTTTCCCAGAAGGCGCCGTGCATTTGGTAATGTTCATTATAGCTTGCAGAACACCAGACAGAATTTAAAGTGATGACTCCTAAGGTTTAATCAATATAGACATTCTAAATTGTTCACAGTATAGAGCCCTGATTATGAAACAAAGGCATAGTTCAAAGGCACGGATGCATGTTTTTTCCCCCCCTCTACAAACCGGTTGATTCATCGCTAAGGTGAACAGCAACTGCCAAACCTCCTACACAGTTTTGGTAGCAGCATCACAGAGTCTTTCATTAAGCTCCTGGGACTTCTGAGCACTGCCTGGGTTTGGCAAATGATTCTTAGAACCAAGTAGCAAATGCTTTGGGGATTGCTTCTGGCAAGATTTAAAACCTACATATGACTACAATAAATCATGAAGAGGCTAACTGTTGCAAAATAGATTTAAAAAGGGGTTTTGGGGGGTTTTTCTTTGAAGATCATGAAATGTATGAAAATTTCAATTTGAAAAAAAACCCAAAACATTAACTGTCTGCTACCTGTCCAACTTCTAAAGCAAGAAATAAAACAGTATCCAGTAGAAATTGATAGTGGTGTTTGTTATCACCTAGAGATATACTCGTAGGACCATCAATAAAGGACTGAAATGATATATTAGCAGTTCAAAGCACAAAGAAAATGAATCTTTAGTTCTGATTCAATGAGTTTGCAGCATCTGTGGCGTCTTTAGATGAAGGAAGTTGCCAAATTGCTAATTGCAAAACTAATCCAGAATAGCAGGTTTCAGTGCTGGTGAGGAAAAGCTGCCTAAGAACAATTTCAGCTAAAGCCAAAGAGGATATGGACCCTCTCGAATCTTCAGGAGCTTGGACAAAGATCAAGGAGGGCTTTTAGGACTAAGAGAAGGACCTGGAATTTCAAACAAAATGTGTCTGGAAACATTCTTATTTTTTTGAGTGAGCCAGGACTGGATTGATGGTGCTTCTCCATCTGGTGCTGGCTAGGTGACATCTATTCAGCACAGAAGAGAGGTGATGTCCTCTAATTTTATATTAGGCACATATGTCTTCCTGTTCCTTTGATATAATAGTGATAATCAAGCTCAAAGATTCAAACAACTCAATCAGTAAGGGCACGTGAGCTGGATAGCAAGGAAACAAATTAATACAAATATTCAGAGCCCTTAGCTCTTTGAGGGATCTGAAGGGGCACAGGCTTTGCAAGGTTCATCCTGTTTCAGACAATAACCACACTTCAGCCCTGTTGAGCATCTGTTCTCCATGGTCCTGCTCTTTCCCTGCCTCCCTGGGGAGGACCTTTAAGGTTAATTTTTCATTGGTCTTCAGATGTTAAGGAAAGTCTTCCCTGTCTTCCTATGTGCTAGAAATAAATGGGGTCTCTCCCTCCAACTTCTTTCTTTTTCACTCCCAGGTCTGTCAGAAAGCTTCTGTTGTAAGAAATTGGCTTCTTCAAGCAGTTCCTGTGACACTGAGAGGCTGGCATAGCAGAACCTGAACTGGAGCTACACAAGCAAAGAAGAAAGAGGCACTCCTGATGTCAGGTCTGCACTTCTCTAAAGGGCTCAGGTACCTGTCCCCTCTCTTATGAATTCATGGCAGAAGTGTGACCTGAAGCCTGCATTAATTTGGTGGTAAAATAACCTGGAAACTCCTTTTTCTTTCCAAATGTTGTTCCCAACCAACAGTTGTTTGGGTGCTCTTCATGGATGTTTAAAGATCAAGATTGGATTGAGCTTTACTGACTAGGTTGCTCCTGTTCTCCATGGAAGTAATTTTTAAATGTTAATATTATTTTTAGGTAAAAGATCTACTGGAACAGGCTGACCAGGGATGTGTTTGAGGCCCCATCCCTGGAGACATTTAAGATCAGACTCAGTGTGGCCATAGGCAGCCTGATCTAGTTGGAGGTGTCCCTGCTGACTGCAGGGGGGTTGGACCTCGGAGGGTCCCTTCCAACCCAATGCAATCTGTGTCTTTGAATCTAGTGAAAAGGGTTTGATTACCTCAGCACTGCACAGGAAAAAGGGGGAGGGAAAAGGCCTAAAAGAAAATGATTACTAAAACTGTTTTATTTGGATGAAGCTGAAGCTAAAAACTTTAGACTCAGTCCCTTTCCTGTGAATTTGGATCAGAAACTTCTGACTTCCATAAGTGAAAAGTCTGAGGTGCTTCAGACAAGAAAGTGTAGAATGTTCTGCCAGACCTTTGTTAGCACAGTTGGAACTGCAGGTCAGTTTGCTCCAGAGAAAATAAATGCTGCTTAACTTAAGAATAAGATAATTACTACGTGAACTCCAAGATCAGAAGGTAATAGGAGTTCTTGAACAAAGGCATAGATTGCTGCTCCACTGAAAAGAGGCCACTCCATCTGGCAGTTGGACTTCTCCGTGGAATGATGACCAACACTTTAATTGCCACCAAAAGAAGACAGAATTTACATCTCCACGAAGTGCACATCAGAATCAACACAATGAAAATGTATAAGAACATATTAAGTCTCTCTTAATTAAAAAAAGCTCACCTCCCTTTATTTAAGTTATGGTAAAAGTGACAAAAGCATCAGCTACTATCAGCCTTTCATTAACTCATTTGCCATGCACTGATTCTGTAGCTCATTTGTAACTGTGACCTGATCTGACATCTCAATGGAATTTACTGCAGAGCAGATTAAAATGATGTGGCAGCCTTATTTCTGTTTCCCTGCTTTTCTTCTGTTGCCATTACATCTAGAATATTATTTAAACATGGGCTCTTAGCACATTATCATGTTTCTTAAATAGGTGTGTGCAGGCTGAGATATAAACCATGACAGGTTATTTAAAATATGAATGCAGGGAGTTATGCACACACCTCATGGTGATTAGCTTGGACATCAGCTTAGAGACTTAACATACAAAGGGCAAATTGTATCCTAGGCTGCATCCAGAGGAGCATGGCCAACGGGGCAAGAGAGGGGATTCTGCCCCTTGACCCTGCTCTGCTGAAACCTCACCTCTAATCCTGCCTCCAGTTCTGGTGTCCCCATCATGAGAAGGACACAGAGCTGCTGGAGTGAGTCCAAAGGAGGGCCACAAAAATGATCCAGGGCCTAGAACACCTCTACTATGAGGATAGGCTGAGGGAATGGGGGTTGTTCAGGCTGGAGAAGAGAAAACTCCAGAGGGACCTTAGAGCTACCCTCCAGTACCTGAAGGGATCCTACAGGAAGGCTGCAGAGAGACTTTTCATCAGGGTGTCTAGAGAAAGGACAAGGGGGAATGGTTTGAAGCTGAGGGACAGCAGGGTTAGGCTGGAGCTGAGGAAGAAGTTCTTCAGTAGGGGGGTGGTGAGACTCTGGAACAGGCTGCCCAAGAACGCTGTGGATGCCTCCTGCCTGGGAGTGTTGAAGGCCAGGCTGGATGAAGCCTTGAGCAACTAAATTGAGTTGCGAGGTGTGCCTGCCCATGGCAGGGAGGTTGGAGCAGATGATCTCTGAGGTCCCTTCCAACCTAAGCCATTATAGGATTATTTGCACTGAGTTTACACAAAATATTTTCAAACTACCATGCAGCTCCTTGTAAGGAAAGTAAAATCCAAGTGGCCAAGGTGCCTGATTTCCCCGGAGGAAACCAATAAACCTGTATTCAAGCTTATAACATTGAAGACTGTTCCAATATAAGGCATTAAACAAAGTTACCACCTTTGTCTATAATTGTCTGCTTGGAATGCAAGTTGGTCTTGGAAGCACCTTGTAAACCTGTCAGGGAGGAGTTGTTACTGCTGTGCTATGTAGGAGGCATTGTGAGAGAGCACCTAGAGCTACAAAAATGGGAGCAGGTAGGTGGGCAGAAGTCAGAAACTTGTTCTTGCCAGCAAACAGACAACTGAGGCTAGAATAAAGACTTCTCAACCACAGCCTTGTAACCAGAGCACTCTGACAATAATCTCACAGAAACAAAAAATTGAGTAAAGATCTGCTGATAATTTTCTACATTATCATCTTGTATGTTAGCAGCCTGCAAATGCTTTCTGCCTTAAACACTAGCATATTAATTACTTCAGAGGCAAGATCACATGGGAATCTGCCTCAGAGAATAAGCAGGACTTAAAGAATATGGAGAATTGAAATAATTGCTGAGAAAACAAACTGGTTTACATTGTCAGCTTGAATTTTTAACTCCTTAGATACACAGAACATAGAATTGCACCAATGCATCCAAGCAACTTCTTCTAACTTCTGAGCAAAATGAATAGTTTGCATAACTCATCTCCCTGCAGGTAAGATGAAGGAGATGGGTCAAGGATAAGCACACTATGCACAGATGTGTTCCTGATAAAGAGAGCAACATGCCTTCTTAGACTGCAAAGGTTTCAGAGAGAGCATTGGTACAAGCATCTGCAAAATTGGTAATGTGCAAGGAAAATAACATCCCCAGTCATATTAAACTAAGTTTCTTGATGTTATCCTCAGGGAAAAATACAACAAAACAAAACACAACAAGCTTCTTATTTCAGTACCTAAGAACATAGGCTCTATTTATAACCTGCCTGTAGAAGAACGTGGGAAAGCCCTCTGTCAGCAACAGGCCTTTCCCATTCCAAAGGCACAATGAAGAAACAGAGGGCAGGAGGGAATTCTTACTCAACCCCCCCTGGATTTTATGTAAGGAACTAAAAAAACCAAGCAACCAACCTTTTGCCTTTCTTACAATTGCCTTTTTTTCCACCTGAGCTGACGTAAATTAACAGCATTTATGGAATTTCACTGCTGTGAGATGGATGAGAGGGATCAAAGTGAACTAGCATCCAAACAAAACCATTTACACATTCACTGTTACAAGGGAAAAAGACAAAGCTCTTTGGTATATATACACATTATACAGGTTTCACATGGGTGCAGTGCTGCTTACTCCACCCATTTAACAAAGCTCATAAATGACATTAAGTAATAGATCCTCCTACTACACTGCTACAGTGAAGTGAGTGAGGAATTGATTCAGCTGTTAGAAAATTCTCTGGTTATTGGATTATTTAAATCCTTCTCTCTGCTAGTCAGGAATTCCAGGCACACAATGGCCTTCATGAATGATCTGCCTGAGTTCAAGTCCACAGAATGCTACAGAATGGGCTTGACCAGATTAAAAATAACACACTCTTTTTTCAGTTTTTCACAATCACCAGCATTCAGTGAAACTCAAATCAAAAATCCATACATTTTCTGTTTAAGAGATGAGCAGAAATAGTCAGATATAAAGAGTAGACATCCCCAACAGTCTGCACTCCTTAATACATTCATAAATGACAGTATGGGCAGCAGTCAACCCCTTATTGCTTCTTGCACACAAGAACTAAGGCATCTCACAGAGTCAGGAAGGTGTTGTGCATACAGAAAACCTGTGTGAGTTCAGTCAAAGGTCAGTCAATCACCTGGAGAAGACCTCCAGGGTTATTTGAGGAACATGTCAATGACATCTGCTCTGAGTGTCCAGGGTGGTAACTACTAGAGAGAGGGCACAGGGTTAGAGCTGCCTTTGATGTGAATCAGTACAGCTGTGGTACAAATAGGAGCAACAAATATTAGAATGAAAAGGTTAAGAAACTAAGAGATGAGACTTGGCTACACACAGCAGTGCAGCAAATAACCTGGGAAGCATTGTCAGCCTCTTGGGCCAACTGCCAGGCACAGCTTGTTTCCATTCAGCTAAATTCTGTTCCCAGAGCAGGCTAGTCCCATCCCAACAGCCTAGCAAGGGGTGGCTCCTGGCCTGTGCTAGTCCCTGAAGAAGGGATGCTGGTTGAGTCCTCACGAGCTGCAAACACTGCAATTAACAATTTAGCAGCAAGAACAGGAGTGCTCACAGGCTGGTACAGACACAGCCATTCTGCTTCACAGTCCATCAGTGTCAGAGGCATAGAGATTGCAGTGACACCTGGGACCCAGTATGGAACTTCACATTGGAGAGGGCTTTACCTGTGAAGGTGAGATTTCAACTACTAGGGCTAATTATTATGACTGACAGATCATAATTCAACAATTCACTTTCTACATAAACCCAACCCTCCACTATACAAAACCATCAGTGGGACTAACAAATGATTTCAAACTGTAAAAAGCTTCATTGCTGATCTAATTATGCTCTGCTTCTCACAGCTCTGGGAAGTGCAGGATAATCAGAGCACAGCAGGCACCAGCTCCGAATCCTCCCTCCCTCACAGCCAGCCCCTGCATGCTCTGATGGACAGGGAGAGCCCACTGAGCAGCAGTGGTACTTCAGCAGAGCAGCCTTCTCTGAGAGAGGCTGTGCTTTGGAGTGACCCTGTCTCCTTTTTGCCCTTTAACTAGAATAAACCAAAGCAGCTGTAGGTGCAGCCCAGTGAGGTAGTGGAAGGGAAGAAGTCCAAAAGCTGGGAGCAGGGGATGGGGCTGGATGTGCCAGCTTTGTGCTCTGGCAGACAGAAAAGAATGAAACCAGTTGTCTGGAGGCCATAGAAGGAAGTTAATCAGGCCAGGAAAAGGAAGAAGAGAGGCAGAACAGAGAACAGAGGAAGGGGATCAGTCAGACAGTGCATGTGTCAAAGACATAGAAAGAATTAGAGACAGAAGAAGGGGCACATAGATCAGAGGGGGGTGAAATCAGAGAAATGAGAAACTATCTCTGGGGTAGAGGAAAGAAGGTCTACAGGGTCAAGAAACAGTGAAGGAAAGAAAAAATGAATGAGCACAAGTGAACAAGTAGAACAGAAGTTACACTCTTCCAGAAGAAGAAAGGCCAGGAAAAAGGAAGGGGAGAAAAGTCAGAGCAACTAAGGAAAGGAAGGAGGCAGTAGGGATGGAGGGAACAACATGAAAAGAATATGAAATGGCACAAGACACAGACACTGGAGGGAACAAGCACTCTCTTACTTATTCAGGCTTCTCTGTTGTATGTGTTCTTCCTGGTAAGCATCTCACAGCTCCACAGATTTTCTTTAAAGGAAGGAAGGGATGGGCTGGCAACATATTGTTCCTAGGGAATTTACCATAGCTCTTTTTCCTCCTCGTACTGCTGGACACTTACGTATTGACAACACCTGAGAGGGTGGCTGGCACTTTGTCAGAAATGTCAGCATCTGATTGGGAACAGAGAGGAATTCATTATTTATTTTTTTTTTTAAATATACCCCCCCAAAACCCTAAGAAAATTCCAAGACAGGCACACACACATGTAAGGAAGGGGTTGGTGTCATTTGTCAGCAGTTAACAGCAGCCTGCAAGTACTCAGCTCCTGCAGATCACTGAACACTTATTGCTGTTGGGATGACATCTGAAAGAGAGGAGCTGTGGTTTCTTCTACATGAATATAACATCAACACAGGGCTCACACTGCTCAGGGAAACAAATGAAGCTATCTGGAAGGAGCTGAGTAAGAGGCACCCATTGAAAAGAATCATCTAAGCTTATTGCTCAGAAATTTGTTGAAACTTTTAAGGTTTAAAAAGGAAACATTTAACAATTGTAGTCATCTCCTTTACCTTTCTATCATAACCATTTGCCAGAAGAGATGATTCTGTGAGAGCAAGGGCAACACATCAGAAGGTCAGGCATTCCAACAACTGTAGCAATCATACCCCATGGACCATCCTGATGAAGACAGTAGCTTGGCCTGCTGTAATTGCCTGCCAGCATTCCTTGTTATTCATGATTTAACTAATTGTGATGACTATTTCTACCTGTCCATGCATAG
The DNA here is from genome assembly GCF_014839835.1 of Dryobates pubescens. NCBI lineage: Eukaryota > Metazoa > Chordata > Aves > Piciformes > Picidae > Dryobates > Dryobates pubescens. The sequence goes on along the minus strand of NC_071629.1, from coordinate 1,321,915 downwards.
GGCAGTTTTAGAGTACCCACAGAGTGCCTTCCAGGTTGCTTCTTCATCCAGTATCACATCCTGGGGTTTTATTTGATTCATTTTTCCTTCGGTAAGTGTAAGCTCTTGATGCTTGCTCCAGAAATTTCTTGCTTCTGTGCTGGGAATAAACCCACAGAATTGGTTCTCCAATTAGCAAACATTTTCAGCTGCAAAACTATCAAATCAATACCATATCCTCAGCAATCATTTTAGTTACAGAAGTGTGAATTATTTTTTTTCCCAAGAGCTCTCAAAGCCCATTTTTTGGCTAATTAGCTGCCTGCCTGCCTTGGCCAAGTGGCAGAGTTTAATTCCAACATGAAAGAGTTGGGAAAAAAAAGCAAAGAAGTTCTCCAAAAGCAAATAACAAAAATTCTGTGCTGACCTTCATCTTAGGAAAGATTGTTTTTAATGCAAACAGAAATTCAATGATTAAGAAAATTAGGAAGACATTGAGAAGATTAGGGAGATATTGCTCCGGTGGTCTTGTGCCCTTTGATGCGGTTTCTTTCCACATTGTTTCTCCTGAACCACCTCTAATAAAGACCCTAAATAGCAGCTATTATATTAATATATAATTCTTGTGCTTACTTTTATCACAAAAAACCACTGTGAATCCACTCCTGTTCCAGCAACCATTCTTACAGGCTTTGGCAGAGCTTTTATTTGTTCCATCAGCTGGACTGCATCTTGGTTTACTCTACTTGCTAGTTAATAGTCTTGATGTGCTGCCTGGTCGGTGTTTTCATCCTTTAAGCAGCACAATACAGCAAGGAGAAGTGGTTAAGCCTTTTGGTTTAACTAATTGGCACTAATGTCACATTGTTCAGTTTCCAGATGGGTTTGATTGATGCAAGGGTGCTAACCCTGCATTTTCATACCGACTCTGCACTGCTTCAGGATAGATTGCACGAGCTGGTGGAAGGGAAATCCATTAAGGATTACTGGATGCATGGATACGCATAGAAAACTAACTGAGGGAATAGCAACCCAGCCACAGTCTGGGAGAGTAATAGAGGCAATGGACACGAGCAGATTGCTCTCTGTCTGCTGATAGCATATCAAAGAACCAGCTTAACAGATTGTGCTGTCTGGTCAAGAAATTCCTGAGGCTTTTTAGATAACTTAGTGCACTGCTCTGTGTTTTTGGCAGAGTGATCTCTACAGCAAAGAGCTACGCTCGGGAACAAGCCTGTGCTTTCTTCTAGGCTAAAATAAGCCAGTAACTCTGTCACTGGATTCAGGAACTTCTGCACACTGCTTCCTCGGCCTCAGACAACCAATGAGAACAGCCTGGGCCAGATTTACAGTGACATTTAAGCACCCAGCCTGCTGATGGATGATATTTTCAGAAGTGAATTACAAGGATAATGCACTTAATTCTGAATAAACTCGCTTGTCTAAACATGGGATTCCTGATGATCCTGTCAACATTTATCTGCATCTTTACATGCCTAAACATCTTTGCAGATCTAATCTTTCATTTATACTTTACCAGAGGCAGAACATTCATCCCTCTGCAATTCATCTATGTTATCTAAGGGATGCAGAGAAACGTCCAGCACAGTCTGAGAAAATCACACAGTGAGAAGCAGAGGATTCAACAAAGTTTGATACTCAGTACTTAGTTGCCCATCTCATTTAGGCACATTATTATCTCTGGGCTAAAAAGATTTTGTAGCTCAGGCATTTTTTGTTTCTGCTATTTTTCCTTCCTCAGGAATACACCTGCAGCCAGGAAAACACCAAGGCAAGGGAATAAGAAGATCTCATAGCTGAATAAAGATATTAAGGACTAACTCAAAAGATGTAGCTGTAACGTTCCTGGCACTTCTTCCCAGTGTCCTTCCCCAAACCCCACAGAACACAGCAGTCATGCTGTGTTAACTGAACTGCAAACATAACAGCTTTTGGGGTAGAAAACCAAAGAGAAGCACAGCAGAGAGATTCTATACAAGCTGTTTTTTCAGTTGTTATAAAAATACACTGCTTTACCTCCTTGGAAACCGAACGTGAATGTCTGCCTCTAGTGACTTACAGCTGTAAGAATCTCTAACAACACATATTATTTGAGGATGGATTTAATTATTTGTGCGTCATTAGTCACTTCAGTTTCTGTATTTGTTGACAGCCACCACTCACCACATCAGGTAACTGCAGTCCATCATCATAATCACTGTTACAATTCCAGCACAGGACAAGTAATTTTACCTGCTTTCATTCCAAGGGCACCTGAAGGGACTCCTTGAAGTTCTTTAGGTGTATTTTACCTAAACAACAGCATTCTGAAGGGCTAGAAACTGCAGAACCATAATCAGCACTTTCTCAGATGTCTGAACTGGAGAGGGGGAGGGGGAGGGAATGGTGCAGTTGCCTTGGTTTTTTTTCCTTTTCTTTTCTAGGAAGATGATTAATGAATTGTGGACAGAAATAAAGAAGCAGACATCTTGGGGATATTATTATGGATCACACATCACTTGGAGCAGCAAGTCTGCCTCCCTAAAACATTTTATTTGTTATATTGTGCAAATCGATTGTAATTTGCTACTGGCTCCTTTTCAAATACATTTCTTCATTGCTGCCATGGTAAATAATAAATCACACTAACTATTACTTCAAAATTGAGTGCTCCAACTTAGTTATGAATGGGGAAAGTAGAGATGCTTCGGGATATAAAATCTTCTAGCACTTCACAGAAAAATAGCTTCTTAAGGGTAACCACATCAAAAATCATTAGAGACAGACTACAGCGTGGTAGCTCGCACGCCTTGGCGGCTGACGGCAGCCCAGCAAACCACTGACAAGGTTATGCTAAAGCAAATATTTTGTTCTCCTGCCCTTCACCAAAATAGAAAGCACAAAGATGCAAAAAAATAGCTCCAGCAGTGCTGTATTAATCCCCTTACACAAGCACCAACAGCAAGCTCCATCCTTTTGTTGCTGGATTTGTCTTCAGCCATAAATCAGAAATGTTCCTGAAGAGCCAATATGTTTGCTTCCTCCAGATTACCACTTTGTGCTTTGTATAAATAAAGCAGATCTCTTCCTCATGCTCAGGACGGATGAGTCATGCTTCTAATGCATGAAATAAACCCAAAGGAATAAAAATAATTCTAGAGAGTGATGAGATTTGGATGGGTCAAGCACATCTCTGAAACCTAATGATAATCTGCATTAATCTGATCTAGACACCTCTGTTTGCCTGCCTGCTTTTACATGGCTTTAACCTTCAGGCTCAATGAGCATTTATGCACCCAAAACATGCAGCCACTGAGAGTTTCTATATGGATTGTAAGAGAAAATATGCAATAGTCTTGAAGCCCTAGCTTTGGGGGTTTGTGCTACTCATCCTTTTTTTAATGGGGGGGTGAGGTGGTGGTTTGTTTGTTTTGATTACTTCCCCACACCACAAATTGATCAATAAAAACTTTTTGGCACAGACAACCTAGAAGAAAACCAAAACTCTTTAAACCATTGCACTCAGACTGCTGTCTAGTGATGCCATTAACACACAGTATTTAGCCTATCAATTCAAGATCTCAGAATAATTGTGCTCAGTGGAGGCTTCATTACAGTAATTTCCATGTGGGAATGAACCCCAGGATTTCTAAGCAGTACCAGACACACTTACCTGCAGCTGAAGGACTTCCACCAGAACTCTCTGCAGACAAAGGCTGACAAAACACTACTTCTGAAGGCAGGCACTCTGCAGTGAGTAACTGTAGCCAAACATCTGCTTTCAGAACAGAGTTCCAGGAGTGCTGCTGGACTCCCTCTTTCTGTACATTCAGACCACCTGCCTGGAGGCATTGTGCAATCAGATAAAACAAACAATGGATCTCTGTAACGTAAGGAATAATGCAAGTCATAGCTGCTCATCACTTCCAGCTTTTACACTAACAGGAACATATCCCTGATTCATATTTTTTTCCTGTCTATTCACCTTTACCTTTTTCCTATGGAAAAGCAGCTAGATAATGAGCACTTCCTATCAAAACTTCATATTTGGGTTAGAAATGTACAAGAAACAAATATGGAAACAGCAGCTGGGGGAAGGAAAAAAACCACAATCCTGCAGGTCCATTTCATAATCACTACTCTGTGATCTCTTGTGCTCCTGACATACATTAGGAAGATCCCTTGGAGAATTCTGTCTCCATTCATTATATCCTGAAAGAGTCTGGTTTCATTGACCTTGCTCTGAGTACAGAGCCTTATGTCCCACTGACTTAAGGAGTTTTATAGAATGAGTAGTAAAAGAAGGGGAGAAATTAGCCCAGAGAGCCATAATATATAATATGTCCTTTGCTCAGCACTAATTAGTTTATTTGATTTTTCATCTGGCAGGTCTTGTCTCCAAGGTGCAGAGGGTGATTTTGTTTTCACATACCATAACATCAGACACTTAAGTTCTTTAGTTTCATATCCTCTTCTGGGGGCAGTAATTTTGTCTGGGAAAAAAAAATAATCATACTTCAGCAAGTGAAAATGAATTTTTGTCTGACTTATAAGAAGTAAGTTCTTTTTACTGGGGACTTGGGGGAAATAGGTTATGAATTAGACTTTTTGATAACTGAAGATTAATATTAGCCTGCTTCCAATCAAAAAAACCCTACCAAAAACACTTCAGCACTTGAATACTGAATACTTGAATCGGGAGGCTCATTGACATAGCCTCCAAGACAATACACCAAAATAGATACAGCTGCTAAAGTGGAAGTTGCTTTCAGCCAATGGATTTGCTGCTTGTCAGATTTGTATGCGTGTCTGAATGTGAGGGTAATAAAATAACATTAGAGATTTCAGAACCAGGGCAGCCTTCCTCCAGATAAGGTTATAAGCAAATATGTTTCAGAATGAGTGCCTGCTGAAATAATATAACTCGTTCCCCACTGATTCTCAGGAGTTTAACTGTTTGCTGCAACATTTAACATGCACGGAAAAGCAGCCTGCGATCATACACAAAGAGCTTTGCACCTCGGGCAAATATGCAGTGCGAAGATCACAGGGGCCACATTCAGATTGCTTAGCTTGAGCCCATATAGACTTAACTCTTTGTTCCCAGCCTTTCCTGTCAGCTAGGTTTCTTTCACATCCTGAAGCCAGACAGCAGCAAACAAAATTAAGCACAATTTAATTATCCATTCACCATGAGACCCAAAGGTTACATCTCAAGATAAACAGTGTAGGACACTGAGGCCAGACTATCAGGTAAATAAGAACTGACAGATCAATACTACTTTTTTTACAGCTCAAACCTGGCCATTCCCAATGCAGAGAAGGCAACATTTTCCAAATCACTTTGCTGTGATACAGATGTTAAATAATTAAAATTAGGTTAAATAGTAAGTTAGCATTTTCAAAGATTTTCAGTTGCAAAACCCTCAGGAGAGTTAATATTAATACCACTCTGCAATGCTAACATCCCTCTTCTGGAGGAAATATTCCTGCAGGAGCCTTTGAGGGATATTCTTTAGGAAAACCTTTTAGATACATGAGTGAAAAGTCTGGGAATGCAGAAATGGCAGCAGACCCCTCCCAGACTTCCCATCACATTCTCTACAACCAGTGTCCCACATGTGGAATAAAAGCAGTTAAATGGAGAGGGGTGGAGAACATCAACCAACTGCTCCCATTCGCACCAGGCACAAACAGGGACTGAAATAAAATGGGGCAACGTGTAGCACTGGATCTGATGACAGTTCTCTAGCTGCAGATGTAAACTATAATGGGTTATTAAAAGATGAAAGATAAAAGTGATCTTTGGTTACTGGGGTTGGTAAGTTCAGCTTTCTTCTTTTTGAGAAGAAAGAGTTTTCAGCAATTCAAAAGAAATGTGTTGGCAGTAGAGATTAAACTAAAATGAACAGCACGACCGTAACAGAATTAAAAATATGTTCTCCAGAGCTACTGAAGATATTTATTCCATTACCATTTCATTCTTCTAAGGAAGTCTTTTAGCTTACTCTCAAAGGGCTGAGCTTGTGACCAATATATTCAAGGCAAGAGCCAGAGCTGCCCTAAAGAGTATTTAAGTCACGGGATAATTTTTTTCTGAAGAACACAAGTAAACAGCAAAGTGGAACACACACATTCTGGGAATAATTATTGCCTCTAGTATATTAAGTTATTCAGCATGAGGCTATTCAGCAGTAATTATACCACCCCTGGGCAAGGATGATTTAGAGCTGCATACTGGTGAAAGCTGCATAATTAAGAGAATGGGAGCTGGCTACTGTTTAACACACCTTTCCAAATGTTCCTTTGATCCAGTTGGCAGCGGAGACAATGGGCTGGATTCCGCGGGAAGGTGAGCAGCGTGTCGTGTATTACACTGTCTGGAGTGCTGCAGCATTTAGCGCTCTGCAGTCAGAAGGTCAAACTCTGTTCTCATTTAACTCTGTGTGGGCCAACCAGCTTAAAGAGAATTGCATGTGTCTAATTAAAAGCTGCATGTGGTCTGCTGTGACACCCCTGACATTAACAACGCATTTTAGCACGTTTTGTTCTGTTTGTTTTCAAATCAGGCAGAATAAAGCCACGGTCAGGTTTTTAAATCAGCTGTAATGCCTCACATACTTCAATGTGAAAGAGAAAAAAATAACTGTTTAACAGAGAGGAGGAACATTTGGGTTTATCAAACTATTCCCTCCCCTGAAATGTGCAAGGGTTATGTGGCATTGAGTAGAGCCCCCTTTTCTCCGCAGAACGGGGAATAAAAGAACTCCTGGAATGGGCAAGGTCACAAACCCACCAAGGCTCCTTTCTTCCCCTTTCCATATTTGGTACAGAATAGAAAATAAGGACACAAACAGCTATCAACCTATTCCATAAGGCTCAGAAAGTACCAAAGTAATAAGCAACCAATTTAGTCACACCTGAGTTGCTGAGTGGCTGTTTACCTCAGAATCCATGGCCACTAACATCCAGCAGTGGGGCTTCTCCTTTGCCCCTCTCTTCAATCTGCCATGCCAGCACATATGAGTGTGGGGTTTGAAAGGCACCTGACACAGGGCAATACTCTCCAGCATCGTATTTGGGTAGCTTTGCTGTGGCAGAAATTCTTTCCTGAAGCCTTCTATCCACACATGGAAGATTATCAGTAAACATCTGACAGAGATAGCAAAATCTGGAACGCCTCCAGCATCCGAATCTGGCTCTCTGCCTCGGCTATTTGGCTTGCTCTCTGACAGATCCCATGATTTGCTTTACAAGCAGTAGCAGTGGCAGTTTGGAAACAGCCTCCAGGGGAGGTCATGGGGGGGTTGGCTTGGCTCCTCAATATCATTTGTCTTGCCTGAAATTAATTTTGAAGAAGCCGTTCAGCATTGTTTAAGAATAAGATTTTGTATTCACAGGAGCCATTCGTTTCCCTGCTTAGTGCAAGGTAACAGAATAGAGCATTCAAATGCCAGGATTTATGGCACTCTGGGGGAACATGTTCTAACCAATCTGGGCTTTTAACATTTCTCAGTTACCCTGCTTGAGACAGACATCATAAATAGACAAAACCTATGGCACGATAAAGAAAATAAATCTGGATTTTAGGAACTTCAAAAAAAATATGTGAGAAATCTTAACATTTCTTGGTCCTTTGTCTGAGGAGGAAAAGCAATAAAATGTTGATTTAACTTTTTTTCATGTTCTTCTGCTAGTTCCTTCTCCAAACTTACTAAATCCTTTGTGAGGAGGCCTGGCATTACTGTTATTTTTGTATCTCTTGCTATTCCACAGCAACATCTTCTGAAAGATGTTTGAAAAAAGACTGAAATTACAAAGTCATTGACTTCAGTGAAATTCTTCAAGGTTAAGCCAAGTCCCAAGACGACCCATAAATAATAGAGCCCTCCAGACAGCATCTCCTGTCTCACTGGTAACAGCACCCACTCTGAATTCAATTGGGGGTTTAACCATTTTTACCTCACTGTTGCCAACTATTCACATCCCAGTCATGACTGCTAACTCCTGGGAGCCTGGGCCACCTAGAAAGTCTTCTGTTCAAGTGCTGCTTTTCCAAATAACTTTTGTCACACATCCTCATTCAGAACAGAATTAGGAGCTACAGAAATGCTATGAAATGAAACAAGCTATGCAGAAAAGGAGAACAATGTTCTGTCTGTACTATGAGATGCTAGAACAGCTCCCAGCTCTCAGAAGATGCTCCAGTCACATCCCAGTTTCATGCCACAGTAAGACCAAACCCTTCATAATGTCCCTGCCTCCTGGAGCCCTCCCCATCTCACATTCCTCTTCCTTTATGAATGACACCAAGCAGAACTCTTAAGAAGTCTGAGTGCACACCAGCTGCAAATCCCCTACACTAGGCCAGCAATGGACTAGAACTGCAGGATGTTGCAGATTGTGTCCATCCCATTCTTTGGTTTAAACACAACACTTAAACCAGGATGCTCAATAGTCAGATGGCAAGGACACTTGCCCAAGACTGCAGGAAGCCAGGTAACCGGAACTCCTTCTGTCTGATTCTGATAGTTGAACCAGAAAGGTTATCATGGCATGTAAGTGTCCAAAGAGCCATGCACCAAACCAGGATGCACATGGACAACACAGACTGTGCTGAAAGCAGTCTGTGGTGGAAAGGTGTGGTAGATGAGGACTGTGCTTGATTTGGTCTCTGCTTGTCACTCATGGATATGCTTAGATCAAATAGAGAAGCATCATGTGTTGACTGAAAAAGTCAGAAGTCACTTGAGGACAGGGATGCTATGCAGTGAACAGAATAACAGACTCACTGCTTTCAGCACTCATTGACTTTCACTGATGAGACAAAAATCAAGCTCACATTTTCAGCCAGCTGAAGGCAAACTTCTGTGAGATACTGAAAAAGCTTCCAGAATCTAAATGTCTTATCACAAACACAGATCAGATCCTGCAGCTAGGTGACTAGTTGTAGTTTGTTTGTGCTTTACTAGGCAGAGGAGAGTTTCAGCATCAGCTCACATGCCCAGTCTCTACATCACCATAACACTTTGGTATTTTTCTAAGTCTGCAGATGCTTTTCAACAAGCATTTGTTAATTTGACAAGCTGCTGGAAAGAAAAAAATATCAACAAAATAAAGGGCAGCTGCTGGTGGTACTGGGGACGATGACAAGGCTGAGATAGAGAAGCAAAAGTCCGTTCAGCACACATGTCAGCAGTGGTTTTCCTGCTGTAATGCACACTTTGATCTGGCTCTTTCCTCATTCTCATTTTTAGCTCAGAGGCTAATGATCCTTGTTGCTAAGTCACATCAGTGAAATGCTACTAAAGGACAAGTTCCATTTAAATGAACAAGTCTGTATTGGCATACACAATTTTCATCCATGTTCCAAGGAATTATTTGAATCTGCAAACTTAAATTAAAGCTCCTCCCTGGCCTTTTAGCAAGGCAGGTTGCCCTGGGAGCCTGCACTTTAAGCAACACTTAGTGTCATTGCTCTCTGCTCTTGTGGAAAACAATGGCTGCTTAGAATGGATTCTAAAAGCTTTAAGACTGTACAACATACACAAACTTCAGGCTGTGCCATATGTAGTGACATTAGGTATTCAAGTACCAGCTACAGGCAACAGCTGTGATTTGTATGCTGGAATTTAATGACCTGTTATATACTTATCCTCAGATGAATATAATTTTGACCCAGCCCCCCATCCCCAGCAGCCTATGTCCATCGCGGTCCGCACCATGACAGCTCTCCTTGCTGCACGTTGTGTGGCAAATCTGAAATGCTTTCCTCATCACTTTGGTACAGAATGTTGCAATAGCTTCCATGCTGGAAATCAGAGCACAGAGTGCTGAAACAGAGCTGGGGCAGAAACACCTGAGAGGTGCTGGATGTCCTTTCACCAAGCCTCAAAGCTGCAGGTTTGATTGGTACCAAGCGTCACTGTCACTGTCTCTCCAACTCTCCCCTCGTTTAGGGGCAGAAGGTAGCCAGCACAAGGCAAAAAGGTAGCAGGTACCATTTCTGCTTTGTGTGCAGCAGAACACCAAGATGGGGTTTCCATGCTGCCTCCTGAAAGAAGCGAGTGGAAACAGAAAGGGCAAAGTGCCACGGAGCTGGTCCTTGGCTGCCAGAGCCTGCCCAGATGGAAGACTGTCAGATGTACAGGTGAAAGCTCAAAGCAAACAGGAGTGCACTCAGATTCTGTCAAGCATCATGGACAGACTTCGATCCACAAAGACTTCTGCTGTAAGAGCTCTGCAGTTTCTGATCAGCCTACAAATCTCCAGCACATTTTTACCATCTCCAGTTGAAGCTTTGCATGTTTGTTCCTTTTTCAAAGTGTTTTTCCTCTCTGAGTAACAAGGGCAAATCCCGAGTTATCCTCCAAGAATGTCAGCGCTCCTGCCTTAAAATTAAATCCTACCCTACCCAAATATGAACTGGAGTATTTCCTGAAACCTCAGCAGACACAGTCTAAATTAATTGTTCACTTGGAAAAAATAGAAGTATCCAGGCACCTGACTTTGTAATGGCTGCAAACCACAACAATGACTACCAAATTTGGATGCCACATGCTCTGCTTCTCACCAGTCAGCAACGTTTTGGTTTACAAAAGGAACCAAAGACTGCTCTGTCGCGGAGACAGAGAGAGGAAGAGATGCAAATGCTAAAGATAGAAGAATGAAAATCTTTTGAAGGGGAATTGAGTGCTTGCCTACAGCTTAGGAAAAATGCTCTATAAAACAGCTATTGATTTTTCATTCAGCAGCACTGAATGTTTTATTGAAAAGCAGCAACGCTCAGTAATTTGAATTTTCAATTAAGGTAGCACGTTCCTTGGACACATTTACTACTGCACTCCAGTGACATTTATTTGACTTTTAAAATCCCTCTACTATTGTATTTGTGTTTGTATAGATCAAACTACCAATACAGAAAGTGTTAGGATTATAACACTGCTGATTATAGACACGTTTGGAAGCCTCTCTGGGCAATCTAACGACTTTATTTATAGGTAGGACAATGTGTAGTCAGACAGAGCTGAACTAAAATATGCCAGTGTGTGATAAATTAAGTAGCTGAGTATTTTGCCTTAGAAATACTCACGTTTTCCTTGCCTTTATGGTTGGTGTCTCATTGAAGTGAGGCTAAAATAATAATTTCTAAATGTTTAAATGACTTGTTTACATTTCAGAGGAGGGGAAGGGGGACACAACTTTAGTGGAATTCATACTTTTCAAACTGCTGGGACCCTGCTGGTTTTCATAGCCCCATGCAGAAGTAGGGCAGCTTGACATTTACACTGCTCTGCTGAGACCCCACCTCGAATATCGCATCCAGGTCTGGTGTCCCCAGCATAAGAGGCACACAGAGCTGTTGGAGCAAGTCCAGAGGAGGCCACAGAGATGATCCAAGGGCTGAGCATCATGTAGCGAGAAACTGGAAGAGGACACTATTTAAGAAAGGGGGGTGGGGAGATGAGGATACCAGACCAGATCCAGAGAGGGAGGGCGCAAAGGTTGTCCCACACAGAAGTTATTCTCTTGAGCAGTCCAGGTTCATCCTGGACAAATAATTACTTGCAGCCTTTCAAACGTTAGACCTTTTCAAGTCACACAGGCAAAGGGGTAGCTGGAGGATGGAAGGAGCTCTGTAGTCCCTCTACAAGGCTCTAAGCCAGCCCCATACATTGCAGTACTTCAGGTGCCTTGTTTCTCTACATGACCCTTTAATAAGGATGGACTATTCAGATGTACTTAGTGAAGTGCTCCCAGCCCTGCTCTCCTCTGCCCGAGATTTCCTGTTAGAGCTAATGAGGTTCTGCTCCCACTTCATCTCTAAATATGGCACAGTTAACGCTTCTTAGTTTGCTTAATGACATGCTATTAATAAAGACATGACCTGAAGAGCTACTTGCATTTATTGTCTTGATTTTTTTTTTGTGGTCCATCTTTTACAGTTACAATGAGGCAATTTAATTTGTTAAGATCATAAACTATTGTTTTGTTTGGCAAGTTGTATCTAATCACCCCACATTCCTATGGAAGTGCTTCCCAAGGTCAATGCCTAAGCTGGCAGTTGATCTGAACCATTCGTAATGATAGCAAAATTGCTTTGCTACTTTTCCCAGTTATTTTATTATTGCTTTATTGACAGAGCAGTACCTCAACCCATACCAAGGAGGGGTGGGATCCTCTGAAATGGTGTGGGGTTGCTTTCAAGCAGTTTCAAATTATTGAAAGCAAGGAACTATGTTTAAGAGTAATTTTGCTGAACTGTAACTATGCTGAACAGAACAATTCAATATCTTCATTGTTTTCCCAGTGAGAAACAGCCATTAAGAAGTTACAGCAACCCACCCCTTTATCTTAACAAAGAGCAATTGGTGCAAGTGAAAGAAGCAGAAGTTTTTGCAGGAGTTAATGAGACCGTAATGCAAGTCTCTGATTGGAGCCATTACCAGACAATCCTGGGCCAAATGAGATTTTTGTGTGCATTTCTGTAAGGCTCAAATGTTGGATGGCGAAGAATTAAAACTTCTACATCATTATTTTAAATTAAAAACAAGCAAGCAAACCAATGTTAATGACCTTTAATTTTAAGCACAAGAAACCTTGTTTGTGTGAGTGAAATAAGAGTGCATTGGATTTGAATGGGATTTGAGGCTTTTCTCTCTTTAGGCTTGATTTGGTTCTATCATTTTGCTTCTAAATGACATAAAATTGCCCCAAGACTGTTGTAGTTCTTTGTTGACAAAGCTCTCTATATAAATGTTACTTACTTTGAACTAGGGACTACAAGAGAGCAAAATGCCTAAATTATGATGGCTCAGATGTTCACTTTGGCTTCTCCTTTTCAGCCGGTTGCACAGCCACCTCTGGTGCAACTAAATGGCTTTCTACACATCCCTGAGGCAAGACTGCATTTTCTCTTGCTGCAACTTATGAGACTCTTGCCACTCATTTTCCCCAGCTTATCATGGTCCCTCTGGACAGCAGTCCTGCCTTCCAAACACGGCCTCCAAGCAGATGCCAAGCACAAAGTAGCTGAGAGGGCCCTCTCACAACATTCACACTCTCAGTAACATTGAGCAGTTCTGGCCCCAGTATAAATTCCTAAAAGAGACTCCAAGTGACCAGCTGGCAGCTAGAGTTTGCACTCCTGATCATAGCCATTGGAAAACCCAGTGGTGCAGCCAGTTTTCTACCCACCTTATCCATCAGAGAGTGAAACAAATCTCAAACAGATCTTTAGATAACCACAGCCCTTTCCCAGCATCCTTACAAACCAGCCCAGATATCTTTGCTTACTGCTATTTAAAACCAAGAAGGAAATACAGCATTCAGCCATACCAGCACAAGTGGATGGGACTCTGAGCAACCTAATCTAGTTTGAGACGTCCCTGCTCACACAAGGGGGCTGGGGCCAAATGACCTTTAAAGGTCCCTTCCAAACCCTCCTGTGTTACTAAAACAAAGAGGAAAACAAACATTAGAGAAACAGCAGACCGTCAAGCCTTTAGAAATCAAACTTAAGAATTATATGCATGCCTATGCTTACAAATGATCTTCATTAGCACCTAATTACAATTTAGTTCAGCTAATCAGATGATCAACTGCATTGATTCTTATCAGCTGATTAACCCTAATAAAAAGTACTATGAAAATTTACAGCAGTAGACAATTCAAGTTATTTTCAAGCACTTTGTTCTCCGGGGACAAAAAAAAAGGCAAAGACAAAGAAAGAGACAAAAAAGTGCATTTTGCTTTCCTAATTAGGAAAAGAGGGGGGGGGAAGAAAAGAGGAGGGGAAAAGAAGGCTTTCACTGAAAGAAGAAATAAAGACAGGATGCCCACACAAATGTAAGTCATAATTTGGGACTACAAAGAGCCTCATTAAGTGTCTGTCTTAAAGAAATGCCTACTTTCAGAGATTCTAAATGGGGTTCTACAAATGTGGGATGTGAGCTATTTCAAAACACAGCCTGAACCCCTGCTGCATAAAACTGTAATGATCATAAATGACGAATGACTAAAGACAAAGACAAACGAGGACATACATGGAGCTCTGAATTTCTGCATGTCATGGTTGAATACTCCTCATCCTGATAAATCATCTCTTCATCAATTTTAATGCTGAGAGGATTTGAGAACAAGAGATGAACCTGGCCTGAAGTTTACCTTTCTGCAGCACTACAAGTTTCACTAAATTCCTTGGTGTCTTTTCTTCCTTGAAAGTTACAAGATGAAGTCAGAGGTACTGGCTGCTAAGTAAGCTAAGAGTCAAAACAGACATCCAAATTTTGCCACTATGAAGAATAATATCCAAAAGTGATTCAGTACAGCTGAGTCTCTCCTTTGTACCTCCATGGGTAACTGATAAACAGGTCTTGAATTTGTGGTAAGGAAACTTTTAAGTATTGTTGGAGGCTCTCCTCATGCACATTTCTAACCTGTAAATTGCATATACACACAAACAAATACATATACGCACGACTCAGGATATATCCTCTTACCTCCCAATAGCAGCAGTGAGTTTTTCACCCAGTCCGCACACACTGGGGGGAAAAAAAGAAACAAATCCAGTCAAAATTCATTACTTCTATGGCACCATCAAATAGTGGATTCTGGGAGTTAATGCAAGGGCATACTGCTGGTCTCCTGGTCTGAATATTGATCCTGTTCTAATCCTGATCTGTCCCATATTTACATTGTTCTCTCTGGGATGAAGCTATTGATATTGAACACAAGGAATGGAATAAATAACAAATGTTTAATCCTCCTTTAAATTCCACATTTGTTTACAACTTCACTTGTGAGACAACTGAATCAAATCCAGATACTAATTTACTTTTCTCCTTGTCACTTGCTCATTCTTTCTGCACATCTCCCAAGTCCAGGAGCAAATGTGGTATGGTTGTCACTGAATACAAAACATTAAGGAAAGGAGAGGCTTTGAAGTTCAGGAAAAAAAACCCTCCCTGCTTGCTTTCTGTGAGAATAAAGCTATTCAGACATCTCTTAGAAGGACCTGGTCAGACGTTCCAGGATAATGTGTTACACTTCTGCTTTGCAGACAGTAACATGAATGGACTCTCCCCAGTGATGTGAAGTGACTCAAAAACTTTATGAGGTTCTGTTTTATAGATAGAAGGGAGCAAGAAGGCAGCACTGGGTCAGCATGAAAACTCCTGTGGCAATACAATTACAACCTTCAAAGGGCTACTGGAAATGAAAATGTTCTTTCAACTCTGTCCACGCTGGGAGAGAGACTTTATACTGAAGTGAAACATCCCCCATTCCAGGAGATCCTTTAGAAGACAGGAACCAGCACACTTTGCAGGGACAACCCCTTGGAAAATGTCTTGGCAGAAAAGGCCCTGGGAATCCTGGTAGACACCAAACTGATCACCAGCCATCAGTGTGCCCTTGCAACAGAAAACCCCCAAGTGAACAACATTCTGGTTTTAGCTATGAGAGCATGGCAAGTGGGTCAAGGGTAGTGGTCCTTCCTGTCTGCTCATCCCCGGTGAGGCCATAGCGCTGCACTGTGCAGCTGTGGGCTCCCAAGTAGGAAGGAGACATGGCCATGCTGGAGAGAATGCAGCAAAGGGCCATGAAGATGATTAGGTACTTGGAGCACCTCTCATACGAGAAACTGAACTGGAAAAAATTCTGTTTAAACATTAGGAAAAGACTTATTTATGGTGAGAGGCATCTAACATTGGAGCAGGTTACCCAGAGAGGTTGCAGTCTCTGTCCTCAGAGATATTCAAAACCCAGCTGGACAGTGTTCTGTAGCTGCCCTTGCTCTGAGCAGGGACTGTACAATCTGCAGAGGTCTATGCCAACCTCAGGGATTCTCTGGTAGAGCTCTTCCTACCCAGGTTATGTGAATGTCCTATGTAAAAGCCCAATAAACATTACCTTAAATTCTCTGCTGCTTTAGTGGCTAACCTTCGTCTTCAGATTTTATTTCCAATAGTGTGCTAATGAGAAAACCACCAGTGGGAAGCAATACTTGCTGCTAGATCTATTAAACATGATTAAAAGAAAGAGGCTGAAGTGCAATTAGGGTAAATATTTCATTGGGTTTTATTAATCTGTAGAGGTTGTATCCACAGCACACATACTGTAGCCTGAGAGGATTGTGTTAAATGTCACGGGAACAGAACTTCTGCTCAGTACCTGTGCTGTGGATTTAATCTGCCTTCTGTGTTTGAGGAGACCCTTGTATGGGAGCTTTTCTTAACTTCCTATGTCATTATTTTAATGAATTTATTAAGAGTAAGCAATATATAACAGGCAGAAAGTTACTCACTGACCTTTTCATCATTTCCTGTCGGGATGTCACATTAGTGATGAGCCCTTTCTTTGGACCCTGTCAGCCTTCATAAGCACGATTCCAGTTGCATCTTAGGAAAACTTCACACACCAACTTCCACAAGGCTTGAAAAAATAAACCAGCAGGTGACAGGAAACAGTTGTGTGCTCAGACCTCTCTTGTGAGAAACTTACCGTGTTCCAGCCATAGGAATGAAAGTTCTACACATGAAACAGATATGGAAATAAAAGCACTTGGAAGTTTCCTCTTGTAATTTAAAATACATTCAGAAAAAAATGCACTTGGTGAGCACAGCCTTCAGTTCTGCTTGCACTTAACACTGCACTCCCCAAACTCAGCTTCCAACTGAAGAGGAGACTTTTGACATGCACTTCTTTGGGGACAACTCATGCTGGGTTTTGGTCAACTTTCTATTTCTTTTGGAGTCCAGTTAGGTATTTTAGAAATAAGAAAGAGCTGATCTCTTAAAACAAAACCAAAATACTCCCAACAAAACAAAACTAAACAAAATACTCCCAGTAAGAGTCACTGAAGTAGAGCTTCCATCTGCCTTAGACAGTCTTACCCCATCAGGTCACTCTAGTAGAGCTTCCAACTGCTCTAGAAAGTCTTCTCCCCTCCCCACACACAGACAGTCCTGTTGATGAAACAGCTTGTTTAAGAATCAGATTGAAAAGCAGAACTCTCAGGAAAGTAAACTGAAAGCACTCTCTCCCCTCTCCCCCCAAATCTGTGATGTGACCATGAATCAGTTTTGTTCTGTGGGTGAGGCAGATGGGATGTTCCAGCCTTCTCAGTGCCACCACAGGAGTCTGCTATTCACCACACTTCTGCTGGATTAGCAGCAGAGATGCATTTCAAGTGATAGGCTTCACTTCCCAAAGACATTTCAGTAGGAGAACAAAAAATCCTCAACACTCACAAGCTCAGAGTGTACAGAAAGCAAGCTCACATACATCAGAACAGCAAGAGCTAGCATTCTAAATAAACAACATATGTTCTATAATCAACAACAATTATTTTTTAAAGAAAAAGAAGAGAAAAGAAACAAACAGTCTTCAGTTTGCAGGTTTAATTAAAACCAGGCAGAGCATTTCATGGAGAAGATCGTGAGGAAAAAACAAGGATACGAGCAATGCTGATTTTTCATCTGAATTTATGTTTAATAACCACAGATAATTGTCTATATAATTGTGTTTTTCTTTTTCCTTTATGCATTTTCTAGAGCAGGCTTACAGCAGCCTCTCTTTGTCTTAAATATTTTATTAATAGTTTCACATGATTCTCTTAAAGCCTACTTAAAGCATCACACACACAAAAAAGTGGTAATCTAGGGTCATAACTTACACCCTTTTTTTATGCTGGAGTGTATAATACAATTCAGTCCACAGACAGAGATACAAATTTGAGTAGCTTCTCATTTTAATAGCTACAGAACTGCTTTTTAAAAAAAAAATAAAATATTGTTCAAGATCTTTGCAACCCAGGCTTTGGTTTTGCAGAGCTACATTAGATCTCCTTTACTCCATGCACCTCTGAAACAACCACTTTTCTATCCCTGGAAAATGCTATAGAAACCATCCAGATGTTTGTACCCCCCTTGTTTATTCCTCTAAAAAGGGGAATTATTATTTGCATCTTCACTTCTAAGTATGCATGCCTGTGTAAGAGTGGAAAGTGCTATATTGTAGAATCACAGCAGTTAAATGACATGCAATCAGTGAATGATCACTAAAAGGCTCCCAAGTGGAGCCCATTAATTTCAATTACACTTTAGGCCCTGGGCCGTGGCACTTCTTTGAGTCCACCCCACTTGCAGCAGCCTGTTAGCAGCCTGGGTGTTAGGCACTTAACTGCCTGCGTGTTTCCTTCTGCAGTCCATGGAAATAGCTAATTCAGCCTGCCCAGGGTCTAAACACTTTGTGATACCTTCTCTCAATGTGTTTTTTTGTCTCCAAAGCAAACAAAAAGCTCCACAGGTACTGCAGTGTGGTGCCTGAAAAGCAGGCTGAATGTAGCTTTAGTACTGGGCATGGCCAGCCAGTAAGTCCTTGGCACTGCCCAGCTCCAGAGCTGCTGAGGCTCTTCCTGGGCTGCAGAACCAGCACTGGAGACCCTGGAATACAACTGGTGTGTGCCACACAGCTACAAACCCTTCAGGGAGCTGCATAGCACCGGTGCTATTCCACTGGTGTGGAGTTCCATTGTTGACTCTAATTCTCCCCTTTTCAGCCAAAACCCTTTCGGTGTTTACACTTTCTGACTTAAAATACAGAGGTTGAAAAACACATAAAGAAGTCAAGTCAGTATAAATCTGTACAGCAGACAGAAAGTTCACTTTAAACAGCTCAGTTTGCCAAACTTAAGTACTGGAATAAACTTAGCATGTAAATATGATAATGAGCAAAATCTAACATTCAAACAGCTACAGAATTTTTTGTGTCTTGCTTAATTAGTTACAGTTTCATGTGCTGCAGTCTTTCATTAACTTTGTAATTCCTGGGCGTGCATAGGTGGGTGCCTCACTAAATAATATTTGATTAATGCACAGTACTCATATAATATATGCTAATTCCTATTTGCTGGGAAGTTAATTATAAAGTTTTGATAATCTGTTTTGATAAATTTAATTCAGTGGAAAATGTGTGTTCCTAGAACAGAATTACATTAATTTAACTTTGGTTAGGTTTGTGGGTTGTTGTTTTGGGGATATTTTTTTTCAAGACAGTTACCTGGTACCCATTAAGATGAATCATTTGCCTGTGGCACAGGCAAGCCATCTTTGGAATTAAGCATCAGGTTGCCCTTTCTGATAACTCTTCCCACGTTGAAGGTTTTGCTGAACGCTATTGCATGTAGAAAACTGCACATAGGTACACGACCAAGAAGGAAATAAAGTAAACTCGGTGTGACTCCAAAAATAACTAATGGCCTAGTGAACAAGAGCTTCTAACAGTTACAAGTCTGTATGAAAGGATTACAGCAGCACACCCTGGCATACTCAAGTTGTCACCACAAAAGAGCAGCACTGAAGTGCTACCAGCTGGGGAAGGGTCTCAACACGTTAGACTGAACGTGTGACAAAGGCTCGCAGGGAGCCATAAGCCCGGTGAGAAAAGGAGAAATGTGAGCAACTCTGCATTCCCTCCCCCTGGTGTGTATCAAGTTGTGACATGTATGGAAGTTAGGTGGATAATTCATGCCACAACAGCCAGATCTGGCTGCAGGAGCCAGACATGGGGGCTGCGTGCCGGGGAGCCCACGGGTGGCTGTAACTCTGCACAGACTCCTGCTGTGTCTGCAGTCCACGCCTGCTCAGGCTGTCTGAAAGACTGAAATCATTTTAGTATGGAGACAGTGTCAATATTCTCCTGTGGGGACAAAGGTCTTCTGAAAATCCTCTTGTGAAATTTAGCTCCCATATTCCTTTCCTTTTTGGTGTTTCCAATTGCCCTTCCTGTCTCCAGATCACAGTTGCTGGTAAGTAAGCAAGGGTAATGTTTGACTGCTGCAGTCTCGCTTCTATTTCCTCACCTCTGGGAGGCCAGGAACACCACCACCACTGCAAAATCAGCATGACAATACCATTATTTGTTAAGAAATTAAAAATAAATTTGAATTCCACCCACAGTGATGCACTGGGAATGGCAAAACTCTTCTTAGACATCAAATTAATTTTTTACATGGGCATGTGAAAAATGATTGTCACGAGATACTGATGTGAAGCAATACCTATATTTAGCCAAGTTAATCTCTTGTACAAACAAAGTGCAGCTTATTTATTCAGTTTCCTTCAGCTTAATTCCTAAACTTCTAAAGACTTCAAAGACCTATACAGAAGCTAGATAAAGAGCTTATCTGCATAATTCTTATGCTAATGCACAGAAGGTGTCTTGACTAAAAGGATGTCTATGTGCACACCAAGGGCTCACTGCTACTATTTCTTTTTTCCTCTAAAAGCTAAAATATTATACATTAATTTAGTTGGATCTATATCTTGCCCTGCTTCTTTAAGAGAGTCTGGATCCAAATGTGAGCCTCACAGGCTGACCTGTCACTCCTCTGGAATATCTAGAGAGACATTTTCAAGCAAGGTATGGGAACTATGCTTTCTTGTATTCTCTCAGTTTCTTTCCTTTTTCTGCTTTTTAGCAGTAATTCTCCCTTCTCCCTCTGTAAATTGTGCTCACTTCACTCTGTGTCAGTTTACACAATTACAGCAAGCTGAGCACCTGGGGAATGCAGTTTGTTACATGTTAATAGAGCACCTATTTAGGTGGGGATGAAAGGGCATTACATATCAGAAACTTTCAGGTTGGAAAAGATCCCCAGGATCACCAAGCCCAACCACTGCCACTGACCCTACTCTACAAGGTTCACCCCTAAACCATATTCCCAAGCACCACATCCAAATGGCCTTTAAACACACCCAGGGTTGGTGACTCCACCACCTCCCTGGGCAGCACATTCCAATGCCTGACCACTCTTACAGTGAAAAAAATGTTCCTAATGTCCAATCCAAACCTACCCACTCACAGCTTGTGGCTTTTCCCTCTTGTACTATCATTAATTACCTGTGAGAAGAGACCAGCGTCAGCCTCTCTACAATGTCCTTTCAAGTAGTTGTAGAGTGATGAGATCTCCCCTCAGCCTCCTCTTTTTCAAACTAAACAGCCCCAGCTCCTTCAGTTGCCATTAAGTTTCCCCTCTTCATCTTATCACTACTATTTCCATTCCTGCTCGATCTGGTGTGTGTAAACTGGATGCTCCTGGCTGAGAAATTTCACTTCTATCGATAGCTGTATGGTCTGACTCTCCAATGGGAGACACACCTACTAAAGGAAAGATTTACTCTTAGAAGAATACACCTTTCAGTACAGTCCTAACAAGGCTATTGACTCTCTAAATGAACCTAACATGATCAGCAGCCTCTCTTCATTACCCGTTAATCAGCTCCAAGATATTATTTTCACATGTGTCACCTCACCTCTAATGAATTGAATTCTTCAGTTATTTATCAAGAGCATCCAGATGTAATTGCCCCTTGTACTGAGCACTGTGTTTTGATATGTCTTCTTTAAGGAAATCAATAACATATTTTAATCTTGCAGATAGAGTGGTTGAATTATGGCTGCTGTCTTCTGAGCACATTAATATGACTCCTAATGGGAAGAAAACACCTCGGCTTCTTAACAGCCTTCCAAGAGTTTCTCTGTTCTCACCACACTCAAATGTGACACTATTTTTATCTCAGGGAAAGAGGGCTGACTTGAGTAGTACGACCCAGAGTGAAGGAGCTGAAGGCAGTAGTATTTTTTGGCAGAAAATATTCCCCTTTCCTCTCTAACCTGATCAAAAGTGGGAGCCATTGAGGGAATGTGATTTTAGAGGTTGCTAATGTGTTCCAACTGACAGTGGCAATGATAGGTCTTAAAATATTTGTAAACTCTGTCCAGGGGATGTTTGAGATCAGAACACAAAGTCCCATTGATCAGGCTGTCCATACCCTGCTGTATCAGGGCACACTCCTAGCTAAATTACACACTTTCCGTGGCAGCCAGGTTTTGGATCTCTGGCACAGGTAATGGGCTGAAACTGATGCCTTTTCCCCTAGCACTTTATCCCTTAAGCATTAACACTGCATTTCTTAATCATATGCTAAGCAAAGCGGAGTCCTGATGGCTCTCCTTTGTGAGTTTTAGCAGTGCTTTCAGCAGGATTCTAGTCTTAGTTTCACACCATTATCGATGGAGGCCATGACTAAAGCTGCAGAAGCAGTGAAAAGTCTAACACCCCACATAAAGGAAGTAGAATAGCTGTGGGTCAGTGATGACCTCCAACAAATAATTATGAATCTAATACACAAATGAGGAGCACTCAGTACATTCGTACAATGAAGATGTAAAGGCAGAAAAACCAAACCAAACCACAACCATAACTATCAAATAGCACAGTCCCAATGCAGAAAAACCCCCAGAGGATTTGTTGTTTTTTTTTTCTAAGTAGCTACTGTACTGCACAAGCATTTTCAAGAGGTTTGTTTCATACATTCTTGTCTTAGCCCAAGAGCTTCCTCCACACCAGCAAACACCAGAAAGACTCTGAGGTCTCTAACAAAAAAAGCATTTCCCATAGGGAGACATAAGAGAAAAATAAAACATGGTCTTATTCCACCCATGGCTCAATGTAGGAGGTGCCTGTGGAAGTAAAGCCATGGCACACAACATCCATGAGTTTCTGGGCGCATACTGTTGGCACAGCAGCACTAAGGCACAGCTCTAACTCAAGCAGATGCACAAGGACCTTTAATTTAAAGTCTGTCTCTTTCCTAAAAGCACTCAGCTGAAACAATAAAATAATTATGAAAACCTCAATTTTGTTTCCATTTCCCCATAGCTGCTAATTTTATGCTGCAGTTTAGACTACATAAATAAGAAAGTTCTAAGATTTTGCTGTAACAGTACTTGAAAATGACCTTACATTTCAAAATGCAGTTGCTTTGAAACAACAGAAAGACATAAAGAGGTCTTAATTTTCTTGTATTTTTTTTCTCCCCCCAAACTAGTTTGCTCCTCAATAAATATTTTCCCTCTTTTCACATATCTGCAGTATGAAAGTTACCTTTCAGCAATAGGAAACCCAGATAAAAGAGTTACTTTTTTCTTCTTAAACAACCTCCTGGACGGACTGGCTGGTTTTGAGATGACAGAACTGCTTTCCATCTTATCCAAACGTCCAAGCAGTCTGCACTTTCTGCCATCAGAGTAAAGCAGCTCAGTGAAGTCAATTTAACACTACCTATGGTTTGTACTGATAATATTATAGGAGATGCAATAAATACTGATGTAGATACAGCAACCTGTAAAATGCATTTGCTTTTATTGCCCCGCACGTTGCTAATAAAAGCAGTTTGATTCATGTGTGCTCAAAATCAATTTGTGGTTTGGGTTTGGAGTTCTGCCTGATTCAATTTTAAAAAGAGTTTAAAAGTTAAGAGCCATGCTTTGGGTAAATTTTAGAGGGGGATGTTAGACATACCAATAAGCCCATCTTTGTTAGGGGAATTCTCAATCCATTTTTTTCTCTCCCAAACTAGGGCCTATACAATATCCCATTGAAGATATACTGTTATGTCAATTTTCATTTAATGCCAGAAGAAAAATAAAGCATTTTATGATCAAGCAGTAATTGAGACAAACAAGGAAAAGAGTTGAAAGCCATTAGCCCACACAGGGACCAAGAACTCATTTCGCGTTTCATCTTGTACATGGAACAGGCACGGCTGCCTCTCGCCTCTTCTGCTTCGGAGACCAGAGCAAGACGTTCTGAGTGGCTGCTTCAGGGATTGATATTCCTCCAGGGTAAGAGCACTGATTATTTAATCACCTTGTATGCGCCACTTAGGCAGGAGAAACGTAGCCATGTGCATCAGGAGTCATGAAGATCGATTGCACCGTCTGCTTCCTTCCCTCTGCAACAACCCACCCTGACACTGCGGCGGCTGGAGCCAGTTTTCAGAGCAGGTACAACATGTAATCAAATCAGCAGCCAAAAGAGCAAAAAGGCACTTTTTGATGTAGAGAAGGTACTTTCCATCATGGAATATCCATGAGGCTTAGCACATAAACAAGGTGTATGAATTGCCTTTCCGAAAGAGTGAGCAACATCAAATCTGCCACTGCTGGGCTCACCAGCTCTGCTTCCAGGGCTGTGCCTTGCCTGCAGCAGTACAAACAAAAGGCCTTTGAAAGATGTGCTAGCTCAAAGTTGGGGCTCCAGGTGGAACAGAGCCACTGACACTTTGGTTCATCCCAGCGAAGTCCAGGTGTTAGTACAGAAAATACTTGGAAAGTGTCTTACCATCATTGCCGTAACAGCCGGCATACTTACACACCACTCCCCTCCCTATTCTAGGAACATACTAAGACATAATAACAATAATAAGGGGGGGGGGAATAATTAAGGCTTGTCTTAGAACAAACCTTGATTAGCCATGGCTGTGTAATCTATGTGCATTTCCAAACTCTGACAGTACCTGTGAAAAACCTCCACAGAAGCTGCCAATAAAAACTGCTGCAGCAGCCCCCTTTCCCCTTGCAGACCACAACATTTAGGCCTTCTGGGGGAAAAAAAGAGAATATTTAAACAAAATGTGCCTGTTTTCGTCTCTTGAAGTAAATTCTGCTCCTCCAAGTGAGGAGATTCAAAGTAATTTAAGGTTTGATTTGAACTTGCTAAAAGGTATCCTCAGCAAGAGAGTGTTTCAAAGTCATCATCTGTATCCCTGGATTTCTCACACAATTTGCATGTCTAAAATCATCTGCAAGGTAAGGGCTGCTGTTCTTGCTCCCTGGTAAGGACAAATGCTGCTCAAGATCAAAGCACCACTCAGAAATGTTTTCTATTTATGAGATGTACTGGAGCTCACAGCAGTGCTCAGTGTATTTTACCAGACCTTGAATTTTCATTAGCTACTACTAACACCCGCAGTCCTTTTCTTTTGCAAGAAGTTTCCCTTTCATTTTCTAGGAGCCATTCCAAAACAGGACCAGTGCTCAGATAACTCACTCCTGCTCTTATGTTCTTCTTACACACCAGCAAATTGCTGTCTTTTACATCTGGTGCACTGCAACACAGCGTCAAGTGGTGTGATTCATACCACTTTCCAAGGGAATGTAAGATGATCTTTGCTTCTAGTGGCACCATCAAAGCAGGAACTGGCTTTTATTAATTTAATAAAGGCTGAGCAGATGCCACAGTAGTATCATAAATGGCACTAACAGCTACTAGAATATAGGCAACAAATACCATAGCACTCCTAGTGAGCACTTTGTCCTCTCTACCAGCCATCCGGAACCAGTACTGGGATTGCCAGCTGAGCCTCCAGCCTTCTGCATCATTTTGCTAATGCAAAACCATCAGTAAAGATGTTGCCACGTTTTCCTTTCAAGCTACATCTGCTGCAATTACATATTTAAGAGGATGCGTTGATGATCAGTATCGCTGACTTTTAATCTTTAGGATAACTTATCTCTAATCTCACAGCACTGTAGACATTTTTATTGTTCCAGATAACAAGACTGAACGAAACAAGACTGAAACTACTGCAAAGAGAAACCTTCTTTTCATACCTTCCAAGTGAACAATCCGTGCTGTTCTTCTGAAGTAGACTTTCAGCTCTGCTTTGAAAGCAGCTGTTGGTGCTTTGAAGGACAGCTTTTCCAAGGTTTGCATGGAGGCTGCTGAACTGCAAACTGGCAGCACACTAGAAAACAACCTTTATTTTTAAGTACTTTGCTGGAATATCTGAAACACCAAACCCACCAAAGTTTGGAGAAGTCTACTTCAGCCAGATAAAATACTTAAAATGAATTATAACGCATTGGAGCCACTCCTCACCCCCACAGAATTTGTTGCAAGGGAAATGTGAATAGAATACACAGAAGGCAGCAGAAACAGTTTTGCATCATTTCAAATTCTAGCAAAATTTGTTGCCTTCCTGGCACTATGGAAAGCCTCCTTCACTACAGCAGCTGAGTGTCAGTGGCGTTATCACCATCTAGTCATCAGGAGTGAGCAGCGCAGTAGGGATAGAACTCATTACTTTCAGCCTCAAAACAGCACCGAAATAAAGCTTTTCTCTGCTTAGCAGTTTGTAAAGGACTTGATGCCTACTTTGACATAATGCTTTTGAAGTCAGTGAAACTAACTCAGTGAAAAATCCCTTTGTTGAGTTTGGCTGTGCAGCACTGGAAAGTTCAGAAGGAAATTGAATATGCAGAGATTTTTACTAGCAAAAGGAGAGAATGCTCTCGTAAGACAGAGGAAATCAAACTATTTCCTAATTTATGGATAGGGATTTCAATATTTTTATAACTAATAGAAAGAAGTCTTATAGATTGAGGGGGAATCACAGGAATTTTCAAGTGTGTGCAGTCATGATAAGCTGAATTCAGCTGCAGAAAGCAGATGTCTCCTTTTCATGTAATCCATAAGATTAAAGCACTGTAATCATAGGAACCTTTAGTATTGATTCATTAAAATAAAATAGAATTTTAATTAAAACACACCCTCTCTTGAGATTGCCAGACTCCTTCACATACATTGAGAACTCTGATTTTCAGTTTCATAAGGCTATGATACTTTTAATTCTATCCCCCCCCCCAACCAGTGTAGGCACTGTTTTAATAGTTCCTTTTTTCCTCTTTTTTTTGAGCACAGCATATGACTGTTTTACATATTCATATCTTGTGCAACGTGACTGATTGTGCAATGAACAATAAGGACAAAGAAGGAAGCTTTCTACATGATGGACTATTGGTGACTGGCATGCATCCACCTGAAGATGATTCTCTTCTCTGCCCAAACTCATAGATGCAGGCTGGAAGCAAGGTATAAACTCCAGCTACAGGTGTAGAGAAGGCCAAAACGCAAAGCAAGGACCTCAGGTTTATTTAGAAACCATCAACAGCATTTCAAATCTAGTGCAACTATTAGCTGAAGCCTCCTGGTTGCTACACAGATGGAATCTGAGTTGTGCAGGTTGAGTTTCACATCTCGTTAGGAGCCAGCCCTGATTGAGTCAAGGAACTCAGGCAAAAATGTAAATTTACTCTCCGTGGTGGCTTTGCAAACTGGCTCAGCTGTAAATTAGTTGGGGAGTGAGCAGAGAGGAGTCACAGAGGATTCAACAACATTTTGCTTTAAATCAAAACTTGACCCTGTAATCATCTGTAAGCTGTATTTTACTGCGAAGATCCCCTGTGGTTACACCAACATTTTTGTAGGCGTACAGTAGATCGTAGGCAGAGCAGGTGAGTGGTTGGGCTCACCTGAGAGCATTCAGCAGCCACTAAACAAAAAGCAACTCTCTTATTCCTACCTTACCTGTTGCTATTGAGCTATTTAGCACAACACCACCACCCCCAAACAGAATTTCAGGGACCAGTTTTATGTTTTAGCTCTAGTCAATTAGAACACAAATATTACAACATGAAAAATCTTCAGCTGCTGTGGGACTTGAGACAACTCACTGGGGCCCAGACTCCAAGCAGCCAGCAGCTCCTAGAAATGAGCATTATCAAACTTTACCTAAGCACCCACTAGTATTTACTGGTGCTTTCTATTGTCTTCCAAGCTCAAATATCCTAAAAGGGAAAGAAAAAAAAAATATATATAAATCTATGCTGCCTTTCCCTCAATGTATTTTGGGCTTTGTTTTGCTTTGTTTTCTGTTTGTTTTTTTTTTTTGTCAGGTTGTGTTGTTGATGTTTGGGTGGGGTTTTTTCTAATCAAAAAGCACAGGAGAAAAAAGGAGCTCCATATGCAAACCCCCACATTCAGATATCATGAAGTGTTCAACTAAATTAGAGTCTGGAAAACTCAGAGGTGCAACTGCACCTATCCTTACACTCCCCTGTCGTGGCAAAGCTCTGAAGGAGTCTCCAAACAGCATGGAATTTGCAGACCATATGATCTGCAATATTTACCATGCATAATGGATATAGATAAGGCAAAGCAAACAGCTTGAATTTTGTATTTCCTTGCTTTTTATTTAGTCTAGGTTGTTAGCAGCATGTGAATGCATATTTGGGACTCTCTGTATTTGTGTACGGATGCATATGTGCGTACATAGGTATAAACAAACAGAGTCATTTCACTGCATTTCTCATGCATCTTGAGTACCTTCAGAGCAATTAGCTTGTGATTTGTAAGGAAAAGAAAAAGCATTGTTTATTTTAGCTAGAATTTAAAAAGCAAATTCTGTTTCCTTTCAGTTTCTGTGTTCTCCTGTCCCCAGTGTATGCTGCTCGCTTCTGGAGGTCTGGAGTTTTAACAACAAGAAATGCCAACATTTACAATCAGGCTGTTTTGACTGTTTTTTATCTAACTTCAAAATGGTCTATGAAACAATTAGCAAATGAGAATAAATGGGAAATGTATTTCCCAACCACACATTTTTTTGATTGACCAGTTCATACAGCAGTAGAAGAGAGAGACAGAGAGAAATGTCCAAAGAAAACCTCCATAGGACACCAAGTGCAGGTACACATCTGGAAGGGATTCCTCTCCAAATGCAAAGATGTGTGCAAGTGCTAGGTTATACTGCCAACATCTGGCTCTCTTTCCTAGACATCTGTTTGAAAATCTGAGGGTGTGGAGGAAGAAAGTACTATGTAATTATTTCAGTACATCAAGACTGCCCTTCCTGTGTTGAGATGAATAGGATCTCATTGCTTCCCTTGATGGTGTTTGTCTTTGAGAGCCTGGCCCCCGCAGATTTTCCGCTTCTGTTCACTGCTCACCAATATCTATTATCAATACCACTCATCTTGATTGCTCCACACTTACCTATGGTTTGCTGTCAAAAAAAGCTCAAGACAAACCCAGTGCCCACTTCATCGGGGAGCTTCAAAGGCAAAGCACCTCCTGCCCAGCAATAAGGTGCTGCAGGGAAGACCACTTGAGCCACTAGTTAAGTATGTGCCTGAAATGAAGCAAAGAGCCATTCTGTGCTACCACATTTTGCTGAGTGGAAAGGAAGGAAGCAGAAATTAATCCAGAACATTCCAGAAAAGTCCTGAAAAATAAGACTCTTGTTCATTTCTATGTCCTTTGATTCATGTAATCTGAATTACCTTCAGATCAGATTGAATTATATGGGCAAGAAAACCTCTTTCTTTACTTCTGAAATATCTCCATTTCTGTGGTTATTATTCATCATTGTTATTTGCAGGATTGTTTGTATGAATCATATCTGACAGCATTGTATTGTTTGGGAGTTACCCACATCAAGCCTCTATGATTGATTACCTGAAGAGATTATTTATCATGCCTTAGTGGATTCTGAGGACTTATTTATTTATTTTACCACCAGAAGACTGGTGAAAAAGAACAATGCAGGAAGTAGTACTGAGACACGGATTGCTTGTACTAAAGCTCACGAAACTTTTGAGGTTCATAAACAGCTGCATGAAAATCTTATTGCCATCCTAATATGCATTGTGCTTTTCCTAGTTAGAGATTTCTTTGTTTCATTTGGGGTATTTGCATTTGGAGTCCCTTTCCCCTTTTCTCTTCAGAAGGGTTAGTTATGAGTTCATTCCAACATATGGAAATTTGCTTATTTTTAGCAAATGTTCTTCACTACTCCAGTTGCCTTGTCAGAGTCTGTAGTGCTAATAGCTGTGTTAATAAAATTATTATCTACAGTGAAGAAACTGCTTTCCATACATAGAAATGTAATGAGATGGAAATTTTCAGGCGCTGAGCTGATTCTCAGCAGTGGTTTGGTAGACTCTCATAACATCTGCCCATGTGCAGCTTGGAAGGACTTGGTGCCAATCGAAGTGTCATTAAAGCAGCTCTGCTTTTGTGCTTCACTTCCCCCCACCCCCCCACACACTTGGTTTCACAAATTAACTTGGTTAGCTAAATGTTAATGACTATCCAGATTTACTGACCAGAGAGCTTTTTTCCTCAGGTAAATTGGGTTTCAGGAATGCTACAAGGTTAGGATTTTTAGTAATGTTATTTGATCTCCCTAGAGGAATGAAGAAGTGAGTCCATGCATCCATTACAACCCAGTGTAAACACAGCCAGTTCACTAGAGACTTGTAGATCCTTCTACTCCTATTAACCTGACAGGAGGAATTTATTTATCATTTCCACAGATTTTGGTGTTGCTGTCCACTCTAAAGCACACAGCAGAATGGAAACTTCACAATCCCTTTCCTCTGCTTAGAGACTCCTGCCCAGATGTTTTTCCAGCTGAATATCAACAATTTCAGATGCTTCAGCAGTGGCTTCAGGTACATTTTGGTATGCAAAGCACTGTGCCCATAACTATTCTCTTCTTCCTTTTGATCTCATTCCAGAGGCCTCATCATGAAAAACACAAGAACTGACCAGCTTTACAGGAGCATTAGAAGCATAAGTGTTCCTCTGGTGTTCAGAAATACACAACATTCACGCACCAAAATGGAAAGGCTGTAAGGCAGGCATTAAGTAACCTTTTGAGATGTTCTTTTACCATTAAATCTGTATAAATTAGGGACAACAGAACTGAGTTTATGGGAGAAAGAGCAGATATCAAGAGAACATGCAGGGTTTCTATTTTTGGGTTTGCTGGACAAGTAATGCATGGCCTGTGTAGAATTGGATTTTCATTTCATCTTCATGTATCACAGAGAAGCAAAGCTGTGCCTGCCTTGCTCTGTGAGCTACCTTACACAAGCTTACATATATTAAGCTTGTCCCATGTTTTATTCCTAACTGTTATTTCTCATCTCTTCTCCAAACTACATCTCCTGACACTCATGATTAAGGAACTCACCATTCAAAGCAAAAGTAAATTACTTTATCATTTGATTGTAGATACTAAGGAGCAAAGCCTCTCCAAGATTAAATATGTAATCCTTTGATCTACTGTGCTGCCAACTGCCCTATCTATTTTATAAACAGGCTGACAAAAGCATTATAGGGCCTGGAATTTGTGTGATGGAGGAGTGTTAAACCGTGCACTCTCCTGAACCACAATGTGGAATAACAGAACAATATCCCTGCAAACCTCCCAGGAAAGGTGCTCAGGGTGAAACTGAGCACAGATGGCAGTTCAGCTGTGCCTGAAGATTTTGCAAAGACATAGGAAACAACATAAACCAACTATAAACAAATTCTTAAGAAGTGGGCAAGTTCATCCCAAAGATGCAGCTAAACACATCCTAAAGAGCAGACTGATCTCATTCAGAAAGTGGGGAAGGCAAGTACAGACACAGAGGACTGGAGGAAGACTGGAGAAAGGAGCAGAAAAGGACAAAAATTAATTATAAAATGGCTTATATTGGAAGGGACCTCAGGGATCATCTGCTCCAACCTCCATGGGCAGGGACACCTCTCAACTAGACTCAGCTGCTCAAGGCCTCATCCAACCTGGTCTTCAATACTCCCGGGGAGAAGGCATCCACCGCCTCCCTGGGCAGCCTGTTCCTGAGTCTCACCACCATTGTACTCAAGAACTTCTTCCTAAGATCCAGCCTGACCCTGCTGTTCCTCAGCTTCAACCCATTCTCCCTTGTCCTGTGCCTCCAGACACCCTCATGAAATGTCCCTCTGCAGCCTTCCTGCAGGATCCCTTCAGCTATTGGAAGGCAGCTCTAAGGTGCCCCTGGAATCTTCTCTTCTCCAGGCTGAACAACCTCAGCTCCCTCAGCCTGTCCTCACAGCAGAGGTGCTCCAGCCCTTGGATCATCTTTGTGGCCCCCTCTCGACTCCAGCAGCTCTGTGTCCTTCTTACTCTGGGGACATGAGAACTGCAAGCAGTATTGGAGGTGGGGTCTCACTAGAGCAAAGGAGCAGAATCCCCTCTCTTGCCCTGCTGGCCATACTCCTCTTGATGCAGCCCAAGACACAATTTGCCTTCTGGTCTGCAGGAGGGCACTGCTGGCTCATGGTGAGCTTCTCATCAATCAACACTCCCAAGTCTCTTTCTTCAGGTCTGCTCTCAACCATCTCTGCACCCAGGCTGGATTTGTGCCTCCAATTGGCCCAGCCCAGGTGTAGGACTTTGCACTTAGACTTATTGAACCTCATGCTGTTGTCAGTGGTCCACTTCTGAAGTCTTCATCTTGGAGGTTCTCCAAGTGAAGCTCTCCACAGATAACTGTCTAGCACTGAAGAACTCTTCCTATTAGCATTTAAATCTGGCAGAAAGGGCAGAGCTAGGTTCAGGGTGTGCTCAAACTCCTCGAGCTTGTGTTTGCAGCATGTGCCATTAGACAGTGCTGTGCCAAAGCCTTGCATCGCACTGCAATCTGTCACAAGCGATATTGACCTTGCCCACCTGAAAACTCAGACTTCAGATTTTGGAGGGTCATTTCTGGTTTGTATAACCATTTTCCTATCTAAGAACATCATCTTGTACGCTGCCTGTATCCTTCCCAACACTTCAAAATGCACTACAGGAACTTCAAAAAGTTTTGCATGTCTCAGCTTCCCCTCCAGTGTGAGGTGAGAGAAATCTAGTCTGTTCAGGATCTGTCTGTACCACAATACAACAGAAGTAGCTCTGAAGGGTGTTGAAATGCCCATGTAGTACATGCTGGAGGTAATTTATTTCAGCTAGTTTTGATGTGGTTTAGAGAGCAGAATGCCCATTAGCAATTGCTGCACATGAGGGACACTCCTTGTATGAACACTCCAACATCATTCTAAAACTGGTTTCTCTCCGCAGGGATGAGCACACTGCTCATCCCCTCCAGTGCTAAATAAAAGCAGTGAAAAATCCAAAGAGAGAAGTTGCTATAGATCATCTTTTTGGACTGAAAATGTACACATTGCTGCATCTCTCTCAGATCAAATATTAGTCCTCTGATATCAATGGAATTGTATCAGAGATGAGTGTAAGGTATCACCTGTGCTTTCAAAATTGGGTGATGCTATTAAATGGAAGACATTTTGGCTGCAAAACAAGAATTCCACCACTGAATTCCACCACTGAAACAAAGTTTCTAGATTTTGTCAGAATGAACCCAAGATAGTTTGCTGCAGAAACAGGGAGGGGAATGCTCATTATAAACAGCCAGAAGGCTTGGTAGTGAGAGAATTCATCTGCAATGTCTGGACTTAAATCCTGCTCAGTTTTATTTGAAGTAAGGACTAGAAGTTGCCTCTTCCTCCAAACTTTGCCCTTCCTAACAGACTTGATCTCTCTCAGCAAAAAGCTGAAGTGGCTCTCCAGGGACAGCTCAGTGAGTGCCCAGCGCCTGACCCTGCTCCTCTGATGTGGCCACAGCTTGGAGCTCTGGCTTCTCTAGGGCCACAGGGACTCCATCCATTTCTCAGTTTGATCACAAGTGCAGTGCTGGCAAGAGCTCCTCCAAACAGGTACATTTCTACAAAACCCAACTCCAGCTGTTTCCCATTTTCCTTACTTTTTTGCCCTTGATTCTTGGTCAGTTCAAACAAAATTCTGTTTGTGCACCCTGCAGTTACAGCTCACTGAGTTGTATGGCAGTAGATTTGGGTGGTTAAAAGCACAGAGATGTAGCTTGCTGCATCCAACCACCCTCAATCCAGACATGTTCATAATGATGGCAGCAGCAACTCCTTAATGCCTTCAAATTCTGCTGCTCATATGCTTAAGCTTAAGGACAGCATAGCCTTCTGTGGCAGTTTTGGCTGTCCCTTTAAGAAAGATATCTGCAAACTTCTCTAGCTGAACGTTTGGGTGTAAAAAGGAAAACAAAGATTAATTCTAATGCTATGGCAAACCTTGTCCTTAGGCAATGCTTCATTCAATATAGTTCCCAACCTGGCCCAGTTTGTCTTTATGCTCTTCACATGGACAGAGCTGTTCTTGAAATCAGGTCATTTACAGTCTTCATACCACCAGAGCATAGCAGCCTCTGTGAGGGGCACAACGACAGCATAAAAGGAGTGGTAAAGACAGATTATAGAAGACTACAGGAAACAATGCTTAAAACCACTCAGACAATAGGAAAATGGGTAAGAGGGCTTCACACAGGCCTTTGTTTCACACATAATCACCTAATGTTCCCATTTGCTTGCCGAGATCTATTGTGCATAGATGGCTAGGATGTTTTCTTTGATGAAAGGTTTTCACTAAGTCATGCAAAAGTTCAGTATTCTGTGACTTTTATTAGGCTTTAATTTAACTGACTGCCTCTCTGTAGCCTCCTAATGAGTAAAGGGAAATGAAAGGATTTGTCACAGCATATAACGTGCTTAATTCTTCTCTTTCAACTTCATCATCCTTAATTTTGCAATAAAAGTAATCATAGATGTATGGGTTTTTTAAAGGCTGCATTGTTCTCTGATGCCTGTAAACAGAGATAACCTTGGGGGGAATCTGTGAAGGTACTCTCCGAACGTTTTGCAAGAGTGGTTGTGTTAAGTGGTTTCTTTGTCAGTCCTAGCACAAAATGCTGTGGCCTGATATTCTTAGCCTGGCTTGCAGACCTCCTTCTTTGAGAATGCAGGTGATTTTATCATGCAATTCAATTTAAGTTATATGGCTATCTAAACAAAATGGTAATCCAGAAAGAAACAAACATTCAATCTACAGCCGAGGACTTATCAAACACACACTATTCAAACTCCGTGTGAATTAATGAAATCCTGAGCTGGTCTCTGATTCATGCCATTTTACTTGTGAAATCCATTTTACAATGCATGGGTTACACATGTGAGTGCCTATGAAAGACATTTCACAGTCAAAGCTAAGGGAGAGTCTGACTTTTCAGACCTTCCTGTGTGCAGTTCTATAAAATGCCAAACACCCTCTGCTTGGCAAGTCAGGTCACAAAGTGCTGCCACAGAATCGCAGGATACATCCAGCTGGAAGAGACCTCCAAACTCACCCAGTCCAAGCCTCAGCCCAGCACTGAAGGGTCAACACTAAACCACATCCCTAACAGCCAGGTCCACAGCTGCTTAAACACCTCCTGGGACAGCAACTCCACCACTGCCCTGGGCAGCCTGTTCCAATGTCTGACAACTCTCTCTGTGAGGAAATGTTTTCTAATATCCCTCCTGAACCTCCCCCGGTGCAGCTTTCTGTGCAATTTGAACAAATTACCTCAAAAAAAAATAAAAAAAATCACAGAAAACAGTTGAGCAAAAGGCACTCACTTGGGAGTGTATCTGCCTGGAACCCCTTTGGATTCAATTGGTGTCATATCCCTGTGAAAATCTATCATCATTGTAAGGCAAACCTGCAGCTGATTGGACACGCTCATAGTTTGGACTGAAAGCTGTTTCCAGGTGTTATATGGGAAAAAACCCAACCTGTTTTCTGTACTAATGGAAACATTGGAGAATACCTTTGGGTGCTTGGTGTGTTTCTCACAAAGCTGTCTCAGAAGTACCAAAAGACAACAGCAGAACTTATTTTGCAAAATTTTTCTCAGGGTTTCACAAACTAATTAGGTGTTTTGCTTTGGGACATGCTCCAAAACCAACTGAAGTCAGCTCAAAATTTCAGAGCATCACAAATCGTAGCAAGGTCTGTGGGAAATGCAATAGTGTGGCTATGGCTCATCTGGAAAAATCAAACCCTAAGCACAAG
Source organism: Dryobates pubescens (assembly GCF_014839835.1). Taxonomy (NCBI): domain Eukaryota; kingdom Metazoa; phylum Chordata; class Aves; order Piciformes; family Picidae; genus Dryobates; species Dryobates pubescens. The sequence goes on along the minus strand of NC_071629.1, from coordinate 1,286,519 downwards.
TGAGGATATTCCTGAGTTGAAATGAACACTTCTTTTGGTTGTGATTATAAATATACCACTTCTTCTATAAGCATTTATATCAGCTTCAGAGAGGCAATACCATGTATTTATAACCAGGCTATAAAGCAAGGGAGCTGTCTTGCTTTCAATAAATGTTGTGATGGATTCTCAAGTCTTAAAGAAAAAAAAAAAGGTGACTATTTCACTGGGATTGTTCTCGAGACACAGCATCTTCTTGGCATTTCTTCTTGAGAATTTGATTTGTTTGTTACTAAGAATTAGGTGCCTAATTAAATAACTTCTGTCTTATTCTGTAATTTTCTTCCTTTTCAAAAAGACAAAAAAAAAACCCCACCTTGTCTTCTCCTAGGCTTGAATAGCAGCATATGAAAATAGGAGTATTTCACCTGACACATGTAATCCATCCATCTGTTCTAAACACTTCTGTCAAAACTCTGAAACACACCTGATATTTTCCTAATAACTAAGCACACAGCAAAAGCTGTGATGTGGAAATGAGCAGAATATGACATTCTCCTGCTAGTCTAATGTGTATTAGGTTTTGACACTTGTCTGTCTTACTTGTCAGCTTGGAAGTGATCTGGATTTGTTCAAAGATACTGCCACATTCCCAAACAGACAACATGTTCCTCTCTTTATCTTACCTGACACACAGTGCGAGGCAGGAAGATGAAGAAAAATACCGCTGCTATTTTAAAATCTACTTAAATATCACTTCCTGCATTTCTGCCCAAAAGGGATGTCAAGGGGAATTAATTTACTGAGGTTTAAAACCACCAAGTGTCCTCTGATACTTGACTCAAGTATCATATATCATCTTTTACACAGAATTTTCTATTAGGCTAAGTTTGCCATGTGTGTCAGAAGCGAAAGACCAAAGGGATGTCACAGCAGTCCAGCACCGTGCCTGACAACAGGTCCTGCTTCCCACACAAGTGCTTATGGTGGGTGCTGTGTGGCACTGCACTGAGGCTCCTTCTGATTAAGTAATTTACAAATGGAAAGGGATGCCAGCTACCATTCTTGGGATTTCAAAAACCGCCCAAGCTGCCTGCTGGAGACAGCAGGACCTGTCAGCCAACCTCAGACACCACTATGCAGTAAACAGTAGATTTGCCACACCAACAGCAGGAAAAGAAAGCTCTGACATCAAAGAATATATGAACACCACATCTGTGGCCTCACAGCCCTACTCCTGTCACCTTGCAATCCCAATGTGCTTCATTATTCATGTAGTTATTTCCTCCTGAAGTTTGCCAACCATAGCACTGCTTCTCAGTCCCTCACCTTTAACTGAGCTCTAGGTGTGAAACTGAAGACTCCTCTCTAAAGCAATCTCACTACAGAGCAGCGTGGGTTTTGACCCCAGGTCTCCAGATGCAATTTAAACAAGGGATGGGGAAGAAAGGTGCACATGCATATGGGAAAGTTTGCATAGTAAACGTGTTTACAAAGACATTTTGAGGAAAACAGATTTGTGAAACAGAAGTGCAAACTGTTAGGGACTTTGATACGTGGGATCAGAAGGAAGTCTGTGTCTTTCTCATTGCCATAGAACAATAGAAACAAACCTGCAGGATGCAATGCTTTCCCTTTGCCCTCTCTGATAACTTATTCAGAATGATGAGGTCATCTATCTTCTCCTTTCCCAAGTAATATTCATATCATAATCATATTCTGTTCTGCAAGATGATCTGTGAGCATTGCTTGTCAAATGGACATACATTATTTAATAGCAGCGGCAGTAGAATGGCTACCCTGCCTTTCTCCTACTCACAATTAAGTCTTTACCTGCAAAGCTTTCACAGAAACATTTTCCTGTGGAAAAAAAAAGCATTTTACTTGCATTCATCTGCAGTTTCATAGCTTTTGACTAATTCCCCCAAAGAGTTTGTGTTCAAAATAGACTTACATCCATTTCTCCTGCAGGATTTTCAGCTTGGTCACTGACCTAGACGTCTGCCAGCCGCTGTGCCTTGCTCTCTGTCTGTGTGTTAAGGTCATCTGGTATGGCCTGCTAGAGAATAGAGTTTAGAAAAATGTTACTCATGTGCCTCAAGCTCAACAAAAAGTACATTTTTTTTTTAACTAAACCATATTGAATAACTAATGGTACAGCACTCCAGATGAAAACCAAGTATTTCAATAGGTATGGCTGAGACTATGAGAGAAGCCAAGACAACTCCCCTGCAAAAGTCTTCCTAGAGATGTCTGTCATGGACAAGTAGAAGGAGGGTCTATAATTCAGGGAGTATAAATAGTCTTTCTGCTCTCATATCAATATTTTATGTTATTCATGGGGGAATCACTAAGGTATTATTAATTGCTTCTAGCAATACAGGTAAAGTAAAGGCTGATCTATTAGCACCATTAAAACTTAAATATTAATTCCTAGAAGCCACAAAATGGACTAATGTCAGGGCTGGAAATGGAAACACTACAGAAAAGAAAAAAAAAAGGTATACACTTGTTTAGAAGCAAGAGCTGCATTGTGGCTTTAGACACAGGCTTGAGCAGAAGACACTATGCAAACTGAACCAACCCAGAAATAACTTCAGGAGGCTTTGTGCCCGAGGCAAGTTCCACACTAAAAAGCTCTTCTGGCAGAGTTGTGCAATGAGGTGTGATTTGTGACCAAGATAACCATGCTCTTCATGTAGATAGTCATAATGGCAAACATGGTGTTCTTGCTAGCACAACTTGCTGGGCCTTGTGGGAAGGGGACCTATGCAGATATATGTCTAAGCATGGTTTCACCTTGTGTTAGCTGCTGTCATCTCAGCAATACCTTACCAGCACAGCATACACAGGTAGCAACGCCAAAGACTATGATGCAGACCAAGCTTCACAGCTGGCTCCATGACCATCAGTAAAGAAATGTACTGGTTTATAGTTCTCTCATATCAGCAGCAAAGCAAGGAAACACCTTCCAGGGTAGAGTCTTGGTGCTACTTTTTCTCTCAGCCTTGTCAGTAGCTCTGGGTGAACTTAAGGGTACAACCCCTCATTTGGATATTGTAAGACCACCTTTCAATGTCTGTTGCTGAGTGCCTGTTGATTTTTTAGCTGTCTTTAGCAAAATGTAAACACAAGCTCTGAATCAGTTCACTTCACAGAGAAGAGACTGCTTGGAGATGGAGTTATAAACCCGCTAGAAATGAAGCACAAGAAAACTAATCCACTTTGCTTTTTCTGTGACTCATGGCATGGCAGATGTAGCTTGACAATTCAGTAGCACAACAGCTTAAAATAATAATACAAAAAAATGAAACAACTGGCAGGTAAGAATTACTAAATGCAGTCACAAAGCTCTGTGCCTCTCCTATAGTGTCTGCCACAGATACACCTGAGTGCTAAATGCATATTTTTAGGAGCGTTCTTAGGTAGAATTAATTATACTGTACTTGAAACTGTTGAACAGCTGATGACATATCAATATGCTAATGGTATCACAAGAAGCTTTGCATTTTAACAATGTGGATATTTTAATAGAAGAAATAATTGCACATCTAATTAATAGTGTATTTTTCCGTGTAAGACTATTTGCATCTCCCCACATCTAGGCCAGATTTTGCCACCTGTCCTTATGATAAGCAGGTTTCCTCTGAAAATTAGGCTGCTTATTTTTAAAGAAATCCTGAACCAGAATTAATTAATATAATTAAAGGTCCAGCCTTTACTGTCTGCAAAATGTACCTTCGTGCACAAATGTTCTAACCATCATTAAAGGATAAGTGCCGACCAAGCGCCGCTGCCTGACTGCCACTTAACCATAAGAAGAGTGTCAGAAAGCAAACACAACTAACAATTAAAAATTAACTACTGCTATTTTCAGTTTGTATTTACACAGCCTTTGGGCACAGAAGCTGACAGTGAGAGAGACACCTGCAATTTCAAAAAAGTCTAATAAGACCCAAAATAGCCACAAAGAGTCAGTGTCAGGAGCAGGTGACAACACAACTAATTAAAGCCTGCTGCTTCCAGTAGAATGCTGCACCCAAAAGCAACATTTGTCCAGTTTTACAAAACAAACAGAAACAAAAATAGACTGGTGTTGGATGAGAGGGTTGAAGCATTACAGGAGTCCAACATTTTCACCAGCAGCCCCCTCCCACCCAAGCCAGGTAGCTGGAGATCAGACCCTTGGACGTGCTACTGACAACACTGATGACTAGGCTGGAATTAGCAAAGTGTCAAGGTACAGAAGGAATATGCAATTGAATGGCAGCATGACATGGATAACAGATACTGCACAGAATACAGAGGGCTCAGGTTGGAAGGGACCTCAGAGATCATCTACCCTGATCTCCAGCCATGGGCAGGGACACCTCTCAACTACACTCAGCTTCTAATGCAACCCGGGCTTGAACCCCACCTAGGGAGGAGACATCCACAGCCTCCCCGGGCAGCCTATTCCAGAGTCTCAGAACCCTCATACTGAGCAACTCCTTCCTAAGCTGCAGCACACAAGCACAGTGGTTCATTTGAAAAATAGCTGGGAATAACAAAGGAATTCAGAACTGGAAAGCTCACCTTGTGTGTAAACATCTAGCTGGAAAACAAGATTTAATTTGATATTAAAGATTAAAAAGTGCTAATAACAGGTGGCATTCTTATTTGTGTTAATAAACAAATATCCTTTGAATCATAAATGGCAAATACCTTTGTTAGATGAAGTTTTATTTTGTATATGTATTATTAATTATGATTCCTGGATGCATGCACACTGTGGGGCTGACCACCCAAAAGAAGCACTGAGCCAGACACCAGACACAAGGATTTTATCACTTAAATTTCAGCAGCGCTCCATCAACATGATTCAACATAAGGATAGAGGTTTTATGGCGGCCTTATAAGCATTCCAGAAGGAAAAAAAAACAAACATGCAATTCATGGAGAGATTTGTGGGAGCCTCTTCTGGGTTTTCTGCATATATATATCTCTGAGAGCTGCTGATCAAAGCTAGTGAGAGATTAATCATGTGCCCTCCAAGATACATTTCAAGTGACAAATGACTGGCTTTGCATTCCCAGCTAGTTAAAATGAGCTATCGACTTGATATTCCAGCAAAGCAGCCTCTAGACCAGCAACTAATATGAGACATAGTGGAGTAAAAATTTGATCCATGTCCAAAGCAAATAAGAGCAAAAGGCCTATTGTGACAGGGGGGGACAATAAATCAGATGGACACCTTATAGTGCAGCGCAATTTTCTCATAGCTGAGGCTATGACAAAAGTGAAATGTTTATATGAAATCATGCAACTGTCAGCAAGCTGTTCATTTGGATGAAAAGCACTCACAATGCCTTTCATTCTGACATTTTCTACATAGACTATTTCCATTTTTCAACTTAAACCTCCTCTCCACTGCCAAATTTCCCATCAGACTGTCACAAGTTATTTATTGTTGTTATTATTTAACACTTAAAACACTGCCAATTTTAATCGCAGCACTCGTTTGCCCTCTTATTTTTGTCCTCCCTTGATTTTTGTTTTAATGAAGCAATTAGTCCCTCCTGAGGTCAGTTCCATTTGCTTACAAACAGTTTTCTAGTGTGTTCTCTGGCAGGTGCAGAGGGAGGGTCACTGTCAGAGAAAGGGATGTTGAAATCAAGAAACACCTTCACCCGCTGGTGCCAGAGGAATCGCTGTACAAATAAGCAAAAGAGGCAACATAATCAGAAGCTTTTGCAAAGATGCTTTTCAAGCTTCTTAATCAGAGAGACAATTAGAAAGCCTCTTCAGTCACTTGTCCAGTGCCATAGCTAAGTGTTCCTCAGAACACCTGCCTGTATTATCAGAGTTTTCTAAATTAACTACATTACATTTTGATCCCTCAGTTTGCTTGCAGGTTATTTTATTCAAATATCTTCTGTCACACTAAAAAAAACCAAGGTGCTGGCAGAAGAATAACTCAAAGACCGATATAAAACCATCATAAATGTGCTGGGTGAGGGAAATCAGTGTTAGGAAGCGTTAACAGATGAATTGGTTGGGGTAAATGCATGCTGTTTGTAAAAATCCAGAAATCAATTGTGATGCACAACCTTCAGTGAGGTCTATGGATTTTACAGGAGAGTAAGCAGGAGGGCAAAGAAAATGAATGGAGAATTTAGTGTAAGAAACACTGATGAACCAGCTCATTGTGCCACACTGCAATGCTGAAGGAACATGAAATATTTTAGTGTTGGCTGCAGAGACAGAGACGTGCTTGAATGTCTTAGTCTGAAAATTATGTTTATTCTGCTTAGGCAATTCCTTGCTTGGACACCCACAAAATAACCACAAACTACCCACCACAAGTTCTTCCAGTCCAACAGCAATATCCATGCAGGATCACATTTATACAGCCAGACAAGGCAAATGGAGACAAAACTGTTAGGTTTCAAACCATCTACTTTGTTAATGATTGGCCATCTTTGGTGTGAAACACAAAGCTTAAGCACATCCACAGGTTATCCTCAAAACCATCCACTGATTTTGCAGAGCTGGACTGTTTCACTAATTTCCACAATTTCTTCTGTCCATGATGCTGTACTTTGGAACACTGACTTCAGGCCACACTCATATCACAGTGATGAGATCAACATAAAATCCCAATGGCTTAGACATAGGTACACAGATATCCCTACAAATTGCTTCTAATTATAGCTGCAGACAACTTAATTTAGGAGCTTTTCTTAGAATCGCAGTATTCCAGCAAGTTCTGGCACTGCCATAACTTAGGGAAATGGTACTTGTTAGGAGCAGACAGCTAAACCAGATTGTATTAAAAAGGAGAAATACATCCGGGGTTGGGTTTTTTCCTCCTTCTTGCTGATATTTTTGCATGTGTGCGTGCTTTCCTACATCTCTCTTGTAATGTAAACATCACCTGACAATGTTGTTGCTTGTACTTCTCTATCACTCTAAGCAACAGGCTGACAACAGCAAACACCTGCAATAAGCCTTTTTTTGTTTTAGTTCAGCACTTTCAAGCAATGAGAGAGAATATGGAAAATAACTTTTTGCTGATGCAAAGGTTCACACAGTCTTGGGCAATGCTTTCAAGTAATTGCCTTAACACTGAAACATCTGTTGGCAGTAAACACTCCCAACTAATGTTAGCTCTGAAGAAGAGATCAGGGCTTAGTTAGCTCTTCCTCCTATCTACCGAGACCTCAGGGTTGGCTTGGGTTTGGTCTTGTCTATTTTTCTTTTTCTTTTAAAAAATGACTTTCTGTCCATTTTTAGCCAACTAAAATGATGGCTGTCAGGTGAGCTAAGGTAAAAAGTTATTCTAGCTCTTTCTGAGAATCGGTCAGATACCATCACCCCTGACAGTCCTGGGAGACAGACCTTGGCTTCAGGTCTGACAAACTGCTCCTCAGTTTCCAGCTTGCCACCTCCAGGCTAGATTTCTATCTTTCTAACATTTTCTGTATTAAAAAACCCCAGGTAACTTGCTTCCTGTCTAATGACTACTTGAGAGGATTCATAGTTACAGAAAATCAATGTTTTAAATGGTATTGAACAATGCTCTCAGAATCTCAAGGTGACTGGTTCAATCTTCACTGATTAAACATGACACAATATCATAAAAGTAAGCTGCAGAGTTGTTCTTTGCCTGTTTTCTTACGCCTTTTCAGACACAGCACCACATCATTTCAACCAGGAAGCTATCCTCAGCTACAAGGCAGCAGTGGAGCTTTCGCAAGACATTTTAACTGAGTGGAAACAACCAAATATGCTGAGTTTGAGGATTCAATATAAAAGGTGAAATACTTCCAAAGCAGTGAAGGGGCACTCATTTTGGAAGCAATACATTTTTAAGTATTATAGACATAATAAGAGATGGATAATATCCATCCACTACACTACAAGGCTACATGGTATTTTTTCTGCCATCTGCTTCCTATGGCTAAACCAGAAAGCCTTAAAGCAGACCCCCTGCTCTTAGGGAGTACCATTGCCATTAGCCTCCAGAGTCCTGCTGCTTTCTGTTCTGTCTTGCTGTCCATCTGGCCTAATATTCTTTTTTCCTCTCCAGTACAGTGAATACTTTCCTGCAGTCTTTACAGGATGGTAGGATGGATTTTAGAAGCCATGAGTGTAAAACATGAACCCCTTCAGACGGAGTAAGGATTACCAAGGGTTTTCCAGATCCTGGTTGTTAAAGAAGAGCATGTGATGACATCTTCTGCACTGTCCTTTCTGGGCATTACTCAGAAGACAGCAGTAACACCAATTAATCATTTCACAGAAACTATATTAGTGCATCTTTTCAAGGAGTGTGGGTGTCCAGACACCAAGTGGGCTCAAGTGCTTTCATGTAGTTCCCTGCACTGCATTTTTTGACTATCATTCTGAAGCACTACTTTGCACTGGCCAGTGGATGGAGGATTCCCCACAGCTGTATAAACTAAGGACTCAAGGACCTACCTATTTTATTTCATCTATTTTTCTGAGTCTAAACCATCAAAATCTTTGTTTCTAGGCAATGTGCCTGAGGAAATATAGCTGCTTTTAAGTTATTATGGTTTCAGCGATTGCAATGATTATTTAAATGTAAAAATACCTCTTCAAATAAAAATGACAGGCTGTCAAGCTCACTGCTGATAAATGATAGTTTGAAAATCCAGCAGAAAAGCAATTACAATTATGGGACATACTTTTTGTACTCATGCTTCTGAGTTTTGCACTCAAAACAACAAGCCCCAAACGCCTCAGGTAAAGAAGAACTCAGCTTGCTAGCACTGAGAACCTGTGGGATGCAATGAAGAAAGCTTGAAATATGTTCTACAGCTATATTGAAAGCAATGTCTATAACCTTCAAAAGCTCTGAGCATGTCTCATACATCTCTAGCTTTGGAAAGGTCAAACTTCTTTTTCATTTTTCTCTCTTATTTGCCATTGCTTTCTTTTCAGTAGGTAAACATAATGCTCATAAAAAAGAATGTAACAGAAGAAGCTCCAGCAAGACATAGAACTGATCTTCTGAACCTTGTGCTCTTATGAGCAAAAGTAGGGATTGGGGCAAGTTTACCAGAGCAATTCCACCTAATTAATGTACTGAAATCCTGAAAGCTGCCTATTTCTCACAGAAGTGGTGTCAGGGATAGGATGTTGAGAAGCCAAGTGCTCTTTCACTCACATTCACATGTAAAAACCTAGTCAGATGCTTTCAATGCACTTCAAAGCTGATCTCAGCGTAAACCATCTCTTAAAAGCCAGTCTGAAAAACCAGCTTCAAGGATATCTCCTGTTTGAGGATAATTGTCTCTGTCCTCCACCTCTGCCAGATAAAGCACCTGTCAGTCGGTTTTGCTCTTCATAACCACTCTGTCCCATTTCTGGGGGTGGCAGTTGTATGCCTAATCCACTAGTTGCTGAAAGTAATCACCTGAGAGACCCTGTCAGGTAGTTCAGATGCGCAGTGTGACAGTGATGTTTGAAAGGAAAGGTGACATTAGATCAAATGCATCCCTTCCATTGACATGCATTCTTCCAGCACAAAGAACTGTGCCCTAACACAACAGACAAATGTGCTCCATTAACCCAGAGCAAAGTTCCTGGATATCTCCACAAGGAAACAAACAAACAAAACCCAATAAAGTATTTTCTCTGCAAACAAATAGCTGTAGATGGCAATGTTTAACAACATGAAATAACTCCCATCTTTCTCAAAACAATTAGGTGCCCAGTTTCACCTCAATGGAAGATGACTTTGAGGTCTTCAGATTACAAGCCCTGAGGTCAGGCCAGTGCCCAAGACTGTTGTGAATAGCTTTTGTCAATGTTTGAAAACTCATTAATTTCATAAGTGCAGCTAGAGAGCAAGGGCAAGATGGAAACAGGAAATAAATGTTTAGAGACTTATCAGTGTTTTAAACAAATGGGCAAAGGTTGAAAGTGCCTCATTAGCCATGGATGGAAGAACTTGTTTGAACAGAAGTGGAACGCAGGGGATTCCGCAGTGGAAGAGCAAAACTCCATGAGAAATTTTGAATAGCTCAGATGAAAGTTTTTCTCTGTAAATTCAACACTTCCTTCTGGGGGACACAAGAACAAATGCAGGGAATGAGAGTGGTAATCTAAGATCAGTCATGGCCACCGAAATAAGAGCTGTGGCTCACTTCCTTTAATTTGCAAGAGGCTACCTTGCTTCACCTGGGGATGTTCTGATACCCAGGCAACGTGGTGGAGCAGCAATGGCTGCTTGCAGTCTTTCTGCTGACCATTCCTGTTTTCTGCTCCACTAACAGGCTAGGCATTTATGCCAGCCTTAAAGAATGCTCTCAAAGAAGAAAATTCTGACTAGGGCACTTAGAGTCTCAAAATGGTTTGTGACAAGGCAGAAGAGGAGTGGAAAGAGAAAAGTGAGATACCCTGAGAGGATGTTTAGCAGTTATAACCCAAATCCAAAATCAAAAGCGCTGTTTCATCCAGCATTGCAGCCCCCTATAACTCACTTACAAACATCTTACACCTTCTTCTCCTGTTGATCTGAACCCAAGTGTCAAATATAGAACTGAAGAAACTAATCATGCCAAATTTATCCCTGATGCAATCCTATTATCTGAAGATGAATTTAGGCTGTTTTGTTAATCTCATTCTTACCTCTGACTTTTTTTGAACCAATTGGTTTTACTGTTCCTTATTGCATCATGCAACAGAAACTTTTTAGATCTTATTTTGATGAGAGGCCTGCAAAGGATTCTAAAACAGGAAGCAATTCTCCAAGACTTCCTTCCACGCATGCACAGAGTAGAATGGAGAATATTTGAAATTTGGAAGCCTCATCCTGTAACAGGCCTCTGTGAGAAGATTTTTAAAGGTTTGCTGCAAAACACCAATATATTTCCTACTTGAATTTCAGACTTGAATTTAGCTTCTCTTTCCTTCTCATTAGGAATACCAATAGCATAATCAATTTTAAAAGTTTCCTCCAAGCTATCAGATAACTTCTTTCATTTTTCCAGGTGTTCATTTGCCACTGGATGACAATAATGCAACTTTCAAGTTGTGTATAATGACCATTCAAGCTCAGAAAGAGTAGATGCTCTCTATATTTGTACCTCTTCTGTCCATCTTCTTTACTAAATCTGACAGCCTGATTGCAGGTGATCTCCCATGGACTTTTACCACAGTATTTTATATCTAAATAATTTTCTGCCTCATCATATCAGCATGCCATCAAGCATGGTTATTGCTTAACACTTCAGGCAGAGGACTACTTAAAGTCTTTTATAAAGAAGAATGCAGACATGGAATAAAATGGTATGATTCCATCAGCCACCTATTTCAGATCCACACAGGTGACAGTCTTCACTAATGACAATGTTGCACAGGCACAGGTATACACACATATATACACACATATATACACACATATATACACACATATATACACACATATACCCCTACACACCTCTAGGCTCAATATTTTCCTCTGCACAGAAACATCATTTAAAAGGCACCAAGTATTGTCCACATAAAGCATGAGAAGCTTCCAGCACTACAGTAATGACAAATAAATAGTAGCCCACAAAAGCTAATGAAAGTCAACAGGAATCCTTACAGGGAATGGGAACAAACCAACCAACCAACCACTCTGATGACCTTTTCCGCTTAAAAATCTCTTTTAGCTGTCATTTGTTATAGCAATGTACTGACTGGCACAAACCAGGTGATGTTAAGTTCCTTATTTTGGTATAGAAAGCATGACATGAACTCTGTGTAGAAATTTTCCACACACTCTATGTATACATTTTTTACCTCATGATTTATAACCACGGTACTCCAGACACCAAGGAAGCTTACATGATTCACATGTTCTGATTACTTTTGCCGACTTCCCCCCCACCTCTCCCTGCCTCTCTTTCCATTAGGAATTGTCCCAATAAAAAAAATCCCCTGATTTAGAACTGAAAAGTTTTTATTCACCTGTACGAAGGAATAGCCTTACAACACAGCAACACTGAGAACTCTGAGAGCAATCTTTCTCCTTTGCAAGGCTGAGCCCTCTTGGGTAAATCTCTCAAAACTCTTCATTTAGTAGAGATTATGAATTTACTAAATCCAGAAGAGATAATCCTGTAAAAAATAAACCCAAACAAACAACAATAAACAACTTATTATTGGAACATCCTCTAAACAAATATGAGTGAGATTGGACTCTGAAATATTTTATCTCCTCTTCCCACGTTGCAAAGTTACTCTTTTATTGCAAGCTAAACATTGGGTGAAGATAAAAAGCTTTCCCCTCTTCTATTTTTATCCATTCTAGGATAGTGACAATCAATTCATTCTGAGAAACAGAACAAAGAATTGGTTGCTGTATGCAGGCAACTAAGTTGATGAAAGGCCAGACCTATTGCTTCAAAGGAAAGAAATATTGAAACCAAAGGTGAACTGCACTTTTTCATCCTTGCCTACTGACAGAAACCAGAAAAGGTCATAAGTAAGTGAAGGTATTTGCTTACAGTACACTGGAAATTGAGCACTGGCCTTAAAGAAGGCTGAAGTGACATGGCCAAAAATCAGGCCTTGATGTCATGCTGGAAGAAGAGAAAAGAGTATTTGTGAGCAGTTTGAATTTGATTTGTCATTCTAACAGTGTAGGTCACCATTACTATTGTCTCATCTGGTTACAAAATAGGCAGTATGGATACTGTCTCTGGAAAACTGACTTTTAGCATACAATTCCTTTAAGTGAAGAACAGAAAGAGAATGCTGAGAGAGAGTTTATTACTCTCTGTATCAAGCAAAATGTTATAGTACAACAAATAGCAGGCATTTGTTGAAACACACAACATGAAATTTAGGAGTATTGGCTTGGTTTTGACGGAGATAGATCATGTCATTTTCACTGGCATCCCTTTCTTAACTGAAGAAATTATTTCTCTGCTCAATTTTTACATTGAATGGTTTGGGTTGGAAGGGACCTTAGAGATCATCCAGTTCCAAACACTCTGCCGTGGGCACAGACACCTTCCACTAGACCAGGTTGCCCATGGCCCCATCCAACCCGGCCTTGAACATCTCCAGGGAGGAGGCATTCGCAGCCTCCTTGGGCAACCTCTTCCAGTGTAGCCCCACCCTCACTGTCAAGAATTTCTTCCTCATCTCCAGTCTCAGTCTCCCCTCTCCCAGCTCAAAGCCTTTGCTCCTCATCCTGTCAATCCCAGTCCTTGTCAAAAGTCCCTCCCCAGCTATCCTGTAGCCTCCTTCAGGTACTGGAAGGCTGCTCTAAGGTCTCCCTGGAGCCTTCATTTCTCCAGGCTGAGCAGCCCCAACTCTCACAGGCTGTCTCCATAGGCTTCATACTGGATACAATATGCAAAAAGTATTAACTAGACCTATCCTATTAACAGCGAGATGTGAATGATGATCAGCTCTGATTCACACCTCCAGGAAAAAGTTCACTTTGGACCAAACACAAATACGGCATTTCAATATTTCAAGCAACCTTCCCCACCAACCTGAGCAAACAGGATGAAAGGAATGGGCAGCACTTGGTTCAAAACAGAAAATGGAGAGATATTATCAATGTCTAACAACTTCCAGTTGGAATTTCTCACTCTCTTAGTGGTTGGATCTGGTTATAATCTTGCAGGCCTCAAAACTGTGGCTTTTAGTGTGGAAGTTTCCTCTGATTTTACCAATTGCATCATGCAAATGCATAAAAAGCAAACAATTTCATTTTAGTCATTATTTTGAAGGGTTTAATGAACAGTCATACTCCTCTGCATTAAAACTTTGTGAAGACTTGCCTCATAAGCTTTTGCCTGAAAGAGACTGGAGTTTATTCATGATTAGATAGTAAATGTTGTTTGAAGCAAAGAAACCATTTTCCTTTAGAGAAATGTTTATCTTAATTTCCTTTTTTCCTTTTTATTTTTTTTTTCCTATCACACTTAAACTTTCCTAAGGAATTCTGCTACTGGGCAGCTCTGCCTAAGTTAAGGAAAATCTTTGCTATTAAAAACCACCAAACATCTATGTTTATATATAGAGAGACATATACATGTTTCTATACTACTGCAGGCTAGCTAATGTAAGTCAGGAAGGCTGATAGCAACTTCTGCTCCCACAGAAGAGCAGGACCCACTTCAATTCTAAAATAAGAATTTAGCAGCATATTAACCTTGAGTTAGTCCTCCTCACTAATGCAAATTTAACCCAGCACTGGAGGATGCATAGAGAAACCAATGAAGCATTTCAGTTACTTATGCAGCTCCCCCTTACAGGAGGACACAAGTGGATTGATGATCATCTAATACATCCCAATCAAAAACTAGAGGAAGATGACAAGGGTCAGACATTTGGCTCCTGTGTAGCAGAACAATGGAAAATCCAATATTTGGTATTTTTTTATTTTCCACCCCCAGCAGCAAACCCCAGCTGCTTTTATCCTGACTCTGGCAACACTGCAATCAGCAGTTACCTGGAGCTGATTCTGAGAGCACTTAGAATGGGGACCTCCTGAAGTAGAAGGGTTGTAATTGTTTTTCCTGCATGTTAAATATCTTGACTGTTCAGAGCACCCCTGGAGATGAGCAATCTCTGGACAAAACAGCCTCTGACTCTGCTATGACCTGGCTGATACAGCTGGGTAAGGCCTCCCAGGACTAGCTGCCATTGCCCTTCCAAGCAGAGCACTGCTGCTGTGCTTTCATCACCACAGAAGCTCAGACTCCTTATAAACATTCTTGCAGTTGTTTGCAAGAGCTGTCACCCCTTTACTCAGCACATTCTCCTGGGGGACAACCTAAAGGACTTGAGTGAAATTCTATATAACAGAAAGCAGACTGTGTGCCTAGGAATGAAGAATCATCCCGACATATTATTGATTAGCACCTAGCAGACACACTATAAATGAGGTATAATTTATCAGGACACAATGACAGAGTCTTTGCTTGCTTAAAGCTCATCTTCTATTCACTCTTCTAACTTCCTTTTGGCTAAAGCAATTTCTTGAGTCCGTCTTCAGCCAAGTGTCATCTGTTCTCTTCCATAATCGTTACCCTCCTTACTAATTAGTAAGGTTTAGCTTCCTCCTGTTACACACTTAATTAACTTCTCCACCTTTGGAAAAGCAATTTCCCCTGCACGAATTACTATCATGACTGTTTCATACAATGAACTAGTTCTAAGTGTAGTGTTCAGGTGAAGCAATGCTGTTCAGAGACAGAGGAAGAGGCAGAGGACTTTCTCAAAGTGAATGGACCCCATAGGGATGGCAAAGACAAGCCCACAGAGGAAAACCTCGGTAGGAAAAAAATCATTCACTGTGCCACCATCAGGTAGCACAGGAGGTGCAGGCAGGCTAATGCAAGAAAGGGGTGAGCTGTGGAGTATGGCACATGCTCTGCCCCAGCATTCACAGACTCACTTCAAGGGCTTTGCATAATTTTCCCTGCATAATACAGTGAGTACAACTGAACTCACAGCTCTGCCTGTCACTCTGCTCCCCCTGCACAGATACATAGCAAGGGAAACAATTCTGCTGAAAGGTTCTACTTGATAGGCAGGACAGAAAGAATGAGATGGTGACACAGCAACAAATAGATGTAAGTCAAGCAGTCAGAACTTAAATGTATGGCAAATCACTGGTACAGGACAGGATATAAATCTCTGGATTTCCTCTCCCATCTCTTCCCTGTCAAAAAATGCTGTCCATTGGGACATCGCTCCATTCCTGACAACACTAGTGGTATGAGAAGGACAGATACCAAAGTTATTTCTTCCTGGTAAGTGCTAAACCAAAGGAAAATCAGGTGTGTTTGATGATACACATTCCTGCAACAACTTCTGCACTTGCAGCACCTAGCCTAGATTCGCTCTTGTGCATGGAAACTCCTATTGCAGTGAGGAAAAAAAAAGGCTTTATTTATGTGAAATGCCTTTGCAGGCCTGTGCCCAGTTTATCTCATCATTAGCACCAAAGGCAGGAAGTCACTGAAATCATAAATGTCATGACTTGAATATTGTCTTGCCAGAAAGACATCAAATAGTCCTAACTTGTTAGTTATGCTGTAAGGAAAACACTCACTTGATAAAAGAAACAGCAGTTTGCAGATGATGAGTAAATCCAGAAATCAATGGATGCATGCAAACCAACCTTTGTCTTTGGTTTCATCCCAGGGAGGACCATGGGTTTGGTTTGTATCTCACTCACCAGCCTCTTGCCTGTGGTCTGTTTAATATAGACAGTTTAGACTAAGCGAAGAAATATGAATGGCATAATACCCTAATAACATTTATCTTCTCAGAAGGGATTAGGAGCAAATAATGCACACATTAGAGCATTATTGTGTTTATTTTTCATTGTTAGCACTTGTCATTCAGATAAGTCACAAAATGATTGCTTCATAGAATTTAACTGCTCATTGTGAGCAGAGTACCAAAATGTTAAGTGCCTGAAAAAGATTTTTTGTTAGAGCTGATCTGCTCTTTGCTTCCTTTTGTTCCAACATAGCATTTCTGGCCTGCTCTGTTCCTCCAATGTTCATTATTCCCTGGCCTCTTCTGAAAAGCAAGTTGTGCAGTGCATGATGCACATAGGTATAAGGTATTACAGCTGCCTTCTGCACTCTGCAAGTCACACACATGGTATATTCACAGCAGAGGAAATTCATGGGGAGGGAAAGAGTGATTACTTCACTCTTCACTCAGCCCTGATACCTCTTTCTCAGCATTCTCCTGAAGAGACTAACTTTTGCACCTTCTCCTCGCATTCTGTCCAGGAAAATGGTCGATTTTGTGATTTTGCCCACTCTCCTCATCTCCTCAGAAGTCTCAAGAATAAAATAACATTTTCTTAGCTTCATATAACAAATGAGAAGAGCCATAGTGCATTTTCAGATGATACTGTATTAGGATGTTTAATAATTGAGGTCTGAAAAGGTTCAAACATCAAAAGCAGTGTCTGTTACACATCATGATCGATTCGTGCAGGAACTAAGGCATCTATTTAAGCACCAAGGAGACTAATCATGCCTGGGGAGATCAGACAAAACCCCTGAGGTGCAGATGAACCACAAATTCCCGTTGGGTTCAGGAAATTCACAAGCTTCCAATCTATAAAAACTGTGAAAGTACTGGGGATGTGGAATGTGATGCTCCTGTCTTTATAACCTTCCTGGCCATTATCCAAGGCAGGATACAGTGGGCAGCAGTCTGGAGCATCAGCCATTCCTCTGCTCTTACTGGATTCTGAGAATTCCTTTAAATAAGAATTGGAAGCCTGTCCAGTGGAAATGTTCTGCCTCAATGGTGAATTTGACAGTTGCTAAATGGAGTAAGTTTAACAATTGAGACTAAACAAGCATAGCAGCTGCATTTACACCATGGAAAGAGGCAGACTCTGTACCATTTACACTGTGAGCTCCAAAACCAGGGGGAATCTAACTGGTGTCCTTGGTGTCAACCCCCTCCCCACCTCCTACCTGCAGAATAAGTTCTTCTTTGGGTGAAATCACAGTAACTGTGCACATCCAGGCCTGGAGCTGGGCATTTAGATTACCCACAGTCTCCATTGCATTTGTCCCTTTTCCCTTCAAAGCTATTGCCTGATGAATGCTCTGTGACATCCTATATGACACAAAAATCCCAGGACAGAAACTGCAGTCAGATTGTCACCCTCAGTGTAACTATGAATGCCACAATTTGAGATACTTATCAGAAAATGAGTTTGGAGGTTTCAGCAAAGGAATTGCTATAGTCAACATGACAATAATAATTCCTCTATTCCTTCTCCTAAGCTACAATACTCTGGTAGCCTGTGGGAATCTAGCAAGGTTGACCTGGAGAGAGAGATTAAGAAGATTACAGGAAGATTTTGCAAGGCAATTGAATGAGAAGTACTGGTTAGGTTAGCTGCAAATAATTAAACCTATTAAAATATAATTAAGATAATTAAAATGTGCAGATTTCAACAAAGAGTAATTTTAAACAAGAGAATTTTTTCCTCTAGAGCTATTTCCTCCTGTTCAAGCTTTGTTCATGTTTGCTTTAGTAATGCTTAACACTACTAAATTGCTAAATCATAAGCAGGTAGAAATTACCTTGGTAAACCCTACCTCTGGCATAGGTTTCCTGCTGGCAACGGCAGCCAGCAGATGTGGTTACTAACAGTCCACTTATGTAATGAAAATAGGAGATAGAAGTTCTTCTGTTAAACCAGCTAATAACAAACATGTTTATTACACCTTGGCTGTTCTGTTCTGGCTATCTGATATCCAGCTCCCAAGGACAAGAATGAAAGAAATGCCACTTCTGAAGACTGCATATTTCTTTTAAAGAAAACCCAATAAATCAGAATTCAAAGAACTTCCCCCCCCCCCCCCCCCCTTTTAATTATCAAGGTACATTAGGACACAAAGCTAGGAATCTGAAGTTTTAA
This sequence comes from Dryobates pubescens, assembly GCF_014839835.1. Classification (NCBI taxonomy): domain Eukaryota; kingdom Metazoa; phylum Chordata; class Aves; order Piciformes; family Picidae; genus Dryobates; species Dryobates pubescens. Next base: position 1,268,110 of record NC_071629.1, on the reverse strand, counting down.
TTAATCACACTGAGTTTGGCTAATGACCTTTCACAACTCACCTCAATTGCCAGAGTGCCCCATAGCAAGCAGAAGGGCTACAAGTAAGATCCACATGGATCTTAAGATCACCACTGACGCTGTTCCTGAATATTTCCAGAAGCACAGATGGGATTTCTAGAAGATGCTACAAAGAAGCTTTTATTCTGCAAAGAAGCTGTAGGGAATTTCCTAGCTGCAAAGTTTAGCCACTAGAATGTCAGCCAGAGCTTGGCATTGATTTGTGAGCATCTCTTTCCCCCTCCCTTCCCTCAAATAAAAACATAAACTGATGTGCTCTACCTCACTAGGTCATGTTACTCGCTACTGGCAAATATCCCTACAACTCTTGGTCACTAGAGAAGACTTCCTTATATTCCAAAGGGCTGATGATTTTTTATCAGGAACTGCAGATGAGAGCTGGCTGTGTGCTATTTCTCTTTGTTATCCCAGCACTTGGTAATTTATATTTCCTGATTAGTGAAATTAAGCAGTGCAGAGCAATGGATGTGGTAGTAGCTGTATAGCACAAAAATAGATCTAGCAGGAAGAAAAACTCACAGAGCTCCCCACTGCCAGAGAACCATTCATTTGGTAAATGTTTGGTAATACTCTGTGTATATCATAGCGAGCCAAGGAGTTCATTTGTCAAGATGCTGCAAGTCCTCTGCTTAACATAAAAGAAAACAAAGAACTACTCAGGGACTGCTTGCTAATAGCTGCGTTGAAAATTCAGACCTTCTTCTCTGATACTAATTGCACAGCTGTAAGGTTTTTATACATCACCTTGTGTCATTGACTAGGATGACAGAAGTGTACCCAGTCAGGTACAGCATAGAGGAACTAGGAAGAAGGAAAACCCCACCATAAATATATCCCAGAAAGGTAGCCATATGATTTGACTGAAAACCAGAGCTGCCTTTCCACATTTATCTCATTCTGTTATTTGTAGGTCCCCTCTCCTCTGCTGCATGACTGAACATTCAAGAATGAGACCTTTAGACTCAAACATGACTTAACCTGATAAATTCGTAACTCAATTTACAGCAACGTGATGCATATGCTAAACCCCATCTAACATAAATATTTAATGAAGAAATAAAGCTGCCAGAGGAATAAATTTGCAGCACATTCAGCGTACAGCATTTCAGAGGTGTCTGCCGAGTACGTTTCGCTGTCGAGACAAGGTTTTAAACTGCCAATAGTTTAAAAGTAGTAATTTTTCATTGCATTTCACTCGTATGCTTTGCTCCTTTTAAGAGACTGCAGGCTGTCAAGGTTAATTGAACCCTCAGGGCCCTCAGAATGACTGTACTCATCGGGGCTCTGCAGGCTCCGGGCTCAGCTCCCTGATTCTTTTGCTCTGAATCTTGTCTCGAATGATCTTTTCCATAAATACAATTTCAACTTTAATCTCCACAATGAAGATCTGCTGATCTAATTCTCTGCTTTAGACCTGTATCTGTCTGCCCAGGCTGAAACTTCTGTCTTCCTGGCATTTCCTCATCGACTTAAAACACCAGATTCGGATGAGGAGGAGCAGATGAACAGCCAGCCAGAGTTTTCCTTTTGTCCAGACAGCACGGCCTGCCGCGGTGGGTGACACACTCACCACAACTCCACAGCCAGACTCCGAACAACCTGCTTGCTGCCATCAAATACTGCTTAAGAGCTGGTTTTGCTGGTCTCAGAGGAGTTTCACAGAGCTCTTGGCACATCTGCTTCACTTCCACCTAACCCTGGCTACACTCCTCACTGCTGTCTGGCTGCTTCTTTCCTCCAAGTACTTGCTTTAGGGTGGATCAGCAAAATCCCTGTGTTTCTAGTTCAGGATTTAAGTATGCTGCTTGTCCATGGGCCAGTCACAGGGCGATTCTTCCCTGCCTTTAAGCCCGTGATGCTGCAACTCATCAGTTTCACTGAAGCCAAGTGCTTTCATTCAGAGGGTGGAATAAGTGTCAAGGGGAAAAAAAAGAAGATCATAAGAAATGAACAAGTTGTGTTTGTATTTAGTCTCATTTAATCTTGTGTTTCACTACAAACACAATTAGCTGCATTTCCCTGCTAAATTAGCCTTTCTAAACTAGTTTTATTCTCCTAGCAAGTGCAGGTGCTTCGCTGCGTGAGGAGGACTCAAGAAAGCTGACTTTGAGAGCACTTTGCCTTCATTCTGAAACAGAGTTTTTCAAAATTCAGCCTGTCAAGTTTTCTGACAGAAATGTAATTTTAGTGAAATGAACAAATGTCTGTTTTGGCTTTCTGCTGTCATTCAGGAGGAAACAAATATCCTAGCACTGGATTATTTTGCAGAATAAATGCTACTAGCTGATGAATTAGTCCAATGTCTTCTTTTTTTCTTCCTTCCCCCCCCCAGTTTAAGGTACTCAGTTTCCTAAGGCAGGATGAGTGCTGATGTCCTTAAAGAGGACACATTTTCTCCCAAAATAAAATCTTGTACAAATAAAACCAAACAAATTCAACTTCAGAAAAAGTCATAGCCAGAAAAATCACAGCTTGAAAGTTAAACTGAAACAGTGAGAAACAGAAAGAATGATACAGCCATTAGGATTCTTTCTATTGCACGAGTGACTCAAGTGGGAGTCTAAGGTAGCAATCATTCTAAAACTTAAATTAGCCAGTATTCCCATGAATTAAAATATTAAGAGGAGTTTCTCAATTCAAAAATAGTCAAGTGCTTTATTAAATTGTGTTAAAAATCATTGAAACCACCCCAGAGGAGGAACTTCCAAGTGCACTTTCCTTGCTTTTACATATTGATGTTTTTCAACAGTCTGCAGAGGATTTTAATTTGTGTGCTGTTTGAAACTCAGATAATGGTGTAAGGGATGGATTGAGGAAGTGATAAAGCCATAGACTTGCCAGTTTGGTAACACAGTTAAAGGAAGCCCTGTACTAAAAATCTATACAAGTCGTGGCACATAACGAGCGATGCCAGGCTGTACCGATCACATCTGTGTGCTCTCGGTGGCGTAAGGAGATGGAGCTGATGGAACCTGACACGGTACAACGGATTCGATCCAGAACAGAAATGTAAATTAAACCATTCCAGACAAGTTAACACATGACTGAGGAGAATCTTTCTACCAGTTGTTATAACAAACAGATGTACTACCAGCAGTTGGCGTTGCTGCTTTTAATCATGATCTTCTTGTTAAAGCTGTGCCACCCTTCCCAAGTGATTGAGCGCCTCAGTTGCATGAGTTCCTGGTTTCTCAGAATATCTATTGCCTTGGGTCCACTTTTCCCTCAGGTAGTCCTTGCATCCTTAAAGTTAGGTGTGTTTTTAGAGACATCAGTTTCATTATTCCCTCAGTTTGTTGAAATGCACACATTATTTTAATCTATTTCTTACACTGAGAACCACTCCAGCTGCTGCTGACAGAAATATATCTGGCTCTGCATCAGCTTTTCCTGATGAAAGCAGTCCTTTCCTTTTCCCTGAGGAGCAGTCACTGGGTGTAAGCAGGATATTTATTTTAATGCAGGGTGCAGGCAGGTATCAGCATTTGTGTTTATAAAGCAGTATCTTCCACTCTGCTTTGTGTCAGGATGGGAATGCTAAACTGCATCTCCATTACTACACCGCAGCATGCAAGATTCATGCAGTCTCCTGCAGCCAGAAAGGCTATAATCATGAACTTCTCAATAAAGCTCTAATTAATTACCACCAATTGGATGTCCCTACTTTTAACCTTAAATAACAGGCAGGAATTGCTCCCTGTCATCTCCTCTTTAGCCCTGCCAGGTGCAGCACCTGTGCTTTCAATCAGGTCATCCCAACTACAGCAGCCACTTCCAGGAGCCATTCACACTGTGGCTGCATCTTTCCCTGCCGAACAGCCAGGGATTCTTCATCTGAATAATTTATGTCTGAGTTTTATAATAGACACTCATCATTTAGTAAAATGAGCTACTGAGCAGACCTTAAGTGGATGTCTCTAGCATTTTTCACACACACACACAAAATGTTCCCCTGCTACTTAGAAAAGGCAGAACAGTGCTGATATTAAACAGTAGCCGCTAAATTGGATGCTCATCTATGCCCTCTTTCAAGCTTTTCCTCTACAGCCACTTTGTGTTTTGAGGATGTCTATTAATTTGTAAGGTGTCTGCTGTTGTAGATAGCTGTTAAACAGTTAACAGGGATCTACTGCACTTTGTCCAGCAGCATAACTGCATTCTGCCTAATAAAATCCTCCTGCAGTAAGTAATGATCCTCTCTTCTTTCACACCTCTCACACTGAATTCACAGTTGTATGGTTATAGATTTGTCAGTGTACAGAGGAAAAAGGCTGTGTGACTTCTCCACGTAAATTACTTCTGTATCACAAGGCTTTAGAAACTCTCCAGACTGAGCAATAGCTCTACCTGAGTAAATATTTGCAAATATGTATGCTTGCTTTATTGAAATAATAAAACAAAAAGGAGAATTATCCCATCCCAGGTACTGTGTTGGTTAAGTTAACAAATTCTCGCCCAAGAGCAGTAGCTCTTACTGTGGGCACACAGCCTAACGCTCAAGGAAAGCCTTAAATTGGTCCAGCTCTAATTGGTAGCTGGAAATGTCCTCAAAGACAAATATTCTCATTGTGAAAAGTTGTTACAGGAGCTCCTAGTCATTGGGCAGTGGAGAGAACTCACTGGGAATGGATTTCTCTTATTGCTACGGTGACCTTAGGCATTGCTGGGAATAAACTTGTACAAGAGCATAATTCTGCTGGATGCCAGAGAGGAACCCAGGAGATCCAAAAGCCACAGAAGTCCAAAGTCAACCCAGAGCAACCTCACCTCACTTCTCAGTTGTGTGATATCCAATTCTGCCACCACAAAGCTTATCAGTCTGTATTGGTCTAACACCAAGAACTTGCCCCTTAAATTAGGGAAAGCTGCCAAGCAACCAAACATCCTATTTGACTGAAAAGCCTTTGCAGGGCTTATCATTCATCACAGAGAAATTAACAGAAATCACAAGCTAAATATGTATTAATAACCAAATGATTGCATCTGGGAAGCATTCACTCAGTGGGTATCAAGAGTCTGCATCTAAGAGTCCAGTGCTGAAGTTCCAGCTCCTCTATGCATCACCAGATGGCAATTGGCCAACTTGTTGGTGAACTTCTGCTTAGAATTTTATGCAGAAAGATGTATGCAGAGACTGTTCTGCAGCTAAGGACTACCAGGAAAGATAAGGCACAGCTTTGAAATCCTCTAATTATTACCCTATTCAATTTCACATTTATTATAAATGATTTCAAAACAGACATGAAAAAATTATGTCCCAAACAAGGAAGAGCTCTTGTTATTGAAAGACAGTTGAGGGGATGGGGGGAAATTATAGGATGTCTTGAAGTGCTGCAATTTGTTTATAATTTCCAAGCCAGCTTTCTTGTCCTGCTTGTCTATGTGTGTTTGAAGTACATTAAGTGGTTGAAATACAGAATGATTCAGGGCTTCACAAACTAACATTCTGTTTTATCTTTATTTTGGGGAGTACATTTGATCTGCTGAAAGACTTGGTTAGATAGCAAGGGGTATGCTAATGCTTGCTTTTGCTTTTTAAATATGTTTTGGTTTTTCAAATGGAAGGAATAGGCAAGGGAAGACTTTCATTTAGTCAGATCTAGATCTGGAATAGATAAAAGTATTTGGGGCCGAGTACAGCCCTGTTATTAAAGATCTTCCATGCTCAGAATCCCTTCAGTAGCCTGAATGCTTTTGCTTATCAAAGAAGCCTTTTAAATCTAAGATATATTTTATGATGAATCTCTACTAATCGACACAAGCTCTTTGGCAAGGAGTGTTCAGCTGCTTATTTCTAGCTATATTTTTTGTAACTGTACAGCTGATTTAAATGATTGCCTGTGTCGGCTGGTACAGAGAGTCAGGCCAGCTCTTCTGTTAGGAAAGGCCATAGATGACACACAGCTCCTCTGCCCCAGTGCAGTCCTTTAGCATTAGTCTGTCCACATCAGCCTTAGCAAGCGACAGTGAGCCTGAAGCTTTTCCACCAGACTTAGACTGCTATTCAGTATGGAGTTTGTACATTAACCTTCATACAATGTGCATCAGTGCATGAAAGTTTCCCATGTGGCGAGCTGACAGCCTCACATGCCAAACCCCTCTCTTTCCATGCAATCTAACACTGGCAGAACAATTTTTATTCTTCTCCTGCACAGCTTGAACCAGCTGCAGCACAAGTACAATGGCCATGAGGTGGTCACACCAAAACCAACTCTGGTTTGAGAGCTCTTTCCGAGTCCAGAGCACATTTCAGTCACAGGGAGATCACAGGTGCAAGGATTTCTCCACCTGGAAGGCTTGCATGTTGTATGACCGTGGTTCAGTACCTCGTGTGTCATGCCTCTGCTGAATCACTGCGGTAGCAGAAAGCTTCTGAGGAGCTGTTACAGATTCCTCGGAGGGCATGTCGCTGAGCTTTCCTTATTGAAGTCACAACTCTCCTTTTGCTTGCACATATTCCCTAACACTTCCTGAAGTTTGTCACCTTCAGGCTTTCAGCGACCTCTTATTAAAATGCATTTGGCATCTTGTGCCTTTGATTTGATTCTATTATTTTTTTCTCATGGGCATCTGGAATTAAACAGTGTGACATGTAAAATAAAATCAATAATAAAATACTTCAACCAACCAACCCAGCTACACACACACACAAAAACTCCACACAGGAAAAACCCCAACAAAAACCCCCAACAGAAGCTTCCTTCCAGCAGCTCTCCTCCAGAGCTATTGAAGCCATCCACCCTGTCTATCCAAGACCATGTTTGTCACACCTTGTTTGGGACCATACAGTCTCTAAGGGCTATCAGCCCTGCCCTGCCACGTGGATTGTTTTGACACAGAGTCATTATGGGCTATCACTGTAGCAAACAGACAATTCTTATAGGGCTACAAACCTTAAATCTCTGAAATACAGCTTAATGAAAGCATTTTAGAGCTGTTAGCAAAAATTTCCAAAAGGAACTTCGAAAAAAAGAAATCAATAAAATCAGAGGAGCCTGAAGTTCTCACCTCTGATTCCACCTCCACTTGCAAGGAACAAAAAGCTTTCTTAATACACATGAGAAATTCATAGATGCTGAACTGCTCAGGTGAGCTTACACAGTACCTGGGATTAGAATTCTTCAGGGAGACATTCACATTCAAGCAGCTCATCCACTGATTCTTTCCACGTTCAGTTCAGCATAAAACCATTGTGAGCACCCAGCCTAGCCAGGTCCATGAACCCATCCACAAATCCAACTCCCTGCAGCAGCATCCCTCACTAGACCTGCACTAGGGTAACAGCCCCTGCCATCTCCCTGCATCCTTCCCAAAGATTCACATTCACAGTTCCTCTTCCCTCTAGCAGGAAGACTTTCTCATTCCCAGTCCACTCTTTTCAGAAGGGAAACACGGCAGTCTCTTTCATCTCTTGCCAGTTTCTTCTTTTTCAGCAATTCTTGCTCATTTTAAAATCACAGAATCACAGGAACATTCAGGTTGGAAGAGACCCTCAGGCTCACCAAGTCCAACCCAGAGCCCTACTCTTCAAGGTTCACCCCTAAACCATATCCCCAAGCACCATATCCAAACCACCTTTAAACACACCCAGGGTTGGTGACTCAAGCACCTCCCTGGGCAGCACATTCCAATGCCTGACCACTCTTGCCATGAAAATGAAACATCCTGCATTTTTAGGGGACTCTCAGACCAGGATCTTCCACTCTTTTGTACTTTCTTACCTGACATGCATCACTTTCCCATATCAGTCCCTCACACTACTCAAGGGTCTGGCTTACTTTCTGTTAGCAATTGTGTTTTCCCTTTGATCAGAAACTATAAAATGCCCACGACAGTGCATTCCTGAGAAGCACATTAGTGCATCTATCACATGGGCCACACCGCCACATGCAGGCACACCACACCAAGTGCCAGCTTCATCCCTGATATTTCCAGTTGCAGACCTCACATGCATTTTAACATATATATGAATGCATAAAAGTGTAATATTTGCCTTTGGATACCATTCTTCAGAACAGAAGAGGGTTTATGCAATATTAATCATAACACTTTAAAGCTGTGTAAAAGTATTAAATGAACAAAGATGATTTCTCCTGCAGTGGGAAGTTACACAGTGTTGGATAGTGCTGTGCAAGCCTTGTGCAGAACTGAAGCAGACTGAGGATTACTGCTGCACTACTATGGTGTGGCCAATAAGAGTGTTTGACAAACCACATTAAATGAATTTCAGTGTAATTCAAAACTGTCCTTCCCCTCCCTTTGTTTCCTTTCACAAGATTGTTTTTTTACCCTCTCCTCCAAATTTATCCAAAATTATTTAGGATATTGGTAGCTTCTTTTGGGGGCAGTAGGCACTTTCCTGCCCACTTGCTCCACCCTACTTGCTCCTGCCCTACTTGCTCTGCAGTTTCATAATGAGGATGACAAATTGGGAATGAATGGTCCAACAGCCATAGCTATGGAGAGCCTGGTTCAGTTTTCGCTCCACCAAGGAGGGTGTCTAATCAAAGACCAGATGTCCTCACAAGTCACCTCCAAAGCTGGAGACGGAAGATGTGGAGTCATTCTACAGAGAGGAAACACTCTTCAAACCTCAACATACATATTCAAATCAGCTGCCACAGATAACTCCAAATAGGGCCAGATCTAAGGAAACCAGGATACAGCATCTGTCAACATAAAGCTAAGAACAGAACAGTTTTTGCATGATTCTCATAGCAGGAGAGAGATTACACAGAGTGCAGAAGTACTGCCCTAGACATTGTGCATTGCATAATCCAGACTATATCCAGGCTGGATTCTTCAGGGCCACACAGGAGGCATGGTCTTCTGTTCTGACCAGTTTGGGGTTTTAATCTATGAAATTAGATGATTTGCTCACATTTTAGGGATGCAACAGAGGGGTCATCAAGTATTTAACGCATAAAGTATCTGTAAAGTATCATAAAGTATGCAACAATGGTAAATCTATAGGAGATTTAATCTCTCGTTTAATCTCCTGCACTCAGATATTTAGTTTGACCAAAAAAAGCAGTTGCTTTCAAGTGAAGCAGCATGCCTGCACACACTCCACAGCAGCAATATCATGAATCCAAGCAGAAATTTTATTATCAAGCAATGAGCTCATGGGCAGTTTAGTGTGATTAATGCATGATGGAAATCAGGCAACCATGGAGATTCAGTAGAAGGAAAAGATTACACACATAGGGCTGGTGAGGTGTTAGGCAGAGGTGCCTGCACACCTCTGTGGGTCTTAGGAAGGGGTTTGCATTTCTCTTACTAAATGAAGGGGGGAAGACAGAGATCAGGCACTGAATGGTGTCCAGACATGCATTTGATCACACCTGATGGCTTCAGAACTTCATAAGCTACCACAGAAATGCTACAGAGAGCTGTTTGTGGTATCAAACGGTAGACAACACTCACTAATCCTCAGTTACAGGAGTTTGCTGGCACTTCCCACAGTCCCTTCGGAGCCCCTTGAAACCCAGCCCAGTCACTTAGCTTTGTGCTGCTGGAAAGCATTTGGGTTGAGAGCCACATGTGGCTGGGTATCCTTTTCTGATTTGAAAAAAAAAATAATATAAAAAATAAGTCAATTTCTCAAGTGGGAGCCTGGAAGCAAAATTCATAATCAAGCTTTCATGAGGATTGATCTAGTCACACAAAACAGTTTGTGTGTGGTAGACAGAAAGAGAAAATGCAGAACCTAACCAGCTAATTAGGCTTACCCAGCACCACTTTTCTCCTGAGAAAGTTCACCCTTAGGCAAATCAGTCACGGCAGCCTCTTTTGTTGCAAGAACCAGCTGGCAAGAGTGGACAGCTCGGTGTAGTGGTGAATGCTCAGTAACAGGAAAAGGAAAAAAGAAGAAAAAAAGGCATTTTGGATAAGAGATGTCTGGGGATACAAAGACTGACAAACCAGCCTGCTTCTGGCTGGGACACTGCAGCTTGATCAACACAACCAGAACAGTAGGGCTGGACTCATCAGGAGATTTAGGACAGCAGAGTCTCTTAATCTTTGTTTTGGCATCTACTGGCAGCTAAATGTTTACAGTTTTGGAGGACTCCAGGGAATAGCCATGTAATCTTGTTATTCTCTCTCCAAAGTATTTGTACATCCACAAAACATCCCTTAATTACCACACAACTGCCAGTCTGCTAATGCCCCCAGCAGAGATCAGTGATTTAATAGCAGTAACAAATTAAACATCAAAAGTAAAAATATATTGATGTTAAATACAAATAAATTAAGACAGTTTTGAGCTAATTCTTTAAGCAGGCTAGTTACACAGAGGAAATGAAAGAAAAGTTACAGGCCAAACCACAAAAGCTGCGGAAGAGACTTGCTATTTTCATTAGTAATTAAAACAACAACTCTCAGAATGCCTTTCTGAAGTGTTTTTTCACTCAGTACTTCAAAACAGGCTTCTCACTAAACTGACACACAAAAGCTCCAATGGCACTAAATGCTCAAAAGAGAGAGATGGTTTTGTTTTATGCAAAATGAGCATGTCATCCAGAGGGACCTGGAGAAGCAGCCCCAAGTGAACCTCATGAGGTTCAGTAAGAACAAGCGCAGGGTCCTGCACCTAGGTTGGGACATTCCTCCTTGTCAATACAAGCCGATGAAGAGCCGCTGGGCAAGAGCCGACAATGTGCACTTGAAGCCCAGAAAGCAAATGGCAGCCTGGGCTGCATCCAAAGCAGTCTGGCAGGGTAAACTTCGACTGGACATTAGGAAGAATTTCTTTACAATGAAGATGGTAGAACACTGGAACAGGGTGCCCAGGGAGGTGGTGGAGGCCCTAGCCCTGGAGACATTCAAGGTCAGGCTCGAAGAGGCTCTGAGCTGATCTAGTGGAACTAGATGAGCTCTAGTGTAGTGTAGATGAATCAGAGTCTATATTAATTCCTCTTTAAAACCATTATTCTGTGTAAAGCATCTGCATGTACATCCTCTGTCTCTGTGAACTGACCAGGGCTGCAGGGGCAGCATTTCACACAGGGAACTGTTTGTCAAAATTAGACTCATTCACAGATGTCAAAACGCTGTTCGGTGTTCCCCCTCCATCATACATGCCCTGTGGGTTCAAATTCCACTTGGACTACACACACAGTATAAAACCTGCTGGTATTGTTTTCCCAAATTCTGTGAGGAAACCATAAAAAAAAAGCAGCCATAGAGAGCTAGGTATCAGGAGATGTATTCATGACCATAATGAATAGAGGAGCACATCAATTTGTTCCTGTGACTGAGCTATGAATGAAATCCAATTTGCCCAGGTTTCATTGTGTAAACCAGGTGAAAAGAAAATAAATTTGTTCTACAATAAATCAATTTTTCCATACTGGAGGAAAATCAGATTCAGAGTCAAAAATCAAGATTCAAAAAGCCTATACAGGACTAATGAAAAACAGGCAGACATAACCAGAACAAAACATTGACTTATTTTGTTGCCACAGCTGTAAGGGCATCTTTTAAAGCCTCTGCAGATGACAAAAAAGAAAGGTACTCTCCTTTTCATGCTGCCACCAGCTTGTTTTCCTTAAGTGTTTGTTGTACCTTGCAAACCTAATGAATTAGGTTTATAAAGGTTAATTAACTTTGTCCTATAATTCTACTCAAATGCAAGACTATTGGTTCTCAAACAAACAGGGAGCTCTCTCCCCAGCTATTATTGCAAATGCTAGTGAGTGGAACGCTGCGAGCTCTCTTTCCTTGGAATGCAGACAGGCTAGAACATCACAACCACCTACTGCAGCACTGCTCTAGTGCCAGGGTTATGTCCAGACACAAGCTACACAACACAGCAAACCTGATTCACAGTAATTCTCTTTTTTAACCCTGCTAGTTGTACTTTTCCATGACCGGTGTACTTTCTAGAGATGTCAGCGGCACACAGAAGTGTAGAAAGAACAGAGCAACACTCGCTTGAGGTAGTGGACAAATTGCATGGCTGATTTCTTTTTAACCTCTAAATATGAACAGAACTAAGCCAAGAACTTTAAAACGATAGTTTTGTTCACCGGCAGAGACAGTTTATTTGAAAGAGATGCTGCCTCCTAAACAGGTAACTCTATCTCATCCCATAGCAGGTTTCTACTCCATTGTGCAGATAGCATTTCTAGAGCAGTTGTACTTGCTGCATAAAGCTTCCCTTTAGACACCAGGCTAAGCTGTATGCTGCCCAGGACATCCATGTATCACTCCAGCTGCTGTGAATGGGACATGGCTTTTATCATTGCAGAAATGAAGGTTGAGAGATTAGAAATATGAATAGCAAGCTAAGGCAAAATGAAAAATACACTTGGCAGATGCGAGACTACTTAGAAATCATCTGCAGGATGAAGAGCAGACAGCTTTCCATTAATATATTTTCTTGCAAGTTGAAAAAAGGAAATAACAGCCCAGTTCCTTTGCTGACTTAGTACCTTGCACCAAGTACCTGTGTCTGTTACAAGAAATGGAGAAGGTTCACCTCAAGCTGCAGGTGCTGTTAGCTGCCCTTTCCAGGGAAATGCTAAGATGGAAGGGCAGCTGCCTGTCCTGTTTCTTGGTGCTGCTCGATGTTCTATTCATACTTCCAACCCCTCACACCCTAATACCAAAAGGTAGAATGGGGTTAAATCCTGCAGAGTTCTTTATGACAGAGCATAAAAGCCGCAAGTAAGCCCAAGCAGTTACTTGGCATAACATGCAAATAATCTGTTCCATTTCTGGGGAAGTATCTGAAACAAGGTTGGAAGAGTGATGCAATAATGCAGAAAACACTTTCCTGTCCAAGCACACACAAAAATATTTGACATCTCTTTTCTCTCTGTGATTTCCTAATCTATCAGAAACTGTTCCTTCCCAAGTGGCTCATGCTCTACAAATGTCCATGCTGGGTTTGGTCTCCAGGAGGAAGTCACCCTCTTGATTTGCAGTGCTGCAGCTTTTCTGTTCCATTCTTAAATTGCCTTAAGATCTAAAATGATGCTCACAGTTTTCAGCCACTATAGGTCAGTGAAAAATGCAGCCTGGGTTCCACTTGTTCCAGTATTTTATACCATCATAATTTAAAGAAAACTTGGTACAAGATTTATTGTGATATGCCTAATTTATTGGATAACTTATTTGGATACTGCATGAAATTCCTGCAGATTCTCTCCTTTCATCTCCTGCTATGTTTGAACAGATGGAATCAAAACATACAGATACTAAATTTTCAGTTAACAATATAAATAAATCAATCAAGAGGTGATTGAGGGCTTACCTAACAGCTTTGCTCTATGGTCCCTGTCTTTCAGTGTCATAATCCACAGCCCCCCCCCAAAAAAATGGCTAATCAAGTAAAGCAATGCTAATTTTAGTTCATTCTGTTGTATGTCCTCATGACTTACAGAAATACAGCAAGCAGCTGTGTCCCAGCCTGCTTTCAGAGTTTCAGTGCATAAAAGCTGTAGTCACATCATTATTTTTAAGTTTTACAGTTTACATTTATGAAACAAAAATCCATCCACTGCCATCACTGGCTTGCTTCACACCGCTGCTGACTAGGAATAAGCAAAGGCTGGGGGGTCTAAGGTTTACTTCTGAAAAGTACAGAGGAAAAATAAAGGGGAAAATAAAAAGCTGTCTAGACACTGAAGTATGAATGGTAAGGGGAGATAATGCTAAAACCAAAGACAGCAACCTTAGTAAGAGCTGTGGTGTTTATCAGGAAGGGCATTTGAAATCATTTACTTCAGGTTTCATTTCCCAGCCTGAAAAGCTCAAGTTCACTAAATCTGTACAAGGACCTTGATGGCAATGTGGTTCATGTTTTGTCAAGAGAGAAGATGAGTCACTGTCCAGCTAACAGCCCTGCTGCCTTCTGCAGGCTTGGCCATACATATTTGTGCAAGTACCTCCCAGCCACTGGGGCAGGGCGCAGCCCAGCACCAAGATGTACCTGCTGCAGCCTGAGGTTCAGCTTTGCCTCATGCATGAATGGGTTCTTTGGTACCAGGCCATGGGCCTGTAGCTGTGTCAGTGCTGGAGTTATGCCAAACAATAGAAGCATCCTTCTGCAAGATCCTGAGTTGAAGGCTCCTATAGTCCTTTAATATTGATCCTAACCTTTAGGGAACTTCTCAGACATATCCATTTCTCTTTCATACTTTTATTTGCAGTGATGTTTAATTAAAGACTGTGGTGTACAAGTTTATACTTGGTTGTCATCATGGAAACACATACATATAAACCCACAGGCTGTTAAGATTAGTTCATGTGCAGATTTCACAGAATCACAGAATGTGCCTGGTTGGAAGAGACCTCCAAGCTCAACCAGTCCAACCCTTGAGCCAGTGCCGCAGGGTCAACACTAAACCATGTCCTAAACACCAGGACCACACACCACTTATAGAATCATAGAATCAATAAGGTTGGAAAAGACCTCAAAGATCATCAAGTCCAACCTGTCACCCAAGACCTCATGACTACTAAACCATGGCTTCAAGTGCCACATCCAATCCCCTCTGGAACACCTCCAGGGATGGGGACTCCAACACCTCCCTGGGCAGCACATTCCAATGGCTAACTACTCTCTCTGTGAGGAACTTTCTCTTCACTTTGAGCCTAAACTTCCCCTGGCACACCTAGAGACTGTGTCCTCTTGTTCTGGTGCTGCTTGCCTGGGAGAAGAGACCAACCTCCTCCTGGCTACAACCTCCTTTCAGGTAGTTGTAGACAGCAATAAGGTCTCCCCTGAGCCTCCTCTTCTCCAGGCTAAACTTGAACACCCCAGGGACGGTGACTCCACTACTGCCCTGGGCAGGCCATTCCAATGTTTGACAACCCTTCAAGTGAAGGAACATTTCCTGTCATCCAGTCTGAACCTCCCCTGGTGCAGCCTGGAACCATTTCCTCTGGTCCTGTCACTGGACTGGCCATTTAACAGCATGGAAGGATGCTGACTGGGATCTGCTTATTATTTTAGCATGATGATAGGTTTGTTTTTCTAATCCTCTATTGACAATACATTGACAAGTCACTCTGCTCCAGTACCCATCATCATAGAGTATGCTACAATATAATGTGTAATTGGATTGACTTTACTAAGAACCTATAGTAATTTAGTCATGGATTTGAGTTTTAATTGCTTTCCTTGAGTAATTTTCATCATATTGACAATCTGAGCTGTCTTGGTCTGTTCATGTTGTTCTGTAATACAATTTTATTCTTTATTGACATAAATAGCCTATAACCCATTTAGCTAGCCATTAGGTATATTTAAGCCTTCTTCAAATTTAATGATCTAAAAAATGTGCAAACTCTTGAATCAGTAGCTAAACAGACACAGCAGACAAAGTATCTTAGCATGGTCACAGTTCATGCCACTTTGGTGGGGGCTGAAGCCATAAGCTACACTCACTGTCCTGTCAGCTATGTTAGCACACACTTCCATGGTGGACAGACAGGCAAATTGCTCCCTGCTTGATTAAAACTCACTCCAAACCTTTCAGCACAGGGCACAGATAAGAGTTCCCTGACTCACAGCTCTAGA
Source organism: Dryobates pubescens (assembly GCF_014839835.1). Lineage (NCBI taxonomy): Eukaryota > Metazoa > Chordata > Aves > Piciformes > Picidae > Dryobates > Dryobates pubescens. Next base: position 1,252,518 of record NC_071629.1, on the reverse strand, counting down.
AGGTATGAGATAGACATTGCAAGTCCTCCCTCCTGGTGCTCTGTTACTGCCATGGATGCAGGCAGGGTACTGGGGAGCAAGCAGATCTTTGCCTTTGCCAAGTGCAGTTGTTATAGTACTGTGCTTGGAGGAAGTGTCTGTTAATGAATAGCAAATACCTTCACTGCTGATAGAACAGGAGGAAAAAAACCAACCAACCTGAGATTCCAAAGACCACCATTAGTATGTCTTCCTAGTGGTGCAGCTAACATGACCTGTAGCAAAGTATCTCCACTGCTTTCTATTTCCAATGGAGTCTGCTAAGCTACTGCATTTTGATATCCTCTTCAAACAGGTTCCTAGAGGGCAAAAGGGATACATCTGGTAGGAATCTCAGGACTTTAGTCCATGGATATGGTAAGCATCTGATTTGCACATAGCTGCTATCAGAGAAAAAGAGTAAGTCCCTTTACATCTTATTTCCACAAGCTGAGTGCCTGGGAAAGCACACAGGTAACCAAACCTGCTTCTGAACTCGTGCTGCTTCATTTTCTGGGATATTGATCAAGACAAGCTGTTCTTTGCTTTCTGCAGCTGGTGACAGTACCCAGGGTGAAATGTCTGGAATTCCTAGCACCTATCACTCAGCACCTGAATCTAATGAGACTGGAAAACAAGACTGAAGAGGTAAAGCAAATGTCATGGTACCTGAATTAATAAAGAAAAGCCCTTTTTCTTTCTGTGTGTGTGAAAGCAACCAAGGGAGCAAGCAGGCAGGCAGAAGTAGGCAACACTGCCACAAATGATACAGGCTCAGGAGCCACTACATTCCCTAAAAGACATTTTCTCATCAGAAATCCAGAGCAGGCTGATAGCAGTCATTCTTTTAGCTTCAAATATCCTTAAACCAGCCTAGCTGCTACATTGTGAGTGCTGTATGAAGATATAAACACTTACAGGAAGTACAGAATTTTTTACATATTTATTGACAACATTTTCCCCAATTCAAGTCCTCTACGCTTCATAAACACAGGAAAAACATCTCCAGAGAGAACTCATTTACAAGACTGTTTAACTCCCTTTACTGAGCACATGGGATAGTTTAAAATACTTAGATTTATTTCCTTTTAAGACTTCTCTGTCTAGTTGCTGGGGTTATTAAATGAACAACTGTGATCATTACAATGTAGAACAAAATATAGCTCCCCATGGCTTTATTTGTGTTGTTGAAAAAACAAAGTGATGAGAGGTTTAGAATCACAGAATGGTTTGGGTTGGAAAGGACCTTAAAGATCATCCAATTCCACCCCCCCTGCCATGGGCAGTGACACCTTCCCCTAGTCCAGGGTGCTCAAGGCCTCATCCAGCCTGGCCCTAAAGACTTCCAGGGAGGGGGCATCCACAGCTTCCAAAAATTAACATTTTTCCTTGAAATAGAACTGTGTTGTGATTTCTGAGCCAATTGGTAGCGTTCAAGGAAATGAGGAGCACCTCTTATGCAGCCAGGTTCTGCCTGGCAAAAGACAGTTGCCTAACCCACGGTACAGAAACACTAACCACACGAGAGCAGCTGGTGCAGGCTCCTTTTGGCACCCAATTCCAGCTGCAATGCAATTGTCTACCATGCAAGAAAGCTGATCTGAAAGCAGACTTCCTTCACCCAGCAGGAGGTGTCTTGCAGCATTTCTTGCCCCCCACCACACTGACCAACAGGACATGAAAACAAAACCTTGAAAAAAGGAGCTAAAAATCTGTAATTTTACTTTCCCACATTTTCTCACCTTTCCATCCTTCTGGCTCTATTAGCAAGCCCTTTTCCCACTGTTAACGTAGCACTGCTGTGCATGCATTAATCCCCTGCACAAGCATATTTGCTAGGTGCTCACAGAAACCTAAGTATGCAACAGCATGACTCTGATGCATGCAATGAGCAAAGAAGGGCCATAAAAAAGAACAAAAAGCAACTCCCAAACCCAAGTGTTCCAAATGTTTGCTCTTTTTGTCCTGAAAATGCATCAAAAGACAACTTTCCTTCTCTTTCAACTAGCTCTGACACATCCCCTGTCAGCAGTGAAGCGACCCTCTCACTTTTCCAGCCATGTGACAAGGTCTTTGCAGCATTATCTCATCCAGATAAACAAACACCTGCCATGAGTTAACACCCATCTGATAACAAGCTTGCAATGATAAGGCTACAATCAATTCTCATCAAATCTTGCTCTGAGGTGATTTCCCCATACTGTGACATATCAACACAGAGTTCAGTCAGGCTGCCTTCAAAAACTGCTGGGCACCAACCATTGCATTCTGGTGTTATTAAACATATTTGGATTTTAGAATCAGAATTGTCAGGGTTGGAAGGGACCTCAAGGATCATCCAGTTCCAACCCCCCTGCCATGGCCAGGGACACCGCACTACATCAGGTTGCTCACAGCCACATCCAGCCTGGCCTTAACAACCTTCAGGGATGAGGCTTCCACCACCTCCCTGGGCATCCTGTGCCAGTGTCTCACCACCCTTATGGTGAAGAACTTCTTCCTACAGTCTAATCTAAATCTCCCCTCCTCTAACTTGAATCCTTTCCCCCTAGTCTTGTCACTACTTGACACCCTAAAGAGTCCCTCCCCAGCTTTCTTGTAGCCTCCTTCAGGTACTGGAAGGCCACAAGAAGGTCTCCTCAGAGCCTTCTCTTCTCCAGACTGAACCACCCCAACTCTCTCAGTCTGTCTCCATAGGAGATTCTTTTCTCTTAGTCTCTACTCAAAATTATCCAGAACTGCTTTCTCAGGTACAGTTTTCAATACACCACAGGCATATTCTCTACAACAACTTTCTGAGTGATGTTTTATGAGGAAAAACTTTCATAGAGAAAAGAACAAATCCCTGATTTATTTATTTTCCAGCCAGGCACCAATACCACCATAGGATGAGGTTCTGCACTTCTCTGAGCTTTCACAGAGAGTCTTTAATGGGTTGCTTTATGATCATGCAAAGCCAAGCAGACTGGCAGCGCTGACTTCCATTCTAAGCACTGCATGATGAGCAGCTTCACCACGTAGCCCTTGTGCACTGGTAGCCACCTGTCCCAGCTAGCATTTCCCAAAATCATCACCCTAATTTGGCACTGTGGTTCTCTCCTGGTGTTTCACATGGTTCTCTCACATGTGGGACAATCTCTCTGGCTTACTGGATATTGCAGAGCCTCTTTTATGAAAAGCTGCCACAATACCCTTCCCAAAACAAGTAATGAACCTGTGACAATGCCACTTAGACATTCCCCTTGAGATGCTTCTCTCACAGACCATTTACTGTCTAGGATATTAAACATTAGACAGCACCTTCAAGGAGAACTGCAAGCTCAAAACACCATTTAAGTGCAGTGAGAGGATTTAGAATTATTTAGTGCAGACTTAAAAGAGAAAAGACAGCTGTTCAGAAACCAGGGCTTCATTACAACACTTCCACAATACTTATGAAAAACACCCCTGCCATCATAACAGTCCCCAACAGAAGCTTGCATATGATTTGTACCTAAATCAAAAAGCACAATATGGATTGAAACTGCCATGTGTACAGAACTGTTTTCTTCATTAAAGGATAAAAAAGCTTTTACTATGCAATCTAGAAATAATCTGTACTGCAGTGACAGAGGTTTGATTAAGAGATACTGCTGAACCTGAAGGACTTTGCTCTCAGGTATACTCTGACTGCAATGTGCTGGCATAATTCGGTCTCTATGACAGAGGGAGCTTCCTTAGAACAAGGCATTGCAACTTTTAGTTGTGGTACAAGCCAGTACTTCTTTTAGGTAGGGCAGGAGCTCTGGCCATAAAGAGGAACCTGGATTTTCTGACCAAGAGGACTATTCAGGGTCTACTACAGGGGGGTGAGCTCTGAAGAACTAGCAGCTTCGTCTAGCAACACAACATTTGTTCTGACAAGTGACATACTGACCTCAGCTGCACCAGAATGCAAGCTGAACTCTTTCCCTTAGGTGACCCTTTAAAACCAAAATCACCTTCTATTAATGAAGCACCACTGGAACTTACTCAGGTCTGTAGCAGTCAACAGAACTCATTTTTTTGGAGCTGAAAACATTCACAGCTATTAAGAAAGAATCATATATGACATCCTACCTGTGTACCTGGAGAACTTCAGCATATGACAGAGGCGCCTCTCATTAATAAATACAGCTATTGATGATGTAAAGCAGACACAGCTATCAAGCACAGATCTTTCCCCCCTCTACTGCCTCAAGCCACCAAGCCAGAAGCTGTTTGAAGAGTTCACACCCACACTACCTAATCGTGAATGGTGAAACAGCTTTTATTCTTAAAAGGCAACACATGTTTTACCACCTGACCTGAGGGGAAATACAACCCAGAAGGAGAAGGTACATGGCTGGCAATTTAGAATTAGGTTATGAAGGATGTTTAAAAGACATTGGGGAAGATGAGATGTGCATATTATTCAGGACTTCAAACACTTAAAAGTAAGACAAAAAGGAGGACAGCTCGAAGAGAGAGGAAAGGCAGCTAGGGCTAGTGTAACCCATTAAGAGCTTGCTCCTGGGGAGGGCAGTGCCATCTTTGCTTCAGTTTCTACAGCAATCCATTGGCTACCTTTACAACTCTGCAGCTCAGGACCTTCCTGCAAAAATTCCCTTTAGCATGAGAATTAAATGATGGTTCTGAATCACTTCTTGATTATTCTTTATATAAGACACTGATGACTAAATAGGAATTTGATAGTTTACTTAGCTTGTTAAGAAGATAATTAAATCTAAGTGGCTTTCACATTCTGACTATAGCCTTGGTATATTGACAGAACCTTAAGACACCGAAAGCACAAGTGGTTTTACAATCCCACCATTGAACACATTCATTTCTAAATAAAAGCAGGATAACTTAAATTAGACTATCTTAAAAAATACCACACACTCACCCCAAAAAAAACCCAAACCCACAAAAAAAACCCACCAAAAAAAAACCCCAAAAACAAGCAACAAAACCAAACCAACCAGCAACAGTAATAAAAAATGTAACTTTCCATTCATGATTACTTACAAAATTCTCTGGTTTGTGAGCAAATTCCCTTGTGTTCTCAAATATGTGGACCACATTTGTCAATATATCTAAAATCAAGACAGAATTCTACTTTCATGACTTCTCTTCAATCACTGAAAATACTCATTCTGAGCAAGACCCAGCAAGATGTTAGGTAGGGATTGACTAAACAGCAAAGAGAAGACCTGGACCAGAATACTCACTTTGTTTCTTGGCAGCAGGGATCAATAATGAGCCAAAAGCCATCACCTCTATTCTCTCTGCAACACATCTGAATTAATGGAGATGATATGGAAACATTGTAGTCCCAAGCAGATAATCATCAGAAAGACAAAATCATTTCGACTGTAGCATCAAGAGTCATCAGCATGCAAAAAGGCAACAAGAAATAAGCAATTCCTTAGCTTATATTATCTTCTAAAAAATTAAAATCTCTCTATATGTGATTATCAGTTAAAAGAAGAATGACCTTACTGATAAGAATCTGGCTTCCTGACTTTGCTGCTTCAGAGGCCTCATAATCTGAATGTTTCAGCAGTCTTTAGGAGAGGACCGAGTCAGCAGGTCTCCAGCCTCATCCAATATACATCCTGGCAGGCTAAAATCAATGCACTAAGATTTGTCTGCCAGCTTCTTTATCCTTGTTCCCATTTGCTCCTGACTCTGGCCTCTCCCTGAAGTCTACTGCACCTGCTGAAAAATTTGTACTCCTCCAGTTTACAAATTAGTTAAAACCCTCTAGTAAAACAAAGGGAAGAAAGTCTCCTTTCTGGCCATCCTAGAACCAAGGTCTTGTATGCAGGTAGCACCTTGGCAAAAGTGCTTGGGGTGGTTTTCCAGCTACAGTTGCTCCATCTGTTCTTACTACACTGCTGGCACCCTCAGCCAAAGAGACTGCAGCTCAGCATCCGACTGCCAGAGTAACTGTCTGATGAGTCTGACCAGGCTCACCATCTGTAAACACTGAACATTTCACATTGCAGCTCTGCTATCACCATTGCTTCCCCCCTTCCTCAAGAAAAGATAGATTTATTTACACATATTTATATACAGACACACAGGTGCAGCTAGCTAGAAGTGTGTCTTCATACATTTTTAACTCCCACAGGTTTCTAAGGAGCCTGGAAGTGCTCTGACACTAAGTTTACCAACACTATGCTGCAGGACATCTCTGGAGAGCCTAACATCATGTTTCACCAAATAAACAGCTAAACAATTCCAGCAGCACAAATTTTCCCAGGACTTCTTACTAATTGGAATTATTAGGTACCAACAGGAACTGAGTTGTGCTTTGCAGGACCAGCCAATACAAAGGGAGCCCTTCATTGTCTCTTGGGAAGCTAAAGAATTGTTTTACAAATCTTTTCCATGCATACAGGGAACTCTGTTGCCTTTAAGGGATTTACCTATTTGCTCTCCACTTCTCCTACAGCCAAAGGAAAGAACCAAATGAACAGTCCTTGTTCTCCTAGGATTTTGGGGTCTGTAACTGTATCTAACCATGAGATGAAGTTAGTCACTAATTGAAACTTCTTATTAGATACCAAAACAAAGGTCAGACAGAAACCTGAGCTTAAATCCCCCCCTTTTTACCCCATTATTTTTCAAGACACTTCCTATGTGTCCATTTTTTATGACCTTATCAGTACTGCCTTTTCTCCTGAGAAAGTTCCACTCATTCCCACTGGCAACATGGATCTCATCTGAAATAGTCCTAATTAGCTCATTGCATGTGACCCCCAGCTCCAGAGGAACCAGGCATATGGAAACAAGGATTCTGTAAGGCACTCAAAGTTGCCGCTGCTTTTACCTCTCAAGAAGCCTCGAAGCAGAACTCTGCGAGCGGATGGCTTTTCAGCCCGATCATGGCTGTGCTCAGTCGCAACAAAGTTTAGCAAATGCCATTGCAGTTAGGAAACTCAGCTAAAAAAGCTCTCCAACAGCCTTTCAGGTAGCTGAGGAGTTCCACAGTTCCTGTATGCAACTCAGGAAACAAACCAAAGTGTTGCAGCAGCATGAAACTTTTCATCATACAGCCGCTGACACACACAGATCCCAGCCCTGCATTAACCACCTTGAGCTTCTCGGGAGATTTCCTAGGCATGAGCTGACAAGAAATGATGTTTTGTATCATGATTGTGGGGGTGCTGGTGCAATTTGTCTTTTCCAAGACCTAATTAAGCCTCTGCAGCATATATCACTCGACACTGTTTTATCTAGCCTGGAGTAAGTCTGATTTGCTCCATATGTAGGGTGAGTATTTTTCTCCTAATACTTCTCCTGGGAATCTTTAAGCAAGAAAGACATCAGTTCTGTGACAATTGCCTCACTCTGCCACTGTCAGCAAATATTGTTGGCTCTTCTCAGACATTCTGAAAAAAAATAAAAATAATAGCAATAACCCCCACCAGCCCTAGAAAATACACTGCTTGGTTTTTTTCCAACCCATGTATCAGTTCTGACACACTTGTTATTTGCAAATGAGTTCAAGTAATTTCTATCAACACTGAGGCAAGTGAAATCAAGCTCTGGAAAACAAAGCAGAGTGCCCTTTGCTTCTTTAAAAACCCCAAACATCTCCTCTCTTCCCCTTGGTGGCAAGCAACAAGACCAGAGAAAATGGTTTCAAGCTGCTCCAGGGGAGGTTCAGGCTGCATGCTAGGAAATGTTTCTTCACAAAGAAGGTTCTGAAACACGAGAATGGCTTTCCCAGGGCAGTGCGGGAGTCACCATCCCTGGAGGTGTTTAAGCAGCCTGTGGAGCTGGCACTTAGAGACAGGGTTTTGGATTGACTGACCCTAAACTGGGACGAAGGTTGGACTGGATGAGGCTGGAGGTCTCTTCCAACCAGATGTTTCCTGTGATTCTGTGATCAGGTATTTGGGTCAGGCAGTCCTTTATGAATTACAGCTCCTTCACGGTCTGTCTGGAACATTCTAGAGAACGCATCTGACAACCAACAGTAGTTTGCTTTGGATTAGCCATTCGTTGGCCTCGGCTTGTTCCTCTTCTGGCTTTTTAGAAGAGAAATGCTCCATCAGTGTGCTGCTTACTCAGGTAAGAGAATGTGTTTGCACACCTCACAGCCTATTTTACGCATTTGATAAGGTTGCAGCTGTACTGCTTAGTGTTTGCGCAACACAGAAGGTAGGAAGCAACGATCCAAAGAGGCTGTTTGCTGGGAGAGAAGAGGGAAGCTGAGAGCAAAAAATGAAAAAGGTTACTTCAGAGTTTTTCAGAACCACTTCTAGGAAACATTTGCTTCTTTATCACAAAGAAGCTTCTCTAGGAGGCATCCTGGAGAATGGAGTCATGATAACTATCCTCTCCGTATGAAACTCCATAAATTCCAGCCCCTGGAATGAATAAAAATACAAATGATCTCAGACACTCGAACAGACAGATCACCTGGGGTTGTTTCCCTCTGCAGTGTTATTTGGCAGGCAGCTGGGCAGTTCTCTTCCCTGCAGCTTGCTACATCTGCAGGTCCCCTGCCCTTTTTCTCTTCTGGCTGCCAGGTCAGCTCTCGTTCCCTCTCAGCTGACAGCTGATTCCTCTCTCAGCTCCTGGTGCCAAGCTCACTCTGCCTGTCGCAGAGCTGGCAGCTCATTTCTGTCTTTCAGTTACAAGTCCTGTGCCCCACTTACAGGGTCTCCTTTCCTCTCATCTGCTCTCCTTTTTGTCTGCATATTTTCAGTCCCCAGTGTTTTAGTAAGGGAACTGGCAGAGTGTAAAACGATTATGCTAATGCAGGGGCACAGACACTTCCTCTTGCCTTCTGGGGCCTCCCCATGCCCTAACTCTTTGCACCATACACCCAAGGTTACTGAGTGAGGGAGTAGTAAGGAACTAAACAGATCTTTCTCCGGTCCTGGATGGAAAATCAGACTACTTGGAGTTATCTTAAGTATCTTTATAGATTTCTAGGAACTCATTTGGTACTGTTGGTTTTGCCATCTGTATTAACTCTGCCACCCAGTGCTGAATCAGATCATATCCTAAAAGTTTCACATCTGTAGCAGCAGAGGCTGCATTTCTGAGAGCACTCCATAGCCTGGAAATCCATCAGCTGGATGAGGGGAGCGTAGGTCTGTGTGGAGTGGGAGTGGTGAGTTTTGATCAGAAGCACTGGGAAATGCAGATGCAGTGATTAAAACAGTTTGCTAAAACATCCCTGCAAGGATAAGAGGCAGAACAATTCTGAAAAGGTTAAAACGTTTCCTCTTGATTTAAGAAGTGGTGCTTTGGTTTAGTAAATTCAAAACATGTTAGAGTTTTTTGTTATTTGCAGACACACAAATCAGCTGCTGATTTTTACCAAATTGCAGTGAATTACTTTCAGAGGCTGGTCCAGCCCATCCAGGCTTGAACAGAGCTAGAAAAAGACAGGCCAAATACTTTCTAATGCTCTTTAAACTCCAGTCACATAGCTCTGCTGAACTTCAGTTCTAGTAAAAGAAAAGGGCTAAGAGATTTCATGGTTAGCCAGCAGGTATTCAGTCTGTTTTTCTTGGATCTGACCCAGCCAGTGCCTCCAAAGGTGTGACTGCAGCATTTTAATTACATTATATCTATCTATCTATCTATGTATAGATACATAGATAGATATAGATATAAAATAAGAGTGGCCTGGATCACTGAAAGAAAATTCCAGTGTGCAAGAATCAGGGGCTGTAGACTGGGAATGATATTTGGTAACCCTGGCTGTGGCCAGCTATTATTAATTCTTCTGATGTTCGTTGTAATGATGCAATAATGAAGAACTAATGTGTTATTAATGAGGTGGTAATGCTGTGTGTACTTCACAGGAATTCCATTATAATTGGCCAATCAATGTAGCATTGTCTTAAATTGTTAATTTGTTTTTAAGAGAAAAAGCAACTTAAGTTAACAAATGCAGTTTTAGGGAAGGCTGGGGCCAGCTCTTTTCCAATGACCTTCCAGGCTCTTTTGAAAAGCTTTGCCAACTTATTCAATTACAAAGCAGGAAGGCAGAGTGGTTTCAAAACAATTATAAAAGCTGCCAATAAATTTCATTCAACTCTTCTTACTTAAGAACAAGGTCAGCAATAAGAGAAAACGAGTGCCTTTGAAGCCCAGTATGCCAGTTTTTAATTTAAGGAGTGTAGCTCTAAATCACAAAAACAAGCCTTGGATTACTGTGGGCACCTTGAGACCTCCCCAAAAGGCTTGATGTTTGAAACAATTGTGCCTCGTAGTGAAATGCAGGACTTCTAAAGGAGTCTAAAAACTGGGCACCCAAATTCAATGACATTTCAATATGCTTTTCTTTCAAATTGTGGTTATGATTACTGTGGGATTGTCCTCTTCATTTTAACTGGCCATTAAGCTCTTCGCATTAGGAAGTTAGAAAACTAGAGTATGAGGAATCACAGGCTGAATATTAAGAAAAGTCATGGCAATTCCTCTCCTTAAAGCATCTAAGCTGAAATGAATATGTTGAAAAAAGCCTCTGGCATAGCAAATTAATTTAATATGGGGCAGGGGGAGCTTTCCCAATAAAGGCTGCAATTTCCCACCCACTAGCTTTGACATTTCTGCAGTCATTCCTACTGCAGTGTGTCTACCCACTGCAGAAGTGTCCAGGTCTGAACAGGAAAGTTCATGTGTGTTCATATTAGGCTGAGCTTTCTCTGAATGTCTGCATTTCATGCCCAGAGCCACATGTAGATTGCTGTCAGTAATTACTAAGTCTGAATCTCGCTGCTCACAGTGTAAGTACACCAGTGCCCACTGCAGTCACTCAAGATGTGTGAGTTTGTGCCTAGTGCAACAGCTCTTGTCTCCTAGGCTGGTATCCTTATGCTGCCAACTGCTAGCCACACAGCCTCACTTGTGCTCTCAGTGCCCTTGCTCTTTTCTGTGGCTAGGAGATGTAGTTACAGCTTCCCTGCTGAAGCCACTTCCTTTCCTCATGCCTTTAGCCAGGGGACAGATTGATTCAGAGCACTAAGGCTGACCTCAGATATGTTATACAGCTCTTCCATCATTTCAGTGGACTTATATCAGTTTGGACAATTTTGATATAAGCCAGTGAGTCCAGACACACCAACACAGCCAGGCATACTCTGAGGCAACTCTGTTTCCATGAAAACAGAAGAGTCTCTGTCCATTCCAAGCAGATGAAAATGTTCCTCAAAAGGGTGTGTATGGAGTTTTTGTGGTCTGTTTCATCCTACTTCTGAATTACCTAGATGCCTTCAAAATGTTACCCTCATCTTATGATAAATACTCCTGGACTCCTCTACAGGAAATGTCAGTGTGCCAAACTGGACCTCTGTGAGTGCCTACTGGCTTCACTGGGCAGTGTAGTGTCACTCTGAACACAGACTTCAGCTCAGGGTTTGCAGGTGGCACGTGAACACAACCTTGTGCAATATCCATACAGATATTTTGAGCTTTAAAGTACTAAGAGACAAATTAAACCCTTTGGAAGTTGGGCTTTGGTATTCTTTCAACAGAAGCAAGAGGAAGGTTTCAGTGTTTAATTTCTCAAGTGGTTAATAGCTGAGCTTTGTTCCATCTCCGCTGAAATAATGAACTGCAAAGAGGTTTAAACTGCTTCAACATTTTAGAGGGGGTAACTAGAGTTACAAGATTTATCTTCTTTATAATGCAACGAGCTGAAGTGTCTCTCAAAAGAAAATGACAGTCTTTTAAGTTTGTTTTTCTCACAAATCTTATGATCAATCTACATGATACTATGCTGCTTAAGAAACTTACATTTAGTCTTTCTCATAAAGCAGTTATGTGAAATGTAAGATTTTACCACTATCCTAAAGTCCTTCCTTATTACCCTACACTAAGGCTGCCCAAATAACACACTGAAATCTGCTGAACCCAAAAAAACCCCAAACCACTGACAGATCATCACTGGAAGTTATGGGTGGCATAAATTTAAGTTCTGAAACTTATAAAAATTCCCATTTACATGTTCCTGTTAATCACTGCACTCTGAAAAGTCAGCAAAAGAGCAAACAACCCAACCAAACAAGAAATACAATGGAAAAAAAAGAATCCCACGACCCCACAAACTTTTTACACTAACATCTTCAGAGCAAAGTGAGCCAATTTGCATCCTGTGCTCCTGGGAAACGGTTGCATATTATATAGGTAGAAAAAATGTTTCTGGTGAAATCACTAAGCATGGCAAAAGTTTCCCTAGTGATGATTTATTATTCTGATATTCAACTGCAATAATAAAAACAATCAGAGAACCTCAGAACAGCAGAGGGTGGAAGGGACCTCTGGCAAAACAGGAAATATGTAAGCCCTTTGAAATGGCTTCACTTGAAAATGGTGCAAGAGAAAAACAATTCTGCCTGAGAACATGCTGACTTCACTGACTTTGGTCTTTGGGCAATACAATTCTCTGTGTATTTGTCACAATTCAATTTACATCCACCCCTAACAGTATCAGCACAACACCTTGAGTCAGCTGCCACTGCATACTAAATAACTAAGAGAAACCCTGCTCCGACTTGTGTCACTGCTTCCTGGCAGGGAGGTTTGGTTCCCAGTGAGTGGAGGCAAGCATGAGGACTGAACCATGGCTTAGGTTGGAAGGGATCCCAGAGATCCTCTCCTCCAACCTCCCTGCCATGGGCAGGGACACCTCCCAGCTAGACCCAGATGCTCAAAGCCTCATCCAACCTGGCCTTCAACATCCCCAGGGAGGAGGCATCCACAGCCTCCCCAGGCATCCTGTTCCAGAGTCTGAAAATCTAACCTGTGCACGACACCAGCCACTACATTTCTTCTCTTGCCTGACTGAACCTTATTATTATTACTGAGATTCCCAGGCAGGACACAGCCACAATCTCCCTGGGCAGCCTATTCCAGAGTCTCACCACCCTTGTTCTGAAGAACTTCTTCCTCAGCTCCAGTCTAACCCTGCTCTCCCTCTGCTTCAAACCATTTCCCCTTGTCCTGTCTCTAGACACCCTCATGTAAAGTCCCTCTGCAGCCTTCCCGTAGGGTTCCTTCAGGTACTGGAAGGCAGCTCTAAGGCCCCCTGCAGTCTTCTCTTCTTTAGGATGGACAACCCTAGCTCCTTCAGCCTGTCCTCATAGCAGAGGTGTTCCAGACTGAGACTGATGCTGATAGCAATGGGGCACTAAAGTTATCCCTCACTCTACTCCAAACAGAGCTGTAGAGAGGGCTTTGTTCCAGCTTTCCTTATGGAATTAGCATTCTAATGTTCTTGGAATAAAAGCATCTTTTTTTTTTTTCCCTGTCCTACCTACACCATAAAAATGCTCAAGTAATAGAGTCAAAAGAAGCAGGTGAGAAGGATCTCAATCTGATCTCAAAGATCCCATTGTGCAGGGTATTGCATTTCATATCATGCACACTCCTAATCTACCAAACCCTTTGTGCTCCAGACTGAGCACTTGCTGTCAGAAAGTTACTGTTTCCATATCACAAAATGCCTTTGCTTCTGCAAATCAAATCTCAATGATATTTTAAAGGTTCTCCAGTCTTTAATTTCCTTTGTGTTTTAATGGTCACATAACTTCATAAGGGCCTGAATACTGCTCTTATCTCATGTGATGCAGAAGCAGCCGCAGTGCTGTTACAATACTGGGTAATTTTGTTTTTCCCACTAAGCAAGAATCCATTGAAACCGAGGGTGCAGGCATCCTATAGATTCTAAATGGACTTTGCATCATGAAAATAATGCATAATGAACTCTTTCCCAGGCAGTTCACAGAGCAGTGCTCTAATCACACAAAGCACACAAGTACCCATTTCCTCCCAGCACTACAAAGGGTTTGGACAAGCTCTCCAATGTGAAGCAATTCTGTCTCACCACATTCCGACTGAGTTTAACCATTTGGTCTCAGCCATTTTTGGTCTGTTGCAGGATTTGCTGGAAGACTGGAACAGAGAAGAAGATTTTCTGTTCCCCTCCCTTGTATAAACACTGGGAGCAGAAAGAGACAGCAGAGCAAGAGGTAATGAGGAAGCCAGCCACCCTGCCTGAGTCCAGCCGTGCTGACAGTGCAATACTGAGGCTCCAAGTAGGCTCCCCATGACTTCAGGACATCTGTACAAGTGAAAGCAAATGCAACAGGACCTTGAAAACTGAAAACAAAATATGCAGTTCCTTGGCAAGAAGTGGTGGAGTGAGCACACATAGTTATGGCTTTCCATCTATTAGAATAGAATAATAGAACAGAATAAACTAGGTTGGAAGAGACCTTCAAGATCATCGCGTCCAACCTATCAACCAATCCAACCCATCTAAACTATTGCTACAAGAACAACCCAGCACCGCCGGACTAGGGCTGCAGTGCCATTTCTGCCAAAGACAGAGCTGGCCAGATGCCCTAAAACTCCCTTCTCCCTCTACAGCTGCTACAGGAATAACACAAAATGATCAGCATTCTCAGCATCAGAAAATTCTGAAAAGCATTCAGTTCACTATCTCTGAACTTCTGGAAAAAACGCTCTCAGGGGCTTGTGCTATTTCCCACTCCTGTTGGGTAAAGCTGCATTGAATCCCCGGAGCTGCTTGTCTGCTCCAAACTTTTTACATTAGCTATGTAACTATTTCAAGAATAAATGGATTATTTCTTTTCCTTTCCTCCCTGTTTCACTTCTGCCCCCAGACAGCTGCAGTCTTGGTTTCTTCACTCACAGAGTTGATTTTTATTTAATTTCCAGTGTTTCAGTGAGATGACACACTGTCAGATCTGCCTTGGAAATTATATTCCTCAGTTTATCAGCTTGCAGAAGCTTTAAAAGTCTCCCCACATCGTTGTGTCAGAATGCCCCAATCAAACGGAAAGGAAATATTCCTGAGGGGGGAACGGGATGGGAGCAAGGGATAGGGGAAAATAAAGAAAGAGGAGAGGTGAGTGACAGGACTACATGGTGCTTGCTAGCTAGACACCTGCCACATAAGGCTTCTAACTGATTTTATAGCAGCCATGAGATAAATAAAACTCTCAGCCTGTGCCCACCTAGCAAATTATTCCAGCAGCGTAGAGAGAATAGGGCCTAAACCTGGGCGCTCTGGTCAATTTTTCACACTTATTTTGCATTCAAAGAGACAGCTAGAGAAAAAAAGGACTTCAGAATAGAAATCAAGCCCATTACAGACATTTTAAACACTGGCTCTGACTTTGAGGCAATCAAGGTTATGGTTTTCTCCGTATGGAAAACGCTACTGCATTAAAAAGTTTCCTGCGTTGCCGCAACAACAAAATTGCCCCCAATTTATGACAACTGTGTTAGTGCCTGCAAACCTTGGTGCTGAATTATGCACCTGAGCATGGAAATGCTAATGGAAAGAGGATTTCATTTCCAGATGATTAGTACAAATTCAGCAGACACTAGAGTTATGCCAGTCTAATTTATTTCCTTGTAAAGCATGCTGTTTGCCAGGTTCTGGCTATTTATTTCTACACTGTTGAATGGCAACTTCTCAGCCTTTAATGGCACCTTATCTTCTTATCCAAAGAAATGTTAGTTTGCTTTCCAGAAGGTTTTGGTTAAATGAAGTCCTTGGGCTTTAACTTAACTCTTGATTTGAGGGCCACAAAAGATGATCAGGGGGTCGGAGCAGCTCTGCTATGAGGGCAGGCTGAAGGAGCTGGGGGTGTTCAGCAAGGAGAAGAGAAGTCTCCAGGGAGACCTAATAGCAGCCTGCCAGTACCTGAAGGGGGCTACAAGAAGGATGGAGAGAGACTGTTTGCAAAGGCCTGCAGTGACTGGACAAGGGGCAATGGCTTCAAATGACAGAAGAGCAGATTTAGATTGGGTATCAAGAACAAGTTCTTTACTATGAGGGTGGTGGAACACTGGAGCAGGTTGCCCAGGGAGGTGGTTGAGGCCCCTTCCCTGGAGATGTTCAAGGTGAGGCTCAACAAGGCCCTGAGCAACCTGATCTAGTGGAGTCCGTCCCTGATGACCGCAAGGAGATTGGACTGGATGACCTTTCAAAGTCCCTTCTGGCCCAGACCATTCTATGACTCTGTGATGCTATGATTAATACTTTGGTAGCAGGGCTACAATAAGAATGAAGCCCTTATATACAGAAGGAGTTGCTGCAATGAATACGGTTTCCAGGAGGTGCAAATGTGTTGAAGAACATCCATGTAGCCACCTTCACCTGGGCTGAGCACAAGGTTTTTTTTCACTCAGCATAATGGTTTATTTCCTCACTACACAAGGCTGCTGCTTCTCTGCAAAGAAGAAAAGATTTAGTAAGTCAGCATTCCAAAAGCATTCTACAGGCCTCTAAAAGAGCTGAGAAGAAGCCAATAGTGCAAGACTTCATCATGATTATTTTTCTTTTCCCAAAGATCCATGCTGGCTGGAAAAATCAATGCTACCTTATATGAAATAGATCCAAATAGAAATGAAAACATGGGGTTCCAGGGAGTTATAAAAACATATTGTAGAAACCGCTGCAAGTGTTCTTATTAAATGGAGGATGTGGATCTTCCGTGGGTAGGTTCTGGGGGTGATGTTTTGTGGCGTTTGAAGAAGAAACAACATTTTCTTCTCCGCGTGAATTTGCTGCCTCCTGATAAATCATTCAGGATATTCCAAGCTGGGAATTTTCAGCACTGAGATCCAGATTTCATTGCAAAAGGAGACTTTTGTCCTGTTGCCTGCGTTGTCTCAGAAGTTCAGCAGAAGGCTCACATCTGACGTTTGGCCTGCTTGATAAAAATATTTGCAAGTCTGAAGAATTAGCTCATTGGTTCTATAGTTCTGGCCTGAAAACCAGGCCACACAACACTCCAGATGCCTACAAAATCAGACTGTGAATAGGCTATTAAAAAACAGTAAAGCTCTGAGTTGTGGAAACCAGACTTCCTTTAAGTCTTTAAGACAATGATTTCTAATTGCAGAACCTCCCCAAAGCAAATAGATACATAATGTGCCATGCACATTTGCCTGTGACAGCTTTATTTCTTCATTAAACATTGATGTTAGAGGGCCTTTTAGCATCCCAGTCCATTATATTCATCTAATCTTGGCTAGAAAATTAACAGCTGAAGTAGCCCCATATTTTATCACATTTAACCTCCCTTTGGAGTTTTACTGAGTAGATGTGAGAAAAGCTAACCTGAATTTTGCCTTCCAAGACTGAATTTTGAGAGTACTTTTGCTAGCATTAATTGTTTGGGGGGTTTTCATACTATGATGTGCTATGGCTCCTTTCTCTCATAACTTGGTAGCAGCAAATTGATTATAATCACTCAGCCTAAAATGGGATTTCTTCTCTAAGCAAATCAAGTACATGACTGTTGGGAAGGGTTTAGCTATCAAATGAACGCTGTAACTTGCTTGGAAACTATTTCCTACCAAAGAGTATATGGAAAGATTTCCAGGAAACTCATGCTATATATAGCACTTTAAATAGCATTTAAAAACAATTATTCATACACTTGCAATTTCTTTCTCTATTAGCTAAATGCATCTGCTGCAAATCTAGCTAAGTGTGGGAGCAGAGATGAAGGGAGTGAAATACTTCCTACCATTTGATGATCAGAATAATCAGAAGTTACCCTAAAATAGGCCATTAGCCTAAAAAAGGATAACAATTAAAACCCCCTAGGTTTTAAAATAATTTGCTGCATGAAATAGAGCCAAGGGCTTATACAAAGAGACCTTTTGATGATGTACGTGCAAAATGCAAGCCTGCAAACAAGAAAAGTCCAAAGTGGAACCGTAAGCTCTGCAAAAGGGATAAGGGACTGCAGAATCTGTGTGATCTTCCAGCAGCCTTGTTCCAAGGGAATCTCTTTATTAAGAAACTCCTGGTTTTCAGTGAGATTGTAAAGACTTGCCAAAGTCTGCCAAAATGGAAGGCTTTGGATGACCACCTTAAGCACCTTTAAGCTTACTTCAGTCATATGGTTCCATGCAAACAAAGCCTATCTAAGGAAGAAATTGGTATCAGACACAGCTATTTTAAAGGCACATTATGCTCAAGATGTCTTTACTGAGGCAGCAAAATTCATCTTAGAAGAGTTCTTTTTTATTTTATTCTTTTTAGTAGTGATGATAAGCTTAGCTGCTTGGGAATTTGCTGTTTGTATGGGCACCAATCACAGTACTGCCCTGCAGTAAATGCTTGGCTTTAAGGGAAATTATCCTTTGCCCAAGCAACTAACAAGGGGAGATATGAGCAGCTGGATGCAGCGAGAAGCCTGCCATGCCAACAGAGATAAACACCACCCAGATACAGAACTTCACTGCACTAACAAACTTTAACCTGTTGGCTCAGAAACATCTCAGAGAAATACTAACACAACCAGACCAGGTGTGCAGCAAATGATCAGAAGGACAGATAAAGCAAACCTGAAAGCATAAAGAATTTGTTCCCTAAGACAGCATGACACCATTCACCTGCCAGTCTGACTTACTAGTCCTCCTTTCTCTGGGAATCTACGTCTGAGTTTCAGCCATCTGTCCCCAGACAGTCCTTTGTTGTTCCTTACTAACAAACCCCAAATATTCTAGTCTTATCCCAAAGAAACAATGTAGTGACCGATTTGTCTTCCAAAGCAATGCAGCTTCTTGCAAACAGACTTCCCTGAAGTTAGGAAGCTTCCCCACAGCCACACAAAAGATGGAAATCTTGCTGTGCTGTTAATAATTTCACAAAAGTTGAGATCATTTCATAAGGTGGAAGATGTGATCATTAACATACATTGTCTTACAGACAAGTCCGGAAGATATAATATCCTCAAGGATTCCTATTTCTGTTGTGTCTTCTGACCATGGAAACAGGAATATTATCTAAGGGCACAGTTCAGTCCTGGCGTGCACATCCTGCAAAGCAGCTCTGATGCTGACAAACTGGGAAAGAGAGGAGCAGCACTGGAGAAACTCACGTGACACATCAGGTGCTGGGTGTGCTGATGGTCAGCCAGATCATCATCATCATCATCATCATCATCATCATCATCATCATCATCATCATCCCACTCGTAAGTTCTTATTTCAAACATATCTTATGGAAAGCAGAAAAGGAGCTGGGAGGAAGTATCAGCAATGGAGATGATGAATGTACAACCCAAACATTCCCTTGTTCATGTACCTTCAGGCTGTTTTCAGCTGCTTTGCAACCTGTGAGGTCTTCAGCTCTAAAGAAGCTGTTTAAATCCAAGCCAGCAGACTGAAAGATTTTATCCCTGATTATATACCACGCATCACCAGATTTTGGATAAACCTGGTGTGTCCAGCTTGGCCACAAGAGCATCTAACACAGCACATAATCACCTTGTACCACTGAAGTATTTATCAAATGCTCATCTGAAGGGAAGAATCCAGAAGAGAAGGAGACATTAAAAGCCTTCAGGAAATGCCTCCTAGTGGATTGGTGTCTGCTTTCTCTGGGTTTCCAGCTCAGATTAGTGAGCATGACCTGACTGCACTGTGCAAGACTGAACAAGCTATCACACTTGCAGCTACAAGACTGACAGTAAAGACGTTTGCCTCTTCTTTTTTTCTCCCCCAGCAATCACACACCTCTGCTGGAAAGTGACCTGTGTGACAGAATGCAGATGGATGATTAGCTGTGCAGAGTGCAAGTACTAGGCTGGCATTTCAAGAAATGGAGGGGACTCTGAGAAAGCTTGTGAATCCTCACAAAGACACTGCTAATTTTGATCTTCACCTTACTCATAGGGAAAAAGTCACTCAGAATGACAGAACAGGCTGATGAGTGAAATGCAAGCCTGCTAGACAGGGAGTTTGGACCAGCACTTACTGAATTTCCCATACTTCAGGTCTCAAATGTTTAATATTGCACTTCTCCAGTGGACTCAACAGTTCCAGCAGCAGGGTAAAAGCATGCTGTTTATGGCAGTGTCCAATTTATTATCACAGAATTAATCATTTGATATATGCAGCTAATTAATTTGAATTTCTGGTGCTGGTGTGTGGCTGCCTCAAGAAGAACCCTTCTAGCATAGAAAACTTCTTTGGAAGCACACAGTAAATGAAGTATCTGGGGCAATAGTGCAGCTGCTCCTCCTCGGTTCTTCATCTCTGTATGTATTTCATCAACATTAGCAGCTGCAAATTGCAGACAATTTAGGCAAAAAAAAGAACCTTTTAGAAAAAGTCAATTTCATTTTTCTCATTTTGCTACGTAGGGTTGTGATAAGATCTCCATGGCCTATTGCAAGAATCAGAAGCCTGCTCTGCTCACATAATGCAGCACAGCTTTATTACACTGGGCTTACGAAAAAAGGACTTGGATGAGAGCTGGAATGCAAAAATTTCCCTCTCTGTGCTCAGCTTTCAATAAATGCACAGGGGAAAACTATTCAGCACAAAGCCCTCTATATTTTGTTTCCATCTGTCTTTTCTAGAGCCAGATTTTCTGCTAAAAAGGTCTTTAAAATTAATACCTCTTGGCAGAAACCCAAACCAAGACAGGTACTGTCAGCCTTCTTTGCTGCCTGGCTAGGCTGGGGGGGATGATGGCTGGCACAGAGGCTAGGGGGGTGGTGTTGGAATGACGGGACACTTTAGAACTGCAACCTGCATTTAATGAGAACTTCACAAAGGGATCCAGCAAGATACATTATCAACTCCCTTCCAACTGTCAGTCAGCACATTATTAGAGAGGAAAAGTAAAAATTAAGACTCCTTGAAGATGTTTCTTGTAAGGGAAATTGTTCTTCTTCTCAACACCTGAGTTTATCGGAACAGAGATAAGAAAGTGACTACTCAAAGAGGTTTTACAGCCTCTCTGCTCTATAAGAAAGCCTAATGAACTTGAATCTTAATAATACTTTTTTTGTAGAAAAAAATTGTAATTTAACATTTAATTTTTGCCTTTTTTTAAAAATAGTAAATGGCTGAAAGAGCCAAGAAAAAAAATCCAACCTAAATTGGGAGCAATCACCATGTTTTATTAACTGTGAGGATTATCTTCTGGAGAGCAATCACAAAACTATTGAATATTTTCCTTTTCTCATCTGTGATCTTTTCTTCTCTCTCATTAGAAAACAACCCAGTGAATAAATCATTCGGTGCCCAATTCTGTATATTCAGCTCCCATTAAACACATTGTGAGGGAACTCAGCATCTCAAAGGGACAGGCTGCTCATCAGCCCCATGCTTACTGCAAGCCTTCAGCATCAAGTCTCAGTGCCTCTAGTTGGATGTGGATATCACAGTATCACAGTATAACTAAGGTTGGAAGAGACCCCAAGGATCATCAAGGCCAACCTGTCCCAACAGACCTCGCGACTAGACCATGGCACCAAGTGCCACGTCCAATCTCCCCTTGTGTGCTTTTACTGTATTTAGCATACAAGGGTATGCAAATCACTCATATAATTGACCTAAGCAGCTGATTATCTGATGTACAGGTTGGTAGATATTTTCTAGAAGTTCAGGTTAAACACCAGGAGTAAGCAACCAGGAAAGAGAAGGGCACTGGACATTTTGCCCTGAAAATACTCTGGGTTATTCCTTCCATGGGGATACTGCAGTTGCTGCTAGCAGAAAAAAATATCAGAATGAAAGCTATTCTACCCTCTGTCTATTTATTAGGGGAAGCATTAGCTGCTATGCTACTAATGTTTATCACCAAGACAGCAAGACAAACCTTTCTGTTATTTGCTTTTTCCTCTCTCCCCAGCTTTCACAGGAGTTTGATAGCTGATTAGCCCACGGGCTCTTCTCTAATTCTTAGCAGTGCAGGTAAGTACAGCTCCAGGAGATGTGTAAACTCATTGTCTGTAGCACAGGAGTTAGGATTACATGTAATCCCACTTTTCTCTGATCACAGCAGGTGCCAGTAGAGGTACACAACATTTTAAACAGGAAAAAAAACAACAAACAAACAAAAAATGTGGCTATAGATGATGCACTTTGGTAATACCTGAGGAAGATCTGAGTGCAATGGGAAGGGCTCTGCTTGATGTCAGGGCACTGCTCCTGGCCGTGCCCTCCGGTTTGAGCAGCACACTTCTGAGACTCAAAGGTCGCTTCCAAACGCCACAAGTGGTTTTGATCAAGCTACAAATACCTTTACAGAAGTTTCCTCATACCTTAAATCATTTACCATGGCTCTGTTTTCTGCCAGTGGCTCTTTCTGTCCTGTACCATGCCCTTTACAAACAGGGCATGGTACAGAATCTTGTATCAGGGATTTCCGACCAACAACATGCAGAGGCACCAGGCACAGTTACCTGGCCTAGAAACACATTGCTGGCTATCACATCTCCATGTGCCATGGAGGAAACAGAAGTTGAGCTTAGAAACTCTCCTCAGAGCTACCAGTGTTCCTCAGATCAGGTAAAAATATAGTTTTACAAATATAGTTTTACTGGTCAAGCTGGGAACATTAGCTAGGAAAACATGAACAATCTGGATAGATTTGCTGCATGGCAGGTCTGCTCATTTCACTTTTGAAACAGCTTGCAAAACAATCCCAGGGGTATAGTACAACAAAGCATGAATATTCCTTATTATTACTAGCCTATAAAAACTATAAAAGTGAAAAATGTATTTCAAGATGAAAAAAAAAAGTAAATTAAAAGAAGAAGTAAAAGAAGAAGAATCATTAAGCTCTGCAGATTCTATTACTTAACATTAGTTCAGGAGCTTGTTTAATTTTGTATTTAGTTTGGGGAACATGAGAAATCACTGTTCTGACACCCAATGAGGATTGACTCTCTTTTTGGTAGGAATGGGCTGCCTGCAGTTTATATAAAAGGCAAATAATGCAGAAGATATCCCAGACATAATGAACATTTGAGTCACACTGCTGGAATTTTACTGTTTCTTGGCTTTTAACAGAGCTCTTTAAAAAGAAGGTAGATATAATCTATTTTGGTTAAATTTAAAGTAGATTTAGAGGTGTAATTTGCAGATTGCCAAAGTCCATTAACCTGATGTCTACTTAACATATGGAACCCCACCTTAGAGCTAGGGTGAGCCATAAAAGAGGCTGGAAGCATTAAACCAAAAGATTTGATTAACTGCTCATTGTGTACAAATAAACCATTCAGAAACCCCTGCTCTGCCCTATTAAGAATGCTACAGGTTCCAGTAATAATAAAAAGCTCTGGAAGAGGTGAGACATCACAGTTTGTTTGGAAAATAAAGCTTGGGTGAGTATGTTCACTGCAGTGCTGGAGGCCTGGTTCCTCTGACTCACCCTCTTAGCTTTCTGGAGGAGAAGCAGCTGTGAGAACCCCAATGAGTAAAGTACCTTCTAGTAAAGTATGCACCAGCCTTGCACTGCAGTTACAATACCACTGCAGACACTTTGCTGTGTGATTAGTGCCTCTGCCACTCATTTCCAGTGGTTTGTGGCTTCTTCCTTTACAGATGTCCTTAGTTTTGCCTTTCTTTTCTATCTTAAAACAATAAATAAAATGTAATTCTACCAGAGTGCTGAGCTGCTGTTTATCTCTCTCGAAAGATCCAATCTGGACAAAAAAATACTGTCCAGCTACATAATTAGGGTTTCTTGGCACCTGTTGACTAAAAGATTATCCTGCATTTTGCCTTATCCTGTGGTTTAGGATGAACAGATAGCATAACTCAGCTCACATCTGCCCCATGGCTCAAACCATCCTTTTCCTGTCTCCCTCCCCTCTGCAGGTTCCTATTTTTAGATTGAGATAACATGGCCTCCTTTATCTCTTGTCACTTTGTCTGGCTCATTTGCAGATCATTCTCCTTAGTCTAATTAGGCCTTTTGTCTTTCTAGCCATAAAGGCTCAGTGGGAGTAACATCAGTGTAACTCAAGAGGACAATAACCCATCAGACTTTGCAGCTACCGGCAGCTGATATCAGACGGATGCTTACAGGCAGACTCAGATGCATCAGAACGATGCTCCAGTGAGTGCACAGACAAAACCTTCCCGGTGAGGCCTGTGGCTGCACCAGAAGTTCTCACTGGAAGAATTTTTGCAGAAACAATTTTCATTAATAGTTTTCATTAAGAAAGCCTCCTTGACTCTTGAAGAAAAGCTGCTAAGACACATGTTAGGGCAGCTGAAATTCAGAGAGTGAAAAAAGGTGTTCTGTCCCCACCCTAAGAATTATAAAGTCCTGGTCTATGGCAATGAAATGGGATCCATTATCCTTTCGAGAGGAGATAATTTGAAGCTCAGCGCTGATGCCAAAGAACTTGTCCAGTAATTGCAGATTGATAGCCTACATTTGTTTCCCAATATCTCTTCCACAGAAAATCACAGCAAGAAAACGTGACAAACCACCTGTAAGATGATAGCTTACAAGATGATAGGATCCTTCTAAATATAGCTTCCTGCAATAGTGGAGATTTGACAAATCTTATATTGATCTACAACATTTGATTATTGCTTTCAAAGTAAAATCGATCCAGTAGCAACAGTGTCACCGAGAAAAATAATGACAAGCATTAATAGGCATAAAAAAGTACAAACTCCAATGGAGATAACACTGATTAATGCACAAAGCCTGCTCACTGCCTGCCTTTTTTGCTGCTCTTTGGGTTTGATGAGCTGACAGCTGCTGGAATGCACATAACATCCCTTGATGTCCCATGTCTTGACAACAGGCATTTCCAACAGCATGTTGAAATCTGGCACACATGATCACACTGCAGCTCAGTGACACATGGCATAAGACTGTAAACCTGAAATATTTCTTTTAAATTTAGACAGGAATTCCAGCAGCATTTTCAATTCTGGAATGGAATTTGCCATACTGTTAGTAAGCAGAGCTAATCAAGGCACCTTGAGAGCAGGTATCTTTTTGTTTCATTTTGTAGAAATCACAGCATGTGCACCTGCATTCCTGTGCAGACTAGCCTGGGTGATGCTGGCTTTGGCAGGGGGGCTGGACTCAGTGATCCCTGGAGGTCCCTTCCAACCTCTAATGCTCTGTGATACTAGAGAGAAATTAACAAAACAGCACAGCCTAACTTTTCTTGAGCAGGAGCATGACTTGGAAAGCGTAGCTCATCTTTCTCGTCTCCAAATTCCACGATGTCCCTTTTGGGTTTTCCTTATGAGGTTTGGAGTTTGGGTTTGACAGGTATGAATTACAGCAAGAATTCAGTTCTCAACTCACCAGCATTTACAGCAGTTGAGTCATGACTGGTCAAAACATGTGCAGAACAGCACATCCATGTGAAGACAAACTGAAAAAAAGGGATTTAGCTGTGCAGTAAATTACATAAATAGTTATGGCAAGTGAAAAAAAAAACCAACACACAAAAGCAGCAAGAACATGAAAACAGTGCAGAGAGCAGGCCAGGCAGCTGTGGCAATGTAGCCAATGACCTACCAGTAACACACAGAGCACCAGGCTCTAATTACCACTACAGACATGTGCATGGTATTGGAAGGGATGGGGATGGGGAACAGACCAATTTGGTAACTGTTACTTGGTCCTTCCTATCTTGATGAAGATATTTTTATTGAAGGCATCCAATCTGCTGCCAGGACCATGCCTTCTCTTTAGGAAAGCACACTACGAGAACAACCTGGGCTGAACTTACTATTTGTTATGCTTTAGTAGGTAGCAGAAATTATTGCAGGTTTAAGAGAGTCCATGGTTATGAGATGAAATAGAAAGCAAAGCCAAAGAAGCACAACTTAGCATTTGTCAGAAAGGGCAGTTTATAGATTGCCATAATGTAAACAGTCACCCTAGAGTCACTTCTGTTCTAATTTGTCATGCTTTCTGCAGAGGTAGCATGCAGCTGCAAACAGGAAGCAGCAAATCTGTAGGACCCTGGATTACAGAGCTACAGGTATCACCAAGTAAGAAGGGAAGGAAGCCTCTCCATCGAGCACTCTGGCTATTAGGATGCAGTTCACACTACAGATGCGTCTGAGAAGTTTGCCATCTGTGAAAGCGAAGGTGAAGGTCAAGGAGTAAGCCACAGAAACTGAGGCTACCTGCAGAGCCTGCAATCAAGATGTGTGGACTTGATACCTTCTCACATTATTCCCAGAAACGGTGTCTTTTCTTCCCATAAGTGTGGTGACTGCATTGCTGATCACCAGGGCTTTGTAGTGCAGTGTTGTGAGGTGATTTATAAAACTCATGTTTTCCAGGCAGTTCATCAGGGAATTGAAGCAGCTAAGATGCTGATAATCACTAGACTTGAAGCAGATCTGACAGGCAAAATACCAACCTTGCTCAAAAAACTTTTTGTTCAGAGGTGTCTGCTATAAACATCTTTGGCTCATCTGTAGTCAAGAGCAGTACTGCTGTATCTTGTCTAGATTTCACATTCCCTTGCTAAGCCACCTTCCCATCATGTCATTTCATCTTTCAGACAGTCTTCAGCTAGAAAAGACTCTGCCTTGCCCAATAAATTATCAGCAATATTTTCCATTTAAAGTTTAGTCAGTCTCAACATGATTTGTATGAACATTCAGCAGCCAGCGCTTTCTGTGCTAGAAGAGCCTTGTTACAGAGCACCTTGCTTTGGAACACATGGCACCTTCACCCCCCATCAAATAATCATCTGAACACAACTTTTTATTTATTTGGGTAGAGCTTTGATCTTCAAGAATTGAGTGACTCAGATGATTCATAAGAGGCTTTTGCATTCTAGGCAGCCAGCTAATTTCAGCCAAACAACAACAGAATCTTTGACAGCGAGGCAGATTACAAACACTTCTGACAGGTCCCCCCACTGGTGGTCCCATATACACAACTTGGATCATTAGCAGAAGTGGTGCAAACAAATCTATCTCCTATGAAGGCCAAGTAACAGAAGACAAATAAATAAATGCATGAATGAATAAATAAATAAAAGAAAAACTGTTTTCATGCACGGAGTGAGAACTGAGGCTGGTAGGAGCCGATCAGAGAAGTGCAGCTGCTGCTGTCCACACGACAACAAGAATTCAGTGATCAGCACGGGAGCACAAGCTCGCAGCCCACAACCAACCTCATTCAAACCTTGAGGAATTTGCTCTCTCTCCTAGCTACCATCATTTTAAGAAGAACTCAGCCTTACCTGTCCTGGAAGTGGTAGGCAGCATTCCAATCCAAAATCCAGGACCAGGTCCCCCAGCTTCTACTCAGAACCTCTTTTTGCTAAGTAGCACAGGCCCCATAGGGTGTGCAAAGAAAGCACGTGGCAGCAGTTTTAAACTCAAGAGCACATATTTAAATCAAACTTTTCCCACACAATTTGATGTTAAAATGACAAAGCACATTCCAAAAGGACAGGCTGGAAGCGACTATGTACAAAGATTAGAAACCTCTTGGATCAGAAGTCCCTCAAGAGCCATTAAGTGAAATGGTCCAAATAGAATATTTGGGTTAAAAAGTTGTTCTAGTGCAGATGAAACCAGAAGGAGCCATCCCCTCAGAAATATCAATAGACTTGCTCTGCTTTTACACTTGCCTTTTTTTTTTTTGCAAGCATTTGCTATTGCCTGTTTTCTTTGTTGATTTCTCCAGGGGCAGCTGGACTCTTGATCTGATCTATTGCAGACATCCTTTTGCTCTTGGAGCTCTCTGCCCTTTGCATGCAGTTAAGGGAGTTTCACCTAGGAATACACAGACATTGAACGCTGCAGTTTTCCATTTTCCCTTGTAACCACTCTACTCAAAATGTGAGCCTAAAGCTACTCATCTTCTGTTGTGCATGGAATGAAAATAAGACAAGAGAGAAGGAAAGAAGAGCCTAATGATAGTCAAGGGATACTGTGTAAGTCAGGTTTTCCAAAAGGCAGAGAATAAGCAACAAGCATCAAGTAAGTATAAAAACAAAGAAAGACAGACCTAAAACCCTCAACAAAAAAAACCCAAACCCAAAAAACCTCCCCAAAACAACGTATCCCATCCCTAAAATATGCATCTGTTTTGTGTAATGAAACTATCACTGGATGAAGAATTCCAAAAGAGGCTTACTTGAATAAGAGTAGCACTCAGAGCTAACAAGTAGGCTTGTGTTGTACATGGCCTTGTAAATAAGGTATGAGGGAGATAAACTGACTTTTACAACTTTTCCAGGAAAGCTGGAAGCCACCTTAGCCTTCAGATAGTTTCTCCCAAGCAGCAGAGTATATTAATCTATGTAAAAGGTGCCCATTGCTATTGTTAGCCTCCTTCCAGGACTCATGCTTCCTCATTTAAAGGTAGCTTGCACACCCAAACCACAGCACAGTTTCTATATAGGGCATCTTTCCTCACTATACAAGACCATTAAGCCCCTCCAGGATGTGTTTTACCAGCCTGCTAATCCAAAGCCCACACAGCACACAACCAGCAGCCTCATACATCACACCACACCTTCAGGCGTGTGTTAATTGACCAAGAAAGCACACCTGTAGGCTATTAATGTCCTAATAAAACACTCCACAGATTCAGTAAATTTGGTATTATCAGTTCTCCATCAATTATTTATTAAGGACTACCATAATAAATAATCTGCTGAACAAGATGCAATCACAGGAGGAGAAAACAGTACAAAATAGCACCTGCCCTACAGCTCCAGCCTTGGTAGCAGGCTGCATATTTATAAGTGCTTGAAGTGAGGTAAGATTGAACTCTTTAGCTCTAAATCTTCACACTCTATTCACCAAGAGATTGCTTTGTGGAAATTAACAAAAGAACAGGCTTTCTTAGATGCATTTGCTTGCATCAGGTTTTCCTAATCCCAATATTAGTAATTCCTCTCTGTGTAGAATCAGTAGTTTCATCCTTTGTCAGTACTCGTTAGCCGGCTCGGTATTAGCATCAGCTAGCAGAAATGTTTCCTCTGTAAGCCTCTTCAGGACTAAAATGGATTACTAAATTTCAGCAGAGAATATTTACAGGATCTCCAAATCAAATTGGCACAGAACTAAAAGGAGGGAGTTACATCACCATAAACTGCTGGGGGAAAAAACAGAGAGCCAATGAGCTTGTAATGGTGGATCTACCAAAGGCTCACTCCCTCACCCATGTGCTCAGGTAGGAACAGTCTTGGAACTTCTAAAACCTGCTCTGAATGAATGACTGCCAGAAATCTCAGCACTGACATGCTGAAATGCTTAAACATTAAGTACAGGCCTATAATTTAAGTGAGGACTTTGGACACACTATTCTCAAGTGCTTTAAGCTGCTAGGTCACCCCTAAAATCAACAATTACAATGATTCACACTTCAGCTTCCAAAAAGCCAAGAGTAAAGAATTCATAGAAATCCAGGGTGAGTATTTACAGCATTCAATATCCACTCACTGTGCAAGAACAGAAAGATGCCAGATTCTCTTCAGAGTTTGTCAGAGTGAAGATGTTGGATGGGAAGATTGGTAAAGTGAGGCCATAAGGTAGAGTCAGGAAGTGGAATAGCCTCTCCTTGACTAAGGAAAGATAAGGGAGAACTGAACAGCTGGTGTAGTTTCCTGCAATAAATGGAGAAACAGGAACCATTCCTGGATGCTCCACATAAACTACCACTTATCACACAAGAAACAATGCAATAATCCCAGTTAAAGAATGCAGTTAAAGAAGCATCCCTACAGTAAAGCATCTCAACTGAATGCTCAGAACAGAGGAAGATGTAGGAAGATCCATTTTAAAATGGCACTTTGCTGTTTAATAAACACCAAGGCAATCATGGGATATTTTTGCTATGATCTGTCAATGCTTGCATAACTCTGCTTATTTTCACTCTCACTGGCAATGTCAGTCAAGACATTCCTGAAGAGTAGCTGTATTTGAAAAATAAGCTCAAATCCATTTTAGGTCTGGGACAAATTAATGTATAGTAACAGGATTTAAAATCTTTCATAACAGAGGTAAATTAGAGCTAGGATCTGGAAAGCAAAACAAACCAACAATGACTGAAAATGAAGTTACACAAAGCTGTTTTCACTAATCTTGCCTTTGTAGTATCTCAGAGCTTTACCACAAAAACGGCTACCTCAGCAAAGGTCCAGTCTTGTATGCAACTCCTCTGCCTGAAAGTTAAGAGCATGTTAAAATGAACAGGCAGCACACTCACACAATCCAGGGTGGCTTTAGTTGTGATGGCAGAGAAGTAGATGATTAGCTAAAGAAATCCCAACCAAGCTACAAAGCACAGAACCACCTCCTGTCCAATAAGACTTCTCTCACATTTTCTTCATGAGGATATATAACTAAAACATAACCACCCCAATTTTGCTTGCATTTTTTTCCCATATGCAGCACAATAAGGAGTTTTATTGCTATTGAAACTTTTCCAGTGTTTTTCCATTTCTATACCTTTATTACAGCATCTCCATAGCACCTCTCAGTAGCAGCCTCAATTCTGCCTTCATCATGTAAATTGTGCAATTGTACTGTTGCATGCCAGCATGGGGGAGATGACTTTTATTTACATGCATTGATAGATCTACATTTTCTGATCAAACTCCACCAATTTACCCTTCCAATCATCCCTGAATTTGGTTCAACTTACTAAAATACCTTTCAAAAATTACCACTTTACACAGATGATTCTGGGCCCAGGACCCCTGCTAGGTGTGAAAAATGCTTTTGGCAAAAAAACCCTTCTGTGCAAGCCCAAGATATGCAATAGCATTTTAGTTGTTTCTCTCAGATTTGTTAGTAAATTTAGTCACAAGTTTCCATGTAGATGAGGAAGAATGCCAAGAAAGCAGCACTCTTGATAGGTTTTAAGCCAGTTGCTGCTAGTTTTCAAGTGGTGGCCTATTTAGGTTGAAAAATCTTCAGCCTGCTTAGGTTGAAAATATCCTGTTTACACTGAAATTCTTTAGTCTATTTAGGTTAAAAATATTCAACCTGCTTAGGTTAAAAATCTTCACCTTGTTTAGGCTGAAAATCTTTAGCCTATTTGTATTGCTAATAAATATTACACTTAAATCCAGATACTGCAACAGTCACCCAGGAAGCAGATAAAGGCTGAAAGTAACCAATAGACAACTCCTAGCCAATTCCTGGTTCTTTCTCCATGGGGAAGTTAAAACTCACATTTGTACAGATTGCAGACTCAGATGTTCAAAACACCTGTTTCACACAAAGCTGTAACATCCCCCACCTTTGCCTCAGTGTTCTTATTCCTCCTGATAAAAGCTTCATGAAGCTGAAAAGAATTAAAATAAAAACCTATGGAAGTTCCTAAAATGACAGAGGAAGCAGAGTCAGCAAATCCATGAGTGGAAGTTTGAGGATTATTCAGCTGCAGTCATTACAGGAGCAGTTCTTATGTCTACAGCAAATGGAGAGGCGTGGAAAAGGAAAGAGCTAGAGACAAGCAGAAGTGAAGGGGAGGAGAGCACAACATTCTTATCTTTGTTGTTATTAAAAGGTCTCTTTATCTATGAGACAGGTGAAAATCACACTATTGTCCACAGCTGCATGAAAAAGAGAACATGCAGCTTCCACCCCTCCTAGGCACCACACGCTGCTCATGCCACCAAAGTGTGTCTTCAAACAGAATCTAGGAATGGCTGCATTACAAAGAGGGAAATTAAAGCTTTCACTTCTTAAAGGCTATTTAAAAATGCAACTTTAGGCCCAAATTTTAGGCTATGATTTACTCATGCTTCAGTTTTGTGTGATAGAAATGACAGCTGTTGACATTTTTCATCTGGAAACATTTGCCTCAGTCACACAGATCACTTAGACTCACAAAACCTAAAGCGAGGAGATAAAGTTACACTCACAGCATCACGCAGACAAAAGCCAGACTTGGCCTTCTTCTATGCAACAGGCTGAGGGTAATTTTATCTGACAGTAGAAACAACACAGCAAGAAGCACCAAACAAACAGTTTCTTCTTGCAAAACCATGTTATTAACCATATATTAATCAGTTTGTAGTTGTAGATGTAAATTACCCACCCAGGAAGTAGAGACATCCTAGAAGGCGATGCCTTGTCACGTAGAAGAAAGAAGGAATAAGATGATCTGTAAAAACTCATCAATGTTTTAATGTAGTGGTGGTGCAAATGCTCAAATGAGCATGCAAAGCCTCTCATGAGAAGAAAATTCAGTGGGTTTTGAAATGTCAGAAACAAACGTTAAATATAGGAACAATATTTCAACGTAACTGTGTAAAACTGGCAGGGCATTCAGAGAATCCCTCCAGAACAAGGAAACCAAATGTTCCACTGCCATCAAAACAAGACAATAACTCATTTCAAAAGTGCAATTTCCAGAAGACACAACAAATGCTCAAAAAACAGTATTATGGGGTTTGTACAATATGCGAGATATTTGCTGCAAACCCTAAAAACTCCAATTTCCTCACTAAAGGATGAGATTAGCATTCTCATTCGGAGCAATAACAAAGATCTTCAATATTACATGTCAAAACAAACTTCCCTTGCACATTCACCCTGAGTTTATTTCATTGTTTGCTGGCTTTTCCCTAACGTTGAAGATGCAACATACTAAACCTGTCAGCTTTGTGTACTGCAAACACAAGCAAAGACCTCAAAACAAATTCTGTCCCACTGCAAATGAGTTACAGTCCTGGGTCTGGAGGAGATCTTCATAGCCATCCCTGTATTTGAGATCTATGTTTAAAACAGGGTTAATAACATGCTAGTGTCTTGGCTGTTGCTGAGCAGCACTGGCACCACTGGAGACCTTCTGTCTTGCCCACTGTGTTCCCACAGCAAAGAGGCTAGGGTGGGCAAGCGGGGTACAGCCAGGACAGCTGACCAAAGGGACAGTCCATGCCATGTAGCATCATGCTCAACACTAAAACTGGGCTTAGTCTTTCCAAAGTAGCCACTGCTCAGAGGTTGGCTGGGCATCAAATACTAATTTATTCATTTTCCTGTTTTGAGAAGGATGGAAGTGCAAGATCTGGGCTGTATTTGTCCTTGCAATTTCCCACCCAGTTTTCTGTATGCAAAGCCCAGCGAGTGATACTTATTTACAGATGTTTCTCTCTCTCTCAAATGTAAATTTTCCTCTTGCTTTATTTGTTTGGGGTTTTATTATGGAAATTGTTTTGAACAAATATCTCTTTTACTGACAATGCTCCCCTCAATCCCTCATTTTCCCTTAGAATGAGAGATTTTGGTACATTAGCAATAAATAGCCCAGGACAGATTACAGTGGAACAAGACAGTGATTTGCTCTGACTTGGCATAAAGTGAAGCATGCCAAATTAAGGCCTGCATTAACATGAGAGCAATACATATCCTTACCACAGATTTAAACAGAGTGGGTCTAGAATTTGTTTCATCGCCAAAGTCTTTTTAAAATGTATCTTAGGAGAGCAAAACTTAGTAAGATAAAATGATACAAAGGCTACAACATCTAAAATAAGAACATTGAAACTGTAGGGGGAAAGCTCCACATGGCAGCTTTTTGATGTATGATGTATTTATCTAATATATTGGTGGGGTGTGTAAAGAACCAATTTATGAGTCGATAACTGAATGGTTGCTTCCACATAAAGAAGTGTGGGAAGCTGGAAAATCACCAAACTTTTCTTTCATTCAGACAATATCCAGTTAATACTCCCTGTCTTCAAACACCTCCAGAGCACTTCAATGATAATGAACCTATAAACAGGACTGAACACAAACCCCAGCCACGAGTAATGCTAAAACTCCTAGGAAAAACTGACCAGCAACATCAATTGAAATTCATCAGCAGATCTGCTCCTGTTAAAAGCTTCTGAAACACTGACTATGTCTTTTTGGTTTGCTTTTTCGTATACCAAAAATGGAGCTCTTTTCCCCTGACAACTGACCAGACATTTAAGCTGCTGCCATACTTTGCAGCTAAAGAGCTGTGCCTCCAGCAAGATTCCTTCAAACAGTAGCAGACTGTTTGAACACTACCTGAATAACTTCAGTTCCCCAGTGGGCAAGATGACAGAGTCCACGTTTTACAAAGCTGTGTGTACACACATAAGTATAAAATGCATATATAAATCTAAATTGTCATTGGGAACCATGGCTACAAATCCTGCCACCCAGCTGGAGCTATCTAGAACTTGGGTATCTCTTCTGAATTAGTCTTGGTGTTGTTATCCATGGAGAGAGAAAAAAACCTGAAAAGAAATGTTGATGTTAAAATTGGGTGATTCTCTCCCTCTACTCTGCTCTGGTGAGTCCCCACCTGGAGTACTGTGTCCAGTTCTGTAGCCTCTACTACAAGAAGGATCTGGAGGTGCTGGAGCTCCTCTTCTATGGAGACAGATTGAAACAGTTGGAGTTGTTCAGTCTGGAGAGAAGGCTCGAAGGAGACCTTTTTGTGGCCTTCCAGTATCTGAAGGGGGCTACAAGAAAGCTGGGGAGGGACTTCTTGGGCTGTCAGGTAGTGATAGGACTGGAGGGGATGGAGCAAAACTAGAAGTGGGTAGATTCAGATTGGATGTTAGGAAGAAGTCCTTCCCCGTGAGGGTGGTGAGACACTGGCACAGGTTGCCCAGGGAGGTGGTGGAAGCCTCATCCTTGGAGGTTTTTAAGGCCAGGCTGGATGTGGCTGTGAGCATCTCACATTGCATCATGAGGAAGCCAGATGACTAACTCAGGTGGATGCCTAACATCAGTATGGGTTAAGAACATTCAGCTGAAATGAAAGACAAGGATGCCACCCCAAACAGCATTCCAAGATTAACACTTGTCTCCCAAATACACTCCAGTTTAATGAACTTCAGTTTAATACTCAGCAACTTTACCACTATGCAATGACAAATCAGTTATTTTAGTGTTTGCTGCCAAGCCTGCTTCACATGAAGTAACACATTTCAGAACAGGTGTTATTAGTACTTGGTAAAACTCTGCTGCCATCCTGCTAGCTGCAACATTAGCAGAATAATTCTATACAGGGCAAGGTCTCAGTAGGAGCTGGGAATGACAAATTAAAGATGATGCTTTATGAAGCCAAAGGGTGTATTCATATTTGTAGCAAATATGAAGGAGATGAAACCACAGCACAGTTAAAGATGAGAAGCACACTGATAATCAGCTATTGAGCAAAAAACATGCAGGCAAAAAAACAGCTGAAAAAAAAATGAGGCTTGAGTGCAAGTGAAGTGATGATGCATGGTACAGTCATCATCCTGACCTCCTCAGCACCTGAACCCTGAGGATGTGGCGCACACGAGAGTTCAGTCAGCCAGACACAGGGGTGGTGAAGATTTGGTCCACATTAAAGTAAGAAGGCAGAGCAGAGGACTGAGTGGCATTTTGTCTTACAAAAGAAGCACAGACCCTGGAATGCAGCAAAATATTCATCCATGTCAAAGGAACAAAGACAAATTACAAGCTTCAAAGACACCTCTGGTCTGGCAAGTGCAGCAAACCACACCAAGATACAGAGAAAATGATCAGGTCTCCACAAAAGCTCAAACTGCCAGAAGACTGCCATGCTGCAGCTCCAAAAGCTCTATTTGCAGCCTATTCCTTGATATCTTTATCTGTTTTGATGATGTTATGCCAAGCAAATATTGCAATAGATTATGCTCTGTTCCAGCCTCAAAGTTTCAAGAAGTCTCATTTAATGACATTCCCATCCAGTTCCTTTGACTGGATGCTCTCCCAGACACACACTCAGTCCTCTGCAAGGGGGGAGGACTTCTGCCCGGGATTGGACTGTCTGGCCTTGCTGCCAAGATTTGGTATCAAATCCCAACTGTTCCCTGTTAAGACCTATGGGAGAAAATAAAGCTAATATTGGCAATACTACACCAGTGTGACAGTGTGTAAGGCACAGCCTCCCATGTCAGCCCAGTGACACAATGGCTCAGAAACCCCACACAGCACACAGGCTCTGGAGCCATGACCTCACAGCCATGGGAGAGAGAACCCAGAGCTGTAGGAACCAGCCATGCTTTCACCTGGTTTGTATTTCCTCAGTCTGAGCAGACAGAGAGAGGGATTTCTGCACTGAATACAGGTATTGGTAAAATCCACAATTAAGATGCGTTTTGAGGACTTCTACTTAGCTCCTCTGCAGCAGCACAAGCACTCACAACTCAGCAGATCCTTAAATCCAAGGCGACTTCTCCCGAGTTCTGTCAGCAGAACAGCCCCTGGCTAGCTGCAAGAAGCTGTGTTCCCAGCTCAGTGAGCTGTCAGGCAGAAAGGGAGGTTATTAGACGGCTCTGCTATTACAGATTACACAAGGCACACACCAAATGACATCCAATTCACGTTGCTCCTCAGCTCTGATGTGCCCCTCCACACAGCTCTTTTGAAGGGGTGTAGATAATAATTCAGCTGGCTCAGAAGACAAAAACAAGGATTATGTGTGACCAGTATTACTAAAACTTAAGCAAATGGTGAGGCAAGAAAGCTATTTTACAAGCTTTCAATGTGGTTCTCTGAAATGACATCTCATTTCTAAAATAACACTGACATTATTCAGAATCAGATTACTGCAGTCTAGCTAAATTTAAGCTTTCCCAAAGCAAAAAGCTCTTTTCCCCCCCTGTATGCTCTGCTTCTGGGGCTGCAAAAGTACTTACTAACAAAAAAATAAAATTCATTTCTTCTTTTTATTCCCTGGCAGTGAGACCTCAAGGATGTCCTGGAGTCCTCAGCATGACACAGAGATGGAAACAATCCAGAGCTGATCAAAATGAGCAGGAGGATCCCTACTGCTGTATGCAAATCATTCTTGCACCACATTTTTTCCCCAAAAGTCACACTATTGAGTCTTTCCAGCCTGCATGGAGCACTGCTGCCACTACAAAGCCCTCCTATGTTATTTGCTGTTGCTTTGTTGGCAAAATAAAATTCACACTTCATTTCTCAGAAATAATACATGATCAAGCCTGACATTAGAGGGAAGATGGATAAATAATTGATTTTTAAAAAGGCTCTTGCAGTGTCATGTAAGAGTGAGAATTCATTTAGTTAGAGAGAGTTTCATGACAGCTTTACAATGTTTTATTTTCTAGTAATTATCTGAAGAGTATTTTTGATACATGAATTTAGCTCATCTACTGTGTGATCAGGGAATCATTTGCTGCCATGATGTGTGTTATAAAGCAGAAGAGCTCAGCCTTTAGAAATGGCTCTGCACAGGAACACACACATGCACAGACACAGGGCAATGCAGCAAATGTTGGCTGGAACAGATCTCTCAGATTATCAGATCCAATCCTTATCCCAGCACTGCCAGGTCACCATGAAACCACAGCCCTCAGCACCACACCTGGGCAGCCTGGGACAGTGCCTCACAACTATTTCAGGGAAGAAGTTTTTTCCTAGTACCCAATCTAAGCCTCCCCTGGCACAACCTGAGGCCACTTCCTTTCATCCTATCATTTGTTACTCAGAAGAAGAGATCAACACCCACCTTGCTACAGCCTCAGGGAGCTGTAGAGAGCAAGTTTTCCCATCAGCTTCTTTTTCTCCAGGCTAAACAACCCCCACCCTCTCCTTACAAGACCTATTCTCCAGACTCTCCACCAGCATCATTGTTATTCTTGGGATGTGCTCCAGGACCTGAACATCCTTGTAGCAAGGGGCCCAAATCTGAACTCAGTATTGGAGGTGCAGCCACATCAGTGCTGAATCCAGGGGGGGCAGTCACCTTCCTACTCCTGCCAGCTACACTATTCTTGGATCCAGGCCAGGATGCTGGGGGCCTTCTTGGCCACCTGGCCACACTGCTGGCTCCTGTTCAGCTGTCTGCTGACCAGCACCCCCAGGTCCTATTCTGCCAGGCAGGTTTCCAGCCACTCTGCCCCAAGCCTGTAGCACTGCAGGTGGTGTTGTGACTCACATGCAAGACTTACCTCATTAAACTGAGACTTGTATTATGGAGACTCACAAACCACCTTCTCAAAGACAACTACTCTCAAAGGGCAAGATTAATAATTTAATTTGTCACAGTAACTTGAAGCATATTGAGCCTTCAAAGTTGAGCATGGTTTGAGCACGTTCACTGTCACTACAGAATCTTCTCTTCAGACATGCTCCCTGATGCACAGCGTGAGCATTTCCTTCCTCTACGCCCTGAAGAGATGAGCTTGATTATGATAGAGTAAATTGCATTGAAAATACCACAGATTTCTCTAAAACAGTCTGAAAATGCTTTTCTAAAATACTCTAAAAGCTCCTTTTCTGTGAAAGAGGACTTTCATGAGATTGTGACTCCCGGATGTAAACGTTTCTCAAAACAAGGAGCAGATGCTGCTATCAAAATAGAATCATTTGCCAGTTCCACAGGACATCAATCAGATCACTTTTTAATGTAGGCCAGAAGTGAACAATACTCATCACATTTAAACTTCATGACTAGATGACCTGTGGAAGTCCCCTTCCAACCCAGACCAACCTGGTGAAGGTGTAAAAGCTGCTGAGACAAAGCTTCAGTCCTGGCCTTTCCTACCTGCCCTGGCAAAGGAATAAAACAGTAGAGGTAATCAATACATTCTGTGTTTTTTTTTGTCTCTCTGTCCCAGCCATCTGGTTAGCCTGACACAACCCTGAAAGCTTTGGTATTAGAAGGAGCAAACAGTTATAAAGTACCATATAGGATAAATAAACATCCAATGTAAAAGGAAATAAGTAACTGAATATGCCTGGGGAAAATTATTGAATAAACATGTGTATATGAAGAAGTTAAATCATGAGGAACAGTGCTTGTGCTTGCAGTTGGAACCTTTCATCCTATTGTAAACACAGTTATGCCTTATTGAGTTTGAAAAGATGCTTACAAGGAAAAGAAAAAAAAAAGATGTAAAACCTGTAGTTATTGCCCTTAACAAATCATGGTTTCGCTGCCTACAAAGAGGTAGCACCAATACAAAATAATGGTATCAGAAATTCTTGAGCAATGATTTGCAAACAGAAGGTGAAGAGTTATATGGCAATAATGAGAAAACACTGGGAAAGGCATAATGCACACAATCAAAATGAATGAGAGAGGTGTATTTGGGGGAAGAAACAAAACAAAAAAGAGAGAGAAAATAGGAATATTGGAGAAATACACTGGAGAAAGAATAAACTGAAGGGAAATGTAGCTTCTGCAAGTTGAATACAATCCTTTCTCTGAGAGAACAACACTAGAGCAAGGACACTGCCAGTTAGAGATAACACCCTCATGCAGCTCAGCTTTACCTGATATTAACAGCAGAGGTATGCTCATTATAACAAAACCCCAACAAAACCCTAAAATCTGTTCTACAGCCTCAGTGACAGCAGAGACCTTCTAGGCAAAGCTACTTTACCACCTTAATATTGCATGTAATAGGAGTAATATTCTTAATTAAGAGCAAACACACAATTAACTTCCATGTCTAGGCACCCAGAGAAAGGTGAAATCTTTTTTGCTCACCCTACACATATGTGAAAATGAGACCTGAACAGTAAACCTCAATTAAAAAAATAATGTTTCAAATGAAGCAGGAAGCTATTAATTATTGCAATTATTATTAATTATTTGTTATTAGTAACAGACGCAGTGAACTGGCAACAGATGGTGAGTGATGGTGAAAAAGAGATTCATTTCATACGTTCACTTTTGGCAGTCCTTCTGCCCAACCAGACCATCTGTGACACATTAGAAACGTTAGGAGCTGTACCATACATATTGCAAAGATGATACAAAATTATTTGACTGTTTGCTTTTCCAGGCCAGCATCCATCCCTTCCTCGTGATCACAGGATTTGAAACAAAGCAGTTAGTACCTCATGCATTCTGACCCCTGCTCCACCCTTTTCCATAGCACACTGCAGAGGTTCTGCAGGATTTCACCCAAAGGGCTTTGCAGACAGCAGAGCTGCGTGTTGCAGTATGTCAGCAAGCTGAAGTTCTTGCATTCTCCACAGATAACAACAGGAGTTTAAATTTGCACTTTGGGAGTCATCCTTCCTTTACTTAGCCATGAGTTTTCCAGTGGAAGTGCCTACTCTGTTTACAGAAAGCTGATAGGGAGATTAACGTCACCCTCCCGGATGGCTCTCTCAGTTTTGTTTCGTGACAGCATTCAACATTTGGACATTTGATTTTTGGTTTCTGCCTGCTTGGGAGTTTCTCTATCAGATTTGTGTAATGGATGTTGTGAAAGAAGCCATTTCAGGTGGCCAACAGAGATAGATGGGCTGAGTGGAACTAACCCTCTTCAGCTCCGCTGCAAATATGCATATACACACAAACGGAGGTGATATTTTCTTTACCTTTACTTAGCACATTTTTAATGTCAGAAATGTCAGTGTAATGAATGCACACACTTGTAAAAGACATGGAAAGCAGAAATCTGATGAGAAATCCAAGAGGCTTCCACAGAGCAGGTTTCTTGATATACTGTGATCATTTTCAGGGGAATTCTAACTGTCTGAGGAAAGGGCTAATGAATCCGTGTCCAGTTAAATAGTCTGGGTGTTTTTAGGGCCTGTATGTTAAGTTGTCCTTGATATTTTGTTCTAGAAAACTTAACATGCCCAAATCCCTCTACTGCATAACTTAAAACTGCAACTTGCAGAAATGAGGAAAGAAGAGCTGGATTTCAGTGACCCACAGACACATTTCAGCCACAAACACATCTTCCACGAAGGATATTCTTCTGTCCCCCAGCACTGCTCTCTGCATTTGGGAGAAAATGAATGAAAAGGCTAGCAGGGCAAGGCAGCTCATGATTTTGTGGTACTGAAATTTACTGCTGCATTTCCACAGAAGTTAGAAAGATACTTTTCAAGCAGCATTGCTTATTGTTCTGCCTTAGTCTTTCTAAACAACAGATGAAATAAGTCTTGTGCTTCTTTTTACACCTCATTCTTCATCTCTCTTCTCTTAACACCATATTTTTCTTGCATGGCTTTTCACTCCTCCCTCTTCTCAGACTGCTGTTAGTGGCTTAGCAAGCCAGCTCTCACAAGACCTCTGTGAATTGCTTACCAGCAAGACCATATGATCGTCGGTGCCCAATGCCAGCACAAGGAGCAATGGTGGAAGCTGAGGCACAGGAAGTCCCATGGAGACATAAGGAATTTTTTTTTCCCTGTGAGGGTGCCAGAGTCCTGGAACAGGCTGCCCAGGGGGGTTGTGGGGTCTCCCTCTCTGGGGATATTCAAAACCCACATGGATGTATTCCTGTGTGATTTGGTATAGATGATCCTGCTCTGGCAGAGGACTTGGACTGGATGATCTTTCAAGGTCCCTTCCAGTCCTAACATTCTGTGATTCTGTGATCACTTTAAATAAGTTCGTTCCACATGTCTGCAAGCCTGAAAAGACAGCGAGTTCCAGCCAGCTAACCACTGCCCG
Organism: Dryobates pubescens; assembly: GCF_014839835.1. Taxonomy (NCBI): domain Eukaryota; kingdom Metazoa; phylum Chordata; class Aves; order Piciformes; family Picidae; genus Dryobates; species Dryobates pubescens. The sequence goes on along the minus strand of NC_071629.1, from coordinate 1,211,321 downwards.
GGATGCAGGGAGTGGGTTCAGCACAACAGAAACGACTTTCATCTGCTTTGTTCCTTCCCCTCTTGCTCCATGTACATTTAGCTTGGCAGTAAAAGGCTTCAAATTAAACAAAGGACCTCCAGTCTTGCTATTATTTTTCTATTAGAAGAGCAAATTCTACCACCATCACCACTGTCAAAACTGGACAAAGAAAGAGCCTCAAGCTGTGGTTTGTATTTACTCCATACAAAAGATTGCCTTAGTTGAATGAGAAGAGATGCTATTAAAGTGCAAATTTTAATGCAATAGCCCTAATGTTTTCTCAGATTTGGGTCTATGTATCTTTAACAAAAGATTAAAATATTTTAATCAATACTTCTACCATGAAACTCAGCTGGTTAAAATAGTTAACTGCTTCATATAATAACAGAATCTCTAATTCTCTTTTTTCCTTCCTGCTAGAACTGACAGATTTCTCACTGCATTGTTTATTTATTGTGACTTTTTGAGTGCACATGCTCAGTTTATGAAAGAGCACAAATAACTCCAGAGGTATATTTGTCTGTTTTCTTATAATTTTTTTACTGTTAAAAAATCTCTGAAGCTAGAAGAGATCCAAAACAAATGATTGTAAGAAACATGGGTTCTCATCTTCTCCTTACTACACCTTGCTACTAATTTAGAAGCCAACAGGAAAGAAAAGAATTTGCCCAGGCATTTATTCAAAACATCCTGGACAGTGACTTCCTGAGTTAAACAGAGGAGATAGATTGAGCTCCTTGCTATTCAGACAGGAGTTCTCAGGAAAATTCTGCCTGTCCCTTCCAGGAGGAAGCCCCCTGAAGTACTGATTATGAGATGAATACTGCTGTGGTGGTTGGTCAGATCTGAGCGGGTGAGAGCGAGAGGTCAGCACCAGAAGATACAGTCAAAGGTCTCCACACTAAGCATCGTAGCAAATGCTGCCCTCTCTGCTCTTAGCTGTATGTCAGCTGGGCAGACCCTAGGGAGAAACTCAGTGTGAATGTTCTGAAATACTTTACCCATGGAGCAGTCACCAGTCTGTGGTTTCCTCACTGCTGTGTGCATTTTCACCAAAAGCTGGTGCTCCCCCAATTCAACTCAATGCCAATGCTGTGTCGTGCAGGACTTGGATGCTTGTGTGAGCTTAGGGAGAGCAAACTGCAAATCACACTGGCAAATGCTGTCTTTATTCCCCACATGTAAGCAATTGGCAGCCCAGGCTAGAAGAGCTGAGAACACAGAAACCAGCAGAATTGGCAGTGGTGTCTGAACAGTCTGCACTCCCTTAAAGAAGATTCCTCTTTTCATGAAGTTTGAAAGTTCAGTACAAAGACAGGATTAAAGTATTCCCTAGCACTTCCCTACTCTCAGAAATGTGACCTCTCTCCCTGCTCCTTTCACAGATTTATGTTATCTTACTGTGGAGGATTGAGAACAATACCAGATAACTGTTACTGCAGTCAGAATAGGATATACAAACATGCAGCATTCTTCGTACCACTCAAGAGCCATTCTGAGCCTCCTTTACTTTTCAGAGTGTTTCTCCAGGAAAAGCAAAAGGTGTTTTTCCTGAGGTCCCTGTTTCGACAGCCACAGGTGCATATGGTACACGTAAGCACCAACACACTGAATTTAAGATGAGAGTTTTATCCAAGGAGAACAACTCAGGCATGAAAGTCAAGTATTTTCTCTGCATCATACTTAAGAGAAACAACCCCAAATCTCAGGAAATGGAATTCTAGGGCAACCCCAAATTTTTATTCCAATCTAAACCAAAAATCATAGTGTATGCTTTCGTTCTGCTTGTTAAGCTTTAAGCCCAAAAGTACTACTTTGCAGGTTAAAAAGTTAATTGTGAAACACTTTGAAGCAAACCAATTTGCAGCACCAAACTAAAGGCACAGTTGTTTCACTGTATGCTTTCAGTTCCCTCCTTCCTTCATTTTTGACTGAAAGCATGTCTTGAGTTCAAACTGAATTCACAGGTTCTTTTGATTCCCTTGGAATTTCCTTTTGTTTGCAATGATTACTTGAGCAAAACGTATGCCCCCAAATATAAAACATAATACACTTACAGGCTGCATTTTGCACAAAGCAATTAACCCTTTGTTCAGGAAAGCATAATGGCTTTCAGCTATTATTCCACCTTCTTCTTACCTACTCATCTCGAGAGCCCACTGATTCCTGAAAGACAAAACTACATCACCTGTCAGCTCTTTCACCGCCTGCTCTTTCCACTCCTCCTCCAGGTATTCTTGGCATGTTTCAGAGCATCTCTGATTCACAGTAATGTCTCCTTGACTCCATATGTTATTGTGTCATCTATTGTTTTCTCAATATCCTTCCTGGCTCACCTCATCACCTCTTTCTGTTCTATGCAATGCCAGGATATACAAATGTTAATTTTGTTTGAGCCTATGGATCAAAAGAGAGAGAGTGCCTCACCATCCCTTTTGTTAAACAACAATATTTGTGAGCCCTCTTTCTCATCAAGAGTTGATGGGCTCGGCACCAGCGATATGTGGGATGGTTAGAAGGTTGTCCTTCAATGACTGAAAGAAGATGGGATATGTAACAAACATCAGGGATGGGCCCAAAGCACTCAGGACTTGAGAGTCCCTGGAAACAGCCAAAGTAAGGCCAAGTAGCCTAACTTCATTCCCAGACTTGCTTCTATTTCACGAACAGCCACAAAGACAATTTGCCTTCCCAGAGTCAAAGAGAAGTGTCTCACTATTTACAGCTTGGTTGCTAGTTCCAGCTCCAATATTTCAGCTAGTGTGAACCAGCAACAGTGCAGCAACACTAAAATAGTCAGTTCAGAAGCAGCTACAGATTTGTCATTTTCCTAAGAAACTTCATTTCTGAAGTCCTAATTCATAACTGGCTGAAAGACCGCCAGGCAAACAAGCAAGCACTTAAAACATTCTTAGAATCAGAGAAATGGAGCAAATGATATGCAGCAACAACAAAAAACCCAACTACTCACTTCTATTCAGTCAACATCTGGTAAGAGGTCACAGACTAAGGTGTGCAGCTTGGGACACCACCTTGTTTTTTCCCTCACCCAGCTGGTTCTTGCCACAGTACATACATAGAATACATACATACATAGAATACATACATACATAGAATAAACCAGGTTGGAAGAGACCTTCAAGATCATCGCGTCCAACCCATCAACCAATCCAACACCGCCCAAACAACTAACCCATGGCACCAAGCACCCCATCAAGTCTCCTCCTGAAAACCTCCAGTGATGGCGACTCCACCACCTCCCCAGGCAGCCCATTCCAATGTGCAATCACTCTCTCTGTATAGAACTTTTTTCTAACATCCAGCCTGAACCTCCCCTGGCGCAGCCTGAGACTGTGTCCTCTTGTTCTGGTACAAAATGTCCATACCATATCTAGGTCCCTATCTTACCTGGCCAGTGCCCTTTAGTGTTCCCAGCACAATGGACACAAGTGGATGCCTTTTCACAGTGCTTTCCTGGCAGGAAAATCCCACTTGCCTATGAGACTTTTTTCTGATTTCCAGGTATGTGTAGGTACTGAAAAAAGACATCAAGCTGGCCACTAAGGTACTTAACAGGCTACTGTGTCAATTAGCCACAGAATAATCTTTAGGTGATTTATCAGTTTATTCCCTATATCAAAATCTATTTCCATTATCATCTCAAGTTGCTGTTCCCTAATGATCCTGCAGCCATCAAGGAAACTGAGTCTAAACTAAAGGAGTAATTGAATTTGACACTGCTGTCCTAGCCCATTATGTTGACATCAGTGTTTCAGCTAAGACACACAGAATAGTTTGTGACCTGACCAGACTCCTCTTCTCTACAGAGACGAGGCAGATTGTGCCCTTACAGATGATGTTTTGGAGCAGTGGAGGTGAAGATCTCAGAAAGCATCAATGGGAAGTGCTATGGGAACAGATGAAAAGCCAGATCAAGGCAAGAGGGGCACTGGTAATGGCAGGCAAGGGTTTGTGGGCACAGCCCCAGGCAGGACCCAGCAGCATGAGGAGTTGATGTGGCAGCCAAAGGGGAGTGCTTATGATCCAGTGCAGGCTGTTTGGACACCCCCAGGGAGTGCCTGCTGCCCAGAGTGCCAGGAACAGGGTGAGCAAACAGGGCATGGCATAGCACAGCAGGAAGAAATTCTCCACAGTGAAGGGGCCAAGACTCTGCAACAGGATGCTCAGGGAAGTGGTGGCTGCCTCCTCCCCGGAGGTGTTCGCAGTCAAGTTGGATGAGGCCATGAGCAACCTGGGCTGGTGGGAGGTGTCCTTGCCCATGGCAGGAGAGTTGGAACTGGATGATGTTTAAGGTTCCTTGAAACCCAAACTATTCTATGGATCATTCTATGAATCTGTGTGAAGCTCTGTAAACTGTTTTCATGATCTGTCAGAAGGAGGCAGTTTATCATTTAACATCTTAGTTCAATAGAGATAAAAGGACCAGAAAGAGCTCTCCAGCTCCTGTGGACCTTTCCTAATCTGCTCTCCATTTTCCACCCCATGCAGTACTTGCCATTTTTCCCTCTCATTTCATCTGAAGATTCATTACCACAGATTCTGCATACAGTTCTTCCCATGTGCTACCATGCACTCTTCATCATACTTCAAATTCCACACTTTCTTTCAATTATTTCTTTATCACTCTAATTTTTCCGAGCAGAGGCCTGGCTCCGTACCTGGATATTCTTAAATGTAAAGAAAGAAAAGTTACAAAGACACATCTGGGTTTCAGCCCTATGGTTCTTCCATCTTTGATACAGCTTCTCAAAAAACCTTACAGCAATGATTAGAGAAATTACTATGAGAAAGAGTTGCTAATTCAAGGGAAATCCAAGTAATTTCAAAAGAAAGATGTCCCCCCCACTGATTTATTGTATTTTGAGCACAGAGCTCATTGTTGGCCCCGTGGTAACACTCTGTTGTACAGTGGCTAGAGTGTACTGGGGGATAGAAAATTAGGAATTCTGTCTCTAGCATCAACTGCCTGCATGGTCCTGTACAAGCTGCAAAACCTCTTTGAAACATGAAAGCCAAACTGTATATTATCTACACCTGAAAAGCAGCATTGGTTAGCAGGAGCTCTGCTGTTTATCTAAGCACTGGAGGGAGGGAGGAAACATTCAGATTTTATTCCTTTCCTCACATATTGTGTTCTCCCTCATCAAACACTTCACGTAATCAGAACTCTCTCTTCTTCTGTAAATGTCTCCTACTGGAAAGCGACTTTTTCCAGAGGTGTTTAAAACAGATCATTGGCAAGTTTGCCAAAGGAAAACCTGTGCTGAGCGTCAAGATTTTATTGCCCCAGAAAACAGATTTTACTCCACCATATAATTCTTTGAGGATCCTCCTCTTTTCAAACCACAGCAAAAGAAAGGAGCCAGAACACAGGGTTTCAAGAAATTGTCCTTGTGTTCTGTCTCCCCTGTACCCTTGCTCTGACTGAGCCCTTTTGGCTTCTTTCGCTTAGTTTTAATCTACAACATGAGATCTGTGGGACAAGAACGAAGCAGTTTTTGGCTGCTTGCAGACTTCCAAAATAGAAATATTAAATTTTAATTTTAATGATATTTACATTTGAAATTGGCAATTCACAGAGCTTCAAAGTCATCCATGATGAGGTTTTTATTCTGAGGAGCAGGACAGAAAACAATGTACGAAAAAGTGTGGAGTCTGCTAAACCTTCTTGTGCTGCACAAGGTCCATGTGGCTTAAGTGCATTTTACAGATGGTTTTCTGTTGCCACCTCCATAGAAATATCTTTCTGTGCTAACTGCTATCATATGTCTAATGATACTTAATGAATTCTAAGTGTTTTAAAATACATCCTACTTCCATCAGGCTACTTTAAGAACTGAAGAGATCTCCACACAGATGAAATGCAGCACTTTCCTCACCTTTTTTTGGGAAAAGAGGGAGAATTTCCAGCTGGAATGCACCATGCTGAGAGGACAGCTGTGTCATGGAGTTAGGTCTCAGGCTACACAACGTACCTGAAGGGGCCCATAATGATTGCAGGGGTTTGAAGATTCTAAATCAGCTAGTTTAGAACCCCAACAAAATGGGAAAAGATAAATATTGACAACTAGCTGTAAACTGGAGAGCATGCTCCATTAACATGCCTTAGTCTTCTGACAGAAATGACCAGGGGCACCTATTGTAGAGAAATAAAACTTCACATCTTTAGGCTCCCTTCCTCCTCTTTCCTGTTTAGCACCAACTGACTTATCCCCTTGGTACATAAAAGGACAATTGTCCATGGCACAGAAATCCTGCTCACATTATTTCATGCTGCTGATTGTTTCTTTGTTTTTCTTCTTTGGAGGGATGGAAGCCTCAGGCTGGATGTGGCTCTGGGCAACCTGATCTAGTGTGAGGTGTTCCTGCCCATAGCAGGGGGGTTTGGAACTGGATGATCCTTGAGGTCCCTTCCAAACCTGACAATTCTATGACTCTGTAAGGAGAGTCCTGTCTCAAGTCAATCATTGAGAAACCTATTGAGAGCATTCCTGACTTCAGTGATGTGGAGTTTAAAGGCTAGGGCTATTTTGGTGAAGCCAGGGTGAAAGTTATCCTAATCTTCTTTACAGCACAAAAAGAAATGAAGTTTCTATCTGTTTTTGAGCCATATAGAGACATATATTTGATTCAGACATCTTAGGTCATTCTCTCTTGTGACGGATGGATTGTAGCTCTAAGCTTTCTATTATCCTGAGCTGGCCCTTGGTGGTGTGCAGCAGGCTGTGCTCACAGCATCTACTACCAGAATATGTCTTAAACAAAAGAGATCAGTCAAGAGAAAAGTGACAGATCTACACCAAAGGATTCCCGGGCTGGGTGTACAAGAGAGTCATCAGAATTATAGCAATATTTGTTTGGTTTCCTGAAATACATTTTTCTTCTTAAATATCTCTTTTTTATAAACTAGGCCCACTGTGTGCTTTAAAGGGGACAGCAGCATTGCTGTGTAACCACAAGTCTTCTGATCTTACAATTACCTATGGGTGGCAGCTCATTTATATGACAACTTTACAGCTAGTCTCATTTTCTAACTCTTTCTTACGAGGCAGCAACAAGATGGCAACAGGGAAACTGGAGACCAAGTTTGCTGTTGTAGCTTTGCCAACTGTGGTCTGTAAAGACACAGTGACTGGTGCAGTATTTACCTCCTCAGTTAATTGTGTTTCTGTTGGGGATTTGGGTAGGAGTTGCATGATCTGGCAGTTACATAATCTGGCAGCTACATTCACAAGTAATAAGATGCAAAACACAGTGTGGAATAAGGGGGGGGTGAAAAAAGAAGAAAGGTTTTCACTACCAAGTATTGAAATCAAGAGAACTGATTTAGAGGAGGAACTGGCAGTAGGTTTTAAGCCCCAAATAAATCAAGAGAAGGCTCAACAGTAAGCTATCCTTAATGACTTCTTTTATTTCACAATGAGTCACCTGCTTCTCTCTGCTTCAGATCATTTTGATGTTTTGCTTATTTTTGTACCTGTAACAACAGTCTTCATTTTGCATCTTGTTTATTTTTTTTGGTCTGTCAAATGCCAACCCTCAAATTAGTGTCTTTCTTCAGTCATCTCCATCACAGAAGCTCACCTCCTAGATATGCAGCAGAGGAGGGGAAACAACATATTGTGTGACAACCTGGCATCTAGCACTGCTCTCTTCAAAAGCAGCTCTTCAGGCTTGCTGTCTTTCCAAGTGACTGCTTGAATAAGATCTAAAAATGCATAGTGAAGTATTATATGAATATTAAAGGGACATAACCTTTACCTGGTTAATACTATTATTTATTAAACTGGTGATTTGGGCAGACAAATTGATGCCAGGGTTCACAGATTGCTTGGGCTGATTTGAGTGATCCTCAGTGGCTAGCAGGACAAAATGAGGTTCAAGATGCACTGAGGAAATTAATGTCCAAGCATTCAGATGCACTGTTTGTGCCTGGAAGGAGATAATGAAGAGCTTTAGGTAAGGCTTATCAACACCATAGGTCCCCAGAGCATTTTTCCTTTGCTTACATAAGACATCTTCCCAGACAGAGGACATGGGATGCATTAGAGAAGACAGAAAAGAGCCAGTACTTGGAATTTTGGTGAAGAGCTCTATTATGTAAAAGCCTATGATATAAGTAAGCAAGAAGGAAAAGTAAGTTTCTGGCTTTTCAGATTACCCTCCTCAAAGTTACAGCCGAGTCCTTCCCAAGTTTTTGCCCATCTGTCTGATGGCCACAAGCCTAGGGAGCACTGGAACGGAGTCAGTGTCATTATCCCCTTGCTGTAATTGGCATGGCAGGATGGAGCAGCATGTACAGCCCCCTCCTGATGGGAGAAAGAGAGTGAAGAGAAACCAAAGCAAGTGAGCCAGATGTCACAGAGACCCTAAGAAGTGTGCTGGGATCCAGTGTACAAGCTGTCTGCATTTACTGCATTTGCTACTCCCCATCCTGCGTGGTCTTTGTTTTTCTCCAGTGCAGATGACTTCGTAGCTGTTGGGTTTGCACTCCTGACCAGAAGTGGTGTGCTTCAGTAGCTATGAGCATGAAAAACTTCACTTTTGATGAGCCATCCCCTTTTCATCTGCTAGACACTGATGTTACCAGGAGACTGTCAGGGAATAAGACTTCTTTAATAGCAATGTAGGAGCATGAGAGAAAGAAAAGGAGTTAATATGAAATGAACAGCCACTATATTTTGACAGTTTCATACTCTCTTTGGAAAACTCTGACTTATGTCTCTCTCTATGGAGGCTACATCCCAGGATAGCTGAGACTGGAAACAATTCATACTTGGTCTTTAGAGCAAAGAAACTGGTCCAAGAAGGAAGAGAATCATTTAATTTCATGGCATATGGTACAACAGAACCCGGATCTGTGCTAGAACTTTTACAAATCGAAAGCCCATAGCTGGATCAAACTTCCACATAAGTTGTATAAATCTCAGTGCTCCAGTATGCCTTGATCTGCAGCAACATTCTAGGCCAGTCCAGAACACCATCAGACCTGTGTCTGCTTTCACCCTGCTCCCTCTCCTTGATGCTGACTGTGCATTTCAGATTCCTCCTGACAGTCCAGCCAGCACTCAGAGGTAAAGCAGTACCACAGCAGCACACAACTGGCTATAAGCAACCCAGCAGAATCCCAAAGAAGACAAAAAGAACTTGCACTGTCATTTCCTTGTTAGTTTCGTATGAAGTAATGCTTTTGGTTTCATCCTTTTTCAGTTCTAGGGTGTACCATCCAGAGTTTGCCTCAGATCTCAGCAGAAGTTAAGCACTAATAAGCATTTGAATAATTCTGGAGTTCACGATGTATAGTGGTCCCACACTTGTCTCCCCAGAATCAAAGGTGAAAGAGAACTAAATAGGTTCCAGATGGAGTGGACTTTAGCTAAAGGGAAAGAGTCAGAAGCTTAACCATATGATAGACCTAGAGGCAACTCCAAAGCTGCCAGGAGCTGCCTTTGGAGTCTGCCAAGGAGACAGATGCTCATGCCAACAGTGCATAGATTGGCATCATTCATATCACATCAGGCCTCGTGCTGTCACGCTGCCACAGTGCAAAGTACCAAGTCAGATAGCTAATATTTATAAAAGAGCAATCAGACTGAATATATTTTTAGATCATACACCCAGTAACAGTTTTCATACTATATTTACCCTTTTGGATCTTGACTTTTTTCTGTTTTTAAGACTTGAAAGCAAGTCTTATCTTACTGTATCCATTTAACTCTTAATGAACATTCAGAAAGACATCAAGGCATAGACTAAACCTTTCATTTCCATACCCATGCAGAACCTTGCATACATAGTAACCAAATGCAGGATATTCATGTGGAAACCTGTGAAGGAACTCCCCACAAATGGTTTGGGCTTCTTTTCCCCTCCTTATTTACACTTTGCAAAACCTGACTATAAAGTGCAAAGCTGTGAAGATCTAACACACAACTCGGATCTAAAAATTGTTTTCCTTCACTGGATTCTGACATTGTTCCTAACTTCATGCTCCATCACTTGGAACATCTTTCTGTCTGAAAATAAATTGTGCTCTGTATGGAGCATCAAGCCTAACCTTAGGCATCTAGCAGCACAGAACTGTACAGATGTATTACAGCAAATATCCATATTCCACGCTGTGGCATGGCACTTGAACAAGTGCAAACTCTTGCATGCAATTTTGGACACAAACTGGTTCAAACATGTCTTGTTTAGAGATCACTGTGCTGAGACTTCAGGCTTGATTGCACCGTCTGTTAAAAGTACACAGTGTCATGGGGTTCTCTGAATGTACCTAATCACCATCTCAACCCAACATTAGAATAGAAGGTCTGAACAAAGTAGTGTGCAGATAGACAGAAGGCACTGCCATGGCTCACAGTAAATCAGTGACGCCAGAAGAGAACACAACAGCTCTGAAACAGGTTCGTAGCAGGAAGGATTAACTTTGTTCTCTATGGAGATCCCACCATAAAGTGTGTTAAAATCTACCTCTCCCTGATTGAGAGCCTGAATAAACACTGACAATTATTTAACAGCTGTTTAGGCAGCATGTTTGCATATCCTGGGGACTGTGCCATCCAAATATTGTGATTTCATTAAGAAGCTTTGCCCGAAAGAAGCTGAGGGATTGGGACTTCTGAGAACTGGAGAGCAAAATGATAGTTTTCCTACCATACTACCTGGGTTTCACAAGGTGTTGATCTGGAAGAACCTTGCAGATGGTTTACTACTAAGTCCTCAGCAGTGTGGTAAAACAGTATGGCCCTAGGGGAAGAAAGAAAATAAAGCAAAATTCATCACCACTCTGTCAGACACTGCATAAACAACACAGATCTGTCTGAGGGCTTTCTGATGCCTTTCCTTGCTTTCTATCCCTAACCACCAACCCTTCAAGAAGCCCATGTGTCTGTGCATCAAACAGGCATCTTCACAGCAACCTGTTCTTGCTGAGTGCCACTATTCCCCTGGCACATGCCACAGAGAAGTGCAGCCTTGCATCAGCTTCTAAGTTCTCCATCTTTCCCAAAAGAAAGAACTGAATCTAACCTGCTGGCCCCCTAAAAAGCTTTAGCTGAGCATCTCCACCTCACTTATTCCATGGGCAAACATTCCACTCTCAAACTCCTGCACACTTCTGATACCATCCAAAATACAGCTCCCCTTTGTGTATGTGTATCAGCAAAAGCTTTCATGTACTCTGGGAGTACAGAGCCGCAGGACTGGGGCAGCTGGAGCCCAGATAAGACCTTTGCTGGATTCATTGGCATTTAGAAGAGGCAAAGGAGTAGTTTCAAGAACTGATGAGGCCAGATATCTTGAGTGAGTAAGGTATGCCTGGGATTGGTATTTCTGGAATGAATAGTTCTTGTCTGCAAATGTAAATCACACTTAGGAGTCAATATACTGTTCACTTTATGTTCTGATACGTATTGGCCCAGTCTAGGCAGCCATATTTGTTTGCCACAAGATATTCTTTATAACACAGAATCAATAAGGTTGGAAAAGACCTCAAAGATCATCAAACCCAATCTGTCAAGTCCAACAGGTGCCATTCTGAATGCCAAGAAACCCCAAACACTATTTAAACCACTGCAAAGGTAAAAAAAAATACTAATTCTGCTTTCAAATGATAGAATATTTACAGGTCCCCTCCAACCCAACCCATTCTATGATTCCTGCTGGTTGGATGAGTCAAATGCTACATTTATTCACATACTCATTACTCTTTGCATTGCACCTCAATAGCTAAGTCCTCATGTAGACCAAGAATCCTCTGTTCTTGTACACGCAAATCAGATTTCCCAGATCTGCTTTTGTGTAATTTCTATGCAGGACCTCTAAATTACAGATCAGTTTCTTTAGCCTGAGATTGCTGGTCACCAAGAGGAGGTTTTAACAGTGCATATATAACATCAATTACCAAAACCTTTAAAGAGGAGGTTATTTTAAATTACATATGAGAGTATGGTATTTACTACTACAACAAAGAGCTTGTAGCCTGCCATTACCGATGTGGAAGGTAATTCAAAGTGGCAAGTGGTTCTACTCTTCTACCAAGGAAAGTAAATTCTACCTAAGTAACTATAAAGTTGTAGTTGCCAAACTATTTGTACAACAAAAATCGTTTTTAGGAGGTAGGAAAAGAAAGAGACTAAGGCTGTCTAATCAAAATATGAAACTCCCAGTAGGAGAAGAAAGCTTCAACCTTCCAGATATAAAACATATTACATAGCATTCACACTTGAGCAATTGATAGAACAGTGCAGAGAGACAGCCGTGCAGTCAGCAGAAGAGATAACCTTGGGGGGGGAAGTATATGAAATTCCTCTCCCTTCAGGTATTATTAATTTGCTCAAACCAGAGGAGCAAAGATCCAGAGCTTTAAACCATTAAGACTACAAAGAAAATGCGATTAGCTCATGTGCAGAAATTTTAGTCTCTATTTCCTTATGAAGTTTCAAAGGGGAAAATCTCCCTTTTTTAATAAAGGAAAATGCCAGGTTCTCTTGTTTTAATCCAGGTGTTACTGCAGTCAGAAATTGTGACTGATCTTTTCATTTGGAAAGCACACCATGGCTCTTCAAGAAATATTGCCAATTCTTCAGGGCCCGAGCCTAAGCCAAAGCTTTTCCGTCGCCTCTGCAGGTTTTGTATCAGACCTTTTGCAAACTGACACGCTGCCATTTCTCAAACAGCCAGCCACAAGTGCAGCAGCATTCAGTCACAGGCCTCTCATCTCCACTGAAAGATGGCCCAAGTGCAATATGAGCACTAGCTGTACAGCAGAGGAAAGAAACTTGCCATAGCACCGGGTTCGCTGTGAGCAATAGCAGTGCTAACCATGGGCATACAGGGAACACAGGCAGCCCTTACTCCACACAAAGCCCTTGACCGGACCACAACGCTTCCTGATGTCAGAGGCTGGCAGCTGTAAGACTCAACTATGACTTTTGAATCTCCAGATCAGCCAATACCTTTTAAAGAAATGTAGATGAAATTTCCTTTTGCCAAAAAATTGGAAACTGTCAACCTCCTGACTGCATGTGGAGATATTTGTCTGCCATGCTGAGTGCACAGACAATCTCCACTTCACTTCTAAAGGCTACATGTCACCCAGCCCTGATGGAAGAAACCTAAGGAATGTGGGAATATAGAGAAACCACAACCAGGTCCCAGTAGAAAAGCCTCAACTCTTGAAGTGAGAAATACGGAGATGTGCAGATTTTCTCCATCTGAACAACAATTGAGGAGCTAGGAATGGAGAACAATGCCACTCAGGACTGCTACACTTGCAAGGGAAGCCACCAGTCATACCCCTGCTAGCTCCAAGAATTATGCCTGGCTTCCACCATCATGCTACTGACTGATTCCAATACTGAACAACCTCTGCTTAGCCTAAAGGACACAACTCCCTTTTGCCAAGCATCAGAAGTCTCTTTAGCAAACAACATAGGAAAAAATGTTGTCCTGGATGATGTTCTTGTCTCCATTAAGGCCATTTTGGATAGGTAATGACTGTCCCAGACTACTGTCCTGGACTGCTTTGGGTTATTGTTATTGCATATTGGAGATGAAAGCCAAAGAAGACGTGGGCATTTCTGGCTGGGTATTCATCTTCAGAAAGTGTGACAGGTGTGGAAATTTCATGCAAGTGTTTTCCCCAAGGTTCTGCTAACTGCGTGGCTGTCTCTCTAACTCATTCTCTCAATGGTTTAAGTGTAAATGCTGTGTAATCTGTTCTAACTCAGGAAAGTCAAAGCTTGTTCTAGTGGGGCTTTTATATTTTGATGAGACAGCCTGCTCATAAAGTTATTTATTCATCTTTTAACTACGGGATTCAGAGTTTAGAAATAACGTAGTCTTCTTGAATACTTCTGGAGCTTCAGCTAGTTAAAACTTTGAAAAGCACCTCATTTTAGCCTTTAATTGGGAGTGCTTCCACTGCTCATCTGTATTTGAAACTCATTAGATAAATTATTATTTCATACAGCACAAAGACAGAAATTAAAAGGGAGATTGTTAACATTACAGACTGCTAACTAGCACATCAAAAGTTACAGAGATGCCCACATCAGTCAGCCTGCATGCAAGTCAGATCACTGAAGTTCTGCTTACCAGGAACTATGTAATAGAGTAGTAAATACTGCCTCAGGACAAAAGATTTTAATTTCATGTCTTTTACAATTTTAACCCTTTAAAAGTCACATTTACTTCAAAGAGTCAGGATATTTGGATTCCCCCAACTGCTAAAGTCCTTTCCATTTCGAGGAGTTTTCAAAAGTTGACAGAAACTTTGAGAGACTTCTGATCTGCTCTTATCTGCAATTTTACTCTCATAAAATAGTAGAAGAATGTCAATAATTCCATGTGCTACACACCACAGAGAAAATACTGCAAATAAATACTGCTGATTCTTTTTGAGCAGTATTTGTCAGATTAATTAGGACTAAAATGTAGGACGAAGTCCTACCAGATCATTTATTTTCTCCCCACACGCTACGGCTGCTATATTCTAATTGAAGCCTTTTGACATGCTTTAAAGCTAAAGTCTGGGAGAAGCTATTCACTGGCTCTGAGTTTATGAATCCAGACTAATGAAATCATGTCTTTTCTTGTTTTAAAGCCTACTTGATCACCAAGGATTGGAGAGAAAAATCAGTGAGCCTTTACTATAAGGCTTTCAAGAGAAGACACAGAAACTGATAGATCAGATGCTTGATAAATGGCAGATTGCCAGAGAGTCATCCATATGGCTCTCCAGATAATGTTTGAATATGATGAAAGTTTTCTTTGATTGAAAAGCCCTACAGTTTCAGAAGCTTGCCTCACACCCTGAAACTTGCATTAATAAGACTCAATTCAGAACAAGTTTTCTGTGCAGAACACATCCTCATTTGGCCAGAAGACAGTCAATTATTATCATAACATTCATCCCTGCTTTCCAGGCTCCTCACAAATCAAGAAATTATTCTTGCTGGGAGAATCAGCTCTCCTTGGAAATGCCACAGCATGGAATCAAGAGAGGTTCAACTCTGCTAAAAGGTGATGGAAATACCTTCCACCACATTTAAGCACCAGCTGGACAGGAAGGGGTTCTGTTTCCTACAGGTGGAGTTTTTGTCACAAAATGCACAAATATCCATCTATTTGAAAAGTTCCTCAAGAGTCCTACATGTCAGCTCCAAAGGACTGTTTGACTCTTTAAGTGAATATAGGAAAAAACGGTAGCAGCCTGACCTTACTTCAGCACTTCAGTGACACAACAGGACAGAGGGAGTGGAAGTTGCACCTGATCACTGCTGATCAGGCTCTGTCTATAAACTCAGGCTGAAAGGAGGAGGAAGTTTGAGGATCTTTGACATTGCTGTTCCTTTGACATTTGCTAGTAGGAAGATCAGATTTGTTAGTGTATCTATTTTTAAGGAGATAACAAAATGCTCATGCTGTCAGCTACGGAAGTACTTTTTTCTTGTAGCTGGGCAAGGCTAAGATTGTTTTTCAGCTGTTTAGAAGGGCAAACAGCTGACTTCCTCTATCTTAAGAACTCCTAATTTCCAGAGTGAACATAATAAGTAATCTCCTAGATAACAATCTCATGCATGTATTTTTAAAGTGACAATACTTTTACTTCACAGACCTCCATTCACTCTAAATGGATGTCCCAGAAGTAAAAAAAGGAAGCAATGACCACCTGCATTTCAGGCATTTCGTGAAGGTAAAGGGGGAAGAATGCAATGTCCTAATTTAAACAGAGTTTAACTGTGATGGAATGGCAAATTAATCCATGAAACAGAGTCCGGGGTACACACTGACTGATGATGCAGGCGTTTTGGAGTTCATGTGTGAAACATGAAGTCTCTGCTACCTCTAGTTGACTAACTCTAAGCTTTTGCTTTGGTTTTTGCTCTAGACTCCTACAAGGTGTGCCCAACGTGATTCATCTTTTAGAAAAATCCCATCATTTTGGTAAGGAACAGATCCAATTTGTTTATTAATCTCTCAAATATGTCAAAGTGATTTTTAATTGGGAAGTAATTGCCTTTTGCCTTCTGCAGGCTTTGTTGATTTCATAAGCCGATCAGGAATCCTTCGGTGATTTCTCACCTGATCTAGAAATAATGTAGCTAATTAATCATGTTGTGCAGTAACAATTTTCCTATTTAGAGGTACAATAACTAGATGGGGAAAACACTAGGAAAACAAGAAAATTATTCCCCAAGGTAGAAGGAATGTGGATTCTGCTTGAAAGAAAGATAGGCAGTTTGTAAAGTTGATTAATTAGTTTTAAGAGGATCTCAAACAGCTTGGTACTTTGAAGTGTGCAATCAGTTTGGAGAAAACTCTCCCTGCGCTACAGAGCTACCTTGTACCCACTTCCAAAACATTATCTGTGGCAAAACACAACATTTGCTTTGCTCTGTGAAAAACCTGCTTTCACTTTTGGAGACACAGTATGATAAATTTTGGCAAGCCGAGTGATTTCCTATCGACGATTCACTTGGCAAGGCAGAAATGCTAAATAAGAAGCTTGCCTTGAATTTCCATACCCCAGCCACATAGTTTCAGCTGCAGCAGCTGAGAGCAAAGAAGATGCTAGTTCAAGTGAGAAGTTTTTTTGGACAAGAGTCTGTAATGAATCACTCTTGAAAGATGTGGCCATTCTCCACCACATGTGTATTTTTATCACTCCTATTAGACATCCCCAAAATGCCAAAAATTCCTACCCCTCCTGTTTTGAGACCTGTGGCAGAGATGAATAGATAGTTTAAATGAATGATCTGAAGCTGACAACCTCAGCAAACTGTGGTTCAGAGCAACTGTGAGCAACACAGCTGTGGTAGCAGGCTGAAAATATCACCCTAGCTGAACATATGGAGAAACCTAAAGAATGCATCTATTGTGTCCTGGAGGGGAAAAAACCAGGAAAAGAACATTAAATTCTTTTAGGTACAAAAAAAGATATCTGAAAAAAAATATATCTCTCCAGTATAAAAGATCAAGAATTCACCTCCAAAAAAGCAGAAATATAATGAAGAGAGTCGAACACAGAGGAGCTGATTTCACAAAGCTGTTTTGAACTTCTTCCCCTTTCTCAGGGCACCATTTGAATAAACACAACAGTTCTGCCTGAATAAATCAAACAATAACACAGTAAAAAGCACATGAGGAAGAGTCTGATGGTTTCAGATCAGTACCTAAAAGTGCATCAGAACATCAATACTTTTGTATCATTTGCCTATTGGATAAGCTCTTTGAAAATAAGGATTTTGTGTTGGGCAGCAGCTGGCCTCTGATTTGATCTATTCAGCACTAACAAAACAAGATGAGAGAGCTGCTTATTTGTACTCACTTGATAACTTTTCAAAGGCCCTTTTCCTAAGCGTGTCATGTAGTTAGTTGATAAATAATAAAAGCAGCAGCTCAAATTCCTCAGACTTTTAGTAATTTCATTACTTTTCTCCTGCCCTTTAGAACTATGCCTCTTGTCACTTCAAAACTCCAGAGGACTTTTATTTCCCCTTCCTCGGCTGTTTCAATGTGAGGCCCAACATCCTATCCTGACAAAACTATCCTACTTCATCATGCAGGATCCTCCTCTGAGGGGACATAGCAGGCTGTACCTAGATAACGTTGCAGCCTCTACCACTTCTCCTTGCTCGTTCCTGTGGTTAAAGTCTGCTTAATGGGAACTCTACAGAGCTTCCTGATGCACCACTATCAAAAGGTCCATTATTCAAAACAAATCATTTTCATAATCTTTCAAATAAAATTCAAGAGTCATTAGACATAATAGAAGATTCTGCAAGAGTTACACAAGTTCTAAAGACAGCACAGCCCGAGGCTCCCACACTGCCATTGGCTGCTCCATTTCTACACCATTCAAGTTCTAGGAGGAGTCATTTCATCTAAGAAGCCATCACGCTTTTTGTGCAATCCCTTTTTGAACTGCTTAATCCTAAACATCTTTTGCTTTCATTCTCTTCCATTTCAGGGGCAGGCTCCTTAGGAAGATCAAACTCATCATTCAGACTCCATTTCTATGTTAATTGATTTCAATGCACTGTCAGATCCACATGATAAGCAAAATTCTTCTATTAGAGCCTCTGACTTTGTAGCTCACCACCGAGTGGAGGCCAAGGCTGTCAGTCACAAAATTCTGTATGATCTCTCTTCTGTGGCTGAAAATCATTCTTCTGAGACAGAGGACAGTTTGCCAACAATACTACCAGCCAGATGCACATTGATTTGAGAGGCTCTGTAACTGTACCTCACAGGCTTTTTCCTTTGTCCTCTAAAATGCACTATAACTCTTAACTAAAGATAGACTTATCAGAAAGCATTTTTCCCTTTCTGCTCCCTCCCCCTTTTCAGTAATTTCTTAGTCTAGAAGGAACTATTCAAAAACCTGTGAAGTTCAAAATCTGACAGTTAGGTTCAATATTTTGAAAGCAAATCTGAAGCATCACAGACTTTAAGCTTGCTGCTGCTGCTGCAGTGCTGGCTGATTATTGCAGCTGATCGAGAAAACAGGGGGGGATTTTTTTGTGGAAACGATTTTAAAGAATAAAATTGGATTTGTGTGTTACAACTTCCCTGGGTTTACAGTCCTAAGATATCCATTCTATAACCAAAGCTGGCCTTAACTCGCCATCTCCTCTGCAGCACCTATTCAAAGCACAGAACATTATCTTTCCTTGTCACAGAGAGGGGGTATTGGTGAAATATTTTTTCCATTTCTTCCTGATTATTTCACAATCCCTAAAAACTTATTCATGCAACATTATTTCAGTTAATGTAATCTGCAAATTCCTGCTATATTTCATTCTATCAAATAAACATTCCTTGACTTTCTCTCTCATGACACACACTCCAGCAGCTGTGTCCTTGATGAATCTGGACAGAAATTAGTTTAGATCTGACAGCATTCATCTTGTTTGCTAATTTTAAACTTTCTCTTCTCAACTCAAACATCTCTTCATTCAGCTATTCCTGATACTCAGTCACTGGCACAGGCAGTAGTCCCCTGCAGCTGGCAATATGAATGATACTTATTTATCCTAGGAACGGGCCAGCACCGCGGCATTTAAGACTGGTTGAAAAACAGCCAGAGATGGCAGAGGTGACTGTGAGAAGGACTATAATAAGTGCCTGAATTTTCAGACAATGAATCAATTTATGCTACCTTCAGTCAGGAGAATCTTAATAAGCCTATTTTTCTAGGCTTAGAAAACTAAAATGCAGTTCAGACCTTCTACACATGCACAGCTAATGCGCCTACTTTTTAACAGCTAAGTGTATCCTTTATATACTCTTCTCAACAACCTTCTACCCTCCTCCTCATCACCACATGCGGTGCAGGTGCCCATCAGCTGAAACTAATGAGCAGGAGTTCACAGGTTCATGGCTGAAGACAGGCTGGCATTGTCCCCAGCACAGATTACCACTCTGCTAACGTTTCTTTTGTGTGCTGACACTTATTTTAATAATAGATACAGAACATTTCTTGTTTCCTAAATGTTTAATAGGGATTGACTGCTCCAAGGTGCTATCTTGGGCAATCCTTTGCTTTTACATATTGCAATGTTTTTGAACAAATCTTTATGTAATATTTGACTAAGGATGTAATGAAAATTCCTCTTCTTGGCCACAGATGCACCTGAAAAAGTCCTCTGAAGTACTACTGAAGGTTTCAAATTCATATCTTTCACCGACATGCTAGGCAGTTATGATGGGAAAAAAAAGGTAGGGAGCTTTCCTTGTCTGGATGGGGGAAGCTTTCCTCCTATTAGGTAAAAGGATGGAAGGAAGTTCTGTTACACATTTTATTCTCTAAACCAGTGACAATCAGATTAAGAACGACAGCACAAGGTTTTGTGGCTCCCTTTTGTTTCAGAAAAGCCTGTTTTGCTGGAAGGAATTGCCCATATGGTGCTACTGGCATGGGGCTCAGCACAGACAGGGAAGTCACAGTGTGGAGATGCCAAGCCATCTGATGAAGGACATTGATTTGTGGTTGCAGCCTAGATCAGGTAGTTCTTTTCCTTTACAGATTTGTTTTCCTTCCCCCCCCCATTTTCCTCTTGTGGGAAGAAATGAAGTGAGGTGAAAATGCATTTGCATATTTTTTTTTTAAATATAAAACCAAAATGTGTCCAAAGAGTAGCAATGCTCTTCTGTTTCTCCACATTCTACTCTCCTGTCCTTGCTATCTACAAGCATGCACCTACCAAACTGTCCTGGTTATATGGAAACCACAACTGCTATCTATGAGGGGAAAACAAACCAACCACTGATCAGTGTCCCAGAAGCACTGCAAGTCAGTAATGGATAATCTGCTACTCAAGTTCAGGTATATGAAGAAATGTAAAAGGCTTCTATATTTTTCCTTTGTTCTATCCTGCAAGAAACACCCAAACCAAAGAGAGTCATACGCCAGAAGCTGCACTCACATTGCAGCTGCCACAGATATCAATAGAGAAAAGGGTCCAAAGGCAAAGTCGCTGCTGTAAAACTGTGCAGTGTATTACACTCAATCCAACAGCCCCCACCCCCCTTAATTTCTGCATGTTGGCTCCTTGATGAATGCTATGACTGAATACAATAAACAGGCATCATAACTGCCACAATTTTGTTAAAATAAATACAAGCCAGGGCCAAGACTCCCGGCGAATGTTTGTGCTGTGTCGTGCAGACAGATGTAAGCACACTCTGCCTACCCCTGAGCCTGGGGAAAAAAAAAAGCTCCATAACTGCAGAGGCATGATGTGATGCCTACATTAATAAACCCTGCTGAGAGGCAGCTTTATTTGTGCAGACTTGCTGCTGCGCTCAGTTGCACAGTTTCCTTTCAGCTCACAAGGCAGGGAATAATCCCAGGTGGATGCTATAAACACACCAACAGTGTAGATTCACCAGGAAGAGAAAAAAAACCTCCAGGTTTTTATAGCCATCATCGAAGAGAACCTGTAATCAGCTTGGAGATGCTGCATGTACAGCCACCAAGAATAGAATAGAACAGAAGACCATAATTCCTACAGAAATGATGCCTTTTGTAGAAAATCCACTGCCGTGAGACACATAATCACATTAAAGCTGATCAGGCTGCAGGCTTTAGCTTGCTGCAATTTATCACTGCGTTATTATATTCCTACTTACTATAAAAAGTTGTAATTTTAACATATTACTGAGAATGAGGTATATTTAAAGGCCCTGATAGGCAACAAAATTACTTATTAATATAAAATGTCCTTTACAATTAGCGGTGATCACTTTTCCGGAACTCGCAGGAGATCTCTTGTGTTGCTTATTGGAAGTTGCCTCATTGCGGTTGGAAATCGTTATCGTTACACTTCTAACCCAGAGAAGCACAGACTCATCAGTGTAACTCCTTTGAGCACCAGAGCACAGAAACTCAGACTGGCCTAGCTTGGATGGGACCTCAGAGGTCATCTACTCCAACCTCCTGCCATGGGCAGGGACACCTCTCAACTAGACTCAGCTGCTCAAGGACTCATCCAGCCTGGCCTTCAACATCCCCAGGGAGGAGGCATCCACAACCTCCCTGGGCAGCCTGTTTCAGAGTCTCATGACCCTGGTACTGAAGAGCTTCTCCCTCAGCTCCAGTTTAACCCTGCTCTGCCTCAGCTTTAAACCATTCCCCCTTGTTCTATTGCTAGTCACCCTGATGAGAAGTCCCTCTCCACTTTCTTCACTACACAGGCCAGCTTCCAACATTCAACCACCACATTTTGCAACGTAATCTAAAGACTCTTTCCTCTGAGCTGCCCAATAAAAATGTTTGGGAGTTTCTTTCCTTGTTGGTTTATTGTTTGGGTGGTTGGTTTTGTTTGTTTGGGTTTCTCGGAGGGGGTGTGTTTGTTTGTTTTTATTATTATTGTTATCATTTTGGTTTCTGCAGGCAGAAATCTTCTAACACACTCTTTAAATAAAGGCCTTAGAACACTCTCTGTAGAACTACAGCTTGCACATCAGCCCTTTAAAACAAGAGCCAAACTGTAAAATGTCTGAAGCCCATGTCACAAACCAAGGCAGACTCAGGGGTTTTTCCTCTCAACTCTCTCTGTTGCATCTCGTCTCTGCTCTAAGATTCTCACTAGGTGAAAAAAATGCTACCCTAACCCTCATGCAGAATTTAACAGGTATGGAGTACAGTATGGATTGATTCAGACAATTAGTCATCGTGTGCTAATTAAAGCCATCTTTTTGTGTTTAATTATTGGTCTTTAACGATATTAGATGGAGACAATGTGCTTCTCAAGGAGCTGACAAGCACATATTCTTTGGCACCAGTGAAAGCTGTCATGCACGGGGTGGTTTCAATTTTCTTTCAAAATTATGCTGGAAGAAGCACTTCTGCAATGCCTTGGGAAGAAAAAAAATAAAATAAAAGTAGTGAACATCTGCTGATATTGATTCTGTGAGTCTGAAACTTTATGAAACCATAGATGGGATGCATTTGACGTGCGTTTTTCTGGAACACTTTCAGACTTAAGCAAACAACATCTGTTAATATTGATTTTTCCGGGTTACACTGAAACTTTCAGAAGAATTACAATCAGTGGGTGATTGAAAAGTGTTGCTATATATGTGAGAAGATCAAATGCTAAGCAAAAGTTTAAAGGGCTTGTTTCCCTTGAGCTTCATTGATAACCTACAATCACTCCCTTCTTTTTATATTAAAAGAATAAGAGGGAGAAAAACATTTTACACAGCAAAAGATCAGAGATTCAAATTAACATACATGAAGGCTGATGAAAATGTCTGATGCAAAACTGTTCAGTCCTACAGCTGACAAACATTTGCAAAGCTACAGTATTATAATAATAATAAAAAAAACAACAAAAAACAGCTAAATCCATAGAAAAGAAATCACCATGACAGCTGAAGAATCCTGTTTTGAAGAGACTTCTTGCCAAGCAAAAGGGGATTTTTATTTCCTCAATTCTCTGTAAGTTTGGATCACTACCAAAACAAAGTAACCCATTTTAAATTCCCTTCTCTGGTGAGCATTCAGATCTGGTTAATGATACCAAAGGTATCTTTCTACTTGAGCTTGATTTTTCTGTTTTTCTTGTAAGTGGGATTTTCCTTTAATAGTGATCTCCTCAGTCTGTGATTCAGTAGAAGATTCAGTGTACTTGAAGCACACACTGAAACATCATAGTTCACTTTACACTGCTTATTTAACTCCAGTTGTCCTGCAGCAGTGTTGGTTTGTGCAACACTGGTAGTATACAAACCACTATGGAGCAGCAAATATGATGGGAAACACAGCAGTCACACACCATTAACAAACACAGTTCTATAACAGAACACTGCTTTCAAGAAACTGGTTTCTGGTGCAGGTGGGCTTGCCAGGTATTAAACAGGATTAAATCTCCTTCCCATGACCACAGTAAAAAGTCCATGGAACACTGTACTTGTCTGCCAACCTCCTACATCTCTTCCAGTCACAGGTTAGGTCTGGATATGAACAGGTAATGGTACTAACGAATCAGCTCCAGCTAGAGGTCATACAACTTACATACAGCATCAGGCTTGGGCAAAAGTCTTCTGAATGCTACCACTTGTCTAAAGAAATAAGTCATTTATGCACAGGAAATACTTCAGAGGGCAGAGAATTCCATTTCATAAATTTACTCTTTTTTTCACTCAAGTTTAGGCTGCTTGTCTGTCCTACAGAAATTCTGTTTGCACTTGAGAGATTTCTTGAAGTCAAATCCCAACCATATGGAGGCAGCAGTCAGTTCCATTTATCTTTCACACCATATGAAGTACCACCAGCTAGTCCAGTATCTTGCTGGTAAATCTAAGCAAGACATGGGTAATATTAGTAGTCAGAAAGAAACACTTGACAGCACTGCATGCTTCCTTCAGTGGAGAACATCTGTTTGCAAACTACCAAGCTACCAGGGAAAAATGCAGCAGCTCTTGTTGATTCTGAGAGCTGCCACGTAGCTTGGACTGCTACACATCCACACACACGTGAGCACCCAGACACCTCGTGTGTGTGTGTGTGTTCAGACATCTCCAGCCAGATACACAGTGCAGCCCTCCCCAGCTGCTGACAGCTTTACTGTCTGCAATTTATAGCTTCTGCATTGTTTAGGACTTGGCTCTCCTCAGATTTCTTCAGTTCAAAATAATACACCTGAGGCTTTATGCATCAGCTTTCAAATAAGCTGCAGTTAGTACCAAGTATCTTACCTGCCCTGTACTGCTCTGCTCCCTGGGGAGAGGAGAGCTGCCTGCCTGCTCCCAGCCTTGACACCTGGCCAGTAATTACCAGCTGAGGTACTACACATCCTTGGGCTGACAAAACTTCCCACTTTCACTTGGCATAAAACAAGAGTCACCAACTCTTAGTATGCCACAAAAGAGACTTATGTCAGGAGCTAGGGGTATTTACATGAGGAAGATAGCTGGAATGAACATTCCTTCCACCATCAAAAGCATTTCAAAGGGCTAATTTTTGGAAAGCAAGAAATAACTAGAATGAAGGTCCTGTATTGCATGATGAAAGATGCTCAGATAATGCAGGCATGGAGAATCTAAGAGATAGTGAAAAGGGACATGGCAGTTGTTAAGTATTTGTGGAAATGGTTTCATGGTTTACAGTTGATAGCAGCTCTGCCATAGTCCAGAGCGCTTCTGAGGATGTGAACCATTCTTCTGTTCTTCAAACATAACATCAATCAGTAACCAAACAGCACTCCTGTTTTATAAGCATACTTTTGCAACACAACCATTGCACAAATTAAATGCTTTCATGTTGTGTGAGTTGCCATGAAAACTGCAGGCAAGAGAAAAAACGCAGCACATTGACTCTTGACCGCATTTCCCCCGCTGTGATACAACAAGGACACAATGAGGGCAAGAACGTTCAAAAGACAGTGAAAATAACCAGGCAGAAATCTCCAGCTCTTTGACCAGAGCACCGCACACTGCAATGCCTTCAAAAATACATTTTATATGTATATAAAGTGTCTGTATATTCTCACACACAATGGCTCAGGCTGGAAGGGACCTCAGAGATCCAACCTCCCCACCATGGGCAGGGACACCTCTCAACTAGACTCAGCTGCTCAAGGCCTTCATCCAGCCTGGCCTTGAACACTCCCAGGGAGGAGGTATCCACAGCCTCCCTGGGCAGCCTATTCCAGTCTCACCACACATAAGCTGAGAGAGACAGAGAGAGAGAGAGACATAAAGAGAGACAGAGATTTTCAGATAAGAGGAACATCCCATGCTATAAAACTGAAATAAAATGAGAGGATCAAGTAAACACTCCATCAAATGACATTTTGTGCCTTCCCTCTTGCATTTGGTTTCAAGGAGAGTGACCTATTGGTCCAGACACCATAAAAAACTGAAAGATACAGGCACTGAAAAACCCCAAACATTTCCTGATTGATCTCCTGCTTCTAACTGGTGGGATTCATCCATTTCAAAATGGAGAATTTAATACTAATTATAACATCAGAACTGGGGCTGTGCTTTTTAGCTGAAGTTCATGTGATTCAAAGCTGACCTTCAGAACAGAGCATTCTGCATTTACACCGTGGATCTTATCTAAAGGAAAGGACATCTTTCCTCAGCAGAAAGCTCGATCAAAAGACGCCAAGAAACTTGCCTGTTTACTTGAGCTACAGCAGTATGGTTAATTACATTTAAGTTGTTTATGGAAATGAATGGAACAATGTAGACTGAAAAACAGACATCAAACTGTTTGCTGCACTTCATATTAAAGGGCTTCCTATTTGGCTCAAGAGCGGTTGGAAGTCTTATTTCATAAGGCTTCTTAGAGAGTAATTAAAACTTTTCTTGTCACTACTTTTATCTTTCCACACTACTAAATGATTAATTAAAGACCTTGAGTAGAGAGCATAAACCTTTCTAACACCAGCAGAGAGAATACACAGCCATGTGCCTTTTCTACAAGCCATGCACAAATGCCTTTTCTCTCCAAGACATGCTCAGAACTTGTGCAGAGCAATGGTGAGTTTTTCTTGGATGAGTGTTATAAAAGCCAAGCCATGCACAGGCATCACCATTGCTTCTCCTCACATGTGTTTGGAAAGCCTTAGCAAAATGCTGATCAGAACTAATTTCGTGGAGCACAATTCCTGCACACTCTGTTTGGCCTCTGCTAAATTGGCCAGTCCTGGAAAAACAAGGTTATGTCTTTTGACCCTGAGTAGAGGAGAGATTGTGTCACTGAATTTGTCCCAGATTCTTCTAGTGATGAAACAGGGAGCACCAGGCTGAGACCTGTTTCCTGAGAGAGTGCCCACCACACACAGCAAAAGGCATGGGGTAAAAACTAGAGCGCGATCTTCTGTAGCAGGGAAGTTGTAACTGCTAATATCCAGTAAGGACTAATCTTGAGGTTTCCATTTCCCTCACAGAAACAGAAAATCTACACACCTCTGAACCTTAGAGCCTTGACAAAGTGTGGAGCTTCGTTTGAATCCCTGTTATGGAAGGGTTTAGTAACTGTTAAGGTTGAAATATTTAATGATATGGTTATCAATTTTGATTAGAAGAAAAATTAAAGGGAAAATACAGGTGGTAGAAAAGGTCAAGAAACTCCTTTAGACTGTTTTGGAAATAAAAATTCCTATTTTATTATAAGCTTGCTTTAGTTGAGTTACTTAGATTATACAGTACAACAAACTAAGATCAAAGCATTACCTAAAACACTTTTGCTGATATCTTTTAACCAAAGATTGCCATTTACTAATCTGAAACTTCTTTCTTCCACTTTTTCAGCCACAGAATTCTTCAGTTAGTGAGTTTGTCCTACCTGGCATGAAGACATATTGCTGGTAACTCAGTCCTGTCCCAGACAAGATTGGTGTCCTTTGCACAACTCTGCTCAAGAGTTAAGCAGGAGAAATGCAAGTGGCATTTAGATTCGCACTGAGGGCATTGTGTTAACTGTCACTGAGATTAATACAAGCTGCAATAGGCATTGTGGTAGCTGGCAGTTAGATTTATGTAGTGTGCTTAATGAAGGTAATACACTGTCTTTAAATGCTCCTGGACATCACTTCCCCTGCTCCTCTCTCTAGTTTCCCAAAAGTAGAGCTTGTCCATGATTTGGAGCTGATACTTCTTTCAGAAAGCCCCCTGCACCACAGGCCTCTTGCCCCCTCCAAACTCTTGTTTCCCATGACCGTTGGCACCTGCATGCTAACTCTATACAGCCACGGCATTGTTTCTAGTTCCACAGAATCTTCCTCTACATTCTCCTTGGTATGGTAAAAATCCTCACTGACTATGCTCAGCAAGACTCTGTATTCAGTTGGGAAGCATCTGGCAGTTTACAGCAAGAGGCCTTCATAACCTCTCAGCTAATCTTTTCCCTGCAGATCCTCTGTGTCGGTAGGCAGAATTCTACTGAGATGTGTACAGCCTAGAGGTGTGACACCAAGCAGTTTGAAATACCACTCCAGCCATAGGTTGCCATTGGAAAGTAGCTGGGTACTAACAGAAACATGAAACACTGTTTATGGAGCTCAGCATTCATGGAAAAGCTAAATGTATGAAGTATTTGTATGTGTGTGATGCACTCTGCCTAAAGAAGCATCAAGATCTCAGTGTTAAATAACACAATATTACTCACTAATCTGTTCTGATAAGCCATATCTTGAGCTTCTCTGCAGTTTCAGCCAGGTGCTGCCTTACAGAAAATAATTTCTTTATATACCCATGATACATAAGAATAAGAAACCAAATCCTTACAAAACCTACTACAAAACAAAGGTAACTGATCTGCACAAAGTGATTCCAAGTCCAGATATCTCATATCAACAAATGTCATGAAAGAAAAAAAGCAAGCAGTGATGCCAACTCCTTTATGGCTTCAGGTCTAAAGCCCTAAATAAACCTGTAATCAATATCCTTCTTTTCTGATCAAGGTGGACCCAGAAAATCATCAGTGGGTGGACTGGTCTGTGGGATGAAGGCTTTCCATCTTTTCTTGCCATACCCTTACTTTATTCTATGTATTCTATGTATTTTAACAGAGGCCATTGCCACAGCTCCAGAATGGGTAGGGACAGACTACTGCCTAAATCATTCATTATCCATCAAACCCAGCAACACACAAGAGCAATTAATTCCCTGCTGAATGCTTGAAGTGGAGGGGAATGTATGAAGCTAGCATCTCTAATTTCAAGCGTTGATCTGCTCACCAAAGCTAAGTGTAAGTAAAGAGTCATGCAGAAACTCTATGCACCATCTAGATATCACCTGTAACTCCTCTGGAAAAAGGCAAGAACACAAACCTCAGGCTCCTGTGTTACTGATGCAAAGCTGTGACGGCTTCAGAGACACAGATCTGAAGAACTATCAGGACTGCTTCTTCCATTGTCCGGAAGGGTATTTCGTGTCAGCCCTGAGTTCTCACTGAAACTCATTTTTTCAATTATGATATTTAAGTGTTCACTTATAATTTATCATCTTGTTCATGGAAATGCATGATTAATGAAAGGAAATTGAAAGGTAATTGAAAAGTACTAATAAAATTTAACATATTAGAGCTGTTATTTTTAATTTTCCAAGGGATGATCAGAAGGGCCCCTCAGCACTTAAATGGAGTCTCTTGAAATGACCACAAAATGAGTATCATGGGCTTCAGCCTTTACCAGGGATTTCAAGAGGAGCAGGGCCTTACACATGTAGAGGACCTGACAATTATCTTTGTTGCCACTATTGTTTGCCCTTTATTATTTGATCTGCATCTTCCTCTCAAAGCAAGACTAAAGCCCCCAAAGCCTATTTATGTGAACTGCAATGCCTGGCTGTTTTTAAGATGAGAAAACAAATGACTTCGGAAGCACTTCTGTTTATCTAAACTGCGACCAAGTGAACTTTTACTATTTGGTGTGCATTTCTACCAGTTAATTTTATGCAGACAAATAAATCTTATCTCTTATTCTTGTGGAATTATGCACACCAAAGGATGCACGCAGACCATCAACAAGTGGAAGGGATGCATGAAACAGAAAAGATTCTAAAGTGCATCTTCTGCCCTGCCCCAGAGATGGCTCAGCAGGACGAGCTGCTGTGTTTCCAAGCAGAGCTCTGTGCACGAATGTAACAGGCCCTGGAAGGTGCTACAAAAATAACACTCCCGTGTTTTTAATTTTCCAAAGGTCATTCCCTTTAGAGAGAGGTAATCTTGTTCCAGCAGTGAACACGGAACAAGCAGAGATGAGCAGCCAGCTGGCTTGTTGCTATTCATTCAAAGCTGACTCGCAAGACAGCAAAGGGAAACAAAGGGAAGGGAGCACAGAGCACACTGGGGTTCAACTGGTAAAACACACATCAAAGGCTAGCCGGGGTTCAAACAGGAACTGTTTAATTAGCGGCTTCAAGCCACTGACCATTTGCATACTGAACAAACAACCGAGTTATCTGTGTTCTGATCAAAGGCACTTGGATGGGGATGGCCAGGGACCATGTATTATGTATCAGTCAATTAGGCATTAATGCTCAAGTCTGAGTCAGAAACGCTGGGTATTTGCTCACAGAAATGTGCTTCCTTGATCAGCAGTGCTCAGACATCTTATGCTCTAAGTGCCAGAGTAGTGAGCTTGGTGGATGGACATGGGGCTGATGGAAGAGCAAATCTGCTCTAATTAAGGCTGTGTAGCTAAAGGAGGTAGCAGCAAAATGTACTTAGTGATTATTTTTTTCCCCCTTTCTTTCACAGACTACATCTGGTTGGAAGAGACATCCAAGATCATGCAGCCCAACCTTCCACACAGCACTGAAGGGTCAACACTAAACCATGTCCCTAAGTGCCAGCTCCACACACTGCTTGAACACCCCTGAGGATGGTGATTCCACCACTGCCTTAGGCAGACTGTTCCAGAGTCTGAGAAACCTTTCAATGAAGAAATAGTTCCTACTATCGAGCCCAAACCTCCCCTGGTGCAGCTTGGAACCCTTTCCTCTGGTCCTGTGGCTTGACACCAAGGAGATGAGGCTGCCCCTTCCTCACTCCAACCTCCCTTCAGGTAACTGTTTATATACAGTTTCTATAATATTACAGGTGCTGAGGAAGAATAACTCCAGGAGCATGGCTAAATCCTTCCCTTTATTCCAGCTGAATTATTTCCATGAACAATTTGCCACTGAAACCTTATTTGTCCCATGGTTCTTCTAAAATCTGAGGCCAATACTGGGAACGTGTTCATGTTTACAGGGTTGGAAATATACACACTGGACTGCTGCAATGAAGATGCGATTTCACACAAGTTACTGCAAACTAATAATGAGGTTATCAGTGATGTGAAGATTCAGCTGTCACTTCAAAGCTTTCATTTCTAAGCTACTCCATTTGCTAGGGAAAAAAAAAAAGGAAAAGCAAAACCCCCATTTGGAACAATATTTGTAGGCTGAAAGATAAAGTATCCTGAGGGACCCGAGCAAAAGCAGTTAAGAAAGAGACCATCTAAAGAGGAACTCGTGTCACTGGCAATCATGGCACAGCACTGCAGATCTCAGATACATTTTCACTTACACCATTAACATCACACAGCTTATTATCATTAGATCTCAAAGCACTTGACAGTGCCTACTGTCATCAGCCACCAGACTCACAAATCTAATTGGTCATTACCAGTGACTATTGTGTTTACGCAGTGCTTTGGCAGCGAAATTTCTTCCACACAGCATTTGTGGCTACATCTTTACTACATAATTATATCATTGTCAGGCAGTAGATTGTGGCCCTGTTTATTGTTGCAACAATCCATGGAATGCTTCTGGCCTAGGTCAGTTTGCATTCTCCCAGCTAACTTCCAAGACTAAACTGGGAGCTGGGGCTTCCCAGCGATGACCCCCAAAAGACCATTCTGATGTAGCCACCCTGTTCTGGCAGGGAGGGGACTGCCTGCACATGGCTGATTTGTGCCAGTTGATGCCGGCGTCTGGGAAACTTCCCGAGCACCTTTCATTTGCTGCTGTCAATGGCCTGGCACACCAAGAATTTATTAATAAAGTTGGGCCCTTTTTGTGCCAAACTTCACTTCAGCAGCAAGAAAGAAGTGACAGAAGAATTAAGCTTTCTTTCACAAGAGCGTAGGACTTTGGATCTTTGACAATAGCTTTAATTTCTAGAGCCACACAAGCAGAAATGCTCAATAAGGTTAAAATCAAGCACACCTGTGATTTGGATTTTTTTTGGGGGGGTGGTGTTTGTTTTGTTGTTTCTCTTGGTTTCAAGAACCATTTTCACTTCGCAGCACTGATCCCTAAAATAACTCCTGCTAATACATGGTTGTGAATTGAACGAACTCACATCATCTGCTTTGATTTAAATATTGGTTCTTTGTAATGCATGAGAACAGCTGCTTTTTCCAATTCTCCTTATTACTAAAAGCATCAGCAGTTTATCTATGAGGTTTTGATGCCTAAACAGCATTCCAACTAGACAATCTAATGAACTGAGTCAGAAAAGATTTATTCACTGAGATCTGAGGAAAATGCAATCCAGATTTTCAAACACTGACTTAACAAAACATGACTTTGGGAAGTTACTTGATATTATGGGAAGGAAAATTGCCTCCACCTGTAAATCTGAAGCTGGAGTGCACAAATAATTTGATAGAGGAAGGGCATAGACTGAAAATTTTTCTTTGTCTAACTGAAAAAGAACCAAAATCATGGAGTGGCTCAGGTTGGAAGAGACCTTAGAGGTCCTCTGCTCCAACCTGCCTGCCATGGGCAGGGAAGCCTGTCAACTAGACCAGGTTACTCAGGCAACTACTAGAAAGCACAGTTATTTCACACTACACTTCAGCAAAGAATTGTTGCCTTCAAAGGATTCAGAAACAGAATCTGTCTCCCTAGCATTAGGACTCTTCACAGAAAATGGTCTCGAGTGAAGCTTCTCAAGTGAAAGACAGGCAGCCCATGGGGATGAGAAGTGGGAAGGGATGCCGCTCCCCTCAAATCTTCTCCACACCTAGGACTAATTTCAGAAATGAATCTGATTATTTTTATGTATACTAAGGGCAGCTTCATGTCAACCAGCTAACTTCATAGACTCTGAAACTTCTATCTTCATATGAAATGTAGAGCTGAGAATGTTCTTTCTCCTTTCTTTTCAAAGGAAGACTAGATGGCTGCTAAACAGACCTGGTGAGATAAATTCCATCCAGTGTGTACAGTGATATGCCAATAAAAACCCCAAACCATTTCTAGCATGATCCGTTTTCTCTGGGTATAGCAGACTTGTCTTTGTCTCAACTTCCTCTACCTTGAATTAACATTCTATTGCCTATTGTGCTTCACTTTCATGCAGTCAGCCAGTCGAGATAAAGCCAAGCTTCCTTCTCACCCCACTGTCTTTCATGATGTGCCACCTCAAGTTAGCTGAATCCAGTTGGCTCATTCAAACACAAATCTGAACATTTCTTTTCCAAAGTGAGGAAAAGGTCTCAGTGACTTGGCCTCATCTGTCCTCTCAGCAGCTGTGATGAAGGCTGCACCTCCAGAACTTTGACTACCTCAGCAACCGATGCCAAAGGCGGGAGATAGAAAATGCTGCAGGTAAATCAATCTACAGCTCGGGTGAGACATTATTCCTTCCTCTCCCCTGCCTCACTCTGGAAGCAGCTGAAGTTACACTGAAAATCTGAGTTATTTCAGAGTAAAAATATCCAAATAGGCGCTTTCCAGAGCAGTTACCATAGTAACTCTGAGAGGGGGAAATTAATTCTAGCTCTCTAACAAGAGTCAAGAATAACCACTTCCCATTACATATGCATAACGATAAAACTATGTTAGCTCAGATAAAATAATAATTATGAAAATTATTTTTTCATGAAGTGGATTTTTATTTTTAAAAGGGATCTTGAGCAAGCAAGCAGGAAAAATGCTCTGCACAGGGAGCCGGTGATGGTACCAAAACCTCTGAAAAATGTATTTATTTTTGACCTCAGACAGAAAGCACTTCTGGGGCAGTACCTTTGCTGCGCCTGCAGATTCCTGCCAATGTGAAGTGTGGACGACCCAGAAGTTTAGACCTGGTGCCACACACAAGAACAACTTCCAAAAGATCTGAGCAAGCAAGAAATGCATCACCTAACTGTCAGCTGGCAAACGTTCTGTTAGGTAAGGGTTAAGAGCATTGGGCTGCACCATGCAGATAGGTAAGGCTGCTGCCGGCTGTAGCCTCAGTAGATGTTCCACAGTCAGTGGCTTTATGTGGTGTGGATGTTTAGAGCAATCCTTCTGCTTTTGATTTTCCTTTCATTTTCACTTTGCTGCCTGAGTGCTTTCTCTCAAGAAAGGAGGCAAAGGCATCCACAGGAACTGTCTGCAAATCCTTGCGGCTTAATTGCTTTTATCTGGGGACTTGTTATTGTTCAATTTAACAGACTTTGGGGTGTTCTCTACTGAGACCTTTAATGTGCTGTGGACCTTAGAGATCTCTGAGGAAAAATGGAACTTATGGAGAGGAAGCCAATGGTGTACTGACTAAGGAAAACCATGCACCTGCTAAAGAACATCTTTCCTTTAATATTACACCATGGGCTTTGTGTCCTGCAGGACTAATTTAAGCCTTTTAGTCTTGCTGTGATTATAAGATGATGCCCAGCATGAATATTCCTATAATTGTTTGCAAAGTGACAGAGGAATGTTTTCTTGTGTGTGATTATGCCCTCCTAACAGCTCCTTATCATGAAGCTGAAGGGGGTTAATAGCAAAGAAATAATTCAGACAGGTTTCTAGGTTAGTACTTCTCTACTTACGACTGGGATTTTTAAGAAATGATAACACTGACTGTGTTTGGAGCTCATATTTATCTAGGGATCCATGGATGACTCTAAAAGACAGATTCAAGTTGTTACTGCCCCTGAATGAGGGCTGGATTTGCATGAGTTTTGTTAAGTGCAGCACAGACCCTGTGACACAAATCCACATCTGAGCAAGACTTGAGCCCCATCTTGCAGGGATGCTTCAAGCAGCACAGGCTAGAGCCGAAGACCTCCCAACATGAAGTCTGCATTCTGTGCATGTGCAAAAGTGCCTCCTGACCTGGGAAAAACTTCTTAGTAGTTCAGGCACTCACACAGCCGAGATTGTAGTTTACTTTAATGCTATCAAAGCTCTTTTCTATTCATGTGTAAGTATGTCAGGACTCATTGTTGGGCTTATAAGCTGGAATTTAACATGTTTTGGTTTTCCAGCGTCTCTGTCTTCCCCAAGCCAACCAATAAATACTGAAAAATTCAGGAGAAACTCTGTTCTCATGAGATTAACAGCCTAGCTCCTAACCTAATGATGTTCAGCTAAGCAGCCAATTTTGAAAGCTTATCCATAGCAAATACTGAGCTTATGCATGACTTCTACTCTGTAATAAACTATTCTGCCTGGAAGGACTTACAGAAAGCCACTACTGCATGAAGCATTCTGTGATCTGTAGTGAAAAACCCCAGGTGTTAAAATTGTTGTGCTCTTGGTCAAATAGATGGCTTTGATTTTGTTGTTTTTTTACAGAATGGAATAAAATAGAATTTAAAAGGTTAATACCAAAAAGCAGGCAGTACTACAAGCTGAAAACATGGGTGTGGAAGAAAGAGATGCTTTTCAGATGAGAGAAAGAAGCAGATGGAAAGCTGATGAGGCAAAG
This sequence comes from Dryobates pubescens, assembly GCF_014839835.1. Lineage (NCBI taxonomy): Eukaryota > Metazoa > Chordata > Aves > Piciformes > Picidae > Dryobates > Dryobates pubescens. Next base: position 1,176,619 of record NC_071629.1, on the reverse strand, counting down.
AAATGCCAACCTGGGACTTTATCAAACTATCCAGGTGGCAAAGTGAAGTGTTAGAGCTTAATTCCACAAGATATTAAGAAGTTCTTGAGATTTTATGCACCCTGATTGCCTCTACAGACGAAATATTCATCAGGCAATTAATTTGCACGCTGCTCTTTATCAATAGCTTGTTAGGAGGAATAAAATACAGAAACTTCTGGAGAAGTTGAATTTTTTTTACAGTACCTTTCATGAGAGCTTTTGAAAACTACATAGGAAGAAGGCTTGGTTTTGACATAGAATCATAGAATCACCCTGGTTGGAAGGAACCGCCAAAGGGCATGCAGTCCAACCCTACTGCAGTCAGCAGGGGCATCCTCAAGCAGATTAGGTTGCTGAGAGCCCTGTCATGCCTCACCTTGAATATCTCCAGGGATGGGGCCTTGACCCAGGGCAACCTGTTCCAATACTCAACCACCCTCATTGGAAAGAAGAGAGTTAATCAGATCTCTATTTTAATAGCCTTGAGTTTATCAATATCATACCAACTTCTTTCCAGAAGTGAAAAATATTTATGATACTACAGTTTAGCAAACTTCCTAGAGAGTCTTAGATGATAGAAAATAGAGGTGTTGGGGACCTTTTATCTGAAAAAGAAAAGAAAGGTATCTCTGATAACTATTTTGGATGGTAAAGACTGTCATCTGTAGAGAGAAGATTTGTTCAAAATGGTGCTGCTGCAAAAATCTGCCTGAACTTTCACATAAAATACTCTGCCAGTGCTCAACGACTATCCTTACCTACCACAGCTTCCCTCATCTGCATTTGTGCTCTCATGCCTTTATAGCTGACAGACCATAATCTGCCTGCATGCACAGACCACAGGAATAGCTGTTTGGACTTTCTTTTCTCCAGGATTTTATACCACACCTTCACTCTCACAGCAACTGGTAAGGGCACACAGGTTTAGAGACTCCTAAGTGTGCTATAAAATTGACTATGAAAAAGGCATCGATCTCTGTAATGCAAGATGGTTTTGTTCATAGAGCAGCAAGGGTGAAACAAGTGGTAGGTCTCATCTGAATGGCTATAAAGAAAAGGGAATAGTCGGGGAAAACCATGCAGAAGGAAAAGCATCTGAATGTTAACTCCATTTAAAGAATTTTGGATATGATTACAAGGGGGAAAAAGTAGAAAGTTCAGAATGAAAGGATTTGAAAAGCTGCCTTGCCATTTTTATCATCACATTTACAACATGCCATCTATGGGGAAACTATGCAAAATCCACAGGAAGAGTGCAATACTGGGAAGTTGTGTGAAAACTCCCAGTTCTACGGGAGTCAACAAGTGCTGAAGGTACTGAGTCGCCTCAGGAAGCTGAGAGTGCTGGGGGCCGAGAGTGGAGCATGACTGGCATCAGTTCTCTCAGCTCTTTGATGCCTGGTGACAGCTGTCCCCCAGTTGCATGGTGTGACTATTTCTGCTTAGGTTTACTTCTAAAGTAACAGGAAGCTGTTAGAGGTGCATGGGTTTGGGGTTTTGTGTTGTGGTGGCTTCCCCCCTCTCCCCCCCCCCCCTTATTTCCCCTTTCTTCTTCTTAACTCATGCTGAGTTAGGAGAATCTCCCTTGGAAATACATCTCTTGGGGAATGTGTATTCATTAGTTTAACTGCAATGCCAGCAGAGTAGAAACAGCTGCATTTGAGTCCTCCCTTAAGAATTGTGCTGTCTTTTGTCCCAAGACACTAAGAAAGTAGACAGAAAAGCAAGGAGGAAGCATTATAGAAAGGTGCTAGCAAAATAGCAAGCAAATGGAAACGATTTCTAACAAAAACTATGACCACTGTGAAATCCACATTTAAAACCTGACTCTGTTCTGAACCAGAATAAACCTCAATTTGTCAGTTGTCACCTCTTGTGGAACCGTTTATGCCATTTATTCTGAAGCAGCACCACATTTATTTTCCTGACCTGCTGCGAGAAAGGGTTTGAGATGTTACTGCCACGGCTGAAAGATGTGGCTGCATTCAGGGAGGATATGCAGCAGCACTTTGCCACATGTAATCAGCTTCAGCACTTATCTCACAATTAGTCATGTTGACACATTTTTATAAATTAGACCTAGCAATCATTTTCAGATGAGACATTTTCCCTGCAGAAAGAGCCCCTCCAGCTTTGCAGGAAGCATCACAAGTCAGGCAGTTACTACAATAGAAAGCAATTTCTGTTCTGGGAAAGAGAAAGGTGCCTTTTGTACACGCCAAGAGGAAAATGTGAATCAAATTTATGGTGGCAACAACAAAAACATTCTTTTCTTCAAGTGAAGAGACATTGCACACAGCCTAACACTTCTTCTGGGCTAATTGTTCAAGTTCTGTATATCATAGTATGACCAGAGGTAAAACCAAGCAAAACAAATCCCACTAATGAGTATGGCCCAGATTCCCAGCGGGCACGATGCACTTTAGTTACATGAGAGGCAGGAGCCAGAGCAGCTATTTGGCCATGCAGTTGGTATTGCTGAGCCTGAGAACAAGCTAGGAAGTGACAGAATAATACTTCTCCTTCTGCCCAAGTCTGTCCTGACTGATGGATTCCTGATGAATGTCCATTAAATATGAAATCCTGTGCTAGGTACATATTTTAAACTGCCTAGCAGTTAATTTTACAGTGCTCCAGTGAAGCGTGCAACTGCAGCTCAGTAATCTGTCTGGTTAATTACTCCTCTCTTGCACACTGGTTTAAGCAAGCACTGCTGGCACCTCTTTGAGCAAATACTTTCCACGTGTATATCTTTCTGTGCCTGGTCTGACAGAAGTTGCCGATTACTGCAGAACACCGTATTTTACTAGCTACAGCACCTCTCTGAAGGCAATAGAATGCCTACAGCCTGGAAACAATTCATTTACACCATCACATGTCTGGAGTTGGGAAGGTCAACACCCAGTTTTCACTGGTTTATCCCCAGGGTCTGCCACACAGACCAGGTACATTTGCCAGGAATGTGGAGGTGTTCTATCCACGTTCCAGGGAGGATTCAAGCAGGGTCCCTTCTGCCAAATGCAGTCCTCCTTCAGGTCTCACCTCCCACACAAACACCCTCTAAAAAGACCACAGATTTACTTGAGCAACTGATGATGTTGATAGGGTCATTGTTAAGGCCCATGGTTAAGGCCTTGCTTTATTTTGTGGTTCACTCTGGGAGCTCCACATAAGGCACTGCAGGAATCTTTCCATCAGCATGAAGAATGTAATGTGCATTATGAAATTGGTAGTGTAGCACTGAGCACTGCATCAAACTTCAGGTTACAGTTCACTTGCATTGCAATTAATTTAAGGACATTAAAGACAGCTGTGCATTCAGGGTGGAATGGAGCATCCCTGGTTTGGGGTTTCATTGTAAAGCTTGCAGATGCCTCTTATTAGCATCTCATCTTTTGTTCTAACTACTGCATCCAGTCCTGGAATAATGAATTCCCCTCCTCAGACAGCCCTGCTAGCCAGCTTTAGAAGTCTATCAGCACTCCCAAGAATATTTAAGCAGCCTGGAGTGTGACCAACTAAATAAAATGATCAAAGAACTTCAAAGTATCATAACACCTCACGAGGCAGATCTGTGCAAAGGTATCAATTCTTACTTTGCAAATATTTGCAAGTAAAAAGGAGATTTCCATGAGTTTGTCGGAAGGCAAAAAATGTCACTTCTCCCGGTAAATATAATTCTTCATTATGACAGCAGTGAAAATACAGTGGTAAATGAGCTCTGGGCTCTGCAGGGCTGGGGAAAATGAGTGAGATCATTACAGCAAAATCATAAGAAAAGAATTATGGAAAGAAGAGGGTTTTACAGAGGCTTCTAGGACAGGATTTTAGTGAGGCTTCTATTTTTGATTACTTTGGTACCAAACATTTTTTGAAGGGCCAAAGTACTGTATGTGATTGCAAGTAAACTACTGTAATTTCAAGATAACATTATGGACTATTGAAAGTCATGAAAGGAGTTAAAGCCCAGTAAAAGGCAGAGATTCCTCTCTCCAGAGTGCTTCCACATGCAGGATGGCTCTTCTGTCTCAGGCTATAAGCCTACAGTGCATTACTCTCAACAAAGAATAAGCAAACACAAAGCTGTCTGATACAGTGGGATATCAGCTTCAAAAATGGCATGGGAGAGGGACTGACATTTTTATTCTCAGAATAAAAGGTTCCAGTTCCCAGAACTGCTAATAAATAAATAAATCTCTGTATTTTTAAGCTGATATATAAAAATATTCACTGCATAGGACAAGGAGGAATGGTTTGAAGCTGAGGGAGAGTAAGTTCAGACTGATTTTAGGAAGAAGTTCTTCAGTGCCAGGGTTGTGAGACTCTGGAACAGGCTGCCCAGGGAGGCTGTGGCTGCCTCCTCCCTGGAGATGTTCAAAGCCAGGCTGGATGAGGCCCTGAGCAACTGAGTCTAGTTGAGAGGCATCCCTGCCCATGGTGGGGAGGTTGGAGGAGATCATCTCTTCCAACCTGAGCTATCCTAGGATTCTATGATTGTAACACTGAGTTGTCAGTGCACACATGATCACAATCACACAGAGAATTGATTATACTTATTTGTTTGCCTTTCCTAAGGTTACTTATAGGCAAAATATATTTGGTGTGGCTCTGGGGCATGATTAAGTTCTTAGTTTGGATTGTTGGATTCAATGTGTTTATTATGGTGGTATTGAAATAGCAGCCCCTGTGGTTGTGCAGATAATTTAACTCCTCTCATGGCATTTAATACTCAGTATTGTTATTGTGGAGCAAATGTAGTTCACTTGAAATTGGATACAGTGCTTTATGCCTTCAAAAAGTATTTGTGATGAGAGTATCTCAAATACTTGCACTCCAAAGAGGAAGTGTGGACAGTGTGTAGGGAAAAGCAGCCCAGCAGGGTGAACACAGGGTTTGGACAAATGACATGATTCATTTGAACTTGAGAGCTGAGTTAGGAGGAAATTAGGCTACTGGAAAGACAATTAAATCAGTCATAGGAGGGTGAGAAGACATGGGGGAAGGGGGAAATTGAGATAAAGGGAGACGTTAAATGCCATTGAGCAGAAGGAATGATTGTAGCAAGCCCAGCGGAAAGAACAGCATTCTCTGAAACGTTCCATTTGTATCCCCAGTGCTACACTGGGCCAAGACCAAGACACATTAACTTTCCTTCTATGCCCACAGTCAGGTTTTTGTGCAAAATGAAGCCTGAGTGCACTCTACAGGAACCACAGCATTCCTTGCTTTCATTCTTTCTAGCTGTTCCTGTTCCCTGTGAGGTCTCTAACTTGCTTCATCCTGACATTTTCCACAGGGATATAAGATGAGCAAGAGACTGGGAACAACAAAGGGACCTGGCTGTGAGCCATGCCACAAGCTGGCAGCTGGCTCACCTGGCATGGTGCTAATGAAGATACCTGCCTGGCTTACAGCTGTGCAAGCACACTTGTGTATCAAGATTTTGTGGCTCTGCTGTGAGCCAGCACTGTCAGCCTAGTGGGAATCAATCCATATGGCACACCACTGTGTCATCCCTGTCCCCTCGCCTCCACAAGGGATGGAAAGGGAATACTGCTGCAGAAGTTAGTGTCTATGGGGTCTTGGGAAGGCAATTTACCATGGTTGGGTCCAGCAAGACGTGCCAGGGTAGAGAAATAAGCATCATTTTGTACTGCGTGTCTGCATTTTTATCTGCACAGGCTGATATAATTTATCAGTTTAGCATCTCAGCTTTGGAAAGAAAGTTCCTACACTGGAAGTGAAAATAAAGTAATCCATTCAGTGATGGATAAAAGCCCCTGAGCCTCAAAGCCTAAGCAGAGTCCATGCAGTACATCTATTAAGTTGTGTTTAGTGCAGCAGTTGGATGATCCTGTGAGTTCATCTGCTTCATAGCTGCGGCAGCTGTCTTTTTCTTATCCCCCTCCAATTTTAATTCATCACCCCAGTGTAAATTAATTGGGAATCCAGCAAAGTCAGTACAAGAATGAAGTTATCATGTAACAATCAACTTCACAGGGAGCAGATCTCCTCAAAAACTTCCTATCAAAACCCTGAAGCATTTATCCCTACTGATAGTACCCAGGAAAGTTCAGTATGAGCCATCTACCATCCTCAGGTGTAACCTTTCAGTAACAGATGGTTTGAGGGAAGTTCTATTAGTTGCATTACTTGGGACTCTTCCTGCCCTCTGTTGCTGTTGGGTTTGTATTGAGGCTTCTCTCTCTTTCTTTGTTTTTTAAATACTTTATTTTCTTTATTTTTATTTTTCTTTATTTTTTCTTTTCTTTATTTTGAAAATGTTCATTGTTTATTTCTCTGCTGACATTTCTTTGGCTTTCTTTATTAAAAAAAATTTCTTCCTTTATTTTAAAAGTTTTCTTTCTTTTAAAATTTATTTTGAAAGTTTCTTTATTTAAAAAAGGTTCTTTTTAAAAAAAAAAAAATTCTTCCTTTTTTTTTTTCCCTTTCTCATTTGCACTTCCTTTCACCTCTCCTAGCTTTACTCTTTGTGAGGAAATGAAGAGGAATTGATTTTAAAAGCTTTAAGGTACACCCTAGGAATAGGAATAGTTAACACTTAGGTGGAGGTACAACTTTTATCAAGCACCTAATGAAGAAAAACTGAGTAGCTACTCAGGAATACTCCATCTTAAAATTGCCTTCTCTGCTCATGCTTCTGAGTTTCAGAGCCAGCAGCACAGAAACTTCTTAACCATGACACAGAAAGCCCAACACTTAATGACATCCTTAGGCTTTTGAAAAGATCAATATCTACCAAGTTTGCAGTTGTTCAAAGATTATTTTTTTCCCTACATTTATTATCAATAATTCCTTTGAAAACCACTCAGCCTTGCTACAAATATGCATGGAGGTGTGTGCTCATTTTCTGGATCCCCAGAGCAAGTGTCTGCATTGTTACCTGCTGATGGATTGCTTCTCCCAGTCCACAAGTGGGATGGCTGGGGGCTTGTTCACCTGCCTGGAAGAGCTGCACTTCTTTGCTTACATTTCCCACTGAAATAAGCTGAACAGGGGTAAGAAAGATGTAGAGTTTCTGACAGATTGGAAAGAAGAGAGAGCAGGCTTTTCAGCCCCAGAGCTAGGCAGAACAAATTCACAGCAGATTTCCATTTGGATGTGCATTGTGAGTCTTTTCTACACTGAGAGAGATTACATGTCAACATTAGTTGATTCACTACTGACATCATCTCAGAATTCCACCTGTTATCCCTTGGGAAGAGTGGCTTAGCCTCTACACTGACTCCAGACTTATTTTTATCATATAATAAAAGCCAGTCCCTGACTAATTGTCAATATCATTAATCCACATGGTGGGGTTTAGGCTAATTCATTGAAGAGAAGCAAGCAGACATTAATTAAAGATTCCTTTGACTGCACATCTCTGCCAGGAATTCTCTCACAATTAAGAGATCACTTCTAAAGACTTTGTTGTTGTTGTTTTCTCTCTCATTTCTCTAGCCTTCGCCTCCTCTCTTTTGTCTTGTTTAGTCTCACTGGTCATCCTTCTCACCAGTGCTCTACCCTTAGCTTCTGATTCTCCACAGTCCTCCACTTTTAGAACACCACCTCCCCAAATCACTTTGCTTTTAAGAAGCTCTTCAACTCCAGGAGCAGGGAATGTGATGTGCTGTGAGTGTCCTGTTTTGCCTCCAGGCCCAGCAGTCCTAGGGCAAGTGCCAGAATGACAGTGGCTTTCAAGTCTGGTTTGCAAACTCAGGCTGGTTTCAAAGCAGCATTTACTGCTCCATAATTTCATCTAATCCCCACAGCTACTGACATAAACTAATTGCATGTACCCATATGATCCCATTACAAATGGTGCAATCCAGATGGTGCCAATCTGCGACTGCAAACACATTTCCAGTGCTGTCAGAAGCATGCCAGGCTCACCTGATGCATTTACATCTCTATTCCTACTTCTTTATCATAGACATTTCCTATGCAGCAGGTTGGGCAACGTAGTAAAGCCATGTAGTCTCAAGTTCCCATGGAAAGCATTGTCCAAAAATCATCCCAAGGGAACCTGATAACACTCTAATGCTTGAGAAACCTTAGAGTTTGCTATAAAACATTCAATACTTACTAGTAGCCTCCTAATTTTCACTACCACTATTTATTATTAGTTCAGCAGCACTTCAGGATTCCTGTGATGAGCAACAGCCTATCTGCCCTAGAATCTGAATTCACAGATAAAGACAGTTGCCAGCTGAAAGAACACACTTCATGTTCCCACTTAAGTCTGCACAGAATATTCAAACTAAGCATCCACACGCTCTGTAGTTTTTTCTATCACCTCATAAACTAAATATCTAGCAAGCTAAAACTTATCTCCACACCTCTCTGCTCCCTGTGCACTTGTTGCATGCTGAATATGCAGTCACTTCAGGAGAAATTCACTGAAGGACAGCCGATTTTGAAACTGATCTTTACTACTCAGTCCCTCAAGAAATCTCCATAATAAGATACATGAAAAAACCCAAACCAAATCCAACCAAACCCCAACCCAATTCTTACATCCATTTGCTCTTGGATTCTCTGTAGAAATATGCTTGGGTGATCAAACACATCCTGACAACTTACAGTGAAGTTTCAGTTTCATTTCTATGCTCTCATCCTTTAACTGAAACTGTCCCCTGAACTGCAAGCCTAGGCTGCTGGCCTGAGCATCCCAGATGACTCCAGTGTATACGTTAGCAAAAAGGAAAACCAGCAGCCCTTCAGAATAGAGGTTCAAACATGTTGTAAGTTAAAGCAATACTTTAATTATATCCTTACAAAACTAGGAGAGAGCTTCTGTCACAAGCCAGAACACATACAAATGACAGAAAGCATATGCATGTAAGGATACTCTGCCCTAAAACCTACTCAGATTGGCTATTAAAAGAACACAACTTGGGAAGCTTTAATACTACAGCACAGTGTTACTCAGAACGGGAGCTTAGAGCCATCTGAAGTGATTTTGGTCATATGCTTGCTGCTACGAGTTTGCTGATTTGATCCCTGGGAAGTGCCAAGCAATGTGTCTCCTTCAGAAAGAGAAGGGTCAGTTCTCAGCTGACCTTTCTGCAATTTAATAAAACACTGTAAACACAAATGGGAATGTCTGCTGCTGGTTTTGTACAGTGATATTGTGGAGGATGCATTTAAGTCCTAGGCACATAGCAAACATCATTTAGCAATCTTGGGAAACTCTTCCTAGGGTGCCACAGAGCACAGGCTCTTAAAACATGCTGTGTCTTTGTGATAGATTAAAAGTCATTTAGTTTGATTTCCATCTCACTTTGTTATTGCACTGATTCTTGAACTGTTACCTGATCTATGTCAGCTCCACTTAAGAGTAAAATCAAGTCTGCTTTTGGCAAGCACTCAAGTCAGTTTAGCATTCACTTTCTAACCCACGTTCATGGAAGTAAAACTTACTTTTCAGAGCAACTGAAAGTCAAATGAAAGGCCACTAGCCTGGCTGATGTAATCCCATTTGCATTTCAAATTAATATTCACCAGCTCATTTCTCTTATGATATTTATTCAGCTCTGGAAAACAGTACATACAAAATGAGCAGCTGATGTGACTAGCCTGGACCTGTGGACAACTACAGAGCCAGAGGTGTAAGTCAGCTTGGTGACTCTGCTGGAACCAGTGGTCCCCCCACAAGGGACAAATCACTCAGCGATTCTTACATCGGTTCTGATTCTTTCCACATTAATATATAGGCACAGATGATTTTATGATTGTTGTTATTGCTCCTCATATTATTAAACAAACAGCTCCAAATTACTGTATTCAACTTGAATTGCTTCTCACAAAATCTCTAGCAGAAATCCTTTCTGCACATGCAAGAGGCACTTCAGTATTTCATGAAGTGTTAAATTGGCAAAACAACAACCCGAGTTCATTACTGCAGCTTCCTTCCAGATGGAACCATCCGTGTGGGGCTGTACCAAGTGCCCATGGTACAAAGCAACGGAGGCCAATGCTGCAAGCGCTTTCTAAGGAACAGTGCTCCACACAGCCATCATTTATTCCTGAAAGGAAGAAACTCCTTTTAAAAGGAGCATGGAAAGGAAGGTTCCAGAGCCTCTCTGGTATCATTTGTTTCCTTCTAGCCTCTGAAAACCAGGGCAAGCTGTCACTGTGGTCTTTGCCTAGCTCTCAGCGCCAAAGCTGAGCCTTCATTCCATTACTCTGCTTCCCAACCCCACACAGCAAGGCTGAGCCAGAAGCCCTTCGCAACACACCTGAGTCTCTTCCTAGTTTAAGTCAAGAATAATTCCAGTGGGGTAAATCAACATGAACAATATATATATAAATATAAAATGTCATTAGATCTGTCTGTCCACTTGTTCATACTTCTGTCTTAAGTACCCAGATAAAGCAATATACCTACATGCAAAGGTAGAGTGGTCTAGCAGCCTGAATATTTGGCTAAAACCCTGCTGCCTCCAGTAGATCAACCACTTTATTGATGGATTCTAGTGTCAGCCTTTATACCACCTTCACTGGGGAAGTCCCTGAACCAATCTGCCCATGTTTCTGTAACAACAACAACATCAAGCTACCTCTTTACCTCTGGAGATGATAAAGAGTAATGAGTTACTGTTTTGAAAAGGCTCCAAGGAGAAAACTATCTCACAGTCATTAAACCATGCTTTCAAAGATAATCAAACTCTAGAGGGAATGATGGCAAAATTACCTTTTTATTTTCCCTTGTATACTTGTGTTAGTGAGGTTTCTGTTGTTTTGTTGCTTGTTTGGGGGTGGGTTTATTACTATTATTTTTATGTCATATAACTTTTCCTCTTTTTGGCAGAGCATGGCACAACTGGAAAAGTAACCTCAGGATGGTGTACCAAATATTCACCACCAGAGAGAAAAAATACCTCCATGCTTCCAGAGGTGGGCAGGAATGGCACACAGAAGAGCAGTATCTGCCATGGGGTAAGTTCAAGCATCTGCTCTGGGGAGCACCTATTCCACTGACACCACTCCAGGAGCGAGTCCTCTCCTGCAGCATGAGTGACATTCCCTTATGAACAACATTTCCATTCTGTCATCTCACAGCACATAGGGGCAGTGTGGTGCTCCTTTGGAAGGCTTCAATCCTTTCATTTGGTAAGATCATCCTCCTGCAGTGTGTGTGTGCTCCTGTGCAACACCATGGGAGAAGGCTGGAGATCCACCACATACAACAGCTTAGAGAAGGAGCTTCCAAAGGGAAAAAGTGCTTATATCTGGGAACACTTGGAGAGCTCCTCTGCATGCTATGTTCAGAGGAGATATATTTACTGCTTTGAAGCACCAGTATATTCCACATGACTATTCCAGCTGACAGGAGAGGCAGAAGGGGAGCAGCATGCAGTGATTTCTCTGGGATTTCTTCCTTTCCTCCCGCTGGTTATGGCCCAGTATCGAGGCACTGTTCAGAACAATGACAGCCTTGCATTCTTTCACATCTATCAGATGTGTAATCTACATACAAATATGCTTCAGAGATGAAAGTTCATATTATCAGAAGTTATTCTATTGTCTTAGTTACCAAGATGCAAACTATTTCCAATAGTTCAATAATTCAAACTGATAAACGGTGACATTTCTTACATACCCTTCAATCTCCAGAATGATGTATTTCAAGCAGAGCATAAAGACATCCACTCCTTTAAATCAAGTTTGACCTTATGACAGGATGTGGCCTGCTGGAAACCCATTCCCCAGTCTCACACACCCAGCAAGAACTCACCTTGCACACACGACCTGCCTGCAGATACCCAGAGTGCAATAAGAGACATTTAGAAGCAATTTTGAAACTCTTACAGAGATTTGGGCTATAGAATGACCTTTCCTGCATGCCATTAAAAGTTATTAAATTCCTGTCTGAAGTTTTACAGCAGACACATCTTACCATTGTATAGCCCTTGAAATGTTTGAAATCCCTTTATGCTAGTTCAGATGATTCTTTAAGTAAGCAGACAAGCAAGAGTGCTATCTACACCACTGTAAGGAGACTGACAGCCAACACAATCTGAAGTCAGATAAAAGAGGATCTTTGATGGGCCTGGAACTTATGAGCAAGGCAAAGAATAAATATGTTTCTGTAAGTTTCTTCCTTAAAGGAAAAATATAACTGGAGTGCATTTCATCTAGGGCCTGTCAAAATAAAAGCTTGGTGATGTGAATTCAGAACATAAAAGTGTTCTATTAGCAATCAAGGAGAGACTAGAGATACACCAACCTTTTCTAGCAGAGTTTTCCTATCAGACACATTTGTTGTACTTCATGAGATTGTTCCAAATCCATAAAATTTGCATACATATGGCTGCAGCATTAATTCCTACTAGGAAACTGTTCATAAGCATTTCCATTTGCTGCTTAGCAAAGGAACTGCACAGCCCAGAAACATAAGCCAAGGGTGGTACCTGCTCCTCTGATTGCACAGAAACATTCAGGTTGGAGAAGACCCTTGGGATCACCAAGTCCAGCCGATAACCCTACTCTGCAAGGTTCAACCCTAAACCATGTCCCCAGGCACCACATCCAGAATCACAGAGAAGCATTTTCTGCAATGGGAATGAAGAAGAAAGCATTGAGACACTTCGACAGAACAGTGGGGTTTGTATAGCTCAGCTCCTCTTATCACAATCCCAAATTAGAGGAATTGCAGACATTACATATTGTAACTGCAAATTAGGAAGAGTAAACAGGATCCTGCTAGTGTGAATGAGCTGCTATCTGTTGGCATGAATGAGCCACTGTCTGTTAACATGAATAAGCTATTACAAAAGTAACCTAATCTCTATTTTTTAGTTTCATCTTCAGACAACTGATTATGGACTTGTTTTTCAAACACAAGGCTTTTTTTTCTGACTCTTCTATTTCTGACATACTAGCATACAAAGCGATGCTAGAAAAGATGCTTCTTTGCAACTTCAACATAAAAACCCCAAACTAAATTAGCACTGCTTGTATGAACACAAGCAAAAAGAAAGCAGCTACTCAGATATGGGGTTTTTAAGAAAATATATCTTGCCACACCTCCCAGATCCCTGTTGTGAGGGGACAAAATTACAGCTAGTAGTTCTGTTTCTCTAAAGCTTCTGTGATTGAGGTCACAGAAAAAAAGCCAACATTTTCACTCAGCAATGTTTGTAAGAAAACATTCTTCACCCCTCATCCAGGTGAAATTACATTGCTTTAAATTAAATTCAGGATCAGAAGAGTCCTAGAGCTATCAAACCCATGAGCTCCCATTTGTTTTCACAATGAAATTAATCAGAACTTATTTTCAAAGTGACACTAATCAGGGCAATTATTTTCATGCATTCAAACAGAATTTGGCTTCTTAGGAAAATGCTGAAATTATGCCTCCCTGTCTTCTGATCCAAAGCAGTAATTTTCATCAAGTAAATCTAAGTTTCAGATACATTCAAATACTGAATTGCATCTGGGATGGAAGCACACTAAGATGATGTTGAACAATCTGATTCTTCCTTCAGTGAATGTGAGTGCCAAAGGAAACAGCAGCACGTTAGAAAGGAAACGGGGCACGAGCAAGAACAACCAGCATGGGTTCAGGCACATCTTCACAGAATCACAGAATGTTAGGGGTTGGAATGGACCTTGAAAGATCATCCAGTCCAACCCCCCAGCCAGAGTAAGATCACCTAGAGCAGGTCAAACAGGAACTCATCAAGGCAGGTCTTGAATATCTCCAGAGAGGGAGAATCCACAAGCCACCCTGGGCAGCCTGCTCCATTCTAACAGATGATGGCAAGCAGGGAAGGCATGGAGAGATCTTGAGGAAACAGATACATATACAAAAAAAAGAGTGGGCAAAGACTTGATCTGTGTATAAGGCTACAGTTTGTGAAGACAAGTACCACAAGACAAAGCACCCTTCTCTGAGTTTGTCCTAATGAAATCTGTATCTAAAACGCTGTGCAAAACTTTGTTGGCTGTTGTTTGATGCTGCCACGGGCAGGCACATCTTCCACTTCTGATGGTGGGGCATCCACAACTTCACTCTCTTCCAGTGCCTCACCACCATAATTGCAAAATGTTTCTTCCTTATATCCAATCTAAACTTACCTTCTTTCATTTCAGAACTGCTGCCCCTTGTCCTGTCACTGCAGGTCTTGGCCAAAGGCCTTTCTTTTTATAAGCCCCCTTTATACATCAAAAGGTAAGACTATGACAAATCAGCTGAACATTTATATTCTGAGACATAAAAATGAATGGCTGAGGCAACAGGAAAAGGTATGTATGAAGGGAAACTTTTAAGATATTCTAATGGTTCTAATTTTAAAAGCTGCCATCATATCGTGATGGATTGTGAACATGGGCTGGGGAGATAAATTACAGGCATGACACTCTGGAGATAAAGAAGGTCCCTAATTCATTAGACAGACACAGAGAACAAGCGCTACAGCTCAACACTGAAGTGTACTAGTCAGTCCAGCATTCAGAGGGTGTGGAGATGTCTTGAGCAGTGGGAATTCTATTTTGTAGGTTGCTCACAAAGACTTCCCATTTCTTTCAAGGACTGTGCCTAGTTTCATGAGCCCATGGTGGCCAAACATACAGCAGAGGCACAGAGAGATCAGCAACAAGGAGTTCTGTATTGATACATATATTCAGATATTCTACAGGGAAGGTGTTGGATGGTCCTGTAATGCATTTTACAGGATTTAACATTAATGCTCAGCTCCCATCCTGCCAGTATTAACTGTTACATATTTTGTCAGAGTGAAAAAAAGAGAAATTGTATTTATTCTACACTTAACTCAATTTATTCATTCTTAGTGCTGGAGTTCCAAAGGAATTGTTTTCCTCTTCTGGGCAACTATAAATGATCTTTTTAAAAAAAGTATATTGTTTGCATGTTCATCTCACTCTAAATCTCAAAATGACAATGTCTGTCAGGAGGCAAAAGGAATTGCACAGCCTGTGAATGCTCTCACTGCAAATTGCACTTGCAAAGCTGCTTCTCTCTCTGCCCTCTGCTGTGAGGAGGGTTGATTTACTTGCACTGCCCCTCACACCTCCTTGCAGAAAGCTGGCACAGAGATCCTGCCAAACCTTCCCAGGCTCTCCCCAGAGTGGGATGGATGTGGTTTGGTGTATGGCTTTCTGTAACAGTGTAGGAGAGCACCTCAGCTGGAAGCTGTCACGATCTGGTATCCCAAGCCAGCCCTACAGTGGAGGGTGTTGTGCTAAGAGTCAAAAATTCCCATGGAGTTTCCTTCCCAAGCTGCTACCATTCCACTGACTAGTGAAATGAGTGGTGAAGAGATCTGAAATGGAAGATGCAGAGTTGCTAGGCAGAGGATTTCCAGGAGAGGCATATTAGAGTGTAATAGGAAAAGAAAAAAACTTTAAATATGACTGAATAATTAAGACTCCAAAACACAGGAACTGCACTGCCACCTGAAATCTGAGATTACACCTAATGGTTAAATCCAGGTTATAACACCTCAGGAAATGGAAATCTGGGAGTTAGGCTAATTAAATACTGACTAAATGACAGTACCTTTGATTACCGTGCCTTTCTGTAAATCACTGCTTACGCTCTACCTCACTTGACTATTTGTACTCTGGCTGTGAGAGATTGTGCCCTGAATCCTATACTTGCCAAACCAAGTCATTAATTTTGGGTTTATGCATTTTAAAGCTGAAAAATGAGCTAATTTAATCTGCTTTATGATCTCTTTAATAAGGGCCTGTTTAAGGCACCTGTTGAAAGCCCCTAACAGGAATTGGATGACTCAAACCCCATGTAAGAGTCCCACTGCAACATGTTCTTCAAATCAATTGTTTTATCATACCACAGGCATTTCAGTGAGACAAGGCCATTCCAGGAAACATGGCACTGCATCCTTTCAAAACCAGAATGTTTACTGGCAGTCCTACACTTGTTTGACTGTCAGCAATGATGCACTCAGAGCAGTTAACCCTGACAGGAAATGCACGTGAGGTGCTGCTATCACATAAAGAGCCTCTGCAATCCATGGTCTGGCTTCATCCTCTTGGAACAGCTGAAGGAAGATGCCGACAATCTTTCCACATACTCTCCTGAAGACTGAGAAGGTGGTGGTTTCTGCTCCGGCTTTCACCCAGCAGAATCAGAACTGGGTAGTTCTGCTTCCTACAAAGGCAGTGGGATAACTAGAAAAGAGCAGGTTTAGAATGGCTATCAGGAACAAGTTCTTCATGATGAGGGTGATGGAACACTGCAACCGGTTGCCCAGGGAGGTGGCTGGGGCTGCCATCCCTGGAGATATTCAAGGTGAGGCTCAACAGGGCTCTGTATGGCCTGGTCTAGTTGAGGATGTCCCTGCTGACTGCAGGGGGGTTGGACTGGATGGCCTTTGGAGGTCCCCTCCAACCCAGACCATTCTATGGCTCTATAACAATGAGAATCCTCTCCCTCTCTGCCTCACAGCTCAGAAAGGAATTTGGTCTCAGCAGCTCAGAGCTCTCAGTGAGGAGACACAACACTGGGATCACTCTGGCAAAATCACTGAAGCAGTGTGAGATTTAGTTCCCCAAACCTAGAGAATGTCAGATTGTGGGCAGCCTTTCTTGCTTGTAAGCACTTCCCAGATCGTCTTATCTGAGTTACAGCTATACACCTGCCATGGGAGATTTCCACTGCAGAGGTTTCAAGCTGCAATTGCTCTCATCTATAGAAAACAAGGTTAGAACCCAAAAAATCAGTAGCATCTGCCCATGCAGATCTTTTTATCTTTCTAATTAGCGGTAATTGTGTCTAATTAAATAGCAATATACTTTCAATGTGAAAAGGAACTGCTCACAGATAGCTAGTACCAAGTGATAATGATGTAACACCAACCCCCAGATGAATATTTTTCCATGTGCATTCAGCAAGTATTTGCTTTTATTGAATTTTCCTTCTATAACCTGTTCACAAACAACTTCTCACAAATGCTTGACATCTATAGCTAGATTTGAATCTTCTGAACATTTTGAATGCTTTGTTACATTCTGTCTCACAGAGCAGGCAGTGATATTTCCACTTGCAGATTATCATCTTTGGACAAGAGGAAGCTTTGAGGGAGGGAAAAAGAAAAAAAGAGAGAAAAAAAAGAGAGGGGGGGGGGGGGAAGAGGAAAAAAAAAGGAAAGCACAAGAAGTGATCTTTCTCTGCACCTCTTTGTAGTGGTAATACATTTCATTTACACTTACATTAAACTTACTCCATTACTTAACAGCAATTATCTCCAACACACTTGTTCTCTTGTTCTGCTGTTCCAGGAAACAGAGAATGGTGTGAATTTGGATTCAGAGGAAATGATGGCAGGAACTCAACAACATAACCTAGAGAAAGAAATGGAATCTCCAGGGAGAAGATGGTGGTGGAAATGTACAGAAATATTTTTAAGGCTGCATATGTAATCATGGAGCAAGGGAAAGAGACAAAGCCAGGCACTGCCCTGAACACTGATCTGAGTGAGCTGGTTATACACTGGCTGGAGGAACCATTTCTGCTTGCAGTTGTCTTTACTTGCTGCACAAGGAACGCAGCGTGGTTTTGGATGGCTCCAGTTCAAATGCAGCATTGTATAAAGCCAGAAAGAAAAAGGATGTCCAATCCTATTTGCTAGGTACTAGAAGGTAAGAGAGAGGGTTAAGTCTCTTTCAAAAATAAATGCACAGCAGACTCCTCTATTTTCATTTCACACAGGATTCGGGAAGATCAGATTCTGACCTGGATTGTATAAGGCAGGCAGTACTCTACCCTTGTGTGTATGAGACAGGAACAATTTCCATCCACTGTCTCTCTGAAAATAGACAAAGA
This sequence comes from Dryobates pubescens, assembly GCF_014839835.1. Lineage (NCBI taxonomy): Eukaryota > Metazoa > Chordata > Aves > Piciformes > Picidae > Dryobates > Dryobates pubescens. The sequence continues at coordinate 1,158,780 of NC_071629.1, read as the reverse complement.
TAGAGCAGCAAGAGCCGGCGAACAGCTGCTGTATTTGATGTGCCTTAGTCACTTAGGCTAGGCCAGTTCCCAGAGGTGACAACAGCAGCTCTCAACAAAGGTTGACCAGAAAGAGAAGACAGGACAGAAAGTCTGACAGCTCACATTTGAATGGGATCTCCCAACAAACATCAGATCAAACAAAAAAGGAAGTAGCCACTTGAATGCAAGTTTAGATATAGCATTTGCTATTCAGATCCTTTCCTGCAGTTATCCAACTGATTGACGAGGTGGAAGGCTAGTTTTGGGAGCAGTTTCAGTTCTGCTTAGTCTGAGATATCCTGAATTTTCCTGATGTAAATTGAGAGCCAGAAAGATCTCAACATCTTTCACTTTTTTAAAGCAGTCAACACAAAACAGTGGATTCCCTAAACCCATCTACATCAGAACTTAAGCAAATCAAACTGTGTTTCACTACAGAGCCATAAAAGCACAGGAAGGCTTTCACTAACTCTGGTTGGCAAAAGCTGCAGTGTTCTGATTTGCTTCTCTGAGTTGGGCAGTTACCAAAGTCCATTGGGTTGTTGTTTTTTCTCCAATAAAGTACTTGAATTTCTTTTCCACCTGCTTGATGCACCTATTGCACATGGTACTCTACAGACAGGAGGGTAGATTATGCAAACACTGCCCATCTACCACCTGGAAAAAAATGAAGAATGTCTTTTAATTTAATCTTTCTTTAACGTAAGGTTTCTCTCATGTACTGCCTGAAGAAACAGAGCTCATGAAGCAGTATTCATTTAAACCCTGATAGCTTTACCATTACACAGTGCTGTAGAAGGGTAGTCAAAGGAAGATTTAGACAAATGGTGCCAAAATTAGAATGGTTTAAAAACACTTGTGTTTTATTTTCAAGAATCACTGCAGAATATCTGAGCTGGAATTCAGAATGAATTATACACCATAGAGGTTTGGGGATTTTAGAAGATGAACATTCTTCTAATTGGTCAAAATTTCATACATCTCCTATATTCTAACACATACCAGGAGGCTAATAACTAACTACAGAGGTTCTAACCCCAAAAAAGCAAGAGAGCAAAACTGCAGTCTTTGTAGCTATCAAAGGAGCAGATTTGGGTCAACATCTATCACTTTCTAAACACCCAGCTTAAATGCATGAGCAATTGAAAACCAAAACTCTTGCAGACAGGATGCAGAAAGAAATGTCTGCTTCCGTGAGACAGGTGAGCACAGCTGACAGAACTGCAGCAGTAATGGTCTATACAATGGGGGGATCACAGAGGGAAATGTTCTACATACATAAACTCCCTACCAAACTTGAATCTCTAAAAAATGTGTGCAGATGGTCCCTAGAAAGATGCAATGTAAAGATTTCCTTCCCAGACAATGAATATGTGACATACAATTCACTTCATGCATTAACATCAGGCAACAAAATATTTTTCAGGGCTATAACAGAAGCTGGAGAACTGTCACATATTGAGCTTGCTAGTAACAATGTGGGCTCAATATTTCTCCAGCTCAGTTCTTTGTCTCTCACAAGGGATGGCAGAGCACTCTGTAACACTTTTATTCCTGACAGTTTTTCTTGCAGGTGCATATAGTCAATCTATTTGCCATTTCTTCCACTGCATCCCCGAAAGAATACACCTTTATTGCATCTAAAAGCAAGTGACATATTTCCCCTGCACTGAACAGCCTCAGACACTTTCTTTATAAATAAGTTATTGAAGAAATGTTTGTGTGTGTGTGCTAAACTCGGAAAGGCTACCTAATCCGTGCCAAACTAAGAGCTAGAGGCTCCAGCAGTTTTCCTGGAGGACACGTCTGAGACCTGCACATTTTCATATCAAATGGAAAGCCGAGCGCTGGCTGCTACACAGGCGGCAGCGAGCAGCACCAAGGCGTGGAAAGGTTACAGCAGAGGAAAGATCTTTCTAGAAATAATCCAAAACAGTAAACACTGAAAACAAAAATGTCTCCCTGCCTGCTGCTGTTAGAAAACAATGATTTTCCACCACATTCCACATGTGAGCTGAGCTTCTGTAATTGAATGCAATAGACACTTTGTTCCCTGAATACACTTCCCAGGACACACTGAGAGCAATCAGCTCTGGTATCAGCACAGCCTGAGGCAGCTGGGCTTGTGCAGCCTGGAGAAGACTCCACAGGGACCTTAGAGCTGCCTTCCAGTACCTGAAGTGATCCTACAGGAAGGCTGCAGAGGGACTTTTCATCAGTGTGACTAGAGACATGGTGGAATAGTTTGAAGTTGAGAGAGGGAAGGGTTACACTGGAGCTGAGGAGGAAGTTCTTCAGTTCCAGGGTCATGAGACTCTGGAACAGGCTGCCCAGGGAAGCTGTGGCTGCCTCCTCCCTAGGGATGTTCAATGCCAGGGTGGATGAATCCTGATCAGCCGATTCTAGCAGAGAGGTGTCCCTGCCTATGGAGGGGAGGTTGGAACAGATGATTAAGTCCCCTTCCAACCTAAGCCATTCCAGGATTCTGTGATTCTATACTGACTCCAAATCCTGAGACAATGCAAAGATTTTCTGCATATGAAGAGGTGTTTCAAAACATGTTAAGACTCAACACAGGAGAAGCTATTTGAGCCCAGTGCTGGTGCATCATTACCTTTCTCAGTGTAGCGACAAAATTACACCCCCAGACCCTCAGCTGCTACCCTGTGGCTGCGCTGTACAGTCAGAGCATCTCAAGCTACAATGAGCAAACAAAATAACAATGTCACCCACTGGAACCAACAGCAGGGCTACAACTGTTGTAACTAACTGGAACTATTTAGTTTCAGTCCATAACATTAAACCCTCAAATAATCATTCTTTCCTGCTGCTGCTAGTTGCCTTGTGAACATATCAGCAAAGGGATTCTTAGATATACTTCACTACTAATCCTTTATTCAACAGAAACCCAAATTATGAGAACCCAGCCGAAAATACTATTTTTAGCAAATATATTATTATGCCCAAAATTAACAGATAAACTTCTCACTTCATTTGCCAAGCACCTGTAGATGTGAAACGTGCTCTAGAATCGCGTTACTCTCGGTTAGATTAAATCAAACAAGTGAAAAAGAAAGCCCAGCAGTCTTTGATCTGAAACATGCAGAACCACAGAATGTTTGGACATGGTAAAAATCTGACATCATGGATAAGCTTCACATCTTTTATTCTTTTTCATAAAGAAGTGTCAGACAACTATATAAAAATAATAGATCAAATAAACATAGACACTGCTGTACGCAGAGCATAAAACCTTAACAACACTGAATAATTCAAGGGAGCTGCAGCAGCCCCTGGAATTTACAACACTTGCAATTTCTCACAAAGCAATCTTTTTTAATTTTAATTTCTCCTTTCTTTAGATTTTTTTTTTTCCCTACAGTGCCTCAGGAAAAAGCAAGGCAAAAATTGAAACTATCACTACAAATATTAAAATGTTTGCTTTTAGTATCAGCATAGTAAATGTCATTACTCTTAGATGCTAATGCAATATGCAAACAATATTTGTCCCAGATCACTACAGTAAACAAAATTTTCAGAGACTATTTTTCCCTTCTGCTGTTTCCAGGATTACTTTGAACAAAAAGTTTTTTGAATGCCTTAGCAATAAGAGATGCTTTTGCTTTCTGAAGCAACAGAATCAAACACAGATTAAGTATCTTCTGTTCTAGGCTAATTGCTTAGATATTTGGCAATGTAATTAGCCTACATATTAATTTGGATGCCTGCACCTACTTGAGCCGCTCTGCATTGCACTGCAGAACATCAGTCATAAGGAAACCAAAGATCTGGTCTCAGTTTTACTTCTGATCTGCTCCTTGCATCTGCTGTATTACTTTAAAATATGTATCTTGCCCTCTAATTAATATTCCTGTGCCCCAACAAGTGCAACAGCTCACCAGGAAAAACAGACCTTCAAGCAGAGACTAGATACAGAACTGGGAGTTATAACCTGGCTCAGAGAAGTCAACCTCACATTCCCACATCACTTTTATCTTCTACTCCTATGTTTTGTGCAGTCACATTTGGCCTGCTGTTTGCTTTGTTCTTCAGATTCCATTCCTAAACTTCTCAATTTGAGAAATAGCTTCCTAAAATGCTTTCCTGGCAGCCACCCCTGAAAACAATTTCCTTCTCTTTGCCTTTTCTAGACACACTGACATCATAATGCTTCCTCTTCCCTCTCTGCTGCATTTGTTGCTGCAGCACCAGGAGTTTTGCAGACACGTCCTACAAGGACCAAAGGTTCTTCTGTATTCTGGAGGAAATGGCCACCTGAGTAGCACCCATAGGTACATTACAACTGGCTTATGCCATGGGAATTGTTTGACTCCTTCAAAATCCACTCTTTGACCAGCCCTCTTCACTTCCATTTCTTTAGACACTCCTAATTAGATGGAATTAATTGTCTTGGGTTTTTTCCTTAGGCGTTTTTGAGCTGGTTGGTTTGGTTTTGTTGTGGGGTTTTGGTTGGTTGGGGATTTGTTTTAGTTTTATTATAAATCATTATTATTATGTTGTTCATGTTTTTGCTCTTTGGGTTGGTTGGGTTTTGGTTCATGTCCCTTTTCAGAAATTACAGAGCATCAGCTCACTTCTAAGCCCCCTAAGTCTGAACGAAGGGAGATGGCCGAGTTTTCTGAAGAAACAGGAGACACTACCATTGGTTTCTGATGAAACTTAAAGCACTTCTTAGCTGCAGTAGTTTTTGTCAGCCTTATACTTCAAATACCATTAATTCCTTCAGTAACTGAGCTAATAACAAACTGAAAGGAGTAAATTAAAGTTATATATATATTCTATACACATTAGTGGCATAGGAGTCACCTTGATCTCTTTTGGGATGGAACTCTAATTAACACCGGAGCATATTTTGTCTATAAAAAATTCTGTTGATTGCCCAAGAGGTACCAGGAACTCATTTTGCCAGCTGATGTTAACTTTTATGGGTTAAGGCAGTAGAGTTACCAGGAGCCACAGCTGTGAGTTTTATGCTCGGGGCAATTTTTAAGCAACTCAGTATTTGAAAACTCCTGACATTCACATCAGATGCAAGGGGGAAAATAACAAAAAAGGAGGAGAAACTGTAAATCATTGCATCTTAAGGTATTAGAACTCTATTAGAAAAGACCTTCATTAATATTCTGATGTAACATTCCTGCATTATGTAAAATAAGTTTGAGTAATTAGAATTCTAGCAGAGAAATGAAGTTATTGACACCAGCTGACTGCTCAATGGCACAGCCTTTGCAACTCAGATTTGCTAACAGTTCTTGGTAAGATCATTTGCAAATTGAAAGGACAGTAAAACTGCTTCCATGTGGTGGCTTGGGCATTGTCACTAACATTGATATCTATTTCCAGGAGTTTTAACAAACAAACATGATTTTGGACGTAGTGCAAAAAATATCCTGCTTTCCAATGTGTTAAATGACACCACAAGTTAGCAAAACAATGGTGTAGAATAGAAGAGAATAGACCAGGTTGGAAGAGAGCTCAAAGATCATCAAGTCCAACCTATCACCCAACAATCCAACCTACCACCCAATTCTAAACCAGCTTCATTACTCCACCTGAAGTGCAGAAACCACAGAACACTCATTTCTGTTAAACTACCAAAAGAGAAAGCCAACAGCAAAACTGCAGATCTTCAAAACCACCTAGACTTTTTGGGTCAAAACCTCACACTACATACCATAAGTACAGGCTGCCCAGGGAGGCTGTGGATGCCTCCTCCCTGGGAGTGTTCAAGGCCAGGCTGGATGATGCCTTGGTCAGCTGAGTCGAGTTGAGGGATGTCCCTGCCCATGATGGGGAGGTTACAGGAGATGAACTCTGAGGTCCCTTCCAACCTGAGCCGTTCTAGGACTCTGTGATACCTTTGTTTTGTCACTGAATACTTGCCACAGAATTTTGAGGGCTTGTAACAGTTGCTATAGAGTGAGCCACATATATCTAAGTACAAAGACAGATATCTAAAGAGCTCTGAAGCACATATCAAAGAGCCTGATAAATGAAAACCACTCTACATCCTCTCAGTGAAACCAGTTTTACATATTATTTCATTTGACTACAATCAGTTTGGATTTGCCCTGGCACACCCCTCTCAGCATGCAGTTATGATGTTTGTTGGATTTTCAGCTATTTTCCAGACATCTGCCAAAGAACTATCATTGTTTCATGTGTCAGTGACACCTGGCACCCACAGTGACTCTGCAAAATTTAATGGCAGCAAGGGAATTGTTATTGTCTGTTGCTTCAGTGGTCCATGAACCGAGGAGTTCCTGAGCAAGCCTTGGCACAGTGCAGCAAAGCAGCTGCTGGGCCCCATTGTTGTCAAGAATATGCATTTTGACAACTACTAATCATGTTATTTACTCTGAACAGTGAATAATCTTATACACTGACTATTCTCAGAATCTATTTACCCAACAAGTAATGGCAGCTCTAAATTAGTTTCTTATGTCCTAGCAAGGAAACGTAAACAGCAATTAATTAGTTGATTGTTATTCAGCCACAATGTATTTGCCCAAGCCTGATGCACCCAGTACAAAATGGCAGGTAGTGCTCTGTGGGCTTTAGGATTATCAAGTTACTGGCAAAAATCCTTCTGACCCATTCTAGGGAACCTCAGCTGTCTTTAAAAGGAGAGATTCAGGACAGAATTAAAAGACAGAAAAAAAAGGGTGGCACAAGTCAAATAAAATGCTTCTGGAGTTGAATGGTTTCAGGTTAGTGGCTGTCTACTCTCTGTTGGAAAAAACCAAACCAGAGCTGCTAGACTGTCTGCCTGCACGGGTTTGTGGTGACAGGCAATGTGTGCAAGCCATTCCCTGGGAATCTCAAGCATCTTTTGGCAGTGATGGCACGATGGCAGGTGAAAATAAGCGACGACCTTTGCAGGCAGAGACAGAAGATAAAGAGCCATCTAACTTCAGCAGATCCTTTGCACTGGAAGGACAACAATTCAGAAAAACAGGAATGGATGCCACCTACAAATCAGAATGTCTGGGATCGAGAAGTGACACAGGCTATAGGGAGGGTTACATCTGAGGAATCCCTGGGAAGAGTAACTCTGGACACAAGGTTACCAGGTTCCCCAAACTCTTGATATGTGCATTGCATTGTAGAATAATGCAGCTCTTCCCTCCTAACTTTCCCCTCTCCAGCTGTAAGGCAGCTGATTTGTGGAAGCTTTGTCAGCTCTCAGACATTTCTAAAGTTGTAAAGCACACAAGTATTCCAGAGCTATTAATTTTATGTAAGGGATACTGAGCATGGAAGCTGGTAGTATGCCAAAAGCTAAGATAAGTTTAATCTACAACACAAGTAGTACCACTTTTAAACTGAGGAACTCTTATCTAGGCTGACTGAATAATGAATTGGATCTCTCTGTATCAGTTTACACCCACCAATTACTTCTCAGAAACATCTTTGCTATAGGAGCTAGGCAAGAGGGAGACAAATGGTGATCAATTTACTAAAAATATCTAAACCAGGGACAACTAAGTATTAGACCATCCAAAATGTATTAAAATTACAAAGACTATAATAATTGAATAAATCACCTGTGTGCCATTTTTTGTGTTGCACTACAGAAACACTGCAATAATTTCTTAGCACTGTGCTCCTCCTTGAAGTAAAATTAACCATAAAGAATGCTAAACATGGGAGAAATGAGTGCTGCATTTACAGTTCTTTGAAAAAGGTAACAAAACTTCAGCTCATCTGCATTGCAATAACTCCTGAAGCAAAGCCAGCAGCAAACTGTATTACATCCCACCAGGATGAAGATCATGCCCACAGGTTTCACCAATTTTGGAATATTCTATACATGAGATAAATAACAATTTGCCTTAAAACTGGAAGACTGTGAGAATGTCCTTAGCTGGTAAGAGCACTTGAAGTACAAAGACCAAGAGCATGCCCCCACTAGATCAGTTGCTGGGACTCAGAACCAGCTTACCAAGCGTGGTTGCAGGCTTCCTCTTGCCCCTTAGAGAGAAGCTCCCAGACAGTGCTGAAGGGGCCAGGAGGTGCTTTCAGCTGAGGCTCTTGCCCTTGGCCCCACCCAAGCTGCAGCCTTGTCCAGGCCATGGACCCTGTTAATCTATATCCCAACCAGGCTGATGTCCTGAGTGGGGACTGTTCCTACCTTTCCCCTGCTAGCTTGTTCTGTTACCTTGGTGGGAAGCAGTAGGAGGGGTGCAGCCTTACCATTCCCCTTGGGAGTGCCATGTTCCCCAGGGAGCAGCCACCCTCTGTCTATGCTGCTGGGGGACTGTCCTTACTAGAAAATAAGCCTGATGAGAATGATACATGATCTTCAAGAAATTCAGCTGTATTTCTGCTCTGAACAGCAAACAAAACACACTGTGAGCAAAAATGCAAACATTTGGAAGTTTTTTTGAAGGGGCTTAATGCAATCTCAGGTTCAGAGCTTTCCAAAGTGTAAAACCTTTGTCCCAAGCAGGACTGCTGTGGATAAAGCAGGATATAGCATCAGACAGACATTAAGCTTGAGCAGATTACCTATTGCCTGAAAAGCAATTATTTCTTCCTCCTACAGAAACCTACTTTTATGGCAGATACAGGGTTCAGTGATGGTTCCTGTGAGTGACCACATATAATCCCCCAAAAGAAAAGCGCTGCACTGCTGATGGTAATAGAGCATGGGTGATCACTAATTGTTAGATGAATCCATCAGAAGCACAGGGGATAGAGTCCTACTGTTCATTTAAATCCCAAATAGAGCATAAGGAGATGCAGGCCATAGAATCACCCACACAGAAAACCACTGCTAAGTGCTTGGCAGGAAAAGCATGTCAGTGCTTAGCTGGGGCTACTGGTCTAACAGCAGGCTGCTGATAGGCAAAGTGGGATAAGTTATTTTAACAAGCTGTTAATATGAATCATGCCTTATTATACCATGGCCAAATGAGAGAAGTAATGAGGTACAAAACTTAAGTGCTTCAGGATAAGCCTGGAGAGAGACAAGTTAAAGGGAGAAGAATCTTTGAGCAGCTGAGCATGGTTAACATCAAAAGCTATACAAAGTACTATAGTCCCTGTGTGGCCTTGGAACGCAAGCAAGTGTCACAGTAAAGCACAGAACACAAGAACACTGATATTTATGAATAGCTTCCAAGTTTGCTGTTTCAAAATAAAAATAATTATTAAAAAAAAATTCTTGCTTATTTTTAGCCCCAAATCTTCTGTTTTCAGTCAGTCTGACATCACCTTCTGTCTGTAACTGTAGTGCTGCTCTCCATAGTCTAAACAAAGATGCCCTTCATCTTCTCTGGGGACTAATGAAATCACTCAAGATCTGCTGTTTTGAAAAGACTGTAATAATTTGCATTGAAATATTTACCCCAGCACTGAAAGACAGGGAGGTGAGACTCACACTGAATTCCATTTCCAATTCAACGTTCCCAGTCCCAGAAGCAGATGCAGACTCTGATGGGAAGCGATGCCGATTCACAACGCTTCCTTTTTTCCCTTAAAACTTTCTGTGATGCCTTTTGTTATTCCTTCTCCTGCTTCTCCAGCCTCCAATTAAAGGCTGGAACTATTAGGTTCCACTGCACTCTAAGTCTGCTAATTGAATAGATACAAAGGCTGTTGAAAGCACCAGGGTTCTCTACAGGCTCTTGCTTATCAGTGTCTGTGTCTTAGTTAACAGCTTGCTACCTTTCTAAACTTAAAGCTATTTAAGCATTTATATGTACAAGGTTTGTTTACCATGGCAACTGCTGTATCAACTTGACACACAGAGAAGTAATTGCATTCAGATACACTTACCTCTTTGTAAGAATTCATCCATAGTTTATGGTATTTAAAGAGAAACAAAAAAATTCCCTATATATATTCCAACCCATTTGATGTGTAAAAGGCACTTGTCAATTTTCTAGTCCAGTGCATGTGACTAAAGGTATTCACCAACCACAAAACTGGTTAAACAACTGCTGAGGAAACAAAATGATGACAACCTTTGACTGTTAGTCAGTAGCTCAAGTTATTTACTTTACTTTTTAAGTGTACACTGTGAATTAAAAAAGTAAGTACAAAGATGAAGACCTGTGTATCCCAGTAAAACCATAGTTTCCCTAGTTATCTTTTTCTACTGTCTCTTCTTACGCTTCATACTCCATAGTCAACAGCTCCTATATTCTAACCACCCTTAAAAATTGTTCCTGTCCTGTTCCATACCTCTGGAATAACCTAGTCCACAATTAAATGCATGTCTGCAAGAGCAATATACTGCTGACTCCCAAGCTGCACACAGCTTAATACTACACCCACCTTTCCTGGTCCTCATCCTAGGAACCAATGCTGTGAGGAGGTTGTAAAACTGGTTAACGACTTGTAAATTCACAGTAACTGCCTGGGCTGTGTCCTTGGTGCACTAAAGGGACAGGGCCCACATCCTTCCTCATCTGCAGCTGTGCAAATGGCCAGACTTAAGCCTCTTTGGATATATAGATCGCAGCCAAAGGAAAGAGCAGCGGTGCAGACGCAGAGTTCAGGGCAATAAACCCCTCTCTCCAGAACCAAAGGATAATTGGTGGTCTGTCCCTGCTTGACCTGTTATGGTGAATGTCACTGACACCCGATTGACTTGTGACATCAGAACACGAAGAATATACGGCCCTAGAATCGCCAAAATTAAGGCAGACCCCAAAGGGAGTTTGCAGGGTTAAAGAGAATAATAACTACAGCAAGAATAATAACTACAGCATGACTGGAAAGGAAAGTGGATATAATAGGATAGGTAATTACAGAAGGCAAGAAATAATTCAGGGCTGCAACATCAGGAGATTATAGTACCAGGAGAGATTAAAGGGAGAAAGAAATAAGACTGGTCATGAAGTATTGTGTACACTGTTGAGTTTTCAGCAGGGAATAATTCACTTCTATGATTCAACTCATTCTCCCTTCTCACAGCCAGAAACCGCCCTGAGTTAAACAGAGGACTGAATTAAGAGATACTGTAAATTCTACAATATCTTCTGTAGCAGCAGCCATGGAACAGTCCCTCCTGCACTAAATGGGTAATACTTAATAAAGATAATAGTAATAATTAATATCAAACTCTTAGTGAAGGTTTATTATCTTCAAGTCTCATTAAGTAATTAGCCAATTCATTAAGATTGCTAGGATGAAAGCAAGCAAGGCAGTTAGAGACACACCCTGCAGGTCCAACACTTCATAATCCATTTCAACAGGAAAAAAAGAAATATAAAAAACTGACATTTCTTTCATAGAACCACAGAACACTTTGGCTTACAGGGGCCTTAAAGGTCATCTAGTTCCAACACCCCTGCTGTGGGCAGGACACCTTCCACTAGCCCAGGTTGTTCAAGACCTCATCTAGCCTGGCCTTGAGGACTTCCTGGGAAGGGACATCCACAGCCTCCCTGGGCAATCTATTCCAGTGTCTCCTTCCCCTCACTGTAATGAATTTCTTTCTAATCTCCAGTCTAAATCTGAAGCCACTGCCCTCATCCTGTAACTACAATCCCTTGTAAAAAGTCCCTCCCCATCCTTCTTGTGGCCCCTTCAGGTACTGGGAGGCTGTTCTAAGGTCTCCCTGGAGCTTCCTCTTCTCCAGGCTGAACTCTTGCAGCCTGCTTCCATAGGGGAGGTGCTCCAGCCCTCTGATCATCCTTGTCACCCTCCTCCAGACCTGCTCCAACAGTTCCATGTCCTTTTTGTGTTGGGAGCACCAGAGCTGGACAGAGTACTCCAGGTGAAGTCTCCAGCAGCCCAGCAGGCAGCTGTGTGCTGGGCTGCTTCCCAGGCAGTGAGAGCAGCAGGACAGGGAGGGGATTCTGCCCCTCTGCCCTGGTGAGAACTCATCTAGAGTACTCTGTCCAGCTGGCTCATGGCGAGTTTTTCATCAGCCAACACTCCCAAGCTCTTCTCTTCCAGACCACTCTCAAGAGCAGTCTGTTTCTTAGCAAAATAATTATTTATTCCTACAGTTAACACAAAACAAATCTGAAGAACATACCTTTCTTAGAAGTCACTGTTGGGTTGTACAATTTCAGCTGGGAAAGACTGCATAGGCATAAGAGAGCTTGTTTGAGATCAAACTCTACCCTGCAAATCCTACCAGCAATAGCAAAACCATGAATTCCAGCAAACACAGCAGAGATGAGCACTGATCTATTTACCAGGCACAGCTCCAGTAATTCTGATCAAGTTTTTAAATTCAGTGGACTAAACCTTGCAGTTCCACAGCCAAAAAGCCAGGGCAATGACACCAGTTCTAGGAGAGCCGGGGTAAGAAGGGAGGCAACAAAACCAGCTGCCAGGTACACATTCCTTAACTGGAACAGAAACTAGTTCCCAGTGCCTAACACTCCATATTCAATGAAACACTGAACTCAGCATTCTCTTTTGTGTTCTTAAAGTCCCTTTCCCTTTTAGGGGGATTCAGATGGGTCATAAATTCTCCAGTAAAGTAGGAGAGATGTTATTTGCTTTAATGCAGTTGACTCGTGGGCAAGAAAACCAAGCAGCACTTTCATCTTTTCTGGGGAGACAGAAATGCATGTGAAGTTCAGAGTTCACGTAGTCTTGCTTTTCATAGCAGGAAATGACAATTATTCTGATGAGGCTTACCTCCCTTTTCTAGCTCAGTGTGCCTGAAAACACCTTTCATATTTTGATTGGCAGCAAAGAAAGCTTTAGCTCAGATTTGAGAACCTTCACTTCCATTTTGCTACGTGCAAGTCTCAAACACAACTTTTGCTTTCATTTCACATTTTGATTTATGTCAGTAAAAAACCTGAGAGCTGTACTTTTTCTTACTTTTTATTTTGTGTTTGCAAGGTCACAGCTTTCTCTTCCTCATGCTAGCAAATGCAGAATGTTCTTAATTAAGTTCAGAAGTGCTGAAAAGAAATAGTTCTGCTTTAAAAAAAAATAAAGGCGGGAGAGAGGAAGAGGTAAACATTTTGTAGCAGGAGCAAAAAAGAACCTGTTAAAATATGTCTTAAGCATTTACCTTATTTCCTTGTTTAATGTGTGCAGTTTCCCAAACTTAAGGCAGGAACAAAAGTTTCACCTTACTTGCAACTTGTTTCTGGTGCCTGAGAATCCCACCTCTTGAGAGGCACAGTGCTTGCAGTAGGCAGTGTTTTAAGAATGTGTTTCTAATTAAGTGAGCAGGTGGCTTCAGCCAGCAGGAACTACTGAGCAAACAAACCCAGGGAGAGCTGGGACTAGTTGTAGCAGATGGTGTGGTCTTTGTACCACTTTAATGAAGACTGAGCCTGAGCTCTCTGTTGGGTTTAATGGAACACTTTCCTTATCGTTTGTGCAGCTACATCTACACCAAAATAATACTATTTCTAGATTACAAAAGCAATATATTCTGTACACCCTCCAAGCATGTTCAAGCATAGCCTTATCTGATAAGGATATTGCACATAACATTCAGCTGGGAGGTCAGCTCATACCTGACACTGTTATCTCTATCCATCCACCAGTGACACACAGTGTTGTGATAGTCGTGTCATCATCCTGTGAAACTTTGCACAGACATGAACACTCTAAGCAGCAGGCAGATATTTAACATGGTTAACACTCCCTTGCCAATCCCTCTTTCTAAATTAATATACCAATGGTTTAGAATACATTTATTACACTACAAGCTTTCCTTGATAGATTTATGTGACCCTGCTCCAAATCAGAGCTCACATCAGGAATGGGAACCTTTGTTCAAATGATTTAATGAGGGTTACCATTCTATCTTGAATCCTCCCATTGCCTTAGGTGAGGGTGATCAGAAAGAAGAGCAGCACTATAAAAACAATCTCGATAGAAAATGACCACTCCAACTGGAATAGTGATAGGGAATAATGACTGAATAATGATTGGGGGGGAAATACAATACAACAGAATAATAAAACCACCAGGGAACAGAGTGAGAGAAATTTCCACTGCCAATTCAGTAATCAAATTCAGAAATGTCAATAAATGATACTTCTGTACAGCCCAGTATCATCACAGAGAGCTCAGGAGTTTATGAGCTACTCAAACCCATTCAAACATTTCCTGCAGCATACCAGTGTGGGACAAAGCTCAAATACTCTATCAGAGTGCACTGCAAACCAGCTTTCTGAAGCCAGAAACAGCTTACTTATCTCTGAGCTCACCTGAGCAGGCAAACCTCCCTCTTGCTGCCTGTCCTCTACAAGTCCATGTCTGGTGATACTGCAGTAAGTTACACAGCAGCAGGGCAGGAAAAGCAAGCCAGGCAGAGGGAATGAGGGGTAGGGAGGCAGAAAAAGGGGGTGGAAAGGAAGTGTGGAGTCTAAAGTAAGAGAAACACACTGAGTGCTGTGGATGGAACTAGCTAATTCCCTCATATGCATTTTGTGGTCCAATTCTTTTTTTCTCTCCTATGCATGGAAAGGTTATGAGAGCAAACTTGAATCTGTCTGCATGCTCCGAGAAAAGCAAGAAGATGCTAAAGTGATTTAGAAGTGAAGTGGCTGTCTGCTCAGCTTCACTTTCCCTAATTTAATTCTATCATTAGGGCAACTAAAATGCACAGTGGCCAGCATATATGGCATCTGAAGCCCTGGACAGATGCCACTTATCTCTAACTGCATGAGGGAAATGATCTTAGCTTTATCAAATGAATAGAAATTTTGAAAGATGAGAGATTAAGTTAGCAGCTAATGGTGCCATGGAGGTTGAATATAGCTTTGTTCCTATTCATTAGTATATTTACCGTAGTTTAGTTTGACTGTGTCCAAAGTTTGCATTCGTGTGGCTCTTTGTTCAAAGCACAAATAATCATTTACCATGACAGCATCAGTATACCCAGATTAGGCTGTCATGCATTATGTAGATCTATTTCTGTTTTACAAGGCATAAAATTGCTGCTGGTGTGGACAAGTTGGACACTCCTAAGATGGGTGGATCAGAAAATAAAAGTAGGAAAAGCAGCCTCTTAACTTCAGCAGTTTTACCATGAGCAGCACTGCTGCACCAGTGCTATCACATCCCTTGACAGGTCAGAGATTCTGCTCTGTCTTTGTGTGAAGAGTCAGTTGATAAGGAAAAGCCAAGATCCCATATGGCCCCCTCACCAATATTTAATCGTTTGGCTGGAATATTGCAAGCAGCGCAGCGCACACAACTCATTATTCTTACTGTTCGTATCACTGAACCTGTCTTACCAGTTACATTTATTTTTCACTGGAATAATTCTTTTGGGAACTTCAAGGCAATTAGTTTGGGAGCACATGTTAAAGGGTGAAGAGTTTCAATGTTGCAGCAATGTAAGATAACTATAGATCACAAAATCTGTCATGGAATAATGCAATCGAGAACAAAGCAAATTGAAGCTTTGTTTTCAAAAGATAAGAATGCAATGGAATGCATCACTAGCTCCTCTCATTTCTTCTGCTGTCTACCTAAATGAGACTCCCTGCTTGCATATTTCAAAGTCATTGGTTAATTATCCTGTAGCAAACCCACATTTTGGGGACTGTGATTTGAACATAATGATGTGACTATAATTTGAACAAATTAGAACTATGCAAAGCCGAACACTTGATTTCAGATATAATTCAGTAATTAAAAACATAACAAATCATTTAGCAGGAATGTTGCCATTGCTGCTGACAAAGCCTGCTAATTGCAGTGCCTGCGTCTCCCCCTCAATGTTTGCGGTGTTTTGCTCCAACCAGTGCCAAAATCTGAGTTAGAAGGTGTATTTCCCAGACTTACAAACCATAAGGACAATATTGAATAAGGAACGAAGAAGATGGACTAACCAGACAATCTGCATTGTCAGTTTAATGTTTGTTATGCACTCACTGTAAAACAGCAAAGAATAATATGCCAGAGTGTGAAGTTACAGAGATAATATGAGAGTACTGTAGCTATAAGGAGGTCATGAAACACAAAATGAACCAAACTACTCAATTTGCATGCACTGAACTAAAAGCAGTAATAGTTTTGGGTCCTGCTACTCTTAGCACATCATGCCATGTGATAGTTAAACTTCACTTTCCTTTTGCATTGCACTTCAATGTGATGCCACTTTGGAGGCAATTGAAATTATTGCTCGTACCCTGAATATCTGCTTAAACACAAATGTGGGACTCCAATTATTAACTAAAACTAAAGGAGGAAAGATGACAACATAAAAGGTCTTCTTTGTAATTCTCTTTGCAAATCTCAGCAGTTAAAAGCCAGATGAGCAGAAATCAGTTAAGGTTCATTACAGTTACAATCCATCCAGAGAAAGAGAAAGATAGAAGCTCTGGTACATTAACTTTTATGCTTGTGACCCAGTAAATAATGTTCCAGTTAGAGCTATGACTTCTTACAACCCAAAGCTCCTATTAGTTCTATCATTTTTATTATTTTACTCCCCCCCCCCCCCCCCATTGTTAAGTGCTGCTAAATGCAGATCTGAAGGATGTCAAATTGAGAATAAAGATGAGCATATTTCATTAAGAGAGAGCAGATATATAGTCAACACTTTTAACCATCGTGATACTGTTTGAATGGATGAGGAAACAAGGCCGTCTGTCAACCCTACAGCAAGCCAATTGAAAAATCAAATTTATGGTGAGGCTAACACAGATGATGTGCTTCCATTTTCTCTTCACACATGGGAGACACTGGCTTTTCAGTTAGCTTGGATCATTTAACCAGTGCCTCTGTAATTCAGATGCAGGCGCTGAGCATGTTACCTGAGCAGACAGCTGAGGCAGAGGTATGGCTTGAAGGAGTTTGACATTGTGCTTGTCCCCACAAAAAGTTTGCTATCAGGTTCTACTTCTGCTTCACTTGCAAGGAAGGAGAAATTCACTCAAATACAGTAAGTTACATCTCAAAATAGATGCAACTCATATGATTATTTTTATTGAATTATATCTATTCTAATGATCAGAAATGAATTCACTGTGGAAGCTGTGTTAAAAGGATTCTCTTCTGAAGTGCATGCAGCTTGGTTTAGGACAAACCTGAACTGGTGAATGCAGACAACTTGTTACAATTGCCTTTTAACTCTGGCTCAACCAGTAGCATCTAAGTGGCACAGCTGGGTAGCCAGTGACTGGGGCATAGAATTAAAAAGGGATTAATGAATTGCAGGTTAGCATTTTAAGGCTGGATTCAGAGGATAAAAGAACACTCTGTCTTCTCATCTGCTTAAGGTAGGTCTCTGATGTGGACAAAAAAGAATGTCCACTGCTAACAATGCCTGGTGAACTTCTTAATTTGCAGGACTTCAGGTATTTTCAGTATACCCAGTCAAGGACAGAATGATGGAGTTTTGTCTCTCCAGTTCTACAAACCACTTCAAGTTTAATACTCTATGACATTCTGTATAAACACAGAAATTATGGCCTCACTTCAGTAAATATATTGGCACAAGTCCACTCTATCATTGTTTTTAATATGCATAAGGGTAAGCACAAGACATGATTCATTTACCACACAGGAAGAAAACAGAGGTTGGAAGGGAAGAAACTCCAGAGCTACTGTGTTCTCCACATTGCAGCATGTTTACTTTCAGACTTTTTCTTTCACTCTTACATGACGACTAAGAGGACTCTGCTACAAATTCTTGTATGTACAAAATCAAACAAATGCAATGAATAGGAGTTTAAATTATGGAATCATAGAAACACTGGTTGGAAGGGATCTCTGGGTGAAGCACTATTAGATCAGATCAGCTTTGTAGAGCCAAGTCTTTAAAACTTCCAGGCACTCCAAGAAGGCCATTAAAATCCTGCTCTACCAGTCTCCTGCGTGCACTACTAATCTCTCCAGTCTGACCTTGCAGCTCCTTGTGTTACTCTCTGCCCCCTTCATTCACTTAGCAACTCTTCTTCACATAGTTGTAAACTGCCTGGTCCCCTGTAGGTCTCATTTTTGGCAGCTAAACAAGCCCAGCTCCCTCATCCTCTCCTCACATGTCACATGCTTTAGGCTCCATTAGACCTCTCCAGTTTGTCATTGCCCTTCCTGAACTAAAGGGCTTGGAATATAACATTTCAGGTATCACCAACAACACATTGCTCAGTGGTAAATTGTCTGGCCCTTGTGGTTTACTATGAGTTTACTATTAGATAACTGATGCTTGAACTCCAATGTGAAGTCCTTGTTCAGGACCAAAGTGCAACCCAAGTGAGCAATCTGCTCATGGCTGATGAACACCACCACCATTTTTGTACCCATACCAGAGCCAGGGGCAAGACCCTCAACCAGCCAAGATACCACACAGAGGAGCTCAGTTCCAGTAAGGATACCCAGCCAGCACCCATGGAGGATATTGGAGTGGTCATCAATTGTCTTCCTACCTAACTGGGGGGGCCACCAGGCCCCCCGGCTTTTGTTGTCACCACCACCATCACCCAGTGTGCACCATGGGCACTCACCAGAGATGAGAGGAGGATCCCTCAGCCCAGATGGGCTCAGCTTGGGGCTTCTGCCTTTCCTGGGGGAGATTAAAAAGGGGAGTGGGTGGGGAGGGCCAAGTGGCCACACCTGGGGTGGGAGGAGACTCCAACAGAGCCCAGGTGCTCTGGGATTTGAGGGGAAAATGGGGCAGGTGAGGGACTTTGAGGGTGTCAGGTAATGATAGGACTAGGGGGAACGACAAAAAAAGAAAAAGAAATGGGTAGATTCAGTTTGGATGTTAGGAAGAGATTCTTCCCCATGGGGGTGGTGAGACACTGGAACAGGTTGCCCAGGGAGATGGTGGAAGCCTCATCCCTAGGAGTTTTTAAGGCCAGGCTGGATGTGGTTCTGAGCAACCTGATGTAGTGTGAGGTGTCCCTGCCCATGGCAGGGGGTTGGGACTGGGTGATCCTTGAGGTCCCTTCCAACCCCAACAATTTTATGATTCTAAAACAATTTTGCAGTTTAAGCTGGATGTTAGGAAGAAATTCTTCACAGAAAGAGAGATTGGCCATTGGAATGTGCTGCCCAGGGAGGTGGTAGAGTCACCATCACTGGAGGTGTTCAAAATAAGACTGGATGAGGCAATTAGTTCCATGGTTTAGTTGATTAGATCGTGTTCGGTGATAGGTTGGGCTTGATGATCTCAAAGGTCTTTCCCAACCTGGTTAATTCTGTGATTCTGTGATATCCATAGCAGAAGCAGGGGCTTTGCTGAGTTCCTCAGGTGCTTTGTGTGTTTCTCTGAACTGCTGAGACCAAAGCCTGAGAAACCTCTCTCCTGTTACAAAGCCCCAAGAAAGTAACACGTCAGAACAAAGACAGATTTCTTCTAATCCTATTAATGCTGTGCAAAATCAATCTCCTGAAGCTTTCTAGTGCTTGCAAACATGCAGTTAAGATGCCTCTGGTGATGGACAGAAATTGCAAGTTTTCCTGCCAATTTTTTAGCCATTTCTTTTTTTCATTCCTTTTGCTTTCACTGCAAACTGATTGACTGTGAAAGATCTATGGCAATGTCAGTCTCCCATTAACAGCTGGGAAGTCACTTTGTCTTACTTGCAGTCACAAAGACACACAAGACGATCATACAGTGACAGCCATACCCAGCAGAGAGGAAGAGAAGCAAATTTCTTTTTATCATTCTGCTCTGCCCATTTCAGCCCTTACTGAATTTCCCAATGGTGAAGGGAAGAACATTGCTTTTCAATGCCATTAATGGCTGGGTAGCAAATAGGAAAGCTTATTTTCAGCTCATAAGGCATATTTTCAGGATAAAGGTAGATTTTTACCCTCTGTGCTGCTGAAAGTATATTCCCCAGCTTTCATTACTCTCTCATTTGAAGGCAAATAATCCCTTAACTTTCCAGTATGCTGCATATCTCAAGATGCTGCTGAACTACCAAAAAAAAAGAAAAAAGAGAAAAAAAAGAAGGGAAAAAAAAGAAGGGAAAAAGGGGAAAAAAAAGAACATCCCAGATTGAGGAATTCAACAGGGAAAAATATGCAAAGAGACAATCCTGTGACACCAAAGCCTGGAACTGAACAGCATTAATGTCATGCAATTTAGCTGCCAGTTTCTGCAAACACTTGGATGTAAATCACAACTGCTCCTGAAACTGAATTTAGTAATCAGAAACACAGGGAAAGGAAGCATCGAGAAGATAGACTCCTCCCCTTCACTGCCTCTGGACTGCTCCTCGTTTCCATAGGTGCTGCCTCTCGTTTAACAGAGACATCAGCATAGAAATAATCTGCCGTGAGTCTGTTTCAAAGCGTTGCTCAATCCCAGGAGTTTCAGCTGCCTCATGGTATTAAGATCAAAAATCATTTCAGTCATTGTGGTTTGGATTCTGATTAGCCAAAGAAATAATAATAATAGTTATTATTGTTGTTGTTGTTGTTATTTAAAAGCTCTCATGCCCAGGTCAGATCAGCTATATCCAATTTTCACACCCCACACAGCACGTCCCCTGTAGAGAAACAGCTATATGCTGTTGTGTGGTTATTTTTATGCAGCATGCCAATAAATCACAGGGCATTACTCAGAACTTGCTTGGAAAAAAAGGTTAAAAAGGAAAAAGATAAAACCTGCATTAGAAGCACTATGTTGCACTAGCCTAACTTCCAAACTCTTGGAATCTATCATGAAGTCATAGTTTTATCTGCTAAAAAAAAATCAAGCTTGGCCCAGATCATCATGAAATTGGCAATAAATCTGAGATTCTATATAAGGAAAGGGCAGGTTAAGGATACGTTGCCATCCATTTCTCTAGATTGGGAGTTATTTGTTGAAGCATTCAACGCTTATGAATTTCTGCAACCCTAGAAGTCATAACTCAGTCAGCCAGACACGGTGTCCCAGAGCCATGAGCCACTCAGTAGAAAAATAACCAGCAATGAGCATGATGTATTGGTTAGAGCAGATACTCCTGGAGTCTGCATTTAGGTCTTCCAGCAATTAGTATTGTGACCTTGAACAAATCACTGAGCTGAAAAGCAGGTTAAAGCACCAAGTTTACTCTGGGCACAAAGATTTTCTAAACCTGACAGAGTTTCCAAGGCAAACAGTTCACCCAACTTCTGCTAAGTGCATGGAGTATTTTGAAAGCAAGCTGCCAGAAAGCAAGACATTTAAGTTGCACACCTACATCTGCTGTTTGCATCGTGTGCGTGAGCACGGCGCTCTTGCAGGGCTGTGTAACAGTCAGGCTTTATTCTACACTCCTGTTACAGTGCTGGCTAACAACCAGGTACTGGTGCAGAGCCTGAGCGTCTCAAACTTATCTGCCCTTGCCTAATGTCCTCTGTCTGGGCAAGTAATGACAGAAAAATAGGAAGACTCCACCAGGTCTGGAGTCTTCAGCACAAGGACATGATCCTGCTGGAGCAGGTCCAGAGGAGAAAATGATCAGAGGGCTGGAACATCTCTGCTATGAGGAAAGGCTGAGAGAGCTGGAGTTGTTCAGCCTAAAGAAGAGAAGGCTCCAGGGAGACCTTTTTGTGACCTTTTAGTACTTATAGGGGCCTGTAAGAAAGATGGGGACATTCATTTCAGCAGGCCCTGCTGCAACAGGAAAAGGCATAATGGTTTTAAACTAAAAGGGAGATTTAGGCTAGATACAGGGAAGAAATTTTTTACAATGAGTGTGGTTAAATACTGAAATGGGTTGCCCAGAGAGGTGGTGCCTCTAGTCCCACAGGCTCCATTCCTGCAAACATGCAAGATCTGGCTGGATGAGGCTCTAAACAACCTGGTCTAGACGAAGTTGCCCCTTCTTACTGCACTGGGAGTTGGACTAGAGGACTTTTAGGGGTCCCTTCCAACCCCAACCATTCTATAATTCTATGAAATGAAGGCCCAGATTCATTTTGCCTAACTTCAGACATGTCAGGGAACAGTGAGGGCCAGCTGTTCTACAAGGAGAGGTGAGCCCACAGCAGGAAGCAATAATAAGACAGTGGTCTTGCCATCAAGTAGCCAGGATGCAGATCTGCAAGTTTAGGTCAGGATCAGGGCCAGAGACAGTGGTCAGGATCAGACACAGTCTAGTGATTGGCCAGAAAGTCCTTAGTAACAGGGTAGGAAGAGGTCAAGACGGGAAACTGAGCCAGCAGGTCCAGGTCAGGGTACAGACATACCTGCTACACAGCTGCTTCCTTTAACACAGCTCTTATCAGCAAAGGACCTGACCTTAGACTCAAACAGCTAAACTCTGACTTAGCCAACTAAACTCCTAGAATTGGGATGCCCTCTAGGTCCTGACCAAGGCACTTAGATGCAGAGATAAAAGAAGCTCAGTGCTTCTCCCACATTGAAAAGGAGAGGTTCACACACAGGGCATGCCACTACACCTAATATCTGACATACCTCCTGGAGGTGCCTCTCAATCTCTTGAATTAGTCAGCTTCTAAGCTGTCTCACGTAAATGCTGAGGTGAACCTGGGTTGATCCCAGCCTTTCTTACAGCTGCACATCTGTGAAGAGTAGGAGATTGAACCCAAACTACTCAAATCTCTAGGCTATCAGCAAAGACTTTTGAACCTGCTCCTCCTGTTCTGATTGTATCTGAGCTCCTTAGCTTTGGATTTCAGCTACCTTTTATTCAGCTTTGGGAGGTTTATAAATCTCAGTCTCAATGGCCAAGGCCCTTAACAAGTGTTGTCCATGCCATTAAAGCTCTGGATGAACAGCACCATCCAGGCACAAAATAGTACATTCAAAGTAACATTTTTTAATATGCTTATATTTACACTTATCAGAACTTCAGAAGTTCTCTCTGTGGCATCCAAAGTGAAGTCAGTGAGGTTGCAATATACAGATAAGATTAGTTAGCATCACTGGTATAACAGTCCAGAGACAACCCTCTCAAAGGCATAAAACAACCTCTCCTCCAGCTCCTACTTCAGATTCTCTCTTCAGCCCTTTATGACAATGGGTAAATCTACCAGGCTCCTACAGCTTCATTTCTCCATCTACAAAACAGAAAAAAGCTCAGCCCCAAGCCACAAGAGCTTCCTCAGAGGAGCACCATCAAAGAAGCACTCTGGGAATCAATGGGTACTGATGCTGCCTGCAAGACTCAGTGAGCCTGCCACTGTAGCAGCAAGGTTTCTGCCTGAGATCAGCATGCACTGCTAGGTCCCTGCTTGGCTCACATGGTCCAAGTGGAACATCTGACACTGAATTCAGCTGAGTCTTGAGCTGTGAAATGGTGGAAGTCCACCTGCCTGGCCTTGCAAACAGAACTAGTTGGGGTGGAGTCTAAGTTTGCATCACACCGTTTTGAACAAAGCTCTGTGGGGATGTGTTAAACTGGCATTGAGTAAAAGTTGCAGAGCTCAGTCATATTTAGAACTTCACCTGGAATCACAAAAGCACTCTGAGGCCAGCTTCAGGAAGACAAAGTATCATTTACTAAATAAATTTAAAGGAAACACATTCAAAGTTTATTTTACTGAAGATTAACTGCATTTTGCACATTTTTGCAGCCTTTCTGAATGAAAACTCACTTTATCTGGACAAGTTCTTTCCTACACCATCACCAGTTGCTCTTTTTGTAATATCTTCTATCTCATAGTGCTGGCAATTCCCTGACAATCATTAGCTACAGTGCATTTTCCCCAGGTTTTAAGTTTAAAAACACATTTGAAATTCCAAGGAAGAAAGAAAGATGAATAAGCAAGGATCGGATCTGTGGGGTTTTTACTAAAACAATTACAGGCATTCCCAGATGCCTGTTACAGAAACAGAGAAAATAGAATTTTCTCAACTCAGCCAATCTGCCCTAGAATTGTCAAGGACAAGAATGCTAAAAACTTTTAAAATAACTTAAACATTAGCTGGTGGTGACTGAAGGGATAACTTACTTAAGTTAAAATGGCTGCTAGTCTATTTTAAATACTGGGGGTTTTTCTCAAACTATTTAAATCTGTTCCACAGAATCCTGGAATGTCTCAGGCTGCAAGTGACCATAGAGATCATCTACTCCAACCTCTCCACCATGGGCAGGGACACCTCTCAACCAGATTTGGCTGATCAAGGATTCATGCAGCCTGTCCTTCAAACCCCCCAGGCAGGAGGCATCCACAGCCTCCCTGGGCAGCCTGTTCCAGAGCCTCACCACCTTACTACTGAAGAACTTCTTCCTCAGCTCCAGTCTAACTCTGCTCTCCCTAAGCTTCAAACCATTCCCCCTTGCCCTGTCTCTAGACACCCTGATGAAAAGTCCCTCTGCAGCCTTCCTGTAGGTACTGGAAGGCAGCTCTGTGGTCCCCCTGGAGTCTTCTCTTGTCCAGGCTGAACAACCCCCAAGAAAGAGAAGACTGTGTGCTCTGGTATTCTTATTAGTCCAGACCAACTTTTGAGACGTTCCCAGCACCCAGCCTGTGTGGGTGCACACACCTGTGCAGGCACCACCTGCTGGTGGATGCAGCATTTCAGTCAGGCTAAAGATTTGCTTATTATCCACTCAAACTGATTTATTTACTTACTTACTTTTTTTCTTTTTTTTTCCTTCAGAACTTAGCTATCTAAAGACTTCTTGCACAAGAATTACTACTGTCTAAATACGTCTCACAGAGTTTAGACCTTGGTGTATTTATATGTTTGGTTTTCCACTATCTTGGGTCAATACCTGCTCTTACTTAGTAAAGATGAATGAAGAAGACAGGCAGCACCATATTGCTGTTCCTCCAGCCTTGACACTGTTGAAACAGCTACAGACAGGGCCTTAAGTTTCAATACCATTAGAGCCAATCTTAACTGCACCCAGCAATTCATGGCCAAAGAAGCAGTTTCAGCTCCCAAGGTAACAGGCATGCAGAACAAAATAGCCGTATGTCTTGTGGAGTGCATCACCTCAGCTGCCTGGGCAAAAAGGGAGGAAATTTAGAGGACAGCACATGGGCTATCTTTCAGCTGAGGGCTCTGTAAGAGAACTTTTACTCTTAGGGCAAGAATATTTCCACTGATATCAGAGACTGCCTGCTTGTCTGTGTCCCAGAGTGATAAGGGGTTGACTTGAAACAAACAGACAAGAAATTAAGCTGAGTTCTAACGAGCTGTTCTATAAGCAATTGGTTTGCCCTTTGAAGTTTTTATCATGGCTGTTCACACAACTGTGTGAATGATTTGTACATTAGAAAAGCTGTTCTGTTCACATGCAGCTTTGCCTGCATTCACCCATCCGTGCACAGATACGGCGCTGGTTGGCTTATTTGATCCTTCAGGACTGAAAGTATGAAATAAAATCAGTTTTGACGTATTTGCTCATGCCTCTCCTATGACAGCCATCCTTATTTTGAACCAAGATAAATGTCGAGAAAAATATTATCTTTATACTTGTAAATCACAATGGAGGCCTAAGTTAGGGCTAGACAAAGCTCTTCCAGACACTTCACTACTGCTACAGCATGTCCTCTGCCACCCAAGCACTTGAGCTTTCAGTTCAAATTAAAACATTCAGGCTTGGTAACACAATCTCTGTGTGTCAAATCAGTGCCACATGCAAGAAGAAGAAAATTGGACAGTACTGTCTTACTGTCTTTTACAGAAACATTATGCAAACACCAAATTCAAACAGCTTATCCCAAACAGTAGAGGATTGCAGATTAAAATTCCAAGCACTGAGGTCTGAGACCTGATGCAGTAGCTCCAGTAATACCAGAGCACATTCCTGTAGTTATAACTGGAGTCACACACCTGCATGCAGCCAGTAGTAAGGCTTTGGGCTAAGAGTTTTAAAACCATCTCCATGTCTGTGATACACTCACAGTGTATGACCCTCAGACAGCTCATTTTGCTTGGTGTAGTACTCCAATACTATTTTGCAGGATTTCAGTGCTGCTTCCTCTATGGTGGTTAATTAAAACATTGAAGCAATCTCTACCCCACAAAGCAGTTTACTGCTTCCACATCCTTGCAGACAATTGATGTTTTCAATAGCCCCGCCTGGAGAAGGAACAATTTATGGTGAATCCATCTTAAAGCCTCACTTTCTGCAAACAAAAGGATGACCCAAAACATTCTCAATGTTTTCTTAATTTCTAATTACAGAATCACAGCACATTACATAATAAGTTTATAAAACTTCATGCAGCCTACTTCAGCAGGATCTCTTCTAGGGCTTCCAGCTGACATTGCCTTTCTGATCAGACAAGGGACAGCTCAGTTGAGTTCAAATCCATTTCAGAAGCAGGCTGTCAGCACTGAGAGTTAGAGGCATGGCTGTAATGACCTGAAGGATAATCACAGCTGACTACTCTTCACTAGTTCACATTCGAAACATTTGTCTGGAAACTTTCTCTGAGACAAAACTTTGCAGTCCACCAGCAGTAGCTGTCAGCTGAGAGGAGAAATGACAGAACTGTTCAGCGCAAGCCTTCGTCATTAGGACCTGGGATTATTTTTTTTTCCTCTAAAAGAAAGGATGTCTTATGATTAAAACATCGTTATAAATGAGATGGTAGCCTGTCATGTGGAAAATTGAGATTCTCTGGTCCTGGTGAACTGCTTTCCAGCCTGAGGGGTTTTAACTAAGTTAAGTGACAGCCCTTCTTGTCTCACCAGTTTACGGTTTTAATTTTGCATTTCCTGTATTCCTGTAGACCTTTTGCTGTTTAATGTGCTTCAAGGTATAAAATATGCTTATTGTCTTCATGCTGTTATTAATGTGCAGTCTTATATAACTGTGCTCATACACAGAGCACCAGACACAGTCACCTCTCTTGGATGAAGACACGAAAACCTGTAACTGCTGCAGTGCAATAAAGGTTTCCTCTTCCCAAATGACTAAAACGTACAGGAGCTGCACAAGCATTAGATTCTTACTTTGGAAGGGGTTCTGGTTCTTGTATGTACAAGTTTCACCAGCCACACTCAACAGCACCTTTCTAAAATTCCCCCCCCTCCAATTCTTTCAAGATTTTAACATAGATTAGATTGGCAGTAAGCATTTTCTCTTTCAGGAACAAAATAGATGTTTCCCTATTAAATCTTGAAGGGATAACATCAATGCTTGACCCCAATTTTTCCAGACTATTCCACTAAATGCACTCCTATTATATTTGCCTACCAGTTAAAGGATTTTTGTCAGACCTAAGTACTTTACCTCTATCAGCTATGATCAAAGGGGGTCAGGACCTCCAATTTTAGAGGATATTTTTGTCTTCATCTTCTCCCAGGAAAACAGGGGGTTGTAGTGAGGTGGAGGTTGGTCTCTTCTCCCAGGCAACCAGTACCAGAACAAGAGGACACAGTCTCAGGCTGCATCAGGGGAGGTTTAGGCTGGAGGTTAGGAGGAAGTTTTACACAGAGAGAGTGATTGCCCACTGGAATGGGCTGCCTGAGGAGGTGGTGGGGTCGCCGTCGGTGGGGGTGTTCAGGGCGAGGCTTGACAGGATGCTTGGTTGTATGGTTTAGTTGAGTAGGTGGTGTCGGACGATAGGTTGGACATGATGATCTCGAAGGTCTCTTCCAACCTGGTTAATTCTATTCTATTCTATTCTATCAAAAGACTGTGTTTTAGAGACTAACAGTCACAGGACAAATTCATACACCAGTCTGCCACCCAAAGGAGCATCTTTGTGAGAAAGGGGAGAGCAGCAGCAGTAACTTCTGGGATATTCATGCACCATAAAAGATAGAGAAGTCTCCTGAGTGCTTGTAACTTTCTCTAATTCCCCGTGTCATCATTGTTTCATGGCGTGATGAATCATGCTGCCAAAGCTCTGTGCCACCACACAGATGCAAATCTCACTCAAGCCAAAGAGAATGCTACCTGTTAACATCAGTGTAAATCACAGGGTCAGGCAGGTCCTTCATGACCTTTGCTTGCCCAGCTTTTACTGAGATTACTGAGTAACTGCACGTGTGATAGTATCTAGCTTTGTTTCAGAGAAAGGCAGTTGCTGACAATGGAGTTACTCCATTTAGAAACCACACTGATGTATGAAGTGGGAGGGTCTGCTCATCATAATGATTGCTTCACATACAGAGGCTAGGTGGGAAACGCTTCTAGACTGCTGGGCTCTGTCCTGAACCCAGGAGGCCAGGAGCAGCCTACCTTGTGCACCTTCACAAGACAAGAACAGAGCAGTGCACAGCCCACCACACAGTTCTAACAATGGGCACAGAAGGTTGATATCTACAGCATGGTGTAATGCAACACAAGGCAATAATGGAGCAGAAACTACAGTGAGGTTAAACAGATTACAGTTGAAGGACTACAATTTAGCCTAAACAAACATAATCTGGTTAGTCTGTATCTGTAAGCCATGCTCCTCTCTCATCCTTACCCTCCCATTCAGGGAGCCAGCTGGTATAGAGCAATACAAAGGGTGAGAACATCTTAATACAGGGAGCAGAGAAAAATGGGACAGAAAGAGGCAAAAGTATTGCCTCCCTTATAGATTTGAATACAGCAAATATTAAGTTCTTTCTTGATGAAAAGACTTAATTCTTTGCAACTGGAAAGCTTCATTTCAGTCACATATTGAAGCATATCACAGATCTGCCTGTATTTAGCAAAATATCTAAGTTAATAACCAGGGGGGGCATTAAAAACAATGAAGCAAATGATGCTATCATAGAACTCATCTGGAGACACACAGTAAACACCACAACTCAGAAGGCTGAAGAATCCACATTTCACAGGGAGACGCTTGCAACTGCTCCATAATTTAAAACAGAAAACATAAACAAATTGTTGAATCCTGTTTGTATATTGCTTAAGCAGATAAATTAATGGGATAAATTATTCATTCTGAAATATTCACTGCGCTGTGCTAATTATCACAGCAAACAGAATGCAGGAATTTAGTCAATTCCACTGTCACAGGCAGGCTCCTACAAACGCAGAGACGTGCCTGGAAACGCGCTGCAGGCAGGAGTGAATGGGAAGAGATATAATTAAAGATGCTTTAATAGGCTTTCAAAGTTGCTAAGATACCATCAGGTAGCTTAGCACATCTTGGGCAGCCACAAATATCCAAGACAATTTCCTAAATATTAATTTCCTGAAGCTCTGCTTTGTTTTCCTCTTCCCCTTCCTTTGTCTTTCCCTTCTCCGTTCTGTTTTTTTAAGTTTCCCGGTAATCGTAAACCTTTTCAGATAAAACCTCCCTATCTGACAGGAAGAAATATTCACTGTATTGACTCAGCAATGAAGGAGTTTTTACAGCTTTTCTGGATAATAAAAAGCAACACAACTAGAAAGACAAAGTTATCAGCAAAGCCATGAGTTGCAGCCATGCAGGCAGCTGAGAAGATGGATGTTCGCCACTTGTGATACAGTAAGGGAAGGAACGGGATATAAATCCTGGCCTGGCTATCACAGCAGGGTTTTTACTGTAGCATAACACCTTACTGACACAACTGTTAGCTAAACAAGAAAAATGAGGGCATCTGCATTAGACACAATTAGGGAATAAGAGGAAATAAAGAGCTTCACAGATTCGATATCAAAATAATAACAATAATAATCTTGACCAAAGGGCTCTGATCTTGCAATCTGCCTGAAGCCTATGGCAGCAGAGTGATTTGACTAACTGTACACCAGTTAATACTAATTGGTTCAGAGATGGAGATTGAATCATTTAGGTGTTACTTTAAGCTGTGCAATAATAATGTTCACAAGCTCATAGACAACCATGTCACCATTTTTGCCACTACTACCTCATCAGCTAGTAAAGAGATTTCAGCAAACATCCCTCGTATTGAAAGCTAACATATCTATAAATTCTGAACAGCAGTCACTTCAATTCTGATTTCCTCAACACAAAACAGCATGGAAAGATTCTCTTCAGCATTGTTTTTGCTGCCTGTATTTTGCCATGCAGATGAGGACAGGCTGAGGGAGCTGGGACTGTTCAGCCTAGAGAAAAGAAGACTCTGGGGACACCTCAGAGCTGCCTTCCAATACCTGAAGGGATCCTACAGGAAGGCTGCAGAGAGACTTTTCATCATGGTGTCTAGAGACAGGGCAAGAGGGAATGGTTTGAAGCTGAGGGAGAGCAGGGTTAGACTGGAGCTGAGGAAGATGTTCTTGAGCAGGAGGGTGGTGAGACTCTGAAATAGGCTGCCCAGGCAGGCTGTGGCTGTGTCCTCCCTGGGAGTGTTGATTGCACAGATGCACTGTGATGCCACACTTTGCAAGGGCTGATTCACTGGAAACAGAGTGGTAAATGCCTACTGAACTTTTCTTTTAAAACCTAACACCCAAGATCAAAGACTAATTCAATTAATTCTAATCTCTGAAGTTGTTAGGTCTGGGTGCTTTATTATTAACAGTTTTTAGGCATTTAATCCTTTATACAATGACTTATGCAAGCTCATAATATCCCAAATCACAATAACCACGTTGTGAATTCTAATAAATTTTTATCTAGCACGAATCATACAGAAAGCTGCCAGTTTAGCTCCTTCTCTGCAGAAAAGAAACAGAGAATCCTGCACACAATGGAAGCAAGGGCAATGAAGAGTACAGCTAGGAGTGCACTACCTGCACCTAATCATTTATTCAGAGATCAGAAACTGTTTCCAAGCAGACACTGGGGCAGTCCTTGGCACTTAACATGATCCTCTTTCAAGCAGCTCTGCATTTAAAAGGGATGTAAAGTATCCCTCAGACTGTGAAATGCAAAAATAGCTTTCAGCTGCCTTTTCTCCCTGCATTGTCCATAGTCACCAGAGGCAAGCCCTGACCCCACTGAAGTCAACTGCAATTCTGTCATTGCCAGGAGCAGGACCAAGCTTTATCACTGTTTTTATTAATAATTCATCCTTTAGGCTGACATTGGGTGTATTTTGGCAGGCTATTGTTTGGGAGATGTTGTCAGTCACACATCAGCCCAGCAGACAGCTGCTGTTAATTTACCTTTGGAATAGTCCATATCCTGCTAATGGATGCACGAATGAAGTCTCAGGAATTTTGTGCTCTCATTTAAACATCACAGTTACTGCTTTAGATGCTGAAAAGCATTCCTCAGAAGTGAAAAGGAGCTGATGACAAGCTTTGGGCATTAGCATGCTATTTACATTGTTATACACTTCTGCTTCTTATTTCTTCATCTACGTTCTCTAACAAAATGCTTTGGTACGTGCAGGCTTGATGTGATGACACACTAATGTTCTCATTCTCCTGCAAAGAAAATATGCTCAGTAATTTTAAACCAGTGACTTGCCTCAACAACATGACGCTGCTCTTGGAAGATAAACCAGGTGGAAACCTTCCATGTCCTTAGAAACTGGTGGATAAGGATGTAGAGCATTTGCCTGTAGTTGAACATCTCTCAGCCGTATTATATCACAGCTAAGTGTTAGTTAAAGCTTAACTATTATTTTCCTGTCATATAGGAACTGCTTATGAAGAATTTCAATAGCTCATTTCAGTTGAAAAGTGGTTTGAAACACCAGAAATTACATCAAACTCCTCAGGTCTGCACAACCACTGAAGTCCCTACAAACCCAGCAAGCCTGAGCTGTATCTCACCAAGGTGTCAGAAGTGCCTTTGGATGAAGTTCAGAGTATAGATCTGAATCACATCCTTACATGCTTCTGACATGCATCCACCTCCAAACTGCTGTGTGCTACACCACAAAACAAATCCCAGCTGATTATTAAGTTCTCCCAGAAAAGAATACTGAATCTATGCTGACAGCTATGGAAGCTTCAAGGAAGCAGAATTAAATGTAACTAAGAGTTAACAGAGTAACAGCACAACCTATATGATATTAAGATATTTTTGCTACTTCAAAGCTCTTTAAAACCTGAATCTCAATGTCCACAGCTTAAGTGAGTTGCTTAAACCATCAGTCTATAAAGTAATTCTGGACAGATTGTTAATTCTTCTTTTTAATTACAGAAGTAATATAGCAGAGATAAAATTAGGTGGGGTTGGGCTGGAATACTAAATATTGATAATTGTGGAGAATAGAGAATTATTGATTAACTGTCAGGTGTACTTGGTAAATGCTCTGCATGTTTAATCAATGAGATAGTAGCCTGAATAGAGTGATCCTTGAAGGACTTAGCCCAGTTTAGAGACTGACAACCCTCTGTTTTCTTTTCAGCTTACTAAGCATATGCTGTGTGCAGTGCAAAGTATCTTTGTGGTTGGCCTGATAATGGAACATGTTTTCCTGGCTGTATAATGTACTTAGAGCTGGCAACAACCATTTCACACTTGCAGATTAAACCAATTCCTGTCAAGTGACTGAGAGTCATGTTGATTTCAGTAAATCCAGAGAGATCTGGTAAACTGTCAAAATGAGTTTGGTTAAGTGTTAGCAGAGTTCAAAGAGAGAATAGAGACCATCAATTCTGGTGAACTCCATAGAAGTAATTTGTGTCAAGTTTACTTGAAGGAAAATATAACAGAAAAGGTATTCAAACCCTAAAGAGCCATGCTCGGAGTCAACACTTTTAACTTCTATGCACTCTGGCATTCAAGTAGGTATATGGAAAGCTCTCTCAAGACCAATTACTGCCTATTTGTTTATTCTATTTAGTGCAATAAGAAAATCCTTCTATTTCACTGATTCATATAGCAATCATTTTGGAAGAGCCCACAAACCAAAAAGCCAACCTGCTGCTGAAAGACAAGCTAACAGACTGGCATTTCATGTTTACTTCTCTGGAAATAGGTGATACCTCTGCACACAGCAGGAAGTTTCTGACCACTGAAAACAGTTCCACATCTATTTGATACGTGCAGTGCTACACTGAGCACAAACGATCAACAAAAGGCCAGGAAAAGGTCTCCATATCTGTTCTACTCTCAGTTTCTAGGTTACTTTGTGTAAACAATTCTGAGGGCTGTTAAGCAGATTTACATACTGCGTACCCTTCCTTCCTTCACCTTTTTGCATGCATTATTTCTGCATTCCACTTGCACAGTACTCCAGGGGAGCCTGCAATGCCTCCAGCTTCCGAGCACAGAAAGCTCCTTGTTCCCCTGATTATTTTCCCTAGGTTTGCATCCTAACATAAGAAGCAGGAATGACAACATCCTGGTTGACACCAGCGAACCCATCTACAAAGGGAAGATTTTGCAAACAGGTATTGCTCTCCTTTGAAACCAAAACAGCAAGAAGAGAACAGCTGTCAGTGGACAAGCACTCTGGAAGATCTGAAAGCCTCTGCAAGAGAAGCTAAGGAGTTGGGATATGACATGGCCAAAGAAAGCAGCTGGGGATCACCAATCCAGATCAGTACAATGAACACAAAGCTAAAGAAGGTCCAGGAGCATTAAACTCATTCCTGACATACTGCATCAAGCATCATTCTCCATCACTTTCTGTATTTCAGATCACATTACATCAGGTCAAACACCTAGAAAGTGAAAGAATAGTACACGACAGAATGCACTCAGTGCATAACGTGATGTGACTGCTGAAATTTCACCCCAAATATTTGCCTGCTCCACAGACTGCCATCAAATCAGTCTGTGCCTAATAAATTCAGACCCAATTTGGCACAGAGAGCATGGAAGTATAAACAGAAGAATTTTGTGCATGCATTGTATACATAACCCTGTGCATAATACAGTGTTGTAGAGATAGAAATGAGGGTTTTTTCCTTTAGTTTGAAACTGGCAGACTTGTACAGCTCAAAAAATGCTTTTTTCATTTGTATACATATATATAGATATGTCTGAACAGAAATTGTTTTCAAGCACACTACTGAAAAGCTGCTTCCAACAGCTGAAGGAATCCTGCAGGAATGCTGCAGAGGGACTTCTCATGAGGGTGTCTAGAGACAGGACAAGGGGGAATGGTTTGAAGCTGAGGGAGAGCAGAGTTAGACTGGAGCTGAGGAAGAAGTTCTTCAGTAAGAGGTTGGCGAGTCTCTGAAATAGGCTGCCCAGGGATGTTGTGGATACCTCCTCCCTGGAGGTATTGAAGGCCAGGCTGGATGACATCTTAAGCAGCTGAGTCTATTTGAGAGGCATCCTTGCCCATGGCAGGGGAGTTGGAGCAGATGATCTCTGAGGTCCCTTCCAAGCTGAGCCACTCTGTGATCTTTCAGATCATCAGGTATTCTCTAAATAAAACACCTGTAGATAGAGCAAGTCTTTCAGAAAGAACAGGCTAATAATACTTTTTAGAAATCTTTCTGGAGTGCCTCTGCCGTTCTTGATGCTTCTGAATTGTTTTCTAGGTGTACTTCTGTGTATCCTGCTCTGTTACAACTAAACCTACTGCAGTCAAACACGATCTCCAGTAAAGACCTTCATCAGTGGTGCAAGCCCAGCCCAATTAATAATGCTGGTGTGGCACATGGATGAACTGGGTTAAATATTAAAGAGAGAGGAGGGTTATGAAAATGTCCACATAAAATAAAACCAAGTAGCAGAGAAAAATACATTAAATAATTGTATCTATTTATGTCATCAATAAAGCCCAGAAAACATGGATAAACCCCCCCCACCCCCCCCCCCAAACAGACCAACCAAACAAAACCCCAAACAAAAAAAAACCACCCAGTGAGAATTACTATTTTTAAATAGTGAAAAGTCTCCCTTCCAGCTGTTAAATTCCAGTCTGAAAACATGCCCTTAGTTCTGGTAACTCTACTGCCAGAAATTGTTTGGGGAAACTGTGGAATATTTTCAGACCTAAACGTTTTCTAGGTTGAAATAAGGAAAAGTGTGGAGACTGAGTTACCAAGGTAGAAATCAAGACCAGTTCATAGAAGCTGATGCAAATAGCAGCACCTCTGACACAGTGACAACAGTACAACAAGGTTCTTTTGAGAGAGTAGAGTGGAAGACGCCCAAAAGGGGCCATGTTAAAGGGCCATTCTCTTTCCATGCTCTCCCGATGTATGTTAAAGCATGACGGCAGGATTGCTGCCTTCAGCTAGCATCCAAATCAAAGCCTCGTCCATATCACGCTGTTATTCAGTTAAGTCAGTCCAGTAAGGATCCTATGGTTCCCTTTTAAATGCATTAGCCACTTATTGTGACTCAACCAGTTAAACGTGATAGCTTGCTCTCTGTGGCTTATTGTGGCATTTCTGTCGGTGTACGCAGCATGAACCTTGTAGTCCAACATCTTCAGGAAATATATTTCAGTTGTGATCGAAAACAAAACAGAGAGAGAGGGGAAAGCATACAAAGAAAATAAAGTGCTGTAATTTGTAGTTCACAGGAAGGAAGCAGATAGCAAAGGAAACATCTTTCTCTGGGAGGAACAGCCTATCTACAACAGGGAACAACTGCTGCAAATCAAACAAGATTAACCTGTCTATCCCTTCTGTCTTCATCCTTGTAGAGGACAGGAGAGAGCTATGCCTTGACTGCTGTCCTAAAGCAACCCATTCCTAATAGAAATTGTATTTATTTCATGAGCTTTATCAACCTGCATCACGGAACAGAAAGGTGGACCTGGAAAACCTAACTAATTCATCTTCACAAGCCCAAACAAGTCCCATTCTGTTAAAATTATCCCTGGAAAATGCTTGTTTAGTCTGCCCTTAAGTACTGCAGTGACAGAGCCTCCAGTATTCCCCCAAGCAATATATTCTGGGAAGCAGCTATTTTTACAACTGGAATTTTTTTCCTAATGTCTAGCCCCAATCTCCCTTGCTGCAACTCAATTCCATTATTCTTTATCCTGTCCCCAGAAGCAATGGAAAACAAATTCTTCCCTTTCTCTTTGAAGCAATTAGGAGACACTTGGAGACTCATCGTGCTCCCTCTTCTCCTCATTCAAACTGAACAATTAAAAGTCTTTCAGCCAGGAAGCTTTCCCAAGCCTCCAATTGTTCTTGCCCTTTCCTCTTGATTTTCCCCAGCAGTGTGAAGTAGGCTACACAACATGCTAAATTCCAAGTGAAGCATAATCAAATCCAAGGAAAGTCTCTTTTGTGCATCTTGCAAGCAAGGCTGCTGATCATATTGCCACCTAAAACAAGCCCCATGTCCTCCACCCTACCTGGCCAGACATTCCCTGGCTCATAGAATCATAGAATCCTTTTGGTTGGAGAAGACCTTTAAGGTCATCAGATCCAACCATTACCTCACTCTACCAAGGCTGATGCTAAACCATATCCCTCAGTACCACATCATCTGCTTGAGGAGTTTTGAGGGGAGAATAATGGTGGTGGGGACAAGGAGATGCTCCTGGAAGGAGGCACTCTGTGACAGTCTCATAAACTGAGTACCCCGATCACTCCAGCTGCTGCACAGCAGGGTGGTACCAAGCTTTTGTTGTACCTTGCACACCACCACGCAGCTCAGGGCAGCACTGCACCATGCAAAACAGCACAGACACCTTGTGTGCACACAAGACACAGAAGTACTTGATTTGGGAATCCAGGCTGGGGAAAGTCTTTCTGGTGTGCTGAAACCAACCACCCAAGAGGTGTTCAGTAACTCAAAACACATAAGGTGTATTCAGTAAAAAGGCACAGGCACCACAACAGGTAAAGTCCAAACACCATAGTGAGCTGTACAAAAGGTCTGTTGTGATTTCCTTAGATGCCCTTGTAGAAGGCAGTGCAAGACATTTAAGGATACCCTGCAATAAGACCGCGATTTTAGCTGATTTCTCACACTGGCTTTCACCTTGATCCCTGGCAAACTCCCCACCTTCCACACTCCTGGTTGTTCAACGCAAACCCAAGAGGCATCTTCCCAGCCATCTGAGTAATATTCTGAGCAATACCAGGCAATTTTTCATCAAATAATTATTTGTGGATAAACATTTGAGCAGTTTTAATAACATTTACCTGCCTCCTAGGGGTGCTGCGTGCATCAGTCAAGGTTTTAGCGATACTTTGAAAACACAAAGGCTTAGTGTGATGACAAAGTCAATAAATGATGCTGCTGTTTCTGAGGTTAATAACATCTTCATAAAGGATGCCCTCTGGAAAAGGGCAGGCTGCTTTTGTGCTGTGTTTCAAATGGCAACCAAACCCATCAGAATTAGACATTTCCCTAGTTTTCAATGCTCCTTATAAATAGGTTTTAGTGCCACCTGAATTCATTTTCTTCCTCACTTAAAAGAACTGGGAAGAATACAGAAGAGAAAGAGAACTCCTTGTCACAGAATTTCTCCCCACTCTGTAGCTCTGTGCTGAAAGTGTACTTCAGTGTCTGAGGAGCTGTGAAAATTCAGGCTGGAAGGGGAGTAGGGCTTGGCTTAAAGAGGGAGGTGTTGCTTTTGTTACATTAACATAAAACACAGCTACCAATAAGTAAAACCATTCTGCATGTCAGGATGTGCCCCAAAATGTCAGTATGCCTCATTACATAAAGTCATGAGTGATGCACCACCCACGTCTTATTTTGTGTGTGTGTGTGTGTTAAATTTTGTTTGTGATTTAAAGGAATAATCACACTAAACACTTGGAAATAAATTAAGCCTTTTCAGGGGGATTAAATTGGCTGAATGCTTTAAACATGTGACTTCAGAAGATCTAATCATCCCAGGATAGCTGTGGAGTTAATCATGCAAATGCCTTCAGATATTTCAGTTTTCAAAGCTGTGTTTTGTTGCATGCACTCTTCCAAAGCATCTGGAGTCTGCGGTGTGAACTGCAACTGTTCAGTACTGGGCAGGAGGAAACTTAACCAACTAGCAAAACATTCAGCCAAATGAAGTCACATATCTAAAAAGTTTTAGTCAGAAGTATATACAGTTTGCCAGAGACTTTACACCACTGTGGGAGGTCTGGGTGCATTGGCACAGGTTGGACTCTATGATCCTCGAGGTCTCTTCCAACCTTAGTGATACTGGCTCCAACTGGCAGGGAGCGAAATAGGTCTAACCCCAACCATGCATCCCACCACTCCACTGCCTGTGCAGGGTTTGTTACATGTGCTTTGTGGAATTACGTTTTTCTGAGCCCACAGCACACCAGGAGATTGATGGTGTTCCTCAATGCTCCTTGGTCATTCTTCTCTGCAGAAAGGCAACCTCCACCAAATGTGAGACTCACTTGCTCCTCACAATAATCCTTTCTTTCCACCTTCTTTTCTATGGAAAGAAAAATTTTAGGATGACAGGAGTGAATCATGGATTCCATTTTTCAGTGAAAACTCCATTTTGTTTTGAGCAGAATCTAAACCTTTCCTACCATGTTCTCTTTCATACCTCTGGGATGACTGAAAAAATTATTGTATCTAGATTGCACATTTTGATGTTACAGACAACCTTCTTTAAAGCTCTCATTTATTAGAGCACTTTAAAAAGATACAGAATGAGGTAGAAGAAACACCACAGGTTTTGAAAGTTACCCTGACTCCAAGATTTTTTCATATATATATATATGTATTATCTGTTGTCAACTGAGGCAGATATTATCTACATTAAAATAATCTATGACTATTAATAAGATTTTATATAGATATATAAAAATATTTATGTCTACCTTTATGCACTGCCTACTGTCTGAGTTCTATTTGTTGAGTAACTTAGACACTGCTAATACAGGTAACGGTAACGAAGCCACACTAGCTCAGTCCAGAAGATAAACTTCACCAGTAGTCAAAACAAACCAAAACACCAAACCCCCACACCTTCAAAAAAGTTCCCTGAGTTTTAAATTCTGCCCTGTAACCAACTGGCAAATCCAGTTTTAGCTCAGCTGCAGAAAATGTTCAGCTTCATAAAATGCAGCCAACTGAAATGACTTAAAGACATTAAATTAGTGAAGAAGATTAAAATCTG
The DNA here is from genome assembly GCF_014839835.1 of Dryobates pubescens. Taxonomy (NCBI): domain Eukaryota; kingdom Metazoa; phylum Chordata; class Aves; order Piciformes; family Picidae; genus Dryobates; species Dryobates pubescens. Next base: position 1,120,139 of record NC_071629.1, on the reverse strand, counting down.
TCTCATGGATAAGACAAGGAAGGATCAAAAGAGAGCTGGAAGTTTGACAACTCCTGCATGCCACCAAAAGATGTCAGCAATATCTTGTCATTTTATAAATGGAAAGAACTGATCTTGGTCGCCTAAGTAAGAAGAGCAGAGGTTTTGATGAGCACTCCACAAAATAATGAAGCCTAAACAGGACTTTTGAGGGATGAACACACCAGTCCTCCAAACAACAAGCAGTGGAACTGACTGGAGTTATAACCAAGACACCACACAGCATTTATTTGTGAAATCCAAACCAGATAATGTACTGCACCTGATAAGAAATGCAAGACAAATCTAGGCCTTAAAAATGAGAGTCCCAGAGCCAGCTTGCTTCTTTGTACACTCAGGAAGAGCTTTCCTCAATGACATTAAGGTTGTGATGGAAAAATGACTCCACCAGAAGTCTATGGAGATTTTGTTAATATGCCTTTATGATGTGATATTATGACGGCAATTCAATTTCATTGCAGGCCTAATGAGACCGTGTTACAATGTCAGAATGAAAGGAAACTATATCAATCAAGTTATAGTACCCTGAGAGAAAGAAAAAACCTAAAGAAATTAACCCCATTAAAAACTATTTTAAAACAACATTAAGATTTAGTGAATTCAGAATTGCTTTGCTTTTGTTGCTTTAGCGCTTCAGGTGGAAGCTAAATTTGGCACTGATTTACAACTCATTAAATATATTGACATCAGGGGAGTCAGGGAAAAGTTTTAAGGAAACACAAACAGAACAAAGCTCACAGCAAGCACTGGGCACAGCCTGTTTAGTCCCACAGCTAAAATCTTCCTTTTTTCTTTTTTCTTTTTTTTTTTAACTTAACAAAGGTGTTACTGTGGCCAGTGTCTAGGAATTCAACTTCTTGTACCTCAACTCTCTGGATACCATCTTTGCATCTGCAATGTAGAATTAGATCCTCAAAACTGCAAAAATGAACAGAATTCAAGTGGAAGATCCTCACTGAATTTAGTAGGAGCAAAGATGCCATTGCAACAATAAAGGAAGAGCTGACACATACTGTGAAGACAAGAGGAGTCTTGGTTAGGTCCCAGGGTGTCACAGCTGATGTTAATGGAATGTGCAGCAGCTGAGGAATAGCCTTTACTAAGCTATACCTGTGAAATCACCTACATGGAAGGTTAGCTAAAAGACAAAAACAGCCTCAAACCTATTTTTCAATACTGATAGAATCACAGGATGGCTCAGGTTGGAAGGGACCTCAGAGATCATTTACTCCAAGCTCCCCACCATGGGCAGGGACACCTCTCAGCTGCACTCAGCTGCTCAAGGCCTCATCCAGCCTGGCCCAGGAAAGAGGCATCCAAAACATCCCTGGGCAGCCTATTCCAGAGTCTCACCATCCTCCTACTGAGGAACTTCTTCCTCAGCTCCTGTCTAACCCTGCTCTCCCTCAGCTTCAAACCTTTCCCCCTTGTCCTATTGCTAGACACTCTCATGGAAAGTCCCTCAATACACAAATGTTTATATTGAGGAAGGAACAAAAAACCAAAGTAAACCACAAACAAACACAAAACCAAAACCAACCAGCTGAAACTACAAAAACAACCAAAAGCCCCTCACCCAGCACCACCACCCCCCAGAAACTGGATATGATGACTTTTTTCCCTCCTCTTGGCAAAGGCCCTGCTCACATCACTCTTTGCTTTCCTTATCAACCATTTTTGTCCTTCCCAAGCTAACCTTTCCCTGTGAGTTTAGGAGTTAGAGCGAATGAGAATTCCAGAAAGGTCAGCATGTGTATTCCATCTAAAATGTGCCACTGTCGGTTTCCAAACCAGGTGCTCGTGGCAATATAAAGCTGTGGTCTCTGCAAAACCTGCCACCCCCTTGAAGAGGTTTCAGACTCTCTAGTTCAGCAGCAGGGCAGCACTGGTTGGATGCAATAGGTACGCTCCAATTTTCAACAAGCTGCTTACAAGGATGAAAACCTACGACTCAGCGAGGCATTAGCACCCCACATTTTGGACGTGCACCAGACTACTGCAGAAAAGCCAAAGGCGGTGGTTTGCCCTGTGCCATTCTTCTTTCAGCTCACACTGCTTGCAGCAAACCCTGGTGTTTGCATGGCACTATCAAGGAAGATTTGCAGAAGTTCCATTGATTTTTGCTTCCGTTATTGTTGAACATGCAAAGGTGGCACTTTGTCATCACAGGATGAGGGAAAATTGATGGAAGAAAAGCATGAGCCAATCCTGCACTCAAAATTCAGTTGTTTCTATTTTTGCTAGTCCCAAGATTTCCCATTTCAAAGTAAAGTAAATTAAGAATATGCCAAGCTCTTGTATTAAGAAATCTTCAGCAAAAAAAGAAACAGGTCAAGAAACATCAACAGATGAGATTTAAATTTGACTTCCCATGTCAGCTACTCAAGCACTGTCGATTTTAACCCATTCTTTGTCTGTATGAAAGCTTCCCTGTTGTCTCAAAGCAGCTTACACTCTTTTAAAGTGCTTGGTGAAAGAGCTTTGAAAAAATCAAAGTCTACAATCACAGAATTATAGAATCACTAATGCTGGAAAAGACCTTTAAAACCAAGAGCAAGCATAACACAACTACCATGACCACTAAATCATGTCCTGAAGCTCCACATCTACAGCTTCTTGAACATCTCCAGGGATGGTGACTACCATCTCCCTGGGCAGCCTGTTCTGACCCTTCACCACTCTCTCAGTAAAGAAGTTTCCCCTAATGTCTGATCCAAACCTCCCCTGGCACAACTCAAATCTGTTTCCTCTCATTCTATTTTTGGTTACTTGGGAGAAGAAGCCAAGACCAGCCTCACCCCAGCCTCCCTTCAGGTAGCGGTAGAGAGCAATAAGATCTCCCCTCTTACCTTCTCCTCTCCAGACTAAACAATCCCACCTCCCTCAGCTGCTCTTGTATGATGCCCTCCACACCCCTTGCCAGCCTCGTTGCTCTTCTCTGGACAACCTCCAGTACCTCAATGTCTCAATCTGAGGCAAATATGGACTGCAGTCAACTTTTTTTTTCACTCCTTCAGTGATTTACAGGGATGCTTCCCTTCACTAAATCATGCTGGTCCTCTCAATACAATCAGTTTTGCTTTTCCTAACTGTGCATACAATCACGAAGAGCAGATTTTTGTGTCTTTCTAAAATGCCTTTTAAAGGGCTGGAGCACATTTGCTGCTTTCTGGTTTGCTCATGCTGAAGAAGGTCTAAAAGCAAAGACTGCAGATAACAGATTTCTCCAAGCTGAAGTGCTTTAGAACTGAAGTTAATGCCATCTGGGCCTGCCAATTAACTTTTTCTATTAATACCTGAATTTGAGGTATTAACATTTCCCCTACAAAGAAAGGTTCCAGCAATAAAACAACCTTGAGTTCTTCATTAGTAAAATGCACAAACATAACTTTCTAGCAAGACTTTAAGGCATTGTGTTCCTTAATCACCCCTCTGAGTAACCATTGACAGTAGCTTTCCATCTCTGTGGTAATTTTTCTCCTCACTGACATTTTGAAAAGGTATTGATCAGAATTATGAAAGTTCTTTGAATGTTGTTTATTGGTTTTTTTGCTCTATTGCTCTGTAATGTCTTGGCTAGATCCCTTTGTATGAGTCTTTAAATACTCCTCCAGTTCCCTGAGGGAAACTTCCTTACTTCTGTAAACTTCCTTATCCCACGAAGTCTGCCTAGAATTTTTTTCCCCTTACATTTTCTAACCTTGGGGTTGGGTACATTATAATGCAACTACCTCCATTTTATCAAGATAGTATTTACAATATTTTACCCACTACTTCCAAATTCTCTGCCTATTGACTGCCCTTTAACTCTCTTTATATCAAGACTCACTTGTGTGAGATATGTATGTTGCCTTTGAAAAATATATAACTGTTTCTGTAGGGAGATTGAATTCGAATGTTCCATGGATGTTCCATGGATGGTTCCATGGATGGTTCCATGGATGGTTCCATGGATGTTAGAAAAAAGTTCTATACAGAAAGAGTGATTGCACATTGGAATGGGCTGCCTGGGGAGGTGGTGGAGTCACCATCACTGGAGGTTTTTAGGAGAAGACTTGACGGGGTACTTGGTGCTGTGGGTTAGTTGCTTGGGCGGAGTTGGATTGGTTGATGGGTTGGACGCGATGATCTTGAAGGTCTCTTCCAACCTGGTTTATTCTATGTATTCTATGTATTCTATGTATTCTATGGTCAGTGTAAGAAGTGGCTCAGATTGCAGCATTTCTTGCAAAATGATCAGTTAGGCCAAGATTTGTACCTCCTAGGGCTTACCAAACTATGCTATATGAAGTAGTTATTCTTGAAATCATAGAATCCTGGAATGGCTCAGGTTGGAAGGGATCTCAGAGCTCATTTACTCCAAGCTCCCCACCGCGGGCAGGGGCACCTCTCAGCTAGACTTAGCTGCTCAAGGCATCATCCAGCCTGGCCTTGAACACCCCCAGGGAGGAGGCAGCCGCAGCCTCCTTGGGCAGCCTGTTCCAGCATCTGAAAATCTAATCTGTGCAGCACACCAGCCACTACATTTCTTCTCTTTGCCTGACTGAACCTTATTATCATTGAGATTCCTTCTCTCACAGGGTGAGTTGCCTTACCCCTCTGAACTCACCCTGGCTGCCCTGTTTCACAGCTGTGTTACAGACAGACACCATTTGCCTGAAATGCCAAAGCCTGTTCCTCACTTCCACACTTCCCTATCTGATTCTCCTGCACTGTGATTTGCACGCAACTCCCCCAGCAGTCCACTCAGTGCTTCCCTTACACTTTGTGTCTCAGTGTTGCAATGTTTCATTATCTTCCTCCTAAAATATGCATTTCTAGCATGTTTGAATTTCTAGCTTATTTAAATTTAAGTTTCCCAGCAGCTATTCTTAGACTCATTTGTTTAAATGTATATATTCTATTTACTTCGTTCAAAGGGTGCAGCAGCCTTAGGAATGTGCTTTTACATGCACAACAGCTTTGCCTTGCTTTTTTATCTCTATTTAATTTTAATGCCAGCAATTCAATTTTGTTTTGATTATTCTTCCCATGCCTACTTCTTTATTTCAAAAAAGTTCTCTGTTTCCTAATGAAGCTGATTCATTTTCCACAGAGCATATTAATTTCCTCTGCTACATCTTCAAATGGTACATTTCTGTCTAGTCCTGGGAACATTTCAAAGAGCTGACTTCCTAACTGGATGCTCACTGCTGAACCTCAGCACCTCTTCTACATTTTCCTCAGTCACTGGCACCACAAATACAAACACAAATTGCTCCTTTGCCTGCCTGTTCCAGTAAGAATAGCCTAGGAAGGTTTACATAAGTTTCAGTAAGAAATTTAAGGCTCTGGGCAGACCTAGTAGCAGCCTTCCAGTACCTGAAGGGGGCTACAAGAAGGCTGCAGAGGGACTGTTTGCAAAGGGCTGCAGTGACAGGGCAAGGGGCAATGGTTTGAAATGAGAGAAGAGTACATTGAGATGGGATGTGAGGAACAAGTTCTGCGCCATGAGAGTGGCGGAACACTGCAACAGGTTGCCCAGTGAGGTGGTTGAGGCTCCATCCCTGGAGATATTCAGGGTCAGGCTTGGCAGGGCTCTGAGCAGCCTGATGTAGTGGAGGAGGTCCCTGCTGACTGCAGCAGGGTTGGACTAGATGACCTTTGAAGGTCCCTTCCAACCCAGTCCATGCTATGATAACTAACCTGCCAAATAGTCTCACTGCTTGAGTGCACACTGAAGTGTTTTTACTATCACCAGCCTGATTTTGCAATGATTGGCATGCACCCTGTGTTTATACCATTGTCAAATATTGGGAAATCAATTAAAACAATATAATGCTACTGGGAAAAACAATGTTTGCAAAATAATTATAAGTAATTGGCACCAGATGTTCTATTTCTTCAACATTTGCATTTTCACTTTTCTAGTATTTATGTTTTTCTTCTGGAGAAATGTTTAAGTAATAATACCTCAAAAGGCTGGAAATTGAGGGTTTTTTCTTTCTCTGGCTTTGGTTTTCTGACAATGTGAGTTAAAGAGAGAGCTCAGGTTGTATGTCCAAAGACAGTTACCCTTAGTGATTTCATCCCCTATCACACAAAGAGAGTACCTTTGATTTCAACCATCCTTAGCCTTGCCTACTGGTTGTCTAGAAACAGAGATAAACAGCATATTGTAACAGTTCTATCCTGCTAAACTCGGAGCCAAACAGAATCAAAGAACTCCTAGGAAGGTATTCCCTGAATATTCCTCTCACTGTTGTGGTTTGTTTCTTCTTCATCTAGTTTCACCCACGTAACTAAAGTTATTGAAGACGATTTTAATCTAAAATGGAAACTGTTTGGAAGCCCTAGATCAAAATTAATGCAAGATCTAACTTGTATGCAAATGAGAGACCTTGCTAGCCAATAATTTTCTTCATACTTGTTATGAGTCTCAATAATTCTCTTTATAGAAGAAGGGGAAATGCTTTCTGAGGTCCCAAAATGTTTGGTGGTCACTGGAATCCACAGTATGAGCTCGTGGTGTGAAAATGATGAATCATTTAAAGGAAAAGCATTTTGGTTAGATTCAAGTGTTCAGACTCAACATGAGGTTAAATAAGTCCATGAAGGTTGTGCTCAGGTGTGAGTGCAGGTGGATTTTAATCCATTTCACAAATCCAGCCATTAGCTACATTGGTTTCATAGCTCTAAAGATAACTTGGGAGAGGAAGTGCAGAAAGACTACATCTACTGATTACCTTCAGCTTCTTTAGCACACTCTGCACCATCTCTCTCAGACATCTTTAGTTTGCATTAGACTAATCAAGATGCAACAGAAAGAAAAAGAAGCATTTGAGACCTGCTTCTGAAATCTGTAGGCCCAGCTGAGAGTGGGAAACATCTGCCCTCACTAAGCAAATTCTCATTCATCGCATCTGCCTATCCAGTGCAGGGTGAGCTCCCGTCTCTCAGCGCTGACATGTCTCTACACTGGGGTTGATATCCTAGCAGAACATTATTATCTTTCATGAGAATATGCTAATTCCTTTTGTATCACTATATATGCTGAGATACCAGCATCCTTTGACATCCACAGCATGTTCTGGTGATATATTAATTCTGGAGAGAGAAAGAAAAGAAAAGAATATGCAAAGGCACCGCTAAAGGCACCATGTATCTGCTGAACATTGATTAAAAGCACAAAATTATCTTCCCAATAAAGTTATTCTCCCAACCACTTTTCCTGATAGTATCAAAATTTCACCAGCTGTCCACATTGGGGGTTACTAATTGCTAGCAGGTACAAGTCTCGCTGTGCTGTTCTGCGTCAAGTCCAATTGCTAAAGAGTTTCGATTCCCTTTAATTTCTGCAGAATGCTTTTTGACTTCCTAGCAAAATAGCTTCTCTCTAATTAAGCAATTAGGATTAAGTGTATGTTATCAGACCACACTACACAGATATTTCTGCCAGTATTCTCATGACCATAACCATATATATTTGACAGGCTTAATTATAACATATTATTTCCCAGCTCAGAATGAGTGGGTGGGACTCTTACAGTATGATATCTCATTATATTTTCTACAACAGATTACTGCTAATTTTTTTTCCTTTTTTTGATATTTGACTTCTCAGCCCTTCCCTGATGTCCTCAGTGATTTCCCCCACCACATCTTTCACTGCTTCTTAACTTTAAATTCTCCATCGGCCTTAATTTAACTCTCTGTAGATACAAAAGCTTTGAAAGAAAAAAATCCTCGGTGTGAGAGTGTTTGCCAGATAGCTTTTCTCCAAGCTTTTGCAGCTTTAAATCTGATCACACAAGATACTGAGCCCAATACTGCACTGAACAGCGCTGCACATTGTTGTGTTGCAATAGCAACGCCACTTCTCCAAGTGCTATGAGGCTCCATCAAAAGCACAGAATTAGACTCCAGGTGTAGAGATGTGGAGTACCTGCAGCTTCACTCTCAGCAACAAGACTGTGCAAGTAGATAGTCACCTGAGGGACACCCCTTGGAATCAGGCACTGAGAGCAAATTCAGTTCATTTTTCTTTCAATTGCCAAAAGAATCCTCCTCCTCCAGCATAATGTAAGCACAGAACGTAGGAGGAATTGTGTTTGATTCCAAACCTTTGGCAAACAGATTTCTAGGGAGTTTGGTGGGGTTTTTTCAGTTATCTTTATGAAAAGGAGGGGGAAAAAAAATACAGTTTAGTCTCTCAGGTCAAGGGCTGTGTGCATGGCACCTAAGTGAAGAACAGCTGAGATAGTTAAAATTACAGCATGAACATCATCCTCTTTCTTTCTCGCATTATAACTTCAATGAAAGAAGTCAAAGGAGTCCTATCATCAGCATTAGGAAGCATTTTGCTCTGCATTTAGTATTTTTTTCCCACCACTGTACTCAGTGCAAACAGCTGTACTCCTGTGAAGGGCTTGACCAGGGAGAATTATGTGCAACAAATCCCTCAGCAGAGCTGGCCTCAAACCTGCTGGACTGCTAGCTGCGGTGGTCTCCTGTGTGCTGAATCCCCACTACAAAACAGACACTTCAGCACCAAATGCAAAGGCTGTGAGTGGTTATCAGTAAGCTGATAGATCCTTAGTGATATCAGCAATTCTAGATTTAGTTTGTGGTTAAATCAAAACCCCACTAATACTCGGACACTGACAGCACTATGTTGGCTCCAGGTCTATGTACCTTCCGTGCCCTTTAGGGTAAATGCACACAGTATTCACCAGTAAATAATTACATATTATAGATTGATATATTGAGAAATGAACAGTATTCATTAATTCTAAGGAAAACTCCAAGCCCTGTTGCATCTAGGCAGTAGTTTCTAAGCTATGAAGTTGAAGAATCGTTAAATACTGTGCTTGCTTACTGGAGCCTGGTTTTCAATGCTAAAAATCAAAAAGCCTGATGCTAGAGTGCACCTTGCCTGTTACCCAGTTTAGTCTGCATCAGAAAGACCATTTAAAACGGTTCCATGGCTCAAAGTAGACATTTAAAATGTATGAAGTTTCATTAGTCTGGCAGTAAGAATGCTGAAGCAACAGTGAGACAAAGGCACAACCCCAGGTAGTGGCAGAGTCAGGTCTGTGCTTACTAATAATCACAAAAAGCCTCCTTCCATGTTCATACTGCTTCAAACAAAACCAATCAAAACAAACAATGAAACAGAAAAAGGAGTAACTGTCATAGGAGGGGAAGGAAAAAAGTGACATCACTGAAAGCAGAACACAGGCAGCAGTGACACCTCTGTGTCCTTTTAAAGGAATTAAGAAGAAAGCATCCACTTTTGGAGCCATACAGGCTCTGCTGTGGAGCTGCATGAGTCAATCATCAATGCTCTCCTCAGGGCAATACAGGTGGATGTAAAAGTAAAGCAAAGTGAAGTCAGCAGCACAGAGAAAGTTTTGTTTACATCAGGCAAGGCTTTGTCTCTGAGCTGGGGCTCATAGGACGACAGCCCATCTAGACTAGGGGAATTAATTCATTATTGAAGATATTGCTGCTGTATAAAGGATCCAAACCAGACTGACTGCAGCAAATGTTTTGCTTTCCCTGAATGTGTAGCACTTGATATCTTCATTATAGCTGTAATATTATTATGATGATGTCTTTTGATTATGATTTACCCATCCATTAGAAATTTTAACACAAAAAAGTACTTAGTTTAAATAAATAAATAAATAAATAAAAGGCAATTTACCATATGCCCACAAGAAGCCACTTTTCACAACATCCTTCCTATCCTTTCTGCCACACTATAAACTACACACATTTACTATGGTCCTGCTCCATCTGCGCTCTCTGACGTTCCTGGATTTAACCTGTTGTGCAAAACCAGGCAGTTAGCTTCGGAATGGTGTTTTAAGGACCTTGGTATCAATAAAAACAAACCAAACTCAACTAGGTAAATCCAAAGTTAGAGCTCAACCCACTCCTAAAGGAAAGAGAGAAATGTTTTTCTCTCATTTTGTTCACTGGGCACTGCCACATCCTGTACAAATCACAGAATCACCAAGGCTGGAAGAGACCTCAAAGATCATCGAGTCCAACCTGTCACCACAGACCTCATGACTAGACCATGGCACCGAGTGCCACATCCAATCCCCTCTTGCACACCTCCAGGGATGGTAACTCCACCACCTCCCAGGGCAGCACATTCCAATGGTGAATGACTCTCTCAGTGAAGAACTTTCTCCTCACCTCGAGCCTAAACTTACCCTGATGTAGCTTGAGACTGTGTCCTCTTGTTCTGGAGCTGGTTGCAGATTCTTTCAGAGATGACACTTTCATGCCATAAAACCTAATTCATAAGCACTTTCCAGTGCTCTTTGTAGAGATAATAGCCAAGACTAGGGAATGCAATACACTAAGAAGCTAACGTGACCGGAGCTAGACCAGGCTGTCTCGCCTCACTCTTCAAATAATTTCCTGACAATAAAACACAACACCAGCAACATTCTTCATATGAAATTCCATAACCCTTATTTTTCTCTAAAATGTGATTGCACTTAAAAGCTTTACCACTGAGTCAAGAGCACAGAACTGTCCTGTGAAGGGCAGCGTGGAGCTCTGTGTGGTTATCCTGAATCACCAGACCTGTGTCTGTAGGCACTGTTGTGCAGCTGATGGAACCAATACCGTGCCAGTGACATTTGCTGTGACTTGAGAGCCACTCCTTTCTTTTGCAGGAGAACACCAGGCCAAATGCAAAAAAAAAAAATACTATTCTGGGCTCATTTCACTCTTTCTCCTATCAGTTTTTTCCTCATGTTTTCTCACATTCCACCAGAAACCTTTCTTCCAAATGTTTTACTTTTTATCCTCAAATGACCCCCAAAACCTTGAACATAAAATACTATTTTACTACAGGCCCCTTCTCTGCAACAGCACCAACCAGGGAAGTAGCTCTGCCTCCTTTAGCCCCAGATAGGTTTGTGGGATTCTTTCCTCATGAAAACTGAGGCTAAGTGTCTTCAATGCTTTCTTTACCATTCCTCGTTGAAGTTACTCTCGCAGCGTGTGTACGGAGTGCTAGTGGTTCTGTGTACCTCCCTTGCACAGACTGAAAAACAGCTCACAAACTCTGTTAAGCTTTTGATGTGTTAGGACTTTCAGGAAAAGCATTTTCAACACTCTGAAAAATTAGATGAGCAGCAAATACATTTCCTATGGATAATCCTCTAATGCATCTTGCACCAGTGTTTCCTACTCAGCCAGGGCTTACCAAGGCAGCCCTCTGAAATTGTCTCGAACTGGCAAAACAGGACTTACAGATAGGAGCAGATAACCTTTTGAATGAGCTTATCTAAATGTAAGAATACTGACTTCTGTTTAGTAAAGAATCAGTCCACAGTTATATTATGGAGTCAGGAAATGCTGAAGAAACTGACCCCTGTGGAAAATTTTTGTCCCCTAAATATTTCTAAGGCATTTCAAGCACATTAATATTCCTAAACCCGTAAATCTGAAGGCACTGAGAGCATTCCACTAAGGCAAACAAAATGATGAGGAGTTAATATTTCTTTTCCCAACACTAGAAATTTCCCCATCCATTATCACCTACAGAGTAGCATCCAGATGACTTCCATTACCCAGTTGTGGCGGTTTTAGGCTATGCCTTTACAATTTTTTCCACAGATCTTGAACAGCAAGTAGGAAAAATGCAAATAATGTTGGGGAGGAACTTTCGACCCACCACACTGCTTCAGTGGCCAAAGATATTTATTTGCTGAAGAGGCCTGCCACTTTTCAGGGTGTAGTCCTATTTTTGGAGGTGGATTCGTGCAAGATCACCATCTTCACAGAGGGCTGTATCTCACCACATCCACAAGGCAATGAGACACCAATAGTATTCTTCCACTTCCTCCACTGTCAGGTTTGTTCAAGCATGTTATATCAGCATCATCTCTTCTCCATTTCAGCTAGCCAAAACAAACAGCTGAAATGGAAAGCAGGCTTTCACTCACTTCAAAATGCACACAGAACTAAAAGTGGCACCCCAATGGCTCAGCTGGAGCCCTGGAGAGCAATTTCCATATGGAAATTCAAGACATTGATGCTAGTGAAGCTCAGAATCCAAGCCTGTATTCCTTAGCTATTTAATAATTTTTCATAGACTTCATTAGAACCAGGGCTGGGGAGAGGAGGGGGGTGGGGAGGACAGGGGGGAGAAAAGAAGAGTATTGAAATGTGACAGAGGAAACTGTTCTTAGAAGCACTAATCACACATCCATAAGAGGATACATGACAAATGATTCTGCAGGATGTCAGAGAAATGAACATCACAGCTAACTTCCTATCGACCTAGAATATGCTATTTTCCAACAGAAAACAGTCTGAGCAGTAATTTTAAGTCAAGTTGACAGATCTAAGTCCAAATCATCACAAACTTCAAAACCACATATTTAAGGGTTCTCATTAAATAGCCTCAAGAGCTCTTATGCACCTTCATCCCTTCTTCATTCAGCAAATACACTAAGGGAAAATGCTCATTAAAAAAAGCTTTAAATCTGCAGAGTCCACTGGGGATGGGGGCGGGGGGGAGAAGAAAGAAAAAGAAAGTCCTGGGGATAAAAGTGTCGAAAGTAGCCTGAAGTCTGGCAGCTGACAATACCAACCTGCAGTGAAGCCAGCTGGGAACCTCTCCAGAATCGCTCTGGGAAAGTACAATCACTTTAAAATGACAATTCACCCTGGCTTCAGCCATCTAGCTAGTTGGAAATCTTTCTTGCACAACAGAAAAATAAGCAGGATTGTCCTTAATTCAACATAAACCACTGAGAAGAGTGAAGCTCTCATTCATGCCATGATCTCACTATGGCATTTAGCAAGTTGCCTCAGCATTGAAGTGAAAGGAAAAGCCATGGAAGGATGATCATGAAGGAAAGAAAAGGGATTTCAGTATCCAAGGGCGTGCAAACAACTCAGCCACAGTAGCCTAAAATATTGAATCATAGAATCACAGAAACATTCAGGTTGGAACAGACCCTCAGGATCACCAAGTCCAACCCAGAACCCTACTCTGCAAGGTCACCCCTAAACCGTATCCCCAAGCACCACATCCAAACCATCTCTGAACACACCCAGGGTTGGTGACTCCACCACCTCCCTGGGCAGCACATTCCAATGCCTGACCATTCTTGCTGGGAAAAATTTTTGCTAGTGTCCAGTCAGCTGCAAACAGATGGTAGTACACAGCCTAAATGCTACAACTCATAGAATTAAAAGGAGTTGTTCCTAATGTTAAAGCATAGCACACCTGCAATACCCTGTAGTCTAGAACGCTGAAGAGCAGTCCCCTGTGCTAACTGCACAAATTCTCCTCCACCACATGAGAATAAAGTTCCAATGCTTTTGGTTGTTCACCCTCCTGATAGGCAGAAAGGAGACTTCACAGTGGTATACTGCAAGATTTAGCTTATGTCTTTCTAATTCCATGTTGTTATCCCTGTAAGAGAAAATCTGGGAAATACAAATATCATTTTCTACCTGGCAGTAAAGCCAAAGCAAAAAACCCAATCACTTTCATCTTTGGCCTCATCCCTTAAGATAACATGTATGGATCTTGCCTTCTCCTCCATGTCCATCCCCACATCCATGCAAAATGAACCAATCCAAATAACATTCCGAGAAACACAATCGAGAAAGCATATTCTCTGTCTTCTGCCTTCCCGTTTAACACAGACAGCATTACAGGAGCAGAACAATAACCATGTGTTAATCAGCTCCCATTACACCCCAGAGTGCAAAATAAGATCATTCACTCTAGAAATAGAGAGCTGTGCAAAGCTGGAGTCGAGCAGGTACTAGAATTGGTAACCTTTGTGGGTGCAAAACATCCACTGGGAACTCAGTGCCTTAGGAACAAGGTTCTGACACAAGTGGGAGCCAGCACTCTCAGAGGTGTCCAAGGAGCTCACCTTACCTCTGCATCAGCAGACGCACCCTTCTAAATGAATGGACATGAACCTCAAAATCCACTCTAGACTCTAAGCCTTCAGAGCCCTCCTATCTTCCTTCTACTTATTTGTGGGTTTGTGATTTTCGTCACTGTTTTCAGAAAGAAGTAAGGATGTAAGTAGGGGGAAGTGAGCCATTGTAATAAGGACAAATTACAGATCACAAAGCTTGCCCATGACATGAAAGAAAACTCCATTTCAGCCAGATTCCTTTCTGCTAGCACAAAGGCCCAAAGACAAAGAGACTTAAACATACACAATTACAGAAAGAATAGGATGCCATTATCCTAATTTGAAAATTAAGCTGTCAATAAAAATGCAAACCAAATGGGATACAATCAAATGAGCTCTGCATTTGTATTTTTATCTGCTCTACCCAATAGTAAGAAGGGTGGGAATTTAATGTCTTGCAGCTAGAAGACTTTCCCAGAAGTGTTACACTTCATCACATTCTTCCCTAAGATATTCATTCTACTCTTGTAAACAACTCATTCTTCTCAGGTCTCCCTCTTCTATGAATTCCTTACCCTGTAACTTCCTAACAGATGCAGATACAGGCAGACATGCAGCAATGGAGAATGTGACTTATAGATCTTTGTTGTCCCAGGTGCCACCTTATTGGCTTACTGTTTTGTATGCAACAGCTTCTCCATTAACCCCCTGAAAATACTGTGTAATAAGGAATTAGCTTTGTGTTTGCCACCAATTACTGCCAGCTGGGAGCAGAAGCCAGTCAGCAAAATCTGTGGGTTTTTTGAAAGGACAAAGCAAAATTGCAATGGTCTTCTGCCTTCCTGAGATTAGCTGAATCAATTCAGCTATCTAAGACCTTTTACCAAGGTTACCTTAAAAAATCCCCAAACAGGCAAAACAACAGTGGCTCACAGTGGATTTACAGCAGTTTGCCTGCAAAACCAAAGTCACATTTAGGGCAGGTTTTTGTGAGAAGGTGTTTAGCATGCTTACTGGCTGCCTGTATCACGTGTGTGCATCAATACTGGGCAAGCTTGCCACAAGCAGACAATTAAAAACACAGCAAACTTGCAGGATCAGCTTACTGTCATCTCAAGATTTTAGAGAGATCTGGGTTTGTGCCTGGTCAGCGCTTTGCTAATTAACTGTACTCTGACTCTTCTGCAGAAATGATATTTTAGCTTGTAGAGTATCAGATGAATATTACAGTCAAATAAACTTGCACTGCAGAATTGTAGATTCACTGTCAGTCTGCTGCACCTTACCCTAAAACTGCTCAGAAGAGGCCAGAATGCACATTATATCAATACTGTGCAGACTTGCAATATGAAACTCCTGTACATGTGCCTGAGTTTATTCGTGTTTCAGCATCTGAACACGCAGTACAGTCTCAGGCCAAGAATATTAAACTGCAGGTGCCTGTGAAGGCACTTTTAATGAATATAATATCTCCAGGTTGCTCTAAAAATATTCTGGTCTGTTTACTTCAAAATAAAGATGCTTTCTGCTTCTGCTTCCATGTCATTCACAAACTAAAAAGCAGAATTCATTGGCCCAGTGCTTGAAACAGGCCCTTCAGGATGGTTCTTAATAAAGTCCGATGTGTTTTGCTGATTATTCTACTTTATTGACTAAGAACAGAGGTCAATACAATCAGCATGGCTATTTTCCTCCCTTATCTGATCCAGACACTTGACATACTGTAGCCTAATTGTAAAATAATACTTAGTCACAATGAGACTACCACTGGACTTGTTTGTTAGGATTCTGAGCTAAAAGCTTGGAATATAAAGGGTGAGAAAGAAAAATGTCCATGTTTTGAAGGCAGCCAAAAGAATCTTTGTGGAAACAGAACAAACCAAACCAAACAACCAAAACCCCACAACAATCCAACCAACCAACAAAAGCCAACCACCCCGACACAACACAGGGCTGGAAGCTGAAAGGTAAATGCTGTTAGATGTGTTTTTTCTGAACTGAATTCTGCCTGCATGATCAGCAGCATTCAGACTCCTGGCAGGGATTCCCCAAAAGAGAGGGAGAACTAGGCAGGTGTCTTTAAAAAAAGAGCAGAGAAACATACTAAAATATTCTGGCTGAGAAGTGAAATTAGTTCCATTGCCTAGGAGGAAAAGGGTCTACACATATCCCCTTGCTTTGAAGGATAGAAGCTGGAGCTGATCAAGGCCAGGATGGATGAGGCCTTGAGCTTGGTCTGGTGGAAGGTTTCCTTACCCATGGCAGGGGATTTGGAATTGGTTGATCTTTAAAGTCCCTTCCATCCCAAAGCATCCTGTGAATCAATGGAAAGCACATGCATGTGTGGAAGCCTGGGTCATTCCTCAAAGATACTCTGCCCTGGAAATGGACAGAATGAGGAACACACAGGACATTGCTGCAAGATGCCTCCGTTAGAGTTCACTCATAGACAGGAGGCATTCCTGCCTCATCATTACTACTTTGCAGGAGCTTCAAAAATCTTCAAGATTGGATTAATTATGATTTTTTTTTCCAAGGCAGTTTATAATCTGGGAGTGGGAGGAGTAAGCAGGGATCAAAAATAGCTCTGGAATTAAAAATGAACAGCTGCCCTTTACAATTACTCTGCAAAACCAGAAAAGCAAAAGGAAATGCATTCTGAAACACAGCTGTTTGTCTGTCAGTTAAACTCAGCATTCACTCAGACACTCATCTCGGATTGCCAGTCCAGGCTTTGGCACGTCCCCACCTGAGAGTATTTGTTCCTGTCAGAATAGATGGAACCAAGGAGCCTCAACTGCTTAAGCAGCCTGGGAGGTCTCAGTCTGACCATTTCCTTCTGAAGAGGCAAACAAACAATATGGGCTCCCTCTTTCACAGGGCTCTGCCCTGTTTCCCTTGGATATCAAATCCATGTTTCAGATGCTACAATTTTTAAAACTCCTCTCTTCTGGGCACCACACAAATGTCAGCCTTGGGGTAAGGCATACAACGACCCATTTGTCTCTAGGCAATTCAACAGGACAGAGGAGATAACAGATGTCTAGAATACACAACACAGGACAAAATCTGTTTAAGAGCAGACCACTGAACTTCTCAGATTTGCTTATTCTTCTGCCAAATTTCATTGCAGATTGTGTAGTAAAGACAATGCTTAAAAAGAGATTGGAAATCAGATCCTAATTCCATTTATGACACGCACAAGTGGTCACTCTCATCAGACATTACTGTAGAGACAAGAAAATCTTTAGGCTGGTCTTGCAATTTAGGTGTAACCAGGTGCATCCAGCTTCATTTTAAAAAGACCCAGAGCCCTAACTAGTGTAGTTCACAGAGGTCCCTGTCCTTGTTAGCCCTGCTTTTTTCTGCACTCTTGTCTTACTTTTGTCCTGTAATAAATTATATAATCACCACTAAATACTTGTTAAATGCCTGTCAGCATGCAAAACCAAGCTTAGGTGCTGTACAGTAGCAACATAAAACTTGCATTCCTCAGCTATGCCTGCAACAAGGAACAAGGTGTGTCTGTGGGGGGGGAGATTCTACTCATATATAAATATTACTGTTTGCAGCTGACAAGAGAAAAAGAGGTCATAAAAGCTGTTAAATAACAAGCAACTATGGCTCTGGCTTTTCTGTTCCGCTTCTCAGGAGACTCCCAGGAAGTCCTAGTTCTGTACCTAGCCAAAGATAAAATGTTTTCTATGTGGAAACAAAGAAAGAAAAATAAAGAGCCTAAAATCACTAATTATTTGCTCAGATCATCCAGATAAGTGAGAAAACCAATTACACACCACCTGTAAAATCCTGGGAAGGCCTCAAATCCAAACAAGATTGGAAGAATCAAGATAGCCACAAAAAAGACTGTTTGGTGGGATGAAACTTGCCTACATACAGAATTAATTAGCTTGTGCTGAGCACTGAGGAACTAACAACAATTCTACTCTGCTTGTGGACAAGGCTTAAAATGAAGAAACAAAGCTGGCTTTCCAGAATGGACTGCACACTACCCAATGAATGACACTGGACAATTAGGTTGGCCTTTAAAGAACTGCTTTTCCTTCCCCAGTGTGTGCCAAAGTACTCAGAAGTACTCATAACCACTCCTCTCTCTTCTGATGAAGACAGGTAGGAATAAAACTCTTAAGAACTAGTCCCAACCAAGTTTAAATGTAAAAATGTCACTTTCTACAGAAAACACATTTCCATCAAAAATCAGTTCCTCTGAGGCAAGATAATAGGTTCCTAATGACTTAATTAATTTTATACTGAGTGTATTTTTGCAAGTGTACTGAATTAGACAGCAAATTGCTGTCTCTGCTTTGGTAAGGAGTGGTTGTCTCCAAACAGATCTCTAAAACCAGTGTAGGATAATTCATGCTGACAGTTCATTCTAATTACAGCTGAATATAATGGCTCAGCTGAGATACCAAATTTCCCTGCAAATAACACTTTGCTAGATGGTAAATAAAACAAAACAAATTACAACTCCAAGTTATTTTAGCTGAAACCTGGCTTTTTTATATATAATCACATAGTGCTACTGAAAGGTATCATGTAGCAGATAACACTGCTGCTGATTTAGAAAATTAGAAGCTTGGTAGCTGAGAGAGATATTTTTGCTCACAGACCACATAATATTGATACTTTCTTTCCCTCCCAGTTCTACCAGGATTCCCTCAAACTACAACAGCAAAAATCAACCATCAGCTGAGAAAACCTGAGGCATATATATCACATCCTTCTCTCTCTTTGAACATCTAGATTCTGATCTGTCAAGATGGACTTCAGCAAGCAGAGTCACAGAATGGTTTCAGTTAGAAGGGACCTCCAAAGGTCCTCTAGCCCAATTAAGTAGGTGAATTCCTGGTTTAGTGCAAAGACAGAACCATGGCAGTTTGCCTTCACCCAATCTGCATGGCATGAGGTCCTCTTACCTATGTCTTAGCAATATACCAGGACATCCCAGCAACACTCAAACATCAATGCAGCAGGAGACACAAACATGGTGCCTCATACAAGGTCTTTTGGTGAGCTGTAACAGAAGGCAGGAGTTTATGAGCTGGTAATGTGAAAATATTACCTAAGTAATGCTGGCTTTAGGGCAAACAGCAGGGCTGAGTGTTAAACAGATCTTAGTTCTCTTTTCTTTAAAATGCCTCAGCAGCCTTCTGCCCAGCCTGAAGCAGGGTTGGGAAATACCTAGCAGGAAGTATGAAGCTGTGCATTAGAAAAATCAGTGTTCTGCATACACTATGTGTGGCTAAGAAACATAAGAGCAGAATGCCATGGGCTGGCCTTAAGCTGCCACATCAGCAAATCACAGAATCACAGACTGCTGGGGCTTGGAAGGGACCTCTGGAGATCATCCAGTCCAACCCCCACCATTATTGCAGGGTCACCCACCACAGATCGCCCAGGATCATGATGCCCAGGTGGCTTTGGAATCTCTCCAGAGAAGGAGGAGACTGTAGAAGACCACTTGGTTGCAGCAAAGGTGGCTGGGCAACCAGTTAAAAAGGGACTTATGCCTCAAACAGGGCATAACAGCAGGTCAAGCCCTCACCTGCACACATGCATGGGATTATTCCTCCCCACGTGCAAGACTCTGCACTTGCCCTTGTTGAACTTCATGAGGTTACTCTCTGGCCAGCACTCCAGCTTGTCCAGGTCTCACTGAATGGCAGCACAGCCTGAAGGTGTATCAGCCACTCCCCCAGTTTGGCATCACCAGAAAACTGGCTGAGAGTACACTCCATCCCTTTTGCCAGGTCACTGATTAACACATGGAACAAGAGTGGACCAGCACTGACCCCTGGGGAGCACCACTGGTTACAGACTTGCAGCTAGCCTGTGCTGTTCCAAATAATGGAGCCCTGCTTGGAGACCATGATCCTCTGGCAAGCACAGGTACGTGGGAGAGGAGTGACCATTTCAGCAAAGGAATTAGCACCTCTGAAGGTCTGGGCTGTGCCTGCAGAATGAAGTATGGAACACTACTAGCATATATATTTTAAATATTGTTAGAACTGAATCCACTTTCATTTAACAGTGAATGGAAGCACAGATTCTCTACATGTGCAGAGCCCCTCCTTTTTCACACTGGCATCCTGCAGAAAGATTATTCATTATAAGAAGGCAGGAAAATTCTGTTGGATAATATGAATGAGGCATGTAGTTAATCCACTATGATTCCATTTCAGCCAACTAATTACCCATTCATTAAAACAGAACCATAAATGACATTTCCAACACATTACAAAACCCCTCTGTAGTAATATTTCCCCATCTACATCTATTCTGACATTTATATTCTATGTCTCTTTCATAATTATTTCAAATAATTCCTCTGACATATTGAGGGGAAAATAGCTTAAAAAGAGATTACTTACCACCTACCAGTTGCTCACCAAGAAAGGAGCAGGACAGACTAATTATGCTGCTGTGTTAACTTGCAGCTGATGTGCTTGTGGTCCATAATAATCACTACTGTGGATCAACTTTGCCATGGTGAAAATTTTCCAGTGCTTGCTTGAAATTGTTTAGAGAATACCCAATGAACCAGGTTGGAAAAGACCTTCATGATCATCAAGTCCAACTTATCACCCAACACCATCTAATCAACTAAACCATGGCACTGAGTGCCCCATCCAGGCTCTTTTTAAACACCTCCGGGGATGGTGACTCCACCACCTCCCTGGGCAGCGCATTCCAATGGCCAATCTCTTTTGCTGGGAAGAACTTCTTCCTAACATCCAGCCTAATCCTCCCCATACACACATGTTTGCTCCCCAAATGAAGACACACACAACTAACTCATCTGACTCCCAGAAAGCAATGCAGCACCCCAAAGAGAGCAGAAGCCCACAGTGAGTTCCAAACCTGGAACGTTCCTGTCCTGCTGTTGCTAGAACAACAGCTGAGACAGAGAAGGAAAGTGTGGAGGCTTGCACAAGTGTCTCCTTAGACAAAGAATAAACTGAGTTTCAAGCAAAAAGAGACCTTGTTACTGAGCACCAATTATGTGGGGCACATGCACTCAGGCATTCCCTGTTCCTGCTTGGTAATTAACAGAGTCACAAAGGCTGACAGCTTGCAGCAAACAGCCCAGTCTCGGGGCTGTGCAGACCAGCAAAGACATCTGCAGATTCTTTCAGCACATTTTCCTATCAGGCTTTTTATATAAAGTCTATGTCTTTGTTAAAACACCACCACACAGTATTCATTTTGGGGGTGGGGGGAAGGAATTATATATATATATATATATATATATATATATATATATATGCTTCATGCACTGGTCCATGGTTTGGCTCCCAAACTGCACATTCTATCAGCAGTCTCTTCCACCCTTCTGTTCTTGTTTGTATGGTTCCTGTCCCTCCCCCTCTCCCATTACACTTCATTCTGACCTGACTTCTTCTAACAGTATTGATATTTAAAATCTATCAAAGGTTTTTACTGATTCCAGATTTGGTTCTTATGCAGCTCAGCATGGTCTCTGAAAATTCTCCTTCCTGGTCAGTATCATCCAACAGATTCACAACTACAGACAGTGACAGATAATTTAACACAGAGAAAGGGAAAAGCACACAGACAGCTCTCAAAAGGCTTCATTAAAACCCCACAGAAATTAAAGTAATGCTCCACTATTATTTGTAACAGAATTGATCTCACAGAATTGTTTCCTCCCAAGTACATTTTTATGTTGGCTTTCACAAATTTCTAGGCCACCGCACACAGGAGTAATTTATTGCAACCTGGTGGGGAAGTTTTTCCTGTGGAAACAGGGTGAGGAGAAGTTTATTATATGGCAGTGACTGCCCACTGGTGTATTGCCATTTACCCAGTGGGGACTTCTCACTGACTGAGGGTGTCAGGAAAAAGCCTTTCTGAGAGAAAGACACTGATATGAAAAATGCTCACAATGTCCTCTTTAAAGCACACAGCATTTAGCTGCATTTTAATCACAAAGATCCATTTCAGTTGTTTGAAGGGAAAACCCCCATTTTTTTCACACTGTGAATGGTTTTTCTACCGAGTCCCACGCCTGGACCTAGTCACACTCGGAATTTGGGAAAGGCTCTCTTCAAAAGAAGTTGGTACTAAACAAAATGTGTTTCCTATCTCTGTAGGAAAGTGTATTGTTGAAAACAGAATGTGAGTGAGTTGGAACCAATTTCAGAGCAGATGCACTGGCTAGTACTATTAAATAGCAATGCTTTTAAGAGTCTTCAAAGCAACAGTCCGCAGGCAGTGGGAATGCAGCACAAAGATAAAATACCTATCAGTGGCACTACCTTCTGCAGCAACAATAATTGATGAGGAGCTGGGGAGAGTGGATTATGAATTGCAGGGTGCGTGTGGTAATTTCTGCTCTGGTCAATGTAGATATTAGATATACAGGCTAAGGACTGTCACTGGTACAATAAAGGGCAGGATAACCCACTAATGAGGAGGATTATCTTTTGTTGATAGATAAGAGATAAAACACCTAGATTACCCAAAAGGAGTTTTTACAGCCAGAAAAAATAAAAAGAAGAAGAAGAAGAGAAATGTTCTCTTTCTACAAACGTTGCATCAAATATTAACCCAGCCATAATTAAATGGGATAAAGAAAATGGCCTTGGTATCTCGCTTGCAATCATTACCTTGGTGTATAAAACAAGCCAGGCATGATTGAACCAAGCTGTAACGCTCCAGCACTGCTTTTTTAAAGTTTAATGTCCTGCTTTATTTCTAAGCCATTGTTGAAAATATTATTCTGAACTGACTTTTGGCAGCCCATCCAATGATACTGTGGCTTATCCACAATGCAGCAAGACTGGAAAGGAGGACCAATAGTGTAAGATAAGGCATTAGATAAGGAGGGGTTTGTTATTATTACTTGAACTGAATGGCTTTTTCACTGTGTTTGTGTGACAGCGTACCAAGGTCAGAGCGACCCAGGTATAACCTTCCTTCTAACTCCCTACTCAGCAAGCTTAAGTGAAATCATATTTAAACTAGATGCCTAAGTGATTCCTGGCTTACTGAGGGGTGCACAATGAAGCAGTCAGGATGCAAATATGAATTCAGGATCTATGTCTTCTGTGTCAGACTTTGCCAATGATCATTTCCTTAACCGCTGAGAAGTGGTTCCAGGTGTAACCTGCTGTTAGACTAAGCGTGGGTAATGAGAAGTTTATGTCTGAAGTCACAGTTAAGAGTGATCTTTAGCATGTAAGATAATAGGTACTAGAAAAGAATCTTTTAAGAATTTTAAATACCTCACTCCCTTTGCTTACAGTGCACCTCTGTCACCCAGCCTGAACTCTATTTTCAGTGTTCATGGGTCCCTTGCAGATGAGCCATCCCCGTGGTGCCCCACCTCACCAGCAGACTTTCCAGTCGCTCTAACCTAAATTCCTTGTGGTAGATCCACAGTTGCACACAAAGTCTGTACACACTTACAGGCTGGCTTTTGAAGACTGTATTAGCAAAACCAAATCAAAGTACTCCTGGTTTCTATTACACTTGAACATGGACAAGCTGTAGCCTATTTCAACCGGGTTGACTGAAGAAGGCTGGCAAAGAAGCCGTGGTCTTTCCCATTTGTAGATCTACCATTTCTGCAGGCAAGCCTCTGCAGGATCAGCCTTTAATGTGACAAATGCTTTACAAATCATTTTCCAAATTATTAACACTAAAGCAAAGCTGTGCCATCAATCTGCCTCTTCAGTGATTAGTTCACAATTTGTGGTGCTTCCAGAAATTACAATTGAAAACAGCATAAATTACATCCTGTCAAAGAGATTCTCTACATTTTATTTGCAGTCAACACCTTTTATATATATATATATATGTATTTATATATAAAGAAGCATTTAGTGGGAAAAGTTGTATTTTTCCCTGTGTGCTGAGAACATTATCTTTTCACACAAATTACAGTAGAAATGGTTAAAAAAACCCAAACCTGAAATAAACCTGGATCAGACAGGAAAATAGGACCATAAACATTCTCAACCTACTTTCAGGGCATTTTGTTTGAAGGAAATTTGGGGGTTGTGTACATCTGAAAAGTAATTTAATGCCTCATACCTTGGGAATTGCTGAAGTCTAATTTATAGCCTGGAAGAATTTTTTGTAGCTAAGTAACAAATTCTAATGATAAGGCTTTGTAATGGTCAGGCTTAACTAAGCTTGTGATGCTAGATGTTCCGGCACCACACCTAGCTTTGCTAGGCCTGGTTCCACAGCACGTTCCATTCCCCCGCTCTGCATCAGCTCTCAATTGCTACAACTTGAAAGGAGGCATTATTTGGGTATGCTGAAATCTCATCTGTTTTAATGGAGAGCATGTGTTCATTTTCTTTCAAACGCCTTTGGAAAGGAACATGAGCAAGTAATTAAAACTATTAATTGCCATTTCAGTCCTCGGTAGCTCTAACTGGGCTAAAATGGTTCTTTTGGAAATGGTAAACATGTTAAAAACAAAATCTTGTGAGTCTGGAGGAAAATAGAAGTTCTGAGCACTCCTGGTTTCATTCACACAGAACTAACTTCTCTTGACCTCAAAGCTTAGAACAACACTTAATGTGCAGTCGTAAAACAAAGTCCAAAAGTGTCTGTGCTTTTAACCAAGTGAAGCCAGCAGCCCAAATGCAGTTTCCTGTGCCTAAGAGGCTGCAGTATTCACATCCCCTGGTGACTGACTCGGAAAAAAATAGCACTGTTATTCCCCAATGTCATTCATCCAAACAAAGGTGTAACTCAGAAATCACTGCATGACAAAGTTAGGAACTCCTTGCTCATTCCACACTGAACTGTGTTCTTCCAGCCTTGGAAAGGGCAAAAGAGTTGCTAGGAAATCAGAAGAGAAGCCAGAAGCTAAGTTCTGCCATACTGCAGGGCCAAAAGGAAAAGACAAGGGAGATGCACATGTTACAGGGTTTCTCTGGGTGGGGAATCATGGCTGTTGCCCATCTGTGTCCCAGATCAGGGGCAGAACAGGACAACAATTCAGGATTTCTTAATTTTTCACTTGTATTCCACACACAGAGCATTCAAAGTGTTGCCAGCTGATTACTCTGAAAGACTCCCCAGGATGCTCTAATGATGAACACCATCCTACCAGTCCAAATAATCAGCTGGCATAAATTAGAACGGGAGGTTTCAACTCACATTTTTAATACCTTTTAATCTAATACAATACATTGAGCACATAAAAATTATTCCTGCTTCTATTTCCATTAACTACTCTTGACTAATTGCACTGTTACAGTTGATAATCAGCAGAGTATAGCAAGCTTTAACAACAGTAAGACAGAGCACAGCATTACAGCTCCTGAACACTTGAAAAGGAATGAAAAATAACAAGACCTAATCTCTCTCTGCATGTAGAAGGCCTGAAAGAATTACACACTTGTTTTATTTAAATGGTTAAAATGATGAAGAGAAATGAATTCCAGTATTAACTAAACAAACAGAATTATTGCAGTGAAGTAAGTCTGATGATTGCAGAATTAATTGTATTTGCATGGTAATGTTTAAGTACTAGAATCTGCAAAAGGAAAAACTCTGAATATCAATTATGCTAATGATGATTACAGACTATTGGGGGAAAGGAAAAGATCAGCCTTTTCTCCCTTTTCTTTCTTTAGCCTGTGCTTTCCTCTGCACCAAGGCAAGATGAGAGCTGCAGTTGCTATAACAACTTTACTCTCTATTATAATCAACAATCACCTAAGTTTAATTGCTGTTCTGCCCCTCTAAACCAACATATTCAACAGCAGTTGTATGAGTTCCATAAATCTTGTTACTCAAACCTATTCAAAACCTCAAAACAAATTGAAGTGTACTTACACAGCAGAGTTGTCTGAAGTTGTCCTTCACTTCTTGATTGTAGCAATGTACCATTCAAAACACCTTGCCTTCTGCGTGAGAACATTTGTCTTGGGACAATTAATCCTCTGATGAAATCCAAACCTAAATACAAAGCAGAATTGAAACTGAATGTATTAAATACAATAAATTTAAATGAATGAAATATTAAACTATATTTTTTCTGATAAACTTCCCTACCCTGTACAAAAGAAGTTCCTTCCAGGTAGGTTAGCAACAACTTAAGCTGGCCATAAACAATTAAGAGAGTGTGGAACACCCAATGCACTTCAAAATCCAGTGACACAGAGAGACTAAACCACAAAGATTAATGCAAACTGTACCAGGAACATTTCTATTGCTGGCTTCAGTGATGTTTTCTTTCAGTAACCAGCAAAATCATATTTGAAATGGGAAAGATGCTAGCATCCTTCAGCAGTTCTCTAATTCAGGCCCTGTTGTCTTAGGGTAAAATTAAGCCTTATGATTTACCCATTAATTATTGTGTCAATCTGCAATAGCCTGTCTTGTATGTGACACTGGACACAAGCATCACAGAAGAAAAGATTGGAATCAGAATCAAATATGTCACATTTAAAGAGAAACTTAAAAAGGTCTTTCAAATAAAGGATAGGAATAAACAAGTGATGTAATTGGAACTAAGAGGACTGATTATTTGTATTTTTCCCCTGAGCAGCAAGAGTCTAGGCCCAAAATGTAGGCATGTGTACTTTTGCAGTCATCTGCCCCTGCCTCACTCCCTACACCTTCCCATGTTCCAGCTGCTTGTAAATAATGGCAGAGAAGCTCCTGCCCACCTTCCAAAGAGACAGTGACACGGCACATCAGCTGTGTGTCCTCTCTTGCATTTACAGCGTAATGCAGAGACCCCAGAACACCTCTTAAACACAATGCTGGAGGCTGAGTCTACAAAGGAGCAAGGCACAAAACTGGACAGTACAAACACTTCAGCCCCAGCCAAGACTTTTGGCTAATGACTAACTTCTTCACTACACCTCTATTCACTTTCTACAGTGAAGATACAGCAGATGTGTGAGAAAAATCATGAGGACATGGCTGCAGCTGAGCCCTAATGCAGACATGACCAGTCTGTGGTCCATGGATGAGCTCCCCTGTCCATGACTTCTTTTCTGCTCTGGCAGAGCAGGTGAGCAAAGGTGGCCTGCAGGGTGATTCCCAGGTTTGTGCCAGCCTTCCCTCTTTTGCTCCTTTGACTGCCTCTCTCCTGATACTGCTGTGATCTACAGTGCCTCATGCTCCTCAGTGCCTCATTTGGAGCCACCCTAGTAAAATGCTGGTTGTCACTATCCTGGTGGAATGATAACTTGTGTTATCAGTTGGGCATTAGGAACAGTCACAGCAGCTTCCACAACACTATGAAAACAAATCCCATGCATGAAACCTAAACCAATCATAAATACCAAATCCACTGAGTCATGCTGTTTCCTGTGTGAATATGCCTGGGTTTAGATTCAACACACTAATTCATCACATGTTGCTTGTCCATCTGTTATTTACTGACTAATCAATAGAGCACACACAAAAACATAGCAAATTAGGAAAAAAAAATAGAAAAACAAACAAGCAGACAGACCAGACCAAAACAAACACACACACACCAAAAAACCCACACCAGGATCAGGTCAGTGAACAGGAAAAAAGGGTACCCCACCCCTCCCACCCCCCAGTCTACAGCCCTATCACACTGCAGAACTATCAAAAGTATATTGGCATTTAACATCTATTCAAGCCTTATTCTCTATCAGATTTTTCTATCTCATTGAATTATAATCAAGGTTTACATCAAATATAGATATGTAAAGCCATGGGGACTTGGGTAGGAAGTCAAAGCACTCTAAAACCAAAGCACCCTAAAACCAAATCATGCTCAGTTTTTTGACAGCAACTGTTCTGTACTTTTGTCAGAAATCAAGAATTCTGAAGCACAGACATGAAATAAGAACAAGTGGTAAGGTCCAGTCCTGCAGCACTGCAGTAGCAAAGGTAGAGAGCAAGCTCTGACTTCTCTTCCCAAAGCAGCATTTTGTAACAGAGCAAGAGAGGCTTGCTTTTGAGCTCAGTTTATTAGATCCAGATCAGGGAACAGGATGGACTATTTATCTTTAGAAAGTAATATCTTTTTGATTATATGTCATAGCAAAAACTCTTATCTTTGTCTTGGAAGTTTGAGACTAATGATGACAACATTAGGAGCCTTGTGACAGCAGTTCTGCCAATTACGTGCTGAGCGATGGAGGTGGAATCTTCTTCACTGCTCTGCGACATTTCCAGACACAATAATTCTGAAAATCTAAATGGGAGTTGTTGCTTCTCACCCCCCTGGGCAGAGCCAGAGCTCTGCAGATGCACATTCTAACTGGGTTTCCTAATAGCTCCATTCATTTCTCAATCTTCCTAATAAAAAAAGCCAAAGAGGACAGCTTTTCTCTGGCACATTTCTCTTCCAAAAGGACAAAAATCATCTGAGTTATTATTCAAGCCTTTCAGCAGCACATTTTGGTCATCAGAACTTGTCAAATTAAACAAACCAATACTGCAATCTAGAAAGAAAAATGAAAAAGGCAAAAGAAATCTCTGTGCTTCCTGTAGTCTCCACAGCATGCTTTGTGAAGTCAAACGTGCTTTAAAAGAAGCTCCTTGTCCTTGAAACAAAGAGCAATAGATAAGGACCTGAGGAAAATAACTGGCATTCACTATGGCAAGTCAACATTGTCACAATTCAGAACCTGGAATTGTAACCAAACAATGAAGTACCAGAGCACACAGTGGCACTGAAATACAGAAAATGTTCCATTCACTCAGCAAAGGCAACTGTCGAGCAGGTCAGCAATTACATGCGAATGTGCATGCAAAGTGGAAGCCAAAATGGTTTAGCCAATAGTTAGGAAAAAACAAATACACACACACCAACACAAAACCGAAACCCAACAAGAACCAACCAACCAAATAAAAAAGACCACCCACATAACACTTTTAACACTTAGAGCCACAGAGCTGCTGCAAGAAGTGGAACATTTCACTGTGAGGCCAGGCTGAGGGAGCTGGGGCTTGGAGCAGAGAAGCCTGAGGGCTGTCCTCGGTGCTGGGGATAAAGATGTGCAGGGCAGGAACCAGGCTCTGCTCAGGGATTTCCAAGGACAGGACAAGGGGCACTGGGGTCAAGCTGGAGCAGAGGAGGTGCCATGGGAAAACGTTGTCCCTGTGAGGGTGCTGGAGCCCTGGAGCAGGCTGCCCAGACAGGTTGTGGAGTTTCCTTCTCTGGAGACTTTCAAAACCCTCCCGGATGTGTTCCTGTGACCTGCCCTGGATGATCCTGCTCTGGCAGGGGGTCTGGACTGGGTGACCTTCAGACATCCCTTCTAACCCCTGACGTTCTATGAAGCTGTGTAATATCTCCAAGAAGACTACAGGAAAAAGAAAAGCAGTGTGGAAATAAGCAGACTTTGCAATCAAGTTAAGGAAAACTTCTTGGCTATAGCTCTGATGCACCATTCCAATACATAAAATTGTAGCTGTGAGTAGCAACAAATATTGCTGCAAAACGTTCCTCTAGAAAACACAGCCAGCCAGTAGTTCAGCCTTACTTCTATAGATGTGAAACATGCAGTGTGAATAGGAGAGTCCTTACGTGGTGGAGGGAATGACAGGTTTACTGCTGGCAGAACTTGGATTCCAGACCAAACCACTGAATTACAAAGAGAATTCTCAGGAAAAGAAAGAAAGAAAGAGGATTCAATGTAGCAAGAAGTGAAGAGGAAGCCTGGAAATTTCTAAGCAGAATGCCTTGGAAAAGAAGAGAGGAGTCAAACTTGGTGTGGCATTTCCAGAAGTCTCCTTGTCAGCATCTGCAGGGACTTGTTACTCTTTGTGAGCTGTATGCTGAGTGTTTTGATGAAAAGCTGCAGCTTTGTGCTCAGATTGCTTCATTTGTGTGGAAAAATGAAGACTCTGATGTCCTATGGCTCACAGAACTCAAAGTTCAGCCCTGAGTGCTGGTGTAGGATTCACATTTCAGTTAATTATTCTGCATTAACAGACACAAAGGATCAGACCACATCTCTTCACAGGAGGAAAAATAAGCTATTACAGAGCTAAAGCTCTACAACCACACACCTTCAGAGGCTAGCAAACAGACCTGAAGTGGGAAGGATCTGTATGCAATTTTTCTGCTCTTCACTCAATGTATGCATCTCCCTGTATGAATTAAGATATTCCTGGCCATTTCCTCTTATCTTAATCGCATCAACAGCAAAAATTACTACAGGCAAAGTAAAAGATTTTTTGCTGCAGTGGTTTCTTCTAAAGGCTTCCATTCCTCTGTGTGTCCAAAACACTTCTGTTTCAGCCAGCTTTGGAGGAAGCAGAACACCATTACATGTGTAATCTGCTATCTGCTCCTACCATGGAAAATCTAATTGTCTCATGGTTCAAAGCCTCAGAAGAAAACAAATCTTCAGATTCATTGTTCATTTGTAAAAAGCAAATGGAAACAGACACTGAAGAGGGGGCTTAGATGTGGATAGAGTTGACTTTCTCTGAAAGAGAAGAAATATCAGAAATTGAAAATAGTGCAGCAAGTGGAAATAGGGTTGGCATCACAAGGAGTGTTTGTTGTCTGGTAGAAAATGCTCCTTTGGAAACGTAGGAAACAAAATCCAAAGCTTAGGTTTTGTCTGCAGATAGGCCTGGTGCAGTCTGAGCCATCCCATTCTTCTGATACACTAAACTCCCAATTAACTGGACTTGGATGCAGCTGACTGCAGTTCATTCCTACAGCATTATCTGGCAGGCTCTAAAATGAGAACAGGTCCCATTTACCAGCACGCAGCAGTGGCCGCAGCCGGAGTGAACAATAGCAGCTCTCTGTAACTGTGTGAATGCTGCAAGGCGGTTCAGAGCCGAATGCAGCGCTGCTCTGCACTCACAGACTATCAGACAAAGCCAGGCAGTAATGGGAGCAGAGTAAACAAACAGGTCCCATTGCCTTTACTAGTTCATTTCTCAGATTGTCTTGGCGGGATGTTTTGTTTTAACGAGGGCTTCAGCCTCTTAACACTGCCCCACTCAAGCCAATTATCCTGGCCAAAGTTTTCACAGCTTGAGAGTCAATACTAATTTTACAGCATTCAACCCAGGATTAAGTAGTTCAAGTCAGTACATGCAGAATCACAAAGAGAGCCCAGACTGCCCAGATCTTTGGGCCCTTCCTGTCATTCAGCCAAGAAATAACAGAATGGTCATGATAGGAATAGCAGCACCATAAGAACTTGTGCCCAGAGGTGGAGCAGGCAGTTAATCCCTGGTGAGCTGATTTGATTCTTGCACTTTGTGCTTTGTGCCATGTTTGACAAGGAAAGCAAAGTCTCTGTTTTACCTACTGGACCTTTCTTTTATAGGGGATGCATATTTTTACCAAAAATAGTTTGTTGAAGTATAGGAATCAGTTCCTGGCTTCCCATTCCCACTGCAGACTCTCCTAATTCTTAAATTACATTGTTTCTGCCCACTGCATACTAAAACCAGGTTAAGTGAGATTAGTACTGAAAATGGGTTAAAAATAGATTTATTCACCAGAGAGAGATGGATTTAAATGTTATATATCCTGAAGGAGGGGCAGGAGGAGAAGGAACTAAGAGGTCTCACAAGGGGGATTAGGCTTTGCCACTTAATAAAATATTAAGTGCCAATCAATCAAGCAGGAATGAGTGGGAAGCAGAGTTTTGCAGCACTGCTCTTTCAGGATTTGTTTGCTGTACAATTTGCATTCCTTTCCGCACACGTTTAGATGTACGGACGTTGGCTCCTCAATGATTAGGAAAGGCTTTGATCTTGACTACTTGAGGGAACATAAAGATATAAATAGTGTGAGAGGATGTGATTAATCCTAGTAATGACAAACATAACAAAACCCCTAGATAAGCTTTCCTGAGATTTCCAAGCATACCTGAGGAAGCTCAGTCTTTAGCTCGTGTCATTCATCCAAGAGTCATCTGCAGAAGAAGCCAGAAGCGCACCGCTGTTCAACATCCCCAAATACCACCAGTGTCAGTTTATCAAAGATGAGAAGCCAAGGAATCAGAAACATCAGCTTTCTGCCTGAGTAGCTGCCACTCTTGTCTGAGATGCAATAGAGAGCAAGAAAACATCACTCCTGCTGCAACAGAGTTGTCAAAATCAGGAACTAATAGGCTATGACCAGGTGTGGTAATGAAAACAGTCAACTGCCCTAAGAAAATGTCACCAGCAGATGAGAACTGCCTGATGGCCAGGCTCCAATGGCTGTAAGGTGTTCAAACAGAACTCTCTATTGCAGTAATTTTTAACTGAACACCTTAAAAAGCAGCCCTAAATAGTCATTAAGATGATGTAATTTTCTGCATCTGCATGAAGAGGGCAGTGAGGTGAGATGAGAGGGAGAGCTGCTGCAATTCAAAGAGAAAATTTATCAAAGCAGAAGGAAAAAAAAATCTCTGAACAATCCCCCAAGCTCCATTGCTGATATTGTATCTTCAGATCTAGACTCATCAGTGCCAGAACCCAGCAACTCCACATGATACCAGTCACACAGAATGGCACCTTCCAAAGTCCTTAGAATCTTAGGAGAGTGCTGCTGAAACCTGAGTTATCTTTTCCTCATGGGCATAAAGCACATCATAGAGCTACATACATGTAATCTGACCTGAATCCCTAACCTATTTCTTTTACACAGCAGCTTTGATGTATGAAGCTGGTCAATTCCAGTGCAACTACAGAAAATTAAATGGAATGTCAGTATAAAAGGGAAAAACTGTGACTCAACTGCTCTGACAAAGTAAGTAAAATCTTAGGGAATCCTCCAGCATTTTTCAGTATTCAGTGGACTGGCAGAAAAATTCTCCTTCCTTTTTCATAGATTCTTTGCATTCCTTGGCTATTCATCTGAAAGAAAACTAGCTTACAGGATAAGAAAGGCAGTATGACAGCAGAAAATAATTAACTCATCCGTGAACCACAGGCACCCTTCTTCCCAGCAGAAATGGCTGAGTCATGCAAGTGAGCTCACAAAATGTCACAGGGAACCCGTTTGTTCAAAACTAGTTTAGTAGATTCACAACAAACACAAAAGAGGAGTTCATTACTTTCTTTAGTGTCCTTCCCTTCCACTTATCTCTTTTCGTGACACCCTGCACCAATGTCTTGAATTTTCAACAGAAACACAGACCCAGGAAGCACTTCACATCAGCTAATGTGGAGACTGCAACAATTTCTTCCCCCATGCCCCCAGTTTGTTATTTTGGCCAGCCCTATACAAGCTACTCAGGAGCAAAGTACTTTCACTAATTGCATTTTGAAAGGAATATTGCACAAAATAGCTCTGCTAAGTCTTGTTATTCAGTGAAGCCTGCATTTCAGTAATAATCTTCAATACTAATGGTGTTTGTACTCAATGGAGGGGCACAACCACTTCATTAAGTTAACCGTGTAATTCTTAGATATTTCCAACAAATTAGAAAGCTTTGATCTTCTGAAAAGCACAACAGATAAATGAATAAGATACTAATATTGTAAGACTGTTATTTTCAACCCATTTGAGAAAACTTTCTACCCACCCAGAGTGCATATCTATTAGAAAACTGATGCATATATAAAATCACACAAAATCACACAACTCAGCATCCCATTGTGATTGAGAAAACAGCAGAATATTAGCACTGAGCTTTCACTCCCAGGCTTCTCAGAATTAAAGCTGAGTAATGCTCTAAAATTTTGCTGTAAAAGCTTCTTTTGTTTGGAGAAAAGGAGAAAGGTTTGTACTCAGCATGATCTATCAGTTCTCTCTCTGGTATGCAGTTATTTTTCCAACTGTCTTCCTCACTATGATATTTTGAACAGAAAATTTGATGATATAACCTTGAAGAATCCTAGAATGGCTCAGGCTGGAAGAGATATATCTACTCCAGCCTCCTGCCATGGGCAAGCATGCCTCTCAACTAGACTCAGCTGCTCAAGGCCTCATCCAGCCTGGCCTTCAACACCCCCAGGAGGCATCCACAGCCTGCCTGGGCAGCCTATTCCAGAGTCTCAGCACTCTCCTACTGAAGAACTTCTTCCTCAGCTCCAGTCTAACCCTGCTCTCCCTGAGCTTCAAACCATTCCCCTTTATCCTGTCTCTAGACACCCTGATGAAAAGTTCCCCTGCAGCCTTCCTATAGGATCCCTTCAGATAGTGGAAGGCAGCTCTAAGGTCCCCCCAGAGTCTTCTCTTCTCTTCCCCAGGCTGAACAATCCCAGCTCCCTCAGCCTGTCCTCGTAAGCAGAGTTGCTCCAGCCTTGAAGAAATAGCAGATCAACCTCCCAAGCTCCAAACCAGACAAGCAGGGAAAGATGCAAAATTCAGGACCCAGCAAAACAGACAAATAAAATAAAAGTCATGCAAACAGTTTGTGAATTTTATTTTAGCAGCTCTGTACTTGGGTCAACCCTTGAATGCCATTTGGAAACTTCAGACTGCAGGGCAACACCAGCAGTAACTGGCCCAGCAGTCTTTGACACTGGAAGAAGCCTTTCACAGCAGCACATTTATAACTATCAGCTCAGCTCTTGAGCTGATCATTTTTCCTGGCTGCCAGATACAATTCCTACTCTATCTGTAATTGTCTCTACAAAGCCCAAAGGGAGGTTTGCAACATTATAAGGAGTAATTAAAAACGTTCCTCTAAACAGAAGTACCTTCAGGGACTAGGATTAGGGAGAAACTTTCCTACATGACATGCTTGTAGACAGGATCATCACAGCACTGAGCTCTCCAAGCCTCTACCAGTACAGGCACCAAGAGTAGCTAGCAGTACTAATAAAAAACCCTTCAAAGTAGAGCATAAACCATTAACCAGAGGAATGCTGAAATCTGATGACCCATAGATGGACCTGATAGTTCTGCAGTCCTGTCTGAGTAAACAAGGGTGTAGCTGAATGGTGTTTGAACATACTGTACCAGCATGACAACAAAAAGTCAACCAAACAACCCCAAACCCTGCATTTGAATAAGAAAATGGCTAGAGATGTCATTTGCCTGCTGAAAAATGTGAGTAAATCTGAAAGAAATGATAAAATCACTGTATTTATAAAGCAAGCCTGATAGAAGACCAAAAAGCTGCCACAAACACACCAAACAAACCAACCCCAAAACAGCAGATGGCATCACCTCAGTTTTTTCTCTGCAGAAATGGGTGTTAACCCTTGGTCAGGACATGGCAGAGTGCTTTGAACTTGACAGCCGACAACATGTGGTACCTGCATGGAGCTCTACCAGCCTTCAGAATGGCAGAGCAAGAAATACCCTGTGTGGTTCCTGCAGTCTGTAGCTGGCCTGAGGCTTATGAATTCCCTCACATCCTTTCACTGCATGTGTTTTAGAGCTTCCAAGATGAAAAAATACAGGCTCTGAAACTGAGAGACGAGCTGGGTCACCTGTGGCTGGAGAGGTCACAGCATGAGCCACACAAACGAGGCACACATTATGCACATGGTGGCTCTCTAACATTAAAAGAAAGCCTCAGAGCTGTACATCCTTGCTTGTACTCCTTGGGCTCAGGACTTCAACGATCTTTTGCAATTTAATCTATCAAACTTCAAGCTCTCAATTAAAAATTTTCAAATGCATCATGCTCCAGGGTGTCTGGAATTAAAAACCACTTTACATGTTTGTCAAGTCCTCTTTTGTAATTTTTCCAGTGTTGCTCTTTCTGCTGTGATAAGTGCTGCCAGCCCCTTGCCAATTATGCACCACGATGGAAGGGAAAATAAACACCATTCCTTCAGACAGCTGCTTCCGAGCTGCGGTGGTTGGTTTCAGCAGGGCTCGCTCCTACCTTCCTTGGACATCTTTTCTCCAGAAGGGGTAAGGGGCAGTCAGAGAATGTCTCCATGCTGCCACTCTTGATGAAGGTTGTAGCACCAGAGCAGAAGCTGGAAGCAGCACACCCACCCTTTGTGTGCTCTGGAAGGAGCTGTGCTTGGCACAGGAGCTCTGCTGTCACCAGCCCTGGTGGTGAACACTTCAGTTGTGCTCTTTCCACTACTGTCTCCAAAATACACCAGCTAATCATAACACCTGAAAACATCTTTCTAAGTCCATTTTATCTTTTGGTCAAAGGGAAACAAGGGTGACTGAGCTTTAGCTGAGCATGGGGATACAGCCAGTTCTGCAGTTTTCCCAAGTACCTGACTGAGAAGTCAGTAAACCTTTATACTTTGGTCCCCCCACAAACACTTTCTCTGGATGTCAATGCCTCCCATTTGGAGATGCAAGTAAATGTAACCCTGGTCAGAAGAGGTGTGCTCCTGACGTGCTACTTGCCTGTTCCTAACACAAACTGTTTCATGCACACAGTGATGCTGTGGTGAGTGTCCTCTTGTGGAGATGGAAACTTGCTTTGGGTCTTATGCTCCCCATCTCTCAGAACTCCTTTGCTGGAAGGCAGCCTACAAGCCATGCAGTTTCTTAAAGAAGAGTGCAGAAAGAGAGACAAACACTTCCACATACATGGTTGGCAACTTACAGGAGGAGACATTTAGAAACAAATGATGTGATATTTTCACATGTAAGGAAGTGCTGCACAGCTAGATTGGAGCTGCAGGAGCTGTCATTCCTTCTATCTAAGGGTTTCATTCACCTAGAAAAAGTTCAAATTAAAAATTGGTGAGGATAAATGAGGAAAAAACCCCAAAGGTTCCAATTCAAGCCTTCATTTGCCATCTAATAAAACTGCAAGGAACTATTTTAATTAACTGTTTCCATTCCTGTTATCTTGAATTCCTATTTTCTCTTTAAAAAGAGAAGGCAGGGACTACGGAGGACCCCAAAGTGGCATTTCCATGTAAATATAGCAGTTAAAAGAGAAGTGTGACTGCAGCTCATAAGACAATAGCACAGTACAAGTGCACAGTGGGTATAAAAGGAATATGCAGAGCCTTAAGTATGAATTCCATTCCAGTGGTGCAATGCCGGTGCTAGATTAGAATTGGGTATGT
Organism: Dryobates pubescens; assembly: GCF_014839835.1. NCBI lineage: Eukaryota > Metazoa > Chordata > Aves > Piciformes > Picidae > Dryobates > Dryobates pubescens. Next base: position 1,083,288 of record NC_071629.1, on the reverse strand, counting down.
CTCTCTTCCCAGCAGTTGTATAAGTGACACTTTTTTCCCAGCTCAAGTTACCTTTTGCACTCTGTGTTTATGATGTGTGTAGTATTTTGTTAGTTGTGCAAAACACCCTGGTTTGATCTCACTTTCCTACCACAGGCCCACAGGGAACTGCTTGAAAGAGTCCAGCACAGAGGCACAAAGCTGCTGCAGGCAGTGGAACATCTCTCTGTGAGGGCAGGCTGAGGGAGCTGGGGCTTGGAACTTTGAGCAGAGGAGCCTGAGGGCTGCCCTCATTGCTGATGATAAAGATGTGCAGGGATGGAACCAGGCTCTGCTCTGGAATGTCCAAGGACAGAACAAGGGGCACTGGGGGCAGGCTGGAGCAGAGGAGGTGCCACAGGAACAGAAGGGTGCTCTGAGGGTGCTAGAGCCCTGGAGCAGGCTGCTCAGAAAGGTTGTGGAGTTTCCTTCTCTGGAGACTTTCAAAACCCTCCTGGATGTGTCTCTGTGACCTGCCCCAGGTGATCCTGCTTTGGCAGGGGGTTGGTCTGGATGATCTTTCCAGGTGCCCTTTAACCCCAAACATTGTGTGAGTCTGTGATATTTGTCTGTGAGAAGTGTAACCACTTAGACACTGGTCTGTTAACACTCCAAGTTCCCCTGGTTTTAGCCAGTCCTGCATGGACACTGATGGCTCCGTTTCGTAAATGGGTGTGCCTGACTGTCGGGTTACCTTCTCTGACCTGTGAAATAAAATCAGCATTCTCTGATAAAACAAAGGCAAAGTTGCTGAGAAAATTCTGAATTTCTTCACCTTGAACAGCCAAGATGAAGACATCTGGAAGACAAATAGGAATCTACCCTAAACAAACAGTAATACAAGCACCCAGGGAGATATTTCCTAGGCTTCCCTTGAAGAAGCAAAACCATCTCTGAGCAAATAATTACTTGAGGGGAATAATCTGAATCAGCATTGAGGAAAATGTAATGAATTCTTCCTCTTGGAGTAGCTATGAGATACTTCATTGTGAGTTTCCCTGTATTTTTCCTTGGGGTATAAATTACTACTTCACTTTCTGCCTGGAAGTGTGCCTTCCACAATTCTGTCTGCTCCTGGACAGGCTGAGCAAATCACATCCCCAGAATGAGATGATCAAGCATTTTGTTTGGGTTTGGGAAACCTCTACCCATTTTTTGATTCATCTGCAAGATGCCAGGCAGCTTTTATATGAAGTGCAAACAGCTTTAAGTCCTGAAATAGAAAAGGTTCCCTCATTCTTATCAATAGAAAAGATTCTTTCACTATTTCAGCAATAGAAAAGTTTTCTTTACTATTTTATGACGTGTGATAATCACCTTTTAAAACACACAGCAGTCAAGAATGTTCAGTTACAGAACCAAATTTCAGTTGTTATTCTTTTAAGGAAAACACACCCAAAACAAGCAAACAAACCCACACCCAGACAGGCAAAAGCACACAAACCAACCCCCACAAAGCCTCAAAACAAATCCAAACTCATCCCAAACACCTCCACCTATTCCCACTCACTGTGCCTGCTCTATCTCTCACTCCTAAGATTCCTACTGCATCTCCTTACTGAGATACATTTTCAGACCTGGCCACAAGTTTTCCAAGGGAGGATGGAAGTCAACATAATGGATGAGAGGAGGACACTGTCTGCCAGCTGCCAGAAAGGAACTTCAAACTGAGGCATGCACTGGCTATGTTTATTACAAGCCAGAGATTCCTTCAGGTTTGAAGGATTTATTTTTCTCCCCCTGCCACCCAGCTTCATATCTTGTGTTTTCCTCTTGCTGCACTGCGTGACACAATGCACTTTAACTGGTGAGAGGTTCCACTTCCTGAATGTAAACTGGATTGCAGAAGAGGTTAATAAGCAGAGTGGAGAATGATGTATGTATAAATTTAACAATGTGCATTTGTTTTTTCTTGGTGGCTCTTATCCAGTTATCCTTCTGCATAAAGCCTCGGTCACCAGTGGATTGTTGTAAAAACCACAAAATGGTCTGAAACCTCATAAAAAGAGAGAAAAACAGCACCAATTAAAAGGCAGGTATTGAGCTATCTCCTGGACAACTGTTTCTCATAAAAGCCAGTTTTTATTTCACTTCTGAAATGACTCAGTTGAGCACAAAATGACTGATCATTGCACTAAGTATTGCTCACAGCATATACTTAATCCAGCTAATCAAAGGCAACCCAGTCTACATTTTCATCAATACTCCATTTCATGATGAGCAAACAAGCTGTCAGCCTCACTCTGTTTCCTCCCAGAAGTTAGGTTAATCTATGTAATTTTGATGAGAACAACAGAATTCTGAAGTGTTGCATTGCATCCTGTAAAACAAAGCCACACAGAGCAGCAGGGTAAGCTTGACTTTGAGCTGCACATTACAGGAAGCACAGACTTCAGGTTGGAAAGCCATGGGCTGTGCATCAGTCTGTACTTGGTGACTGTGGGTCACAGGTCTCAGGATGGAAAGGATCTCAGAGATTATCTACTCCAACCTCCTGCCATGAGTAGGAACACCTCTCAAAGAGTCTCAGCTGCTTAAGGCCTCATCCAACCTGGCCTTGAACAGCCACAGGGAGGAGGCATCCACAACTTCCCTGGGCAGCCTGTTCCAGTCTTACCACCCTCAGACTGAAGAACTTCTTCCTCAGCTCCAGTCCAGCTCTGCTCTGCCTCAGCTTCAAACCATTCCCCCTTGGCCTGTCTCTAGACACCTCATGAAAAATCCCTCTGCAGCCTTCCTGCAGGATCCCTTCAGGTACTGGAAGGCAGCTCTAAGGTCCCCCTGGAGTGTTCTCTAGGCTCAACAGCCCTCTCTCCAAATCACAGAATCAGAATCACAGCTCTGTGTCCTTCCTGTGATGGGGACACCAGTATTCATTACAATGGGGACGCAGACTTCAAGGTGAAGTCTCAGCAGAGAAGAGTCAAGGGGCAGAATCCCCTCTCTTGCCCTGCTGCCCACACTCTGCAGCCCACAGCTGCCTTCTGGACTGCATGAGAGCACTGCTGGCTCCTGGGGAGCTTCTCAGCAACCAGCACCCCCAAGTCTCTTTCTTCAGGGCTGCTCTCAAGCCAAGTGACAGCATGCATCACTGACATGGTACAGAGCAAAGCCATGTGTGTACCTCACTCAGCTCAGTATGTTTGCAGGTGTTTAGGTCTTGCTTTTTCCTTTTCTCTATAGCACATTATGAAAGATCTGAAGCGCTCCCTCCGCACATCTCTGCTTCCTCATGTAACCCAGAGGGAAAAAGCAACCAGCAACACGCATCTATTGGTCTACACATGCTGTGCACCGAGAAACACAAAGGAACAAGCACTGCCTTCCCTCTTTCTCTCCTTACAAGGATCCAACAAATTCCTTTTATCCCAGGCAATTAAGGATTCTTAGAAATAAAACGACAGCTTTTTAAAACTCTAAATGTACCAGAGAATGCTGGGGGTCTGGGAAGCACCACAGCCTTGAAGAATGAAAATACAATATACATCCAAAACTTTGGAGGGAGGGAACACCGTTAAGATTGGGAGGTCCACTTGAATGTAGCTACACGTAGCTTCTCTTATTTCTAACATGGAAACACCAAAATTCAGTTTCTGAAATGCTGATTTAATTCAAACTGTGTCCAGAGTTTTTAAATCTCACCTCTCCAGTTGCTGATTTGGGATTTCAGCGCTGCAGAGCAGCCAAGTTTAGACAAGCAGGAGAACAAATGCTTTCAAGACTTCCTGTTCAGCTTGACTTACTCACTTGGAGAAAATTCAAACCAATAAAAGAGAACAAAAGGGCACTTTTTTTTCCCAGGCTATAGTTTCTCTGTTTGACTGATTCCTGACCATCCTATTAAGGAAAGTTCCAAGCTTACCAGCAAATGCAATAAACATTAGACACACTACCGCTTCAAGAAGTTGCTCCACAAACTTTCTGCCTTGAAAGTTTTTCAGCAGTCTCTACACGGGGGAAAGACTTTTTCTGGTTTTTTCAGATTCCTAGCTGAAGAATTGCTTTAAAAGGCAACTGACCTGTGATTATTGCTTGTTACAGCTTCACCTGCTTGCATTTCTGCTTTCCTTGAATGCCAAGTTCACTCCTTAGCAGGCTGCTGTCACTCCTGCTTTCAAACCTTCCACTAAATCCATTAACCTTTTCCTGGTGCAAAAAGCAGAATCACAGCCTGTTCCAGCCAAGTCTCCAGAGTCATGCCTGCTTTAAGGTACAAAATGCAGCTGTTCCAGCCAGGTGCACTGACTGATTTGATCAGGTTCAATATTATGCATGCAACATATAAGAGCCTTCCGTAACAGTTCTAGTGAGGCCTCTCCGAGAGAGCCCACTCTCTGTGAGGCTACTAGCACTTAGGAACAGCAACAGCAGCCTATTGGTTCACTTGCAAGCAGAGGCAATTTCCATATCCTACTTGATATGCAGGGAGCTCTGTAGGTACATTGTTAGGAATGAGGTGTTAATGGTTCTCCTCTATGGGAGCTGGAAGCAAACATGTTAACCAACCTCATTTAAAGAAATGAATACTAATCACTCAGATTAAATTCCTCTGTACAGGAAAAACGCAAAAGAGGATGCCTGGTGCTACCCTCGGAGAGAAAGTGGTCAGAGAGGAGAGTGGAGCTGACACGTGTAATTCCTGCCTTATTTCAAAGCTGCACAGTGGAGCAAAACCAAGGCAAGAATGTGTGATCTGAGTACTTGGCCTGCTCCAGCTGATAACACAGATAGCTTTGCTGCAGCTCCTGCCTGCTCCTTACAAGCTCTTAACCAAGTGACAAAGTGCCAAGATCCACAGAAGGACAACTGGGGGAAAACAAACCCAATTTATCAGCAGAGGTGAAACTATCACCCATAGAAAGCATTAAACAGCAGCAAGCTTACAGGGGCGATTCACAAGCTGTTCCAAGACCAGAGGAGATCTGAAAGCCTTCATATTTTCCCTTTCTAACAACAAACAAATGCCCTGAAGATGGGGGAAAAAAATTAAAAGGGGGGGGAGGGAGAAGAGAGAAAATAATATCTGGTGTGAATTTGTCATTACAAGCAGAGCAAGAAGCATGCCATGCAAACTGCAGTGCAAAGCAGCCTCTTCTTTGCACGACGTGACATAGAAGCTTCCTAGCAGTGTAGCTGTTTGGATCAGGATGAGCAGTGGTGCACCAAGCTCTGAGTAACACAGCTCCTGGCAAACCAGAAAGCTTCTGCTCAAAAGACAGATCCCCTTCCCAGTAAGCCTGTTTTGCCCAAACATCACTTCTACAACATGCCTCTGGGCAGGGACTTCTCACCAATTGCAGAATGCTGCAATTTGCTAGGAAACCTGTTGCCAAAAGATCAAAACCATTTCTACACCCAGGATGTTTTTATTCTTTTGTAGTCTCCCACTGAGCTAAAGGATATGCAGAAATGAAGCTCTTCATTGTGGATGCAAGGAGAGCTTGCAGTCAAGAGTGAATTGGTGTCTACAAGGTTGATCAAGTTATTAGATGAAATATTATGTGGCACTGCATAGGCTTACAGTAGCAAGGACAAGAACCACCCTACAAAAGGGGTTTTTTAGGAAGAACTCTCCTTTTTCTGGCATTCAGAAGTTTATGTTGCAGCTAAACTCTGCATAGATCAGGAGAGCTACTTGTGCTACCAAACACCACCACCACCACAAAAGACACAGGGACCCTTAAGAAGCTAATGTGAGAAGGCAACAGCTGCCACACACAGTTCTTAGCTAAACAAATGCCTGGTAAGAGAAAACAGCAAGTCACCTGCTCCCTCCTGCCCATGTAACCATGCAAAAACCATTTTGCAGCCTACTTTACCCATCTGTGATCCTGCAGAGCTACCCTCAGGCTTGAACCCCAGAGTACTCAGGCAAAGCCAGCGATCTAGCAGCAGGAGATCATCTCCTTCCATTAATATATCCCATCCAAGGCCACAGGACCCTTAACTCACATACAGGAAGGGTTTAACAAACGAGCAAATACAGCCTGCTGCTTCAGCAGCTCGTGGGGATGCCACCCAGTACCCACATTTTGCACAAGGCATAACAACTGCATGGAAGCAAAGGTTAAGAGAATAAATCATAGCACTGACTAAAGACTCATTTTTATAGTAAGCCACGTTTGGTTTTCCTGCTTACATTCACCTTTAGTAGGGCCCTTCTGTTATACATAAGCTTTCAAATGTCCCTGAACGCTGATCAGAGACAAAGCTTTACCAGAGTTAATACCTGTGTACTTCCATCCAATGGCAGAAAGGAAGGGACACAAAATAAAAGCTTCTATAGCTGTTTTGAGAAAAGTTTATTGTAACTGTACCAAGGCCACCTAAATGTCACAAACTGTTCAGGGTTTATACTACTCCTGAATTTCACAGGTAAGCTGGATTACAAGAGCAGTAACCTCTTTCTCTCTTTGTACTCATGTAATGAGCGTATTATCTGCAATCTATTTTTGACTGGATTCCAAGTTTTCTGTTATAAGAGCCTTACACAGCCAAGCCCTGTACTATCAGCATTCTTCTGACCCTTACTGCCCTTTTATGCTCAGGAACACTCACTAGACATTCACAAATAATTTTATGGCATTTAGCAAGTCGTCTCAGCATTGAAGTGAAAGGAAAAGCCATGGAAGGATTATCATGAAGGAAAGAAAAGGGATTTCGGTATCCAAGGGCATGCAAACAACTCAGCCACAGTAGCCTGAAATATTGAATCACAGAAACATGCAGGTTGGAACAGACCCTCAGGATCACCAAGTCCAACCCAGAAGCCTACCCTGCAAGGGTCACCCCTAAACCATATCCCCGAGCACCACATCCAAACCATCTCTGAACACACCCAGGGTTGGTGACTCCACCACCTCCCTGGGCAGCACATTCCAATGCCTGACCACTCTTGCTGTGAAAAAAATGTTTCCTAATGTCCAGTCTAAACCTGCCCAGCCGCAGCTTGATTCTGTTCCCTCTTGCTAATTACCTGTGAGAAGAGACAATGTCCTTTCAGGTAGCTGTAGACAGTAATGAGGTCTCCCCTCAGCCTCCTCTTGTTCAAACTAAACAGCCCCAGCTCCTTCAGCTGCTCTTCATAAGATTCATCCTCCATATCAGCTCTCATGTTGAAGGGAGCTGGACAAAAATATGCGAGTGAAACAGGTGAAGAAATTCCAAGAAGCAAGGTAAACTGGGGAGGAAAGGAGGACACCCCTTGCGCCCCTAAAGCCAGCTCCTCTTTTTCCAGACCTCTATCTCACCTGGCTGATAAAAAAACCCCACCAAAACCCAACAGGCAGGAGCTGCTGCAAAGCCAGCAGATCATTCTTAGGTTATAAGAAGGAGCAGTGCAACACTGCAGCAAAGACAGATGGAGAGTCGTGCTCAAACACTGGATGCCCTGGGTGCTGGAGGTACAAGTGGGCTACCTGATTCTCTTTCATCTGCATCCCTTTGAGCACTGCTGTCTCATGCTCCCTGTTTCAACACAGGAATAAAAATTCAGTCAAAATGGCTGAGACAAAGAGAACCATTCCTGCCCTTCTCTCTCACATTGATCTTGTGTTAGCTCCTTCCCTTATTCATTTACTCCCCTTTCTCTCCTTCAGTCTAAAATAAAAACGATTCCAAGAGGAAAAGCATTTGCTCAGAGTAAAGCTTGTATCAGAAACTTGGGATGTTCAGGGGCTGAAAAGAAACAATGGCTCATAGGAAGTGAAAACAATAATAATTCATTTAATATGTGCTCCAGATCCTCTGCACAGTGCATTAATATGAGCCTGTTAAAATTCAAGCAATAATTTTGTATGCCTTTTCCTTTCTAGCCTGTGTGAATCATCCCCCTCTCTTGGACTAAGAAAAGAAGGAAATATTATCCACACTTTATGGATGAAGTACAGAAGATGAAGTGTCATGCCACAAATCAAACAAAAGTCTTCAGGAGAGCTCCTGAACCAGAGTCTGGGACTTTAACTGTATGATAATTTCCCTCTGCCAGGTATTTAAATTTTACCCTAGTAGTTCAGGAGTTCCCATTAGCACAGAATTCATTCCAGCACCTGTCACCAATGAAAGGGAAAGAGATTAGAGCTCCTGAAGGGGATCCCATCTGTCTCCTTGTTATCATATTTCCCCTTCCATGGGATGCACAGAGCACTGCAGAAGGAGCTGAGTGTGAGTGGAAGGGAAAGAGCAAACACCACACTGCAGAGGCCACAGCAATGTCCTGGAAACAGCAGGAGCAGTCTTGGTAGTTTTGCTTGGCTCTGCCTAACATAGACACCAGACTGGACCTTGGGGCCAATAAATATGAAAGACTTGAGAATGAAGACATCACAGGGTGCTGTCATTTTCATCTGCAGTAGATTTGAATCCAGGGTTTTAGAAAGAATCTCTATTCCTAGTGTTTTTCCTTAATAATGCTTCATTACTGCTCTCCTGCATGGAGCTTGGCACTTCTCAACTGATTTGCTTTCCATGCTTGTACTGGCACAGTACATCTTCAAAGCTAACACAGTTGCCCTCTCCTTAACCCTTCAGGGGGACATGGGCTGATTTTACCCAGATAAAACAATCCCTCATGTGTCAGAAAGCAGCAGCACACAATATAATACTTGGAAGGAATCCTGATAAAGCCACACAGAGGAACCACAGGTCCCGGAACACATCGCTTTGTGTTGCTCCCTGTATAGGTGCTGTGATCAGCAGCGAGGATACAGAGCCCATGTGCAATGCTTCCTTCATACAAGTCCATAGATGTTTTCCAGTTATTACATTGCTGTTAGCATGAGACTGCTGCCCACTTCTCAGGCACTGCCCAGCAGGTTACACCTGGGTGGAAGGCCTGGTGCTTCTGCATTTTTCCACCTCTACAGACAGGAAGCAGGAGTGTGGACTGTGCATGCAGGGGTGTACACAGGTGTCTTTAGGCAGCTTTCCACACACAGTACAGAATTGCTACAGCTACAGAGGTGATACTTTGCCTTTTTCTAAGTCCTGTTCCCAGTCTTAACCTGTGGCTATTGATGGTATCTGTTCATTAAACCCTACTAAAAATCAAAGCAACTCCTTGTGTCAGTAGAGGCCAGATAGCTTTTGTTCTTCTTCTTTCATGAAGTCCAGTTTCTGTCAACTCAAATGAATTATTAACATGTTTTTAATGAGATGCTTGGAATGTCTGGAAGTCCATGAAAAAGAAAATCTCCATAACCTCAGTTTGGAAACATTTCCTCTGTCCTGGATTTATGATCCTGAAGTGCCAAGTCCAAGTCTTGACACTCCGAAGATCTCTGTATCCTGAGCTTCTGCCCAGGCCAGTAGGAAGATGCTTCTGTATGGAAGACATGACAAACTAAATGTCCTGAACCAGAGGATGACTTAGTCTCAAACAGATGTTGAGCACATTCTGATTACTAAAAATTATCTTTTGGGCAGGTAAAAACTGTGTTTTCTATCTCATATGACCCAGGACATTGCATCTTTGTCTTAGAAGAATGGGATGAGGACACTGAATGCCCAGCATGTGGGAAATGAAAAGCCTATAAGAATACACAATAGTTCATTCTGAAACTCCTTTTGCCTACACTGGGGCAGAAAATTTCATCCTTCACCCTGGAACATTCAGCAAAGGCATGTGAGAACTCCTCCCAACTTATCCTAATCACAGCTTTCCTGAGCAGGTCCCAGCTGTGCCCAAGGCATTGTAGCTATAGCTTAGTTGCTTAGCGCAGGAGGCATGTGACCTCTTTCAATCAATCAATCAATGTGCCATAGATCAATGAGACAGCAAGGGTCCGTGTTAGAAAAGTAAAGAACGATTGCTTTCTGAAAAGTCTGTTTCACCTTTAAGTCTCAGTTGTCCACCTCTGCTGAATGTGCAATTTAGAGTACAAAGTTAAGCAATGAGAAGGGAAAAGAGAAAAAGAGGAAAAGAGGAATAAATCATTGGTAGCACAACCTGAAGGGACCAGAAGATGCTGCACCTCATGCTCAAGGAAAAGCAGTGATGCAGTAGGTGAAGCATGCAGAAAAGGTATGGGTTTGTTTCACAGCTTAGTTTCAATATTTGGACACTCTTTTGATAACTCTCACCTGATTTAAACATTCCTGCCCTGAGTAGGTAGGAAGGTCACCCCAGTGATCACTTCCTGGAAGCACACACAAACTGTCAGCCGTGGGAGTTGTTTTGTATTCTAAGCTGAAGTGATTTTTAAGTGCTGGTTTATAGAGCATATATAAAAGAATGATCAACTTAATGCCCAGAACTGCAGATTCCCAGTGGTAGAAGCTGTGCAGCTCAAGTCCAGCCTTTGGAAAGGTTCTGTTATCTTCTTCACCTGCGAGACTGGGCTCCAGTCCTATCTGCATTAGGAATTATTGAAGCCAGCTTTTAAAACTCAACAGCTGAGCAGCAACTGGAAGGCAAAGGAAATTTTATTCTCTCATAATATTTAGGCTTGGAACATTGGGGCATTTTGATTTATTGTTGTTATTTTTATTGCAAGATTTTAAGGTCAGAAAAAGACTATTATCTCATTTGATCTAGCTTCCTGTCCATCAGCAGCCATTAGCTCCCACATCTCAGGCAGATCTGTCTATGAAGAGCTCTAAGAGGGAGCATTACAGCACTCAAGGAAAATGTCAGTGACTGATCTGCCAGATATGCCAGAAGCTCCTACAGTGGGAGAAGCCTAATCTAGTGCTGTGCCTGCAGATGAACTCACAGCTACCAAGCTTGCCTGGCTTGTACTAAAGTTTACACTTGCTATTAAATGCTTCATAGGCATCACCTTGATTTGATTTGTGTGTATGTTCACATAGGTCTCAAATACAAACGAGGCTGATGCACAGACACATCAGTGCTCCTGTGTAAAGAGCGCATTTATGCTGTAGCAGACACACACACAAAGTCCATTAAAATTTAACATAATATCTCAGTCATGCAGCTGAGTACCACAAAGCCTTTGCTTTGATGACACCATTCTAATAATAAAAGCAAGAAAAGGAGTCCCTGCTGGCCACAGGGGAGCCTCACATAAAGGCAAGTAAAAATCTCAGGTTTATTCCTAGTGAAGGCAGGAGGTTACAGCATGGCAGGAGACTGAAGGTTCTGGCTTGTGCTCACTAAGCAAACAGCTGTGGCAATGCAAAGCTGTACTTCCCCCAGCTGCTCATTATCACTTGGACAGATGTTACCAGCCCTGCAGAAAATGAACATTGTGGCATCACCTTCTCTTTCTCAGTGCTCCCTGGTATTTCAGCACAAAGTTTCTCTGACTGGCAACTTGGCTGACCCATGAATGAAGCCCAGAACCCAGCTTCCCGTGCTGATTCTCAGCACCACACAACTACACAGTGCTGCACAGCCAGGCTTGCTCTGGTTTCCATGGGATCACCGTGCCCAGCTGCATTTACAGCAGCAGAGGCTTCAGTGTGCAAAGTTTGGCAGTGGTTTCCCAGCTGTGAGAGACCTCACTGCTAACTGTGTTCAAACCAGAGCTAACAACTTTCATTTTGGTAGATTTCCCTGAAAATCCCAGTCTGCTGCTCGTAACAAGCCCAGCATTTAAAGTGGGGAACATCACACGCCTGCCCTGCATACAGACAGCTCTCACTGCACAGTTAATCTGTTTCTAGCCATTTTTATGTCTATGCCAGGCCTTCAGTGAGGACAGCTGAAGGCTTCCTGTATCACAACACTGTTTTGCTACTCCTTATGACCTCTGAGGGCCTTTGGGCTCTGAATTCCAACAATACAATTTCTCTCTGCTCCTGTGTAAAGATAAGACAAGACTGGTGTTTGTGAACTTCTGCAGAAGTTAGTTGATTTAATATCAGTCTCCATGGACAGCAGGCATTAGATATTCCAAGATCAAAGAGTTCTTTTTAATCTAGCAATTAATCATCATCTCAGCATATTCACAAATAACAAGCATAGTTAAAATCTTAATGCCAAGGTATTACAAAATAGGCCTGCACACCTCCCTTACTGCTCTTCCAACAGAATCTCAGCCTTTGAAAGTGCTTGATCCAAAGCCTTAGTGATACAGATACTGGTATTAGTGTGCTACATCCTAATTAATGCAGGTTTCTGGTCTCCAATATTCTACCTTTTTCTTGACTACTCCATGCTCAATAGCAGCAGCAAGATCAGAGTCCTGTCACACCATTAGCAGAAAGAGGACAAGCACACAAAGCTTAGCTAGTTCATTGTTGGTGGCAGTAAAGCCTGCCTCCAACTAAGGAGTTTGCTGTAATCCCAATAAAAGTTTAGATGGCCTCTCAAGGAGTCACCAGAGAACTAAATGCCCAAGCCAAGCATTAGGGTAGGATATATCAGCAGCCATCCAAGGCTGAGAGGAAACTCCTGTCTTTTACTCCAGCCCATGCACAGTAACAGAGCCTGCCAAGCTGGAAGCATGCTACAAAACAAGCCTCAGGACCAATCAGTACCTGGAGTTAATAAAGGACCACAGGCTGCTAGAAGGGGACTTTGCAGAAGTAGCACCATGAAATGCAACAAGAGCTGTGGGAAGAAAGAATTTACATGGCTGGGTATAAAAAAGGACAACTAAACTGCATTCCAAGCCTGGCTTAGTAGATGGGACAGAGGCAGTCAGGAATGGCTCCTATTCCATGACAGCACATTTCACATTTACTCAGGAAGTGTCCCATGCCAGGAGAGTTTGGGACTTCACTTGCATTTACCAGTTCGCTTCACCAAACACTAGTGAAGCTCATCCTCCCATGAAGCTTCTCCTGGATGGGATGGAAGAACAGAAGAACAAATGTTGCATGTTGTCTGAACTATCACAGCTGAAGCTGTTACAAATTGAGAGTAAAAATAATTAGTTTAGTTATAAACGGCCAAGAGGTCTTCATCAGCAGTGCTGGGCGAGTACCAACACACACAGCAGGCTCAGCAGCAAAGGGGACTGCACATGAGACATGGACAGGACAGCTGAGAGTGGAGAAAAAAAGAGAAGTACTCTCTGTTCCAGGCTTATTAGAAGATGAAACCAGAAGAGTGCTGCAGGAAATATGTTGCTGTATACACCCACAGGCAATTGTTCCACTGTACCTCTTCAACACAGAAAATGTCAGCAACGTCTGAAGTTTTCCAGATCGCCACAGAAAACTGCTTAAAAGATATCCTGATACCCTGTAAGGAGGAACCACCACATCTTCCTTGTTGCCAGAAGTGGGGCTGAATATTTGTTATCCAGTTTGGAGTGGAAATAGTAGAATCCCATCTTTCACCTGATCTGGGTTGCTTGGGTTTTGCTGGCTTTGAAGTACTTTTCACTACACAAATAAAGGGTGAGAGGAAACTGCAGTCACTTAGCACCCTCTTTTTGTCATCCTTTTTGCCCAGTGGATTTCACTGTGAGGAGGACCTGAAGATTGTAAGGCAGGTTGTCAAGTAAGACAAAGGAGAGAGTTTTCTGAGAGAAGGACTAGGCTACACCATAGGTGAGGCTGAGATTCCTGCCAGGGCAAGCAAGCTGGTGGTCACTCAACATGAACTAGTTCCTCAACATGTCTCTAAGAATGCCCAGAATTCCTTTGCATCACAATTGCAGGATTCACCAAAGTATTTTAAATGTTTTTAGAGTCCCATCAACAAGAAGATTTTCAGTATCTGTCAGAGATATGTAATTTTTTTGTAGCCTTTGAGTCCTTTTTCTCCCACCTGCCATCCATGCAAGTGCTGAGTGCTGTGCTGCTGGACACATGTCAGAGCAGTCCGCTCCTGGGAATGGCTGAGACAGAAAACGTTCCCCACACCCAGAGACCAAACAGCTGCACTTGAGTGTTAAATTCAACAGCACAAAGGAATAAACAATTGCTGTGACTGAAATTCAGTTGCTTAAACCATGACATTGCTAAAGTGGTTCTGGTAGAGTTACAAATATAAATTGAGTACCAGAATTTAGCTCAGCCCATGGACTATTCCCAGCAGATATTCTCATGACTTCTAACCTGTTCCAGAATGTCAGCGAACTGATGGCATGAATACAGCCTGCTCCATGCCTCTGACTTACTAGTGTGTAGCTACAGCCTCCCAGTCTATAGATTGGGATGGCAGGGGTGGGGTAATCAATCATAGTAAATAAACATTCAAAGTGCTAGACATGCATGTGCACATTTTATTTTACTGTTCACAGACCTGACATATTCCAAGCTAGTTTTAGCATGTTCCAACCAGCAGCTCTCCCAGTATGATGAACTGTACCACAGCTGTACAAGGAAGCAACAAAGTCGATCTAATGGGATGGGAAAATGTGAGGCTATCACAGAGAAGCAATATTTTGCTGGAGCAGCTGCATCCAGGCTTGGATGCACTGGCATGGGCAGCATGGATAGCTCTGGTAATGCAAACTATTAATAGAACGTAGTCAGATGCCTTCCTCCATTATTTTCTGCTTTTTAAAGGGGAAAAAAATGAATCTTCCAACTCGGGAATAAAGTGGTCATTTCTGAATAGAAGTTTTAAGAATCCAGAGCTCACTCTTGCTGAGCCAAGTAGTCTCTTTACAAAAGGAATCACACTTCAACGTTCTGCAGCACATTCTTCTAATCAACCTTTCACTCCTCTTTTGTCAACCCCATGTACAGAGAAATAATTACCCCCTACGTTTTGGCTCAGATTGCTTTGTCCTACCACCTTCACCATTGTTTGCCAGGGTCAAACACAACTGGGTGAGGAAGAAGCCCCTGTGACCATGAATGGAATGAGAAGTCAGTAAGACACATTGTTCCTATACCCACAGCACAGAGAAACACCAGGGAACAAACCCAGCAGTTCAGAATGTATGTGACTTCCAGCACATGCTTGGAAGTCTTTGGAGAAACTTAATTAAAACCTTCTTATAAAAATATACCTGACAACTACAGAAGCATTAAAATAGATTCTAGGAGATCAATAATTTACAGTTTTCCACAGCTACCAATCTGTTTTCTGGAAATAAACTTCACAGTTTACTGTAAAATGATCAAAGAGGGACAAGGCAGCAATTGGCTGGGGGAATGCTGCAGCCAATCGGTGAGCTTGAGAAGGTGGCCGAGGAGCTGGGTATGGTCAGAGGGTGTAACAATCCCAGTTCACTGGGTCTGGAGCTGTAATGTTAATGTTTTCAATCTTAAAATCACCAAGAGGAGCAGAGGAGGGCCACAAAGATGATCAGAGGGCTGGAGCACCTCCTCAATGGGGACAGGCTGGGAGAGTTTGGGTTGTCCAGCATGGAGAAGAGAAGGCTCCAGGAAGACCTTAGAGCAGCCTTCTGGTACCTGATGGAGCTCCAGGAGATCTGGGAATGGACTTTTTGTAAGGGCTTGTACTGATAAGACATGAGGGAACAGCATTAAGTTTGAGGAGGGAAGACTGAGACTGGAGATGAGATTCTTGAGGGTGAGGCTGGTGAGACCCTGGAACAGGTTGCCCAGGGAGGCTGCAGATGGCACCTCCCTGGAGGTGTTCAAGGCCAGATTGGACCTATATATAAGAGAACTCCCAGCTCAGAAGTGAACACCTGTCCTGGCTAGAGTCTCTGTTCAGAACACCCTATTTAAAACATCTTTACAGCAATCATAGGAACAACAACCTTCGAGCAGTTCTCTCCTCGAGAACCAAGCACATCTTTTAGAGGGCTCAGCCCATGCTCTCTCTCCTGCATCAGTTTGCTGACAGTTATGTTTTAGAAGTGGAATTTAACATAGCTGCCTCTTCAGCCCTAACCCTTCCCCACTTTGTGTCCACTTGTAAGATAAACAGTATAATGCTTCTTCCCCCAAAGCTTTGTAGCTGGCAACACTGACACCTTGCTGAGAGCATGCAGCAGGTGTTGTTACCCAGTGATCTTCCAAATTGCCATTTGTCATTCTCAGCTCTCTCTGCTATATATCTTCTTGATAAAAAACTACCATCTGAAGTGCTGCTGAAGTAAAGAAATTCACTTCAGAGTTTTCAGAGGGGGGCTGGTGGTGGTGGTGGCTGTTTCCCACCCACACCCCCCTGGCTTTTTCTGAAATTCATGGCTCTAGAAAGCACTGACAGTTTTGATGGAAGAGAAAACAGATGCAAAATTGAGGCAAACATGTGAAATGCTGAGAAAAGTAAAGCAGTGCTTCAGTGTCAGAGTCACTCTTTCATTATTCAGCTGCTGTAGGCTGAGCAAAAAAAAAGAGAGAGAAGATGAAACACGTCAGAAGAAGGAGGTTAGGATTGAAGTGCACTGAGGAACCTCAGCATCCAAGGCTTCTGCTTTGTAATATTTATAATTAGTCTCCCAAACCCTTGTGCTCCTCTGACTCATAGCATTTCTGATCAATATACCTAAGCATATTACTGCAGGATTTGTTTCACCCTGCTGTAATTTCGCTGAACACCACTGGATTTCACCACTGTAAACCTAAAGCTATGAATCAAGCCCCCACACAGCTGCTTACTTAAGAGCACAGAAAAGATAATGCTGAGAGGATGCAACAGGGTTGGGAAAGTTGGAGGAAATCAATATTTTGACCACAGCAGGACTGGATTTACTGCCTGCAAATGAGACCCCATAGGGCTGAATGTGGATGCAGACGTCTGAGCACCAGCTCTGGAGGCAAGGCCACATGTTCCTTCCTTTATCCCTGCTTATCCTTTTTAATTGACAGCATTATCATTGGCTTTGCCTCTTGACAGAAATCACCTGGGGAATACCAAATAATGGCTAACCTGAGGGGTAAACTGCTACCAACACTGCCATGCTCACTACACCACAAACTTAAGCCAAACCCTCATACTGGGATGGATCCCTGCTGCCTGATCTCAAGACCACCACAACCACAGTGGAGCGGAGCTAGGTTGGTTTTAATCTAATATACTCCACTCCACTTTTTCCAGCAAGCAATTCTTGAGAGGGGAAAAAAATGAGAGAGTAATCTCTAATCTCCCTTATCAATAGCATGGTCACTCCATGCCATAGAAATGCTACTTCAGTTGTTGTCTTCTTTTGTACAACTCAGTCTTGAAGGTAGAGAGGTCCCCACCACTGTAACCCCTCAAGAAGAAGGTTAATTTTGTTTGCAGGGATGGCAACAAAGGTACTTCAGAAGCCCTTGGGAGTTCACCTCAGCTGTGCTGTGTTTACACTGGAATGCTAACACAGATTCTTTTACAGAAATGGGAAAAAAAAAAAACATTTTTTTCGAGTCTTTTACAATTATTTTGTTCCTGCCTCTTAGCCAAATAATCTTTTCATGGTCAGCTTTACTAATGTGTTTTTAAAAGCCTTAAAAATAAAAGAATATTTGAAAAGAAAACCTGCTTTGGTTACAAACACCATGGGGCTCTGACTTGCTGGAAAAAGAGTGAGTTCTTTGCCTGTTCAACAGCCTCAACCTTTCCTTTCCACTGTACACAGCTTGCAGGAACACCTCAATCATAGGATTGTCAGAGCTGGAAGGGACCTCAAGGATCATCCAGTCCCAACCCCGCTGCCATGGGCAGGGACACCTCACACCAGACCAAGTTACTCACAGCCACATCCAGCCTGGCATTAAAAACCTGCAGGCAGGAGGCTTCCACCACCTCCCTGGGCAACCTGTGCCAGTCTCTCACCACCCTCACAGGGAACAACTTCTTCCTAACAGCCAATCTGAATCTCCCCACTTCTAGTTTTGTTCCATTCCCACCAGCCCTATCACTCCCTGACACCCTCAAAAGTCCCTCCCCAGCTTTCTTGTCGCCCCCTTCAGATACTGGAAGGCCACAATTAGGTCTCCTCGGAGCCTTCTCTTCTCCAGACTGAACAACCCCACCTGCCTCAGTCTGTCTCCATAGCAGAGCAGCTCCAGCTCTCTGCTCATCCTCGTGGCCCTTCTCTGGACACACTCCAGTATCCACAGAGGTTGTCCCACAAGAAAAGCCTCAGATTCAGCAATTTGCTTTTTACATCCAACCTCAGATAAGAAGCAGGCACTTTAAATGGCAATATTCTCTGAGCCTGGATCCTCCAGTTTTGCATGACCCAGAGGAACAAAGGGATTATGAAGAGCTAGCCTAGAGATGATCTTGCTACTTAATAAACACAATAGCCATTAATGGCTGCTTTCTACCCACAGATGTTCCTTACAGAAGGCTTCTCATTAGTGTCAAGTACCATCACTGGTAATTTTGGTAACATTTTTACTTGTCTTGCTTCCCATCCCACCCAGCACATGGAAGGAGAAAGCCCGGAGGGCTGTTTTTGACAGGTCTTCTCTAGGCCTTAGTGGCAAGCCTTCACCAATCAATAAATTCCATCTACAGAACTAAATGCACTCCAAGTATCTGTCATGTGAAGAGTTGAGGCAGCAACTAGGATGCACATTCTGAAAGTCCTTTTAAGTACTGCTCCATCCCAAATAAGCCTTGGCTTTTCCTGTAGGATTTTCAGCCTGACAGTAATCTCTGCACCCCCCCAGGGAACAGGCTGCTGGTTGCTTGTGAATTCATGCTCTGTATCTGGCGCTGGGCAGGACGGTTCCGCAGCCCTCGCCCGGGACAGCAGAGCTGCATTGATCATATCCAAGAACAACAGATTGCTTTTGAATTCAGATTGCGCAGGGAAAACTGCAGCCATCCCGAGATGAGCAAATGAGGAGTGCACAGAGGAAGGGCAGATGAAGGCAGGCTCACAAGAAACATAAAGAAGATGTTTTTAAAACTTCTTCTCTGGCCCCTTGATCAATTTCTTCTCTCAAGGTGCTTTTCACCAAGGAGGCAGGGCAGCGTGCTTGCCTCTGTCAAACCCAAGATTCCCTCGCCATCATTTGAAGAAATAACGATTTTCTACAGGAGAAAATCTTGCAGAAAGGCTTCAACAGAGAGCCCAGCAGATACATTTTTCAAATGGGGCAGACAGTCTTGCAGATTTCTATCAATTTTTCCAGGCAGTTTCATGCCATGAAAATCAGAAATGCTACAGTTCAGCTTAAAAATTCGACCTCTTGTCCTGGGCAGATGAAAGGAGCAAGGTTTTGGAAAGAAAAACAAAAAGCACACAAAAAAACCACCCAGTAATGAGCAGAATCCAGACTGGAAGGCTTTAACAGGAATGCTAACAACTAAGAAGAGTTTAGAAAACCTTCCTACACAGACAAAATCCTTTTCTAGTCAAAGTCTTTCTGCTTCCTAGGGGTCCCCGACAATGCCCCTTATTTCACCTGCAGCCCTCGCCAGCACTGTGGAAGGAGGCAAGTGATTTAACAGCAGTGCCTGCTTCCCCAGAGCTCCCTGCCAGGGAGGAAAGCACCTCCCTTCCTCCTAACCCTCTGTGCAGCTCTCCTCCTGGTGCTTTTTTTCCCAAGGCGTCTTTACAAGAGGAGGCAGACTACCACCCTGCCCTCCCTCCTTGGCAGCTCCCCGAGGCCATGGATGAATTTACCCAGGAGGGGATTCAAAGGCAAGCAGTTTACTTTGTTAGTGCTACCGAAAAAGGAAGAGATTCGAGAGCTTTAAACAATGCTGCTACCTGTGCCACAATCTAAAGCACAAAGGAATTAAGCAGAATTTCTGGCTCCACCGAGGCAGGCTGTCAAAGCTGTGTTTCACATCAGCCCTTTGGAGGGCAGGCGGTGAGGGTGTTCCACACTCCTGTATCAGCTCTGGCACTGTGCACAACTGCATCTGAACACAGCTTGTCCCCAGAGGTGAGGAGAAGCCACAGTGCTGTGCAGCAGTGAAGGACAGGAAAGTTTTTCATGGTGCCCACAGAGTAAGGCCATTCCCTGCTTGCAGCAGAGCTCAGCCCTTCTCTGTCCAAGGAAGAAAACCTGGGGGGGAAAAGTTCAACTGGAAGGCACTGAGCACAAATAACAAGCACTTATTTGCAGAAACAGAGTGCTCCAGCTGCTCTCTTCTTCTCTATGGCTGTCCCACTCACCCCAACTCGTGACACCACACTTCCATGCTGTCCAGCTGCAACAATCCATTGCCCTGCATAAGGCCTGGCCTTGAGGCTATTTCAGTGTAAGATGTGCCTACAAAAATACTTCTAGCAGCTTTCCTTGCAGTAGACAGCAATCAGCAGCATCTCAAAGACTTCTCCATGGAAAATTTCAGATCTATGAAGATATGCAAAGGCTCAGGGGGTTAGCAGTGCTGGCAGCACACATCCCAGCAGACAGCACAACAGGGTCAAGGGACGTTGTTCTGTACCAAGCAGTGCTTTATAAAGGTGTTGAAAAAGCTGCCCTAGAGTTTAGCTGATTCTTGGAGTCATTCTTCGATGATCTATGACCAGAATAGACACTGCATGGATAGCTGTGGAGTGTTCTGACTGCCTATGGATGCTTCAAGTCATTTAACAAACCCCCTCATGATGTTTCTTGCTGTAGGTAAAACATTGGTTTCTTTCTGCTTACAAACAATGATTTTCTTCTTTTATTATTATTTCCTTTTTAGAAACATACTGAAAAGTCTGCTTCCAGCATAATCCTTTACAAAGCAGACAATGCCACACAACATTCACTCCAGTTCCCATTCTATGAGAACCAAGCTATGGCAGACACTTGGCCACTATGGATTGCAAGTTCTAATGAATGTTAAAAAAAAAAATCCCAACTCTATTGAGATTTTGACTATTACAAAAGTCTTCAGTGCACAAAATTCCCTACACAGAAACATGTAAAGATTCCAATTTACACTCTGCTATCTTAATACTTAATTAATGTTTTTGCTCTAATTAACAGTTCCTGAGTACCCTATTTGTGATTCTTTCATCTGGTGGCCCCTTCCCCTCCCTGTGTATGCAGTGTCAAACACAGATTTGGACTATTAGTTTTCTGAACACTGATAAAAATGATTCTAAGCTCCATTTTCCTCGATACAACCCCCCAAATGTCACAGTTTCACAGTGCAATTACCCATCTCTATTTTCTACGTAATAAAGAGCTTCTACGCTCTGAAACTCTAAAGGATTAGCAACCCAAAGAAGGCTAAAAGAGCAGCTTAGCAAAGCAAGCTGGAACACACAGAACCTGCTATGGGACAAGCCACGGCATCCCCAAGAGTTGTTTGTCTTCTTAGGCACAATAAAATTGCAGTATTTTTGCAAACTCTGCTTTGCTCACAGCTCCTGTCCTCATAAAAACAAACACACACCACAGTATGGGGGGCACTGTAATTGAAAGCCACGGCCTGACTGTCCCAGGGTTGTAGATCAGTAAACAATTGAGCTGGCAGAACTATTCAGTGCTGAAGTTCAATCCTGGTGGTGAATGTGCCCACGGAAATCTGTGATAAACCCAGTGATTTACACAGCTTGGATTTGCTCTTATTAGTCTCACTGTAAAAGTTTATGCTGTTCTCACTGGCATATCTGTTTACATTCCTGTTATTGACAATCAATATTTCAGGATCGCTGAGGGGAATGTTGATTACACAGGAGAAGGGAATTAAGCAGCTTGGACTCTGAGTTCTGCTCCAGATCCAGCCTTTCTCCACAGCCTGTGCCCTGATGCCCATGCACAGCGTTTCTGAGGTCATATCCCCCCACGGGGGCCAGATAGAGCAAGGGAATAATCTTCTGGTCCAAGACAAGTAGTTCCCAGTGACCCTCACCAGTACAGAATGAGCACAGTAAAGCAAAGACACTCCAAGAAAGTGAATCCAGCTGGACCAGTGCCACCTTAGTGGAAGGTTAGCAACACAGCTAGAACAATGCATGCCGAGCGAATGGCCAATAATTCTGTTGTTAGCAGCAGAATAAAACACAAACAAGGCGCTTTGCTGTAGTTCCCGAGTTATTTGTGGCCGAGATGCACCTGAAAAGTTGGCAATTAGCAGCGCAACCCGCTCTTTGCAAGGCTCTTGGAAGCCCCATTAAGTCTGTATTTGCGTAGCATTTTCTCTAACTCCCTCATTGGAAACCAAGCAGCAGCAGTTTCAGACAAAGCAGCGGGAGGACAAATGCCTGCTTTCCATTCCAGTGCAGCAAGAAGTGGCTGACTTCCAGAGTGCCCAAATTAAAATCGAAGAAACCTAGTGACACTCCTTTTGGGTTCAACCACAGAATACACCTCCAGAATAAATTAATCACTCCAAACAGAGATATTAACTGCGGGCAGCATGATCTAGGAGCACTTGAATTGCTTCAAAATTTGGAGAGTATGAAAGATTTCAATGCCCTGCTCTCTGTGGCTCACCACAGTGATGCAGAAGCAATAGATTTTAGCCTGAATAATTTCAAAGAGAAGCAGGCATGGATTCAGCCATCAGCTCTCACTGATGTAAAACCAGAAAGTCACCTAGAAGTATTCAAAAATGCAGGACTAACTTCAGACCAAAGCAGAGTAATCCTGTTTTCAAAGTTCCCTGATAAGAGCTGCAGCCTTTTGAATGTGCCTTGAGTTTCAGTTTGAAGATCTACAAAAAGATATCTATCTCCAAAGGCCTCTGCTCAAGAAATGTCAAATGTAAACAGACTTTGAAGGAGTTAAACAACTGCTTCCAGAGCAGCAATGATCAATTTTAAGCTTATTTGTTATTTCAGTTTGACTTAACACAGAAACAGACCTCGACACAAAGCAGTGACATGCAATGATGTGAGAGGTTGCAGCACGATTAGGTATTAATTCTGGGGTAATGCATGGACATGCACCACACTGCAGCTGCCTTCGGATTACTGCTTACAGAGAGTGTGTTCTGACAGCTGTGTGTCATATAAAGGGGTCCCAGCTCTGCCTTGAGACTGTTGCCCTTCACCACAACCAGGCATATACAGGTAGCTGGTGTGAAAGAGGCATCTTCTGGTAGAGGGGACTAAAGGGAGGGGGGGGAAAGCAAGAAAAATAACAATACAAAGCAAAGCACTGCTTTTATTTAACAGCAGCAGCACAGGCAAAAGCAGCTCTTTAAAGAACCGCCTTTCATCTCACAAAGACAAAAATGCTTCCCAGTTTCCATGTATGAATATCTGAATTCAATCTAAAGGCAGAAATTGAAACAAGAGTGGGCTGCTTTGCAAATATACCAAACACTTTCAGTCCTCATGGTCTCTTCTGTTTCTTGTTATCATGCTGGCTTCCAAGGCATCTCTGCATGGCATACTGCAAGCTCATGCAGGTTTGTTATAGGCACTGGCCCCACGTGAGCCAGCTGCAGGATCCTAGCTAAAGAGTGGCTGCTACACCCCAAAGATGAGTCAGGGCTCAGTGCTGTCCTACCTGCACAGAGAACTGAATTGTCTCTTTCAGATCAGGTAAGCCATAAAGTTCAGAATGGTTCCCTGGATGCTCATATATGCTGTTCACTTGCCTCTCTGATTGAAGAGAGATTGTAGTCTTTTAATTGAAATAGTGGATCTGGATGAAAACATGGAGGAACCTACAGCGGGAAACTGTCACCCTCCAATGCAAGGCAATGTGAACTGATGGGCATTTAACAGCTAAGGAAATGTTTGATGCTGCCTTTTGCTCCCCACACAGCTGCATGCACAGACTCATGAACATTCTCAGGTTAAGGCTGTCTGAAGTGTAATTTGACAGAAATTCTGATCTCTTAAGCCAAACACTGGGAAAGTTAAAAACCTTTTAAGACAGATAAAATATCTGGAGAGTTTCTGAAATTGCTTGTGGTGTTCTGCTCACACTCACAGCTGACGCGTTGATAAGAAGACTCCACACACACACCAGGAAAAAAACCCACAGGAAAGCTTTTACCATTTCTTTCTCTGTCCCTCTCATTGACACTGTGCTGGTTTGACTGAAAGGAGAGAAGGAGGAAGACCAGGTAGGGGATGATGACACAGTTTCATGCATGAGGGAGATACAAGTCTGTGTGGTTAGCACACCTGGACCTGGATAAAAAGTACCACCAAAGAGAGATCCATGACTAGAGAGCAGGAGATCCCCTCCCAAGAAAGGGCTCTAATCACAACACTACTGAACCAGAGGTAGCCCCTCTGGGTACATGGCTACAGCTACAGAAAATATCTAACTGCTAAGAGATGGCCTTCTGGTGGCCTTCTGGTCACCAAGGAGGACGTCTGGGGAAATGGGACCTGTAGCCCAAGTGGAATCATGGTTGTTCCCACTTCCCTCAGGTCCAGTGACCAACCATCTACACAAGAGGAAGGGATCAGTGTGAAATCCCCTGTCCTGGGGTAGAGCAGGTACCCTACAGGGCAAGTCGGTTTGAAACACCTTTATCTGTTGCCTGGCAGGATTCACATCCTGGTGAGACCTCCAAACAACAGAGGTGCTGCAGCTGCAGTGCCAAAGGGTAACAGTAAACTCCAGGGGCCACATTTTACCTACACTGAACAAATCCAGCACAGAGGAAATAATGAACACTTACTGCATGAATGCCATTAACACTTAAGTGTGAGATGTGGCAAGCAACTTCACACCGTTGGAGAACAGATAGTGCTAAGACTGTCCTGAAGCCAAGTTTTTAACAGGAGGATACATTAACTTAGAAAAATTATTTATTAACACAGTGATTCCAGCCATCCAGTGGGTTAGGCTGAATGCAGCCTGACTCAGAATGAGCAATTGGAAGCACAGACTTTTTTTTCCTTTTCCCATTTGAAGCAGCCATATGGCATCCTAAATGGTTCCCAAGTGTCCTCAAACCATCATGCTCTGCTAACAGGTTGACACCCATGAGCACTGTCAGAATTGCTCTCCTTCAACCCTCATTATTCCCACTTATAACCTACCAACCATAAGGACTTGTTCTCCAGAATAATTGCTTCACCATCAGTCACTATTAGCTGCGGCCACGCTGGAGGGAAGGGATCTAATGCTAACAGAAATGAGACAGTAAAAACCTCAGAGTGTGTACAGAGGATCGCTTGGAAATCTCTTGTGCTTCAAACTCAAGTTAAGGGATGATGACTGAACCACAACCACCCACATCATTGCCAAAAAAGATATTTAACACCCCTCTCTCTATTTGCCAACCTCTGTTTGGAAGTATCCACCTGCAGCTGCTAGCAGCTTGCTCTCTATCCCCCCCAAATAATATCTGTCCTGAAGCTGAGCCCCAGATAACTGAGAGAATTGGACAGTCGAGTTTGGTACCGACTGAGAAGCCAACAACATCTCTGTAACAGTAGTTATGCTATCTTAAAATGAAGAATTAAGAAAATTCACATAATATGCTGCTGAAAGAAAAAAACCCAAACAGCAAAGGCTCACGATGCTGCACATGATGACTGCTATGAAAAGAAAATCAGCATGTAGTAAATCAGGAATATTTGTACACCACATTCATCTCCAACAGGAAGTGAAGCTTCCCTGCTCCAAATAAATTCACCAAAATAATGAAAGCAATCTATTTCCTCAAATGATTTTTTGGGTGCATTTATTGTTTGAAACAAGACAGACATCAGTTCCCAGTTTCTTGTCTTCCATTCAAGTGTGCCCAAGGGCTCTTTCTCTGCACTAATCCAACCCCTCCCTGCAAGCTGACCTTCAAAAAGAAATAAATTACCCCCACCCCCCCAAACCCCAGCCCACCAACCTTTTTTGTGTCCTTGCTGTTGCCTTGAAAACCAAGCACATTGGCCTCAGCGTGAGGAGCAGCATTAAGCTGAGTATTTTGCTAGAAGCCCATGGTGCAAATGGAAGCTCCCTGCTCCATGGTCTGACCTTGGTATCTCTGAGCTATTGCCTCAAAGCAGCTCCAGCAACACCCATCTCCTGTTTCCAGCCCAGAACAGGACACAGACTGCTGCAGCCAGGACCTCCTGCCCACACAGACATGTCTGAACATTTTGTCAGCTCCTCTGTCATCATTTTTCCTCCCCAACAAACCTTGCTAGTTACCAGATATTATTTCCACTCTCAATTTAACTGTATTTGTGGGGGTCATATTAACTCTAACTAACTCTAAAATCTTTCTCCATCAGAGAGGGGTCAACTGGCCACCAAGAGGACTTCTAACTTTGACCCAAAAGCAGTAAAATTGACTAACAACCAGCTCACCACACGCCTGAGCGCACTCTTCCCCAGGACAAAAAAAGTACAGCCAGTGGCAGAAAAGCCTTCAAGTTCACTGCAGGTTAACCAAGGCAGACATAGGGGTTATGGCATTGTGGTATTCCTAGAATCACAGCATGGCTCACGTTGGAAGGGACCTCAGAGTTCATCTCCTCCAACCTCCCCATCATGGGCAGGGACACTTCTCAACTACACTCAGCTGCTCAAGGCCTCATCCACAGCCTCCATAGGCAGCCTGTTCCAGAGTCCCACCACCAAAGAACATCAAATTCAACTCTTCCAAACTAAATCTTCCAAGTTCACACAACAGACTAACACCAGGGCTAAAAGCAGGTTTGTTTTTCAGCTGACAAACGACTGATTATCATCAGGCATTTTTCACTAGATCTCTAACACCAGATCTCCCCTTGGAGGAATTTTTAGCATCTCTCCCAATGTTTCTGAGGCACATTTATGGTTAGTATGTGACTTTTCAAACAACCTACACCTCAGAATTCTATTTCTATGGCAAGAAATAAGATTTCAGCTCTCTGTTTACTTTTGGTAGACACACTGAAGGTCAATAGAGTCTGCATATTTAGACCTCTAGAGTGGGCAGAAAGGGAAAAGGCAGGTAAATCATCTTAAAAATCCCAGGGCCCAGCCATCAAATTCTCTTGTTTATCTTTAGCAGTGATGGTGTTTTCCTTTCCAAGAGCCCCACGCTGCTCTCCAGCCAGCAGAATTATTGGAGCAACGTTGTCCTACACGGCTTTAATTCCAAGTATTTGGAACAATGATACCATAAAACCATCTGAAGTATCGTTGTCACATAAATCTCCCAGCACTTTCTGTGTCCTTAATGTTCAGGCCTAAAATTGTTTCATTCTTTAGCTGACAGTGCACACTGTAAAAGTTGCAGTTTATCACTTTTCCCCCATTCCTCTCCAGCAGTTACTTTACCACAGCCTTTTTCTAATTCCCATGGCAGGATGTCGCTGTGTAAGTGACATCATAAGGGGGGAACAAGCCAGGAGCAGTCAGAACTGCTCTGCAGTGCTACAGCACTCTGCATTCCAGAGGCAAGGGGACAGTCTTGCATTTAAGCATGCTGAACATGTGCACTATCAAATCTATTGCCTGTCACCACAGTCCCTCGGATTGGATAAATTATACCCCACAGTTGGGTAGTACAAAGGTAATTCTGTCGCCATATGTTGTGCCAAAGAGCTCCTGCCGTGACAGGGCGCATTACAGATTATGCTTTCCCATGTGACACTGATTTTCTCCTTCATCTGTGAGGGATAAACCTTGCCTCCTTCCAGATTTTAAACCATCCCATATACAACAGGACCCCCAAGAAGCTGAAGGGGCAAGGTTTGCTTTAAAAAGAAAAGAAAGAAAAAAGAAAGAAAAAGGGCAGACAAAGGCCAACCATATATCAGATTGGGGAAGCACTCAGAATGAATCATTCACCAGTCCTGTGGGAATTCTGGTCCCAGCTCTAAGTTAGTAAGTCAGAAAAAAGTGGAGTGAAGAAGAGTGTGATCAGCTTCAGACATTTCCTTTATCAGACACTCTGCAGTATTCCTGAGTTTCTTTGGTTGGTTGATTTCAAATGCTGGCCTTGGCAGCAGCTCACACATAAAGGAAAGAAATATCATGAGAGTAGAAAGAAAATAGGTAGAGCCCCCCAGAGCATGTTTAAGAGATTTTGCTTGTCTGTTCAATTTATTACTGGATTTCATTATTTAGCAGAAGTGAATCGAAGTGGTTGATAACATGCCACAACTGATTTCACCCATCAGCATCCAGTTCAGCTCAGGAGTAATCAAAAGCCATTGCTTCATGGCTGCAGAGAGAGGAGCTCTGGAGGTTTGCTGCTGGGAAGGAAATAACCACGTCATGTAAGCCAACTCAGAGACCACATGGGTTTCGTCTCACAGGGCACAAGTGAAGGTAAGTGCCTTTTAGGTATAGCTACAAAATGGAATATGGAAGGGGAAAGAATGGAAAGCAAGGACCTGAGGTCTCACATGGGAAAAACTTCTCCTCAAAGGCTAGGGAGGCAGCAGATGCACGTACGTTCAAGCACCTCTAATAGTCTTCGAGAAGTAAACAAGACACACTCCCTAACATATGGTCAGGTGTGCTCATAGCTCATTTGCTGCATCAATTTTACTGTTAAGCTCTTAGAAGAGAAAGAGATGTTCAGAAGGGGTTCTGCATAACAACAGCCTCTGGAATGCACAGGCTTGCTGTGCAAGAACATTTGGGGTCACAGGCTAAGAGAACTCTCTACTGGAAATTTGTTCAGGTACGTAGAGTCACAGTGACAGCTGTTCTTCTTCCACCCAGGTATCAGGAAAGAGTTCAAGGATCCATGCAAGAATATGAACCCCAGCCCACACCACAGCCATCAGCAAGGATGCTTGCAGACCTGGGAGTCAATGAACACACATCTTGCCGACCAAAAGCAAGCCTGGACCTGATAGAACACCAAGTCCCATGGTGATTTCCTTCTCTTTTTTAAGCACTTCCTTCAGGTATTTGTGATGCCAGAAGGCAGTCTGTAACCCTCACCCCAATTTCAAGGTTACTAGAACATACTCCTTTTGATTTAAGGCCTTTTGCCTTCAGCTAAAGTAGAGCTTACTCTAATTATCTTCACTATGACATCCATAATTTGGGGCTCCCATGGGCTCTAAGGGTGTAACAAGGATGGCATAATTTTTACATCCACTGACCTCTAAATTAATGTGACCTTATTTCAATGGAAGAGGCTGCAAAGTGAAACAAATAATTTGATTTCTACTGACTTCACAAATGTGTGACTGAAAGTTTGTGGTTAGGTATGTCTGTGTCATCTGCATGCCTGTTTGTCAGTGCTACATGCAGCTGGTGGTCCAGATGCTGCACACCTTGAATGTCAAGGCTGGTTTATGTGCTGCTTTCATGGCCAAGTTACCACAAAGGCCAGAAAGCTTTATGGGAACATTAAAGAACATTCTCACATCATCCAACTGCTCAGTCACTATAGAGGCCATCCAACTGTTTAGTCACTATAGAATAGAGCAGAACAGAACAGGAATAAGAATAGCTCCTGGACACCTCCTCCCTCTATTCACATACTCTTGTACAACCAGAAGGACCAAAAGCATCAAGTGTGTTTTAGCTATTAGAAAACATTGTGAAACCTTCCTCAGTTTTTGTGTCTCTCCGTTTGCCCTGGGGTTCAATAGAGAAGAGAGTAATGGGGGAATGGAAAGAGTATTCAAGGTGGGGAGATAGACAAGAATTGTTGCTTCCCTTCAGCTGTAAAGAATCTAAATAAAAAGAATAAAGACGGTCTCCGGACATGCAGACTTTGCTAATAAAAACACCCTGTGTTGTGTGGTTCAGTTACCATAGTGAATAGTGATGGGAATGTATGGAAAACATCTTGAGGTGAAAAAAAATCCAGCTCACGTTATGCCCAGTAAACACTCATTCTGTGATAGATCACAATACCCACGTCAGCTAACCTCCTGCTCAGGTATTTAACAGGAATCTTTAGCATGTAGAACCTGGACAGGGGTTATCCCCTTTGTTTCACATAGCCCATCAAGACTTGTCAGACCTCCTAGCGCTAAGAAACCGCTGTAAGTGAGATCTGATCAGATTTGTTAGTTCAGTCTTTCTCTTTCTTCGTTTTAGCATGCCCCACTAGTTGGCAATTACTGCCTACTGTACAAGCTATTAAATATTCATGTCAGATATTATTTGCATAGAGCAGCTTTTCTCTGATAAAAAAATATGTTATTCGTTCACTGCTTAGAAGATTGACCTAAGGTCCCTCCTTTAAACACATGGTTATATCGATCGCCAGAACACACGAGGAAAATGATGTAGTTTATATGCATGCATTATTTCTACTGAGTCATCCTGAAGCTTATAATTTAAGCCTCAGTGTTTCAGGTAAAATGAAATTGCTTCACTAAGTAAGGCTGCTTTGATTTCAGCTTTGCTTCAAGCTTTGCCAGGCAAGCAGAAAATCTTCATAGTATGAAAGGTCTTGTTCATATAGAATGTATAGTCATGCAGGGATACAGTCCTGTGCATTCCAAACACACCCTGCCTTTGTCCAAAGATTGTTTTGCAAAACCCCTTCTTTATCTTATGTAAATAATCCCAGATCCTATATTAATGGAAGATCATCATAAAGGAACAATGAATTTAGACTTCCAAAGCACTGCTGCAGCTGTTGCATTATACATGGCACAGAGAGGACAAAGAAAACTAAGGAGCTTCCTCTAGACAGGGAGAAAATCCCCAAACTGAACCAAAAGAACCCCAAGTGACAACAGAAAGATAAGCTAACTGGATTTCAACTAGAAAGACATTTCCTTCTCGTGACTGTGTCCCTTGAAGGAAGAAATCCTGCAACAGCTCTCGTACACTTATCTGCATTTTAATTTTCTGTCCCTCTCACCAGACAGGAACAGTTTAAGAGCATACAGGTGAAGGTGGAGGGGCAGAGGGGAACTAAAGAAGAATAGAGAGGGATAAAAAAACCCAACCAAACAAAACAGAAAGAAAGGACACATTCTCTGCCTTCCTCCCTCTTTTGTTGGCACTGTGCTATTTTCTTACACCCAGTCACCTGCCAGGCTGTCCCAGCTCCTCTCCACCCTTTATATCTCTTGCCTCCTTGCCTCAACTCTCCTGTGTTTTCTCCCCATTTCAGTCCTCCATTTCAAGAGAACATCAACTGCAGCAGGGTTATTTGCCATAAAATATTCAGAACAATGAGGGAAATTACACTTCAGCACTTAGAGGAACGACATCCCGGAAGGGTTGCTTGCTACGCCAGGAACCCCAGGTCACAATGGAGCCCGTTCACCTTCCAGGTCCCACAACTCAGGGTAGGTTTCAAGCTCCATATAAACCTTTTGTTGCTGGTGGTGTGCACATAGACTGCAATGGCTCTGCAATGCCACCTCATTTCAGGGACTTAGAGGTCACACTGCTGAAGATGCAAATCAAATGCTGAGCTGAACAATGTGTTTGAAAAATGGACTCTTTTCTAGAACTTTCCAATAGGCCTAAGAGGATTCCTGCTTCTTTGGAATAAAAAGTTCAGATATGATATTCTCCTAAATTGTAAAGCCAAGAAGAAGGTTCTCTGAAGAGAGCTGAAGGTGGTATCCTGGGGTAGACAATATTCTACCTGCTAGCCTGGTGAGTACCCTTCTGTATTTTACCTGATGTACTCATTTAGTTCTGTACAGAAAGTGCAAACTTCAACCTCAGTGGAAACACTGGCAAGTTCCTGCTGAGTTCCATTACCTGAGAAACTCACCAACAGTACTGCAGGGTTAAGGAGGTTACCTGCCTTCCTTTGCTTTCATTTATCAACTGCAAAGCATTCTCTTTTCTTTTTTTTTCTTTTTTTCCCCAGTAATAAAGTTCAGATGCAGATGTTAAGTTTCCTTTTCCCTCTCCGAATCCAGCTCTTTTCAGTTCTGATACTGTTTTCCTATGTAAGCATATACTCTCATTTTCCACACCCCCTAGTGATCATTCCATTTCATTAAAAATCTGAATAATCTAGGGAACACACAGCCAGATTTCAATCTAGCTTTATAAATGGGAGTGATCTGGACTCACTGTGACACGATAGAAAGCCAAGCACCATCGGCTAGGTTGGAAAGCAGAGGCAGAGGCTCTATGTGACACATGAGATGTAAGAGCAGCAGGTAATAAGATCCTTTATCTATTGGTATCTTGCGGTATCTATGGTAGCAGCCCACAATATTGGGGTTTAAATTTTGTTGAAAGACTTGAGGGGAGACAGAATTCATCCACTGCTTGCTTTCAGTTTGTAGAATGATGAAAATTCTGAAACAAAGAAGGAGACCTTATGCAGTGACATGGTGAGCTCAGCTACCCTGGGCTGCAGACAAGTGGGCATCCAGCAAACAAGGGTGGTGTGGGACCACTGACAAGACCTAAGCTACATGCTGCTGTAATTCCCTTCTACTTCAAGAGGAAGACAGCTGCAGTGTCTCAAAGATGCAGGGTGTAAGTACTTCTACTAAATCTGTAACAACAGGCAAGACACATTCCTGAACCCTTACTGCTTTGCAGCTTTAGACTGATGTAGTTTCTCAGTCTGCTTAACACAACTAATTTCTGAGATATTTACTTTGCTGTCCCAACAAAAGGAAGTATAATACTTTAAAGAATACTCTCCTAATGAAGAAGATTCTTCCCACTGTGGTACAAATCATCCTAGCTTCTCCCATAACAAGGACATTGCATTTTCAAGGCATGAAGGATTCTAGACAAACAAATCAATTTGTATTATATCTTTGTAATTTTTTTCCACAACACCCAGAAATAATCAAGAGTGAAACTAGTCTTCTGTTGGTTTGGGTATAGATTTTTACTGTCAGCCAGGCAAGGCTTTTTTTTCCCCCTTTATCCAATTGTTTATTATTCTGTAGAAATGATTCCTGAATGTGGTCGTTCGACAGAGCACTACACCGCACTAGGACCAGAATTGTCTTGTGAAAATGCTGCTCCTAAATGGATCTGAAGCTTTTCCCCTCACATTTCTGAGCACATTTTATAGGGAGAATGGATGCCTCCTACACTGGTTTTGCAATACAGAAAAGCATCCCAAGAATGTACTGCTAGAAATAAATCTGTAGGAACAATTCACATCTCATGTCAGAGAAAATCTGGAATAATTCCACTGATGTTTCTGAAGTTGTGCTGAACTTAGGAAGAAGAATCAAGCAGAAGGAAACACAAAGCCCTTAGTCTGCAAGGTCTATTGCTATACAAATAATTAATTACTGTATCTTGTGTGCTGCAGGCCTGACTGTCTGACCACTGAGCAATTACACAAAGTGATTCTAGGGGCTGTAAGTGGTTGCTGCTGGAAAACATACCAGCCTTCAAAACAAGAGGAAAAGCATTCTTTACTAATCCAATTTTTACATAATTATAACCTAATCAATCTCTCATAGACTTTTGGGCATCACTGTTCTCTCTGTGTTATAACTCTTCATAATTTAGTCTAGCAGTAACAACCTTAACAACAAAGTCTGGACACGTTCCAGGCACAAGGGCGAGGGACAATTTCTGGCAGAAACATTAAACATGCACTTTACCATTACTTAATATTGCATGGAGGAGATACAGAGAGAGAGAGAGAGTTAGATTTTCCTTAGAGAAAACTCATAGGCACCACAATCATTAGCTAAATGCCCACCACCATCTTTAGGGAATACATCACCATTTGATTGCCCCCAAAAGCCTCAAAAAGCACAAAACTGGGAACACAGGAATCTTCCTGATGCTCTGCTAAGAGGATAGCCTACAATACAGCAGTATGCAGCACACAAAGAGAAAATACGGCAACACCAGGTGCCATCAGCTACTTCACAGAATGGTGG
The DNA here is from genome assembly GCF_014839835.1 of Dryobates pubescens. Taxonomy (NCBI): domain Eukaryota; kingdom Metazoa; phylum Chordata; class Aves; order Piciformes; family Picidae; genus Dryobates; species Dryobates pubescens. The sequence continues at coordinate 1,049,884 of NC_071629.1, read as the reverse complement.
GGTCGGAAGGGACCTCTGGGGATCAGCTAGTCCAATCCCACTGCTAAATCAGGGTCTCCCAGAGCGAGTGACTTACTGCTCATGTGATGGATTTGGACCCTCACTCAAAAAATAATCTTCAGGATTAGATCAGAAACTAATCACAATATGTGACAAGAGGTTACAGAAAGCTAGAACCTTCTCTGGGGATTCAACAGGGCAAGAGAGGACTTGAAGTTCTCATTGGGACAACCAACTGATGATCTTATCCTGGTACCCTTGTATGAAGCACGCAAGCACGATAACAGAGTGTAAATTTCAAGAGGGGGAGCAGAAAGAACTGATAGCACAAAGTATATGGCAGCAATTAAAAAATAATGAAATAAATCTCAGCAGCTGGACAGACAGATGTGCTGGAAACTGATGTCCAAAATGATTTGATTTTTCTACTTCAATTAAAATAAATAAAGTGTTTGATATTACATGTGCATATTGCCAAGCCAATGATGATATATTACTCAGACACTTTGAAATGTCCATAAGCAGTGAACTTCCTGGCCAGGGCTGATAGTTCAGAAAAGTTGCACTCTCTAAAGTGAAGATTATTCGTGGTACATTAGCTCAGTCAGAGCTTTTAGCCACAGTCCCTCACAGTCGGTTGTAAACAACATGCAGGAGAGAGAACTTTTAGCCAGGAGCATCACTAACAATGCTCCTTTGGTATAGTCTTCATCTGAAAAGCCTAACCCTAACTCATGAAGCTTACCCCAACCTCTAATGCTAACTTTACCCCTAACCCTAAACCTAAGCCTTGACCCTAACACAAACCCTGAACCTAAACCTAACCCAAACACTAATGCTAACACCTAACCTTAACCCTAACCTAACTCGACTCTAATCCTACCACTATTCCTAACCCCTAGCTTCAAATATAACTCTAACACTAACCCTAACCCCTACCCCTTAGCCTAGCCCTAACATCATGCAAGGACTGCCATTCTTTCAGGGAGTCCACCTAAGTCCACCTTCTTGCCTGCACCCACCAAAAGTGCCTTCCCAGTTAGTCTCTGGAAAGGTTATCCTCTCTAGTGGCTGAAATCCTGACAGGCAATAGGAACTCAGCTGCAGGTCTTGCAGTGCTGCTGAAAAGCTGCATCTTTGCATGAGGAGCTTTGGAGCTGGCCTGAGGTCTAAAAGCCAGGCGATCATTAATCACAGTGAAGGGTTTGTTTTGCAACCCACTCTTCAAGCAGGGGTTCATCAATTTTATGCATATTATGTTCAGAAACTCCCCTCCTCACTGGGGAGTATTTAGTGCAACTAGACAAACACAGATGTTTCCCAGAAATCCCTAACCACTCCTTGTGTTCAAAGATTCACAACATTTTTCAAGCCAACTACGTTAATCTTTGCTGCCCAACAGGCTGCATTTAGTCTCCAGCACACTCGGCTGTGTTCAGGTGCAACTAGGAAGTATGACCATCACTAGCATTTCTCTCTGGCACTGAACTGATACAGTCACTAAAAAACAAAACCAACAAAGCATTGGACTATGTGGATTGCAACAAGGGGTGAGAGAGGCATGTTTCTCCCATTTTAGAACACTTATTCACATCACTCCTGCCCTGCAACCCTTCCAGGTGTAATTCAGCATCCTTGTCATCACTAAAGTGTTCTGATCAAAATTTACCTTGTGAGTTCTATTCCTCTCCCTGTGTGTGGCTAAATTCCATTCTTCTCATTATTTGTGCTTGAAATGCCAAGGGAATAAAACCTTGGCTGTTTTGTCCTTTGACCAGCTGAGGCTGGACAGAAGCTGTGTGCCAGTGCTGAGGGGCTGCCATTCTTTGTCCCTGCAGTCTCTACAGACACTGCTGAGGTTTATTTTCTAGGGCAGAATTTTCATCAAAATGTAATCATCTGAATGTGACATTAAGTACAAACAGAGGTAATGATTTTTAGGCGAGGTTTCCAAAACTCCTTCTTGATCCAAGTGTTATGTTAGTGATTACCTATACCTTGGAGCACACCTAGAGATTTGCCACTGAAGAGTTCATTCACAGCCCTGTGCTTGCTGCTGCAATGTAAAAGTATGAATCTGTAACCTGCTTTCCCCCAGCCTGTTAGAAGATATGAATCGTGCCTGCACTCACTTTTCTCCCCTGTCTTTAACCTCTTTACTCTCTTGGTTTGAGTACAGCAGCTTAAGCAAGTTATCTGGAGCATGCCAGAGCCATTGCACTGAGAAGCAGGTCCCAGCTCACTCCCTAGCAAACGAACAGGAAGGCTGAGTTCCTAGGGCTATGTCCTGAGGATGTGCAGGTATCACAGGAAAAGTGAGAAGGATCTGATAACAAAGATTGTCTTCTGGGAGTACGCCAAAAGAGGAACTGGTGGCTCCTGTCTGTGCCTGGTGGAGTTTCCCCTCAAGAGCTAAGGCAGCGTGCTTGGCTTCACAGAGGAGCAGAGCCCATGAGGAGACACACAATTGTCACTGTTATAACCAAGTAAGCTGCAGCTGACAACGAGGGAGGAGCATTGCTGAGTGCAAGGTTGTGCTGTAACATAAATACAATCACTAGAGGAAACTCATCAGGCTGATGTCCAGACCAGGACTAACTAAAATACTCTTGGTCTGACTAATGAGAGAGAGGTGCCGAGAACTTACAGTTACCTGTGACATACCACCCTGGAGCTGGGTGGGACTGCAGCCTGAGACAGTACTACTTCAATGAGTACTGCATACAGAGAGAGGTGAAGAATTTCTGAATTGTTCAACATCAGGTACCTTGAATCCCCAAAACTCACAGAGTGCAGTGAAAGAATTCGAAATAGGCTTGGAAAGGTGGCTGTGGTTCTGGGAAAGAACAGCAGAAGACTCCTTTCTGACATCCTGGCTGCTCTATAATCGTGCCTCAGACAAAGAAAGGCATGGCCCAGTATTACTTGTAAGGATCACAGAACCCACCCTGATGTTTTGGCTTGAGGCATGTGTTTGTGGTTTGAAGCTAATCCCTTAATCACTGATGTGAAAATTGCAAGGGATATATAGAGACAGGCCAGGCTCCTCAACACAGCACCGTCGTCTTTTATTCAAGAGAACAAGTGCAGCTTGAAGAATAAACAATTAACATTTAATGCTATATACTTAATTGAATTTAGGGTAACAGAGAGAGATCTTCATAAGGTACTTAATGGAAATGTAAGACAACAAAGAATAAGAAACAGAACAGGATTTGTTCAGCTTAGCAGAGAAAACACAGTAACTACACGAAGGCTAGAGAGAGGCTTTTTGGTAAGAAGTTGTGGCAAGAATAGCAGAAGAGTCCCTAACAGAAGGGCCATAACAGCTAGACAGCAATCTGCTCTCCTCTACTGCAGCCCAAATGAGGAGCATCTTCACACAATGCAATCACTTGGGCTGCATCAGAACAATGTCAGAATGAATGAAATAAAAAGTGAGGGTGAAATGACAGGAAAGAGCACATGCGGTGTAAGAGAGAGGGAGGAAAGAGGAAAATACTTGAACCTGGCAACAGGGGAGAGCTATCTAGTGAGCTTTTGATGACATGCCATGCTGAGAGTGGTGCCAACCCAAACATTCCCCCAATTCCACAAATATTGGCATCCAGGTAATTTAAAATGCAACTTGATAAGGAGAATTTCCACAAGCCTACTGCCTAGGCAATCGGAACTGCTTTGATCCTGCAGGGATTTGTGTTACAGCACATACTCCACGGGCAGCACATCCATCCTATGCCTTTATCTCTTCCTGGCATCTGCTGGACATTGGCACAAGTGTAGGGGGAGACCTTTTTCTGTCTGAAATGGCCCTTGTTCACAACACAGAGAGAAAATGAAAAGTAGTGCTTGCAGCTTCACTTCTCTAGGGAAGGAAGTGTGCTCACCGCTCAAAACAGCTAGAGCAGATCGCCCAGGGCCATGTCTGGGCAGGTTTTTGAGCATTTGGAAAGGATGGAGACTGCATATTTTCTGGGAAACTGATTTCAGCATCCCAAAGCTTCCTCTGAGTGTCACACTCCCTGGGAAATTGTCCTTTCCTTATGCTTAAATAACCACAGCTTCAGTAACCGCACCACCACGTGGCTGGTTAAACGCAGCCCACTCCTTAAGCCTAGCTTCTTCTCTGAAAGCTTTCTTGCTTCCAGTCCACCCAGCAACTGTGGGAACCCTTTCAAAGTACCACACTCTGGTGCTTTCTGAACAACCATTTCCTGCAAATTGCTCTTCCATGCAAGTGTAAGTAAAAATGAACAGCTTCCCTCAATGCACAATTCCTGACTATTGACTCTCTCTAGTAAGAGATAAAACTAGGAAGTCAAGCTAAGCATTCTCTACTAATCTGTGGTATATTTTGGAACATGTCTGTTTAATATGTTATATACCTTTGGGGTTCCAAAGAGCACAAGGTAAATCATGTTAAAAAGTCAGGTTAGACCTGGTGAGGCCACACTAGCACTGTGGAGAGAGTCTGGCAAGTCTGTACTCAGGTTTACTGTTACTCTACAGCTTTAATTCCTAAAATTTTGCTGGCTTCCAAGCACCACCCCCCCCCAAAAAAAAGAGAATTTTTCATGAGGTGACTTCATACTCCTAACTAAATGAGAATTAATTAAATTCAAGCCAAATTGCCTTCCAAGGAGACAAGTTTCAGAGGTAAAGAGATCCATTCTCTATTGAACATCAGCTGTGTAGGAAGAAGCCTGGGCTGACTTGACTCTTAGAGAGCCAAGGTTTGCTTTCTGCTCCTCTTGCCATAAGTCTGAATAACAGTGATGGCATTTCTCTGCCTCCCAGGGACAGTGTGCTCAGGGCTGCACTAACCATTTGAAGGAGTTCAGTACTGCTTTGAGAGTGAGAAGTCAACTACAAAATTCAAGCTAGCAGGAGATATTTAATCCACAAGGACTGAATGATGTGTGGAGACAATACTTGTTGGTTTGGAACAAGTCACTCATTTTCAGTTCTCTGTTCTTAGCTCACAGAATTCAAGAATGGCTTTGGCTGAGAGGTGTCTTTGAAGAGTGATTTCAATGTTTGGTGGGATGGTGATGTAATTCCATAGCAGAAGTTTTTGTTTGCTTTCTTAATCACTTTTTAATTGCACTGCATTCCTCTCTTTGACAGATAAATTTGCATTATGGAAGACAGTAGAACAAGAAGCTTGAGCATTATTAGTTTTCTATGATTTAACATCCTTCACTTCTAATTCCACTCAACTACCCAGTGTCTCAGGAAATGTAGCCCTTGCTGCTTACTCACCTACTCAGAGAAGCACACCCAGGGAGGTAAGTAAAATGAATAGGATTCAGGCCTAACACTACAATACGTTTGTTAATTTTACTATTTAAACACTTTGACATAATAGAAAGCATCCTCCATTGCTCTCAATTAATAAGGAAATTGCAGCACACATTTCTGTGTGTGCTCTTCCAGAGCATCAAACAGACATTCATTTCACTGTTTGCTAGCTTTGGCTTGTGCCAGGTTTTTCTCTTCAGTTGTTAGCCATTTACCAAACTCATAAAATCAGCAGTGCTCTTAGGTAGTGCCATGGAATATTCGGAGCTTGAGGTCTTCATCACTGAGTCACTTGCCTTAAGGCAATTACTTTTTTAACTACTGCTTTCTTCAAGCTGTGATTGTCACAAATACCTCACTGTTTTTCATGTAACACCATTTCTTTAGTCCAAAGGAAAAGTACAAGTGCGGGAAGCGCAGTGGCTTTGAGAGGCTGAGACATTAAGACTGCAAAGCACATCAGATACCCTAATCTCTGCAGAGCCATCACTGGAAGCATCACTCGCTCCTTTCATTATAGAGATACCAGCTTGCTGCCATTAAGAAGTTCCCTCTGCCCCCCTCAGAGGACATAAGCCCATCAGAAAACAAGGTAAATCAGCCCCTGTGACTTTTTTCTCAGCAGCTACCACGGCTGTTAAGGCCATGAGGATGCCATTACACTCCCATGCTCCAGGCTGTATATATTCACCTTATGAAGGGAGACCTGGGATGCCAGATGCAGGGGATCTGAGAGCAAACAAGGGTACCCTTCTGCAGAGTACTAAGGATCACAGAATCACAGAACTGTTTCAGTTGGAAGAGACCTCCAAGATCATTGGGTCCAACCTTCAGCTTAACACCACCATGGCCATTAAACCATGTCTCAAAGTGCCGTGTCCGCAGGTTTCTTAGACACCTCCAGGGAGAGGGACAGGGACTCCACCTCCCTGGGCAGCCTGTTCCAATGCCTGAACAAAAGGTAGGGATGAACTTAATACTGACAGTTCTGTTTAGCTAGCACCTGAGGAGAGTTATCCAGGAAAATGAGACTATCTTTTTAATTTGCTAACCACCATTAAAGTGGTGAACACTCGGCCTCTATTAACAGGAAAATGCTGTTTCCATTGCCAACATGAACTCTGCTCTCGCAGAGTGCTTTATGGATCTGGGAGTGCCTTGTATCTCCTGGTAGAAGACTCCAAAATGTCATCTATTATGATTTCCTGACTGATGAAAGCCTGTATTATAAACATGTGCTACAATATTTGCATTCACACACACGTGAGGGTCTGTCTTTTGAGACCATAAAAAGTCTTATTTTAAGTGACCTGAACGTCTTTCAGCCTACAGATGAAGGTCAGACCTTTTATAAGCTTTCTTACTCTGTAAGCCCATAATACTCTTAAGACATTAAGGTATGTACTTAAAGACTTGATTGTTGGCTTTCATTTACTTAATATCTTGGCAAGGTTGCAGTACTGCCATGAAATCTGTTTAGCAGCAAAGCACACAACTGTTCTGCTTTTTGAGCTGGGCTTATTTATATAAATTTATTCCACAGCCTGCTCTTCTTTATTGTAATGGCCAGATGTTTTTCTCTTCACTTCTTAATAAACAAATATCCTTAATTAACCAGACATTCTCACAGTTCTTCATCCTGATGGCTTTGATGTTTCCACTGTTTATTCATTTAATTTTGGTTACCTTCCCCCACCCCCCTCCCCCAAACAGTGAAGGGCACTAAAGGCATCTCTGACATAAAAATATTCATTTGAAAGCAATGGACAGAAGTCTATCAAACCCCTACCCTCAGAAGGACTTCTCTTCACTATCTATGGGCCCCTCAGCTTAGGAAAGATGTTGAGTTGCTTGAACATGTCCAGAGAAGGGCAAGAAAGCTGGGGAAGGGTTTGGAGCACAGCCCTGTGAGGAGAGGCTGAGGGAGCTGGGGTTGCTTAGCATGGAGAAGAGAAGGCTCAAGGGAGACCTTCTTGCCTGAAGGGAGGTTGTAGCCAGGTGGGGGTTGATCTCTTCTCCCAGGCAACCAGCACCAGAACAAGAGGACACAGTCTCAAGCTGCACCAGGGGAGGTTTAGGCTGGAGATTAGGAAGAAGTTCTTCCCAGAAAGAGAGATTGGCCATTGGGATGTGCTGCCCAGGGAGGTGGTGGAGTCACCATCACTGGAGGTGTTTAGGAAGAGACTGGGTGAGGCCCTTGGTGCCATAGTTTAGTTGATGAGATGGTGTTGGGTGATAGGTTGGACTTGAGGATCTCAAAGGTTTTTTCCAACCTGGTTAATTCTATTCTATGCTCTTTACCAAAAGTTAGGCTAAAACCCATTGTGAAACAGGAAAAGAGAGATTGTAAAAGTGAAAGCTGAGGAAAAGAGCACAGACTGGTGGCAGCAATCTAACTTCCTGAGCCTCTGAGCAGAAATTTGCCAAAATCTCAAATTAAATGTGTTGGAAATGATTCAGTTCAGGACTGGATTAGATCCTTCATTGCAAGTTTGTATAACCCAGGATGTGTTCTACCTCCCCACTGTTTGGTGCTGACACAATGCTGGAGTAGGCAGGGGGCTGAAGCTGATGTTTTGCAAAGACCAGCACTGATATTCTGCCTCCATAAAGCCTGCAGCCATTAATACTCATGATCAGAATGTCAGATCTCTGTAAGAGCAAGATGAAAGGGCTGCAGTTCTGTCCAAACAGTCTGGGCTTAGGAAAGGGGTTTGCCCCATTGTGGAAACCTACCACTGACAGTGTGCTGGTAAAGTTCCTTAAGGCAACTCTGTTGTATTCCGTTTTGTGTTAAATTGAAAGGGGATACAAAATCCTTTCGTTTAGCACAATTTATCCTTGTGCTGGAGGATTTTAAAATCAGTTGCCAATGACACCCAGACAGAGCTGTGCTCATCTGTTCTCCTCTTGCAGGACCACAACTCATTTCAAGCTTGTAAAGTGTGGTTTATACAACCCCCTCAGACTTGTGACTGGCCCAGAGGCAGCAGCAGCAGCGAGAAGTGCCAGCTGAAAGTCCTGGATTGAGCAGTTCAGGCAAAATCCCAGACAATGGTAGCTGAGGCTGCTCAGCCTATTATGCTGAACTGCTCAGTCTTTGAGGTGGGAGGCTGCCAACTGTTAGGGCACTAACATTCCTAACGCTCGAGTCATTCATGTGGTAAAGCTGAGAGCCACAAGATGCCACTCACCATTCCTTTCATCCCTTTGGAAAGATTTTGGCTGCGGCGAGAAATTAAAGGGAAGGAAGCACAGAAATAATGAACCATATGCAAAACCAGCAAGAGCAATTTGCTCCCATTCGAACACTTTCTACATCAGAAATAGAAGGCATTGTGCTCTCTTCTCAAAGGTGCTGATCACAGAGCCCTGGGAATCAAAGTCACTGATGTGCTTGAAAGGTGTTAAACACCCAGGTAAAACAGAATGTTCAGGTGCCTTCTGGTGTCTGGGCATCAGATAGCACAGATAAAGGATGGAGTTGAACCTGGAAGATTAATAACATTTTCTAGCCATGAAGTCTCAGTATTCCATGTCCTGATTAATGATCTTGGGACTGACGATTCAGAAAGGTGTACAGCTCAAAACCAGCTTAGATGGAGTTTAACTCAAACTCAGGGGCTGAGAGGGGTTTATATAGCCTACAGTTAACAAAGAGGACAGCAGCACAGCCAGTTTGGGGCAATCTGAAGTAAGCTGCTTGTAGTCCCCTCAGTGCGGTATGCAGTCCGTTCATTTTGGCAGGAGATGCACTACTACTGATGCACAGGTCATAAACTAACTCTGGAGCCACAGTTAGGGAAATCTGCTGAAGAATGCTTTCAGCAAAAATTGGTTCATCACAGCAGGCCAGCTGAAGGACATGACAAACCAAGCAATGTGCTCAAAGCTGCAATCATCCAGGGAGCACGAGCCCACTCCCTACCTCTTGCTCCCCATTTTTCACAGTCAGGTTCCTAACTAGCAGATTCTCTAAACAAAAGAGTTTGAGACAAAACCTCAGCATTTTGCTTGCTTGCAGCTTGCTAACTCTCCTCTTTATAATCTTTTTAAACTTTTCAGAGCACAGATACCAAGGCCCCTAATTTTACAGGAATATGAAGAGGAAAATGTTGGGGAGGACAGAAAGAAGAATTAATATATTAGTGCGGGTTTTTTTTCCTTCTCTTTTTGACAGCCCTATTGAAGGAAAGAAAAGAGTTATTTGAACATTGGACAAAAACATGAGAGAAGAAGAATGCAGTCATAGAGGTCCTCAAGCACTGATTTAATCCTCAACTTTTTAATTACAGAGTTTATAAATTAATTTTGATTCTTCCTGAAAAGTTCTTCATGGACTGTGTTGGGAGGTAATAATATCTGATGTAATTTATAATGTTAGGGAAATTCTATTACAACTCTCATATGATTGCCTTCAGAGATGGTAATTATTCCCTTCTTAAATTTTGATCTACAGGTCTCATTTCAAATGAAGGTTAAAGCCAGGGCTGAGATGGTTCTGACCATCTTGGACACTAGGGAAACGGTCCTTTAACCCTTCTGAAGCAACCTTCAGGTCTTGCAGGGAAATAAAGCCATTTACAGGCCACTGCCCAGAATTTCCTGGCTTTGCTTCAGGAGAAGCAGCTTTTCACAATGTGACTGTTCTCAAAAGCCTTCAGTTACTAAAGCAAAGAGTTTAGGTTGTGATTATAAGAAGGGGGAGACAAAAATGTTTCGTGCTTGAGTCTTAAGGAAACACTAAGGAGTCCTAGGCAAGCAGATCACAAGGCTGTTCTTCCCTTGACACAGGTAGATAGCCTACAGCTCACTTCCCTTTGAGTCCTGGACCTCTGCAATACTGCCCAGCCTGCCCCATTTTGTGTGCTGCTCACAAAGCACAGCAGCACAGACCGTTTGGCCCTTTATCCTCAAACTCCTGATGTTAATCAGAAAATACCAGAGCTAATTCTTTGCTTACACAAATTCTTCTTTCCATTCCTCTGCCTCTGACTGATATGAATGTAATGAACTCCATTAACTTTCACAGTCATGTTTCCCCACTTTCCCTTTTTTCCTTTTATTTTCCTTTTATTTTTTTCTTTTTAATACAAATGAAGAAAGATTTGGAGCTCTACTTGCTGAAGTCAGTGCTGCAGAGAAGGAGCTGGGGAAGCCAGCTAACTCTAGAGATATGTCTTGCTTTTTACCACAAGAGCTTGAGCTGTTCTCACACCACACAACACACAATGCATTTTAATTTAGATGAACACTAAGGGTTGGAAAGGATTCGGATTGCTGATTGACATAAAATTAAGAGAGGAAACATGGCCTTGAAAGTGGTTGTGCATATATTTAACTTGGTGATGCACCGAGGGAGTGAGCGGGCTGCCTCTCATGACCTGTGTGGAAAGGCAGTGGAATAAAAATGTGGCTCTGTCCTTAGCCTTTCTTTTTTAATACCTGTCACATCTCAGATTTGCCACCTCTAGATGAATTGCTGCTCCTCCCATGCATGGTGGGACTTGTTTGATGTATCTTTCAAGCAGCTGTTAAATCTGGGACACAGTAAAGTCAAGTCATCCATCCTGAGCCAGGGGTGGCATTCCTCTCTACTGCACCCAGAAGAAGGACAGAAAGATGAAGGATTTTCAGTCTTGCTTATAACAAGGAAGATGAAAGTTGTTTCACCTCTTCAGTTAGACAAAATTACTTCCTATCCTATGCCAAACCATTTATTTTGACCAGCAAGAAATGAAAGGTGAGGTCATAGCACTCAGCAATTTACTGGCTCTTTAGGGATTCCTCTTTTCCAACTGTATTTAGCTCCACACAGAGATACACAAGAATGTGGCACAAGGGAGCTGTCCACAAGAAATGTTTGTCCATAGGGCAGCAAACTCACTGCCAATATCACAGGTTCCTTTTTTGTGTTGGGGAGAAATCCAGAGAAAAGGCAGCACAGCACCTGAGACCGCGGCATCCCCCTGGAGAAGGAGAAAGCTACCTTCCACTCACAATACTCACTTCCATGGCAATTGTATTTTCATCTGCATTTCAGAAGCTGGCCCTGGAAATGAAAGTCCTTGTCCAGATGTTCAAAAACAGAATCTAGACTGTTGTGCTGAGCTCTCAATTTATACTCTGGTAACACCTGCATTTGAGGAGGGAAAACCCTTCTGATACTAGGGGGAGATTAGTGGATATAGAATGTATCTTCTCTTATTTTGCAGAGGTGGAATATCGTGTTTCAGGACAAGTTAAAATGAAACAGGGCTAGGAACTGCACAATAGTCCATAAAAATATGTAAAGTTTATGAATAGATGAAGCTGAGTGACACCAGGATGAATCCTTTTTAACTGAATCATCTATTTTTCCTTTCTATGAATACAGGCAAATCAAGCCAGAAGAGGGTGTTATTTTTTTCCCCCCAAATTAACAACATTGATACCTATGACAGACAGGTGCTGTAAAGACTGGCTTTGACTGTTATCAAATCCTGCAGAAAAAGCCAACGATTCAATGGGAAAAAGCTACCCAGTCATTTCCTGGCACCAGAGAGGGATTGCACCGCTTCATGTTCAAAGAAATGCTCTTCAGTTCTCTCCTCATTCTGTCTCCTGATAGATGGGGCAAGGTACTTAGGGCCAGAAAAGGCAGCAATAAGCCTCCACAGGAACCCCCCCACCCCATGACCCTGCGGGACTGGAAGCATCCCTGGAAGCTGCCCAGCGCTGGCACAGCTGTGCTGGGTATGAAGTGCACTGGGAGCGATTTGCACAGCACACACTGAAACCCTGGCTAAGTGCTTAAACAATGCTGTCACTTTCTCAGCATAACTTGCTAGATATGCCCTCTGACACAGTTAGCTCTCTGAAAAACCCTCCAAGTAAAAAATGCAGGATGTAGCAATCTCTTCAACGTTAAAAGCTTTAGTTCTGAGCCTTTCATTAGTATACAGAAGGTGAGCCTCTAATTACTAATCTTTCACAGTCTGTAGCACCCTAGGGCTTCCAAACATCCTGGTGAAGGCAGGAAGGATATTTCAGACTTCATTCCAATTCCCTTAAACTTTTGTCAACAGCCTCATTTCAAATGGAAACCGCTCAGCGCTGCTCAGCTGTCTCAGCTTCCAAGCCAGCCCAGCCCTGCAAAAAAATGCCCTCATTAAACACAAGGGACATGAAACAAGATCAGCTTCAAATCCCTCTCAACTGCTGCAACACTGAAAGATGAATAGAAACTTCGGGGGCTTTGCTATATCATGAAGATGTTTGGCCATAAAAATACTTTATCTACACTGTGGCTGATAACCAGGAGGAAAGCACTGCTCTGGTGCCTGTGTCAGAGACCTGCACCACTGCTCTCTTCTAGTCCTTTGCAGTGCAGCTGTACACACACATGCCCCAGACACACTCTCTAGGGCTTGCTGAGAGCTGCAGGGACCCTCCCTGAGGGCTTTGGAAATGCTTCTCAAAATTCAACAAATGGCAGTACCATGGTCTGGTTTGCAGACTGGCACAGAGCATTTCCAAGCTCTTTACCCCTGTGACACGGGCACTTCCACCTTCTTGTAGACAGCAATGTGCCCTCATGGCCAAGAGGCCCAATGGCATCCTGGGGTGCATCAAGAAGAGTGTGTCCGGCAGGTCTAGGGAGGATCTCCTGCCCCTCTGCTCTGCCCTGCTGAGACCACACCTGCAATACTGTGCCCAGTTTGGGGCTCCCCAGTTCAAGAGAGACAGACACCTGCTGGAGAGAGTCCAATGGAGAGCTTCAAGGATGATGGAAGGGACTTGAACATCTCTGCTATAAAGAGAGACTGAGAGCCCTGGGGCTGTTTAGTCTAGAGAAGAGAAGGCTGAGTGGGGATCTGATCAGTGTCTATCAATATGCGAGGGGTGTGCCCAGCTGAAGGTGCCAGGCTCTTTGTGGTGGTGCCCACTGATAGGACAAGGAACAACAGGTACAAGCCAGAACACAGGAGGTTGTACCTCAACACAAGGAGACATTTTGTTACAGCAAGGGTGCCAGAGCCCTGGAGCAGGCTGTCCAGATTGCTTGTGGAGTTTCCTTCTCTGGAGACTTTCCAAACCCACCTGGGTGTGTTCCTGTGCTACCTGCCCTGGGTGACCCTGCTTTGGCAGGGGAGTTGGACCAGATGATCTCTGGAGGTCCCTTCCAACCCCTAACATTCTGTGGTCATGTGCTTCTTCCTCCTATACTCTTACAAGTTGGTTTCTGGACACCATTACAAATGCCCTGCTATTCCAGTCTAGACTCAGGCATACTTAAAGGTAATCCTCTATAAACCAGGGCAAATTTCACTGGCCCAGTGATGGATGATCTACGTGAGTATAATTGATGGCTATTTCTAGGAAAGACACCTTGGATGATTAAATGATATTTCTACTTCATTCTTAATTCAAAACTGATTATTACATGTGCAGTTACTCATGTTGTACTTCTCACTTTGAAAAATGAAGGCAACCAGGCTGCAAACCTCTTTAGCAATGCCAAGGAAGAGGCATGCAGGTATGGCACTGAAGCCAGGGGAAAGCAGCTGCTCTTGTCTGCAGGTTTCAACCCAAGCCTTCAAAACAGGTTTTGTCGTTCCTGCTGACTTCCCATGCAAATTCACAACATCCAACGGTGTTGTAGCCGCCCAGGAGAGACAAATCTGTGTCCTGAAAAAGTTATGCTACAGTTGTGGCTTGTTGAGCCCGATCAGAAACACACCACCCCTTGTAAACAGCTGGGAGGCTGTTTCCTGACACTGTCTGAAGGTTTGTTAATTAACACTGCAGAATACTGCAAAATCTGCAGGAAGAATGATGTGGAGCTTTCAATTTTTGCTTTTCAAAGCTACTTCAGTATCCCATAGGTGTGTACCATGCAAGCTGATGCTTGGTTTGGCTTTTCAACAACAAAAACCTAAAACAAAATAAAAGGAGCAATTTTTTCCTTTTCTTCAAGAGGAAAAGAAAGTTTAGAACAGAAAGTCTCCAGTGCCAGTGATCTGGCTGCTAAAGCATCGTGGACACTGGCAGCACGAGACAGCCATAGTGTCCTGTGCTTCATACTTAGCATTCAGGGAAAACGTGATCTGTGGCAGCTCTAAAGAGCAATTCTGATCTCTGGAGAGGAGTCTCAATGATCCCATTAACATTGATCACGTTTGAAGAAGTCTCAGGCATAATACATTATTAATATGACCCCTTTCTGGCTTGGTGCTTTTTTGGTTTGTTGGTTTTTGCTTTGTTTTGGGTTTTTTTAATGGTTTGAAAAGAAATAAAGGCAATCAGATAGAAATGTCTCCATTAAAATAACATCAGTGGTCAGACTAAAACCCAGCAAAGACAGGAAACCCAGAATTTAAAACTGCTACCCACCAACTGTCTCCAGACATGAGCTGAACTTGTGTGCTACACTTTGCAGTATTGAATCCTGGCACAGGTTCAAAACAAGGTGACTAAAGGATGAGTCACCTCCTTCCTGCAGGTTTAAATCCAAGCCTTAATGCATTTTTTGTGTACCATACCAGTAACTGTCCTCTAGCTCTCACTCCTTTAGCACATGTGATTGTTCACAGGAATTTCATCTCCCATGAGAGAAAAAATCAGGCTAAGAGTGAAAGAAATAGAAACTCTCATGGGATGTGCTAGAAAGGCTTGGTGCAGAATGCTCATGTCTCAGGTTAGAGATAATGTTTAGAGAAAGAGCCAGTCAGGACCCTGAAGCCAGAATATAGTGCCTGGCCAGCTCTCAACAACTCTTTTCCACCAAAAACATAAATAAGAAACACGTCTGTGGCCAGGACTAACTAAGGGAACATTACTGTGTTTAAACCTAGCTTCAGGAGTCAATGTTCATCTCAAATTACACCAGCTCCGACTTTGCCAATGAAATATCTCCAAATATTTCTCAAACATTTCAAAGAAGAGAGGACTGATTACCCAGCTCCATACACAGACACCTCACACCAGCCAGCACTGAGGCATGCCAAAAGGTCAGAGGAAGTGTCCTGGTCCTTTGTGCCTGCAAAGCCTGTCTGACCTGGACACAAGGAACTTGTAAAGTGTGAGGATCACAGAACAGACAGAACAGAAGCTGCTCTCTCAACCCATCCCACTTAAAGAAATTCTAGATTTCCTGCCACTCAGTGGCAATGGCTCCTTTCTTGCTTGTTCCGCTCCACATACTCTCATGGTGCCACTTCCTTGTCTACAGACAAGTACCTTGTCACCCTGTAAGCACAGCTATGAGCTTTGGCTACTTCTCTAATGGAATCTAGCACGTGTGTTTGCAAAAGAAAGTTCCATGTTTCTATCACACAGAATCTTAAGAACAAATCAGCAGAGAGCTCTGGTGTCCACAAGACAAGAGTCCATAATCAACTGATCTGATAAGTTCCTATTTCAGGCACAGAGTAACAGAACTTTGCAAAGAACTTCACAGACCTGTTCCACGAGCACGCATGAGAGCAGCGGTGGACTCTTGTCAAGGTCAATCAAGGTCTCAGGGCACTCTGTAGGAATTCAAGTGCCAGCACCCAAGGGCAGCGCTGGGAATCCTGCACTAAGGCTGAATGCAACTGCACAGAGCAAGGCTGGTTTCACAAACACCCATCTCCAGAAGCTGATTTGAGTCAGACATCTATTGTACTGGCTTCTTCAGAAGAACAATGCATGATGAGCTATTGGTGAACTGACTAGTGCTATTCAAGGGATAATGTGGGCATAAAAACTCTCTACAGTAAGGGAGAGGCTGAGGAAATCCTGCATGGTCCTCTCTGATTGCTTTTCATCTCCAAAACTTAAAATATCTAGGGAAGAAATCTGTTTATTCCACCTATGTTGCCCTGGATGCGATATTTTTGTGGCATAAGAAGGATAGAACCTATAATGTTAGAACAAAGATTTGTAGGCTGGGGTCACACTCTGGAACTGCAGAACTGACTGCCGTTTCTTGCAAGCATTGGAAAGCAGAAGATCACTCTGGCATTGCTAATAGGTTTACTAAAAGAGCTTACTTAGCTGACAAATCAATAAAAACCAACAGCAAAAATATCTTTTTCTTTACCAACAACAAACTTTCCTAGTGGGAATGCCACTAGTCACAGAAAAATATCTGTGCAGTCTGTTGAGCACAACAAAGTCTTCAGTCCTCTTAAAAAAAAAGGCAATACTACAGGGGAAAGCATTTCCACTTTGTTGTAACAGATTTCCTCCTCTCTTAATGGGAACCTCCAAGACATTACCACATAGCACTTCTGCATTAATGCATTCAGCTTCGTCTCTCTGGTTTATGGTTCCTTGTTATATTAAGCACAGGAAAATCTTATTTAATTTCTAACCAAGCATCAATCATTCCCCATTAATTTTTCACATTATCCTTTGTGGAACAACAAGGAAGCTTACATATGACATTATTTATGTATGCACTTGGATTTCATGTATGCACACACTGGCACATGCATACAGTCATATATATATATGTAGATAGATACACACACGTATATATCCCTGTCTAAAATCAAAGCAATGTGGTTACTAAAGTTTTCTCTCTGAGAACAATAGCAAAAACAGCAGGGGGCAAGCAGCAGCAAAGAAACAGGACGAGCTTTAGAGGGAGCAGCATGAAAAGATCCCAAACACATTAGAAACACATTTGTGTAGCAGCGTGTCAGCATCGGGGAAATCGGCAGTACGTTGCCTTCTTAAAGCACATCCCCAAGCTGTTAATATCAATTACCATCAACAGGTAGAATTCCAGTTCTCTCTTTGTGCCTCGCTAAAGCAGATTGCATACTTTAGGGAAGATGTTTTCCTATTTGCATCCACAAAACAAGGCAAGAAAGAGGAAATTTGTTTTTGAAGATGTAATTGAAAAGCAAATGCTTTTATCAGTAAGTAGGTTTATATTTGTTCCAAGGATATTAAACTAAATATGACAAATAGAAGGCATTTCCTCCAAGAAAAAGCAAACTCAGTAGCCAGGTGAGTCCCTCCAGGCGTTATCAAAGCACACAAAGCCACTGAAATGCAGCTCCCAGTGAAGGCTGCAGGGTGATTTGTACTCCTGGTCACTTCAAACAACCTTATTTTCATCAAAACCCCGACTTGTTTCCAAACAGGGCCAGTTGCCTCCTGTTAAATCTGAAACCTTTCTCCCCTGCTTTCCTCAGGCTGGTGCCATGGCTGACTGGTTTATAGTGTAGTTGGTTATGTGGTAGGACAATCTGTTGCTGGTCAGTCAGGTATAAAGGCTCAGCTCTATCCCAAGCCCATGGCAGCTGTGGGCACAGGAAAAGCAGCATTACATCTCTCTTGGTAGGGGAAAGGGATAAAAGTAGGGGGACAGATGGCATGGGCTTCAGGTGTCTAAGTGTCTTCTCCTGGCTCTGGAAAGATGTATCAATTAAGAGGATTAAATTAATTTCTGCCCTAGGCAGCTAGACTCTGAGCAGTCATTCCCATATTAATATGGAAGGTCATCACCCTTCTCTGCTCTCATTTCTCTATCAGCCAACCACAGACCCTCCAAAAAACATTTCTGTTGGTATCAGAGCTGAGGGACAGCTCTGCTAATAAGGTGTAACACCCTTTCTGTTCAAAGGTAGACTAATTTAAGTACTCAAAGCCCACACATCTATTTGGATTTTCCTGACATTGGGTATTTGCTCTGGAGTTCAGTAAGATTAACATTTTGAGGTCAAAGTCATCTGAGTCCTCAGGAAGTAATGAAATCCCTGCCTGCTTTTATGCTGGCAGATGTTAATTATCCCTCTGCTCCAACCTCAGACACCAGAGCAGAACTGGAGCCTTTCACAAGATGGGCTTCATCATCACTCAACACTTGCCCAATCGATTGTAAATATTGAAAACAATGCTTTAAAGGGAATTCATTTCCCTAGGTAGTTTCTGTGTTCCAGTTAAACACTGCTTTGCCAGCTTTGTATTTCCCAGGTGATTCTTGTTTGTTGATGAGGAAGAAAATCTGAGTATGGAAGAAGAAACCTACTTAGTATCCACAGCACTCCTCTCACCTGGCAGCAGACTGGGGGGAGGGGGGCAGGTAATCTCTTCCCTCTCTGCTGAATTGGCCTCAAGAGGTAATGGGGTGGGAGGAAGCTGGAGAAATAGAAGACAGAAAAACATCTCCATCACACTTTGTCAAAAACTCTAGATTGCATCTGCACTGGAGGGCTGAAAGGTGCTGCTCTACAGAGGATTAAAACCATCTAGGTCAGAGACAGGCTTCACTTTTTTTCCTCACCCTTATCCATGAAGCCCCTTCCCTGTCCCAGTCCTGCCACCAATATATATGTGAACAGACCACTAGCTGGTTCAAGGAACTGAACAGCTGAATAGTTCCCCTGAAAAAGTGGTGGGAGGAAGCAGTTAACTGTCTGAGCCGGTTTAAGGTTAACAGAGGAAAAGGAACAGGACCACAGCATCCCTAAAAAGCCCAGAGCTGAGTCGTGTTTCTATCTGAGAGCCTTCCTCCAGTCCTAGCAACAATTACTAGAATGCTGGAGCCTGGAACAGATTGTTGACCTTTGCCAGGACATTTGGTGGATACACAGCTCGTGCTACTTTAATTAAATATAGGGCTGATAGCCTGCACCACTGGTCAGAAACTCATTAAAGTAATGAGAATGCCTTTGCAGCTACCTTCCAGGCTATCTTTGTAAACTCTTCAGGCAGTATTGGAGATTGCAGGGTTGAGAACAGGTCCAGAAATCTACTAGAGGAATAAATGATTATGGGGGCTCATTATCAGATGAGAGAAATTAATCCAGATGGCTGGGAACAGGGATAGGGCAAGTTCAACCTAGTTCTGTTTATTTCAGCTAAAATTCTTGCATCCCCAGCAGTGAATTGAGAAAATGTCTGCATAAAATTGGTATTTGTAGTATTGTTCTGAAATGTCCAAGGGAAGCATCCAATGGTCAGACACTGGGATTTAATTAAATCCAAAGTTCAGTTCATAAGATGGACAAGCTGGAAAGATTAGACATGGATCTACAGCTGAACTTTTCCCAAACCTGCTTTCCTAAAGTGCCTGTAACCAGGGGTTCCCCCAGGACTCACTTTTTGAGTATCCCTTCCCTCACATTCTGTCAAATCTCTCCTCAAACCTCCAAAAGCAAAGCAAAACCACAGAGCCATAGCTGAGAGATCCCTGCCATCAGAATCTAAGGAGCTGTCTCCAGGGTATTGCTGCATAACTCACAGCACAAGTACTTGTTAAACTCACAACGGAGCTGGCTTTATTAGAGTAAATTGTGAGCAATCTCACCAAAGCCTCTGCATTAGCATTTAGAACTCTGCACTGGCAAAGAGGCTTCTGAGCTTGTAGTGCCTTAAATTTTCCAAACAAGGGCATACAGCTCATCAGTCCAAATGTAAAAAGTTTGCCTGGTTGATTTTATTTCCCTTGGCACTTTTCCACTCTTCTTGACAGAAGACAGCTCGATTGCTATGCTGATAAAAGAGCAGGGAAGCCTGATGGTGCTGCCACCTCCATCAAACAATCACTTCCTTGTCAAAAATCTGTATATTACCGCTGTAGATGAACGTGTCTTTGGTGGAGAGTCAAGGAAATGCTACTGGGACACACTACCTGTGTTTGCATCAGTTCCTGCCTCTGCTCTGGCTAGTAATTGTTTCAGTCAGAAAAGCACTTTCTGGTCTGTGCTGTGCTTGTCAGCTGCTTAGCGAGCAGTGTTGGGCAAACCCGAGATCTGAGAGGCTTGTTTGCAACGTAATTAAAAGTAAAGATCTCTTCCTTGTTGTTTTTGCTGCCCCAGGATTTTTGCTGTTGAGCAGAAACTCTCTATTGAAGCAAACAGCACTTTCAAGAGTGACATCTTTGGTCAGTACAATTGCACTTGTGCAGCAGGGATTTTATTCTGCAGTGCTGTGTTTAGCCAGCTGAGAACCAGGCAACCATTACAACCCAGCTGCTGCAGAGTACTGCATGCAGGCAGACACATTGTGCACTTACAGGAGACAACAGAGCTCAGAGAATGCCAAGGCAGAATCTTAGCTAAGATGTAAGCTCTGCTGAGGAATGCCTGCCACCAGCCGAACCCTGCCTGTGTGTCCCAGAGCTGGTGTCGCCTGAGCGATTCCACAGTGAGTCACCACACCAAAGCGGAATTCCTATGGCAGAAGAACAGCAAAAGAAAAGGATCTCACAATTCTTTCACTGGAAAGAACATTTTCAACAGGCCTGTTTTTTGTGACCACAGACCCCCACAGTTCTACCATTCCTAGCTGGATCTGCAAGCTATTATCAAGATACATATTGCTGAAATAGTATGGCCTGGCTTTAACGTGGTAACAAAGGAGAACACAGCTGTCTCCAGGCTTTCCTCGGACCTTTTCTGTTATTCCTCATCCCTCCCATTTTATTTTATTCAGAGAAAAACTGAAATATGGAAAGAAGGTGTTAAGAGATTTTGAAAAAAGGAAAAAGATTGAGTCAGACAAATCAGTGTGTTCTGTCCACATGCTCTCCCCAGAAATCAGGAAACATGGGGGGAAATCACTGATAACAGACAAAAGAATGGAAATAACAAAGACCTTGCTAGGACACAACATCTGCCAGCGTCATCTGTCACTGCTGAGGGCCTAACTTTACCCTGGTGAGTAAAAGGAATATCTCCACAGGGAAGAGCTGCACCTGTTTAAGAGGAGGACCATTCAGGCCCATGAAGTACAACTGCAGATGCCCTACTCCAGCTTTCCACGCCTCCCTCAAAACTCAGAGTGACACTGAGTAATCCACTGGGCTAAAGCAACCAGT
The DNA here is from genome assembly GCF_014839835.1 of Dryobates pubescens. Classification (NCBI taxonomy): domain Eukaryota; kingdom Metazoa; phylum Chordata; class Aves; order Piciformes; family Picidae; genus Dryobates; species Dryobates pubescens. Next base: position 1,028,784 of record NC_071629.1, on the reverse strand, counting down.
GGCCAGCTCCAACATTTTTTCTTATGTGACTTTGGGAAATGAGGTCAAGAACAAAGTTTTCAAGTTCAGAAATCAATTCCCCACCATTGTTCTCAACATTGTAGTGAGCTCCAACTATGACACTTAGAGGCTGGCTAACAGGCTGGATGATCCCTGATGACACGCTGCAATGTTAGACTGACAATCAGCTTTGGCTCTCCTGAATTCTGAGTAGATTTGTATGAAACTTAGCATTTCTGACTCATGTGAAACACTGACACATGCAGATTTGCCTTGAGGACAGAGGAAAAGTATGTTTAGGGTATTCAGCTCTACTTCAGGCAGGTAACACGGCTGCAGAAAAGTTTCCAAAGTTTCCTTTTTGAGTTTCATGCCTTAATTTCAGCTTTTTTTTCTTTTTTTTCTTAAGTATCAAGTCATTTGATACCAACACAAATAGGAACACTCTGAATTAAAGGTCAGGCTGTTTCATTACAGCCACCCATTCGCAGCAGGGAGAAGCGAGTATCTTTCAAACATCTTTCAAGCCGTTCTGTATTGCAGCTGCCCTCTGTTGAACTCACTCAGGTTCTGCTAGGCTTAGAGAAGCTGCAGGCAATCTGCAGTTGGCCTGACTTCAGTGAAGGTTTTCATTGGTATGCAGATCTACAGGAATTTATTACTTAGAAAAGCAGGACTTGTATTATTTAGTGGCTAGAGGACAATGGTGGAGTGATGTAATTTGTCAGATTCTACTATTTGCCTGTTAAACTCTGTTTTGGTGAGTAATCTACCCATCAGGCAGGGAAAATTGCTAACATGTAGACATGGTGATACAATATGAAGACACAATATAAATTTGAGGTATGTGTATGATGGATGTGAATTATGTGTACTCAGAATCATGGTTCAGAAATCATCTCCTCCAACTTCCTCACCATGGTGGGGGACACCTCTCAACTAGACTCAACTGCTCAGGTCTCATCCAGCCTGACCATCACCACCCCCAGGGAGGAAGTATCCACAACCTCCCTGGGCAGCCTATTTCAGAGTCTCACCAACCTCCTACTGAAGAACTTCTTCCTCAGCTCCAGCCTAACCCTGCTCTGCCTCAGCTTCAAACCATTCCCCCTTGGCCTGTCTCTAGATGTCCTCATGAAAAGTCCCTCTACAGCCTTCCTGCAGGATCCCTTCAGGTATTGGCAGGCAGCGCTAAGGTCCCCTCAGAGTCTTCTCTCCTCCAGGCTGAACAAGCCCAGTTCCCTCAGCCTATCCTCATAGTAGAGGTGCTCCAGCCCTTGGATGATGTCACAGAAGAGGAGAACCAGAAAAATGACATCCAGAGTTCCAGCACCACTGTAAAAGACACCGTGGGCTTTCAGCAAGAGACTCATTTAACACTTGAGCTGCTCTCAGTCAATGTTTTAAGAGCAAAAGTGTGTAACTTAATGACTGACAAAAACCATAACAAGGGATTTAATGCTCAAAGCACCTGACAGTTATATTACTATTAGGAATTTTGATTGCACATTGTATTTGCAGCCATTTAGACTTCTTGTAGCTTCATGAAGTTAGCCTCACACCAACAAATTGCTTGGATTTTGCAAAGTTAGGATGGGTGTAAGCTGAAATGAATAAGGAACTGACACTTGTCAGTTGTCCTCATAGTAACACAGCTAACATGGTTCAGTGTAAATGTTTCATGCTCTCATAACTGATAAGCTAGGTCATGTTTTCATATTTAAATCAATATTCATTTTGGTTTCAGTTCAGCATCTTTAGTTTTGAATGTGCCTACTGGTAAGCAGGGTCTGCAGTCCGAGGCAGCTGTACACTGAGGCACGTGCTGCAGCCTAGGCAGAAATGCATGTGGAGCTCGGAGCCTCATCTGAAACTCCCTGTTCAAGCAACATTCCTAATGCCATCTGCTGTTGCATTTGAATGTTGGTAGGCTTCTACCATTAGCTGATTAGTCTTTCCTTGTGCATCTGAAATAATGAAACTGTCTCAAAATACATTTCCATAGCAGAGACTGTACTGAACAGAGAAGAAAATGGCACAGGATCAGCTCATTCTAGCAAATGGCAAGGTTCAGAAACCAGCTAGATTTCTTAATTAGAAAATAAATGTTGTTAAATATTTGTGCTTCAAATATTGAACACATCTACATCTACATCTCTACAGTGTATCCTTAGAAGCATATAGCCATCATACTTTAACAAATGTCTTTTAGAGATGCAGATACACTCCTGGGAACAAAGCAGATATCTCTAAGTGGAGACAAGCATAAAATGCCTCATTGTCACTAACAAAGAGAACATGGTGCTGGTGACTTGCTGCAAGGCAGCCACATGCCTGATGCCACGGTCAAGCAGGACTGGCTGCAGGGAAGTGTGCCCTGCTTCAGCCAGAGCCTGCTATACACATCTCTGTGGGTGCAGCACAGGGCACGGTGCTCTGCTGGGCTTGCTCAACTCTTCCTCCTGCGGAACAGGCTAGATTAGCCTGAGCAATGTACCACACACCAATGCTTTTTGCTACCATCCTCCTCTGAGAAAGGCTGAAGGGATGCAGAAACTGAGGGTGGAGAACTTGTGTCCCCATTTTGCTATGATAACCACACTGTCTGTCAGGAAAACTTGCCAGATGAATCCCTTCCAGCAGCCAGGCTATGCCTGAAGCTCACATGCTGGAAGTGACAGAAGTACTGAGAAGTCAGTTATGTGCCCAGGAGCTAGAAGTGGGCCCAGAGGAAAGAAAGTATGTATATACCTACATACCTTAAGAGAAACAGAAAAGGAAACACAGGCATAGTATTGGCCAGAGTTTCCTTAGAAATGAGGACAGCAGCTTCTGGGAGATCTGACCCTGGCACAGCAAGAACAGAATAGGGAAGACTCAATTTGAATTTAAACACAAATAAACCAGCAAAAACCTCTACAGGGAAACAAAATATAGAGAGACAGAAGGTACTAATTCTAGCAGAGCCAATACCTCAGCAGTTTTTACCCAGATATACCGTGAAAAGCATTTTGCTAATATGGTCTGGTGTGCTGGTCCAGTTCCTACATATCTTAGAGCCTTCTACAGCAGTAGAAATAACCTAGCAAATAAAAAATTAATACCCTTCTGCTGGGTATAGTAAACAGAATTAGCTGAAAAATGGCCCAACAAGCCACAGAGCCAGCATGAAGGAAGGGGTGGGAGGAGATGAATTTAGCCTTTCAGCAGTCTCAATTGCAATGAGCAGCTTTAATCACACACTAACAATGTTTTTCTCTAAAAATGACTTCAGAGGCAGGTTCCTGACATTCAGTCACCAGAGTAGTAGCTGCACTAGGCAAAAGTGGATAATGAGAATCCCTGCTCACCACCTGACACTGAAAGGAAAGAACAAATGCGTTTGGAATTTGGCAAGAACACCGAGCCTAAAACACTGCTTTTACAAAAGCCCTGGGTAGCGTGGGACAGAACGGCCCAAGGGTTGCTCTGTCTCCTCTGGCACGTGGAAAGCAGACAGAATGGCTTTCAGGACTGGGCTGTCGATAGGAACGTAAGGCAAGAGCTGCTGTGGTAGCATCCTGACCAAAGTCCTGATGCCATTCCAGTACTGGCACTCAGGGTGCTCTGAATCTTTCTAACAATGGTCCTGACACCTGAACCTCTACTAGCCTCTGCACACTAGAGTGTCAGCTCTGGAATTCCTGGTTCCTGTAGGCTTTGGCATTGCAGATAACTACAAGTAAATAGGAAGCTCTGGAACATTTTTCCTTCCCCACAATATTTGGAGTTTACATTTGATGTTAGCATCTCTTTCCCACAGAAACCTCAGCTCTTAGCTCTCTCTAACCGTGGATGATTCACATTATAACAACACCGAGCCCCTTGGTGAGAGCTGGTGGGCTACCAGTCCCAGCACACACCTGCAGCATTCAGCATCCCCACCTCTGGGTCACTGCCAATAAACATAAATACCCAACCTTAGCATCTGTGGGTAAATTAGATAGGAAGAGACAGACAAAGTTGGGTGACCAAACACTGCTTCCTTGCCAGCTGTGCATAGCCCAGATGAAATACATGCAGGAGTTTAAATTCTCTGTCCAGGATTTCAAGAAAGCATATTCAAACCTGCCATCCCTCAGCATTATGATTTAAAACCAAAACAATAAGCCAACAACCCCCCCCAGCAACACCATGATATTGTCAGCATGGTGATCATTTTTATTTTCCATGCTTTTTTATGATTATTTATTATCTGTAAGTCTGATGTGCAATTCCTTTAGATGTAACTGTCCTGTCCTTGTTTCCCTGCTTTAAAAGAACCTAAAATATATTCACATGGCAAAGCTTATCCAGGGATAATGCAAAATAAATGCATTTTCATGAAAGCTCCATTTCAGTTTACTGCATACAGGTGTGGAGAGGACAGGCCATGCATATTAAACTTCCATGTAAAAAACATCGGAGAAAATATTGCTACCCAAGCACTTCCTCCTCTTTGCAAAGCTCCCTGAGCCTGCAGATGCACAGGACACTTCAGCAGGAGCAGGGCTAATGTATGCATCATTCCTTTTGCTCACTGCTTCCTCTCCTAGCTCTCAGAACACAGGTTTGATACTGTAGGTAAGAATGAGAGAGGAGAACTTTACAAGTGGTGCCAAATAACGTTAATCCATCGAGAAGGACATAAATCAGTCCTCCTGTCTGGGGCTGAAAGCTAGGTATCTGTGAGCAAGTGTTCCAGAAGCTCTTATTTCATCCCCGAGTTGAAAAACCTTCATTAATTTGGGCTATTAATTGTGGAGATTCATTACTGGTATATTTTCATCACTTCAGTCTCTTTTTAATGTCTTCCTAATGAAATGCTTCTCTCTTCACACAGGCCTTCTACAGGAGAATTAACTTGGGCAGGTTTGCAAGAGCTGCACTATAAAAGAGGCAGAGGAATGAGCTTACCATAAAATGCAGTGATTTACTAATAAAGCTGAGCACACTTCAGTACCAGGCACCACATAATAAAGGCTCTGTATGTTTATTGTTTTCAGTACAGTGACAATTCTGCCCTTCAAAATACATGTATCTGTGAGATCCTGCCTTACAAGCAGGACTAGTGGTAAACATCAGTGTCAGGTGCTCTTGCCCCAGCTCTGGTTTCCTTTCAAACTCACACAAGTCCCAGTGACATTGATATTACATGAAGCATGTGCAACATGGAGAAGTAGAAGGACACCTCTGCTATGAGGACAGGCTGAGGGGGCTGGCATTGTTCAGCCTGGAGAAGAGAAGACTCCGGGGGGACCTTGGAGCTGCTTTCCAATACCTGAAGGGATCCTGCATGAAGGCTGCAGAGGGACTTCTCATGAGAGTGTCTAGAGATAGGACAAGGGGAAATGGTTTGAAGCTGAGGCAGAGCAGGGTTAGATAGGAGCTGAGGAGGAAATTCTTCTGTAGGAGGTTGGTGAGACTCTGGAATAGGCTGCTCAGGGAGGCTGTGGATGCCTTCTCCCTGGGGGTGTTGAAGGTCAGGTTGGATGAGGCCTTGACTAGCTGAGTCTGCTTGAGAGGTGTCCCTGCCTGTTGGGGTAGATGACTTCTGAGGTCCCTTCCAACCTGAGCCATTCTATGATTCTGCGACTCCTGCAGTGTTAAGGTGAGACACCTAACAAAGGTTGGATGAGCTACAAATGAATTCTCTACAAGATACAACCATTCACACAACAGGAAATAAATAATAGAAAAATGATGGTGGCAAACTCACATTTGTCTACAGGGCTCTCAAAAAGTTACCAGAGTCTTCAGGATTCTGAAACATAAACCTGAAGTAGTTCATTGGACTGCAAATCCTCTTCTCTGGACCTTTCCCTGCACACCATTATTAGGCTAACAAGCCAAGAGGCATCCATATCCTGTTGACAATAAGTACAGTTCATGACTGCAGGCACCTAACTCACACAGCATAGTACATTCACCTTCAGAGTCAGCTATTTGTTGGTTTGCTTCTCACAATTTTAATGATAAATCCATTTACAGAAGATCCATCCATGTGTTCTCAAATTTAATGTCACATTCTTAGCTTCACATTGAAATTAGAGAAAGCAATATACAGCTTCTCACTGAAAATACCTTTGCCACTTCACTCTGCTATTTGACAGGTATCTGTTGCCTTTTGCAGGTACTGGAACACATTTGTAGTCAGCAGTTTGCTAATTAAATAAAATCAAATGTGTTTTCCAAGTCTAATTCTCTGCAGAGCTATTCTCAATTCACACTGGTGGAAGTCCACTGAAACCAGCTGCAGCTCTGGAAATGCTCCAGTGGTTAGCATTTGGAGCTGCATTCAGCAAACTATTTCTAATCAGGACAGTTTTTAAACATGGTGACTTAACCACAAGCTTAACATTAATTACACCTCTAATAGCTAGTTGAGCAGCCTGCACTTCAGCTTGGATCAAACACTTTCCCAGATGAAAGGACAGAGCATTGTGTTCACCCAACATTTCATTCCATTTCACAGCCAGGAACACGCAGTTGCTCTTCTTGTAACCTAGACTGCATGCTACCATTTGTCTTGCAACAAACAAGACTGGCAGAAAACTCAGGGTGTCAAGCACAATCTTTTTCATTACAGAAAAGCATTTCAGGAGGTTTGCAGCGTTTCACCTTTGTGACATAATGTTTCATAATGCTGTGTTCCATTTTAGCACAAATGCCCTTAAATGTCACCGGCTCGTTAGTGCAAGCAGACTTACTTCTGCTTACAGGTTATTTGTGATTAATGTGCATGTTTTTGAAAGGTACCTGTTCCCCTGAGGATTATTAAAAATGGATAATTAGAAGCAGCTCCTTGAGAAGAGGAGTTAATTTCCAAAACTTAACCTACATTAAGTGTTTGCACATAATAATCACAGAGTTTAACCCAACAATTCCAAATTATTTATTATGCACCTTAAGAGAGCTCTAATTTCCCTAATCCTTCCTATCACCTCCTGGCAAAAAAACCAACCCAACCAAACCAAATGAACAATGTTAATGCAGCAGGATACAAAGTAGGAGCTGCTGTATTTTAGTATTATCAGGCTTTTAATGAGAATCTCAATGCTGGCAGACAAGTACTTTGGTCTCACAAAGCCACGCACTGCCACGGGACATCCCTGAGCTGTGCTCTGTGTCCTTACACAGAGAAAGAAATCAGCCCTCCCCAGGAAGAAAGGTTTGCATTTCAATGGAAAAGGAAGATTATGACTTTCCCAAGACAGCAAATGATGTGTGTGACAGTCACCCTGTGCCACCTTACACAAAGTATGAAACTTAGGAATACTTATTATGGAAAAGTCATTTCCAAGGATTTCATCCGAGGCCCAGATGAGACTCATCAATACTGATCTCGCTTCCTCTTTTAACCTGTTTGTGTGATGCACAAAACAAATCTGAGCTGGTAGAACTCCCTACAGCTAATGAAACTGCTGGCAGCTTCCCAGGCTCCACTTGCACCATTTTAATTCTGCTAGCATGTTCATTCCACTCACAATATGATTTCAGTGATCTATATTTTCCCTCTATTGACAGAGTTGTTTATGGGACTCCTCAGGTATAGGCCTTGGGTCCCATTCTACATTTATCTGCTCCCATTAAATAGTGTCATTAAAGACATTTCGACAGCTCTCTTGGCACTCTATGAATGTTTGTGACATTAAAGCTTGAATGTCTTCAGATTTCCTACAGCTAAACGTTGACAAGCTTGAATTCTTATTTATTGGTTCCCTGCAGTAACAAACTCCATGTTCATCCTTGACAGTTTCTTTCATGATGAGCTCTGTCCACAAAAGGCTCATGTTCTGAAACTCCATTTGAGCAAATTCACATATCTGAAGGCCAGATATATTGCAGCACTAAAATAAAATAGGCAATTAAATATATATATGTATAAGTACAAAGGGAGACAATGAGGTGCTCAAATGCTGCACTGCATCACACACACTTATTTCAGGCAAGGAGGTTTCATCAGAAATAAACCTCTAGCTTTTGTTTCACTATGGGATGAAGAGGAAAATGTCTTCATTCCCAGCTCCACCAAGGACAAGGCTCCTCCCGCAATCATAAAGCAGCAAATGTAGATCAGGATTTTCTCTCGCTGTCCACATCCTAGAACCACAGCACAGAAAACTCAGAGCTTTCCAATCAGATTAATTTGCTGGTTACTTCCTTTTAGATACACTCCATTAAGTGTTAGCTGAACAAGCTTGGCCAAGAAGATGCAGCTGTTTCCAGCATTGTGACTGAATCAGAGAATGTCAGGGGTTGGGAGGGACCTTTGAAGATCTTTGAGTCCAACCCCCTGACAGAGCAGGATCACCTAAAGCAGATCACACATGAACATGTCCAGACAGGCCTTGGAAGTCTCCAGAGATGGACACTCCATCACCTTTCTGAGCACCCTGTTCCAGAGCTCTATTCCCTCAAAGTAAAGAAGCTCCTTCTCATGCTTTGATGGAATTTCCTGAGTTCACAGCCATTACCTCTTGTACTGGGGACCACTGAGAAGAGTCTGAGATCTATTTGTCACAGTGACCTTCCTTGGCTGCTGAATCTTTTGGTCCAACTGGCTTAGTTTTCCCAGGTCTTGGGAGATTTCTTCTGGGATGCCTGAGAGAGATTCCAGTTTCTTTCAATTTCACCAATCCTCAAAACTAATTTGCAGACACTGGTTTTTAGTTCATCATCTGTGTTACTGATATCTGTGGGGCCCATTCAGCAAACAGCCCCAGCCCTCAGAAGCAGAAAGCACCACATAGGTTTCACAGGGTGCAGTTTGCCCGTGTCCAGGTTTTCTGTTAAGCTGAACACTTAATACAGAGGGGAGGAGAGGAAGGAGAGCAAAAAGGTTCATCTGAGGCACTGGGCTCAACTGATAATTGTATTCTTTTTCAAAGCCTCAGTAAAACACAAAACCCAAGTGATGACAAAAGTCAGCATCTCAGTGTGAAATGAAGTCAGAAGATGCAGAAACAGAAATGCTCCCCGGGCAAGTCCCCAGGCACTTGCACAGAGACTTTTACAGCAGGGTGTGTTTGCTTACACAGAGCCCCCAGATCCTGCATATGCCAGAGGATACGAATGCAGCTGTACTGTAGCCTCTGCTGTGTACCACAAATGTGTAAACAGGAACTAAAAGAAAAAGATAAGCAAATGATAGTGCAAAACCTGGTCCTCTATTAATTCACTCTTTGAAGATGGTTGACATGAAGATCTCAGTTTCCTGTGCCTACCCACCCCTTATGCCTTGGGCTGTTGCACCTCATATTAAATCCTGGGTAGCATTCTGAAGGGGAAATATAAATCACTGAATCTACAGATGGCAAGGGCAAAAAACAAGCCACCCAGAGCCCAGAATAAATAATTCACAAAAGCCATAAGGCCAAGGTAGGAATGTGTTCTCCTTATTTTCTCTGCTGAAATACTTTTCCAAAGGTTCAGAAATAGGTATTTACAAACAAGAGTCAAGTGACTTGACTCCAGAAGTCATTTTTTCCTGTGGTATCAGCAGGATAACATTGATTTATTTGGGGACAAGTTCAAGCCCAGCATTTGTTCTTTGTAGACTGCCTTTCTAAAGGTGAAACTCATAGTTCAAATCTTATACACCAAATAAATTCCACTTAAATCTACTTTGATGGCTTAATTGGGGTGTATGACTTGTGTTGGCCTCCTGCAGAGTGTTGGATTTCACTCTATATTATTTGACCTTATTGTGAGAACAGTGTTGCATCTTTTACTGTTTGTTTTATTCATGATCCTGGGGCGAATACAATAAATAAAAGCTTGAAAATGCATTCTTGAAGCAATTCCACTGTTAGAGGAAAACACAATTCACCTTACTCCTGGGTAAGCAGCACCAGCAGTGCTCAGGCTAACTGCTCATTCCAGACACATGGCTTGACTTCAGTTATAGTTTTACAACCCCCCCACACACCTCAGTTGCAGCTGTTAAAGTGGCACAAGGTGCATACCATCCCACAGATTAAGCAGGAAAAGGTTTTTCCTCTCTGCCAAACTCTTCAGCCTGTGTTAAGGGAACTGGTCACCTCTAGACAAAGCATGGGGAACAATTCCCTTGCTGGTGGCAGAGGAGGATTTTCAGATACATACACAAAGTGTGCACTCACACTACACTTGTTCCATCGGCATATAAACCATCTTCTGCTGACGCTCCAACTAATTGCCAGGTTAACCCAATGGAAAACCATGCTGCTTCATTAGGCCACTGCTGTGCTCAGCCTAATAAAGACCAGCATTGCTGACAGAGCCTGGGACCAGTGTCAGATTGATAGCTTTACATGTCTTTCAGATATGGCTCACTTTCAGATAGGCATCTTGGACTGGCCTTAACTTTCCCACCCTTGCATTTATAAGCTTCTAAGTGCATCCAGTGAGAGGAGGTAAGCACGGCAATGGAAAAAAGCACCCCCCTCCAGCTGGCAAACCCCCATACCTGGTACCTGGATGGCTTCAGGCCATCAGGTTCCTCCCTCTGCATTCCAGCACTCTCCCTGGCAGCACTCATTGCTCCACTGCACAGAGCCTAGCAATGCCTACAGCCTCCACGGCAGCTACAGCTGCAGCCACACCACACAGGCACAATCAGGCAGGCTTTTGAGAGCAGAAGGATACCTGGCAAGGAAGGCAGGGGCTGGGGGGTGTCCCTGATCCAGAGCAGAGATGTGTGCCCTGGGGGTGCAGACACAGGAGATATTAAAACACAAACAAGATCTGTTACTGAGATACCACCACAGCTTTTGACTAGGAGAAAAGGATTCAATGCTTCAACTCATGAGGAAGCTTTGAGACAGCCATAAAAAATACTGCACTGGTCTGTGAAGCTCATGCTTCCAACGTGTGTTCCACTGCACTGAGCCATACTGAGGCTGTGCCAGGCAGATTTAATACAACACCTCTCCTACTCTCCCAACATCACACCAGTTGTCACGACCAGCCCCAAACCAAGCTCACAGAGCAGCAAGGATGCTCTTGGAAGCTTTCATGCAAGCAATACAGCAGAGGGGCATCAAAACTAAAGCGAAACTTCTTCCTTTGGCACTCCCTAACACCTGCAGGCCCTACAAACATTCTGTAGGGAGAGCATGACCTTGAAGGAGGAGTAAGAAAGGCTATAATTCCCCTGATAGAAACTGTCCTCATAAAACAAACACCCTGCTGCCCTTTAAAGGAAATGACAGCCCATGACCCCATGTTCCAGGAGCTCTTTGTGCCTGTTATATTTTTTAAGATAGAGATACTAAGTCTAAAGCAAAATGTCAACCATACACAGGGTTTATAACTGGGAAGAATTAGTCTATAAAGAAGAAAATTCTCCTAACCTTGCAATTTTTCTCTATTTCTAGCTATTGATTGTACTGAAGTTCACAATATCCACTTTTCCGTGAGGAGAGGGGCAAGAGCAGCAATTATCTGTTCACAAGGAGAAACATAAAAGCTCTACAAGGAACAATGGCTGAAATTAATGTAGGAATAAATGTAGGTGATTTTTTTTTAGTCTGAAATTTTCAAGGGACTTTTAACTTCAGTACCAGTTTCTCTAGCTCTTGAATATTGCACAACATATTACAAACTCCATAAAAATTGTTACAATGATGAAAAAATACAAATATTTCATCTTAATGAGGCTGACAAATTCTCATCACCTACTCTTAAATACAAATACTCCAAAGGCAGTGAGTCTTCAACTAAGATTTCAAGTACTAAAGTAATTTTCAGAGATCCTTCCAGGTTTCCTTTCTGATCTCTTTTTTTCTTTTTGGGAACCCAATTGGGTCCAGAAAGTCTAAATCATTTATGTGGAAAAAGCTTTCTTAACAGCAATCAGAATTCTTGATCTGAATGGGGGGTTTATGACATATCAGTCTCCTCTGGAAACATCTCTTTAGAGAAATGCTAGAGAGTATATGCATGCCCTTGCTCCACAGCCCCATCCCTAAGTTGAATAGAATAGAGTAGGATAGGATAGGGTAGGGTAGGGTAGGGTAGGATAGGATAACATAGACCAGTCCAGGTTGGAAAAGACCTTTGAGATCATCAGGTCCAACCTATCACCCAACACCATCTCATCAACTAAACCATGGCACCAAGGGCCTCATCCAGTCTCTTCTTAAACACCTCCAGCGATGGTGACTCCACCACCTCCCTGGGCAGCACATTCCAATGGCCAATCTCTCTTGCTGGGAAGAACTTCTTCCTAACATCCAGCCTAAACATCCTCTGGCACACCTTGAGACTGTGTCCTCTTGTTCTGGTGCTGGTTGCCTAGGAGTACAGAAGGATACAGAAGGAGTAAAGTACCCAGGGACATTTAAACTTCCCTTTGGCCGGAGAGAGTGGGTTTTAAGTCCTGAACAACTCCATAGGAAAGAGGAGGACAGAAATGCACTTTCATATCACATATCTTGGAGAATTCCCGTTCAAATCATTCTCCCAGTCTTTGAAAGTTCATCCTATCGCATTCACATTACAGATAGCTCCAAAGAGCTTACTCCCTTGTGGAAATTATGTGACAAACTGGTTTGGTGCCATCTGAAGTCCCAACAGCAAATGAGGAGCTCTACCACATGCCAAGCCATTGCCCAAGGCCTCCGAGATGATGTAGTGTGCGGTAAAGGTACGAATACAACCCCTGTTGCTGCACAACAGATGTCAGATGCAAAGATGTCTCTCAGCTGAGCAGTAAAGTGCATTTCACTGGAGGCCTAGTAATTCCTGAGATTAAAGACCTTAATGCATCACAGTTAACACCCAGCAGTCCCCTACCCCCTGCAATGCCTGCCGTGAACTGTCGGAGTAAGTGACACAGAAAGAGCAAATTCTAACACGTAGATGCAGAACTGCTGAAATCACTGCTCCTCAAACACACTTATTACTCATGCTAATTTAAGGTAACACTCTAAAAATAAACCTCTGCTTCAGAAGGCTAAGCTATGAATCACCATAATATATGAATCACAGCTTCAAATGAAGTAATGAGGATCCAGGGGAAAATAATACGGTTTGGTGCCGATTATTCCCTTCCACTGGAAACTGAAAACCAGCAACCTTCATTACTTTTCTATAATCATTCCAAATTGCAAAGTCCTCCACACATTCAGCCTATCCAAATGTTATTTTATCAAGATATTTGCTAGAGATATTCCTCTCCCTCTTCTTTTAAACAAAAGGCAGCAGCAACACCACCTTAATTTATTTCCCCATTCATTATTTGAAGGGGCTGACACCTGGCACAAACTATTTTGTTTATATTCATTCCTGTCAGGGGACTCAGCTGGAGAAGGCCCAAGTGAATAATTAACTAATCAGTGGAAGAACAGTGCACTTCCCAGCACAGAGGAGATCCTGGAATGCCCACTCTGACAAAGCTCCACTCACATGTGAGTGTGAAAGGCTCCCCAGCTGAGATCATTAAAGAGGAAACGAAATATTTCGCCACGTCTTTGACTGCGGTTGTCAATCCTTCATCCGTTTGGCTGCGAGTCAGCCAGCAGACAATGCTCATCTGAACACGTTTGGAAGCAGGGGCACGCTGGCACAAGGAATTCAATAACAAACTCCATCCAACATTGAGTACCACTTCCAACTCCACACCAGTGCCAGCTCTTGAACACACATTTCCCTCCTCACAGTGCAGTTAGAGGAATTCATCGTACACAAGGGACTCTCCATACTTAAGATGTAATATCATCCATGTTTTCATCAGGTTCTCTTGAAGTTTGAAAAGCTTGGTATACATTTTTGGTTTATGTTCTGTTCCCGCACAGAGGAACAGAATACAAACCCTCCTGAATTCTAACCTCTGCTTTCAGGGGTAAAGCGTCCAGTGGCTAGGATCACCGAATCACAGGAATGCATCCAGGTAGGCTTTGAATATCTCCAGAGCAGGAGACTCCACAACCTCTCTGGGTAGCCTGCTCCAGGGCTCCAGCACCCTCACAGGGACAGTTTTCCCTTCTGTTCCCCTGGCACCTCCTCTGCTCCAGTTTGCCCCCATTGCCCCTTGTCCTATCCTTAGACATCCCTGAGCAGAGCCTGGTTCCATCCGTGCACATCTTTATCCCCAGCAATGAGGGCAGCCCTCAGGCTCCCCTGTTCCAAGCCCCAAGCCCCAGCTCCCTCAGCCTGTCCTCACAGGAAGGTGCTCCAGTGCCTGCAGCAGCTCTGTGCCTCTGTGTTAGACTCTTTCCAGCAGTTCCCCAAGGTTCTTCCTGAACTGAGGGGCCCAGAACTGGAAACAATCAGAAGTATTTAACTTATCTTGCTTAGACATCACCGAGCCCTCCCCAAGTACTACACAGATATCTTAAACCTTAACATGTAGGGTAATTAGGCTTCCACTCTGGGGCCAGGCACTTAGGGATTAGGCACCAAAACTAAATTTTCAGGTTTCCTAATCTGACCCCCTGATGTTTATAAATACTTCAATAATTACTGTAGAGTGAGAAAGTACAGCTCCAGGCTGTGTATTTGCCACTGCTCTGGAGCAATGAGGCACTCCAACACAAAGAACTTCTTTGCACATGTTCCATTTGTGCCCCCTGACATTCTCATTAAAAGTGTAACTAATCTTACAAGAAGTCTTGCCCAAATGCAATCATTTATACTTTGTCCAGGATGAAGCTGTAACACCTCTGCTGAAGAAAAATGAAAGGAGATGCTGGTTTGTGAAGGTTCTCTGTTGATGAATGGATAGAGAACTGTGAACATATCAACTCAATTACCATTAGAGACAAATTAAAACTAATGCACTTCTTTGTCTTTCACGACTTCTAATTTTTTTTTCACACCAGAGACTGCCCAAATTGGACTTTAAGCCTCCTGAATCATGCCAAAGATTGACTAATGAGCCAGAAAATTTCCATCCTGTGTTTTCTCACCTTTTTAGGATATGCTAAAAGTATAAAAAAAGGAATGCTTTGATTAACACATAAACATGGAACTTGGTCACCATTTACTAGGTTTTAAGAGCAAAGACTTTTAGGTTATCATAGCATCATAATACATGATGGAGATGATGAAACTGCTTCAGGCTAGATAAAAAGAATGGATTCACAAATCAAAGTTGTAAAGCACAGCCAGGCTTTTTTTTCCCCTCTCAGAAATGAGGTTGAACAGGTAGTATTGGGTTGCACCTGAAATTTGTCCTCATTTCTTCAAAAGATACATAGAAACCCCACACCTCTCCTATGAAGACAGGCTGAGAGAGTTAGGCTTGGTCAGTCTGAAGAGGAGAAGGCTCCAGGGAGACCTAATAGCAACCCTTTAGTACCTGAAGGGGGAAGAACTGTTTACAAGGGCTTGTAGCAATAAGACAAATGGCAATGGTTTAAAACTAGAGAGGGTAGATTTAGGTTGGACAGTAGGAGGAATTTCTTTACTGTGAGGGTGGTGCAGAACTGCCCAGGGAGGTGGTGGAAGCCCCAATCCTGGACGTGTTCAAGGTCAGGCTCGATGGGGCTCTGAGCAACCTGATGTAGTTGGGGATGTCTCTGCTTACTGCAGGGGGGGTTGGACTAGCTGGGCTGTAGAGGTCCCTTCCAACCTAAAGCATTCTATGACAGCCATTCTGAAACCACTTGTTAGACAAGGCAGCTCACTAGACGAAGTTGCAGCCACAGAAGAAAGCCAAGCTCAGAAGCTGGTTTCATCTGTAAGCGTTCATTTTTCCCCTCATATGGCAGGTAATGATTGATAGCTCAGCTGTAAGGCACTCCAGCCCAACCACATCCCTGCTGCAGCTGCAGTAACTCTGATCAGCTTGGCCCTTTTAGCCTGGTAAAAAACAGCATTACATCAATTATGTTCCTCCGTGTCCTTGTCCGCAATAAAAGGCACATTACTGAGATGCTTCGAAAGCTTCATAAAAATCTGGACAGTTCTGTAAATCAGCAGTTACTGAGGAGTCTACAAGTGGCCAGAATATCTTCAGCAATGCCTTAAGTCCTATTCTCACTTCCACAGATTAATGTATTGGCAAGATTTCTGAGGCAAGACATTGAGAGACTAGGCACAGAGACCCCATCTCCCACCGCTGCCTCAGGTTCTCCCTCGAAGTCTACTTGCAGTTGCATTGGGTATGCTAAAACATTTGTGTAAAGCCAAAAAGAGATTAATTTCCTCTTCACAACTCACAGCATTTGTGGGAAGATGTTACTACTAAGACAGCTCAACCTAATAGCATTTACAATTGATATTAAGAGATTATTCTAACAACTGCTTGGAATTCATGAGCAGTCTCCACACCACAGAGCTGGAAAAGGGCAGAAAGCAACACCTACAAAGTGAACATCTGATAAGCAGGAATTCAACAGAGGTCACAGGATCACAGGGGTTGGAAGGGACCCAAAGAGATCATCAAATCCAACCCCCCTGCCAGAGCAGGACAATACAATCTAGCTCAGGTCACAGAGGAATGCATGCAGACAGGCCTTGAAAGTCTCCAGAGAAGGAGACTCCACAACCTCTCTGGGGAGCCTGTTCCAGTGGTCTGTGACCCTTACAGTAAAGAAGTTCACCCTTCTGTTGATGTCAGCTCCTGTGCTGCAGTTTACATCCATTGGTCCTTGTCCTACCACAGGGAGCAAATGAGCAGAGCCTGCCCCCTCCCTCCTGACCCCCCCAGCCCTCAGATATTTATAAACATTTATTAAATCCCCTCTAAGTCTTCTCTTCTCCAGACTAAAAAGCCCCAGGTCCCTCAGCCAGGTCATCTATCAACAGAAAAGAAAATAATGTGATATTAATTTGCTTTGATGCTTCACTTTTGCCTGGGATCAGTTACTGAAGCTATATGATGCTATATGTGGTTTGTTATTTACACAGCCAGGAGTGTCCCATGAGGATAATGGGTTCCTGGCTGAAGCAATTAAAAGTTGATGAGCCAAAGATCACAGCTATAAAAGCACTTTGCAGACACTTGTGTCCAAGGAGAGGCTGCTGTATCTTGCCCACACTCTGCAGTTAGGAATGCAATGGAGTACAAAACCTGCAGACACCTTCCCCATTTGCTCCAGTTTCTACAGCTGCAAAGGAGCAGTCTTTGGTACAAAAGTAAGGAGATGAGTTTACCTGGAAAGAAATTACAAAGAGGTCCAACTTTCTGCAGCTGAAGTTTCTACTACACAAGGAACAACTGCTCTGGAGAAGACAGCTGTGACAGCTTCTAGGTCACAAGGCAGATAGTACCCAAGTCCTGTCTTCTACTGTGAAGCCCGTGTCTGAACTGTAGAATGTGGGACTCGATTCCAGATAAACATCCCTCTGCCTGTCAATGCCAGCCACAGATGACAACTGTACTTGGTATTTACTTGCCATTTTACATGGAAAATGCTCTGGCCACAGGAGCATGGAGGAACCCATGGCCTGGACTGGGCAAGCAATCTCAGCAGCAGGGACAAAGACCCAAGAGCACAAGAAGAATTCAAGGACCGTAGTTACAGCCCAAATCATGCCCTGTGCACCTGTTCCTCTATGTCTGCTGCAAAGACAGTTAAAGCTTAAAATCAGAAATGAGGTGCTCTGTGCTGCACCTCTGCTAACCTCCCAAAAGAGCCCAAAGAAGCAGTGTGAATAACACCAAAGTGGGTTTGTGTACAGGTGTACACATCTGTATACACATACTAACCCAGTAACCATGTATGTCTGAGGGACATAAGCACTTCAGTTTTGGAAGGAGTTTCAGCACCTAATTTCTGGATACCTAAGCTGGAATCCTAACTGTGACTAAAATCAGAACATCCAGGATGGGTGCCTTCTAGCTGTACTCAAGAAAGACAGTGTTCTGTGTTTGGTCTGCTTCAGAGAAGGGTTGTGAAGGTTAAACAGCACACAGAAGGTTTTCATAGTCTGGTGACAGAACACAGGCTGGACCAGAATGCCAGCACTTGTATGTAGTTGATACATATTGATATGAATAACTAATAGATATTAGCTTGCCCTTTGTAGTGGTCTTCAGTTAATACCCAATAAAAACACAACAGAGACAGTATAATGAAGATGCTCTTCCCTGTGAAGTTCTTCCACAGGTTTATTAAATTTCCTGGGATCCCTGCAGCCAGCTGCAGATTTCCAGGGCTGTGGTTACCTGAGCCAGAGAGCAAACTGCTCAGTGTCTGTTTGTCAAGCACACCAGGCTCTCCTCCCAGCAAATCTGGAGTGAAAGCATGTTGCAACATGTAAGAATAGAGAAGAAAAGGACAGGTAGAAAATGCCTGCCTGGAGGAGCTGAACTACGCACCTGAAGCAAAGCTCACTGAATGCCTCCCATGAAAGAGCAGAGAAAAAATTAAGGAAAGAAATGCCAGCCTAGGAAAGAAAAATAACTCTTCCACTGACATTTTAATTCTAATGCTTTTCTTAAAACAGAGAGAGAGAAGAAATGGATAGATGGGGAACTTTTGCAGAACTTTCCACTTCTCTAGAACTTGCACATTGTTTGGGGTTTTTTCCATTTTAATTCTAATCAGCAACATCCCTTGTGAAGTTATTTACAGTTCCTTACCAGTTATGAATAAAAAAAAAAGGTACAGAAATAAAAGCCTAGGCTCTGAAATGTCTATTTACATCAGCATCTCTGCAGACAGCATTGTTATTCTTTACTTGAGCTATTTCCAATTCAGATTGGAGTGAAAGTATATCCAGCCCTCACCAGTAATTCAGAATTCCTCCACTCACGTGCCAGGAGTTATAGATTTTGGAACACATGCCAGAAAGTGGCAGCTTAAGACAGGCTGTTTTAGGAAAGGGAATTGTGTGAGAAGGAAAATGAATAAAACAATCACAGAAATATCTTATTCTTCTGATTGAATTTTTATCTCATCTGGTTATCATGCATGTGCTTATTTTTTTCCCCTCAAGCCAGCGATACTGAATGCTGATCAGATTGTGCTGGAGCAGCCCCAGCCTGTCACAGACTTTAAGAAACCTACACATGTGCATTTTAAATAAATAACTCTGTCGTGAAAGTCTTTCAGAACTGGGCTAAAGAACTAATCTGAATGCTGTAAAATGCTACAGGGGAGGGAGGTTGGTAGCAGATGATGAATTACCTCAGCGGTTCACTGTTGCTCTTGGAAAGCTCTCCCTTAATCTGCTGCCGTACCTGGGTCGTTGTTGGCCAGGCTCCCGCGACAATGACCAGCAGTGCCAAGAGCACCATCTTCAAGGCAAGTGCTGGAAATAACTTTATTGAAACAGCTAAGGAGTGCAACAAAAGATTTTCCTTTCACTTGATGACAAAATCTATCACAGAGTTAAAGTTGCTGACAGCGTCCTGTGCTTCTAGCAAGTGAAGTTCACTGTCACTCAAGGATGGGAAAAACAAGGAGTGAAGAATTGGAGTACTTCAGGTTTGTGTATCTGAAAAGCTAGGAGACGTATTGTCAGGACAGCTGAAGCAACCTTAACTCTGCCCCTTCAAGTGACTGCCTGAAAGAGGCACTTGCATTTGTGGTTGCACCTCTGGGTCAAGAAGGGGTCTGCAGGAGCAGCTTCCTAGGGCTGCACTGAGAAGCAAGATCCAAGACCAATATGAGGACTCTAACTGTGACAGGGAGAATTCATCTGAAAACTCCAGTCACCATTTCCCCTCACTGAGGCTGTCTGTGCCAAATGAAACAAACACTTTCAAATAAATGCATTGGTGTTTTGACAGGGAAATGCCAAATCCGCTGCTTTTAGAAAGACGTCCTGGGAAACATCCTCGTCTCTGCATACACAAAATGACATTGCTGCAATTCTGTGGAGACGTCCACCAAGACATCTCGTGATCCTCCACACTGCTAGTGGCAGAAATCAACAGTGACATCCACGGAATTGGGTTGTTTCTGCTGCTGAACTGCACTATCCAACACAGGAATACGTTTTAGCTTGTCTCAATGTAAATCACTACGTTAACCAGAATCGCAGCTACTTGATGCAACACTACAGGGAATCCTCTCTAGCTAAATATATGGAGATAGTCCCTCAAACACACTTACACCGCAGCTTTGCACACAATTGCTTAAAATGACTGAAAACAAAACCAAGCCATCCATTCTTTTATTTAATACGAACAGAAAGGAGTTTGGCTCTTCAGCTACAACGCTCTCCTGCAATTAAAGCAAATCACTAAGCAATATGGAATTTACTGTATTTTCCACTTGCTCCATATTTTCTGCATTTAATTTCCACAAGCCCTGCAAAGCTCCTTTCAAGCCATAGTTTCTGGTTTTGAAAGGATTATAGATTTCACAGGTGAAGAATCTCCAGCAAACATGCTGAGATGTGTTATTGTCTCGTCACTTCTCCTTGCACTGACAAGGCGGTGATGAAATCTGGATGTACCTTCTCCAGTTCTGATCTACTGCAGTTCCTAAATCAGATACACAAAGACAGCTCGACATAAGTCAGGGTGTGCCAAGACCTTGGAGGATTCCATGAACAAGTCCTTCTTCTGATTCCTCCCTACAACCATGATACACCTACCTATAGGTATTAGCGAGGCACTTCCCCTGGATGTGGAAACACAGACTATAGCACTCAACAGCCACATTCCACTGAGCCAGATCCTGAAGCTTTTCTGAATAAAATGTATTTAGAGCAATTTGAGGCTAATGGAGGGTTTCACTGAATTGTGCTTGGCACAGAAGTCAGGAGGTGCTCAAAAGACTAGATCCATATTTATTAGGGGATGGGTCAATTTCCACCACAAATCAAAGTGGCCAAAGGCTTCTCCATTTGCAACTGTCTGCTCCTGGTTTGGAGTTACTGCATGAGCCTGAGATGGGAGGGATGTTAAAATAGAATCTTCTTTCACTGTCACAAGTTCCTGAACTGAGAGATGCAGGAAGTCACAAAGGCTTTCACCTCAGGACTACTGGTGATGAACAACGATGAAAGAACTAGGGAATAAGCCTGAGTGCAAGATCTAAAAGCTCAAACTGTTTATCCCAACAAGGAAAATTCAGCAGAGATCATCTAGAGTCTAAGTGTCCCAAATATACCTGAGACAAATGCAGAGCTTCAGGCATGTGCAGAAAAACCTAGTAAAAAATGCAGAGTTTACAGGAGAAATCTTAGTTCTTCAGAGCCCAAACTGGCTTTCATGTTATGTGAAACTGGTTCAGAAAGGCCAACAAGTCAGACTGGGAACAAACAAGAATATGTCTACCCATACTGCAGAGCAATCCTCCTCCTTGTCTGCTAGTTGATAAATCTCAGGCAGAGCGCACCAAGAAAAAGATGGGATTCCTGAAGAGAATAATGCAGGACTGTGAAAATGATTCTTCAACAGGCATGACAGTGGAAAGCATTTTGAAGTCTAATCTGTTAAGCTTGTGAGTAATTTAAAAGGCTACTTACTACGAGCAATAGAGTCAGTTGTAGGACTGCTGCCACAACCAAACACGAGCTTCCAAGTGACTAAGGGACTTGTGTCAGCAGCTGCAGCACTCAGTGACCAACGGCTCACCACACTTCTATCCCCTAGCCCCTCTGACACCTGCAGCTTGTGTGGTTATGGAACACATTCCAAATCCCTGACCGGCTGAGTGCAGGAAAATTGTATTCACATGGGATTAATAAATCTTTAACTGGAATTCTCTCTCCAGAACAACTCAGAACCAACACCACCAAACAACAGCTTCAGCAGCAGGAAGATGTGTTTTCCTGGGTGACTCCCATCCCCAGGCTCTAACTCCTTAGGATCATTACAGCTTTCATTTTTCATAGATTTCATTTGGAGTTTGGCAGGAGATAATAACATCCAGTGAGCTGACCCAGCCTCAGATAATTGCTATCAAAATTGGTCCTGCAGCTGCAAGTGGAAAAAGTTTCCTTCACTTCCTGCCTAGATTTACTGTGCTGCATGGGTGCATTGCAGCAGTGACTGAAATGATGGCAAAAAAAGACTACAGAATTAATTCTCTGCAGAAGTCTCTTTTCATTTCCAGCAGTGGAACATTCAGTGATTATGCTCTGTGTGTATTTGTCACTTGTATTCACTTTGACAACCAATCAGCTGCAAGCCTCATTCTTCAGAATGCAAATTGCAGTGCTTAGGTGCAAGTGGACCTAAGTCAGGTCTGCTTCTACTTAGGGAATGGTCATCACCCCAAAGTTAACGAATATTCTGCCACTGGCTGAAATTGATACTGAGAGAAGAAAACTAAGCCGAGGTTCCTATCTAATCAGAATTAGGAAATGTGAAGACGACTTTCTCCTTTTTTTCTGGACCTGCCTGAGGCAGGATTTACCCAAAGCAAAAAGGTGGGAAACCTCTTGAGATTGCTGGGTTAATTGAGAGTGCAAAGCATTCCTGCATGACCCCAAACAAAAGAAAAGTCTTTCCAGTAACAACTTCAAAAAGACTTCTGGTATTTGGGGAAGGAAATGTCTGAGTTCTGCAGCAGCTGCAACTTTTCTGGTTTCTGGTACCTGAGGTGATGATGTGGGTGGGGAACATTTACAAGCCCAAATCAGATTGACTGCTTTTATTCCCAAGGTCTGGGTGATTATGTCTCTAAAGACACAGAATCCTTTGAATATGGCAGGAGGGACATTAGAATACCACATTCTGTATCACAGAGAATTCCTTCTGTAGGTCACAAGCCAAGGGCTGTAGAAAACAAGCTTGCTGACAGCACTTACTCAGGCACAAAGCATGAGCACGATGTTTAAAAATGTCTTGCCACTGACCAAGACTCTTTGCTCTTTCTGCACAGAATACTTTGGGAACTGTCTAGAAGAAATTGCTGAGTATCACTGAAGCTCCTGATGAAACTGCAGAAAACAACTCAACAAATTTTGACAGCTGCTAAAAACAAAAAAAAGGAAAGAGGGAGCAGCAGTGAGTTGTCCTGGAACACTCACACAAAGCGGTTCACTCTCAAAAAGAAGGGTTGCAAGCATCCTGACTGACATCAAAAAATGGGTGTCAGATAAAATAGCTCTTGGTTGTAGCACTTGCAACCCCTAGCAGTGCGGAGCCAGGCTTGGATGCCTTTTCAGCAATGCTGGCAGGCTTGCCAACAAAAGCCTTCTGGTGTACCCTTGCCCGAGCAGACTCAAGGTTTTCCATCATGTCATCCGAGCTGCATTGCAAAAATCTTCTCCGGGACTCACTGGAGTCTGCTTTGAAGTGAATATTAAAACTGTTTGCAGATAGTTTGCTGTTGCTGTTGAATTTCAATTGTCCTCCTATCCAGGCACTCAGAGTCCAACAGTACTAAGAAGGCAATTTGAAAATCCAGTTCAGAGAGCAGATTTGCATAGCTCATCCTCAGTGTTATCCCATAATGATTTCTCCATGATACTATAAAGCTTGTGGAGAGTGATCAAAACATCCTATAACGCTTTGAGTTGTGCCAGAGCTTTTGGATAAACTAACTTTGGGAAGAGATTAAAATTAGAGGCACTCATTAGAGACGGCTAAAGAGCTGTTAAAGAAATTGGAAGGGACACATAATATCATTTCCATATGTCTCACAATTCTACATCTGTGATTCATTTGACATCAGGACACAAATGCCCTTCAGGATCCAAACTCCTTGCTTCAACAGAGAAAATACAGCCTCTTGTCAGCAACATTAACAGAAACAGCTTTTTCTTTGGGAAGTTCTCCTACTTGATTGTATTTATCACTTAACTAATGGTATGAAATTAATGGGCAGAAGAGGATGCAAAGTTTTAATTTTAGAACCAAAAGGGAGATCACACAGGAACCTACAACGTGCCCAGCAGACAGCAGAGGTGTAGCTGAGAGGAGCTTTCCACTGAGGAGTTTGCTTCTGGATAACAAAATATGTACGCAAGGCAAAGGAGGTTCACACCCAAGAGAAGTTTTTAACAGGCTCTGAACATTCCAAAGAAAGACAGAGAACTGCCTGGTTGGAAATACCCATGAATATGATGGTAACCCCCCTCCCTTTAAAAACAACAGCATCTCCCAGAACTGTAAAAAACTGCCAGGAAAACTGAGCGACTTTCAAAGGGCAGTCAGCCAGTGCAAGCCCCAGGAGCTGCCTCTCCCCTTTACATCAAAATCTGCAGGTTCCACAGAGCCATTTTTGCAGTGCTGCTGATTTAACCTGCAGTGTGTGATGTCTTGCCTGTATTGATAATCCATATTTTCTTCTCTTTGCTGATTTAAAGAGAAAAAGACCACAGTGCTTTCAACATCAGTCCCAGCAAAGGATCCTCATGTTCCTACAGGACAGTGGTTCTCCTCTCAGGCAGCAGGACAGGATTGATGAGGTGCACAAGCAGCTCTCAACACCCCAAGAAAGCTGTTAACAATTTTTGGCAGGTGCATCCATTAAATAGGTTCTATCTTAAATGAAGTATGGGCCAAGAAAGCCTGAATTGTGCTCCTGACAAGGAAGTCTGTCCCACAGCAGAGGCTCATTTTTTGGCTCTCAAGAAGATAAAGAACTGTTCTCTGGGACATTTTTGGCAAGCTGTGTTGGAATGGTGTTTTGGCAAGGATACAAAATCGACTTGAATGCTCATTTACTCTGAACATATCTGGAGATGAGCAGTACCCATCTCCCAAAGAAATCTCTTATTTATTGCTATCAAAACAGGCTTGGCTGAAGTTCTCAGTTTACTTCAACGGTAAGAAGGGCTAGAAGATAATTGAGACTAGGAATAAATGAGGTCACAGGATTTTGATCTCAGTTTTAAGCACCTCATTCATGAAGGCAGACTCACCAGCTCTAATTCTTTTCCAGGTGCTGGCTCTATCACTGAGAGAAGCAGAATGAATAACAGAGACAGGAACAGTGTCCAGAGAAGGGCAACGAAGCTTGTGAGGGGTTTGGAGCACAAGCCCTGTGAGGAGAGGCTGAGGGAGCTGGGGTTGCTTAGCCTGGAGAAGAAGAGGCTCAGGGGAGACCTTCTTGCTCTTTACAACTACCTGAAGGGAGGTTGTAGCCAGGTGGGGGTTGGTCTCTGCTCCCAGGCAGCCAGCACCAGAACAAGAGGACACAGTCTCAAGCTGTGCCAGGGGAGGATTAGGCTGGAGGTTAGGAAGAAGTTCTTCCCAGAAAGAGAGATTGGCCATTGGGATGTGCTGCCCAGGGAGGTGGTGGAGTCACTGTCACTGGAGGTGTTTAGGAAGAGACTGGATGGGGCCAAAGGAAAAAATGAAGTTCACCCAGAAGATTTCTGTGGCACAGATCAGGAGATGGATGCCTTAAAAACATAATAAAATAAAGTAAAATAAAATAGAAAATAAATAAATATAAACAATAATAAATCTCAGTGAGAGAGGCTCAGTGAAATAAAAAATTGATTCCAAAGCCCTTGCAGGTGGTGAGAATGTAAGCATGGCCATCCTTTGAGTACATGTTGTGCAGACACAACGTCCATCACTCCCTTGAGCAGTGTCTGGTTGGATGCAAGGACAACATTTTAGCTTTGCCTCATGCTTTTAGCTCGTTTGAAAAGGCTTTGTGGCAGAATGTGTGCTGCTATATTTTTAGGCCATTTATCTAAGCTACAGAATAAGATATTTATAATCTTAGCTCTAGTTACTGGTTTATCCTCCTTGGCTTTTCATATCTTGAAACAAAGCTGAGACTAGAGCTGCCCTTCAAATGCAGAAGAAAAGACGGGTCCTACCTCCAAGAGGTCGTGCTGCTGGCTAAGCAGAGGAGGGAAACACAAAGAGGAGAGAAACAATTTAACAGACTTGGAAAAGAAGCAGAATCCACCTCTTAGATTCCGAGTCCTCTCTGCATTACGATGTGTTTGTCTACAGGGCTCTTTCTTCTTGGAATCAGGCTATCTGTCTAGAAAAATCTTGCTTCACTGGTAATATTTTTCATCTGAAATGCCTGTAATTGGCAGCCTCTTTAGCTTTTAAAAGGCTGCAGTTCCTCTTCCACTTTAAAATTTGCTCCCAACACTGAAGGGGATGGTGGGGATGTCTCTCTCTCCTGACTGCTGGCATAAAGATAAATCCATTTGGAAGTGGCATGAAGGAAGCAAAAGACAAATTTCTCTGTCTCAGGGCAGAAATGCAGCAATCCCACCTCACTGCTGTGGCTTTGGGTTGCTCTGGCTGCTGGAGCAACACACTCCATGAATCAAAACAAAGGACCTCGCTGTGCTTCACCACTTCTGTACCACTGTCCTTGTAAAGAGAGACTGGATGGATCTGTCCATGCGCTGGAAGCAGACTGAGCATATCCTTTCATCTCCTCCACTTCTCCTTCCTTGAGCACAGAGGTTTGTTTTTAAGGTGTTTTTGTAAAGAGCATCTAACAGAGCCTGTAAAGAATTAAAATCTCTTATCTTGTTTCAAAATACATCTCTGATGCTTCAGTAGTAAATTTTAAAAGAGTATTTAATTAGAACTATCTGAGGCAAACCTGATCCAGATGAAATAGAACAGATAAGAGGTTTTGCATTTCATGGAGACAACATCCAGCTAAGTTGAGGACAGCTGCTTCTCTTTGTGTATTTGATAATAAAATAACCTTTCCCTCTTTCATTAGTAAACCATGGCACTGGGCTTTTTCTTAACATTTTTTAACCTTAAATTTTTTATGAAAGGAATTTTATAAATGTCATGGCCAGGCAGGACCAGCTGACAGGAGGCATAATGAGAGATGGGTGCTGCTAGGGAAGCTCTCGCATGTGCCATTGCTAGCGTATCTTTAGCATGACCTACGGCACCTCTGCTGCAGAGTGCTGGGTCTCCAAAATAGAAGACAACAAAAGAAAGAGTTATTTTCAATTTCAAAATCTTTCCTCACCGTCCTGGCCACTAGAAATACAAAGAGGGTGGCTGGTGACCTATGGACATGCTGCAAAGCTAATCTGTTGCCAGCAGAGATGAACAAAGCAATCAGTGGACCACAGGAAAAAATTATATCCTACCCTTTGTACACTGCTGCAGACACAATAACAGCTGTCCTTAATAGAATAAGACTGCTGGGAGAGAGAGCACCATTTGTTTCTTGATGTTAGTGTCTCCTTCAACAAAAATAAACAGTAATAACACAGGCAGGAGCTTTGTCGCTGAAAAGTGCACAGGCTCTCAAGGGGATTTAGGAATTAAGACGTCTTTAGGAGGTCTTCCTAAAACACAGTGGCTCTTCAAACCTCAGCAGTTTTTCAGCAGGGGAAACAACAAAAAAAGGAGATAAATTCCCTCTAGATACCCTGCACAAGCCCCTCACATGCAGAACACTTATAGTCAGTGTTAAAAAGCAGCCATCCTCATTGTTTTAAACAACCTTAGTTCGGCCATTGTCAGGAGGTGTCAGCAGTGTTCAGGTGAAACAGTTGATAGGTCAGTAACCAACTACTGCAGTCACAGAAGACAAGAACGCAGATACAGAGGGAACACCAAGTACTGCATTCTGATTGGAAACTCTAGAAAGCCGTGGGTTTGAGATACCTACAGAATGTGTCAATTCTGGACCATCTCTGGAAATATCCTAAGAGTTCCTAATAGCCACAACATAACAATTAATACATTCATAGAACGATTTAGGTTTGAAGGGACCTTAAAGGTCATCCAGTCCCAACCTCCCTGCCATGGGCAGGGACACCTTCCACTAGACCAGGTTGCTCAAAACCCCATCCAGCTTGGGCATGAACACTTCACTGGCATCCATGACCTCCCTGGGGAACCTGTTCCAGTGCCTGGAACTGCTCTCAGGCAGAGCATGAGGCATTCAGACACACACTTGAGGTCTCTGGTGTGAGCGGCTGCAGAGCTTATTGATAGCTTTGGGTCTCCCTGTGGCAGCACAGAACTGCTCTGCTGTTCAGAGATGCCAGTAAAAAGGGAACACTTCCACGAGATTGCCAGTCTGGATGAGTGCTTTCCCCAAGGAAAAAAATGTCATCTAGATTCATGTACTGCACCTGATT
This sequence comes from Dryobates pubescens, assembly GCF_014839835.1. Taxonomy (NCBI): domain Eukaryota; kingdom Metazoa; phylum Chordata; class Aves; order Piciformes; family Picidae; genus Dryobates; species Dryobates pubescens. The sequence continues at coordinate 1,000,884 of NC_071629.1, read as the reverse complement.
CACTTCTGATAAATTAGATCTTAGCCTGGAAAGCAAGGGAGGAAGCCAGAAGCAGAGACCTGTGGGCTGGTACACAGATGCCCAATGAAAGCTTCATCTTCTGGAAAATGTGTCTCTGACATCCAAAGGAGAGCATAACAAACTCAGTGGATAGTCACAGCAGTGAGGAAGTGAAAGCTGTTTGGGTTTTTTTCCAGCGATTTCTGTTCATGGCAGCAACTCAGATTAAAACTGTAATCAATTTCTTACTTTTCCCATCGTGTCTAACATGCACAACATGATCTTGGGGTTGGCAACTTCTCCTTAACCTCAGCAGAGTATCCTTCATAGAATGGTTGGTAAACATGTTCAGAAAGGGGCCAGAGTGATGCAAATGGCTTTGATGGAGGCCTCTGTGTTGTTTTCCATCCCTGGAAAACTAATGGTGCTACAGCTCCCAGTTGTTTGATCACTCCAGCGGATACCATGAAGCGTAATTGATAAATGTCAGCTCTGCTTTCTACATGAAGAGTTTTACTGTGAAACATTGCTCTTTGAGCTCAGGACAGAGTTAATTAAAAAGCTGATACCAAAGATAACATCCTCAGCAGGCAACATCTATTGATCTCTCCAGCAGCACGAGGGAGAGAGACTGATATGAGATTATAAAATGCTCACACAGAACAAGGCCGATTGCCACAACTTTTCCCTGTCTTGCATGCTCAAGACTGGCTACTACAAGACACTAAAAGCATAAAGAGTAGCAAAGCATCAAGAAACCACACCCAGCCAGCACTGCTGTTCCTCTGCCTTCTACCATCCCTTTTAAAATTCTATAGAAAAATCTAACCAGAAAATTCTTTAACATGTTTATCTTCAACATTCCTCCTGTGGCTATCCATTTATTCTTACCCATTTATACACTATGATTTATTCACTTATTGAAGCCTTTCACTGCACTGTGAAGCCTGATACTGCTTCCCACAGTTTAGACTCACAGTGCTGACACAAGTTTTTTACCATGAGGGTGGTGGAATGTTGCAACAGGTTGCCCAGGTGGTGGCTGGGGCCCCATCCCTGGAGATATTCAAGGTGAGGCTCAACAGGGCTCTGGGCAGCCTGACCTAGTGGAGGATGTCCTTGCTGACTGCAGAGGAGGTTGGACTGGATAACCTTCGGAGGTCCCTTCCAACCCTGATCACTCTGCAATTCTGTGATTCTATTACAGACCCTAGCTTCCCTTCCTTCTCCTCTTCTCCTGTTCAGTATGAATCTGAAGAAGTACACAAACCAGCAAATTCTTCTCTCCATGGTGCTAGTCGATTTTCAGAACCCCTTTCTTTACTTTCTTCTCTTCCTCACTATTTTCTGTAAAACTCAGAGCATAAGGGCTGCTCTCCTAGCACCACTGATACATAACTTGGGAAGCTCCTAGAGATATGACAAAACACTTGAATAAAAAGCCCCACATTTTAAACCCCAGAATTAGATTCATCTCTCTTTCTAAGTTGTTTTCAAAATCTTACATGCTGTTCTGAGCCAGAAAGCTCCTCTTGTCTTGTCTCCTACTGCACTCACTGCTGTATCATTACACTGAGACACATCCAGGCCTCCTGGCTAGAACATCCCATGCACCCTCAGGACATGCTGCCAGTTTAGCTCTCCTCTCCCACGGTTCAAAGGCTCTGTTTATTCCTGCTGAAACACAGGGGGCTGCTCCCACAGAACAATCCAAGGGTCAGAGACAAAGCCACATACAGGTTTTTGGAAATACCTTTAAATCCCACACTGCCAATTTATTCCCTGCCCTCAGACCCTTCAATAAAGCTCGGTTCAAGAGCGGTCTCACACGTTAGCTTTCAGCTATTTTCTCATTTCATTTCTATCATTATCATCCAGTTATAAACCACATGTGCTGAGAGGATAGAAGGAACTCAGTTATTAAGCCTGGCAAAGCAAGTCCTAGAGAAGGTCATTTGCTGTGTGTTTGAATTTCTACAGTTTTATAATGAATGTTTTTCCTTTCTGAGTCAAGCAAGTAACAGCTGACATGAGTTGAATGGGATGGATCAGGGTTCAAAAGAAATCCTTCCTCAGGGAAAGCAGATGGGGCTTCTTGGGTTGCTTCTATTACTCTCTTCTGTTTTACAGACACAGTCCCTGGTGTCTTCTCCAAAACGAGGCTTCCCCTTTGTGAGACCTTGTTGCCTGTCCCTGCCCTTCTTAGCACAACTGGGGAGGTGTTCCATTCTCTTCTCTAGTCAAAAATTGCTGCCAAAAGCCTACCTTTTTATAGCCTATTGTAATCACTTTACATGGCAGGATCTTGGAGCAGCACCATGGCAGCTTAGTACTTCTATTAATCTAAATTAAATTAACTATTGAGCCTTCCAGCTGGAGCTCCCTTATTGTCAGTGACCTCCTGTTGGAATGATGGCATTGTTCAGAAGAACCAACCCAGAGCCCAGAGCGTGAAGCTTGTTGGGCATATCAAGGCCACCTCAGGATGGGGGAGAAGTGATCAACCATGAACAACATGGCCAGAGGCTAACAGGCAGCCAAATTGATCCTTCTTATAACTTAGTCATTGCATATGCATGGAATCAGGGGACAAGGCATCAGCATTCTTTAGGATCAAGACTGTTACACAAGCTAACTTCACTCTTTTTCACAAGTTGTTTCAAACTCAGTAAGAACCCAAAGATATAAACCATCATCTGCACAAAGGAAGGGAAATGGCCAATTGCTGCATCAGGAAGGAGAAGACAAACCCATTTTTAGAACAGTCAAAACACTGAGGAGCCTCTTATGGTTTGCAGACCTTGCCAGGTATGTGAAGAGACAAAAGAGAAGGGCTGCTTGGCTGGTAGCAGAGGGTTACAGGAACTTGGGGGGTGGGTGGCACTGATTATCTAGCTATGGCCTGAGAAATCTCTCTTGTGCTATTATTCAACCCCCAAAACTGGATCATAGTTTCCTGTTAAGTGATTTCAAAGGGTTTCCACACCCATTGTGGGCTGTGTGCCAGCGTGGTGACCCTGGCTCTCTTTTCTGTGTCCTCTCAGGATCAGATTTTTTTCCATTGCTGAACCTCTTGGAATTATTTCCACGACACAAGGTCTTCATGGAGTCTGTGCTAGGATTTTTCTAGTCCCCCTGTCACTGCTCTCAATTAGTGGCCATAAATAATTCCATTTTTATTATCTTGCTTGTGCATTTTTGAATTCCCTCAGGCTGTGGTTGGAGTTCCAGACTTGTGTATTTGCATGTGGCCCAGGGGTGTTACTCTGCAGCAGTGTCGCTCCAGTTGTCATTGTTATGCATATGATGTAAAAACCCAAATGTTTTGGCCTCTTCCTCTGATGACTCAAAAGCTATCTCTGCTCACACTTTTGCTTTAAAGCTCTGCCATCTCTTCCCCCACCCTCCCTTAGACATTGTTAAGGCTCAAACTCTTTTAGCAGCTTTCCCAGCTCATAAAGTCTGTTTTCTTCTCTCGTATTTATATTTCCTGTGACTCAATATCAACTTAAAGAGCACCTCCACCTGGGAATGTTAGATTTTTCTGGTTCCAGGTCACCTTTTAAGGGATCAGATAAAATATATTGCATTGCAGCATCTGGGCAACACTTTGTAATATCTGGCACACATTTGAAGATGCTTTGCCCTCGTGCCTTTGCAAGATATAAAACTAAAATTACTGCTTTTGCTCTCAGGTCTTGATAGCAAAATAGATCCATGGATTACAACAGAGCAACTGTGCATATTACACATCCTGAAATCCACCGATACGATTTCAGTGCATGCTATCAAAGAGTCCATCAGCCCACGACTTGGCTTTGAGAGCTGCTTGGCTAGATTCTTGGAAACAGGTAATTTCCAGTCATCACTGAAATCCTAGATAATAATTTTAGCCCCTCATTAAAGGTGAAATCCAGCTTTGCCTGTCAGAGAAAAGAGAATACCCTCAGAAATGGTAAACATGTTATCACTAATAGTATGCATTGTTTCATCTCAAGGATGATCCAAGGGCTGGAGCACCTCTGCTATGAGGACAGGCTGAGGGAGCTGGGGGTGTTCAGCCTTCAGAAAAGACTCCAGGGGAGCCTTAGAGCTGCCTTCCAGTACCTGAAGGCATCCTACAGGAAGGCTGCAGAGGGACTTTTCACAAGGGTGTCTGGAGACAGGACAAGGGGGAAAGGTTTGAAGCTGAGGGAGAGCAGGGTTAGAATGGAGCTGAGGAAGAAGTTCTCCACTATGAAGATGGTGAGACTCTGGAATAGGCTGCCCAGGGAAGTTGTGGCTGCCTCCTTGTGGGGGATGTTCAAGGCCAGTTGGATGAGGCCTTAAGCAGCTGAGTGTAGATGAGAGGTGTCCCTGTCTGTGGTGGGGAGGTTGGAGGAGATGAGCTTTGAGGTCCCTTCCAACCTGAGCCATTCTAGGATTCTATGCTTTCTTTTCTGCGCTGCTACATTGGACACACCTTGATTTTAGTTCTGCACCATAGCTAGAGTGAAACTGGGCTGCATAATGAGTTTAGATGAAAAGAGATCTGACAGCATACATCACTGCCTGCTACACAGGGAAGAAAAATATTTGTTACTTTTGTTACAAACTGCTCACTTCATAAAGCACAGAAAAACCTTGATGATGAACTCCAGGATCAATCTTTCATCCTCTTCCCAGTGACTGTGCTGTAATCAGTTTGATACCTGACAAACACATCCTACTCAAAACTGTGCACAATAATCACTCAAATTCTAACAATGAAAAAATGTTTAAGTTCTGGAAATAACTAATTTTTGTTTAAATATTTCTCATAGAAAAGGTAATTCCCCTCCTCAGCACCACCCCCCCAAATGAATTCTGTCAGGTTAAAAGCAGTGGAATGTGAATGTGTGAATGACACTTCCCAAAGTGATGATTATCCCATTACATATGAGGAGTACCTCCTTAGTTCGATTGCATTTTCTTCCTGCTAGCTTTGCAAAGCCAACAGAACAATGGAGGGCCCCATCTCTGGAGATACTCAAGGTCAGGCTTGACAAGGCTCTGAATAACCTGATCTGGTGGAGGATGTCCCTGCTGACTGCAGCGGGGGTTGGACTGGGTGAGCTTTGGAGGCCACTTCAAGCCCAGCCCATGCTATGATTCTATGATATTTATTACTGCTAAGCCTTGGGTATATTTTTCAATACCTTCCAAAGGATCTGCAATAATTGCCCTTCAGAGAACATGGAAAACCTACCACTTTCCTCGTGTCCCCTATGTGTTGCACAATACTGTCCGCCACTGACAACGTGTTAACAATAAAAGAGAAGGCTGAGCTGTGTGTGGATTTGAAAAGAACACAAAATAATACTAATATTGAAATGCATCTGTTGTGGCAAATCCATTTCACAGCACAGAATTCCGTACCACAAACTGCTACAAGTGGCATTCAGAGATGCAATAAGTTTAAACACCAGGATGCAAAGCGGTGCAGAGAGATTTCATACAATTATAATACATAACTGGATAAGAAAAGCTAACTGTGCATATATAATCATTAATGTGCATGCCAGTTTAATAGGATGTGGAGAAGCTGTGCATTCTATTCAAAAGCATCACTAAAAACAATAAACAAAAGTAATCATCCACTCTTCTGCTAAGCCTAGCTGAGTGATCATTAAACAATTTGGTCTTAGAGAAATGCCATATTTTACAGAAGGTAAAATAATTACTGCATTATTCTGGGTTTTAGGACTTCCCCCACATACACATAATTTGATCAAGCATTAGTCTAAAGCAGAGTTTGCAATTAAATTTGCTGCAACAAAGAAATAGTTTGTAACAACTGACAAAAATGTGCAAGTGTGTTTCTTTGGCTCCTAAACTGCTTTTGTTATGCAGTTCTAGATAGCGTCTGGGGAAACCTCTAAACTGCCCACCTCTTAGTATGGATAAATTGCATGACAGAGTCAAGTATTTAAAACACTCTTTGACAGGACCTCTGCCCCAAAGAGGCTCCCCTACTGAGTTATACAGGGGTAAAAGTTAAGGAAGAAAGACTGCTATGCACCCCTGGAGCCTGGCAGTGCTACACCCCCAAGCTGTTAGCTCTGGAGATGAAGAGCTCCATTAGCAAATTGTCAGGTTCCATCCCTGCAGGTCAGAATTCAGGTGAAGCACTTCAAAGTCCATGAGATTCACAAGCCCTGTTCCTAAGCAGAATGGTGCCTAACAGCTTCCTACTCTTGAGGACTCCACATGGGCCTGATCACTTCCTGGGAGACATGACACCTCTACAAGTGTATTGCTCAGAAAAAGAAGGTTAAAGAGCACATCCCTCCTTGACAAAGACCTAGTGGGTCCTTTTCTGCACCTCAGCCATCCCCTTCTGCTCTGTGGGTATGCCTACATGGTGACTAATCACAGCTTTACAAGCTCCTTTACACTCTTTCATTAATGAGTCCCCTTTATTTTCTTAGGGCTGTCTCTTGAACTCTGCTTAAACCCACAGGCTGCACCCTGATGTTGATTTGTCAGTACAACTCTCCAGTGACAGCAAAAATCAGCTTTGTTTATGCATGCAGCATCTCTGAAAATGTTGGAAGATCTTCTGAATTTTACAAGAACAGGGAACTTTCTTATCCAGATGAGATTCACTTCTGTAGCAGAAAATGTGCCCAGAACATGAAAGGACAAGGTAGAGTTCTTTATACCTTTTTCTCACACATTTCTGATACCCCCAGTAAAACAGACTTTTAAAGTCTGCTCCTTATCAATTTCACACACAGCTGCACATGGATGAGTTACTCTTCTAGCCAAAGGGCTGGGGAAACTCACAGTCAGACCATGCATTCCCATGGCTTTTTGCTGCCAGTTCCAGAGCTCATAACAGCAGGGCAACAGTGAAGGCAGGAAGCATCAGACTTTGCAGAGAAAAAGATACACCTGTGTGGTGCTGTGCTCTGCACAGCAGTGAGAAACAAGTAGGTTGGTCAAAAACAACACAGAGATGGAGCCACAATCAATGTAGTGTTCTGCTGGAGGGTAATGTTCTGCTACAATCAAGATGCAGGTGAACTGACAGGGATGGCACCTTAGCATCACACAGCAAAAAACAACTAAGACATCAAATTCTGCAAAATCAACTGCCTCTGTCCAGCACTGTTGCATAAATAAACTCTCCTGTCAGACTCCAGTTACATCATGTATTCATTCCTAATGTAATCAACCAACAGAAACAATTTAAGCCTGGTAAACTGCTTTGTTTATTAAAAGCAAACACACACGCCCACCCAAACCAAACCAAACCAAACCAAACCCAACCCCCAACACCACCACAACACAGTCCCCCACCAAAACAAATAAAAACAACCCCAAACCAAGCAAACAAAACAAATCCAACCCAAAGCCAACATTCTTCAGAACTGGAATGAAACAGGGTTTTGAATAGCAAAAAACCTTTGAGACTTTGTGTTTCAGAAGAGTCCAGACAGCAGGTTAATTTCCAGAAGAAAGGTGAAATGAGAAGAGAATCTTAGCAAATAAGAGAGTTGGCACCCACTGAATGCAGATTGCAGCACTTACATCTGCTGGGCTCTGTGCATTGTAGGCGTGGTGCTGAATGTAAGAGTGAAGAAAACACATTGAGCCTCATGTGGGATCACTGCAGCCCAGAGCTCCACTGCAGCTTCTGGGCAAGAAAGGGCAAACTGGCATTCATCACATTTGCTCCTTGCCTGAAATGTATAGCTTGAAACTTCCTCCTGACACTGAAAATAGTAATAAATATGGGAAGAAGAGGAGGCAGGAAAGGAAGAAAACCAGCTTTCAATATTCTATACTGAGGCAAAAGCAGCTATATAAATCAAAAGGCTGACTTATCACTATAGAGGGTTTTAACAGAAAAAATATCAAGGGGATCATACCATATGGATCAAAGTGCTCTCCACATATGGTAGGGTTTTTTCCATTTGAAAAGTAACATATGTGATGAGATGCAAAAGGAGTGATTCTTGAGGATCTCATCTGGCTTATTTTTAATTGGAATAATATTAGATTGTCTATCTAACTGGGGGGAAAAACCCAAACCACAACTAAGATCAGCTTTTAAACACAGCAATGCACGTAAGCATTTGTGATACATGGAACTGGTGAAAGATCCTGAGTCAGGTACTCAGCTGAAAGCTTAACTAGGACTGACACGGTGCTAAGAACGATGCCAAGGCACTGCATAACAAGTGGTTGGTTTCTATGAGCAAATGTCTGGGCCAGCTCAGTTCCATTAATGCTTTACTCCATTATCCGAGAGCTGACATCTTTTCAGTAATTACTGCAGATGATACCACCTCTAGTGTAATTAAAGAACAATTATTTAGAGCAAAGTGAGCCAAGATCATCCCCATTCTCTGTTTAGGCCAAAGCCAAAGAAGGGCTTGTCAAATAAAATGGATGTTTTGCATTAGGGAGCAAAAAAGAGGTGATGTAAAGAGTCAAGTAATTTGATGGGCAAGGCTGCAGTGGAATTAATTCAATATGTTCAATAGGGTCAGTTCCATGTGTAGTAATACTGGACAGATGGGTATGATAGCTGTGTGCTTGCACTGCTTGTGCATTAGTGATGCAGTACTTACAAAGCAAACCTCAGACGGTTCCTGGCTTCTTGCCCAGCAAGAGGAAGGCTGGAAGCAAAACACATTAAATGCTCCTGCAAATCTACATACTCTGAAATGAGCCTTGTGCAGGATGATCCTTTGGACTCCAACCAGAAAAATGATCACCATCACCACGTGAGCCTATCAGCTTTGGGAATTAACAGTTAAATAATAGTGCAGGAGAAGTGGAAGGAGCAACTCACCTCCTGTGAATACTAACGAGAGGGTCTGGTGCATGCTGTGGTTGTGATGGTAAGTAGGGCTGAGGACTAATTGCATCCCTTACTTAACCAGAAATTGCATGCTTTAAGTAATTACTTAATAGAAGAATGGAGTTAATGAATGCATTCTATAGATGTGTGAAGGTAAAAGATCACAGCTGACCAAAATACACAGTTCCTAATGCAGCAGAGTTCAGTGTTTATGCAGCAAAGGTCATGTCTGGTCAGTTGAAGACAACGAATTCTCCCTCCAGGACCTGATGGAAAGACAGAGGATCTCAGACACAAAGAATTATTTAGGAACAGTCACAGCAGGTTTAGGTCCCTGGCCAGTGCAGTCATCTTTTTGGGTGTTTGCCCAGGACTCCTGTAAGTACAGCCCACAAGAGATGGTTAGGTTTCCTTACTCTGACAGCAAATGTTATCAGTAAGATTTGAAAAGCAGATGTAGTAAGAACTGTGATAGTGCCTGGAATCCTCAGTGCTGGGCATGCTAGAACAGTAAGATGCCTGCTGAGTGACTGTGCTCAAATAATTTCCAGGCCATCTAATTCATCCATCCAGAAGTTTAAGAGACAAAAACCAGCCTGGAAACGCTGTTATCATCTGACCATCTCGTTTTGGAGTTTGTTAACCTCCAGACTCAATTCCATAATACCTTGGATTTGTGTTTGTCTTCTAGGCACTGTGGTGGGGAGTGTCATATTAAGCTATTAAAGCTATCTCTTTCTGGTAGCAAAATCTTGGAAAAGTGGGGGTTGATTTGCAATTGAAAGCTGAGCTTCTGCTTCAGTTATGGGAGAAAGTATCTCAGAAGTTGAGAGGGAAACTTAGCATTCTGAAGAACTGTCAAATATCAAAGATGGAAGAGGGTGCAGTGAAATCAAGAGATATTGACACTGAATAATTGCTCTGTATGAGGAGGAGTATGTGGCTGATTATTAGCAGGTTGTCTTTACTTCCCGAGACATCCTCCTTTCACCAGTATAATGAGCTGCAGTTCCAAGTCTGAGAAAGCCCTGAGGTTTGAGGCTGCCAAGCTACAGAAACTTTTTCCTGCCTGAAAACTGAGCAGCTGTTTGCCCATTTATCAGACTGAGGTAAAGGCACAAAGAAACATTGTCCTCCCTGAACACAGAATACTGGATTTCACAGTATCGCCAAGGCTGGAAGAGACCTCGAGGATCATCGAGTCCAACCTGACACCACAAACCCCATGACTAGACCATGGCACCAAGTGCCACGTCCAGTCTCCTCTTGAACACCTTGAGGGACGGTGACTCCACCACCTCAGTGCTAAGACCCAAACACATCCCCTGCCTGCTCTCCTCAAACCTCAGCATGACCAGACTCATCATTTTCTCCTGTCCCTCTGACTACACAGTTGTTTCACATGAGTAGATCACTGCAGTAGGACTGGTAAAAAGTAGCATACCCAAATGGACCTCCAGTTTGTAGCTGGAGCAGGCATAGAGGAGGTGCAAAAGAAAGAGGCAAAGGTAAGAACAGAACCAGTGCAGCCTCCTCATCATTTTAATCTCCCAGGGGCAAGAGAGGATCTGCCCGGCCTCAAACCAGGACACGATGAGACTAAGAGGCATCTTCTATCTGACACTTCTGCTTTATGTGCTCCAGGAATGGGTACCAGAGTAAGCCAAACTGATTGAAGCACATGTGAGATCGAGATCCCCATGGGACAGGCAGCAAACTTTTTGAATGTGCTGATTCTCCAACTCTTGGGGCACTCTTGCAGGCAAGGACCTGACAGTGAACCTGAAGGTAGCTGTGGAGGTTGTACAGAGTTAAATTTAGTCTGTGGAAGCACGTATTCTGTCTGGGTGATGTTGTAGACCTTGTACTGGGCCACACATTGTAATAAAAATATGAGCTGAGCTAGGACAAGCTGTCAAAGGCCACACTTGTGGGCTTGTAGAGCCTGCTGCTTCTGAACAGCATTTATCTGCTGTTGCTGCACTCAGCAACGAAACAACAAAGCATGGAAGGCAAAGGAGAACCTCTGGATGAGGAACAGACAACAGCAGAGCTGAAGTAAGCAGTTCAGCCTGTAGATGCACTTTGTCTTACAGCCAAGGTAGACACAGGATACGTTTTGCATGAGAATGTCTCAGAGCAACATTTGCAACCATTCAGCATTCTACACAGATGCTGTACTTAATGTAGATCAAAGCCTGGTGTCAAAGTTCTCTGCATAATACATATAAACAGAATGCAGCATGCTCAGAAATAACACCCAGTACATGTTTCTCCTGCACTTAATATGATTTTAGTGCATGATTTACATTTATTTAAAGAAACATCATATAACTGATTTGTAACAGTGCTCAGCTGCTCTCAGCAGACAAGGAAAAACCACCAAACACAACACCAAAGTATGACCTCAGAAAAGACAAACATTCACAATACTTAGCAAATAATGCCTCGGGTGCACAAGGAAATCATACCAATTAATTTGGAGATCAGTGCTAGTCAGGCAGCACTAAAGCTTAGAATGGCAGCATGGAAACTGATTTGTGGTATTTCAGGCAGAATCCTAGAGTGGCTCCGGTTGGAAGGGACCTCAAAGCTCATCTCCTCCAACCTCCCCACCACAGACAGGGGTGCCTCTCATCTACACTCAGCTGCTCAAGGTCTCATCCAACCAGCCTTGAACATCCCTCACAAGGAGGCAGCCACAACTTCTCTGGGCAACCTATTCCAGAGTCTCACCATCCTCATAGTGGAGAACTTGCTAAGCTCCATTCTAACCCTGCTCTTCCTCAGCTTCAAACCTTTCCCCCTTGTCCTGTCTCCAGACACCCTGATGAAAAGTCCCTCTGCAGCCTTCCTGTAGGATGCTTTCAGGTACTGGAAGGCAGCTCTAAGGTGCCCCTGGAGCATATTCTTCTCCAGGCTGAACACCCCCAGCTCCCTCAGCCTGTCCTTGTAGCAGAGTTGCTCCAGCCCTTAGATCATCTCTGTGGCCTCCTCTGGACTCACTCCAGCAGCTCTGTATCCTTCTGCTGGGGACACCAGAAGTGGAGGCAGGACTGGAGGTGGGGTCTCAGCAGAGCAGAGTGAAGGGGCAGAATCCCCTCTCTTGCCCTGCTGGGCTGCATAAGGGCTCTGCTGGCTCCTGGGGAGTTTCTCAGCAACCAATACCCCCAGGTCTCTTTATTCAGGGCTACTCTCAACCCATTCTACACCCAGACTGGATTTGTTACTGGGATTGGCTGCATACTGCTAAAATTGAGGAAGTCCAAATGTAGCCCAGTAATTAGAGTTTTGACTTATCATAATCAGATAAAAACTTAAGAATTACTAAATTCAGTATGAGAGCTCTTCCACTACCTGTACTGAACTAAGCAAAATCTCACCTATGTCCTCCTTCAGAGCTCCAAGACCTGCAGCTCTCTAGCCCTGAAATGTGGCAACAGTGCAAGAGCCACACAGATTCATTTGGAGCTATTCACATCGATTTTTTTCCTAGAGAAAAGAAAACTTTCCCTAACATCCCCTGTGATCATCATGGAAATGACTGGCAGGAAGAGATATGGACTGGGAATAATGCTGCAGTAGAACTCTCATTCTCATTTTACATCCTGAGAACTGGTGTATGAAGTCCTACAGAAGCTTCTGCAGCTGAAAACAAGCTGTTCATTGCTGTGGTTTGCCACCTGATGCAGAGGCCCTTCAGCATCTACCATTTTTCATCCCCCACACCCTCTGGTAGGGTTTGTATCCCAGCTGACGTTGTTGCTTGCTGCTGTAATAAAACCACTTCCAGCACCCTTAGTATGTTGTTACTCAGAGTTTTAAATCTCTGCTTGATGCCAGTTTAAATTCAGCTTCATTGCTGAATTGTTGATTTCATGTCTATAGCATTTTAAAAACCTGTTGGGAGCACTTAGTCTGAGCAGGGTTTTGACTGGGTTTTAAATCAGGGCCCCATTATGTATATGCAGAGCAGTACCTGCATTCTGGCAGCAGGCTGCTAGAACTCTATGGTAAAATAATTCCTCTCTGAGGTCACTGAGAGACCAGACACTGCCCGTATCACAACCATATTTCCATCACTTGCAGGATATGGATGATGACAATAGGTGCCCTAGAAGCAAACGTATGGCAGCGAGTGTGCAGGATAACAAAGCAAGCACGGGCTGTTTTTCTTTCTCGTGCTGTATAATGGAGCTTCCCTCTTTTTTCATAGGAAAAAAATTATGTATTTTGTCAATTTTTCATTCTTCTAACTCCCCTACACAAGTTTTTGAGCCTTCTTTCTCCAACCTTCTCTTCTACCACTATCTATGACAGTTATTTATCTGTGACCAACCATGGTGTTGCTACTGCAAAGAAATAAGGTAACGTCCCTGCTTACTGCACAGGGGCTTGGGCTAGATGACCTCTGGAGGTCCCTTCCAACCCAAACCATTCTAGGACTCTACAACATCCAGAAAACTATACCAATCATAAGTCCATCTACGTGGCCCTGTGGAAGACGGACAATACTTACCAGGGACCTTTGTCCTACACCTTCCTTTCCATCCTACCTGTCTTGAACAGGTGATGAACCCTTCCAGAGGGCGCCTAGTGGGGACCTCCACTGCCATTTTCTACTCAGTTAACTGATTTGCATCACAACATTTGGTAAATATTTCTTATTCTTTATCATGCAGTTGTGACTTTCAGCTGTTTTCATTTCATACAACCCACAAATTAAGTTGCATTCAAGGCTGATTAAATCCAGACCTAGAGTTTTCTAGGGGTGGGGGCCAAAATGCTTTTTTACAGCCATCTTGTAAGGTTATGAAACCTTTAAAACTCCAGCATTTTAAGTCTAAGCCTTCAACAGCAATATCATCTTCCACAAACAAATCTCTGCCTTATGTAATTTGAGAAGTGAATGTTTCCTTAGGCTGTGCTGCTGATTTCAGTTCATACAGGGCTACACCCTAGAAGGAAGTCTCTTTTCTGAAATGTCAGAATAAGAACAGGGTAAGGGGATGACTTATTTTCTGCCTGATGCCATGTGATTCTGAATGGAAATGAGGCAAACCTCAGGAAGCTGGTATTTTTCCTAGAGAATCAGCTGATGCTTCTAATGGGAAAATATTTCCAAGGGAAATGCAGTTGGAAGAGATTGATGTTAACTGCTAGTGTCACTGGAACTGCTTTGAGATGTGCAAGCAGTTGTGCAAGTCTAAAATCATTACTTCTCTTTGTTGATCTTTTCCACATACTAGATGAGAAAGTTCATGCAGTAAGTGGCCAAAATCAGTGCTTTCATGCACAGTAACAGGAGCATTTCTCTGGCTTATAGACATCATTTCAGTATTTGAAAACCTGTGTCAGAAGTGATGCAGTCACTAGGAAAGAAAACAGAACTGACTCTCGGTCACTTCCTTCCATTTTTGCAGCCTGGAGTTGTGCTCTGTGGTCACCTGAAACCGGACTGGAGGCAAGGTGCCTCTTGGGACTGTGTTTGTTGCTGTCAATGTTAAAAGCTCAGGCACTAGAAAGTGCCTGCCTGCCCAGCAAAAGGTGTGTAGGTAGAGGGTTTGCAGTGCAGTTGTCAGTGGATGAGCATCTTTCTGTGACTGGGAATGACCAGGAAGGCTCCCTGGCTGTTAGCCAGATCATGGAAGGGACCTCCAAAGGTCATCCAGTGCAACCCTCTGCAGTCAGCAGGGACATCCTCCACTAAATCAGGTTGCCCAGAGCCCTGTCAAGCCTGACTTTGAATACCCCCAGGAACAGGGCCACAACTGCCTCCCTGGGCACACTGTTGCAGTGTTCCAGCACCCTCAGAGTAAATAACTTGTTTCAATACAGAGACCTCATTACAAATTGTTAGACACATCACTTAACAGTTGTCCCTAACTCCATCTATTTCTGCATCATATTCACGTCCCATGTGAGTGAAGTCATTCAAGATAGTCTTAAAAAGACAAACAAACAAATAAAAGAGGCTTTAGAAAACAACTAGAGGTAAACATTCTGATCAGTATGCTCACAAAGCCACTAGCTCCCCTCAACACAACACGTTTGTACAGAGACATGATTGCTGCTGCAGCACTGTGCGTGCAGTGTGGTGTCAGTATGTGCAAGGAGCTGCACAGCACTGGTGGCCTAGTGATTCACAGGTGAAAGTGACAATTAGCTTTGCTCTGTTTTGGTTGTCCTTATGCAAAGAATCAGTGCAAAACTCTTCCATTTTGCACCCCAATGTCAGCAAGGAGCTTGCAGAGAGGAGAGGAATTATATGCGGTCTCATCTATTAGCAGCTTAATTAGCAGCTCAACCTTAATTGCAGTAAGATATTTCTGTGTTAGTGGGAAGAGGCTCTGGCTTTTCACCACCTAGAATGTGGTCATGCTTCTGTCCCTCTTGGCTGGGAGAGGTTTATCTCCCCAAGGCTGCAGCTTGCCTGTGGAACAAGAGGTGCCAAGAGAGGCCAAACCTGCTGCCTCCCACTGCTGTGGCACGTTTGCTCTGAAGCATAGGGGAGCTTCTGGGGAGCCATTTGTGGCTGTGACATACTACAGCATTTCATCCTTAGTCTGACAATCATCTCCATGCTCTGCATGTTTGTTGAATGCTAACTGAAGAAAGCAATAGATTTCCATTTCAATGGAAAGCAAAATCCTTAACATCCAACTGCAGACCAGCTGCAGTGAATGAGAAAGCTGTGCAAAGGGTTTAGTTTCCCATTGGAGACTGACTACTATCCAGAACAGTGGTCTTAATTCCTAGTAGATTTAAAATTCTATTATAGCAACCAACCATAAACACACTTTGCAAGAAGCTTCAGAGCAGTTTCCATCATTAAATACATATTTCATTTTCTCCCCACTTGTGCAATTCTTCCAACTATGAAATATTAAAGCATCCCTCTGCCACTCGGGTCAGTTCAAGAAATCAAGTAAACTCCATCAAAGGTATCCTAGTGCCTTTTCTGGCAAAGCAAATGTCTACTATCAGAATTGAGCAGGAGACAAGGTGTAGGGCTATAAAAATTTATTTGGCTGCTGTTTCAGTTTGTTTACTGACTGCTAACACAGTACATAAATGAGCCTAGAGCATTCTGGAGGCACCATGGTATTTCTTGGGAACCCTCTAAAGAAAAATCACAACCAATAGGTAGGAGAGGCACTACAGTAACAAGATTTGTGATACTAATGATAGATTCATCCTGAATATCAACATCTGAAACCAACCAACAACTGGCCATAGGAAGGATTATGGTTGCTTTTCTCCAACACCTTCAAGGCTGCACTAACACTGTCTTGAACACTGTTGTAAACAAGGTATTGCAGCTTGGGTCCACTACGAGCTCCAATGCAAAGATAAGCAGCATGACTTTGCTCTGGATTACAGCTGCAGTACATAATCTGAACTGAGAACAGCTTCAGAAAGTGAGCCACTGGGACAGCAAAGAGGCCCTGTGTCGGCTATGACTAAAATAATGCTACTTCAGGAGTATTTTGCTGATATATGTGAGCGTATGCTTGCACATATCATACTGTACAAATAAGCTAAGGACCTAATCAGTCTCTCAATTGAATTCTTTTTAGAAATAGAAATTGTTTTCAAGTGCAGTAGGATGACCAAGATGTTACAATGAGGTATTTTCAATATTGCTACTTAAAAGCAAGGTGCAAAACACACTGCTCTGAACAGATCAGGAGAGGACTGTTCCTAACTTCTGTGACACTACTTTGACTTTTGAAATCAAAATGAAAAGTTTAACCATTCCCAAATCAAAATGCTTTATTACAATTCAATTTAGCATTAGCCTCTCCTGACAAGCAGCCACAGTGCCTTGCAAGAGCTATAATTTATTTGCCTCCTCCTGTACAAAATGGGTTCTTTGGCCTTTGATAATGAACTGTGGTAAACCTTTGACTCTCTCGGGGTATCATTTGGTTCAGCAACAACTGCAACCAAATCAGCAGCACATCATGGGACTTCAGCTCAGAACAAAGTTCAATACAGAGAAGAAATCAAAGGATGAGGAAAGAGAATGTCTAAATGCAAGAATTAAGCGCTCATTAAAACAGGCATCCACTCCCTTAAGACCTGGGCACAATAAACACAGCAGAACAGTGCAAAATACCTTCAGACTATTAAAACCCAACCTGCTGAGTGATTCTGATCAAAGCAAACTCCTCAGTGATGCACAAAAAGGGAACCACACAAAGTCTAGTAGCATTTTAGTCAATTTTCTGAACATATTCTAAGTCTCAAGAAGAAAAGAGAAACGGGCATAAATGCACAAATCATCTGAAAGGCCAAACATTGCCAGTGCTTTCAGTATCAGAAGAATGGCGATACCATAACAGACCCTGTCCTGCAAAGCAGTGGCTCTTGAGTAAGCCATTGACATTCCAGTGGATCGACAGCCAGAATGTGAGGCTGCAGCAGAACCCGAATGGTCTGATACCAATCAACAGAGAAAACATCCAGCAAGTAAAGATATTCAGAATGTGGTATCCAAAGTTTGGCCACAAACCCAAACAACTTAACAACACAAGAGGGTCCAGATACAGCCCATGAAAATGGTTACATGCTAGGGCAATGTGCTTAAGAATGGAGTAGCCTTACTTATCAAACAGCTGAAGGTCAGGCCTTTGAGATCAGCTGTTGCTCTGTAGATAAAAAAATTGGCAATTAGCTCAGGCTAACAGACAGAAGCAGGAGATGAAATGGCTGGAAGAGAAACTGGCAACAGTCAGATGAAAGGTTCCATTTTCTAACAGTTTCAGCACAGCAGCAAGTAGAAGGTTTGGGTTTGGTTTTGCTTTTTTTCCAAAGCTAATCATGCTAAAGATAAGGCTGTATCATTGCTCCATGAAATTTGCACAAATACAAACAACACTTAATTCACAAAGGCAGACTAGATGACAACACTACTCCCTCTGGCTGCATAATCTATAACCTAGAAGCTCATGGCCATCAGTCTTGGCATCTTACATAAATATTTCATTGAGTGATGTTTTTAAGACTGAGAGTTAGCTATGGCAAAGTAACTTGGAACAATTATTTTTCCCCTAATAAAAAAAGATTTTTCTGTCTGTGTTGCAACTTCCTTGAAATTTGTCTCTCTACATTTCTTCGCTCTGAGCTTATAAAATTAAATGTGAGCTACTCTAGCAAATGTAATACCTTCTACATTTTCACTGCTAAAGTCATCTTCCCATGCTTACATTTTTCATCAAAATATCACCTACCCTTTTTGACACACAATGTGAAACATGGGCCTCACCAGCACCCGTGCCCAAGCACAATGTCTCGGTGTGATCCGACTTTTACTCCAGCTAAATGAAAAATAAATGATTAAAAATTAAAGGAAACTGATACAAGTAAGAAAACTTCATGCAGCAGTGTTCTCTTCATAACATTCTTAATTACATGCTGTTCTTCCATGTCACTTCTACATATTATGCTGCCTTAGCCTCTCCATTTTTTATGTGCTACTATTAATATTTAACTATCAAATGTCTTTTACCAGAAGATGTTTAAAGATTAGATGGCTAGGAAACAACCATTCGTGCAGCTACTGCAGGCTCCATGGCATTCCACACAGGAAAGCCCTCCAATCTACATAGGAAACCTACCAACAGCTCGGGTGGATGTAATATCTATTAACACTTGGGTTTAGATAGTCTCTGAAACTGCTCAGTTCGGTGCTTTGCAGCATCTAAAGTGTGGGATTCATAGCATTGCTTATATATAACAAGTATAGCTTCTGCTTGAGTACTGGGTTGAAATCTAAACTTAAGCCTGCTGTCATCTTACAGATTTCAAGATTTTGGCCACTTCTGAAAATCTTATTTATAGATTAAAAAAGCAAGAGTAGTATCTTCAAGAAAGGTTTGGATTCAGCACAGGATTAGCTTCCCTAAGCGTAAGATGAACTGACACACCTGCAATATCTGAAGTAAGGAGGACTGTAGCTTCACTTTCAGCTCTCTAAGCATTATGTCATAGCTATTCCATTTATTTAAAATGCTAGGGAGCTTCTGCACGACTAAAAAACACATTTCAGCTTTTCTTGCTGAGCAAAATGCAGTAACACTCCTCTGCTTTTGCAGAGGCTGTATGGCTTGTTTGTGAGGTGAGGGAGAAGCTGCTGTCAGCCTGTTTCACTGTTTGGTGTCTTTCCAATTCATATTAAACAAATACAAATGAACCTCACCCTAAACATCCCTTCTGCTTTAAATTAAAGCATTTGTTTCACTCTCCTGTTGTAAATGTTTGTAGCTCCACTCTGAAGTTATGGCTTTGTACAGCAGTCCTACAGTGCCAATGCTGCAATGGTGACAGAAGTTAAATGGAAGCCAGAGATAGAGCTCATAATTCTGTTAAGCATGTTGGAAGCTTCCAAAAGTGTTAAATCAATCAATAAAACCAGCAGGCCTATAATCTATTTTCAGCAAGATGTCACTCACTGGTTTGTTTCCTTCAGAAAGTCTGTATTTGAAGTTATCACCTTCCCCAAAGCTGCTTTTTAGCAGCTCACGAAGACAGTGTTACTTGGCATTCAGACCTGATGGCCTTTCCAACGTCCAGCCAGCCAGATGATTACCCAGCTAGCTCCTCTTCTGAAAACTCTAAGCACAATTTACATGGGCTGCAGTGCTGGCAATCAAAAACGAAGCCAATTTCCTCATGGCAATATCCAACACACAAGCAACGGCCGATGGTACAAAATCCCATCTCAAACCCAACCACACAGAAGCAGGTGACACAAAATTCCTTGGGAAAAAATCAAAATTAAAGCCAATGAAGGACACAGAGCAGACAGGGGGAATAGATCCTAGTTGTGGCAACAGACCTTTGGAATCAACAGACAAAACCGAAAGCTAGCTAAAAGGACAAAAGAAAATCTTGTCAGCAAAACTAATGCTGAGGTAGCCACGAGACACTGAAGTGCAATTGTCTTTTGGCTATTATTTGGTTTTAACTGAGTTCTTTCTACAACACTAGGCATAAATACTTGCACTTGGCCTAAAAATGGTGGGAAAGCATACTGCATAAATGTTTTGACAACCATCTGCTCCCCAGGATTGAAAACCGCTTATGCTTCCTACCTATGCCATGCTGTAATAGATTCATGCCACAGAAAAAGTCTTAAAAGGTTTTCCTTTCTTCTGCAAAATGAACATTTCGAGCCATCAGGAAGACAGAAGGTGCACATTAGACAATGTTTCCACCAGTGAGGAAAAGCTATTGAAATAACAAGATCCAGATGTGAGACCAAAAAGAAATTTATCACGCTCAGAGCCCCACAATTTGTTTCTGATGTCTCATACAAACATTGCCTAATTTGCTAATGTGCTTTTTCTTGCTGTATGAGAGAAGAAAGCACACCTGTCAAGAAACCTGCTCCCCACATGCATTGGAATGACATCTGTAGCAGCTGAGCATCAGGGAAATCCAGACACCATTAAATTGTTTTGAACATGTCTTGCTTTCCACAACTTTCTCTGGAAACCCAAGCGCACAGAATCAACACATCCCTAATTGATTCGCTTTTTTACAGCATCTATAGTTAGGCAGAGGGGAGAAAACTGCTGCAGAAGCTTCCTCTCTGTGTAAGAAATTCATAGATTGTTTTACATAAATTTTAATTTCTAAGAGTTTAGAGGAAAGGGAATTCCTAGGTAGAGCCACGGAGCTGGATTGTCTGCTTCAATAATTAAGGTCTGTATCACTGAAAGTCATCTCAAATGTACATGGGATGGCATCCTTAGAGCTTTCCTGGTGAAAGACTGTTATCATCATAGGTATGATGAACAGGAATCTAATCCTAATCCTCAATGAAAGCTGATTGTGATTCTGAGAATCCACTGAAGAGTGTTCTTTTCTCTACCAAGATCTGTCTTGCTTCAAGTAAACTTCTCCAGGGATGCATTTGTATTTTGCTCTCTCCATCTTTAAGGCTTGAAGGGGAGGAGAAAATGAACAGAAGATAGCAAGCTCAGTAAAGATCCGTCGAAAACATGCCGCCAGTCAACTGCACTGGACATGGATGCCCCCTCCCTGGAGCTGCTCAGGACAGGTTAGATGAGGCCTCAGGCATTCTGGTCTAGGGGAAGATGTCCCAGCCAACCTAACCTATTCTAGGAATCTACTGCTTACAGGAAGTACAGCAAACCCAGCTCTAAAGCATCTGTGGTACGCTTTTCATCAAGTATTGTTATCACATCTACATATTGCAATTAAAACTGTAACCACTGCAGACAGTAATAAACATGACCACAGCTGCTAAGAGCTTACAGTCCAAGGAAAGAGATGACAGAAGAAAGAAAATGACCCAGATTGAGGAAAACTCTACTAAAAAAAAAAAAAAAAAGAAAAAAAGAAAGAAAAAAGAAGTTATGACTGCCACGAGTAGAAGCGAGAGCGAAAAAAGCAGGGCCCCTCTCTCACCAAGTGACACTTCAGGGTGTGAGTGACAGAGCTCTGAAACTTGGAGAAGTCTCTGAAACTTGGAGAAGTCCCTTCTCAGCGGCTGCACTACAGGCATGTCTTTCACTGCAACATAAGAGGGACCAGTTCCCCCAAAACTGTATCTGACGCCTGCCAGCTGCTTTTGTGACAAGCTTCTTGGTGAGCTTCAGAAGGTCTGTCACTAACATCTGAAGAGACCTTAGGTTTTGGGGTTTTTTCCACCCAGTACAAAAGTTTCAAATACTGAAGAAAGTTCTGAAGAAGAAATTTGACCTAATGCTGAAGATAAGCACATCTAATTATCTTAGAGTAAATGATTTGTCATATTAATACTTTCTTCCTATAGAAACTGCTGAGATGTTGAACTTTAAAATGCAATGCAGGTATTACACAGGTGAATTATTTTACCTATTTTCCATATATTACAGCTGAATAGCAGCTCACTACAGTTATAGCTCAAAACTGCTTACTGTTTAACACAGGGCTGTTCTAAACTCTCCACCTGCTGACTCAAGTGCTTTTAAATTATTATGCTTCAAGGTGGTGGCCAAAATATTGGGCAATTCAGAAAACAGATTCTCAAGACCCTTAGAGCTGCCTTCCAATACCTGAAGGCATCCTAAGGAAGGCTGCAGAGGGACTTTTCATGAAGGTGTCTAGAGACAGGACAAGGGGGAATGGTTTGAAGCTGAGGGAGAGCAGGGGTGGACAGGAGCTGAGGAGACTCTGTAATAGGCTGCCCAGGCAGGCTGTGGATGCCTCCTTCCTGGAGGTGTTCAAGGCCAGTTTGGTTGAGGCCTTAAGCAGCCAAATCCGGTTGAGAGGTCTCCCTGCCCATGGTGAGCAGGTTGGAGGAGATGAGCTTTGAGGTCCCTTCCAACCTGAGCCATTCTAAGATTCCAAGGGCCAGGTCAGCTTCCCCTTAGCTAAACATGTATCACCTGTTTCCAGTTGATTTCTCCACCAGTTCAGCCCTTGCTGGTGAATGCCAGGCATGTCCTAATATTGGATGGTGAACTATAAAACAATTGAGGTGAACATTTAGAATCAAGGCATGGGAAATGATGCATATGGGGAAATACACTTTCAAGTCAACCTGGAAGCTGTGCAGCTGAGGCTTACAACTTCACCAAGTGGCAGAGTAGGTCCTGATGATGTGCCCTGGGTGATACGATGTGGCAGTTCATCTGTGGGTTTTCTGGGAGCACTGTGCACATACCCTGCTCTTAGGCTGAATCCAGGGACATTTTGTCAGACAATCACATTTATGACTTCAGTACAATATTTTGAACACAAGATTTGCCTCAGACCTACTGTCATGAACATTAGCTAGTTCTGGAGAAGCTAAGGAGATGCAGCCATGTGTCTTGCACGATTGAACTGAGTCCGGCTAAGAGAAAGGAAACACCAAGTCCTTTGGTTAGCTTACCTATAAGACTCAAGCTTGCTTGCTCACAACAACTGCTTGGCTTTTGCTAGCTCTTTAACAGCCTGATGGCTTAGCTGAGAGACAGAGAATGAGGAACAGAGTAAAAGAATTCAAGAATAATAACTGGTGAAGCAATAAGAGGCCCTGAAGTGTTATAGCTCCTTTTGGAGAGAGTAGGTGTAGGCTCCACATTGCGATGGCTCAGGTAAGAACTTCTTGTGAACGTTAACTGCAGTTTTACAAACTCAATTCAACAACTGAAGAGTTGATAAACAGAGTTAACCTGTAGCTTTTCTTCACCATTTCTTGATGAATCAAAGATAACCCTTAAGGAGGTCATCCTAGTCTGAAGGAATTCTCAGGTGTTAACACATCTCCAATGCGTGCAAAAGTCAAGCACTGAGTTATCTATGTCTGTGATGCTTTTATGACAGTGGCATCAATCTTTGGATGCCCTCCTCAGAGCTGACTTACCACTTCAGGCATCCTATTTGGATGAAAGGGACAATAACAGTTTGCCAGTTCCAGAACTCAGGTGCAGTGGCACAGAACAGACTGCATGAGCACCAGGGTCCTGGCAGAGAGACAGAGTTCAGGGTGAAAAACTGTGCACCAGCATCCTTGGTACGCTCCACATTCCCTCTAAACTGGATAGGGGAGGTGCAGCACCTCCCACTTGAAGGTTTGAATATAGCTTAGACTGTGTCAAAAAGTGTAAGACTTGTCCCCCCCGATCTTGATGCTACTTTACGAAAGCTTTAGGGTTCTGAATTTTAGATCATTTTTTTGCCATCTTTTTGAACTCTACACAACACAGATCAATCACCAACTAGAAAGGAAAATATCAACAGAAACACTTCTTATGTTCTACACTTAATTACAGCATCAGTTCCACAAAACACAACAATTCTCAGCCATCCATGAGGGGAGTCAAGGCTCAGCAGCAAGCTCAAGAATAAATGGCAACTTACTAATATGCCACTCTGGTCTGCTCTGGCTTGGGAGAAGAATGCAATCCCTAATAGATAAATTTCTTGTTCTACCAGCCTTAAATTAAACCTTTAACACAATTTTAATGTATTTTTGAGATGTGAGAAAAAAGTGTCTTATGTCTGCAGAGAACAGAATGCTGCCAGTACCTGACTTGATAAGGTTTATCTTGCTTCTAATAGATCAGGCAGAGGAGAAAAGGTCTTTATGTTAAAAGAAGGATTTGCATAGAATGCTTTGTATCTTTGCTAACAATGCTACAGTGAATTCCAGTTGCTGAATTACTTTAATAGTACTACAGACCATATTCAAAACAACACAGCAAAAACTATAGCAGAACAAAATCCTCCTGGCATGGAACACACAGTTGGAGTTTTTAAATGGTTACTCACTCAGAAAACACTGGAAAGAAAATTAATTTGCTACAGCTCTTGGACTTTTGTTAATCTTAGATTTTCCCCCCTTTGTCTTAATTCAATGAAAAACATCTGATCATACAGGAGATGAGACAACAGGGGATGGGAATGGAGATAGATTTACTAACTAAAACTTCATAAAAATTCCACAATCTTCCATAATATTTTATTTTCCTAAATCAGTGTCTATGCATTAAATCCCCAACCATGATGGAGCACTCTTTCAGAAAGTCTTGTGCACAGGCACTTACAGTTATCTCATGGAATCCTAGACTGGCTCAGGTTGGAAGGGACCTCAGAGATCATCTACTCCACAGGCAGGGACACCTCTCAACAAGACTCAGCTACTCAAGGCCTCAACCAATCTGGCCTTCAACACCCCCGGCAAGGGGGCATCCACAACCTCCTTGGGCAGCCTGTTCCAGAGTCTCAGCATCCCCATACTGAAGAACTTCTTCCTCAGCTCCAGTCTAACCCTGCTCTCCCTCAGCTTCAAACCATTTCCCCTTGTCTTGTCTCCAGACACCCTCATGAAAAGTCTCTCTGCAGCCTTCCTGTAGGATCCCTTCAGGTACTGGAAGGCAGCTCTAAAGTCCCCCTGGAGTCTTCTCTTCTCTATCTGGTCAGTCTGTGTCCACCCCCAGTATTTACTGTATTACTGTTTGCTTGATCAGTCAATGCAATTAAATCCACCACTGTGAAAACTGATGGCTAGTTCCTGGAGAGTGATATGAGAGAACAGAAGGAACAGACCAATGCATCAGGACTACAGTGACTTTGGAACCATTCAGCTGGGAAGTTTTCATTTACAGTTCCCAGGGCACTACAATGGAACTGTGACCCTGTACTTTAGCAAAGCTGTGAGAGAGGAGGATGATTTCTAGAGATGCTTAATGTCACAGAAACTGATAACAATTAGCAATCATTATGATGATTTGTAATAATATTTTAAATGAGTTGTTCAATATTCTATGATTATTTAGGTGTGTTCAGGTGTCCCTGGAGTTCAAGCACGGAGAAGCTGCCTTTGTTTCTGTGCAGACACTCAATCAGCTAAATGAACTTAAGAGCAACTATTTTAAATTATTCAGTTGGGTTGAATCTTTCATTACTTTGGAGACTAAACCAGAAATAGAAGGCTTCACCTTGTGATGATCCTCTAAATGATACACAACATGAATTAATGCCATTGGCAATAAAGCCTTTTCCTCTACCATGAGCAGTCTGAGAGGGCAAAATCAGCAGCCCATCTCAGCAGAGAAACACAACGAAATTGGACTAAAAGCATCAAGTTAAAAGGAACATAGTGACTGAAAGGTCACACCAGATCCTCTCAGCTTTGAGAATGTCTAATTGAAAAAGAGATGGCAAAGTGCAAATGTATCAAAATGTTGTTTGTGCCAGGAGTTTCCAGATTAAATTTACCTCACCAGAGACTGTAGCATATTCAACATTTTCACCATGGAAATGGATTGTGTCTACTGTCTGATTACAATGGACCTTATCTGAGGAGACCAGAGCCAAGACACTTGCAGTCTGCTGGGAGCCCATGGGATCCATCTTTCAGGCAAGAAGAACATCTTTGGATGGAAGCTTTCCAATCTAACAAGGAGGGCTTTAAACTAGGGTTGCTAGGGGAAGGGGTGATCAAGCCAGCCCACATCAAAGCCAATGACCCTAACAAGGGAACTAACAAATAACAGATTGACATGAGCAAAGGGAAGCCTTGTTAAAACAAACCACCATTCATCCCTTCCAGGACATCATCTTATTTTTTGCTTGGGTCCAATATCTCCTGCTGAAAGTGTACATTCCCCCTGCCAGTGTGGCAGTCAAGCTTGTGTGTTCCACTCTGGGTTCTTCCATTGGGAGCGCTGGGCACCTCTCACTGCATAAACACTTCACATGGCACAGCATTAGGGGCTGAGCAGCTATCCCCACATGCACCCCCAACACAAACAGCAGGATCTTCTACAAAATCATGGAAGAATTCAGACTTATCATATTTGGTGAGCTCTGTGGAAGTTCAGTCTCTAAACTTTGTGTCTGGAAGTGAGAACAGCAGAGATGCAGAAACATCTCGATGTTGTTTGGGTGCTCTGCTGAACACCTTCAGGCCTGGAATCAGTGCTGTGATGAATCTAATAAATAGAAAGGGTGCCTTGTCTGAAAGGAAAAGTCAGGGCTGCTCAACTTATGCTCAGTTTTTCTATATGATTTACATCTAAGAGTATCTATTAAAGCCCTGTTGCTTTTCTCTTTGATCTAAAGGTGTCAAAGAAGCAGCTGTTAGAGCACACTGCTTATTATTTCAAAACTCAGAATTTCCTTTGAATGGAAAATCAGATACAATGACACCTTTTCTAATGTGTGACAAAAATGCTGTGTATTAGGAATTAAAGAGATCAAGACAATTGACAGTAAGACTACAAAGGACTGGTAAATCAATAGAATGAAATGTATGAAAAAGAAAAAAATATCCCCACCATTCTACTTAAACAAATGTGGCAGACAATACAGTGGGGAAGAATAGAGGAAGTCAAAGCACACTAAAAAAGTCACTGCAGTGTTAAAGAATGAAAATGTAGGCATCAATTAATGGACTAGGATCATTATCCAAAAGCAAATCACAGTATTTATTTCACTTGTAGGAGTCTAGAGAACAAAAGAACCTGAACATCTCCAAAGATCAGCAGAATAAGTTCTTGCAGAACTGGGACTGGGTGAAGGTTTATTGATGGAACTGAGTGAGGAATGGAACACAACTACAGAAGTCACCGGCACCTGCAAATATGCAGTGGAAAGGGCACATCCTTAAAAGCATCAATAGTTTATCACTATAAGAACCAAAGCACAGGACCCACATTTCAAACAAAAGGCTTAAACTGGAGCTCCCAGAGTACTATACAAACCAGCTTCAGAGTCTTTCCTCACATCCAATATATTCTTTCTCCCAGGGACTCAAAAGTTTAAATTCCATTAAAAGTCACTGGAGAAATGCCACTAGAGAAAGGTCTTAGTCTCAAAAGTCTATTTCTAACCCACTAA
Source organism: Dryobates pubescens (assembly GCF_014839835.1). Classification (NCBI taxonomy): domain Eukaryota; kingdom Metazoa; phylum Chordata; class Aves; order Piciformes; family Picidae; genus Dryobates; species Dryobates pubescens. Next base: position 973,706 of record NC_071629.1, on the reverse strand, counting down.
AATTAGTGGAAGTTCATCACTGCTGTCACCCAGAAACAAAAACCACTGAGGCTGACAATTGTGTTCTCTCTGGTGCCTTTATGTGGGATCCAGCACTGAGATGTCAGTTAGGATTTGGATATCGAGGTGTCCACGCTGCTCTCACCACTCACCACGCTGCCATCCTTACAGCTCTCCATCAGCTGAAAAAAGACCCACGCCAAAAATCAAGAAAATCATCTTCCTAAGTAGGAACCAATTTAATCTGGGGAGCAAAGGGGGAAGTGAAGTAGAAATAGAAGTGATAAAAAATGCTCACTCTGGACAACATTTCTCTATTTGTATATCCAACTCTTAAAACGAGTCCACCTGAAAATGTGTCTGCATTCTATTGCCATGGCTGCTTGACAAACGACAGATGTCTGTATCCTGCTCAAGCTTCCTCCACTCACTTGACACACATGCTGCCTGTCCTCCACTGCTGCTCAGCCATTTGAAATGTGACCTCAAATTGAACACCTCCTCTGAAAAAAGCCTCCCCCAAAGCACACTTGCCTAAATGTAATGAAGACAGGCTTTCCTTTCATGGTACCAAGACCTGGAGAGTCCACCCACAAACTAATAACCAGAATAAAACCACCTGGAGATACCAGGCAGAAAGCTCCCATGATAATTGAAGCTTTTTTCCCCTCTGGAACATTTGTCAACAAGCAGGATTATTGAGCAAAATAAGTTTCCTTGACAGAATGATTCCAGCTTTTGAGAAAATGTATTCTGTCAACAAGACAGAGTAAGGACTTGATGAAATAATATGTCTGAGCCACTGAAGTGTTTTGAGTTTTCCTCTCAAGCATAACAATGAGAAGTTGCGTTTGAGCACAAAGTCAGAAGGAACTCTTCTGACATTATGTGTGTGTTTTCTCCCCAGGTGTCAGAGACAAGGTCTGGCAGCCTCTTGAGTGTCTTCATGTAATGAGCTATGGCCAGAAACAAACAGCACTTACAGACTGACCTCAGGACCCTTACAGAAAGTCCTTTGTAAGCCAAACAATTAGCAGAGAATTAAGCGGCAAAAGCAGCAAGGGGGCAGCTGTCTGCATTTAGCCCCTATCTATGGCTAAACTCTCCACTTCCTCTATCGCCCAGCAAACAAAAGGGGAATTAGGAAAAGAGCACCCAGAGGTGGTTCTGCGAAATAGCCAAAGTGACACCGAAGAGAATCCAAGGTGTACAGAGCTACACTCAGCTCACCAAATGCACAGCTGCCGCAATATCCAGGAAGGCTACCCTGGAGCACGTCCTGTACTGTTCCTGCTGACGGGATGGGACAGCTGAACAGCACCAAGAAGGTTTTAAAGAGTGCTTATAACTGTCTACAGAAGTATTTTGAAGCTTGTTAAAATATTGAAGAAATAAAAATGCCACAGCACAGCATTAATTCCGGTGCCAATCTTGCATGTTTGTAACCTTCCCTTGAGGTCCTGGAAGTGGCACTTTGGCTGCCTATGTTCTTAAAGCCCCCAGGATGCCAGGATTCAAGATCAAAAGATCTTTGAGAGAGGAGCAGGTGCTAGAAGGTTTTAATAGAAACAATGTTGGAGACATTGAAAAATAAAACCCAAAAAACCAAACCCACCCCAACACACCAACCCCCTGGCTGCTGCTCACTCAATCCAGCTGTCTCAGGAATCCCATGAGCAGGTTAATCTTTGACACAGCCTTAAGCTACTCCTATTGTAAGAAGTTAGTCAAAGAAGGATGCCACACAGCAGCCTGGGCTGTGGAGCGGTTTGAACTCCAGCAAGCTACAGCACACATTAGGATTTCTATTAAAAATAAATAAGGGCTTTTCAACACTTTCTCCTTAAAAGGGAACAACAAAGGATACAGACACAAAAGTGAATATTAATCTCCCAGTTCAGCTTTGTACTAGGGCATGCCACAGAGCGAAGGGAACTGACGGGAGCTGGTGCAATCAGCCAGTTTACAGCGGCACGTGGGTGGCTTCTCATCGCTCAGATCAAAGGCTGTGCCTTCCTGCATCAGGCCCTCGGTGTGCCTCTGATCCTCCCCAGGAGGCTGACGTTGCCATACAATATACATCTAACCAATTGTTTGCTTCCACAAGGAAGCCCTTTGAAAAGTCCGTTCTGATTGCCTGAACGCTTCTAACTGTAGGTCCCACACTGAACACACACTGTAGCACTTCTGAGTCTCCTTCCATGTGTTTTCCATTTATTTCCTAGCAGGTCTCTTTGTTTGCAAACTACAGGATGAAATCTCTCTCCCACCCCAGCAACCATTGAAAAGATAAAAAACCCAAACCACACAAACCACCCCACACTAAAATCAGGAAAAAAGAACAAACAAAAAACCCCACTCTGAATATCACCAATTATTTGAAAAACAAAACAACAGCAGCTCCAAAACCAAACACAACAGGCAAAACACAGAGTGACTGCAGATCTGATGCCACAAAACCAAAACAGCTTAGCAGTTATCTTTGAAAGGCTTAACAGACGCATTCCAGATGGACTGAGCAACTTTACACGAAGCATTCTCTTCATAGCATCTCCCTGCAGGGTAGATGAAACCATCTATTACTAAATAAAAAAGGGACAATGCCTCCAATATCTCCAGCAACTTTCCTGCTAGCAGTAACTACTCAACACTTTTTACTGGAGTCTGAGGTTTTGTAGTACCTGTTACGTATCTGTGCCGCACAGAGCAACGTCCAGGGAGCAGCAGTAGCTCCACAGGAGTGTTTGTCATTGCCTCTAAGGATCAAAATAACTGTCAGAATGGGCAGTAATAAAAATGCTATTCAACAAGAGTGTTTCTCTGAGGTGCTACCAAGATGCAACGCAAGGCTGAGGCAAACAGGACATTCACTGTGAAAGGTGAAAGAGTTCCCTGTCCTGGATTACACACACCCTCTAGCTTCACATTTCCAAAACCTCTACACATAGCAGCATAAATCCTACTCCTGCTCAGCCTGTCCTCAGCAGGGAGATCTTCCACTGCCTTCAGCATCTTTGTGGCTCTGCAGTGGTCTCTTTCAAGCAGTTCCCTGAGGTCCTTCCTGAACTGAAGGGTCGAGTTCTGAGATGGTTCAGCCCTTCTGAGTGAGGTTGCATTTGCTGCACCACCTTAGCCACGCCTGAGCACTAAAATCTTCTGAGGATAAGTTTTGTATTATTTCATAATATTATTTTAGAAAGTCTGGAGACTATGAAGAGAATGTATAAAAACGTATTTTATTTCAGGCTTTGTGTTTGACAGCATTTCTGAGCCGGCCATCTGCATTAGTTCTGCATGCCTGCCAGCTGCCAACTTGTATTTGTTGAGCAGATAATTGTGGCTGTTTTCTTTTGCCAGTAACACTATCACAAAACACAAGAGTGTTCGGCTTAATTTAGCTGCGTGCTGCAATATACAGAGGGCAGTGAATAATAGTGCAAACTGCTTCGCCTGACAAGCAAAGCATGAGTGTGTCACATCAAATCCTTTGTCTTGCTCAGCGTTCCTTCAGAAGAGGCAGCACTGGCTGTGGTATCCTACCAGGCTGGCACAGACAGCTGTGCATAGGTTGCATCGCAGGTACAGCTTTTATGAATGTTTTCTTCAGGTTCCTGAAACTGTTTCCCAAGTCCCTGAATCTGTGACAAAAACCCCACAACACTATAAGCTGCAATGTTTAAATAGAAAAGACTTTGACATTTGAAGTCACAAGCAGGTGATGGTTTGCCAGTCACAAGCTGTTCCAAATAGAGCTGTTTTGCAGATGAGCTATTGCAGCACCAATAACCCCAGGGATGATCTTTAATTATTTTCTGTCTCTGATATATTGCTTTTCAGAAGATGTGATGGCTTTGCCAGGTAACTTACAAGGGCTGTAACTGGCAAACTCAGTCTCCAGTCTACTCAGATTAACAGCCAGTTAGTGAGTTACTCATTTCTGAGCTGAGGTCTAGAAGCTTTTTAGGTGCTGCCCACCTGAACCCACAGAGGACATGCATCACAAGCAGCAGTGCTGCAGCGACCTGGCCTGAGCTGGCTTTGGTCCCCACACCACCGCTTCTGTCCTACTGATGTTTCTTTCACCCTGTCTTAGGCATTTCAGAGCCTTTGCTGGTGCCTTACTAGCATTTGTACAAGCCCAAATAAACCATATTAGGAAGTTAAATTAGCCCCCACAGGATATTTCTGCCATATAAGCTGCTTCCTAAGCCCTCTGCCACACCACAGCGTGAATGTCAGTGCAGCAAAAGGCTGGAACACACAGTGGCTTGGCAGCAGACGGGAGGACTGGACCCTGCAAACTAGATTCACATCAATTTACATTTCCACTTATAACAAAATCTGATAAAACTATTTCCCATCAGACTGTGAAGTGAAAATTCAATTTTTCAAATGTTTCCAAACTTCCTGTAGAAACATTTAAGTTGAAATAGAAAACTGTATTTGCAGAGGACTGAAAAAAAAAAGGTCCATCTCACATTTGCTTCGGATATTGCCAGAGGAGCAGGGTAGAAATAAACCAGTTTCGAGGCAGGACGGGTGCAGATTCTGTTATTTTGAGGCAGCTCAATTGTGCAAGTCAAGAAACAGGAGGGGGGAAGAAAAAAATTTAGCTACTTAGACTGAAACATGCTGGTTTTGTTCATCAGAAGAGGAACACAATCAATACTGCACATGGAAAAGTGCAGAATAGACTTAAAGATCTTCAATTTGGGATGTTGGTTGTGAGGGTCGCTTCTAATCGCTGTACAAAGCAATAATTCCTCCTTCAGTTGTGGTTACCTGAGCTATGTAATCACCATTGGCAGGCATGCCAAGGGGGCACGTTCTAGGTATTCAAATGTCAGAACCGAAGGAGAAAATACAAATTATGTAGAAGATGGGGCTGCAAAAGTGCAGGACACTGGAAAGTACAAGGGCTTGTCGCTTAGATGTGGAAATCAATACTTATTCAATAACAGTTCCATGCTCATGGGAATTTCAGTCCTGACTGAAATGCTGTATTGCACAATTCTTAAAGAGGTGGAGCGTGTGAGCTGGATGAGCTTACTGGGCAGAGAATAGCAAGAGAAACTACAGGGATCAGAACAAACTGCTCTACATGGATGGTTTAGGGCAAGGAAACAAAGCAAGACCTGCTTTTGGCTAAACTGCGTCCCACTAATCTGAGCTACTAAGTCTACCACAGGTCTGGAGATGCTGCCTAAAGCAACAGCCTTCAGATAAAAGCCTTAATTTACCAGTGTGTCCACCAGCTCCACACCAGCTCTCTTCCACTGCAATGTGAAGAATCAATAGGTTTGACTCACTGCTGCTGGACTTCTACTTTGCATGGGGGCAATTTTGTTTGTGACAGCAGCATTAACCAGAGATCAGATTCATTATGTGGAAGCATTTAGGCTTATGGCTCCCCTCCTTCCTAAAAATCAATGGCAAAACTCATCCACACTCTTCTGTCAAACACTGTTCCACTCAAACTCAGAATTCAGTTTAGAAAAATACCTTCTAAATTTGTATTTTCTTATTTTTTTCCTCTTAGTTAATCAATCATTCACAGCCCAGTGCTATGCCTTTATTATTCAATTATTTCATCTCCACCGATTACAAAGAAAAGTTCCACTTTACTTACAGAGTTATTGGTGGCATTTATTAAGCTAAACTTTTAATATGTAGTTTAGATTTTATTGTTCTTGAAAATCAAACCTATCGGGAGTTAACACATCAAATTCCACATAGCACCAGTCAACTCTTTAAGGCTGAGTCTTAATGTGGCTAATACGCAGGCACATGCAGCAGCAGACATGGACATTTGGCACCTGCATACTGCGTAGGTCATGAACCTTCTGAAAAGAATCCTAGACTGGCTTTGGTTGGAAGGGATCTCAGAGATCAGCATGGGCAGGGACACTTCTCAACGAGACTCAGATGCTCAAGGACTGTTGTAGTTTGAGCTGGGTGCCCCCCTGGTGCATTCACTTCCTGTGTCCAGAAGTCCAGCCCAGAGGGATGGACACAGGAAATTGTGTATTTCCTACCATAATTCTTTGCACCACTATAAGATCCAGTGCGGAGTCTGGCACTTCCTCTTTCCTTCCCTCTCCGAGACTTGGTAACTGGGGGAGAGATCTCCCGGCCATGGGCCTGATTGGGCCCAAGGCCACAGGGGGATGGGCAGTCTCAGGCCTGGCCAGCTGAGACTAGCCCAGCAGAGGGAGGGGGAAGAAGGAGCCCTGGGGGTTTTGCATGCACCCTCAGGTGGGGATGGGATCTTTCTTTGTCACTGCGCTTTGGGTTTTCTGTAACATTCACTGCTTTCTATTTAAACTTTCATCACTTTTGCAATCCGTTTGCCTGAGTCGTTATTTCTGCCTGTGGTGGGGAGGGGATCTGCCCCAACCCATTACAAGGACTCACCCAACCTGGCCTTCAACACCCCCAGGGAGAAGGCATCCCCATCCTCCCTGGGCAGCCTGTTCCAGAGTCTCAGCACCCCCACACTGAAGAACTTCCTCCTTGTCTCCAGTCTAGGCTGAGCAACTGCTGCTCACTCAGCCTGTCCTCATAGCAGAGCCTTATTTATTTTCAATGCTTTAAGTAATTCCATTGGCTGTGATGGTGTCTGTCAGGAGAAATAACAAGGAGTTTTGTTCCTCCTTATTTATTCCCTCTATGGGCAATAAGCAGAGGGTTCAGATCACGATGATTCTCCTTCCCCTTCTGTCTCTCTCCTCCCATTCTTTGCAGTGTTCTCCCGCTGCAGGTAGAGCAGCTGATGACTATGCCAGAGAATTTTAGAAGAGTGGCTTCTTTCCATAAAAAACATAAAATGAAACATGAATACCTAAATTGCAGAGAGCAACAAGTGGAACAGCTGGAAGCACCACGGATCAGGGGAAAACCCCAAGCGCTTCCTCAGTCTTTCAGGATCCCTTTTTGACTGCTTGAATTTCCCCCTCCAGCACGCTGCTTTTTGTCTGTGAAGCTGGGCATCATTTGATATCCAAACATGATGATTTCTTTCTCCTTACTGAGACAATGTGCCAGGTCAATAACATCTTTCATGTTCAATGCATTTCTTAACTTGTAAATGACATTAATTGGGAGTAAAATGGACTGAGATTGTGGATGTCAATGAGGTTTTTAAGAACTGTAGCTTTAGACTCAGGAGAGCAAATGGAATTTTTAATGAGCTAACACCTTGCATATAGACCACTACAAGGCAGGGATGGAACAGAAACAGAGCTGATGAAAGCCTGCAGGGAACTGACAGTTATCTGGAACTTTAGTGAAACAAAAAATCATTTCCCTGTGGAAAGAAAACATGCAAAACTCCTTAAATTTTAATCTTATCATTAATATTTAAAAATCAGACTGTCTAAGCCACTCCTAATGAGAAGCTATCTTGTACTGTAGAAGTACAAATACTAGCCTAAGACAACAAATGTTGCCACATAAAGGCTTGGCTCAGAAGTAGCCTGTATTTTATTCTCTATACATACAAGAAGTGTAAAGGGAAAAGATGAGCTTTGGAAGTAACCAAGGTAATACACACCATAATTGCAGAGACATATACAAAAGTACTGCCACAGTCTTGTAAATTACTGTAATGTAACTGCTGAAGACCAGCATTAACTGCTTTAAACCATACAGCAATCTACACAAGCAATGAAAGGTGCTTATACCTACAGAACTACCACCATGCTGCAGCAAAAGGAGCTTGCAGACTGGAACACTGCACAACTAGGGAGGGACTCTGCCCAGCTTTGACAATGTGCAGACAGAAGAGGACTTTTCCCTCCCTCTTCCAGAGCTGTGCGAAAGGTCAGCATTGCTACAAGCACTGGGCTACCCAAGAGGGATGAGCTCAAAAGGAGCTGCAATCACACCTGCAGCTCTACCCTTTTCCTGAGAGCAGAGGAAAGGCTATGGCTCTTTTCCAGAGCACTGCTGTGTTAGGTGCTCCTGCTCTTTTCACTAAGAAAGCAGACCTCTGCAGAGATGGGCATCAGTTGTGCAACACACCTCACTGACTGACAAAAGAAACTCAGCTCCCATTCAGTGTTAAAGCCTAGAGGACCTGTAAAACTATGGAAACCCACTTATTAGGAATAGCCAGACAGCCACAGAAGCACAAAATTCTACAAGTACGTGTGCAAAGAAGTGAACCCATTACATTATTAAGTACCAGCAATTATTATTCAGAAGCAGCTTTTCTCAAGTTAAAATTTTCAGCAAAGTTCTTTTTCTTCTTTGGCTGACAGCTTGGAAATGGATTTAAAATTTCTTTGCATTTATTTAGTGCTCAAAGGCTGAAAACACAATATTTGTTTTAAAGACGATGCATATTGATAGTTATTTAACTTAAACCAACAAACACTGCTATAATAGGCCTGCTTTGATTTAAAGCAATGCCATAAACAATCTCCAGGCCAGAGAATGAGTGCCATGCATTCTCCTAGCAGTGTGACTAGAATTTTAAGAGTAAAAGGTGGTGTTGCCACTTAAGGCCCTTCAGAGTACAGTCACCCTGACTTGAGACTCACATGTCTGGAAAAAGTCTCTTAAAACTGCTACATCAAACCCAAACAGGACAAAGCCCAGAATTCCCTTTTCACTGCATGGATTGAGAGTGGAGACTGTGATTAAGGTCATCTTGCTTGCACGATGTTTTCACAGGTTAATATGAAGTCTGCAGTGCTTGGAAAGCTCAAGTCTCCTATACACAAGAGTACCACAGCAACACAACACACTTGGCTCTGCCTTACTTTTCATATCCTTTTAGCCCCCCTCCAGAGACTGCAATTGCTGTTGTGCAGCAGTGCTGACATGTTGCTGTTCTGCACACTCCCCCATGGTTTTAGGAATCCCAGCAGCAGGTCTAAACAGGGCTGGTTTGTGTTCACAGATCTGCCACACATTGCAAGAGAAAGCTGACAAAGATATTCCTGCAGAGCTTTCTTAGGCACTTGAACACATGGCAGGGTCTAGTATTTTAAGCTCCCTCCAAGCTTTTGCTTACTCTGAGTTAATTCAGTATGTTGGACACATCAAATACAGAAGTAAAGCATCACCTGTATGAAGAGGCATTCATAGAAAGGGAGAGGTTGGAAGGGACCCCTGGAGATCATCAAGTACAACCCCCCTGCTAAGAGCAACAGTCAACTCAAATTAGTGCTTTTGAAGACCTGTTCAATTAGTTCTAATGTACTTTGCAAGTTATCTGAAGAGCCAGTGTGCACTAGTTTGGTGCCTTCTGTCTCTGGTGACTAAATCTGGACATTGCAGTTCCTCACTTGCTTATAGATACTCTAGATAGCAAAAAAGAATATTTCCAGTGCCATAGCTGAGCTATGCAAACTGCAGCATTTCATAGCTGTGATTCTGGTGACATTTAAACATATTTCCATCTCAAATTCATATTCCTCCTCTAGGTTTTGAGTCATTTCCCCCACCCCTTCCTAGCAGTCCGTGACGCAATTGCAGCCGATGACTTCAGAGCAGAAAGGAAAAATGTTTCACAGCAGATTTCCAGCTTGGAAGCATTTCAGATCTTTTACAAACAAAAGAATTTGCTGACAATTAGTCGGCATTCTAATCTGTTATTTCCCTGTAACAAATTGTAATTAAACAAAAAATTATGAGCATTGTCTTAAACCAGCCCCAACAGAACACAACTGGCTGTGTGTAGCAGCGGGAATCAGAACTTGGGGCACTGCTGTCAGTCACACTCCCCGGCCTAGCCTAAGCATATGGCGAGTTCATTAACAGCAGAGAAGGCAGAACGGAGAAAACAAATGATTATTCTGACAACAATGAAAAAGTGATACTCCTGGGATTCCTTCTGATCCAAAACAGGACCTTTTCATTTCTTTCCAAGTAAAAACTTCATAGTAATTGTTTGCTTTGGTATTCAAAGAAATTTAAAGAAGCAAAACAAACCAAACGAAACTCAGAGCACAACCCGGGAAAGAAATCTTCTATTTCCTCTCCCTTTATGCAGTGCCATGTACCATCCACCACCACTAATTACAAAGAAAAAAAAGGCACTGATCCTATATGTGTTTGGGGTTTGTTTTGTGTGGCTGGTTGGGTTTTTTTTAAGGGAAAGAGTCAGAAACCCACGTGGGACTTGGTGTCATTCCTCATGCTTGTAACTATTGCTATGAACTATCACTTTTTTAATCACAGAATGGCTTGGCCTGGAAGGGACCTCAGAGATCATCTCCTCCAACCTCCCCACTGTGGGCAGGGATACTTCTCAACTACACTCAGCTGCTCAAGGCCTCATCCAACCTGCCCTTCAACACCCCCAGGGAGGGGGCACCCAGAACCACCCTGGGCAACCTAGTCCAGTCTCACTGCCCTCCTACTGAAGAGCTTCTTCCTCAGCTCCAGTCTAACCCTGCCTTCCCTCAGCTTCAAGCCATTCCCCCTTGTCCTGTCTCTAAACACCCTGATGAAAAGCCCCTCTGCAGCCTTCCTGTAGGATCCCTTCAGCTATTGGAAGGCAGCTCTAAGTTACCCCTGGAGCCTTCTCTTCTCCAACTCACTCAGCCTGTCCCCTACAGCCCTTGGATCACCTTTGTGGCTCTCCTCCGGACTCAGTGGAACAATAGGAGATGAGCAATGCCCCAAGCTGAAAAGACAGACTAGAGGAAAGTTCCTTTTCTGTTTTATTAAGGTCTGTAAATATGACTTGAGTGCAGTCCAGAGCAAGCATCCACCACACCTACTATGGAGAATCCTACTGCTGAAAGCAACAGCACTTCTTGACAACTGTTAAGTGCTTCACATTTCATAATAACTGAGCCCCAAGCCATACTGCCTTGGGGAAGACAGAACACCCCAAGTGGCAACACAATACTGCACAGCAAATTCTCTATTAAATCTTGAAGACCAAAACAAACACTGCTGAAGTGCTATCAAATCACACCCAGTCTGCTGCAGCACAAATGGGAATGACAACCTTGGGGAAACTGCATTTTCAATACAACAAAACAATGCAATGATTCTGGGGTTGGTTTTGTGGGGTTGGTTTGGATGTTGTTAAATTTTTTGGCAGCACAACTTTTAAGAAGCTTTCTGAGCTTTACCTCACCTTACTAAATCCCTGTAAAGCAGACAGTAAAAGAGTCAACACTAAACACTAGCAAAGTGTGAGGATGAGTCCTTATAGTTTTGAGTATTTTCAGGTTATATTGGGCAGGATAAAACAATGGCAAAGCAATGATTTTCTCCACTGAAAGAAGATTATTACACAGTCATGTCGGTGAAACCTCTCAAAAACTAATAATGCAGGCTCAAAAGCAGAAACATGGCACCAAGGCTCCAAGTTTCCTGCTACCCACAGAAAAAGTGCTACTAATAAAAAAATAAAATAAAAGCTGAATAGTGTATCATATACAAACACCATGGGGGAAATGACTTCCTCACCCCTGAGGACGTGTGTTCGTGTTCCCAGCCTTACACATGGAAAATCTCCATTCACATGAATACAGCTCCTGCAAAGGACTTGCTGGAAGTGCTGCTAAATGGAGATAAGCTGTGCAAAGAACATGGGATCTGTGCTTTGCTTTCTCTGAGGCTGCACTTTGTCACTGACTTCTGGAATCAAAGGCAAGATTAGCAACATGTAGAGGGCCATGTAGAAAGTAAGCCAGTCAGAGAGCCAGGAACTGGGTCATCTGCTGTCAGCTGTGAAAACTGCTCCATGCTAGGAAAGGAAGAGGGGAATACTGGGAAGAGATTTCCCTGGGTTTAGAGCAGCTGACAAATTTGTCACATGAAAAACAACTCATTACCAGATTCTCACCCAAAGCCACACATACACCGATTCAACTCTGCACAAACTGATGCCACTCTGCACAGAGCCACCCAAATTAGGACTCATTTAAAATTAAGATCAATACTTGCAATTCCTTGTCTTTTTTCTTTTGTTAACTTTTAACAGCTGTTTCCTCTGTGTGATTCTATTTGTGAGGTTAGTGAGATACAAGAAAAGTTTTACAGTAAATTGCCCCCAAAACCACACATACTAAGGGCTGTGCTGAAAAGGATTTTCAATCTTTTGGTATCCTTCTCCACTCAGATTCCCTCCTGCTAGGAATGGCTTTAAACATATTAAAACTTTTCTTACAATAAAGTCAGGCAGAAGTAGTGGACAATAAAGCAGACACCAAACACCCTGGAACGTATCCAGATGTTTGGTCTCCATCAGTCAAAATACAGAACCCGAAAGCAGAGCTGGTCAGTGCTATTCTGACAAATTGTTCCCCTGGAGAACGCTGTCTCAATGAGAAGTCAAACCTGCCCTCACAACAGCTTGATCCTCCCAGTGCCCACTAGCATTAAAAGAAGGCTTTCCAGCTAAAGCCTGTTCAAAGCACCTATCTTTTATGCAAGGCTGCAAATACTCTATAGGGGCACAGCAAAACCTGCAGTTCCCTGGAAGAAGGGATTGTGACTGTCCCCAGTGACTGAAAGCATCACTGATTTTTCTTCACGTCCCTTTGATTTTCCTAATTTGTTTTCAAGCCCCCAATTACTGTGATGTATTAAAACCAAAACCAAAGGAAACCCCAAACCAAAGAGAACCCCTAGCATTTCTATTCAGTAGCCCGACTGTCCTAGCACACCTTTTGCATTCTTTACTGCTGAAAAGGAAATGGCAAAGCTTTTGTTTGTGTTCTATCACTTTAAAGCATCTGTTAAGCACTGTCAAATTAATTACACTGTACATTGATTTATTCTTTTTCCAGGCATAATTATTAACCCTTGAGAAGTCATCTACTAATCAATGTATATTGAATTCAGCCCTGACATGCCCTCTAGTACTTCAGCAGCCACACATTTTAAAAGCTGTCTCCAGCATCTATGGGTATCTTGACTGCTTGTTGGTACAGATCCATACTGGGGTTTTTCCAGAATCCAGCACCCACATCATCAGGTCCCCTTCACCAGATGGTCATCAGAACAATGACCTCCAGGTCCAAGGGACACTGAGGGTATCCCACTGCCTAGCAACGTGCAAAACAAGCATTGTCAGTTCCAGAACAGCCCTGGGATGAGCAGGCTTGGCCATGTCAGCCAGCATTCTTGCACAGCCCCTAGCACAGACATGGCCAAAGCCAAGGTGGCTCTTTAAGGCAGCCATGGTGAAGGTGAATATGTGGCTTTGTGTCTGCTCACTTTGATTGTAAAGGAAAAAAATCTCGGGCTTTAATGATGAAATCCAGGGATTACAGTAAATACAATTCCCCCATCCTTAATCTTTTAAGTCAACTATTATGTTGCTCAGAAAACACTTCCACTGGAATTCAAACCAACCTTTAAAAACAGTAAGCTGTAAACAGATCTGTTAGCATCTCTGACTCTGCTTTTTGCCAAGATTAAACAGAGGATGCAATTTTCTGCTAAACAAGACAAAGCATGGACTCCCAGGAGAAAATGGGGGAGAGGACAATGGGACCATGCTTCTCACAGAGTTTGGCTATTTTACTCTGACATAAACTAGTATCATTTTATCATTAAATATTATCTGTGGTGGAAACTAACTCTCAATTTCTTGAGACACAAATGGGCTTTGAATGCAATTTGTTGATACTGATTCTAAAAACTCTCACAGTGCATTTCACTGCCACACACACTGCTACTACACTCAAAGGCTAGAAAGGTGCTGTTCTACCAAGCTTCACAGTACAGGCTGGGAGATGCTAATGCAACAGCATGTGTGCAAGCAGTATCTTTTGCTAACCAGCATTCATCTCTTGCTCTTTGTGCTGCACCAGAATAACGAGGACCAAAACAAGAAAGAAAACCATGGTGGTGACACCAGACACAGCTGGAAACTCTTTGCAGTCTGTGTAACACAGCTCTGATTCTTATCATTCCTTATTTTGTGGTCCAGACAGGTGTTTAACAAAATGATCATGGTCCAAGTCTCTCCACCTTGTAGTAGCTTAATGAGCAACAATTGCTTCATCCAAACATTCTGTAGCATATATGCAGAGTGCGTGAATCACGTACAACCATGCTAGCATATCCTACTGGAACTATCCACTGATAAACAACAAACGGGCTTGAGACTGTGCACATGAGAAGAGTTTCCTTAAGACAAACACCAAAGAACCATTCAGCTAAGGATGATGTGAGGGAGTCCAATTAAACCTGTGACCAGATAATGCCATCTCCCTCTCCATGCTGAACAAGAGTCTTGTAAGTGACAGAATATCTCACATGGTGCCCTTGCATCTGCTTCATGCTGCACCTCAAAAGTCTTCAGGGCAGCAGAGACCCTTGGATACAAAGAAATAATCATCAGGTTTGGCCATGTTAAATTCTGTACCAGGAGCAGCCCTGGCTGTGCTGCTCTATTTATTTTAGAGCAATGACAGCCACCCCAGAACACACTGTGGTGAAATGCAAGAGTAGCGCCTTTTATTTCATTTTAAACTGAAATCTATTCTTATTGGGAATGCCTATAAAATTTAATTTCCAAACTATAACTTATATCTGCACATTTTTAAACAGTCTGAAGAACTTTACAACAGAGATAGAATTTCCTATTAAATTGCATGGCTTTCTGAGCTTTTATAGATTTCTATTCAAACTTCAAAGACTACTACAAAAATGTTAAAGGGGGTTTACAGGAAAAGTGAGATTGCAGGAATTAAATTTCAGTGTGTTTTGACTCTGGGAAGTCTTTCTCCAGGATACTTTTGAATAGTCCCTGTCAGCAGAAACTCTGATCCCATGGAAGGAGGGAAAAAATAAATACAAATCTAAGGCAAGCACTTGGTAGCACAGACTCACTTATTCCATAGAATTACAGAATGGCTTGGGCTGGAAGGGACCTCGGAGATCATCTCCTGCAACCTCCCCACCATGCCCTGGGACACCTCTCAACTAGACTCAGCCGCTCAAGGAGGGCATCCACAAGCCCCTGGGCAGCCTATTCCAGAGTCTCACCACCCTTGTACTGAAGAAGTTCTTCCTCAGATCCAGTCCAACCCTGCTCTCCCTCAGCTTCAAACCATTCTCCCTTGTCCTGTCTCTAGACACCCTGATGAAAAGTCCCTCTGCAGCCTTCCTGCAGGATCCCTTCAGGTATTGGAAGGCAGCTCTAAGGTCCCCCTGGAGTCTTCTCTTCTCCAGGCTGAACAACCTCAGCTCCCTCAGCCTGTGCTCACAGCAGAGCTGCCCCAGCCGTTGGATCATCTTTGTGGCCTCCTCTGGATTCACTCCAGCAGCTGTGTGTCCTCCTCCTGCTGAGGACACCAGAACTGGAGGCAGGATTGGAGGTTATTTTTTATTTTGAGCTGCAGCCTTGATCAAGGTCAGCTGGGGTGAACACTGGCTACAGGAGTACACAAGCAGCTGAATTGCTGTTAAAAGGGAAAAGTTTGTTACTAAAATCCCAGGCAGTGTAGCTAAGCTTACAACTGAGGTGACTGATGATGTTATAACCACCAAAATGAAAGGAAATTGCTGTTGCACATTTGCAACGCAAAAGCACACTTGTAAGTGAACAAGACATTGGTGATGACATTTTTCAGACAGTAATTTAGTGGACTCTTGCCTTGCAGTTGTGCTGCTGACAATCATGCTTTCAAGTAAGGTAATATTTGGGGCTAAACACACAGCAGAGGCACTGAAACAAATACATTGTGATTGCCAGAAAACCTGCAGCAGGGTCATGTAAGCACATGGCACCGTTATTCCAGCTTCCCCCCTTTCTGACTGCAGCAGTGTTAATCTCTGGTAAGACACTAAAGATTATCAGAGAGTTTTGCTGACCATGGCTATTGCTTCTAATGTGCAAGCGCCCACTTGAAAAATATTCAATCAGCACGAGTTCTTTTCCTGCAACCCAATTCTATTGAGAAAATAAGAAGGTTGCACTGTATCCTTCTAATCCCAGTGATTGTAACAAACATCTGTCCTGCAGGATTTTTGTAGCCTGACAGCTGGCCACATCCAGCTCCTTTTTCAAATGTCCAGTAGAAATTAAAACATCTACTCCCCAAAAATGCACATTGGAGTGCTGTAAAATGATGTGCAAACCAACTATTCGTGAAGTAAATCATGGTGTAAATCCCCACAGGAGGAAGATGAATGTCCTTTTGTTTAGAAAAAGCCAACACAAAAGAACCCAAGCCCACATTAACCACCCCTACCTGTCCCTAACACAGGGGAGTGCAGCACAGCTGGTGAGAACAGGAGCTGCAGACTTGGGGTTTGTGTTAGCCAAGCTGTCTGTCTCTCAGAGCCAACATACACTGTCCAAGCAAAACTTGAAAAACTCTCCAATAAATCAGTTATGTGGAAGACAGAGTTTAAATAATGTTGATCAAGCAACTGGTCACAAGAAATCTAAGTCCATCCTAATATTAATTTCTGTCTTTTACCCTTTCTTCCCCTTAACCACAACATACTGCCAGAACAGCTGAGAGCCTCTCAGCCACTCATTTATAGTTCACAGCTCACCTTCACTATTTCACTGAGACCATAGAATGGGTTAGGTTGGAAGGAACTCATCGATCATTTGCTCCAACCTCCCTGGCAAGGGCAAGAACACTTCTCAACTAGAAGTAGGACCCCTTCAGGTATTGTTTGGCACCTTTAAGGTCCCCCCTGGAGTCTTCTCTAGGCTGAACAACCCCAGCTCCCTCAGCCTATCCTCATAGCAAAGGATGGTGTCTCAGCAGAGCAGAGTCAAGGGGCAGAATGCCCTCTCTTGCCCTGCTGGCCACACTCCTCCGGATGCAGCCCAGCACACAGCTGCCTTCTGAGGGCACTGCTGGCTCCTGGTGAGCTTCCCATCAATCCATACACAAGACACACACATACAAGGTGAACTTTGCATGCTTGGCTTTACTTCAAGAAACCAAGACCAGCAGACAGTCAGTGTGTTACCTAAACTTGCCATAGATTACAAATGCAGTGATGAGTTCCTATGTAGCAACACATTCAACTCCGTACACAGGAAAATCTTCTCAGAAGGAAACAGAATTATACTGAGGTGCATCCAGCCATGTCACTGGAGAATAAGAGATCTCCCCCTCACTGCATGCAAGGGCATTTGTCACATCACTGCTATCTTATTCTGGGATGATTGTCCCTGCAGAAGCAGCATGCACTCCACGAGGTGTTCATTTGGTTCTGCCTGCATTGTCAGTTGTAGGAAAAATGCATAATAAATTATCTACACATTCTGACAGAGAACAACAGCAGGACAGGCATTTAGGAGAGGTTTAATACTGACAGTAGCTCTTGCAAAACACCACCAGAAAAGCTCAGGTTTTTAATTCTTTTATATCCCAAGCTGTTGAGATTGTTACAGTGGGAGCAGGGCACAAGGAAATCCTCCCATTTTCAAGCCAACATGGTGTTGGCTACATATCCATGAAACACACTCTGTGAGACTAACACTAATTGAAAAATGGGAAGAGAAGAAAGAAAGAAAAAGAAAACAAGAACAGAAATCTTCCTGCCTGGGGGCTGATGTGTTGCAATGAGTGAGAGCATCCCAAAATCCGTGGCTGCTGTCAAACGTGAGCTGACTCAGCAATTTCAACCTACCTGGTACTTACCTAGAATCCCCACCACAACCAGCACTAATTAACTTTGCAAAGAACTGGAAGATATTCATTCAAGTGGAGTGCCATGCTGAAACAACTCTGCTGTCTCTCCATCACTGTAGTTACAGCCTTAATTGCCTCTGGAAGCCCTAATTGGGCGTACAGCCTGAGTATTCCAGGGAGAAACACCAAGTTCCCTCTCCATCCTGCTCTCAGAGAGACTTGAAAGCGATTAGTACACATATTTGTTCTACTCAGGATGAATTCTCAATATTGGAGAGGGTTTTCCTCCATGAATATCATTTAACAACCTTCAGAAGCGCTATATCCAACAGGGAGGTTCCTCAAGCCTTCCTGCAAATACCTGGGCAGGGAGCTGTGACAGATTCTCCTAAGCAGTGCCCTGACTGGGGTTGGGAGGGGCATGGGGGCAAAGGGGGTACACTACCCCTCACTATTATCAGTACTGTGTCCCTCACCCTTTCCAAGGCACAAGTTTTGTTGCACCCAAGCATCTTTCCCTCTGATAAATTTCTTCAGCTTTCAAGAGCTGCCAGGGAGATGTGGACAAATCTGCAGATTCACCTCCACACTCTGCAGAGGTAACACAGTCCCTGCTTCTCCTCCACTGCTTACATTAAAGCCAAACATACATTTTATGTTGTTCCCCAATAGGTTGAGTCTCATATAATAAAAAACCCTCTTTATATACGGTCTCTAAGTGCTGATCTGATGACTTTGTCGCATGGACATCTTGCAGCTGTCCCTGCAGCCCAGGGAAGCTGCACACAGCCTTACCTGACTGCTACCTGCTGCTGTAAGGCATATGCCGTGGCACACTTGGACAATCGTGGCCTTACAGCTGTTTTTGACAAGCTCAATTACTATTTATTGTGCAACAAACAGTGTAAATTAACTGCCCAGCTGTTACCACTCTGGCTGTATGTGCCCAGGTTCTGGTGGCAGCAGGGGCTGCCAGGGCCTCTCTGAGAGGAGAGCTGAGAGGCTGCCCTGAGCTGGACACAGATGGCTCTGGCTGGCTCTGCAATTGTCCCACCTTAGGGCATGGCCAGGGGTCTGAGGAAAAGGTGTTTCTCACCATCCACCTTGAACTGGCAATAAGTTACATCAATTTTCTCCAAGCTGAGTCTGTTTTGCCCACAGCAGTCCCTGGTGAATGATCTCCCTGCCTTTATTTCCACCCACAAGGATTTTCATCTTGAGGAGAGGGTTGGCAGTGACTAAATTAACAGATCACATTGGTTTGGAAGGGACCCTCAAAGCCCATCTTGTCCAAGCCCCCTGCAGTCATCAGGGATGCCTCCAGCTAGATCAGGCTGCCCAGGGCCACATCAAGTCTGAGAAATGTACTTTGGTGATTTTTCTCTTTTCTTCCTACTTTTCAATTTTCCTTCACATTTTTGGAAAGGCAACTTCACTCCTTTTTACCTCCCCCTTTATTTTCTGATTGTTCCTCTTGTTAATCCATTTCATTTACACCTTCTAAACCCAACTTTTACAGGAGTAAAATCTTACAAATGAAGTTTATCAGCCTGAACTAACTTAGAAGCCAGCCTTGCACAGAGCAGGGTATCACACTAGCTCTCCTCCAGAGGCCTTTCCTCGACCTCTCTGGTTCTCTGATATGCATATATACATACTTGTCTGTACACTAGAGCTTCTTTTTGACCACAGCACATACTTAACCTCAACTCCAAAATAATTGCAGGTTCATGACACCCCAGTTGCTGCCAGCCCAGAGAATGACCTTGAATCGTTACCTTTAGTCTCCGTGGCCCCCTCCCCAGCCACGATGCTCTTATTCAGGAGGATTATCAGAATCCACAGCCTTTGCTCCTGCATGGATTTATAGTATTTGCAAGTATAACTTCATGCAGCATTGAGATAGGCAGAGTAAACAAGGCTATAACAAAGGAGCCATACCAATGAGCTCTGGTTATCAATGTCAAGCTTCAAAAGAGAAATTTCAGTGCTGAGAAGATGAAAATCTGAGCAACTGGGACTAAACAGTTTCTCATTAGAATAGGAAGAAGTGGAAAGATGTGAAAACTTAGTAACAGCAGATAGGCTTTTTGCTCTTTGTTGACATGTGGCAAGTTTCTCAAGACTTTAAAACTAGTTGCTTACTAACATAAATAAGCCACTGTGTGGCATGTCTGAGTATTCACTAAGGTTTACACAAAAGCTAGAGAGAGAAAGTGTTGTGCCTTCAGGACAAAGCCTGATGCTTACAGTTTGTCACAATGATGAAAGCTTCTGACCTTGCTGTCAGCTGATGGCTTGCTTCAAGTGGCTTTGCAGTCAAGCTCAGTGGAAACCAGTAAGATTAATTCTAGTCTGCACAGTTCATTACCTCTCACAGAAGTTTAATAACAGAGTTTAATAACTTGCTCCTGTTTAATTGCGATGTCTCCAATAATAATTATTGATTATGTCAAAACCCCTACATTTTGTGTAAGACTGCTGCACAACACTCACAGTAACTAAGTGCCAGCTGATAGTTTGCCAATTTGATTTATTAGGAGTTATGTATACACAAGTGGCAGCTAATGTGCTGGCTGCCTTCCTGCTATGCCTCTTCTATCCTAGTCCCTCCCCTTCAATGCTAATCAGAGCGCAGAGCACAACAAGGAGATAATTACACATTGCTGCTATTTGTGCCAAGAGACTTTATGTAAATATTTTTAATACATTCCATTTCTTCTCTGTGGCTACAGGCTGCATTTTAAGGTAGCAGTCTGGAGAGACACCCTCTTCTGCTTTGCTGCTCAATCTTAACTTATTCAGTTCGGGATACTATAAGAGGTGCAATACATGTTGATATAATTTACCTTAACCATATAGGAAAATTATTGCTGTCTGTAACTGCCTGAAGGGGGGTTGTAGTCAGGCAGAGGTTGGTCTCTTCTCCCAGGCAACCAGTACCAGAACAAGAGGACACAGTCTCAGGCTGCACCAGGGGAGTTTTAGGCTGGAGGTTAGGAGGATGTTTTACACAGAGAGAGTGATTGCCCATTGGAATGGGCTGCCCAGGGAGGTGGTGGGGGTGCCATCGCTGGGGTGTTCAGGAGGAGACTTGACAGGATGCTTGGTCCATGGGTTAGTTGATTAGGTGGTGTTGGATGATAGGTTGGACATGATGATCTTGAAGGTCTCTTCCAACCTGGTCTATTCTATTCTATTTCCTTTACAGGCAGCACAGTAGTAAAGATACAATAGGAACTTTTAATACTGGGTTGAGAGTGAATTAAGATATTACATATCTGGAGGCCAAAATCTGCTCAACCACTCTGTTATATAAAACAAGGAATATGTGAACTAGTATTTTATTATTGCTATTTTGCAAACACCCATGTGAAAATTACCTGAGTTTTTCATTCTTCATCCAAAAAAAGCTCACAAACTCTGAGAATAATGCCAAATTCCCTCAGCCAGTGCTAGTTAAACTGTCAGAAAATTTGCATGTGGCGTAGAAAATATGGCTAAACACGGCAATGTGCTTAGCCAGTGCAATGCTGGCTTGGAAAAGAAGCAATTAACCTCCAAAAAAGCATAAGCAAGACAATGAAGAGTCAGGCTATTACTGCTAAAATTTGTTTCCTTTCTTCCTCATTTAAATGTTAAAAATAAGCTAGGAAGCAAATTAGATTGCAACTTACAGCTTTTTACATTATGATAAAAGGTAGTAACTGGAAAGAAATAAAACCTCAGAATAATTCATTCTAATTTGTGTCTACCATCAACAACCAAGTCCCTTGGAAGCAGACCTTTACATAAAGTCATTAGACTGTTGCTGTTGAGACAGGCAAGGTTTTTAATGAACCAATGGCAGCTCTCTGATAACAATTAGATGAGATGAAATTAAACCATGCATGCTCTTTAAGGTGCTCCTGATAACAGAGACTTAATCACTGCGTTACCCAATCGGCCGCCTGCCTGGCATTTCCTTCACTGCAGGCTGAGATGCAGCAGTTAAACACCCATCAATAGCAGTGTGCAAATAAAAATCACGTAAGCAAAGTGCTTTAATGTCAAACTAATGAGACTGGAAACTCTGCTTAAGGAATTATATTTTAGCCTTTATCAAATAAAGTGCTTAGAGGGGAGGAGGCTTCCTTGAATTTATTGGAGTAGGAGATTTCAGTGGTTAATGAGTGGATTAAGACTAAATGTCAAACTAAATAATAACATTAAATCTTTATTTCTGAGGCTTGCCAGTTCAGAGTTACTGCTTTCATAGACCCTGCTCTAGGTAACAGGTTCATTGGCCAAATTTGAACTTCTAGCAAGAGTAAAACCTCATTTATCAATGTCCAGATGCTAACCTGAACTCCCAGCATCCTACAAAAAAGCTTAGTGCAATACTTAACCACAAAACAATTACACAGTGGGCTGAGGAAAACCAGATTCCTGAATTCACAGTTACTAACAGGTTCTTACAGAAGGTAGAAGGAACACCTGGAAAAGCTTGAGATATAAAAGCATACAAACATCTTAACTACTGCAGAGCTCTGTCAATGTCTGGTCTGTGGCATGACAGGAATTCTTTAACGATGCACTATATCTACATATGTGTGTGTATGCCATCTTTAGCCTGATTAACCTCTTGTGAAGATAAAAGGTTTCAATTTTGTGTTCCTGAAGAGACTACAATAGTGGAATTAATGCTGAAGTCTTCGCCATGTCTTCATTCCATGTGCTAGCTCGAAGCAGGGCAGGCACGCTCACGTGCTGCTGTGTGCCTCTATTCACAAACCAAGACAGTGCTCTCCACAGGCTTTCACAAGTCTTTGCAGCAATACAAAGAAATTTTGTGGTGAACTAATTATTAGAAGCATGGCTGCAACAGAGAAAAACATTCTTTTGATAAGGTGAAGAGCTGACTCCCCTCCAGAAGCCCAGCAGAAGGCCTCTCCACCAGTTAAATCTCAGTGGCAATTCCAGGAGTCAAGTGGTGCTCAGCTCTCAGGCTATGGCTGACTTCACCAGTAATGATGGATTCCACACAGGTTACTGCTGCCTAGTCCCTCAACTGCAGAAGTGGGCAGACATCGGAACATCAACAACCTTCTCATTTTACACTACTACATGCCTACAGCTACAGTTCTGGTTCTCACTGATTTTTCAGGCCTCCTCATTTGTGTTTCAGATTTCTTCTACCCACAGGTACTATGTGGGACATGTTCAAGGATTAACCCTGCATAAGCTGGCCTTCAGAAGCAAACATTTTCAGGAAGGTCAGTATGGAAGGGGGTGATGAAAAAGAAAGGAAGGCAAAAAAGCAGCTTTCAGATTGCCTTTAAAAAGAAGCAAGAAGTAGAAATGGATAAAAAGATGTTAGAAAATGTGTTTCTGCCTTCCCATGCCTCAGCAAGGAATTCTAAATATCATCATGGGAGGAATCAATTTGCAGGACCTGTGGACAGCCTTAAGGGCTTGGACAGCTTAATTGGAGAAATGTTTGAAAAGTCAAAAGGCCAGAATCACGTCAAGTACATGAAGGCAAGCCTCACAGATGCTTCTAAATGAATTCACTACACAGTGTCACAAAGGACAGCAGTAACGTGAGAAATGATGTTCAAAAAGGATGACTCAAAGCTAGCTTTATGGAGCACTCCAAGTCAAACCCCAACACTGTTCATATACATTATATTTTAATCTATTCTAAAATGTTGTCTTAGTAATTGTTAAGAATTGTCCTTTAATGGGTATCTAATGTATAGAAGCCAGCTTTTTGGGTACTTAGAAACATAATAGCCACTTAAGAGTGTCAGGATTGAAACTGAACAGTTCACTTCAACTACTCATTTCCTAATTTAGTCATCCTTGAGGTATCCTTCTGCTGGAAGTATTCTAGAAGCCTGAGTCCCTGAAGCTCCTTCACCAGCTGGGGTCTGTGACACAGTAAAAGCCACCCAGGTCCATCTGGGTGTTGTCCACATATCCAACAACTGATGTCATGCACTTGTATATAAAAATCAGTGTATGATGCTGATATAAACACAACACAGATGAACCAGTCCCACTCACTGTAACACAGAGACTGTGCCTTCTGAACTAGGAAGGCAAATACATATTTTACCTAAGGAAATCCTCAATTCAGGAGCCCATCTCTACTCAGAAAATATACATTTCATCAGGATTTAAGTTCTGCCTAATTCTGTTTCCCACCCTTTAGTTAAGGCTGATCTCTTTCATCATCTCCCAATCCATCTGCTTGCTAACTTATCCAGTCTCTATCAAAGGCTGCTAATCAAAAGCCTTTGCTCCTTTATGTGGTACAATACACAGCTCTGAAGCTATTTGTTATAGCATTATGAACATTACTGAAGCTATGGCATACAAGTTTGCTACAATAAGAAACTAGAGTTAGAAGAAAAATTCCTGTTCTAATGGAACTAATTATTGGGAAAGGAGATTGCAGGAAGCCCAAACACTGAACTAATTCTCTGTGGAATGCTTTCAGGTAAAGAGGACACGGAAGAGTCCTCACCTCATGTCAGCAGTTATTTTGGAGAGCACAGAGGTGAATGTCAGGTGGATGTTCAAGTGCCTGCTCATTTGTAGAAAACCTAATTAATGGTTTAAAAAGCCCTAGCTTTTGCCAGAGACAGTCTCAGCTGCTCTGCATGGCCTGTCTTCTCTTCTAGCATACACAGGTTAAACTCTGGCAGCCGCTGGCTACAGCTTTAAACTTACAGTTGGTATGAGGCTGAGAAGATGTAAGGTGAGAATCAGGTAGTGCAGAGCAGCACCACTCTATCATTTCAGAACATCTTGGGATATCACTTGAAATCCTTAGTAATAAATATATAGGCTACAAAAAAACCCAGACCTGAGCCTTCACTGTGCTGCTGCAAGTTTCTGTCCTTGAAATTTCTTCTTCTAAGTCATGATTTAACAGAATGAGATGAACAAAGTATCTCAATTACAGCACTGAAACCAATCACTGTTTCCATGTTGCATTTGTGCAGTACCCTCTGTTACCGTCCCTCCATAGTTAGTGCCATTAACAGTCCAAGAGCTGTTCAGAAGTCCCTCTGAAAGCGTTTTTCCCTCTTTTCACATCTTATTCTAAGGAACCTTAAGCATCTCTAGCTTTAGGGGTTTTTCTGCATTTAGCTTTCTCCTTGTCAAGAGATGCTATATGCAACCTCAGAGCTACAAGGTGCATTTGCTTTTTAGTCTTCTCCTCATAAAAATCAGGAAACAAAAAAATAATACAAAACCTACCCCTTGCCTTTTGCTTAGAAGATCTACCTGAGAAAAAATGGTTCAGTTTGCAATATCTATCTTCTTGTACCCAGGCTATTAATTGGAGTGCTCAGTCCTGTCATTCTCCTTTAGCCCTGACTCAGTTTGTGCTCTTTGTCACTTCCTCAGGCTCCAAGTCCTTTGTATAAGCTGCTGGGGGCAGTCCCCGATTTGCAGCTTCTGCACTTGCAGATATTTGCAAATATGGCCTGACTTCCACCAAAGAAGAAAGCAGCTGTGCTGCCTGCACCCTGGACACTCTGCCTTCTCTCTCCCAACGATGCCAGCAGCAGCCGGGCGCGCAGCAGCAGCACTTGCAGAGCCGATCGCTTTAATTTAGTGGTTGCTATTTTATTTACGGGCCTTCAAATTTGTTTTATCGCTTTCATTTTCTGCTCATAATGCACAGAGGAGGAAAATGAGTCAAAGCAGTCATATGAAAGTAACCTCTCAGGTTTTCCATAGGTGGATAGGATATTCTAATAGGGGAGTCCATTACTTTTCCATTTAGGCATTACGATACTCTTTAACTGACTCCCCTTTTCCCTGCCTAATTTGCCACCTCTTAGATGCCAAGGACGTGTAGAAATCTCTGAGGGGCGTTTCTCTCATCAGCAGAAAAGGAACATCAAAATAATGACTTTCAGGCACTGGTGGCAAGCACTGTATTCTCAGAAGCATAACAGCAGAAATGGAAAAGCTCCTAATCGGTGACCTAATCTTTCCTTCTGCACAAACTGACTTCCTCATAGTTGAAATATCCTCAGTTTTGTTAAGGAGCTGCCTGCTTGGGATTCCACACGCAGATTTCCTTGCAGTAATACAGCCATATGCTCTTCCCCATGTCCCCTTTCAATCTCAAGTAGGAGTCAAATTTCAGAATGTATAAGGAATGAAAGATGAGAAGCTCAGAGAGCTATCACATTAAACCCACCAAGTCAGCCTGACATCACCCAGAGTTTGGGGTTCTACATTAAAAAAAATGGTTAAAAACCAGGGACATTTCTCTGCCAGGCATCACTTTCTGAAGGCACTGCAACAGGCTGCATCTTGATGAAATCCCCTCTGATGCCATTGCAGTGACTACCACCTTTGTAAGACACCTCTTTAACCCCAGTACAGCAGGGTAGGATCCTGTTGATCCCAAACAATGGACTTTCTTGCACAGCTAGATGACTACCAATAGCTACAGATACACTTCAGCAGTTGTCTCAGGAAAAAATAATGAAGTGTTTGCACAAGTTAATAGGTCTCTATCTGCCCTCTGCTCAGCTCTGCAACTTTTCAGTTACACCACTACCTTATTTGTGTTACTGTCATAAGCAGGAACTTAAAACATTAACTGGCCTCTGAACTGGACATCTGTTTAACCAAGTTACTCTATTCAATCAGTTTCACCAACAGAAGTTATGACAAAACATCTACCCACATCCATCTGGTGTTAGCAAACATCTCCAGACTATGGATCACCAACAGGCATTGATGCTGTCAGGAGTTTCAGGTCACGGTCTCATGTTACCAGTGGAATAGCTCTTATTTTGTAATGTGCCTTGAGGATGAAGGGAAGATGGAAGGCTGAAGGAACTAAAAGGCTTATCTTTCATTCAAGAGCTGTTCAACAGATCTGGAGAAAACAGACACCAGGCACCTCACGTGTTCAGCAGAATAGCAGTCACAGATGGATGGAAGCTGACCTTCTAAGGCATCATTCAGCAGAGCTGAATTAACACAAAGGTATAAATAAGCAGCTATTAGTATTGCAGCAGGAGCAGCCATTCTGCCCTCCTGCAAGGCAAGACAACCAGATTTTATTATTTGTACAGGATCACATTTGCTATGGGGTAGGCAGGAGTGAAGAGAGACAAATAAATTACAACCTTTTTGCAGGAGCAAAAATCAAAGTAGTTTTGTGGCAGCATTTAAGGCAAGGAGAGCTCTTCCCAAATGAGGCTTCTTGCATTCACTTTTGACAGCAAGGGAATTTTTTTTCCAGATCACATAAAAGCAAGAAAGAAAAAGTTTCTGTCATAGCTTAAGCCAGTAGTTTTCCCTAGAAATGTGTTTACACTTTCAGTCTCAACGGGGAGGCATGTTTTGCATGTAAATAGCAGGTGGTTATGGAGAGTTACTTTGACAGCTAATGTCTTGAGCTGCCTTGACATCTGCGGTCTAATAGAGTGGCTCTGTAGTAAGTGAAGTTCCTGATGAAAGGCAACCAAATTAAGTGGAGTTTTTCATCTCAGCTTCTAGCCAGCTATACTATGACCATTCAAGGGGGAATGAAGAAATGATTAAAAAGAGATTGCACTCTGGCTCTGGTGGCAACTGACATAAACGAACTTGAAAAGACAAATAAGACAACACTAATTTTAAAGCCACAGTGGCTCTCAGTCAGCATCACTGGAAACTGCATTGCTAACAGAAGAGGTCTGACTCTTGCCCAGAAAACAAGCAACACCATGCTGTGGCAGAGGGGGAATGTCAAATACACCCCAAGGAGAGCTAATTAAAGTCTTTGTCTTATTTATTCTTCTGCAGAGAGAATTAATAGCTACAGCGTTCATGTGATTAGACTTAATTCACATTTTCTTTCCATTTCCTAAGTTGCAATATGAACATTACATGGCTGGTCTGGGAAGGCACGTGGCTCTCAAGGGTCATGTCTCCACCAAAGAGCTGAGGCTGTCCTTTCTCCATACTGCACTTCTGGACTTTTCCTTTCCAGATGGTGGCCTTTCCTGAACATCTCTTAGAACAACCACCATAGGAATCCTGCAGAGCTGCTTGGGTAGCAGCCTAGCATACTTATCAGGCAAATGTACTCAAGAAGTGTTAGCTGGCTCTGATCTGTAAGGCTTTCCAAGACTCCATAGAATTTACAACTAATTCACCCACAAGGCTATTTACTTATGTCTGTCTCATATGTAGATTAGGACAAGGGGTTTGCAAGCATTTCAATGATTCACAGCTGGGACATCAACCCATTCTAGTCCCTCTACCTGCATCTTTGCACTTAAATGTGTGACTTCACCACAAAACCAGACCTTACTCTTCAACAGACTGGGGGTAGATTTGCTGCCAACAGCTGCCCAAGACAAGTTTTAAGCACAAAATATTCCTGAACAAAAGTGTAACATTTTTGCAAACATGGATTTATTCTTCCCCTCAAGACGAGGTATTAATTAACTGCTACTCTCTGGTTTTCAGGGTAACGTTTCTAAACGGACAACCATGTCTAAGCAGTTTTTGTTTTCTTGTTCCTCAGGAAATTTTAGGAACTGGGGATGTTAGATCCCATACAAGGGTGAAATGAAAGGGGGTTCACAGAGCAGCTGCAGTGTTGCAGCACGCTGCTCTCATATCCAGAGAGCCCTCTCTCCAGGTAGCTTGTGAAAGCCCAGAGTGTGAATGCAACCATCTCCTCAAAGATTTGCACATTTCCATGCCACCAGCCCCTGCAGTGGTGTGAAATATTCCTTGCAAGTGAAGGAGCACTGGCACTGCTAATCTTTTATCTCTGAGAAACATCCCAGCTGAACAGGACCAAAGGTGAAAGCTGCATTTACGACATGTAAGAGCCATCAGTTTGCCAAGCTCTGAACAGAATGACAGTTCTAAACAGTACTTAGTTATTCTGATTCTCCTTTGCCTTCATATTGGTTGTTGACAAGTGCACTCTATTTTGCCCTACAGTTCTGCTTCAGAGAAAATCTGTGGTTGCCCTGCCTCTGCTATCTGTCAGAAGGATGCCACCATAAACATGGTGGTCTTACAGGGATCTGTTTTGACAGGTAATCTATTACACAAGGCACACCAAGCTTATGTCTGCCTCTTGCCTCCCAGTGCAGGTAGAACTAGAAATCAGGAAAAGCACCATGATGGCCTCTCCCCCTGCCCACTGTATGCATTTGTTTGCCTCAGTTGTGTTACGTCCAGGAGCACTAAGAAGCTGTGTACATGTAAGGTTTAGGATCTATGGGGAAAGAAAAAGAAACTCTTATTAGACTAGACTTTGAAGACTATTAAACCACTGAAGCTCCATAACCAAATCCTGAAACATCAAATATTGACAAGAAGATAGCCCACAATAATCTCTCAAGTGTTTGTGCTCTGCCAATTACGTGCTAAAAATACTAAAAGCCCATATTTCACTCAAGGTAAAGCTGCCATGCAAGTGACATTTCCTCCTTCTGCCTCTCACGACGAGACTTGGACTCCAAGTCACCAACAATCATAAGAGTTTGTTAAATCCTTGCCATTTCCTCCTCACTCTGTAGCCTGAAATAACATTGCAAATGATCCAGCTCTAAATCCACTGCCCAGCAAAACCAGGTAAGCATGTATCCTCAGACACCAGGAGCTCACAATGGAGTATTTGACTGCAGGGAAATAAACCTGCTTGAAAATACATTCTAACAAATTTCTGTTCTGCTTAGCAGTACAGAAGCTGCAGGAAAGTACCATCTAGGAATGCACACAAAGGTGATGCAGCCCACCTGGCTACACAGAAACCATTTCTGAGGCCTGATGTAAGGCTTGCGAAGCGCTCCCTCCAGGGACAGTTCTTGTGCCGATTCAGATCCTCCTGTTCACTGATGCTACACCTGCCACAGGCTCCATCAACCTGCTCACAAACCAGGCAGCTCTGCATGTTCTCTTCAAACTCCTTCTCCAGAAAACTACATGAACTCAGCTGGAATGATAGATTCCAGATCCCATCCTTCCTGGATGGAAATAACCTTGAGCACTCCCTCCATTTGCAGGAGCAGATGGCCTTCCTTTTGTCTTTTCTTCTCATCAGGTCTTCCAAGCCTAATCCTTCACAGATCATTGTGCTAATACCTTCACGTGCTTTGGTCCACAACTCAGCTATAATCTCACACAATCCCTCAAGCAGGGAATGGTATGGGATGCAGACACAATCATGTCTTTCCAAGTCACAATACAAGTAGTATTTCAACTGCACAGCAGCAAAAACTGGACAACTTTTCACTGCCAAACCAAACCAAGCCAAAGAGCTGGGGAACAAGTTTCTACAAAACCATCTGAATTTCTGCCCCAAATCAGAACTAAGCTGTTCTGATTATTGAGAAACACAGACCATACAGACCACTATCCTGCCAATAACCTATCACACTCACCTGAAGTCATTTTAATATGAAAAGCTACTAAGTGCCGCAGGACAAAATGTTCCACAAAAATTGCCAACTTATTGTATTTGCACCTTTTAAAATGAAATTTCTCATTATCAGTGAAACAAAAAGTAAAATAGCAGAGCTTCTGAGGGGGAAATACAGATCAGATGTGTCATGTACATCTGGATGCATAGGTGGGCTTTATTTATTATGGCTAACCACCTTAATTCTTCATGCAAATTAATGCAAGGACAGCTTCAGACAGCAAGAAATAACCCAGAAAACACTTCCTACATAGTGAATTAATAGCTGTTAGTAACAATTTGGGGTGCCTAATCCAGAGCACCTCCTTTGTTACACTGTATTTCCACCTTTTCATCCAATATTTCTGTCCATGGCCAAACATGCACAATAAAGCAAAACAAGATCGTTGCAAAGAGCAACAGAAAACGCTGAACAACCTCTCAATACAGGAATATCATTTCTGCAGGGCAAGTCAAGCCCCAGGTACCAGCTGGTACCAACTCTTCTTTGACACAGCCAGTGATATTCCAACAGAGCAATAATGTGCTTATGCTAAAATTGGGTTAGAATCCTGTCTCTGTTTAAAAATACTGTGGAACATATAGGACATTGAGGGGAAAAAACAACAAACAAGCAACAAAACCCAAGCTGACAAAACACAAGGATTTCCTCTTCTGGACTTCCAACTGCAGATATTTCTCAGTATAGCACAGATTTAAAACCATTACCATCTAGCAGTAAATCACCTACCCAGGAATGTGAGTAGACTGGACTGAATTCAGTCCAGCTCAGAGAGAATACAAATCTCTGTCAGAAACAATCTTTTGAAATCCATGTTGGACACCTCATTAGATAGGATGAGGATTAATGAAGTTAGAAACTAAGTGTGCTTTTGTTCCTAGAAATGGTTGTTGTCTGATTACAGGTCAGACACATTGACAAAAGAGTATAGAAAAATTATATAGGGTATTGTCCTTGATGTTTCTGTTTCCTGCAGAGAGGACTTCTGTGCTCAAGTGTAGCAATCAATAATATTCACATGCAGTTAAAATTAATCTTGAAGAGGTGTGACAGATTTTATCCTTCATCACTTTAAAGCTTAAGATTAATGAAGCACATTCCCAAACCTGATGATATATTTACTCTTTACATCAATGTGCCACATTCCTAACAACGTAATGTGTTACACACAGAGGAATGTATTCAATGCTGCTCCCATCCACTCTCGTTATAAAGCTCCAAAATAACACTTGACTGAAATAGTTGGTTAAATCCTGACGTTACCAACCTTTGAAGCTGTCACAGCTCATTGTTTGGTTGGGGTTTTTAACAAAGGGTCATCAGAAGGCAACGTAGTTTTAATCACCTCAATGTCATCGCTTAAGGAATGCTGAATTGAACAGTAGCATCTGTTGCCTATCACCAGTGTGTGGCATGTGTTCATCACACAAGATGAAGAATGTGCTGGTTTTCTTCTGCAGTGTATCCTAGTTATTGTTATTCTCTCTCTTGCCAACAGCCAAAATGAAACACTGAAAAGAGGACAGGAATGACTAACTGAACTGAGGCCAGCCTCCAGCTTTTCACTTGGCACACTTTGCTCTTTCTTGGTACTCCTTATGAAATGAACACATCTCACTATCACATCATGTTTAATTAGTATTGACAGCCATTCTCTGAAGTCCATTTTAAAATCAGAACTTTCTTGGCTGTATCTCCACATTTTGACCATGTGATCTCTACTCCTTTTCCATTGCACTCCATTCATTAAGCTTTGATGGCCTGTCAGTTAGCCCAGAGCTTTTCTGACTGGAGGTTTCTTAGATCATTCACAATTTCCACTGCTTATTCAGAGTTCTACATCAGTTACCTGATGTTTTCATTACTAATGTTCTATCCTGAAAAATATATCAAAATAAATAACAATGTAACCCTGCTGATGTTTTGTATCTTCCCATATCAACTCAGATTCACCCAAACTGAGCCTTGGAAAGCTTTGTTTCATGTCCCAGGCACTGGGATGCATGGGGCTGTTCCTTTTGAGTGCGCTCTACCATCAACATACTATAAATGACTGTCTCCTTCCCAGAGCCTTCAACTGCTGCACGTGTCCAGTCTAGAGAAATCCAGTGGAATCCCCTTCCTGAAAGCTTTCTGTGAGGCAGGAAGCAGTTCCTGAACTTGGATCTCCTCTGATAGGATCCAAGGAACTATGCTCTGCTCTGTGCTCTGGGTGATGATGCGCCGTCCAGAGTCCATAGAAGACTAACGCCACCTACAAAGCAAGGCTGCAACATCAAACAAACTGCCATGAGACACCAGATTTTCCTCAGTTCTGTTTGTTTTCTAAAATCCACTCTCATTTACTAATCATGCTTTAATTGGACACAGCAATTGCTCCATGTGGACTTCGAGACAGCTGAAGAATGTTAAGGAGACCTGAATGAAGCTGCTACCCCACAAGGCCCACAGGAAGGAGGCCCTCAGCTGTGCTGGTAGTAACCTTCTGCACAGATTGAAGCAGGATCCCTTTTATTCTTTTATTATTACATGTGTGTGCAGCAATCACACAGCAGGACTCTCAGTCCCAACTAGGGGCTTCTACTGCTGCAAGATAAATAAAATATGTGATTAATAATACAGCCTATACACCCGTCCTTCATAAGGAAATGGAAAATCCACTCCTGGCAAACAAGCGTGTGCTTTACAACAATCCTGCTTGGCATTCAGGTTTTCTTCTCACTTATAAACAACAGCAACAGGACAAAAGATGGCAATTTTAATTGTAAAGCAGCTTAATAATTTTATAAAGGGAGCTGTACTGCTGCTGTACATCACAGCATAATGAATTCCTTTTGAAACAGGAGAAGGAAAGAATAATCCCAGAAGCTCTAACAGATAAGATGAAATGCCATCCTAATGCAATCTGCATCTTGTTCCTACCATAATAAGTAGCTATTTTTGTTTGGCAAATTGAAGGCTGCATTGTTCCCAGTAACCAGAATGAGTGTGGATGGGGAAGAATCTGCTTACAGGGGAATAATTTGTATGTAATTATTAATGAAGCTGTTTATCGTTCTCATTGTCTGTGCATATATAAATGCCTATATCGAACATTCAGCAGAACTTAGACAAACCATTAGTCTAATCTGAATAGTGGGAAGGAATCAAAGAGACCTGAATATAGTTTCAGAAGCTTTTTGAATTTGACTTTAAATCAGGAAAGTCCAACCTACAAATCTCAGGTGATTTGACAGACTGCAAGTCTCTTATGTGTCTCTATCTGACTTCATAAATCCTTCATATGTTTCTCCCCAAAAAGTTTAAGACTTATACCTCAGTGACAGACTTTGGATGAGAGTTATTTATGGCTGTCAGTATTTGAAAAATGGGTTTAGCAAGAAAAAAAGAAACTCTCTGGAAAGACAGCTGAACTGTGAATGAGTCTTATGGATTCCTGCAAACTCAAACTGATTATAATTTTTAAGTGCAGTATGGTTATAGGTGTGATGTTTGAGGTCTTACGGTGCAAACCACGCTGTACTCAAGAAGAAAGCTATCAGACTCAAAAGATCAGGCAGTGAATCAAGCTGCAGAAAATCTATTTTTCAAAAGGTGCTTTGCAGTGCTAAGAAACTGAAACATGACTTGAGGTTGGGTAAGTTTTTTCTTCTCCTGTACATACCCATTATTTTTCCACACAGTTTTTAGTGGTTAGAAATGTAATTATTAAGGCCACACATTAACTGCTTCCCATAATATATTATCTACAAAAGTAGCTATTGATCATCTGACTAAATTAA
This sequence comes from Dryobates pubescens, assembly GCF_014839835.1. Classification (NCBI taxonomy): domain Eukaryota; kingdom Metazoa; phylum Chordata; class Aves; order Piciformes; family Picidae; genus Dryobates; species Dryobates pubescens. Next base: position 939,890 of record NC_071629.1, on the reverse strand, counting down.
CATTAGCATCACTTCAGCAGCAGTGGGATATAAAAAGCTAGAGTGGGATGTTTATGTGGGGGTGAGAAGCTGCACTGTGTAGCTCCTAAGAAAACTACAGGAGTCCATGTCCAGGCCAAGCAGGTGAAGAGACAGAAGAAAAATCTGGAATCTTGTGAGGGTCCTAAGAATCCAACAACATGCTGTCAGAAAGAGCAATGATGGGTGCCATCCCAGAGCCCCGAGATCTGGTAAGCCCAAGATAAACATGGAAGACACTAGTTCAAAGTGTGGCTGAAGCTAGAGGGATTTCAGAAGCAGCACCAGTTAGAAGCACTCCCCTTCCACCTGTTTGGCAGGAGTTGTATTTGCTCAGTTCTAACCCAGATGGTTTGCTGATCCAGTTCACAGCAGGGCTTCACAAACAGGTGTGGCAGTATAACTGAGGGAGCACCATGCTGCACCGTGGCACAGGAGCCCACGGCTCTAGGTGCGATGAGAACTCATGCTGAGGTCATGAGATCATCAGATGAGAGCTTCTCAGCAGATCTTCAGAAGTCAACCAAACTGGATTCTGACAATAAAGCTTCAACCTGTTGTTATCAGGCCAGAAGGGTCTTGCTCTCTGATAGTGAAAATGCAAATGAGTGTGTACAGAGTAGAACACAGAGTGGTCCTTGCCTCTTCTTTTGCTGTCACAGAAACCCTGGGCAGCACTTCAGAAGGTAGTGCAGATTGACTCCTTGCTGGTCCTCAAAGCAAAGCACAGTGCATTATCCAATGAGCTTCCAGCCATGACTCACCAGCAGCAAACCTGTCTCAGAATTGTGCCACTCATATATACAGGGACAGATCTTACAGGGTTTGGTGAGGAGAGAAGAGGCCAAACTCAAGAGATGACAGCAACTGCAGAGCTGCATCTGTGGACAGGCAGGATCAGCTGCACTTACGTTGTGCTGCAGTGACAGAACCACATGAGGTACCAGGGATGCTCAAACCCCTAACTGCAAGTACCAGCAGCGTTTAAAAAGTGCTTACAAAAGCTAACAGCAGCTTGGGGTGTAACACACAGTAACTGTGGGAACAGCTGCAGTGAAGCATGTGAGAAATAAATACCAAAGAGCATCATTCAGTTTTCTTTCTTCTCATGTTCTGGTTTTTAAATCCACTAACTTCATTCCCACTTCAGAAACTCACTCCTCTTCTCTCAAATTAATTACCCAGTGCAGACATATTCCTTAGACCCAATTTCAAAGCTTTTATAACCTCTGGTGCTGGTGAGTTGTATAAAAACATGCTTTAGTTCCAAGCCCTAAGCAAGTGTTTTCTGATCTTGCGGTTCTGCTACTCCAGGATGAGTTTCTGTGGTTTGAGCAACCTGCTTCTTCACTGAGACTTTCCCTGCAAGTCTAGACAAGCCTAAGCTCCTCATAAAAAGTTGATCCCTACCAGACCCATACCAGAGCAGGTGTTTGCACAGGCAAAGAACAGCTTTTTCCAAATGAGCTGGCATTGGAACACACTGATTTAGTCAGTTGGAATACACTAGAGTAGAATTCTTAGATGAGCAGAGCAAAACACCAGAGCCCTATGATAACAGACTGACTTACCTCTCTGCTTCACAATAGCCATAGCTTCCCACATTTTGCTCCAAGCAGTCAGCTCTAAGTTGAGTTCTCAAGCAAGCACTGCCAGTTCAGTAGCCCTGCACTGTGTTCCCCTGCCCCAGAGCCTGCTCAGGATACTAGGATCTTAGAGTAAGCTACAAAACCCACCCAGACACAGGCTCAATTACCCGTGCTTAGTTTTATGCAGCCACGGCCAAGATCCCAAGATCGCTTTTGGCACCCAGTCCATGCCAAGCTGCTTTTACTGCTCCAGGTAGCAAAGCCTAACTTTCAGTGACACAGGGAGACCACAGAGAGAAATTCAGTAGCAAAAAGACAGAGGTTAAAAGTCTGGAATTTGGGTGACAAGATTTCACCTTTATGATGCTCCAGTGGACCTTCTTATTTTGCTCATTTGTTAGTTCATTAATTTTAACCTCATTTACAATATTTTAACAATTAACAGCACATAATGGTTTGCATTATGATAAGAGTATGAAAATTACTGTGCATCTCTGCTTTTAATGTTTCATTTCCATGATTTCAAGGCATACACTTTTTCACTGGATATTTGAATCATCTCTGTTTTAATTGCAATTAGCTAAGTGATAGAATTCCTTTTATATTCTCCTTACTGCCTAGACAAAAATAATCTGTATTTCACCGAGCAAAACAAAGTCATTTCAGTTTGGACCTCAAACAACAGATACTGTAATGTTTTAAATTCCTTCAAGGGAAGCAAAACCCCAACAAATCATATATTTTTCACCTTTAAATTGATTTTCAATATCGTTCTGCTTTATTTGCTCTCTCCACATGGTTTCCCCTGCTTCCTCCTCCTATTGCACTCCTTTTTCTGACATTTAATTTCCTACTCGCTTTTATTTCATTTATTCTACCATTTTTTTACCCATTATTTTTTCTATTATTTCATCTTCTTTTCTGTTTGTCAATTTTATGCAGTTTTTTCAGTGTGGCTCGGTGTTTTGACATGCCTTTATTGTTGCATTTATTTCTATTTACTTCTTTGCTTTCATTGTTCTATGGATGAGACACTATGCCAAGTCAAATCCCTTTTTCAGATTTTCTTTGAATAAAAGATGAGCTGCTCTGGAAGCATTCCAGAAGTAGCTGCCAAAATGAACTGGTCCAGCACATCTTTCTTTGGATTATATTCCATGAGAGTTTCACTACCACTCTAGCTGTAAGAGGAGCACAAGAACCTTCGCCACAAATCTCCTTTTTTGTCATTTTTGATACCTTGGATTATCTCAGGGGATTGTATTCCAGACGCAACACTAAGTGGGGGGGAAAGGCTTTCTTCTGCTGACTTTTGACAAATACCAGCTGATGCTTAAACACCTCCAGGGAATGCTGACTCGAGCACTGCCCTGGGCACATCTCACCTACCCCCAGCAAGCAGTTGTAGATAACAGAGGTTAGCAGATAAAGCTTACCCATATCGCACAGGGTCCTGTAAGGCCACACTTCAACATGCTGTCTATTTGTAGTGCTTCCTACAGCACAAATAAACATATCCTGGTAGGTTCTTCCTTGTCACCTAACTCCACCCATTAGAGATACTAATTAACATGAGATGTGGAGCAGGATGACTGCAGTAATTTAGCATGGCTCTTCAAACAAGCCAAGTATTTGAAGGGTAGGTCGAGCACTTTCCTACTTACAGGATTTGACTTATGTGCCTAGCACCTCCTGTGATATTAGTGAAGAAAGAACATCTAAAATGGTCTAGCAGATTTATATGAGTTTTGCAGTGGCTCTGGCCATTATTGACATTCTTCAATTATCATTGACCTTTATGTTCTAGGACAAATACTATTCCCTGGAGTAGCCACTTAGAAGAAAATCTAATGTGCTGTTCCTGAACATGTCATTTTTATGCTGCTTTAAAAAAGAAATGCTGCTTAACCAGCTAATTGCAGAAATTGTATGTCATCCAGTGAGAGCTCCCCTCTCTAGGAAAGCTACAGTAAATTAGCACTGCAAATGAGATGGGGCAATTCCTCTGTCTTCTGCTAGACTGGAAATGATAGATGTTCCTGGCATCAAGAAACATTCTTACTTGGTTTCCCAAAAGCCATAAACACATTAGCATCTCATCATATTCCTGAATACAAAACCCTGCAGCATGCACTGGACATGGGGAGAAGTTGTAAGAGTAGATTAATCACTGCCTTTTTGTGGTATGGTGGAAATACAGGAAGGATCTCTTTACCCCTGCTAACTATATTTTTGTTCTATTCTCAGTCTTCAATCCCTTCCTCTGCATAATGTCATGTTAACAACCTGCCCAATTTCTCATGCAGGAAATTTTCCAGGAAGAAGTGAATTCATCAACAGATGTTGCAAAACTGAAGTGGTGAGCATCCCTTTGTCACCACTGTCTGCAGGGATCTTTGCTAGACCAGCAGTTGGATAAGGGCTCCTCCTGGCATAACCAGCCAGCCTGTGTGTAACCCTTCTTCAAGGAACACCCTGGGTCTGAATCACTGAACACAGGGAACTCACCAGACATCACCAGAACCAAGTTCCTGGATGGGCACTTATCTGTCACCTTCCATTGCAAATGACACAAGTATCAGAGGATTTGATTAATGAAGTGTACAAGGCAGAACCAATACTGAGATGTTAAGACAGAATAACAGCTAATAAAACTGTCTTCTTCAATGTGCTTTCTAGTCTGTTAAATGATATACCTGCTGGTAGTAACAGATCAGCTGACTCTTCAAATGACACCATCAGTTATCCATGAAAAAGTGTTAGCAATGGTGGCTAGGAGGAAACTTTATCTACTAGATCCTGTCCTTTCTGTATCATGTGCACGGAGAGTTTCTTACGAGAGGACCATAGCCCCACTCCATTTCTGAGACACTATGTTGGAAGGTTATAGCACATGGTCCTGTTCTTCATGTAAATACAGCATTCCCAGTGCCAAATTATGCTCTAGGTGGCCTTAAGAAACCACAAGCCGGCTTCTGTTCTGAAAAGTCACAGCATTTAGAAATATTACTGATGGAAACTGAGTACAAGAAGCAAAACCTGGACTGCAAGCTCTTTCCAAGCCTCTCCCTGTGTTTTAAAGTGTCAGCCAATACCTGCAAATGTGTCTTTAAAGTGTGGGTGTCCAGCTGTGAACAGGACCACCCAAAGATGCTCTGCAACTCCATCCTATGCAAAGGCAGGCTTCTGGGATAGGTTTAAGAAAATACACAATTGGGACCACAGGGAGTTCACACGTAGTGGAATCCTTTGGATGTCCACTTTGAGGAACAAAGGCTTGAATTCTCTAAACTTCATTAAAATTTCCTAGGAAATATTAAACAACACTAAGTACCAAGTTATCTACTTCTTCATTTCCAAGGGTAATCATATAATCACTAAAACTGCAAGGGGAGACTGGGTGTGAACAGGAGCATGAAATGATCTGCAGTTTTGGAGGAACAGCAGCCAGCCAGCAGCCCTGGCTAATTTATGCCAAGGCAAATTTTAACAAATCATTTTCCTTACAGTCAAAACAGTTCATAAAAAGATCTCTTGGAGAAAGGAAAGAACCTCTCATTTTTTCCACTTGCTTATCTTTAAGCTTCAAATCCAGGAGACTTTAATTAGGTAACTAGAATTAGACAGCAGAACTTACAGCCCAGCTTCTCCCCCACACCACTCCTCCACATTAATCACCAGGCTAGTTCAGAACACACTTCCCCCTAAAGAAAACTTTTTGAAGGTATTCTGTTGTTACAACTTAAGCTGTACAGCCAAAGCAAACCAGAAGCAAATCTCTAAGCCTCAGAAGTTGACACCATTGAGAATCATCCTGATACCATCGGCTTTAGTTCCAAGAATTATCACATTATTATCTGCTCTAGCTTTAGTCTCCAAAATACCTGAAAGGAAAATCTAAGAAGAGTCTTAGATGCTTGGCACTTACATGTACGTGATGCAAAAGCTTCCTCTTGTGTAGAAACCACAGTCAGAAGATATCCCAGATGTGCTAAGCCTTCTTTTCCAGCGTGTGAAGAAAAAACAGAAGACATCTTTCCTCTCCTGAAACCCTCCACACTGGTTCATACTGGATAAACATTTCTTTGTTTACCTGACTGGTGACCTGTTTCCAGCTTCCACTAACTAAACATTAGCAGTGTTAAATGCTGGGTTTCTTAGAGAGAGAGGAGCAGTCCTGGCCTTTGCTTTTTTCTGCAAGGAAACAAAGGTTACACTTCCCCTACACTTCTGAAACTCCCTCCTAGCAGATCCCCCCTTCCTGCCCTAATTATTTAAACTAGTCTTGCAATTAATTTCAGGTGAGTAGGAATCGTCTCTGTAAGTACCAATTATCAAGAGAAAATGAGCCAGGTCTACATCTGATGCACAACAAGCTACACCAATCTACACCAGATGAGCATCTGACCTAGAAGCACTCCTGTTTGAGTGCTTCAGAAAGGTGACATCAGTCCCTGTTTAGTCAGCATGGTTATTGCCAGCAGATGATTTAAAGATAAACACATTTCATCAGATAAATTGAAAGAAAAAAGGCCATGATCAAAGAGACCTTCACCCAGTTCTACCTACACCTCTCCTTTCATACAGGCAAATGAAAACACAAAATAAACAAGCACACAACAGTCTATAATTTTCACATTACTGAAGAGCAATTTCATATCACAAAGTGATTTGCAGAGCTATCCTGATGCATAATTACTGTCAGATTTCTCCGATGCAACTCAAATCAATAACATTACTGGAACTAGAAGCCAGCATGCTGCCCTCTGGTCACACTGAACGCAAGTTCTTTCCCAAACTTCTAAAGTCAGAAGAAGAAAGTTATTCCTCTATTAAAAGAGCCTATTTTTACTAAATAGTGAATATGTCAGCATCTGATTCTTGTGTGTCTCATTTTGAAGTAGAGAACTCTGATCCTCCAACAAAGTAAGGGAGGCAAACAATGTAATCATCAATTACGTTGTCAGAGAGAGCAAATTACATATTAGCAACCAAACCCAAATAAGCTGAGGAAAACTGACACTAAAAAGGGAACGGCTCCCTTCGCTTGCTTCCCCTGCTGCAGAGATAAAACAGGAATTGATCTTTCATTATTTTAATTTTAAGTAGGAAGGATGGGAAAAGGATGACATCCTGGGAACATTCTCCTTTGACTTGGATGACGTAAAGTATTTTACTCCCCCATAAAACAGAGGTCACCACTTATACCGTGGTAGTATTTTCAACTTTCTAGATAAAGAGATGATTTAGGCAAGAAGATTTATATAAAATATAAATAGATTTTTAAAAAGAGAGAGAGAGAGAGAAAATAAATGCAATATATCCTTGCAGAGGTAAATGCTCTGTTGACTTTACATTGTATATTTATTGATTCCATAGGCATCTCCATTTAACTGCAAAAAAATGAGGTATTGCTCAGGTTGAATACATGATCTCCAGTGTCCTCATTAGCCCAGGTTTTACCTGTGCTCCTGTTTAGAATACAGCTCTTAGAAAGATACTGGAAGCAATAAAAGCAGGGTAGGTTTCCATGGCCTTTGTATCAAGGCAGTTACACCAAACATATCAGGATGCTGGACTCCAGGTGCACCATAATGTAGCTTAAAATTCCAGTATCACCTAAGTCTGGAACACGAATTTGTCCTTTCCCCAGCCCAAATCACCCTAGGCTTTTTCTGTACAGAGCATTATTTAAGCTACATCTTTAATTAATTAATCTTTAGCTCTTGGCAGAAGCACCACAACTTCTATTTTATCATGCACTAAACCTGTCCAAAGGCAAGTATCTCTTGAGTGTGGCGCTGTGCTTCTCCTTTCTGTATCCCTGTAAATCAGTAACTGCTGACAAACCTTCATGATGGCATTTCAAATGTACAAAATACATACAAGCTAGTTTAAAATAATGAGCTCTTAGAAGCAGGGGTGGGGGGGAGTGATAAGCCCTCACTTCACTAGAACATGGATTCAGTTAAGAGAAGCTGTGTTATTTGCAAGCAGCCTGACGGTTGCATATGAAAAATGGAGTGGCACTTGCTATCTGCCTGACTGAGTCTCTTGTAAACACAGCATGATGTGTACAGGAGACGTTCCTGTCACCGCCTGAGCTCTGTCTACCTTTTTGGGAGGGTTCTGAAATCTGGAAGAATGCAGCAAATCAGGACCCAAGACCTGAATGCCGAGTCCCACAGGCCCCGAAATCTCATGTTCTGTCTTGAGCTACAGCTTCAAGATGTGTCAAGAGGAGATGGTGGAGAGAACAAAGCCTTTTAGAGAGTTCAGTAAGACTAAGAATATGAATATGAAACTCATTTGGAGAAAAAAAAAAGCCCATTCCTTTCACCAGACAAATGCCAAATGCATAAAATGCAAATATGCACAGCACTCACCCCTGGTGCAATGAGTCAGCTTCCCCAGTGTTATTTATCGTCCTGCTTGGAGAAGCTTATAAAGCTCATTCCTCAGGGTAAGATATTTTCTTAATGGACGGCAAGTTTTGCCAGACTTGTGCTGTTACCCAGTATTTTCTCTGGCATTATGTCAAAGAGAGGTTTTTAAGGCTTATGTTAAGAAATCATGTTCAGAATGATGCTAGACCAGGCCGTGAGCTGTTGGTAATCCTTCATATGTCTGTGGGCTCCCACAGAGCTATGCTAATTCATAGCAGCTGAGCAGCTGTCCTATTTGAATAATGTTTTATCCCCTAATCTGATAAAGGAGTCCTTCACCTAAAGCCATGTAGAGTCAGGCATGCATCTGTAAGGAAAGGGAAAGATCAATCCAAGACCAGGGACTGAACCTTCTTTCTTCACTGTGGTGTCAGACTGCAGTATCCCAGTGCACACAGCCAGCAGTTACTGAGGTGCCTCTGATGATTTGACAACAGGAAGCAAACAGAACTTGCTTCACTATCAGAACAATGCATTTAGCAGGTACTTCTCAGGTAATTTCAATCTGACATATTAAGCATAGCATCAAGAGCTCTAGGCCCCAGGCAGCCCCAAGATCTGTGTCCAAAAGGATGTCTGATGGTCATCCAGGTGAGAGCTCCAGGCATGTACAAGCCAGCATAAGGCATCATCATAACCACTGATTCCTTGGCAGCCTAGCTGGGACAACTGCCTTGGCCAAATGGTGGAGGCTCTATTCTAGATGCCAGTGATAAATAAGGTGCCCAAAGAACCACCAAAGCAACCCAACTTTTCAAATTAATTTACATTTCAAAGATCTGAAGCATTTACTGGAAGTCAGGACACTGAAAGACCTTTAATCTTTCCTTTCCAGGCTAAACATGGAGAGATTCTTGTCATGAGCTCTGTTGTGTTACAGGGTGAAGTCAGTGGAAGTTTCTAATTGACTTCAGCTGTGGAATACATAAGGGATGACAAAGGCACTCAAATGCTACAAAGAAAAATAATGAATTCTGTTTTACACATTGCATAACAAAAGGGCCTTGTGAAAAATCATCTCACATCCCTCTATAAAAAAGAGAAGAGCTTCAGAAAATATTCCTGCTCTTGGTAGCAGCTGAACACTTGTACCAGTACAGAAACAGAGCAGAAGCCATCTTCTTTCTGATGCATTAAAGCTATTTGACCTCGGGTGAATGGCTCCATCTGTACCACCACCCAGTCCTGTGGTGTGGCTGAGAATGGAGGGTTTAGAGAACTTGGATGCTGCTGCATGAAAGCCACTGGACATGATACTTGATACTCTCAGCATTTCATTAGCTAGCTACTGATAAGCAGGTTCCAGGCTTTATGCAGCAGAAGCTCACCCGACCGTGCACAGCTACACACTGAAGGGCACAGCCACAAAAATGTACATAGCCATTGTGCTTTCTCCTCTCTTGGCTGCTTGGCAGAGAGACTTGATTTAGGAATTTCAAGTTACACCATAAACCTTATCTTCCTTGCTGCAAGACCAAAGCATTTTACAATGATCAGAAGTCGTCATGAAGATATCAGTGAAATCTTGTCTTTTTGAGCTGAACTTTCAGGGTAGGATTTGAAATGCAGATGCATAGCTCCATACTCCATGGCAGAGTAGTCTACACCTTAAGAATCATAATGGCCAGAGCAGGGAAAGCCCTGTCTTCCTATATGACCTACCCTGAACATCATAGAATCATGGAATCATAAAGGTTGGAAAAGACCTTTAAGGTCATCAAGTCCAGATATAACCCAACTGCCATGACCACTAAAACATGCCCTGAAGTGCCACATCTAGAATTTCCTGAACACCCCCAGGGATAGTGACTCCACCACCTCTCTGGGCAGCAGTTTTTCCTAATGTCCAGCCTAAACCTCTGCTAGCACAACTCAAACTCATTTCCTCTCATCCTGTTGCTGGTTACTTGGGAGAAGAGACCAAGGCCAGCCTCACTCAAGCCTCTTTTCAGCAAGCTGTGGAGAGCAATAAGATCTCCCTTCAGCCTCCTCTTCTCCAGACTAAATAACCCTCAGCTGCTCCTCATATAACACCCTCCAAACCCCTCACTATCCTCATTGCTCTTCTCTGGACACCCTCCAGCACCTCAATGTCTTTCCTATCCTCTGGAGTCCAGAACTGAACCCAAAACTCAAGCTGTGGTCTTACCAGGGCCAAGTACATGATTGCTGCCCTACTGCTGCTGGGCACGCTGGCTTTGATCCAGGCCAGGATGCCATTGGCCTTCTTGGCCACCTGGACACACTGCTGGCTCACATTCAGCCATGAAGTTTATTTACTCATATGATGCTGCCCTTTGCCAATCTTTATTGCATTTCAAATATTCAATATCATAAATATTCTAAGATTGAAAGGTTTGGGTTTTTTCCATTTCAGGCTTTTCCTCTCTCAGAAACTTAAGGTGCTTCATATTTATCACACCTCTCTAGAAAAGCTTTTGGACACATTCTTTGTGACTGAATGCCAAAAAATTTCTCAATAAAAATAAATAAATAACTAAATCCAAAGTTTTCACAAAGAAATACCAGATCAGAAATGTTTCTCACGTGTTAATGTTTTCTGGCTATAAGAAAAAGGAAATATCAGCTCCCAAAAGAGGTGCCTTCACTTTGGGTAACTGCAATCATTTAGACTTAAAGTAGCTGACCAGAGATTTTCTTTGTGTGTGTGTATATTGCTGCTGTTGTTTTTAAGCACTCAAACCCACAGATGATTTGAGCCAATATTGACCTTTAAATATCAGTTATACCACTTTGAGATAAATGAGTGTTGTTACTTGAGAGCTGTGTGAGGCAAGCAGCAGCCTGGGAATGAGGGGCTGGGGTGGTAGCACAATCAGCAGCAGGTCTGTTTAATAAATAAATACAGGTGGGACAAATGACAAATACTTGAGTGCTTGTTTTATTATTAATGGCTCAGTCTACAGGAAGCAAAGGGGACAAACAGTGACATTTTAGCCTCTTTTCCACTATCAGGAACCACTGAACACTGGGCTCAGCTTGCCTAGTGTTCAGTGCAGCAGTAAAGCCATAATGAAGGCAACAAAGAGAATTTTGAGCGTTGTTATTTCCTCTATTGCATTCCATCACGATTATTTTAGTCTTGGACATTGACCACGCTTCTTTCTGCCTTCTCTGGCCTCCTCCTAACTCTTCTGGGACTGGCCCTCACACTTGTGGGCAGCATGAAATTGAGTTCCTGAAAGAAATGGGAATCAGAAGCAGTTGCCATTCACTGCTTGTGGTGGTCTCCATGCCACAGGCCTACAGGCTGTGCTCCTTCAGCACACACCTCAGGAACAGTCAAATAAGTCAGAGATAAACACAACTGTACTCAAAGTATATGAGGGCTTGGATTTTCTACATGACTCACTTCTGTACTACCTGCACACCCTGTCCACCCTAGTTCCATTGCTCCCTGCATCTGAACTACGGACAAATTGCTGAAGCAATTGCTAAAAAGGAATGTGTTCTGAATGTGAAAAGAGATCTTCCTTCTAGACTGCACACTGGAATTGTTTCCACTGCTAGAACCCGACAGCAATATTCAAACAGAAATTAATCTGGAATCCAACAGCAAAAAGGTTTTGAATAACTTTTTGCTGTTGTTAGCTTTATTTTTTTTCTTCCCCCTAATAACATGTTTGTAAATTAAAACCTCTCGTTCAGAGTCTTTAGAATCTCTGGCAGAGTCCTCATCTGATCTGGCACAGCAATTCATTTATACTTTACATCTGGAACAAAGGTGATCACAGGAGCACAATTAGGAAATTAGGAAAAGGAAAAAGATGAAGAAGGAGAAGGGAGAAGGGAAAAAGTTGAAGAGGTAATTGCATTTGTGAGTATAAAGTAGTATATGTAATATATTCCTACTGCCACTCATGCTTTTGGTTTAATCTAGTGTAAGGTCAGCTCCTGTGTAATGCGAGGTGACATGCGGATAACATGCAAATTCTCCAACGTAATGTTACAAGAATGCACATAAATATTTCAAAACTAAGTGGAAAGACAAACATAATTCATCTTGTCTAAACACACATTCTCTTTCCCCTGCATCATCCTCAGCGGTTAAGGACTATGATCTACTGTAGACATTTCCAAGAATATAAATCTTGCAGCAGCTGCTAATGACTCTCTGCCAGCGACAGAAGAGAGCAGGTACCTAGCTTTAAAAAAACAACAAATACAACAATTCTAGGAATGAAATACAAATTCTGCCTTCTTAAGGATCAAGAACGTGCTTCTGAGTTATGCCTGGAAGAGACAATTAATATCCCAGTATGGAAACAGGAGAGAAAATGTTTTACTACTTACAGAGCGTTAATTACTGCTATAGAAAGAGATACCTGTAACAGGTCATGCACTTAGCTCATGCATCCATCCTTCCTCCACCATGTGTATCCTGTGCTCCAGGACTGTGGACAGAAGAAGGGCATGTGCTGACATTTCTGACAAAACCAGTTTGTCAGCATTTTCATGATCCTTAAACAACAAATATTTACACACTGAAGAGTTTACAATTCTATGGGAATTGCTCAAGGACACCTGAGCATTTGCTAGCAGCTGCACTGGGGAGATGGACAAGCAAAGGGCTGCAGACCACAGGGACTGCAAAGTGCTGTTGGCCCATAGTACCCAGTAGGATGGAAGAGTGATAACCATGGACAGGCTCTGGCTTTCTATTTTCCTTTGTAGTTTTCAAGCAGATAAGGACATTGCACAGAGCTGCAGTTCCCTCACCTGTACCTTATGTTGATATCACAGACTACTTGCACATACTTCCCAGACTGTGTGAAAACACAATCAATAGTATTTAGATTTCCATTTCCTTTATATTTTGCATCCTCCTATACCATTCTTTCACAGATAGCTAAAAACCAACTACCTAACACTTTACAGTAAAATTATGTGCACAAATTCAGCAGGACCCTGATGAACATATACCAACGACGCCGTGCTTCACACCAGGTAAATATTTGACTCCATTCAGAATGTGGGACACCTAACAAAATGGGAGTGTCTTCCTTGCACTGACCCACCACTGAAGTTTGGAAAAAATGAAGAATGTTCCATTCCCATGAAGCTGATGTGTGTTTGAAAGTGTTATCTTGAAGACATAAGATTTCTCTCTCACACAGGATAAAATCTCTCATGTCTAACACCATATAAATATATGAGCAAGTACGGCACCACTGCGGATTTAGAGGGCTGCATCTCTCTTGTCACAAGTCTCAATCTAATCAGGAGGAAATATCAAGTAATGCTAATGTGAGGTGGAGGAGGAGAAGATAAACTCTCACACTTTCTTCCCAGCTTTTCTCCTAATTCTGCAAGAACTAAGCTGACTGTCACCTTCTCCACTCATACAAGAACAAGGTCTATTAGCTGCAGCTGATTAGCTCTCCAAAGACAGTTACTACTTCTCTGTGTTTCAAAGCAGTTTCACTTTCAAACTGTGACAGAAGAGTGATGGGTTATCAAAATCCTCTATTTCGGATGAAGAAGCAGCTGTTGAGTGGATGATGATAATAGGTAGCTCAGAAGTATTTAAGTCGGGGGGCTCAAGTCAGCTGTCTTGCTAACTCAGCTATTTTGGTTGTAACTAACATGCATTACAGATGTAAGACTGCAGTTACCTTGCAGTGCACCTCTATTACTTGTACCTTCTATGAACTCCAAGACCTGAATGCTGATATTCATGTCATGTAACCCAGAGCCGCAGACTGACTGGCAAAAGTAAGTTCACATAAATAAATGTTACCTGCAAGTGATTTCCAGAAGAGTAACTGACATCATGTCACAGGTGTAGGCATATGCTAGAGCTTGGAGATTCACAACCAAAAAGGCAGTGAATATGTCTTCTGCAATCCATCAGGTTGGACTTGATGGCCAGAAGATTTCAGTTAGCCCTAATACATACGTTATCTTGTCATTCAAAATGCAATAAACCTAAGTAGGATTAGACTCAAATGACAAATCATTCACCCAAAACCTTACCTTTCTGCTTCCCCTCCCCAAATGATGTTTGCTATAAATTATGTACTAGGAAATCCACAGACCACAAGGGCAGAGAAAGTTCTCCATAGTCTCAAATTATATCCAAATGGGAGTAATCTGCTTTCTTTGTTACTTGCAGTGCAGGCAAATCTTATCACTCCATGGCCACTTTCTTTCCATCAACAGTTTGAAATCTATTCATCAAAACACAGGAGCCTCAAAGAAACGGGAAAGGATTCACACAGGCCCCACTAGTGTTTGCCAGTGCTTGAACATCTTCCAGTAGATGTGCCTACTAGAAAAATAAAGTCATTAGCTAGAAATCTGTATTGAAGAGCTGAAACAGCTTTACATGCTTGAGAATGACCACTCTTACATAATTTAGTTCATAATCCTGCTGACTTGGGGGTTACTTAAATATAGTGAGATCTAAACCTCTCCAAAGCATTCTGTAAACCTCACGTGTTAGCTAGCTGGGCATAGCACCAGAAAAATCTTTCTGGTTTTTAATGGTTTCTTTCCCTTTCCTGCTTGCATTTCACTTTTTCAGCTCTTTCTTCTATTGCTCTTCTGGTTTTCTGATTTTATTCTGTACATCAGAGCTACAAATAAACAAACAAAGCACAATACTCACTGATTACTGTTTTATGAGCTGAAATTCTAAGATAGAGTGCTTCAGAGATAGGGGGAGGGAAAAACACAAATCTGATCCCAGATAGTACTCGTTCTATTTCTGGACTGAGCACCAGTAGCAAAAATCACATTTCAATAAAAAGCCATTGTTTCCATGGTGGTGAAAAAAGAAATACCCAAGTTCTCCCTGATAAAAAGCTTTCTTAACCTCCTCTAGCCTCCTATTATTTTTTTGGTGCGACCGCTTTGAAGAACAATTATGTTTCTAGAAAAGTACACCCAGACCAGAAAAGAGAATCACACTGCATCACCTTCACCGCTGCGCACAAAAGATCCCAAAAGTTTCCCAACACTTTCACTTCTTTGCTCTAGCTAATGACAAAAATAACTGCAGCTCCCTCTGGCCTCTCAGCCTTTTGGTCAACAGTGGCCTCTCCTGCAGAATAGATGGCTGCAGTTTTAATATATTCATCAGAATTCATGGTTAACAGGCCTGGCTATTTTTAACTGAGGTGGTCGTTGCTGCTCTGTTTCTCAAACCTTGCATCCAAGCCTTGCCCAGCTATGATCTGTACCCTCTCAGGTTTGCATCCTCTCCCAGGGGAGAACAGGTCTGCAGGGCTCTCTGCTGTGGTGGCACAAACTGTTTGACACTGCTTCTCTAAAGTGATCTAAGAGAGCTAGGATGGAAAAGAACTTTGGGGGCATATCCAACCAGGGAAAAAACCATCTAAACCAATGCAAAACATACTTCAAAAGAGATCAACAATGCAAACTTCAGAGCTCAAGGAGACTTAAAGTAGATGATTTCTCATGGGGACCTGAGCTGGCCCTCTAACTAACAATAATCCTTCCCCCAAGCCCTTCCTATTCCAAGGAGCAGTCATTCTTGGACACACGGCTGGACAGCTTAAGAACGCCTGGAACAACCAAAGCAATATGAGAGTGATAATATTTTCAATTCCAACCCAGGATGCCATCAGGAAGCCAAGTGATAAAAGGCTGTACCCAGGTAAATTCTGCCTTTCCATCTTTGACCTAGGTAGTAGGTCAAAAATATCATAGGAAGATTATGGGGATAAAGAGGGAAAGCCCTGAAAGCAGACTGCGATTTCAGGTCTGTGGTTAAGTAACCCTCAAAACTATGCAAATGCAAAACAAAAATATCTGGGGAGGAAAAAAGGGGGAAAAGAAAGACAGAAAGGAAAGAAGGGAAGGAAGGGAGAGAAAGAGAGAAAGAGAGAAAGAGAGAGAGAGAAAGAGAGAAAGAGAGAAAGAGAGAAAGAGAGAAAGAGAGACAGAGAGACAGAGAGAAAGAGAGAAAGAGAGAGAGACAGAGAGACAGAGAGACAGAGAGACAGAGAGACAGAGAGAAAGAGAGAGAGAGAAAGAGAGAAAGAGAGAAAGAGAGAAAGAGAGAAAGAGAGAAAGAGAGAAAGAGAGAAAGAGAGAAAGAGAGAAAGAGAGAAAGAGAGAAAGAGAGAAAGAGCGAAAGAGAGAAAGAGAGAAAGAGAGAGAGCATAACTCCTATACTGGGATTTTTGCTTTCTGTTTTGTCTATTATAAATGCTCAATATTAGAACCTTGACTTTGTTTCAGGGCCTTGTCTCTGGGCTTTCTGGCTTTTAAAATAAAGACTCTGTGCATAACATCTCAGAAGTTCACTTGGACTCAGGTCAACATGACAAAAATTTAGCAAGTCTGTAAGTGAAAACAAACTCTTGAAAAACTTAATAGCCTCTTTTCAGCAGTATCAAAAATGGAATTCCTTGGCCTCTCCTAGTGTTGTTTTGATATGTCAGAAGCTGTTACATCAGTCATGTCCTGTTATGTTAATATGTGGAGATGAATCACAGTAATGCCACAGCAGCCAAGCAATGTCAAACACCAATACCTGTTCCACAGACACACATCAGCCCAGTCCAAGGACTCACTGGAAACAGAAAATGAAAGGGCTTTTGGCCTTGTTTAAAAGAACTGTAGAAGCTGAAACACTGTAAGGCTTCATTTTCTCAGACCATCACCTTCCAATTTTAAAGACAAGACCACTCACTTATTCAGCCTGTTGTCATGAGGAAGCTGGCCACCGCAGACTGTCAGAAGGAATGCTGTGAGGTACCGCGGGGGTTTGGCTACCTTTAATGAGTTAACAAAACAGTAACAGTGTGGAATTCCCTCTTCTCTTTTTCCTAATAGATTATCAGCAACAGCTAACCTGGAAAATAAAGTACTTTGATAGCACATACTTAGCTGTAAGTGACAAAAGCGTGTGTCCTTCCAACACTGAGTCCAGTCACTGATCCAGCTTGAATTTCTTCTCAAACAGATGCGAAAAGAATTCTCCACAAGGAAGCGGGGTGGGGTTTGTAAAAGCAGCAGTGTGCCAAAGCAGGCAGAACTGGGATTAAATTCAATGACTACTTTTATTTTTCAATACCTAGAGTAACTCTGCTGAGCACAATGCTTCTTGTATTACAATAATCCTATGCACTAGACTGACACAACTTCTCATTTGAATCATGTCTCACAGAAAGCCTTCCTTTGGTCAGTTTATCAGCTGGTTTACATTCTGCAGTCAAATCCCCTCCTCATTCTCCTGTGGAGGATGAACACATTCACCTGTGTTTCAATTACTTTTTCTGGTAGAGCTGAAGCCCACTTTCCCTCTACCCAATTGAAGTCTGCAGTCACATAAATGTTATTGTCCTCCTGTAGCACATCTTCCAGGACACAGAGCAGTCAGGAGACAATGGCAGAGACTCTGTCGTTGCAGCTTCATGGACTCTCTGAATGATTCCACTGCAAGTGTTAACCTCACACTGCATTTACATTTGGAAAGTTAGTCCTCTTGAACTCACTCCAGGCATTATACAGACTCACAGGGCTAGATTTAATAAGAACAGCTTGGACAGAGCAGCTTAGATTTCTACAAGCACAAAGGGAAGTGGTTAGAGATGCAGTCCACATCACAGCCATGCATTTATGCATTTCCATTCTGCCCCTTTTTGACTCTGGCAGAAGAGGAGGGGGGAAAAAAAAAAAAAAGGAGATCAAAAGCTGTGGAAGTTTTGCAAGAAGCAAAGTTAGTTCATAAGATGATAGAACAAAGTAATGCTATTTCCTAAGCTGATGTGGCCTTAAGTGTCTTAAATACGCCTGGAGCTTGCTGGAGGCAAACAGCTATTGCAGACCATCCTGCTGCTCCTCTACTTTTTGTTCATTCATTAGCAGAAGTTTTCCGTGTCACTTCTTACCTACCTCAGTCTCCCTCCTGCCCTGAGAACACTTCAGTTATTTTGGGAGTACATCTGCAGAGCGTTCTCTCGCTCACTCCCTCACTTACCTCAGAGACACACACATGGCCACGCACCTTGCTTTGGACAAAAATGGGGTTTGTTTAATGTTTCCTTGAACCCAGCCTTGCTGTGATATCCTTTGCCTGTAGCTTTGCTCTGCTTAATAGAATTACCAGCTGTCACAAAATTCATGTGCTGCTCATAAACCTAACTGAATTTTCCAGACAGCTGCTCATCTGGGCATAAACACATTCATTCTAATAGCTACATTAGCTCTACAAGTTTATTTGTTTGGTTGCCGTTTTTTGACTCAGTATAATCTCTTCTGACACTCGTCCATCAGCTAAGTTTTTGTGTGATGAGAGTTTTCTTGCCTCTGTTTGTTTCAAGCCAATAAACTACATGTTTTGGGTAGCAGATGCTGTGACATGATGGACAGCCTGTCATAAACAGATGGACTTGGTCTAAATCCATCTCAAAAAAAACCAACCCATCCCATCAAGAATGAAGAGCTGGTCTCCTGGGAGTATCAGTCAATACTCAGCATATCTTCCCTGGTGTTTAGTCAGCACAACTGGGAGAATTCCAAACAAACGACTCTAGGTATGTCGATACAAAGGGAAACAGCAGCAGCACTGTGCTCAAAACACATCAGTCTGCTTATCTCCACTCATAAGCTCTCTGTACTCTGGGATACTGACAGGGTAACAGAGAATTGAGATAGAGGTAGGGTAATATGGCAGAGAGAGAGAAGGTGGGGCCTGGGTTTGGATCACTAACTCTGCTGTAGTCAGAGAGTAATTCAGTAAATGATCATGGCCCCAGTGAGACTCATCTCTGCTTGTGCACCTACCAATCCAAAGCCAGCAAGAAATGGCAATCAATGTTCAGCAAAGAAGACATTCTTCTCAGTGCTGGGGGTAACAGAGCAAAGTTCAGTTCTGTTGACTCACAAGTGTTTGAGTGATCTCCTGAAGCCAATCGGCTCTCACTTTTTCCTGAGGGTCACTGTCTTTCATTCCTCTCCAGGTACCCTCACTGGCAGACAGGGTAATTAACTACTGGCCACAGTACAGTTAAACAGCTTGGGATCCACTTTGTCTGAAAACTCACTAATGCTTGATGCCTTAGGATTCTAGCAATATGACCATAAACCAGCATTTCATTTGTTCATTTCTCTGGATTTATGGGTGCCCAGAGCATCTGTGTTTCGGATCTGATGTGCTCCTGTGTACACATCCACAACAAATTCCTGTGTGTTAAAGTTAAGTCTAACTAAAAAGTTTTCCTTTAAAGAAGTTAACTTCTCCGTGATGATTTCTCCACTTCTATAACACACAGCACAAGTTCACAAAGTAGAAAAATCATCATTAATAATGATTAAGTCAGCCAGACTCCAGCAGAATGGTTAGGAACCCCTGGTTTGGGACATTTTCCACTTAAACCAGATGGGACAAATGGCTGAGAGGGAAAATATGCAGGACACGTTCCTGTGTTCTGGCTCACATTTCTGCGTGCTTGCTCCAGTTTCATTACAGAGGCATGTGTAGGTTAAAGCAAAATGAGAGCAGTGAAGTAGAAAAAGGAAGAGAGCAGTGAAATGGGAAAAAAAAGGGAGAAGTAAAAGGGCGGATGGAAGACTGGAAGCAGAAAATGCTGTGAGATGAAGGCAGCAGAACAAAACCAAGAGCTACCATGGATTATTAATCACTTTTGCTGCCTTCAAGTGGTATGGGCCAAGCACAGAAGGGCAGACAGTGTCCTACAGATCAGGTCCTGAGTACACAGCACTCCTAAGGAGAGGCAGCATGTGAAGCTGTACGCAGTCACCAACAGTTCTGAAGTTCTAACAGAAGTGATCCATGAGGTGCCCTGGCGATGACAGCAAGCTGGCCCAAGACCTCACGGCACACTAACCTGCTCATCAGCACTGGTGCCCTGTTCCTTGAGATGCTTCTACTTAAACTGATAATGTTCCCTTAGCTCAGGTGAGCTAACCATGGCTGAGCACAGAAGCCCAGCTGCTCTGTTGTGATCTGCTCCAGAGAAGAAGACTGAGTCCCTCCAGCGGGAGGGATCATGCTGCAGCAACTGCCAGTTTTACATAGCTGATCTCTTTGGCCCTTCTAAACAAAGAGTGGTGCATGAATGACTGCTGTAACCTCACAAAACATGAAAGACCACGGACTTGTAAATCATCGTATCAGGAAAAGCAGCACTGCTTAATGTAACCTGCCTCTGGATGTCACTGTTCCTTGAGAGCTGAAAACCTCTCAGGGGAGAAAAAAGAGGGGCAAAAAATAATTATAAAACCCTACCTTTTTCTACAGACTTCAGGAGCAGAATATTCTAAACTCTGAGATGAAGAAGTACTTTTTACATTCTTCCTTTTAGCTTTGGTTCCAGGAAGATTCTGTCTCACAGGTGGATATCTGAAAAGAGCTCTGCAAATTGCTTGTGTAAAGTCAACCAAATAAGAGTGCTCCTCAGGTATTTCTATCTGAAAGAGATGGCACAGAAAAGCACAAGTGGGTGTTCCGTTGTTCCAGTGCATTTACTGTGCTCTGATGGACTGTTGAGATAAGAAAAGGAGGCACAAATCAATTTGGATTTTACATGCCATGGAACCACATGCACCTCACAGCACTTGGAGGCTTTCTGTGCAATCTGTAAGCTGCCATCAGCTGCTGGTATCAGTCCCACCACCATAACCAATTTCTCTGGAAAAGATGAATCTTTGTGTCTGGCAATCAGACACAGGATTTTTGGTTGAAGATTGCTAAGGTTTGGATCAAGATCTATTAAACACTGTAATTAAAGCCTTCTTTTCCTCAACTGCCAGAATGAAATGGCTTCAAGAGGGCAGAAATTCTCCTGTGCATGTTCTCTTGCTAATGCAGAGATGAAGTCAATATACTGCATCAGAGAAGAATGGATTTCACAACATTTCAGGAGCGTCTGCCACTGTACTTCTGCTTTCTTTTACTCTCCAGGAAGCCATAGAGAATCTCCTGTTTTAGCAGCGCAGGATCCGGCAGCCATCTGCACAGTTCCAGGGCTGGGTATGACTCACAGGTGAGAGAGAGGAGATACTTTATTCATGAGCTGTTCCAGAGCTGCTTCCATTCTCTTGTGTAAGAGGTGTTGAGCTGTGTCAGCAAGGAGGGCTGCTCGGTAAATTGAGATCTGTGGAAGGAGGCATCTTGGCAGAGAGGGTCCTTAGATGTGGATCCTAACAATGCCAGGCGACTTGGCAAGCCAACAGCTCCACAGAGGAGCAGCTTGCCTAAAGAATCGTCATCTTTCACTCCAAGTTATTCCTAGAGCACTCCTTATCACCTGTATGTTTGAGGCACAAGTGTCCTGGGAGTCCTGATGGCATTTCACAGTGTTTGTAGAGTCAAGAAGATTCATGACTGGTGCTGCAGATCACAGACAATTTAAAAAGAAACGTAAGAGGCAGGCAGAGGTGGGAATCATGCTGTCTGTTTCTACTCACTTTTTTAGGTCTCTCAACAGGATAAAATGCAAAATAGAATGACTGTGTTCCAAAAATATGAGTTATTCATACATGGTGAAAGATACAGTGAACTCCAAAAAGCACAGAAGGAAGGTCTGGAAAAGCTCCTTGTCTCTTCACTTGGGGAAGGAGAGAGACGGGGGTAGAGAATACTGTCACTAAGGTAACTGCCACATCTCCTGGAGGAAGTTTTGTAGACACCTGTCTCTCCCTTAAGCACACCAGCTTCCCACCAGGCTAGCTAGGACTGTCAGTGCCAGCTTAGCATTAGCTAAGCTTATTGGCTTGGTCTTCTACCTTCCGTGAAGGTAAAAGCAATGAAGCTATGCCATCAAATGCAGTTCTAATGTCTTGCAGTGATGGCACCAAGCTCTTCATTATGTTGTTATTGTTATTCTTTTCAATGAGATTTTCACTTTTTTATTGGATTATTGTTTGCTTGGTTTGGTTCAAGGGAATAGGAAAACACAGAGAAAAGCATGGTTGTGAATTTTAATTGCTGAGCTTTAATCACACAAAATAGTGAGAAAGGGAATTAGCCAAATAGAGTGCAGCAGTAAAAACCCCTCCTCTCTAGCAGCTTGCCATAAGGACATCTGGGGCTGTCAAAAGTGGCAGCTGAGACTCTATAGGATGAAACTAAGAAAAATATGTACGTTCTGAACTCCAGCTAAGCTTGACACACTTCCTGCTCTTCAGTTCTCAATACCAAAGTGTTTGCAGTAGGTTGCAAGACAAAATAAACCCCTCCAAACTAGGTTAGAAATTCAGCTGCTGAAAGTCCCACTCCACTGACTTCAGTGGGTAAAACAAGGCAAGCAAACAGTGAGTCTCAACTGTTCACAGTGGGGTTAGCCATTAGCAGAGAGTGCTGGCCTCAGTTTGAGAGGCAAGAAGGGAAGAAACTGAGGCACTGTGGCAGTCTCTGGAGGAAACACTTTTATACAAGAGATCACAGACTGGCGGAGGCTGGAAGGGACCTCTGGGGACTGGCTAGTCCAACCCCACTGCTAAAGCACAGCAGGTTGCCCACGATCACAATATCCAGGCAGGTTTTGAGTCTCCAGAGGAGAGTCCACAGCTTCTCTGGGCAGCCTGCTCCAGTGCTCTGCTACCCTCAAAGAAGCTTTTCCTTATGGTTCTGTCTTCGTGGGACAACGGTGTGAAACACCACTGGACAAACAATGTGGCAGCAAGCATGAAGAAAAGAAATTTAACTCCTCGCAGGTTCCCTTTGCCAGAGTTTGCATTAACTTGATAATGTTCTTTAAAAGCATTTCAGTGTTCTGTTTTTCCTGTGGGGAGCTGCTTTCCGTGAACACCGAGCCCTGAATTGAGTTGTAGCTGCAGAAGCGTCTGCGCTCTGACTATGTAGTGTGCCACTTCTCATTTTTGCCCTGCTACACACTGCACTACACTGAAATTAATTTTAGGACTCTGCACATTTTTAAACAACATTTTTAAACCTTAACAGCTGACAACAGTAATTTAATTTCCTTTTTTCTACATTTTCTAACAGTGCTGGAGAGTCTAATTCCATTTCCTGCGAGCTCTACCATTTACTTTTTTAGGAACAATGCTGTGTAGAATTCCCCATTTCCAGAGAATTCTCTGTAATTCACAGCAGATTACAAACTTAAAGGGGAAAAAAACAACCAAACAAGAAACCCAACCAAGCACAAACCCTACAGAAAAGATGAGGAGGAAACAATAAAAGCTGGTCCCAAAAGGTATAAAGTCAAGCATTACAGAAACGGCTATAGCTCCTGTGAGGGATACGTTCTCCAGATGGCTCAGCACTGAAGGCAATACTCTACTGTTCAGGTGTACTTTATGCTTCTGCAAAAAAAGAAACCCCTTGTTTCACTCCAGTTCTGTGCTGCCTGTTTCCCAAGAGCATCACTCTCAACATAGGAGACAAATAATCTGCCCTCCCTCCCTTCCTCACGCTTCCCTGCCTTCTTCTGCCACACAGCACATTACCTTCATAACTTCCAACCATTTACTGACTCATCAAACATGTTGTCAAGCCTCATAAGTCTCACTAAAAGTAAACTATTTCCTTAGTACTCATTCAACCTTTATTGCATGGATTGTTTGGGGGGTTTTTTAAACTTTCTTTAATGACCTAGATTCTGAGACACAAATATTTACACTGGTATAGAGTAAATCATTTCCCTAATACATTTCATAGGGAAGAGTTCATTAACTGCTGGAACATTTCATAGCATCATGGAATAGCTCACGTTGGGATGGACCTCAGCAATCTACTCCAACCTCCCCTCCATGGGCAGGGACACCACTCAACCAGACTCAGCTGCTCAAGGCCTCATCCAGCCTGGCCTTCCACAACCTCCCTGGACAGCCTATTCCAGAGTCTCACCACCTGCCTACTGAAGAACTTCTTCCTCAGCTCCAGTCTAACCCTGCCTTCCCTCAGCTTCAAACCATTCCCCCTTGTCCTGTCTCTAGACACCCTCATGAAAAGTCCCTTTGCAGCCTTCCTGTAGGATCTCTTCAGGTACTACTAAGACTTTGTAAGAGAGTGCTACTACTAAAGCCATAATATCCAGGACATGAATGCCTCCAGGGTTTATAGTTCATTGTTTCACAAAAGGCCTGGATATTTTGTTTTCTAATTTTATACTGCCAAAATATTATATATGTGTGTAAAACTGAAAAATAACCAAAAACAACTGGAAAAAATGGCTTATGCATCCACATATTCTATACTATGAAAGAACCAAGAACCTGTGTTGCTTTTGCTAGCAGTTTGACCTGTTTCAATGGTAACCAAAACCTGCATTTTCCAGTAAATTTCTTTTTATCATGGAAAGGATTAGGTTGGAAGGGAGCTCAGAGATCATCTCACAGTATGTTAATAGAAGAAATATTTATGACCTTCTTGTCCTGTCAAACATTCTAGACATGACAAATAAATATAGGCAAAAGAGACAGTCTGGGAGGTCAGAGCTGAGCCAAGGGTGCTTGCTGCTGAAGCCTGAGTTTTGAAGCTTTATCTGAGTTCATCCTGTGTATCTTGAATATTTCAGTCTTCCTTGCTATGTTTTCCATACATATATTCATTACAGCTGCACTGTGAAAAAGCCACTGATGCTGAAATCTTCTGTCTCCAGCAGACTCTGCAATCTACTGTATGCAATCTTTCCTAATGCTTAAAGTTTACTCCTGAGACAAGCTGCAGTCTGGATGTAAGCTGGTACACAAGCCTAAAATGAAATCTATTTTCAGCTGCTTATGTGAGGGATGAATTGAAATCCAGATGTACTAAAATGCAGCTAAAGGAAGTTTGCTCTGCAAATTATTTCACCATGAGAGTGGTGAAGCCCTGGAATGGGTTGTCCAGGGAGGTGGTTGAGGCCCCATCCCTGGAGGTGTTTAAGAGCAGGCTGGATGAGGCTCTGGCCAGCCTGATCTAGTGTGGGGTGTCCCTGCCCATGGCAGGGGGGGTGGAACTAGATGATCCTTGTGGTCCCTTCCAACCCTGACTGATTCTATGATGCTGATACTATTTCTTTTTATTCATTCCTACAAAACTTTCCTGATATGCAATTTCTAACCCAACTTGGTCACAGGTTTGGGTTTTTTTCACTTTTGGCCCTTAGGAATAGTCTGGAATAGTAAAGAAATATATCAATAAGCAGCTGGATTTGGATGTACTTTGAGCTTTTACTTTATCTTCTGCATTTCTTTTCCTCCTCCATTGTGCAAACTTAAGAATAAGCCAAAAGCTTAAGGTTTCAAAGATGTTAGCCATGTAATTATACATCAGAGTATGACAGAAATCACACAGAGATCAGAAGAAAGCCTCAAAAGAGCACATCTGAAGGAACAGTTTCCAAACTTGGCAGTATTATACATTACAAGACAGTACATTAGTAATATGTCCCAAGTGAAGTGCAGGTGAAGGATTTAGATTGGAGGGTTAATAACATCATTTCCACATCCTATCAGGCAACCTCGTCCAACTTCAGCTGTGCTGAAGTCAAGGATTTTAGACTTTAGAAGCAATGACACACAGCCCAAACACTGCTCTTTCTTCCTCTACATGGCAACGCCAGGAACGAAAGGACAAAGCATTTCTCACGGCTAACTGGGATCTGGTGAAAAGACAAAACTCTATCAAATATTCCACCTTCTCTTTTCTCACAGCCACTAGATTAACTCCTGAGTAAAAGTCTGTGCCTCTAAAGACATCCCTCCTGGGACTACAAGTGATTAGGAAAGACAGAACCTGTCCTGAGCTACACCTGTCAAGGAATACACAGAAGGTCTGAAAACATTCTGCGAGGTGATTATTGTAAAAGAGGCCACAAAGGGGCAACTTCCAGATGCAGACACTGGTTTTACACACCGTGGGGATGGCTTTGCACCAGCACAGGAGAGCAGACACCTCACCTACTGACTAAGCCCTGCCACACAATCACCACCTGAAGACTAATTTTTCTGTGCTCCCAGAGAATGGGAACAAGGCTGACTAATTTGCTGTGTAAAATGCCACATTACCAAATGATCACATCAAAATCTCAAAAGCAAATACAACTAATCTCAGAGCTAACTCCTGCATTACTGCTTTTAGCCTGCTGCCTGCAGTCTGCAGGGACAGAATGAGAATTGTTCTAGCTCGCTTCTCGAGGGACAACAGCGAGCTCTTAGCAATTTCCAGATATTTATACTAAAAAAAACAAAATGCATGCAGCAAGTGCCTGGGCTTCAGTGGACCACAGGCAAATTTCAAGCTCTATGAATCTCAGCACAATTGTGACCTACTTCAATACAAAATGATTTTATCAGGTCACCGGAATTCCAGTCATTTACATTAGCTATAAAGCGCTGAGGGACAAAGCTGGGAAAGAGCTGCAAGGACCTTCAGTAAGTACAGAGACACAGCAAGCCACACAGGTTACATGGCCCTGCTGCACTGTGAGCAGAAGGAGGTTAAGTTCAGTCATTTGAACATTGTTCAGAGGTGTCTACGAAGCAACTGGAGTGAAAAAACTTGGAGGATGTCATTAGAAGTTGTGGGGTAAGAGTCCCCTGGAAGAGTCCCTTCCCATTATATCTGCTCTGGCAGGGTGCATGGAAGATGGCCACAACATGAGATGCTAGAATCAAAAAGAAGGCACGTGGAGACCATTTCTTCCATCAAAATAAGCAAGCAGTGCTGTTTGGCTGGAAGTACTCCAGCAAACATGGCGGAGCTTTCCTGTTACCTGATGCCATAGCAACAATAAGCCCTTTAAAAATGGTAGTAAGAAGGTAATATATTATCATGACAGCTGTGTTAAGTGACTGCCTCTCCGGTGTTACGCTCTTGACTTTACACAACAATGTTAAGATGTTTTTAAACCAAATTTTCAGGATGAAAATAACATGGTGTCAAAATATTTTTTCTAACCAATCAGCACTATTGAAAAACATCACTGAGCTTTGTGTTTCCATGACAACTCGCCTCAAATGTTGCAAAACTACACCCAATTTACTTGCAAAGAAGGGTTACTACAAGGAAATCGGTTCATGTAACATACCAGAGCGTACAAATGCGATGTGTGTAATGTCTGCCCACAGGGAAACACCCTGCCTTGGTGCTGGCTCACTACTTCCATGCCTTGCAAGAACTTTTCATACCTGGCAGGAGCAGAAGGTATTATTTCTTCTCTGTTTTCATAAGATATAGATTTAGCTATGAGCTTTTGACTTCTACAAAGTAGCTGTGAAACCTCTCCACACAAGAGTTTGAAACTGTTCTTTGTTTCCTTCGCACAGAACAAGTGTGATTTGTCCTGGGTGGGCACCTACACCATTAAAAATGGAACATAAATTATTATTCCATAGTCTCCCTGTCCTTTTCCCCTGGCCGCTTGCACCACCAGCACCAGCTGAGCAACTCTACTTCCTTGCTTCCTCTAGAGACAGCTCATCTTGTGATACCAATAATTTGTGGGTAAGAAAAATAATCCCCTTAATGCACTGGCAGAGATGCCTTATCAGCCACTCTGCTATGGGATTAATGATTTGCTATCAAACCCAAAAGTCACTCAGATTAGTGGCATCGTGTGATTAGTGGAATAAACATCGGCAGAGTATTATAACCCAAACCCTGAATTTCATTTATAGTGGATTTGCAAATAACCAATTACAATTTACAATCCATTTACAATGGATTACTCTGTACTTTAAGAGGGATTTTTTTTATCAAGAGTTGGACAGAGGGGAAAAAAAGAAAGTTGGATTTCAGTACTATCCCACCTCCCCTGTTAGCAACAAACTCCTTAAATTAATGATGGTAGTGCACAAATTAAGTATCCTTTGACAATTAACTGGAACTTCAAGTAGTGCTGCCCTTTTTCACTCACACTGCTGTGGCACGGTCAGAGATTGTAAGAACTACAAAAGGAATGAGAAAAAGAGGGGGTTGTAACCTGTATGAAGTGGAAAGGCAAGGATTTCAAACACCGATTACCTTTGAAATGGCTATAGGATATCCTTCCAAGTCACCTTTGCTGCAGCTGTGCCTTTCTTTTGACTAAAACAAAAATTAAACAACATTTTTATGTCACTAACAAATGGGTTCAAGGTCAGTCACAACCTTGTTTTTCATTGGTTGACATAACCCAAGCTGGTAATTTATTACAATATGGACATCAAATCAGAAATAAAAGAGATGTCAAAGAGTTGCCAGGCACTCAGTTCTTTATTAATAGGCTTTATTCCTTCTGTCATTCTTCTGACCTCCAGTAGGAACATTAAAGAGTAGTATTTTTCATGACTGAAATAGGATGAGAAAACTCTGGATTTGTGAGCTTTATCTAGAGGTTCATTTCATGACTGGTATTGCTTTGAGTACAGCAATCAATCTCTGAGAAGACATCTTCAGAAAGTGATGCTTCCATTCTGCTCTGGCTCAGATGCGCTGGGAAAGGCTGCTGAAAACCCTGCCCACGTCGCAGAGCGGCAGCTCAGAAGAGTTGTTCCAAATGCGTTCTGTGAAAATCATTACACCAAAAAAAGATTCCCAAATCCTCACATTTTCAAGTGATTTGTCTGCCTCGTTGGCAAGTCTCAGTGAAAGACAATGCCATGGCAAAGAGCAGGATGCAGCAAAGCACACCCCGGAGCGCTCTAAATGAGGCATGGAACAGAAAATGTTTCCCTGCACCGATTTCCTTGCTTCTTTCAATAATCATTCCAGCCCCTTGGAGAGACCTTTAGATTTAGAGCACACATTTCTCAGGGTGACTTGGTTATACCATCAAAGGCCTCCTGGCCCAAGGTATCTGTTAGTAAGTATTCTTTTAGAAAGTAGCACTAAACCTCCACAAAAAAATCCCAAGAGCAGGTAAGACATGTTCAGGTCCTGCCTGGATGAGAGAGAACAGCACCAAAGAAAGCCCCACAGAGCATGAAGATTCCTGAGGAAATTACTTTGTTTTCCACAGATTAAATGAAGAATCTGCTGCTTGACATCAGCATGGAGTCAGCCTCTCCATCAGATGTGCACAAGGCCCTGGTGCTCACTCTTGGCAATATTTTTATAACCTTATTAAGAAATAGCATTAGTTTCTATTTAGGGCATATGGTCCCCAAACAGTTCATTATTTACCAAGTAATTAACTACCAAAACAGTCACTGTGACTTAGCTAACTATAACCATATGTGCTCCACAGATGGAAGAAACAGGTGAAGAAACCTCAACAAGCTTTTTTCACACGATGGCAGCATCAGAGAACAGTGGCCTGAGTTCTGATACTCCAGGAATTGAAAGAATTGAAGTGAAAACAATTTGAAAAGTTTTGGCTTTTTTCCTAACTGCTTTAAGTGCTTTGGATGCCAATCCTAAATGAGCCTGGCTTTTCTTTGCTCAGATGCAAAAGCAACCTCCCAAGAAATGAGCCAAGTCAAATACCAACAGCAATCTTTCAGCGAGAGCTCCTGAGGTGCTCACACTGCTGTTTGGCACTGGGGCTGGAGAACGAGGTGAGCACACCATGTTCTGCCTCTGAAACAGGAATCCCCGCCAGCAGGGAACTGCAGGAAAAGGAGGCTTTGAGCCAGAAAATACTAGTTAGCTCTGAATAGATTTCTGTGTGCTTTGTGTACACCCTAGTAAACATCTGTCTAGTTCTTGTGGCAGAGTTCCCCCATCTGACTGCAGCCTTTTCATTCTCCTGAGCTTGGCACCTGCTGGTTCCTCTTGCCACATCCTACTTGTCTGAAAAGTTTCATTCCCAAGAGGTCTTCTCAATGCAATGCATGACCTGTGAGACCACAGTTGCACATCTTGGCCATCCTTTCTCCTGGTTGAAGCATCTTGGTGCATATCAATAGTCCTTGTATGGAAGCCTTTCCATACAGCTGGACATCAGCTTTGGCTTTTTCAGGCAGGCATTGGAGTGCTCAAAATGCAAGTATGCCACGGATTTACACAAGGGTTTAATGATGGTCTCTGTTACTTGATTTTATTATTATTATGCCTTGCCTGGTAAATCCTAACAAGTGAGAATCTTTGGAAGCATTTTTGGAGAACTGAGCTAAAATTTTCCCCAATATTCTTCAGCCAGTTCATTCATTGTATTGGGTTACTGATTTCAACAACCAAAATGTCATCCTGCTGAACCTCCTATGGTAACGTGGCACCTATTCTCTGCCTGCACTGCCAAGAACAAATGTGGGCTTGGGTTTATTAGTGTTACCTGAAGCAATCTGTTGGCCTCACTGCCTTTAGCAAGTGGGCATGCCAAAATCACGGGAGAAATTATTATTTCAACGTTCTTGTCTTGTTTGCATCGTCAGTTCAGCACATGCCCCCTCAGAACCCGAGAAATTAACTCACTGCCTAGTTGATCATTAGCTGAATAGCAAGAAAGCTAAACAGCATCTAACAAAAGAGTAATTCCTTTCCAGTGATATATTCTCTGCCTTCAACAACACACAAGCAAACAACAAACTTGATTAAACCTCTCTTATATATGGGCCATTTAACTTTCTTCTACATTCTTCAAGTGGCTCAGCCTCACCTGCACCCCTTGTCAAGCCACTGTGGCAAATTAAACAGCAAAGGACACACTTTCAGGGAGGCAGTTTAATATATTCTCATCTTTGCCCTGTGTAAGACTTTTAGCACCTTCTCACAATTACTCTTGGGGCTAAAACAGGAGCAGGAGGAAGAGCTGGGGTGGTTTTGTCTCTACAAACACCAGTGCAAACCTTTTTTTCATCAGGCTGGCCAGGCAGTCTGGTCTCTATCTGCCAGTACCTAGGATTACATTTCAGCTACAACAATTAATTGCCAGAATTGCAGCCACACTGACATATAAGGTAAAGCCAGATGCTCCATTAAAAATGATACACAGGATCAAATTAACTGCTGTCTGCCGCCCAGAACTGTGCAAAGGGCTTGGGAAGACTACCCACTGCAGTGACTGCCTGATGCCACCACCTTGGAACTGCCTTATGAAGCTTTTGGAACACAGATGGAATTCTGCAGGGACATGAAAGCACACATGGAATAGGCTGAAATGAGCTTAATGCAGAAACAAATGTTTGGCAGTTCAAGACAATGTCTGCATATCTGTTTGTGCAAATTAAGCACTTCTCAGAGCTGATTAATGCAACAGTTGTGGAGAATTCATAAAGACACATGCATAAAAATCACTTGCTGGCCTTTGGTCTAGTGTAATCTCTGGTGAGACAATAGCAGTAGAAGCATGGAGGCTTCTGGAATGGCATTGGTTATGCACTTCAACATTTATCAGGCCCACACTGAAGTCACTCCTCTTCCACCTTTCTCAGGCCTTTAAACACAGCCCGGCAATTGAGAGAAAGCAGTTTCAATTAAAGCAATTCTTACAGGCAAGTTGTAGATCTCTGAAACCAAGAGATTATCAAAGCAACACCGAGATAACAGCGATGCAGCTCCGCTGCCATAAATCAGTCGCTTGTCCTGCAAGTCACGTTCCATAAATCGGCAATTTAGAGAGGAAATTTCAGTACTTGTTCATAAATCAGCAATACTCATCAGCACCAGGAATAATATTTTGCCAAATGTGATTTACTATCAAAAAAAAAAATGCCCCTGAAGGAGGTCACTTAACAATTGCTTCAAGTCGTATTTCAGAGTTTTTCTCCTGAGCACACCCAGTGCAGCCAGAGCTGCAGGAGTGCAGCAGCCTCCCTGCAGCAGGAGACAGCTCTGGCTGTCCACACCGACTCTTGGTAGCCCAGGGGAGTGCTTTGCAGAGATGTTTCTGCTGCTAACATTGAAGCAACAGGAGCAGCTAATTCTCAAAGAGACAACTAAAACTTGATTAACAGCCCCAGTTCCTGCACTCTCTGTTGTCCCTGATTCAAAATCCAGTTGAAACCCACACATCCACATGTCCGTCTACATCTAGTGTCTGAACAGGAAAGGAAGGTACCTGCACAGCCTCAGTAATGCCTCTGCTTGTGCTGTAAACCTGGCCAAACAAATACCTTCCACCTGAAGGGCAGCCAAGGACAACAGTGGGCATGGGATGCATAGGGAAATGCATCTAATAGGGTGAAACAATGAGGCTGAAAGACAGAAATAGGCTGTTGCTGGCTTGGGCTCATTAGTTACTATCCAGCTCAGTGCTGCAGCTCTTGCAACCTCCTCTCTTCATTAATAACTACCATTTTCAAGTACATCTCAAAAGTTTTGCCTTAAAAGGAAGAGAACAGCAGGAATCCTGGAAAGATTCTGGCCAGTGCAAATTCACCAACAGTTTTTTTCAACACAACTGAATTTCCAGCTGGTGAAACCTTCCCTACTAACAGTGAGAATGGCACCTTCTAGCTAACACTTCTTCCCAGCACACAGATTTCATGGGCTGGATATTTCCAAGTGGAAGATGTTTACCTCTGCACTGCAATCAGTACACACAAACACGTACCTGATCATCTACAGAACGTTCATAGTGCTCTCTGTTACCTGAACTCAGCAAGGGTCAGCAGGGTTCAAGCTTAGCTTTTCTTTCCCCCATTCTTTGACACAGATGGAAAATGAGGGGAAAGCTACTTGCTCTCTGTTACTGAATCCTGAGGAAAGTATTGCTGAAAATACCATTGTGCATCAATAAACAACAATGCAGCAGGAAAGGCTTTTTTCCTTTGAATTCCTTTGAATTCCTTTGAATTATTCTTATCATTTCGTGTTATGGTAATGCAAACTGAATGCAATCACTGAGAGCAGGACCAGCTTTGCTTTCTTCCTAGGCTACTTCTAACTCTATAGTTTCTGTGGATGGAGATAGGAAATTCTGCTTTGGAAAAGGCATAACCCGATACTGTCACAGGAGATCCTGCACCAGCGGAGCAGTTTCTGTTCTTAGCAGTGTTGTTTCCTCAGTTTGTAGGAACACACACACTCTGACTTCATAACACAACTGAGTTACAAACCAAACTCATCTCCTCTCCACCTACTTGCAATTCCTGTGGTTCAAATGAGAAAAGAAATTAATGCCATTAAAAACACATCTCCAGATCTCCCAGGAACCATGTGCATGCAGCCTGAGACTCCAGGAGTCACAAATATGTTTGCCCCTGCAGAGCAGAGTCCAAAGATGCCTGCCACTGCCTTTCCCAGAGCGCTACAAATACCACTAAATGAGCAAATAAAAGCTGAGGGAGATCCTGTGGAGACATTTATCTTTAATAACATGGTCTTGTGCAGTCAGCCAACAACTGGGAAGTTCTGATATATTCCCCTTGCTCCAATATCTTCTTCAGAGGCTTCCTGCACAAGCCCATATTGGGAATAATTTTTCAAAGCAGTTATCAGAAATGAGGAATTTGGGCAGTTTGCTGCAGCTCCCCACACCCCAGGCCATGTGGCTTCCTGCTCTGGAGGCAGTGGAAGACTCCTGTGAGATCATGGGCAATCAATTACAAAACTGGCTCACCCAGAAAATTAGTACACACAACAGAGAAAGATGTGGAGTATCATGCAGAATCCTTGGGTAACTGCAAGTTCAGATACCAAGACTGGGATGAAGTCTCTAGTTAGACAGGATTTTCATACTGGATTTTTGTGCACCAACTAGCCTGGTATTTTCCATCAGAAAATATCCTTCCTTGTTTCTTTTATGACTTTCAGAGATGTGGTTGAGATTCTAGTCTCTGGGATGTGTTTGTGAGAACATCCCTCCACAGCATCATTGCCTATGCTGAAGTGAGTTCACCTTCCCAAATCACTGAAAAAGGGGGAGCTGTAATGGGAAACAGGAAGCAAATTCAATGTTATAATGAAATTATTATGGAGCATCTCTGGCTTGCCTTCACAATAAGCAACTTCAATCACAGTGTTTACCATCTAAAAGGTGCTGCTGCTGAGAATCTCTGATTTTGCTGAGACTCCTTCCTGGTGCAGTGTTTCGTGAGCTTGTAGAGGGGAGGTGTGGAAAAGCAGCAAGCCCTGCAACAAGGCAGTGCTGGCACAGGTCAGATTCCTACAAAGTTTTGCAGCATTTTAGCAGCTGTGTTTGTGCCTTTGAATCATTTCAAAATATTTTGAGATGCTATTCCAATCCCTGCCAAGCAATGCATTGCGAGGATTCACACAGCCTGACAAACTGCAAAAAACAACCCAGACAAAACAAAACAAGCAAACAACAAAAGTATCCTGAAGAGTAACCCTTGATTCCCAAGGGAACTTGAAACTCTCACAGGAAAATGAAAGCATTTGCTAGCTATTCGTAAAGAATTATGCCCAGGCTTGTGAAATATTTTAACAGCATGATTTAATGTAGATAAACTGTTTCTGCCATGGAGGTATTGCCAAAGAATCTCTCAAGGATTCTTGACCAGCCTCTAGTAATTGAAAAGATTATAAAACTCTTCCTGAAGTATAATCAAAAGCTGGTAAATGCCTGGAGCTGAGAAGAGGTAGAGGTAGCTGCTTTCTCTAACAAAGGTTAGATAGCTCCAGAGAATATCACCTTTTGACTCCCCAGAGGGGACCTCCTTTTGAATAGAGCACCTAAATGAACAAAGTTTTTATATGCAGGAGGAGAACAGGAAGAGGAAAACAAAGGGGAGGCAAACTCACCAAGGTGTTAACTTGACTTGAGTTCATCTTTTTTTCTCACACAGCTGATTATTTTTGCTGTGTTACTCCTCCAGGGCATTAAAAAAAATTAAATACAATATATAGAGGGAAGCGAAATAAAACATGGAGCAAGTGCAGCTTTCTGGAAACCAGATATTTGCCTTTTCGCCCCATGCCTCCAAGGGGGTTTTTTGTCTAGAATAAAATAGCTTTTTTGAGATTTAGTCCACAAAGAGGTAAGAATTGGTGAGATCCATTCTGGAAGTTAAATATTACATTATAAATAAAGCTCTGAGGCAGATGCAACTCACCTCCTCCTCTGCATGTGAAGTGGGCTAGGTAAACATTGGTAAATGTTCTGTATTTCAAAACACACAAAGTTTAATCAAGTTAAAGCTGTTTCACATTCTTTGGCTCTACTTCCAAGGCAATGTTCCTATTCTAACTAGCTGTATATTTGTTTTAATATACAACATTGCAAAATATCATCTTACTTCTGTTATTTGCCTGGAGGAAATTCATTTTGGATATGAAACTTCTACACAATATTTACTGTTCAACTACTGCAGCTTTTATTAAATGGGGCCAGAGATGATGCCGAGGGATTTTAAGAGAGAATTAATAACAACCACTGCTAATTTCAGCTTAGGCACTACTGCATTGCAAAAGCAAGGATGAAGACAGGAAGCCACAGATAATCCAATTGATACTAAACATTTTGAAGCTATTAACTGCATTTGAACAAAGCATCTTTAAAAGGCAGGCTATGTAGCTAAAATAAGAGACATAATCCATCAGAGAGAGCACACAGAACAAAGCTTTTCCTTCTCAGTTGAGGTGAATGGGTGATAACAGGCTGCAGCTCTGTCCTCCTCACCTTCCCATGATCTACAGTGATTTCAGTGAGATCCCCAGTAGATAAAGACAAACGAAAACCAACTGTGATGCCCAGAAGCTCAAGTAAATGCCAGATTCAAATTAATGGTTCTCTGAAAGGAAGACATTTGAAGGAACTGGAGCCAAACCAGGACCACAGGACAATTCTGTTGGAAAAGACCTCAGGAAACCATCTAGTCCCACATCCTGCTCCAAAGATGGGCAACTCACAGTCAAGATCAAGCTGCTCAGAACTCTAGCCAGTCTGGCTCTGAAAGCTCCAAGAAAGCAGATGACACCACTGCTCCTGGGCAACCTGTTCCAAGGCTTGATTGTCCTCACAATAAAAACATTCTTCCTTAATCCAGAGATACAAAGACCTCAGCTTTCCAAAACAAGATACATCTCATTTATACAATCAGCCAGGGTGAAAAGTGAGTCTTTGGTTTAATTTCCCAATCTAATTAACCAGTACATTATTATAATACCTCTGCACAGAAAAGAGGAAGAGAAATCCTGAGTTATTTGAGATCCATACCATTAAGATCTCTGGTTTTAGTACCCAGGGTAGATGCACTTTTCAATTCAAGAGGCACACACTGAGTTCAGGGCAATCTGTATGGACTTTATACAACTACTATTTTGATTTCACTTGTCCTTACCCTAGTGTTACCAGGAGTTTAATCTCCCCTCCTTTTCTGTGCTGCGCTTGTGGAACCTGACTGCACAGATGTTCAAACCCCAGTTCCCACTGCCTCCTGCTGCCCACCATGCAAACTGGAGGAGCATCCCATGGCAGCAGGTCACCATTGCCTTTAAACACCCCTTCTTTAAAGGGTGAAGACTGCCATTGGTGGGAACAGGCAGCTGCTCAGACACACAATTTATACACAGCCCTGGAGAGCAGTACTGCTTCAGATCTTCATTGCTTTGCACCTCCTATCCCTTCCCAAGTCTCTATTCCTGCGCCACTTTCTACACACTTCTGTGTTTAAGGCAAACCACTCCCTCCAGCAGAAAGAGTGCAAATTCCTTCCGTTCAGTTCTCACACTTGAGACTGAAATAGTCTTTCATGTCTA
Organism: Dryobates pubescens; assembly: GCF_014839835.1. Lineage (NCBI taxonomy): Eukaryota > Metazoa > Chordata > Aves > Piciformes > Picidae > Dryobates > Dryobates pubescens. The sequence continues at coordinate 903,348 of NC_071629.1, read as the reverse complement.
ATGGTTTCAGGAGGCAGCAGACAGGCTAGCAAGGAGGAGTTTGGCAGCAATAGAGGGTGCTTAACACACATCCATTTAAAAAAAAATTACTTTTCACCAGATAACAAGTCTGGGACTAAATGTACAAAGATGTGTTAGCAAAACTGTATAGGACTCCTTGTAGGAACAGCAAGGGGCTTGTCCCTGCACTACAATAGAGGTTTTATCCAGATTCAAGGTCATTCTGCAAGCCACGACGTTTTCTCTCCATGACCTCAGTTTCATAGCAAAGTAACACCATCAAATACCTGAAAATGGTGCAGCTTCTAAACTCTCAGCATCAGATATCTATCCTACCATCCTCAAGAATGTCAGAGTAACCCCCTCAGAAGTGGTGATTCCTAACTTAGTCTGGAACCTTAACAAAGCATAGCAATTAAATTTCCCCCCTCGTCTTCCATGCAAGGTTTATGTAAAGATTGAATACAATACAGTTCCTGCCAGAACTTGGAAATCAGCTTCTATCACAGAATCACCAAGCTTGGAAGAGACCTCAAAGATCATCAAGTCCGACCTGTCACCACAGACCTCATGACTATAGCAGACTCCTCGCCATAAATAACACTCACTTTGAATTCTGAAGCCGTCACTAAAGATGGAAACCTACCACAGATTGTGTTAGGAGGTCCTGACCACGAATGGGGCTGCAGCTCCTTTACAAGCAGCACACACACGAGTCCTGGGGCTGTCAAAGCAAGCTGTGTACAGTCACCATAATTAACAGCACAGAAGCAAAACAAGAAAGAAATATGAATTGTCTTCAACTATGTTCAACTATGTTCAACAAGGACCAGGACCTTGGCAATCTAAAATAGTGGGGAAAAAACAACCCACCGGCATCACAAGGTACAAAACTTCAATGGAATCACAGAATCATAGCACAGCTCCGGTTGGAAGGGACCTCAGATATCATCTCTTCCAGCCTCCTCACCATGGGCAGCCTTTCAGTAGGATCCCTTCAGGCACTGGAAGGCAGCTCTAAAGTCCCCCTGGAGCCTTCTCTTCTCCAGGCTGAACACCTCCAGCTCCCTCAGCCTGGCCTGATAGCAGAGGTGCTCCAGCCCTTGGATCATCTTTGTGGCCTCCTCTGAACTTCCTCCCACAGCTCTGTGTCCTTTATTTCTAATTTTATTACCTAAATAAGACCAGAAGTGGCTATGTTTATTTCTTTCTTCCAGCAACCTAAAAAGCTAGAGCAAGCAGTTTAAAAAGGTTATTTTTATACCAACCATGCATCTGTTGTTTGTTATTTATAATGCATAGTAAACATATAACATAATAGGATGCATTATAAATCTATAGCATAATCTAATGCAAAAACCACACAGAACTACAAACGTGCCACTAAATGACCTGAAGATTATCATCATCTTACATCTACACAATGCTGAAGAGCTTGGAGTCAACTTGGTGCTAAAAACCCTTTATGGAACAGATAAATCTTATGTGTTGAAACCCAGATCTGTGAGTTTTATAGCAAGGCTGTGCAAAATTAACTGCAGTAGATGACAGTGAACCATACGAACTCTTAGTGGTTCTAATGACCATTAGCTGGAATTGCCTCAGAAGCCTTGATGAAGGGATAAAAGATAGCTCAAACAATAAGAAAGATGCAAACTGAGACACCTATGTCTAGGAAGAGTCCTCTGAGATGATTTTGCAAGCAAAAAGCTGCACAGTGCTGCAACCTGGCATAGTTTTGGCACAAAGTCTGCTAGTAGAGGCCTCCGATCTGTACCATCTCCATTCCTGCACTAGTTCAAGGAATCTCAGTTTTTATTATTTAAAAGTCAGGGTTTAGTTACTCTCATCTTATATGAAATCCACTCTTGGGTAATCTGTCTTTCCCATTCATCTTTCCTACTACTACCTCATTTTTCTTCCCTTTTTATCCCCCATTCTCACTGAATGAACTATTTACAGTTGCCCTCTGGGACACAAACTCTCCACGTCTCCGTTCCAGACAGTCCCCAGCTCTGTGCCTGCTCTTTGCACTGCACTGACACAGCTTTCAACCAAGCCTCTAATTACATCTCACTGGTTACACTTCAGAATCAATACTTGTTTTATCCTAACTGACCTGTCAGCCACTTCTGACACCCATCAGTCACTTTCTTTTTCATGACATCTTTTCATTATTAACTTCTGTACTTCAATCCTCCACAGATATTCTTCAAGCGTTCCCACACCACTTTGCTGAGGGCAATGAATACAGCTCTGGATTCCATCCCCACTTTTTCTCTGTACCCTGCCTCAGGGTAATCTCTCAAATGGCTTCTCTGCTTTACATGATGACTACAACCCAAAAAAGTCTCAGTCCTGTGTAGTGATGCCAGCTGAAATCCCATCACCTCTGCAACACATTTCCTTACAGGCATTATTGCTCTTACCTTCTGAGGAAAGGCTCCGGCTCTCTGGTGGAAATTTGTGGCTATCCAGCCAAAAGAACAACTCCAGCTTTCCTAAAGCTGAGGTTTCATCCTTCCCCAATGCTTCTCCAAATACTTAACCTTTGGTGGTCACTGTGGTTTCTATCCTTGCTCCTGTTAACCCTGTGGTTCATGCTATCCTACTAGACAGACACATAGCTGAAACACATTCTTTTCATGACTCCATTCTCTCACCATTTCCAGGGCCTTACTGACTTTTCTTCTTGGCACTAAATACAAACCTATCTTCATTAACAGGCTAAGAATCACTCTCTAACAGTAAGAAGCCTGCTAAAATGGGGAATATTAAGGAGGATTAAATTATTCTTACCCCACTGCTCCATGGAGAGGCTAATTTACAACAGAAATAGCACTTTTTACACAGAGGGATCGCTGACCTTTCAGAAGTTCTGCACATTCCAACTTTTTTCCCCTCCTCTTGATTAAATGGCAGGAAGGTGTAAATTTTGAAGAGGAACAGAAAAATCATAGTAATGAATGAGAGCACAGGAAAAAGCACCAGTACAGGCAGGTAGCCCTCCAGTGCACCACAACAAAGGAAAACCCACATCCAAACTAAAAGAAACAGCCACCTCCAAAGATGTCAGATGCTCCTCAGGGACTGCTGGTTCCAAACATTGCAGGACAGTTTAAATATAAAATGAGAAGGTGTTAAGCAACACTTGAGCATCACCACAGGGGATGGGGATCCTCTGCAGGAAAGGGCCTGCACTGTGCAAATAAATCATCTACACCTTACCATAACTAAAAGATATCATCATGCAAATGACCAACAGCAACTGTATAGTTCTCTCCTTACTTTGCCATTCCCATTCCACAGCCTCACATGGGGTTTTGTGATTCTCTTTTTCCTCAGTAGACTGAAACTAATGCAGTTTAGGTGGATCTCTTGTTCTACCATGCCCATCCCCAATTCATAGAACACTGGCTTCTGCTTTGTCAAGAAAAAAAATAACCACAATCTGCAGGAAGCTCAGACATTCTCCATGAAAGCAGTAAAAAAAAAGAAGTCATGTTTCTCAGTGTTCAGTGTCCTTCATAGAGTTTCACTGGCAAATTGTAAGCAAGTTGGAACTCAGAACATGAGTGGAACACATTCAGTGAAGGCTGAAGTCCAAGGGCTGGAGCACCTCTGCTATCAGGACTACTGAGGCAGCTGGGGATGTTCAGCCTGAAGAAGAGAAGGCTGCAGGGGGACCTCAGAGCTGCCTTCCAGTGCCTGAAGGGATCCTACTGGAAGGCTGCAGAAGGACTTTTCATCAGGGTGTCTGGAGACAGCACAAGGGGGAATGGTTTGAAGCTGAGAGAAAGCAAGGTTAGACTGGAGCTGAGGAAGAAGTTCCTCAGTAGGAGGGTGGTGAGACTCTGGAACAGGCTGCCCAGGCAGGCTGTGGCTGCCTCCTGCCTGGAGGTGTTGAAGGCCAGGCTGGATGAGACCTTGAGCAGCTGACTGTAGCTGAGAGGTGTCCCTGCCCATGGTGAGGAGGTTGGAGGAGATATGTCTGAGGTCCCTTCCAACCTGATCTGTGCTATGATTCCATGCTTCCTTTAAAACTTTCTAGAAGTAACCTGTGCTACTTCTCATCACATGAGCACTGAAACACACGACATTTGTATGGCTCCAGGAGAGCAGCCTCACGCTTTTGCTGATTAAAATATTTTCAAGAAGTCATCTGCACAAGCCTAAATTTTCCTTTGCTGATGAGCTTCCAGTCTGTCACCTTGCAGAGATAGCAAGTTATAATGGGTGGGATCATAGGGTAGTGTGAGAGATTTACACCTCAGCTCATGAATCAAAGCCCTGGCACTCCATAATGCAAGATCAATAGTGTTTTTGAAGAAAGACCCTATAGAATTGTATAAATAATGAGCATTTAGTGGATTGTGCAGGCAACAGAGAACAAATTACATTTTCTCCAGAGAGGTTTTAAAAACCATACTTCAAATGTGATAAATGTAATGTGATGGAAAAGACTATAGACCTTAACACTGTACAGCATCAAGTGGTCAGGAGTTAGAAGGCAGGGCCTTTACCTTCTCCTCTTTAATGCTTAAGCAATTATTTCATCAAGACATTATCTCCTGCTACAGTAGCAGTAAGTCATAGCTGGCATTTCTCAAGATTTCACAGATGGCAGCACAATTTAATCACTTATTTCTCTTTTTTTGCCTCCCCCAAGGTGTTGATCAGGATGTTTTCACACACCATTCAGTGAACTGCACTGCAGGTGGAAGATGTAAATGTCTTCACCAAGCCACTGTGCTTTACTCCAGTAACGAGGCACCACAGCCTTCAGTCCCAGAAACAGCTTTGTTATTGAGCTTAGCTTCCTGCTCTTGGGCAGCAGGGCTGGCAGGGACATGGGCACCTGGGCAGCTGTCATGTCCAGAAGGTGCTGGGTGGCACCTCATACTTGTCATGGCTAAGGGTATAGGTTCAACATCCTCCCCCACTTAATCCCAACAGCTCTCTGCTGTTGCCAGCACTGCCACTGGGAGGTGTTTCGGATGACCATATACAGACCAGGCAAAAAGCTTGTCCTTTCTGCCTCTCCTCTAGCTCGCAGCCCTGACGGCCTTCCTTTCTTGTTGGGACAAAAGAACCAAGCCTTGACCTTGCTGTAACCTCCTCTCACAAATGCTGCAATGTTCCAGCCAAGGAGGAGACAGAAAGAAGAATGGAGCTAAGTAGCATCCGGGGAAGAAGCAAAACTCCATTACCTCTTGCTAGGTAGAAAGGTCAAGTAGCAGTTACCTGCTAGTCTTGAAACAACCCCTTGGACACAATCAAGAAGCCTTGAGACATCACCCAGGTACTGTAACCTAGAGCTAAAGAAAAGGTCTGAGCCTACAACCTGGGCAGCAATCTCTGGCTTATGGATTTTTAATTCAAGGCTTCCCATGCAGCCATCCCAACACACCTGTAATATTCACTCCTGTGACTCGGTCTTAGCAAATTCTTGCATTCTCAAGAGGCAATGGAATAGCTGGGAAATAAAAGACTCCTCTACTCTTTCAATACTTGATTCACATACTGGCAGTTGTTAGACACGGAATACAGGAGAGTGCTTATATTCCCTTCTATTCTTTGTTGCTTGCTCCAGAAATATAAGATCATGTCAAAAAGGGACAGGCCACAGGGTAATTACTGCAGGGGGTTGCTATTTGCCATTTGCTGCTTTCCAAACCTGTTTTTGTCTCTCCCACCCTGCCTGCATGCCTCTCCCCATTCTGCAGCAACTTCCTGGCCCCCATTAATCAGAGCCAGACTTGTTATCAGGGCACATATTAATACCAGATCACTGGCTTCCAGGACAATCTGTGCCAGGTCAGGTTTTCACAGGGCATTTGGAAAGGACTAGATGTTCTCTCTGAGCACAATTTTATTTCAGAAGGCTGTAGTGGGTTATGTGAGGCATGCAGTCTTACTGGAGTTTCTTTTCAGAGGTATGCTGTCAGTCCAGCTTGCAGTGCCTTGCTGTTTTAAATGCTGCCAGGGAGGTTCAGAGTAAATAATGGGGGCCTTTCTGGGCAGCCATAAATCAATGCAAATCATGAATACAAATAACATTCTACTTCATGGAGTTAAAGTTCTTTATACTCTTCTAATCAACTGTAACTCAGAAAAAATACGAATGCAAAGAACAACTCCATGTCTAATGCCTCTGGAAGATTTAAGTGGGGAAAAGACCAGTGGTAGCCAATAAACAAGATTTACCTGATTGCTCTATGGCAAGGTTATTTAGTGCACATCTGTGTTGAGAAGCTTAGAAGCAGCAGGGAACACAGAACTCTTTTCTTGGTTCTGTCAAGGCTGTGATAGCCTTTATGCTCTAGGCAATGGCAGCCCAAAGTCATGCAGTTAGTTTGAAGTTACAGCAAAACATTGCTGTTAATTCATCTGAAGGAACACCTCTTCCTTTCAACTCATTTCTGGGAAGCACTTAGCCTACTTGGAAGCTGCAGTGAGTCAACATATTTCATCAGTGGTTATAATCTCTTCACATGGACTGGGGAAAAAAACCCCAACCAAACAAAACCCAACCAAACAAAACCAAAGAAACGCACAGGAAAGACAAGAAAACCAGCAAAGGGAAGGTGCTAAAGCAGTCTTGCACCTCTGCCCATCCACCTGCCTCAGGGAAAAAGACACAGTGCTGAGTTTAGCAGTTCTGAACTTTGGTGCCTTTGCTTTGCTAGCCAGTGGAACTCCTGGGATCTTCTGCTCTTGGCCACTTAAGAAAAGATGTGAATATGTAAAATTCAGTAACTTCATAAATTTCAAAATCCATAAGATTGAGATCATTAAGATCCATATCCAACCTATGCATATTTGCACAGGGAGAGCTATACAGGTCAGCACACAGAGAATCACAGAATGCTGGAGTTGGGAAGGGGCCTCCAGGGATCATCTACTCCAATTCTAACACTTAGCAATGAAAATATTTAAGGAACACTCATAGCTCACCTGTGCAAAGTCCCAGGGTTTGCTGCTTTCTTCAGGAACATGATGAACAACACCAATTCACTGGCCACAGATGGGCAAAGGCAACTTTTTCAAGTTTGTGTTTCGGCCAGAGTTGTCTGCCAGTTCCTGCACCAAAAGCCTGTTATCATGACTGACCAGCTGAACGCTCACCTCATTCCCCACCGAACACACAGCCAACCAACATTTCTCAAGCTGGCAGCGGTGCTCAGTGCTATTCTGTGATACTCACAAGACCCATGCACTTATGACACCTTCCTGTTATGGGAAAGGAAAGGGAAAGATGCCTTCAGCAGATAAATAACAAAGAGGCATAGGTGTGATGGCAGCAAGTTTAATGAAGAAGCTCAGTTTTAGAAGAACTACAGACTCGAGGTCCCAAAGCCAGACCAATGAGCTGGCTGCTCTGACTCCTCTGTTTGCTGTGCAAACTGCACACATTTCTGCAGCACTGCAGGCAAAACTGCAACAGAGAAATCCATGGAAGATGCCCATTGGAGTTAGACATCCTGAGAGCCTTACAGCTGTTGCAGAATTGCAACAATTAGCCATGCCCTGTGCCATAAAACTGACTTCACCACCCACGAAGGACTGACCATCTATTGATGCTTTTGATTCTTAAAGCAGCAACCCAAGCAGGTAGCACAGGGAGCAGTAACTGAAGCAGGTACCACAAGCAAGGCTATCAAGAGAGTTTCTCTGTACTCATGCTTTTTAGGACTGTCAGCAAACCAGGAAATCACATTTGTTTAATGGAAAATGAGCTGTAAAGGCACCAAGAAAGCAGTAGGGGAGTGTCTTCATTAATGCTGCGATTACCAGAACACCACTCAAAGAATTTGGGGAATTTAATTATGTCCTGAATAATTTAGTTTATGAGGACATGCTCACAAACACACACCCAGAGAAAAAACATAATCAGAAGCAAGACGAACAAAACAATGCACAGGAAATTCTTACCCTTGTGGCTGTATTGGGTTTGGTATATATTTATTTTCTTCCTTCTGGAGAGCCTACAGGACAAAACAACACACTAAAGGGCAGAGAGGAAATTAAGCAGTTATGCTGATGGGCGATAAAATTCTTTGTGGGAGACTAAAGTTCTATTATTACACAGAGCAAAAATGTTGTTTAACCTAAAAAATAAAACCAAACCAAGCTAGCCCTTGAATATCTCATGTCTTTAACTTAAGCCAGGACTAAAAGGCCTGCACTTTCTGTTCTCAATATATAAGATCCAGATCCCTCACCATCTTAGAGCACTTTACATCCATTATAGTTACTTTACAATAAATTAAGAGTCTTTTGTATTTCTAACCAACAGCAATCAAATAAAGAGAGGAAAAAACCCCAAATCTTCCCAAGATTGTTAATTTGTTGCATCTGTTCCAAGGGAGTAAAGTTGAGAAGTGAAGGTTTGCCAACGGCTTGTTAAGATTAGAAGTTGTTGCCCTCAGCACACAAAGCTGGAATTCTCTCTCTGCCAGCTACAGTGGTTTACCAGTGGAAGCAAGGAATTGCAAATAAGGACCATCCTACAGCTCTTCTCTACCTCTGACTTCATCTCTTCCATCCTTCTTCCAAGCAGTCCACTAACAAGTGGGAAAAGAGGATGTGGAAATTCGTCTGTAATTTAGCAGTACTGATATGGTCCTACTATGGTACTAGAGGACACTTTCTGGTATTGCCAGGGCAACTATCCCAATATTTTAGAAAGCACTGCATGTGGACAGGGAATGGCTTCAACTCCCAGACAAAAATATGGCTCACGTTTCCAAGCTGTGTCTCTCCCCTAAGTGCTGAATGCATCCGTCACTCCTCAGGGCCCAGTAAAATTCAACAGAATCTGTGTGGCTCCATATCAAGAATGGGAAGACAATAAATAGCCTCCAATTATTGTTACATTTCAGGAACACATTCTTTCAGGAGACACTTTATCACTTGAAGTTATGAGAAAGAAAAACATTGAAGATGCTTTCTTGTGTGGAAGGAATGGATGTATAGCATGCATGTGGTGTGCAGAAGAGTTAATATACAGTAACTGTTATGTTCAGACATTAAAAAATTATCTGCTTAGAACAGGTAACTAACCAAGTAATTATACATACATATTTAGGTTGGACATTTAGCTTTCAAGTTAATTACCAGAAAAAAAAATTAACCTGGGGTGTCAGCAGGAAATTAAAAAAACCCTGATGTGTTAGAAACACAAAGCAGAGCAGCCCGCTTCACAGCTCAGATCAATTTCATTGTTTAATCACTCTCTCACACATTCATTCTATTATTCATACTTGGAATGTATTCATCCCAGCATGCACTTGGGAAACTGCTAGATGCTGAACTTTTGGCGTGTCAGCTTTGGAAAGGGTGGGATACATCTACCCCAGAAAGCACAGGGCAAACGATCACTAAGGCGTTTATCTCTGCCGATCCGAGCGGCGCGCGGCTCTGCGGCCACGCTGCTGGCTTCCGGCTGGCTGTGCTGCTCTCAGATGTTATATCCTATCAAACCTCTCGGCACTGGAGCTGTTTCTGAACACTCACACTCAAATTTATCAAGTATCAGATCCAGAGCTCCTGAATTCACAGGATTTCAGCTCTCTTTCAATTAATTCCTGCAATCCATAAGCATCAACATTTTACCCGAGCCTACGCTTCTTAAAGCAACCCAGGTGCTCATCCTGCCCACTTCTGCTTATTGGGGCATAGTTTCTTTCCTCTTGCCTGCTGGACACAGCACAAACTAGGCTGATTCTGGGGACACACACAACCCACCACCCCCTCCCCTACTTGTAAGTTTATTCCAATTCCTTTGCTTTGCTATCTGTGTTTGGAAAAGGTAGTTGAGATGCATCTCACGGCCCTTTCATCTTCCAACTGCATTAGGATTTGAAATCCAGGACACCAGGTATGTCAATCAAGCAAAAAGACAGACTAATTAGGCCTTTAACCCAAACCAATCTGCTTTAAGTGACATTTACTTTCAGTCCCAAGATCCTCATGCAATGTGTTTATGCAGCAATTACCTCCTTCCTCCCTTCTCCTGCTTATATTCAGAATTCTTCAAATCACCTCCCATTGTAGCCTGTACTGGGGATTCTCAAAGGTGTTCTGAGAGCGGCTTAAAAAAAAATAAATCATGCCAAGGAAAGGCTGAATGCTGACAAAAGGTTTCTGTGCAGCTTATCAAGAACAGTTTGTAATGCAGATCATGCCTTGGAGTTTTTCTTTATTCCCCAGAGAAGGGGGAGACAGCAGACTTCCACTTTGTACACACAGCTACTCTCACTGTCCACTAAGAAGCAGCTTAAGCTTTTGCAGCATTGTTTGTCTGTACTTTTCTCTTTGAAAAAGGCAACTTCTGAAGCAGCAGCTAAGTAACCATTGTCCATATTTACATAGTGCAAATAACCACCTTTGAATTACCTGATTCTGCAGTAGAAGGGCGCTCAGGTCAGCAAATGCAGATCCATCCAAGATGTGAATTAGGAATTTGCAGTTCCTGATCTTCTTATAAAAAATGTTGATCTCCCAAAGGGAACATAAATAAAAGCTTGGCGCAATCTGAAATGGAGGTAAATGTAGTTAATGAAGTCTGGAAATAATGTCATTTAATTATCACATTTTACGTTTTGCCATCTATTAATCTTGCCAACTAAGTGAAGCAGATTACCACTTTGTCCTTTTTTATTTAGTCTTAAAATATTAGGGCATGATTCTGCAGGTCCATCAAAGGTGGTTATTTCACTTCAGAACATTTACTGAACAACTGGATGAAGACTGCTAACAACAATGTGAACAGCTTCAGTATTTCACCCCAGCCTACTACATAAAGCAGGAGATGAAGTCATCTTCACCAGCATCCTACTTACTACTCCAAGCACCTGCAGAATATCCTGACAAAGTTTAAAATCCTTGATCTGTGAGCTCTTTGGGCACTGTTATGAAATAAATAGAAGTCACAGATGTTTAAGGACACTTTCCATCAAGGTCTCCTGAGTCAGCCCACTTTCTGTTGCACACTTTCAAAGGCCTTCATGTGAATGAAAGCAACTGTGGCCATTGTAGTAGCCAGTCCTGCAAATTCTTCTCTGGGGGAAGGAGGATATAGCAATATGAGCTGAGATGTTATTTCACTGCCTAACAGTACTGGTAGGTTATTCAGTGGAGAAAAAGGCACAGAACCTGAAAGACCAATGCACAGTGTGAAGGAAGAGTGGGGAACCCAGCAGAGCCTAGCAGCTCCCTTTGCAGAAGTCAGCATCACCGTCTGTGCCAGATATTAAGAGGCCAATAGAAGACGAGAGGCCTCTCACCTGTGGTTCATTCTCTCCAAAGCTTTCTCACACCTGTCACTCCAACAGAGCTCTTACATTAGCAATTTCATCTGTCAACAGATTCTTGAATGCAACTACAATGTCACTGACAGGTCTGGATATTGTATCCCTCCTTCCACTGGGTTTGTGCTTAAGAGAAGGCAGTATATAGAACTGCAGAGTATAGTTCTGTCTTACTGAAATATGTTGCTCAGAACCTGATCTTAGTATCCAAGATGTGCAGCCACCATTTCTGCTTCACAGCTGGAATTAAAATGCTATAAATGCACTACTCCATGGAGAGCACTGAAGAGTATACATGGGAGGTGGTTGGGTCCCCATCCCTGAAGATGTTCGAGGTGAGGCTCAACAGGGCTCTGGGCAACCTGATATAGTGGAGGATGTCCCTGCTGACTGCAGGGGGAGTTGAACTGGATGGCCTTTGGAGGTCCCTTCCAACCCAGACCATTTTATGATTCCATGAAAATGTGTTACACAACATTAAAGAATAGGATCTCCTGCATCTCAGTGCACTGGAAAAGGGAAGAGATAACAGTCTGCATCACAGTGTGGTGAAGCTGTAAAGAAGATTTACATACCTGAAAGCAGAAGAAAGAATTGCTTTTAGCATAGCAAAACTAAAATTTCTCTCTCGCTTTCTTTACTATTACCATCCTAAACACCTGAAGTTCCTAAATGTCAAGTTGTGGGTTAAACAACTAATCCACTCACCTATTACCATGTAAGGACACAATGAAAAGCAAACTGAGAGTTACTGAGTTATTATCCAAGAATAGCTATTAAAGTATAAACATTATTATCATGGCCGTCTGACGTGCGTGGTCATTACTCACACAAGCAGGTTCAGCAATAGTTCAAGAGACACCAGCAGTGGCTATTCCATCTGTTTAACTCACTTGAGTACCTCTGAAAATATATGCTTTATTATTCTGTGGATTCTTGCCATTCCATAGAAGAAAACCTCCTCCGGAATCGAGGAGCTGAATCATTCACTGCACAACAAAATCTGACACAGAGCAAATTCCTCTGCTTCTACGGCAGTGGATAACACCAGGTCACACTGAGGTGAAGGCTCAATATTCCATTGTAATAAAATAATGCCCACACTTAGCAGGGCATTCCATCCCAAAGGATTTTAGGAACAATCCTTAATCTTCACATTTTGCTGTGACCTCATATGGACTAAGTGAATGAATTCAGTATTTCTTCCTTTTTGCATTTCCTAAGTCTTAGGAGAAACCCAAGAGTGGAATTGGTCTGGTGGAGAAGCAGAGGCTGTAAACTAATAATGGGCATTCTTTTCAGAGGTATTTTGGATCTTGCGGCTCTCAAAGGAACAGTGCTAGAAAGCCAGAAAAACTTTAAGGTGGAAAGAGTGTCCTGCACCTCATTCACTCAACTCTAGTTTTAAATATTGAGTTCTAAGCAAACTAATGATTAAAATGCCAGCACAGAGGATAGAAGCAGAACCAAGCCAAGAGAGGAAATAAAAATCCTGCAAAAACATATAGATAATAATTTTTATTATTCAAGAAGTAGGAGGCTGGCAGGAAAAATAAATAACCAGAGCTCTTTGTACAAGATTCCAAAGATACTTGCCACCCTTTGCAAATAATTACCTGAATTTTCTCCAAGTGACAGCACAAGCTGCAGCAGTTTAATTCCCCTGAACTGTGCCAGCCACACGCCCGACACCCAAGCATTAGATTTCAAAGAATTTTAATTAAATCTATATAACAAAAAAAAAAAAAAAGGAATGTTTCACATCTTAATTGAAAAATTGCCAGCTAGAGAACTGAGGCAGTCTGGAAAGCACCGAGATCTAATTGAAGAAGAGAATAGACGAGAATGTTTCAAACGGTCTCACTAGTCAGCAGCGAGTGTAAATACTACAGTTCAGACCACAGCCTTCTAGTGAGTAACAGAAGAACTCATTTGCATTCTATTGCTCCTTTGCTTCGAGGGTTATGCCTCAGCTAGGAGAATCCCTGACTGAACACAAAGATCTCATCCTCTGCTCTACCAAACTGGAAGGCTGACTATCAATACAAGCACTTGGCACGAGGGTAAGAGAGCAGCCTAGCAGCACCAGGAGGCAAGCAGGTGTTTGTGGTCACCACTGCAGCTCTCCCCTGCAGCAGTGGGAGCCACCACTTTCTCCAGGCTTCTTTGGAAAGTATTTGGAAAGACAGGGAAAAGATTAGTATTGGTGTACTGGTGCTCAGCTCTACCAAGTTTGTGCTGTAAGCACGAGGTACTGGCTGGTCTTTACCCCATGATGTGAAATGAAGCAGTTAAGTTCTAAGTTTCTGACGTAGGAAACCTGCCAAGACCAGATGGAAATCTCAGCTGTCATGAGCAGAGGTCATTCTGTCCTTCTCAGCAGAAGGTATTCCTAAAACCTGGCACACCATCCATACAAGTTTATCATATCTATCCTTTTTAATAAGGAGATAAAATGGTTTGTTACTGTTACATGTGATTTTCTTGTTATTGTCTTGTCTTTGTTTCCTCTTTTTAATTACTGAAGTCCATCAGAGATGCCCCTGAGGTAGAGCTGATAACCTAGATTTATATTTCTAAAGAATTTGTTGAAGGGAAGCTTGGATAAGCCTTAAAAGGAATCTTTGATAAGCCTTTGTTCTTTTAAATTACTTTATCATAATGCAGTGCTTCCAGAAATGGCAATTCTGCTGAATAAAGGAAAGGTTTATTGATGACACCTTCAGAGCAGAGTTCTGATGGAACTGCTTCTGAAGTACTTCTGCAAGGTCTGTTTAACCCTCTGCACCTATCCATAAACAGCTCTAATGACCAGACCTGCTTAATGTTGACAATGTCCACCACAGAAGCACACAGAAATCTCTCTTATAGACAACTCTGATTTGTGTTTCTTTACAGAGAAACTTCTCTTACAGAGAAACTTCTGTATGCTTCTGTGATGGACATTGCTCACCACAAGGAATTACAGGGTACTTGGCACCATTTCTCTTTAATGAAACACAAAATTCAAGTGTTGTTGTTTTTAAAAGAGCTGAGACAAAAAAACAAGTAGCAATGAGAGTTCAGCGCTGATGAAGATGTGTGCAAAATGATGAGGAGAACATGAAGCAATCCCACAAGCAGTGGCACAGTCCATGAAAGAGTGCATTTAAAGAACAGCAAAGAAATGTTAGCAGAAACACTGGAAAAGTTATTTCTGCATAACTGAACCTGGTTTAGACCTCCAACAGATTAAACACACTGCTGGAGTACCTCTCAGTCCCACTGTCCATGATCAGTTGCACATCAAATTAGAAGGTCATGCCTAGACTAGAGGGGTTCTCCATACACATCTCCCTCTTGACTCCTCTGCAGGTACTACTGTAGAGTAAAATAAACTAGAGTGTGAGAGTTGTTGGGCTGCCAGATACTGGAGCCTCCAGTGGAATCAGTTTAACAAACTAACCAAATAAATTCTGAATGAGATGGAAATTCCAAACACAGGAGGGGAAGAATCTAACTTCAGTACATTTTGCTTGCCAAGGGGAAGAGTTTTCTAGGGCTCTGTTCTCCAAGGTTACTGATGTGGTCTGCAGGGGTTTGCATTGACATTGCCTACCTTTAAGCCATGTCCCTTAAATGAAGGCCTTCCCCAAAGGCTGTCAAGGCAATTATGCAAATGTGAAAAGACAAGTCCCTGCATGGAAAGCTAGTGGTGAAGGCAGGGAACACAGCCTGGGAGTTTTCAGAACAAAGGGAGAATAACGTGGAGTTGGTGGCTGCTGAGCTGGGGCCTACAAATCATTTGGGGCACAGAAGAGGTGGGTAAGAATTGGTGGTTCTCTGCCTTCCAATACAGAATTGAGAAGGCTTCAGAAAGTAGCAGCATCTGCTCATTTATAGCACACAAACCCCAGACACAAACTAACAACAACAACAAAATAATCAAACCAACCACAAACAAACACAAACCAACCACAAAACACCACAAACAAACACAAACCAACCACAAAACACCACAAACACAAACCAACCACAAAACACCACAAACACAAACCAACCACAAAACACCACAAACACAAACCAACCACAAAACACCACAAACACACACAAACCAACCACAAAACACCACAAACAAACACAAACCAACCAACCAAAAAACACCACAAACAAACACAAACCAACCACAAAACACCACAAACAAACAAAGCAACCAAATCACAGAAGCTTCTTCACACAAGTAGCACAGCTGCCCTCTGGCACTTCTGCTGAAGGATGCTGCTACTGTTGTACACATTCCAAAAGTTCAACTTCTCTTTTCATAAAGTAACTAAATACACAGAACTGAACTGAAGTTCAGAGTTAGGGAGGTGAAATCAGGTGTAAGATGCTATCAGGTGGAGGCACCATGTGTGCTTGCCCTGTCCACCCTTTCCCCTGGACTTGTTTCCAGACATTTTCAGAGACAGGACACTGAACTGGATGGCTTACAGAGATATTCTTACGGGCTTTAGGGTTACTTCAAATATTTTTGCATAAATCACATCATTTTTGCTACTTCTTCTGTGGCACAGACAATCTGCAGTTACATTCCGACTACCACACAGAGCTCAAGCAGGGTAAATACCATACAAGGGTAACTTCCAGCCTAGCTCCAGCACTGTGATGAGACACCTGAGACAAAGTACAACCCACCCAAGCCCAGAAACTGTTTTCTGTGTTCTGCTGCCACTCAGATTTCACTGAAATGGTTTGGAATGGCACTAAAACTTCTTGGCAACTTCACATACCTCTACATGCAAAATGTGAGAACTCATTCCATGAGACCTGAAAAGCCCTAGTAGTTCATTTTAAACAAGGGGGGGCGGAAATCCTGTTGCTGGTCACTGATGGTGATTGTATTCACCTGATGCCTGGACATCTGCATATGAAATCACAGTGTCTCCTCTTTCAACTGTAAACAAACACAAACCAAAGATCTCTCCCTGTCCTGCTCTCTCACAAATGAAAGTGGAAGACAGGATTTTGAACATCTATTGGGTCAACAGAAAAAAGGCAATTTGTCTACATAAGCCTATCCTGCCCCTCCTACCACATATTCAGTAACACAAAAGCATGTTACTAATTGCAGCCTTAAGTAAGCCTTCGTATTGTCATGACAGGAGGACAAGATGCACTTAGTATGAATTTAAAACACTCACCATATGTTCTCCTACTTCTAAGCATTTTTTTTTTACTTTCCTTCTCTCCCCAATCCTCTATCTACAGCTCCCCTAGTTAGCAAGCTGTGGCATAACTTCTGAACACAGGGATTAAATGTTTGCCTGAACATTTACCAAAGAAATCCCATCCTACATTTCATCTCCTGAAATGAGGAAAGGGAAATGATCTGGGTGCAAAACCTTCTGTTAAACTTACTATCAAACAGTTTACATACTCGATCCACCTCGTGCCAATTCAAATGTGCCTGATGGACATCAGTAAGAGAAGATAAGAAATTGTGTCCATGATCATGAGTGTCTATCACACAGTCATCAGTGAAGCATCACACCAAACTCAGAGTGGTTTGTCTTCAGTGTAAGCTTAGTACTTCACCCATTATTAATGTCCTAGTCTCCTCTTTCTCCTTCCTTTCCAATACAAACATATATATTAGCATTTAAAGAATAAAATCATGTTCCTTTCTGGCATTTCTGATACGTAAACAGAAAAAGAAGTCAAGGGGCTTCCTCGCAGCCGAGCACAGTGTAACACTCTGCAGAGGGCACCCTCGGTACAGTTAGGACACTGAACCACTTCCCAGCTGCACCTCTCCTCCATGACTTGAACTGCACAATACCCCATATGCAATTGTCAGGAATGTACAATAGCAAAAAGGCTTCTTCTGATGGCAGCATTACAATGCATGGTGTAGACCTGTGAAAGAGAACAAAGTACACCTCTACAGAGTGCAGCCACTTTGCTTTTCAAATATCATCAACGCTTTTTTGGCTTAATAACTCATCAGGAGTTAATTTGCTGCTGAGAACTACATACTAATACTAAAGACACAAAGACAGTGTCTGTCTGCTGTTGCTGGCTTTATTCTCTTTTTTCCCCCCTCTGTATTGTTCCTTTGAAAGCTTCTGTCTATTCAGAGATACAGGAAGGAATTTCTGCATTAAGTGACAGGAGGACTGCAAGCAAACATGGTTACAGCAGCACATCTCCTGTACAGCACAACTCTTTAACGAGGAGTTCTCATAACCAAGCCAGAAACTACTGTCTACATTGGAGGTGCAAGGACAGGCTGATGGAAGTGTTATCTAAAAGCCTGTTCTTGGTGTTGTCTTACTGCTCAAACCAATCATACCTAATACATTCTTCTTTCTGCTGACACAGCTGCTTTTCTCCCAACACTGCTCTTTGTGTGACCTTTTTATGCTGGTTTGTTTGTTGGTATTTAGTTGTTGGTTTTTTTCTCTCCTTCAGAAACACCTCTGGGCAGCTTCACAGGAATTTTGATTGCTGTTGTAAAGTTTGCATCCCTGTGTCGTGTCTGGCCTCTGTGACCTGAGTCGCTGGGCTCCCTTCATTTCCCAACAGGCAGGTGTGCACCACTTGAAAACAAAATATCACCTTAGCTGAAGAAGACTTTTAGCCAAGGAGGAATGCACGAGTGTGCTCACCAGTGGATAAAACATGCTTCAGGTGAAACATTTTCAAGTGCTCTTGTCGGGGAGGCTGAACTTCACAGAGAGACTGAAAGTTAACAGAAAATGGACTCTGGAAGCCAATCCTAAGTGCCACTGGTGAGTGACTCATGCTTAGTGAAGCCAGCATTTCACAGAGGTGTCTGTGGAGACAAAGCTGTGCTGACACAGCTATAGCCGTGGCGACACAAGAGGAGTGCTTGTGCCCCGAGAGAGCAGCAAATGCAGGAGTCACAAAGCACTGGGAGCCTTTACCTTCCTTGCTACTCTGAAACTAGAAATGCTTCACTGGGAAATGGATGGCATCCTGTAAGACAGCAAGCCACAAGGATGGGACATCTTCATCCTATTCTTTCCTTACTGATTAGGAGATCAGATTCTCTGAGGAAACAGAAAAATATTGAATGAATTAAATTGTCTGTGATAAGGCAGCTCAGGGCTGGGCACAATACCATCACTTGCTGTTAGGAAAAGTGCCAACCAAGAAACGTTGCCAATATTATTGACAATGTTTATTAAGAGCATTGCAAGCTGAATCTTTGAATTCAATTAAAATCTGACCCTTCTTCCAGAAATGGTCAGGAGCAGAGTTCAATATCCCTATAAAAGTGCTAGGAGACATGAGCTGGGATGAGTAGCAGTTCCCTTGTGAGAGACAACCACTTAGTATTGTGTAGTGAGTCCATTTGAAAATGAAGGCTACTTTCTACTGACTGCTGAGTGCTCTTCTGAGAGCAGCTACCACTACTTAGTCTTATTTGTAGCCTATTTTCTCAGACCCAAGGAAAATCTCTTGCCATTACTTTATGACAATTTAATCATGTCAGCAAGTGTTTTAATTTATGGGCTCTAGCTAACAAAGTAGAACACAATTTTAATTCTGGGGTTAGGATAATCCTAATTAAAAACACATTAACTGATCATACCAACCACACATTCTAGAAAATACTCCGCATCATGATTTACGAGCTGGGATTTGTCAGCTAACACATTTTGGACTTCATAAGATGATGAATGGGTTGCAACAGTGCCCCAGCTACTCAAAATAAGGTCCTGCAGGACCTCAGAGCTGCCTGCCAATACTTAAAGAGATCCTAAGGAAGGCTGCAGAGAGACTTTTCATCAGGGTGTCTGAAGACAGGACAAGGGGGAATGGTTTCCAGCTGAGGCAGAGCAGGGTTAGACTGGAGCTGAGGAAGCTCTTCAGTACCAGGGTGTTGAGACCCTGGTACTGAGGGAGGTCTGTGGATGCCTCCCCCGGGGGGGTATTGAAGGCCAGGTTGGATGAGATCTTGAGGAGCTGAATCTAGTTGAGAGGTGTCCCTGCCCATGCCAGTGGGTCTGCAGTAGATGAGCACTGAGGTGCCTTCCAACCAGAGCCATTCTGTGACTCTAGCAAACTGGGACACCTAAGAGCAGCCAGCAATAACCCAGATTCTATGGCAGGCTGATCAGTTTACAAACAAAATAAGAACGGTAATTCCATAAACATACAACAGTCTGGCTTAAAACCTTCACAAGAACTAACAGTAGCACAGCATGTGGTACTTTTAGGCTATGCCTTTAAAATTTAGCTGCAAATTTAGTCTGGCTAAAGTTAATGCTGGGGGAAACTTCAAGCACCACACAGCCAGAGAATTCCAATTTCCATTAATATAGAGAAATTTTCTCTATTTTCTACAGGTACTGTTGTAAAGATTTGAGGAGAGGGAAATACCTTGTGTGAAGAAAGCTGCACTTTAAAGCTTGGGGGTTTGGGTTTGGAATTTCAAACAAGTTGGGACTCACTTCAGAGACAGATAGGATGCTTTGGGTTGGAGGAGACCTTTTAAGATCATCTAGTCCAACACCTGTGCACTGAGCAGGGACAACTTCTTGTCTTTTGTTATGACCCACAGCAGCTCTCTTAGAGCAGATATGTTCAAGGGCAGACATTCCTGCTTCATTTCCTGCATTCTTACTGCCCTGTGGTGCCTATGCCCACCAAAGTGACCAGTGCTGACACAGAAAGCAGGGACTGCAGCTGGAGTGCTCCATCTTGGAGCAGCAGATCTCTAAATAGCCCGTCTCCCTTGGCACCTAGAGAAAGAATAAGTTCCTCAGCCTTTAGTAAAGCATCTTTATGTAAAACAAAAGACTTGACAAGCATATTTCAAATGACAGCTCCTCAAATAAGGACTGAAATACTTTGGAGCTTGGGTGATACTTTGTCATCCAAGGATGGAGGAATCTCCTCTAATGCAGACTCAGTATTTTCCATTTCTGTAGAGTTAAAATCTCTTCCTGCTATACCAGGGACCTTAATTCTTCTGCACATAGCTATTGACTTCATCTCATGCCCAGCATTTTGGCATCTCCCACAAGCAAACACAGCCCATCTAGGATGCATTGCTTTAACAGGTATTCATTTTATTGACTCCACTATAATTTGTTAGTCTTACATGATGCCTCAAGATGTTTCACACCTTCTAAAAAGGAAGCTAGAAGGGAATAATTTGCATATATTACTTAAGTTGTGCATGCTTTAAATATTGATCAGCTGATAGAGGAGCAAGAGAAAGTTTTTCAGAAATTAGACTTGCATTTCTGCAGCCTTTTTAAGAACGATTTTTCAGGATCAGTTTTTAACCTTAGTGAAGAGACGGCAGCTCTGCTCGTCACTGCAGCTCATGTTGAGGTGGAGCCTCCTGGGTTCCAGTTCATAGTCACTGCCCCTTGTCCTATCACACTTTCCTCTGAAAATATTTGTATTTGTCCAATTTGGTGAAAATTCCACCTGATGTCCTATATTGCCTGTAACAAAATGCTCCTATGAACAACTAAAAGTTCTGACTGATTCAGCTCCAGGGCTGGAGAGCAGTCCCACAGAACCTTCCCTTTTGGTTTCAACCCCTGCTCAAAATGCAGGGCTGTTTTGCTGAAAATGTCCAATCTGCTATTTCACATTGCAGCAGAACAAAACACTTTCTTCTACCAGACAATACTGTGGGGTCCAATTTTTCATTGCTCAGAGTTTTATTTTTAAGGTTTTCCACCCAAGCAAATGCTTTTGCTCTGACAGCATTTAATAACAAGTTTGACCTTGGAGTGTGTAAGTTGAAATGACTTTAGAGTACACTGCAGCAGAAAAATCAGGGGCCAGGGATTCTGTTCCTTATTTGAATGTTATTATTTTGGGAGAAGGGGGAAATCCCTTGTTTCACAGAAGAAATTACTTTTGAGCCACAGCGTGAAGACTTTTTGCATGAGTGCATGAAGAGTCACAACTTTTTATGCTTACTGTGGTTGATGTATGATTGTCACTACTGCCAAAAGTAACTCAGCTACCTCCTCCTGGGAATATCCCTGCAAATGCAGCAGGAAGCTGAGAACAACTTGTATTCAGTCTATGATGGAGAAGGAGCATTGCCCTAAGAGATGGGACAGCCTGAGCTGACATTCCTGTGGGCTACTACAGCCTAAAGGAGCCTAAAGGAGCTTTCTGAGACTGCAACCCTGCCCATGGGTTTTGTAGAGGAGCCATGTCCAGCACTCCCTCTGTAGAATTCACCTCATGGAATAAAGCATCCTCCCAGCAAGCATGTCCTGAGAAAGGTACATGAAGTAGTGGATTTTTGTGTGGATTGGAACAGGTACAGCTCTTTATAGCTGAAGGGACCAATATACTTGAGCCTCCTCACAGATTTTGGACACTTTTCATGTCTCCATTCCCTACACACATCACACAAACTTTGATAGATATTAAAAACACACAGAGTAACTATTTCACTTAAATGCTAAGCATGAAAATTAACTTTTGTTGCTGAACAGGAAAAACAAACAAAAAAACCCAACAAAAAAGACCCCATGGTACTAGAATACTTTTTGGTATGGGTTTTTTGTAGTTATTAGCTAATTCAGAGATTAAATTGTCTTTGGCTGGAGCTGAATTCATCCTTTTCCCCCCCCCTAAAGTAACAGCATCCCGACTACAACAGCGTAGACACCACAGTGAGGCATGGTTCCTGACAGTCTAATCATTGGTTCATCTTACAATATTCACAGGGAGTCAAAATGTTGCTGTTAAATCACTGCCCTTCCTATTCTCCAATGTCACCAGGTGAGCTGTTTCTCCAGTAATAACAACGGAAAGCAGCACAGAAGAATTTGTTGTCAACAGATGTGCAGAGAGCAGCAGTGCTACAGACACAGTATTGATTGCTGCAGGAAAAAAACATTTCGGCTGTGCTCTGCATTAGCCTTACAGAAAGCCTCTTATGTAATGTGGAATAGCATTACAGTTGATGGACATTCTATTCTCATGACAAAATGCTCTCCAAATCCATGGTTATTAATGTTCTGTACTGATCTAAAGCAATTTGGATGCATGTGACGTGCTCGCTATGGCAACTCTCGCACAAAGAAAAGGCACTGCTTTTCATGCAGGATCCTCCTTCTTCCACAAGTAGCACAAAAGTATCTGCAAATGCTGCAAAAAAATATCATTTTCTTCCTGCATCACTCAAACTCATCAATGGGAGAAGAGGGGGGGAAAAGGCAGAAGAAAAATAAAAACAGAACCCAAGACAAGTCAAATAATTTGACCTTTTTGTTCTCTGCCCTGGAAAATAAAGATGATCAAAGAAATTATACTCCTCTAAATCATCTTCTATGAGACTTCCCATTCAAAGCTCTCAGTAAGTGTGATTTACATTCACTTCCAGTTTACCGATGGCACTCATTAAAGGCAGTTAAACCCAGCAAATTTATAGTCATCATCACTATGGATTTCTGACAAAAGCATTACTGAAAAAACAACTTCAAATTTCTGTGCATTTAAAGACTGCAGCAGTATTGCTAATTGCAAAGAAAAAGCTAACATCAAAACAGGCATCCAAGGCCCTGTATTTAACATATTTTTTTTCTAACTGTGTATTTAACTCTCAGACCTTGCCAAAACCATTGGACTTCACGGATGCCAGCGACCAGCTCTTCCTTATGGCCTCCTAGAGGAAAGTGCACAAGGGCAGGCATCCTCCACATATCACCATCCTCACCCAGGAGCAGGTGAATGCCCTTCATTCATTGTCCTTGGTCTCCTAAGATGTTTCTGAAATGCCTGATCTCAAGCTACCAGCCCTAAATAAAACCTGTCCTGTCAGGTTCTGACTGCTCCCAAAGAGCGAGAGACCATAATACAGCCAAGGATGCTGTGGGCTGCCTCAACTGCCAGGCCATGTTGGCTGCCCCATGAACCAGGAAGATACCCCCAGGAATTCCCCTGCAAAGCTAACTGCCAGTGGGTCAGTCCCCACCCATGCTGCTGCATGGGGTCATTCCTTCACATTACCTTTTGGTGAACTTGGTGAGGTTGCTTGCTCCTTCCTCCAGCCTGGTGAGACCCCTGTGAACAGCACCACGTGTGTCTGGCATGGCTTCCAGACAGCATGCAAGGCTGTGGCAGGAAGGGCAGTCCACTTCAGGAACAAGCTTTTCATCAAACAAGTGCTACTCTGTGCTGCAGGGATAATTTATTCTTTGTGTATAATTGATTTGTGCCTGCACTTAAAAATGTCTTTTGAAATCCATATTATAACTAATACTATCATATAATAAAAAGCAGCACTTTTAATTTAAAGTTAATTATTTTCCATTATTCAACATTGGGAGACAAGGCAAGAACTCTAGCTTAATGCCAGAACATAAAATAAGTTCTTCTGAACTTATAATACATGGGTTTAACAGCTTAATGTCAAGCAGCAATACTGTAAATTAAAAACTAAGGGAAAGGATTAGAGTAGCTCATATTTAGAAATTTCACACCAGCACAGATAATTCAAGCAACTGAAATATTTTTGCAGCATTGTGCTGAAATTTGTCATTGTAAAGGAAGAACTTTCACAGCAATAGCTCAGCCTTCAGTGAGAACCCTTCAGACAGAACATCACTGTGGCTCTCCTTGCAATGCACTGCTGCAGTTCCCAAGGGGTTGTTGGAGGTATTTCTTTCTTCCTTTTATCACGGCTACAACACAGCTCCCTTCGCTTAGCTTATCTAAACCACAGCTGGAACAGGTAAATCACAGCTGTGACAGAGAAAGGGAACCTCATTTGCTGCAGGGACATAAAGGTGCTACTTTTGAGGCCTCTCTTAAGTGACAGTTTGAGAAATAGAAACCACATGTGGGCAACACAGGAGTTCTCACAGCTGCTTCAGATTTGAAGACTAAAAGCTCTCCATGAGACAGGTGAAAATCTGAGAGTTAACTTTGTGCAAATGCAAAAAGTTTTCAAAATGAACAAAACACCTGCAAAGAATAACATCTCCTTTTGAAGGTGTTTATCTCCCAATCAAAATCATCCTCACAGCAGGACAGAAGACAACTAGTGCTGAAGTTTAGAGCTTGAAAACTGTCATCCCTTAAGGCAACTGTGGAAGAAACATAAGGGACATTTTTTTCAGTCTCTGTCTATTCCTTATGCCTCAAGATCATGCTGATTCCAAAATCTCTATCAAGAAAGTCACTCACAGCAAAGAGCCTCCTGTGGAAAGTTCCCTTCAGAGAATACAATTAGGAGTACTCCATGATCTGCATTCCAGCTTAGCAAGTATTGGCTTTTCTAGCTAGACTTCTCTGAAGTCTCTGGAGCTGTCCAGACAGTTTTAACATCTCTGTCTCCTCCAGGAACTACTCTGTTCTCTCCTTCAACAGATTATTGGCCATTGTCCTAATAAAAAAGAGGAGCAGTTTCCCATGCCGACATGTAGGGATGTCCTTGTTAAATTAAGATTCATCTACAACAATAAGATGTGTGGTGCTTCTCCCTGCCTTCCCCTGGCTCACTTGCTACTGTTTGGCATGTTTTAATGGTCCTTAGCATTCTCCTAACAGTTTGAACACTGCAGACATGCATGTGCTTAGCTATATATATACACATATATACACACACCCCTCATTACTGGCTTTTAAGTGAGGAAAGACATAATGGCAGTTAGCTGCTTCAGGCTGCCTGCCTGTAGAGCTCTCCTGGCATTAAAGGATATTTAAAGACACCAACTCACATTTACTGCTGCCAAGGCACAAGCCCACGAGTCCACAAACCCCACGACACAAATCCCTGCGCCGGCGGCATATGGCTGCTTTTTTGACAGACCGTGTTCAGGCCTCTCCAGTCAATCAATTTTCCCTTCATAGTGCACAGCCTGTGATCATCTGATAGCCTCCCATCCTACAGCTAACACACCACAACTGCTGCTCACAACAGCCAGCTCCAAAAGATTTGCCTCTTCTTGGAAGTGCGCGTGGACACTGTACATACAGAGCTAACAGACCATTGCCAGTATGCTTCAAGACCTTCCAGTCATCCTCATTAATAACAAATAAGGGGAAGTCAGAAGCTCCCTGCCTAGAGACAGATGAGCCCCTGCACCACGGGCCCTGCAGCAGGCACAGGAAGTCTGCAGAAGCGTTGCCCTTTAGTCATTGCAGGGTTACTTTTATTTTAATGGATGCTGGTGTGTGAAGGAGAATAGAGAAGCAAATGTTATTTCTGAGATGTCTGCATCAATAAAGGTGCCTAAGGAAGGGATTCATTACAGTATACAAAGTTAACTTCACAGGAAAAATCTGGAGTGGACTATTGCACTTCCCCATTAAACTAATTCCATTTGGTTACAACGCAAGTTCTAATCAGATGATGTTATTAACTAGCCCAGTCTGAAAAGGCCTTATCATGTTTATTTTTATTATGTTACTACGCAATTGACTTAATTTATTTTATTAAATAACATTTCTCAATCCATTTACAAAGGGACAATGGCCTAGCTCTTGCCTTCGGCCGCCGGCGTGCTGCCGTTTGAGACGTGGCCTTGGAGTTATGGCTTTCGTCAGCTGCACAGACAGCATTCCGAGCTCGGCAGGTCTTTGTTATTCAGATCAGTCACTGGGTCTGCAGTTGTGTCATTTGTGAGGGTTAGTGTCCTCTGTCACTCATAAATAGGGAAGAGATCCATGTTTCAGTTGGTTGTTGGTTTGGGTTTTTCCTTTCAGTTTTTACAGACAGACAATTTAGACATTTCCACTCTGATTTACAAACATGAGTGGGGAAAATTACAGAGCTACTCTTCCAAAATAGAAAGATGTTAAAATTTCCTCCATAAAAGGTCAAGGTGCTTTGTGACTTTCTTCCATGGTACTATACTCAACACAGAGAAAATGTGATCCGTGAGATTCCAGTGGCAATTTAATAACATCCGTGTTTAAAACCTGGGCTGGCCTGCATGAAACGGATATGTAAAGTTATACAGAGTCTGCAAAGCCTGGGGCAGCAGGGCTGCTGCACATGACCCCAGGGTACCCTGTGTGTACCATCATCAGGTACAAACAGCACCCAAAACGGGGCCCTGTTTGGACACAGCCCTTCCAGTGATGGGAAGGAGGCAGAAGTCACCACAAGCACTGCAATTGCTTTAACTAGCAGAGCAGTTCCAGCCTTGCCTGAACACTGGAGCAGGAGCCCAACACTGAGATCACAAGAAAGAACACACAGAAAGCTGTAATCCCTGCAAGCCAAACAAAGTGAGTCCTGAGCACACCTCTGTGCCTCCCTTTCTTCTGCTATTGATACCAGCACACCCTCCCATCACTCCACCTGTCATCTCTCACTTGCGTATCTAATCTCTCCACTAGTTAATTCTGAATGGAGAAGCTTTATCATGCTCTCTGTACTTGACCTCATCTGATCTACTAAATATTGATGTATTTTACATAGTACATGCATTAGAAAAAAAATTCAATACTGACAAAGATTTGAAGTACCATCTATTGATATGCTTCAACCCTCTGAATGTTAGCAAGAAGGTTATTCAGTGCCAAAATGGGATGTAACCTAGCAGAAAACAAGCTACTTCTGTCAGTAAGGGATGAGTCACTTTCCTCTTGGAGACCTTAATCAAACAAACAAAATGAAGACTTCTCTAGGAGCTAATTAAACATAAACATGTGTTTGTTTGAAAAAGAAAATAAATGTAAAATGCATTAAATGGAAACAAAAATACGTATTTGCATAAGCTGAGGCTGTAGACTCTTCCTACACTTCTTTGGTGTTCAGGACAGAGATCTCAGAACTCAGTATTTTGATCACAGAGGACATATCTGTTTAAAAGCTTCCATCTGCTCTGCCACATTGATTTTCTAATGCACATAACATGTTAAAATGAGTATAGTCAATAGTTCAGCAGACCAGACAAATCAGAGGCCAGAAATGCTGCAGAGATGATCTTGTTGCTTCACCACTCACGAGTACAGCCTAATGTCAGGAGATTAAAGGGATTTAATTTAATGTCAAGGGATTAAGTTTTGTACTTTATTACAAGGAAGGTTAAATACTTCATAAGTAATTATATGCAGTGAAATGTGCCAGAAAATACAGAAAACTAAGAATAATAATTTTGAGAAAAATAGTATATTAAGTTAGAAAGAGAATTAAGTTAGAATTAGAAAAGACTCTGTTCTTAGAAAATGTGAGGGACTTCTCATAAGGTTGTCTAGAGACAGGGCACAGATACGGAATGGTCTGAAGCTGAGGGAGAGCAGGGTTAGACTGGAGCTGAGGAAGAAGTCCTTTCTAGCAGGGTGGTGAGACTCTGGAACAGGCTGCCCAGGCAGGCTGTGGCTGCCCCCTGCCTGGGGGTGTTCAAGGCCAGGCTGGATGAAGCCTCAAGCAGCTGAGTCTAGTTGAGAGGTGTCCCTGCCCATGGTGAGGAGGTTGGAAGAGATGAGCCCTGAAGTCCATTCCAGCCCAGGCCATTCTATGATTAAGTTAGAAACAGAAATAGACAACAGTATATTAAGTTAGGAAATGTGAATAAACAATTAAAATCTTGGGCAATCTCACCTGCACCTCCCTTGTCATGGCAGGCAACTGGGGGGAAAAGGGCAACAATGAGAATGGCAAAGAGAACAGCACAGGATCTTAGCAGACTTGTTGCAAGAGGCCTCAGAGCTCTGTTCAACAAGTCAGGCAAGAGTATTTCTAACCAATACTCTGACAGTTTGGTGCATTTACTGTGGCTGTGCAACAAAGCTATTGTTCATTGTCAGACTATAATTTATAGGGAAACACATGAAGAGACACCATTATGAACTTGTTCAAGCATGAAGTCTTAGAAAACACCTTCTTCTGTTGCAAAATTCATCATCTTAATTTAGATAGAAATGTTACTCAAAACCAGCATTGTTTTGTGGGGTTTGGTTTGGGTTTTTTTGGTTGCTGGCTTTGAGGAAGAATGCTGCCAAGGTCGGTGTTTATGGGAAGGAAAGCAGTGTTTGCCTGGCACTCGGGCAGGAAGCTGCAGCACACCCCCCTCTGAAAATGAACATTGACTTCCACAGGCTTTATCAGCCTGACTGGGTAAACAATCATCACAGCTTATTTGCACATAAAAGCCAGAACAGGAGATTTCATAGCAGTGTTTATCACCAATTCAGTTTTGCAGCTGTGGGAAGCAGTTGTGATTTCTTTCTCTGATGGAAGTTTTACTTTTTGTGTCTTTCCCCCACTGTTACCTACCTCTGAAAAATATTATAACATAAAACATGCTTCTGTGAAACAGTGATCATCTGCTTACACAAACCTCTCACACTCACTCTTCCCTAAGCAAAGACCAAAAATAGCAATAGAGTACTATATCCTATGAAACAAACACTGAAATCGAGAATTTCTAGCTGATGCACTGCTGGAAAGTGTTTCCATGAAAAATGCCTTGAGCATATGACCATCCATCCCCAATTCTGGAAGGAGGACTCTGGGTTCCTTTGGGCTGAAAGATGCTGTAAACTTCAGAAAACCTGAGTCCACTTTTGCTTTTAATAAACTTTCATTGTATATCACAGAATGCTAGGGGGTGGAAGGGACCTCAAAAGATCATCCAGTCCAATTGCCCTGCCGGAGCAGGATCACCCTGCTTAGAAATCTCTTTGTGGAATGCCGTAGATCCAGTTGTGATTCTGGAGACCAACGATTTCATTTGGCATAACACAAGCAGTGAACTCAATAAGCAGCTTCAGTGTGTTTACAAACCTTGTTTAACATCCTCACTGCTTATTCCACATGAGTGCTCCATTCTGCAAGGCCAGATAATGTCTGGCTGGGTCACGGTGGTGTCAATTCCTCGGCAATTCCACATTGCTCCTGAATGACTTTCAAGCAGCTGGATAAACCACTTTTTCATATTCACTTGAGGGGTTGCCTAGAAAACATCAACCATCTATAGACTTGTGTGTTTGTGGTGGGTTGTTGGGGTTTTTGTTTGGTTTTTTGAGGACCTAGTCTCAAAATAAAAAGAAGCTCGAAGAAAAGGCTCTGCTTGCAACTGCAAAGAAATGATCAAAACATCGAATCTTTCCCTCAGCATGGTTCCCAGAATTTTGCACTGCCTTTGTAAGTGCTGGGGAAAGTCCTTGAAACTAAGAGGAGCACAGAACAGACAGTTGGTTGTTGACAAAGCTGCCAATAAAAAAAATAATAAAATAATAATAATTTTATCCAGAAGTATTTTTAATTAAGCTATCTACATCAGAAACTGACTTCTCACCCCTCAGTCAACAATTTGTTATGGAGACTTCCTCCTCCTATCTTCTAATTGACACATTCTTTTATACCCAGAGTGCTTTCCCTGTTCTCTGAATATATCCTGTCAGGCAGGACTTGCACACAAAACAAAATTAATTTGGTTGAATCTCTAATTTGATTCTGTTGACACACACAAAAAAATCCTGTCAAGTGATTCAGACCATTCTGTCAGCAAAACATCCCTGGCTACTTTCAGAGCTTTTCTGCAGATGCAATTTGCAAAAGAAGAGCTTGTCCTGAAAGTGTAGTTCATCCTTTCAGAATTTATGTCACTGAGCAGCAAAACCTCCCAAGGTGCTGAAGGTCTCTGTGGGCACCTTCAGCTCCTTCTGAGGGCACAGAGGTGAGGGAAGTTGTGCATGTTGCAGATTTATACTCTAAGCCATCACACCCCTTACAGCTTCCTCTGTCATGCACTGTCCCCTGTTCTGCCTCCAGCATTTCTAACTTTCATTACTATATATCCTGGGAAAAGTTTTACAGGACAAAATGGACTCTGGTTATTGATTGGTGGCATTACTGGGGGGACCTTAGAGCTGCCTTCCAGTACCTGAAGGGATCCTACAGGAAGGCCACAGAGGAACTTTTCTTCAGGGTATCTGGAGACAGGGTAAGGGAGAATGGTTTGAAGCTGAGGGAGAGCAGGGTTAGACTGGAGATGAGGAAGTTTTCTACCAGGATGGTGAGAATCTGGAACAGGCTGCTCAAGGAGGCTGCGGATGCCTCTTCCCTGGGGATGTTGAAGTTCAGGTTGGATGAGACCTTGAGCAGCTGAGGCTATTTGAGAGGTGTCCCTGCTTATGGCAGGGGGGTTGGTGTAGATGAGCTCTGAGGTCTATGATTTCAAGAAGCAGCCAGATGTACAAATGAGATGAAATCACCTTCCTGATTTCAGTAAGAACTCCACCTTTGTGTAAAATGTCATAAGCACCCATTAACTTTCCTTGCAAATTGCTGTTCAAGGCAATCAGCTTTGGGCAAAACCACAATCCTTTGGTGTTTTACTACAATAAAATAATTTTAAAGAAATGGACTTGCAACATATTTTAAATAAACTTTGCTTTTTTTCTTGTCTCCTTCCCCCTCCCACCTTTGGGTTTATTTTTGCATCAGGAATTCAGATTTCAGATAGAAAATGATAGCCAAGCTCAATGTTCCATTCATTTCACAAAGCCTGGCTGGCTCTTCGAGACACTCTGTGACATTTCTCAATTATTTGTTTGTTTCTGTGGTAAGTGGGATAAGTTTGAAGGAAATGTAGAAATGAAAATTGATTGTCCAGTGCATTGAAGAATCTCTACAAGCAATGCTTGCAAGGGCTACAAGGTGCTGTTTAACTTTATTTATGCCTATAGCCTCTTTTTCTTGGCACAACCATAGTTATATGGGATATGTATGCACCTTGCATGGTTTCTAGAATTATTGTTTGGTTATTAAGAGTTATAGCTGGATGCCTGCTGTTCTTTTTACTCTTCCTTCTTTAGCTTAAAGTCTAGCAGCTACAGCTTCATTCTGGCTCTGAAAGGACAATACATTACCCTCCAATAGTAATTAAACCCTTAAAGACATGCAGTCAATTCCCATTGGCAGGTATTATCTTTCTTCCAGAAGAACAAAAGGCTCCTCTCTACACAGTGTGATGAAGTCACATACACCTGTGTGTACATGCACAGCAGAGTACAGCACCACAACTAACTGGCAAACAGCCCTCTCATTTCAGTCACATGCCATGAATGAAGGAGACGCTAACCCAGGGCACTGAAGTCTCCATAAGTGTTTACAATATGGACCCCGTGCATCATATCCCTGACAAAAACACCTGCTGGGTCTCTGTTGCCTTCTTTAACAATTGGCTCTTTTGCTTTGGAAAAAAATCTTTTGTTGTTATGGTTCCTAAGTTATCAGGAATAGAAGCACCACAGATTTCAGCCAGGGTTCAACTCTGCGAGCCCACAGAATGTAACCCTACAGCAGCAATGCCTCATTCCTGCAACCCCAGTTTCTATCAGCACAATGAACCCTGCAACTGAAAAAACCCTTCAAGCAACTCTAGAGGGGGGGTAAAAAAAAAGCTTTTAAATAGAAGTATAGAGATAACAGCACTAAGTAAATCAAAGTAGTTCTGATGAATTCAGTGGAGCAAAGCCAACTCAGAAACTAAAGACCTGTCCAAATATATTGAAAGAAATCAATCCAGTGGGAGTGTCATCGCTTTCTTACACATCATGATAATATCATTTTAAGATCAGATGATCTATTCACTTAATTAATGTAGCTGTACCCAGCACAGCACAAAGCTTATTTTCACAGGGGGGGAAAGGACAACTCTCTTGCTCATGGGATGCTGAGCTATTGCTGGTTTGTCACCCCAGGCAGAATTCTGAGGGGCAGTCTCTTTCCTACTTTCACAAAATAATGACATCCCCCACCGTTCACAAGTTTTCTTGAGGGCTTTCTCAAATCCCCAGCCCCCCAGTAGGGCTCCAGATAGCCCCAGCAGAAGATGTGAAGGTTTAGGAGAGGAATGCACACAGCCCTTCACAAAGAGCCCAGTCCCTTTTATGTTCTGCCTGCAAGGTGAAGAGTGGGAAATAAACGCTGCACAGAAGACAGGTGTGCTGTCCTCTTTATCCTCATCAAGGCTTAGAAAGAGGAGACCATAATACATGGGAACTCTGTCAGGAATTCTCTACGGTAGGATTGCAACCAAAGATAAAGTATTACACAACTTAAACCATCCTCTGCTTCTGGCCTCCTTCTGACAAGCTCAATGATTGCTGTAACGTTGTCTGTAACATTACAGGTGCCGGGTAACAAACCCCAGAACTCTCTGATGTTTCTTTCACCTTCACATCTTTTTTACTTCAGGATTCCTTAGGAATCTCTCGTGGCTGTAAAATGTAACCAGCCTAGAATTATTTGGTCAACAGTAGCTGCTGCAGTTCTCACCTGGTCAGGCAATTCATCAAAATATCCTCCAAGAGCATATTAAAAATATTTCGTAATTTAATTTGGCTCAGAGTTCGTTGGTTTGTCTTTTCTCCCTGTATTTTTACTATCATCATCATTACCTGCATTAATAATGTATCATCAGGCATTAGGTAATTTCCAATATTCAGTAAATTTAGTGCCACAGCTGGGCTGTAAGTCACTCCCTGCCCAACAGCCACATTTATCACTGTGACACTCTGTTCACAGACCAAGGACTGCACTCATGAGAATTTACACTCCTACCTTCAAATGGCTTCAGTTTAAAGATAAGGGATCAAAAATGCCACAGCAGCCTCCTGGAGAAACTGGCTGCTGATGGCTTGGATGGATGAACAGCTTGCTAAGAACTGGCTGATGGCTGGGCTCAAAGAGTAGTGGAGACTGGAGTCAGCTCCATTTGGCAGCAGTGTTCCCCAGGGCTCAGTACCGGGGCCAGTTCTGTTTAACAGCTTTATCAACGATCTAGATGAGGGAACTGAGGGCACCCTCACTCAGTAGCTCTGGAGATAGCACTAAATTGGGTGGCAGCATTTATCTACTTTGAGGGCATTAAAGCTCTGCAAAGGAGTCAGCACCTCTGGAGGTGTTCAAGACATGTGTGGGCATGGCACTTGGGGGCATGGCTTAATGGCCAGGGTGGTGTTAAATTGATGGTTGGACCGGATAACCTTAGAGGTCTTTTCCAACCGAAATAGTTCTATGATTCTATGAAAAGATTCACAAAGCACCAGTCAAGATTTCCCATGTTTCTTGAATTTAGTGTTTGAAGCTTAATTTTTCTCAACTCTGGGATGTAAAGAAGCACAAAAGAAGGTAACCTCTCTATTTCTGTAGAGAACTTCTTGCACTAACAGAAACAGCTTCAAAGGTTATGGCAAAGCTTTAAACCCCTAAGTGTAGCTCAAAGCAATAGCATTGGGTTTACAGTTTCAAACTTCATGAAAAAACATGTTAACCTGGTATACAAAAGATTATTTCAGTGTTGAGAGACTGAACCCATTTATAAGCAAAGACATTGGTGAGGAGGGGGGAGAGGAAATAGAAGGAAAATTTGAAGAGTCTTCGTTTGCCATAGAGCCAAATTGATTTCCATTCACCGAGTTGTGGGATAGAACCATTTAATTACAGTGGTGGGAAAAACAGACAAGGGGGTTGATTTTCAAAGACACTGAAACTTCAGGCATCATTCATTCTTGTTCTAGTTGGGCTTGAAAGACCCATAATTATCATCACTGGATCACAGCAAGTGCAGGAAGAACTAGGGTTTGGCACGTATTCACAATGGTTTCAATGCTGAGGTATCAAGTCTGCTTATTAAAGAAAATCACCTATCAATATTTTTAAAAGGGGGGGGGGAAGTACTCAGGCAGAAAGAAACAAAAAAAAGAAACATGAAGATCATTTTACAAAGTCTCAAATCTTTACTTACTATAATGATTAGCTGAATCCAACTCCAAGCCGCTTTTTAATCCAGAATACCAGAACCATACAATTTAATCTAATTTCTAATCATAGAGTGACTTTGCATCACATGTAGCAACGCATTTCATGCTCTGCAGAGTCAAAAATGTAGGTCAGGACCCACAGGCTATAGTCTAGCCATGCTACTGTGAGTTTAGCATATTACTCTTTTGGGAAAACAACCAACCAACCTAGTTTCACAGGCAAACAGAGGAGCTCCAACGTTCCCATTCCTTCCAAGGCACTGTATTGGTGTGACACTCACCCTCGCAGATGCAAACAGTTTCCAGTAGGAAAGCAAGTGGCAAAGGTTTAAAGTGTTACCTTGCTTGTAAAGGAAGGACATGACAACGGATGAAGAGCAGAGCAATCCATGCTGGAAATGGCAGAGAGCTCACCCACTGCACATGCAACATGCATGCTTCTCCTTTCTGCTCTAGCAGGTCAGTGCTCCACCAGCTTAACTGAACAGCTCCTCGAGAACAAGGCTGAGCACTACCTCCTGACAGAAATCAGATTTGCTGCTTTTAGACATCTCTTAACTGCAGCTGTCTCACTCTGCTTTGTATTCATTTACTAAACCTAATGATGAAGGTTTAAAGAATGACCAAAATGAAGGGCTGGAGCACCTCTGATGTGAGGACAGGCTGAGGGAGCTGGGGTTGCTCAGTCTGGAGAAGAGAAGGCTCTGGGGGAACCTTAGAACTGTCTTGCAATACCTGAAGGGGTCCTACAGGAAGGCCGGAGAGGGCATTTTCATGAGGGTGTCTAGAGACAGGACAAGGGGGAATGGTTTCTGGTTACAAGTGGTTGGTTGTGTTTAAAGCAATTCAGGCTGTGGAAACATTTTCACCCTGTAGTCAGCACTGGTTTGGACAAGATGATCTCCAAAAGTTCCTTTCCAACCCCTATCATTCTGTGATT
The DNA here is from genome assembly GCF_014839835.1 of Dryobates pubescens. NCBI lineage: Eukaryota > Metazoa > Chordata > Aves > Piciformes > Picidae > Dryobates > Dryobates pubescens. The sequence goes on along the minus strand of NC_071629.1, from coordinate 868,374 downwards.
TCAACTTCAAAAAGGTGGGACTGATTTTGAACTTAAAGCAACAGTGCTGCAGATTAAAACTGAACAACATAAGCACGAGCATGGTTAGTGTGAGCAAGAAAGGCACAGAACACACTGACAGCACTCAACATTCCCCCGTTACCTGAGCCCACAGCAGGGCTGTTTTTCAAAGATCTCATAGGAAAGGGAGAAGAGAAAGGAAGAACATCTGAAAAACCCCAGTTAAGGGTTAAATACAGATTTCTTGTCTGACTCAGACCTTTTGGGCACCTACATACTACAAGGACCAGAGAGTTTGGGCTGGCTGCTTGTGAGACCAGGGCACACTGACTAGGAAGGGTTTTCCTCTGCGCCATCCAGTCGAACCCTGCAGTACCTGCTGGAAATCAGATGAAGCTGCACACGCTATCTAGACGTTAAAATGAACAAGCTTCCCAATCTATCCACTCAGTAATTTAAAGCCACTTCATTACAGCAGTGCCTTTTAAAAAGTAATAATATTATGAGTGCTTGTAGTTAAGCTATTAGGTTTGGCTTTTCTTCCAATTAAATTTACTCACTTACAAAGAAGAGATGAGCGTATCTGAAACTGAAATTGTTCCCATCCTAAGAACATTTATGCAGTTACTTTTCTGAGTACCCATTTTAACACTTCAGTGAGAAAAATCTGCTCATGTGAAGCTGAAACACAACCCCAGGGCAGCAGGAACACGCACAAGGTCACTGTTCCTCCACCAGTCAGAGCACTGCATGTTCTCTGTCTAACGTGCCAGTTGCCAAGCTGCTAATGGCAAGATTCTCAACACTTTTAAGCACTGCAGAAGCAGATCTCCAGATTCCCTGATCTACGAGCCACAAGCTGCAGTCAGGTCATTTTCATCTAGCCTTAAAGATTTCAGGTGTATACACTTTGGTCCTCCAAAGTGCACCAAAGGTTTTGGCCATTTTCTGAAAGCACAGATTTTTAAGGCAAGGTTAAAGCCTCAATTCACAAAACAAAGACTAGAAAAAGGAAAGAGAAAAAGAAGAGGAATTCCTGAGGTGCTGCTTTCATTCTGAGAGACTAGGGAGAAATGACAGCCTGCCAAGCAGAGGCTGGGTGACTGCACTTTTGCAAACAACAGGCGGCACACATACCGAGTCCATTTTACGTCTCCAAGCCTTTTCCTGCTCCTTGTAGTAACAGAAGCACCTTAAAAATATGTTAAGAAACTGACAGGAAAAATTTACTTCCTCTGCACTTACTGCTCTTGATTTCAGTCTTGTCAAAGTACACCAACCTCCACTGAATCTTTTCTTTCTTTTTCCTCTTAGGAGTGTTACTTCATCCCATTGCCTTCCTGATCCAGCTGCACCTCTCAGCAGATGTTGCACTCAGCCCTTGGACACACACGTGTTTGCTGGAAATAGCATCCATTCGGTACCTGTGTGTGTTTAATATGCAGAACACAGTTAAATTCACAGAATAATTTGCTCACAGGATAATCACACCAGAGCTCCAAAAATTAACAGTTACTGTCTGAAGATCTGACAGCATAAGTAGCAAGTACTGCTTTTAGGAAGGTAAGTATTTTTTCACTGATGACTCAGAATGCCAGGAGAACTCCAAGCATTCAGTAAAGGACACAAACTTTCCTTCCAGCATTCTTCATAGCAGGATTACCTTCATTTTACAACAAAGGATGCTGACATGGAGGACATGATACGAGCCAGAAAATTTCATAGCTCTAGTCACTAACAAAGACAGAAACAGAATGCAGTTCTTCTGAGCTAAGCTTCCATTCAAAACAGCCATTTATCCTTCATGAACATTGAGAGAAGGAGAAAATGATTTCTTCTTTTTAAAAAAAAAAAAAAAAATCAAGCATTAAAACTGTAGCAATAACAAAGACCCCCCAAAAAAGAGGAGGAGGGGGGAAAGGATAAATCAGTTTCTTCAAGAGATAAAAAGCTTCTGTCCTGACTGAAGACAATTTCATTCAGTGTGTTTGATTTGTAGCACACAAACTTGCCTACTCCCCTACACAAAATAAATCCTGTATGCAACTGGAAAAAAGCTTCAGGACCTGGATTTGTGTCACTGTCTGGGACTGCAAGCAGCCAAACAGACAAAAGGAAGTGGCCCTGAGCTTCGTCCAGTCCTGAAGCCCTATGTATTAGGAAGTCTCCAGAGAGATGAGGAGATAGATGTCAGTATTTCCAGTCTCCAGGCAGTGCCAGCACATGCACTGATATGTTGATCTCTATCAAATCTGTTCTTTCTGAACAAGTTGGAATTAAAATACTGGGGAGGTGGAGATGAGTCTCCTGCTGAAAAGATGTGGCCTAAAGGCTTACAGCCAGGGCAGCTCTTGATAGAAACAGGAAGGATTTGCTGACTGCAGCACTGGTTTGTCCATGCCCATTATATGTCTAATTATTGTCTAATACCATACTAATCTCTATTTTTGTAAGGAGGAAATTATTCCTAGTCTCACAACTCCTTTCCTCTCTTATTTATAGGATCGAGTTATTCTAGCTAGAAAAAAAGGCAGACTGACAATCAGCTTGTTCCAAGCTGTTCTGATTATGTAGCCCCTTGATTTCCAGCATGAATCGTTTGAATATGACATAAGAGAAGTGCTGGAATGGAAATGGCTGTTGACAGGCTCCCACCTGTGGGAAACAGGGAACATATCTACTGGTTTAGGGTATTGTTATGAAACAGCCACTCAAGTCTCCAGAGCCTCTTTCAGGATTCCAGGGAAAGATTAGAAGGCTCAAACTGTCATTTCTCCAGGGTTTTTATTAGAAGCAATTCATTCAAACACTCCAATAAACAAGCAGACAAGGGGAGTTAGTTACAAGTCCTCAAGGTGCTACAAACCCAGCGAGTGTTTAGTGAATCTCAGAGCTATCAGGTTCAGCTCAGCACAGACACATTCTTTACTGGGATGCAATGCTTAATTACATCTTTTGCAATGCCATGCATGCCTATAAAGAATGCATGCCCTAGAAATTTCTGCTGTGCAAGAATCATTACCAAATATTTGCCCTTAAAAACCTGCCGTGGCTATAAACAGCTGTACTTCAGCTGGGTTGCTTTACACCATTTATTACTCCAGATGCTTATGACCAAGATTAATTTAAGCAAGAATGTAATACACAAGTGTGCTGAAACACATTTCCTTGAGCAGAAACTGGTAAACATCAGGCATGCTCTGAGAGCAAGGCATCCAGCTAGCTTCTATGCACACTAAGAGATGTCCACCAAACAAGAACCTGCTTGTCAGAGGGTATTTAGCTGTACTGAAATCTCAATGTTGGTACCTCTAACACTGACAGAATTATTTATTTCTAAAGGGAAATTGCACTAAGCAAATTTAATTCATTGGCTGGCAGGTTGTTTACACATTTAAAACATTACATTTACTATTTATTTGCTGTTCATCTGCAATCTTCATATTAAGAGTGAGGTAATGCTTCAATTTCCTTAAAACTGAGAGGCATCTGAAGCAGCTAGAGACATTGACAACAGTAGTTAAAAAACTCTACTGCACAAATAAACACCTTTCAAGCACCTTCAGTGGTTTTTTCATCACAGACTCCAGCTGTGAATTGCTGAAGAACTACACAGTTTTTAGCCTTGCAATGGAAACTTTTAAGGGCAATGACTCTCTCTGCCCATCAGATTACTGTACTTGTGTAGGAAGTAGATTCAAGTATGTATTCCAATAATGTCAGCAACCAACTGGAGACAAAAATACAGAACAAAGTACCTAAGCAAAACACCCAGGAGATTTTATTCATCACATATTGTTCCTTTTAAAGAGGGGTCCTGGACATCTGACTATTGACTGCTTCCTTGCTGGACTGGTGTCTTGAGGAACCTCTTGAGAAGACCCAGGATTACATCTCCCCTCTTGAGGCTAGGTTGGATGGGGCCTTGGGCAGCCTGGTCTCGTGGAACATGTCCCTGCCCATGGTAGGTGGGCTGGGACTGGATGATCTTCCAGGTCCCATCCGACACAAACCATGAATAGCATTTCAGACAAGTATTTTTGATTACTGCTGGCAGTTGTCAGTCTGTTATTTTTCTGGAGGATCATCCTGCTCTTTGCCACACCACAGAGACAGTTCACCACTCAAGTGACCTTAGTTCAAGGAATAACAGCTCCCCACCTTGAGGGCAGGGAAGGCCATCACAGCACACAGCTGTAGGCTCTGTTGCACCCCCATCTCATCTCTTTTGCATGGAACTTGTAAGGAACCTTTCAGCCAGAGGCATCAGAGCTAGAACTTCACTCAAGTGCAGCAAGATCAAACAAGCATTTTAAAAAATGGGGATTCAAATGAATATGCATAGAAATACAGCCCTGAAAGAGGCATTAAGGAAATTACTATAGAACCAGTGGGATATTTGGCTAATAAATAAACATGTTTACTGTCCTACTGATTACAAAGCATCTCTGCTGATGCTTCCTCTCAGCTGCTGCTTTTTTCCTGTACCATTGTACAATATCTGGCACAACAGGGTTCTGCTCTCAGCTGGGGCCTCTCACCGCTGTGATCATCACCATCCAGAAAGTGGTGACAGAAAGCTTCTCAGTAGCAGTGAAGAATGTATCTGTGTGTATACACAAATGCAGACATACTCCATTTTCCTCAACCCTGGTGACCTCCCCACCTCGATTCCCTGAAAATATACTTTCAAATGTGTTTGTTTAGGAACAAACAGCCCCAGTCATTATTTACACTTGAGAAGGCTTGGATCCAAGGGTCTGCAGATCTCCTTAACAATTACAATGCATTAACGGAGGGCACCAAGAAGGAGCCACTGAGCTGTTTGGCAGGTGGATGAACTCAAACAGAACGCTTTTCCAAGTGATATCAGCAGGACAGATGGAATCACAAAACTGTTTCTCTTTCCAAAACACGTGGAAGTTTTGCCTTTAATTATCTCCTATCTTAATCCTTATTAAAAAAAACTAGAAATGTGCAATAAAAGAAAAACCTTTCACACATAAAACCGAGTTGAGTTAATGAGCAGTAAATATTATACTGATGGAGATTTCTGATAGGATGTTATTTACAGTTTCCATAAAAGATTGCTTGAAAACGTGAGCAGACAGACATTGGTCTATTTCCTTTTGAGTGAGACCTTCACTAAAAGATTTCATTGGCATAATGAATTCATAAGGGGAATTAAAGTTCTGGTTTGGGCCTGAAGTCACAGGACCAAGGAACAACATACAGCCAAAAGAATGCTTTTTTAATACCATAAAAAGATAAAACTGTTTTCTTTACATCAACCCTCTTTAGCTTGATTAAATGAATGCACGAGGAAGTAAACACATACATAAATAAAGTTGTTCTACACGGCGTAGTGTGGGGGCATACTCAGGGATCTGCTGCCCTGTTGGCTGCAACTTCAATAAATATTAAGGAAGAATTGGAGCTGATTCAATATAAATCTGATCTGTGGTGTCACAAATCTATGTCACTTCAAGGATCTCCATCTGTTTGGATGACAAATATTCAGAATACAAAACTGCTGCCCAGTGAGGAAATCACTGACACCAGCTGGGAACCAGCTCTCTGCTCACAACACCAGACAGTAAAGCAGTAAGCACTGATCAGACACATGCAGAATTCAAAGAGTGGCAGTTTGCCACAGTTCTGCCTAAACAGTTGTGACCTCTCACCAAATGAGGCACTGAAGACCAGCTGAAGACCAACAAAGCTATATCCATGGCAGACCACACTGGACAGACTACAGACAAAACAGATTTACACAAAGTGTAATGTAAGGCACAGCCCACAAGTGGTACCTAACTGGGGGCATAGCTTACTCAGACTGATTTAAAGAGTCTAGAGAAAGAAGCTGGTAGGGAGGTCATGAAGTTCAGCAGGGGTGAGAGCAAAGCCTTGCACTGGGAATGAGCAGCCCCATGCCACAGCACAGGCTGGACAGGGAACCCGGGGAAGGAGTAGTTGATTCTCTCTCCACTGGGCTGCAATTCCACATAAAGTCTGATTTCTCTCTGCTGGGTACTTTCCCTGTTCACTTTGTTACCTCTAAAGCTGGTTGTAGCCTGCTCTCCAGGGTGATTAGATTTAACAACCAGTCATTGACTATGAACGTGAGTCGTTTATAGCCCTGGGGCCTCTGGTATCAGCCCAGAGTGTACCCTATTAAATTTGAAGCTACACGTGGCACCCATGCCCTCAGATAACCATACAGCAGAAATGGATCTACCAACCTACAATTTCAGGTAATTTCACCAACTTTAAAGAAAAAAAAAAAAAAGCACTTCATTTCTTTTTGGAGCATCTCTGAATTCAGCCTTAAGCTACGGAGGTACACGCAGCTACTGAAAGAATTTCCTAGCCCAGGAAATTAACTTTGCCATCATATTTGAGATGATGCTGTAATTATTCTCCTCCTTACACATTGTGAGCCTGATTACAAACTCCTGATTACAAGAGTAAGGGTGAAGTGAGGGCTCTGCCTATCCTCATGTGCCACAGCCAACAAACATTTCTGACAGCCAAGAATCTGTCAAGACTAATGATGGACACAGAATAGATGAGTCTAACTTAAATCATGAGAAGGATGAACTTTACCTAAATCCATTTTATTTAGAATATTTACATGGATAAAAATAGTGCTTCTAAGAGTAATTAAAAGGGGAAGTTGCTGTGTGGCAAAGGCAGAATTACAAAATCTAACTGCTAGAGTGAAAAAGGTGAGGCTCTGTGTGTCTTTTCTCCAGCTTTACCCAGAGCTAAGAATCTAGCAGGTATAAAGCACTCCTGTAGGAAACTTCAGTCATAAACACAGAATTTTGGTGCAGGTGAAGCCACCAGTAAGATTTTTCTCTGTACTACCTCAGCACAGAAATTTCTGTCAAGAAGAGGTTTTTGCAGTGCTTTGGGATCTCTACTTGCTACAGTGTTCTAGAGGCACTAAAGATCGGGCTGGGTGCTCCTTACGCTGGGATGAACTTCACACTGCTTTGAAAACTGCTGAACTCTAAGGTGATCTTCAACAGCCCAAAGTTATGCTTAGAATCCTTGAATGGCTCAGGTTGGAAGGGATCTCAGAGATCATCTCCTCCGACCTCCCCACCATGGGCAGGGATGCCTCTGAACTAGACTCAGCTGCTCAGGGCCTCATCCAGCCTGGCCTTGAACACCTCTGGGGAGGAGGCAGCCAAAACCTCCCTGGGCAGTCTATTCCAGAGTTTCAGCACCCTCATACTGAAGAGCTGCTTCCTAAGATCCTGTCTATCCTCCAGGAAAATGCACACATGTACATATGTGAAATAACTGCAGGAGTCAGAGTGTCACAACTCAGAATCCTCAACATCTCCTAACTCACCAGCGTTAACCGATGGCTTTCCTGCGTACACGGAGAGCCAGCGAGCTCTGACCCTGCACTTTTGGGGCTAGAGCTGGTTGCCATGATGGACTATTACATTTGAAACAGTAATTCATTTATCCTTTAAGGCTTAAAACTACTAGAAACAAATCTTTACTTCAACAAGAAATAAACTCCTACATCTCACACACTTCTGAAAATGTCTAGCAACAGGACAAGGGGGAATGGTTGTAAGCTGAGCAAGAGCAGGTTTAGGAAGAAGTTGGAAGCTGAAGCAGATGTTCTCTAAGGTCCCTTCCAACCTAAGCCATTCTGTGTGAAATGAAGCATTATATTACAGAATCTGTTTTTCTGGAGGGTTTTACAATCTGAAAGCATTTTTTCCCCCACCCTCAGTCTTAACATGGCAAGAGAACAGCAGGACCTGCTGCATACTTAGCGACGGGATTGTAGAAAACCTCTGCATTGAGACAGTTTCTGCTTCTTTTTAAAATAGAGGGTTTTTTAATAGAATGCAGAGCCAAGTACACTGCAAAGCTTTTGTCAGTGCTCACTTCAGATGACCTGAATAGCTCATCACAGCCTTGTCAGTAGGAAGCACATACCTGATCCAACGGCCTGTTAAAGCCTTTATATCATCAGCACTGTCACGCATTTTGTGCAGACCACCTCTTTCATAAGTCCAGTTAGTGGATAACAACTACAGACTGGTAAAGGTAACAATGCCTTTTTCCCCATCATACGTCTAGGAGGGTACCAATCACAGTGGGCCAAATTCCACAGGAACTATGCCACAAATAGCCTGCAAACCTCGCTATTTCAGCTCCTCAGTGTGCTGGGTTTCCTCAATAAACTCAGAGGTTTCCCACCATTTGTGTCAAAGGCAGCATTTCAAAGCAGCCCTGCATTACAGCAAAGCTCCAAAAGGGAAGGCACTTCCCTGTGCTGAGAGGAAACCAAGGCTGCCTAGTACAGACTGAGCTGTGCTTTCATGTAGTTTTATGCACTCCTCTCTCTTTCCTTTACCCAAAGCTAAGCAACTGATAAACAGGCAACAGCAAAAGTGTATCCAGGAAACCAAAGATTATTCACCGGGGAGAACAAATTACAAAACTGCTCTTCATGGCCAGTAATCACTTAAATCACAAACCATTAGCTGCAATCACATTGATCACACACAACGACTCACAGCTCCAAGAAGCAGCTAGCTGTAATCCTTTGGAATACAGACTATTAGCAGCTCTATGATTTAGTATTGCTAGTAGATAATGGCTTAAAATAGCCATTAAAAGATGCTGTCAATAGTCACTTCAGTAAGGAGCTTTGACCGTTGACTACTGGACAAAGCACTGTTTTAACTGAAGCTCTTCTCTTAGGTAATGATGGTTTGTTATGAATTTAGTGTATACACCCTGCAGGGGCTCTGAATAAAATCTACCTAGCGATGAAAACACTCAGCTATGATTTGGAAATGGCCACGACCCACCTGAACATGACAAAATAGCGGTGACCCAATCAGTGTCGCCTGCCTGCACACACAGGAAAATGCATATTGCTTTCTGAATCTCACAAAGCCAGAGGAAACATCTACTGCTGTTCATCACCCTCTTACCAAGAAGTTTCTCAGCACTCTGATGAGATCCAGCCAAGACACCCTTGAGAAATTCAGAGTTTCATTGCATTACTGCCTTGTCTTTCCTGTGTTTCTTTTAAGTTCCTGGAGCGAGGAATACACAAAGCGTCCAAGATGATCACCAGAATTTGTAACACAGCACGTTAGAGAGTTGGGTTGTTCTTTCCTTCACTCCTCTGCTCTGGATGCCAGCAGCATCCATCTCTGCAAGTACTCTGACTGAACAGCCAAACTCTTGATCAAAAAGGAAAGCAAGGAAACAGACCTCAGGATGAATGCAACTGTAAGTGAAAAACGGAGGAAAGAGAAAAGGTCATAAGAGAGAAACAGCAACAGCTGGTAAGCAACAGAGTGCCCAGAACAAGCTGATACAACTACACAAAACATGACAACTTCCTTTGTATTTCTTTGAAGTACTTGAACTTTCCAGATACAGCAGATACAGAGGACTTAACATCACTTATCAGAATGACATTTTAAGGTTACATTCAAATACACATGGATATGAAATTAACAAATAAAAATAAAATACCTTCTGAAGCTAGCAAACAAATACCAGTGGGGGTAGGAAATCCTACAGGACCATAAATAACTATCATAAGAACCAAAGTTTAATTTCCTATCTTCATCTCTGTTATCTGATCCTTGTCCTAGACTGCTCTACAAAAAAAGCAAGATTTAATATTACAGATGAAACTAATAGCCTCCTGTAACCACATTAAGTGTAATTAAATTGATATTTCTGTACTTCCTGGTAGACAGCCATTTGGTCCAGTAAGCAATTACAAATGTCCATGGCTGAATACATCACATTCACTGCCCTCTGTAACACTGGGAGAACTAGTTGAGGATTGAGACAGAAGCCTGGTCACCTCCTCTGAGATCTCCCTGCAGGCTGGGAGGGGACCTTGACCCCACACATGCAGGCAGAGACGTCCATAACCCACCCAGCCCAACAGTCTGCAGCAGAGGCAGAATGACAGAATGGTAGGGCTTGGAAAGGAACCTGAAAAATCATCCAAGCCCAAGCCCCATGCCAGAGCAGGATCACCAAGACACGCTGGAATGTGTCCAGGAGTATTTTCAATGTCACCAGAGAAGCAGACATCACAGCCCCCTGGGCTGCATCAAGAGAAACATGGCCAGCAGGTCAAGAGAGGCGATTCTGTCACTCTGCTCTGGTGACACCTCACCTGAATTAGCTGTGAGACTCCCAGCACAAGGAGGACATGGACCTGTTGGAGTGGGTCCAAAGGAGGGCCACAATGATCAGAGGGCTGGAGCACCTTTTCTACAAAGACAGGCTGAAAGAATTGGGGCTGTTCAGCCTGGAGAAGAGAAGGCTCTGGGGAAACCTTAGAGCTGCATTTCAATATCTGCAGAGGACCTACAGGAAGGCTGGGGAAGGACTGTTTAGAAGGGCCTGTGGGGATAGGACAAGGGGCAACGGTTTGAAACTGGAGCAGGGCAGACTTCAGGAGCAAGTACTGCACAAAACCAGTAATGAAGTACTGGAACAGGTTGCCCAGAGCCCCATCCCTGGGGACATTCGAGATCAGACTCCACGTGGCCCTGGGCAGCCTGATCTAGTTGCAGGGGTGTGGACAGGATGACCTCTGAGGCTTCTCCTCGACCCAGTGCAATCTGTGAATTCCAGCAAAGTCCCCATCTCAGCCTTCTGCTCCCCAAACTGAAGACAGAGCACTGCTTCGAGCCTCTGCTCACAAAGTAGCCTTCTTCATCCTCTTATTTAAAACAACTTCTCTCTCTTCCTGGTGATGCCAAAGGCACTGAGGGCTTTTTTGAGCACAGGTATTCACTGAGCCAGTGATTTCAATAACCATGAGCAGCGACTCCGAGTTCCGCGTTCGGAAACCTGTCAGCATCTTAGCAGGTTCACATAAGATTTTGTTCCAGATTTGTTACATTAAGTTGATCTGCACTGAAATTCATACTTTTCTTTTTTGCTCAATTTTGTGTCACCCACCTGGCAGAGCTTTGGAGCACCACACAGAGCTTGTTCATCTGCAGCCCTGGAGGCTTCACTGCATACAAAATCACCAGAATTCCATTGTCATTTCTCAATTTCACAGCCTGCTGGTTTTGTGGGGTTTCTGCTAAGTTTTCTGAAAGATGCCCACTGAAGTCTCTACCATTTCTCACAATGACAGGATTAGAATATATTTGGATTGGAAATAGCATTTGAACTATTTACCTGTTAGTCAGGCAGCTAGAACCAGCTGTAAGCTGCTATTAGCTATCATTACGTGTTGCAGGTAACCAAAATGCTTCAGGAAACATCCCCAAGGCCTTAGTTTGAGCTCCTGAGGAAGAAGAGCAATGGAGAGACCACGCCTGCTGCTTCCCCATAGCCATTCTGTGGCTGAATTCCACCGACAGCAAGGTCCACTTGAGGGTGGGTGAAGGCAGAACCTGGTTATTCTGCTGAATATCTACAGCACCTTGCAGATAGCCAAAGCTCTTTTATGAGGACATCAGCCAAGATGTGTCAGCACGTGATTGCTAACAGAGCCATTCCTGTCGGTGCTCTCTGCCTATTTAAATGACTCTTTTCAGTGGCTACATTTAGGGTTGGAGAAGGTAAACAAAATCATACCTATTTGTTGAGAGAGACTTCAGCCTTTCGAATTGTGGAAGTAAAACCTCACAATTTCCCCCCTTCTCCACATTTTGATTATAGAAGAGCTTCTGGTTTTATTTTTGGTTTGTTTGTTTGTTGAGAGTTTTATGGTGAGGAGGAGGAGAGTTTGTTAATCACATCTGAGTCATTTCAATACTTCATCATTTTTCACTGCCTTCATTCAGTGAGGGAAGAGGAGCACTGGAGTGAAGATTTTAGCTGAAAGATGTGCTCAATTATCATTTATGGTTGGTGCTCAAGCCCAGCACAAAAACAACTGCTCAAAGATTGAATTAGGCTCACAGAAGGGACTCAGTTCCATCAACCTGTGAGTGCCTTTACTCTTAGAGTCCCTGCAGATCTCTGAGCTTAGTCATGTTATTTGCCTTGGACTACACAAACAGAGGGAATGCCAGAGCAGGCACCCAGGTGACAGTAGCCAGATGCTCTGCCAAGAGCAGCAACAAGGAATTAGATAAAGTTCCTGGTGATCAAAGTTCAGTAATAATGCTGTGGGACTTTCAACTTCTCTCTGTTAAATCCTGGTGACTAAACCTTGTGCAATAGGCATCTCCTAAGAGAAGGCATTTTGCAGATGGGCTACAAAGGTCAGCTCATCAGAGGAGGGTAGCAAGAAGCCTTTTACTGGGAACACTCTGGATGAGATAAAGCAGCACTAAGCCTCTTCACCATTGCAGCCCAAGCTCCAGAGCCCCAGGTCCCTCAGCCTGTCCTCACAGGGAGATGTTCCACTGCCCTTAGCATCTTTGTGACTCTGTGCTGTGCTTTTTTCAAGTAGTATCCTGAAGTCCTTCTCAAAGTGAAGGGCCCCAAATTGGACACAGTATTCCAGATGTGGCCTCACCAGGGCAGAGTAGAAGGGCAGGAGAACCTCTCTGGACCTCCTAACCACAGCCCTTCTAATCCACCCCAGCATGCCCTTGGCCTTCTTGGCCACAAGGGCACATTGCTGGCTCATGAGCATCCTGTGGGCCACCAGGACTCCCAGGTCCTTTTCCCCAGAGCTGCTCTCCACCAGATCAGCCCCCCCAGCCTATGCTGGTTGTTCTTTCCCAGATGCAAGATGTTCTGGCAAAGTGGGGTTGATGTACAACCCCCAGACCCACACACAGCCAAACATTATAAACCGGATTAGAAGCTATACAATCAACAAGAGGAAACCCACACTTCCATAAAACATTTGGTAACCACACAAGGTGGGCAAGAATAATTCTTCTCCTGGGAAAATTCGTTTCAGAAGGCTGAAATCAAACTTCTTCCCTCAGAATCTAATGCTCTAAATCATTGAATTGCATTTTGCTCAGGGCTAAATTGCAGTGTGGGTGGACACTGCAATATGAATTCTATCTCAAAGTGCCTTTTGGAAAATTCTATATAAAGCCTGTTAATTTTTAAGCAGAAGTTCTGGAAATAGAGGGTATTTATTTAAATCTCACCTTACTGCAATCTAAGCTCTGAAACTCTCTGCTGATAGGGAAAAAAACAAACCACATTGTCTGCTGCAAAGTCTTCAGCATGTGCTCACCAGAACAGTTCTGACTGTACCTGAGAGAATTGGTAGGGAGTTATATAGTCAGGATAACTGCAGACAGCTCAGAAGTCAGCCTTGTGTTCACAGCCATCCCACAGCTCCTGCTCATGGGATGACACCTTAACCCATGTATGAAGATGTCATGCTAGAAACAACCACCTGAAGCTGTGTTTCCCACCAGCTCTACTGATACACAGCTGGGAAGGAGGAGGGGAGGAGCCCACCTTTGTCACAGCCAACTCAAATTATTAACACTCTCTTAGCTGCCAGGCTTAGATATTTGCCTACATCAGAGCTTCCAATTTTATATCCTGTTGGATGGCAAAATCCTTCTAGACCATAAGCACCCTATGGAAAGGAGCAGTGCCCTTGGAGCTGTTTGTAAAGGACACCACACAATGATTCCCATGGTCCTTCACAGCCTCACATCATGAAAGAGGAAAAATGTAGATAGCAGTCATTGTCTAGTTTTGTCCTAGGGCTTGTACTAGAAAATAACTTGTTTAAACTCTTTCTGGCCACCACTGCAACTGGCAGTTGCAAAATTGTTTGGGCTGGAAGGAACCTTTAAGGCCACCAAGTCCAACTGTTAATCCAGCACTGCCAAATGCACCAATAAGCCATATCCCTCAGCACCACATCTACAGGGCTTTGAAAGCCCCCCAGAGATGGGGCTCCAGCACTGCCCTGAGAAACCTGTTCCAGAGTCCCACCACATAAAAATCTTCTAGTTGTAATAAACTGAAAATTACATTTCCAAGGGTAGGGGCTGGTAACACAAGCAAGGAAAAGCATCCCTAGGCAGACGGAGTCCAGCACCAAGCCTGGCAGCCTGCAAAGTGCAGTGCAGCCCCCAGAAGAATCAGCAGTTGTGTGGCAGGCACTACAGTCACCTGCCATTAACGCTGCTGGCTCCAGGTTTGCATTTTAGAAGTCTAAAGATAACTCAGCAGCACCCTGCCCTGTGCTGTACCTCAGCAGACGTGAGCTGCTGTACAGTCCAAGAAGTTAAAAAGCAGAAAACAAATCTTGAGCTTTGGAAAGGCCATTGAAAGCTTGCTGCTCACATCACGCGTGCTGGTGTGTGTGCACGGTCAGCAAACTGACTCTCCTTGTGAGGAATGCTTCCTAGACACCTCAGCAGTGCTTAGGATTGCTTGCAGGGCCAGGTGACTAACACCAGTGCTGGCAGAGTGCATGCCCTGGGATCAAAGCTGCTCTGGTAAGACCACATCACAGTGCAGAAGTCAAAGAGTACCAACAGCATCACAGACTAAATAGCCACAAAATAATTAATCAGGCCTAGACAGCTACCCAGACCTAATGTAAAGGCTACTTGAAACCTGAGGAGGTATGACTGATACCCATCTCAGTTACCACACATTTTGCATGCCTATTGGAAGAAAAAAACCCCACCAGCCCACACATTTCCTTTGTGAAGCACATATTCTCTCCAGCTGTCTTCCCTTCTGTGCTGCTATGCTGTGACAGCACAAGACTCCCCATGTTTGAGGGGGAAAAAAAGAAAAGTGAAGGGCTTGCTCAAGGGATATAACTCTACTTGGGAGAAAAATATGCAAGCAGGAGGGTATGGAGAAAACTTCATCATATTATTCAGAGGCTAATTTAATCCCTTCAGAATCCATGCAGGAAAGAATCTCTTGGTTGCAAAGACAGAGACAGGAGGATAACATAAAGGAAGTTTTGGTGAATGTTGTTCCTCCTCAAGAGGAAAACAGTCTTACTGAAATCAAGACTTGGACTACTAGCAACAAGAACCACATCAGACCAGCAACAAAAATCCACAACAAGAAAACACAACCACCACTCACACACACAAAAAAAACCCAAACCAAACAAAATAACAACAAAAACCAACCAAAACAACTACCACCAGCAGCAACAATCCAAACAACAAAACCCTCCAAAAAAAACATTAAAAGGCAACAGAAAGAACCACCAAAAGCAGCAGCAAACCCAGAGAGTCCTTATTTCAAAAGTCAAAGCACATCTGCTGTGACTAACAGAAGACTTCTAAGTGCAAGAGAAAACAAATCATGTTGTTGTTTGGGAATGGTTCCTCCTCCCCATGGTGTTGTTACTTGGGAGTTATTCCTGTTCCTGTGTTTGTGGGGCGCAGCACAGCAGGACTTTGCACGGACTCCTACCAGCCACTCAGAATGAGCAAGCAATGAAACTCCTCCTGAACTGCTTCAGTGGACTTCCCAGCTGCAGACTGCTCTCTTCCCCTGCCCGAGCAGCCATCAATGTGCAACTGCACTTTAATGTTTCTTGTTAGGCAGACAGCTTAAAATGAGAATGGTGAGAGAAGTGATGGATGATCCCAGCTCCTGCAGCCCTTCCAACAGAGCATTTCCCATTCCCATTTCAAAATATGTTTATGATGAGTTATTGGTTTGTCATTAGACTTGATGAAAGTGAATTTCCATGAACAGCTCAGACCTGTGCACGGGGAAACACTTGAACCAGGTAACCTTTCCCTCAGCCTCCTCTGTACTTTACAGAAACAATCTAGCTGGGATTTTATTCTTTGCATATAGAATCAGTTTATTGATTGAGCAATGTTTCTTAGTTTGCAAGCCACTTACTCAAAGTCAGAAAACTCTGTGACCTCAACCTCTTCCTCTCAATAAATCATTAAAATCGGTGTCCAGGCACGGCTTGCCTTGTGCAAAATGATGAAAAAATATCTGAATGCTGGATTAGAGAAGATGCAGCTTTTTCAGATGTCCCTCTAAGAAGAAAATTTGCAGGCAGAATGGTCCTTCCAGTACAAGTGATGGAAAATGGTTGACAAAACATGCTGTGGCTTCCAGAAAATTTCCTCTTTCTACTCTGCTCCAGCCTGAGGTTTACCACTCAAATCCAACAGCAGAGAACTGGTGAACTACACAACCATTCCACAGCTTGCCACTGCTTAACCAGCTGGTATTCCCTGGAGCACAGGGCCTGCCAGCATTGCCAATACAGCTGTCACACTGCCTGCGCTAAGGGAAAGGTGAGAGTTCAGTCTGGCTGCTGTCACTCTCACTCACAAAAGCATAACTCAGAAAAAATAATTAAACATCACTTGAAATTTTCTTCCTCTTTTCTACAGCACTGGTTGTGCAGGCAAGATCTGCTCTAAAAAAGGGGTGCAGTGACCATGGCCCCTCTGCAGAAGCAGAATCTGAGGGACACTCAATGACAGGCTGGTACCAGGCAATAGCTAAGAGCCCCTGAAGCCATCACTTTTAAAACCCCTGCAGCTCCCTGGCATCAGTTGTCAAGTCAGCAGTTTAGCTGACCATACATCTCATTTACAGTAGAAACCACTCCTTGCCAGAGTGTGATGAAATGATTGCAAGGCCTGTAGCAAAGGATAAATTAGATTGCAATTAAAAGCAGTCAGGAATCAGTAAAATGCTCCCTATGGAGAAGTTAAAGGAGATTCTGAAGGCTAAGGCCATGGCACAGCAGTGCAAATCCATGTCAGCACAAACACTGATACACCCTCCTCTGCTTTATATTTTAATATAGGCTCCCCATCCACTTCTGACCCTTACCAGAAGGACAAAATAAAATGAAATACTGGAATTCCCATGGCATTTTTGAGAAAGACAATGCTGGCCTGTTCCTCCCTTCCCTGCAGGGGAGCTGGAGTACCTGAACTGCAATGAAAACAACTTGCATGTACAAGATTAATGCTGGTGTTGCCACTAGTTACCACTGGAAAATAACAGCAGACGTTCCAGAACTGTGATACACTGCACAGGATCTTTCACACGTGGGGAATGTGATTTTCATCAGTCTATCAACATTTTCATTGCACACTGCAGGTTAGAATCCAAATCCCACTGGCAAAGGACAAGCCAGCAGGCCAGGGGTAGATTTGTTATTAACCTGTCAAGAGAAAAATGGCAGTACTACCATTACTACATCTCACTGGTGCTGCAGATTCCCTCACCCAGGCTACACATTCACCTAGTTCTGGTAGCAAACAGTTTGCTCAGAGCACTCTGGTCTTTCTGCAGCAAGGTGGCCCTTCAGCAGTCACTCTCATTGGCAGCAGCAGACTCTCCTCTCACCCTGCCAGTGAACTCCTCCTAACTTCACTCAGGCTTCTGCTTAGTTGTCACCTTCCAGTCATGCTGTAGTGCTGTATTGGTCAGCTGCTTATGGAAGTTCTCAGTTATACAGCTCAGATGGGGTTTCACTGCTTGCTGAAGTTCAGCCCAGTAAAAGCAGAAGTGATCTAGACCACTGAAACTGTCCCTTTGATTGACATAAAATTGATTATGCAACAGAGCCAACAATGCTGTGCAAAAACCACACCAGGCATGACACCAGCTTCACAGAGAACTTCAGGGCTCAAACAGGTTCCTGTACCTGGGGCAATGTAAGAACTAAACCCAGTGTTTCTTGAAGGATTCTTGGTCTGAATCCAATGTCTGTCTGCATCTGCCCTTGCCTTACAAGTAACTGGGACCCTGTCCTGCCCCTGTGAGACATCCTGATGCTCACACACAGAAATCAATTCTACTTGGGAGCCTTCAAAATCATTCTAGATACCACCTAATTCCTAGGTAGGTGGTGTCCAGAAAAATATGAAACTAAATACAATAAATGTAATGAAAGTAGAAGTATATATATTATTAATTATCTTGGGTAGGGAATATTGTGGAACACCACTGCTGGAAAAGATACAGCCAGAAATGTCTGAGCTCCTAGCAAGAGAGAGCTCTCCTAATGAGTTCACCTGGACTTTCTTTTCATTAGGTTTGCACATTACCATTTCTGCTCAAGCATGCCCTAGAGGACAGCCAAGCCAAAGAACAGCCTTGAGAGCACTGCCAAATGCTTCAGTACTAATCTGGGTGCTAGCAAAGTGGGTGTGTTACACACTGCATAGGGAAACATTCGGCAAAGAGCGTGGCTTGAGTTTTCAAAGTCATCATTTCTGATATGCAAGGAATATGTCTTTACTCACTGGCAAGCAGCTGCTCTCCATTAGCTTAAGCAGCTTGCAGCATGAGCCTTCCTCTCCTCTGATCAGACTGAGATGTCATGGAAAGCCTGCACCGCTCCTAGAGGTATCGAACACTGCTGCCATTTCCCCTCAAGGGTTAAAACAAGCTTTAGCCACATGAAGCCACATTCACACTCTGGAAGTCACAGAGGAACAAGAGGTGGTAAAAATGGAGAAGAATCATCAGAAAGGTAATCACAACTTCCTTATTCCTTTAGTGATCCACCCGATGGAAGGCATGTTTTGAGTAAGTCCTCTTTCGATACCACAGGTAGTGTGTGGAACCTAAGAGTCTGCCTGCCTCTGCACTGTCACTGACCACTGACATGTCTGATTTCAGCCATCTTCTCCCCTGGGTTTTTGGCCAGACAGTGCTCGTAATGTGATTTACTCTAGAGGGTGATTTGCAGACAACTAATCTTATTTACCTAAAAATGGCATGGTGTGTAATTGTATCTTCTGTGCCCTCTGCCAGTAAATGCACAATTAGCATGATACTCCATAGCTGGAGGGAAGAGCTGAAATTTGTTCATACATTCCATGCAAAGCTACCTGCTCATTAGCAGATAGAGAAGGATCTTGGTTCCATGGTCTGTCTTCTCATTGTTCATCCATTAAAGCAGCATGAGAATTAATCCTAAACCTAGATCATTAAGAACACTACATAAACCACAATCACCTGAAAGGTCTCTTCCAACCTCGAGTTCTGTGTTAGAGAGCTACATCCACATGGAGACACGTGTGCTAGAGCACTCTGCAGCAATGCTCTCCTGTAAACAGCATTCACTTGCTTTGCAAAATGTACTGCACCACAGCAGACAAACCTCACCACTCTCTCCAAATTAAATGAGCACTGCCTTCTGTTTTACAGCCCTTGCCTGTGAAGAAGGCTGAGCTGACCCGTTTGCAACCCAGCCAAGAGTAGTGTACATGCTGCACCACGTCCACTGGACTCAAGTGCTCAACTGGACAAGGAGAGCTTCACTTTGACACACAGAAATGAAAACATGACTTGCAGGTATTTCCATGGAGTAGCTCAAAGCTATGAAAAGTGAGATTATAGAGCTCTTATATTTTCCACATTCTGAGAGAGAGCTTCTTTTGCTAAGATGCTGTTCTGCCCCTAACCTAAAGCTGGCCAAGGATGGAAATCAAACAGGAAGAGGTTCATGAGTTGGCAAAACAAACACTGTATTTCATGCCTTCCTCTGTGTGTGGAATTTCTCATACCTACAGATATTTGCCTCTGTGGACTCCAACACTACAAGACTCTACAATTCAGGTTGGATTTCAGATTCAGGAGTCAATTTGAGCAAACTTCTTTTCTCCACATAAACAGAGGAGTAGGTGAGCTGCACTGCTGTGTAGAATGCAAGACAGATTTGATATTCCTAAGAATGCTATCAAAAGATGACAGAAAACACTTTGCCTCCTTTTCTTTTCCTTCTCCAGCACAGTAGTACAGATATGGAAGAGACTTATTGATGGTAGGGATGATCATCTCAGCACAAACGTTAGAGATCAGCATTGACACCTCATTCCCCCTCATATCCTACCAGAAGTGATGATCTCTCCCACAGCACACTCAGCTGAGGGCTAGTACCAAAGTGTCCAAAAAGAGGTAACTCTTTTTCTGCCTTTTTTAACCTTTATATATATGTTTATTTTATTTTATTAATTTTTTTTAAACCAGGAGCTCTGAATATGTTAAAGCTAAACTGAAATCACACTGATCTCAACTGTACCATCCATCTTCTGGATTTTCTCTGAATTAGGGAAAGATAGAACCCAAGTTCTTTGAAAAAAAAAACCACTTTTCTACCATGAGCTGCAGCAGTGGAAACAACTATCTAAACCATGTTTGTAGAGGCAGAGCAAAAGTCACTCCACCAGTGGGGCATCAGTCTAGGCATTCAAAACGTGAGAAATCAAAGCACTGGTAATTCATGGTTCTTTCCTTTCATTCAGATAAGCCTTCAGGAAGCTCTGTTCCTGTTCTGAGCATCAGCTGGCTGAAAAAAGGTCCCCAGACCAAAGGGTGGCCTAGGAAAGGAAGCAGCATTTCTATGAAAGCTGTATCAGCTATAGCAGAGAAGTATGCTCTATCTTCAATAAACACATATGCCCAGAAGTGAACAAAAGTAAGTAACTGTGATGCTTCCAAATGGTTTTCACCATCACAGCCCTCAGCAAAGACAGGAAGACAAAAAGATGTGCCTTGCCTGGATGCACTACGCTCAGAGATATCCATCCACTCTGGCAAGATTGAAAGTCATTGCATTTTCAAGTGGCCTCTACTCAGAATAGATTCCTTCTGACAAAGAATTAAAAAATCCTTCAAATGTGATCTTTCTCCTCAAGGAAATGATTTAAATATCCACCACGCCCCCACCTTCTTTTTCACCCTCAGTCTGCACCTGCAGGTACCCCAATCCATTCACTCCTGTCCTGTACAAGCAGTTCTGCAGTGCATCTCCCTCTCAGATGAAATCCCACAGCAATGATGATCTTGTTATAAGAACAACTTGCTATAGATGATTATTCAGCCAGCAAAATGAAACCACCTTAAACCAGGTTTTGGCAGCTGTTATCAAATGCAGCTTGTTCCACAGTGCTACCATCATCTCTGAAGTGCACTCTAATTAAGGTAAATGAGAGAGCAAGAACACAGTGACATTGGTAACTTAAGGACCCATAGCCAAGTTATTTAAGAATTCTTTTAAGTTCAACTTAATTGGAATGGAAACAATATTGAAGAATTTAAAGGGGCTCTGGATGCCTTGCACAATAACCTTAATGGTCTTCCCCTCCTCTCCCTCGAGTTTTGGTGTTTGTGTGTGTGGTTGGAATACTACTTAGTGTGGAAGTGAATTCCAGTCTACAGCCAGTGTCATCCTCCCAGCAAAGTGACAGCCACGTTCTCCAGACCAGTCACTCTGCCATATTTCAAACTAATAAGGCACAAGGACTTGGCAGCTATTGTAAGGAACCCGAGTTTTGATTAGATTTTAGTTCTGTCGAGTTAGATTGTGTCACTGCAGAGAAGGGATTCCTCTGCAGGTTCTACAAGCACTTTTTAAACTGTTGTAAACACAAAGCAGGCAAAACCCACTTTAAATTAATTACCAACAGAACTGTTTTTGCCTTATTCTAGAAAGCAATCTTGGAAGCACCACAGCGTTTGTGTGCTTCCAACCACAACAAAACCCATTACAAACCCCTCTGCTTTATTGCAAACGGCAAGTTGAAGTTACTCTGGAGACTGGAAGTGAAATCCAACCTACTTATTTTTCTTACCTGAATTAGGAGTGCATTGTTTTCATCTGCAGAGCGAGACTTGATGTCTAATATGAATTGGTTATAAAACAGAAATAGGAAGAACATTTTCCCCATTTTTTTCCCAGGTTATTTGATTATGACCTCCAGAAGGAGAATTACTTCCCACATAATGCAGAACAATCAACTCTGTTTGAGACCATTGGTATAAATCATAGACGAGATTTGGAGCACTCAGAAAAGATGTGCAAGTCTTGTTGCTGTCTATTAGGGAGCAAGACAACAATCAAAAGCACACTTGCAGAAAATATAACACAGGGGAAAAGAAAAATAAAATCTGAAAAGGAGAAACTTTCACCAGCTCAGGCTGCACTCTCCTGGTGCTGGACCACAACAGAACTATCGCACAGAGCAAGTCCATCCACTAATGAAAGGCACTGTTAATTAGCACATATTACTGGAAGAGATGGGGCTTGGATGCCATTAATACCTTTAGAATGATCTCTGCTTCATGCAAGACAATTAGAGATCCACTACCACTCATAAAAGCCCTCTGTTAACATTAGTCTCCATCTTCAACTGGAAATGCCAAGGAAATTAGTCTGAACACGCTGTAATTTCCCCATCTGCGTGGGTGATGATTTCATAAGCTGTGTTTGCCGTATTACCTCATCACCCAGGGCTTTGAATCCCACTGCCAAGCACAAGAGCAGGGGAGGTTTAGCTTTAAACCTGAGCACAGACCTAGCATGCATAGCTGAGCAAGAGAGTGAGCCGAGATAGTGACCAAAGCAGAAAAGACCGGGTTTGGGAATGCATAACAGGACAACAGAAGTTAATTGCTGAAAAATGATTTGCACTTCTGGCCCTTGGGCCTGCTCCAGAATAACTCCAGCTCTTCAGCAGATACTCCTCATGCAGTCTTGGGTAAACATGTCAAAACCCATCAATATTAACTTACAGCAAATGCTGGAAAATGAGACAGGAATGTTATGAGGGAAAAAAGCATTGGTATTGATGTATTCAGCACTGAAATGGAATTAAAGTGAGGATTTGGGGCATTTAACTGCTGTACAGACATCCCTTGTCATAACCACAGGCCAGAACTTTCTACAGTTACTATACAGCAAACTTCATGGCACTGCAGCTTTTGCTTTTTACACAAAGAATGTTACAGTCAAACCTAGAGCCTGGCAGAGTGTTAGTGAATGTCAGTGTGGACACTCATCACTGTGCAGTCATTGCTGTGGACCTTATCAGCCTTTCTGAAACATTTACTTCGACATAAGTTAATTGGCATTAGGCAGAGCACAAGAAAAGGAGTTACACAAACAGCTTGAAAAAATAGATAGCCCAAGTTGCTGCAAGAAGCATGTACACCACAACTGCTTCCTCAATCTATCAGTTCTGCCTAGAAGTCCCACAGTGACCACACAACACAAAATCAAGGCAGAATTGTTGTGAGCTGAGTACTGACTTTTCCATTCCTTTTCCACTGCGTCTGGCATTTCAATATCCCCGCAGTCACAGGGAGCAAAGGGCTGCTGATGACTGAATACAACTCGCAGAGCCTTAGTGGTAACACATATGCATTTGCACTCTGATTTCCAACATCACACTTAATCTGTTCTTGCTTGAAAACTCTCACTTTGAAATACTGCAGGGATTTGTTCTCCTATTTCCCCGAGCTGACATGAATCAATGTTATTTGTTAGCTCTAAAATGCTCTCTGTTGAAAAACCTTTTAGAATTCCATGCTGTATATTCCTTAACTTATTTCATATTCCTTCATCTAGCTGCTACTTCTGTCCATGATTCATTTTGTTCAACAAGCCAGCTCCGTTCCCATTCTCATTGCTGGAGTTTTCATTGTTTCATTGTAAAATTCCCTTGTAAAACTCCAATATTCCTTTATATGATGTGTCTGCATCCCACATGTTTTGCTCATTTGGACCCAAGATGCATCTGGGGCAATGTTCCTGTTCAGCTGAGTGCCTCAGCAATCTTTAGTCTGCTTGCAACAGCAAAACCATAAAAGAAATCCGAGTTCAGAGACATGAAATGCATATGGATAGCTGAAACTGAAAAGGTAAAATGTAATCAATGCTTACCAACTTTCATAGAGGATCTAGAGACTTTTTACTTGAGATTTGTTTTACACTGACATTATAATTGGCTTCATTAGTCTTGAAAATTGTCGCTGCAAGTCAGACAGGCTGACTGCCTGGCTCCTGCAGTCAGAAAATAACATTAGAAAATGCTAATTGTTAAATGAGATTTCAAGCTAAAATATCCTATAAGGAAACACATTGCGCTTTAGACACAGATACAGAGAGCTTTAGAGCAGACAAGCAGAACGAGCATTTTAAAAGCACAAACTCAAATCATCACCAAAATGGGAAATGGGCTGGCATTAGAACTTGAAAGGCTGAAGCTTATTTGCAGAAGCCCACATAACATAGCCAGGAAGCAGTAAAGCTTCTAATGAAGTAATTCAGCAAGGACACACGCTCTCCATGCTCTGCTAAGCAGTTTATTTTGCACTCCTCATGATTTTCTAATATTTGTAAGAAACACCACATAGTACAGATTAAGGAGATGTGTGGTTTCTGTTGAGGACAGAGATTGTTAAACAGCAGAAATGGGAGAAGCAGCTTTTTTCACATGAGCTCTGTTTAACACCCATTTGCATTCTTAGGGTACTTCCTAGCAAGAAGTTCCAGCAATGTTGTCAAAGAAGGCAAAGCATTTATGGAAAGGAATGAGGGAGGAAGCAGTGATGAGAGCTAACTGCAATAAAATGGTTTTGATGAGCTCCTTCTTAAGCAGAGCTTTAGATCTTCATAGATTTCTGCTATTTTATGAAATACTTGGGTATTCAAGTCTGTCTCTAATTGTCAGTGTTCCACACCCCCCAGTACTACTTCATTAAAGTCTTAGCTTGAAAGTTGAAAATGTTTGTGGAAAAAACCCATCCTGTCTTGCACACAATGCACACAATGGTCCCTCTGCAAAGCGATCTTTCGCTTAATTAATCCACTGAGGCTTCACCAGCCTGGTAGCAGAAAACTCTGGTCAAGCAACACACTAGCAAAGGCATGAGGAAGCTGAGAGAGCCAGCTCCACGTGAAATCTAGAGAAATAAGCTGTTTAAAAATCACTTTGGAATCTGTAATTTACTCAGCTCTTCAGTCACATATAATATGGGGGGGGCAGCCTCGAGCAGTCTCCTGATCTCTCACATGGAGGAGAACACATGTTAGCCAAGAAAAGTTTCACAGGTCTGCAAAGCCAGTTCACAAATCCTAGCAGGCTTTCAGAGCTCCACTTCTAGTTCCAAATGTAAATGCCATGACAGTCTTGGCTAGAAACTGATACTCAAAGATCTGCACAGAGCAAGATTTTATTAGGGTTGAGATGTAGAAAGTGTCAGGAGATACCAGGGAAAGAAACCATGGCCCTTCCCATTTCTCCTTTAGAACAGCTCTGAGATCCAGAGTGGGTTAGCATTTCCATGTGCATGGGACATGGCTTCAGCAGCTGGCATCGATATCAAGGGAAGCTCCTTTATCTGCTACTACTCCTCATCTCAAGCATACATAATATCCATCCACCCTGAAAACAGTGCCCATGCTATGCCACAAATTCAAAACTGCTTCCAAACACTGCAGTACCTCAGGCATAAATAAATTAAGACAGGGGTTACCTCAGCTGCTAACTGCACTGCTTGCAAGAGCCTTGTGCTGAAGTATTGATAGAAGCAGATAGCATTGGTTTTGCAGCCAGAATAAATTATAGATGTTCTTACAAGATTTTTGTAAAATTCAGTGGAAACGTCTTGGGTAATTGAGATGTTTCATAAAAACTGCTGTAAGAAGTCTTGGGTGAGAAAAAGAGAATGAATTCCATCATGGGATTGCTGTCAGTGGGCAGGAAGATCTTGTAGGAACTGCCAAAATTACAGAGTAGTCTTAAAGCCTCTGACTGGAAGAGTGTGGTAATTCTGAAACTACTGCTTTAGACAGCCTAAAGATTACTAACCAGCATCACCATCTCTCCTGAGCATTAAGCCAGAATCTTCTACTCTGAAATGTTGAGACTCAAACCCAAGGGAACCGCTATAAAGCGCTTGTGTGCTGCTGACACAACTCCAACAAATGCTTCCACTGTGAGGGTGACAGAGCCCAGGCACAGGCTGCCCAGAGAGGTTGTGGAGTCTCCTTCTCTGGAGACATTCAAAGCCCACCTGGATGTGTTCCTGTGTGACCTGCCCTGGGTGATCCTGCTCTGTCAGGGGAGCTGGACTGGATGATCTTTCAAGGTCCCTTCCAACCCCTCCCATTCTGTGATTCTGTAAACATTTTGATGGAATAAAACAAGTAAAGCAACAGGGAATACATTCAGAACCGAAGTGGGTTGGTAGACAGCACAGTTCAGTCAGTAGTTACAATCTCAGTGTGCTTTCAGGAGTTATATCTTCACTTCGGCATTGTTTATTGTTTTAGCCCATCTGCAAGGCATGAACACTTGGAATCATACTATTCTGTCACAGATTTTGTTTGCCCTTAAACACTGTCTCAGTGGAACAGATATGTCCTCTCATAGCTACTGTAGATCAAAAAGTATGGCTTGCAGATGGCTCTTCCCTGTGAGGGAAAGGCAGTAATCACCATGCCCATTCCCGTCTCCATCACACAGGCTGCTTTGCTTTCCTCACCCTGGGCTTTCAACACACACACTGCCCATTTCCACAGCTATCAAAAGGATGCTTGCTGCTCTATTTTTAGTTTGGGAAGGCAAGCTGGAGGGTAGTGTAACACTTATCAAGATACAGGGAAACACATTTTCCACCGTGCAAGCACAGTGCAGGTCTGCTTTCCTTGAAAGCAAACACTGACACTCGACCTGTTTGGTTCCCAGTTCCAACCTCCCTCTCACCACCACTGGAGCTCATGGTATTAGATAACTTTGCCCAGTGCTGTTAGTAACTTCATAGCAGGTCTGGGGTTTTCAGACACAACAGCACTGAACCATGCATGTGTGCACACACAGTATTTGATACAAAACTGCTTGATCATGGAAACTCTGAAGATTCAGAAGAGTCTGTATTTGTGCCAGGCTTGGCATCCTGTCACACCCCTTCCCATTCAGTCAGGCTGCCTATGCTGGGAGGAGAATGTGGTGTCTTTTTAGTGTTGAAGACCAAACATCACTACATTTTCAGTCATCAACACTTTAAAGAGACATGCCAGCCCCTGACCTCTTTTGGGAGCATAAAATGGAAGGTACCAGACTTGCCTAGTTCCTCATCCCACATTCAGATGTGGCATACTGATATGCTGTTTGACTGCTGAGACCAGAGGAGATAGTTTCAGTGTATGAAGTAGATAAGTAGATAACACTGAAACATTTGGCAGGCAAAAAGCAATGCTTGCATTCTTAAGTACAGCAATTAATAAAACCATCTTAATTTACAACTGCCAGAACCCATCCAAACCTTGAGGTAAATATTCAAAGAGAGAGAACAGAAAATGATGCAGTTTGGTTCAGATTAGCTTGCATGACCACAAACATGAAATGAAGGCTCAGTGTCACTTTCAAGAAAGGAACTGCATTTAAAATTTAGACCTTCAATCTAGTAAGTGTCCTTAGAACTATAGATCTGTTACTACAGGGACTTCGAGCACTGTTTCTCCAAGGCCACTGTCCTGTATAAGGATGTTACAGTAAGATTCATTACACATAATAAACTAACTGGCCATTTAGTACAGTCATCTGCCCAGTTTTAAAAGGCTTTGACTGTGATAGAACCATTTCCAGAAATGACATTGTCCAGAGAGAAAAGAGTGGAGAATGAAGAGGAAACAAAAGGGAGAAACCCAGGAAGACATCTGAACGCTTCCCAGTTTGACTGGGAACAGAATCTCCTACCACTACAGCAGCCTCTCCTCAGCCCTTCACAGTCCCACAAGTAAAGAGCAGACTTAAATGGTACCCACAGGACTCAACAGGCTGTTGAGAAGTAAACAGGCACAGAAACTCTGCTGCACATTTTACCTTAAGCCAGCAGATTAATTCTGTCAGCTACAACAGCTGAGGTACCACCAGAGGGTTTAGAGATTGTTGGCTTGTTCTGTTCTCTTCATAAAGCTAAACACCATAAAACATGGCAGAGCCCTGAGAGCAGCTGGGTTGGAGATTGGGGGGTTCAGAGAACATGCAATATGATCATTGGTAGGAATTGCTAGTATTCAACTACAGAATCCCTTAGTATTCTTGCTCCTTCAGACAATCAGTCCACAGCACAAGTCCCAGTCAGCATACTCTGTGTCATACATTTTGGGTTGGACCTTGGGATTTTTGCAAAGCAGGAGTGAAGAAGAGCCTTTTCCATACTTGTGCATTGATTTTAGGTAAGAAAGGGACAAGGGTTGATAGAGCATGTCATGACTGCCCCATGTCATGAGAGCCCTACTCACTAACTGGCTGCTTTGTTTCAAGAATAAGGAATTAAGCACCAGATGCTTCTTCCACCCACGGCATACGTGTGGTTGAAACAAGGCTCTGTGTAGCAGAACAAATTGCTTCATGTTTGCAGAGAATCATTTGTAAAGATAAATAACATTAAAAAAACCAAACCAAACACCACCCAAACATTTTTGCTTCCTAATAAAATGTAACATTTTTACCTGAAGAATGAGAGAGTTGTGTCTGACCCGAGCCTCAGCTTGAGGTCTCTGGACAAACTAACATCTTGCACTAAGATCGGGCCTCAGAGACACTGGAAGCTCTGCTTTCTGAAGCATGCTGGTTGCAAACAATACAACTCAAAGTGTTTGGTTTTGCTTTATTGTTTGGTTTGGGGGGGGTGTGTGTGACTTTCTTTGTTCTTTTTTGATGGCATTTGTTTGTTTGTTTTGCTGCTTTGGTCTATCTTTGTTCGTTTGTTTCCCAGGAAATATTTCATGTTGATAGTTTTATGTAAAAGAGTAAATTGTTTCCTATTTTCATCTTATTACTAGGATCTTCCTTGAAGCTCTTAGTTAAAACACAGCTCCTTGTGGAGCTGGCTCTTCATTGTGGGTATCAGTACCACTGAACAGAAAACTGTTAAATTACTGGACAGGTAAAACCACACAGAATGAGAACAAGCAGCACAAAGTTAGCTACTGCAATGCATGTGAAAGGAACTCACTGAGGTAGGTATGTATCACAGCTTGGAGTAAAGTCAGGGGAAAGAGAGCAATTTCCATATGAACTGACTGACACCTAGCTTGGGATGTCTGTGTCCAGCACATGAGAAACAACCTGCTTCACTGTGTTCCTTACTGGGGCTGGGGATGGAACCCAAGCCCTTTTCAACACACAGGATTATTAACAAGGAGTTCACTTCTCCACGCTGCTCTGATCAACAACAACTCGTCATGAGCCCTAAGGACTGTTTACCCAAGCAGCATGCTCATCACAGCTAGGAAATTCACAGCACAGATCCTCTGGGCTACTGGAGCTCCTGTTGGGAGCCCATCTACATTGTGGCATTATCCTGTGCCACCAGAACACTGTAATGGAGCTGCACTGGAAGAGGAATGCTTTAAAATACATAGCAAGGTATTCAGCAGCCTTTGAATCTAAATGATATTCTAAAGAGAACACAACACTCTATTAATTCTTAATCCAAAATGAAAGGGACTTGTTCCATAATATAAGAGCAGATGTGCTTTTTAAAGCAGAAGATATGATTAATAGAGCGATTGTGCTTTTCCCTCAGTCCATAAATAAAATATACATCAGAATACTGACTTCAATGAAAACAAAAGCCCCACAGCAACAAGAACCAGGAGTTCACTGTGGCACACAGGTTTCTGCATCAATCAAAGGTCCCTTCCCTGCAGGGCATCAACCCTCTGGAGCAGGAATCTCAAGCTGTGAAGTGCCAAGCTAGACTTGGTCCTAGATTCCATTTAACAAGTACATGGTGATCTTGCCTCAGCTAATCAAATCTTACCATTACATGTGAAAAGCAAGCCATAGCACAGAAGTAAAACTGAAGAGGGAAAGGGGTGATGTGCAGGGAAGATACCAACATTTCCCTGAGACAGTGTCTCAGCAATGCTATGAGAAGTCAGTGTTAAGGAGAGAATATGAGGTACAGACACTTACAAGTCATAGTTTAGTTTGTACAAAGACATTCAGGCATGGTCAAACCCACAGTCATTGTTGCTAACATGACAGAGTACTTCTTGAAGGAGGAATTCCTCTTGGCAGGGAATGGCAGCTAAGGCTGATGCATACATCTTACTTCTGGAATTCCTCGTAAATAGATGGTGTGTAGATGACAAGGATGCCAAGAACACCATAGGCCAGGTGAACAAGGGTTTGTAACCATCTCCTGCTGTCCTCGGACTCAAGTCTCACAATGTACATTTCTTTCTCTCTGTAATATGGAGAGTGCCTTGGTACAGGCAATGCCTTTTTTCAGACACTGGTGTTTGGCAAAGGAACCAGGAGAGGTTCTTAAGCCCACTGCCAATGGCCAACTCACCACACTGATCACTCCTAGATGGCAGTCAAACCTTACTGGCAGACGCAATCAAATTTACCACTAGGACTCAGAGATGAGACGCAAACAGATGTGTATTTCTTGTACTAGCTTTGGTAGATGAAGGCTTGCATTAAAAAATCTTGCTTTCAATCCTGCATTAAGCAGCTAATTGCACCAATAATGAGAGGGCTCACACAGTCACTGAGTTAGAAGGAAACAGAATTCAATAATACAATCTCTTCTGATCCCCCTCAAATGGAAGTATCACACACTGTCAAACGGTGCAGAATGTATTCCTGAGATCCGAAGCCAACAGAGAAGTTCAAATGACAAATCCTCAAGTGGATTTCCTACTCATTTTTGTTAAAACAAGGTGTGTGTGCACAAAGGGTACTCCAGAACAGCATAACGCATCCAGGAGTGCTCTGCTATGACCCACGAAGCGAGCAGGCAGTTAGCGCAGCTGATGAATGACAAAGGGTAGCCCTTACACAGGGATCGCTGCAATTCCTCAGAATGCCTGCTAGAGTCTTACACAACAACAGGGACTTTTATCTGAGCGGGGGCAGATAAACTACAAACCCCAAAAGTCTAAGCTTCCCTCTAAACCCAACACTCAGAGGTTAACAGCGTTTCTGCCAGCATCCATGCAGTTCCTACCCTCTGGGCCATTTTCCCTTTATCTTCTCATTGTAGCTGATAACAAACACGATGTATAATTGGAGTCTTATTGTGTGCAACCTTGTTAAGATGGAGAGAGCAGGTGAGTCAGCTGCAGTGCTTTTAACACCTTACATGGGCTTAAACCATGGAAAGCTGCTCAACTGCCTAGGAAAAAAGACTAGGTCATACTGGGGCAAAACAAGGAAAACCCCTCAAGTACTGAAAAGGAAACCAGTAACCATCCAGAACTTAAGTATGACCAAGAAAATAATTCCAGGGGCATGAGGAAGGACTCCTCCTTCCTCATTCACAAGACATAGCAGACAAGATATCCCTGCCTGCCTATACAGCAAGTGAGGATTAAGATGTGGCAAGCATAGCTTGCCTATGGTATTGTAGCTAGGCAATGCTGAGAGAAGGAAGGAGAGAGGGAAGAGTCTCACCTGGAGGAAAACCAAGAACACTCAAAGATGAAACTCCCTAGACAGCAAAATACAGGGCAGAGAAAGATCCATTAAGCATGAAAGTTGTGGTACAGCTGAAAACTGAGAACCAAGTATAGGGACCCTGAAGGAAACAAGGAGTAAACAGTGAGCAAATGAAGTGAAAAATGAACTGGAGACTATCTGCAGATTATTTCCTTAGAAGAAACCACTGAAAGCTCCTGGGCTTACAAAAACCCCAAACACCAAGACCCAGAGACAAGGCTGATAGAATCTTCAAAACCCCCAAGCTGATAGCTCTCAAGCCTCTATTCATCAGACATCAGTTTCCCCTAGCACATGCCTAAAATAGATGTAAGTTCCTGCTATTTAGGCAGCTTCTGTTATTGGAGAAATCATGAAAGAAAGTGATGCTTTGATATCACCTGACAAATTAACATCCATCAAATAAAGGTTAGAGGTTCCAACTTCAGTCTGGCAAGGTCCTGCTCTGCTTTAATTGTGCTCTCAAGCTTTCACACTGTAAGAGCCACTTGGAAACATGACCTCACCCTGGCTGTCTAAGCATGCTTAGAGCTGGCTAGCGAGTCACTTTTTGTCAGAGGTCTGTCTCGTTCCCCAGCAATGTAAACATTCTGATGGCCCAAAACCAAGAAGGCAGCTTTCAAAATGACAGCTGCTAGAGTTTGGCCAGGAAAAGGTCTTGCTTATGTGCTGTGAGCCACACAGACACAAGCGCAAGAGAAAGCAGGGCACTTGCCTGGTTTCACCGCAGGACTTATTGCAAGGCGAGGTTCTGTGCGCTTCTCCCCAGGGTCTGTGCTACTCATCCACTACTAGATGCTGCCTTCCTCTAGCTGGGTTTTTTTGATGGATGCTGCAAGAATCAGAGTTGATTCACAGCAGTCTGGCACATCCACGTCTCTTGTCCCTTCTGCTGGAGGGCGGGCTGGGTGTCTTGTGTGGCTGGGTTGGTGGGGCTTGGGATGTTTTGTTTCCTTGGTCTTTTGGTGTTTCTGAAGGATCTGCTCCTGCTTTGAGCTATGATTCAGCAGCATCGTGTGAAGCTTTTCAACAAGTGAGTTAGGATTCCACCATCCATTTTTAGCCAAAGAGGCTGTGTGGGAAGGCCTGTAGAAAGTGTGGGAGTTCAGGGAACGTTAATTATGTAACTCAGCAGGGAATAGAAATTCAAGAACCCAGGAAGAAGCCAGCAGTATGTAAGAGGAAACTACTGCATCTTCAGAGGCTTTCTGTGTCTTCCTTAACAAAGCTGTCACTTGGACAGAATCAAAGCCAAAAGAGAGCCTTAAAAGCTCCTTAAGCCACCACTGAAAAGTTCAGTGGCCATGCACCCTGACTGTCTGGTGTTAATCTTCAGAGGTACTGGGTAGATTCTCCATGATGCCTGCTCCTCCTTACCTCCTTTTAGCAGGACAGGCATTTGCTGTAATTCCAGCAAGTCCAGCAGTCTGGGGCTGGTTCAATAGAGACACCAGGCAGATAGCTGAAACTCTTTAATGGTAGCAAGGTACAGTAAAGCTGCAATGTGCAAGGAATCTTCATCCTGGCAGACAGCAAGTTCCCCAAGGGTCAGCAATGTGTCCAACAGCATCCTGTGGTGCAGCCAGAAGTGTGGGCAGCAGGTCTAGGGAGGTTCTCCTGCCACTCTACTCTGCCCTGCTGAGATCACACCTGCAGCCAGTTTTGGGCTCCCCAGTTCAAGGTGGACAGGGATCTGTTGGAGAGTGTCCAACAGAGAGCTATGAGGATGATGGAAGGGACTTGAACATCTTTGCTGTAAGGAAAGGCTGCGAGTCCTGGGGCTCTTTAGTCTGGAGAAGAGAAGGCTGAGAGGGGACCTGATCAATGTGTATCAATACCTGAGGAAGGGGGGTGTCAGGATGAAGGTGCCAGGCCCTTTGGTGATGCTCAGTGATAGGACAAGGAACAATGGGCGCAAGATGGAGCACAGGAGGTTCCACCTCACCAGGAGGAGACACTCAGACCCTGGCAAGGAGGACAGGGCCCTGGAGCAGGCTGCACAGAGAGGTTGTGAATCGTCCTTCTCTGGAGACTTTCCAAACCCACCCAGGTGTGTGACCTGCGCTGGGTGACCCTGGCTTTGGCAGGGGGGTTGGACCAGATGATCTCTGGAGCTGTCTTTCAGCCCCTACCATTCTATGGCTCCGTGATAACTCAGAAGCTGTGCCAAGTGAAAACTGAAATGTGGAAGGAAGTTAATTTCTGCAGGAGCAGCTACAGTACCCTCAGCAATATTCCTGGATTAACAGGCTGAGGAGCACCAGTGACGGATCCAGGATCGATGGCTGCTCATCTATCAAGTATTCCACACTTGTGCACATCCAAGACTTGGTGATAAAAAGAAGGAACCAAATGAAACCATTTTCTCCTGCAGCACCACGTGCAGTGAAGCCAGCTGCAGTAATACTTTCACAATTAAATATTCCTGATTGCCTACAGAAGAAGTTAACCTCCAGAGAAAGTGGCAGAACAGATGACAGAAACAGAACTACATTTTTGCAGTAATTATGGCTTGGGATCCTGCAGGTCTTCCACCTCCTAAAATGTTTCAGTTTTCACAAGCATGTTTACATGTCACTTCTGTGACTTGTTCAAGGGAGAGAGGGGGAGAAAAAACAAAACCAACAGAAAACTCAAATCCACCATTTTTCCCCCGATAGTGGAAATGAGAAAGACATTTACAAGGAAGCAGGCTGGAATGTAAAAATGAAATAAAATGTCAGTGCCTGGTCTCTGGAGCATCTGATGTTAGAAATGCCCTTGACAAAATTTTAGTCCTTGCTAATGTTTAGCTCACACTTCAGAAATCCCCACAGAGATGTTACCAAGCTGTTTACAGCCAGCTCTGTAAGTAACTGGCTCCTGCTAACTTCGGTACCTCCACGCAGAGATAATTCACAAAGCCAAGATCTTGCTGTACTGAGGATGTGAGCACAGGACGAGCAAACTCAGAGGCATCTCTTCAGGTACTGCCCTCTCAAAGGGCAAACTGGAGTGTGGTATTTGACATTCCATGGGAACACAGGCAGGCTACAGTCAGGTCTCCTTCTGAGGAGTTCTGGTGTCCCCAGCATGAGAAGGACACCAAGCTGGTAGAGAGAGTCCAGAGGAGGCCACGAAGATGATCCAAGGGCTGGAGCAGCTCTGCTATGAGGACAGGGTGAGGGAGCTGAGGTTGTCCAGCCTGGAGAAGAGAAGACTGCAGGGGGACCTTAGAGCTGCCTTCCAGTACCTGAAGGGATCCTACAGGAAGGCTGCAGAGGGACTTTCCATCAGGGTGTCTAGAGACAGGACAAGGGGGAATGGTTTGAAGCTGAGGGAGAGCAGGGTTGGACTGGAGCTGAGGAAGAAGTTCCTCAGTAGGAGATGGTGAGA
The DNA here is from genome assembly GCF_014839835.1 of Dryobates pubescens. Lineage (NCBI taxonomy): Eukaryota > Metazoa > Chordata > Aves > Piciformes > Picidae > Dryobates > Dryobates pubescens. Next base: position 833,812 of record NC_071629.1, on the reverse strand, counting down.
CTCTAGAATAGGCTGCTCAGGGAGGCTGTGGATGCCTCCTCCTCCCACTGAAAAAGGGAGGACAGAAAGTTACCCAACAGCACAGTGCACTCCATCTGCATGTAGGCCACCTGTGCAACTCTTCTGTCAACCTGTGGTTAAAAAGTGGGAAAACTTTCAGAATAGATAAACATAAACTCTGTAAGCATGTCAGCTGTGTGCCACAAAATAAACTCAGGAGTCACTGGATTCATGTGGACACCTGTGTGGCAGTTTTTGCTGGGAAAGCCTCTCAGACAGTGAGAACAGAAGTGAGAGCACTGTCCTGCTCTGTGCCCTCTACGTTACTTATTATGGTCTGACTAATATCTCCCGAGAAGGTTTTTGATCGCTCAGGAAACCCTGACTTCTGTACTGCTGGATGATGACCTCTGAGGTGTGACCATCACCTGGAAATCAAAACAAAAGATGAGATCCCTACTTCAAGAGCAGCAGCTTCTACTAATATTGAAATGACTGACAGAAAAGTTGAGTGGCTCCATATCTTTTGGATAAATGCCTCTGAATTATTTAGCTGTGTCTGAGAAGCCAATACACCAAAAATAAAACAAAAGCAGGAATATTCTAATGGAGGTTCTCTGCATCACAGCACGTAGGACTCTGTCCCTGCCTCCCCACTGCTTTTCCCTGCAAGCAATGTGTGAATCCAGCTGCTCTCCAGGGAAGTGACTGGAACCACTGCTGGTAGGCTATGGGGATTACTACTTTTATCACTCGTGGGTTAGGGCACTCCTTTAAAACATGAGATCCATGCTTCATTTCTTTTTCTGCCCAAACAGCTTGGAGCTGTTAATCTCTTGTTCATGAGACTTCTGTGACCTCTGTGCTAGGCAGTGTTCGTTCTCTCATTCTTTCCTCTTAATTCTCTTCTGCTTGGCATAAACACACACTGACAGCCACAATCCACTGCTTCCCAGACAAGGGAGTGTCCAGATCAACAGAAAACGATACCTGGCTTTTTATTGCCTAAATATGCACCTATTTGTTAGCAAGTGGAACAGCAGTGTTCTGCTAGAGACAGGAGTCTCCCATCAGCACACCCCAGAGCCTGACATTAAGAGGTCAGTTCAGTGCATTTCAGAACCTGGTTGTCTGTGTGAGAAATGTTGATTGAAATCTCTACAATTAAGCAGGCAAAGGAAAAAAGCCAGATCTAGCTACAGTTGCTAGGGTTGTTCTGGAGTTTGATCTCCTGGAAGGAACCAGAGTTACTCCACACATGCTCTGATCCAGCATTGTCCATGTTTACTTCTAGTTTTGTGCTTAGAAGTGTTTAAAGTGAATTGTTCCATTTCAGTAAAACTCAGCTCTCAAACTCCAAGGAAGAATATAGTGCCCTTAAGGAAGTGCATGCACAGAGCATGTTGTGGTACATGATTTGATGCGTTTAGTTTGGATAAAAATCTGTTCTTCAGAGGGAAAAAAGTCATAATTAAAAACAATCATTTTTGCTGTACCTCAGTATCAAATTGCTCCTCAGTTAACTGAATCTGCACTTTCCCAAAAGAGCAATACAGATAATTACCTCCTGCTGTCATTAATTTGTAAGGATTCCTTCCCAAGTATTTCGGTTTGTAGATACATTTTGTGGCTTGCCACTGGAGTGCTGCAATCGGAGTGAAATCCCCAAATCAGCAGGTCTAGTCAAATGCTGGGCAGAAATGGATTCCCAGCAAAATGATGACTGCTTCCCCTTCCTCCTGCAGCTATTTACACCTCGCTGCATTTCCTTCAGAATACATTCTGGAGTGCTTGATCATTTATTCAATTGCATTCAGAGATATTCTTCTGCTAAGTTCAATAAAGAAATGTCTGCCCAGTGAAAGATTGCTCCTGAGCTGCTGGTACTGATGTACACAGACATTTGCTCGGAGGCAGGGTTAGACTTACCCGGAAGCAGGGTCAGTCCATAAAGCAGCCAGATCACGGACAGCTCCATCGTGGATGAACTATCCAAACAATGCATTTGGGCAAAGCAGAAGCAGTCTTACACTTCTGTGTTTGCTTCTCTATTGCTGGACACCACCATCCCCCTGCCCCCTGGTCTGTATTTCCCACCCAGAGATCTGCAAATTGTTCACCAGGAATATTTCAGTACCTTTCTCCTTTCTGTCTGCAGTGCACGCCTGTTTGTGCTGTCAGAGAAAGCTGCACACACGCAGAGCAAGGCACAGCAAACTGACACAAATAGTTTAGGGTCACATAACAGATGAGCAGCAGAGGCACAAGAGCAGCCCAGGCTGTACAGCTCCTCTGTGCACACACCAGAACAGCACTTCCCCAGAAGGATGCAGCAGTGTTCCAGTGACTGGCATCATTACTGCAACTCAGGGAAGTCTCTAATCTTGTTTTATAGGCAAAGACCTGAAGCATTCAGAAATACTAAAAGCAGAGCAGCACACAGGAATGGGAAAATCATTAAGAAGTTTCTAGGGAGTCTTGCAAACAGGAACAGGGTAACTTACTCTCTTAGTTTAGGCTGACTGGCCCCACTAGGAGGCACAGGGGATGGACAAGTGGGGTACCCCTTTCCAGTGGCACAGAGCAACAGAGCAATCTGGGCTGTATATTCTACACCGTAAGTCCTAGAATGGCTCAGGTTGGAAGGGACCTCAGAGCTCATCTCCTCCAACCTCCCCACCATGGGCAGGGACACCTCTCAGCTGGACTCGGCTGCTCAAGGGCTCATCCAGCCTGGCCTTGAACACCCCAAGGGAGGAGGCATGCTCCCAATACATCCCCATCATGCTCACTGTATACTGGAAAGGGATTGCCCAGGCTTTATGGGATTTGTAATATATTTACAGTTTGTGAAGTTTCTTGTTCTGGGGCTTTTGTATTTCTTTCCCAGTTTCCAGTCTGGGGTTCACCCTGGATTTGTTTTGCACGTGGCCTTTTCCTGGGTTTTCCTGCAGTTTTGCCTGCTTTCCACCCTGGTGCCTTTTCTCCTGTGTTTTTTGTCGGTTTATTTGTTTTCTCTTTGTGTAATCTGATATCTCTGCAACAGAAGAGCAAGTTGTCCTTATCTCGATTGACATTTCAGCTCTCCCAGCTCCTCTCCTCCTTGCCCACCCAGAGGGGAGAAAACAGGGGGGAAGGAGAAAACCCCTCAGCTAGGAGTCAGTTGCCAGCTGAGTTATAAACAGGACACTTCTATCAGCACATTTGAAGGCAATAGGTATGGGAGCTGAGGGTGATTTTGATCGGTATTGGTCCAAAGTAGCTGTGCTTATCCTTCTGTGCACACTCAGAAGCAACAGGTTGTCAGTGCTTGCAATGCTATTAACATGCATCTCCTGCTGGGATCAATAAACAAGGTAATCCTCCTTCTTGATCTGTGGGAAACAACCCTCACGTAACAGGCTCAGCAGAGAGCAGAGCACTGATTGCTCCTTCAAAAACTGAGAGGTTATCCCTTTCCAGGTAACTTAGCCAAGAAAAATATCAAGTACTTGGATGAAACCTTTAGATGAAGGCAGCTGACACTCATACTGCTGAGCCACCCAGAGCAAAAGTCCTAAACACAAGAGGGGTGTGATCAAAAGCTGTCCATGTGACTGAGCAGCACACAGCTGCTGATGGCAGCCACAAAACAACACTGATCCTGCTTTATCTGTATCAAGTGAGAAAAGCAGCACACAGGATGCTTGTGTCCCTGTACGTAAAACACTCTTCCTGCAGTCTCAAACAAAAGCATGCACGGCACAGAGCAGGAAGACCCTGCAACTCAGAGAGTCCTCTGGCCTGTTTGCCATAGTGTAGGCAGCATAGTTTTACTTTAACTACCAGAGGAAAAGGGAAAAACAAAATTACAGGATGTGTTTATCAGGGTTTGAAAGCTAAATCCTGTGCTAAGTTCAGTGACACCTACTTTTTCATATTAAGCATAAATTTAATGGAAGCTCCACCAGCCTGGGAAGTAACTTTGCATGGTCCTTCATAAAGCAATGACTCATGCTACCAGAAAAGCACAATGTCCCTCCTGCAGCATGAAACACCTTAGCAAGGGGAGCACTAAGAATAGCAGCTGGGATCTAGTAGCTGCTTGCTACCTACTTAAGAAGTTGATCATCAACAGCAGACAGCAGACTTGCAGTGACAGAATGAAACCTGCCAAGAATTGTTAAAACTCTCAGATCTCTTCATCTTAAACCCTAGGACAAGCAATATCCTCATTTCCTTAGGAATCAGCCACAACAGCACCTTTAATGAGTGATGCAGCTGTGCAACAGTAAGCAGCAGTTTACGACTGGTGTCATAGAGTGGCTGTGCTAAGAGCAGCAGCTCCCCACCACAAAAGGCAGACCAGCTTTCCTGTCACCTTCTTGTTCCTCTGGTGATAAAGATGGAAAATTATTAATTTGGGCCATTCATATGTAACCCTGAATTGACAGAAATATGACTGCTTGGTAGGAGTGGGGAAAAAGGAAAAAGGCTCCTCAAAAACCTGAGAGTGATGTACAGAATGCAAGAAGGCTACGAGAAGTACACAACTGCACAGCCCAGCTCCGATGTTCTCCTGAGCAGGGAACATCTGAAGGGACACCCACACGCAGAATACAGCGAAGTATCAGAGAGAAGCCAGAAGAAAGTAGAATTTGTGAATAAGCCACTCAAAGATTCTCAGTTTTTATCACTAAAAGGCTATTTTAGAAGAGGATTGTTAGTAGCTATTTGCTACTAGATACCAGATGTTTGTGTAGCCAAACCAAGCTGCCTTGATTCAAGTGCAAAAGACCTTTCTTTCTACACCACAGCCTACAGGGGGACGCCCTGGTGAGCCTTTCACTGTAGCTATTGCTCACCACTAAGCAGCTCCAGGAGGTCACTAGCAAAAGGGGGGTTAAGAAATTACCACCTAGGCACAGCGTTTGTTTGGAAGCTCTCAAACTGAGAAGCCTTCTCTTTGTGAAACTTGTACAGATAGCATTCCCACACGACCAGCACCAAACAATTCAAGTAAAATATCAACACCTCTGACTTTTTTTGCACCATGTATCATGGCTTTAATTATGCTCTTGTTTCTTCCTGCCTTCGTGGGGAAGATGAAGGGAATAAAAAATTCAGAGGACAGAAACAAATGGCAACTCATTTCCTGGAGAGCAGGGCTGCAGTCAGAACTGCAGCTGCAACATTCACAGGTTACTTAGAGCCGTTGCAGAGCTCCTTCTGTCTGTTCTACCTTCCACAAGGAGCCACACATCTGTATTCCTGAAGTGCTACAATGTCCCCTAGCCATATATGTGCTAATAAATCCGAGTTAGCAGCTCTCCTCCATGACAATAATTAGAAATGCAGAATGAAGAATAACAACAGAAAACCCCACCTAATGTAATGACAATTCTGTGTCTCAAACAGCAATTTGTCATCAGCATCTATTTTTCATGCAGTAATTATAACGTTAATCTGTTCTTCTTTGACAAAAAGGCACCTCCAAGTTATTAATGACAGCTAATATCTGCAATATTAATTTTAAATAAATAATTCATGTAATAATTTATATACTAATAATGTAATTAGACCAAGGTTATGATCTCTGAATACTAGATCAGGACTTGCTTCACGTTGGTGTCTGCTTCCTTCTGACACAAAGTTTCTGGAGGCTTAATTAAAGCCTGCAGCATGTTTCAGCCTTTATTCCCTATATAAATATTCCACTCCCTCTCTAGGCTGCTCTTCCTCCCTGCCCAAAGGACTATTTTTATCTTCATGGCTGCACAATCCCTAAGGGCAGCAAAAGGGCAGGTACATGCCAATGAGTTGTGCACAAGGAAAACACCTGCTGTGTTCCATGAACAGTGAGATTTTGGCCACAAGTCGTAATCTGGAGTGGCTTATCTGTTATAGAAGACTTCTTCCCCTGACTGCATCAAGCCTGCTGCAAAGCTAAGCAAGGCACAGATACCCTGTCTGAAACAGACAGGGACCAGACTCTGCAGAAACCAATGACATGCAACCACCCTTTGTCCCTGAGCTCTCTCAGCACTATGAGATCTCCTGCACCAAATGTCAGTTTCCCCTTGTGCATTGGTGGGACAGTAACAGGACAAGGCTGCTCTTCTTCACTCCTTTAGAGTGATGATGGCTCCCAACAGTCACATATGTCTCTGCACAGAAAGCTGTGTAGCTCCCAGCTGGCCAAATAACCTCTCCTTGCAAAACAAGTCAGAGGAAAGCAGAAAGTTCTTACTTATTCTCCTTCTGAAATACCTCTTGGTTTCCAAGATGCAGTGAAAACCAGAGGCCAGGCTCTAAATGACCTCTTCTTACAGAAGCACTGGAGATCTTTCTCTGCTCAATGTCATTACCCAGTGCATGTGCTACGGACAAACCACGTTTCTGCTTAGTTAATTCAGATTGAGTGTAGACACGAGCAACAATGTACCACACTGCTTTCTCAGTGGGCCTTAATGGTTGCACTGCTGTGCCATTCCCAGAACAGTTTGTGTCATACAGCAATGCTGTTTGTCAGGAGCCAGCTACACAGCTCAAACTGCAAGGAGTATAAATGAGGAGGAAACACTGCATTGTTTTCCATCCTTATCTGTGTGTCATCCATATCTTACTGGATAACTCTTGGCTGATTATTCTCCCAGTTCCCATCAACAGGAACCAGATAATGCATCTGCTTTTCACCCCATGGTCTGATGGAGGGAAAAAGTGTCCTTGATTGGTTGAGAGTAGCCTGTGGCACTGTAATAACACAGTCATTGAGCTTAATCTGAAAGCATGCTTTCTATTACAGAGCTCCAATTTCCTAGGAGAAATGTCTTAAATGTATTGGTAGTATGCTGTTCAAGACTGCTTGGCACAGGTTTTGTCTTACTTCCACAACTCTATTAGAAGAATTTATGACAGGCATTTGGAAGATGTTTCATCTTCACAAACCATGAAATCTAAATATAAATGCCAGAGAAATATTCACATTTGTTGCATCTCATCTAGCATTAAAGGACAAAGTAATGGCTCAAGACTGGAAGAAATAGTTTCAGTTTAGACCTTTGTAGCAAGGGATGTATGTAACCATGGACCTTCTGGACTAGCAGCTTCTCATGATCCCTTCTGGCAAGCACCTGGACATTTCTCTGTCTCCTCAACACCACCACTCTCAGCCCCAAATCCATTTGCCAGAACAACTAGCAATGGCACAACTGCAACTACAGACAAACCACAACTGCACGGTCACTACTACAGTTCACTCTGCTTGTCAGATATGCAAATCTGAAAGATGGGATTCAATAGGTAGAAACAATATAAAGGATCTTTTCCTGAGTCAGTATGAGACAGTGGGAGAGTGCAAGTCATTCAGAAACTCTGCAGGTCAACAGAGACCACATTATGATCCATCAGTGCTTCTGAAAGGTACATGGAAGTTTGTCACTAGTAATTAAGTTGTCCACAGGTCAAGTAGTGCACAGAGAGAGGAACCAAGCTTTGGGAACAGTTCTGGCACACTAAGAAAGGGAGAGTGATGGAGCTGGCCAGTCCATCAATGATAATTACTGACAACGTGTCCTGCCAGATCATTACAAGGTATTAACCCCCTGCCTGTGATCTGAGATCAGCTCTGTACCACCAAGTCAGGGACAACAGAAACAAGGAAAGGAAACTGCAGCAATCTAGAGCAGAAAGACAGTCCTGGTTCACTCTGCTAGAGATTTATTGAGTCACTGAGAAATGCTGAGTGTACAGCAAAGCCCTGAGAGCTCTGAAATCCTGCCTCTCTCAACAGGCTAGGATGAAAAGCGTCTGACAGGAGCAGTGACAGAATATCCCAACCAGCATATCACACGTGTCAAATATGAAACCACTTTAAACTATTTAGTTTGTCAGATTCTCAGTTTATCCCAACACTAGATTGGACTCCAGGTGCTAGCTACACAAACCCATAAACAAAAGATCAATTTCTCCATTATTTAACTTTTGTTTTCCCAAAGTTAGCAAGCCAGCAAAGAAAACACCCCAGAGTTAACACTCCGTAAGGTCTCAATGCAGCCTGCGTGGTCTGCGTAGCTGATTCTCCTGGGAGGTACCAAGAGCTGCTGGAAACTGTGACTGTTCAAGTATGGTACCCAGAGCACAGGTAGCATCTCAGCAGCTGAGACAGAAATCCACAAAGCTAAGGCAACTCATATTAATCACTTCTCCTCTGTTAGCTGAAGTTTTTAGAAGGGGCCATACAGGCAGCCTCCATACCTGGAGATCTGCCCCAGGACAGTATACAAGGGATGAACATTGATAAGGCCTTCATCCCTCTCTCCTGGTTTGAAAGCAGAGCCTCTACAGCTGAACCCCACCCCACTGGTGCACTACTGACTTACCTGAATGTGCTTACAAAAGACAAGCCTAGCAAGAAGTCCTAACATTCACTTGCTTTACTACTTTAATCTCCTTCAGTAACCATGCTAATGTAATGCTCCAAAAGGGAGCATAAGGAAAGGTTTTTAAGAGGCTATTAACAGGTACATATCATTTCCACAAAACCCCATCAGACTGGTAAGACTAAAGCTTTCCCAACCATACATACAGAGAACACAGTTGGTTAGTTTGCATAACTGATCTGTTCTTACCACAAAATTATTCTGTGGGCTCTTATCTGTGAAAGCTGAATTCCCATAATTAAACTGTTATAATGAGGATAGTCAAAATCTGAATCATCTTTTAGGACTAACTCTTCCTAAACATATTTCAACTCTATTTTTACTGCACAGTCCAAGGATGTATTTCCTTTTGATTCCACAGGACAATTAAAGTGTTTAAATGGTAATGATTCTTTATTGGGTAATGCTATATTTCACTCCTCAGATAGCCCAAACTTCTGAGAGAAGATTAAAAGCAAGTAACTCTCAAACATAAGAACACAAGAGCTAGGAGATGCTTGAGACTGTATTACACAACCAGGCTACAGATATTTTTAATAGTGAGGTAGCAGCCTTCTGTTTGAAAACCAGGGTAGGACAAACCCCAGCTGGGCCAATTTCTGCAGCTTCATTATTGCCTTTGTAACATTTTTCTTAACTTACCTGGGTACACTACGAGGAAATCTATTCCTGGATGCTGTTGATGGAAAGAAAAACTTTCTGCTCTCTCTGATCAGCTAAATGGAAGGAGTGGAAAATAGCACTTATGTTTTCCTACTGCATCAGAAAACTACCTAGCAATCCCAGTCCTATACCTTGTTAGCTTTCCCTCCTCAAAACGGAGTGATGTGTTTCATGTAAGCACAAATTCCAAAGAGGCATCTATTAATTTGCTGAGGCATTTCCAAATCACTTCTCATTTGCATCCTTAAGGGAAAACTTCAATGGAAAGCCCATTATGAAGGTCTAACAGGGGAAATTATGAACGGAACTGTCGTGTCAAACATGACAAAGGTCACAAAGGGCAAAAGGAGAAAATCTGTCATGAAATGACTGTTAAACCATTATTGGTTTAGCTACATCTTCTCCAGCAGTGCAACTGAAGATTATTTGCTGTTACAGAGTGTTTAAAGATCTAGACCACTGAATTATGTTGCCTGGTTAATTATAGATGAAACATGCTCTCAGAAAGGTTGTCCAAGTCACTGCTGAGGAGGTTTGCAAATATGGTACATGCTACTTTCCCTTATAAGAAAGCTTTCACTTCAGAGATCATCAAGAAGGGGGGGGTGGGAAGCCAGTTAGGCAACATGACACTCAGCAGCCTAGATAAAGTTACATCATTACTTATTGACAGTGACAAGTGCAACATTAAGGATAAAATACTGCACATTTAAACAAAATGAGTAATTGCTGTGCGCAGCCATTTAACACCGCTCAAGAAGGTGAACAAGAGGGCTCTTTCTTCTGCCTTAAAAAGTCTATTAGCCTAATTTACAATTACACACACCAGAAACAAATCTGTCAGGGCATAAAAACGTCACTGGTGACAGTTTACATTACACCACTACCCAGATGGGGATGAACTGGGAGCATCAAGTCACAATCAGCTCAAAGAAACACAGAAGTGCTCTTGCTGTCGTAAGGCGACTCTGTCCTCCAGCACCTCCCAGTCTCTCCAGACGCTTCAAAACCAGCTTGGAAATCCAAACCAGCTCCACAATGCTAACTCCTTCTGGTTTTTAAAGGCAGTCTGAGAAAAGGTAAACGTTCTCTTGGTTCTCAGTGTTAAACGTACACATTTGTAGGGCAGTCTTGCACAGGAAATTACTGAGAGAAGTGATTTTATAATTGAAGCTTCCTCAGAAATATTGGGGAAGGAAAGGAAAGTTCAGCTGATAAATTAACTCAGCTGAAGAAACTGTCCTTTCAGCATCCTGAAATCAAACAGTTAAAAGAGTTGTTCTAAGCTTTGCTAGCAATGAATAAGGTCCGGGCTTGGTGGCCATTTACCACTCTCATAACCCTTAACAGCCTCATTGATCCTGAGAACCCTATCATTTTGGGAAGTCATTAGCATAAAAATATATTTATAAAACACCTGCTACCAGTGTTGCAATTAACATTTAATTGCTGATTCAGCATTGCAGGAAGCAATACTGGCTCAGCAGCTATCTTTGTGGTGACCTCACCCAAACCATTGTGAAGTTTGAGTGTCCTTCACTATGGGCCTTGGTTCTGAAGCCAGAAAGAAAAGCCTGCTGTAAAGGAATAGGGGTAGGGATTAACAAGAGGAACATTCATTTGGAGGCTGTACAAGGACAAACTGTCAGATGCAGACAGGTGAGGTAAACAGCAGCTACCATTGCAGCACCCAGCATTAAAGTACCCCTGACCATCTCAGCACATGCAGGTAACACTCAGGATTGCTGTGACATTGCCTCAACTTGGATGCAGACAGTGACACAGAAAAGCATGTCCTGAAGTATCCCATCACATTCACACCTCTCCCATACTCCTCAGTAACAGATGCTTTGTGAGATCTACCAAGAGAGGGGAATAAACTACTCTTGAGCCCGCCCAGCTCCTGTTTATACTGTGCCAGCAGTGGCAGCCAGAGTGCCTAGGGCAGATCAGCCTGAGCAGCACACAGTGATGGGGACAGTGATTGAGGCTCACTGTCACAAGCTCTGAACAAGTAATGTTCTCTGGGACACTCAGCACTTCCAGGTTTAGGAGTGCAGCTGCAATGCTTGTCTGCCAGTCCTCTGAAAGCCTGGTCTTTTGGGACAGGACAGGAAAATGAAGGGCAAGGTTTTTTCCCCCCAAAGAGACATCTGCCCTTAAAGTTATGAAGCATACTACCTGTAATTATACTATATTTAGAAGCAGTGAGCTCACATTTGTTTCCTGTGAAGAAACACTTGTGCTTAGAACACTTCACTTCTGTATTCTGATCATGACCAAAATCAGTGCCCCTAAATCTCAGCTTGAGAAAGCACAGCATGAACACATCTGCAGCTAAAGCATGTGGCTCGCAGAGCACCAGAACATAACTTCAGGAGCCAGTGTGACAATAAAGAGAATTAGGAAACATGGTTTTTAAAATACAAAACTGCAGTAAAAGCAAATAGATGGAAAATCTAATGGGGGATGAGAATTAAGTGTTACAGCCCTGGGCATAAAGATCAACACCGTAACAGCCCACTAAGCTTCCTTATCGAGAAGGAACCACTGCAAAGCATCTCCCAGATGGGGTGTTTGTAAGCCAGGCTACCGCAAGTCCTCTATAGAACTACCTTGCTCTTTTAGGTTGTTCTGACCTAACTACTGCTGACAAAGCCTGCACAGCTATTTCCCCTGAAGCTACTCCCGGCTATTTTATTCATATTCCTGGTGCACAGTTCCATTAAGCTATTTGCAATTACCTCCTGCTTGATATTCTCTACCAAGGACTACTGTTCCTTGCCTGCCCCAAGTTCAGCAGCACACCTTAGCAGTGGTACCTGCTTTGCCTGGGGTGGCAGCAGCAGGGCATGCCCAGCTCCCAGTGACCAGTAAAGCAATGGCTGTGGGTGTTCAGGAGAGCTTCTGACTTTCAGGACACGGCACGCTGGAGGAATCAAATCTGAAGTGACTAGCAGAATGTTATAGTCCAGCTCAGAAGGGTGGAGGTTGGGGAACTAAGTCCTTTTGCCATTTAATTATATGAGGGAGTTGGTGCCTGCCATCAGCACCCATTTAGCAGTAGTTTTAATCCTGAACTTATTTTCCGCAGTGAAATATGCTTTTTTTTTCAATCAGATGCTAATGAATTTAGGGGCAGAGTGCTTTTATGTGTTGGTTTGGAGTTTGTTCTGTACTTGGGGGGGGCAGGGGTGATTTGATTGTTTCCTTTCTTTAAATGAGTTCTGCTTACGGCTCTTTGAAGCTTGGGACTGGACTTCAGTGCTCACTGCTGGTCAGCTGCCAGGAGGCTTGCACACCACTGAAGTACCACTCCTGTTAAATTCTTCCCCTCCTACTCAAGACAACCACTTAAAGATGGGCAGGTGTTTGATAATTAAAATGGAAGGACTTGCATTTACTGTGGTTGCCTGATTGATTAGTCAGGAGGGAAAGATTTGCACTGTTCTTTTATTAAAGATGCAAAAGCTCACATCCCTGCTTGTTTGGTCAGCTAGTCAATAAAAGTTGTCCCCAACTTGGTCCACAGGGCACCTCCAGTTGAGGCAGAGGATGATGGTGTTCGGCACACGAGGCTAAAAAGCAGGGCAGAGCTCTGAGCTATCACTAGGAAAAGGCTTGGAATTAATTTGTGTTTCATATGCCACCTTTTAACCAGCTACAGAGAAACAGGATGAAGTAATATGAATTTTGGCAGCCTGGAGATCTGGTAACCTTCACAAAATTAAGGAACTGAGTGGCAAAACAACTCTGCCAAATGTGGGGAGAGGAGGAGTACTGGGTTACTTACCTTCCTTCCAACAGGCAGTTCCTCCCACATTTAAGGCTGCAGATACATTTTCAGCCTCATTTCACTGCTCTGAGTTTATCATCTCACCAAGTAGTCTCCTCCTTGTGCATTGAAATCATCTTAGTTTTGCCTTTCAACTGAAGACCTATTTCTGGAAGTTTCATGAGTCCATGCACTTGGAATTCAGAAGCAGATATTACAGTGTGTGTTTCATTTCAAAAGCACTTCATTTGAAGATCATTTCAGTTAACACATTAAAAATACAATTGCTATTTTAAAACATAACACAGCAGTCTTCAGTTTAGACAGGCAGGGTTCTACAGTGACTGAACAGGCTTTGCAGAGACAGGACCACTGATGGCTTTGCTCTGTGATACTCTACTGAGACCACACTGCTTTATCTCCCTTGCATTTCTGACAGTGGTCCCCAGCAGGTAACTGAAAGGGTTGTGTAGGTTTTGTTATCTTCAAGAGATTTTGCATGAGGTCTAAGACCTACACATATTAAAATACCTGTATTGTTTTTCCAGCCTCAGTTATATGGCTTGTGCAGACACCAAGGATACCTTCACTGAGGTACAGGGGAAAGGATACTAACAAAGCTATTCCTTGCCATCTCTTCAAGGGATATCAAGTCTCGCTGAGAGAAGGTATTTCAAGTGTTACCCCTGAATACAATTCATCCAGGGATGAGGGCCTAACTATATTTAAACTGACAGACAGACATAGCCAACTACTTGTAATTATGTCTGACAGGACAGCCTGAGCAGCTGAACTTGCTGCTTTTTCCCTTTGGTTTCCTCCACAAACATCAATGAAATCCCAGAATCCTCCCAATGTGTCTGAAGTGCATGAAAGCCACCTGCACAGTAAGCATGCTGAAACACTTGTCCAAGACACAACCAACCTTGTTGTCCACAGCATTAGTAGTTTGCACACAAGTCATGCTCCAGGACACCTAGAACGACACTACACCTTTGTTAGCTTGCCACTGTTGCCCCATCCCATCCCTTGCACCTGCAGAAAGCTGCGCTGCTGCCCAGCAGTCTGACCTCCAGCATGCAGCTGCTGAGGGCATTAAAACATGTAACTTGCAGCCTGCAGTCACCATGGATCTGCTGAACTCTTGTGACTACAAAAGCTGTGCAAGCATTTGAGTTTCAGAACAACAGGGCACGTGCTGCAGAGCTAGTGCCACGAGTGCAGGACGAGAGACAGTGCCTGATGTCAGAGGCGCCGCTAGAGCAGCAACAGCTTCTGTAAAAGCTGCTGCAGTTCACACACACAGAAGGGCAGGAGCAGGGCCAGCCCTCTGCTCCGTTATTTCAGTCCCCTTGTGCTCCACAATTAAGCTTTAATAGCCATGTGATATTTCCAGCACTTTGGGTTGGAGTGCTGTTGCTATTTTTACCAGTGCCACCATTAGCCTGCTGGAACTCTAGGTATGCGAAATGCATTTTCGCTCCTACTGCGAAGGGTTGCCTCCTGAAATTACTTGAGCAATATGAAGCAATTAACATTAGAGACCAACTTCTACTGGTGTTTTGGGATTTCTTTCACTGTATTTGATCACTAAGGGATACAAAGCCAAATACAAATGGAAGGAACATAATAGCTACCAATGCTCAACTCCTGGGAAGAGAGGGACAACACAGAAGTGATTATTAAATCTGGGGAAAATGTGTTGTGTAGCCTAAAGGACATATCACACCTTGGGAGATCTGCAAGGAAGCCACAACTCCAACAAAATATTAGCTGACAAGTAGTAACACAAAACATAACCATCTCAGGAGCAAAACCAGCAGAACAAGGATGAAAAAAAGATTTTTTTGTTGGCTGGGTTTTTATCCTGCTTTTAGAACATTCACCATGATATCTTTCCCTTGTGCTGGAAAGCTAAACAGCCTTTTCTGCCCTGGTCTGTCCAGCTGCTCCCCACTCCCCTAGCCCTTCCTTGCTGTACTGCTCCATCCTCCTGCTTTTCCACCGTTTGATGCATACCATGCAGAAGCAGTCCCCTCCTACTAAGATTTGTAGCTCTGCACCTTCCATTTTCTTTTCCTTATTACTTCTCCTCCACATCTGCTTCAGATTCCTGGACTTCCTGATGCAGCAGGGCTTTATGCTGTGGTCACAGTGATCAAAGGATCTTGCTTGATCTCTAAGCAGTGACAAAAATTAATACAGCTCAGCCCATAAGCCCATGGTAGGCCACAGCACTTGCTCAAGGGATGTAGTTCTGTGAGATCCCTTAATTGATTATGGTGGCCTGTATTAGAAGGGAGCCTCATCAGGGACAGCATGGTTTCCAGAGCATGTCTTCAAGTCATTATTTCTCATGAGAAGGTTGTCAGGTCAGCAAAGAACAGGACTGAATGTGAGACTGCAACTAACCAATTGAATGCCCACTTAGATGGTACTCAGGCCTCTAGTCTCAGCCCCAGCTGAGGTACATCACCTCCAAATATTTAACATATTCCAAGATGTTGGTTTACCAAAACCACAAGGTGAAGTTTCAAGGCACATTTCAAGAGACAACTCAACAAGTCTAAAACCCCAAAGGATGCCATTTACTAGGTCAGAAGTGGTCATAAGTTTAGCTTATTAACACTTCAGAAGGGTCCAACAAATCCAAAGACCACCACACTCTTAAAACAACCACTCACCAAGTGAGATGTACAAAGCCAGACAGCTGCACATTCTGCAAGCTACTGCATCAGCAGTGCAGGCAGTGTACAGCTGTGTGACCAGGATGGAGGCAGTATGAACAGGAAGATTGGTTTACACACTTAAAGTGAAACCTCTGACTATCTCTCAAGGTTTTCCCGAGCACCTCTCTTGCTTTCCTCCCCTCAGGTGTAACACTATTTTCACCAACTCCAGTTTTACCCTGTGATGTAATAGTTGCTAAACTATTTCCTTGGCTCTTCACATTATCTGGACCTGCCTGGTCTTTTACCCTGTCTTTGAATAAACGATTTCATCACTTAGGAGCATTGCACAGACTTCCTCTGTCCATCTATCAGCCTTGACAACTTTTGTTTTGAGCCTCTGTGACAGTTGTAATTTACAACTCGGTATCAGGGCTGGAACAGTTCACTCCACCAGCTAGAGGCCAGGAGCCCTGTTATTAAAGTGTTCTTTTCAGCAGAACTTCAGATTGGGGTTTGGCCAGAACAAAACCCTGACCTCCTTAGAGTGACGCTGCTCACCGTGGTGTCCTTACGGGCTGCGTCTGATCGAAGCTAGCCGGGAGGCTGCTCTGGCAGCGGGCAGGCGGAGACCAGCAGCAGAGAGCTGGAGAGCTGCCGTGGCACCACGGGGATGCTGCTGCTCACAACCAGCGCGGCAACAGAACCGGCCCCGGGGCTTTGCAGCTCCCTTCCGGCCCGAACCGTTCTGTGATTGTTAGGCACTTCTCTCAGAGTCTCTCACAAGCCACAGCATACAATTACATCAAAGTATTTCTTCTTCCCTGAGAACCTCTCTCTGCGTTGCATTTCCTTTTACTTACCATAGTTATAAGAAATGAAAAGTTCAATCTACTGTATATAAACTCATTCATCACAGGACAGGGTTATGCCCTTAATTTGTGGCTTCATCCAACCACTCTACTTAAGAACGTTATTCACAGCCTCCAGCAATTATTTTCTCTTTTTCAGGCACAGTGAGAGTGTTTGTAACTTTCCATGACCTATTCTGAATGCCAAATGACACCAAGGATCCCTGCTTGTGTTTCTACAGATAGCACTCTACGACATGGAAGCTTTTGACTGCCAAAATAATGCATTAAGTTACTGGATTCCAGGCATTAAATAAATCTTTGTCTTCTATTTGATGTGTAAGGAGTGTTCCTATGAGCTGAGGAACGTTCCTTTCTTTCTGACACAAATCAGCCCTTCAAGTGCCATTTAAATGTGTGCTGCTCAACAGAATGATCCATAACACAGCCTTGAAAGCAGAAATTCCTGCAGAGACACTCCCCAGAATGTTGAGTTGATCACATCAGTAGCAACTGATCCATTAGGGAGTCCTGAGACAGTGATGCAGAAATACCTAAAAACACAAACACTTGTGGAAAATGTTTAAACTGGTTACTCTTGAGTGGCATGAGAATAATGCTCATGGCCGTGAAATACAGCCTGTGCTCTGCTGCATCAGAAAGCTCTGTCACCTTCCTCCTCACTTCTGGGGAACACCCAGTGCTAGGACAAAGGGAAGGAGCAGACTGTAGCTGAGATTTCAAAGATAGTTTGGGGGATTTTTTTTCTAGGTAAAACACATCAAATTCTTCAGAGGTTTCAAGCACAAACAACATCTTACAGATCTGCTTTAGTATAAAAAATACAAGATAATTAAATGCCATTAGTCAGACTATTAGCAAAGCAAACCTTCAGGGGTTGGTTTGTTTAAAGGTGTTCTGTCACCAAGTCTTTCTGCTTCAGAGAGCAAATGCCTGTGACGTTGTGCAAGGGAAACTCTTCTGCACAAAGGCACCAGGTTGTCAGCACTGCAACTGGCAGTGAAGTTTGACAGACTGAATTCCTCCCTTGGAGTTATGTTAATCATGCACACTCTATCATGCAACTGGGTGCTTCAGGACTCAGAGTGTGTTCACAGCATTGCAGACGCTTGGGTGACACTCTCACACTTAGCTTATTGGCAGGAACCCTCAATGAAATCTTCAATTACCAGCAAATGTTCCTGCAGAGAACATTTCTCATTTGCACCTGCACCAGATTCCTGATAGTAGGAGGAAGTAGGAAGGAATGTAAGGGAAGCAGCCTGGCACCAGAACCTTTAATCAAAAAAGCTGTTCTTAACTAGTCACAAGAGTAACAAACTACCCCTGGAAAGGCAGAAGCAAAGACTGTTTCAGGTGTAGCAATTGTTCTTGTTTTCACTGACAGCTTACAAATTAAAAAGGGAGAGAGCCAAAAGTTACCTAACACAACATACAACTTGCTTCAGTCGTTAGTTCAGCCACGACCCACTTCAAGCCTTTGTTAATTAACAATGATTCACTCAATAGATGCCACAGTGGTCTTTTCCCAAGTGCTCTTCCCTCTAGGAAAGCAACTGCTAAGTCTGCAAAAACATTATAGGGGAGCAATAATTACAGCAAGAGCTGCCTTGAAATTCCTGAAGGGAGCAGGAAGGCTGCAGAGGGACTTTCCATCAGGGTGTCTAGAGACAGGACAAGGGGGAATGGTTTGAAGCTGAGGGAGAGCAGGGTTAGACTGGAGCTGAGGAAGAAGTTCTTCAGTACGAGGGTGGTGAGACTCTGGCACAGGCTGCCCAGGGAGGCTGTGGCTGCCTCCTACCTGGGGGTGTTGAAGTCCAGGCTGGATGAGGCCTTGAACAGCTGAGTCTAGTTGAGAGGTGTCCATGGGCATGGTGGGAGGTTGGAGCAGATAGTGTCCAAGGTCCCTTCTGAGCTGAGCCATTGCAGGATTCTCTCAGTGCTCCCAATCTGGCACACCTCACAGCATTTTGTGAAAACCTCTCCCCAGAAGAGCAGCAGCCCCCGTACACATTGCTGCCTAACGGGACAAAAAAGGCTGGAAGGACATTTCTTATGCAATGGAAGCATTCATCCATTATTAAATAAACTATTTTGATTTAGTTTTCTAGAATCTACTGTAACATTCTCCAAAATGAAGTAAAGCAACATCTGCTGCCCTGCCCAAGATCCTGGAACAATCTGGGCACACCACAGCACAGAAAGACTTTTTCATCCTATTCTCACAGACATGTGTCTCTGAAAAGGTAATGTAGAGCCCTACAGCAAAGGAAACTCATTTACTTCTGCACAGCTATAAAAGGATCCAGGCAGCTCCACCTGTCAAAGCAAACAACAGGTTTTCCTCCCAGATTTCCCAGAGTTTATTAGCACTAGGAATGTTATGGGATTTTTGGCACTCTGTAGATGGATGATATTACAATTAGCTATGACAGGCAGAGCAGAAAGGTCAGGCAGACCACTCACAGGAGGGTAGACTTCTGGAGAGAGAGAGAGAGAGATTAAAAAGCAGGGGAAGTAAAGC
Organism: Dryobates pubescens; assembly: GCF_014839835.1. Classification (NCBI taxonomy): domain Eukaryota; kingdom Metazoa; phylum Chordata; class Aves; order Piciformes; family Picidae; genus Dryobates; species Dryobates pubescens. The sequence continues at coordinate 814,889 of NC_071629.1, read as the reverse complement.
CCACCCAGTGAGATCTTCTAAAGCACCCAGCTGATCTTGGAATGCAAATTCATTTGATTTCCCACTAAAACTGATGGAAGTAACCTCTCTCTTCCATAGCTTCAACAATAAAACTGCTTTTCACCAAGAGAAGCCCAAAGAACTTCACCACCAAAACCCCAAAGCACAGAAACACTTTAGATTAAGTTTTGCCTCTTTCAAGTGGAATTCAGAAAGCTCAAAGAAGTATTCCAAATGGACAGAGCATGAGAAAATTTCTTTGCCAGGAACACATCCATGTTCAGAGAAGCTGCTAAGGTGGTAGCATGACTAAACACTCTGCTGCTGCTCTTCCTTATTCCATTCCTCTGCTTTTTTGGGCTTGAGAGTAGATGTAGCTTTAGGTAACACAGAACAAATCAACCCACACCACTTTTCTATTCCTGTGCAATAAAAACTGCAAAAACAATGCAGGAAAGAAAAAAACCCCAAACTAATTACTGTAATTACAATGGATGATGAAAAAAGAAATCACTTAACATTAAAATAATTAACATTTAACTTAGGAGTGTTTTATAATAAGCCTTCTTCTACAGAGTTTTACCCAGGAACCACTTAATCCAATCAATACATTTTTATGCAATTAGAATGAATTTTGTAAGTCAGTAGAAAGTCACAAGACAAAGCTTCATACTTCATAACTCTGTATGTGTATCTCTGCCTCTCACAGCACACAAAAGGCTGATCAGGATAGAATCATAGTATCATTAAGGCTGGAAAAGACCTTTAAGATCATTAAGTCCACCCATAGCCAAACTACCATGACCACTAAACTATATCCTCTCCTCAGAACGCTGCTATTTGGTAGGAGACACCAACAGCTGTTGAGTATTGCCTGTGAAAGTGCATGCCCAGTGCCTTTCAGTTCCAGTTTGATCAACAAATTGCAAGTTCATTTCTGCTGCTGAGTGGCTAAACAATGAATGCTGAAGTATACTGAGGTGTGAAATAAGGATCAGAGTGAGGGCACAATACCCTACACAGACAGTCATGCAAGAGGATTGCAGGTGGTACCAGGAGGCTGAGGTTCCCAGACACCAGGGCAAAGCAACAGAAAGCTAATTAATGCCTGAAACACATTCAGTAGAAAACTGTTTATCCAAAACTGTCTTCTGGGTGGTCTAATTAGTATAACTTCATATGCCTGGTTGTTATAGGCAACACTGAACTGACCCCCAGGACCTCCCAGAGCCATTCCTTGAGCAGCACCTCATTCTGGAGAGAGCAGAGGGGAAGTGCGTCAGGGATTATCAGCTTATCATACAGAAGTAATATTAAATCCTGAAATATTAATTCCCCTTCTGCTCTCCAGTTCGTATTCTAAGGTGCCTTTGCTCTCAAAACTTTAGAAAAGCCAATTCACAATTTTTACTCTATTTTACTTTTAAGAGTAGGACAAATGCAGTTTTACTTTGGAATTAACATCTGAGTCTCCAGAAAAGGAGAGCTACATTTTCTTTATGACCCTAATTCCTCTAGGAAGAGCTTAAAATTTCTTTATGGATCCTTGTAAGGGGAAAAAAGCAATAAACCCCTCTAAATACTGATTCATTTGTAGAAGTAGTCTCATGTGGCTCTCCTGGGATCACAAGGAGACAGTATAGCTTAAGTAAACAATCTCTATCAACACAGCTGAACCATTCGCTGTTTGTCCTCTTTATACCACAAATGACTGCAGATTTACTCAGTCTGTGTCAAGCTGACACCAGGGCTGCCTATCTGTGCTACTATTTTCAGCCTCTTCTCCCCTCCATCCTTGCCTCCCAATCTCTTCCATCCATTTACCACCTTAAATTCCTCTTTGGCTTTGCCAGCACGACAATACCACCAGTGCCATCCACTGTTATCTGAGGATACCCAAACCAGTGGCTGTCACTACCACACTCATCTGTCAGCTACTCAAAATTAGCTTCAGGTTTGGATTTGAGAAGCCTGTAAATCCGCTTTATGTTTCTCTGATGTATCTTTGCCTTCACCTGGTGCTGCTCCCTGGCTTTGGGGTAACCACATTATTTCCAACAGAAACTCCATCAGCTTGGAGGTAGGTGTCTTGTCTTGACCCTGGGACTTAACTCCTGCCAACAATCAGTCAACAATTTTGCTTTAACTTCTCATTTAGAGACGGTCATAGAAGTTTTCCATATGAAAATAAATAGGGCTGCACCCATGGCCAAAACCTGGAATGAATAAACCCAAAACACAATTATTTTCTCCCTTGAGATTTATGAGAAACTAAGCCAAGTCTGACTCAGCCTGAGCAACAGATCCACACACAGTCAGACAGCTAACACTTGGGAACTAGCTAGAGTGAGCTCCTGTTAATTAGTTGTGAAATTTAAGCTCTGAAGTCATCTTTGGTTTAATTTTATCTGAGTCCCTGTCCTACTGTTAGACAATAGCTTACTGCATTCCTTTATCACCTGGGGAAAACCAGGATGCAGGTGGGGTGGCTGGGAGCAGTGCATAGATACAGACACCCTAATGGCTCAGCTTGTCATTTCTCCTTGCCTCAGAGTTACAACTGTGCCACGTTACCAAAAAATTGAATCAAAAGTTAAAACTTCAGGGAGCCTGGCTGTCTGCTCCTCGTGGCACAACACCTCGTCAATAGCTCCTTTCAGCTTGATAGCTGAGCTCGTGTTGAGTTACATCTGAAATAGAAGAGACCAAAGCAATGATGGTGCTTTGGAATGCAAGCTTTGCCTCTCCACTCCTTATGCACACAGATCAATTAGGCCAATGAATATGAACACATTAATTTACTGTATTTTTTCCTTCAAATGCTTCTTGGGGCTTTTGGGGGGCAGGGAAGAACACCACCAGGCATTTACAAAGCAATAGATCTCAGACTACAGTTTTTTGCCTGTTTCAAAGAAATTACCCTGATCTTCTGCAGCAGGCAGGCACTTTCTGACAGGATTTCCTCTAAATTTCTCATTTTGGAGTGTTAGGATATTAAGTCTCTAGCAAATGTGCTGCTTCCCGTAAGAATCACTGAAAAAGAGTAGCTTCAAAAAGGATGTTTCCTTCCAAACTTCTCCTCCCGTGTCTGCACAGCCCTGCTTGGAGTTGCTCGTGAACGGGGAAGCGGTGGCTAGGAATCCTGCTTTGTGAAAGCTACCACACTTACAGCCATGAAGGAGTTCAAAACCAGTCTGATGGCTACATGCTGAGGGACTAACAATTAGTAAACCTTTGAGCTCTCAGCACAGTATAAATAACAAAAGATTAGGAGAACAGGCATTAAAGAAAAGCATTTTTCTTTTCTATTACTGTGAGCAACAAAAGTTCCTAACAGTTGTCACCAAAGCAGAGTATCTATTCCTTATGGTCTGTTCTGCATAAACTTGCCTGAAGCCAACATTCAAACTTTCATACTTTGTTTCCAGATGAGAGCAATTAGGAAGAATTCAACCTTTTAACACAGCATTTTCAATGGTATTAAATAACAACATCTTTTGGACTTCACATATTTTAGGGCTTATTTAGCCTTTCTGGCTCATTTCTCAGTTTGCTGTGTATAGGAACATAAATAACAAAGTTGCTTCTCTATTTCACCATTACTTTTTACACATGGCCTATGGGTATTCGAAGCAAGATTTTCCCCTTTCTTCTAAACCCTAATGTACACAAATTTGTCTACAACAGCATGCACTAAAAATCACATCCCTACAAATTCACCCAGTTTACAAATCCAAGTCAGCATTGATCATTGATTCAACACTGAAAACAGTCAATTAAATACCTCTCTCTCCATGGCATCTCAATGCCAGGACCTTTCCCCAACCATTTGATTCAGCAGAAAGGCTCCACAGAGTTGAGAAGCACAAGCAGCAGCCCAGACAATGTTTTCTTAATGCTGTGTATCACTTGTGTTCTCTGAATTAAGCACTTGGTTGGGCAATAATAAAGCTTCAGCCATGGGACATAGTGACTCCTGTAATTGTACACTGCATAGGCACTCGGCATGTTCCAATTACGGGCTCTACCTCCTCCGTTCTGCTACCTTACCTCAGTGTGGGGGGAACCCAACAAACCATCCAGCAGCTACAATCTTTGCTGCTTGGTCTTCCTGGCTTCAAAGAATGCAGCACAATTCCTGATGCCATCTGGTAAAGGCAGACAAGCCTTCCACTTGGCTTGCTCCAGCATTGCTGGGAAAAACCTTAGGACAGCTTAGTCTACCTGGGTCACACAGAAGTTGTTGAACAAGCCAGCCTGGCTCTGTGGCCAGTAAGAACACAGGACCAACTCAGTGCTCTTGGTATCTTGTTTAAAGAAAACCCAAAGTAATCCCAGAAGACACTTCTGGTTTGTCTGGCAGAGTAACTCAGCTGGATCCACTGAACTGCTTCCTTAAGGATACTCTTGTGCAGTACAAGCCACAATGAACCAGGCAGCATTGGGAGTCACTGGAAGATAAACTTGGTCTGCAACAAAGCACTAGCTCAGAAAAAACCTGCTGAAGAAAATGGTCTATTTCCACCTTTCAAGTCATAGCCACAGAAGTATTTATTCAGTGTGTTACTGGTAAAACTGTATCATGGCTTCTGAGTGTCAGCAGCAGGCATGCAGAACAGAGCGATGTAGAACTGGCCTTGTATGTGGCAAAAACTTCCCTATTCACATTCCCCAGACCATGTTTTCCCCTCTCCCAGTACTCACGGTGCCACGCAGTGGTCACCTCTGCCTTACTGTAACAAGGCACTCTGAATTTAGAGCTGCCTGCTTTCTCTGCAGCAGAGATTGCTCTTTGCTTGCAACACCCAGCAGTCCCTCCAGCTCAAGAGAACTGGTTCCATAAATATTTGATATACATTCAGCAATTCATCACAATAAAAGAAATATTGATCCTGCATCTTTAAGTCTTAATGAAGTCCACCTTTCTTTCTGGGTAACTACTTCTTGGAAGTTTAATTTCAGCTGAATGATCCTCAATATTCAAACGCAGCTAAGAGCATCTAAGAGACAGGAAATGGTGCTAGTGGAAGCTGGATGTCAACAAGCCTAGAGAGGAGCTTCAAAACACAGTTTATGTTCAAGATTCAAATAAAACTTTAGCTAACATTCCCATGTACATGACTCATCTGGTTTTGGGGGTTTCACAATGTAAAAAGAGGTTCCTCAGAGTTTTTGAGAGCTGAAGTCCTACCACCTTGGTGGGTCCAGGAATGACAGAGGTAGTATTTGCATCCGGGTAAAAGACAAACCAATTACTGCACGTTTGTTGCAACCTAAAGAATATATTTGTGAGATGGTTGGACTGATAATAATGAGAACAAGTCACAGACAATGCTGTTAGAAACTTGACACCAAACACTGGAATCAGACCCCATCTCAAAATCAAAAAGGAATGAGCACACCACCTGAAATCCGTTGGTGTTTAGACACAACGAAAAAGTAAAAGGAAAAATAAAGAGAAGCTCCAAGGTTTGGTTTTTTCATCAGTCACAGCAAAGTTTTTCCAGCAGCCTGTCCATACACACTGGACAACTGCCAGCAGTGTCTCAAGGCTGGAAGATTGCCTGACAAATTCCAGTCTGGCTGGTCAGGGCCATTAAGACCCACAGCACCCAGGGCTCTGAGAGGAGGCAGAGGACCACAACTCTTGTGCCAGAGGATACACACACACACGGAGTAAAGAACTTCTTGGCTCAGCATCAGAAGAAGTCACATAAATTGAAGAGCTCAGCTTCTCACCATCCTGATCACCTCCCTGATGATTGAAGCACATGCTCCCAGCACGCTCGCTGAGGCTCGAGTTACTGTTCAAAGGAAGACTGCTTCGGACTGCACAGAACAAAGGTTCCTCTACCGCTCCCAGACGTGATGCGTTTTTACAGGGCAATGGCCATCCATCAGCCAAAGCAACAGAGATCTACCAGGCCCCAAGCAGGGAGAAATTGGAGATGCTTTTAAATGGCTCTGCCCTGGCCGGGTGCCAGCACTTCTGCCTCCAGCCCCAAGGGCAGGGATCTCTGTGAGGTGTCCTGTACAGACCGTTGCCTTTGCAGTGCTCCTGAGGCTTCCTTCGGCCGGGCATCGGCGCATTCAGTACCTGCAGAGAGTGCAGAAGGGAGGGAGGGGTTCCTCCTACTCATCACTGTCTCCAGAGCCCCAGTAAGGCTGCCTGCAACATGTCTGGATCAAAACATTACCCTTTTCAGAAGTGAAGTCAATGTCAATTACAGCCAAGCATACCATTTTTGCCATAATAAATCAACTGGATTGTAGAAGACTCAGACCAAGAACAAATCCACCAATGTTTTCCAGCAGTAAATAGACCAATTCATCTTTCAGTGCATGCAAATTCTTTCTTGCTCTTTATCTTGAACCTGCATCTCTCTGTGTGACTTGGCATTATTCAACAACAAAATGCAGATGTGCAAGGTATGTGTGGTTTGGGGCAGGCATGACAGACACCACATCTCTGACTGGAATCTGAGCTAGGGGCGGTGTGGCAATATCCAAGTCCGGAAAGAGGCTTGAGGGGATATCAGCATTATAGACACTTAAATTCCTTCATATTGCATGAAGAGCAGAATGGTTTTGACTCAAAAGACATTGGTCTTCCTTTTCTTTTTATTATTCCTACAAGTAATGGATTTTACATGAGGTAAAATAGGTGAAACTTATGTACAACAGGCAGCTAATTTCTCACACCTAAGAAATCCTAGGTGACACCCCCTGGAACTGCAGCCCCAGGATCAGATGACTCATGAGTGTGACAGCCTGCCACTTGCCCTTTTCTTTCACTGGTCCTACACTGAATCAACTTTAGTCTCAGGAACCTGTCCCTGTGGTTATCTAAATCAAAACAAGAGTATGATGAGAATCCATTTCACTGACAGAAGCACATTCAGTTTATTTAAGTGTGTATAGAGAAGGTAATTTTCCACTGTGTTGATGTGAGGCTCCCTAAATAAAATACAGGACACCACTCCTAGGTACTAACAAACAGACCATAAACACCATTTAGCAGTTCCATTTTAGACTTGGCAATAGCAGCAGAAGCTGCTTGAAGGTGTTCAGTGGCATTACTTTGTAGCTGAAGTTTCTAAATTTCCTCCTTGCTGCATGGTGTGATGCCAAGCTGGAGGCAGTCCTTCATGTTTTACTTTCTCTAATGGTAAGGACCTTTTTGGTCATTATCTTGGGCAATACCTTACTCAGCAAGAACTGTAATCAACGCCGAGATACTCATGGGGAGGTACTGCACACAGTGAGACTCACAGCAGCAGATTCTGCTTGCCAGTAAAAAGCTGTTTCAGGTGGTTGAGCACCAAGATATAAGGGGTTTTTTGTCTGCTCCAGCACCCAAACCCTACCCCCTTAAGAGCATGCCTGCCTGCCATCACATGTCTAAGAGTTATGAACACCCACCCTGAGACAATCCACAAATTCTCTAAGTTAAGAGCTGTAATGTGAAAGAGGACAACAAAAGGAAAAGGCAGAAGCTACCAGCAGCTGGACAAAAGTTAGCCATAACAACCCCTGCTTAGCCAATTCTCTGCCCTGCAATTCATATCCACAAGAGGTACATTCCAGTGTCTATTCCAGTTAGAACTTCTTTCTTGCTGCAGTTTATGGCACATTTTTACTATGTGCACTTAGGAAGCAGGCAAGGCTGACTAAACAGATTTCCTCCATGACCTTTACTACTGTCAGATGAAAACAATTTAGTCCATTTTAAGTCATTTGAGAGCACTGTAAACATTATCCAAGGGGCTTAGGAATGACTGCCTAAACCATGACCTTTCAAGCTGACAGATGACAAAAAATACTCCACTTTAAATCATTTTAAAAGATATGATAAAGGTCCCTCATCCTGCTGAATCAGAAAGGAATTTTCCTTTTACCACTAAAGATGCTTTTTGTTCCATTTTAAATGGCTGTGAGAGGGGCATGGAAAAATGAGAGAAATAAGCTACAGTGCTCAAATCCTTTGGTTAAAAGCCCAATGCATCCAATTAATATAAACTGAGAACTGAAACAAAAAGGTAAAGCAAACAACTGAGACAGGCCATGAATAAATGAAAACTCTAGACTGGAGTACTTGGGCTGGAAATGAAAAGAGAAAGGAAGAAACTTGAGGGAAGCCAGTTTTAGTAAAACTTGGCATAGATAACTGGTAGAGGTTGCTCCCACTGAAGGGAAGCTAGGTGTAACTTTGGGGTTTGTCACTCTCAGTTACAGGGGAAGCCAAGGCAGTAAATCCAGAGCTGCAATCCAAAGCTCCTGTGCTGTCAGAAAGGTTGGTGATGCTGTCTCTGTCTCTCTGATAGATGTTTTTTGGTTGGCTGGGTCCGTTGGGGTTTTTTGTTGTTTGTTAGTTTTTTTACACCCATTTCATTTTCACATGTTACTTATTAACATGGTGGCCTTTCAGATCCAGCCTCTCTCCAGGTAAGACCTTCAAATGAATCAAATCCATGTTGTAGATAAAGACTACATATTGATATTTTGGCTGCTGTGGAGTATGGGAACACTGCTCATGAACTCAACTCCATGCAGGAGGCAGCCTTACATCACAAGAGAATCAGAAAGCATCCAGAGCAACAAACACACATTGTGTTATTCCATTTTACTATTACACATTCACCAGACTTGAAACACAGGGGTATGATTTCCTTAATGCCTCAGAAAAACCCTCTAAAGGTCAGTCAGAGTCTAGCTAAGCTCACAGGAGTCCCGACAGGAATATCAGTAGAAACGGAAGCACAGCACTTCTAAAGCATAAAGTGTACCCACCATACAAAAGAGGAGATAATAAGTGACACACTCTGCTCCTGGAGCTCATGAAAAACACCACAGTTAAAATACAGCAGTCAGACAACACAGAAGTTTCACTTGGAAACAGTGAAAAACGCCTCAGCTCAAGAGAGAAGAAGGAGCAGATGATGCTGTGCTTCATCTTCTCACTGAATCAAGCACAGCAGTGGCACAGAGACACGATGGATATGTGCTCAAACACAGCACCCAAGGGATTCCAGGACAACCCTCCCCCCTAGAAATACCTGCAGGATTTTTCCTCTCCCTCGTGCTTTGGCAACACTCACACACTTGTGCCAAAGGGCTGAATTCCCCTCAGCTGTGCCCAGGCAACACAGTAATTGTCTCACAACATCCCTGTCCAGTCACTGCGCTTGCACCTGCCAGAGAGCACAGCCACCACAGCTGGGCCAGTTTCAGCACAGATCCCTGATCACTGTTCCTTTCCCCCACACCCAAGGGCTGTTTCTCCTACAAAACTCAAAAGTGGAAAGCTTGGGTACATGCAGCACCAGGAATCATAACAGAACTGTGAAGCAGGGGAGGGGGAAGTCACCTCCAAAGACATCGGAGTGCTGCCTTCTGAATTTGCCACGTGCCAATGCTAGCAGAAGAGATGACAAAGCAGGTGAGCAAATCAAGCCGAGTGACTCCTGGCATGACTGCAGAACCCCCACCAGCTGTGGTACCATGCAGGCACATCACCTCAGCACTGCTTTCTCTGCATTACCCGAGTTTGAATCGGTGTGGAATTGCAGTGGACCAAACATCCCCAAACCCTGACCCCTGCTGTAGTGCTGATGGCACAGAATGATGTCCTGCAACAAGATGATGCCTGCTTTTTGGGTAATAACCAAAGACCTTCAGTGAAAAAGCAGAACAGCTCAGGCTAAACCCCAGCCCACATTCTTTCCAGGAGTTACAATTTTTGACAGATTATCACAAGTAGAGTCCTAGCAGCAGGACAGCACTGCATGCATTTGCTGGGCACATCAATGCACCCAGGGAGGTTCACAGGTTTGACAGAACTGCTGCTTTAATAGCCAGGAACTTCCGGCTTGAAATCTCTGTGCTCTTTGCAAACCCTCGCAGCAGTATCCAGAAGGGTCCTAGCTCTGGCAGGCAGGATGCAGCAAATGAATCCTACAGCCTGCCTGCATCACTTGGGTTTGATTTTCAAGTAAAATTGGTAGATGTCTTCTGCAGTTAACTCCTGAGGCACAGGACTGCCTGTTGCCTCTCAAGTCAGGGAGAATTTATAACTGGAGTGAGGAGCACAGTTCTGCTGGAGTACACTGAAGGATGAGCTTACTGCTGACATCCACTGATGAGGGAACTTTACAGATCCCAAGTTTGCCTTAAGGCTTTAAGCAGATTTTGCTAACTGCGTTTACTTAAAATAAGCTGCCTGCATGTGTCATGTTCACATGGAGCCTCACTTGGGTGCACTGGCTCCAAGCAACTTTCTCAGGTACCAATTTTAAGATACCATCATTAATAAATTATTACAACTAACTAAGGCTTGCTGATTTGATGCCATTTGTGACATGCTTAACACTCTGTAGTTCTGGGGTCTTTCTTTTCACCTCCTGCCTAGCTGAGGCTGCCATTCTTTGTGCACAGACTTCTGGATAAAACCAGGCACTTATGGGAGTTCTCCTCCCAAGTGTAGGCTGCTTTCTTACAAATGAAAGACAAACCAAGTAAAAGCTGAGTATGTTTACACCATCACTTCATTCTGTTACAAGAACAGATGGCTATAATAGTTTTATCTATAGTGGGAGAGAAGTTCATCTCACTTGTCTCTGTTTCATATCAATCTACTAAGTAGATGATAGCCCAGAGAGGCATCCTGCTCGTTAAAAATTCAAATGCTACAAACCCCAAATGTTTTATTGAATTACATGGCATAGCCATTTGACCCAGCAGGAATTCATCTACCCAAGTCTGACCTTCTGCTTTTCCCCCATGTAATAGAGAGCAGAGTTTACTTGGCACCAAGTCACAATTTTCTGTATCCAACTCATGAAGAACCAGAATTATACTGAGGACCTCATCACTGAGGAGATGGTTGCTTCTAGACTGAAAAGCTTCAACTCCAAGGCATCTCAGCCATTTTCAATGAACCAAATTAAAGAAACCACTCAGAGACACCCAGTCTGCCTTCACAGAAACATTTTCACTCTCCAGCTTAAGCAATCAGCCAGCATTGAAGAAAAACAGCGGTTCTGGCTTGACTTCCTGAACTAGCTGCAAACTCTGGGTAGAAAATTCCACTCAAAAGTCAGGCAAAAATGTACAAGAAAATGCCATCCACTACCGAGGCTTTGACATCAGAGAGTCAGACAAAGCACAGGATTTGTTAATGAGACACTGGGCTTTGTAAGAAAACACAGGGCAGCAGGATCACTGATAAAAATGCCACCACTGCTACTACAAAGCCCACGGTTCCAAGCATGAGAAGTTGAGCTACGACTGCCAGCATCTTCAGCATGACTCTGAAGGTGGTGCAGAGAGCATCCTTTAATCTTTTTGGTACTCTCACACAAGACACAGGCACAGACACAGCCTCTGCAGAGGAGGAGGGCCACTGAGTCCCATGGCATGCAGAAGACTGAAAAACTTGGTACAACAGGTAAAGAGAGAGTAAAACTCATTGCCGTCTGGCATCAGAGCTCCCTGCAGACATGTGAAACAGCACAAGTGCTGCAGCCACAGCAGCTTGCAGGTACTCGGAAGCAGCCCAACCAAATGATACTCCCTTTTGCACAAGTCTACCATGTGCTCAGGCACTGCAGCCCTACCTAATGCCAAGGACAAAATGACAATATCAGACTACAGCTTTACTTGGCCTTTCGACAGATGAGCAGTAGACAGCAGTTCACTGGGGCAGATTTGGTCCCTGTGAACAATTTGCCTGACAGTTTCCTCAGAGTGGCTTGACTTTGAAACACATTGAAAGTTCTTAAAGCAGAATAAAACCCTCAGAAAAACTGAATATATCCAATTCAAAATCCTATAAACATACCAAGTCCATAACTGTGTCATTTAGGTAGGGCCTGAAGTGATCCAACAGAAAGGATCCACCACAAAGATGGTCCCCAAACTGTAACAGCCCCACCGTTATGTAAATTAACTTAACGCTTTCCTGCCGCCTTTCCTTCTTGTTTCCTGGAGCAAGCTCGATAGTAGAAATTAAATGAAAAGTATTTCAGGTTACAGAATACAATGAAAAGTATTTAACCTTTGTTTGGTCTTCTCATTGGAGAATAATGCTAAAAAAAACCTTCAAGAGCAGCTGAACTTCAGGCCTACCGGTTCATAATCATCTTGGCTTTCTTTTGGAGAGAAATAAAGTTCAGTGTTACTGCTCCCAACAGGCTGGAAATACACCACAAGGCGCTACTGCAAACCAAGGCTGGAAATAAAGCAGGCACAAACGTTGCAAGATTCACTAGAGATTCTGCTGGGCAGATTTAGTTGGTGCTGTGAGGTACCACATCGATGCAGACAATGAAACCCCCAGCAGAGAGATAAATAAATAAATAAATAAATAGTCCCTATTTAAATCATCTTGTTCCTTTTAATGTTTCTTGGTTTGATACTGCAAGTCTTTGTAGTAGCACCCCGTGGTGTGTGCTGTCTAAAATATTCTACTGTAGCCTAATCAGCTAAACACTCTTTGTACCAGTCCTAATCTTCCCCAGCTTTTTCCTAACTGCTGAGCACCTGCAGAGAGCCCCCATAGTTATCTTTGTGATACAGCAACATGAAAGGTGAGGCATGGGGCGTGCTACAGAAGCTGTGCATACATGACAAAAACTTCTGAGGGCTGAGAGGCTGCCCATTTACCATTGCATTCCTCCTGGAGCTCATCTTCTCTGCAAGTCAACTCACAAGCTCCAGTTGTTGTTTGATTACATGTTGAGTGAATAAAACCACCTCTCCCTTTCTGCAGTGCTGAACAGCATTTGATTACCAGTTTCGAGGAAGGTATGAAAGGAACACGAAGCTACAGCTATGTGTCTTCCATTCCTCACATACCTAATTTCCCAGCTCCATTGGACCATACAGTCCTCCAGGTTGTAATTGCACCACTCTTCTCCTGCTGGACACTGTTTCTTCCTAAGCAGAGTTCCAACTGCTTGAACAAAAGCCTTCTGCCACAAGAGCAGAAAGAAAGCACCCGCTCCTGTGGAACACCTCTATCGAACTGCTACAACACATTCCATGGCTTCAGGGCTTTCCAAAGTTTCTTTTCTCCTGTCACACCATTTGGAGCTATTGTGTATCTCCTCACAAACAGCACAAGAACTATCCTTTCCCTCCTCTTTTGACACGCTGACACTACCAGAGGGATACCTCTGCTTCCCCCAGGCAGAGCCCTGAACTGCTCTCCAGACCCATGCAGGGAGCAGGAGGGAGCCACAGGAGTGCTCTGGACAAAGCACCAGTACACAAAAATGCTGCACAACACTTCAGATTCTAAACAGTTCTCTGGCTCTTACTCAACAAAAGTACTCTTGTTTCCCAGTTTAAGACTGATTTCATTCCACTTTAAGGAATCAAAACCACTCTAAAATAATTACAGTCCCAGCACTAAAAATAGATTAAAATTTTACAGTTTAATGCTTGTTTTTATTGAATTAAGAACAACTCTTCCCACTCATCACCGTAATTTCTTCAAAAGCAAATTCTGGATGCTAAATTCAGTCCCAAAGGGGTAGGCAGAGATTCCATTCCCATGCTAGACTTTTCTACTAGGTCTTAGTAGTTGAGTATGCAGAAACACCATTATGATAGAGGTCTTCCACCTTCTGCTTTCTTGCTCTTTCATCCAGGCATTTCACATGAACCACACAGATATTCCCTTTAGACAAAATGCACAGGTTTTGAGAAGCTGAATGCAGCCTAGGGAAGTTTCAGACTACAGATGGCAACTGTCCATTCTGCTTGTGCTTGTAGGATTACCCTTAAGAGAAATATTCCTTAATCAGATTCCGTTGGCTTTGCCTATTAAGTCTCTACTGTATTGTTGACCTGGATGTCACCTGGAAACGTCACTGGCAGGAAAGTCAATTTCTTTTTACACAGTATCCTTTGTCTAAGTTGTATCAGGGGAGGGTTTTTTTGGTGGCAAAGCCTTGAAAACAATTTTTATCAACTGTGCAAGGCACTGCAAACATCATGCTACCAATTGCCAGGGAAGAGCAAGAAGCAGAAATAAGCCAGGCAAGGGCAGCCTCAACAAACAGGCAACACAGTTCCATGGAATCAAATAAGGCCAGACTAAGAGGCAGACAGCTTCCACAAGGTCCAGAGCACATTCACAGAGTGCAGCCAGAAGCAGCAGAAGGCAGGGCTAGAAATGGGAATGGAGAGCAGACTATGACACAAATTAAACCTATCCCTTGAAAACAGGGCCAGAGATGAGACTGAGAAAGACCTACCTGAAGCACAGCCCCAAGGTCCATCCAGGAAAACCATCCAGTAGTCCCTGACAGCAGGAGATACAGCCAAGTACAGGTGCACCCCTGAGACAACACAGGCAAGGACCTGGGACCAGGGGGCAGCCTGTGCAGGGAACTTGGCTGAGAGGAGGCCCCAGACAAGGCAGGTCAGGGCAATTCAGGCTTATTAAGTACAGCCACGCTTCTGACACAAACCAATCCTTGCTCTAGCCTCTAAGGCACTTCTGAAGTGCAGGAGAAGCAGCAAATGTTGCCTGTCATTGGCTCCCACACTTAACACCTGTTTCAGTTTAAGTCTGCATCCACTAGGAGGATTTTAATATGGAGCTCTTTGATTGGGCTCAAAAGGAGCATAAGGAAACTCTCAACATACTTTTAAGAACAGATACTTGATCAATCAGAACAGGACAAGAAAAATTCCAAGCATTATAATTTGAGCTGAAAATGATCTTTATCACAATCATCATCATGTGCCAAGGCTATCCTGTTAAAATATTCATGAAATCTGCAAATCAAGGGATTTCTCTCTCAGGGAAAAAAAAAAAAAAGGCTGGCAGGAGGATTCCTGGGTAGAGATAACCTGTGCAATGGGGACAGTTAGTTTTTACAAGGAAAGCTCATGATACTCATTACCAGCCACAGCTGACTTTCATGTCTCCTGAATGGAGAAGGCAGCGACTAACAGAGCTCAGACATAGCACAAGAGTCAAAACAAGAAAGGGAAAGGCATTTAAATTCAGCAGCTCCCTTTGCTGCAAACACCTCTTCAGCTGACATAGTAACTCCTGCCTCCAAGCAGACCAGTCTCTAAGCTTGTTGAAGCAGGAGAAGCTTCCTAGCTGAAGTCCAACTGCCTGACCAAAGCTCTTCCCCACTCCTCCTTTTGGTTTCCCTACCTTTACAGCATGCACCGGGGACAGGAGAACACATTTCCTCACAAAATGTTCAGTTGCAAGGATATTAACAAAGACCTTTTGGAGACTTGAAGGACAAAGCTATGTTGTAAGAAAGATGCAAGAAGCTTTTACCTACACTTTTGCACAGCTTTGGAGGCTGCCCGGTGTAAAGAACACATCTACGAAGTTACCAAAAACTATCTGAGTTGCTAGAACAGATTAATAAAAGCAAGTTTCAAATCAAAGGACACTTGTGAGTGGGAATAGTTTTGAAGGACTGCAGCAAGCACAGGAGTGCCACATGAATCAATATTCAGATGAATCCTACTCTTTCCACTCTCTTAAGGTTTACACAATGCCACACGGACTGTAGCGACAGCATCCACTTCAAGCACAAATCAGAGGCAGTCAGCATTAAGCTAGAAGGTTATGCAATTCACATTCATAGAGGGTTCATGCTACAGTGAAGAGGAGAGTGATGAAAAATCAAACAACATTTTAATGAGTTATATCCTACAGAGATGTGCAGTAGAAAGAGCTGTTTGCAGAAATAATTGTATTCTCCTCTCACTGTGGACATTTGGTACAATTATTTCCAAAGGGAAAGGACAGGTTGTGGTGAATGTGTGAAGCTGAATGTCTATAACCTGTTTCTTTGTTGAAAATAAATAGCCAAGCAGTCAGAAGAACATCATAGCAGAATAGCAGGAAGTAGATCCGTTCTGCAGAAGAGTACCAAAGATCCCTAATGAAAAGTAGCAAGAATGAGTATTCTTAAAGAGAATGTGCTTTGTGTAGGCATCATCCTGAGAAAACAGATCATATGGACAATACTGCCCTGGGTTTAATCATCATCATACTGGACAGGGGTTTGGTTCATATTCAGAGCTTCTGGAAGCAAAGAATTTGTGGCCAGGTTACCCTGAGAGGTCAGTGGTGTCCTACACAGGCTTGCTCAAGTAGGTGAGAACTACCCTACTGTCTTCTGAAATGAAGATACAAGCCGAGTACCAACAGTTCAACCTCTAGACTACTGTTTCTTCTGAGAAAAGCAACAGGAGGCATGGCCAGAAATAAATGGGATGCAAAGGTGTGGTGGCTGCTGAACAGAGCGATCTGCGAAGGCTCCCCTGTTAAACGGCTGGAGCAGGGAGCAGCGAGCGGCAAGGAGCACGCTCCTGGGAAGCAAAGAATGCAGACCCGTGGGGACACCCCAGACAGTCAGCCACAGGGGAGAACACAGCCCAGTATTTGCTTGATTTCACCTCAGCCATCTGGATCAGTGACCTGGCCTCTTCATTATCTGCTTTTGTGTAATACACAGTAATTATCTTACATGATTTGATGTTTTCTTCTAGCTCATTGATAAAATGTCAAGCAGTGAAGGACAAAGAACCAATTACATTAGGATCCTATCAGACCTCAGCTGGACGACAATTTCACTTTGACTTCTCAGTTATTAATCCCTTACATGTATTTCCCAATGCATCACCACCCAGACTATCAGGATTACCTTTTCAGAGGATTTTTCTCCTAATTAAAAAAATCTTAACTCTCACCCCTGAACTCCTAGAAAAAGAATCTGACTTCAAGAATTTATTCAAAGCATTCTGATTTTTAAGTCAACCCCATTATGCTTGCAGGTTAAAAAAAAAAAAATCAATACCTGTATTTCTTGTATTTTCCTTTTTATTTCTAGCTGCAAATTGATCAAGAGTGCCTTACTAATTAAGAGGAGTTTGTGGTTCCTAACAGACAGTTGAGTATTGCATTATACGTAAGTTTACACCTCTTATTGTTTTAACAAAAGCCTGTCTACGCAAGCTAGCAAAAGACATTCCCAAGACTTCATGCAAAGAAAAGGTAAAGTAAAACCATATTTTTTTCAAGTAAGTAGATAATTTGGACTGAAATTATTTGACTTTCTCCGAGGTTAGCACAACACACTACTGCTCTGGAATGGCGAAGGGAAATCTCAGTTACCAGCTCATTCGGTGGTATGGACACAAGGGCAATACTGTAAAAAATCAGGCAACAAGGTGGGCCACAGCTCTGACCCAGGCAGTGATCTTGCCCTGGTGTTGAAATGGATATTGAAATTACCATTATTATTATTAAACAAAGCACCTTTTAAGTGTCTTTTTTTTTCTGTACTCAAAAATTAGAAAGAAAGCAAAAGAACCGAATTGAAGTTAATACTGACAATAAAAAACCCCACACCAAATACTGCAGGTTTCGGTTCTTCACTCACTGCTCCTTTCATTCTACCTTGAGCACAGCACCTGCAAGTGCCCCACGGGCTGTTTTCTCAAACACTTCCCCACAGAAGCCACTTTGCGGATTTTCACTGGCATGAGTAGTTTTCCCTTCAGGCCCAGAAAGCCTGAGGGCTCCAAAACACCATTTGGTTTTTCATTTACAGGGACAAATGGTGACATGAAAATAGTAGGAGACAAAACCATACCTCTGTGCAGTCATTTCAATTGTTCACTGCAGGCACACAGGACGGAGCAAAGGTTGGATAACTTAGTGTCTTTTCCACATTTCTCAGGCACACAGTAAAAGAGATGTGAAGATTTTGCTTCCTACCCAAATGTGTCAGTCAACAGAGAAGGAAATGAATACAAATTTAATATGCTGCTGGTCAAAGTTCAGCAGAGAATCTTGTTCCCTTCTGCTGATTAACATGCACTGATCTCAGGGCATTCAGCTGCGTAAAGTGGAGACAGTCAAAATTAGAAGCAGAAAGTCTTGCAGCTTTGTTTTCCTTCCTGGTGGTACCTGCAGCAATTTCTGTTTCACTTCAGTGTCTCTCTCACAGCATCCCATTTCACTTGGTTTCTGCGCTTACCTGGAGACTGTTAACCAGATTACTTGTAAAGTGGTGTTCCCTTAGAGAGCCATTGTAATTCACAGTCTGTTCCCCACTGGAGATTGTATTATTAATATCTATTTCATCTTTCTTGTAAACAAAAAGCAATATTTTAACAGTCAGCATGCTTCTGTTTACGTTTTGAAGTAGGAAGATGCACACAGCAACATCCACAAAGCATTCCAATGAGAAGAGTGGCAGTGAGCCACCTTGCAGTTGTGTCTTGCTGTTAGAGGTAATACAAATTGCAGGTGTTTGTACTGACATTTGCTTAGTATAACAACATACTTCTAAGCAAATGTGTGCTCTCAGGTGTCCTTAGCAGTCCTCCTCACCATTCCCACCTGAACACCTGGGCACAGGCAAAGAAACCATAACTGAGGTCATGTTAGTAATAATTTGTAAATGCCTTTAAATGCTGCTGATTTTTCCCTGGGCAGTGTGACTCTAGATTCCTCTCTGCTGACAAACACACTGATCATGTTATTAGTATTCATTCTCCTGGCTGTATTTATTTTGTCTTGCTGTCTGTGTTAGCATTCTTTCTGAAATTCCACACCTGCCTGTTCCTACTCGATGCTGTTTACTGCTCCCATTTGCCCTTACCCTGTATGGTTATTCTCTTCATTTTCTTAGGCTCTAGCACAACCTCCTCCTCTTAGCACAAGAGTTAGATCCTCCTGTTTAATCCGCTTTCGAGTCTCACTTTTTTCCCACTGAAGTGGGCATGCTTATTCAGAAAGCTCCTCTTTGCTGTCCTGTCATTTACATTTCCTTCACAATTATGTTTAATAAATGTCACATTCTAGGGAATCAACTAGAAAGAGACCTGTTGATGAGCTTGTAAGTCACTCGCTGCTGGTTTGAGTGGGCACCTACAGAAGTCCACACCACTAAACCTCTCCTTCACAAAAGCAACTGGTAAAACCAAACATCTCTCCTTACTGCTAATTTATCCTTTAAGAGCCTTCTCCATAGTGGAGTTGTAGCAGGATTTTTTTTCCATGCACACAGGAAGAGAGAGAGTAACAATTTTACTATAAAAAGACCTTTATTAGATTTGGAGGAAGAGAAAATTCAGCCAATAGAGATGATTTGGAGATCTCAGTGCTCCTTTCACAAGAATGGAGGATGATAACTGATGAAGGGACCTGTGATAGACTCTGGAACTATGTACACCTCTTATTTTACATGAGGCTAATCAAAGTGTAGCTGCTTCTCCATTCAGCTGTCTCGTTCAGTTGGCTAGCACTGCAATAAATCATTTTCAAGCCCCTTTTGATATCTATTCCCTTGTGTCAATGATAGGATTCTGAAAAAGCAAAAGCAAAACAAATTCTCCTAGGCTGTTTTTCTGTGGTAAATAGCTGATGGGATGGATCCCAAGCACTGCCATGCACTTACAAGCACTTGTAACCATATGCAGTGTGTGCTCATAGCAACAAACTCCTTGTGCTGTCTTGGCTAAGTAATATGACATAGTATTTGAGGTCCTAGCTGCAGCCCTGGGAAGAGAGTTGTGTTCTCAGTTGTTGCCCTTCCTCTCTCATGTGTGACCCAAGCATGCCACTGTGGGCCTGTTCCTCATCTGCTTTACTTGAAAATTCTTCAGAGGACACAATGTGTTCTACCAAAGTGAGGCATCACTGTTATTTCAGAACTGTTTACTACAGTGCTACTAAGTGGACAACAATCACCTTATCTGTCTTACTTTGCAAACAGTACAAACTAAACTTCACAGCTGGCCACCCATGAACCTTTACTGCACAGCCCCCTGACCTCTTCCTTACAAAGCCTACCACCTGCCAAAGAGAATGGATCTGAGTGACACGTGTGCCCTCTCTCACTACTGCAAACGTTCCACTGTCAGCCATTCTCCAAGGACACAGAACCCAGGCACAAGAGATATTTACCTGGTGTTCTTTGGACTCCAAAGATGTTTCCATTCCTGCCCATGGAGTGAGAAGCTTATAGGGAGAGATTCTTTACCTTAGGATTCATTTGTTGGTAGACTTTTATCATGTGTGGTATCATACATGGGAGTGTGACCCAAGGATCATACAGAGAGCCCTTGATCAGCTTACTCCAACCATCCTTATCTACCTGTATAGAAAACTCCTATCACATTGTGCCTCACCCA
Source organism: Dryobates pubescens (assembly GCF_014839835.1). Taxonomy (NCBI): domain Eukaryota; kingdom Metazoa; phylum Chordata; class Aves; order Piciformes; family Picidae; genus Dryobates; species Dryobates pubescens. The sequence goes on along the minus strand of NC_071629.1, from coordinate 794,699 downwards.
AGAGCACTGCAAGCCTTACCACAAACTTCACATATGTCTTTAATTACCATTCTTGCTAACTACTTTACTTGGTCTTGTGATGCCACTCATGGAGTACAGTAGTCAAACACCTCTGGCAATGGACACAAACTCATGACTTAAAGGACAAGATTTCATGCAGAAGAGTGGATAAAGGAAAGTTCATTTACAACACAACTGTGCTACCTTCTTACCAGTCAGCTGAAGCTGAACCCACTCTGCACCCCTAAGCTTTAATGTTGCAGCTTCCCATGCTGGCCAAGGAGTGCTTTCATACATCTGATGTGCCACATTCACTGCAAGCTAATGCACTATACAACCCAATGCTTTAAAATTAAATATTTACCTTCCTGTGAAGGTTTAATACCAGATATCCCTAATGGTTGCATTTTCTTGTTTCTACACTTTGCAGTAATTGCTTTTCCTCACCATGTAGTCTTTGGTGATTTTCCAATTAATTGCCAATTCATCTGACCACCTTTACTCAGTGTTTTATTCCTGGATTGCAAAACAAACAAACAAAGCCCCAAATTAAAAATAGCAGGTGTAAAAAGCATCATGGTAATGTTTCTGGCTGCTTATGGATCTGAAAATGCTATGCAGACATTAATTAAGTCACATAATGGTACTTACCACACACTGCTATGATTGATGCAAGTGCTTTGCAGAGTATATATGTGTAGGCAATTCAAAGTGCAGTCTCATAGGGATTCCCAGGCCTCAGTTCCCTCAGTAAAGTCCACTGAGCTGTGAGTGGGAAATTGAACTCATAACAGCAACAGTAAGGCACAGTACTCAAAGAGCTGGGGCAGAAAGTCAGCAGCAGTCTGACACGCTAAACAGTACCAAAAGCTACTCATCCCATCCAGCCTGTATACCCTTTGGAGGTACTGAGATTTCTGCAGAGACAGTTTAAAGCTACTTCTGACTCCAGAAAAGAGGGGTTGGGATAAGGAAGGGTGTCTGTGCTGCACTGAATTGCTGAAGACAATCATCATAATAATGGATTTGTTCAAAATTGTTTGCATTCGGTTGTGAGTATCTGGAAATTTGCTTGTTAAGTGTTCAGGTGGAGGAAGAAGCCTCCTCAGGTGCAGAAAGGAGTAATGCTGTGCAGGCAGTGGAAAGAAACATTCACACAATTATCCACCCTACTGCTCTGAGTCATATTAAAACAATCTATAAGCTAATTCAATGCTAACACAATGTCTCATAAATGGCAAACGGGCCAGATGAGCACCCTGGCTGAGCAGGCTGCCTGAGCCACCCTCCCAGTTAAGGAATACAGTATCACTGCATCATTCAATGTGCTTTTAACTGCCAGTTATGCTTTTATACCTGGTATATATAGCCAGTGCTCCCAGCACAGGTTTGTTTCCAGGATGCATGTCAGGCAGTTCAGTAAGCATGACCTGCTGCAGCATTCCTGGTCATTCTCGCAGTGCCTCTTTATTTTCCCTACTAAAATGAGCATTTAGGGCTTCTTGTTCCTGCCTCTGAACACTTTGCTCAGAAACAAACAAAACAAAACCCCACCACAGGTCATGGGTGAAGGAAGACTAACAACTAGCAACAAAGACTTTGCATACCTTACTCGAGTCCCATTGTGCAAGTCATAGACTACATACACATAGAATAAACCAGGTTGGAAGAGACCTTCAAGATCATCACGTCCAACCCATCAACCAATCCAAGTCACGTAGTAGAAGACAATCAAATGGATTCAAATGGCTATAGAGATTTACACTACAAACCTAACCCTTGCTCCCCACCTTCCCCAGTGCCAGACACAATTTATAGCCAGTCCTATGGGTTTGGTGTCAGACAAAAAATGTGTGCACAAACACTGGATTTATAGCAGTTGCCTGGACGAGGCTGAGCTGAGCACTACAATCACTGACCAGAGCTGGTTATGTTCTCACTCAAGCCAGGACACCACTTGAAGAATAAACAGAAGAATCTCGTGGCTGTTCTTGTAAAGAACTCTACGATTTGAAGATGGTGCTTAATGCTGCTTTGCAGGCTCAGTAATGAGCACTTACAGAGCTTTTGATTGAAAATTCCTCTGGCTGCCTGGCCCCTGAGATAGATTTAAATTAATGAAACTTCCAAATACTTTTTATCAGACTTTTTAATGATCTTTCTGTTTGATGAAAAAGTAAAGCAAAGCAAACTGTGGAGATGAAGTAAAACATGAGAATCCTGAATGCTGTAAACTGAACATCAGTAAGGGATCTCTAGTTTGCAGGTGAAGGGACAGCATCGTCTTTCCCATCCTGGACCATCAGCAGACTCAACTGTAAGATTCATCAGCTGGGGTATTGGAGATGTCCAAGGAGTAATGCTAGGAGCACCAGGAGCATTACATTTATAGCCTTCTCCTCATAAAAATGGAGTGATGTTATAGATCTGAAAATGTACAGATCTACTAATATCTTAAATACATTTAAATAGAAATAAATAGTTATGTAAAAATGAACTTGGAGGAATGTCTCAGTATGAGAAGAAACTTACAGCTTTTTCACATTGCTGCCTGCAAACCAAAGTAAATTCATTTGGCTTCTTTTCTTTTTCTTTTCCTGAAAAGATTTTAGGTCTGGAATATATTTGGAAAAGCCAAGACAAGAAAGACTGCCCAAAAAGACAAGGTGGTGTATACCATCTGTCAGGCATCCCCAAATGTTAATTACTTACTCATAAGATTTAAGATCAAAATGGAAATGAAAATTATCTTCAAAGTGTAGCTGAAGAGCCATGGCTGTAATTCAGCTCTCTGTATGTCTTGATCCTCTTTTTCTAACACCTCAGTTGAAGGATGATGCTTCAGCTTTTTAGAGATTCCATATTTCAGCATGCACTACTCATCTGGTAACCATTTCTGCAGCACTAAAGAGCAGTAACTATTTGGAATGACTATTGCAGGAAGGTTTGCATTTAGACAAAACCCAGATTGCAATCAGAGCTCTTCAGGTGGGCACTTCCCCACTTTTGGTGCTAAGTGAACAGAAACAACAGGTCACTTCTTCATACTCCATTGGTGTGATTAAAACCGCAGAGTGGTTGGGATAGAAGAAAGGAAGCCAAAAACACCAATCTAATTCTGCACCTCGAGGAACCAAAGCAGCTCAGTAATTCCAGTTCCAAGCTGCACAAAGACTGCTCTTCTACCCTTAAGATACATAATATTTTGTTTTGTTCTGTAATAACTTCTGTTCACTCCAGATTTTACCCTGAGAGGAACAAAGACTGCACAAAAATATCTAATCTTCAGAGGTTTCTGTACTTTTCAAGGAAGAATTCCTGCACAGAGGATAATCACTTGAAAAGAACTTATTTACTTAGCCCTCAGGTAGGAAAGTTTATGCACACACAGAAAATCCAGGCAGTGTCTTAAACAGAGCTTTGTGTATCTCACATGCAACCTCCACTCCCTGCTCCGAAAACGAGCAACAGCTTCAGAGCAGCTCCGTGCAAGCACCTCGCTGGAAGGAGCCGAAGCTAAACGCATCTATGAAATGTTTCCCAGAAAGCCTAACAACATTTTATACCAGGGGAACGGAAACCCTAATGCTGAGATTTTCTTGGAAGAACTGTTTCTTTGTATGCTTGGCTCGGAAAAGCCAAAGTGGCTGCTGGGAGCCCCTTGTTTAGCTCCGGAATGTTTTTGTTGTTACTGCCCCGCAGTGGCTCATTGGAATATGTATGCAGGGCGGTTGGGCTTTCTGCTTCGGCAGGCATGGGGAGAAGGGGAGGGTTGCCAGGGAGTCTTTTCTTTTCACTCGGTCTGCCTTGCTAATGATCTACAGTTATAGGCAAATACGGCTATAATCCAAGATCACATTTGTTTTCACGTCATACTAAAGAGCTCATATATTCCTCGGCTCAATGTATAGATTTTATTTCCCACTTACAAACAGTTCTCTGGATTGGATGAAATAGATGTAGTAGATAAATGGGAGGCTGATTCAGAGAACAGGCATTTCATTGAGTCCTGCTCGTGACACTATGCCATGAATGGTAAGCCCTCAGTGAGTGTAATACACATTTGTGTGTGTAAATCCTCTCTGCCACACACTATTCCTTTGTACAGACTTCTCTTTAATAGAACTTATTCTAAGGGCAACCCCCAAACTGCTTCACAATCTCTGTAACTGTTCCTATTGTATATGGAAGACATCCACTTCACAGTCAGGAACTCAGAGTTAGGTTAGTGCTCTGATCTTTCACTAATATCACGACTTGGCACAGCTAACACATCGCACAATGAAACAGATTCTCCTGGGCACTGTGGCTTTGTACTGAGCTGCCAGCCTCATCCATCTCCCAAAGCAAAGAGGCTCCAGTCACACACATTCTCTGTGACTGCAGTATGCAAAACAAAGGGTTAGCCCAGAATATCCCAGTGCCAGTTTAACCTCCTGGTCCTCTTAGCAGTGAGGGTGGTACCCTAATCCTGTGGAGAGACACTGGCCTTTGTGCACAGCACCATCAGCTGTATAAAACCAACTCAAAATAACTCTTTCATATTTCATTTTGGCTCGGTAGCCGGTCAGAACCGCTCCTTCGGGACAGCACCGCTCGCTTTGTGAGTTTCTGCTCGGCTTTTTGCCTTGCTTTCGGGGTTTAGCGGGTCGGGAGGACTCCTCGGGGGCAGGGATTGAGGCGGGCTCGTGCTCTCGCGAGCGTGCACGGGAGCTAGTGCCTGACGTCAGCCGCGGGAGATTTAAATCCCGGGCGGGCTGTGCGCGCGGCGCCATTTTGGCTCGGTAGCCGAGAGCCTTTCGGCTGCTTGGGAGGAAAAAAAAAAAAAAAAAAAAAAAATTTTTTGGTTTTCACCCACACGTTGCACCATGGTCATTACTCGGACCAAGGGTAGAAAGACAGCATCTACCCAGACAGAGTTGTTTCTCCAGCATGCTGGAGTCCAGGCTGCCAGCTGCAGAGAGTGCTTCAGCCTGGCAGTTGGAATAGAGGGAGAGGGTGAGGACACCTGTGTCAGGTGTGAACAGGTGAACTTTCTCCTCAGCCTGGTGGCTGAGCTGAAGGATGAAGTGGCCGAGCTGAAAGAGGAGGTGTCTAGGCTAAGGTCAATAAGGGAAAGTGAAAGGGAGTTAGACTTGTGGGAGAAGGCTCTGCAGATCTCCCCTGCTGAGGGACGGGCCCCTGAAAACGGAGAGGGATGGACACAAGTCCCTGCCAAGGGTGGCAAGAGAAATCCACCCCGGCCATCTCCTCCCCCTCCGCTGCCCTTGCATAATAAGTATGAGGCCCTGCGGGCTGAGGGCGGTGGGGATGAGAGGGCTGAGGAGCAGCCATCCAGAGGGGAGATCAAGGCCAAGCGGTCCCCGCCAGCTGTAACGACCAGCTCCAGGGAGCAGCCTAAGGCCAAGCCTAAGGCCAAGCGGCCACTACCAGCTATAACGACCAGCTCCACAAAGAAAAGGAGAAGGGTTATAGTTGTTGGGGACTCTCTCCTGGGGGGTACTGAGGGACCCATATGTCGTCCCGACCCATCCCACAGGGTGGTCTGCTCTCTACCTGGGGCGCAGGTAAGGGACATTGCAAGGGGAATCCCCAAGCTCATCAGTCCCTCTGACTATTACCCTCTGCTGGTAATACAGGCTGGGAGTGATGAGATCGACAGGAAGGGCACCAGGGCAATTAAGAAGGAGTTCAGGGCCCTTGGACAATTGATTGATGGGGCAGGCACACAAGTGGTGTTCTGCTCAGTTCCCTCAGTGGCAGGGGAGTACACTGAGAGGAACGGGAGAACCCACACCATCAACAAGTGGCTCAGGGAATGGTGCCAGCGGAAGAACTTTGGTTTCTTTGATCATGGGGCTACTTTTACGGCACCCAACCTCCTGGGTCCTGATGGGGTGCATTTATCTAGAAGGGGCAAGAGAGTCCTAGCACTAGAGTTGGCAGGACTCATTAGGAGGGCTTTAAACTAGGTCTGAAGGGGGTGGGTGAAGACATCGGTCCCTCTGCAGAGGTAAGAGTAGAGCACAAGGTAGGGTCAATTGAGAGCTCAGGAGCCCAGCTGCAGTGCATGTACACCAATGCACGCAGCCTAGGCAATAAGCAAGATGAGCTGGAGGTCCTAATCCACCAGGGCAACTATGATATAGTTGCCATCTCAGAAACATGGTGGGACAACAGGTACAATTGGAGTGCTACACTGGGGGGCTACAGGCTCTTTAGGAAGGATAGGCGAGGGAGGAGAGGAGGAGGGGTGGCTTTGTATATTAGGGATACACTTTCTGCCTCAGAACTCGAGGTGGAAGATGAGGGAATTGAGAGCCTGTGGGTTAAAATCAGAGGGCAGCCCAACAAATCTGACATCCTGGTTGGAGTCTGTTATAGACCACCCAACCAGAATGAGGAGGCTGATGAATTATTCTATAAACAACTGGAAGCTGTTTCAAGATCATCAGATCTTGTCCTCGTGGGGGACTTCAACCTGCCGGATATCTGCTGGGAACTTAATTCAGCAGAGAGAAGGCAGTCCAGAAGATTCCTGGAGCGGATAGAGGATTGCTTCCTGACGCAGCTGTTAAGTGAGCCTACCAGGGGACAGGCTCTGCTTGACTTGCTGCTCTCCAATAGGGAAGGGCTAGTGGGAGATGTGACCGTGGGAGGCTGCCTAGGGTGCAGTGACCACGAGATAGTGCAGTTTTCAATATGCAGGGAGATAGGGAGGAGTACCAACAGAACCTTCACCTTGGACTTCCGGAGGGCAAACTTCAGCCTCTTTAAGAAACTTATTTGTAAAGTTCCCTGGGTACCAACCCTCATGAACCGAGGGGTCCAGGAGGGTTGGACCTACTTCAAACAGGAGCTCTTGAAGGCACAGGAACTGGCGGTCCCCATGTGCCGAAAGATGAGCCGGCGGGGAAGGCGACCGGCCTGGATGGACAGGCAGCTCCTGAAGGATTTAAGGGAAAAAAAGAGGCTGTATCACCTTTGGAAGGAGGGGAAGGCTTCTCGAGGTATGTTTAAGGAAGTGGTTAGATTATGTAGGAATAAAATTAGAGAGGCAAAGGCCCAGTTGGAACTGAAGCTGGCCACCTCTGTGAAAGATAATAAAAAGCAATTTTACAAATATATCAATGCTAAAAAGAAGGGCAAGAAGAACCTCCACTCCTTACTGGACCTGGAGGGGAACATGGTGACCAAAGACGAGGAAAAGGCTGAGGTCCTGAACGCCTTCTTTGCCTCAATGTTTAACAGCAAGGTAGGAGTCCAGGATGAGTGGCCTCCTGAGCTGGGTAATAGGGTCGGGGAGCAGTGTAATGCCCCAGAAATCCATGAGGAATTAGTCCGGGACCTGCTGAGCCACTTGGACACCCATAAGTCCATGGGACCGGATGGGATCCATCCTAGGGTGCTGAGAGAGCTGGCAGATGAGCTGGCCAAGCCGCTCTCCATCATTTTCCTCCAGTCCTGGCTCACTGGGGAGGTCCCAGGTGACTGGAAACTGGCCAATGTGGTCCCCATCCACAAGAAGGGACGGATGGAGGAACCTGGAAACTACAGACCAGTCAGCCTGACCTCAGTGCCAGGGAAAGTGATGGAGCAGATTATCCTGGCGGCAATAACTGCGCACCTGAAGGATGGCCAAGGGCTCAGGTCCAGCCAACATGGATTTAGGAAGGGCAGGTCCTGCCTCTCCAACCTGATCTCCTTCTATGATCAGGTGACCCGTCTGGTGGATGTGGGGAGGCCTGTGGATGTAGTCTATCTGGACTTCAGCAAGGCCTTTGACACCGTCCCCCACAGTAAACTGCTGGCTAAGCTGTCAGCTCGTGGTTTGGACCACAACACTCTGTGCTGGGTTAGGAACTGGCTGGAGGGCCGAGCCCAGAGAGTGGTGGTGAATGGTGCCACATCCGGCTGGCGGCCAGTCACCAGTGGCGTCCCCCAGGGATCAGTGCTGGGCCCCATCCTCTTTAACATCTTCATTGATGATCTGGATGAGGGGGTTGAGTCAGTCATCAGCAAGTTTGCAGATGACACCAAGTTGGGAACAGATGTTAGTCAGTTAGAGGGTAGAAAGGCTCTGCAGAGGGACCTTGACCGACTGGACAGATGGGCAGAGTCCAATGGGATGGCATTTAATAAGTCTAAGTGCCGGGTGCTGCACTTTGGCCACGGCAACCCCATGCAGAGCTACAGGCTGGGGTCAGAGTGGCTGGAGAGCTGCCAAACGGAGAGGGACCTGGGGGTGCTGATTGACACCCGCCTAAACATGAGCCAGCAGTGTGCCCAGGTGGCCAAGAAGGCCAATGGCATCCTGGCCTGTATTAGGAATAGTGTGGCCAGCAGGAGCAGGGAGGTCATTGTGCCCCTGTACTCTGCATTGGTTAGGCCACACCTTGAGTACTGTGTCCAGTTCTGGGCCCCTCAGTTTAGGAAGGACATCGAGACACTTGAACGTGTCCAGAGAAGGGCAACAAGGCTGGTGAGAGGCCTTGAGCACAAGCCCTATGAGGAGAGGCTGAGGGAGCTGGGATTGTTTAGCCTGGAGAAGAGAAGGATCAGAGGCGACCTCATTGCCCTCTACAACTACCTGAAGGGTGGTTGTAGCCGGGTGGGGGTTGGTCTCTTCTCCCAGGCAACCAGCACCAGAACAAGGGGACACAGTCTCAAGTTGTGTCAGGGGAGGTTTAGACTCGAGGTGAGGAAAAAGTTCTTCACTGAGCGAGTCATTCGTCATTGGAATGGGCTGCCCAGGGAGGTGGTGGAGTCGCCGTCCCTGGAGGTGTTCAAGGGGAGATTGGACGTGGCGCTTGGTGTTATGATCTAGTTGTGAGGTCTGTTGGAACAGGTTGGACTTGATGATCCTTGGGGTCTCTTCCAACCTTAGTTACTGTGATACTGTGATACTGTGATATTTTTTCCCACCACTTCTTGCAGATCTGAGTTTGGAAACATTTAGTTCTAGAGTCAAATAAATTTTCAAATTGCTATCAGATTAAGATAGGAAAGAGTACTCTGGAATTCATGAGTGCCTTGAGGCAGTGAAGCAGGGAGAATGTTACAAACCACTCTGCCACCCTTCATCCTGACCTTGATTTGCAATATACAATTGAGTGGCGCTCGCATGGCATCGGATGTTCATTGGGTTAAAAAGATCAGTGAGCTTACCTGCCAGTACATGTGTAGTTTAGCTCTTTGTTCTGGGCTCAGCTTGTCAGCATACTATGATCTGTGCTCCATCTGCACAGGGAAGCAGGAACGTTCCCTTCTCCACTGTAGTTCCCATTGCAGCTGAACGACGTTTATGGGGCTGAGCATACTTGTGCTGTCATCCTAATTTTTCTACATTGTTATTGCACCAGCACAAAGTTCTTGCAAAGTGTTGTTTAAAATGCTGGCTGCTCAGCAAATGATCTAGTGCACACAGCATTGTAATAACACAGAAATCTGCATGTTGAATTTCAATTATGCTTTAAAGCTTTCCAAACAGAGTGCTTACACTTCCTTTTCAGTATGCAGGGAAATGTTAGGGGTTTGGGGTGGTTGTTTGCTTGCTGTTTTTCTTTTTCTAGAAGCATCAGCATGGCAGGGCACTAGAGAGCTTCCTTCTGTTTAAGTGATTGTTTACTTTAGTTCCTGTGCCCTGTGGAAAGCCTGCCTGGTGAGTGGCCACGTTAGAAAAACCCTCACTCTGTTTTCAAATCAGTTAATGCATTGTAGCTCTCTCCTGAACAGGAGGAAATTAATTCTGTGAAATGTCTTTTACTTTGCAGTGTTCAAATAGCCAGGGCAGAAATGCATTTTGGGGTTGGTACAGAGTAGGAGGGTGCCCTTCATGAGATTTACTTGCAGAAATTTGTCACTGGTGCATGCCATCAGCACAGAATGGGGGCTGACTGCTTAAGACATGCAATAAGAATCATTATTTATTACTTCAAACTCAGGCTTGCAACTTACTATCAATTATCCTCTTTATTCTGGGAAACATTCAGGTGCACAGCTCTGTGGCAGGCTAGATTTCATTGTCAGTCTCATGGTGCAATAAAAAGAACACCGTGGATAACTTTAATAAAACCCAGCCGGAAAAGAGTGCAAGGCTGGGTCCAGCCATGATGGCAAGGAGTAGGCAACAGGAGAGGATGTGTACTGCAGTGCAGCCTGCTCACTGTCACTGTAAATTCAGCACAGCATAGGCTCACAATGAAGATAAAGCACATAACAATCTTCTTGCAAACAGTTTTAAGACAATAGAAAGGGACACCATGGTAGTTGGTCTCCAAGATGACAAAGAAGCAAGACATGGAGACAGAAAGTGAAGGAAGATTTAAACTCTCTTCTTCTGCAACATAAATTAAAAATGTGAGGACTACACTGCCAGAAAGGTTGTAAGTGCATTTCAGGGGCCCTGGTGACAGAACAAGCCACTTTAGCTGTGTTTCTTTTCAGTTCAGTACAATGTCACCAAAGTCCCATGGGGAGAATAACTATAATCCACTGAAACTTCCAGCACTGATCCTTTGGTTTCCCTGGACAAGCGTTCCTGCTTTTAGAGAGTAAGAAATACAACAGCAAGATTTGGGGTGGTCCTTAGCTAATGAATCCAACAGCACTCTTGGAACACTATAGTAGATTAGGACTTGTATTTATATGCTTTACTAATTAATCCATTGACATGGCTATGATGATGGTAAGGGGAAAGCAACTAGTCCCCTTTGTGACATGACAGGGACTCCAAAACGTAACACTGAATTGTGACAGCCAAGGAGACAAGCAAAGTGCAGAGGTCCCAAGCACAGCTGCTAGGATTACAATTAGCTTTGTACCGTAGGTGTTAAACCCAACCACACAGAAGGGTCTTCTTCAATAGCAGCCAGATTTTGAGTTGCAGTGACAGTGAGTGCAAGAAGATACCACTCAAAAAGGGACCACTCTGCCCAGTAGCAGGCAGGAAGGAACAGAACCTGGTCTCTCCTGTCTCTCTGCCTGCATCAGAAATAGTGTGGCCAGCAGGAGTAGAGAAGTCATTGTGCCCCTGTACTCAGCACTGGTTAGGCCACACCTTGAGTCCTGTGTCCAGTTCTGGGCTTCTCAGTTTAAGAAGGACATTGAGACACTTGAATGTATCCAGAGAAGGACAACGAGGCTGGCAAGAGGCCTTGAGCATAAGCCCTATGAGGAGAGGCTGAGGGAGCTGGGATTGTTTAGCCTGGAGAAAAGGAGGCTCAGGGGAGACCTTCTTGCTCTCTACAACTACCTGAAAGAAGGTTGTAGCCAGGAGGGGGTTGGTCTCTTCTCCCAGGCAATCAGCACCAGAACAAGAGGACACAGTCTCAAGCTGCTCCAGGGGAAGTTTAGGCTGGAGGTGAGGAGAAAGTTCTTCCCAGAAAGAGTAATTGGCCATTGGAATGTGCTGCCCAGGAAGGTGGTGGAGTCACCATCCCTGGAGGTGTTCAAGAGGGGATTGGATGTGGCACTTGGTGCCATGGTTTAGTAGGCATGAAGTGTTGGGTGACTTGATGATCTCTGAGGTCTCTTCCAACCTTGCTGATTCTACAAGTCTGATTCTAATACACTCTAACAACATTGCTGCTTACAGCAAAAGGGCAAGAGGACATCACTCCTACTTGCCTGTTATAAGCCTTCTTGCTTCTCCAACTCTGCACTTCCAGAGAGGTTTCTGTGCCATAGATGGCAAAGCAAAGGGAGAACTCATGGTGGAAATAAGCCCCCAAAGAGAGGCAGAAATTCCAGACACAGCACTGTGTTCTCCTTTTCTTCACTTAGCATGCTGATTTGTGTTGACCCCATTCTGCAAGGGTACGCTCCAGCCAAAGCCTGTGCAAGAAGCTTGGGCTTAACTTTACCCTGGACCTTTTTTTCTTTTTCTTTTTTTTAAGAGAGATAAAATATTCGGTTCAGTAGCACTTTTTGGTGTCCTATTCTAACATAAACTGCTGGGATTTGCTCACTGCTAAGCCAGACATAGATCTGTTTCTATCAGCTGAACAACATGAAACCACTGGAGCTGGTAACTCTAACCGGAAGACTGTTTTCTTAGGAGGCACAACTGGTTTTGTGTGTCTGTGTAATAGGTACAAACATCCTCACCTTTATTCTGAGACTGCATTTTCCTTTTAAACCAATGAAGGCTAAGAAAAGTGTCTAAAAGGACCCAGTATTTGTATGACCAGCTCTTACAACAGCATTCCAATATCTGCAGGGGACCTACAGGAAGGCTGGGGAGGGTCTGTTGAGAAGGGGAGGAAGTGATAGAGGCCAAGATACCAACTAGAGGAGCTCAGCCCCATCAAGGAGGCTCAGCCAGCACCCGTGGATGATACTGGAGGAGCTATCAACATTCTGCCTACCTAACCGGGGGGCCACCAGGCCCCCCGGCCTTTGTCACCACCACCATCACCCAGTGCGCACCAGGGGCACTCACCAGAGACGAGAGGAGGATCCTCAGCCCAGATGGGCTCAGCTTAGGGCTGCTGCCCTTCCTGGGGGGATTAAATAGGGGAGTGGGTGGGGAGGGCAAAGTGGCCACACCTGGGGTGGGAGGAGACTCCAATAGAGCCCAGGTGCTCTGGGATTTGAGGGGTAAAGGGGGGAAATGGGGTGGGTGAGGGACTTGCAGAGTGTTAGGTATGACAGGACTAGGGGGAATGGAAAAAAAAAACAACTAGAAATGGGTAGATTTTTAGGCTGGATGTTAGGAAGAAGTTCTATACAGAGTGAGTGATTGCCCATTAGAATGGGCTGCCCGGGGAGGTGGTGGAGTCACCATCATTGGAGCTGTTCAGGAGGAGACTTGATAGGGTGCTTGGTGCCATGGGTTAGTTGTTTAGGTGGGATGGATTGGTTGAGTGGTTGGACACAATGATCTTGAAGGTCTCTTCCAACCTGGTTTATTCCATTCTATTCTATCCTACATGTTTTACCGCTAAGAAGTAGGTTAAAATGGATGGGAGCACCTGAAGAAGACTAATTGTGGCTGCTCTGTTTCTGTCACTGCTCCGTGTGTATGTGTCAGTGGTGAGGGACTCTGTTTTGAGGAAATGGCTGGGAAATACCAGTCCAAATCATTGCAGGAAAGAGAGGATATACAGGAGGACAGCAATTTCTCACCTATTGTTACACCAAGTTAATGTTAGGGGGTCTGAGTGCTGGAACATAGAGTGTCACAATCAGGGTAATGCTTGATTTGGTCTTATTAGTAGCAAATACTGAAAACATATCAGAATTGTACTAAATAACTCTAGAGAAAACACAACACTAGCCTGAGAAACACTGAGCTTTGCTTTCATTTCCTATTAGTCACTGTGAGAACTGTCTTCCCAGGTGCTGAAGGTATTATCATGGTTGACTACGTTACATTGAAAACCCTCAGGGTAGCACTACACTTACCTGTGCATAACCTGCAATCAAATATGAAAAATAAATATTAAGGCACATTTGGGATTCCCTGAGGCCTTGTCTGAGTGGCTTGTGCTGTCAGCTTCAGTTTAGATCATGTTTTAAACTTGGCAGATGTATCAACAGCAACGGATACTTTATTTTCACTTAAGATAAACCATTTTGTTTGACTATGGCTAGAAGATGCCCTGAATTACGCAGCAGCACAGCTTGCTTGCAGGTTGAGCTTTCTTTCCTTTCTAGAGCAATGTCAGACATTTTAGTTCAGGGCTAACACAGCCTCTGCTCTTTGTTTGCTGCATGTTGCAACCAAATTTAAAGAAGCAGAAGAAAGATTCCAGTGCTTCACCTTTGCCTTTTCATACACTGACCCATGACTGTGATCAGAAGAAAACAGTACTCATAGATTCATAGAATGGTTGGGCTTAGAGGGACCTTGAAGATCACCTAGTTCCAAGCCCTCTGTTGGGAGAGGCACCTTGCACTAAACCAGAAAGAGATGTAAAACCTATTTCTCTATTTCACATGCTGGAACAGTGCAGAGCTGGATGGGAATGCCAAGACAGAGTGATATGGTGATACGCAGCTGAAGTATGGGTAGACAATGCCATAATGTCTGTGCTCAAGGGGCAATGAGCAGTCTGGCATTTACTGCTGCTAAGCCTTTGTGCTTTTGGATTAGGACACAACTGCCCATGATGTAGCTAGAAACTGAGCTCTGATTTTTTGCTAAAGGATAACCCATAAGAGGGTGAGGGAGGTTTTACGGAGACCAGCTTGCAGTCTTACTCTCCTCGCATGTCCAGTAAGTTTGGCACACAACAGACATTCCTGTTATCACTGTGTGATAAGATTTAGGCTTGATCTCATTTAAATTTTATCAGCATAGCTGTTGATCAGCTGTTGTTATTCACACATCTCTCCTGATCCTAGAGTTATCTGTTCAACTGCTGTTGTAGTGATGCCAGGGTATGCTAGTAGAAACGTTTCATACCTGTGTAATTGGATCTGCACTAAAGTGATTGAAATAATGATAAAAGCAAAAGCTAGCCCTGTCTGTGCAGGGAATTTTATGAGCTGAAATATATTGCTGTAAGCAGGGGTTGAGGCACACAAGTGACTACACCAGTAATGCATTAAAGCATGGTATCAGCTTAGCCATGGCAACTGCTACCTGTGTGGTCTAGGCCATCCTGAGTGCACTGCAGAGTTTAAGCTAATGTACTGTGCCAGGCCCTTGCCATGGGCAGAGGGCACTCACTTGGTCATCTTCTTAGGTCAGATGATGGATTACCTTGTTAAGCTTTAGTAACTTGTGAGCAGGTCTGAGTTCCCTCTTTGTGTAGCCACAGCAGCTGAAGTGGCTCTGTGGTAATGGCACAAAGAAGAAGCAGCTTTGTTTTGCTTTGCCTTTGCATTTCTTGGAGGCATACAAAGAGAACTAGCAAAACCATGACACTGGTGTTTCTTGGGTGCTTTTAGTGTCTGTCTTCTCTGCAAAATTAATGTGAAGAATACAAATATGAAAATTTATTCCTGCCCCAAAAATCCCAAATATATGCTTGTTATAGCGGAAGTTCATTACCTTGAACATGAGTGCTCTCAGTGATTACAGTAACACAGCTACCTGACATAGACAGAGGCTGTCCCGTTGAGCTCTATATTTGAACTTATTGATAAGGGTGATGATGACAACAATGAAGATGATGATGAATAATTAGGCATTACTTTAAAACTGTATCCAGAAAGATAAAATTTCAAACTGAATCAGAGACAATTTTCCAAGGTTGTAGCCAAGATCTGTTGTTGGGCTGGAAACAGAGCCCTGCTTATGCCTTTCCAGCCAACTAAATTATTCTTCCTCTCAAATTAGGATTGGATAAATATTATTGGGTCTATATTATTAGATACTATTAGATCAAACCGGATCAAATTTTGTTCCATCATTAATGTGTAACCAACATAATGCATAAACATAAATAAGAGCATAAATATTCTGGGGTACTTAATCAGACCCCACAGTATAACACTAAGGATTGGTTTGGTTCCTGAGTTAACTTGTAAAAGAAAAATCAGAATCTCTTCAGAATTGTTAATGACATCATTTGTGATGATAACCTGAAGGACGAGGTCCTGGGAACTCATTCAGTCCTAAATCCATGTAATCAAGAATAGTGAAAGACTTTCAGGGTGTTACAAAGAACACAGCTGAAAATATCAGCAAAAAAATTAGCAGCATGCAATGCCAATTACCAGGAAAATGTTTGCAGAGGGATGTTCTCTAGGAATGTGTACTTTAAGTGCAGAAAGACTGATTGGGTTTGTATCCTACGTGGGACAAATTAGTTTTTCTTCTTTTTTTCCCCGTCACTTCTTCGCAATTTCTTTGTCAAAGGCTTTTGAACACCAGTGATGCTTTATCCTGGCACCCCTTAGGCCTGTTTTCACGTTTTAATTCATTTTCAGAGATCATGAAATTCAGAGTGCCTCCATGCTCAAGTTTTGCAACTTCTGCTGATCCAGTTAAAGGGAGAAAACCTGGAAAATACTGGTTAATATCTGTTAATATCTGAGAGCTGAGGAGGTGAAATCTGACTCGCATAAACCCTCTTCACACCAGATCAGCTGCTGGTGCTTTTATTGCCACCTGTACGTCTGTACAACAGAAATCCCAACCATAACTACCACCTTGAGGCTGTATAGCCAAGGCACTTCAGCAAAGGTCACCTGGGTATTTTTTGTCTGGGGTTCTTTCCAAATAATAGGCATAAGAAGCCATCCTCTGCAAGCAAGCTGTGCTTCACTGGTAAGTACCCGAAGTACCAAGCTGTTTGCTTCTTTAAATGGTATTTATTCTGACACCCTGGAATGGAATGCACACTAACTTCTTGGGGGAAATGGAAATCTAAGGCCTTTAGGCTGTAGTGGTGGCTACCAGTTATGAAAAAGAATAACCATGTGTTAAGAAAAACAAACAATATTCTGCTGTCAGTTGTGTTGCTATAAATCAAATGCACTATCTGCAGGCCATCACTGTGTAGGTCTCTGCACTATTTCATTGTATTTCAAGATTACTGGGAGCAAGGATAAGAAAAATTTTTAATCTGTTTGGGTTTTCCTCTCAGATCTCTCAGTTTGGAGAAATTATGATTTCAACACAAAAATGGTCCAGGACAAAAAAATACTCAATTTCCCTCCCACTAAACATTTTCCTCCTTCAGTAACAACAGCAGTGCTGTATACAACCTGAATAAGGTACATTTCCTTCTGCTGTACTGAAATCTCCATCTGAAACCCCAAAGCAATGAAGGCCAAGGGTAAGCTGAGCTAGACAGAGGTGTGCAAGCCTCACTAAAATTAACTGATGGATATATTTGTGCACAGTTTTACTTGTACTTTTCTTTTGCTGTTTGCTCTACAGTCCCCGTGAATACATTACCAGCATTGCCTCTGTGCTTTTTAATGCTAACTGAGAAAGATGGAGACTGAAAGCCTCAGGTGGGACATTTATCTTGCTGGTTTGTTGTGGTTGTTAAGTAAGATGAGATTCATGATAGGTGACTTGTGAGGTTGAAACAGTTTCATAAACAATCAGCAACCAGGCAGTGAAATTAAACTATAGTGATGAAAATTACCGTGTCTTTTCCCTGATAAATATTATCAGGAAACCTTTCAACAGAGCTTTTAAGTCGCAAAGCTCTCAGAGACGGTGAAGGAGTAACATTGCCTAGGACTCCCTCTAGTGCTGCTGCTATGGGGAATGCAGCCAGCTGCGGCTGCCCGCCGCACGGAACCACCCTGAGCTCATCACTAAGAGAACCAATTCTTCCCCTCCAAAACAAGGTTGGCCTTGTTTGCTCTTTGCTTTTTTTTTTTTTCATAGGCAACTGGATTCTCAACAAATTAAGCAGAATTTATAAGCAGTGGGATAAAGCACTGCACAAGATGCACTTTTGAGAAACTGAGAGCCCTGGGGTTATTTGGTCTGGAGAGGAGAAGGCTGAGAGGGGATGTGTTCAATGTCTATCAGTACCTGAGGGGTGTCAAGGTGAAGTGCCAGGCTCTTTTTGGTGGTGCCCAGTGATAGGACAAGAAACAATGGGTACAAGCTAGAACACAGGAGGGCCCACCTCAACATGAGGAGACACTTCTTTATGCTGAGGGTGCTGGAGCCCTGGAGCAGGCTGCCCACAGAGGTTGTGGAGTCTCCTCTGAAGAGTTTCCAAACCCACCTGGGTGTGTTCCTGTGTGACCTGCCATAGGTGACCCTGCTTTGGCAGAGGGGTTGGACTGGATGATCTCTGGAGATCCTTTCCAACCCCTGACACTGTGATTCTGCAGCAAATAAATATTTTCCAATGTGAGGAGCCCTTCTTCCATCTGTTTAATGGAGAACCCTGACAAACCAAAATAAAAACAAAGCTTTAGGGTGAAAATAAACAGCACCAGTGTGCTCCTAGCTTGGGTTTGGTGGAGGAGCTTAACTGTCAGAAAGTGATGAGCTCTCTTCGTGGGCTAATAAGGCAACTCCAACACAAGTTAATACTCTAATGCACTTACTGCATCAGCCTGCGATGCAGTAAGACTATGTCACGAGATGATCAATGTACAACCACTTCACAGTGTGTAACTGCAAACTGCATTCTCACTAACCTGAACACTTCAAGTACTCACTAACCATTCCCATCACTTGCTTACCCTATCTCAACAAACTTTTACAAGCATGTGTTCAGTGTTCACAAGCACCTTGAACACTTGAGTTTTATTACTTGCAAGGATCCTGTTTGTTCCACATATACACAGCCTTTGCCACAAAGAAGCATTTTATAGCATTTTCCTTTGCCATAATGGTACATCAGGCTTGTGGTCAGGTTTGGAATTGGTGTCAGCCAGTTCTTTATAAACAAGGTTTGCCTTTGTCAAACCAAGCTCAGAACCTCTATCCAGAGCAAATGATATCCTGGTTTTCTCTGTATTAAAAAGGAGGAAGAACACATTTGTTCATTTATCACAAAAATATCCTCAGAGTGTGGGGAAGTTCCTACTGAACAGTGCTTTGCTATAATCCAGTAATGATCTGGGGCTTAGATTGGTGTTTTCTGCATGCAGGTATCTCATGGTTTAATGATTATGGTAGTTCAGTGAGGCATTAACAATGGATGTAGTTTTGATGAAAAAAACCAAACCAACCAACCAACCTAAATGCAATTCCAGAGTTTGTCTGACAAAAATCTCTTTCCAGCAAGTAGATTTAGAGTCACACCTCAGCCAAAACTGAAATGAGCAAACATAACGTCCCATGATGGCCACCGAGGCCCAGGTAAGGCTGACACGTAGCCTTAGCTTTCTTGTCAATAACCCCCACCATGTTCCTGTTGTGACAGTCTGGTGTGTTACATAATCCTGTGAAAGCCTTCACAGCAAACACTGTGTTATATAAAAGGAAAGAAAGAAATCCATATCCCAGGGGCATGCATCGCTGCATAACTCTTTCTTCCAAAACAATCCCAAGCATTTTTCAATTGAACAGCTTCCCTCAGCACTGGGATACAGCAATCTTTGGAATGGGAATTACTGAGCACCTGGTAGCAGTACACAGCTAGAAGGGTCCATACCCATTCTCCAATATCACTTTGACCCTGCAGCAGATGTTTATTCACAACATCTTGTTGGTTACTTTGAATGAAGTTCTTGATCAGGTGCAGGTTAGTGCTGTGTCTTGGAAACTCTGCTTTGCAAAGCAATTTCTCCATCTCTAGCACACAAGGGAGTAATTGCTTGAAAGTTAGGTTCAAAGGACTTTGAGGCTATGGACACAAGTTCCCCTGTTTCTTTCCCAGGCCCTATTATGACAACTGATATTGATGAGCATTTCTGATACGCAGTTTACAGAGCACAAGGATCCAGGAAACATCATTCCCTGCCTATCATGCCTCAGAAAGAAAAGTAACCTGATTTGTACAGCTTTCTTCTACTTGGAGAAACCACAACTTCAGGAACCCCTTTTTTCAGTGAGTCTTTGTCAACTCACTGTCTCATTAACAGATTGTTCCTAATGACTCAAATATTCTAAGCACATCTGCTTATTGGAAGAGTCTCTTTTAAATGCCTCTGGATATTGAATTGGAAGTAGGGCAATTCTGTTATGCTGATCTCATATTGCTGCTGTTGCTAAACTTCTTTTGTGACAATGATTGCCAAACTTTGCTTAGGTATGGTCTGGCCATGCCTCGCTGAATGTACAGGGCACTGTCACATAGTGTAGAATGTACCTTTTGAGCAGCTGCTATGCATTCTGATTCCAAAAGGGGCTGTGCACCTTGATTACCACCTTACTATAAAACACAGCTAGTGAGTCCAGCCTCTGGAAATATAGCAGTCTCCAAAACACCACTTGAAAAGACGCTGGCCTGTTTTGGTTCTCTGGAAGTTTTCTGCACCCTCACAAGCTGCTGGGTAGAGGACATACACCTGCAAAAGCTTTACTTGTGAACACGTACTAGTGTACAGTTTGCAGACGTGCCACAACATCACAGAGATGTTCTGTGAGCCTTTCCCTAATGAGTTTGCTCTGGCAGTGCTAGTATTCTGTGCTCATTTCAGCCAACAAAATAACCCCACCAAGCCAACAGCAACACAGCCTGATGCAGTCTGAGCTTAACGTGGATTCCAGTTATGACTGAGTTGAGTCCAGAGTCTCCTGAATGTGCACACCTCAAGGACACTTCAGAAATGTGATCCTTCTGAAAGAAGATCTCTTCAGCGTGGTATGGCCACCAGTACATCAGTACTGAAGTGATGCCAGAAAGGATGCCTGATGAAGAGCAATGCCTTTCCCTGTTGCAAAATACAATATACTTAATAGCTTAAGAAATCCAGATCTGAGGAAGCACTTTAACAGTTCTTTGCTCTCAATACAAATCAATCCAGGCATGTAAAATACTCATGAGATCCATTACATTTTTGAATGTGAAACATCTCAACTATATCAAACAATATATCAAACAATATATATCTTTTTATTGAAACATAATTGGAGCAATATTTAAGACATTTCTATTATTGAAGCACTGCTTTTCATATTTAATAAGGATCTGACAGGCACAGATATTAAATGACTTGCCAAAAGTCAGATTGAAGGGAGAGCTCTGGTGCAGAAGAAAGATGGGTCTTCCACAATGCAGATTAGTGCCTGATGTACTGCATCCCTGCTCTTCTCCAGCTACAGGTGTTGCAAAAAGGCATTCCAGCTGGGGAAGGAACACAGGAAGGAACTGCACTAATCCTGCTGCTTGTCAGACAGGAGCAGCTGGTTTTCTGCTTGAGACACTCCTGAAAACCATTCACTTACAATCGCACAGAACTCCTGTGGTGATGGTGGGGCTTTCCTTCAACATCTTTGTTACCACCTCCAGATGATTAACTGCTGCTTTATAACTGACATGATGCACAGCTGAATCAAGGACACCTTCTCAAAGTCCAGTTGAAACCTTCCCTTTATCTGCAAAGTTCATCTCAGTAGCATCCTCAGAATTGTTTCTTGATGTGTAGTTGTTGTGTCACAAATTGTTTCTCTGTCCAAAAGCCAGAGGAACAGCTGTCAGGGTAGGGATCTACCTGCTTTATTATTACCCTACACAGCCACAGGGAGAAAAATTGCTTACCCTGGCGTGACCACTTCCATCACTGCTCTCCAGAATAAACAGCTCATATCTATACTCACGGCCATAAATTCAGAAGCTCAGCCATGACTCCAGCAGATTATTCTTTAATTGCACAAAGGAATCAGTGGAAAGGAGAATAAAGAAAAAATATTTATTTAAGACCAACCAATATTTGAAGCTTTATAATGAATATTAAATAGCATTTAATAATAGGTATATGTTAGGATGGGTTAAACAAGCCACTAAAATGAGGAGGCGGAGGGGAAAAATAAATTAAAGAAGAGGATATGACTTTTCATGCAAAGTAAAATATCCTGAAGGTTTATGGAAGCATTTTCTTTTTCTGTGTAGGAAATCATTTGTAACTGCATTAACTTGGAAGGAAATTGATATTTATAACAGCAGGTAACAGAATAGCCTTTTATTATCTTTTGTTTTGAGTATTTGAACAGGCCTGCCATGCCGTCCCTCTGTGTCATACTGCAATGTATAGCTTTCCACTACAAGCTAATTTAAAATAATTTAAAAAATATTGTTTATTCTAGCATTTTTGCATGTCTAGACTGCTTCTTAAACACAAGCTGTGCTGTAAAGTACAGCAAAAGACACAATATATTTCAGCTTTCTTAGTTTGTTTCTGTTTTGCAAGACATAAATCCCCAAACACTCTTAAAGATGCAGAGAAGAGCACAGCGTAACACTTGTTAGGGCTACAGAATTAATTCAAAAGAACAGTTGCTACAGATCTTTATTACTCAAGTAATTTCCTGTGATCAAGGACAGATGACAAATATTTATTATACAAAAGGTATTTCATTAATTCCCAGATTAAAGACTGGGTCTGATTTTTATCTTATTGAAGTCCTTGTTAGGTATTAGGTGAATAGCTCCTGCCTCGAGTTGTCAAGCAGAGAACTGGGTC
Organism: Dryobates pubescens; assembly: GCF_014839835.1. Classification (NCBI taxonomy): domain Eukaryota; kingdom Metazoa; phylum Chordata; class Aves; order Piciformes; family Picidae; genus Dryobates; species Dryobates pubescens. The sequence goes on along the minus strand of NC_071629.1, from coordinate 772,697 downwards.
CACAAACTTCTGCGTGGCACTAAGCGCCACTAAGCGCCACTTGGAGCATTCCTAAGGCCTTGTTTCGCGTGCCCATGCCGAAGCCATGCCCTCTGGGTTCCCGTCTGTGAGCTCTCCAAATGTGCAAGGTCAAAGCGCATGCACTTTGCCCATAATTCATTTCATTTAACAAACACTGTCCCCTGACAGCCGAGATGCTAACAGAATGAGTCTGTCCTGCTTCCCACGGCTAGGTACCCACTCTCAGTGATCCCCACCTGTTCAGGTGATAGCCCTGCAAGATGACAAACACCACTGGTGCCTGGCTCTCCCTCACTTTAAGAAGGGTCCCTCAATTTAAGAAGGACATTGAGACACTTGAACGACTCCAGAGAAGGGCAATGAGGCTAGCGAGAGGCCTTGAGCATAAGCCCTGTGAGGAGAGCCTGAGGGAGCTGGGGTTGCTTAGCCTGGAGAGGAGGAGGCTCAGGGGAGACCTTCTTGCTCTCTACAACTACCTGAAAGGAGGTTGTAGCCAGGAGGGGGTTGGTCTCTTCTCCCAGGCAACCAGCACCAGAACAAGAGGACACAGTCTCAAGCTGCTCCAGGGGAAGTTTAGGCGGGAGGTGAGGAGAAAGTTCTTCCCAGAAAGAGTAATTGGCCATTGGAATGTGCTGCCCAGGAAGGTGGTGGAGTCACCATCCCTGGAGGTGTTCAAGAGGGGATTGGATGTGGCACTTGGTGCCATGGTTTAGTAGGCATGAGGTGTTGGGTGATAGGTTGGACTTGATGATCTCTGAGGTCTCTTCCAACCTTATTGATTCTATGATTCTGTGATTCCCTCAAACACCTGGGACCCTTCAAAAATGATGCAGCCCAGACTTCCTATGTGTTCTCAATGGATGTGGGATGAGAGGAATAGGTAGCAGACAATCATGTGGCAGTCATGGCTGCAGGGGCTTGGTAATGCCTTGCTGCTTCTAAATGATGCTGTGTCTCACCTTAAGTGATTTGCCCTGAAGCTCTGCCAGTTTCTTGGGGAAAAAAAAGAATTATTTTTTTTTTTACAAGTATTTTAGAAAAGCTGATTGGCCATTGGAATTGGAAACCATTGCAAAAGGTGGCACCCACAGTTTGTGTCTGTTACAAAGTCCAGATCCAGCAGCAACTGGCACTTGTGAAGCACACTGCAATGCAGGTAAGCTTTGTTGTGAGAACAGGTAAACCTTGGAAATTTCCATTACTGAGAATCAGGAGTAAAAGCAGTTCTAGTGCTCAAAAATGTCAGCTGGGATTTGTCTTACATTTCCAGTAAATGGAGATGTGGGAAAAGGAAGGGGAAGAAGGTGTTGTTCAGGTAAGAATGTGAAGAATAAAGGCCTTGCTGAGTCTGAGGCAAAGTCCCAGTAAAAGATGTGGTTTAGTGTAGTTGCAAATTGTTGTCTGACTTTTTCTGTTGCTCTGACAGGGAAAAAAACCCAAACAAACAACAAAGCAGAACTATTTGAGGCTTACAGCAGAGAAAGGCCTCCTACTGTCTCTGTCATTCTGGTGAAAGTAGCTCCTTCTAGTTCCCTGCACCAGCCCCACATACCCCCACTCGCAGTATGGAAGGCAGGCTCATGTCTCTTGCTTCCTTGCATAAAGACATAAAAGTGAAGTGCAGTCTTTCTTTGTGAATGTCATCTACAGTGGCCTCTCCATGACTTATCTGGGTGACCAGTAGGGCTACTCCAGCAATATATTTGATGTGACCTTTGCAAAAACGCTGTGAATGTGTCTTATAGGCAGTGCAATTTTATGAACAGGTGATCATGTGCTGACTGTACAGCCAGCAGCTGTATAATTCTACAGGGCATTTCTACTTTGAGAAACTTACTAAAAAATCAGGGTCTGTGGGAAGAGGAAACACACCAAGTGCAATCAGGAAAAGCAGGGACAGCCCCCGTCCTGCGAGGCAGCACCAAAGTCACCTGCAGGTACACAAACTGCTGCGAATCAGCTGCAGCACTTATGGCATCCCCAGGAATCTGTGGAAGGTGATAGATAGAAGCTGTATTTCTGAGGGGTTTGCTGTGAGGTGCAGGGTTTAGAGAGGAAGAGCTTGACCTTCACACTATGCACAAATTTGGCTCTGGTCCTGGCTCTTTTCACATGTGAATAGTTCCTGTGGGGCCTCTTTGTGTGCTTAGAGTAACAAACGGTTTCAGGATTTAGGCCTTGATCTGAATGAAGGGCAGCAGCCAAGCCTGGGCTTACAGAACACTGGTGCTGATAGCAAAGCAACATGTGTGCTGTGTGGGCACACTGACTCTTGCTCTGTCTTTGGCTCTTCTTTTTCATGATGGAACCGCTTTGGTTTGTAAAGGGCTTTTGCCCTTTGCAAAGTGCAGTGGTAGGGGTACCACCCTGCCTCCAGTAGAGGTTAAACAGGCCATCTAAACCTTCCACCTTGGTATTTTTGACACATAATAGACCCATTCTTACTGAGCTTAACCTTCTGTCTGGGTTCATCAAACACAGCTGAGGCAGAAGTGCTGGATCCCTTGTAAGCTCATCCTTAAGACACCACTTTGAAAAGCAGCGTGGGTCACTCCCCAAGACACTGCGTTCTGGACTAGCTGATGCTGTGGCAGTTGATTGCTCTTGCACAGGACAAACCCTCCACAGCCCAGTAACAGTCAAACCACATTATTATTTTTTTTAAAGCAATAATCTTTAATTTAATTTAATCTGAAGCAAATAGGACAGGAACCTGGCAGTGTCCCAGTGATACATATATGCCTTCATCACTTGCCTCTTCTGGGGTGTAAAATGCAGTTCCATTAGGAGATGCCCTTCATGGGCTTGGCTATTTCAGAAATTCCTCCCAACAACAGTTCAATGGAACAAGTATTAAAGGGCCTGACAACAGGTCCTGATCCATCTGCCTTCAGTGTGGTGCAAGCGAAACACCCACAGCTGCACACTGCTTTTGTTTGCTGTCGTTTGTGGCCTATATGAACTTTATTTCACATTGTAGTCCAAACTTTTCAGAAACGGGTAAGTTTAACAGACTGGTGGGCAGAACGCTCAGCATCCTGGCGTGTGGCAGCTGGGACACAACTGACCGGCAGGTCATCTTCTGTTTGTACATAACGAGGAGCCCCTGCTGTCTGTGTGCATATGGGACAAAAATAATGAAGTCACAACTCCACTGAAGTCACAGAATTTAGCAGCCAGGGTAGTGAAACACAAGGGGTGTGTGGTCAAAGTCAGACGGCTGACATTGGATAGAGAAATACAGCCCAGAAGAAAAGGAACCACCTATCTCCTCTGGAGTGTTTTAGCATGGTTAATGGCCAGGCAATTGTTCATTCGAGTCCACGTTCAAAGCTTCTCACTGAACACAGGAGTTAGTAGATAAGAGGGATACAGCTCCCTGAACGACCCGGGAATTTTAGCTTTTTTTAGAACTCTCTCATCCTCTCTCTTATACACCATTATTTCAGAGAAATTCTGGCCTTAAAACTATATTTAGCGATAAAAGTGAGAGATCACCTACATCTCGCTGCAGTGAAGAAGGTAAAACAAGGCTTTCACATGCATTTTCATAGTATTTTTAAGGAAGGCAGGAATGTGTGCTGTCCGGGTCCGCGCAATTTCACTTCTTGTTCATCAGGAAAGTTTAAAACGGTCTCCTCACCCAGCAGCAAACTACGGAGAAATGCTGAATTATTTACTAATAATTCTTGTGTTCACTGAGAAGGGCCTACTGCAGGCACTGGAAAAATACTCCAAATAATTCCAGGCACTCAACTTATTAAAACCAACGCCACAAATTAGCTGTTAATTAAACGCTATTTTCACGCAAGCCACAAGCAGCTGAACTCACCGCCACAGCCGCACTGTGCACTCCCTGCTCTGCACTGACTCGGCACAGGCCGGGCTCTCGCCCCTAACGCGGCCAGCGGCGCCCGGGGAAGCGCCTCCCGAGCGGGGTCCCACCGCCTGTCCCTGCTTGGCAGACCCGCAGGCTGGCGCGCGCCTGCACGGCGCGCGGGACCCGGCCCGGCAGGGACACTGCGGCTCGACGGCTGACAGGCATCCGCCCCCAGGCCACCCTTGCTCTCCCACCCGCCTCGCCCCGTCTCAGCTGGTCCCCGTCTGAGGTTGCGGCGCGATCCCGCGACTCGTTCCCGGCGCCCCTGGCCGGGTCTCCCGGCCTCACCGACACTCCGGCCCCGAGGAGCGCCCGCCGACGCGAGCCCGTCCGTTCGCCGCACTTCCACGCCGCCTCCCCGAGCGCCGAACACCCGCCGCCGGGAAAGGTTGGGCTCAACCGCCGGCTCCGAGCCCCTGCGTGGGCACCGTGCCCGGGAAGAGCGTTCCGCCGCAGCGCCGCTGCCCGGCGCCCCCCGCCCGTTCCCGCGGAGCCTCGGCGACGCGGCTGCTCTGCATCGGGATCTGGGTCCGCCGGCGGCTCGCAGCCTCTCCCTCCCCGTCTCGGGCTCCGCCGGGAGGGCGAAGGGAGCATCTGCCGCACTGCCGAGGTCGCGGCCCCGCAGCGGGGCGCCGGGTGGCGGAGCTGGGGGCGGCGAGCGCCTCCGAGCGCCTCTGCGGCCACGGGCGCTGCTCCAGCCGGGGCCGCGCGAAGGCGCCGACGGTGGGCTCGCTCATCCTCCTCTTCCCGCCGCTGTGCAGGCGGCGCGCGGAGGAAGGGGGACAGGAGCGACCCTCCGGCGCAGCGCTGTTCCACACCCCCGAGCTGGAAGCGCCGCGCCCCGCTCCGGACCCGAGTCCGGGGCCTGAGGGTCCGCCTTCCCCGGCCCCGGGCGGGGCAGCACCGCCGGGCCGCGCCGGGCCCGTGGCTGCGAGGCGGGGGGTGGGGGGGGGGCCGCCAGCGGGGACTGGGGCCGCCCTCCCGGCGAGGCGGCGGAGCGGCCACGCCGCCGCTGTCGGGGGATTCTCTGCGAGGAGCAGGCAGGGCGGCTCCGGGAGGGGGAACCCCCCTCGGCTCGGCTATTCGCATCCCCGGTGTCGCCCCTCCTCCTGGCGGTGATGTCAGCCGCGGGGAGGGTCGGCTGGCAGCGCCAGAGCGGGGCGCGGGCGGCCGCGGCAGAGCCGAGCCGGATCCGCCGCTGCCGCCGCCGCCGGGACAAGCGCGGGCTCCGGGGCGCCGCGGGCACCGCATCCCGAGCCCCCCCAGGCAGCGGCCGCCTGGGCCAGCAGTCGGCCCCGCCGGGAGGCGGCCGAGCAACAGCGGCGGCGGCTTCCTCGCGCGGCGATCCGCGCTGCACACCGCTCCCTTCAGCCGCCCGCCGCGGAGAGGTCCGCGGGGCTGCGCGGCCGAGCGGCACCGAGTGCCGGCTCTCTCCGCGCAACTTCGCTTACGCCGCAGGACCTGAGCGGGCTGCTGCGGGGCTTCCAGGGCGCGATCGCCTTTCCATCCATTTTCAGCTGCAAAAGCCAATAATTCGATAACCCAGCAGAAATAAAACAAACTCGGGCTTACCTAAAAGTTAGGATACCTTTCCCCCCCTTTTTCTTTATCATTTCTTTTACGATTTTTATTCCCTATGTGGAAGTCGCCTGAGAACCGTGCTCGGCACGCTGCATGGGAAGAAGCGGCTTGTGTTTTGGATGGAGGATTTGCTGTTGCGGAGCGGGCTAACTTCCATGCAGTGGGGCAGCCTTCACTACTCTTAACGCCTTGATGATGTGCGGAGGAGCCCATGTAGCTTGACATCGTGTGCAGAGAAGGCACTGAAGGTAAGAAGGAGGCTTGGGGAAAGGGGGATTTTTCTATCCTTTTTCATGATATCTTTTGTCCAGCATCCCCCTTTTCAGCAGAGCATCAGCAGTTCACCCAGAACAGTATTGACAGGCTCAAACTGATCGAGTGAAATGAAAGTCTGCTCCTGTGAAAAGTGCATGGAGCTCACTGGTGACTGCAAGAGATGCATTTATTTTTAGTCTGATAACAGCACATTGATGCTCTGTGCTCACGGCGCGGACACTGAGCTAACTCCCACAGCTCAGGAATGAGATCTACGGTCTCAGCCTCAGACGGGCAGTTTGCATTGGCTGCTGCATTTTGTTGAACGTATACCCCCCTCTTTTTCCCTAGAGCATCCCATCAGCCTGTTTGATTTGTGTTTTTTTGCCGATACAGTGTCTAGTATTAATGAGAGAGGGAGAGGAATGGGGGGGGGAAAGCATATGGAACATTTTATTGATGTGATCATAATCCTGTAATGGAGATTGCGTTAAATGAGGATTGCATCAAAATGCCTTGCTGCTGTGGAGAGAGGAGAAAGCAAAAACTATGCTGGATTGTAAATGAAGTTCTGTGATTGAAGGATTTTCTTCAGCCATTAAGGGATGTCTGTAAGCTTGAAGTTGATGTATATGTGGAGTACTGGAATGGGATAAAACCAGATCAAGCTGAAATATATTTTAATTTCCTCGAGCTCTGGAGACAGTTAGAATTGGTTGGAGGCATTGCAGTGATGTCCAATGAATTCTTGGTTTCAGCTATGGAGACCACAGAACAGCAAGGAGTGAGGAGAACACAGGAAGGCAAGGAGAGAGAATGCAGAAAGGCAAGGAGAGAATTTGGTCGTTTGGGGAAAAGAAGGGTTGCTCGTTTGTGACTTTTGCCATAATGGCACTAAGCTTACAGCCTGCTGGTTACAAGCAAACACTTTGTAGGCAATCTGGAAAGCAGGGGATTTATCTCATTCTCCTTTTGCAGCCTTGGTGTAGCTGCCTGTAAGAAGTAGCTGCAAGGTGTATGTTAAGAGGCAAACAGGGACTTATTGCCCCTCTCAGACACTGAAAGGAACTGTAAGTTTGAGAGTGATGGAGTCGATTCATCTGGTCCTGTCTTTTTGAGCTTGAGTTGATAAATACATATTGAGTAATTGTGGCTGCTTATCTCAATTGGCAAAGGAGGGGAGAAGATGTTCCAAGTTTATTGAACCAAAGCAGAGCTGAGGACAGGAGATGTTATCAACTCACCCCCGAATTCTTTGTGTGCTAAATTTCACTATGGCATAGAGAACTGAGCTACAAAGAGCACCTTCATCCAACCTTACTGAAAGAAAACCTAAAGAAGGCAAAGATAAATTGTAACTTTTTGGTTGTCAGCAGTGGAGGTAGCATTGATCTGTCAGGTTACACAGGTCAAAAGAGGTAAGAGAGGGAAAAAGTTATTTATTTCATTATTTATGTGCTCACAGTTGCACAGACACAAAGAAAGTTGGCATACAAATAATCCTCTTGGGGTGGTTTTGTACACCCACCAAAGCTGTGAGGGATGGAAGCAGCAGAGACATTCCTGTCCAAGTGCTCACCAGCCTTTATCTGCTCAGCAAAAGGGTTGCTTAAACACGACATAGTATAGAGCAAACCCAACCCAAAGAGCTGATGTTCTCAGAAGTAATTTGTTTTCCCACTTGACTCTTGTGCAAACCTGAGGTAATAGCTCCACAGTTCACCCTCTCTCCTGCTGCATATTTGGCATAAAGTTGAGACAGAAACACTCAAAATAAAATGAAGAAAAGCAGCCTAAGCATATTGAATTCCTCTTAAGCATTTTATTTTGGCAAAAGATGACTTTTAGTGAATTGTAAGAGACGAGTTTGGAATATTCATGGCGAGGCTCCAGGGAGCTTAGTGTTAGCTCAGTAGGCAGAAGCCTCATCTTCTAAAGAGATATCTGGAAAAAGATGTCTTTAAATTTCAAGCCATAATCAGTTGAGACTGTTGGTTTCCACATTTTAAAATCATTTGTTACGCTGCTTAGGGGAATGGTGCTTCATCTGGAAGAGAAAACAACTATTCCTAGCTCACTTTTTTACAGAGAGAGCAAGCAGTGTGCTCTAATTGTACTTCTGTATGTACAAATGTTCCAGATTTGACTCTGTTTTGTATCAAATAACAGCTGAGGAAAAAAATTGTCTTTTGAAACCATGGTTATCCATGCAGATCTTGGTCTGTATTTCTGCTACAGAAGAGCTCTGCTTCATGGCTGCATTGTTCATCCTTGCAGCATTTCTTCAACTGTGAGCCTTGCTATAGTTAAAGGATAATTTATATTCAGTGTAGTTCTGTCTGCTCATTGGAATTGGCTTTATACATCACAGCCTCTGCAAAAAAAGGAGATCAAAGATCTGGTCCTGTGGTCCTGTATGGCATTTGTATTCTACATGGACTTGAGTAATCCTGCACTGGAGCCATTCACGCTCCCACAGTTAAGGACATGTCAGTCTTTGCATTAAAACACCCATTTGCTTAGCAATTTAACAGCCACTTTTAGAGACGGGCTCTCAGCTCAAGCTGAACACATGCATATAGTAAAGGCAAAGATGTGGGAAGCAATGGAGTATAATAACAATTGGCATTTGCTACCAGAGGACTGTTGAGTTGGATTTATGGAGAGTGTAGTAGGAAACGGTACCTGCCCGAAAAATGTAGAGATGGGAAGGGAGAAAAAGAAATAATTAATCCTTTCTGCTTTGGAAAGCCCCTTGTGGATCCAGGTGAGGGTTTCTGCCTGGATTTTGAGGGGGCCGGTGAGTGCCTAAGTGAAAGGAAGGCTTTTCTTAAAGAGCAGCTCTGGCTCAAAGCAGGAGTTGGCCAGATCTCAGTTCAGTGGGCTTCTGCTTCAGACCGCATTGGAACTGATGCCTTTGGCATGACTGTGCTTAGCTCTTCTGAGAGCAGCAAAACCCTACCCCTTGTATCTTCCTCAGTGAAGTTGTCCTTTCAGTAAGTCTAAGCATGGACGTTTTTGAGCACTCTTGATTGTCCTACACAGGTATTCAAGGCTTTTAGGGGCTGCTGCTGCTACTAAAGCACCCTTGCCAGGTGGTTCACCTGAGAACAGCCGACGCAGCAATCACGGTTGCCAGCAGGGGACAGCCAGTGGGACTGGTGGTCAACTGGCACTTGAATAGAACCCTTTCTTCTAAAGCATCACAAGGTCTTTGCCAGCTGTCTGTTCAGTTACATAGACATCTTCCAACAGTACAGTTGTTGCTTCATGTGTGCAGACAAAGGATGGGATTGCTTAGAACAGCTCTGTGCATAGTTGATGCTAGAAGTTAAAGGACTAGGATTAAAAATACACCTGGATCCAACCTTGGTTGTGTGTGCTGCATAGTAGCACATTCAAGTAGCACATTTGAAACACAGTATGTCCTGTTCCAACTATTTTGAAGGGGATGAAAAATGAATGTTATGTGAAGGAAAGTGCTGCAACTGATGTAAAAATTCATAAGGGAGATTACCGTGTCATTCTTGGCCCCAGGTGTCTCTTTCTGCAGTGAGATCACTGAGAGGTGTCTTGCAACAGCTGTCTGTCTTCAGGGCAGAGGAGCAGCGGTGACCATGTCTTTCCTGGGTCTTCTGAACAGTCATGCTCCCTCCGAATAGATAGGCAAGTAACGTGAAGCAGGAAATTTAGGGTGGGAATGGGAATTTGATTATCCCTTAAGATCTGTGAGGAGGCTCCCATTCTCATTATCCAGCAGTAAAGTAAGAAAATGGTTTTCAAACACGGTCTCAGAATTAGTCGAGTGACTTGCCAGGAAGCATAAAAACTTCTACAGCTTTTACATGTTTAAAGCTTCACTCAAAGAGGAAGTTAATCTGTCCTTAAATTTGTCTTTAAGGTGTTATATGGTGATTAGGAGTGGGATTAGTGGAAATTACATTCTGAGTGATAGCAACAGCATGTACCAGAGGTGAATGAAAGGTAGAGCTGCTTTGTAATCTTCAGGAAAGTATTTAGGGAAAAAACCCCATGTGTTCCCAAGCAAGAAACCTGCAGCAACCAGGCAGGAAGAGTTAAACCCCTCTACCAGCCCAGCCTCGCTGGCACCGGAGATTGCACAGAGGTGCACAGAAAGGGAACGTAAGAATTAAAATGCAGCTGAAAAGGACTCTGGAATTCAGTCAGGAGATACAATCAAATCACAGGAGCTTGAGAGTAAGTAAGAAACTGTAAAAGGATTTCGGCAGCTGTGTCATAATTAAATATTCTTTTCTTTCGAAGGCTTTTGTTACTGCTTTTAGTACATACCCTGTGAAAATGACTTCATTCAGATGCACTTAGAGAATAAATGTTTTCCCATAGGTTAGGTAAGACTTAGCCTTCATGATTCAACATGGCCTGAGCCAAAGCTTCTTGTAGTGTGTGAAAGAATTCCTACTGGCACAGGGCCTTCAGATGAGTACTGCTTGCATGACACAACGGGCATACTTCTGCCACTTGTTTAGGACTTCAGCATGCTGCTGTGGTACAGAAGGCAGGGCTGTGGAGGAGTTGTGCTTGCAAGGATGGTAGAGCCTATGCTGTCAGACAGCAAGTGCTTGACTGACTCTGCAGGGAAGTTCTTCAATGGCTGTTGTTTCCTTCATTTATGGTGTGATAGACTCTGCAAGGATTGTGTCACTCAAAGGATCCTGCATCACCCGATCAGCGGAGAGCCAGATAGGTCCTCAGGGAGACAAATGAACATTCAATAGTGAAATGACAGAGAGAGGTGGCCCACTGTATTTAAAACCCATCCATTGTGGGGTTTAATATGGCGATTCCCTATGCTAAGAAACTGTTCCTGCTTCATTTTCCTGCCAGGGGAACATCTTGTGTGGTGTACTGCTTTGATTGGAGATGGTCGTTTCGGGGATGATTTTCTTCCCTCAAAGAACGCTAGAAATAAGATGTCACTGGTGATGTAGTCTGTTTGTGTATCGGTGTTTATCTGTTAGATCCTTAAGGACACAGCTTTATTATTTTTGTAAGAATTTAATTAGTAATTATGTGGCTTTATGCTGCCTACTGAAGTAGCAGTAAATACATGCTGAAGGGAAGAACATCCAAGTACAACTTTGGAATGCTTTAGGCACTGCGTATTTCATTGAACCAACTACTTGCACCATCTCTGCTTCTGCTCCATCGTGTTAAATAAATAAATGTCCATGTGTGGAAATCTGCTCTGCTGGGCCTGTGATCATACATGAAAGACACACAGTCTTGTTTCCAGATTTAGTCCCTGGCATGCAAGGTGCAAGTGTGCCCACTGGAAGAAAAGTGACAGATTTTGGGGTATGGCAGAATACAGGTTCCGTTGAAATGTAACAGCATGGGAATGGTTACACACAGGAGGGGCTTGGACCTGATGGAGCAGGTTCAGAGGAGGGCCATGAAGGTGATCAGGGAGTTGGAGCACCTCTGCTGTGAGGACAGGATGAAAGAGCTGCGTGGGTGTTCAGCCAGGAGAAAAGGCATCCCTGGGCAGACCTAACAGCAGCCTTCCAGAACCTGAAAAGGGCTACAAGAAGGCTGCAGAGGGACTGTTCCCAAAGGCCTGCAGTGATAGGAAGAGGGTCAATGGTTTGGAATGAGAGAAGAGCAGATTTAGGTTGGACATTAGGAGGAAGTTCTTTACCATAATGGTGCTGGAACATTGCAACAGGCTGCCCAGGGTTGGCAGTTGAGGCCCCAAACCTAGAGATATTCGGGGTCAGGCTTGACAAGGTTCTGGGCAGCCTGATCTAGTGGAGGATGTCCCTGCTGAATGCAGGGGGGTTGGACTGGCTGGGTTTTGGAGGTCCCTTCCAACCCAAATTGTTTTATGATTCTGTAAAAAAGTCAAGTGGCTGTCTTTAGGCTGTAACTGAGTTACAGGTCATGTTTTCTGATAATTGTCCTGAGAAAGGAAATTTCCTCACTTTGGGGAGGAACCGAATTTTATCTGTGCTAATGGAATTCACAGTTTAGGCCTATGGTTAGTCATTTATGCAGGTTTTGTGATTAAAAATATTAATCTTCCTGCCTTTTGACACACAAGTATGAAAGAGTGTGTCCTGCCAGGCCCAGGCTCACCTGGGTCATTGGTTTAGCTTAGGCATGCTGGTAGTTTTCTATCTGGAATGGGGCACAGCTTCAATAGGAAGCATTATGGCACACTGCAGGCTGGAGTCACAAATTGGAAAGAGATTTTCTTTGGACTTGTATGGTGTTTATGATGGAAGACACAGACTTGACTCATGTATGTTAAATAGCTGCAGAGTGTGCTCTAAAGAAAAGTGCAGAGGAAGTCTGTCGTGTCTTGAAGTGTCATTAAATGGTGACTTCATGGGAGCTGCAATGTGGATATACATCTGGACTCAAATAACTTTGGACCTCACTGTGACAGTTTGTTCAGATTACAGTTGCTGTCAGAAGGGTGTAAATATATGCAAGATACAAGGCATGAAACTAAAGCTATCATTAAACGGAGTCATGGCTTTACTTTGTCAGTCATTTCATCGACCCTTGGAAAATGTATGTGGCAACGTGTTGTAAGTTGAGGTCTGGAAAACAAGACAACACAGTCATAATTTCAGGGGTTAAAACTGGGAATGAAATGCAGAAAGTTCATTTTCTTTTCATTTCCATGCCTTACTCATATGTGAGACTTTACCAGGGTGAAGGTATCCCAGCTAGGGGTTTCATCAGAGTTTCCTGTCATCAGGACTCTGCTCCAGGAGATCAGCGAAGGGCTCGTCAGACAAGGCTATGTCCACGTCTAATTACCAGAGAATTCTTTTGAAACTTCATGGTCAGGAGGTCTGGAGTCTTATGATTTATTCAAGAAAACCAGATATGGAGTAAATAAAGGAGTTCATTGTCCTAGTTGGTTTCTTATAGTTTTCTAAGACAACTGAGAATGTCCTCTTCCTCTGGCCAAATAGCAGCTGAAGTAGAAGGTATTAAGCACAGAACAGTTTGAGTTGGAAGGGACCTTGTAAAGGTCACCCAGTCCAACCTCAAAGCAATGAGCCAGAGACATCTTCAACTAGATCAGGGTACTCAGAGTCCCAAATAACCTGACCTGGAATGGTTCCAGGGATGGAGCATCTATCACCTCTCTGGTTAACCTGGACCAGTGTCTCACCATGCTCCTTACAAATGTATTCCTTCTATCTCCCTCGTCTAGTGTCAAACCATCACCCCTCATCCTGTCACACATTACTGCTCTATCTTCCTTGTTTCCACCATAAATTTGTGGAAGGAAATAACATATGTGTGCATGTGTAGTTGTTTCTGGCATTAGGTAAATCTGAGGAATGAAAGTTACAGAAGGGTCCTTAGATACTGGAAAGTAAGTGTGTTGTAATTGTCTGTCATCAGTCTGCAATGAGGGTGAGCAGATAATGGAAGGATCAGAGCAGGTTTCCTATTCACGTATTTCTCCCCACTGTCATTTTTCATCAGTAAGTTCTTTAAAAAGGCCATACATCAGGAGAACACCATAAACCATGCTTTCTTAACAAAAACCCTCTTCAAAAGGCTACAGGCTTGTGGGCCATCAGTTATATTTATTGACAATATGTGCAGTCAAATATCAGGTGCTTAATATCTTTCACAGCTTAGCTTTATGCACACCTACAAAGAAAGCTCTTTTCAAGACCTTCTCTCAGGTGATGCTAGCACGTAAGATAAAGTGTGTTTGAGATGAGTTCACAGAATGGTAATTCAAAGTGTTTCAAGCTACAAAGGGAGCGGGGAAGACATTTGGCATATCAGAAAAAATTGGCCACTTCAAAAAAAGCAATTGAGGCACAAATGATCTGTGTTAAAGAAATGTGCCACTAGTGGGGGAGGTCGGAAACTGTTGTTTCCTTCACCGAGGAATAGGTGAGGTTGCGTCAAATGTTGGTTGCCTTATGATGAGAAAGGAACCAGTAGCATCTTCTGGCTGTGGTACTATGGCAGTTCTGAGCTGTGAGCATTGTTTAACCATCTGAAGCTTTTTTATTGTGTGCTAAAAGAAGAGATATTCTTGTTGCTAAACCAGACGCTCTCTGAAGAGTTTGGGTGTTGCTTTAGAATGTTTTGAATGGAAGCACTTAAAATTTCCTACTTTCTTCTCCTGTCCATGAAAGCAAAGAAAATTGGATTTACATGGTGCCCACACTTTCTCACTTTCTAAATTTGCCTGTTTATTAGAGCATAATATTAGAGAAGGGAAGGAGAATTTCTGATGGAAATAGAAGTGCCATTGTAACACAGTGGGGAAAACTTGTTAACAACCCTGCCTCCTTTTTGCCACAGAAAGGGAAGAAGTATAACACAGAATTCATGCTCCTCTTCAATGACAGAGAAACCCCAGCTCTTTTAGTTCTTTGAAAACAATGTGTCTTTGAATTAATTTTGTTAATAGGAGTTGAATAGCAATAAACTAGTAATTTTTACCATGGAACCAAGGCAGGACTAATGTTTTCAAAAGGACTTCTGTATTCTGGGTGTAAAAGTCCCTTTTTCAAAGTGAGTTGGACTCTGAAAGACCACCAAGCTTGTCTTCTTTCAGCAGTCTTTTAAGAGTTTTCGCAAACATTACCATTTTTGTTAAAGACTGCTTGCACCTCATCCAGGTTTTCTTACCTCTCTTGGGATATTAGGGGCATTCACACTGGTTCACACCCAGTATTCAAAATATGGTGGGACTCAAGGATATTTATTCTATGAAAAACCTAAAGCAAGCTATGAGATGAAGCTCAGAACTCACCATCTTTACCAGAGCTGCATAAAACAAACTCTTAAAAGGGATGACTGTGTCCTTTTTATCAACTTTATTTTATTCAAGCACATTTTACGTACTTAAATAGGGAGGAGGAGCTGAGTTAGAAAAGCTGTCATGGTGTGGGTTGAGTTTGAGGACTGTTACTTTTTATTTGACATTCTGTGGTTTTTGGCTCATCAGACAGATGCAGTTAAGCATCAGCCAGCCTGTACAGGTAGCTAAGTGTTACTGAGTTGAGCACTGGGTGTGTTTTAGGACAGTCACAGTAAGCATGAGTTCCAGGCAGAAAAAGAGGTCCTGTTTACTTTCTGTTCATTGAAGCTTTAGAATCCAGTCAGACAAACTAAGACAAAAATGAGAAGTTAAGACACTGAAGGAAGGTTTTAATATAAAGGAAGAGAACTGAGTGAAATTTGCCTGACTTTATGGTATTATTCATTTTGTAATGGTGACCAAAGCTGAAATCCATTGTACTGCCCATTAAGTTGGAGAAAATGGTAACTGTGGTGGTGAATTTGTTGTGACAGGACAGTCTTCTTCTTGACTAGATTGCATTATGCAGCTCAGGTTCAGTAAGAAGTTTCTAAATGATTGCTCTTTGGAATCACTGTGTAGGGTATTTTCAAATTACCAAACAATCTTAATTAACAAAATATTACTGCTGTTTGGGGCTGTGCAGCTTCATGCACTGGGTTAGACAACTTGTGCAGTAGCTGCTTTCTTTGGATGTTTTTTCGTCTTGCTCGTTTCAGGCAGGTTTTGATTATTGTTTAATGTTAATGGGAGAATATTAAAACTCAGAATATTTTCCTGCTCAGTTTGCTGAAAGCTTAATGTGGCTTCCTCCAGGTGTAATATCTTATGAGCCTCCTTAATGTCAGTGTTTGTGTTTCTGTTGTCCTGTGCTTTACAACAAGGACTGTTTAAAAAATAATGTCTGAATCAGAAATAGTGCAACATCAATCTGCAAAACAGTCTACGCTCTCAGTTCCTTGTACCTAATTTGTTTTGGCAGGCACAGTACTTTTAGGTTTTATTGTATTATAAACACTAAAAAAGCTTGAAAGAAATCATTAGAAAAAAGGTTTAGGGTAAGTAATTTAGCTGAGGCTGGCAGGTGGTATGGTGTGGCTATTGCAAGATTAACTAAGTTCTGAAAATCCAATTGCTGCAAAGCATTGGGGCTCTGTCTTGATTTAGTCATTGCTGAAGCAAAAGCCATTGCTTTGCTGAGCTGCTGAACTGTGATACAGTGGTTGGTGGAGATACTAATCACCAACAGAAACTACTTTCTGAAAAACTTGGGATGCTTCAGTAATTCAAGTGATAACTTGGTGCAGGACATCCCTTTAACTGCTGTGTATGTGGGTATGTAGATATAATAAATATGTGACACCGTGACAAATATGCCTGGTGAGGAAGACAGATAAAATGTAGGGAACCACTCTGACATTTCAAAATACTCCTGGAAACAGCATCAGTAAATTATTGTGGTAAGAAACTATCTGTTGGTGAGCCTCATGAAAGTTAGATATGCCCAGGTATTTCTTAGTCTGATCAGTGAGGGAATTACCATTTTTAGTAGACTATTTATGATCCATAAGAATAGAGTAAGGATGCCACCCATCATGTTGTGGACCACAGGCATGGCAGATTTGCTCCTTTGTTTTTGATACATACAGCTGTGATAGATGTGCTTCTTGTATTAGCTTTGGAGGGTGACATATGTAAAATCCTTTGTGGGTGGGCAACAGCTAATTTCTTCCTCAACTTTTGGAGATCATCTCAGTTTTATGAAGGACCCTGCAGATGACAGCTATAGTTACGTATTTGTCTCAGTGATTCTATGGAAAAGACTTCTCTACAGAGGTCATACCTCTGCTTTGTCTTGATTGTGGTTTCGTAGCTCAACTTTAGGAGTTTGCAGTCTCTGTGCTGTTCTGGTTGGTAAAGCAGTGGTGGAGAAGTGGGGAGCGGGTCAGGAAGAGGGGACCTGCTAGTGAAGAGAAGAGCTGTTTGTTTGGTTTGGGCATTTGCATCTCACCACTGCTGTTCCTGTCTGAGTGTGTGCTATTTGGTGTGATTTTGGAGGCCCTGAACTGGGGCTATATGCATAGGCTCAGCTGTTCACTGGCTCTTGACACTGCTGTTCTGAATACATCTTAAAGTACTGCTTTTGATCTAGGAAACACTCTTTCTGAGGAAGACCTGTGCCATGTTTATGTTCTTCTGTAAAAACGAACTGGAAAGTAGAAGGCTCAGCTGAGGGCCAGAAAACCTGTGTCTGATTCTTTTGCCTTAGCCCTGCAAGACTTGAGTTAGCTGATGTTCAGAGCTGTAAGAGAAGCTTGTTAATTCAGCTTTTCCTGGGGGTTTTCTGGAGTGGGCACCGAAGGTGGAGTATAACTTTGTTTGTATTTGTGAAGAGTGTTCTGCTGATGTTTCATGTGGTTGGTTTACTGCTCTTTACTGCAAGAGTGTCTGGAAGTTGATTGAGAAGTTTGCTATGAAAATGCAAGAAATGCAGTTTCCAGAGAGGGACTCAAATGTATGGAGTGTGTGGGTAAGAGAGTAAGGTAAGGTTGAGAAGAAACAGTATTTTTGTGGACAGGAATTTAAGTACTTTGACTAGATAGGAGAGACTACTGTAAAGGGAACTAAAGCTCTTCAAATTTCTCTAGAAAAAGGATCTTCCATGTTACAGAAGCTGTAATTTATTCTTCCTTTCACAATGGAATTATTTGTTAGAGCAGGGAAGCAAAAATTCTGCACTGGAAGGAAGTGATGCAGGTACTTAAGTTTCAGCATTTCGTGATTCGTTGCTGTGGTCATTAAGGTGAGATTAGACTTTCCCATTGTTTCAGGTACTTTCCTTCTTTTTCTGAGATGTCTATAATAGCATTGGTATGGTTTTTAAATGTCTAACATGTTCACCATAGTGCTTATGCCACACAACTGAAATTTAGGGTAAGGATAATCCACTGATTTGTGGTGGTTTACTGGGGCCAATTTTAACTGGAAGCTCAGCATGTACTCATTCAACCTCGAGTCCTGCTGTTCCACTTCACCATTCTGCTGCTTCTGTCTGAACAGGAACATTTTCAGTCCCTTGAAACTTTTGTAGGCATTACTCAAACATTTCCATAAATCTGCAGTGTTTTCAGTTTATTTGTACTTGCTTGGTCATTGAACACAGTTCATAGATTCATAGAATCATAGAATGGCTCAGGCTGGAAGGGACCTCTGAGATCCTCTACTGCAACCTCCTGCCACACCTCTCAGCTAGACTCAGCTGCTCAAGGTCTCATCCAACCTGGTCTTCAACAGGCAGGAGGCTTCCACAACCTCCCTGGAGAGCCTATTCCAGAGTCTCACCACCCTCCTACTGAGGCACTTCTTCCTCAGCTCCTGTCTACTCTTCTTTTCCTCAGCTTCAACCCATTCCCACTTCTCCTGTCTCCAGACACTCTGATGAAAAGTCACTCAGTTGTTCCACAACTGTGGACCGTTTCCTTCAGGTCACATGGAGGAAAGTTTCTTACCCTAATTATTTACCTTAATGAGTGTGTGTAAAAGGCTGTTTTGCTTTTGAACCATTAGATACTCTCAGTCTGGTATTTTCAGAAGCCTGCAGGTGTGGATTTTGAATAAATGAAAAGAGCAGATGGTGTACTGGGAAATCTTTGGTAGGCCAAGAAGCTAAATCAAAGTTTCCTTGAGTTCCAGGAGGTACTCTGCTTAGGGGCTGTCTTTCCATCACTAGGAAGTTTAATATTAAAATGCTGATGTATGTTGTAGAATTTCGTATGTGTGTGGAATATTCTCTGGCAAAAGGGTAAGCCCTAGAAAGAGATCAGCCACTGTATGCTTGTTAGCACATCTTGTAGACATGGGGCTTAGGTTTGCCTTGAGATGTTCAACCCTGATGGTGCTGAATATAAAAATGTCAACATAATTAGTCATCTGCAGCAGAAAAGATTTTTTTCCATTTCTTTTCACTGTGTGGAGGAGGGCATGAACTGGTTTAAAGTTACTCTTAATCATTTAGATTTTCTATTTTTGCCACTGACTGGGAACATTTACCAGTGACTTTTTTTTCTATCTTGAACTCGTGGATGGGCTATTTTGTGAGACAAATGTTATTGAAGGAAATGCCCTGATGAACCAGTATGAGCTGGGGAATAATCAGCCAGAGCTACTCCTTGACTGATGATCAGGAGTAAGACATAGCACCATGCCTGATCAGCTTTCAATAGGAAGTGAGCTACTGACACTATTCGAGTGCTAATCCAGGCTGTAGCTGTTAAGGAATTGCAGGTGTCCATATTAAAAACCTCACATGAAGTGTTCTGGATAAGGTACAGGTCTCTGAATGGGTAATTCCAACAGTCACTCTGTGCACTGGTGCAACTGCAAGCAAAGAGTGTTGTGCAAACCTAAAATGCTATCCACAAACTCAGAACAGAGACAATTCTTCTGATCCATCCCTTGTTTGAATCACCATAAACCTCAGGGGATGCCTCTTTGCAATCACAGCTAGGCAAGACAGTGTAATTTCAATGTACAGTTACAGTCACAGGTAATGTACTTGCAATGCATAGTTACCATCACAGGTAATAGGTATGGGGCTGTGCAAGCACAGGGAAATGGCAGATTTTCAATTTCCCTCAGAATGTGTTCATTATTAGAAGGTATTTGCCAGAGTATTATTTGTTGTAAGAGAAGAAAATCCTCTTCAAGTTTTTAATGAATCTCTTGAGAGATTCGTCAGATTTTCAGGTTAAAAAAAGCTATAAACATTCTGCTGGGAGTAGTCATTAAGGAGAAGATGAATGTGAGTTATCTCTACATTTCTTGTGAAACAGAAACCCTGAAGATGGTTTACAAACCAAAAAGCTGTTTCTCTTTAAATGGTCTGTACTGCTGCATTAGGTAATGAAATCCAAAGCAAGATTAAATTAAGTCTGCTTGCAAGATGAGAAGTAGTTTCACTGTTTTGTTTGGAGAGTGGTGTGGGTAACACAACATTGATCTGAACTTGAAGGGAAGAAGCCTGAGCCTAATATTTCCTTCATTTCTAGATTAGAAAAAGCATTAGAGTGGAAGAAAAAAAACCCTCCTTACTGCATAGTAAATCAGCTTGGAAGGCCTTATGTTGAAGAATCTGATTTCCTAAATGAAATCAAAATGAATTAATAAAAGATCTGTAGATTAAATAAATGAATGCAAAAACCCCAACCCAGCTCAATCCTCTGGTGGGTTCCTTTTTTGGTTAATGAAAAAGTGACAGCAGTGGCCTGCCAAAAGGCTTCCTTTTCCACCAGGCGCTTCACACCCTTCACTACTCACTCCAGCTTGCCTGACCCAGCAGCACGCTAGTCAGAGACTCCTAATTTGTGATGAAACAATTTGTTTAATCCTGTTTGGTTTTCATCTGAAGTATTACAGATGCAGTGAAAGGAATTGTTTTAAATGTACTTTCAAGAGACAAAAAATGCAGATAAATACTTCCAAATGTATTCATCAAAAATTGTTGCTTCAAACTTTTTAATTGGTCATCTAAGAGTGCTCTTGAGCAGACTTTGGTCTTGGCATTTGTAACAGTGTGACTGACAACGACAGGAAATCGGGACAAGAACATCAAATCTGCTCAGGTTTAGGGCTGAAATATCACCAGATGGAAAGGAATAGATGTATTCATGGAGAGGAATTTTTGTGATGTAGCCTGTTGGTGGAAGATGAATGGAAGGGTCTTGTGGCACATTTTCTAGTGGTTGTTGTGTTTGAGTATGTCTTAAATGCCAGCATTGCAATTTGTTGGATCTCACCTTCTTTACATTTCCTTTTAACCTCCATTTATATTTGGGCTGCCGTTTTCCTAGGTGATTAGAAAGCATTTAGCCAGTTTTCATTTGTCTATGATCCACTACTACCTTTCTGTGCATGTCTCCAACTGACTCCTGCTTTTCCAGAGTCATGGGCCCAAAAAGGAGCATTAAGCAGTAGGTTCAGCCCTGGTTTTGCTGGGCCAGAATCCTAGGCTAGCCATGGGCTGTAGGCCATTAGCAGTTTGGAATCAGCCAGGACAGCTGAGCTGAGTTGGCTGCAGGTGTTCCCCAGACCATGAGCATCACACAGTATAAAGGGAACAGTTTTCTAAAGACTCTTCCTGCTTGGGGTTCCTTTTGACCTTGCCTTTCTTTTTTTCCCTCCCACCTCTGAAGTGGCTTTTTCACCATCCTGCTGCTGAGGGCTGCTGCCCATTCCCTGGGCTGAGCGTAACTTGACGTACTTTGAAGTAGGTGTTGGTTTGGCTGCTTCATTAAACCTGTTTCCATTTCAGCCCACAGGTCTTCTTGAGGGGGCTTTCCCAATCCCCCTTCTTGACCAGGGAGGGGTCACTGGGCGATAGAGCAGCTGCTGGACATAGACAGGTTCCAAAAGACGGCTTGAAGTCCTGTGACCGGCTCTTTCAGGAAGGCTTGCAAGGTTTTAGGAAGAATGCCAACTAGTGCACAGACAGCTTGGCTCTCAGAGCTCAGCGTTAAGGTTAACAAGTTGTAAATAGCTGCATGTTGCCATTATCTCCAAACCCTGCTGCTTTCAGGACATGATGAGGACTTTTATAATAAGAGTTGTTCGTTGCTTGTTTGGTTTTTTTCCTTCTTTTGCAGAGCTCTTACTGAAGAGTGAAATTTAAAAGTTGGATGGGTTGTGATGGGCTCTTGATGGCATTCTTTTATCTTACTGACCAGCATGTTACTGATAGAACTCTAACAAATACATCACTGAATTGAGGGGGAGGAAAAAACAAACCCAAACCTGCTGCTGTTTCATTTTTTTAAAGGACTATTTATAGGAAGGAACATGTAACTTTGGATTATTTTTTCCTAGGAAAAGATATTCAGTGTTAAGATAGCAGAATATATTTACAGTATCTACTGTAAATATCCATAATGTATAAGACTGTTTTACAGCAATATAAATGTGCACATCATGACTGAGGTCTGTTGAACTGTGCTGATTTACAGGAAACCATGGATTCATAGAATGGTTTAGGTTGGAAGGGACCTTGAAGGTCATCTAGTTCCAACCCCCTGCTGTGGGCAGGGACACCTCCCACTAGACCAGGTTGTTTTGTTTTAATTTTGGTCTAAAGCAATGCCTAGTGTGAGTTTTAAAATGTTCAGAGGCTAAATCCCACAAATGTATATGGAAGGATCCTCAGCTTGGTAAAGAATGATCTTGGAGAAGCCAAAATTTTCCCTTTACCCTTCAAGTGTTTTGCAACACTGGTCTGTAGCACTGAACACATTGGAACTCCATGGGCACTGGAAATTGTGGGGGAATTACTGGAGATTCAGAACAGAATTTGTATGTGATCCAAGTCTCTCTTGGGCAGATACAGCCTGCTGGAAACTTGGGCAGAGTGTGCATTATGTAACCAGGCTCAGCTTCACAGCTGAGTTAGAAAAAAATGACATTTTGCTTCCCAGAATGAGAGCTGGGTAAAGAAATTTTGTCTTGATCAAATGTAGCAGCTGTTGCAGTTTATATTCAAGTGTGATGCAAATCAAGGCTTCATTTCTGCTGTGCCATTGTGCACAAAGAGGGGAACCATTGGTGGCTGGCTTTTTTTTTTCCCCCTGAGCACCATCCTGTAGCTTTGCTCCAGTAATTGCAAATGACTGAAAAAAATTAATATATATGTGTATGCACAGAAGTTCTGACATTCTGTAATGACATAAACAAGTTAAAAATGCTGAAGTGATGAGTCAGGGTTGGAGCAGGCAGAGCACTCGCAACTGGAGTGTGCTAAACCATTTCAATATTCCAAACACCATCTACAACAGATCTTGCTCTAATTCATTATGAAAACAGCAATTTCATTTAATCATTTATTAGCTGTTTATAAGGTGTCTGCATATTAAGTGTGCATACAGATTGTTGTTCAACCTGGCCACTGGTGCTATGATTGCAGAGGTGTCACCCAGCTGGAATTGCTGACGGCTCTCTTTGGTGATCATTGTTCACAGCTACCGGTTACCAGTGTGATTTGACCCAATGACTCTGAAACATGGATGTGGAACAGAGTAAATGAGTCTTTGACCAGCTGAGAACTGAGGATGGGAAATCCCCAACCCATCACTCAAAACAATACTTAGATTTTAATGGGAATTGTTTATGAGTCAGTCACTTCTGGAATGTTATGTCATAATACACAGTGTGAAGCTTGCCCAGGAGCACTGTAAAATCTCTGTCCTTTGAGGTTTTTTAGGTGCAGCTGGCCAAAGCCTGTGGCAGTCTGCTCAGGATGTACACTAAACTGTGTGTAGATTGAATATGACTGCTAGAATTCTTGGACTTCTCAAATTCCTACTGACAGGATTATCACATTTGGTCCTACTCCTGAAGTGAGTATGTGAAGTCTGGAAGAACCCTTGTGGGTCTTCGCTGTGTTCAACCCTGCTCCTGCTCACACCCCACCACGTATCCTTTGCATCTCTGTGCTTGCAGACTATTTACAAACTCTTGAAGATTTTGTTGCAAGTATTTTTTTTCTCACACAACTTCCATTGTTTGATTTCCCCTTCCTAAGTAGATGGATCCCAAAATTCCTCTTGCCAGCAAAGAACTGATGAGGCACTCTAAGACTTCAAAACTCCAGCAGGGTTCCCATCATGGTACATCACTTGGCTCTTTCAGCTTCAAATTCTTAGATGCCAGTATTTAGTGCTGAGGTATTTGAGGCTGGCTACACTTCATGCATTTCTTGTGAGGTGGTCAGATTCTCATAGATGGTGAACAAGTGAATTGCTCACATTTGGTGGTGTTTGTGATGCTGTGTGCACGTCTGCCTGTGCTAGCTTTGCTCTTTGATATCTGATTGTTGTCGTTTGAGTTAAAACCGAGCCTGCATTGTTGTGAGTATCTGTTCTGATGGATTCCAGTGCTCTTTGTCTGATCTCTAGATAGATATCTACACACATGAGAGATGCCTTTTGAGATCAATTTTATTTTCAGTTGTGAGAGTGAAATTTTCTGCTTCAGGCACTTTGAAAAAAAAGTTTGTGTGAGAAAAGCCCCAAACCTAAACAAAAAAAGAAAACCAAACCACCAACCCCCCTCCCCCACCAAGACCCAGCAGTGACTGGTAAAATGAATGTGACAGAAGATTTTTTTTCCTTTCATTTTTCCTCAAGTCACTCATCAGTACCTGTGGGCCTTCAATGCCATAGCACAATATGGCATTCAATCACAATTAATACTGTTTGAGCAACAGTGACTGAGCACAAAGTATTTCAGGGATTAATGACAACCTGAAAAAAACTGCCAGCTTGCAGTAATCAAGAGAGTCTCTTGAGAATCTGTGAGTTGCCAGGAATACCTGCCATGAAGTCTTCATTACTATTATTACTTCAGATTGATGGAGAAGATGGTATAGATTTTTTTGGTATTAAAAAAACCCTTCATTTGCTGTTTATCCAATTTTATTTTTTTCAGTGCTTGTTCCTACCACCTAAATGTGTTTCCAAAATTAGAAAGGAGGAAGGAAATTATCCCAAATTATCTACGAGAGCTTGTATAAAGGACTGCTTTTGCTGCTGCCTAGGATTTACGTGCCAGTCACGGGTGTCAGGAGCTGAGCTACCAAAATCAGCGAACACCCAACAAGGGGCCAGCCCTGGTAATACTAAATAGACTAAGGGCAGCAAGGAAAGGTTGATACAACTGTATCTGTCACCTTGCACGGCACCCCAAGAGAGCTTTCCTGGAGGAGTAAAGCATTTCACGTGTGTTTTGGTACTCTGAGAATTAAGTCTGCTAGGAACACATCGCTGTGTGTCTTTCCATTGCCACCAGTGCGCCGCTGCTAGCTTCAATGAAATTACGTCTGGATGCAATATGAAATTAAACTGTCTTTAATGTGAAATAGTGAAACATTAACTTCCAGAATCCACATGCCTGATGTTTAGGATGAACTGCTCCTTGAAGGTAGGACTGCCATGAATTGTAATACCTTGTGATGGAAACCCTGTAATGAGGACCAGAGAGTACCGAGCTACTGCAAGTGGAGCGCATGGTAGACTGTTGCTGAGTAGCAGAATTGGCAACCTGTGTGCCAGCCAGTTTCAGTGAGTGTGAAAGCCCATGAACCAAGGTCTGATCATGTATTCTTTACAAAGCACATTTGTTATTTTGACAGACCTTGCTTCCATAGTGCTGCCTGCCTCTGTGTTACATGAATATCATTTTATGTGGCACTAACAAAGTAATCTCTCTAAGTTCCTTCTGAATTTATGCTTAACCATGCTGATTTGCATGCACATAGCACAGGAAATGAGAAACTTTTACATGAAAAATCTGTATTCTTAGCATTTGGTATTCATGCACCCTTCTATGCATGGAGTTCTCATTAACATCACTGGAAGATTTAGCCACACACCTTCCATCCTGGAAGGGTGATTAAATTCCCAAAGTTTTATGAGAAGTTAGAAGACTGCATCTTGCTTTTCAGTTGTTAATTAATACTAGTGAGAGCCATGTGCAGCTACACTCCTGTGTGCTTAAACTGACCAAAGGGTTTGTATTCTGGTTTGAAAGCCAGGGTTGGACAAGAACCCATGAGTTATTCATGTCTCAGAGGAAATACAGTCTAGTTTGACTTCTGCTTCAGCTTGCTGAATAATTTTTCCATTTCATTTTTCTGCAGAACCCCCCATTTAATAGGAATGTGAACAGCTGTGAGTGTGTGTAAAGCAGATTCATTGCACCAGAATCACCTGAAATGCTGTCTTGTTCTTAAAATGTAACCTTTCAGGGAAAACCAGCAGCCTCTTTTAAGGCTACTCTTTGGTGTCAGGAGTAGATCTGAATGTGGTCTCATTTGCATGAGGGTTGTGCAGCAGAAATTCCCACTCCTACGCTGTGACTGCAGCCCTCCCAACTGTGCTTGCTGTTTCTAGGCCATCAGCACAGGATAGTTTAATTCAGTTTCCATCACTGCTCTCTAACTCATGGCAAACATTTGGTGCATGGCTCTGCCGGATAGGTTGTACCGGAGGACTTGGATGGATAGTGGCACCTTAGCCTGGTGGTAATGAAAAGCACAAAGAAAGATTGCCACCTGTGGTCTGAGCTGCTCTGTGGTGATGTAGTGAGCAGTATGGACTGTGCAGCTGTTCCCATCTATATGGTGAATTCAGCAAGGGTAGAGGGAATAAAGCAGGGAGAACAGTAAGCAGTAGTTCTGGGGATGGCAGTGCTGCAGCATGAATGGCTGCATTTTTCATCTGGGGGAATTAGAAGAATCTTTGTTTTTCATGGCATGATCTCCTCTTCATATCATTTAGAAATTTGCAGTCCTGTGGAGTTGCATTTCTTTAGGAAGGACAGAGCCCAATACAGGAGGAGTAGAGAAAAAAGAAAATGTTCTCTTTTTGTTGTAGACAAATTTTGTAACCTGTGTTTCATTTTTAAAGCATGTAAATCGTTCCTATTTATTTCTGATAGTAGTGACTCAGCAGAGCAAATATTCTCTCTAGCACAAGTTACCTGATGGTTAGAATTTATATTGTAGGAAATTGGAGTCATTGATTGCTGCAGGTGATGTACAAATATAAATACATGATTCTGGCCTGAAGAATGTGGGAATATAAAGTGAGTGCAATGAATAATTTTACTTCTGGGTAACAGCTATGAAGTGAAAAGAAGTAGGTACTTTCTGTCTTGATTTTTGCAGGTCCTGACGTGAAGTGAATTGCTTTGGGTTTCATAACTGTGTATTTCTACATCCTCAGCTATGAGGAAAGGAAGAAAACCAGCAGAAACAAATACTAATTGAGAAGATGATGTTGTATTTTAAGAGCAAAACCCTATCCATAGGTATCTCCAAGTCCAAAGAAAATAATGGCAAGACAGGATGTTTTATTGGCTCCTTTCACATTGGCAGCACACAAGTCAGACATTTCCTGAAACCTGCCCAAGCAAATCACAGAAATTCCTAGGAAATGTATGGCTGTAAGCCCCACCTTGTGGGACCAGCACAGCATCTTGGTTGCTGACAGACGAGGCACTGGCATTCACTTGTCTGCAGCGATCCTCTCTTTGACATACACTGGTAACTGAATTAATGCCTTATGAAAGGGCATTTTCTCCTCTGAACTTGTCCTGTGCGTTTGTTACTGTGACATTAAAGGGGCTGCTCTGATTTGTAAGTGCTAAGCACACTGGGCAGACATAAGGCAGGATGAGTGTTCGTATGTGAATACTGAAATGTTTATGGTAAGGAGCACGTGAAGGAATGTGGCATCAACTTCAGTTGCCGGCTACCCGACAAACTCCTTGTGTGCTATTAGTTGTATGAATTGAAGCTGGTTCTCATTAAATATCACACTTCTAGTATCACACAGAGCTGCCTTCCAGTACCTTGCAGGGATCCTATGGGAAAGCTGCAGAGGGACTTTTCATGAGGGTGTCGTGAGACAGGACAAGGGGGAATGGCTTGAAGCTGTGGGAGAGCAGGATTAGACTGGAGCTGAGGAAGTTCCTCAGTATGAGGGTGGTGAGACTCTGGAATAGGCTGCCCAGGGAGGCTGTGGATGACTCCTCCCTGGGGGTGTAGGTGGTCAGGTTGGATGAAGCCTTGAGCAGCTGAGTCTAGTTGAGAGGTCTCCCTGCCCATGGTGTGGAGCTTGGAGCAGATGATCTTTGAGGTCCCCTCCAACCTGAGCCATAGCATAGCTTGGATATTCTGCCTTCTTTGTGCTTTACTGAGCCATGGTTTATTCCTGAAATTGGTCGGGCAAATATTTTTCTCACAGTTGTTATTGACAGCTTTCCATTCAGACCAACTACAGATGGCACAGAAGAGAACTTTCTGCTGTTTACACCCTGATGTAGTTCTTTGTAGATTCAGATTCCCAACACAGCTTCTTTTATATTACTGTTGAGATCAATATCCAGTTGCTGTAGATGGCAACAACATGATGTGACACATTGGTGTACCTGAGCGCATCCATTCTGAGTGGTGCTGGCGACTGGACACCTATCAGCGTTGTCAGCAGCTCTAGGTACTTGTTGGCAGGGTTTGAGCATTGCAAACATCTTTGCTTTACCTTTTCAATTAATGCCTAATGCCTCCTGCTTGCATTTTCTTGACTCCCTAATTACCTCTAGTTTTGTCTCACCTAGAAATGAAGGATTGGGCCATTACATTTGCAGCTAAAAAGCAGTCCAGATTAAAAAGGAAAGAAGAAAAGAGAAACATAATTGGCACAAACGCTGTATAAACGAAGTTTCTTATTATTTTTCTTTAAATAATGAATTATTCAGTATTTTGGTGTTAAAAATTTAACAGAATCCAAAGTAAGATATCAGCAGGACATATGTGGAATGGGTGGTAGTTCAAGTTTGATCTAAAAGGCTTGCCTTTGTATTGAAGTTGGGTTGAAGCTTTGATCTATTTATAATGAGTATTCTAAGGATTTACTAATTATTTTAAACCTGAAGAGAATCTCATAGTCCATTTTTCAGTTGGAAGGGAACCAAAAATAAACCTTGCTGGAAGGTAAAGGCAGAAAGTCGTGAAGTTCAGGCCTGTTTTTTAAAGTTAAAGCATGACCGCCTACTGGCTAGAATTTCTGATAAGGTTGGGGGAAATGCATTTTCTGTCTCTTTTTCATTCTGCAGCATAAGGACGTTTTCTGAGTTGCTTCTAACTTCTGCTAGAGATAATGGCATCCTTTCAGTATTCTGTCCATTCGAAGTTTGCAGCCAGAAGCTGGAAGGCAGGGGTTGTTGTTTTCTTCGGAACGGTTTTTAGACAAACCCTGTACAAATTTCAGTAGCCTGCCACATTTAATCTATTAACAAACTAAATTAACTAAGATGTTTATGAGAAATGGAGGGATGGTAATTCGTTTATCAAGGGAAATGTATCTAACACGTTCATGACTCTACACAAATACCAAGTCAGTCTGAATTTATCACTGCTTAGAACTCGGGATTTGAAAGGTGTTTTTGGAAGCCATGTACTTGTGCCTGAACCATATTTAATTCCACCTTTCAAGGCAATGCACTGACTCAGCTTTGCTGCAGTCCTGTGTTACAATGCTTTTGTCATTCCTCAGTGGTTTGAAGTTTTTCAGATACACAGAACATAAACACAATTCCTAAGGTGCTCAGTATGGAAGAGCAGTGCCAGCAGATGGGTGGACTTGAGTACTCTAGCTGTAGATCACCCAGCACTGCAGCACGCATGCTGCACAGCTGAAACAGCTGGGGGGTTCATATAAATACTCCTCAAAGCACTTGTAACAAGGATAGGAGATTGATACAGATTTGCATCATAGAAGGCTGGAATTCATATAAGCCAGTTCCATAGTTACTGTCTTGGAGTCAGTCATGTTTAGACTCAGAATATGTGGCAAGTGTTTGTTTTATGCAGACATGGCTTTAACTTACTAGGTGGTGAGGAAAAAACCACAGACACCAAAGCACTGTTCCTGAACAGAGCACCATGCTATTAAGTGCTATTTGCATCATCTGAGAAATAGATATTTTTTTTCCCCATTTGCTAGGAAGTTTTCCAGTTTTCAAGGGATGCTGACTAGTTTAATGAATCTCTAATACAGATGAACTACTGCCTTTTTTCCCCCATTGAAGCAGTATTTTGGATTAAAGGTGAACCTCTTTTCATGGTTCAGATAATTTTCATTAGCAGAAAGGAAAAACATTCCAAATAAGCCTGGGACTGTGAGGAATTATTTAAAATCGTTCTGAGGAGCAATTTTTGCCTTTTCAATTATGCAAATGCTCATCAAGTTTTTGTCTTTGGTATCCTTTAGTGGATATTAAAAAACTGACAGACTTCTTGGCCTGACACAGATGTAATAGCTGTGAAGGGCTTTTTTTTATATCCCTACTCTAGCACAAGATTAAAGAAATGAAAGTGCTGCATTCCACAAATCAAGCTCATGCTTATACCTCTATCTTATCCTTGTGATTAAAGTTTTATGGAATCACAGAATAATTCACACAGGAAGGAACCTTGGGAGTTCCTGGTCCAATCTTCTGCTGCTCAGAGCAGTGTCACTGCTGAATTCATAACTGGTTGCTTTAGGTAGTCAAGTCTTAACCTGCAGAGAGAGGTTCAACAGCCTGCTCCAATGCTAAATTATCCCAAGTGGTTTTTTAGAAGTGGTTACTCTTTGTCACAACATACAGTCGAAACCTTTCCCCTTTCAGCCTGACCCAGTCGTCTTCTCACTGCGCACCTGACTAAGAGGGCCTGCATTTGTCCTTCTGGGATTTTTTTTTCTGTACTGGTAGTTCCTTTTCTCCTTGAACTTTGTCTTTATGTGCAGAGCTCTTTTCCTTAAAGACAGAGGCATAGAGGCAAAGTTTGTGCTGTCTGCCTTCACTTTTTAAGACTTTTTTTCACCGTGGCATAAATACAAACTGGCACTGGAGAATGCAGCCAGGCAGCTTGTTTTGTTAATGAACACAAGATTTCAAGTGTTCACTTAGTGCTCACAGGAATGCTCTGTTTAGAAGAAGAATCCTTTGTAAAAGCAGGAATTTCAGAAAGAACTGAAGTGTTTCTTATTATGTAACAGAGATAAAAATATTTCTGTGTAACCACAAAGAAAAGCAGAGATGCTTCCATGCAAGCAGGGGCTGGCAGTGTAAGCGATGTACACAAATAACTTCCTAAACCCAAGCTGCCTTCTCTCGGTATTTACCACGCTGGAGCTCCCCAAAGACTGCCATAATTAGTTTTCTGCCTTACAAGTAATTATAGGCACCTGTAATTTAAAAAAATATTTGTATCTGAGCTATGATCTCTTGGGTATTTTCCTTTTAGAACCTTCCTCATTTGCTCTTAGAAGTTCTTTTCCACTAACTTCTACTCTTGGGATACTTTAAATGGAATGAAATGTTCCACTTCAATTACTTTTAAAACCAGATGAGACCTGAAACAACCCAGAGTTTTCCCTCCCCATGATCACTTTGGAGTGAATGTCCTTGGTTTGGGATGGCTGATTGCTCCCCGACGAGGCAAGGAGAAGAGTGAGGTCCAGCGAGAGTGCAGACAGACCAAGACTAGCCTTGAAAGGTTTTCACATGGTTCACATCTGAGTCCTCTGAAAATATCACAGCAGATGGCAACAAGGCATGGGTCTGTATGAATTGCTCTATGTAGTTCGCTGCATGCTGGCCACAGATTTGAAAACAACTAGAATATTAGACAGAAATACTGCAAGGTGGCTGCCTAGAAGCTGCCTTGTGCTGGGCCCTTGAATTGGACCCTCGTGATACAGGGTATTGATCTGGTGTCTTGATGTCCTACTGTGGGGACAGGGTGGTTTTCCCCCTCTGCTGGGAGCAGGTCTTAATAGCTATTCAGTGACAGAGATAAGGATTTGATAGGTAGCTAGATTTTTTTCAGAAATGGCAAGAGAACTCTTCATGGTGAG
Organism: Dryobates pubescens; assembly: GCF_014839835.1. Lineage (NCBI taxonomy): Eukaryota > Metazoa > Chordata > Aves > Piciformes > Picidae > Dryobates > Dryobates pubescens. The sequence goes on along the minus strand of NC_071629.1, from coordinate 741,679 downwards.
ACCCTGGAATAGGCTGCCCGGGAGGCTGTGGCTGCCTCCTCCCTCGGGTGTTCAATGCCGGGTTGGGTAAGGCCTTGATTCTATATTGCCTCGGTGTGCAGTGCCACCCATTCTCAACACAGCCTACGTATCACTGGGAATTCTGAAGGACCACAAACCAGAAGATACTTGAGAGAAAGCCTCAGTATTGTGTTTCTTTGCTCTTCCTTCTGCTTGGATGTGTGACAGGTCAAACTCCACACAAAATAAATTCTCCATACTTGAATGCTGGCATTAGCTTTAAGCCAAAAGATTTCCTCAGGAAGAATTATTTAATAGTGATTTTGCTTAATGCAAGAAACAGACAAGATAAGCCATGGAGTCTGCAAAGAATTGCCCATTAATTTGACAAACCTAAACCGCTGACTATCAGAAGAATTTGCTTCAGGTTTTATTCTAACACTTGTATTGATCTCAGAATGATCTTAGCATTCTTTTCTGTACAGTAGACTGACCAGTGATTAAAGCCTGAGTGTTTTCTTTTTCATGAGGTACTTTGCAGCTTCCCTCTGTACTGAGTCACCAATGCAGCCTCATGGAAGTACTGCTTCTTATAAGCAAATTCTCAGTGACAGATACAAATCACTGATCTGGTTCAAAAAGCACATTGACTGAAAGGTTGTGAGATAACAGCACATACCCCTCAGGTACCCTGAGGGTGTCCCTGGAGGACAGAGATGTGTAGCCTGAGGACTTGAGACCTGCAGGTTTAAAGCACAGGACCTTTGAAATCTTCCCAGCCTTTAGACACAATCCATTATGGGAATCTTCTCAGTTAGTGCTGATAAGGAATCCAGACATTTTTGTGTCCTTCTCTCTAGAAAGAAGTGCCAGTTGCACAGACTCAGAGGAGACGCATGTTGGCCTGACCTTCGGTCAGGCTGACTGGGAGACCAGGAATCGACACCTCCTGTTGTACTGCTGAGAGAAAACCTGACTGGCTCTAATTTTAATCTTCTTCCCTCCTTTAGTCACTGTTCAAGACAATGGAGACACTATTCTCGGAGGGCAGAAACACGCACTCTACGCTGTGGCAGTTTCAGCAGTTCTCTGGCTTCTGTCACACATGAATACCAACCTCAGGAAAGGTTCATTACTGCCAAAGCAAGGAGTACAGTATGCTTCAGAATGCCCTTCCTCTCTTCTGTCATGCAGACGCTTTCCAAGAACAGGAGTGGTGCAAAGCTATTTATATCAGCCCCGTGCACTGCTCGGGAATTACCTCCAGAGGAAGGTCTTTGAAAGGAGCGGTGCCCAGGCCCTTTAAGGCCCCTTAATGTTCTCAGGGAATCCGCTCCACCTGCTTCCATTTGACCTTGTTAGAAAGCCTGCATTCAAGCACAGGGGAGCAGATCTAGATTTCTCACCAAGTATGGAAATGAAAGCAGTCACTGCCTGTTCAAACCCTGCACTGGTCCTGGCTGGATACGCTCATCTTGTATTCTCCCAAAGAGGTTGGGATGCTGTTGTAATGTCAAATCTGACTCACTCTTGCAGTTGCTATTAAAAGTTAGCAGCTGTAATTAGGGGAGAATTTTGAAGGTGCAGTGTTGTATTGTCAGTTGTAACAGCTTTTAATTATCTTATATTTTTCTTTAAAGTGATCAGCTTTGCAGAAGTCAAATGTGCTTTTATCATTTTTACTCTGGAAATGAGCTGACACGTTTCATATAATTTAGATAGAAATTCTGTTACTGCAGAAAACAATTGGAATCTCTGAACTTTTTAAAGGATTTTTGAACACAGGAGACAGTCATAGTGCTTAGAGGGATTTTGCCATCATCCAATTAAAATAGTCCTCCATTCTCTCTAATACCATTCTATCTGCTCTTGAAATGCGTAAGACTAATTACATTAGCCCACAGAGGCCTTGCCTGGCTAATACTATTGGCCACTTCCTCAAATAGAAGAGTTAGAAATGATTAACCACTTTGCAAATCATACCAGTTTTTCTACAGCAGGACTGGATTTGAGGCAGAGATCTGCTGTCATTGTCACACTCAGCTTGCAGCAGGGTGCAGGACTGGAGCTGAGAATAGATGGCAACACTGAAACTGCCACGGCCAATTCCATTGTGCCTCCAGCCTCCTTTGGTCCGTCAGGAAACCAAACCCTTTTGTTGCCATTTCTAATCTGGTCTTATGCAGAGGATAGAAAGAACAAAGACAGAGCCTTATAGATAAGCCTTCTAATAGGACAAGCCTTGCTATGCATGACTGTGCTGCCTTGAAGTCCTATCAGTTGTACCAGGGAAGGACACTGGTTCTTAAAGGACCTGAAAGGCTGCAAGTGGTGAGGGATCTGCCTGTGAAAGACTGTCTGGGTTAGCCTATCCTGTGGCACGCAGCAGTCAGCTAAAGAAATACTGTACCGTGTTCATTTTTGGCAGGCAGCATCCTTGTCAATATGCATGAGCGCTCGGGTGAATGAGAGAACCTGTCACCCAAGGGATGTTACACACTGATGACAACAGCCACTCACAGGTCCTCTGCTCTAACATGCAGTTAAATTAAGTTTTTACAGTTGTCACTCTGAAAGAAGGAAAGCTGCTAGGCAGCAAGGGACAAGCGGCGTCGGTAGTGCACCCATGATCGATGCTTTAGCCTTTCAGATCCTGCTTCAGAATGCATTCCTCAAGACTGCAAACAGTGAGCATTCTGTCACCCCCAGGGGGCCCAGCAAACCAGAACATTAATGTTTGGGTTTCATTATGATATTTATTTAATTAATATATTTATTTATGATATTTATTGTGTATCTCTGTGAGAGACCAACTGAGCCCACAGTTCGTGGGCAATGCTGTCTCACCCTGGCATGCTGATGTCAGTTTGTATTGGCTGGCTGGATTTTCATTTCACGTACTGTAACATTCATACCTAACTAAAAATCCATCATGGGAGAGATTCCTGCTTGTGCCATGGACTCTCTCTTTGATGAGTCAGATATTGCTGGCTTTACCATAGAGTCCCCAGTTTCTTTGGGGCAGGGGCTAAACAATGGTTCAGCTTGGGGCTTTTTGTTCTTATTAATGTCTGAGTCGGGCTGATGCCTTTCAGCTCCCAAAAGCAGAATCAAGCAGGCTGTCTTTGATCCTTCTCATTCAGGAGTAGGTATATATGGTGGGTTGGCTAATAAGTATATAACATTTCAGAAAGGGTAATGCCAAGAAGCTCACGAGATGCTGCAGGGCAGTTTTGTTGCTGGGAATCTAAATTTTGGATTTGCAGTTGGCAACTGGGAGATTTCATTTACCACAGACAGAAGAGTTCTTCTCTTGCAGGATTTATTCCTCTTCTAGTCAGGTCCTATACCTTGGGGTGGGTTTTTTTATTTGTTTGGCTTTGTTTTAACATAAATGGCCATGAAAGTAAATCTCATCAGTAGTAAATGCAGTGCACTTTAAAGGGTGTGTGACAGGACTGGGCAGTTCTACAGGCACAGCCACCTACAGAATGTTCTGTGTCTCAGGGAAAGAAAAATTACTCTTCCCTTGAGGCAGACTCAAGTGCTGGGCATGGTTTCTTTAACTGTGCTGTAATGCCCCAAAGATGTTTATTTCTTTGCATGCTGTTATTTCCCCCTCTAAGCAGTGTCTGCATGCACAGATAGACACACCCACAGCTCCTGAGCAACTTTGGAAACTGAAGCAGAAGATTCAGGGATTTTTGCTTTCCAGAGGAAATAGGATTGGGGGGGGGGGAAATGAACTTGGAGCACTGGCTGAGATACCCAGCTCTGGATATACATTTCCCAGTGCTGTGGAAACTTAAGTTCCCCTGAAATTGTGGAGGATGAAAGCGCCAGTCCTGGTCTGACTTGCTTTTGTGGAGGCATGTTCAATTATTGGAAAATGAGTCTGTGGAATCTGAATGGGAAAATACTTTCACTGTCTTCTGATACCTCTGAACTGCCTGTCCATAGGCTTCAAGTCTGACCACTCTGAGGAAGGCACTAAGGGTAATTTAAAACAGTGCAGTGCTCTTCTTTACTTTGAGGGCTGTTGGCTGCTTCTTGAGATGATTGAATTTTCGTTGCAGTGCAGAGGGAAGCAGTACATGGCCAAGATGAAACGGAAAGCTTAATAGGCACCGTGCCTCTTGATGTTTATGAACACTTGGCCAACAATCCTAACAGAAGCTGAACTGGCTCTGGATCTCTGATAAAATTGAGAGGAGGAGGAAATACCCTTTCAATGGCACCACCAGATGTGCCATCCACACCAGTGAAACACTGCATTGGTCTTCATTTTAGTAGATCCTGGGCTGCATCTGAAGCAGCGTGGCCATCAGGACAGGAGAGGTGATTCTGCCACTCTGCTCTGGTGAGACCTCACCTGGAGCACTGCATCCAGCTCTGGGGCCTCCAACACAAGAGAGACATGCACCTGCTGGAGTAGGTCCTGAGGAGGGTCACAAAGAGGAGAGATGCTCCAGCCCCCAGGGAGATCTTAGAGCTGCATTTCAATATCTGAAGGGGACCTACAGGAAGGCTGGGGAGGGACTGTTTAGAAGGGCCTGTGGGGACAGGATGAGGGACCATGGCTTGAAACTGGAGCAGGGCAGAGGTAGGTTGGACATCAGGTGGAAGTTCTTTACAGAGTGGTGAGACACTGGAACAGGTTGCTCAGGGGTGTGGTTGAGGCTCTAGCAAGAGATTGAAATAAATGAAGTCTTACAAGTAGCTTGATTGCTTACAAATTAGCTCTCGACCAAAACAATTCCCGCTCTCATACCAAGAAAGGTGTCTCTATACTCCATAGGGAATTTTGTCCCAGGAAACCGTCACAAACCCACTTGAGGGCGGGGGTTGGGCAACCTAATTATCTACTCTCTTCGCCGGGTTGTAGCACAGTTTTGGTAGTCAGCCAGCTAAGGGCACTGTTCCTTCTTGCAGCGCACTTAGGTCCCTCTGCAGTACTTGTTAGCTTAGGCACTAGGTGGCCTGCTTGCTAAAACATCCTGCTGAAGGCTTGCACAAAGGCAATTTGCAAAGGCTCCGAGTGAAAAAGAAGGAACTGAAACTGCATCTCTATTTTCTGCTGGAGGGTGAGACACCTAAACTGCCCAGTGCACAGAAACAGGTGCATGGGAGCCTGCAGATAGTGCAGCCTGCTTAAAGCCACCCTCAACAGGTGGTATTTTGCTCTTGTCTTGATGAATATCTTTAAATATCTGAGGAGTGGGGGGCAAGCTGAAGGTGCCAGGCTCTCTTATGGTGGTGCCCAGTGATAGAACAAGGAACAGCAGGTACAGGCTGGAACCCAGGAGGTTCCTTCTCAAGGAGACACTTCTTTTTGCTGACGGTGCCAGAGCCCTGGAGCAGGCTGCCCAGAGGGGTTGTGGAATCTCCTTGTCTGGAGACTTTCCACACCCACCTGGATGCATTCCTGTGTGACTTGCCCTGGATGATCCTGCTCTGGCAGGGGGATTGGACTCCATCTCTAGAGGTCCCTTCCAACCCTGAACATTGTGTCATTCTGTGATTCTCTGGCACGGCAATGTTGTAACAGTGTTGATATCAAAATCTATCTCCTTACAGGTGCATCTTTTTTGCTTCCCACTGCCGTAAGAAATCACAGCTCCCCCCCCCCAGCAAGCTGGGATTCTAACCTATTTATTCTCTAAATGTTAAGATCTTGAGGCAAGTAGCTCTTAAAATTTATTTTACAAACCTAATTCGCTATTGCACTGCTCTCAGAGAGATGAAAAGGGTCAGTATTTATTGTTCCTTAGGAGCAGGTGTAATGGGAGTCAGTGGTACGCAGACACTCCGTTTCATCTCAGGTGGTGACCCAAAGGATACAGCCATTGCAGGCAGTAAGCAAAGCAACACCTTGCTGGGCGTTTTTTGGTTTGGCTTTAGGTAACTGAAGGCTAGCTGCAGCCTGTGGGTTTGAGTGATGCAGCTTGAGTCCGGTGCTAGAGCAAACCTTGCTGTGTTTTTCTGCAATTGATGTTTTCATTTATTGGTCTGTAAGTGTTGCCAGTGTCAGCAGGCGATATATGGTGACATGAGGTTGTGTTCAGTTTCAGCCTTTGGACATTGATTTAAAAAGAGAAGTATCAATTTTATTTATATAAAATGTAATGAAATAATTTCAGTAACAAGCCTTCATTACAAGTAGTTTTGCTGCACCCTGAATGGCTGTATAATTGACCACGGATTCATTGCAGTGTGATCGTTCACCTTCTTAATTTCAGGTCAAATGCAGGACTAATGAAATGGCTGAAATTCTAGTGATTATTTTATCAGTCACTGATAGAACTCCAAAATACCAGCAGTCAAGGAGGGTGCAAAGCTTTTGCTGTTCTGCAGGGACCACGTGAGCTTATATCTGAACCTAGGAGTGGAACACAATCTGCATTCCAGGCAGCACCATCTCGCTCGTCAGCTTGGAAATTCATCTTGCAGATATTTTTCAACCGAGTTCCCCTAATGCCTCTGTGATAAAACAAACAAATGAACAAACAACAGACAGCTCCCCTCTAATTGTCTAAGAAAGGGCATTGTGAGGCTGCTGCAATTACTTGTTTCATTTTCTCCTGAATTTGTATAGACTTAAACTATGGCTTGAGATGCCTGATCATCTGTTTCTGGGACAGGAAAGAAATTTCACCCTGGTATCTGTGTGCTTTAATCTGAGCAAGAGTAGAGCACCTGGGCAAATGCGTGGCAGCATGCAGTGCGGTCCAGAAAAACATCTCATTGTTTATTTTTTTCCTACAAGGAGATTTTGCATCTCAATAGAAGAGGAGCTGCAGGAACTTCCTTTTTTGTCTTTTGTATTGGATAAAAGAGTTTCTGCCTCCATATTGCAGCCAAGTCTGACTATGAATCTCCTGAATTGATTTTTAAAAGAATCAGCTTTGGCAGTACCCCCTCAGGTCACAGAGAATGCTTCTCCATTTAAAACAGTGCAGCAGCCATCCACACAGCAATAATCTGCCTCCTCAAACTCTGTCAAAACCAGGCAAAACCTCTGTGATCCCTGGCTCACAATAGACAAAAGTAATCCCATCACTGCTGCTGAGAGTAGCAGTAGGGAGTGGGCTCCTGGTTGCATGCACACTTCTACTGGCACGTTTTGTGAACCCTGCAGAAGATGCCACCAATTTCAGTGGGATTTGAATCAATGAAATGGAAAATTGTTGACCAGATCCTCTGCTTTTAGAATCACATTTACTATACAGATAAAACAAAATTTGAAGTGCAGAAGCAGGGCCTGCACAAAACCAGTTCAAAGGACCCTTCTGACTCTGTTCCACCCAATTCTGTGACTCTTTGCAGGGTATTTTTTGTGCAAGTAGTCCGAGTGACTTTTGGTAGCTGCTTTCTCTCAAGTCTAAACAGCTATGCTCCATCATTTCCGCTGGATAATTTAGTTTTCAATCCCCTTTCCAGAATCACTTTAGTGTAGTGCTCCTGGCACAGGATTTCAGTGCTTTGAGAAGCAATCCATGTGTTTGCAATCTGTACAGCACTTAGGGGACCTGTCAGGATGAGAGGTGCTATGTACTAGCAAGGCTTTTCCCAGAACAGTTCGGTGATTCCAGCGCTGCTTTAGTTTTTAAATACCAGAGGAAAACACTTCACATTTTCTGTATACATGATAGAATTAAAGAAGTCTTTTTCTTACATCCCAGCATGGCATGGTGTTTTTTCTTAGAAATGGACATTATTTCACCTTTCACAAGTTTGCAATCTGTAATAGTCGTGCATGTGCTGATACAGAGTTAGGAACACTTCACTCCTACTCCATTAGAATACAAAGGAATAGGTTACATGTTGTAATTAATGCCTTATTTGCTGTACATCTTTTCCTTGAAAGCTACATCCCAAACTTGTGTGTTCAGATTTACAGGAAACACAGAGTAAAATAGTAATTATTGTTGTTCCTGTCAGTAAGTCCTTGCACTGTATCAACATATTGAAGCAAAAGGCATTCCAAGCTGGAAATGTACTAAGGAGAGAATTCCTCCTTAGGAGCACTGGAGGAGAAACAGGTAATTAAAGACAGAGTGTGTCAAAATATCCAATGCTATTAGTGAATTTGATTGAATGTAAAATATGTATTTACTCTAAGTTATAACAGTATCATAAAGAGATGAATTCATGCCCTTAATAATGTAAGATATTCATTAGTAAGGCTTGATCTTAATCCTTTTAACTCTAACCAGCTGGGATCAAACCCAGATGCTTTTGGTCTCCCTCTTAATAAATCAGAAGAAATCTTTTATCGAACCACTTTTTCATTTTCTTTTATAGACATTTCTTTCCTATAGTTAGTAGAGGGAAAAGGGTGACTCACTTCTTCCTCAGAGAAAATCCTTCTGAAGCCACACTGCTGCAGCTGCTGCTGCTGACACCTTTTATCTGACAGCACCTTTTGCTTGCAGCCATTGCCAGAGTGCTTTGTAGGCTCTAACCAGAGGCATTTTTCTCCTCATACCACCAAAGGCCTGTACCCACAGTTTATTGGATGCTTAGCCACTGATTAATTAGTACAGTAAGTAATGAAGTACCTTAGTTAAGTGTATGAATTTTGTAGGTATTAAAAGCCCTGTAGCATCAGAAATGGTGCTCGGTGTCCACTGCCAGACAGCCTGATGGGAGGTTGGAATAAATCCTAAAATAACTTTTATCCTTGCTTTGCTGCTGCAGTCTCTTGGTGCTGTTTCACACAGACATGCTGATAATCTGCTGAGCAGGAATGAGGGTGAAAATTCAGCTGCTCATTACCTTCCAGGCTTGGAGCAGTGTAAGACCTTGTTACAAAGATCTGTGAGACCGATTTCACAGGACACTTGGCGTTTGTTGGGTGTATTGTGCTGAGACAGTCACAGAATCACAGAGTGGTAGGGTTGGAAGGGACCTCTAGAGACCTTTGAGTCCAACCCCCCTGCCAGAGCAGGATCACCCAGCGCAGCTCACACAGGAACACATCCAGGTGGGTTTGGAAAGTCTCCAGAGAGAGACTTCACAACCTCTCTGGGCAGCCTGCTCCAGGGCTCTGTCACCCTCACTGTAAAGAAGTTATGGGAATGTAGAAGTGGAAGAGATTGGAAAAGAAATCTATACAAAAAGTAAGGTTCTCTTTACCATGAGGGTGCTGGAACACTGGAACAGGTTGCCCATGGAGGTAGTTGAGGCCCCATCCCTGGAGATACTCAAGGTGAGGCTCAACAGGGCTCTGGGCACCTTGATCTAGTGGAGGAGGCCCATGCTGACTGCTGGTGGGTTGGATGGGATGACCTTTGGAGGTGCCTTCCAACCCAAACCAATCTGGGATTCTGGGATTTAAAGTCTTATATATGAATCCTGACATCCACTAGGTTACTTTTCTTCCAGGAGTTTGATGCAGCTAGTGCACAATTCCAGAATGTATAAAATACACAAGAATTGTACTTCTGTAAGGAGATTTTTAAATGAGCTCTTTTCTAAAAAGGAAAGGGCCATGTGTATGTAGTTTTGGTTGCTCTTTTTGCCCTGTTGGTTTTGGGAAGAGTGTTGTCACGAATGGCTGAGAGTGTAGCAAGTTAGTAGTTTTCTCCCCGTTCAGAATGGAAGCTGGAGAGGGAAGAAGGCAGCAGGTTTCTGCTACCCTGCAGTTTTGTTGTGCAGGTGACTGGACTCTAGGCAGAATTGTATTTAATATAAGCAACAGACATTACAGTGTTCAGTTGTGAGCAGTATTTCTGCTCTTACAGTACTGGAATTGTTCAGCAGACAGTAGGAGCTGTATTTTCCTGCTATTCAATAATGAAAGTTATTAACTGGCAGCGAGGCAGTAAAGCAGGATGCATTATGTATGAAGCAGGTTGTCTTGGCAGTTGCTGTTTCACACAAGTGACTAAGATCAGATCTAATTCTATTTTAAAATGAATAAAAGTGTGGCTGAAGTTGAAGTACATCCAACGATCACATCCGTGGCTTCCCAGGATTTCTGACTGCGCTGTCACCTCCCTCCTCTTGGGGCATGGAGGACTTTGCTCTTCTTTGCTTCCGCAGAGATTGAATTGCCAGATGTGAGGCACCAACAGGCTTTCAAAGGCCAGAACTAGAGCAATTTTCGTTTGTTTTGTAAACTGTATTCATGTGTAAAAACACAAATAAAACACTGAGCAGGTGCTGTGAGGCCTCGAGCAGCTGAGTCTAGTTGAGAGGCATCCTGCCCGTGGTGGGGAGGGTGGAGTAGATGATCTCTGAGGTCCCTTCCTACCTGAGCCATTCTGGGATGATACTATTAACAACTTGGATTTTTGATGTTATTTTTGAAGGTTAGTCTATTGTTGTGTAGTTCAGAGCTGTAACGTTCTTCAAGTTTAAAGGTGATTTGTGTGTTGGGTTTGTGGGGAGATCTTCACTTTGCTCACAAGATTTCTGTTCTCAGCCTTTAGCTTTCTACACAGCTCTGGTGCAAAACTGTTCCAATGCTAACAGCAGGACTGTCCACCTCCATAAATGAATTGGACACTGCCTATTCTCAGGGCTTTTGGAAGTAAGTTACAGGATGTGTTTGAAGTATTTGCTGAGTGGTTGCTAGATGCATTTTCCCAGCCATGGGCTGTGCTTACTATTTTAGTAAAAAGATTCATTTGCAACAATTAAAAGAAATTGCTCTTTGTGCCTTACATCAATGTGGCTGAGTTCAGTTTGTTCATCCAGCCTGCTCACTGCCTGCTGTGTATTTATAGTTCTGTTCACTGTTTCCAGCCTCTTGATACAAGTTTTCATGGGCATTCTCCTATTAGCTGCAGATCAGTATCAGGAATACAGAATTTTCTTTCAGTAAGTGTTTATCAGTTGTTAGTTTTTCTCACCTTGGCTGCTGCCTCCTGGGGCTGTAGGAATTTGCCTTTTTTGTCATTAAGTTTTTATTTCCCCACGTGAAGAGTAATTCTGATCCTCTGTGTTGGAAAAGCAAACAAACAAAGAAACCCCTGCCTACAAATGCTCTGTTTCTAAAGCTGTGAAGGCTCTGAATCAGGAGAGCATGCAGCTGTAAGCAAGTTTGGGCTCACACTTCCTTAATTATTTTGTTGACTTAAATGGATGTAGGGTGATGTTTTCTTCTAGCCATAAGAATTTCCAGTTTCATTTTGTTCATCACTGGAGGAAAAAAAAATGATAGGAAAATGAGAGAAACCTCATTGAAGTCAGTGCCATCATGCTAATAAAACATAGATCAAAGAATAAATCAGTCCCTTGGTGGATTTAGAATAAAATCATATGAGGGAATGGATCTGAAAGCCTTGATACTATAACAAATCGTCTATTTCTCTTTGAGATAGGTCTTTCTGCTTTGAACAGGATCACAAAATATGCTATGGAGGGAGTAGATCTGTGGATAAATATTGCTGGCTACAAAATAATTTGTTCGAAACATTCTGGAGTATAAAAACTAGTTCAGATTGTTCCTTATCATTTGTTCCTGGCCATAAGAACTGAGAGGGATTCCTGACAGGCAGCAGCTTTGAGGTGTTTCTTATTGCCATCGAAAATGGTAAGAAAGACCTTTCACAAAAGGTTAGCCACCATCCAAAGCAGCCAGTACCATGAGTGCACCGTGGCATGTTTGGTGACAAAGGATAGACATTGCTGTGTTCAGCTCTGATAGTGACTTACAGCAAAAAACCACCGACAGCCAAACCCCCAAACACTGCCAGGGTACAGCACCAGGGAAGCACCTGCTGAACAGTCCAGCAGCTGAGCTCTGCAGCTTACCTTTGGAGTCACTATCAACAGGAGTCAGAAGTTCGCCACCTCTGGCACAGAGCATAGATCTGATGCTTCAGAGGGAGCAGTTTCCAGCAGCTCCCTGCTGTTCAGTCCCGTCATAGTCACACTGGCCGGGCACATAGAGCCCCTGTCATGGGCGCCTCTTGCTCAGAGGCATGCAGGGGTTCCCACGCTCCTCTGTAAGGTGGGTTAGCAGCAAAAGAAAGGGATGTTGCCCTGGAGAAGTGGGACATCCTAGCTTGGGGATATGGAGGTAAGAATTAGTTCTCTATTTCATGATTTCTTCTCTGATTTCAGTGTTTGGATCTGGAAGTATCTTCAGACTTCCATGTAGTATTCCTGAGCCTTTGAAGTATTCTGTGGTGCTTTTTTTCTCAAAACTTGATACAACAGTTACAAATTAGGACCTCACCTTACTTATTCCTACTCTGAGTCAAACCTGAGCCCAGGGATCAAGAAATAGTGTTGCCTTTTCATCTGAAGTAGACACCTGGACTGCATTTACTGCGTTTCTGTAGAAGTAAGAAATAGCAGTCGAGCCCTGTAATGAGCTACAAGAATTGGCTCAGGTGGGACCAGATAGAGCCTTGTGTATGAAGAACAGATTTAGATTCTCCCTTCCCATCATACTCCATTAGGTAAAGTTTTTATATCCTGTCTACTTTTCAAGTGTAATTTGACAGCTGCTAAATGAAGATAATAATGAGCAATGATAATATTTAAATTGTACCATTAATATTTAGCATATTTGACAAAAAAAGAAAAAAAGGCATGTCTGTTTAAGTGTGCAGATACTCAGATGAGGAGTGCAAAGCTAATTTCTTCCTTTCCCTCCTACCCTCCATCTTGTCCATCTGGGCCATTTGCCTTCACTAGTTACTGAAGTCAGCAGTACAGACATCAATGCATCTTGCTGGAAGCTGGAACAGTGGTGTGGCAAGCCAAATGTTGCCTTCTGCCAAACAATGGCAGCTGGTTGGTGGTTTGTCTGTTTATTTATTTGGGTTTGGTTTTGTTTTGGGTTGGGGGTTTGGTTTTGTTGTGGGTTTGTTTAATTGCAGCCTTAAAAGTGTGAGTGCTGGAGCCAGTGAGGGGTCCTTCACAGTTGTACCGCTCCCTTTAGCCTTCGGGTACTCCTTTGTTTTCTCGTTGCTGTACTGCAGTTGCTGCACACTGTGTTAGGGCTGCACTTCTGTCCACTTCCTTTCTCTTTTCTTTTTGTAGTTTGATTTTGTCTGTCTTTATCTCTGACTTTTCCCACCATCTGCTACTGCTGACATACTCTATTTTGACGTTCTCTTAGTGTCCTGTTTTGCCTGACTGCCATTTCCATCTGCAGCTTCTTTAGCCTTTCCTTTTGCTTTTGGATTTGTATTTGCATTGTTTCCCCTTTGAGTGGTGTGTATATTCATGGTACAGAGACAAACCTGAGAGACAAATTCACTAGTGTGTCATTAGAAATGCCCTGATTCTATAATCATCTTCCAGGGTGATGCTTGGCTGCTGGGAAGTACCTCATGCTCTCCTCCTTTGCCTTGTGGTTGCCATAGAATTGCTCTCAGTGCTGTGGCACAAATGTCAGGCAGCACACAGCTCTGACTAGATAAATAGGGTGCTGCTAAGAACAGTGTCTCAGTCCGGAGAGGGAAGGAGCCTCCGTTCTGTTGAATATTCCTCTGTTGTGAAATGAGAGGCACAAACAAGGCCAGAACATCAACAGCAAGGCTATTGATTACATAAATAAAGTGGATGGATCAGAAGGGGAGAGAGAGAAAATAGAGTGAGAGGAGAGAGAGAGAGAAGAGGAAAGGAATTCTTTTACCACACCCCTCACCCCCCAAGACAGTTTGAGTCTGTGGAGGAATGGTGCTGCAGGAGATGTTGGGTCTGTAGAGGAAGGGTGCTGAGGCTTTGGCTGGAGAAGAGATGTGGTCCCCTGGGCAGCCTCTTCAGCTCCATGAGTCGCAGCAGACAGAACTTAGGACATGGAGAGAGGGTTCTGCTTCTTCCAGGCTCCATGGTGATGTCTCTGTCATTTTTCTTTCAGTTTTTCTTCAGAGCAGGAGAGGCATGTAAGCACAATAAGGAGACCTTATTTTGACCTTCCAGTATCTGAAGGGGGCTACAAGAAAGCTGGGGAGGGACATTTTAGGGTATCAGGTAGTGATAGGATTGGAAGGGGGGGAGGGGGGGGGGTTGTGGAGCAAAAGTAGAAATGGGGAGATTCAGATTGGATGTTAGGAAGAAGTTCTTCCCCATGAGGGTGGTGAGAGCCTGGCACAGGTTGCCCAGGGAGGTGGTGGCAGTCTCATCCCTGGAGGTTCTTGCAGCCAGGTGGGATGTGGCTCTGGGCAACCTGATGTAGTACGAGGTGTCCCTGCCCATGGCAGGTCCCTTCCAGCACTAACAATTCTCTGATTCTATGGCATAAGATGTTCCACTGTATATCTAACCAGAAACCTTGAGTCCTGATGGGGTGTTTTGTCCTTAGAGGTGTATAGATCTAGGTTAAAATTGTTCCCAGAATTAATTAGAAAGGAAGGTGAAGACCTTTTTAAAACAGTGCATTCTGTAGAAGGTAAAGAATTACGAGCCACTGGTGGTTGTTTTTCTACTTTGAGACCGAGCAGTTTTCTACTGAAACTCACCACTACCTATTTCGTGTCTGCAGCCTTTAGTAGTTGAGGAAAACACAGCAGTAAAAGGCATTACAGAAATTCATGTTAGCTTTTACCTGACATGGTTTACAGCAGTAATGTTCTGGTATTTCCATGTTTTAATGTATTTTCCTTAATATGACACAAAAATGGCTTAATAGAACGATTCCAACTTTGTTTCATTAAAAGAAAGTAAATGTAAGCATGTGCAATATTGTAGTGCTGAGAAGTTCCACCCTGCAGTTTTCCTGACAAACCTAATTCAGTCCTGCTGTTGCTATTTTCTAAACCCTAGAAACTCCACTGCCTTTGTAACGGGATCAGAGGAAGGTTTATCAGTCATTTTTAGTATAAATTACCTGCTGGTGCTCTCATAAATCCCAGAATTGATTCTGGAAAGTTTTTAATGAACTCTTCAGAATGCTTGATTTCTGTGTTCATCTGCACATTGCTTTGTAAAACTTCATAGGTGAAACACACACTGCTGGTTTGAGTGTGACCGAAATTCCCTGTGTCTTCAGAATGAGAGAGAGAGCAGCAGTGTAGCATTGCTAACCTTGTTAATAACCAAACTGTTTGTGGTGTAATGTTTATTTACAGGATGTATGTACATGACTGTACAGGATTTTTCTATTGGTGTAATTTATAGGCAACCCTTACATCAGTATTGTTGTAGAATGGGAGATGGGGAGGAGCAGTGAACTCTTAAGTTTAAAATATGACTCTGTAAACATCAGGTATGAGGTTTTTTTCCTGCTGTTCTGTCGTTTCTCAGATTGTGACACAAAGGTTGTTTTACAGTGTGCATGGGACGTGCTACCAGTCTGAAATTCTGTTTTGAAGGGAGCATTGAAATACCAGCTTTTCCTGTGCCACATACACTTGAGTTGGTGTTTTGCATTGAAGCAGCAGTGATATATGTATCTTATTAACCACAGAATGGCTCAGCTTGGAAGGGATCTTAGAGATTGTCTACTCCAGCCTCCCCACCATGGGCTCTAAGGTCCCACCAGAGTCTTCACTTCTCCAGGCTGAACACCCCCAGCTCGCTCAGCCTGTCCTCACAGCAGAGGTGCTCCAGCCCTTGGATTATCTTTGTGGCCTCCTCTGGACTGACTCCCACAGCACTGGAGGCAGTACTGGAGGTGGGGTCTCAGCAGAGCAGAGTCGAGGGGCAGAACCCCCTCTCTTGCTCTGCTGCCCACACTCCTCTGGATGCAGCCCAGCACACAGCTGCCTTGTGGGCTGCCTGAGGGCGCTGCTGGCTCCTGGGGAGCTTCTCGTACCAAAATGTGCTTTCCTGAAAAGAGAGCTCCTTGCAGGTTCCATGTACATGAACAATTACTCAGTGGGGTGACAATTGCAGGAGATGTATTTACAGAAGTATCAGCCAGTTGATGAATAAACTGACAACAGCCAAATGAATCCATTGCTACAACATCCCTGCAGCTCTTGCTTTAAGCTCACGCTGCTGCCCCAGTGTAAGCAGTAGTGAGAACCAGGATCTGCTGATGACTTCCATATTTATGTATTTGGAGTTGAATACGGTAATGCATTTATAAACTGGCTGTTAATAGTACACGGAATGCCTGTGGAGTGTTGCCCTGTTCCTGTTGCTGAACTGCTGAGGCACTGCAAGTCAGTGAAGGACTGAAATGCTGCAGGTGATGCGGTAGCAGCGCCACAGAAGCGGCGCACCCAGTTCTTACCCCTGTCAGCGATCTCGTGCAGGTTAATTGAGTTACTCAGGTGAGCAATGCCTTTTTTCATGAGGGGAGGCTTGCAGGATGGGTTTTTTATTTTGTGTTGCTGCTTTTGTGTAATCATAAAGCCAGGAAGTGCTTTGCAGTAAAGTCATGCTGACACAGAAAGATCCACCTTGCAGATCGAGTTGCGGTGGTCTTTAGCTGTTACTTACTCCCAGTCAAAAGCAGGTTGCAGAATTGTAATGGAATGGCAATATTAATTGGGCCTAATCTCTTTCACTGCAAAGTCAAATGCTTTAATTTAAACTACCCTGAAAATGGCACTGCTGAAAGGCTGTAACTAAAGGGTGAAGACAATTACTGGCTTCAATAATTTCTTCAGCTGCTGCAACTCGATCTGCAGGAGTAAATCAATCTGTGCTATGACATGGAGAATCAGAGCAGGACAGGCAGGGAAGGAATGGCATTTTTACCTGCACAGTGCAAGGGATGTAGCTGGGTTAGTACAGCTATATTGAAAAGTGCAGAGCTGGTGGGAGATTCATTGACTAAATAAATAAGTTTAGAGTGAAGCCTGCAGAAATACTGTCCTGGATTATCTGAGATTCTGGAAGGGCAGAATTATGCAAAGATTAGGCAAAACAATTTATTCTAGACTTGGAATGAAAAGACTGTGTTTGTCCTCTGGAAGTTTGCAGCTGAAGACTGGGGGTGGCTAAATATCTCTAAGTACCTAAAAGTCATCTCTTTCTACTTCCATCTTTCTTGAGGTTGTCAATAATCTTTGGATGTGAATAAATTGTTATTCAGCAACTAGGCTGAGAAGTACAGAGTTTGCTTTCAGCTGGGAACAAATCTGTGTCTTACTTCAAAGGTATTGGTGACTGACAGTTTTGAGCTCACCTATGAGCTGACATCACCAGGTTTCTAATTCTATGAGATTTCTTACACGTCCTTCTCCAGAAGATGTATTTGATGTTGGCTCACAGCAGAAGGGACATTTTTCCTGCATAGTC
Source organism: Dryobates pubescens (assembly GCF_014839835.1). NCBI lineage: Eukaryota > Metazoa > Chordata > Aves > Piciformes > Picidae > Dryobates > Dryobates pubescens. The sequence continues at coordinate 724,522 of NC_071629.1, read as the reverse complement.
TGTCTTTTGCTTCTCGTCTTTTGGTTTTTCCCTGCAGTTGAAGAAAGCAAATGAAATCTCACCTGTCTCACCTGGAAATTAATGACAAGTACCCACATGGAGATTATCTGGCAATATGGTGGCTGGGTGGGCAGCTGAGGGGGTTGCAAATTTACCCTGTCTGCAGGGAACAATCTTTTAGCTTTAGTTCTACATTGAAAGCTTTCAGTGTTCTCCTCCTGTGTTGGAATTTGTGCATTGCTCTTTAGCCAGATAATCCAAATTGCAGCGAAGTGAGTATTACTGTTTGTTTTCCTCCAAAGGTCAACCCAAATCTTGTCATCTTGAAGGAAGGGGCTGCTGTGTTAATGCCCCCATGTAATTTCCACCCACTGTTTGCTGATGTTCACCAGAATCCACCTCAGTATTTTTTCACTAGTTCCTGTGTTAAATACAACCAGGTTTCTTTGTTGTTAACAAATCTTACATAACTTGTCAGGGCAAACTTGGGGGAAAATGAAGTGTTCTTGGTTTCACATCTCTGAGCAAAAGGTATGAAAAGATTTTGGTTCTCAGCAGATGGCTGCTTGCAAGCTTCTTACCTACTTTCTTCTTTGGAAACATAAAAAATATTGAGGGCAATGTGGCAAAGGCTTCAAAGGAAGAGTTTTTGTCAAGCAGCAAAGGGAAAAGCTCGTGCTGGAAACAGATTTTTATATTTATTTATTCCTTATCTGATCTGAGGCTCTTGCCTCAGTGTTTAGAAGACAGTTGTAAGTAAAAGTTGTGCCTGAAACATTAGCTATTGTGTGAAGGACCGCTGCAGCAGCGGTCCCTGCACGGGCAGGGCTTGCGGAGGGGTCGAGTTCTTTGCCGCAGGGAGGGTGCTAATGTCATGTCTCCAGCACTGCAAGAACACAATACTCTGGTCAGTTTGAATAAGTTCCTTTCTTTCTTTTCCTTTTTGCAGCCACTCTTGGTGTTCTACAGGAATCCTCATTAGTTGTTCTGGAGATGGACTTGCTGTCTGGAACCTACCTCTTGGCAGTCTTATTAGCCTGTATTGTATTCCAATCTGGCGCCCAGGAGAAGAACTACACCGTGCGGGAAGAACTGCCTGAAAATGTCCTCATTGGCAATTTGCTCAAGGATCTTAACCTGACGCTGGACCCAGACGTGCCTCTTTCCTCACCACTGCAGTTCAAGCTTGTGTACAAGACTGGGGATGTGCCATTGGTACGGGTGGAGGAGAACACGGGGGAGATATTCACCACTGCCAACCGCATAGACCGGGAGAAGCTGTGTGCCGGCATCTTCACTGAGAATCGCTGCTTCTATGAGGTGGAGGTTGCTGTTTTGCCTGATGAGGTGTTCAGATTGGTCAAGATCAGATTCCTAATAGAGGATATAAATGACAATGCTCCCCTCTTCCCCTCGACAGTTATTAACATCTCTATCCCTGAAAACACAGCGATTAACTCCCGCTATTCCGTGCCGTCCGCCATCGATCCGGACATCGGGGTGAACGGTATCCAGCATTATGAGCTCCTTAAGGTGGGTTTCTTCCATTCTTCTCTGCTGCTGCCTGTGCCACTGTCTTACCAGTGATGTTTCCAGTCCTCATCAGCCCATCAGAACTAGGAAGCTGTGTACCACCAGTGCGGTGCCTGCCTTGGAATGTTGATCTATACCCTGAGTGCATTCCAGTGCATCCACAGTGATATCCTCACTGTGTGGAAAACCGTGTGTGTGTGTCTGGGTATGTCTGTCTGTGCAACAGTGTGATGAAACACAAATGCCTTCATGAAGTCTCCAGCAGCATTCAAAGTGTTTGTGTGCTTGGGCTAGCAGTCTCCTTAGACCGTTAAAGATGTGTTCTTACTGCCACCGACACGACTGCACCGAGTGTGACAATGTTTGGCATTGGGTTTGTGTCCCTCTTGCATGGCTGGTGGGTTTGAGCAGCAGTACAGCAGCTTATGTGACGTGATGCTTATCTGTGTGCTGCTGAGCTGCTCCAGAACAAAAGAGTCCATTTGTTGGAGTAGATTTGCAGCGTCTCAGCAGGAGAAAGTCCAGGATGTGCATGGGTGAAGGAGAGCAGTGCCAATGGCCCTGCAGGAGCTGAAGTTTTCTATTCTTCCTTCTTCTCCTCTGCGTAGCAAAGAGCAGAGCTGTGGTTAGGGAGCAGAATAACCTGATGTGGTGTGTAAGGTGTGTGATGGCTGAGGAAGGGATTACTTCCACTTGAGTTTACTTAGGTAGGCTATGCTGAGGGCAGATGGCTCAACATGTGTGGGGTTGGGTTGCTGTTTTTTTAAACAGCTAACTAGAAGCATCCAGTAGGATGCAGTCTTCTTTGCTTGGCATTTGAAGTGAGAAACCTGGGAATGGATAGCAGCATATTAGATAAATAGCAGTAGCAGCAGAAAATAATAAGAAAGCCAGGAGTGCAGACAAACCGTGACAAAGTAATCCATGGTCTGAACAGAGAAATGTTAGGTAATGTGTCTGAGAGGAACGTGCTGGAAATGTTCTAGGAAAAGGAAAAAACCAGTGGCAAAATCAGGAGTCCCTGGGATTGAGGGAGCAGCAGCTCAGATCACAATAGCAGTCTTGTGTTGAGAGATTATTTTTGGGCTGTGTGTTCAGAATAAAGAATGCAACAGCTCAGCAGAATGATAGCAAATTTGTGGTGCACAAGTGGGAGCTCATCTGAAATAAGCCACAGCTCTGTGCTGAAAGTAGTGTAGGACATAAGGCCTTGTCTGAAGGTGCCGTGTGAGATGAGCTGGTCTGCCAGAGAGCCAGGCTTCACTGGGAGAGCTGCAGATAGCTTCAACAAGATCACACTTTGGTGGTTGAATTAGGGCAGGGGGGAGGGAAACAGAAAAAGAGCACCTGTTCCATAGATAGTGATGTATCTCTGAAAAGCTGCTTCTGGCACAGCAGGCAAAGAGAGGGGGCAAGGATAAACACAGACTGATGTGGACTGAAATGTCTGAGTTCTTGGGCTAGGTGTGCTACAGGTCTGTAAAATCACAGCCCTGTAGACAGATCTCCTGAATGAATTAATAGCATTTTGCTCCTGTTTGCCTGTTGGTCATGTACTTTTTGAGTTGTGAATCCACTGCCTGTAAATAAGCCATCAGTTGCACACAGCCTGTCATGCATCTGTAAAACCAAGAAGCAGTCAGTGACAGCCAGACAGCATTTGGCATAGCAGTGCCCAGGTGTTCCTCCATGGGTACTTTGTGCAGTGTAGTACCAGAAGTAGTCACGTAAGAAGAGGGAGAAAATGTAGTAGAAATGAAGGGTCCTGGTGAGCAGGCAGGGAGTGCAGAGATCCAGAGACCGGGGAGGAATAGGGAAATGAGAGAGGAAGGGGAAAGTGGTTGTGCCTGAGAGCTCTTGCCTGGGTAACAGTGAAGTACTAGCAGGGAGTGACTGGAGCACAAGGATGATGGTGCTGTGCTGGCCTTTTCTCCCCAAATGCTCTTCTCCTGTACTGTTCTGGGGGGATGCTCTGCAGGCACAAATGCCTTACAGCTTCTGCTGGTTGGTGACCTTTTCCTTCTTTTTGTAAGCAGCATAGAGAGAGGTGGGAAAGCTGCAACCCATGAACTATCAATGCCTTCTGCACAGGCTGAGTGTAGCAGGGCTGATAATGACAGCGTTGTGGGGAATTCTGGGAAGCACCAGCTCTGGAAATGATGGGCAGGATGGAATTCTTGGGGGATGGCAGAGGAGTGGGAGATGATAAGATATGCAAGTCACTTTGCAGAAGCACAAAGGCTGATGCTTTAGTATGCGTGCAGCAACAGGGTGAAATGCATTGCTCTAGATTTGAAAGTAACAGCAAACTGACAAGCTGTGCAGTGAAGAGAGAGTTCTGCAGTTATATTTCACTTTTAAAAGTTCAGGTAAGATGTGCTTTTTTGTCTGTGTGAAGCCAGGCCTGTTTGGCAGAAGACACGAGGATGCTTGCCGTGCTTTCTAAACCAGAGTAGGCTCCTAGACGCAGGCTCCGTGGAGTGGCCTGCAGGGTTTAACACAGTGTTTTGCAGGGTTTTAAGGCCTTCTCAGTAGCCCTAGCTCGTTGGGAAGCTAACAGCAGCCTGTTCCAGTATCTCCTCACTTGGTTACACTTAACAGACAGCCCCTCTAAAACCACGGGGAAAGGCTGCCTATCATTGTGGCATTCAGTTTATTTCTGCAGTTAATAACTGATGATGAAGTCTACTAACTATAAGAAAGACTTTCATATTATTTTAATCTCCTTCCTCTTTCACAAAGTCCTGTTAAAACAGAAGAAAAGAAAGCATTGTGAAAAAGGCCTGCTTGTATTTTGGCTTCAGCATCACTTGGAAGTTTTGTAACATGAGCTCTGATTCAGTTAATACAGGAGAGTGCCTTCGCTTGCCACACAAATCAGCCTTCAGGTGATTTTTGCCCACCTACCTTTTCCAAAACGGTCCTCAACAGACAACAACTTCTCTCTATGTAAATGTTCCATGGTACTGCAATAGAAACTTTTCCCAGGTGTCTTTTTTCCAGTTATTTTTTTCTTTTTCATAGAAGAGAGTGTTTCCAGGAAACAGTGATGCAAGGCATCTCGCTGTCGCCCAAAGCAGCTGCTGTGCCCAGCACTGTGAAATACTGAGTTTCTCTGCTGAGGTGCCTGAAGCTGATGATGGGTAGAATGGCATGAAGGGTTCAAATACAAATAGCAAGCAGATTTTACTCTGAATAAGGCTAGGGAGGGGGAACTTAATTAAACATGATTTAGAAAGAAAAGAAAAAGCATTTAGCATGAGAAGCAGCACCAATTCTAGACTGGGCAGAAACGTGGTGTAACAGTGTTAGTAGGAGGTGGTAGAAGGGACAGCTAAGACAAATAGTGAGCTACTTCAGAGGAAGGAATGTCCAGATGGAAACCCCATGATTTTTATCTCAGTTAACTACCTGCAGTGTGACCTGGGAATGATAGAAGAAAAGAGACAGGCATTCAGAGGAGAAGTAGCATGTTAGAACAGCAGGGTGCAGGAGCAAATTTGAGATGGAATTGCTAATAAGCTGTGATTTCTTTTTGGGGACCAACCTACAATACCAGTGCTGTGGTTCAACCCTGGCAGGCAGCTCAGCCTACAGGTCTGTTGTGGTTTAACCCCAGCTAAGCCCCACACAGCCAATCACTCCCTCCCTCAGAGTGGGATGGAGGAGAGAATCAGAAGGGTAAGGTGAGACAGCTCATGGGTGGAGATAAAGGCGGTGTCAGAGGTAAAGCTAAAGCCATGGGCACCAGCAAATCAAGCCAAGGAGTTCATCCCCCACTTCCCACTGGCAGACAGGTGTCCAGCCAGCTCCAGCAAAGTCAGGCTCCATCACATGCAGCGGTGACTTGGGGAGCCAAACACCCTAACTCCATATGTCTGCCCTTGCTCCTCCTCCCAGCTCTGTATGCTGAGCATCATGTCCTGTGGTCTGGAATAGCCCTTTGGTCACCTGGAGTCAGCTGTCTCAGCTGTTTCCCCTCAGTTTGTAGTGTACCACAGCCTGCTTGCTGGTGGGGTGGTGTGAGTAGCAGAAAAGGCCTTGACACAATGGAAGCACTGCTCAGCAGTGACTAAAGCGTCCCTATATTATCAACACTGCTCAGCATAAATCACAAACAGCCTCATACCAGTTAATGTGAAGGAAATTAACTGTACTGCAGGCAAAACCAGCACAAGGTCTTTGTTCAGCTCCTCAGGGCACTCGGATTGCTTACATGCTGACGGCAGTGGACACTGTGTCTGGCAACACCACAACAGTGTTAGAAATCCTCACATGCTGCTGTTGATTGCACTGTTGCAGTGCACTTGTACCTGAGTTCAAGGTGAGCTTGTATTTAGTATTACCTGATGAACAGACTGGGATTTACAGCTGTAAGGGTCCTCTGCCTTGACTAGGAAGATTTGAGTGTGAAGCACTTCATTGTTCTCCTCCTGTTGAAAAGGGAGCTGCTTCACAGCAGGGTTTGAATAGAATTCAAGCTGGGAGCGCTGTAATGGAGAGGGACAAGCATACTTCCAAAGGGATTCCTGAAAGAGCTGGTTGAAAATCAGTGCTTTGGATATGTTGCTTAGCACTTGTTGCCAACTGGTAATACCATACACACTAGACAGGGCAGAGGTGCAGCACTACCCAGCTAGCAGTGGACCACAGTGAAAATATAACTCTGTCCCTGCAAGAGCAAAGCTTTTTATTCTGTGAGCCTGCCCTCAGTGCTGATAGTTTGTTGCTTTAATCTGCTGTAGTTTAGGCGGGGGGGGGGGAGTTTGATCAGTATTGCTGTTGTGGTTCCATTATTCTTACCTATTACTGTAATTTTCCTTTATTTACTCATCATCAGAAGCAGTTGGTGCATTCCTTCTAGAACTCTTTTCTAGCTGCCGGTTTGTACCTCTGTAATCTGACAAAACAGATTCTTACTCAGTCTCAACACACCAGTCTTGCCTCTGAGGAGGAGAGTTACCTCTTGCCATTGTGCATCATCTCATGTGATGCCTTTCAATAGAAGCTTTCCCCTTCTTTCTGATACAGTTTATCAATTCCATGACCCATGGAAGATGGAGCTCACAAATCTTCATCATATTTCAAGCCTGCTCTTTGCAGCTAGGTTATTTCTGAGCCTCACAGTGGTTCCAGATCAAGTGACTGTGAAAATTAAGAATAGAAGGAGATGTTTCTTATCTGAAATGAAAGCTAGAAGGTAGATAAATCAACATTATAGAGTGAGACTAGATTTGTGGTTAAACCAAACTGAGAAAGATGAATTAAATAACTTTGGATAATGATGTTGTTATCAGTCATACACATCTGCTAGTGCAGGAGGGCAAACACAACTCTGTGGCCTGATTGTGTTTTAATTTTGCACTAATACCATCTGAGCAGTTCAGTGCATAGAGAGAAGGGAAGAAAGCATGGCTAATGTCCCTGCAAACCTGGTGCAGAGACACAGACCTGTATTTTCTTAACACAGGTGCTAACCAGATCATCTTCACTATCCCAAGCATCACCTCTCATTTTGCTCTTTTTTTATCCCCTCATTCCCTTAAGTGGAAGCTGAAGCAGTACCCCTTGCTTTTACTCTCAACTGTGTCTGAATGGGGGAGCATCCAACTGCTAATCGCACTGAAATACATGTAGGTGATTCTTCTGTGTAGGTTTCAGCAGCTAGAGAGGACAATGAAGTGGTGTACTGGCCCTTTATATAGGTCACTGACAGCCTGGGGTGGTTCTTACCAACATCTGCCTTCTGTGAAAAAAATGCCAAGAGAAAGGTTTTTCTGAATGGAAACAGATATTGCTAATATTGTCAGGTCTGCTAACTGGGTGGGGGAAATCCCAGTGCCTTGCTCTTCTCCTAGCAAAACCCTGTGTTAAATTTAGGGTACCCACTAGCAGCTCAGTGGTTTCACAGTTTGTAACCTCTTTTTTCACTAGTATCCTTTTTCAGTAGTTGTGTAAGGGTCACGTGGCTGAACTGTAAGAGGAGGCTCTTCAGAATCCCAGGAGTTTTCATTTTGCACACATTTTACACATGCTCAGGAAAAGAGAGGATTTGGGTCGGAACGTTCTTGACTTTTCAGTGTTTCTTGCCCCTGGAGACGGGCTTGCTGGGCAGTGATACTTCACTGACACTAAACCAAAATGAGCTGGAGATGCACGGATATCCCAGGTAACTGCAGCAGTGAGGAGCTGGAACCTAAACCTGGGCAGTGATGGGTTGGTAAAAGGAAGCCTGCAGTTGGAAGTGTTGTTATACAAGGTGAAAAGAAGACACCTGCTAAAACCCCAACATTTCTGTCTTGGTTTGTTTGCTTGTGGGGTGTTATTTGTTTCCCACCTGCTGGTCTGGTATGTAGCTTAGACTTATGTTTAGAGTTTCTGTTTGGATGGGGGCTGGCTTGTCTTTGTTACTTCACAGTCCCCTACTGGAATGAACGTAAGGATTTCATACAGTGTAACTTTGCAGGGTGACTTCACTTCCACCCTCGTTGCAACGGCTGCCGTGGATTATCCTGCATGTATGTGCTGGAAAGGACTCCATTTCATGTGCCACTGTAGATAGGGAAGGTAATAGATTTAGGGAGCTCCAAAGTAGATTTGGGGAATTTTTTTTGTCCTGGAGTTGCACTTGTCAAGCTCTGAGGTCACCCTCTAGAGCCTGCGATTTAATAAATATGGAGAGCTGGACAAGTTATGTTTCTAAGGTAACTTTCAGCTGCCCTTTAGTAGAGAGAGGTTTTCTAGGACGGACAGGCTGTCTTCTGAAGGATGCTGAGTGCTTTTGTTCCTAAGTCCACAGTGGCATTGGAATAGGTCAGACCTGAAGCAGCTTTCCCTGTCTCTGTTGCTGCTAGAAGATCAGTGTCTTTGATGTAATACAGTAGCTTTGTGTTTTTCATGGGGGGGTTGCCTGTCCTTGTCCCTTCCCCTTTGATGTGGATAATTACTATCTGAAGTGACAGGAGTTTCCTCAGTCCCTTGATGATGTGCTGAGATGGCCAACTTCACAAATAATGTTTGTAAAACTTGCTTCCTTCAGTACCCTTCTGTAGAGGTTGAAGTGCCAGGGCAGATTTCTGTGAAGCCTTGCTGTGCCATCCGAGGAGCTGAGGAGTTTCTGCTCCTTGTTTAATTTAAAACCCCCTCTCCCCTGTATCTCAAAATCCATCAGGTCATCTCTGCTTCATCAGACTGTCTTCATTCTTTCAACTACCCATTGTTCTTACTAGCTGAAATAGCAGAGTCTGTAATCTGCATGAGAAGGTTTTGTAGTAGAATAAAAATACTGTTCAGTAGTAATTTGTCCAGAGGGATCTGGGCAGAGAAATGGTCACCCATGGACATGGTTTGGACAAAAGCACTGGGGCTGATTTTTATTTATTTACTTTTAAAGGGGAAAATACCTGATTTGCATTCTGACAGCTGGGAGATAATGCCTCTAAGTAGAGAAAATTCTACTCCTGGCTGGTGGTAGCGAGTCAAGAGTCAAGGTAATTGCTTCTTGTTGGTTGATCCAAGGCTCCTTTAGGGTGGTTTATGGCATTATTACTGTAAAACTGTCAAGTTCCATTATCCTGACATCACTTTGGGGGACTGACTGAAGACTGGAGGAGAAAGTCTTGCTTGCAGGCACAGCAAGTTCAGTGAGTTAGGGTGAGGGACAAGTTGGTGTATCTTTCTGCGTTGAAGGCTCTGATTTTCACACTAGCTGTCATGGAACAATAATATATAACTTAGCATGACTCTGTGTGGGAAGGATGATAGACTCAAGCTGCAAGGCACGAATCTGTCAAGTGGAGATCCTCACTTCGTCTCTCTTACATGAATATTATCTTTTGCTGATGTCCGGACGGATCAGTACTGCCGCTCAGCACGGATGTGGTGATGCTTTCTGAGCGCAGCGGACCGAGGGTTTGTTGACACACTCCTCCTGGAACAAAGTCTGTTGACAACACTTAGAAATTAATATTTTCACAAAATGCATTGAGTAAAAACTTCCTGTTTCATTTATGTGGAAAGAACTCTCCAGCTGACTGCAGGTGTTAAATGTGTGACCCAAAGAGTGTTTCCCATGTCAGTTGTGTGTTCTGGAAGGGCTTGGAAGGTTTCACAGAAACAACACTACATGGAAAGCTTCTTTATACCCTTTTCTGTAGATTACCTAGAGGGAGGGATCCTTCAGGAAGGCTGCAGAGGGACTTCCATGAGGGTGTCTAGAGACAGGCCAAGGGGGAATGGTTTGAAGCTGAGGGAGAGCAGGGTTAGACTGGAGCTGAGGAAGAAGTTCATCAGTACCAGGGTGGTGAAACTCTGGAAGAGGCTGCCCAGGGAGACTGTGCCTGCCTCCTCCCTGAGGGTGTTGAAAGCCAAGTTGGATGAGGCCTTGAGCGGCTGAGTCTAGTTGAGAGGTGTCTGTGCCCATGGAGGGGAGGTTGGAGTAGATGATCTATGAGGTCCCTTCCAACTGGAGCCATTCAATGATGCAGCACATGCTGGTGATGGTTACCTGGAGGATGGTTTGTTTAAAATGTGCTCACTTGGGTTTGGATAGCTGTGTCTTATCAGCTCCTTCTAGAAAAGAATGAAGAACAACTCACTGTTGCTAGCTCAAAATAAGTCTAGCTTAAGAGAATTGGAGATGTATGAGGATCTATGAACCATGAATGCTTAAGAATCATTGAAGATGAGGGAGGTTTGGTGTTTGTTGTTGTTTTGCTTTTTCACCAGTTAATTGCAACAATTGGCTGAACAAACAGTTCAGACAAATGATAAAATTACCAAGGAAGATCTCTGTGAAAGTTAAAACTGAATCCATGGTTGATTTTTCCTGGCCATTTGATCTCAGTAGAAGCTGCCTGGAGTCTGGAGTGTCCCATTTGGCTGTGCTTGCCATAAAATCCTCAGTTTCAGAAGGTAATAAACTGCTATTTTGATTTGATCTGACTTTCTCTATTTCCTCCTTTCTGCAGGGTGTATGCAGGAAAGACAACAATTTCAAAGGGGTATTGCTGCAGTGTGTGCTGAGTAGGGCTGCACATAGATTTCTGGTGTTTGAGTATGTTGCTGCTTGGAAAATGAGCTGCAGTTGGGACAGCAGGGATGTGCACTGTTTCTCAGCATCTTTCACACCATTTCTGGGAGCTCTATTGAAAAATATATCGAAGTAAAAAATTCTAAATTGCAGTTTTACCTTTTATAGCTATCTTTAGCTTTCCTCATGGCAATCTAGTAGGAGCTGTCCCTGCTCACTGCAGAGGGGTTGGACAACTTGACCTGTTCAGCCTTTGCAAAGTCATTACCTTCGCAGTTTGAAGTGAAATAAATTTATCAGTGCTTTTGAGGGGTAAATGCTTTTCTCCATTATAAAAGGAGCTCCTGGTCACTGCTTAACCCTTGCATAAGATGAGAACAAATGTGAACTCTGGATGTAGAAATGAAGCACAAATTTCATTACCACCAGAGTACCTGGGTGAAGAGGATGATCTCTCCTGATGTATGACGATGCTCTTGATGCTTTACAGTGTAATGAAAAGTGCAAAGGTGGGGAAGAGTGAGGAGTGCAGCAGGTCTCTAATAAGTCTTCCTGACTTCATGATGATGTTCAGAAAACTTGCAAGAATTTCAGGCCCTCGGTTTTCATCCTGTGTTCCCATTTGCCATTGTCCTTTTGCCTCCCTCTCCTGCATGCTGTTCCAAAAAGGCAGCAGTTGTTTGCTACCAAATATAGGTAGTAGGACACAGAGAGATCTTGCAGCTGAGTGGCCTATAAGCCTGTTCTTGACTCTGATTTCTTCTTGTCTCTCTTCCCTGCTTTTGAAAATTCATCTGTCTGACCTGCTTTGCTTTGATCAGGGCCCCCCAGAATGTTTAGGGATCAAACCTTGAGGCTTCTGGTCATTATCTTTCTGAGAGCAGTGCTAACAAATTGCCTCTTCTGGAGTGGGAGAAGCGGTGGCTTAGACTCTGTGTGTCTGTAGCAGTTCTGTATAGGGGACATCTTTTATTCTGGCAGGTCGCTAGCACTGCACTGGAGACAAGTTGCACTGCATTCCTAATCTGCACTGCTCACTCAGAGCTGACGGTGTTTTAGAGAGTTGGCACGTTATGTGGTGTAAAGGAAAGAAGCAGGGAGCCTCTTCAGAATGCTCCAAGACTAGCACCATTGTGCTGGGGCTTTATCTTTGTACGTTCCATGTCAGAATAAAGGTGTTTCTCTTTGGCCTCTGCTGTATCTTTAAAGAATGAGCTGGCATAGGATTCTGAATTTCATAGAATCATCATAGAATGCAGATCTCAGAGCTCATCTCCTCCAACCTCCCCACCATGGGCAGGGACACCTCTCAATTAGACTCAGCTGCTCAAGGGATCATCCAGCCTGGCTTTGAACACCCCCAGGGTGGAGGCATCCACAGCCTCCCTGGGCAGCCTATTCTGGAGTCTCACCACCCTGGTACTGAAGAGCTTCTTCCTTGGATCCAGTCTGACCCTGCTCTCCCTTGCCTTCAAACCTCGTCCTGTCTCTAGAGATACTCATGAAAAGTCCCTCTCTAGTCTTCCTGCAGGATCCCTTCAGGTATTGGAAGGCAGCTTTAATGTCTCCCCAGAGCTGAACATCCCCAGCTCCCTCAGTCTGTCCTCATAGCAGAGCTGCTCCAGCCCTTGGATCATATTTGTGGCCTTCTTTGGACTTGCTTCAACAGCTCAGTGTCCTTCTTATCATGGGGACACCAGAACTGGACACAATATCAAAGAATTAAATATATTTTAAAAGTATATTAATTATATTAAAGCATATATATATATACACTTAAAGTATATAAATATATAATGGATGTTATTATATCTAAGTTTAAGTATATATCTCATCTATTAAGTATATTAAAGAGGGGCTTACAATAATAATGCCTCCTTGATTTTAATGTTGCATTTAGGTTATTAGTATTGCATCTTAGTAATAGAGATTTAAAAACTTCGAGATGTTCCCCCCCTGCCAAGTACACTCTGTGTAATGCTTTTCTTTCTTGCAAGAGGAGGTACAGGGATGAGAAAGAGGCAACTTGAAAATTATATTCTTTTAGCTATTAAAGACTGCATTAAAAGCAAGTGTCAACCATGGATCGTGGCACTTGACTGCATTACCGTGGGTTTTTTATTCCTGAAAGGTTTATTCCTAAGTAATTTATATTCTCTAGCCCAGAACATAATTGGTCTGAACACTGAAGTCCCGTGGAGCTTTTGAAGCTGGGACACGTAGCAAAGAGCACTTCAGACAATTTTAAAGAAACAAAAAGGAGCACTGGTGAAAGGAATGAATTCTGAGTCATCAGCTGTCAGTGTTGAAATACATTTTTATCATATTGTGCTCTAATTGCTGACTCTGTTAATGTGATGTGTATGATTGCCTTGGCTATTGCTGATGTTCCACCATCAAATAATTGCAGTTTTTTCTCTTTGCTTTTTCAAGCAAATGGACATTTTCAGTGGGTTTTGTGTTACTTTTCCCTCACCCCTTTCAAGTGAGGATGCTCTCTGTGCTTTTCAGAGTGAGATATTATATGTTTTTTTCACTTGGACATCACTTTTTTCTCTTCCTTTTCACTCCAGCCATCTAATAATCATTCCAGTTTCTTTTAGGGACTCCTCTTCTAGCCATGTAAAGGTATACACAGAACAGCAGCTTCCATTCTTCATTGTCTTTTCCATGTGAGTTCAAAGCTGTGATTCTGGCAGTTGCACCTCAGCATTTTCCATTGGTAGGCTGGCCTTTGTATGAAAAGCCAGCTCCAAGTGTGAATGCCGTCATTTGAAAGCCAGTCTTACAAATAGGCAGTAAAAGAGTGATTGAACCTTCCTGCTTCCCATCAGTGTTGCACACCTTTTATTGTTTCACATAAATGAAGTACTCATCCAAGATGAATATCCAAGATACTTGCTGTGCTTGTAAAAGAGCAGAACATGAATCAGTTCCTTGAAGTTTACAGATTTTGTAGGTTCTCTATAAGATTTTACATGTGGTTTATGGCTTTTTTAAACTTCTTCAGTAGTCCAGTAGTTGTCTGTGACTCATAAAAAATTGTCATTTGTATAATTTAAACCTTCAACTGCCAGCATCATCCAGAGTTCTTGGCAATTAAGTTGAGTGCCCAACTGGACCTTTGACAAAACTAAAGAACAAAACCACATTACTGCGTGTTTTGATGGCTGCTTCTGAGTGTTTGGTTTTGATACGCAGATTTTGAAGTGCACTGTGTCAGGACTTTATGACCTTTGCTGTACACCTTCACTTTGCACCGTAGCTGGACTCAGAATTCCCTTCTTCCCGCTCTCAGTCTCAAACAGTGATCTCTGCCAGCCCAAACGTTTCTGCTAGGTGCTGAGCAATGACAGCACCGGTCAGCATGGACAGCAACAAGATCTGTTTTGTTTCTGGCCCGGCTTTTGCTTTCAAGGTAGCTTGTGATGATGGGGCCCTGAAAGACAAGTGTGTGCACTGCTGTCATATGGAAGGCAAAACTGAACATACATTGTTCCAAGAATCTGAATTTAAAGGACACAAACAATTCCCATGGTCTTTCTTCCGGCACTGCGATGTATGGGTGGCAGGATGATTATTTACAGTGTTTATGATTTCTTTACAAGAGCAGTTTCATCATCTATCTGCTAACTTCGGGAGGCAGTAAATGAGCCATCTGAAACCAAGGTTTGTGTTCTGCAGAGCAGTGCTGTGTGAGAAGCAGCAATGTCTTCTTCGGGAGGCCTAGGCTTTGTGAGTGGCTTGAAGTCCCATCCTCATTTTGTGAGGCGGTCTCACCGGCAGTGCTTCTGCTTTTGTGCACCTTCCTGTAACAGAGGTGTTCTGTGCTCAGGTAATGTGATTCTTGAGGGTCACTGAACTGCCACATTTGGGTCACTGTGGTTTTGTTGCTGGCCTGCGGTGCAGTTGTGAATGGCTCACTGCTGCTTTCTGTGCCTCAGTTTCTTTGTGGCTAATTGAAGTGAAGGGTGCTGACTTGACCTGAGGATGGCCTTGCTGGATGAAAATGGGTTTTGTCTGATCTTGTATCCCGTCTCTAGCACTTGCTATCAGATATTTAGGAGAGGCTGTAAGAACAGCACAAGCATGTTCAGGCTGCAGAGGAGCTGCTCCCAAAGGCCCCACTTTAAGAACTGAATGTCCCTTTGTAGAATTAAAACCGGGAGGGGAGTGTGTTAGATGCGTCCATATTAGTGACTAATGTCAATAATAGCTTTAAAATTACTTGATGCATGGGTATATGATTCAGTGTTCCATTTGATTGGAAATCTCACTCCCAGACTTGTAACCATGTATGAGTGTAATGTTCAGATAATATAAGAGCTGCTCTTACAAATAGCAGTGAAGTCTTTCAGAAATTGTTTTGAATATTGGTTTGAAATTCAGCTACACATTTATCACAGCACTGCATATGCTACAGGCTACTGAGTTTCCTGAGCTAGGTAAGAAAGAAAACTGGGTTTTGTTACTCATTTGTGTAGCAAAGACCTGAGTAATTTCACAGTTCTGCACAGTGGATTCTGCACACCACCACCATAATTGTTTGTTGTGTTTTTCTCTCTATATAAGTGGGCAGAACAAGTTTATCCACCACGCAAGGTTTTAAAGTAGTTAACTTCCATTGTGATGATCAGTAATTTCTGCATGATTTCCATCTGCAATGTTCAGTTGTCACTGCTCCTGTGACTTCTGTATGTATACAAACTCCAGCAATTCTTTAGTTGAACAAGTTGAGGGCAGATTTAGACTGGACATTAGGAAAAAATTTCTTACAGTGAGGGTAGTGAGACTCTGGAAGAGGTTGCCCGGGGAAGTTGTGCATGCTCCTTCCCTGGAGGTGTTCAAGGCCAGGTTGGGTAGGGGCCTGGAACAACCTGATCTAGTGTGAGGTGTCCCTGCCCCATGGCAGGAGGGTTGTAACTGGATGATCTTTAAGGTCCCTTCCAACCCAAAGTATTCTATGAATTCATCCTGTGAATTCTGTAGATCAGAATTCTATCAATCAGAAGATGTAAGCTCATGCCATAGTGCTGTGTGCTACCTGGCTTTGAAATCACTGAAGACTAAAGAGGTGGTTAATACGTGTATAGCTGTGGAATGATTGGTTGGGTTTCCCTGCTGGGCAGCTGCTGGAACTAATCAGATTGTGCCTAAGAGCATGATGAGGAAAAACTTTCACAGTGCTTAGCCCTCTTGGAATCTCTGCTGTTTCGGCTGCCTTGCTCACTTCCACTAATTCAATCTTAGTTTGCTGTTTTGTTAAAAGCCATCCTGCTGAATCTCAAACCAGATTTCATTTAATCTCAGGTTTTACAATGGGTTCTTCCACAGCTGCCACAGAAGGTGGCCTCTTGTGGTAGCAGTAGTGTTAATTGAGGGTGGAGGTAGAGTTTTGACTCTGTAGGTGGAATGCATAACACATTTATCAACTAGTTTAGGTAGTGCTCTAAACTGTGAATCCATGGAGCAGCTACAAACCCATTGCAGTGAGAATTCCTGCAGATTTCCATGAACACAGTGACTCAGTCCTTTCTTGGGCAGTACTTGTTTTGTCTTATTTCAGAATCTGTGATTGTGATGTCTGACAGATGTGGTGATGGCCTAGGCATGTTTTAGAAATAGTCATGTGCCTGACAAGAAGTTTGACTCGAAATGAACTGTTCATTTAACTCACCGCTTCATGAACAAGAGAAACTGAATTCCTGTTTGTGTCTTAGTACCCTAATATTCAAGAATCCTGAAAATACCTTGCACCCTTCAAAAGAAATCAATAGAAAATAAGTAAGGATAAAAGGCAAGGGATAGGCTAAGGCCCTGCGTTCAAGCGAAGCTGAGGCGTGTTTTGTTTTCCATGATCAGTTTCCCAACTGGCAGACATAAGTTTGCATGGTTTTGCTGGATGTTTGCATGGTTTTGCTGGATGTTTACATGTTTTTGCTGCATGCTAGTTGATTTAATAGTTTCTATCTGGTACATTCAGTTGTTTACATCAGGTTTTAGAATACAAAGGCTAAACTTCGCATTGAATTATTCAGAGCAAGTCATAAACCCCAGAGGGTGCTTTCTTGCAGCCATCTCCCTAATTCTAACCTGTGTGTAGCTGAGAGGTGCTGTCTGTGTTAGCAAGTGTCTCAAAGCAAGGTTAATTCTGTGGGCATTGTGCTGGTTCTTTAACCTGAGGTTATTATCACAGCACAGTAGTTGTGAAGAATCCAGGAAGAGTTTTCAGTTCTTGTTTGCCACACACCTTGGTGGTTGCAATCGTGTTGCTTGCCCATTTTCTCTTGGTATTTTCATCGAAGGAAGGGGCTGCTGGTCCAGTTTGCTGTGTGCAGTTAAGAAGTTTTCTTCATACCAGCAATAGGCATGCTGGTATTTAGAAAGAGCTTTTTAAGGACACTAGTTGAGTTAATCTCAGGAAAGAATTTTGAGTGGATCCAGACCAGGGCTTGCTTTTTCTTAGACTTGGATTACACCTGTTGTTACTGCGCAGAAATGGCTTCAACCATCTCTGCTTAACCTCTTTTTCTGCAGCAGTACAGTTTGTGTGAGGTCAGTCACATTGCTAATAGCATTTCAGCTATTGTGTTTATTTTGCTGTTGGCTTTCCTGTGGAGATACATCCCAGCAGTCACTCCACAACATCAAACCACTCTATGCAGTTTTTCCCATGAATTAAGGGAGAGCTCGTCTCAGTCTCCGAGAACATACAGTTCACAACTTATTGGAGGATAAATGTTACCCGGTAGGACTAATCTAGGTCTTTGCAACAGGAGCTGCATATTATGTTTACCTAGCGGACCTGTGTTCTTCCAGCTTAAATGTTGGTTATATTCCATGGTTCTATGGTTTTATTCCTATCCTTTCCCGTTGGAGGAAAACCACTGCCCATTAGCTACAATGTGTGCTATATATTCAAAACTAAACTGCTGCTGTAAACCGTGAGCAGTGAGCAAAACCTGAGCAGCAAAGCTGGAGTGGAATGATGAGTGCTTGGTGTCTGCCCTGCCAATGTGCCATTCTAATAGTCTCATTTTCTTTCTTGCAAATCAGTTGTATCAGTTGCATTACTGATTGTGAGCCGAAGACATTAGCACAAGTATATTCAGAATGTCATTGGAATTTTATTGTTGTTTATAGAAAGGAAGATGTTGCTTGTATTGAGGAAGATATTGCTTGTAAAAGTGGGTAGCAAATAGATTTTTGATTCCAGTCAACTCACAGGGAGGCTCTTTTTAGGAACTGAGGTTGCTAACTAGTCCTGGCAGTTTATGTTCACAGGCATCATGAGATTTCTTTTCAAAATCAGCTTTCAGAAACAAGTCTCTGGCTTGCAGTGAGGAAAGGCTTCTTCCTTTATCTCGCCTTTGTTCTACCAATACAGGTGAGTAGGAGTCTGTAACACTGGGGGAGGAAGAGACAAGCTGTCTTCCTGGTAAATCCAGCATCAGAAAATACATCCTTGTTTTATCCCCTGTATTCCCTGATCAGCGTGGTGAAAAGACTTTTATTTAATGAGTT
The DNA here is from genome assembly GCF_014839835.1 of Dryobates pubescens. Lineage (NCBI taxonomy): Eukaryota > Metazoa > Chordata > Aves > Piciformes > Picidae > Dryobates > Dryobates pubescens. The sequence continues at coordinate 706,434 of NC_071629.1, read as the reverse complement.
CTAGAATTCAGTCTCTCTGGAACTATTTTTAGTACTTACTGTCACTCTCTACATCTTCATAGCAATTCTCTCTGATTTATTACTGCAAAATTGCAGTGTTATTTATTATCTTCCAATGTGTAGTGAAGAGGCATCATATGGTAGTTCTGCTGCTCTTTTCTCAGAATAATACAGAAAGGATAAGTTTTTATTATTTGGAAAGGGAAAGGTAGAACTTCATTTCTTTCAAAAGCAAAAATGATCCTGAGGTTGTTAAATGTCCCACAAACTTTCTGATGAGTTTTACAGGGAGTTTACTGCAGAGAGTTACTACTGCAGTCACAGAGTCATGGAACTGTAGGGGCTGGAATGGACCTCTGGAGATGATCCAGTCCAAGCACTCTGTAAGAGCAGGATCACTCAGGGCAGGGCACACAGGAATGCATCCAGGTGGGTTTTGAACGTCTCCAGAGCAGGAGACTCCACAACCGATCTGGGCAGCCTGCTCCAGGGCTCTGGCTCTGGCTGTGAAAAAGTTTTTCCTTATGTTTACATGGAAAAATTCTTCTCAGGAGTACCTGTGACAGGCCTACAGTTCCTAAAGCCTGTTTGGGAAAGCTGGGGCAAGTCTGCTCCAAGTGAAATAAGTGAAGCCTCCTCTGTTAGGCTTTTTCTCATTCTGTTGTTACATTTTTGCCTGTGTATTTTTGAATGTCAGAACTCATAAAGCAGTTCTAGATACATTAGAGTATGGTCTCTGAAAGGACGTCCTTCTGACAAGGTGTTCTCTAACCTTTCTTTGGGTATGTTCCTGGATGTTGTGATCTCTGCAGAGAAAGGAGAGGTGTGAGAAGCTGATGCCATTCAGGTGGAGGTTTTGCCAACATGTTTTCCTGAAAGTGTAAACAGGGAAGACAGAAAGGTTTTGCTCACGGCTCAACTTCATTTTAAAAGGACCTTAGATCAACTGAGATATTGATAAGTGAGTTACTGGAGAAGCTACAGCATCGGAGGGCAGGATAGGGGTTTGGATAGAGGATGCCAGGTACTTAGAGTAACTGCTCATGGCTGAAGTGTGTTTTCTGTGTGTAAGAGGGAAGAAGAGAAGACATTAATGAATGTTAGTTTGCAACTGTGCGTACTCCTCTTTAACAAAGGACAAAGGTTTCTGGTTTTCCGCTTCACATGAGCCAAGCTCCTCTGTGTCCCTCACCCCCTGTTCCCACTGGAAGCTGAGGGTACTGGACAGTCCCTGCTCTTTCTGATGTAAAGGCATTTTCAGAAACATCTCAGTTGTTTCTCTTGTCCTGTGTACCAGTGGCTGTCAGTTTTAATCTCCTTCTGCCTGAAAGTACTGATCTGGTTATAGAGCAGGTAGTGAAGAGGAGGGCATTGCTGTTCACGCTGCTGCAACACCCAGTCAGCATTCATCTGAGGGCTCTAAAACCTGCGGCTTGGAGCCTCAGATACTCTGTCTGGCTGCTCTGACAAAATGAGGTTGCGATTTAGGAGCTGTTCTGAGCAGCTAGACTGAACTGTTAGCTGTTGTCTCCAAAAGCACAGGCGGTCATCACTAAATCATGTACTCATTTCTTTCTTTGCAGGTACTTGGTTCTCTTCCTGTTGCTGTTCTCAGCTGGGAAACTGAGCGAATACCTGATTGTCACAATTGAGCCAATGTGTAATTGTCACCAAAGAATGCAAATACAACAATTCACTTGCTGAATATTTGATTGCCTAATACAAATCCTGCCTTTTGTCCTCCTTATATATCCATAGTGTGACTCGAAAGACAGATACCTTAGTGAAGGACAGGTCAGGTGTCTGGAATTCTTATCTAGCTGTAGAAACATGGGCGCTCAGAACAAAGCTCAGCCATATTCAGTACCTCAGTTTGAACCCTTCCAGGTGAGCTGACAGTATAGTCTCCTATTCAGTGAGATGTCTGGGAATATTTCCGAAGAGCTGTAAGTGAGGAGGTGAAGAGGGGAGATTACTTCCCTAATTGCCTTACCTGCACCTTTCTTGTTTTGGGAAGAGCATCCCCAAATTTAGTTTAGTTTCTAGAGTTTGAAGTTCTAAAGCTTCGTTCCAGGCCTGACTGGTAATGCAGAAGTGACTAGCTCTATCAGACAGGCTACAAACTGTGGACAAGTGATGAAATCTCTGTGTGTTTCTATTTCCCATCTTTAGATTGTGGTTCAGCTAATTATATAGCAAGAGTATTGTGGTGAGAAATTCCTTAAAGGCTTGTGGTGCAGCTGCATGTTTGGCTGAAATATATAATTCCATGCTTACAGTTTAAGGCTTTAGCTTGGCTTTGGAAATTCACCTTTTTTCACATGCAAAGTATCACTATTGAAAGCAAAATGTAAGTTTAACTGTTAGCTTTTGTTAAAATGCTGTCCACTGTATAACTGTTGTCCAGTTTCCTGCACTGGGAATCGTGCTGCTGTGCTCCTTCCGCTGCACTGCAGTTAGGGAGCAGTTCTGTAAGTCCTGACAAAACCAGACAGGAAGCAGGGGCTGGGATCTACCTTGTCATTTTGCAGGAGACCTCCTAAGGTTTTCTGTGTTGCTACACCTGAAATAACCAGCAGTTAGCAAAAGGGAATTATTTTTTGGACTTTCTGAAAAGATTTTCGTGTCCTTTGGACCAAGGACTGCATTTTAGACAAAGGTTGTGTTAGCAGTTACCTCAATAAATGACTGAATTACTTTCCAGTGGGAAGCTGATAATTTAAACTTTTATTTGTTGCTTCCTTTTTAATGTTTTCCCTCTTTCTTAACACTTTGACCTTGTATTTCCCAGCATTGCTGTATTTGGCCTGCTTGAATGGAGTCACTGACATCTACATAGTTTAGAGATCAGGCAGAGTAAGATTTTTAGAAGTAATAAATCTGTCTGGTGTTGAGAGGATTGATGACATGTAATAAGTAAGTGTGCATGTCTAGCTTGTTGCTCTTCTGGACTTGCACTTTGCATTGAAATGAGGTACAGTAGGTCAGCAAAAGATATTATCCTCATGTTGTCTACCCCTTGACTTGTATTTAGGATCCCATTGAACTGAATGCACACATCCTATAATGTGAAGAGAAAGGCTGATGGTAAGCATAGGGTGAAGCTGTAGGCACAAACCAATAAGGTGTCTTTCTCTAGTGCTTCAGAATACTCTTCTTGAGTGAAGATTGAAGGCAGTGTTGATCTACTGTCAGTCCCCTATAATAGTTATTATAGACAAGAAGATGATTTATCATTTTTTTTAGGAAGCAATCAGTAACAGACTGGTTTCAGAGTCCTTTTTATCACAAAGAGTTGTTGTTGTATAGTTATTTACCACAACGTTCTTCCCTTTCCCTATTTCTGTGAGAAATGACTGTGTTCTGTCAGCCTGCTGCTCTGCAAGTGTCTCTGTCTGTTTTGAACTCCAAAGCCTGTGTCACCGTGGTGAGCATTCACCAGAGGCTGTGGGGTTTTCCCATTCCTCCTGATGGTGTCCCGGAGGCCAGCACCCCACGGACTGAGCCAAGTGCCGTGATGAAATGCATTTACACCGTGGTATTGATATGATGTGATGTCTGGAGGTTTGAAGGTACACTTTGTCACGTGCTGGCTTTTACATAGCATTGTTTTACCACATTAAATGTCCTCATGTCATTACTTTTGTATTTGTTCATCTCCCTAAATGTCACCATTTTAAAAAACCTCTCTAATTTTTTATTTACATGGCAGCCCAAAACGGCTCCGAAAAGGACCTTCGGATCCATTACAAACGATCAGGTAAATACACAGCAGGAATAGCACTTTCTTTAGTTCTGAGACTACCGTGTGCAGGGATCCACTGAAAAGGATGCCATGAAAACTGCAGGAGGTAACAGAGTTGCTTATCTTGTGATGATGGCCAGAGCCTCTTAAACTAATCCTGGCTCTGAGATGGGCATAACTTTGTTTTGCCTCAAACAGTTAGGTTGAAATAGTTGAACTGTCTTTTTAGACGAGTAAAGTCAACCTGTTTTGTTTGTAGCTCACATCCCTATGCAGCGCTGGTGATGATCACGTAGCAGATTAGTTTTGCCAGTCAATGATTGAAGTGGCAAAAGGTAGTAATTAAATGTTAATTGTCTGGTGTGCTTTCGCTACTGACTCATGCCCTTCCTCGTGTGAACCAAAGCTGCAGGTCACTGCAATCCTGTGGCAACCAAGGTACAGTTCAGTCCAAATAACAATCTGACCTTAATGGGAATTGTCACTTCACTGAGGTCTTAATGATGATAGAGCCATTCACTTCAACATCAAGGATTTCATCCTGAAGGTCTTTCTCTCAGAATGTTTACCTCTCAATTTCTTCACTCACAAGGTAGAGAATTACATATTTATGATCTTAAAAATGTGGTACTTGAATGTTTCAGTATTTTTTGAAGTGTTTACAATGGGAGAAGTGTCCCTTCTTAGAAAGTGTGCTTGTTGAAATGCAGCATAATAGCACATTTCGCCTGATCCCTTAGCCAGCATGGAACAGGCTTGCTTGAATTGAGAGAAGGGATCATTTTGTGTAACTGGTTTCGGGTTTTTGTATGGTTTAGAAGATGTATAAACCTGCACTGAGTAGCAAGAAATACTCAGATCATATTTTTTTTTCATAGAAATCAAGCTTTAATAATTAACTTGGAAGATATCTTTGCTTTCTTTTGTTTCTCGAGTTACTGCTAGTGAAAGGGAAGTAAAGGTCTGTATTTTATATCAAACTCCCCTGCTATAATGAAAAATATCATTCCCATGCTTGATAGCTAAAGGAAAGCAGAAGTGGGTATACATATGTATAGCTGCATGTATTCAGAGTCTATATAAAGGGTTTGTTGTAGCTGTGGGATCTAATGACAGAATAATCAGTACCCATCTGTCAACTTGTGTACAAATAAAGAACTAAAATATAGCTGACAGGGTTTTTTTCCTCTCGCTTCTGTTAGTTTGTTTGTTGTGTTGCTGTTTTTTCTGGGAACCTATGGTAAAGCATAGAATGTATAATTCAGCATTTCTCAGTAATTATTAAATGTAAGAGGAATACCTGCTAGCCAAATTGAACATGAAGAGAAAGCTCACACTCCACCTGAATTTGTGAAGAGATCAGCATAGAATTGCTTCCAAATCTAGATCTGTATTTAGAAATGATTTGCAAGGCTTAGATCTTCCTATGCCTTCTGCTAAAGAGGCTGAGCTTATCTTTGTTTTTGTTGTTTCAAAATGCATGCCAGGTCACCTCAGACTGTCTCCAGTTGCAACTTGATGTTGTCACAAACACTGTGCAAGTGGCACAGGAGATTTTTCAATAGAGATGAATAACATGAAACAAGCGATTGTTTATGGAGGGCCGGAGTCTGGCTTTGACAAAACAAATCAGCCAAAGAATCTGGCCTTCCACAGGAGGAGACTTATAAACACATTCACTCAGTAGTGGGTAGCAAGATGCAAGGAACACAGATCTTTTGTAACTGATGAGGGGAAAAAAGGGAACCTTGCACCCTGGGAACGCTTTCTTTCACTTTGGTCTGAAGTGTCTCAAACCAGTTCAGAACACAGATTCAACTGCATGAGTGAAGAGGGAAGCTGAGCACATGAAAGGGAGCAGGAGCAAGGCTGGATGCAGTTGCCCATTGTAACAAATGTGACAGCTAAAATGAATATCCTAGTTAGTCAGCATTACTGATTCTTGCTTTTCCTGGTCACCCTATCCATTCAGCTTTCACAGTTGGCATTCTAGCTCTGCCCTTACAGAAGATACAGCTGGGAAACTGCCTTTACATCCTTTCTTCCTCTGATGGGTCAGAGATGAGGAAAGAGGATAATTGTGTTGCTCATAATCCCTGCTTTTCTGAAGAGCCAGCAGAAGAGGGAATTCAGTTCTAGATTCCAATCTTTATTTTAGCAGCCTGTTCTAGCAACAGCAGTGTTTCAGAAGCAGCCATGGCTGTGCAATGCATAGCTTTATTTGCAGTTCCAGGGGCCTAAGGTGGTCAACAAACCCCAAGAAAAGGTTTGGTTATTTTCAAACTGATCTTGAAGTTCTGTGCTAGTTGTTGAAATGAGAGATCTTTCTCACTGGGGTTGTAATTTTCACTACAAATAAAAAATATATAAAACAAAGGAGGAAATAGTTTAATGAGCTTTAAGTGGTATTTCTAATAGACTGTTATGATGTAGTTTTGTCTGTACCATCTAAGGCCTGAATTATATAGTAAGGCCCTTTTCATGGTTGCAGATCATGTGCAGGGTTGCCTCCCAAACAGTGCCTTCATCTTTTTTTCCTTGACCCTGAATATTGCTTCAGAGCCTCCAGTGCATGCATACTGTCTTGCCTTTGCATGTGGCTGACCTTTGGCTTTATCCCTCTTCTCCATGCTCACTCATATGAAAGAGAAGCCAAATTACATCTGTCCATGAATTTAATAACTTTTCTGTAGAAATAGAGAATAAACAAACAGAAACAAACAAAAAACCTCCACAAGGCCACACCCTGAAACCACCACTGCCATGCCCCTCACCTGCTTTTCCAAAAGTAGCCATTTCCTACCATGTTTGCCCCAAAGCTTTCGTAAGGCCCTGGAAATTAAAGCTAAATGAAAGCTAAATAGCTAAGAGTAGAGTCCTATATGCAGTGTGTATATATAAATGAATATTCCAGGATGCTTTCAGAACATTACTGAGATGTTTTTCTGTTTAAAGCTGCCTCCAACCTAAAGTGTGTTCTCTCTGTCTTGTAGGGTCAAAACGTGTTTGGTCTCGATATAATTGAGACACCTGAGGGGGACAAGTGGCCTCAACTGATTGTCCAGCAGATCCTGGATAGGGAACAGAAGGATACCTATGTGATGAAAATTAAAGTTGAGGACGGCGGGAGCCCTCCAAGGTCTAGCACTGCCATCCTGCAGGTCACAGTGACTGATGTGAATGACAACCGCCCAGTCTTCAAGGAGAACGACATTGAAGTTAGCGTTCCGGAAAACGCTCCGGTGGGCACCTCCGTTTCTCAGCTCCACGCCACTGATGCAGACCTGGGCTCGAATGCGCAAATCCACTTCTATTTCAGCAACCAGATCTCCAGTCTGGCCAAGAGGCTCTTTGCCATCGATAACACCACCGGCCTCATCACTATTCGAGAACCGCTAGACAGGGAGGAATCTCCCGTCCACAAGTTAACCGTTTTGGCCAGCGATGGCAGCTCCACTCCATCGAGAGCTACAGTGACCGTGAACGTCACAGACATCAACGACAACGTGCCATCCATAGACACGAGGTACATCATCAACCCTGTGAACGGCACGGTGCTTCTGTCCGAGAAGGCTCCCCTCAACACCAAAATCGCCCTGATCACCGTCATGGACAAGGACGCCGACCTGAACGGGAAGGTGACTTGTTTTACGGACCATGATGTCCCTTTCAGGCTGAAGCCAGTGTTTGATAACCAGTTCCTCCTGGAGACAGCCACCTTTCTAGATTATGAAGCCACACGGGAATATGCCATTAAAATAGTGGCTTCGGATTCGGGGAAGCCTCCCTTGAACCAGTCTGCGATGCTCCTGATCAAAATCAAAGATGAAAACGACAACGCCCCGGTCTTCACACAACCCATCATAGGCCTTTCCATTCCCGAAAACAACGCTCCTGGCACTCAGCTGACCAAGATAAGCGCTACGGATGCCGACAGTGGGCGCAATGCTGAGATCAGCTACATCCTGGGTTCTGATGCACCCCCTATCTTTAACCTTGACCGCCGTACAGGCATTCTGACAGCAGTGAGAAAGCTGGACAGAGAAAAGCAAGACAGGTACTCTTTTACCGTGCTGGCTAAGGATAATGGGATGCCACCCTTGCAGACCAATGCTACTGTGACGGTGTCGGTCCTGGACCAGAATGATAACAGCCCTGCCTTCACACATAGTGAATATAATTTCTATGTGCCAGAAAACTTACCCATGTATGGCACAGTGGGGCTTATCACAGTTACAGATGCTGACTCGGGAGAGAATGCTGCAGTCACTCTGTCTATATTAAATGGTAGAGATAATTTCATTATAGATCCCCTTACCGGTGTTATAAGACCTAATATTACCTTTGATAGGGAGCAGCAGGGGTCATACACTTTCCAGGTGAAAGCTGTGGATGGAGGAAGACTGCAGCGTTCCTCAACTGCCAAAGTGACCATCAATGTTGTTGATGTAAATGACAACAGGCCTGTTTTTGTCATTCCTTCCTCTAATTATTCGTATGAGTTGGTTCCAACATCCACCAGTCCAGGGTCCGTAGTTACTAAAGTCTTTGCGGTTGATAATGACACAGGAATGAATGCAGAGCTCCGCTATAGCATCATAGGTGGGAACTCCAGGGGCTTGTTTACAATTGACCAGTTGACAGGCAATATTACTTTGAAAGAGAAGGTAATTACATCAGATCATGGCTTGCACAGGCTAGTGATAAAAGTCAATGACCTAGGACAGCCAGAGTCTCTTTATACCATTGCTCTTGTGCATTTGTTTGTGAACGAGACGGTCACCAACAGCTCCTACGTGCAAGAGCTAGTGCGCAGGAACATGGAAACTCCGGTGGGCCAGAACATTGGGGATGGTGAGATAACCCCACAAACCAATGATTATGTCAAGATCATCATTGCCATTATTGCAGGCACCATGACAGTGATCCTGGTGATTTTTGTTACTGCTTTAGTACGCTGCCGCCAGACACCTAGGCACAAGGTCGTCCAAAAAAACAAGCAGAGTGGCGAATGGGTTTCTCCAAACCAGGAGAACAGGCAGATCAAGAAAAAGAAGAAGAAGAAGAAGCGCTCTCCAAAAAGTCTCCTCCTCAACTTTGTGACTATTGAAGAATCTAAGCCTGATGATCCTGGCCATGAGCACATAAATGGCACTTTAGACATTCCAGTAGAGCTAGAAGAACAGACTATGGGAAAATATAACTGGGCCACCACACCGACCACGTTTAAGCCTGACAGCCCAGACTTAGCAAAGCACTACAAGTCTGCTTCGCCACAGCCTACCTTTCAAATTAAACCTGAGACTCCTGTACCCCCTAAGAAGCACCATGTCATTCAGGAACTGCCTCTAGATAACACCTTTGTGGTGGGCTGTGACTCAATTTCCAAGTGCTCATCAAGCAGCTCGGACCCTTACAGTGTTTCTGAATGCAGCTGTCAAGGAGGCTTCAAGACCCCAGGCCCCATACACACCAGACAGGTAACAGAAATTTTCAGGTACTCTCTTTCTCCTCTCGTGGTCAGTCCTGTAACTAGCTACTGCTAGTTACATAGCTTTTGCTGCCAGGACTGGAACGGTCACGTCCGATGGAGGTATTGGCCAGTAAGCGATGTGAGGTTGCTGAGCGTTCAGGGAGGAAGGGGAAGCAGCCTGCTGGCTGCAGGGACGCGGAGCAGGGAGCTGCGGCATCGGTGGGCACTGCTGCCTGCAGGTGGCACTGTGGCACTTCCCGCCTCCCCGCAGCACCCGGAGCGGCTCCGGCGGGCGGGCAGCGCCGGCGGTGCGGCCTCCGTGCTGTGTGCTCCAGAGATGAAGCCATCTAGGCCAGGTGGAAGGCAGCAAAGCTTTGCAGGAGCTGATAAGTGATTCTTAATGTTAATGGAGTCTGGAACTGCAGCCTTCGTTTGGGCGCAGCTTTACTCCAAGGTCTCAGAAGCAGGCCAGGATTTTCCCTTGGGGAGGTCAGTGCCATTTTCAGCCGGGGCAGGGCACAGCTGACAGGCAAAGGCAGGGGCAAATGAGAAGCATCGGTGTAATGGCTCTCAGTTACTTGCTGCTCTGCCCCATAAACCAGATACTAACTAATCAGGAATTCAGGACAGAAAAGGAAATGTCTAAAGAATCCTCAGCTTTCACTTAAACCCAGGTTGAGACCAAAGCACTTTTGTAGTTTTCTAGACACTGCAGAGAGGCATTCGGGCACTGGAAACTGATGCCTGTGTCTATCCACCCTCTGGATAATCTGGCTAATAACAAAGCTTTCCTGTTTGTTTGCTTACTCCTCTTTCTTCACAAGTAACAGTTTCCAGTGAAACAGTTTTCCAGTTAAGTTTTTGTTGACCAAGGAATTGATCACGAAAGAAACAAATATTTCGGGAGGTTGTTTATGTTACTGATAAGACATTGGAATGCTGTTGCTTGAGAACAAATCCTCAGCATGGCTAAGTCTGTCAGACTTTTTCCACCAAGTCAGGTCTGGATTATTTTTCCCTGCGGGCTTTGTTTTATGACCAGAATTGTGGTCACACCGTGTGCCTGGAAAAAGCTTATTCAAAGCAGTCACCACGTTTTTGAAAACTGGGTTTCTTTTAATCTGCCCTGTTCCCCCTCCTAACACAAAGCTGTGTGGCAGCCTGTATCACTCTGCTCTATAAAAATGTCATCTTCTCCTGAGGTGCATGAACAGAAAAACTGAAGGGAAAAGAGCAGATTTTTTGTGCGTCAAAGACGTGACAGCACTGCAAAATGTATAGCTTGCTGAGACAGGAATATTTTCTGTTAAAGGTACTTGAATGTGTTCATTTAAATCACACATTAGCAAAGCTTCTTGCAGTTTGTTCTCTGTTTGACCTCTCATAACTCTGAGGAGGGTGCTGCTGTTTTCAGCATTTCTGTAGGCCTGATTTGAGTGATTTTGCAGTTGAGCTCTGGTATAGTTCCTCTGAGCCTAAAAGGTTCTTCCATTGTCTGCTCAAATGCACTTGGTCATGCAGTAATGCTGCTAAAAAAGAAAGCAAGCTCCAGACTCTAGGTTTTCACTGACATAGTTCTCCCATCAGAAGGGGCTTTTAGAGTAGAAGGGAAAGCAGTTCTCCTCTGGGAGAAAAGAGCACTTTCTTTTCTCTTTGCCTTAAAGGTCAATGACAGGGTTTCCCAATCTGAAAGAGTGAAATAGAAGTGTTTGGAGCTTTTTGACACTCATTACCTGATCTTCATATACTGTAGCTGAAATTATAGTAGTGTGGTGTGCAAAATCGAGCAAAAAGAGATTAAGGTTCCTGTTTGTATTGATCTCTGTTGAATCTGCAGCTGTCCTTTTAAGATGAATATTTCTGTGTGGAAGTGATGACACTGGTAGAGAAAGTGTAACTACTTACTATCAATGCTCCTTTATGTTTATTTGAAAACAACATTTACCTTGAAGCATAAGGATTCACATTGTTATTACTTTCTTAAATAAAAATGATGTCATTAGTGCATTCAGTTACATAAACTGGGCAAGAAAGGCCATTGTGTTAAATGCTTGGCCTTGAACCATGGTCACCAAGGCAGAACTGTGTTTCCTGATAAGGAAAAGCAAGCAAAGTCTTAAACTTCTACAGACGTTATACAAGTCAGTCTTACTCTAACCTCCTATTCTACATTGTAGTCTGGGGAGTTTTATCTCCTGTGGGACTGTAGAAGGTTGCTCAGAACAGACTAACTTGGAGTTGTCACTGTTAGCCAGCAAAGAAATGAAACAAACAGAAATAAGCTATGGCCAGGGTGCTTCAGATGATGTCCCATCATGCTCCAGCCTCTGAGGCTAACAGAAGTTTGTGGTTAGTGGTGCATTTGTGCCATGTTCTCTCTGAATTTGCAGTGAACTGGAGGACAGCCTGGAGAGTTGAAGTTCAGTTAGAAAGGGAGATGGGGTCATTTGAAAAATGAAAATGTCTAATGTGAGACAAGCCACTGTACCTTGTCACTGTGATGCACTCCTTGTACAAGCCAAAAGCTGTCTCAAGGAGGCTAAAGATGGTAACGTTCACTGGGAAGGTGTCTCTCCAGTTTCTAGTAGGTGCTGGTATTAATAGGGCCACGCAGTGCAGCTGCTCTTACTGTTGTCCGTGCAAGGCTTTCTACTCAGACATTTGAAACAACAAGGAGTTAAAGCTAAAAGTACCAAGTTTTCTTTTGAAGCTCTGAATTTTGTGTATCTGTGAATGGTATTGCTTCAGGTCTTTAAAGAAAGGAAGTTATGTCTTTGCTTTACTGCTAAATTTGCCTAAGCGATCTGTAGAATGCCAGAAAGCGGTGATAGCAGTTGTGCTCAGGATGCATGCAAGAGAACAAGAGAAAATGCAAAGCTTTTACTACTAACCCCCAAAAATCTCTTTAGTGGTCATGTGGGAAATAAAAACAGCACTGCTACAGCTGAAATTTTGACAGAGAAAGAATGGGAGAAAGACTCCTGATGCAGCTGAGGACACCTTGAATCAGGAACTGTGGGAAGTTAATGAGAGGAAAGTGTGGTCCTAATGTCCCCAAAGAGAGAGCTCAAGCTTCTGTTGTGCTCGTGTGTGAGAAGGGACAAGGGAAGAAGATTCATGGATTCATAGAAGGGGTTGGGTTGGAAGGGGCCTTAAAGATCATCCAGTTCCAACCCACTGCACTCGGTCACTCAGGAAGGATCCTGTGACCTTTTGGGTTGTCACTTGCAGCTTAAGAACAAGCTTTTCCTGGCTGTGTGCTACTGAAGCCATGTGAGTGCTCATGAAAGCAACACCTGTGCCGCTGCTGGAGCTGCGCGGTGCCGTCACGCTCCGGCTCTGCGATTACATGCTTCTGGTGCTTCTCCCTGCTTCCCGGTGCACTTGGGTCTGCATGCTCATTTAGCTCCGCTGCAAGCACTACACCATCATGGGGAGGTTGCAGAGGGAGTGAACAGGCATGCAGATTGATTTTTCTCATAATCACTGATGCCAGGGCTCTGTCATCTATGAACATATCCATGCTTGTGAGCAGAAATTTCGGATGACACAGTGATCTCTGCTGAACAAAACTGAGGTAGTCATTATGTCCCTTCCAGAAATCTGAATGGGGAGTAGACCTCATTTAAACACAGTGTGTTTTGGGGCACTGCCGTCTCAGTTCTATGATTCTGACTGATTAGCAGCCACTTAGACCTGCTTACAGTTAAGGTATGTTTGGGTTTCTGATTCTGATTTGAAATGTGGTGAAATGTCATTAAGGCTTCCCACTCACTATGAGAACACTCTGCTTAAGATGTGAGATGAAAGACTATTGCACTGCTTCTCAAACTAATAGCTCTGAACACTCACCTGTTGCATAAATCTTTAGCTGCAGGATTTACTGTTTTGTTTAATCACAGTGAGCCCAGTGAGTTTAGTGTGCTGCAGTCAGCAGCAGCCAGTGCTGATGCCTCTGCTGCGTCAAAGGATGTAGAATAACGTGGCCCTTTGCATTGATACAGAGCAAATTACTCAGCATTTTTGTTCTACATCTCTGTAAAATAGCTGTTGGGATAACCTATCCTAAAAGCCATTTCAAAATGGCTCACTAGGATTCTAAATATTCTTGTTATTTTCTCTTAATTTCTCTGAATGTTCTGGTGCTGGTAGCTCTGGTGTGTTGCCATGTAAATACATTTCAGAACCCCCTGAAACTGCCATCTGAAGGAAAGATTTCTAACTGAAGAGTAACTGAAAGTCTGGTGGCCCAGAAGTTAGTGAGTAGCTAGTTAAATGTACACTACTACTGGAGTAAAGCCAGTTAATCAAATGCTTTTCTTATGTGGAATGCTGTGAAGAAAAGATTACTCAGAATTGTTTTTTCAGTATGTATCTTTCACAGGAAAAGGATGGGGAAACATACCTGGAAAGTGCTCCCCTGGCCTTACAGTAGAGGACAAAAACAGAGTACAAATGGGAAGGGGGAAAAAGAAATATGTTGTGTGTGTAGGAAAAAAGATTTTGAATATGACACTAAAGTAAAAACTGATTGTGAGAAACAAAGCCTCACGGATTGAGTTTATTCTGAAGCTGGCACATGGAGTTCCCGGACTAATCTAGTCAGGCAGAGGTTAGTCTCTTCTCCCAGGCAACCAGTACCAGAACAAGAGGACACAGTCTCAGGCTGCGCCAGGGAGGGTTTAGGCTGGAGGTTAGGAGGAAGTTTTACACAGAGAGAGTGATTGCCCATTGGAATGGGCTGCCTGAGGAGGTGGTGGGGTCGCCGTCGCTGGGGGTGTTCAGGGCGAGGCTTGACAGGATGCTTGGTTGCATGGTTTAGTTGATTAGGTGGTGTTGGATGATGGGTTGGACATGATTATCTTGAAGGTCTCTTCCAACCTGGTTTATTCTATTCTAATAACTGATGGGCTGTATGCAAGCCAGAATGATGTGCAATTTGCCTTGGGGTGGTAACAACATAATATTGCCCAAACATGCGGTGCAGTTCACTTTCCATTTCTCAGGGAGACAACTGGAAGGTTTACTCTTTTCCCTTCATGCCTCAGCTTTGGTTGTTAAATGACCTGTAGTGATAAACCATTGCCAGCAATGCACTCTGCTTTCACTGCAGTGAAGTTTGCACATGTTTTCTTTCCCTACTTTCTCCCAAAGGTATTGCATTCATTAATCTACAGTGTCTAGCAATTTCCTGACCAGTGAGTAGGTAGTGTCTGGGTGACTGTGGTATTGGTAGTGCTTGCTTTCCTGTGAAAGAATTATCAAAAGGGCTTAATGTCTGTGAATTCTTAGGAGTCTAACCCTGATAAACATAGTTTACAAATGCAAAATAGCCTTCAGATCAAAATATTTTATACTCTTAGGAATGATGCTCTTGGGTAAAACCTGCTAAAATGCTTCAGAACACGTTCTTGGGAGTGTGGTGGTCTTCTGATAGCTATGATCTGGCAACCACACTTGGGGTTCCCACCTGATAAAGCAAAAAACCTGTAAGGTAAGAAACCTAGAAGAAGCTACAGAGAAGCCCTTCCTGTGGCTCCTCGTGTTTCAGCATGTTTGGTGTGTGTGCATGGATGGGTGCAGATTTTTGCTTGTCTGTAGAAACCTGGGAGCACACACGCACAGCCCAAGTGATCTAGAGCCACAGCAGTTCAGTGCTGCTCAAGCCCAAGCCAGACAGTGACTGAGGTGGTAGCAGTGTGGAGGCAAAGTTGTCAGTGTATGGGGAGGATGCTGCAGGCAAGGGCTGTTCTCATGCTGTTTCTCTGTTTGCCAGCTCTGAAGGCCATCGCAGCTGATGTTATGTACTGAAGTCGTACGTGTACACAATGATGTTAAGCCAGCAAACATGGAAACAAGGGAACAGCACGAGAAAGCCCTTTGTCCTGTCTCGGGGTGCCGAAGAACTTTATCGTCCGCTCTCCAGAGGGCTTTGGAAGTGACCATGAACTGTTCAAGCTGCCCTACTGAAAGGTATCCAGGGCAAGAATTTTCTAAAAGGAAAAGACAAAGACATTTTAGTACCTTGTGCTATAGTGTTCTATACCGTAGTTTTCCTAAGAAAGAAGTGATGATGTGACCCATCCTCCTGCACAGCTGCTGATCGTGGTACAGCCAGCTTGCTTGTAATCATCTTCTTGTCCCAGAGTTTTGTCCTTATTTATTTTAGTTGGAGCAATTAGGAGCTTTTGTTTCTATAAATATATTAAAAGGGAGCAATAAATTTTATTCACATGTTAAAAAGAGAATGTCAAGTTCTTTATACTCCCTGCATTTAAAAGAAAAAGAGATAAATTGTTGTCACTTATAGCACCATTATACATGTTAAGAATTGAGTGTTATTTATATCTGTTCCATGATATCTTTAATGATGATATTGCTGCTATGGATCATAAATAGAATTGATCAAATCACTGCTCTCTCATTTATAGGCACAGTAGTGGTAGTAGAAAATCAGTACTTCTGCTTTCTCAGCCACCACATGTTGTAAGAAATGATCACCTTTCAAAGAACTGGAAAGTATTCACGTCTACAAAGACGTTTTCATTTGCATTTTGCTTGCTGGCTGATGCCTGTGTAAAGGTGCCATGCATTCAGCCTGCTGAAAAACCTTCATTTAAAAAAAAGAGTCACCAAGCCAGTTTGGGGTTTTGGTTTTGGTTTTCCACTGTCAGCCAGCAGATGGGAAAAAATGAAAGGCCTACTGCTGGGGTTTTTCCCAGATGATTTCTCTATGTACTTAACTTCCCCCCCATTTCTTTTCTTTTTTTTTTCCCATTGTCATTTTTTCTTTAGCATGCCTCATTTGAAAATACAGAATTGCCTATCATAGCTTTGTTTGCAGGTCGGCTGCAAGCTCCCATCTCTTGCCTCCCATTCGAGGCAGTAGTGCTTGGTGTGTATCATCTATGCTGTTAGAATCTCATATGCCATGCAAAATCTATTAGGAAGCAAAGGAGTATAAAGAACCCTTTTTTTCTGCACTTTTATGGAGACATGTAATATTACTTTGCTAGGATAAGATGAAATACAGACACTGCTTTTAACTGGGATGTATAGAATATATATAATTTTCTCTTAAAGGAAAGGTTATGAATGGTTCATGAGTTAGACTGCAACATGGAGTTCCTACACATGACTGTATGTTTGGTGTAAAAGCATTTATAGGCTTGTACTTAATAATGACATTGCCTCAGTCCTTGGGCTGCAGAATATCTGCCGTGACTGTCGCCTGTAGTGTCCTCCACATTTGCTATCTGGCTCTTCTCAAAACGTGTATCTGGCTATTTGATCTGTAAAATAAATCCTATGAATAATGAAGTCTGTATTGTAATTCAGCATATTGTATTGCAGAATGATAGCTGTGACTGTTACAAAGGACTTTGCATTTCTGATAACGGAAGCATTGTCTTGGAAAGGAATTTGTATCTGTAAGACAGTTTTTGCTACTCCTATTTATCACACCCTTGCAGCATTTGTGCTTCAAACTAAAGCCCATCATTTTCAGTGGTTAGACATACATTGATGATGCTGATTGACTCAGTGACACACTTCAGCCAGTTCCTTTGGGCTGCAGCTTCGTTCCTACCAGAGTAAGGAATTCATCTGAGGAGGTACAGTTTGCTGTGACAGAGATGGGCCCTGCCTATTGCTGCTACAATTGTTTGCTTAGGTGCTTTGTAGGTGGGTGCTGGGAAGCATGTGTGGTTGGTTTTCTTGGTTTTGGTGGGGGGTTTTATTATTATTTCTTCTGGTTTTGTTTTTGTTTTTTGAATGGCAAGGTGCTGAGTTGAGATACGGGGCTAGGTTAATTAACCTAACCTCGAGGATCAGTTTTGCCATCTCGAGCAGACAAGTTGAGTTGTCTTCAGATTTTTCCCTGGCAGTGAAAAGGCTTCGATAGACTGGAAAAGAATGTCCATGGTATGAAGCCAGGTTATTTTGTCTTTAGGACTGCACACCCTCTAGAAGTGCCTCCTTTGTTACACTGAGCATGAAGACCACCTTTGTAAGTACCTTTCCAATTTAAATGTGCCAGTTCTGTTCTTGCAGAGATCAATATTTTTTGGTGGCATTGCTAGTTCTTTGCTTTTAGCCTAGGCTTAGCTTTTTCCTTGTAGTTCACTGGCCATTTCCCACTAGTCTATCAGTAAATCATGTTCAAAAAAGTTACATGTGTAAAATGAAAGGTACCTCAAATGGTTGGATACTGGTCTCTTTCCTGGTTCTCTCATGAGTCAGCACCTGCCAAATACTCTAAGGGAATGGCCAGCAGCCTTTTAACTGGTTTAGGCTGATGAGTTTCCTTGGGTTTCATTTTTATCTTCTTACATCTGAGTATTACTTTTTAAAAAGTAATTCTTTCATAGACTGACATCAGACTTGTTCAAAGAGCTCGTTTCCTTCTGACAGTGAAATGAGTTTATGAAAGCCTGATGTGTACTGACCAAATATCTTTGTGTGCCAAATAGAAATGTCTAGACATCCAGTGACGTGAGGGCTAAACAGAGGCCTGACAAAAATTTGTATATTTAGCTTTTGGGGTTTTTAAAATGAGCACTAGCATCCTGAGTCAAAGCTAGGTGTAGATGTGTCCAAAGAAGCTCCGTTTCTCCAATGTTTTCACACACAGAAAAACTATTTCCTGACTGCAGAGAAGTCAGAGAAAATGAAGACCAAAACTCTCTGAGCTGAGCAAATGCTGCTTTTGCAGCTGAAAAGCCATGGTACTTTCCTTGGAATGGTAATCCTGCTTTCCCAGCTACTTGGTTGTGCTTTGGCTTCTGGTTGTTGTTATTACACGCTCTCATCTCAGTGAACTTCTCAAGAGACTCCTTCTTTTGTGTGGCACACGTGGTCACCCCTGTTACCAGTTTGTCACCAGTTCAGACAGGTCTGTGGCTGTGGATCAGGTCGTAGAGTCTGGGTGTGGTTAGTTGCAGTGCTTTGTGGCTCAGCAAACACAACAGGTCCTTATTTGCTGCCAGTTTTGCAGAGGAATCCTGTTTCTGTCTTAGCCCTGCAGTGCCAGCAGGCAGAGATGGCTCAGCTTTGCTGTTCTGCATCCTGTCACAGTGTTGATGCCTGGGTTTCACATGAATGTGTGTCTGCTAAGTGCCACTTCATCCCAAAGCTGCCCTGGTACCAAGTGAGTCACTCCAAGTGAAAGCTGTGGCACTCTATCTCAGTTTGTATGTGAAAGCTGCCTATCAGATCAGAAAACATGCTGGTCTTGGGGGGGATTTAAATCCTTCTGAATTTAGCTGAGTGGAGGACTGCCGAAGGGCAGTAGGGAGCTGTCAGGAGCTAAGCTGGTTTGTGATGTAAATAGAACTATTTTTTCTTAACATAAACTGAATGCTGCAGGGTTTTTCTGTTGAACATTTTCAGTGATTTCCCATTTACCATCAGCTGTGTTTATGGTATATCCTGGTCTTAGGTATTATTTGTAAAATCTTTTTAACAAATATTTTTTAATATATATCTTTACTTTCATATTGAATTACCAAGCACTGTTCCTTTTATGGCTTGTCTATCTATTTCTACAATAAATTTTATTTGAAGATTCTATTTCTGTGCCTTCTGGAGAAGCACTGTTTTTGAGTACACCTCTGGTCTGTTTGCTTAACGCATGCGCACCATCACAGCTGTGCATGTACTGATAGGTGTTACAGCCGTAAGGGGCTGGCGTTGTTCCAGTAACTCGCCTCACAGCGAGGATCACCAAGCTTGCTCGAGGAATCTATCTGAAGAACTCTCCTCCTTTCAAACCCCCACACTCCTTAGCCCTACATTTCTTTTGCCTAGATTCTCTTCAAAGAAATCAGCTGTGAGCAGGAATTCCAGGAGTGGCACATCCACAAACAACATTTCCGTAGGTGTGAGTGCTTACACGGTGTTTAGAGCTAGGGAGAGAGGCAATGCTTTCCTCTCTGTCTCTCTGTGTATGCATCCTGTGTGCATGTGTTCATAAGGCAAGAGCATGAGGGTGTCGAGTGCCTTTCTCACCTCCCCAGTTAGCAGAGCTGGTAGGCAGTGAGTGTGACACAGCCTAGAGCCGCAGGTGTGTGCTTCTCTCAGCACCCAAGGGGTCTTGCACAGACAGCGCTGAGGTTTTTGCTGGACCACGTTAGTCTGAAATGCTGGAAGGTTGATCATCCCTTCTAAGATTGTGCTGACTTCTTACTGGCTTTTGATAACTTGGGAGTTATGATCTGTAGGGGGTTGAATGCCAGTTTGCTGTCTCACTATTTAACTGTCGCTCATCCCAACACTGTCTCCCGTTATCCAAGCTGCTATTTTTTCTGATGCATAGCCTCCTTCACTTGACTCTTGCCACTGAAAATGTCATGGGAAAGATGTTTCTGTATTTCCTCCAAATCAGGAGCCTCTGCTTAGCCCATAGACAGACATCTGACCATCAAATTCAGCTACTAATATTCATACAGGTGGATATTAAGTAAGTGTGTTATAAGGAATTTTTTACTACTGGTTATATGAACTCTTAAATAGGTTTTATTCATTTGTACTTATGATGGTTTTTGTTTTTATGGAAAGTGTTCATTAAAGCTCAAATAACTTATTTCCAATAAAACATTAATGAGGAGGTTTGATTTCCCATAACTTAATTGCAGCCAAAAAATCATGAGCTGGATTTGAGTCTGTTACCTCAGAACTGCTTTCATCCTTTCTCTGCTAAGAGCAGCTGTCCCTGGCTGTCAGATGGATGAACCTCTGCTTATGTTCTGTTTCCTCCTGGGCTGTGATGTTGTTGGACTTTGATATGATCACTGGTCTGACACGAAATCTAAGGCCCCTCCTGAAAAGAATTTCCTTCTTTTGTCTGGGCAGCACAAAATCTTCTCTTCTATCTGTGTGCATCAGTAGCAAACAAGTTGCAGGCACACAGACACAATGACACTAATTTGGATCCAGAAGGCTCCAATTGCAGACTTTCCCCTCCCTCTTCCTGGATCCATGTCTACACCAGCAATGGGCTGCTCCAGCCTCCCTCTCTCCCTTCCTCTCCTATTAGAAAAAAAAGAGAACAAAACAAACCAGTAAAGGACTAATTCTGGTCTTACACAGATACTGGTGCAGGTGTGCTTCAGACAAGCAATCAGCCCACCAAAAGCAGTTCTGCAAACAGGTGGCTGGAGTTTGAACCTCCTTTCCTCTCAGCTGTTTACAATATTTGAGTAAGTGGAAGTAGCTGGGAAAACGCTTTCATGTGGTGCCTTAGACACACTCACTGAGGAGAAGCACTTCAAGGAAAGAAAGATCCTCTTACTCTAACCAAATGGTACCACAAGCTCTTTTACTGTTATTTGGTATTGAAGAACAGCTTCAATATTTTAAATGTTAAAATCTACATGAATTACAACTGAATACAAAGCAGCTGCCCAATACTTGCTGGCAGAAGTTGAACTTCTGGCTTCTTATAAGATTCAGCCTGGATGTTTTGTTATTTCTAAAGAGTTAGGTCATTGCAGGGTATACCAAAATTTCTCTCTGTTTGGGAGGGTACCACTGACAGAGTTGTACTAGAGGATCAGAGCCAAAGTGAAGAGGGCATTTGGGCTTACATAGATGTGCTGTGGTAGTTTTATTTTGGGGGATTTGCTGATAAGGTGATCCGTGCAAACCTAGCTGCTTAGGTACAAGAAAGCATCTTAAAGCATTGGAAAGAAGCAAATGGAGTTCAACATCAATGCTTGCTTCTGCCTCCCCACTTAAATGAAAAACACCTGGCTGAGCCTCAGCTAGGCAGTCCTGTGCTTCTCTGGTGATTATCTATCAGCTGAGGCTGGCAAAGTCTGCACAGGCAAGATCGCGGTCACCTGTGGGACCTAGGCAGTGTTAGAGTAGAATGGGATGAGAGAAAAGGGAGATCTTGGCACTGTGGTGAGACAGCTCTATCAAAAGCTCGTGTGCCACATCAGAGGTCTTTGCAGATGTCGTTTTGAGTCACATGCTGATGCATTCTGGCATACTTTCTTAATTGGATTCATGGGGATTTACCAGAATCATAGAATGGCTCAGGTTGGAAGGCACCTCAGAGATCATCTACTCCAACCTGGGCAAGGATGCCTCTCAACTAGGCTCAGCTGCTCAAGGCCTCATCTGATATGGCCTTGAACACACCCAGGGAGGAAGCATCCACAGCTTCCCTGAGCAGCCTATTCCAGAGTCTCACCATCTCCTACTGAAGAACTTCCTCAGTTCCAGCCTGACCCTGCTCTCCTTCAGCTTCAAACCATTCCCCCTTGGCCTGTTGCTGGACACCCTGATGAAAAGTCCCTCTGCAGGTACTGGAAGGCAGCTGCTAGCTGTGAATGTCCGGGTGGCCCTGTGCTCACACAAGACTTGCAAAGGCTGATTGCTGGCAGCTTCTCCTGGCTGTAAGGTAAGATGTCTTCCTTCTCTTGTTGGCTGACTTTTATTAATTGTTGCAAGCTTGTTTACCTTCTTTTGAAAACTCATGCATTTTGCTGTGCAAGTGAAAAAGAAATGCAGCTTAGACTTGAGAACATCTGCTACAGTTTTCTTTGGTATTTTAACTGGCTGAAATGATTTAATTTCTTAAGGAAAGTACACAAAAGTGCATGGTATGATGTGCCTTTTTTCTCATTTAAACTTACCTGAGGTGAAACTCCAGTTTCCATGTAACAACAAACTGTCTTCCAGCTTTGTGGTGTTTTGTTTCTTTAAATATATCTCTACCAATAAAAAGCAAGTCCTCGCACTTGCAAATACCCACTTACACTTGCAAAGCCACAAAGATCCAGACATTTAGAATTCCACACTATGAAAGCAAAAGCATTTCCTACCTTCTGTTTTCAAAAGCTTCTGGTGTGTGTGTGGGGTTAACAAGAAGTTCTCTGTAGGAAACATGCCACAGAATCAGACTGAAGCTGGGTAAGTGCTTTTCTGTTTTGAGTTGAGTGTGTTTGTAAACAAAACTTCAAGAGGGGAGGAAAACATTGAATTATGTTCTCAAGCTTAGCAGAAAGGAGGCAGCAGCTTCGACGGTCTGCTGCGGTTTTGATTGCTATTGATTTCAAACTTGGAAGCCAAACTGCTATAATTCCTACAAGAAAGGTTTCTCCCAGCTCGTGTTAAGCTCAGAAGACAGCAAAAGCTGCAGCTAAGAGCTGCTGCCGCTTGTAAAGGTCTGCCTGGTATTAGCAGCAGTGGTCAGCGTTGTTGTACTTGCTGTGCTGCACTCCATCCCCAGGCAGCTTGAGCTGGAATATTTTTTAGACCTGAGAACAATGGATTTACAAAAAATCCTCCAAGAAAATCCTTTTTCCTTCCTCAGACAGCACAAAGCTGCTCTTCCAAATACAGATATCTAGGACTTTTCAGGATGTCCCATTAGATACATTGAAGTGAGGTAATGGATTCTACATGGACTTTTAGTCTTCCACTATTTTAACTTCTTTTATACCTTGTAGTGCTGTAGAAGCTTAGACCAAAGTGCAGACACCAAACCAAGGTCCCGTTGTAACACGTTTCAAAATCCTGTTTCTGTGTAGGGAATTATTCTAAGCTATTGATTGTTGTTTAGTAGAATGGCTGAGTGCATTTTTGAATGCCCCCCCGCAGGCTCTAATTTTAGTCTTGCAGGATGGATCCTCAGGTGTATGTAGGTGTCTCAGCTGAAATCAGAATCTGATCTGTTTGTACAGATCCACTACTTGTTTGCATAAATATCCAAATGAATTCAGTTTGCTTAGAGATGTTAATGTTGTAACTGCATTTTTGGTGTAGTGCCCAAGAGAACACCATGCTCTGCTCACTGGTGTGGCTCCTCAGCTTTCGTGCTTGTTGTTTTTCATGTTGTGAGTTTTCAGTTGGGTCCCATCTAGTTCTGCAAGGGAAAACAGCGATGTCGTCATTGGTGATTGATTACTTTGTGAGTGAAACAATTAAACCCGTTCAGGAGCTTGCCAGGAAGGTTGGCTATTAAAGGCAGATATAAATGGCAAGATAGTTCTTTCAATGGCAATTAAAAAAGGAACATGTATTTTAGGGAACAATATTCACAGTATCACCAAGGTTGGAAGAGACTCTGCTGTTTCACCTGTACAAGATGTGCAGGACTTTGATGACCTGATGGCATTCCGGTACCGAGGGTGATTTGTTAGTTGCAGCATCTTGCCCTCCTAACAGTGCACAGGGCAAAGACACACCAGTGCTCAGCTGTTATAAGGACTCCAACATCTGTCTTGACAATCCTCTTACAGAAAGGCTCTTTGGAATTAGCAAATGTCAACATGAATTCTGAATGGATGTGAAAGGAACAGAGTAAATGGGGGGTGTATGTGGGAGGGATTGGAAGAGAATGTTTCATGATTCCATTGCCCCTTTTAACACATTCACTGCTTGAACTATTTGTTTTTGTGATTCCAGATGGTAGCAAGATGCATATAAATGAACGAAATGAAACAGAACAAATCAAATCCTTGGCTGGTGTTCAAGAGCAGCTAAGGCTAAGCTTTATTAAATTCACATGAGGATGTGCTAACTGTGGAATTGCAGAGAATGAACTGCAGTAAGCTTACTCAGGAAGAACATCCTTCTTCTTGAGTTAAAGGGGAGAATCAACAGTTTTATCATGGTGAAAACCATAGGCATAGCTTTATTTTCAGAAGGCATTCACTGTTTGAGTGAAAGCTGTCCCTGCAGCACTGCCAGCACCAACGTGCACAGCCCATTTGTACTCGTTGAAGGTTCCGAGGGTTCGCTGTTTCCCAGTGGCAAAGCAGAGAGCACTTCCAAGACAGTTTCATGTTCTGTGTCAAAGCTGTGCTTCTGTGTTAAAAACTACTGCTCAAAATTTCCTGTGGAGGAGTAAATTGTTTTCCTTAACCCCCCCTGAAATACAGTTTCTGCCAATACTTACAGGGTATATTTAATTAACTTTTCCATTTGCTTATGGTTCAAACTGCATTTAATTCAGCCCTGCATCCTAAATGGAGGAAGGAAAATGCTCACACTTGAGGCTAAATTACTCAGCAGGCTGTTGAGCTGGTCAGGGAAGGGAAGCAATAAATCCAAAGTTGATTTCATGTTCCTGTTACATTTCCGTGGCTGTATTGTCCAGCCATGGTCCCCATGCAATACCTTCTGTACCAGATGAGAAGGTGATACCATGGGTGGAGATGGGTGACTGGAGCAGTGTTCACAGCATGTCACAGTACCTGGAGAGCCTTTCTCATAAACAAAGTGAAAACTCTTCATTGTGAGGCCTGCACAGGTATGGTCCCCACTGCAGGGCGGCCGTTCAGGATGACTACTGCATTCATAATCATAGGTAGATAAATGAAGTAACAGGTGATGAGGTTTACTGCTTGATAAACTGGAAGTGTTCATCAAAGCCACAAATGTGGAATTGACTTGAAGGCTACCTGGAGTTAGTCCTGAAAGTAATAGTCCAATGGTCTGTATATAAAAAATAATGGCTCGAAAAAGCCTGCTACGTCATAACAGATAGATAACCTTTTCTCCTTGTGAAGCCATCCCAAAATAACCACTCTCAGATTTACCCAGAACTGGTTTTTCTTTCCCTGTGTCAGTCAAACCTTTCCTACTGATAACCTGAACAAAATAGGTTTCAGAACACAGAGCCTACTTTTGTATTATTAAGATGAAAAGATTCTGCCAGGGTTTGATAACATTTGAGATGCAGAGGCTGTTACAGGAACATGATGAATATCAAATATATCTACAAAAAGGACTTTTTATCAAGATAAAATCCTGATGAAAAATGCCACTTATTCTTTATTTTCCATCCGGCAAGTTTAAAGACTGCAAGTCAAGAATGTAGATCTATATTTAATGGAGGTATTTAGTTCAGTACTCTGTGTGCTGAAATGTGAGCCTGGAATTCAGTTCTTTTCTGTGTAATGTTGGAGAAAACTCTGTGAACAGTTTGCTTTTAGGTAGCTAAAGCTGAGCAAGGTGATTACTGCAATCTAATGCAAAAATCATTTCAAAAGCTTCAGTAGTACAGACACGTGTACTCTCAGCAGGGGCTGGGGCACTTCCATGACAGGCAATGCAGAGTTTTCAAAGTGAGAAGTGTTGCACTTGGGAATTTTTGAATGTGCTGAGCAGTTTTTAGTCTATCTTCCCTTTGGAAGTATTGTGTTAAGGGGGAAAAGAACCTTACCATGTGTGTTTCTTGTCATGCCTTAAAATCATGGAATCACCATAGACTGGCTCAGGTTGGGAGGGACCTCAGAGATCGTCAGCTCCAACCTCCGCACCTCTCAACTAGACTCAGCTGCTCAAGGCCTCATCCAGCCTTGCCTTGAACACCCCTGAAGAGGTGGCATCCACAGCCTCCCTTGGGCAGCCTGTTCCAGAGTCTCAGCATCCTCCTACTGAAGAGCTTCTTCCTCATCTCCAATCTAACCCTGCTCTCCCTCAGCTTCAAACCATTCTCCCTTGTCTTGTCTCCACACACGCTGATGAAAAGTCCCTCTGCATCCTTCCTGTAGGATCCCTGAAGACAGCTCTAAGGTCCCCCCAGAGTCTTCTCCAGGCTGAACAACCCCAGCTCCCTCAACCTGTCTTCATAGCAGAGGTGCTCTAGCTCTTGGGTTGTCTTTGTGGCCCTCAGTGTGGTAGGCTCTGCTGCTGATTTCTTCTATCCTGTCTTACTGTAATAATGTAGGTACAAAACGTTATAGGTTAAAATTTTAGAATCCTCTGTCCTTCATTTGCTTTTGCCTCTTCTATTTTCTTTGTTCAGTGGCAGAATTTTGCTGTTGCGTTATAATAAATGAGTTTTCTATGAAAGTAAGCATCTTTGGTGATCTCAAGGAGTGGATAACAAAGAAAAAGTGAAGATACAGTAATGAAAGTACTTGAGTAAATTGAAGTTCTGAATCAAGGGTCATTATCTACTCTGAGTTCACTTTATTACAGACTTTCAGTGACTCAGAGCACGGCAACTTGAGTATCACAGTCAATGAGTACTCATTGTACAGTGAATTCACAGGAGACTGCTTTTGCTCAGAGCTGAAGCTGCTGAGCATCACTGGTAGAGGATGAGGTCATCCCTGTTCCTCAGAAATCCTTACATGCTGAAGATGGGGTTTTCAAACCTCTGCAGGCTGTGTTCAGTCCACAAGCACAACTGCTGACTTCTGTGGAAGCAAAGTAAGCTCAATGCAAAAAGCTCTGCAAAACTCCACCCCTGGTTTCCTTTGCAAGTTATTGTTATGAAGGTGGCCATCATGAAACAGGGAGGTTAGCTGTGACTGCAAGAGTTGCCCAAACAGCTGGGGTTAGGGATTTCTCCATTGCTGTCAGTCCTTAGAATATATCAATATGGTATCAGATAAAAGAACTAACTTTTCCACTGTTCTGTACAGTACAGAGATCCATCTTTTTAGCCCCCTGCCAGCCTGGTATGGAGAACACCGAGAAGTGATGACTTTACATCACACCAGGTAATTGTGCCTGGATAAAGAAGCATTGCATTAAGCTGTGGGTTCATTCTCAGACTTGAAGCAGCATTGATCTGGGTTTGAACAGCCAGAGATGTGTGTGCACATGCATTTCTCTCACTTCTTGAAAGAACTCGACTGAAATCTGTTAGGAGATTTGTGCCGGAACTTGCCTATCATCTTCTTGCCCTTACCTGTTGGTGCATACACCCTGAAGTTCTACCCAGCTAAACAGATGAAGTTTATGACATCTGAAGGTGTCTGTTCCAATGGAACCGGCTTCTCTTATGTTCTGCTTCTGATGGATTTGTAATCCCTCATTTCCATATTACAGTAGCTAAATGCCTACAGAGCAGGAACCTGGGGAGTCCTGCAGCTCTGTGTTCTTTAAGTTTGGTTTGAGTAATGCTTGGATTAAGATAGTGTGGACTGGAACAAGCCTGTTCAAAATGGTCCTGTCCTTTAGTGTCAAATGAATCCCGATAAGAATAAGAGAGAGAATGTAAAGCAGTGAGTACAAGCCCTCTGACACAACCATCTAGAAGCCAAATCAAGAGCCTTCTCTCTGTTGCTCAGTGTTTCTTGCTTGAGTTAGTTTCTGTACAGAATCTGTCCTGAGGTAAAAGCACAGGAAAAGGGCAAGTTAGTTTCACTGCAGTGGAAGCTAGGTGAGGTCAGCTGTGTAGTGGGTCAGGGTACCGACAGGCCTGGTTTGTCTGGCAGTCACAACAGAGATCGCTATCAACTCATCTCTTACCTTGTGGTTGGTACTTTGCTGCCAGTTTCAGTCTTTAGAATTGGGATTTCTCATGCAAATCATCTGCTCAGCAGTAATGATTTGTTAGCATTAATAACTTTTATTTAGCAGTGACTTACTTTAAAAGCAAGCCTTCCTTTCATGATTTAGCTTGGTCAGTTACTGTGATTCCAATCAAACACATCATCTCAAATTTGTAAGCTTTAAAGGTTGTATCATTCCTGAGTTCAGTAATGGTCAATGATATTCATTTCTCTTACCTTCTTACCAGGATCAAATGTACTAATTTTTTTATCTATAATGAAGCTTCTTAACTCTCCTAATTCTGTAACTCATACTCCTGAGAAGGGGTTTATCTGGTATGGTTTTCCTTTTACATCAGTCAAAAGAGAGAG
This sequence comes from Dryobates pubescens, assembly GCF_014839835.1. Taxonomy (NCBI): domain Eukaryota; kingdom Metazoa; phylum Chordata; class Aves; order Piciformes; family Picidae; genus Dryobates; species Dryobates pubescens. The sequence continues at coordinate 678,602 of NC_071629.1, read as the reverse complement.
CTGTTAGAAAGAAATCCAAGTCAAAGAGGGTTTGGCATTCCAGCAGATAGGTTAAGATGCCTGAGGAACATAGTTTATGTGTTCTCTGTGGTCATAGGTGGGAAATTCTGCTGTTATTCCATACTTTAAAATACACATAAGGTAGGGAAACACAAACTGCAGGCAAGACAGCTGCAGCCATTCCTGAGGACAGATGAAAAACTCAGCCCTTACTCTGACCTACTTGTACAATGGGCGCTGCAAGTTGTGCTCTCTGCATTCAGCAGAACACAGGGGATGCATGATAGGAATGATGGACTGAAATGATCCCCAGCATCAATTAACACAGCTGGCCAGCTCTTTAACTCAGAGGAATGGCAGTGTGGTGACATTACACAGTGATGACAAAAGCAGGGACATCTCTCAAACTGGGCTGGTGTAACACAAGGCCATCTGAGCCTCTCGAGTAAGACATCTCTAGATCAGCTTTTGTTTCAGCTGCAAAGAATACAGCAGTCCAGCTGTACAGAGTGAACAAATGCTCCTCCCCTCCACCCCTCCATGACACACATTCAGATTAGGCAGGCATGCAATGGAGTTGTTCATGGGTGCTGATCTCTTCGTGGGCAGTATGGCTGAGTGTTGAGGGGTAGGAATGACCAATTCATTGAGCACCCTGTGTTTTTTGACAGGAGAGCTGTACTCAGCATCTGTTTAGAGAGCACCCTCATTACTGATGTAGAGATCTGTGATGCAAAGTGCATGTCTGTGCCTGGACCAATTGCTGTAAAAAGTTTTGAGGCTCTCATACAGCATCTTAAAGATGCAGCGTGATTGCTCTCATCCAATTGTCACTTCTGTGCAGAAATATAGTCTCTTTCATGTATCTCCTTCCATGGAAGTCCTCCAGAAAGTTTCTCAGTGCTGCTGTGCATGTAACTTACCTGAACATAGCTGCAACTTGGCATGGTGCCAACAGAAGAGAATGTCTCCGGGATCCCAGTGTGAGCTGGCTGCATTCAGCAGTGAGCAGCAGCACCTTTGGTCACGGTAGCTATAGTCCTACTTTGTTCATTATTTGCCTGCCATCAGTGGCTCAGTTTCCAAGTGTGTTTTCTAGACTGCGCCCAGGTTAAAAACAATCTAATGGAATTTTAATGATCTTATTGAAACCAGAAAGCAACTGCTAGTTTTCCTGTCAGGCTGGACAGTTAGCCAAAACTTCACTGGGCAAAGGAGTTAATCTATTTTCTGACTTTGCAACTAGTTTCCATATCAGTTTTATGTTCCATATTGTTCAGCTGTCTGAATTTTGTGAGTGCACTTTCCCTTAGTGATTGCTGAGGCATCCTTAATTAATCATGTAAGCATAATGAATACATCATACAGCAGGCAAGGAAGAAAGGGAGGAAAGTTTTTTTTGTCCCCATCACTGGCACTGTATGTTCTGCTGGAAATTCTCCCTCTGCTTTCCTGTTACTGCTGGCTGTGGCCCCTGATGAGACAATAAATGGAGCTCAATTCCTGTCATGGGGAAGGCTCAGAAAGCTTGTCTGGTACTGTTTGTTCCAAAAGCAGGAGCTGCAATCCATGCTGCATGTTGTCTTCGGGGCCAGAAATGAAGGTTTGTGTGTGGTGTGGTGCCGTGTTTCAGATGTGGCAGGCACGCTCTGCGATGGCCCCGTTCAGAGTAGATGCATTAACAAATTGGAAGTGACATGATGATCTGCAAGTGATGGACAAGGTGAATTACAGCATGAAGCTGGTGCTGATAGAAATGAAGTGCCTTTTCAGTCAAGCGTGTCGTGTGCTTTCTGGCTTGTACAGAAAAATCCCTGCGTTGGGCCCATCTCCACCCCTGACTCTTTTCACCTCCACCCCACAAATTCTCTTGCTCAGGCTGTTTTTCAATGGTTTGTTTCTGGCTTGTGAGAAGAGTTTTCTAAAGAAGGTAGTGCCTCAGCACAATCTACATTCAAAACCTCATTGAAAAGTGAGGACAGAAAAAGAAGTGGCTTGCTTGGGTTGCAGGAATCGCCTTGGCTTCCCCTGCACTCCTTCCTCAGGCTGAGTGCCCCTGGAAGCGCTGAGCACAGGGTGCCGAGCAGGCCCCGGTGTGGTGAGACATGTGTTTTGAAAAAGCTTTAGCAATGAGAAACTGCAGGGTTGCAGTGTTGCTGTTCCTTGGCTTAAGAAAGGCCAGTGAGACTTGGGGCCTTCCAAGAGAGCAGAAGGAATAGGAAGAACGATCTTCTCTCGGAGCTTTCCTGAAGGCAGTTTCTCGGCTGCTTCTGTCGCGCTCTGAGAAGTGCAGAATGTATTGTTAGAAACTAAATGAAAACTTCTGCGAGGAGAAGCCTTTTTGTCAGTGTAATGTAGGATAAGGTCTTCTGAGAATTCCCAGGAAATACAGTGGATAAAAGATGAAAAAGCCAGCAACACTACAAATGAGGAAAAGGTCAGATGGGGCCAACATGCACAGAGTGAATAATTCAGGGGTTTGCTCTGCGTGTCATCTGCAGGGCTCACACGGCTGAGGAAGTGCAGGATCATGGCTTGCTGAAGCACAGTGTTTGCACAGATGATGAAAGTCCACTATTGCCACCCTGTTAATTAACTAGCACCAAGTGAGGCAGCTCGGGTCTTGTGACTTCTGTCAAGAGTTAAACTGGCAGAAGGAAGAACGAAATGAATTGCTGGGTGCACCCCTGGGCAGTGCAGCCCGAGCTGTGCAGCACTGGAGTGCCTGGCCGGGTTTGTAACCCTAAGTCAGACACTTCAAAGTTAGGTTTTCCTTTGTTTGTATGATAATTGGTGTTCTCTGTGGAGCATGAGATGAAGGACATTAAATAGCAGTTGGGAGTGAAACTCAGCACTAGGCAGCCAGGGGATAAGTAGTTAGGAGTGACAATGATTCTCTCCAGGGAATCGTGTACAGTGTGTCACCTGCTGGCTGCGGCACAAAGGAGCCCCACAAGGAGACCGATAGGAAATAAAAAGCATACAATTAGGAAATACAAAAGTGAAAATTACTTTGGAACTCAGTAGGGATGCACAGCAATCTGCTGCTCAGAGGCAGATGAAGACCACTGAGGTCAGGATCAAGCCGTCCAAGTTCCACCGAGCACTGCAGATAATGAGCCCGTGGCCGGTGATTCTGTCAGTGCACACCCAACTATTTAAAGTGCTAGAGCTGTCAGGGACAGCCTGATCGTCTCGCGGCAGTGCTGAACCTGTGTCACTCCGGCGACCCACAAATTACATCTGAAATCTTGAAATGTGTTCTGAGTTTGAGGGCCGACGTACGCATCAATGTGCTTGGGGATCTCCTGGAGAGAGAGGGATGCACCTTGATCCCAGTTTACCAGCTGCAGACAGTGGTCTGGTGAAGCAATTGCAGTCACACGTCAGCCTCGGTGGAAATCAATAGCTGCACATGGGAGAGATTTGCGTGGGTTTTTTCTGCACAGGCCTGTTTAAAACAAACGAATCCTTTTCCCTCCCCAGGCTGTGAGTTGCTGCTGTTTAAAATGTGCTTTCTGCATGCAGGGTCCCTAGGATCAGGTAATGTTGGTTACAATAGTCAGGGAAAAAATGCATGCCAGTCCTCCATTAAAATTGCTGTCATGTACACCATGGGAAAGAGCTTGAACACTGTGAAATGAACTTGATTCATTGTCACTTGTCTCGATGTAGCCTTCAGGTAGGCTTGAAGTGCATCAGTACGGTGATGTCAGCTTATGGCAGGTTTACTTAAGCCACAGTGGTGATGGAGGATTTTGATTCTTCCAGTCCTTTCTCAGGGTAATTTTAAAGAAAGGCTAATTAAAGCTTCTCTATTGAATAGTACATGTGCTTCACCCTCCTAAGTCTATCTTAAGGGGCTCACATGGACAAAACAAAGTTATATTCCTTTCACTTAATTTCATTAGTGGCAGTTCTGTGCCTTTGTGGGAGCACACAGATTTTCCTCCAGAGCACGCTGGAGCTCGGAATGATTAGCAGAGCGTTAGGAGTAACCACGACCCAGGAATGATGTCAGTGAGCCCTATGGCAGTGTGTGAGTTCCAGGGCAATTTGTAGATGTTCTGTTCAATGGGGTATGAAATAGGGATGCACCGTGTTGTACTTGAGGCACTTTCTCTAGAACTCCAGCCAAGTCTGGGACGCTACATCAATCAGACTTCTTTTCCCATTTCCCAAGTAGTACACTTTAGGTACTGTATTGGCAGCAGAAGAAATTGAGCTTAAAAAAGGTTTGGGGTTTTTTGTGTGTATGCAAAGCTTGAGAAGGTGGTTTGATTCTTCAGTTTGTGCTACTGATAATCAGAAGAAGCTGTGCTGAAATCGGGAGAATTTTACTGATGTAAAGTTAGATTGAGGAAGAGGAGAATCATGTCCTCTTGAAACACTGAGAGGCTAGGGGGACAGTAGAAAAGCATTGGTATTCTGCTGTGAAACTAAGCTTCCTGCAATAATGAGTGCATAGCAGAGGCCAAACAGAGCGCAATACATTTGGGTTCAACATCACATTCACCTTTTGTGGTCTGAGAGCACACGGCAACAAAAGGAAATACGAGCAGTGATTTCAAATATTTCTGGTTATCCTTTTTCTTTTTACTGCTTGCTACTCCTTTTTGTCAGTTATCAGTGATCATCATTTCAAACCCACTTGCAGTTCTGGGAACGGTTTGTACTCCTTTGTTGAAGCATTTATGATTGCCACTGAAACTTTCCAGGCTCTCACTTTATTTAATGTAAGCCTGTCTTACTCACTTGCAGGCTACTAGAAGCATTTCCTTTTTCATCAGCAGGTGAGTTGCATGGCTGTGCTGCATGTTTGAAGCTTTGCACTAATGTTCTGAATTACACTGCACTCATTTTAAGGCAGGTCTGGCACAGCCTTGCTGTTGTGTATTTGCTCGCTCTCTGCAGGCAGTTTGCCAGTGCTGACAGGAGTTCATAGATGTGTTAATAGAAATTGGTTTTTAAGTGCTGTGTCTAATAAAGTGAAGGCACAAAAAATCATTCAGAACTACCAATTTTAATGCTTGTTCTATTTAGTGCAATGCACAGAATTCACACTACACAGGAGCTAACAATAATGCAGATTCTCTTCAAACAACAAGGACCTAGCCTGCAAAATACATTCTTGGTTTCAAGTGTTAATAGAAACTAGTTGGTAAAGTAAAAGGCGAAAGTGACTAAAATTCTGCCACTTCTGATTCAGTAAAGTATTTGCAGTTGCAGCTACTGTTGTGCAGACTTGAAAATACAGCTTCAAAGCCTTTGCAGTAGTGTAATGACTCCTCACTGGGTCACCCACTCATCCTCCTCCTAGTTCTTGGATTGCTTCTTTCTGGCAATGTTCAGCAGAGTACCGTTTCCTTTTCTGTGGCTCTTTCAGGCCATTTCCGTCTCTGGCCTGTCCTCATTTGCTGTTCTGTCCCCTTTGAGGTAATATATCTCAGTATGAGAAGTTCAAGGCCACCACAGTGGTGATGATTCACAATTCCACATCCTTACTCTACATCAGTTATGTCCTGTAGCTACTGAACTGAGATGTAACAGAATTGTGCCTCTGTTTTTTTTCCTAGCCTTGAGTACTGACTTTGGCTGTGTTGTGTCCAGATTAGCAAGCTTTGAGGATGGATCCAGGCAAAGCACAAACAGTAGAGTACAAACCCCAGCACAAGCTGTTGCTTTCCATGCCAAGTAAAGAAAACCTTGCAGAAGCAGCAGTAAAGGCTACTGGAGTGATTTCTTCTTCAAGTCTGCATTATGTTAGAAAGCAGTAGCAGGACCAGAGGAGGTTTTGTTTCAGGCTCGCATACAAAATTGAAGGCAAGGCTGCTGTGCTCTCTGGTTGTTACGCGAGGATTTGAGTGTGTGACCCCTCCACAACAGCTAGTCAGTGTTTCACAGCAGGGTCCTCTTTCTCTTGCCATCCTTCTGGATGAGAAAGTTCTCCAGCAGGAGGTTTTTGATTTTGCCAACAGTGCTCAGGGTGCAGCGTTCTGATGGTGTAACTAATGGCTTCATTAACACAATTAAGCCATGCACCCAGCCTTGTTTATGTCATTGGTTTTGCTGTTCCCTGAAGCAGGTTTCTTTCTAGGTTGCATTATGTGCAGATGACTTAGAAAAGTCATCTACATTTATATTTCTGTGGCTCTAATTTGATCCTGTGGCTGCATCTCTTGGGCTTCTGCTCCCAGCCTGGGATTCACTTAGTGTGCAGTAGTATTAAAGAGTCATTAACAGTTCAGCTTCCTAAAAGCAGATATTTGTGTGGATGTACTGCTTTGGCAGCGTTGTGTAGCTGATCTCTAAGTATGGCAGTATGGTATTGTTTCAAGTGTGTTTCATTGAAGTTTATTTGATTCTTCTAACCTTACAGCACCTACAAGCAAACCACTTCCCACCTGGTGCTCCATTCAGAAGTGTGTTTTGTATTTGACTCTTCCTGGTATGCTTTGGTGCCCACAGATGAACTGGTTGGCAGTTTGGTGTGGGTTTTTTTAGGTTTTGGTCTGTCTTGAATATTGCAGTTGTCCCTTTAGCTCAAATGTGAGAATGTCCTGAAAGGGAGGAGTGACCTTTCACTCTCAACATAGGACGTTATTAGAATGTTCATGTGGCAGATGTGGCACTCTTGAAGCACATGATTGTAAGTAATGAGCAGCACAAGTCTGATAAAATTTGGTCCCTTTTGTACGTGGCAGCTTGGACACGCGATACCAGAGGCAGCAGAACATTCCCGTCTCTTACAATGTCCTTCCCGCTCTTTCCTCAGATAGGTAAAAATTAATCAGTAGATTCAACAAGAGGAGTTTGAATGTTCAGTAGCTCTGCTGGTTGCAGCAATGTTGAGGAGAGGAGAGTTAGGCAAACTTGCCAATATTATTGAGTAGAACAATTGCAGAAGTTGTCTGAGTGAAACTGGAGAAGCAGCAATGTTGTTGAAGGTTTCAATAAGAACATGTAGGTGAAGTGTGAGAGGATGATGTGTCCAAACATACAGCCACTATATTATTGGTGTCATAACAGTTTGTTACTCTATGATGTTCCTTTGATGGGTATAGGCTAGTCAGAAGGCTTATTCTGAGCTTCCTCACCTGGAAAAACAACTAAAAATGAAGTTTTCCCCATCCAGTCTGTCTAGTAGGACTCACCTCCTTCCCCCCGAAATCTGCCCTTTTACAGCTGCAAAATCTCTTCAATCACTGTCTTAATCACAGTAAACTTCCCTGGGATGTCTTTGCTTGCTTGTTTGCCAGAAAGTAAACTGCTGGCTATCAAATCTACTGGCCATTGCATTATCTAAGCCAGCTATTTGTATTGGATTCCTGCCCACCCTTTTCATCTTCTTTCAAATCCATTCTTCTCTGGAATTAAAGATAAAAAACCCAACCCCAAAACAGCTGTCTCAGGATTAAAACTTTGGGGCTTTTCTTTTTCTTTATTTCTTGATTTTTAAACCCCCAGTAGATTGTAATCAACATTGTTCATTTCACTGCTTGACTTCCTAAATGCTAGTGACTGGATTAGGAGCTTGGCTGTGGATAATCAGAAAAGGCCAAGAATTGCCTATTTTGAAAATCCTTTCTGGCTGGGGGTAGGAATCTGTATCAAGCAAAGCTGATAGCAGATTTTAATTCCTGATTAGTGCCAGCTGAAAAGCTGTAGAAATTAACTAACCAGACAGCAATCAGAAAGCAGAGACAGAGGCTGGGGGTGCTTGGTGGATAAACTGTGATTATTAGCCTGACAGCGAGGAGAGACTTCGTTGCAATACTCGGAGAAAACAAGAGTTTGAACTTGCAAGTGGAGCAATACATTCAAGCAACTTGTCTATAGTTGATAAGAAGCCTTTTTTGTGCTGCTTGTGCATCTGCCTGTAGTGGGCTGAGCTGTCACCACACACGTGATTCCTCCCATCAGAAGCGCTCAAGGCTGATGGTGTCCAAGTGTGTGTGGAAAGAGATGGTGTGTGGTGCATGGAGGGCAGAAATGTTGAACACCAGGCAGGTCTGAGTCTTGATAAGACTGAGAGGCAAAGGCAAAAGACTGAAATACTGTGCAGAATATAATGAGCTGAATCAACAGGAGAGTCTACAGAGGAGATGTGAGAAGTCATGGTCACTGGTGAGTTAGAAGGTAGGTTGAAGTTGCAGGAGCTATGGACAGATTAGAAGGTGCAGCTGCGGACAGAACAAGAAGAATCAGTTACAGGGAATTATATGAGCACTGCTCCTTGTGAATTTAAGCAAAGGAGCATTTCATTCCCTACCAAGTGTTGGAGAAGGAAGTAGCTGAAATCAAAGAAGTGACCAAAGACAGCCTCAGAAGTGCCTCCGTGGAGCTTAAGAGGTGATCTGCCACTTGTATCAAGTGTAGTCAGAAGCTTCTGGGAGTGGAGGAAAGGAGAAGTAGCCAGCATGGTGCATTTGTGATGGTGGGCAGTACTGAGCAGCTGCTAACATTCAGCAGATCCTGCCTCTGTTAATTCACAGCTATAGGACCAACAGACATCCTGCTATTCATCCTTCTGTAATTCTTCTAGGGACTAATTTTCAATGAATGAATTAATAGATTTAGGAAGCAGAGAGTCTAGTTTGATAAAATGGAGGCATTCTGTAAGGCTGCAGTTGTAAACAGCACAGGAGGTGATTAAAGCACTTGTGAGGTATTTGGGTTGCTCTCTTGTGAAGAAGTTGGTCATTCTTCATGGCTTGGATAGGAAGGGGACTGTTGTTTTTCATTAAATGGTCCATCCCTCTGCAGGCTAGGGGATAAGAGGATCACAGAAATGAGTCTAATATCTATCAAACTCAACAGGTTTTACTAGTTTTTAATTCTCTTCCATTTTGCATTTCTGGGGTAGAAGTTTTCTCATTAGTATGAGAAGATTTTTCTCATTGTTAACAAGTAAATTAAACAATTGGCAGGACTGCAGCCTAATTTTCCTGTGCAGTTTGGGTCATGGATGTGTCTAGGGTAAAGCCTCATTTGCCCGGTGGGTCCGTGCATAGTTGCTGATGTTCATGTGGCCATGCAGGGATTAGTTCCATGTGCTAAGTGAATCGGTTACAAGGCAGATGTGGAATCGTTTCCTTTACCACAGTATAACTAAGGTTGGAAGAGACCCCAAGGATCATCAAGTCCAACCTGTCCCAACAGACCTCACAACTAGACCATGGCACCAAGTGCCACGTCCAATCTCCCCTTGAACACCTCCAGGGACAGTGACTCCACCACCTCCCTGGGCAGCCCATTCCAATGACGAACGACTCGCTTGGTGAAGAACTTTTTCCTCACCTCGAGTCTAAACCTCCCCTGGCACAGCTTGAGACTGTGTCCCCTTGTTCTGGTGCTGGTTGCCTGGGAGAAGAGACCAACCCCTTCCTGTCTACAACCACCTTTCAGGTAGTTGTAGAGGGCAATGAGGTCACCCCTGATCCTTCTCTTCTCCAGGCTAAACAATCCCAGCTCCCTCAGCCTCTCCTCACAGGGCTGTGCTCAAGGCCTCTCCCCAGCCTCGTTGCCCTTCTCTGGACACGTTCAAGTGTCTTGATGTCCTTCTTAAACTGAGGGGCCCAGAACTGGACACAGTATTCAAGGTGTGGCCTAACCAATGCAGAGTACAGGGGCACAATGACCTCCCTGCTCCTGCTGGCCACACTATTCCTAATACAGGCCAGGATGCCATTGGCCCTCTTGGCCACCTGGGCACACTGCTGGCTCATGTTTAGGCGGGTGTCAATCAGCACCCCCAGGTCCCTCTCCGTTTGGCAGCTCTCAGCCACTCTGACCCCAGCCTGTAGCTCTGCATGGGGTTGCCGTGGCCAAAGTGCAGCCCCTGGCACTTGGACTTATTAAATGCCATCCCATTGGACTCTGCCCATCTGTCCAGTCGGTCGAGGTCCCTCTGCAGAGCCTTTCTACCCTCTAACTGACTAACATCTGTTCCCAACTTGGTGTCATCTGCAAACTTGCTGATGACTGACTCAACCCCCTCATCCATATCATCAATGAAGATATTAAAGAGGATGGGGCCCAGCACTGATCCCTGGGGCACACCACTGGTGCCTGGCCGCCAGCCGGATGTGGCACCATTCACCACCACTCTCTGGGCTCGGCCCTCCAGCCAGTTCCTAACCCAGCACAGAGTGTTGTGGTCCAAACCACGAGCTGACAGCTTAGCCAGCTTGGGTTGCTGTGGTTCAGGCTGGGGGCTGGACAAGCAGGCTGCTCTTGTACCGCATTTGGGTTGCATCTGTGTTCCAAAGGCTTCGGAGAGGGAGGTGCAACAATGAATGAAGTCTCGCTTAAAGGCAGCATTGGTACCTGCAGGAAAGTGCACTCTCCTTTCTGGTGTGGATTTTGGCAGACACCATCTGGCACTGTTCCTCTGTCGGGGGGTGTGTCAGATGGTGTTGGAGGTGTCTGCAGCTGGAGAACAGAGCACAGTCCTGTTTACTGTCCTGCCTGCGGGCTCTGGGTGCAGATGTAGTAGCTGATTTCTTCAGCTGGCTCATCTCACCTAACTATTTTCTCATGCAAATATGACCTTTCTCTCATTTCACTGAATTAAATTAAATGATGGGCTTGCCTGGCTTTGCTAATACTTCAGGAAAGACGAAAAGGTTATCCAAGGGAAAGTGGACCTGTGGACTCGGCCCTGCTTGTTGCTTGACTTTTGGGAAGAAAACAACGTTTTAAAATCTTAACTACTGTCTCATCTCTTCATTTTGCAGCTGGTACAGCTCTGATGTCCAAGAGCACACTGTAAAGGTACCATTTTAAGACTTGCAGTAAATCTCTGGGATCTTGTGTATCTGAACAGACTTGAAGCTTGTGTTGCTCCCCTGATATTTTTTGTTGTTGTTATAATGCAATATGTTGTCAAGAGAGACAAACACCTGGGAGTGCTTGTCCTGCAAAGGAAAGAATGGCTGCTCTGCTCTGCTGCTTTTACCCCTTCCACATGCCCTCACATTTTCCTCATTTCATACAGTCTACTTCTTTATCAGAAAACACCAACTTCAGCATGCTGGCAGCAGCATGTTTGTCGTGCAGCACGACACTGCTGACAGCATGCTCAGCACACTGCAATACAGAACTTCAGACACAGCATGCAGCTGGGGCAGCAGGAGCAGCAAGGCAGCATGCAGGAGGTTGCTGTGTTTTACATAGTAAATGATATTTTTCATTGTACTGTACTCTTCAAGTACCACAGAAAACAAACAGAAGAGGTTGTTAATAATAACATTTCAGCCCTTGAGTGCTGGATTAAAGGAAGGGCTATTGTAACTTCATAGTTACATTGCCTGTGTTTTTTTTCTTTCTTCTTTGAGTGCCAAGTTCTGTTTCTGTCTGTGTGATGGTGCTTGATATGATGAAGCAGTAGACAAGATATGATTTCTGGTTTGGGGGGCTATGTGTTCAGAAGAGGTTAAACTTAACTCTCTAAGGTGCTCCCAAAACAGCAGCGGTAGATTTTCTGCCCAGGCTGTTCTCTTCGCCTAAGCATGGTCAGACAGTTCTGTTCTCTGCAGTCTGCCAGAGGTGTTTTCCCTGTTGTTGTTCAGCCAGTTGTGGCTCATCCAGCATCCAAGCTGGTACTCTGCATGGTATCTGCAGCAGTCTGTAGCCTGACACTACAGCCCTTAGAGCTGAGAGGAGGAAGATAATATGAAGTTTTCTTGCTTTCCTTGTTGAGTTCAGATTCATCTTCTTTACAGTGAGGCTGATAGTCAACAGAAGAAGTAGCAATACATGAATGAAGTGAGTCTGTTGCTGATTTCCAATGTGTAGCATGTGGAGTCCATTGCAAACTGACTCTTTGCCAAGATTCTTAAAGCTGTTCATGTTTCCTGATATTGGTGAAGTGGGGGTGCAAGTTCATCTTCTCTAAAGCCTCAAGATTTGACTGTACAAAACATTGCTAGAAGCTATTCTCAAGCCCTCACTCAAACACAGCCACAGTGCTCAGGGAGAGCTCCAGCTCTTGTGGTATGTGATTGCTGCAGTCTCTTCCAGGGCAGTGGGAGCACCTACCTAGGCATGTTTTAATAACCTCAGGTTACAGCCGGAGCTCAGTTTGCTCGTCCATTCTCCATGTCAGGAGTTTGTCTTTATTGCACAAGCAGTCCTCTGAAGCTTTTAATTTTTACTGAGACCTTTTTAAATGGCTGCAGAGGAGAAAGAAGGGGCATCTTAAAAATCAAACACAGCTCCTTTCTTTCCATCTGTGCTGCAGTACTGTAGAAATAAAAAATTAGTCTCAGCCTCCATGATGATGAAAGGCTTGACAAAGGCTGTGCGTCAGTGGTGCTGCCTGCCACTTGAGTGTAGGAAATTAAACTCTTTTTTCAAGTGCACGATTTCTCCTGTAGGATTCAAATGTATTTCCTTGCTGGGAGTCTCTGTATAGCTTGGGTATTTCCCCCATGAAGTAGTAACAGAAATATTGGAGATTGTTTTGTAATTGTGCAACAGTACAGCAACAGATGAGAATCGGAGGGCTTCTCAAAAAAAGAGTACACTCATCCATCAAATGAGAACTTAGCAGTGTTTATGGGTGTTGGATAAATGTCAGGGCAGAATTGTCAATTCCAAAGCAATTTGGAAAGACTTTCACATATATTTTATACAGCAGCACCTACTGGATCTCTGCAGCGTTAGACATCCTGCATCTTCCTTCAGTGATGTGTTGTGTAGAATCGTGATCAGGTACCTTCAGTGGAAATCCTTCAAATGAAATGAGTAATGCTGAAAAAGCTGTCATGAGGGTACTTGGAGGTATTAGGAAATGTCTTCAAAGTTACTTTTACCTTGTTCATCAAATACATCTCTCCAACAATTATCAGTCTTATTCACTGGGGCTGGGCATTTATCAGGCTTTAACAGCAATGAAGTACCTGGCAAAACGATCAGAGCTTTTGAATGGTATTTATTGACAGAACCTGATAGAATATTGATATGACCTGAGAACAGTTTTTCCAATCTCTTTGGAAGAACAGCATGTGGGTACACATCCAGCTCACCCTCTGAAAGGCAGCAGTGCAGGGCGCCCTGCGCTCAGCACTTGCTGTTTGGACAAGCTGAACTGTGCAGATTTCAGAAGCACCTCCCTCACTAGCATTGTGCTGTGCAAACCTTGGTATTGTTAAGTTGGTGTATGCAGCAGTTGAGATTGAAACACAGAAGCCCAAGAGTACAACCTGCTTCTCCTACTGAAAATCCTAGAATGGCTCAGGGTAGGAGGGACCTCAGAGATGATCTCCTCCAACCTCCCCACTGTGGGCAGGGATACCTCTCAACTAGACTCAGCTGCTCAAGGCCTCATCCAGCCTGGCCTTGAAGACCCCCAGGGGGGAGACATCCACAGCCTCCTTGGGCAGCCTATTACAGAGTCTCACCACCCTTGTACTGAAAGTCTCTTTCCTTGGCTCCAGTCTAACCCTGCTGTCCTTCAGCTTCAAGCCATTCTCTCTTATCCTGTCTCTGGACACTCTCATGAAAAATCCCTCTCCAGTGAGTGACTTTTGAATTTTGAAGAAGAGTCAATGACTGACAAATGTATGCCTCAAGTTGCTTCAAGCTGAATCAAACAGATTAAGCTGTTTCTGACTTGAAATGTAAGCTCAATTCAAGCTATGAAAATCATCTCCTCAGTGTGCAAGATTTGGGGTTATTTTGTGTAGGAAATACCCAAGTCTCAAAACTGAGTTTTGTGCTGGTGACATCAAGGATCATCTGCTGCTGCACAGAGGTTCAGTGTTTGCCTCGGAGTTAGCACCAACCCATTGGAGGTTTGTTTTGACTCCTCATAAAATCGGAATGAAACTGAAGATGCTTCAGTCTGAAGAAGCCATCCTCTACTCCCATTAGCTTCATCCTTCCCTTGAGGAACATAAGTTGCTATTGAGCTAAATGCCAAATGTCTCACACTACAGTCCTGTGTAGCTGATGCCTCTCCCACTCCGTGAGAGACAGCACTGAATTGCTTGCTTAGTCTGTTGATGTTGGTCCGTTATAGCACCTAATTAGATTGTGTTTGAGACACTGTGTGGTAGTAACAATCCAATCTGCTTTGCCATTTGCTTCTTCATTAATTGGCTTCTAAGGATTTGTTTTTACTTGGGGGGGAAAAGGGAAAAAAAGTAATTTATTTAATTTTTTAACACAAGGTATCTAACACATTAGCAATTGAGCATTGAAACCATGCTGGAGGGCACAGGTGAGTTGTTGGGAGATCAGCTCTAAACTCCCCTTGGATTTTGACCCTACTAGGTTTGTAGCTTGAGAGAGCTGACATACATTGATATTAAAAGCTGCCAGGAAGACAGGCAGGTAGTGAGGGCAACTTAAAATGCATTTTGTTGGATGGTAGAATTCAGGCCTGCTGTATGCTTTTATTTGTAGAATCCTAGAATGGCTCAGGTTGGAAAAGACCTCGGAGATCATTTACTCCAACCTCCCCACCATGGGCAGGGACACCTCTCAACTAGACTCAGCTGCTCAAGGCCTTATCCAGCCTGGCCTTGAACACCTCCAGGCAGGAGGCAGCCACAGCCTGCCTGGGCAACCTGTGCCAGAGTCTCACCACCTCCTACTGAAGAACTTCTTTCTCGGCTCCACTCTAACCCTGCTCTGCCTCAGCTTCAAACCATTCCCCCTTGGCCTGTGTCCAGGCACCCCGATGCAAAGTCCCTCTGCAGCCTTCCTGTAGGATACCTTCAGGTATTGGAGGGCAGCATTAAGGTCTCCTTGCAGTCTTCTCTTCTCCAGGCTGAACAATACCAGCTCCCTCATAGCAGAGGTTCTCCAGCCCTTGGATCATCTTTGTGGCCTACTCTGGACTTGCTTGATCCATTTCAGCTGCTGGTGCCTAGATGGTGTTCCTTGCTTAACTACCAGACAGTCCTAGTTGGGAGTAAAGGTATCTGTGATATTTGGATGGGTATTATGTGAGGGGTAGATTAATTGGAGGTGACTGTTTAGTTGTGACATGTTTTTTAAACACTGATTTGGGAAATAGCTGTATTTATTCTTGCTCTGGAGCTTTTACATCTCATATTTGAAATCAGATTTTCCAGGGACAGTTGAAGACCACAATAATCTCTTAACATACCCTGAATGAGTGCCTTTAGTGTGACGTGCTGGTGAGTGTTACAGAGAGCTCCATGGTGTGAGGAGAGGACTGAAGGTTGGCCTCAGAGGATTCAATAAGGGAGTGAATGGCAGATGTGCTGCTTTCCTGCAGTCATGGAGGGCTCGTATGGGCTGTTACTTTGGGAGGTGTTGCTTTCAAGGTGGCCTGTTGCTGTGGTCAGAATACATCTTACTGCCCGGGCAGGAGCAGGGACTTGTCATCTGTGGCTTATGTTCTTTCTACATCTCTGCTGAGTTTCCTGCAGCACAGAAACTTAAAGAAAACCACCTAGAACAAAAAGCATTTCAAAGGCAACAAACTGCAGCAGCTATTTTCCATGGACTACTGTGCAAGAATCCTGTTGCAAACAGATTAAAACAGCAGGGCAGCAATTGTACTGATCGTACCAGTATCTGGGGGTATGATTTTTCCCCAGGCAGGGAGAGGAAGTCTTTGTGCAGTGTCATCTTTGGTATATATCTATCTCAAAGAGATAGGCAAGGTTAATATTAAGGGGGGAAAAAACCACCTTCAGCTAGCTGATTGCCAGCACTCATAAATATATAAAGACACATAAAAGTTTTCTGTTGATACTGTGGCCACTAACCTGAAATTTTCCTTCACAGAATTGAGACAGCTCAAACTTTGCAGGGTTCCCAGACAGTGGCCCTAATTTCCTGACTAAATATAGTTGAACTTCATCAGTGGAGTGTAATGAAAACCGGTAACTGTTCCAAGGAAATGAATTTAGATTTACTAAGGCCTATTTTTTTCACTCCATGGTTAGATGCCCATAACTTATGTACCCTGAGCAAACCAGTATTAACCTCTGCTTTCATGGATGAATAGTCAAAGGGATTCTGTAATTTTTTAACAGCTCTTCATGCTTTGAGGAGCAGGGTGGTGACAGCTAGTGAGAGCCCATTGCTTTGAACACCCTCTGTAGGTTAGAGAAAATGTGGAGGCTGAGGTCTGTGGGCTGTGCATAGATGGCAATGTGCACCTTTGTTGGGAGGTAGCAAGACTAAACAAGAAATAGATTAAAGCTCTTTAAAAGAGGAGAAGTTGAACTCCTTGAAGCAGTGAGACTTGAGGTTTGCAACCTGTAATCTAGCCCTGCTGTTCTTACAGTTGATTAGCCAACAGTGACCAAGGTTGTGGGGAAGATTTTAGACTTTTTACAAGTCAGCATCTAATAAAGGACAGTTTGGGTTTAGTTTGCTTGATGCATTTTGCCTGTCCCATTTTGAACCTCTTGTCAGTGATGCTTTCATGCAAATAGGTCTCTCATTATTTATGCTGGAGGGGAAAATCCCAGGTACCTGTGATCAAATTTTCACTGAGATTGGAATTTACAGGGAGTGACCAACTGAAAGCACATCATGCTGGTCATCTGCAGAAGTCTCAGCAGGCAGTGGGGGGTGGTGGTAGAATCTCTCAGCTTTATTTGCTTTTAATCAGGCTTCCTTCTCACAAACTGTTCAAACACACAGGCACAATTCTCTCTTCATTTTGAAGGTTGTTGATTTTGCTAGAAGGCATCTTAGCATTGGACCACCTTGAAGTGTTTCTGTATCCCTATAAAGATAAGTACAAGCTGTATTTGTCTTCTGAAGACCTATGCTTTGGGGATGTTCTGTCACAGTCCTGACGGGAAAAAAAATGAATGGATGTAAAATCCAAATAAATTCTTTTCTTGTAATCAACATATATGGAATCAAATCACAGCCTGCACTAATGAGATGAGATGGGAGCTGACAGCACACAAACCTCTGTACTGTGACTCTGTGTGTGCGGGCATGCTCAGCCCTGACTACAGGGGAAGAAAGCTGAAACAGAAATTCTAATTGCTCTTTATCCTGGAGTTCATGAAACATGCAAGGATGTGGCTTTGTGTCAACACTAGGCTTGTTCCCAGATAAACCTACATGTGGAGAGTGGGAAAGAAAAGCTTTCTGCAAATAAACATCTGGCATGCATGCTTGTCTGCTGCAAAGAGCAGGCAATTCAGGAATAGGCAACCCAAGATGGATTTCTGCACCCAGCTTGTACACTGTTAGTTGCTCTTCTCTGAACATTTCAACTCCCAGGAACAGGTGGGCGATGTGCCTTAGGAAAAAGAAGCTTTTCTCTACTTTCCCAGAAGAAGTAATTCTCTGGTTTAGGTCTCCAAAGGATGGGATAGACTACTCTAGTCTCCAGTGCAACTTACCACTTCTTAACTTGGTGCTGACGTTAAGGATGAAAACAAGAGCTGCTGTAGGACAAACAGCTTAAACTGAAGTGGTTTGGGAAGAAACACGAAGAAAGAATTGTTGTGTGACACACTGCAGAGCTCCTTTAAACTGTTGTATCTCCTCTCCAAAGAGCTGTGTATCTCTGACAATCTCACTACATTGGAAGCAAGTTTAAAACTAAGTTTGCTGTTTGTTCAGCACATGAAAAGCTAATGGAAATTTTTATGCTCCTTAATGTATTTATAAGCAAATATAATAGAATCATGCTTCCTATTGTTTCAGATGGCTTTTGAGGAGGATAGGAAGATTGTCTCAGGGTATTGAAAGCTTGAAAGTTGTCACAGGGAAAATACTCCAGGGGCTGAAAGCCTGAAGGTTGACTCTTTCACATATTAAGTGCATGTTGTGAGTTTTCCATTATCTCAGCTGCTAGGAGAAGGGAGATGTTGCTGTTTGTATGAAAACCCCAAAACAACAACTCTGAATAGTAATTGTACTGCTGATTTAAATGTGAATATATTTATTGCAGTCTAAGCTCTAAAATCTGACAATATTCATAACTTTGCTCCAAAGCAATACACTGAATAAACATTTATTAGTCATTGATACTCTTTGTCCCTATACAGAGCAGACAGTCTGCCTGAGTGACCATTTCTGCTCTTCATTGTCCAAGCACCTTGTCTCGACCAACTGTAGTCACAGGAAGTAGCTGACAGACTGGAGCTGTTATTTGGGGATTGACAGAAAATCACTAAATTCCTGCATCAGCCTATTTATTTATAGAAATATCAAGGTCTTATTAAAACCTTCAGTCAAGCAAAATTAGTATTGCAAATTACATTAATTAGAGCATATCAAGCTATATTAACCATCATAATTTACTTTGTATTAGAAAGCTTCAAGTGGTTGCACCAACACTAATTAAAAGAAGTGTACAGAAATCCTTTTTTCCCCTTCCAGTCTGCCTGCCTTGTTCTACAGGTGTCCAACCATGCAAAGAGATAAAAAGCAACGTAGACAAACTACTAAACTTGAGTTGTAGTGTTGCTGAATGCTGCTCTATGTTATGGCTCATTAAATAGACTCTTACAGCCAGCTTCGTGGTGTCCTGCAGGATTTTGGATGTAATGTCAGCTCAATAGTATAGAAAGGGAATTTTCTGAGCTTTGCTTTAAATACACAAACAAGAGCACTGCCCTGAATTTACTTCCAGGTACAGCAGCTCAAAGCTCTCACATGGAATTCCCAAAGAGTATTGGAAGAATTCTGAATAATGAGAAGTTGAGACAAGAGCTGCATTGGTTTCTCACAGAGGCTTCCAAGGGTAACCTCTGACATTTATTTTCTGAACAGAAGCACAGAAGAATTCTTCCAATTAAAAAAGAAAAAGGCCAACCCCCCACACCCCCAAACAAACCACCAACAAAACCCCACAGTAATTCTAGTCCTGTATTTTCCACTCTGTATTTCTTAATGGGTGAACTTCACCTCTCAGCTCGTAAATTATCAGCTTGCTCAGTTTGACCTAAAGGGATATATCATGATCTTACTTTTTCCAGGTGGACTGGAGGGGCTTTGGAGGGTGGGAGTGCTTAGAGTTGGTTAGGAAGTAGCTGATACTAAAAAGAGCTATTTGATTGTCTGAGATTTAGTTGGATCTGAGGAGGAACTCTGTGGAAGCCTGTGGGCATGTGCAGTTGTTGTCTCATGTCAATGCATTTTAAGTGGTGGAACAGTTTTGAGCTGTGAAATGAGTAAGTGCAGAGCCCTGGTTTGTTTTAAAGGGTTCATCTCAGATAGGGACACACTGGCAGTTTGAAAAACCATTCTTCATTAGTTTCAGCTAAATGCCAGTCAGACTGCATAGCTCAGGAAAGGAAAAAAGATCCCAGTACCAACAAATGATCTTGAAGGTCTCTTCCAACCTGGTTTATTCTATTCTATTCTAAATAACCGCAGGAGGCTCTTGCTTCATAGCCACGCTGAAAATATTAGGAGGGTGTGGGAAGCCAAAGAAGAAAATCTACTCCTGTCTGATCTGACACAATAAATAAGTGGATTGATCTGACGTAAACAAGTGGATTAACGTGAGCTGCGATGGTTTGCAGTCATCAGAATGCTTTTGTAATAAACTGGTGCTTGTAGGAAGGGGGAAAACCCTCTACCTGCCCTTCACTGATTCTTATCATAAAAGAAAACATTAAAGGAACAGCAGGACAAGATGTATATTTCAAGCATACCAGAAGAGGCTTTCTTTTCTGTTTGATTTTGCACTTGGGGAATTTTACTTCATCTCTCCCTTCAAAGATGGCAGAGAATTCATTTACTGTAGCCTGAGGTTATGGTAGCAAAACAAAGGCTTCAACTTAGCATAGCTCAGAAAAAACAAAATAATTCAATTAGACCAACTCACTTGGCTGCTCTTGGGTGCCGAGGAAGTTGCGAAGGACACGGAACGTCTCTTGTGAAAGGAGGTAGGCAGGAAGCTAGAAAGAAAATTGGAAAGGAAAGGAGTTGGACCTGGAGGAGAGGGTCCTGAGTAGGGCCACAGAAATCATCAGAGGGCTGGAGCACCTGCTGAAGACAGGCTGAGAGGGCTGGGGTGGTTCAGCTTAGAGGAGGCTCTGGTAAGACCTTACAGTGACTTTCCAGTACCTTGAAGGGTGCTACAAGAAACCTGAGAGGGGACTGTTCACAGGGGCACATAAAAGTAGGGCAAGGGGCAATGGTTTTAAACTAGAGCAGCCTTGATTTAGATTGGACATAAGGAAGAAATTCTTTCCTGTGAGGCTGATGGAGCACTGGGACACCTTGCCTGGCCCATCCTTGGAAATACTGAGTGGGACCACCTGGACTTGGTCACTCACCTTGCTCTTCTTTCCCAGGTGAACAAGGTTTTAACAGGGAAGGCCAAAAGGACTTTGTCAGCTCTAAGGGAAATAAATGTAGTCTAGAAGATAAAACATTCATTAAACTGAGGTAGCTGACTCCTTTATACAGCTGACCATATGACCATGAGAACTTTGCTCCTGGGAAAACACTGTTTCTTCTCTCAGTCAAGTTACCTAACCTTAACTGAGTAATTTCTCTTCAAGACTTGACGCATCAGCCTTTAAGTGATTTATTTCTTTTTCCCTACTATTCTGAGATTTCATTTGCCAAATTTTGGCAGTCAACAGATGCCAGACCATCCTTTATTGCTGGGATATTTTGGTTTGTTGCAGTGAAGATACTTAAGGCCTTATGTTGTTGAATGTGTCCTATCATATTGCCCAACTTTGTCACCTAGACAATGTCACACGTGAACTTCTAAGTTATTTTGGGAGATCTCTTTTTTAGTATATAGAAATCTGGTGGATTTTAACAACCCCCAAAAGCCAGCAGCAGATTTTGCAGGAAACCTATTTTGGGCGCATGTGGATTAAACCTCCTGGATGTACCTTTAACTGGTAAAGCAATTTGCCCATTATCAGGGAGTGCCATCGGTAACCATGCCTAGTCCAGCTGAACAGCATGAAGAATGTGATTTCAGTGTCACAAAACAAGATGGTTTGTGGCTGAGATTGGATGAATTTACCCTGTGCAACACCTCATCCTTTCAGGCTCAGTTTACATCACAGAGAGCCTTCTGCTCTCTCTCATGTTCCTGTGCCCTGCACTATACTTCACCTCCAAGGCCTCTCTTGCCAAAACAACTGCAGCTATTTCTTCTATCTGCTTCTAGCATCCCACTGTAAACCCCAAACCACAAATTTCAGTTCTTGCCAGCCCACTCTAATCAACTTGACTTAGGTTTCCTGATCTGCCATTGCAAATTACTTTTGCTTTCCTACAGAAGGATAAAAGTCAATAAATGAAGAACTGCACCCTGGACTAGGCATGCACATCACGAGTCTAAGCAACATAATGCAGGTTAGCATTCCTCCTTGTGTGCTTGCTGCCACAGAGCGAGCACAGGGGCAGCCCTCTGCACTGTGTACTGCCCCTTCCTCCTGGGGGCTGCTTCCCTGGAGAAGGGGGAAAGCTTGTGTGTGCCTGGGCTTGGGTGTGAACATTCAAAGCAGGATTGATGTGTCTAGTGCGCTCCTAGGCGTGCTTGTGCTAGGGGACAATTCCTTTTGCCTTCATCGTGTGGCTCATTGAAGATCTCCACCTCTGCCCTAT
Source organism: Dryobates pubescens (assembly GCF_014839835.1). NCBI lineage: Eukaryota > Metazoa > Chordata > Aves > Piciformes > Picidae > Dryobates > Dryobates pubescens. The sequence goes on along the minus strand of NC_071629.1, from coordinate 657,059 downwards.
TCACAAGTGTCACCTCCATAGCACCAAGCTTACTGTCCTTTGAAAGGTGAAGCTTTAAGCTCCCCTCAAATGCTATGCTTTGCTACCTTGGCTTCACAGGAGGAGGACTATCAGCTGATCTCTGACTCATCTTCCTGGTTTCCCTATTTTTCAGGCTAACAATTGGAGCAGGCTTGTGACAAGTCATCCTTTAACTTTTACATAAAAATAAACATCCACAGAAAAAGCATCTTCCCCTTGTACCCATAATAATTCATCTGGTCCTTCATACTCACCCTGGAGATACAACTCCTTTTCAAAGCAGAAATGGCAGTTCCCATGGTGCTGAGATCAGTTTTTAATCTCTCTAGTTATAAACAGATTTGAGCTTCATAAACAAGAAGATGAAATAAAATTATCTTTTATGGGACAGGTGAGTCCATCTCTCCCTAATTTTCTGTGTGTTCAATTCCTTTCCAAATCCTCCTGAGTAATCCTGCCTTTACAAACATACTTAGCTTCCTTTTTGGCAATGAGAGTTACAGAGGGTGAGATTTTTATGAAGATATTTAATCTGGAAATAAACCAAAAGGGATTTAAAACTATGATTGGGAAAACAAACAAACAAAACAGAAGAAAGGAATCTTGAAGTGATCCAGGAAGTTCACAAGACAGCACAAAGCAGATTGCTCTGATGGAAGAAGAATGACCTCCTCAGAGCCACCCGTTGCATCACCAAAGGCTTGACTGCATTGGTCAGGAGTGGTTTGCCCAGGATTAGTTCCATTGGCTCTTCTTGTGCTTTGTTTTGTGTTTAAATGTGACTTCTATGTACACCCATCCTCCTCTATCATGAGGAAGTTTTCTTGCCTATGTGATCTTTGCTACTAGACACAGGTCTATACAATGACTGAGAGAAGAGCTTGCTAGCGATGACTGAGGCAAACGCAGCACCAAACGCCTCAGTATGGGTGCCAGTCAGAGTGCCCCAGCACAGTAAAACAGTTAAAATATTGCTAAGGCTTTTAGGAAAATGGAGGAAAAGATTGGTGCAGAGGGTTAGTAGAAGATACACTCAAACCAGAATGCTTTTCTCAGGCTTTCAGTGCAAGTTCTGAAAAGCAAAGGTAAGCCAGAGTGCCTCATACCATCCTGGTGAACCCCGGTGCCACTGCACCCACTGAGACAGGTGCAGGCATTTTAATGAGACAGAGGAATAGGTAGGTGTTAAATCAGGGCACTGGTAGTTACAGCAGCTGTGCTGTAGCCTAAGTCAGGAGCTGCTGCTGATTTCTCTGAAGATACAGCTGGCATTGTTGTGCAGGGGTTACCATGTCTCATGGCACTGATCCTCTCTGCAGCACATTTTTGAGCTGGACTAGAGCTTGGCATGTGCGATATGTGTCTCTGCAAACAGAAAAGTAGCTAAGCTTGGCAGGAACTCTTCCCTGAGTTCCCTGGACACGTATTTGAAGTTGCAGAGGCTGCAGCTTTTGCATTGTGAGCCGCTGCTGAACATTGCCAGTGGAAAGGGAAGGGACACCTCGCGGTGTGGGGTGTGCAATTCAGTGTTTGAGATCTGTGCAAACATATGCAGCCTTGTCAGTTGTAATGGAAATGAATCAGGACAGCAGAGTTTTCCATGGATCTGAATGTATTATTGTGAAAACAGCTTTAATGACTTCCTGACAAAATTTGCACTGAAAACAGAGTTCAGCTAATTAGCTTTGTTTATATTCCTTTGACAAGGGGGCCATGGCAAGCGTTTGTAATTCCCCTTGGAGTGCAGTGTTAGGTTTTAATGTGTACACTTTGTTTCCCAGCATTTAGATGATAAAATAAGAACCAGTTTGCTGCTTTAGCCTCTGCTTTCCCTGCTGCCTGCACCCACTGTATTAAAAAGACACACAGCAGATAGAGTTTCTTGGAAAAATAGATTTATTTTTTTCTTCCCCTCTCTAGAATTTGTATTTAGTGTCTGGACATTTTACTGCTTGCTTTATTCTCTACACATTTGCCTTGCTCCTGGAGGTTAATCACCATTACATTTAACTACACCAGGTTTTGCTGCAAGATCACATCTTGCCTTCTGTACAGAGGCATAGCTGAAAAAGGAAGAAGAGTAAGAATTGCTTTTCCTTTATTGTATATTGATTTAGAAGTGGAAGACTATAATGGGAATGATAACATAACGTTATCCAAAGCAGCAGTGAAGCTTCGGTGCTGTGAGTGAGCAGACTAACAATCGCCTCTCTTCAAGAATTACCTCTGTGCTCTCTACAGGAAGAAAGAGCCTGTGTCAAGGGAGAAAAGCAACACCTAAACTTGGATGAAAGTCTTCACACCTTTTAGGGTATTTTTCTCTTAAATACATTTTTGTCCTTGTTCTGGCTCTGATAAATGTGCAGTAAGAGTAAAGAAAGTAGAAAAATATCCAGGTACTAAATGCAAGTTGTCTGGGGGGAAAAAAAAGAATAAATCTTTGGTTGTAGCCCTTTGTAGAACCTCTTAGGGCACAGAGCCAAACAAGGTCTGAGCTCCTGGGAAGTTTATCTCCTTGCTGGTATTACTCAGTCGATACCTTTAGGTATTTGGAAACATTTAGAGGTTCTCTAGTAATGTTAGCAGTAGGTTAATAGTTCATTGTTTTGTCTTAAGGGTTCCTGCTAGTGACTTACAGAAATGACCATGAAACATTCAGGGACTGGGTCAGCACCAGCCGGCTGGGCTGTGTTCAGTCCCCTCGTTTAGCTCTTGGTGCCTGTGCATGCAGGCACTCCTAGTGGCACAGTCAGAAAAAAACCATGAGCAAGGTTTCAGTTCCTGTTTGAATGTAATTTTGGTACTCATTATAATTTATTTATGATTGCATATTATCAGTATTACAGAAGCATTGAGGGGTTCTGAATAAGTGTTTAATTATATCAGGCACCATAGACATGCAAAGCAAGCAAAAGAGAGGCTATTCTCCAGCTAACTTATGATCTGATAAGATAAAGATATGGTGGGAGAAAGGAAACTGCTTTGTCATCACTTGACAGATCAAGCTCTAACACAGACTGAGCCTTTTCTCTTTCTGTCCTTCCCTCTCTCACTTACTGTCTCTCTCGTTTACTTGAGCACTTAGAACACCACCAGCTTCATACAGCAGTAGAGTTTCTTCCTGGGTGCCAAAATTGATTGGGTTACTATAAACCTAAGGCATGTTACAGAATACATGCCAGTAATGAGCAAATTTTTCAGCCCAATGGAGCTATCCATCATTTTGCCAAGTCAAGTAGTTGGTGATTGAGGGCAGTTCTCAACACCCTGCTTGTGAGAGTGCTCCTGCCTGTAGAATGAGCAATGCAGAGTGTAATAAAATCTCTATTACTATTGCCATTTTTCATAGTTCTCTGCTAAGCTTGTTGTGTGATGAATTGCAAGGAATTATGAAATACTGCACAGAAAATGCTTCTAGGACACTGGTTTATCTTCTGGCTGCATGTGGAGATGTGTCCCAAGGAAACCTGGGGTTTGGCCAGGTCCATTCTTAGTGAAATATGGTGTGTAAAACTTTCCAAGTCAGACTCTTAGTGCTGATTCTTCAGTACTAACACGGAAAAAATATCAAACAGGTGTCTATTAAAGTGTAACAAAAGTGAAGGTGTTTGGGGGTTATCCAAGACAGTAAAAGAGAGCATACAGGAGGAGTGATTGAAGGAATTGAATCTATGGGAAAAGAAGAGGAAAGTTGTTTGTGTCAGTATTTTAGAAAGATGGTCTTTAAGGTGCCTTCCAACCTCAACCCTTCTGTGACTCTCTGAACATAATTTCTAGCGGTGCTCTGGAGAGCCTTGTCTGCTCTCTCCTTGATATTTTATTCCCAACAATATCTTACTGAATATTATTCCTGGGGAAAGCAATATTTTAACTTGGTGCAGAGAACAGATTTGAATAATAGAGGACTGCATCATTACAACTGCAGATTCTTTTTTGTCTTGTTGTTGGTTGTTTTCCCTTAAAACCTGCAAGGCAATTTACTTTGCTTTCCCTTTTAACACAAACACACACTTTCTAATTATAGTAATCAGTTCACACGCAGTAATCGCATTAGCTATGGTAATTATTGTATGCATCACCTGGACCTCTGCTGGGGTTGATAGACAAAATCAATATTTCTCAAGTAGACAGGAGTGTGAGGCTGATTATATGTTCAAGTGATCAGAGATCAGATTGCATTTGATTAAGTGAATTGCCCAGAGATTTCAGTAATTAATGTGCTTTGCTGAAATCCAAAGGACTGCCCAAAGGCTTGCGCTGCCGAGCGGCCACCCGCACGGAGGGGTCTGCATCACACGCAGCAGCCACCTTCTGCCTGCAAGCGTGGAGCTGAATTCTCCCAGTCTTTCTGTTACTCATCTGTTCTTTCCTGAAAACATAAACTCACACAAATTTATTTTACCTTTCTTTAGGTACTGTCTAGTAGGTTTTTTGCCCCCACACCCCTCGAATATTAGAAGAGGAATGTGTTTGTGGCACTGCTGATTGCTCATCTAACCAGCAGAGCTGAAGTGAAAAATCACTGTCTTGCAGTCTGCTTTCTGTTTAGTGCTTCAGGGTAAAACACTTCCTGGGTAATGATTGATCACACTATGGGACGAGAGGTTCAGCATTACATGAGCAGCCTGTTCTAGTGGAGGATGTCCCTGCTGACTGCAGGGAGGTTGGACTAGAGGTCCTTTCCAAGCCAACCCATTCTGTGATTCTCTAAATACAAGGCACAGCAAGATAACTTTTAGCACTTCTATGTAAGGAAAACTTACATTTTACTGAGAACAGCCTCTCTGCATGGGGTTACAAAGCTCAGTGCACATTCTTAGGTTTGTTTTATGTAACCACCTATGTTTTTCAACAGCAACACCAAAACCCCCACAGACCATCTCCTACAGCATTCCCATAGTGGATATGATGTAATCTGTGCTAAATTGCAAGGTTGGGGAATACTTTAATTTTCGTGGATTTCTGATAGCCACAAGCCATGGGTGGACTGTAGGAAACATTTTTCTGATCTAGTGTAGCTGGTATTTGGACTCTTCAGGCTTTGCCTTTTAGCACTGCACTACCTAGATGAAGTAGGATGTTTGCCAGCTGAAACTTCCTGCATATCTGTAGCATCCTGAGTGTATGTGCCCTGGCTTTACTGGCACAGCATCCTGGGCCAGCCATGGCTGCAGACCGTTAGCAGTTCTGGGTCAGCCAGCACAGCTGAGATGAGTTGGCTGGAGGAGGAGCCCAAAGCATGAGCATCACACTCGGCTCATATATAGCCCAGGGGAGTGACAGCAAGCAAGACTGGAAGTTCTCTCCTCACTGTAGCAGAAACAGGACCAACTACAGCAGAACATTTGCTGAAGGTTTAGTTCTGCATCCTTGAAACCAAGTTTTTGTGGTCTGAGGAAGCACCTTGTGTTATGTCCATGACCAAAGAGGGTTGGATCTGTCTGTGAAGAAGAATCCCAAGACCCCAGGTAAGAATGCCAGAGTGAGGAAATAGCAGGCAGTGTCCTGTGCACCAAGCTCTGCTATTCCTGGAGAGCTTACTTACAGGAATTTGCACTTGGTTCTCTCATCAAGGCCTGGCTACATGAAAGTGCAGCTCTGCACATTGCACATCTCTCCCCAACAGCACCAACTACAGAAATGGTGCTGCCTGAGGTCCTTTTTACTTCTTGTACTCTAGGCTCAAAAAGCATGGTAGATAATGAGCTGTTGCAGGCAGGCTGAAAGAACAGCTGGAAGCAGGGAGCTGCTTCTGTCTGAGGGGCACCTGCAAGCAACAGAACCCCTCAATGCATGCAAAGGGCACCTAAACAGAGAGGTGATGTGACAGAACTCTGTAAAGCCATGGATGTAATGGGGAAAAAAGGCTTGGGAGCAACTAGTCCCTGCTTTCCTGAGTGAGAGCTGGATGGCATCAAGCTAAGGTCGTACTGGGGAAGTTCAGAGCAGTAGCAATTTCCAGTTGTAGTTACTGTGGAATGTTTCTGGCACACAGCATTGTGAATAGCATGCTTGACCCGAGGTGATGAAAACATCCCTGGAAACTTCAGCACAAAATGCCAGCTCTTGTTAGGAGAGGGCTGAGTTGGAAGTGGAGGGGAAAGAAACTAGGGCTGTGTGTCGTGGGGTCCATCCCCAACTGCTCACTGTTAGCGACACAGCAGGGAGTTTGATGAATCTTCACTGTTCTGATCAAATCAAACCAAGTGTATTTTGAAATAATTAAGAGAACTGTATTTTTGGATTGCAAAGGTTCAGAGATTGAGAGTTGAATGAGTGCTTTTGAGTGCTTTTTCACAAGTCTAGCACACGGCCACAAGAGCACTGAACCACAGCAGCTGTTGGGGATAAAACTTAGCTGGGTGTTGGTAGCATTCAGGAGCTGGAATCAGAATCACAAGGGCAGAACTTACTAAAATAGATTGGGCAGCAAAGAAAATGTTACATAAATATGTGCTTGCTTTTATTTTTGGTTTTTTTCCTGTGAAGTATCTTGCAAATGTTCCATAAAGATTTTTTGAAGGACATCCAACGTTATCTGCAATACTTGAGTAAGCTGGACAAAAATTGCATGGCAGTATATGGCAGGAGATCTTTTGTACTCTTTTTTCCCCCTCCTTTCAGTAGTCCTACCTTATGCTTAAAAAAACCCAACCAAACAAAAAAGACCTTTAAAGCCATCAGTGGAAGACTTTCTATTACCTTAACTTTTATGCAGACAGATTGTGGCAGTAGGTTACCTTTGTTTTGTGGTTACATTTAGCCCTTTTGGGGCCTGATTTATTTTATTTTATTGTTTTTAAACAGATCTCTTTGGGGGTCACCAAGGGTCTTTGAGAAGGGGGAGGGCAGGGATTGCAATATAGTACTGTTGAAGTTTGCACCGAATGAGCAGGGAGAGGTCTCCAACAGGCATGATGAAACTCAGCTGGTTTTCATGGCAGAAATACAGAACCCTTGGCTGCAGGGTGACACAGGTGTCTGGTGTGGCCTTCAGCACTGCCAGGACTGCCTCTGTAACTGATCAAAGCTGTAACTGCTCCCAAGTTGGCTGCCACTGTCCTTGCTTTTCTGTTTGTAGTTCTACTTGCAGTGGTGGTTGGAAATGGTTATAGACACAAGCAAAGAGGAAGTTTAATTTCTGTATTCTTAAGCTTAAAAAAATGTTCCAAATGTACAATTCTTACCTTTTTCCCTGTGAAAGTCACTTGCACAGACTGTGAGGCGTGTGCAGCTTTGCCAAAGGAGTGATGGCTTACACTGAACAGGAGTAAGCAGGGCAGTTGTTCCTTCCCATGCATTTTTTCACCCTGGCACGTGTATAGCTGATAACAGTTCAAGGCTGGGCTCCTTTCAGAGCTGCCAACGGAGTGTAAGTTTAACCCACATCAGTATCAAACAGATGAGTGATTCCCCTGCTCCCAGACTATGATTTTTAAACTTTGTTTGCACTGTTTACCATCTCTTAAATTGCCATAAAAGATTACAGTAAGAGCAAATCCAGTGCAAATCTCCAGTTCCTTCTCATCTTGTGTTTCTCCTTCTTTGGAAGAAAAGGAGTTCTCTGTTTACTAGAAGCAGAGGAGTTCTTTGGATTCACTTAACAAGTATTCCCTTCTGGCCTTCCCTCCTCTTCAGCCTATTAAAGCTGAAATATGAAGCTCTCTCAGAAAGCTACTTCTTATTCTCAGTTCTGTAGGAGAAATTGTCAAGAGTTGTGTTCGTTTCCCACATTTTTTGCTGTCAGTAGCGGTTTTCTGGAAGACATTTGTGAATCTCAGATATTCTTACTTTACATATTCGTGCTGCACCTGGAAACTTTCCATTAGCTTCAGCCACATCCTTCATGGATTCACTCCACTTCAAAGTACCTTTAAAGTTGGTAACAATGGTCCCTAATGCTGCGCACACGATGCTCACGGGGACTGGGAAAAGAAGTAATTGTGATCCAGAAAATCAGATCAAAGCACAGGGGTGGTGGCTCTGTGTACTTGGTAGCTATTTCTGTAACGAGTGATTAAAACACATCTCACTGACATGAGCCTCCGAGTGAACAGGGAACAGAGGAATTATGCTGATACACAGGGACTGATCAATTAGTTTGAAAGCTGAGCAGGTAAGATTCTGCAAGTGATGTTTAGGTATGAATGAGTTATCTCTGGTCTATGTATTTTGGTAGTTTCAATAGCTTTTATTAACTATGGATCCATTCTCTGGTCACCACGAAGATGTCTTACAACCTTCCCTAATTCTTAGACACCATTTATAAAGTCTCTGTGTGCTGGACTATTTCTCTTTTCATGGCAACAGAGTTTTGAGAGGACTTTATTCACTGTCCTGAGCAACGTTCCTGGACTCTGCCCTTCTTCTTGGGGGGCAACACTTGGGCATAGCCACCTTATGCTCCCAGTGGTGTCTCAGTGATACCTGTCACGAGGAAGTGTTATCTCCAGGAAATAAATGTTCAGCTAGTCAGTGGCACAGGTGTAAAAGCCAATCCTTACCAGCTGGCATTCTCATTCTTAAATGTACTTGCAGCTCTTTATGCAAAATATCAGTGAAAAGCAACAAACCAGAAATTATTTATACAGAAAATGAGGCTTCTTCTCTCATGCTTAGCTGGAGTGCCAGCCCCTCCATGAAGACAGCTTTGTCAGCAATTTAGTCTTAGCATATTTCTGTTCCTTCATCTTTTCTTTAATGGCATAGTTTTCAGCACGTGATGGTCAGTGATCAGCCCCATGCTTGCTGAAAGGGGAAATCGTGTCAGTACAGCACTTCTGCTTGCTCTTTGGTATGCACTGTGACCAAACCCTCTACGGGGATCCAGCATGGCTCAGTGCTAGAGGCTTTCATAACTTTCCTGTAACAACTTTTGTCATTAATTGCACAGAAGAAAATGGATCTGCGTTTGAAGGAAAGGACCAACTTTCATCTCTCCTCCTATGGACTGCTGTGTTCCTTACAGACCCTGCTGCAAAACAGCTGATGTATGCAGGTGGTAATGTTCAAACCCACAGCGCTTCTTGTGTTCTTGTTTCATGTTACTCCTATAAATCCTAAACCTCGAGGTCTGTTCTTTGAAGGGCCATTTAAATGCAACTGTTGTACAGCAAGCAAGGAGGAAAATACCAAGAACAAAACTAATAAATCAGGGCTTCATAGCTGATGTTGGGAGAGAAATAGGGAACCTGAGCAGCACTTGCAGGCTCTCATTCAGCTGCTGGTTTTGGCTGCGTGCTGAAGGTGGGCAGTAGTTCTTCTGCACACAAAAGAGATGGAAGGGCCAAGGCACTGTCTCTTGACCCTCTTGCAGGTACACTCTTGTAGGTGTGCTGTGTTTCCAGATTTCCCAGTTTTCTATCATTTCACATAAATGAGAAGATTTGGTTTCATGGAAGTAATGTGAAGGCTTGGTAGAAAAATAATGACCTTATCAGATCATGAAGTGCAAAGTTATTTGAACCATTCCCAACACATCAGTTTGCAGCTCTACGGAGAGTCCTTGATGGTCAGCAATAATGGCCATTATGGCCAGGACCAACAGTTGTGGTAGATCTGCCTGAGAACATTTTTTTTCCCCTTGTACTGAAGCACTCTATCTAGTGTCTCCTTCTCTGAATATGTGCTTCTGGCAGGGGCTGAGAAGTTTCTGCATGTGCATATTTAGTTGGCATCTTCTCACCTTTGCAGGAATGCAGTTTGTCTGTAATTAACACTTGCAACATGTTTCTCACATTTTAGAGCACCAAAGAGAAAAAGAAAACCTGATATACAATTAGTGAATTATCTTAGATAACCTTGTAGATATCCAGCCTACAACCTTGTAACTATTTCCTGCTGAATATGTAGATAAATATTAATGAGTATTAATAAGTCTATACCCTGAGCAGGTGGTGTAATATGTTAAGCTGCTTGAAGGAAGGGCTGGGCTGCTTAGCTTGAGTTAAAGGGCAAATTCTTTTGGTATGTCTGAGACAGTCACATGTGGCTCACTTAGAGGGAGCTGCTCTGTTACCATGAGTCACATTGCTCTGTTGGTGTCTTCTGTGCCTGGCCCTAATTCCCTTCCCCCTATTGACAGAATGATCTAATACAGAGTCACAAGGAATCTGGGGGGGGAGTGTTTTAAAGGCAGGACTGAAAACAAACCACCTGGATTGTCTGCAACCCTCCCACTTTGGGGGAGCTTTTGCAGGCAACTTTCACAAGAAGACTCTACAAGCAGAATGTTCTCAACGTAGGAGCACCTAGTTACTGATCAGTGGACACACACAACAGAGTTCAGGCACTAGGCTTAAGTGTTAATCTACTCACTGGTCCCAAACCCACACAACGCAAGCCTTTACTGGCCAGGCAGTCATCAGTTGGATGGGGGAGGGGTGCCCTGACCTCTGCTCCTAAAGTGCACTGGTGCTGAGCTACCACTTTTCACATTTAGTACTCTTTAGACCCCCTTCCCCTGTGTCCAGGCACTACAGATTTTATGCCTTTGTGGTGTTCTTATAGCTACTGGCTCAAGGGTATTACCATCTCTGCTTTCACTCTCCTTTTTGTGGCTCTAGCTTATTTTCTCACCCTTGCTTTCTAACAACTGATCAATTTTCTCACTAACTTGAGCCAAGGTCACCCAGCTACGCCACATCAAAACTAAGCCTTGGATCACAGGCAGCTGAACCCTTGGGTTGAGAGCTGCATCTTCAGGATAACTGAAGTGCAACAGGTTTAGGAAATACATTTCCTGGACAGATCAGCCTGGATTTGTGATTGGCACTTAAGTGACTATTTAAACATTTATTTTGGCTTTACAAAATAGGGATAGAATTGGCCTAATCTTGAGGGTTTCCTAAATGGAGGTATTAGTTATAGAGTTGAAGGAATGCTTCAAGTTGGAAATTCAAAATTATCTTTGCCACAGACAGATCTTTAATACCCTAAAGTAAGTCTTCTTGCATCAAACAGCATTAAAGCTTAGTAGGGGATTTCTCCTTGAAGATTTTCCAAGAGACTGGATTTTTCAGGGAGCTGTATTCCAGTACTGGAGAATTCTTCTACAGCTTAGGCTTATCACAGACTGTAACAAGCAAACATCCTGCACTTGGGTGAGTTTCAATGGGTGCACTTCAATAATTCTCTTTAAGGTCAAGTGTTAGGTCCTCTAAGATCTTTGGAGGGATTGCAATGATTTCGGTGGCTAAGGAAGAGCTTCCTTCTCGTCCTAGCCAGTGACTCTTTGGGGGTGAGATGTAAAGAATTGGGTAAAACAGTGGGGGGCTGCCTTCTCTCTGAACCTCAGGGTGTTTCACAGAGTTGACAGAGTTCATTTCCAAGGTTGCTAGAAGGTATTTCTGAGGAAGTGGGGTTTTCTCCTGTGGTTTGATGAATCCCTCCTCCTAGGATTGATGCCACTGAAGTCAGTGGCATTGCAGAAAGCCAGCAGCAATGATGGACTCAGCTTCAGGAGTGGCTTAAGTGTGTCTGTTTGTAGTCTTCTCTCCTCTGTTTCCTTTAGGATTCCAATCTTTGTGAATCAGCAGCTTAACCACGATGATTTATCCTCTATCATGTTAAACAGACACTGATTTTTGGCATTTGTTGTTATTTTTCACTGTGGTTTTTAATGATTTGGTGACTGTTAGGAGTGTTGAGTTAGTGTGGAGCTCTTGTAGAAGGCACAGGTTTCACCACTTCTGTTGGTAAAGCAGGGCTCAAAGAATGCTGCCAGCTGGCTGTGTTTGTCACATGGTGATGCATAAAGCTCACTCATAAACGTTTCCTGGCTAGTCCTGGGCCATAAATGATGGTGCAATCCTTGACCTGAAGAAAATGATGGTATAATAAGGTTCACATAAATGGCGACAGGAGAGAGATGCTATCAAATATATATAATTTTGTATGAGCATGCTCTTGCTTCTATTACAAATAGGTGGAGTAAGTGTAAATGCTAAGGCATTAGATCCTCATTTTTGCTGTGGAATTAGACTTGGCATTCTCTGCTTATCTGAAAGGAAAGTGATAGTTCTTTGTTTCCATTTGGTCTATTTTTTCCCTCCAGCATAATGAAGAATAATGATACTTTTAGATGTTGACATTTCAGAAAGCTGAGATGGTGTGTAGTAGACTACAAATGATGAAAGCTTAATGAAAGTTATTTTCCCATAATAGCTCTAAATTGGCTATTTTCACAGAGTGGAGTGGGTCCAGTGGATTGAGCTTGAACTTTTTACCCCTCTGTAATCCTGTAGTTACCAAAAGTGATGTGGAATGACTTCAGCTGTTTAGCTTTTTGAAATCCAGAGTTAAGAGAACTGACTCAAGTTGAATTTTCACATTATACCTCTGTGTAGGAATTTGTTCCTCTAAAGAGCTGAAGGATTGCTGTCTCCTGACGTACTCCCTTGCAAGTGTGAGAGTTAAAACTAGAAACTGTTTCCATACTGTTAGGAAGTGGAAAATGGGGTTTTTAAACTTGACATCCAAAGTGAGCCAAAATGTGGAATTAGTCATTTAATATGTGTAGGACTGGAAGGCTCCTCAAGCTGACTTTCCTCTAGAGAGTTAGGAAGGCTGTTCCCAAATATATAATAAAATGAAAACTTGCCTAAACTTTCTCTTAAAATCTAGTCCAAACATTTTATTTCAGCAGAGCTCCTTTTTCCAGTACTTAAAACTGGGAATGTTGGCATCCTGGTGGATGCAGATGACCGAAGGGTGCAATGGATCCTCAGAAGTGTTACAGTGAGGCAAAGGCCTAAGCTGATAAACCCAAGACATGTGAATTCATTTCTAAACTGTTGTGACTTTTCTGTCCCCAAATGCTTTATTTTTAGTTGCAAGTCTGTGTTACAGTAACAGATTTTCGGGACGCAAGCCTTTGTGAGAGAGGTTGACTTGAATTCTTGTAGTTGACTCAGGCAATAGATGGAGTTGTAACATTTTGACAGCCTTCAAGTGCCAGCATCCTGAGCAAACACATTATCAGAAACACAAATGTTGTCAAACCCAATGTGGTTCTAGCAGTTTATTAAGCATAAGCTGCTATTTATAGGTGATTGATAGAATTAATGAGGAAAACTCCTCTTTTGCAAATCTCCATTTTGCAAGCCTGAAGTTGCCAGCAAACTGTTTGTTCACCCTACCAATTTAATAAAGTATGTTGTTGAACTTCCTAAGGATATGTCCTCGTTGCTTGGCAATGGATCGTGGAACAATTCATTTAAAGTTCAATGAACACAGAACTAGACTAATTTATTCAAATCCACCGCTTACTAAATCCTTCCTGACTAATAAAAGGGACTTGAAAAGAATTAGCTAAACCTCTGGGGAGTTGTGACAAAGTAATTCTGATGACTCTGTTGTCTGTTAGTTTTCAGTGCCAGTAAGTAATGCAAATGGAGACGAATACGTTTCCCATTGTTTTGTGGATTGTCAGAAGGGGATTTACTTTTAAACAGTCGATTGTCTCAATGTCTTCCTCCTTTCAAGATAAGCAACACAAAGATAACACACCTGCATTTTTATTAGCCATCCGAGTGTTTCACTGGAAGGGGTGAGGTTTGTCTCCATCACCAGTAAACCGGGTGAAGCCCCTGAGGCTGAACTGGGGTAGTTTTCTAGTGGGCAATGAGCAGTCGAGGTGCTTGCATTTGAGAGGTCCCCACCATGAAGAGCTGCGAAGTACCTGCTCTGGCCCAGCTTTGCTGGCGAGGCTCTTTGCGGGTGGGTAGCTGCTGCTGCTTTCAGCTCCACACAGATCCACAAATGGAACATGACACATGCTGGAAATGTCAAGCTCACCTGCAGTCACTGGGTATTACCCTGGAACTCCATGAGCTCTCGATCAGAGCCATAAAGCTGCTTTTGTAATGCATTAGGAGCTGAAAGAAGGACACTTGAGATTCTGAGGGCTGTGTTGTTACAACATTATCCTCACTACCTGTAAATCATCTTGAGATCAAGGCGGCGGAGCCCTGTGTCCTCTGGGGGAAAACAGAGCAGCCTTGGGAGCCTACAGACTTAGTGTAAACCAGGATATAACTGCTGAAAAGAGAAATGCATTTCCCTGTGTCCCCGGAGAGGTTATACAGAGTTGACTGGAGTTCAGATAAATGTTCTGTGGGATCTGCAGGTGTGTGCAGCTCCAAGACAGTTCAGCTTATTTTTTCCTACCTACCCTGTGCTTTGAAGGGATCTCAGACGTGAGTAAGGTGCAGGCTGCAGCTGAGAGGACATGGCTGGACAGTGTCTGACGGTGTCTAGCTGCCAGCTGTCTCACAAGCAGCCTCTGATTCAGGCAGGTCCAGGCACATCCGTCTCTCCTCTGTTCTGCCCTTCCTGACCAGTTGTCTTCATCCCGCGATAAGATGCCCGAGGAAGACACGCAAACATTGGTGTTGTGACTTAAGATTTAAGGACAGAACCAAGACAGGGCTCAGCACACGAGAGAGGAAGGAAACACTCCTGAGACTTTCCACAGACTAAATATGAAAATAACTACAGAGAATATGACACAGTTATGAAACCCAAGTCTTGCCTCTTTCTAAGCAGACTTGGACAACCTTTATGAATACCCATGATCCATGTTATGGATTGCCATGAAAAGTAAGGGGAATGAATTAAAGGAATGAAAGCACAAGGGAAAAAGTGGATTTCAGAGTTTGTACAGGAGGAAGCCCAACGTGAAAGGGCCTCTGGTGACCTCACAGCCACCAGCTTCCTAAGGGAGAGAACAAAAATCATCTCATTTTTGAAGATTTTAGAAAATCCAATGCAAAGGTTAATCCACGTTGTCTGAAGGAAGGCTGGGCATGTGTGCATGCTTGTGTGCATAAGGGGGCTGAGATAGATCTGAAATAGTCTGCAGAAGACTTTTCCATGTTTCTCTATTAGACCTCCCCTTTTGGCTCTTCCCAGCCTTGCTTCCAATGCCACAGGATGCTTTCCATTTTTGTTTCCTCTGCTATGTTGTTAGAGCTGACTCTAGAACTAGAGTGTGTTTAGTTCTGAGTTGATTAAGCTCCCATGAGTGAAGCCTCACAGGCTGCAGAATTCACTCAGCCCAATTACATGCCTGCCCATAAGAACCCCAGCACAACAGGTTGCATCTGCTTGTCTCCCAGTAATGAGTATCTCCAGAGAGAACATGAGAATGCAGCGGGAAACACTGACCACCACTCCTTCAGAAGGGTTCTATACATTCTAAATACTTTGCCTTGTTTAATTACATAGGTCGACTCTAAATTATTATTCATCATTTAAGTCAGTTTGAATTCACCTAAGTGGAAAAAACACAAACCTCTGAGAAAAGCTAAATGGATTTAGAGTTTGCATTGCAGTTCTTATTTTTTTGTTGTCCAACCTTAAAATCCAGAGGAAGGAGCAATGTTTGGGGAAAAAGCACTAAAGCAATCTATTAATGATCTGCTCATCTTTGGATGCTTTTTGCAGATTGGGTGTGTGCTTGCCATGATGACAGACTCAAAGCTCTGAAAGCTTTTGGTGCCTGCAAGGGATGCAGCAGGGGTGCCTGAGCTAGCAATGAAAAGCTGGGAGCAGCAGTGACCAGGGCAGTGCCTTATCCTGGTTACCAGGGCTGAGAAGAGACATTGAGAACATCAATGGATTCAGCAGTAGCCTGAAGTGCCTCTGAAAACGGAGGTGCACTGAGGGTTTTGTGTGCTGCACCACTGATGGATGAATGGGTGTGCAGATGCCACAGTCACTAATGATGAAGCAGGTACAAAGAAATGCAGCCCTCTAAATAAGATGGTTTTAGCAGCCCCTAGTGCTTAGTAGCACCTTGGTAGGAATCTGTTTGCAAAGCTCTTAAAAATTCACACAAATACTTTGTGTGAAAAAGGAGGGGGGGAAAAAGGCAAGAAGAGAGATAGCAAGGCACTTAATTACAGAGGGGGCTTGATTTATGTGGTGTGGTTTAATGTCTTTGGGATGTTTTTAAGAGCGTAGTAAACTACAGAATTCTTTCATTTGCATTCACAGAGCTGCTAATCCTTCACTTGAGTCCCTTCACTTCTATCCCTTTGGCTCATTCACTAGCACAGTGTAATTACAGAGTGAAAACTCCCTAAAAAGGAATAAAAACTCAGAGAATGGCTCAAGTGGGACAGCACCTCAGAGGTCATCTACTCCAACCTCCCCACCATGGACAGGGACACCTCTTAACCAGACTTGGTTGCTCAAGGTCTGGCCTTGAACACCCCAAGGAAGGAGGAGACAGCCACAGCCTCCCTGGGCAACCTGTTCCAGAGTCTCACCACCCTCATCCTGAAGACCTTTTTCCTAAGATCCAGTCTAAACAGGAAAAGCCGAAAAAGCCTCCTTGCATTCCCTTTTGAAGTTTTAAAATTGGTGTAATAGGAAAATTGAACAGCATCTTGGAAAAGAATTCCTGAGAGGACTGGGAGTAGCCTGGCACATCTTGGTGTGTTGGGAGGAGGGACCAGCAGCGGAGGCTGAGGTGGTTGCTGTGTCACAATTGCATCATGTTTCAGCTCATGCCCATTGTTTGAGCTGGCGAGTTACAGGGCTTTGTAGTTTCTCCTGACATTGTGAGAGCAGGGGAATCATTTTCTGTATGCTTGGCTGCTGCTTTCTGCTTGAGGGCAAATGATGCTGTGAACGGGAGTCTGAGGGGAATGGTCAGGCAGCAGTGGTCTCTCCTCGGCATGGTCAGGCAGCAGTGCTCGGCATGTGTCTACCAGTCCAGGAATGAGGGGCTTCTGAATTGCTCTCCTCAATGATCTGATGACAGCACCACACAACCTGGAAGTGATTTCAGAAGTGTGCTGTTCTCTTTCCACATCAGCTCTGTTACTCATTAGCACTTTGTTTCCAGAAACAAATGCAAACTCAGAGTAAACACACCTGCAGGGCAGATGCTCATCTCTGGGAGGAGAGAGAGCAAGAGTTTGACAGGAGCTAAAGGATCAACAGGAATGCTACTAGATCATTGTTTGAGGGGAGAAATAATGAACAAACCCCATAGGAGCTCCAGGACATTCAGCAGAGAGAGAAAATAGAAGAAAACCAAACTGTCTGCTGTGTAAAACAAGGCTGAAAAGAATCTGCTCTAGGTGCAGATGCAGTCCCTGTCAGGGGGCCTGCCCTAGCTGTTGCAGTACCCCTGAGCGCTGATCAGGCTCAAGTACAGAACATCTCTGTTCTAGAGCTAGCCCAAGGTACTGCGAACTGTCTGTAATGATGTAATTCTCAGGCTGTTCTGCCAGCTGGGGAAGAAGCAAAATGCAAGGGGGTATGGCAGGTTTGTGTCAAGCTTAATGGAGTTGGAGATCCTGCAGATCTGCGTTGCTTAGAGTGGAGGGAGGAATCTTTGGGAGAAGCCATATGGATAGTTTTCATGGGGTGATTGTATGAAACTGATAACCAGACATAGCTCTAGCTAGGAACATCTTTAATACAGCAAATGGTCAGTCGATTCTGGCAATAAATGAGTGCACTACATGGCAGTGCTACCCAGCTGCCCTGTGCATACATTCAGGTGCAAAGTTATCTGCTGGTTTTTCTTCCTGATAGAACTAGCTGATGTTTTTCTTTCTGTAGTCTGTATATAGCTCTTTGCTGAGAGTTGCTTCTCTGTAAGAGCCTCCCCAAGTCACCTGGCTTGCTTGCCCTGTTTCCTGAATACTCCTACTGGCTTGGCTAGCTCTGTCTGCCAGACTGCACTGGCTGCTTCCAGAGGTCACATACTCCAGCTTGTCTTGAAGCTGGTCAAAAAGTATCAGCTACTTGTCTCAAACAGGCGAAGGGCCCGTTCCCCAACCCTTGTGTGGCTGCTTATTCCAAACCTGAACACTATCTGGGGGTTTGTAATGTCCCTGGTGCCCAGTTTCACGTGGCATAAAAACCAGGGGCAGAAAGGGGCTGCAGAATATGGGGAGGAGGAATAACAGACTTGTTCTTCTTGCAGACATCAGCTGGAGTTGGAAAATTTCCCTTCTGAAGGTCTTTGTGTGACTTCTTTAAATGCTAGCTTGAAAGTCTGAGCTCAAATAGTGTTTTGGTCACAGTTACACTGCCTTGTGCTGGCTGCAGTTTAGATAAATAATGGAAAAGCTATTTTCTGGCTTAAAAAGAACGATTCAAATGTATGTGATTACATGGACATAGCATAATAGGTATAACAACTTAGCTTAGTGACAGAGCTGTGTCAATTAAAGCTGATTTAACTCTCCATACCACTGAGAACCTGCACAGGTTTCCTTTTGAAGAATGGGATAGTGTAGAGAGCTCTAAAAGGCAGAACTATTGTTTTGTGCTGCATTTCTGCTGATGGTTTTATGAGGTCATTAAAAAGTTGGCTACAAAGGGCTGCATTTCTTACCAAGAAAATGAGATTTTTGAAGTAACTCCCATTAGTGGTCGACCCTTGTGATGTCTGTTTGAGTTCCAACAGCTGTAATGATTTGTTTTAAAGGAGCCACATCAACCTGTGCTGATTTTTAAGCCTTTGCTGATTGATTTGGCTTGTTTGATGTATTATAAATCACACAGCTATAAAGTCACAGTAAAAATTCCATTAAACTTGTGAGGTTAAAAAAAGTAATCCATAAATAAACCAGTATGGAATGCAAGACAGCAGCAAATGTGTTGCTTTTTTAAATGTAAGTTGGAGTTTACAGCCAAGGCCACTTCTCTGTGAGCAACAACAATGGCACAAACAAGAACCTAGCAGGAGTCTCGCTGTGTACCTGTATGGTTTTTCCTGGGGTTTTTCTCCTGTGCTTGAACTTGACCTACTACAGTATTTTAGTCTCCCTCACTCCACTGTTCCTTTCATTTTCCTTTCCCCCAATTTCCTAGTTTCTTATTTTAAGTGCTTTAATGAGTGTTCAGAGCACATCTCATTAATCTGTTATCAGATTCACTCTGCTGATCTGTCACTTTTGGTCCACAGCTTCAGAATCCTGACATCCAGTGGTGTTCTTGACAGGTTGAATGTTGGTTCCACAGAGAGAACTTTACAATGTTTTCCTTCCATATGCACACACTCTAACAACTGAGTAGTAAGGGATTGTTGTTTGCTTTGCTCCAAAGAGTGGCATTGCTTTTTTGTTTTAATCCATTGAGGAGATTACTGCAGCAGAAGGAATAGTTGGACAATTCTACCCTTCAATAATTCAGCTCTTTTTCTGCAGCCATTGCAACTTTACAAGCTGTGATATTTCAGATACTACAGGGTAAGGAAGAGCCGCTCCTGCCTGCATTGGGGCTGAGACCATCTGGCTTTGCTAAAGACGTTTTTGTGTGCCTTTTGACAGTTCAGCTGATAAATAACCAAATGGGATTTGCAAGTAGCAGTGGTAGTGGTGTGAGGTTTGTCATGCCAAGAAATCTCAGAGACCACCTGGAATTACTACCGAGGGAAGAAAAGAAATATGTTTTATTACTCCTGAGTACCCTTCCTTTAATCACTTTATCTTTCCCATACACTGATGTCTAGCTGCCTTATCTCGTGCTCTTCCTGCAGCTCCTCAATAACACTTGGGCTTGCTCAATGTTTTTCTTTGTTGAAGTCAGGAGTTCAGCTCAAGTCAGCTACAAACTGCTGCAAGGTTACCAGGAGTCTGCACAAGCTTCCTGACAGGATTAGCGGTGGCCATTGCTGCTTCAGATAATGAAGATAGCCTAGAGTGGTGAAAGTGCAAGAAGTGCAGAGGTGTTGGTACTCATCAGAGAGATGTCAGGGTAGCCTATTTGTTGTCTGGAGGCGGAGCACAGGAATGGTGCGAGAGCACGCATGAAAATGAGGTCAGTGTGCTGGCGGAGTGGTGGGAGGCACAGTGATTTCAGCCCCCTTGGCTGCCGGTGTTCACTGCAGTAGACACTGGCAGTATCGAAGGCGAGCTGAAGTCCTTGGTGCCCACAGCAGCACGTGGCTGTGCGCTGGCTGGGGGTGGGTGGCTCTCACACGTGTGCCAAAGCAACGCAGAAGAGAACGTTCTGCCTAAAGAACCTGTGATGCCATCCCAGCTGTTGCTGGGCTAGCTGCTGTGTGGCAGGCAGGCTTGGCTCCAGCAGAGCTCCTTGATAGTCCAGGGGCTGTTGGCTGCCCAAAGAGATGTGCAGGAAAGCCTTCTGCATTTGCTTCCCTTGCAGACTGCTGAAGCCAGAATCACCAGAGCTCTAGAGGAGTGATCCTGGGTGGGTGCCTGCTGAGCTGAGCAGGGCACAGCAGGCAGCATTTTCTCTTTGATGTCTGCTGCACTTGACAGAGTTTCCCGGGTGGCTGGGCTCCTTTCAGGATGATGTTCCTGCTAGAAACAGCTAATTTGGGAGACATCAAATAGTTCCCTATTTAGCTTATGTTAAAGGAACTCAATATTGAAATTGAAGCAGATGCCAGTGAGATACTTGTGAGAGCAGCGGGTGGGTAAATGTATGGGGGGTGAGAAAGCGAGGGAGCCGCTGCAGAGTACTGAAGAAACGCCTTTTGCCTTACACTGGCTTGGTTTCAGAGAGATGTCTTCTGAAGTGTCACTGCCATGAGATTTCCTCAGTGTTCCTCCATACCAATAGCAGTGTATTTACTAGCTGCTTGTTAAGGAGTAAAGCTGGGGAGGCCGAGATCCTTCATCCAGATATCCTAAATACAGGTGTGAGATGCTAATTGCAGGAGGTGACAGGTGAAGAAATGCCACGTCTGGTTCTGAGCTAGTGTATGGATGCGTGCACCTCTCCCAGCTAAAAGGAAAGCCCTGGAGCCCCTCTGAGGGCCTTTTACCACCTTGGGACCTGTATCCAGGCCAACCTTACCTGTAGCCTTCTCCTTTCCTAAAATACCAACTGGTTACTCTCTGCTTTTTATCCCTTCCCTCATAATGGGATGGATTGTCTCTGGTTCAGGACCAGTGGTGACCTTGAAAAAACTGTGACTCCAAATGTATTAATCCCATCCATTCTACAAGCAGGCTGGAGAGGCCTTGGTTGGGTAGGGGTGTCTTACAGTTGCCCTGCTGCCCAGCTCCCACTGAATGCTCAGAGACCAGATGCCCCTTGCACATACAGAGTGCAGGTTTATTAATGCATCAAGCTGGTGGTTTCCTAATAAGCCTCATTAGCTGCAGATCCTCCTATTACCTGTATGCTGTAGGGAAGCGAGTGGCTTGCTGCAGTCTGGAGGTGCATTGCCAGGAGTGTGGAATGCTTTCTGCCTTATATTCCATCCTGTCTGTCCCCTTCAACAGGCTTCCAACAAATGTAAACATTCAAGGTCTGTAACACATTGTAGCAAAATCTGCTTGCTGGACGGACAGCATTTAATCCAAATGTCCTGGGGGAAGGTCCTCTTACCTTGATGGTTTTGCAGATGCTGAAGCACGTCGCTGGGTGTAGCAGCCAGGTTTGCCTGCGCTATCGAGGCGCAGGAAGCGGCCGAGCGCTGCCGTTCGCACTGGGCAGCGTGGCAGCACCATGCAGCTGGTGCAGTGCAGAGCTGGGGCTTTTTTCCATTCTGAATGCTTTTCATGGCTTTTCTTATCTTCAGCATTACAGCTTCCACAAGTAGTTGGGAAATGTTTCTTACAGTAATCAAACATCCAGTATGAGATTATAATAGCACATCTCTCTGATTACTATTTTTGCCTTCTCCCCTCCACTGGAAGATTGTCAAATGCGTGTAGCTGATGATACTTCACAAGCTGGCTGAAGGAGAATGAGCTAATCCTTTCACAGGGACAATATTTGCATTATATATATTACAGAGAAAAGAACTTCCTTGCAATCTCACCTAGAACTTTGATTTGGAGTCTGGAGCACTGCAATTAAAGAAGCTGAACACAAATAAGAAAAATCCCATGTGGATGTTTGTGCCATCAAAAGGAGCAGTTTTCTTTTTTTCCCTTTTTCCTGACATTGGGCTCAGGTTTAAGGAAGGAAATAGTGTCTTTATAATGGGCTTTAATGGCAGTAATATTGAGATTTTTACTGTGACTCTTTCTGCTGAAAAGCTTAGGCCACTGGATTTATTGAGTGCTTTATTCCTTGCTCACACTGGCATCCATCTCCATGACATAAGCACATCAACTGAATGCATTACACACAGGGAGAAAACACTTCTCAGTGCTCAAGAATCAATTATTTTTATAGTTTCAGTATCTGTTGCCACACCAGAAATGAAATGGGAAAAAAGATCAAGGCATGGCATTCCCAAGAATACCTTTGGATACTGCTTTTGAGACATATTCCATCTTTAGATCTCTCCTTAGAGAGATCTAAATCCTTCTCCATCTATGGTGTTCCAAAGGATTTCTCTGGGAAAAGACCTGATGAAATTCAAGGTGAGGAGTTAGGAGGTGTTGGAGCGTGCTGTTCTCAGCAGTTCTGCCACACAAGCTGGCGTACTGCTTCGGCAGAGCAGGATTTCTAGGGACAGGAGTGACTTGTGAAAGAATCAAGGTGCTCTTCAACTGCGTGCAGGCTTCTGTGGTTCTCCGGAGGGGGATGGCGTTTGCCTAGGTGCACATCTGTACACTTGTGTCTAAACATGTAAAGGTAGGGGTTTGCAGTCCAGTCAGTGTGTAAACTAAGACTTTCTGGTTGGAGCTGTGTAATGGCAGTTGAGGCAGTTTGTGCTTTCTAAGGTAATTGTTTTGGCTTTGGATAATTACAGGTGTAATAAAGTGATCAGGAAACCCTCCTATTCCTTAGCAATATGTTATCTTCACAGATAAAGTGACCTATAGATTCTGCTGTGCAAATGTGGCTTTAAGTTAGCAGTAGTATTGAGTGGTGCTATTGAAGTCAAACCTGTAAAAATAGAGAGGCACAGGAAGACTTTATCTAAGCCATCTGTAATATTTAAGCAGAATGAAATTAGCTGTGTAAGAATGAGATCAAAGCCTTAAGTGAGAGTAAAGAAAAGGCTGCAGTGTTGAACAGTGATTACTTGTAGCTAATTTAAACTTACTGGAAGATTTTTAAGGATCAAAGTTGGGTCTTTTGAGGGAGGGGATTCATCCAATTTCCTCTGCTTTTATTTTTCCAACATAAATTAATCTTGATATATTTTACTAGCTGCTTGTTTTGTTTTTTTTTTTGAGGCAGGAGCACTGTGACCAGTATGTGCTGAAACTCTTCATCTTCTTGTACTGAAAGCTCACAGGAGTTCTGCTGTGGCTGATGCTGGGTTTAGAGTCCTCTGGGCTGCCTATAGTCCTTCCCCCTGGTGCATAGAGAGGCCGCTGCTGCAAAGCTGTCTTGGGCCCAGGCTACAAGATCGCTCCTTTGGCAGCAGTTTGTTGCAGCGATCATCACCCTGCTGTCCTCTGGGGACCCTCCTAATGCTAGGGACAGTGGCCTGTAGTCAGCCAGCAGCCTGTGCTGTTAGCAGCTTTGCACCGCACACACTGATGAAGCTGTCGTTGCAGCAAGGCAGTTGCCCCTGCTCTTCTGGGCAAGCCTGCAGGTAGCATGAAGTTTTCATGTTGTTGATCTCAATAAAACTGTCTCTGGTTTGAAGCAGGCGAGAATCTGACACTCTGAGTTTGGAATGTTCATACTTAAAAGCCTTCCTGTGGCTTCGCTGGTGCCCGCCGCTGTCGCTGGCGTTTACAGACAGGCTTTGTCTGGCTGCTCTGTGACAAACTGAGGCTGCAATGGGGCTGATCTCCTGAGAAGAGAGATGGGCATATTGGGGATTTGCTTCCCTTCAGATGATATTATGAGCACGATTTCTGTCCCTTGGTTTGAAATGGCAGGCTGCTTAAACGACCTTCCAAATGACTGCGCTCTCCTGATACAGCCTGTACACAAAGGCAGCCTTGCTAGGCCTACTGACTGCTTGTGTGTGAGCAAATCTGTAAACCTTTTCACTTTGGCTTTTCTTACCTTTTTAGTTTTGAAATATTGTAGCTCTGAAACAGGGGGGATTTGATCCCCTGAAGTGAAGGGCTAAGCTTCAATACAACATTGCTATAAGGATTATCAAAATCTTAGCTTGGAAATCTTTTTAGTCTAACCTTCATTTTCTTCTTCCTTTAATTCTGAGCCATGTTTAAAATTTTATCCTTACTTATGAAAATCACAATTGCTAGATCTTCAGTTCATGAGCCTCTTCCATTTACCAGTAATTACAGCCTGGGGGAATAAAAACTTGCTAGTTTCTTTAAAACCTGAAATAGAAAGCAGAGAGTTTGTAAAATACTCTGTTCTTTCTCAATTAATACTTGACTGCTAACAGTGGTGCACCACCTTCCGTTTGGTCCGGAAAGAAGTCATGGTTTTTAAGCTTGTGCTAAATACTGCCTAAGAACTGTGCTAAAACACTGCCTCTCCCATGCTTTAGTCACTGCATACGGGGAGCTTCGCAAGCAAGGTTGAAAACCTGCTTCTGGGAAACAGAAGATCTGTAGTTCTGCACTGACAAATAACCTGAATGCCACATAACTAATCCCACTGTGTAATGAAAAGAATCTCCCTGCAGGCTCACGTGAAAGACCGGGGTAAGGTGAGTATAGGTAGTTAGCCTAAACCCACCGAGCGCCTCTTGTGCTGGTTTGGGTTCTGGAAGGGATGCAGGGGGTTGCATCTTGGAGTTAATGATATCTCATGTCTTTAAAGACATGAAAGTGTGAATCTCTGCAGAAGACTTTCTGATGATATTACTATATTCCTTGAAGAGATTTAAATTCCAAAGCTGCTCTCACTTGTGAGTTATCATCTCTCTGTCTAGTCCCAATGAAAAGACTCATGGCATAACATCCACTTAATTTTACTTGGAGGTTATCTAAAGGACAATATGCACAGGTTGATGAAAAACAAAAGTTCAGTGGCTGCAAACACTTTTCACTATCAGTTTGTTGCAGAAAGTGTCTACCTGCAGGTCTTTGATTACCAGATGAGTAAGGGAGAAGAGCTTAAAAGCACAGCTTCTCACAGGGCCATCAGATCACTAACTGGCTGCTCAGACAGATAAAGAGAAGATGCCTGATTGGGAAAAGAACATCTGCATCTCAAAGGAGGAGCGAAATAATCAACTTTGATCTATTTGGATACTTGTAATAACTATTTCTTACAGCAATTAAAAACAAACATGTTTGGGGTGTGAGAACAAAGGGAGGAGGGATGAATGTGTTAAGTCTGCTCAGGCTCCATTTTCAAATGGTCTTCTCTGACTAAAGAAACCTGAGGAACACAAGAGTCCCTCAGGAGGCTGTGTCAGGAAAGCATCTAAAGCAAGTCAGCTGCATACAGGAAGAGGGAGACCTTTAAGATACAATGTGAATTGGATAGGCTAAGTGTGGGTTCTGCCATTTCTTGCAGCTGTGTGGACAGCAATGTCTATTTTGGATGATGCAAGAAGTGTTTTTATTCTTAACTTACCTCTAAGCAAGTTTGTGTTCAAATGAGGTATAAGGTTTCCCTGGTCTGCATCAAACTGTCCACCAAAAGGTGATCTCAGTAAATCAGGATTGCAATCTCCATAAGTGTTCAGCTCTCATTAGCGCTCAACTCTGCAATATTTAAAGGGCAATGGTGTGTAGTCCCCTAGAAATTTCATAGGCCATTTAGTGATGTGCTGTTGAGGTGTGGAAGAAGTGTCATCTGGAGAGCAGCTTCAACTAGGATGGGTCTCTGGAAAGCAGGAAGGTACTAATAGCTGCAGTCAGCAAGGCCTCATGATGTTCTTCCAAATCTAAGGGTATGGTTGGGTAAGAGGTTTAATGTCTGTGAACGCTGAGATCCCATACAAAAATCCGGAGAGCCGAGGCGAGGATTTCTCGAGTGGATTTCGGCGTGTGAGCGCAGTTCATTTTAAATGGAGCAGTGTTCTCTGCACATGTTGGTGTTTGGAAAGATGTGTTCCATGGAAACAAATAAGATTCCTTCAGTTTGAAAATGCCAGAGTATTTACTTGCTAAATAAAATATAAAGAAAGCTGTAAATATGCTTCATTACAACACAGCCTGGTCTTTAGAGGATTTTGAATAGCTGTTGTGCACAGTGGAAGGCAAATTAATCTCTCTGAATCTCTCTCAGCTGAAACATTCTAATGTTAACTAACAGTTTCTAGTGATCAAAGTGATTTAGTTAAATTATTTATTTGCATATGCATTTAAAAGTTTTTATTGTTGTAGCTCAAGGGAAAAGAAGGCAAGGGGAGGAAGAAGGAGGTCTTAAGATAATTACCTGAGATTTAAGCGCAGCTGGCCCTGCCTTGTCCTACTTTCAAAGCTGGATAAGGCAGCCTTGGCCGCCCAAGAGCTGCTGGTTGCTGCGTGGTCTGTGCTGTGCCTTCTCAGTCAGAATTCTGGTCAGATCTACCCTCTTTCTCCTCTTAACAAGTGATCAGGATGATCAAGAATAGGTATTTCCATCCACTGAAAAACACGGTGTGCTGTACTCCACGCCGGTGCCATAGACTCCCCAGGAAAACCGAGTCTGTCTGTATCTCATTGCCTTTGATTTTTCTCTTCTCTGTATCGATCTGTGTAACATGGAAATCGTCAGCTTAGGAATCTCGAGTAGACTGTTTGGCACACCAGAGAAATCAGTGGAAGGCTCAGGTTCTAACATTGCTTTATTTGTTGGGGGGGTTGTTTTGGGTGGTTTTCCTCCCCCTTGCAGTTAATTGGTTGCAATTTGCATAGTGGTGCTCTGTTAGTAGGTTAGCTGTGTGCTAGCAGCTCTGCTGTGTGCTAGTGCATAGCCCCAGGAAACAAACCGACTAATGAAAGCTAATTGGGGTGCAAATTTGCTTGCACCGGAGTTTGGAGCCTGAAATCAATACTCTATAACTGATAAAGCAACTAAAGTACCAAATATTGTATAGCTCAGCTTCAAAATGAATAAAAGGAGCAATTTTGGGGTTTTACAAATGTCTGTTAGCAAAAATGATGCAGGGACAAAACTGCCAGTTCTCACTATTTTGTGTATCATTCCTGCTTGCTTTGAGTTCTAATGTCTTGGACACTTTCAAAAGCAAACCTCCAGAAAATCATTCAGAAAGGTGGAGGCAAATGGCTTCTTGTTTCCTCACCCTTACATCTGTGGGGACACTCATTTTAGCACTCAGAGGAGGAATATCCTATTGTGGCTTTCCAAATGAAATCAGTGTAAACAGAACACCACTGTGCATATCCTCTGCAGGAGAAGGCATCAATCCATCTGCTTTGGCAGGCTTTGCTTTCCTTGGCTTGCCTCTGGAGTGACTGACTTGCCGTACCTGTGTAATAAAAAGCATATGGCAGAGTCTGGAATGGTAACTAAGCTATTTGTGATGTTTATTTTCTGTAGAATGAAAGTTCTTGATGAAAAGGTTAGTGCAACTTCAGATTTTATTTTTTAAGCCACTCTCTACCATGGGCTGTCCCCAAAAGGAATTCTGGAAGATGCTGTTAGCCACATAAGTGAGCATCATGTTTGTGCCAGGCGTTCACATAACAGTGGGGATTCAGAAGTAGGAAGCTTGAGAACAGGGTGCCCCTGATTATTTACCTGGCTTTCTATTTTCCTGACAAACACAGCATTCTGTAACTCAGCAATGGGCTGAAAACAGAAACTCTTCCTTCAGGTGGCAAGTCACAAATCACCTCTGGCTGAACTTTAATAAGAAGTGAAGCTGGTTAATTACACTGCCTCAGATCTACTTTATGCTCTTATCAAGTATGAGCAAAACCTTTTCTCATTGCTTGTGAATGAAAATGTATTAAATTGCTAATTGTTGCAGCTACTTTATATGGAAGAATCAGTAAATGAAGTATCCCAAGATGAGTTTCAGGTCTGTCCTGTGTTATCACACTCTGCAGACAAGACATTGTTCCATTAATTCACACCCTTTCCTTTGACTCATTTGCACATTGCTGTGATTTTTTTGAAACAGATGAGGTTTGACCTAACTGCTCCCACTGGATTTGGCCATTTTCTGTGATTCTAAACTTAAATTGCTTTTTCTGTTTTGTTTTGTTTTTCAGTTTGCCTGCAGCCCAAAAAAAAGATTAAAGTAAATGTCATATGTGATAAAGTCTGGAGATTACAAACCTTTAGAAGACTTGTAAGTCTCTCTTTAAAGGGTAAATTAATCTGATATCTGACCTGATTGACACCTTTTTTCCCCAGCTCTGATTACAGGCTGCTTGTAATGTAGTCAGTTATTTATACGGGCCAGATGAAGACTTTCAAACACCTTTGTACTGCTAGTTAAGTCCCGACGAAGGATTAGAGTCAAAGTCCCCTGAGCACAGAAGTCACTTCATGAAGTCCTTTCTGATCACAGAATTTAGCAGGAGTTAAACTGGGCTGTTGTAGTCACGAGGTGTTTCAGGGGCAGGTTGTATATTCTGATTAGTTGTGGCTTCATCCATAAACACTTGGGAATGGAATCTTCACACTTAGTATGGTTTGATGTCGGACTGCACGTATGGATCTCATCTTCAGCACGGTGTAGAACAGCTGTCGAAAAAAAGACAAAACCCCCCAAGCACTTCCTCAGCTCCACATCCTACATTTCACATAGCATTACTTTCCTTTGTGCCATTCAGACCTCAGAATCTTTTTTCCTGTGTAACTAATTCTGCTGCTATCCTTTTCTTCTCTGCCTTGCACATACCCATTGCATCCCTTCATGCCAGGCACACCTATCATTGGTGCATTTCCAAGCTTTTGGCTATTTTTAGTCTGTATTCTTGTGTTTATTTTTCTCACCTGCTCTCATTTTCTTGCCTGCATTGAGTCTGGACAGTGTCTGTGAGATGTTTTTCTCCTTTTTACCAAGCATTAGACATTGATTGGGTGGTGTTGGATGATAGGTTGGACATGATGATCTCGAAGGTCTCTTCCAACCTGGTTTATTCTATTCTATTCTATTTTCAGTTGAATAGCTGCATAATGGTAAGGACAGTGGTTCTCTAATTCAAGCCATCTGCAGAAGTAGTATCTCCCTGGGAATGTGTTAACCTGATCTAGTGGAAGCAAAGGACTGTTTATTGGGTTTTTTTCCAGAAGACTCACTTGCAGAGCTAAACTGCTGCCTGCATGTCTTAAGCTGTGATTTTGAAAAGCAGTCCTGAACCTTGAAGTTTTAAGGGTGGTGGTGTAGAGTTGTAAATTGTTGAAATGGGAAGATTTGGGGTTCTGATTCCTTCAGTTATGATTTCAAGCGGTATGAAAGCAAGTCCTGAAGGGAGCTCCAGGTCATCTGACTACCCAGTAGTACAGGGTTTTAATTATTGTGATTCTTTTCTGTCAATCAGTGATTTTTTTTCTGTGCGCCATTTTGTCCATGAGCCTTACAGCCATTTGCCACTCTGCTGGCCTTGTGAGCTCCCAACGTGGGTCTCTGCTGATAGACAAGATCAGGAATACACAGTAAACACACAGGTAATGCTTATCAGTAAAGCTATGTAATTACATAGCCAGAAGTCCTGAAGGCTGTGGTGAGCTGTAGTCTCTTATGTTGAATTGCACAGCAGCTGATGCTGGTTTGGCTAAGAGCTGGCTGTTTGATCTCCAATTGCTTGCTAAAAGGGCTCTCTCTTCATTAGGCCAGATCTAACTTACCTTGAAAAATTACTCTGGGATACCAAGGTCATAATGCATTCTGATATTGCTTTTAATTAATGATCTCTAATAAAGATAATGAGTCAGCTTTCATTCCACCAGATTAATTTAAAAATTAGCTTCAAACTGCAGTTTAAGGCACTGAGGCAGGCAGAGACTGGCAGAAAGTGTCTGACTGTATTGAAGTGTTGATTGAAGACAGAGGTCCTAACTGACTTGCAGCACCTGGGACATTCCCTGTCAGGACAGAACCATTCTCCTGCCCTTTGCAGTTGTCATCAAGTTTTCAGTGATGTATTTTGTGATCCTTTGGTTATTCTCTCTTTGTAACACATTCTTGAAGTGCTTTCTCCTCATCTCACACAAGCAGCTCGGCTCAGTAGAACCTGCACCCAGGTCTCCTCCTCATCTGGCTCTCTTCCTGGCCTGTCTTTCTGTATGCAATTAACTCAATATCTATATATTACATATTTGATCTAGATGTACATGTTCATTCCACTGAATGAAGCTCTGAAGTACCCTGGCATGTGATATCTATCAATTATTCACAATTCCAGTCATACATTTTCATTTGCTTCTGAACATCAATGTACTAATCTGAGGAGATGTTAAGTAACCTCTGCAATAGATGTTAGAGATGAATAGTGGCATTAATGCCTCTAAACATTTCAATAAGTGTTTCATGATCTCAGACACTCTCCACCCCTCCAAGTTCTAAAAGCTATTGTCAGCATATACAAATTTCTTCCTGAGCTCTGATCCCATATAGGACTGCTCCATAAATTCCAATTTCTCCTATTTGTTTTGCTCACATGAGCTGTAGGATTGCATGTGGTGAGGTTGGGAACCTAGCTTTGCCCTACTGTCATGGAATGATCTAGGCCATGCAGGATCTCTGGATGTCTTGTCTGAACCCCAGTCAAAGCTGGGCAAACCTCAAGGTTGCATTAGGCTGCTCAGGGCCTTTTCCAGTTGCTTGGAAGTATTTCTGAGAATGGTGATTCCATCAACTCTGTAACATTCCCACATACAGTTTGGAATAAGTTGCCCAGAGTCAAAACCAAATAAAAATGGGTTTAAAGTCTTATGAATTAACACATCATAGTTGTCCTGTAACTTCAAGAGGAACTGTTAATAAGAATCATAGAAGTTAGTTCATCATAGAAAATCAGCATCACAGACTCCTAGAAAATTAGCACGAGGCTCCATGAAACGTGGCAACGTGAGGTGAAGCTTGTGTCTTTGTACCAGTTGAATTTTAGTAGTTATTAGTAGTACTTTGTTATATCTATCATTTCAATATGACAGCTCTCAGGTACTCATCAAAATGCTGCATGAGAATACAGAACTATTTCTTTTACTTAAGACTATGGAAATTATCTTTGATTTAAAAATGAAACAAAACTTCCTTGTGAATTGCTGTCAACAGAAAAAAAAAAATGTTGGGGTTTTGTAGTACAATTTAATGCAAAAGGCTTAAATAATCCAGAGTCAATGGCAGGAGGAAGAGGTAACCTGAAGACTTTCTACTTGGGATATTTCCTAGAGCAGCTGTGAACTATGGTCAGTAAAGGCAGATTTTTTTTGAGGCCTGCAGTGCACCTGCCATGCAGTATGGCACAGGCTGCTCCAGCTGCTAATGCACTGCATGCCATGGCAATAACTACTGAGACATGGGGACAAATGGTGTACTCTGCTTGGGGTACCCAGCCAAATGGAGACCAAATAATTGTCTGCTGCATCAAACTGGAAAGCACTGATGACTTCTGAAGGTCGAAGTTTATGAGAACAGTCTGTTGTGTGTTCCTAACAATACTTTATTTTGCTATTGTTTCTTCATTATGTGGATAGGAAGCACTGTAGCAGAAATTGGGCTCGAGGGAAACAGTGTCTACCAGTAGTTTAACCTTATGACATTGCACTAAAAAGCAGAGGTTCTTCTGAAATACATAATACATGAACTCCTCTGATTGTTCAGCATTGATCAGTACTCAAGTAAATTGAGTTACTATCTTATTAGCATAAACAGCAAGGCTTTAGTGATTCTCTTCACCCTCCCATGGTACATCAAGTGGCTCAGGGATATCTGCTTCTTTAAAACTGAAAGTCAATTTAAAACCCCCCCACACACAGCTAGAAGGCTCTTGAACAAAGGCAGAGCAGTGTTTGGAAGCAGCATCCTTCTGACTACAGATGCATCCACCTGATATTCAGGTTCCAGCATAGATTTGTTCTCAGACTCCTTGTCTTCTGCTGTCATTCCATTTTACTCTCTCTCCACAGTGCATGTAGACATTATGCATAGCTGTGGAGTTCTGTCCTAGCAGAACTAGGCTGTGTTTCAATCATACACTGGCTTAGTTTGGAAGGGACCTCAGAGATCATCTACTCCCACCTCCCTGCCCTGGGCAGGGAGACCTCTCAACTAGATTTAGCTTCTCAAGGTCTCATCTAACCTGGCCTTGAACACCCCCAGGGAGGAGGAATCCACAACCTCCCTGGGCAGCCTATTCCAGAGTCTCAGCACTCTCCTACAGAAGAACTTCTTCCACAGCTCCAGTCTAACCCTGCTCTGCCTCAGACTCAAACCATTCCCTCTTGGCCTGTCTCTGGACAGCCTCATGAGAAGTCCCTCTGCAGCCTTCCTGTAGGATCCCTTCAGGCATTGGAAGGCAGCTCTAAGGTCCCCCTCAGAGTCTTCTCTTCACCAAGTTGAACAACCTCAGCTCCCCCAGTCTGTCTTCACAGCAGAAGTTCTCCAGTCCTTGGATCATCTTTGTGGCCTCCTCTGGACTCATTCCAGCAGTTCTGTGTCCTTATGATGGGGAGATGAGGACTGGGTGCATATTGAAGGTGGGGCCTGAGCAGAGCCAAAGGGCAGAATCCTCTCTCAAGGGCCACGTGAATACAATTTCTCCCCTTGAGGACCTGGGAAAGCAGAATGTTCAGTACCTCTGCATGTTAACTACACCTGCATTGCTCAGCACCCACTGAGAGCAGGCTTTAGAAGCATGTTGTCCTTTCCTTTGGGTAAACAGGCACACACAGGTGATACCTTGGAAAAGCTAACAGTTGCTCATTGAAGATATTTCCCCTTTGCCATACTAACTTTTCCTGTCTCCTTCCTTTCACCTTTCCAGGTGCCAAAAGCAAAACTGGCCACCATTAAGTGCAGTGTTTCCAGACTGAGTATATTGTGTGATCCTACTTTTATCTTCATTTGCACATAATTGTCAGCATTTGTTTTTCTCTCTCAGAGAAATGTTGGAATGCAACAGTGTGTTGAATCAGAACAAGGAAGATTAAGGCTAACCATGTATTAAGAGCATTTCAACTCTGAGGGAGGTATTTCTGTCCAAATTAAAGTTTGATGTGGTGGGAACTAACTCTGATTTTATCGTGTTCTGAGCCAGTCATCCAGATTTTCAAAGGCAGTTTCCCTCTAAGACAGAACACATCAAAAAGAACCCTTTCCAAGACTAGCTCCTTGAGCTTTAGCTGCCCAGCATCTCTGACAGCTTGGAATCCCTCCTTGTTAAACACGGCCCCAGCTGCTTCAGGGGTGCATGGATACCTTAGAATTGTAGAAGCAGAGGAATCACAGGGCTGTGCCAGGCAGCACACTGATCATGTTGAGGCTATTTTTTGATGAAATTAGCGATGTGATAAGGGGAAATGTGGACTAGGTTGTAAATGATCACATTTACTCTTCTGCATTGAACAATACTACCAGAATGTATGAGAAGCTCTGCACATGCTTGGCAGGAGGTGCTCCGTGGTACCAGAGCAGGGAGTTTGGGGCCTAAGTTCTTCCAGATAGGACAGAAAATAAAAACACTTATTGAGAATGTGCTGCTAATATAGGCAGATGACTGCCTATGTGCCAATATTCCCCTCATCTGTACAGAGGAAATAATCAGCCTCATCAGCACAGTGATATTTATCAGAGCAACTGACACTGTTGCAGTCTGTATTTGGCTTCTCATAGGGATTGCTGAGAACTGCTGCCAAGTGCTGCTTGATTAGGAGGCTGAAAAGATGGTACTGAAGAATCCTATTTTTATTTGCTTGCATAAGGTCTCAGGTAGCCTGTTCTGCACATCCTTTCCTTTAAAAAAGAAAAAATAAGGTTAATATCCTACAAATATTTTTACTTTGCACAAATCCTTAGAGTAAATGATGCAAATTTTCTGTCAAGTACCTCAGGATGGGATTGTTCTCACTACTTGCATGTAAAAAGAATTCAAGTCCCACAGGTGTTTTACCGTGCTGTTTGAGGAGACTCAAAACTAAACCAGTGAGCTCCCCTTTAGCTTGCTGGTCACTAACCTGTGCTGAGGGCTAATGGAATCCAAGGACCCGCACCAGACAACAGCGTCGGGGCAGCCGCTTGCCCTGTGGGGCACATTGCCTGCCGTACAACGTAACTACTGCCATTAACATTGATACAAGGGAAGCATGCTGGTAGCCCGGGAAAACCACGTGTAGCAGAGCTGGGGGGTAAGACCTGTCACTGGCCATGTTTGTATCTCCTTATGAAAGTAAGAGGCGGGAAGAAGATACAGATTGCTGAATTCATCCCTGCAATGCAGCCTAATTGAGTGAAGATTTTAAATAATCAAAGTACATCAAAATCATGCATTTTAAAAAGGGCTCCAATCACAGAGCTCCCGTCGTGGCCTTGGGGATGTACATCTGCATGCACCTCCCTACATCAGCCCTATGTCTAGGTGTACAATCAGCACTGCTAGGAACACTGGCTCTAATGACACTCACAGAAAGATGGAACTTTCAAACCTAATTAGCAGTAACGTGAGCAGAAAATGGATTGGGAGACAGAGCTCACACTGCAGAGGAGCAGGCAGGGCTAGAGAAGCACTTGGCTTCTCAGCCTGTGTCACAGGGATCCTTGTTAGTGGTGCTTGCCAGCCAAAGGGCAGTTAGCTTTATTCTGCTGAAATCAGCGCAGCTCAGCTTGCAGAAGGGTTTGTTTGTTGTACTAGATGGAGAGACAGGTGGGCATCACATAAAGGCTTATGAAAACATGATCAATCTGACTTTCATGGCAACTGCCACAGCATATGACGTAATCCAGGTGACACCCATGATGGTCAGCTGCAGGACAGTGATAAGTCTCTGAGATATCACCCGTCCCAAGAAGCTGTTGCTGAGGGTGTCAAGAATATTGGCTCTTTACATACCACAAGATATCAGTGGCCCTGTAGAGGTCACTTGAAAATTAGTAATAATTTGTCATTTCTTACACCTGAGCATTACAGGAAGGGCTATCCTTAGCTCTTTGGTATCCATCCAAACCAGGAATTGTTAATATCCCTTAGACATTTCAGACAGTTTGAGATGGATCCACATTTTCCATTTCTATATTTGCTCTGTTCATCTAACAATTTATTTTTCTGTTTTGTACCTGAAGCACAGCAAGGCAAAGTCCTTTATAGTCATCTTAGTCCTTTGAAGTGACATTCAGTGTCTACCAATCTCAAGTGTTATGGTTCTCAGCCTTTTTCAACTGAAAGGATTGTTTTCGGGGGTTTATTTGCTTTATTTGTATCTGCAAAATTTTGTTATAGATGAGTCTCCATGGATTACAGTTCTGTGATATACAAGCATGCAAAAGTTAGAGCTGATTAATTTTCTATTAATTATCTTTTTGCTCAAACTGCTGAAGTCAGCAGTGTTTCCCCAGCACAGGAGGAAATTCTTCAGAGGGAAATACAACAGTGCAAAGCAAGCTGCCAAAGCCACGTCCAGGTCTGAAGTCCACCTTTGCCTGGCAGTTTCAAAACAAATTCCTTTAGAGTGGGATAAAACTATTACCTGCTCTGCTGATAAATTTCTCATCAAAGCCATACAGATTAAAATCATGTGTCTCTTCCAAAGCTCTTACTCTTTGTTACTGGCACTGTATTTATTTATAGCTCTTACCTAACACCTGTAAAAGGTTCCAGTATTTTTATATTCTTAGACCTGATGAGTGCTGCATTTTCAATGTCTGAGTTGTCATCGAAGGGTCTCCTGTCTCTGTCTCCCATCTCTCTCAAGAAAGTGCAGTTTCTTGCCTGAATGTGCCTACCACATCACTGTATCTTTTTTAAAGAGAATCTCCCTCAGAATTGAACTTGCTGTCCACCAGCCCTCCAAGGTCTTTCTCCATGGGGCTCTTTCCAGCAGGACACCCCCTTGTCTGTACTGGTGCCTGGTGGTGTTCCTCCCAGGTGCAGGACTTGTCCTTATTGAACTTCAAAAAGCACACCAAAATCTTGTGATACTTCTTAGCAACTTGCCCTGCCTGAAAGGTTGCTCCTTATGAAAAAGGCAAGCAAAAGAGGGATTATGAATAAGGGGAAGAGGAAATGAGCATAAATTAACTAATAGTGCAGAGTTTCTGTCTGCCTCATCTCGGAGGCTTGAAGAAACACTTGAAGGAAAGATGCATTTGTCTGCTGTTTAAAGAGTAACATTCAGATAACTGAATGCAGACAACTTGATTGCATCACTGGTCTGTTCCTTATTCCTCTGCTCCCGTGCTGTATTTGTCTCTCATGAGCCTTGGCACGAATACAGTGAGATCACTGACCCATGATTTTCATCTTGCTTTAAACCCTAAGAGAAACAAAGAGCAAGACATATATTGGAAAGCTAAATTGGTAGCTCTTGCTGACCTGAAGCCTAACCCTGCCTCGTTGGTCTCATCATGAAGTAGAGATACTTAGCTCCATTAGAAGTTTACAGCTCAGTGGGTAACTTAATCACTTAAGGGAGAAGCACATCCTCTTATTTCTCTCCAGCAGCACCCCAGGGGTAAGATCAGCTGTTCTGTGCGAGTAGTGACTTTTGTGACACAACCCAGTGAGTTCAGCTGGGGCAAGTACTGCAGCAGAAGCTGTGCTGAGAGGCTCAGGTAGTGTAGTGAATGGTGCTTAGGGCCAGGATTGTGCCCCAAACATTACCAGAACATGCTTCTGTGTGTGTGTGTCAAACCCGCTTTGTTCCCCCTCCCTTCTGGGGGCGGCAGGTGGGGACCCTGGCGCCACTGAGTCCAGGTAAACAGCCTGCCTGGGCGGGGTCTCACCCTTGTGGTACACAAGGGCCAGGCTATAGGTTTGTGCCCCTGTTTACGGCGTATGCTTATGCCACAGGTGGTAAATATCAGTTCATTGGTTAACCTTGGCGTTAGCAGCAGATGCTCACTGGACCAGTATTCATTGGGGCAAATGGTAAATAGGGGTTGCTTGGTGAATGAGCCCCCGCCCACACTCGTGTTGGAGCCTATGCCTGTGTGCGTGCCGCCGCTGCCCTGCTCCACCTTGCCCGGGATTCAAAGCAGCGCTCCAGGAGGCCTCGCGGTCCTTCGCTACCGTCACCCAGCTGCCTGCGGTGCCGTGGGCGGCACCCCGTGGGATCAGCTGCTGCGTGACCCATCGCCGCGGGAGAAAGCCTGGTATACCGCCCGTGTGAACCAGCGCTGTGCACTGCCACAGCGCCCCCGAGCGGGGACCCTTTGTGCGGCCGGCGCGGCCACGCGGCCGGCGCCGTTTCCTGTCTCCTCCTTACGGCACATCCGTGCCACGTTCCGCGGACTGTGAGCATGTGAGCAAGGGAAGATTTCACGAAGTTCTCAGCTGGTGAGTAAGCCAAGCCTTTCTTTAGAGAGTTGCAGTTAGGGTAGTGCTCACATCGCCGCGGGTGGAGGGTTGCCGGTCACTGACCAACCCCTCCCCCGCCGCTTCCCCAGTCAGTGTCGATTCCAAGTTCCCCGAATCATTTGATTTGTTTGAAGTGCCCCTGCGTGAACATTCTGTAAAGGTAGTTCCACAACCGAGTATCGGTACCTCTGCAGGGCGCCCGTAAATACCCTGTTGCAAAGTTCGTATGTGCAAAGAAACCACTGACATATATTCGCTGATACCTTTGCCGCTGATTTCTGAGCGCACATTCACAACAGGTAGCAAAAGGGATGTTTTGTTCTTGTCCTCAAGTCAAGGTTGAGCTGCTTCAAAAAGGACTGTGCATGTCAGAGAAGCTGGAGAAAAGTGTTAGCAACTGTCGTAGGCTTGTCAGGCCCTGTGTCACTTCACCTGCTGGTGGGCTTCTGTCGGACCCAGTGAAGTCCTGAGGCCTTGTTGTTTGAACAGCTGAAGGAGCTACTCTTCGTCAAGAACTTTAAGTGTAGTCAGTGACATCTTGTAAGTGATTTGTCTTAGCTAAATGTATCACTGTAGGTAGGACACTGGCGCAGATGTTGAGGTTTGAAACTGTTGTTCAGCCGTGAGGAGCAAATCGATTAAATGGGAGTGTGACTCGTTCAGCAAATCATTCAGTTTGGCTAACAGTGCTTGGGGGGGAGTGTTAGTGCTCTGCAAAGGGATCTGGTCAGGCTGGATCCGTGGGCTGAGGTCAGTCGTAGGAGGTTTAACAAAGCCTGGTGCCAGGTCTGCACTTGGGCTGCAACAACCCCATGAAGGCTCCAGGCTTGGGGCAGAGTAACTGGAAACTGCCCTGCAGAGAAAGACCTGGGGGTGCTGATGGAGAGCTGGCCGACCCATGAGAGAGCAGTGTGTTCAGGTGGCCAAGGCAGCCAGCAGCAACCCATTCTTGGATCAGGAGTATGTGACCAGCAGGAGCAGGGAAGTGATCCTGCCCTCAGCACTGGAGAGGCCACACCTTGAATCCTGTATTCAGTTTTTGGTTCCTTGCTCCAAGAAGGATGTTGAAGTGCTGCAGCATGTCCAGAGAAGGTCAAAAAAGCTGGTGGGGGAGGAATTAAATAGGCAACAGCTGATGGTGTGGTAGTATCAGACTTACCTGCATCAGTTAAGATGAATTTATACTGAGTCCAAGGCCTCTCTCCCATGGCCCTGTAAAGATCTTCAGAGTTTGAGGCTGTTGTGGCTGCGTGCTGTTTCTCTATCTTCCTTCAAGTACATTGGCTCTGTCACAAGCCACTGAAGTTCTGGAAGTGATTTTATAGTTCATACAAATCATAGAAGTTTTATAATTAGCTGCAGAGAAGAGCAAGAGGGGAAACCAACAGATAATTAGCTAGAAAGAATGAGTCCCCATTAGCAGTTGAAGGATTTGGTAGAATTTTGCTTGGAAACCACGCTGGCAGCTGTGTGCACATTATGCTGCTGAAAAAAGAAACTCTGGCAAGTGGTTTCCATGAAACAGCCAACTTCAGAGCCAGCTTGGTCCGGCCGGGCCATATGGAACCAGCAGCAGTGGCAGCCCTTCTCTCCTGTCCTCAGTCCATATGGAATGGGAAGAGGCCAAGCTCCAGCAGAAGTGCCATGCTAATTTTGGCACCTAGCAAGGCTGTGCTACCTGGGGCACATCATCATCAGAGACCTCTTGCAAAGAGTACTGCTTCTTAGTGGTTGCATCTGTACTGTTCTGTGTTGAGGCCTCCCAAGAAAACAGGGCTCTAAATTTATCTATCTATATGTATTTGGTGTCTGAAGGCAGCTTTGGGAGGTGGATTTAGAATGAAAATATGAATATTTCTAGGAAGAAACTTCACTTCTACCCCCTGGACAGGATCCCTGTTAGTCCATCTGTCCTCACAGAAATAGTGCTGGAGAAGATGAAGGGGAATGTGTGGGAGTATTTCCTTGGTGGGTCTTGGCATCGGTGCAGTTTGCAAGCAGGAGCCTGCACACTCGTGACAGCTGCTGGAAAGGGGGGAGTTTCGCTTCCTCCAGTTGAAGGGGAGTCTGGAAGAGCAGAGAGCTTGTGGAAGAGCAGAGGGCTTGTCCAAGAGCAGAGGCGGCGATGGGTTCCCTACACGAAGGGAGCCGCTTGGGGCTGAGCGGCTGATATCCTCTGCAGTGTCCAAAGGAAGCCTGCTGCTGTAGGCTGCTCTGCAGGGCTGTTATTAGCAATATGAGCTTCTAGTTATGGTTCAGGAACCACAATTTCTTGCTTGAGAAATGCGTAGGCTGAAATTTTCCATCAATTCTAGAAGAACATAAAGATCAGAGAAACTTCAGTCTCCAAACAGGAGGCTAATTGGGCTATCAGTAGCTGCTTTTCCGGTGTAGCTGCAGTAAGCTGCGTGGCAGATTAGCGAGATAATGATGGGGATTGCTGCTTGATGAACTGCTGATTGGGCAAGTAGTCCAGAAATTTGGGATGACTTGCTTTGTGCTGTGTGCTGCCACCCTCCTCCAAAAGACTCTCAGATTCTGCTTTTTTGTACCCAGCCCCCCCCAATATTTAAACTATTTGAACTCTAGCGTAAAGTGTGGGGCTGTGAAGCTTAGTTTTAAGCAAGGTACTGCCAAAGAAAATGAAGATTTTGGGGGTTCTGGGGGCGTTTGTTTGTTGTTTGGTTAGGGGGTTTTGTGTTTGTAGTTTCTTTGTTTGGGTTGGGGTTTTTTGGTGAGTGGTTTGTTGTTGAATTTTTCCCATTTGTGTTGTGGCCAGAGCCCAGTCTTTATTTTCACAGGTTTGCAGCAGAAGATGCTGCTTTTAAAATGGCGATTCGTGCACATTTTGCACAGAGAATCGTTTTTGTTATCTTCACTTTTTATTTGCTGGTGAAAGATGGATTCGTTTAGAAACAGACCTTGCAAGTACACAAACTGCAACTTCAGAAGCAGCATTTGGCAGAAATAATTCCAGGCATAAGCTTTCTGTAAGGAACGAAAGCAAAGGATGAGATGGGGCCAAAGCTTATCTTCATATGCATCTCTCTTTATTCTCCTCTTTTTTGCTTCTGTGGGGCAGGCACAGGATGGGGTACAACATGGTAAACTCTGAGTTTTTGCCTGATTTTCTTCTGTGCCCTTTTAGCATACTTTTGATTTTAGTTACTGTCAGTATAGTTCTTACTGCTTTCCCTCATGCTAAGGAAAGATTAATGGTATATGCAAAGGGGGGGGAGGGGGGAGGGGAAGGAGAGGTACTGTATGAAATTTGCCTCTCAAAAGGAGTCTTGTAAACCATGGCTGTGCCAGAAGCATGCACTTACTGTTAGTGTTTTGTACTTCTTTAAAAGCTGCCAGTCTGCCAGTGAGGTTGGTACCATCCCCAGAGAAGGGAAGCTTTATGCCATTGCCAAGCAGCATCTCTTTGATTAAACACATCAATTAATTCTGCTGTAATTGAACAGAATGGGGTCCCTTTGACTTTAACCTTTCTTAATGTGGCATGTCTGTTGCAGACAAGAATGTTTTTAATTGAGGAAATAATGCTGTGCA
Source organism: Dryobates pubescens (assembly GCF_014839835.1). NCBI lineage: Eukaryota > Metazoa > Chordata > Aves > Piciformes > Picidae > Dryobates > Dryobates pubescens. Next base: position 616,284 of record NC_071629.1, on the reverse strand, counting down.
CACCAAAGAATGCCACTTGTTCTGGTAGGGATAGAGCAAACGAATCCCTTAAAGTCCCTTGGTGTGTTGTGGAGTTGGCTTAGATAGATAGCACTGTTAGCTAAGAACTTGTATTTGCCCCTGATGAGCAGTGTTGTTGGAAGAGCTGTAGGACTGGGGTGGTGCTGCTTCGGGGACATTTGGAGACCCACAACAGTCCTGGAAGAATAGTGAGCACAATTCTCCAGTGACAGTCTCTTAGCCCTCCCTGCTGTGCCGATACTTCGCACCCTAACCCTGCATCATTGAGGACAGCAGAGACACCCCGGTTCACAGCGGCGCCGAAGCTGTGTTCACAGCGTTTCTGTATCCACAGTGTTCATGTCTGTGATGGACTGAATCCTGAAGAAGTTGCTGGGCAAGTCCAGCTGTGTGAGAGCAATCTTGAAGTGACACCACTGCTCCAAGTTCTGGGAGCCTTCCCAGTGTAAGATGTGACATGAATGTGGCCAAGTAACCACTGGAAATCCATAATTAAGGGCTAGGAAAACACTGTGCCAGTTGGCTTTTCATCTTAAATTGCTTGAAAGCAGAGAGAATTAATGACTGGGACAAGCCAGCATGGAATGTATAAACCTACATTAGTGCTACCTGATGTGGTGAGGCATTAATCAGAATTTACAAGGAGGACAAATTTCCATGTTTCTGTTACTGAAGGTTGGGTGTTCTGTTGGCTTTTCTTTCTTCTTTTTTTTTTCTCTAGGCTTCCCTGCAGGTTCAAGAAAGGCAAGAAAAACTTTAATGATGTGTTAAATAAGTATACAGGGTAATAAGTTACAGGCAAATAATTCAAGTACCAAACTCAGATTCTTCAATAGTTCTGTTCATCAAGCGCTACAGTGATAAATTAAGTGAAATCTAGAGTAACAGAGAAGAATGTACCTAAAAATTTCCTTTTTCATTGTAATCTAAAGAAAGAATCTGTGAAGAAAAAGCAGCATTCCAATAGCTGAAGGGATCCTACGGGAAGGCTGCAGAGGGACTTTGCATCAGGGTGCCTGGAGACAGGCCAAGGGGGAATGGTTTGAAGCTGAGGGAGAGCAGGGTTAGACTGGAGATGAGGAGGAAGTTCTTCAATAGGAGGTGGTGAGACTGGCACAGGCTGCCCAGGGAGCTTGTGGATGCCTCCTGCTTGGGGGTGTTGAAGGCCAGGCTGGATGAGGCCTTGAGCAGCTGACTCTAGCTGAGAGGTGTCCCTGGGCATGGTGGGGAGGTTGGAAGAGATGATCTCTGAGGTCACTTCCACCCTGAGCCATTCTAGGATTCTGTAACCTTTAAAGGTTTGGCATTCTTAGTTAATGGTGAATGTCAGCAGTATCAAATCATTCTGTATGTGCTGACTATAAGAAATCTTTGTGGAGGCCAAAAATCATGCTGTGACTTGTGCCTTGGAGGTGGTCCCAGAGTTCGCTGCCGTCCGAATACGTGCAAACGTGCAGAGCTCTCTGGTGAGCTAACACGGAGAAAAGCCCAGGGGTCTGCCTTGCTTGAGGTGGTGCTCTGGAAAAAGAGGGGGGGAAAAAAGAAAACCAAACAAAAAACCCCCCAAAACATTGACCTGGCTTTTTATTCCCCCCCCTTCCCCCCGCAAAGCCACTCAAAATCCTGCGTTTGCCGATCAGTGAACAATGTTATGGAATGAGAGGTGTGTAATCCCATCGAGTCAGGTTGAGATGTTCTCTAAATTGTGGGGATTGGTTTATGAAGATGCCTGCTGCCCTCCCACCCCCCTCCTCAGCTGGGCAGGATTACTCATTGTGGCTCTGAGTTTCAACCACACATTCGTGCTGCATTGTTGTTCCTGTAAGCTACTCACACATGAGGCTTACTGAGATTTTTTGATTCCTAAATCATTGCTGCAGTGCACCCAGTTTTATCACAAACTCTTTTTCAGTAATGGGGGGGGGGGGGGGAGAGGGGGCAGGGAATGTGCCAGCAAGAGACACGAAGCTGCCTGTTTCTTTTCTCTGGTGTATCTGTAGTAAAGGGCCATACCCACATCTGAAGAGAAAAGTCTTTGTCTTCACATTGTTGGAGAATGGGCTCTGGCTTAGGCTGAGTAAGAAAGACTCTGTGTCTTCTGGAACTGACCAGATAATGAGTTAAATGCTGATAATGCACCGACTTGGCAGGCAGATGGTACAGATACAGTGTGCAGAAGAGTAATTCCCTCACAGCCTTGAACGTTAACTGTAGGCTGTTCTGTTAAGAACAGACATGGTTGGTTGGTGGGATTCTCCTTTGTGACTCAGTGAGACTCCAAAGCCTGTTGGGTTGTTTTATTTGTGTGAGGAAATGAGTGCAGAGCTTGAGGGGGTTTGGGCACATAGGCAGCTTAGAGGCCAGGTATGAAAGAGAAAAACGGTTCCTTTCCTGCCACCCCCTCCTCCAGCTGCTGCAAAGTGCCTGAGGCTTTATCTGACTGCTGCCTGGTTTATGATGAAAACGGTGCTGGGGAGAGGTAGTCTGCTTGTGATAACTGTGAGGGGTAAACTGGACACCTGACCTTGCATTTCTTGAGGACAAAGCCAGCTAGCTGCTCCTACATTCCCGGCCAACTCGACATCTCGAGGCTCCACTACGTATTTTCCTTGAGGCAGTGCTGCTTTCGTTTTGCCTGGTTTAGGATAACAGGAATGCGCTGATGAAACAGACCAGCCAGACCAGACTTGGGTGTTTACCCTGGAGCACACGATCCCTGGGAGCACACGGGCTTTATTCATCCAACCATCGCAGAAAATGCTCTTAAAAGTCACTGATTCTGCTGTAAATGGAGGCTCACAGCCTTCCCTGGGGGCCTGCCAGTACAAAGGAAGGTACAGATTGAAGAAGAGAGGAGGACTTGTGTGTCTAACTCAGACATGTCAAGCACTCTCCTCTTTACTGCAGAAGAATAATGCATTTAATTAGGCTGTGGCTGTGACAAATTGGTTGTGATGAGGCTGTCCATCTCAGGAGAGTGATGCTAATCTTTTGTGTAGGAAAGGCTCTCCTGTGTTGGCATGAGATAGATAGCTAATCTTTTTGAGGCTGTGGGAAAACAAGGAACTCTTCTTATTAGACATGATTATATGCTTCCATTGCTTTATGTATGTGTTTCCTTTGGAATGAGAACTGGAGCTGGGAACATAGCAGTTCTGAAGGACTGGATCCCATTAATGCCTTAAGCACTGCAGAACTCCACTTGGGAGGCTCTCACCTCTGTCCCTGTAGTGGAATTCTAGGCTTCCAGTTTAACTCTCCCATAAAGAGCACCTGAGAGAGCTGGTCCAGAACATTACACGCTGACTGAAGGATCATCTGCAATGAGCTGAGAGGAACTGCAGAGCGGTGTGGCACCACTGAGGCACCTTCTGAGCCACTGAGTGCAGGTGTTGCTACTTCTGCTCTGTGAAATGCAGACTCCTCCCCTAAGAAAAGGCACTGGCAAGTTTCTTTCTCGGTGTTCGGCACGCCTGTTCCATTTGAGTGTGGCTTGCACTGCATCACCTCCCAAAACGGAGCAATGTAACAACTGGCAGGATCTGCACTAATCTCAGTGATCACATTTGCTACTCCAGGGCTTGGCAGAGAGCAATAAAGCATTATTCTGCTGTACTTACAGATAATTTTAAATGCTTGCTTTAGCCTGACAGCAGTGGTCCTTTAGCATCTTGTGAAGCTCAATAGAAATAACCCCTGCTGCCGAGGCTGTTGCAGATCATGCTGAGCCGATAGAGCCCGTCATGGAAGGCGGAGGAACAAAGAGGTCTTGGGCCTTTGGTGCAGCAGATGCAGCCCTGGCACGTGGCTGTTTCCTCAAGACAAAGCCTTTACTATTTCTAATGCTCTATTTTGGCCTTTTCTGAAGGATAGCTATGCTCTTAAAATATTGGAAAGGTTGGGGGGAAATTGTTTCCTAACCTGTTGACCATTTTCATTTGCTCTGGTCTGTCTCTGCCTTCTGCTCTTCCTGATGTCTCAGTGGAGCTGGGTGAAGGCATGGTCTTCTGTCTTTCACCTACAGCTTTGGTAGTTTTGAGTCTCCACGTTGCAGATAATCATAAGTTAAAATTCAGGCAGATATATTCATGTCTTTCAAAACAGTGCCAGTTTTTTCCTGCCCACTGTTACATTGGCCCATGGTAAGGTTCTCTGGGCAGGCAGTTGCCGCTCATCAACTAGGACACTGACAGAGCAGGAGCATGTGAAAGATGGCACTGGCTAATGAGTGTTACCCTGAGTTAGGTGGCTGATTCAGAGCACCCCAATACACTGGAGGAAAGACTGGGGGTGGCTGGGGAAAGGGCTTGTTGCTAGCTCCTTGGGCAGTGGGGGCACTCCTCTGGGGAAGCAGTGCCTGGAACTTGCCATCTGAGACAGGCCAATGGCACCCTGCCAGTGGGTGCCTTTCACTGCTTCAGTGCAAGCACAAGATGTAGACACCTGTATGGTACAGCTGGGGCACGGGAAGAGCAGGATACTGGGATGGAGTGTTAATTAGCTCTTGTAACTAGCTAAACTCCATTAAACTGACAACCACCGTGCAAAAAGCACTAAAGGTCGTGGGAGCCTATTGGATGTGTGGTAATTACTTCCTAGGGTTGCACACTGAAGTGCAGCTGTACCTGTAGGGATCAGTGAGATTGTGTCTCCAGAAAGAGCCTGCTCCTGCTCTGCCTGCAGGTTTACACTCAGTGGCACTACAACAAAGAACCTGCAAGGACTTTCCCGTGTTTACAAGGTGAATAGGTACTGAATAAGCTCTCTTCTCCCAACATCTCATAAACACAAAGTTTGTATTGATGAAGAATTAATCAGATGAGGAGTCTGTTGAATACAGACTCAAAGCAACAGTTTCTTGGGGAAATCGTTATGTAGCTGGGCAGTTGATACCACAGAAGGAATCTATTTATTGTTACTGTAATTGAAATAGACCCCAGGCGGAGATAAGAATGCTTACGCACACTGATCCTTGCAGAGACACTTGTGTTGCTAGAGTAACTTCCTAATGTACGGGCTAAGTGTGAGTCTGCCACACTGCTTGGCCCTAGCAGTGAGCTGCTGGGACAGACAAGCAACTGGAGCTGCCCTGTGCTTGCAGGATCTGTGATGAACCTCACCCGTGCTGTGCCTAACAGAGAAACAGTCATCTAGTTTCAGTCTATGTGTGTACGTGACAAGGAGCTTGAAGCACCTTGCTTTTCAGCCACAGATCAGATCAAGGGTTTGAGTAGCTGCCTGGCTGCCTCACACAGTGCTGTCACCACCTCTAGCACCGAGTGAAGCTCGTGCTAGGAGAACTTCCAGCTAGGAAATTCCCTTTTCCAGTGGTGGTTTCAGGGGTTGTGCTGCATTTATCTGTCCTCTGTAAAGAGGAACACTGCTGTCTCATGTCTTAGGGTGTGTTGTCCTCCCCAGCACATGCTGGGATGTAGTACACTGGCAGACTGATCTCATTTGCTGCAGTCAGAGGTTGGTTGATACTCCAGAATATGTGAACAGCTGCTTAATGAGATCTGATTAGTATAATCCTAGTTCAGTGACTGAACTTTGGCAATGATTCTTTGGGCTGTGATGTATCTTGATGCTAATCTAGTAGTGATGTCTGAAGGCACACTTCAATTTTTGTATAATCACTATCTCAAAAAGCTGCCTCTGCTCTTCCCACATCCTGTCAATGTCCAAGCAGGAGAAGCCAGTGCACAGTTAACAGAAAGGTATGAATGCTGTTTTAAAGGAAATGCTGGGAAGACAAATAGTTACTCCAGCTGACAGAGAAGTGAAGATGCATTTTATTAAATGGAAAAAAAAAATTGAGAGGACAAAGCAAAAGTTCTTTGCAGAAGGAACATTGCCATCAAGAGTGAACAAGTAAGAGGCTTACAAGCAGTCACGTAATGGGGACAGCAAGTGGGGAAATGTGGTGGAGTTCTGCAAAAGCTAAGAAAACCAAGAATAAGAAAAATATCCACACCAAACAAACTCTAAATATACTTTTGGGACTTGCTCCAGGAGGTGAACCAAAATAGATGTTGGCAGTTGCAAATAAGAGCACTTCTCCCTTTCTCTGCATACTGCAAAGATGATATTTGTGTATGGTACTGATGCAGGGACTTAGGAAGTGGTGGTACAGCTGGTTTATGTGAAGCCATTGTGAGGTTTGCATTTCAGAATCGGAGGCACAGTCACTCCTGGTGCTGGTGGACTGTGGGAAGATAGCTGTTCAGTACAAAGCAGATCATCTGGAGACAAAAAGCTGGGATGTCCTTGACCTGCAGCAGGCCAGGGTCTGACAGAAGCTGTCAAAGGTTTGGTTGGCTTGTTAGAAGGTTCATTAGAGTTCATTACAAGATTGCTTGGACTGTTGCAGAGGGAAATGCAAAGGAAAGGTTCCAGTGAAAGCTGGTTAGAACTGTCAGTGTGCTTCTGTGCTGGTGGGTAACTCAACTTTTAAATCCCCCTTTCTGTTTTCTTTTTGATGAAAGCTGATCACCTGACAGGCAAAAAAGTGACCTTATCAAACAGTGTGCTTTTTGTGGGGTGCTTTCATCTGGGCTGGAACACTTAATTTAAATAGATAGAAGTTATTTGTCCACTGATCTGAAATGTTCAGAGTAATTTCCATTTTCCCAATTAACCTCAGCGTGATGTCATTGTCCTCTCATATAATCACAGCAGCTCCTTTCTTTTCTTTAACTGTGTCTTTTTTTGCCATCAGAGACTGCAGTCAGATCTCTTTCAGTGCTGTTGTGCTGCCTATGAGGTCACTGTATCTCGGGCTTTCCTTGTATGTTGGCATGCAGACTTAGCTTCTAAACTTGAACCTGACCTTTAAACAAACAAAAGCCCCAAACGAGTCCAACCCTTGGACTCACCCTATAGAAACACTGGGCCAGGAACAACGTGTGGTCCTTGCAGCACGCTGAAAGAGCCCATCACTAAGATTCAGATCCTGAGGAAGGCTGTCAGAGAAATGTCACATGAATATTTCATCTCAGATGCTGAGTAAATGAAGTGTGTCACCAATACCTGTTATCTTCACGTGGCTTGTATCTGGCATAGCCCAAATTCCCAGCTTCTTCCCAAGAGGGCTTCCAAAGCTGCCTTTGTTCTTACACTTTTTTAGTTTTCTGTCCCCCTGAGGAAACGTTTTTCTGCCTATCAGAAGCAGAACTCAAAGCTGCAAAGGCTATCCACTTCCAAGGACTATTCTTGGATAAGAGAAGAGGAGAGCAAACAGCTCATCGTTCATTCTTCTTCCACTGACAGGTCACCAGCGTGAGCAAGCTAGAGATTGCTAAGCACCTGCATTTTCCAACCTGTCTGCTGGAATAAGCATGCATCTGTACATCATCAATAATCAGAAAATACATTATTAAATAGCACCAGGAATCAAATAACAAAGAATTCTGTTTTTCTAGAAAATCCTCTTAATGATTCCAGCAAGCTCCTGGAACACAGTAGCTGCACAGCCTTTGTCTTTCCTAACAGATGATATGGGCTGGCCAGTCAGGCTGCAGCACCAAGAGTTGTTTGGTTGTGCTGAGTGAAGGGGATGCTGCCCTGTGTGGCTGAAGCAGGCAGCCTTTTGGGCTGTGTAGCCCAGACCTTGATTTGTATCTAATTTTTGTTCTGCAGTGATCTTACAGAAGGTCACTGATCAAAACACTCCAGTGGATTTTACTGTGCTAATTCATTTCCTGCATTAACCTGTACATTGCCAAGATAAAATTGTGTGTATTTCTACATCTGGTGGTGGTGGTTGGGGGTTTTGTCCTGCTACTGTATCAGTGGAATTAGCCTGACATGAAACTGGCAAATGCTCTGCGGTGCTGTCTCTATTTCGTACTTCATCTACCTGTGCTTTAAGAGTAGGATTAACTTTATACCTAGTAAATGAAGAACCCTCCCACAAAATTAAAAGGCACCATTGAATTAAAATGGTCAAAGCACCACTGTTAGTTAGAAGGGAGTGGCTGGCTGAACTGAAGCCATTGGCTTAAGGCCAAATGGGTGGTTAGAGAAGCATGAAGCAGCCAGGCAGCTGGAAGTCACTGTCAGCCCTCATGGACTGGTGGAGAAAGCAGTGGGCCCTGCCTGCCTAGCTGCCCTTGCAGTGGCTGGGGAGCACATGGACAGGAGCACTAGCACCTTCTCTGCTGATGTTCATGCCCCTGTTGGATGGAACAGCAGCAAATCAAGTTGCATTTAAAAGCAGCAAAACTGAACAAATTTGTTGTATGTTCTCTGGCTTGTGAGGATGCTGGATCACCATGTGTGTGTCACCGTGTGCACACAAAAAAACAGACAAGGGACTTGAGTTTTCCCTCCCTGAACTTTTCTGCCCCCTCTGCATAAGGTGTGATACTATCAAGCGCTCGTTGGAACTGGAAGGCAGTGTTTTAATTGAATAAAAGCGAGTCTGTCAGCCATGCTCAAAGGCAAAGCTTTGCCTGAGTTTGGAGTAGCCAAACTGTTATGCTATAGCTTCAGAAGGGAAGTCAGTGGTTGTAGTCAGCTGCTTTAGAACAGTTCATGCAGCTGCTGTGGCACGCTGTCAGCAGGCTTGAGAGCAAACTCCAGAGGATTTCTCTGCTTTGCTTAAATATTGCACACTGGAAAAGGCTGATGCCGGAGTGAACTCTTGTGTTTGCATTCTAGCCTCTTTATCCTCTAAACAGTCATTTTATCTACTTTATTCCTCTCCATCTTAAAGAGCACATGCCAGCCTAGCCACATTTGTAGCCTTTGCCATCGGCTCCATACAGGGCGCACCACAGATACACAGCAAGGAAGCAGCTTCGCTGGGGATGCAAGCTAACCAAATCACCTCTTGGTTACAGTGTCATTTACACAGATACCTTGAGAAATCTGAAGAGCACCTCTCTTGTCCTGTTGGCAGTATCACTTATGCCTCATTCTGATTTGTTTCCTTATGGTAGGATTGTGTTCATACCGGGGTGGAGGTGTGTGGGAGAGATTTGCTTTCTGATTAACTGAATCGTAGGCAATATGTTGGGTGTTTTCCTTGAAATCTATTTATTGACTTCCTTGGGTTTTTTCTTCTTCCTTCACCAGTAGTCTTTTTCTTCCCTTTTCTCCTAGATTTTCCTGTGTGGTTCAGTCATGTTGCATATAGAGCCCACTCAAATCAGACAACTCAAACACTGATCAGGGTACGCTAGAGCTTAGTAGCTGCGAGGCCTGGTGTCTCGGATAGATGGTGGGTGAAGCACACCATGATCCACGGAAGGATTTTTCTGGGAAAATGTGTTTAAACTTGGAGAGGATTTTTCTGTGCTCATCTTAAGCTGCTAGAATCACTTAGCAGATGCTCTTGAGCCTGACTTGTCTGCAGCTGTATTTGTTTTGTTGTTGTTCTGGGTTTTTAGATCTTACTGTATTTGTCTGAGTTTCCGTGTTGTTTGAGCAAGGAGCTGGCAGTCAGAAAGCAGGCTCATGAGTGGGCCTGACCCTGCCAGAGCAGGGCTGTTCTCAGCAGACCTAGCAAGAGTCCTGCCACAACTCCCATCTGAAACAAAGCAGGTGCCAGCATGCAAGGATACAACAGGCACAGCACGAAGCACACTCTGAGACAGGAAAGCTGTTAAGCATCCTGTTGGCTCTGTGGAGCTAATAAAGTGTTGTACAAGAGCATTTCTTCACCTGAACATCATGTGCTTATTTTCAGTTATGTTGAGGAAATGTGGAAATAAAAAACATCCCTTCCAGTTCTGTGCTGCAGAACTTTCATGCTGAGTTCCTACCTGCTCAATCACGTGCACCCTTTCTCAAGCACATGGAGTACAATTTGATCATCTGCTATTGGTAAAGTCCTTGGTGATAGGTTCTGTGATCATCTCTCGGTTTGGCACCTTGCAACTTTTTAGTTTGTTGTCCCTAGAGCAGCTCTGCACACACCCATTTAATGAAGCAGCTTGCTGGGGTTGGAATTTGGGCTGACTTTTCCTATTTAAGAGTCAAACACCTCAGAGTTCTGTAACAATAATTTGACTTGGCAGTTTTTTGTGTGTTTACACATGTAGTATCATCAGAAGTGTTTCCAGCTTCACCTGTGTATCCCTGAAGGTAAAGGCTAGATCCTTTGCTGATGTTGTTCTCATTACTGGGTACATTTGCATTGGAACAAGGTAATTACAATGCCTTCTGCTTACAGTACATTCCCTATGTACTTTTAATTAGATACATCCTCCTTGATTTCATTTTGTGAACAATTATCTAGCTTGCTATGCCATGTTAAATAATTTGTGTTTCACCCCAGAAGGGTGTGAAGTGATTCTTATTTATGGTAGGATCATAAAATCACTTGGTTGGTATAGAACTGCAGATGGTGAAAAGGAGTCCAGAACTCCCCCAGGGGTCTGTGGTAGAGCAGGTAGGTACCCAGGAGAGGAGGCAAGACTTGAAACTGGACCAGGTATAGGAGAGCAAGGAGAGCATTGATTCAGTCAGCATCTGTCTTTCCTTGCCTCGGTCCCCCACCCGTTGTGGCAGTGAGAGGAGCTTCCCAGGTAATTGCAGAACATCATTTGTGCCAGTTTCAGAGGACACCAATCAAGCTGTTGGGAGCTAGCGGTGATCAGATGCTGTGCATCTGCTGATCGGTGGTGTCCTCGATGTCTGCAGGTTCTGTGATGTCTTGCAAGACAAAGTTAGCGCGCTGTGGCATACTTGTGTTGGTTTGTCCTGCTCTAGCTGCTGTGCTTTGTTCTCCTCCATTTCTTCACCCCGGGAAGCTCAGCATTAGCTTGTTAAATGCTCTCGGTACCCTGAGCAGGGCACTCTGCAAGCGCTTGTGAAATGCTCACTGGCTTAGCAAAGCCTTTGGGGTGTTTTGCCCCCGTTCTTTCTGAGCATTTTCTGTGCGTCTCGCCTCTCTCAAGTGTCACTCTGCATTTTCCCACTGGATTTGTGTTTCACTTTCCAGACCACTGTGGTTTTGCCTGGGATTTTTAGCTTCTTTCTTTGCTCGGTCAGGTACCAGTAGTACGCAGCAGGGAAGAGGCTTGTGCAAACCCAGTGCTTTTAGCACAACAGCCAGTTTCTGTGCATGTTTAAAGACTTGCCTTGATGTTAAGCCTGGTCAAGCGGTGGCTCAGATCTCTCTAGTCTCTTTTGCCTGTTGCCTTTTCATTGCTGCAGCTTCATTCCCTCTGGAGAGTATAGGTTTCAAGCATACCGGTGGGGTTTTGATCACAGCTGCCATTCATATTTTGTCAAAGCAGATGAATAAAGGATTTGTTTCTCAGACATGCACTCTGTGCTTAGCAGCACTCAGAAGAATTGAACAGAGGTGTTGGCCTAAAGTGAGCTGAAATAGGACTTGAGAGCAGCACTCAACCTGCTTCATGCAAATTCTTCTTCAGCACAGGGTTCATGGGGCTATGCTGCTCGCCAGCAGCAGGCAGAGCCCTGGTGATCACCAGGCATTCCAGAGCAGTCCAGTGCAGGACCAGGTAGCTCACCCCTTGGGTAGCAGACAGGTGAAAATATTTGGGAAATAATCAAAACCAGGGAGTTTTCCCATTTTGCTTTGCAGCCAGCACAGAAGAGTTTGCTGAAGGAAGCCTTAACTGGACCTAAAGGAGCTAAGCCTGCATCTTAAAAACAAAGGGGCCAGGAGAGCTGGACCTACTTCACGGAGGAACTGTTGAAGGCGCAGGAACAGGCTGTGCCAGTGCGCCGGAAGATGAGCTCCGGGGCAGACAGCCTGGATGGGCAATGAGCTTCTAAATGAACTAAGGGAAAAAAAGAGGGTGTGTCATCTTTGGAAGAAAGGGGAGGCAACCCATGGAATGTTTAAGGATGTTGCTAGGTCCTGTAGGAAGAACATCAGGCAAAAGCTCCTTTAGAGCTTAGCCTGGCCTCTGCTGTGATGCACAACAAAAAGTCCTTCTATAAATACATTAATAGCAAGAAGAAGGGCAGGGACAACCTCCACTCCTTGGGGGAAACACAGGGGAACGTTGTAACAAAGGATGAGGGAAAGGCAGAGGTACTTAACACCTTCTTTGCCTCAATTTTTACTAGCAGGACAGAATGTCTTCCAGACAGCTGGCCTGCAGAGCTGGCAGAAGGAGTCAGGGAGCAGCATAGTTTCCCTCTGTTCCAGGATGGAGTAGTTGGTGATCTGCTTAGCCACTTGGATCCCCACAAGTCCATGGGACCAGATGGGATCCATCCTAGGGTGCTGAGAGAGCTGGCAGATGAGCTGGCCAAGCCTTTCTCCATCATTTTTGAGCAGTCCTGGCTCACTGGAGATGTCCCAGATGACTGGAAGCTGGCCAACGTGGTGCCCATCCACAAGAAGGGCCGGTTGGCTGAGCCAGGGAATTCCAGACCTGTCAGCCTGACCTCAGTGCCAGGCAAGGTTATGGAACAGATCATCTTGAGTGCAAGCACACAGCACTTAGAGGATGGCCAAGGGCTCAGGCCCAGCCAGCATGGATCTAAGAAGGGCAGGTCCTGCCTCACCAACCTGATCTCCTTCTATGCCCAGGTGACTGCCTGGTGGATGTGGGGCAGGCTGTGGATGTGGTCTGCCTGGACCTCAGCAAGGCCTTTGACACCGTCCCCCACAGCAAACTCCTGGCCAAGCTGTCAGCCCCTGGCTTGGCCAGCAGCTCTCTGAGCTGGGTTAGGAACTGGCTGGAGGCTGAGCCCAGAGAGTGGTGGTGAATGGTGCCACATCCAGCTGGCAGCCAGGCACCAGTGGTGTGCCCCAGGGATCAGTGCTGGGCCCCATGCTCTTTAACATCTTTTTTGATGATCTGGATGAGGGCATTGAGTCCATCAGCAGTAAATTTGCAGATGACACCAAGCTGGGGGCAGAAGTTGATCTGCTGGAGGGCAGAGAGGCTCTGCAGAGGGACCTGGACAGGCTGGACAGATGGGCAGAGTCCAAGGGCAGGAGATTGAACACATCCAAGTGCCGGGTTCTGCACATTGGCCACAGCAACCCCATGCAGGGCCAGTGGCATCCTGGCCTGCATCAGGAACAGTGTGGCCAGCAGGAGCAGGGAGGTCATTCTGCCCCGGTGCTCAGCACTGGTTAGGCCACACCTCGAGTCCTGTGTCCAGTTCTGGGCTCCTCAGTTTAGGAAAGATGTTGACTTGCTGGAAGGTGTCCAGAGAAGGGCAACAAAGCTGGGGAGGGGTCTGGAGCGCAGCCCTGTGAGGAGAGGCTGAGGGAGCTGGGGTTGCTTAGCCTGGAGAAGAGGAGGCTCGGGGGAGACCTTCTTGCTCTCTACAGCTACCTGAAGGGAGGTTGTAGCCAGGTGGGGGTTGGTCTCTTCTCCCAGGCAACCAGCACAAGAGGACACAGTCTCAAGCTGTGCCAGGGGAGGTTTAGGCTGCAGGTTAGGAGGGAATTCTACAGAGAGAGAGTGATTGCCCATTGGAATGTGCTGCCCAGGGAGGTGGTGGAGTCACCATCGCTGGAGGTGTTCAGGAGAAGACTTGATGGGGTGCTTGGTGCCATGGGTTAGTAGATTAGGTGGTGTTGGATGACAGGTTGGACTCAATGAGCTTGAAGGTCTCTTCCAACCTGGTTTGGTCTATTCTGTTCTATTCTAATCTGAATCCAGACATGTGTTTGCTTTGATAGTAGTCAGTTTCAGCTCTGCTGGCAGAAAGTTTATGATTCTGCCTTTATTCCCAAAGCAGTGTGAGAATTTTTATCAGATCCTAAAGAGCAGAAGCAGTCTTGGAGAGCAGTGGCTGTGTTCTGTTCCCTCTCTGCATAGTTCCAACAGCTTTTTCATGTGTTTTGACTGGGGTTTTAATTTTTAAACCAGGTTCTCTATTACTGATGGAAAGTCAACATCAAAGCTTGTAGTTTGGAGGCAGGAAACAGAGACATTCTAGCTGTCTGATTTCCCAAGGAATGCTTGATTTGATTATGCCAAGTGCAAATGGCGCAGCGTAGCTAGCAACAGTCACTTAGAGGCCACGGCACAATGTGATGTCAGAATGGGGATGTGTGGCTGATGCATATGGAAAAGGATAATACCAATTCTTGGGGTTTTGTGTTGCCATTTATGTAGTTCAGAACAGAATGTCTCCTGTCTGTAGCTGGCTGGAAGGTCAGAAGGTTTCTGGGTTTAATGAGTTGAAAATCTTTCTTCTGCCAAATCCTCCTTTCTTGAGCAAATGTGTTTTTATTTTGCCCTCGCTGCAGCCATTCCCACACGGTACAAGACGACACCTGCTCCTCCAGCAGGCCTGCTGCTGCCCTGTGCTTGGCCTGCAGGGCCTCCTCCGGTGGGTGTGGTACCCAGCCCGGTCTGCCCTGGGGACGCCTGTAGAAAGATGACCTTAGCCCAGGGAGCAGCAGCTGATGGCTGCCTACATCTGGGTATCACACCTGTGTTACTCTGATGCTGCTGGCTCCCAGGCCTTCCTATGGGCTCATTCTGCAGAGCATGGTGGGTGCCCATGCAGTCTGCCTAAACAGTACCAATTTTTGAGGTATTTCACAAAGTTTTAAATATTTTATCCTTCTGATTTACTATTGGCAATTAAATCATTCTTGTATTACAGTCTGACCTATGTCAGAACATTGCCACATTCATTTTGTCTTGAAGAATGCGGACTAAATGGTAAAATGTTGATTCTGAAGCAGGCAGAGCATGCTATTTAGTTTATTTAGTTGCAAGGAAATGTGACACAGGGTAAATTGCCTTTATTCTATTCCTATTCCAGTCATTTGTAGACTTACATTCAGTGGTGTGCTTATGTATGGAGTTAGTGCTGTACCAATGTTCTTTCTTAGACTAGAGACAACACTTTCTTGTTGGGCTTTCATACTCCTTTCTGCCTTCTGTTTGTGTGTGCTCTTAACTGTTCTTTCTGGAAGCTTTCACACCAGTAACAGATGCCTCACTGAGAAGAGTTATGAAAGAGCCTGGGCTCCTGTAAGCAATTCAGAGCATTTCAGGGCAGCTCCATTGGTTAAGCAAGGTTTAGTAGCACCCAGCATATCTGGTGAGAAACTGTTTTCAGCTGTTTGCTTGATCATAATCAGTATCTGTTCAGGAGTTTAATCAGTGCTCTTCTTATAAAGTCATACCAGTTCCTGTATTTTCATCACAAGCAAATTAAATCTCTTAAAATACCAAATTTTTAATGCTAAAAATGTCTGTATCCTGGTGGGGGACTGACAACGATGGCTAATTATGGTGAAGGAAGGAAAAGCCTTTATGCACTTTGGAGACTGGAATGTCATAGAGACACTTACACATTTTATAGGTATTACCAGAATGTTCAAGTAGTCCCTGTTGAAATCCAATGTACTAAGAAGTAGTGAAGTGTCAGCCATGTGCCTCTCTTGCAGGCTGTTCCTTGATTTCAAGGGTGCAATAATATGCAAAGCCTTGAGCTCGTGCAGCAGAGCAGCTCTGCTGCCCTGCCTTCAGTGGCTTTGCATCAGGATGTGTCTGCCATTCGGTACCCAGGAATCCACCTGAGCTCGCGAGGGTGATGGTGCAGCACTGTGAGGTACAGCACCTGGAAGGCAAAAGTCTGTTTGTACGGTGCATGCAGTTGGGCACTCCAGTGAGGGCTGGATCCTCTGACGGGCACTGAGGGAAAGCTCGCTCAACAGTTCTGAAACCAGAAACAGATTTGTTTCCCTAACGCCACTATTGAGTGCTGTAAAGATAATACCAGTGTGTGAAAAGGAAGGGGAATCATCTCAGTGCACAAAGAGTGTCCTCCAGGACAAATTATTCCAATGTACTTGCCTCTTGAAAAAGTTCCACAGATTTATCAGAGCCATTGTGCTGTCCAAACTTATGAACAGGGGACTGGAATAAGTCTCTTCCATCTTAAATTAACTGTGGACCTAAATGAGGGCATGTTGTGTCCACTGACAAATTCTGCTTCCTTCCCAATTCGAATCCATCTGCTCAAAATATGTTTGAAATTGCTTAGAAGGCAAAGTGAATTCAGTGAAGAAGTGCAACGGAGTGTAAAGTGAGCCAACCTCTGTCGTATCCTGTTGCTGCTTACTTGGCTCAGCCGTTGCCTGGAGACACGGTGAACCATTTGCATGCTGTCTTCCTGTGCGTGGTGTGGAAACACAGGTAAATGAAACCGCTTTGAGCTCGTAGCTGCTGCTGGTGGTTTGGTGTGAACGTTTGTTGGGAATGGCTTGGTCACCGGTGTAGTAATTCTGATGAGGTCTGTGGGTGGGTTACTGGAAACGGAGGGTGTGTTAACCAGGAAGGCAGGGATGGGAGCCCATCAGAGGTATCCTCTTGGCCTTGTTTGGGATACACCTGATCAGTATCAAGGTTTTTATGGTCAAATTCTGTAGAGAATATTTCATGGCAGAGAAATCCAGTGTGTCAACCTGAGTTGAATTCTCCTCAACACCCATAGGTATCTGCTAATGTGGAGGAGACTTGTATTTTTAAACTAGATCCTTTTCCATGGGGAAATAAAAGCACAGGAGATACTTTTTTTTTTTCATCTGGTTTTCTTCAGTAGATTTCTTTTGTAGCTCTTCAAAAACTGCAGATGACCTTGCTGGATTGAGTGTTGTTTTGGAAGGAAAGGTCCATACCCTTAGTAAGGCTAAACCTGTGTTTAGCAGCAGCTGGAATCCGAGAAGTTTGCAATCTGGCATGCACAGCTCAGTGAATATTTACTTTCTCTGTAGTTCATGTTCATGACTGTGAAATTTTAAGGTTCAGCATTTGATTTGTGAAAGTCATTGCATGAAATGTATCCATCTCTAAGGCCGAGCTGAGTGCTAACCTGCCCAGCTGCCTGCCCACCTAGCAATGCTCTCGGACATCTGCCTGCTCTCCCAGGCTGGCGGTACTGATTGGGAACGTGAGGGCAGGCTGGCACCAGAGGGGCTTTAAAGGAAATGAGGACAATTTTTAACTAAAACGAAGTTTGAGCCAATTACTGGTAACCAGATAACCTGCCACATTGCTGTGATCCCCGCTCCACGTTGCTGACTGGCTGTTGGTGCCCAGCTTTGCCCTGGGAGTGCAGAGGGATGTTTAAAACACTTGTGCTTTTGTTGGCAGCGCCCGCTCTCTGCGGTTGTGTGCTGCTGCAGTGTTCTAACAGCACAGGAAGCTGTTTCATAGGGCAGGGAAGCTTCCTTGCTTTTAGAGACTGGCACAGTGGCTCCAATTATGGTCCTGGTCTTGCAATTAACTGTCATTACTGGTAATGGCAGGTAAGCCTTGTGAATAGAAGGGATCACCGCTAATGTGCTCAGACCCTGCCTTCCGGCCTCTCTTCTGATAAAATGCATAACATGAAAATGGTATTTGAAACTTTCTTGGGGCTGGAACTGTTATGGAAGTGATGTTACACATGTTCAAATGACTGGAAAGACATTTTGTGCATAAGATGGTTTTGCTTCAGATGTTTTTTCCAATAAATATCTCTGCTGCAGCTGTGTGAAGCCCTGTGTCTCTGCTGCTGCTCTGTAAGGATGACACATGATTGACTGCAAAGCGAACGAGAGGAGGGAAACATCTGGCTGGGAGCAATGCAGACTGTAACAGCTTTACTGGGGTAGATGTTGACTTCTTGAGAAAAGAAGGAATTTTGGCAAATAGCAGTCACAAACTGATGCTAGGAGCTCTGTCTGATAAAAAGGCATTGGCTGTTGTAAGTAAAAACTCCTTGGTTTGATGTTACTCTTGTTCACAGGCAGGTGATTTAGTGCAGAGCCCAATAATGCAGACATAGTCAACCCTGATCCAGTGTGGGTAGTTTCCATTACCTTGAGCATTCAGGATTGGCACCAGACATTGCTTCAGTGTATGCCTTTGGAGAGGAGAGCAAAGGTGCAGAAAGACACAGAGAGGTTTCTCCAAATTGTCTGTTTTCTCAAGATGTGCTTCTGGAGTTCAGAAGAGGACAAGTTAATTATTTGTCACTTTTATACTGGACCAAGAAATAGTGCTCACAAAAAATGTATTGACAAAGTAGATGTTGCAGAGTTTGTTGTGTTTTGTGCAATAGGAGTTTCGTTTCTGGAAACATAAAATACTACTTTGTGATTTATAGGAACGTGCTTAAAGTACTTCAGTTTGATAAGTAGGTCTTTCAGAAGTGATCAAATGCTTCCTGTTCTCTACAGAAGAAATAGATTCACGCTTTAGGTTATTATATGCAGGCTGGCGAATTGTTTCGTAATGCTTTCTGTCTTGGTTCTGCCCCTTGCTCTGAAAAGCAAAACCCCAATAGCTCCTCTGACATCAGCATAAATGATAAACAAACTTGGAAAGCAACTTTAGGAAACAGGAGAAGCCGTCATGAATCAGAATATCTTCCTGGCCTGGCCCCTTTGCCTTTGCCATCTCCTTTAAGAGGAATTCCTACCTGACAAAAGAGGCAATTAGTTTGCCAAATGACAAGAAGAAATGTCACCACTGGTAGTAAACTGATGACTCTATTCCTTATTCTGTTGGCAGGGCTTATTGCTATGAACATTAAACTAATCAGTTCCTGTCACTTAAATCCGCACCTACCTTTTCCTTCTCTCAAATCCCCTGATTTTGGTTGCAGGCTCTATTATTTATGTACCTTTTCTACTAATCCTTGTCAGTCTGAAACATTACAATAATCTTGCATCTAGGTAGAAATATGACCCATAATAAGCAAGAGGCAGAGATGACAATGCTAGCACCTAATCATTGCTGAAGTGCACTTGATAGCTTTGTAATGATGTTGAGGTTCTCTGCTGATTTAGAGAACAAAGTAAAACATAATTCTAGTAAAAATTGATTTTCTACTAACATGGAAGTGAGGCTTTTTTTCCTTCCTTCCCCCCGCCCCCCAGCTGCCTGTGGCAGTTCAGTCCCTCCCTGGGGTCCTGGCACAGCCTTTTCATGAATGGCATCCTGGCAACCTGCTCTTTACCAAATGGCCCAGCCCGATCCTGCTTCTGCTCCTTTCTCTCTCCTCTCTCTGGGATTGCTTAACTAAACTCAGTAATCACACAACAGCAATTAGATGATTTTATCTGATCTTACATGAAGGAAACAGCCTGTTGACTATAAATTAGGAGCTGTTAGACTAAAACAAGCTGTCTCTTGAAATTTTGCACAGCCATATTGAACGCTTGGGAAATGATCCAGAATTTGCCAGTTGGATGCAGGAGGTGCATCTGGTTTTAGTTCAGATAAAGTACCTCTGCTTTCTGTGCCACACTTCAATTTGGGAAATGGTTTGGGAGTTTGCAAACTGGATTTGCTTTCAGCTAACAATGAAAGAGACCTTTCAAGAGGCCACCTACTGTGCTTCAGTGAAGACTGGCTGTTAACAGCGGGGCCAAACTGAAGCTGGACTGAAAGTCCTGAAGCACACGCGGGGCAAACCACCTGTCTTGCTCACCTACCATTTCACTTTACTCTGGTCATGGATCATTCCACAGCCTCCAGCCTCTTCTGGGATTTGAGCATTCCTCTCCATGTTGATATTGTTGTTATCTCTTCCAGTTGTTAATGTGGAATCCTGAGCTCAGTGGAAGCTCAGCAGTGCAAGTGATGAGACTGAGCTGGTTGGTCTCTTTTATCGGTGCTGCACAATGTCTGTCTTCGACCATCAGATTGGGTCAGAGCCTCCTTTAATGCTTACTGACCTCCCACTGTGTAAGGCTAAGGCTGTGCTAATGTTGAGGATTTTTTCAGTAGGTTTAGGGAAGGGTTTGGAAATAGGACAACAAATCTAGGCAAATCCAATAAACAAAGAAATACTGAGTGCTGGTTGTAAACCTGTTGGCCTGGACTGTGCACTTGAAGAAACAAACCCCTGCTTTTCATCTCTCGTGGTAGTCACTTCTCTGAACCGCTGTGCAGTTGCTCTGCCATTTCTGCTGCGAGAGCCATTGGTATGGAAGGGGGATCTGAAGTTAATGACATGGTTCATGGCAGTTTCAGTTCTGAAATCCATCAGTGGTGTAGTGCAGTAAGGACTTAGCGCAGCATCGCTTACCCAGTGAGCGTGCACGTGAATGGCTGCTGGCCATGCAGGCTCGGCAGGCAGGGTCTGAAGTGTGATTAGCTAAAGACTGCAATGAGAACTTTCAAGAAGCAGTCACAAAGTAAATGGTGAAACTGGTTTTGGCAGCTGGTGATTTACAGGAACATTAACTCTCAGCTCAGCTGACGGCCTCGAGACGATGCTCTGCACAGAGTGTGTGCGGTCAGGAAAGTCACAGGCACAAAAGTCCTGGAGAGGAACCAGGCTTCTAAAAAAGAGCTCCAGCATCCTGGAAGAGGAAGTTAAGGAAGTATTGATTTAATGGCTTTCCTTCATTCTAAACAAAATAAGCTGCTGTCCTGCTGTAGACACCTGCAAAGCATTTTTTCATGCTGTCATGGCAAGTTATGATGGCATTGGTAATTCAGGACATCTTGTGTAGAACAACGAAAAGTCAAAAACCAAATCACAACCAAACCCCAAACAAACCCACAAAAGCTTTGGAAGTTTTGGAAACTTTGATAGCTTACAGTCTTCAAACCAGAAAATGACTGTTGTGAAGCTCTGTGTGCTCTGCTGGAGACCTTCAGGAGAGTAGGAAATACTCTTTTCATTCTACATATCTCTTCCTAACTGTGTCAGAGACTTTCTGGGCTACTAATTTAGAATGAACTTTTATTTCAGGGATTTTCACTTTCCTTCTGATTGGACTGCCACTTCCAAGATGAGTACCTCCTTGTATTTCCTTAGGTGCTCTACATTGTCTGCTTCTTCTCTATTTGTTGTTTGGCCTGTGATTTGGAGTGGATGAGAGTTTGTGTCTGACTTTCCCTCTGGTGCAATTGGGTAATCTTTTACAGGCTGAACAATTCTGTCTCAGATGAATCAAGTGGCTATTGTTAAAACTGTGTTTGCTGTTGAATGAGACAATTTGCAGGATCTGCAGCACACATTAGAGATACAGAAACTGATGCAAGGCATCCGTGTTTAACTTCCTGTAGTCTGAGCTGTATTTAGAGCTGGCAGGAAAGATGTGTAAGTTGTGACTGATTTCTGCATAGGCTGATTTTGTCTTATTACTGTAAGTATTTCCAGAGGTATCTTGTCAAGACTTTAAGACCCAAATGCTGAAGCATTTGCTCTAGAAATGCATATTCCTGCCTGAATCAAACAGCTCACAGGAATGAAGAGCATGGTTTCACCACTGCTCTGCTGGGCAGTGTCTGGCTTTGCCCATGTACGAGGGGTTGTCAGCACTTGTTGCAGCATCGCTCGGGGTCTGAAGCTAAATGTACACATAATGTTGTGCAGGAGGGCCGTCATACCTCATCTGGAGCCTTTCTCATCTCCTTGACTGAGTGTTGTAGTGTTAGGAGATGCTGCTTCCATGAAGTCTGTTTCTATGAATTCTCACCATACCACCTTGGGCAATTCTCTTAATCTCTCAATTTATCTTTCTGGTATTGGGAAAAACCCAACCCACAAGATGATGGTGAGAATTATTGAAGTCATTGATATCTCTTTAGTCTTTGTGCTTTGAAAAATGCCTTAGTTGCATTTGAAAGAGCTATAAAATATTGCCAAGCATATTTAATGTTAAAAAAAATATTAAACCCAGGAATAACAAAAGACAACTCAGATAATTCAGTAGATGGAAGTGATCAGCTTTAGGGTTGCCCAGGCACTGCCCATGCCGTCTTTTCTGTCTTACCAAGCATACAGTTCAGGATAGCCTCTCTGGGAGTGCAGCCCCAATGAAGTACTGTGTGCAGCACTTGAGCAGGGGTTAGAGATGACTCTTCTGCTCCAAGAAGAGGACTCAGCATGCAGCTGGCATCTGTGGCAGTGTGTGACATCACCTGCTTGCCTTTGCCCACGGTGCTGGAAGAACCTGAACTGAAATCTCTTTGCTTCACCTCTAGAGTACCTCCCTAATTTAAAACACTCGGGTGTTTCCCCTTTGAGCATCTGTCAGGAGAACTGGAGTGAAGAGATGGCCGTTTTGCCCTGCTTAACATCCTCTTCAAATTAAAATGGTGGTAGGCACAGGCACACATTGTTCTAATCTGATCCCTCTGCATACTCTCCAAACAAAGCATCTTGTGTTTAAAAGGGCAGCAGAACAAATAATGTCTGTAAAGGTGAATTAGCTCCGTGGCTGAAGTGTGTAAAGAGAAAACAAAGATGAAAAAAGGAGATTTTACATAAAAGTAGACCTCTGAGGAACCCAGGCTAAGCCTGGGACTTCCACAGTATTGTGCTTTGAGTCTGTGCAGTCTTTGTATTTTGGAGACATCAGCGGGGGGGGGGGGGGGGGGGGGGGATGTAGGATATAAGACAAAGCTGTCCAGACAAAAGGGAAATTCAGATCTTTATCTTCCAGCTTCCAAAAGTATTTACAGGAGTCGTTCATCCTGGCAGTCACTAAGAGTGCTTTTTGAAGGTTCCCACTTGCCTTGAAAGAATTCAGGGCAGAGATGTGCTATTAGCTTAGCAATTGTGTTGTGTTCTTCCCAGCAGGGCTTTAGAAGTTTCTGACTGGTTACTTCATCTGGAAACCTGGGAGATTGTTGCTTTATCGTTGTGTTGTGTGTTCCCCTCTTCGGCGGCTGATTTGCGGGATGGCTGGAACGCAGCCCTGCACCTGAGGGGTAAAATCTGGTGTTCGGTTTTCTGCCACACAGCCTGAAAGGGACTGTGGAGAAGCTATGGTGGTGAGAGCAGCACTGAGATGCTCCGAGGAGTACCTGGAGGCCAGCCCAAGTGGCAACCCTTGTGTGAAGGGTGACTGGCTATGCCTGTGACAGCTCTTTCTCTGTCACACATTTGCACCATTGACCGTTTAGCCTCGGGTCTGGGATGTGCATCCCCTCAGGTGTGGTGACAGTAGCTGAGTGGATCCTACAGTGCTTATGGCAAGGGAGCAAATCGGGGCGGGGGGGCATCCCCTGCTGTAACTGTTTGAGTGCAGGCTGTGAGTTACAGCTTTATCGTGTGCGTGCTAAGTGCTTTACACTGTTGTAATTGTAAATCTATATAATTAGATGGAGAGTCTTTTCAAGATGCTGACCCCTGTCTAACAGCACAAAACAGCTGTTATTGATGGTGGTAATCCAGATGGCTGATAATAGATAAGTAAAAGTAAGTGAAATTAAATAAACATTGGAACTTCAACTCTTACTCCATAAAGGTCAGTGGAGTAATTTAAACACTGGCAGTTCAGTAGGAGGCCTTTGTGCTCTGTTGTATCTGAAATGGTGAAGAAGTTCTTCAGCTTAGAAAAGAGGAGGAGAAAGTGTAAGGAAAGTTCTCTAAAAACTTTTCTCATAAAGGAGCCCTCAACAATGCAATTTCTGAGGAAAAAGCCAGAAAACAGCAAGTTTTCATCCTTTCTTATAACAAAGGAACACCCACAAAGACTATTAGTGCCCTGTCAGCCCCCATGGCTCTTTGTGGTTCTGCAGTTATATGATGATTAAAAATACATTTGAGACACTGTGGAAGGCTACTTGAATGAGAAAGGGGTGGAAAAAGCTATCAAAACCAGACACCTTGAGATGTGGAAATTCACAATAATTCCCAATTGAAGGAAATGAAATGATGATTGTGTCCTCCAAGTACTCGAGACAACTGTTTCAACTTGCTTCTTTACCTTTAAAAGACGCTGCACTGCTTATTACCTGTGTTCATTTGTATGTAGCCAGAAAGAGGGCTACATGTAAATTACAAGTAGCATTTTTATTCATGCAGTAAAATTAGCTATAAACATTGATAAAATACTCCTAAACTGATATGCAGTTTGTGTTATGCCCTGTAGGAAAGTAAGGTTCCTCTTTTAATGGCTGTTAATATTTTATGGAATGCCTAAACCCCCAACAGAACTAACCTAACATAATCAGCAGCACAGACATCTCTGCTTGTTCTGTTCTTCATAAAGGTACTGGGCACAAAAGATGAGCTTTAAGAGTCCCTTGAGCAAGTAGATCTGAGCTAAGACTGTTGGGTTTATTCCAGCATAAGCAGAAAAGTAGACAAGGGAATCCCAAAGCAGTTCAGAGATGTTGGAAGTGTTCTTGCTTCCTGAGCACAGTTGTTGCAGAGTCTGGGCAGAGCCTGCCCTCTCCTACGAGTGGGACATTCCTGGACATTCCAGTTTGTGGTGAGCAAATGAATTCTGGCCAGAAGTTGTCTCTGGTGCCAGATACCACCATGGGAGTTCCATGCAAATACTTATGGGTGTGGGCTTCCACAGATTTGCTTTGTACTGGTCACAAATAAAAACCTTCATTCAGCCTTAAAAAGTTTAAATATCAGCTTCCAGTGGAGTCTTTTCCACACATGGCTTTGTATCATTGCTGATAACCTTGACCACTCATCTTCACATGAAATGAGCCTAGCCACATCTCTCTGTATGTCTGTAAGCTACACCTCCAGGCTGGGAAACAAAGATGAAAGAGTCAAAGGAGGGATGGATGCAGCCATAGACTTGTGCTGGAGAAGCCTCTTCTGGAAGTGACAGTGAGCATGGACTGTGGTTGGATCTGTTCTCTCACTTTCAGCAGTAGGAAAAAGAGAAGCTTTCGGCTCTGCAAGAATCTTGGCCGTGTAATCACTGGGGGGAACTGGATGGGAGGGGTGTAGTAGCAGGGGAGTTGTCACTTTGCCCTGCCTCTGTGTGGGGGTGGCTGCAGAGGGCAGTGAGCAGGAGACGCTCTGCGTGAGCTTTTTCACTGCGTTGCTGTTGTTTCCTCTGAGCTATGTAGCAGGAATGACTCCAGAAAAGAACTTCTGCGGCTTTTGGCACTGGGTGGACAAGGACAAGGTGTTTGTGTGTTGTTTTGTGAGTGCTGCATTCACAGCAGCCTGTATTTGCTGTACCTCTGGGCGAGGTGATCTCCTCCACCTGCCTGGCACACAGCAAGCCCGGGAATGGTTCAGCCTCAGGACAGCTGTGCCAGGGATGCTGTGTTTGACAGTGAACTGCTCTGGATTTGCTTGCAGAGCTTATCAGCACTGGCTGCTAATGAAGTGGATGATTTATGAATGCTAAGGGCATGCTTAGGATGAACCTGTTGACATCTCAAAATAGCAAAGAGCAGGCTGAGCCTGGGGAAGCCGTGGAAGCTTTCCATGCTGGTGGCCGTGTGCATTAGGGAGCTGGCCTTGATGCCCCAGCACATCTCATTATTTCCCCTTCCTTTTAAATGTTCTGATTTTTTTTTTTTGTTTAGTTTTGGTATTTTATACTTTTCCTTGTTCAAAACTATTGCAGCCTGCAGCATTCTCTCATAAAACCTGTAGCTCATTGATTTCTCTGAGAGCCAGGAACTAATTTTCCTCTATTAACACACAGGATTGGAAACATCACAGCACACTCTGGCAAGTACAGCACCATGGATCTCCTCTTCCTGCCTTGCAGCTTCTTCCATCAACTCTTTCCATTAGTGCTGAAGCACAGTTTGCCACCCTGTGCAGCTTGCTGAGCGGGGAGCTGTTGAATGATTCAGTGATTCTGCAGGTTTTGTGGTGCACGCAGTCTGTAGCAGTTTGGAGGTGGGTTGTGGTGAGAACCATGACATGCTGTGCTGCCTGCCTACGCTGCAAAAGTCCTGTCCTCAGAGCTCTGACTTCCACTTGCTGAAGTGAAGTCACGGGAGCACACCCATGGCGGCATCTTGGCACAGCCTGTCTGTCAGCAGGACGCTTGGTGTTGTTCAGGTGGTTGGGTGACTCTGGGGACAAGCGGTGGTTTGCCAGATGACGCCAACTGTGTGGCCAAATGCAAATCTGCATTGCTAAAACTGTGAAGTACAGCAGAGCTGACACGGGCAAATGTGAGTTGTTCATGAGAAATGTGTTAGGAGTGCCAGAGGGTGGAATTATCACATAGTAGGATCTCGCTCCTACAGCTTAGAATAGCTTAGAGGTGCTGGGAAGTAAGGTTCTGCACTGCTCTCTGGAGATCATGACTATTTTGGTTAATTATTATAGCTCTGAATATTGTTACTCTTTAATGCCATGGTGTGAAATCTGTGATGCTTAGCACTCCAACCATACAGTACACAAGATACTGGTTTTATTCCCTTAAAAATTAACGGTAGTTTCATTCCACCACCCCCTTGCTGAACTAGAACTTTGGGGACAGTCACCAAACAATTTACTTGACCTACAAATCTCTCTGTGCTGATAGATTCAGCTTTCTCCTGCTTTTCATCTTCTTTGGGATGAACAGTGCCATTCATTGTCATGCCTCTGTAGGAGAGGCCTTCTTACCTTTTCTGTAGCAATTTCCTTCTGCTTCTCTCGCCCATCTCGTGATCTGGAGGTCTTTCCAAGATGCAGAACTGTCTCATGTGAAGCTATTGACTTGCTCCAGATTACCTGAAGAGCTCGGACTTTAATTAAGCTGAGGATTGCTGAGGTGCAGCAGTCACACTCAGAAGAGCTTACTCTAGGCATTAGTCCAGATCAGCTCCTAGATCCTGATCTGTTTTTTTGGTTCCTTCCTTTTCCTGATACCTTTTCCTAGCACACTTTGTAACAGTGAGGCAAATGGGAGCAAGTGAAGGCAGTATTCAAAAGGTGTGAGGTGCAAAGGCATATCCTAAGAGAAATTCTGGCTGGTACATGTTGGTGTGTGGAGCACGTGGAGAACCTCTGCTGGTTTAAGTACTCCTTTGGGTAGGGCAGCATGATCACAGCGTTCTGACAGACACTGATGGCAGTGAGACTGGGACACTGGTCCAGTCTGAGCCCAGCTGTGCTGACTAAAGCTAAGTACAACCAGGTCTTTCTGCACTGCCACAGAGAAATAAAAACAAGCACAAAAAAGGAAGGAGGATGATTGCAGCTTTCCTCTTGCAGGCAAAAGGTACCCCTTCACAGATGGAGGAGTCAAAGGATTGAGTTGTTATGAAGGACAGGTAGAGGAGACAGCAAATCAGTTCCCTGAAGGGAGAAGTTTGTGGGAGGGTCTGCTAGGACTCGTGGCTGGGGAGGATGAGGTTAAATGATGCCCCAAAGTAAAATGTGTGGCTCAAGGTGGATGTTTTTGAAAGGAAGGAATGTAGAATTTAAATGCAGAACTCACGGCAGCAAAGAACTTACTCTTCTGCTGGGGAATTTATCATAGAGGTAAATTAAAGCAATTGTTGGCAGAAAATTGCTTGAAGAAAATTTATAAACTAGAGGTAGCTTCATAAGGACTGAGAAAGAAAGGGAAAAGAATCAAATCCCAGTGTGTTTCTGGGAGAGAAATGTTACAATTTCTCTAACTGAGCCTGATTTCTGGTTGAGATATAATATTATAACTTTTGTAAGGAGATAACTGTTTAAGACTTTACTTGAGCTGTGTAATTTCCTTTACAGCCATTTCAGCCTTTTATGATAAGATTCTTCCATGCTAATTTTGGCTGAAACAAATTGGTTTCCCTGAAGTGAATCCATGGTACAGGAGAGGATTGCACTGAAGTGAGAGGTAAATGTGGGGAAAATTGTAAATAGAGAAGGAGATAAGTTATTTCCACAGTGGATTTTCTCCTATGATTCTTGTAATAGTTGCTGCATTTATAGGTATAATCCAAAGAGAAGTTCACATGAATTCTGCTATTGATAGTTCAGTGCAGGTTGAATCTAGATTCTATGTGTGAGCAGCTGGAGATCAAATGAGCAATGTCTTTGAAATCTTTAGTGGGATGTGCTAAGAGGAGAATCGGAGACTTTGCTGTCTTCCATTTACTGACCTTTCTAAGATTGTTTAAAAAGGGTCTAAAAATACCTGCTTTAACACAGTTCTTCCAAAATGCTCATGAAAGAGATGAGAGGCTGTGTAAAATTCCTCCCTCAAGAGATTCAGGACAACGCAGGATTAGGTCTGTTGTCTTAAAGGTTAGATTGCTCATCTGGATTTATTGCAGAAAATAGTTCTGCAGCTTTTGATTTCATTTCAGCTCTCCAGAAGTCTTGCTCCATCCCTGTTGACACATGTTTTCGTCTAACATCAGGCAGTGACTCACGCTCATCTTACTGTGCACCAAAAGCAACTGGTTATGAGGCAACCGTTTAAGTCATTTTCTTTGTATGTCACTGTGGTGCTATAGCCACAGCTGGCAGCTGAGCACCGTGCAGCTGCTGGCTCAGTCCTCCTGCTCCCCAGTGAGGCAGGGAGGAGAACTGAAAGGGAAAAATGAAACCTGTGTGTTAAGAGCAGTTTAATAAGGGAAATAAAATAGGATGGTGTCTGTAACAATGATGATGACAATTAGAATAGCAGCGGTAAAGAAAAGGAAGATAACCAAAAGAAGGAGAAGTAAACCCCAAGAAAGACAAGTGAAGCACAGTGCAATTACTCACCACCCCCTGAGTGATGCCCAAGCACTCATCTGCCTCTCCCAGCCATCTCCCCCCCACCTTTATTTACTGCCTATGACATCCTATGGTGTGGAACATCCCTTTGGCTGGTTTGGTCCTGGCCATGCTCCCTCCCAGCTGCTTGTGCAGCTCCTCGCTGGCAGAGCACAGCAGACTGAAAGATCCTTCCCTGAGAAAAAGCATTACTTAGCAACAATTAAATGCTGGTGTGTGATCCACTGGATTCCCACCCTAAATCAAACACCGTACTGGGAAGCACATGACCTTGATCCTGGCCAAAAGCAGGAAAGTAATTTTCAGTAATGATTGGAGCTGTGGTTTGTATGTTTGCAGTGGTTACATTTTCTTAGCCAGAATGTGTTCACAGAGCAGCACAAGGTCTTTACATTCCCTGTTTCAAAAGATTTGTCTTTGGGGGCTCTTCACTTAATAGCTTATTCTGCAATGTCTCTTATCACCCAGTGACTGAGCAGCAGTGACACTTCTGTTCTTCTCATTTTCCTTTTTCTTCCAACTTTGTTTGCTAAAGAAGCAGAAGGGGATGGTTGTTTTAAGATGCTGTCAGCACAGGTTCCTTGGCTTGCCTGATAGGGATCTTGCCAAGGGTGCTTGTGCCAGGCAGGCTGCTGCTTCTGAACTGAACACAGGCATTTTGAAGGACAGCAAAAGTTGATGATGTTTGCTTTTGGAGTTCCACTTTGCTAGGACTGAGTTGCAGTGACTGTGCTCAGCGATGCAGAGGAGGAAGGGAAGAGAAGCTAGTGTGTTTGTACAGCCAGCCCATCTGGACCGCATCTGGCTGCCTCAAAGCCCATTGGGTTCAGCCAACAGCTTTTACATGGCCTCTTCTTTTTGTAGTGAGCCTTGGACCCGTATTTCACCAGTATTTCAGTTCAGATCTTTTTATTTCAATAATACTTCATGGGATGCAGGAACTGGAATAATAAATATCAACCTGAAAAGGTCTAAGGGCCACAGCCTTGCAAGTTGTGAGATTGTTTCATATTCCTTAAGATGTGGAATTTACACCGGCAGGTTCAGTTCAGGAATCCTGAGGTCACAGGATGTTTGTTATGGAGCATGTAAATCATAAACATTGGAGAGGATCATACAAGACCTGCATAGCCCTTTAGAAAATGACCACAGTCTTTGCAGTGAAGTTGCTCACAAGCTCTTGCATATGGAGGGAGTCATGTACTTTTCACTAACTAATGGCAGTGGCTGCTGTGTCGGATTTTGCTGCCATGTATTAGTTCACTAGAAGTCTGCTTAAGAGAAGCAGCAATTCAGCACCAAGAGCTGAGAATTCCAGCGCTGGCCATTTGCTGTGCTCCTGCCACTGATTTCACATGCTGCAAATGTTTATTTGCAAATCCCTGTTCAGTGAGCTTTTCTCATTAACAATATCTAAAAGCTCAAATTACCCCTAGAGTACATCATCTGGAAGAATTAAAGCAATTCCCCCTAATAAGCAAACTGCCATTGTCTGTAACAGATGAAACAGCTCTGTGTACAGAGCAGCAGCTCCTTTGGCATTGTTAGCCTCAAGAAACTAGGATGCTCTTTTTCTGCAAGACAGACCAGAGAGGTGGTCGAAAGTGGTCTTTGTAAGCCCACAGCTGTGGGTTTGTGTAAGAAAAAAATGGAGTTCTCAATCTTGCAAAGCTTCCTGTGTTTCTTTGTGAGCTGTCTTCAAACAGAAGTCTCTGCTGTCATGTCTGCACTCTTTGGTGTTGAAACCAACTGGAGCTGTTGGTGCGAGTCCAGAGCAGGGCCACGAAGATGATCCGAGAGGTGGAGCCCCTCTGCTATGAGGACAGGCTGAGGAGCTGGGGCTGCTTAGCCTTTAGAAGGGAAGACTCCAGGGAGTGATATCAATCTAATTTCATCGTTGTTTTTACACCATGGAATGGCTGTGCTGGAGAAGTTTGCCACTGCAGGGATTATTGGCAGCGCTGGACTGCCACAAGCTGATCATGTTTATGGAAGGCCGGGGTTTCACATACCGTGTTCTGGGTTTTCTTGCTCTTTCCCCCACCCTGCTCCAAGGGAGAAAAGCAATCTCCTGTTTGGTAATTCACAAATAACACAAAATAAGCTTGAAAGCGTGGGAAACAGCTTTGTCTTTGAGAAGCAGTGTGTGTCAGGGTTAAAATCAGCTTTAAAGGAGAAGGTGAGGATGCTCTTGGGCTTAGGTACAGTGCAGCTGGTAGAAGGCAGTCAGGAACTGATTTATCTTACGTGAAGACGTCTGCCAGGATTAAGTCTTGAGGTCCTAACACCACTGTAAGACCTGCTTGTCAGCTGCTCCAGCCCCTCAGAAATACTGCTGCCTTGCCCATTACTTACAGCTTGGACCTTCCCTGATCCCTTTGCATTCTGAATTCTCACCTCATTAATAAACTCTGTGGAGCATGGGGTTTATTTAATCTCATGTTCATTGTTTTACCTTCTAACCTTTATCTAACTGTTTCCAGTTCCAACAGCAATGGCATTTTGCAGTGAAGGGGTTCAGCCCAGGCTGAGAGACCCCCCATGGGTCACTAATCTGTGCTGATCACTGCTGCTGTGTGGCTGTGGCACTCAGTGCTGGGTACAAGGGGAGCAGACGAACTCCCCCTCCACTGCATGTCTGTGCTCTGAGCATACTGCTGGCCTGAGCAGATGAGAGGAGAGATGCACCAGGCACAGCACGTGTATGGAGTACTTAATTTTTACAGCCATCTCCATCTCTGGACCAAGGAATCTTGTAATGATGTCTAGACAACGAGAGCACATCTTTGTTATGATACCCTCCCAGAATCTCCTGTGTTCCCCTGTTCTCCCTGGGTTACAAGTCATGCTGTTTGCATTTCCTCATTTCTGTGCCATAGGTTACATCCTAAATAATTTACTCAGACTTGATAAGGGGATGGGGGGAAAGGGTAAAGTTCTTTGTAGACATGCTTCTTTATCTCTTAGGGGATTATTTATGGCACAAGTGCCTGTTCTGGATGTACCCTGTCACCCAAAGAACAATCTGACTTTTTATTTTACTTCCTGTACTAAGAACTACAATATGCACTAGGAAAATCAAGCACACTTTATAAGACAAATAGTCACAGTTGGGGATAAGGAATATAAATAGGATGACATCAAATGAAAAGAGCTGATGATCCAACAAAGCTTCTATAGATCATGTCTCTAATGTCAGGAGAATTGCAGATTAGTCTAGCTGCTCTTTTTAAATAAGCCTATTTATCAACTTTCTGGGAAAGTCTAATTTAAGGTGGCACATTTCCCTGAGTTCTTCCACACTTCAAAGCTTACAGTGTAGGGGTTGGTCTGCCATTCTCTCCTGGCTGTAAATTGCCATGTGAGATTCCTCTTCAGGCCTTCCTCCGCCGGCCGTGTCCAGGCTGCTGCTGGCCGAATCCAATAATGTGATTTTACTTTGCCTGATTAGTACAGTTAAAAATCAGAGGCCTTAGCTTTTAACAACTTTATCCAATTCAGACTAAATGTTCAGAGAGAGAGCAATTTACATTGCAAATGTCCATTATAAGAAGCTGGATTTCTGTGAAGTATAACTTAGTCACATCAGAGGCAAAGCTGATAACAAGCCCTAGGAAAAAAAACAAAACCGAAAGAAAAAACCCAAAAACCAGCAAAACAAAACCATTTGGCCAAGGTGGAAACCAGCAGGGGCTGTGCTATTTCTCCTGAGTAACCTGAAGAAAGATAAACTATTTCTGTGAAGGGTTATAACCAGAGATGTGGATTTGAACGGCTCCAGGGAAAATATGCAGCAGTATCACATGGGTAGCTCTGCTCCCTCCTACTAGGTGTTTAACACGATCCTTTAGAGCCGAGTCACAAAGGGGATCTGTCTACATTTGCATTCCTTCCTTAACAGCTAAGTAGAGCTCAGGCAACTGAAACAAGAGGTTTGATACTGTGTTCTTTTTTTTCCTTCCCTTTCACTTGATATAAGAACCCCTTAGCATATAATGTCACATTAGTTTTGTGTATGTAAATACTTTCAAGTCAGAACACACAGTGTGAGCATATTTTATCAGCTATTACCACTGAGATTTGTACATACACAAACTGCAAAAAAAGTTCTCTCTTGATCAAAATTTAAAGTAATTTTGTTCCTCTGGGATTATCTGAATTTCATAGACCCTAGAATGCCTCATGTTGGCAGGGACCTCAGAGCTCATCTCCTCCAACCTCCCTGCCATGGGCAGGAACACCTCTCAAGTAGACTCAGCTGCTCATCCAGCCTGGCCTTGAACACCCCCCAGGGAAGACTCATCCGCAGCCTCCCTGGGCAGCCTATTCCAGAGTCTCACTGCCTCCTACTGAAGAACTTCTCAGCTCCAGTCTAACCCTGCTCTGCTTCAGCTTCAAAACATTCCCCCTTGGCCTCACAAAAAGCCCCTCTGCAGCCTTCCTGTGGGATCCCTTTAGGCACTGGAAGGCAGCTCTAAGGTTCCCCTGGAGTCTTCTCTTCTCCAGCCTGAACACCCCCAGCTCCTTCAGCCTGTCCTCACAGCAGAGGCGCTGCAGCCCTTGGATCACCTCTGTGGCCTGGACTCACTCCAGCAGCTCTGTGTCCTCCTTCTGCTGGGGACACCGGAACTGGAGGCAGTGTCAGGAGTGGGGTCTCAGCAGGGCAGAGTCAAGGGGCAGAATCCAGGACAGGCTTTGTGGGAATGCCTCAGGAAGAATGCAGCTATCCACTGATTATGGCATTGCTGTCATTTCCGAAATGGGGGAAATTCCTTTCGTGTGCTAGCAGTGGTGGGCAAGATAAAAGTGCAACACAGGAGCTTGACTGTTAGGTCCATCCCATAAAAATCAGTTGAACAACAAGTCTTCAGCAGCATGTCCTCAGAGACAGGTGTTCTCCTAGGCCTTCCAGAATGCTGATGAGAGCTTTAGGATAAATCTTCCTAATTCCTGTGCGTGACGTTTCGATAGGCCTGGAGCTGTGAGTGTCACACCTGACTGCTGCTGAGCCAAAAGCTTTCATGTGCAGGAAGTAATCTTTCAATTAAAAAAGAGAGGAGGGGAGGTCATTGGCATTACCACATTGCATTAGGATTCACCTGCAGGAAAAGGAAGTGAGAGCAGATTCAACAGGTTGCTGACTTGAAGCAGATGCAACTCTGTATTCCCCATTCCAAATGTCAGAATCAAATTGCTATGTCAGCTCTCAGAATTTGGTCTCTCAGTCTCTTGCTTCTTGCAGTTTTGCTATTGCTGGTTACCAAGCACTGGGGTTTATTCTCTGTTGTTCCCAGCTCTGTCATCACTAGGTGTCTAAGATGTATAAGTGCCCACTGCTGTGGGTTTAGCTGTGAAGATTGTGTGTGAGGTGAAAATCTGACAGCAGGGGGAAGAATTTGTACACCTTTGTATCCTGACCTTGCTTTGTGCTGTTCCATCTGAACTGGATGTGATTTACAGTTGGAAGTATATACATGCACTCGTGAGATTAGTGAGCCTTTTCATTGCTAGTGCTGCACACAGTGTCTGGTATTTCATTGGGGATTCAGGGCAAAGCCTTTCTGCTGGTGTAAAACCGACAGGATGTGTCTCCCCTAGACCCCGATTTTGCAACAGCTCCTGCTCTAGTCATAGTTACAGTAATTTGTCCCAGATGACATCCCCTTTCCTGTAGGTGCTTGATCACTGAATCCTGACATACAGTTTGGCTTTGCTGGTGGCTGGGTTTGTTTGCAGAGCCGTTGCTGTGTGCACTGACCATGGTTGCTGGATTTGCTGGCATTGTTCTTCAGCAGATGACCTCCTTGTGCAGAATGATAGTTTTATCCTACTCTA
Organism: Dryobates pubescens; assembly: GCF_014839835.1. Lineage (NCBI taxonomy): Eukaryota > Metazoa > Chordata > Aves > Piciformes > Picidae > Dryobates > Dryobates pubescens. Next base: position 582,087 of record NC_071629.1, on the reverse strand, counting down.
CATCATTATGTTTGCTGTGCAAAAATCCTGCTGTGCTACACCATAATAACATGTAATCTTCTTGCTTAGTTTAGCTGAGATTTAAGGAGCTGCTGTTCATGGCAGCAGTTTTCTAAAGTCTGATCTATAATTTACCAGAATCAACCAGGCAAAAGAGCAAGAAGCTTTATAAGAGGGATACAGCCCTTAAAACTCTTAAATGAAGATTAGTTTAAAGTTTTACAATCCGGTACAGAACCATCTGGCAAATCTCATGTCAGGCTTTGTTAAACCTCTGAGCTTTCCTAGCGTGCTGGAGTCGTCCAACCCCCACCCCACACCCTGCTTTTATCTTCCATTCCTTCCTCTCCTGCCAGGCACCCACTTTGCTCACAGATACTGTGGAACAAAAGGAGGAGATAAGCAAGGCAAGGGCGGCTTTCTCTATAGGAGCAGTGGAACAGCTGCAAGTGATGGAGGCCGTGGGTGTGCTGCACCTCTGGAAGTCCAGTCATGCCCTTATAATTGCTGGGTGATTTATTGCATCTTTGAAGAGGTAATTGCAAGATAAAAGCTGCCTGTTGGCAGAACCATTAGAGACTTGCTGGGTTGAATTGTGGCTTTTGAGGCCAAGGAGTCACTGGGAGGACCTATAGCAACGTCGCCAAGCATGTTGGTACTTCAGCCATGGAGCTGCAGTTGTTGCAGCTACAGCAGTGTAGGAGATGTCAGTGGCAGTTCCAGGTTGCTGTTTGATGTGGATAGCAGATCATGCCCATCATTCCCAAATCACATTCCAGGGCTCTAGGCACTGCATTCCTTGCCAATACCTCCACAAAGAGCTTTGAAACTGGGTTCCAAATTGTTTGTTCTTTCCTTTTTCTTCCTTTTTTTGGCAAAAGGCAGACCCAATGCCCACTGTGTTTCTCAAAGAGAAAGCAAACCCCCTCCTCTGTGAATCCTCACTGACATCTTGATTTCAACTCTCCCATGGCTTTCCTTTTCACTGGTGTCATACAGATTTGTTTTCATATTTAGGCAGAGCTTGGAAATGTGGAACAAAATAATTTGTTCTATCAGTCTGTCACACGATATTATACTTCCTTCACCTACATTAACTCTTCTGTTCACCTTTCACATGAAGGATCTTAGGAGGCCGCAGGAGAGGACTGCAGGAATCCAATTACCTGAAATCAACTTAGAGGCAAGGAGGAGGCAATAACTGGGACAGTTTCCGTCTGAGGGTTACAGCACTTCTCTGCCTCAGTGTGATGATAAAGGCGTTCTGCCTGGACAGTGAAATGAGTATACATGATCTCCTGATTATGTGGGACAGAGAAATACTGAAGTCTGCAGCTCCTGTCTGAAAAGGTAGCTGTTAGCCATATACTTATAACTAGAGAAGACAAAAGTTGCCCTAAACAAACACGTGCAGTCCCAACCAGCCCTTGGTAGTGTAACACAGCTAATACAGCACTAGCAAAATGTCTTTGCTCTTTGTTTCCTAAACCTCACTTCAAGCCATACAGGATTTCAGTCTGGAAGACAATTTCATAAAGCACTTTGGTTTTTTTCCTTTCCTGTACAGGGCAGGGGTGGAACACTTGGGGTCAGACAATCTTAATGCTGCTGTAGCAATTTTGTAAGGCACCAGAGAAAAATGCATCATATTATCTTTGAGCTGCAGTCTGCTCTTGCTTCTCACAGCAATCAATAACCATTACAATTATTGGTGGTAGTATCTATCTAGATAATTTTAGGGCTTTTCCAGAAAGCAAAATACATAAACCAAAATTGCCATGCTGTAACTTGTTTTTTTCTTTTTACTTCTAATAAATCCAGATTTGCTCTGAAGGGAAGCAGAAAACTGTCAGTAGGGAAGCAAGATGGAAAGGAGGTAACACTTAGCTGAACAGATCCACTCGGTAGTGTTGGAGTAAAAACCTGAGGGCCAGAACAGATTCCCTTTGCAGCCTGGAATAGTGGTTGTGCTTGAAAAATGAGTCACATCCATGGGTCAGGTAACGAGGAATTGTAAATGACTATTCTAAAGCCCTGTCTCACAAAGCTGAGGCCAGCCAATGGAACATAATTTCAGGTCTCCAGCAAGACTTTCCTACCCTTCCTACCCTTCAGAGCTTGTGGTTTGTGCTAGAGGCAGCCACCTAAGTAGCTCAGGAGTCCTGGCTGTAGGAAGTGAAGGGTTGCAGCAGGCCCTGTGGCCAGGAGTGCAGGTCTGGCTGGGTTCAGCAGAGGCAGAGAGGAGGCAGCTGCTAGCTTCTCTGGCTCCTAAGGAGCAGGATGTGAGAGAGACAGACAAAAGGGAGAGCATGGTGGGTAGCTTATTGGACAGCAAATGAGTATCCCTGCATCCCACCTTCCCAACCTACACAGGGGCTGGCAGGGCAGGATTGTAAACAGAGAGAGCTGAGAGAATGCAGTTGAGCCCATGGAGAAAACAGGTTGAGCAAATTAGCTGTGTCTTGTTATGGATCAGCCTAACCTGGACAGACACCAGGAGCTATCAGAAGGGAGATCTGTGCATGAGCAGCTGTTGTAGGATTAATTTGAACTGTCTCGGGTGCACAAGTGATTTCCCTCTCAGACTGCCGAGTGGGAGCCCACTGGTGTGGCATCTTAAAGATAAAAGTGTAGTCTGACTTAAAATAACAGCTTTCACAACCTTTAAAATCTATTTGCAGTTTCTTTTCCCTGGTAGATTTATGCAGCCTGGGTATTACCTGCCAAGCTGTCCTAGGTAACTGTATGTTTGGTAACTTACTGTTCCTAATAAACAGCAGCAGCTATTCATGATGAGTTTAATCGCTCCTTTGATTAAATATTAAAGCTTTCTTTTGCTCTTACAAGTAGACAGACAATTGCAAATATCAGCAAAGTATTTTGTGCCCAATCTTTTTACTACCTGGACATCATACTGGGCTTTATTGATGGCTAGCACCATTTCTCAGGGTAATTTCTAGGTGGCCAAGTGGAAAACTGTTGTGACTGGCTTATGATGACTCAGCAAACCGAACAGCTTCATACTGCAAATAGCTGCAAATTGGGCTCTGTGGACAGGCAGGAGCACCTGGCCTTAGGGAAGAGCTGACAGCATTGCCTTGCCCACTGGGCAAAGGGATTACTGAGGTAAAGGGAATTTTTACAGGCAGGAAGGCCTTATATGGTCTCCTGTCTTTGTTTCACCTTCCCTAGAGCCTGTAGCAGGGCAGCAATACGCCGCTGTCAGGTCATGATTTAGAGCAGGGGTGGTCTCCCTTAACTCTGGCTGAGGTGGGAGACCTCAGAAGGTGCTGGATGAATGGTAGGAACCCAATCATCTGTCCAGCTGTGCCCCATGCTGGTGGAACAGTATCTGGCTGTACCAGGAGTGACAGGTGGTTCATCAGCCACAGGAAGCAGCTAATTTATTCCAGAAGTCAGCCTGCCTGCGAGAGAAATTGTAATGGGTGTGTGTACAAGAGCTAAGGGAGCTGTAATGGTTCTGCTGGAACCAGAATGTGATACCCAGGTTGAAATCATTCCATCTTTATCTCATTATGAGTACAGTTGTCTTTGATGTGCCAAACTTAAGTGTCAAATTGAGGAAGTGGGGGGAACATAAACGAAAGGCCGTGGGCATGTTCCATTGTTTCTGCAGAATAATCCTGGAAGCTGCAGAAAGCTGTGGGAAGATGCTCCAAGCAAAAGGGGAGGATAAAGGCTTCCAAAAGCATTCCACTTTTAGTAAGAGCTTCTTTGCCTACACTGGGAGAAAGAAGCTCCTGGGAGGATTGTCTGTCATTACCACATTTGTCATGTTGAATTAAGAGAGCCTGTGAACAAACGCTGCTTCTGTGCCCCGCTCAGCGTGTGTGCAGCTCCGGGAGCGGCGGGCAGGGAGCCTGACACAGCAGCGCCACCGCTGCTGCAGCAGCTCCTTCAGAACAGCTATTTACACCCCATCAGTGCTGTTGCATGCTGAGCTGGAAGCTGCAGCAGATGTGCTGCTGGCTAGCAGGACGAGCATTAGTGCATTGGGAGCTCTCTTGAATGCTGCTGGAACACTTTTGCTGTGAGGACAGGCTGAGAGAGCTGGGGTTGTTTAGCCTGGAGAAGGCCTACTGTGGCCTTCCAGTACTTAAGGACGTCTATAAGAAAGGCAAGGACAATCTTCTGAGCAGGGCCTGTTGTGACAGGACAAGGGGTGATAGTTTGAAACTAAAAGAGAGAGATTTAGACTAGATAGAAGGAAGAAACTTTAAAGTGAGGGCAGTGAAAGACTGGCCCAGGTTGCCCACAGACATGGTAGATGCCCCATCCCTGAAAACATTCCAGGTCCAGTTGGTTAGGGCTCTGAGCAACCTGATGTAGTGGAAGGTGTCCCTGCAGGCACTGGGCATCCTAAAGCACTGCCTTTCTTCTTGCACTCAGTCACTTCTGTCTTCCTTTTCCTCTCTGCCCTAAAATGGGTCTGCGTGGGCAAATGTACCACAAACTGATGCGGAATCCCAAGGAAAACTTTCTCAAGAAAGGCTTTTAATGCCAATTCCTGGCAGGTCATCCCCTGTGGGATTATTATGGTATCTTGGCACCACAATTGATACATTTCATAATTTTCATTGTGTGTTTGGGTCCCTTTGACGCTTGATTATTACATTTAAAGGAAGATTGTAAGGTAGCGCAGGTTTGCTTTTGAATGTATGAAAACCACAACCTTCGCTTTCCAGATGCATTCATTTTGACTCTGCTTAGCAGTCCATAAACTTGTGGTTACTTCTTTTTACCTTTTGAAATGCATTTATTGTCCTGTTTCAGGAATGAATCATGTTCCATTGCTACCCCAAAATACAGCCTAACAAAAATGGTAAACCTGATTGCCTGTGAGCTGTTATTACAGCCAATCCAACCTGCCAAGACAGAATTGCCATTTAATAAGGTGGTTTTTTGAAATGAGCCCTGTGAATGCTCCCTGATAACTGAAGTTGCCCATTTAAGTGGCCATATTTTACTGTATATAACAGAAAATCCAATGTCATATTTCTCTCCCTCTCTTTGTCAGCTCTTGCAGCCTTCATGGGCGTTTGGATCACGCTGATGTGAGACCTGGATAAGATGCTGTTTGCATTGCACATTGTCAGATGCTGCATCCAAAGGGCCCCCCGTGCAGTAGGGGGAGGAGAAATCCTGGCACTACTTAAATAGTGCGTTTTGCTAGAGGATCTTTTTTGTGAATGCCATTGTTCCCATTTTATGATGGAAAGAATTTAGTGAGAAAGAAAATAGGAGAGACCTGGTGTTTTTGCTGGGATTTGTAACGTTCCTTCCCTGGGAACTTCAAGGGGAGAAAATGCAAAGGCACCCAGATCCCCTGCAGTGCTCAGTCCCAGTGGTCACAGCTGTTGCATATTTATTGTGGAAGTAGAGTGATGACATTAAGAAGTACTTGCAGAATGTTTTGGTGATATTGAAAAAGGGAAGTGTGAAGGATCAGCAGAGCCTGCATTTGAAGACAACTTTAACCTGTTTGATCACGCAGGCTTTTGATTTGGGGTGCTCGATCTTGACGTATTCCAAGGTAGTGGAAAACCAAGGAGGCAAGGAGCTGTTACCTGCTTGGTCTCTTCTGGCTCCAGCTCCAAAGAGCATTAAGCAAAGGCAGGGGCTCTCAGCTGAGAACTTGGCTCTCCGGCCCAAAATAATGCAGAGTTAAAAAAACCTAAAAAAAATCCACAGTACTTCTCCTAATCCATCTGTTCAAGTTAGCTCCACTGCAGTCTGTCTCTTCTGTCAGGGTGTTCATTGGGCATAGCACAGCCTGGGGAGGAAACAGCAGAGAAACAGGAGCTGAGTTCCCTCTGGAGTTGTGCTGCTGAGCTGTACTCTGTTGGCAAATCAGTTCAGATCTGTGGCTGGAGTGTTTTCCTCTGTGCACGCAGATAGTGGTGTGTCCCTCCACACACTGAAAGTTAAACCAACTCTGAAAATTAAGTTACTTAGCTGCAAAAATATCAGCCCTGGAGTCTGCTCCAAATGTCTACAGTTGTGCTATGCTGCCATCACTTCGTGTGAATTTTGTACCTGACTGCTTTGCTTCCTCAAGGGAGACTAATGCAGAATGCTGACAGAGTGCTTGATCATGCAAATCATACAAACCATTCTTTCTTTTCTCTCCCAAAAGCACACAAAAGAGGTGGGAAGGCCACAAACTCCTTTGAAAGAAGCAACCTTGGAGCCTTGGACTCAGCCACAGGTAGGCTGGAACAACTTTTCTGCTAACATGTTTTGAGTAATGGTGGTTTCTCTAAGTTCTGATGGAGTTAGTCTGGGAACCTAAAGCCGTGCTGCACCAGTGAGCTCTGTGCTTCTTGGCATCCTATGCCAAAAATGATTTGTTGTGGTGTTGGACTGCCCAGGTGACTGTAGTGTCCTTTTAGCTGGAGCCTCTGCTTTCTCCTGAGAAGCGCCAGGATTACCTTGCCTTCAGTTTGTGTTCCTTACATGCTTAAAACCAAGCCTAACTTTGCATAAGGAAACTGCTTTCTGCACGGTGTGTAAATGAGCTGTGAGCAGGTTCTGCTGCAGAAGTGGAGTTTGTGGAAGTTTGCGATTTTGAGAGGAAGGTTTCAAAGGTCAACCTTTTGTGTGCTAGAGATTTAACCAAACACATGAAGCAATGCTTAACCATGCAAAAAGGGATTAGACCTGGGGACACGAGCATGCAGTCTTCCTTGCCATAATGTGTGCTTTGATGTTGTGTACTTTGAGCAAATGGGTTATTATGAATGTCCTACATGCAGGAGTTCAGAGCCACTTTGGCTGTCTGTTCCCTGTGTCCTGCACTGCACACTGAAGTGTGTGGCTTCAGAGGTGATAGAAGGGAAGAGCCAGTTCATGATGGGGTGGAATTGGATGTGATTGTTCCAAGGACAAGGACCGGGGCTGTGCAAGAGAAGGTGCTGGGGTGGAGATGAAGTAGAGTGCTGATGAGACCAACCCAGAGAATCAGGCTGCTTCTGCGGATCCCTGGGGGAAGATTGCTACTTCTTGTGGATCTGGAAAGCTGTTTCCTTTAGCAGCCTCTGAGTCCTATGGCACAGTGCCTCTGGCTGATGGAAGCCTCTACCCCTCCTTGCAGGGTTCACCCATTGCTGAAGGCAGCAGTGAATCTGTAGCTGTAATGTCCGAGGTGAGAGGTTCCTGGCAGAGGTGGAGACACCCAGGCAGAGGCAGCAACCCTTGCTCTGTAATTACAGCCTGACTATCTAGGCAGGTTCTGCCTCGTATTTCCAGGCTGTAAAGCACTCTGCCCAGAGAAATAATGTCTTGAGTCTCTAGCTCTTACAAACTGCATATATGAAATCCTGGAACCTGGGCTTGTTCTCGAGGCATGGTTACTCCAAAAGCTTGTGGCAGACACAGCACAGGAATTCTGAAGTGAAATGAAAAAAGCTCCCCATCTCTGCTGCTGCTGTTCATGGGTGAGTGCACTCCTTTTTATCAGCTGCAGTGCCAACTGTGCAGGCTTTCGTGGTGCAATCTACACAGCTGATTAAAATAGAGTAGCTTCAGACTGGAACGTTCCTCACTGCAGCAGCAGATATGATACTTGTATTTGTGCACCTGTACATACAGAGAGAGGATGGTTATCTGTGAGCAGGCAAGCCTGCTATTGTAGGGAAATCCCTGAACTGGAACTCTTCTGCAAGATCTGCCCTCCAGTCTTCCTAAACAAAAGGCTCCCAGCCACAGTGTGGGACCTGTGGGACCTGTGTCCAGCTGCTGCCTGGCCAGACCTCTAAAGGCCTCTGTCCCAGCAGCTGCTGAGCACAGCAGCTGAGCATGCACTGATCTGTGTCTGCCATCAGTAATGTCGATGTGCAGGACCACAGGAGCTCTCTGTCGTCCATAGTGACTTTTCATGTGCAGGAGCAAAACTGGGGAGCAAAGTGTTTCGTTCCAGCAGTTACTGCTAAAAAGCTGATGAAGGGAGGGCTACCAGGCTCCTCCTGGGGCCTTGCCTACAGCATGTGTTGCAGAGCAGGCAGGTAGAGAGCTAGGAGTTAGGGCTGGGTGTGGTAGGTTGAGAGAGGGCCTAGCTCTCCCTCCCCCACAGAGAAAGAGACCACAGCTAAACTCAGTGGGAGAAGCAAAGCTGTATTTACAAGCATATATATGGAATGCAGGTTATATATAACACAATTTATACAGTATTTACAAAATATATACAGAAATATACAGCAAAGAAAAATAACACAACAAAATTCCCTCCCCAAGGAGGGTTTCCCTCCCTGTAACCCCCTCTCTGCCCCCCTACCTCCCTTTTTTCCCAAAAAGGGGTTAGAGAGAGAAAGAAGGACAGTTATTAAGGAAAAGAGATGTTATTAGGCTTCAGAAGCACATGCATGAATTAGTTTTGCTTATCTCAAGGTCAGCTCCATCTAGTTTGCTGAGAAGCAGAACAGGCTGGAACGGCAGAACAGGCTGAAACTCCCAAGAATTCCAACGGCCCCAAAACTTAAAGTTGCATTCTGCCCATCTACCAATGAAATTCGTTTGGAATATCATGTTTTCATTTTGATACAAAAACATTCAGCCAGAGTGTTCCCAACACTGTCTCTCTCTTAAAGGCACAGCCTCAAACGGTCACACTGGGCTTTGGTTTGTTGGCACAGAAGAGAGAAGTTTTGCTTCTGAGTTTTGAGAGAGGAGCTGAGGCAGCTTGATGCTGAGGCTGTTGTTCAGGGGAGCCCTGGTGCACAGCCACGGGTGTCAGAGGTGAGCTTTTGCAAGAGGTGGTTTGCATGACTGCTGTCAGCAGCGTTTGCAAAGGCAGGTTCTGTTGGGACGTGCCAGTGCAGGTGAGAACCAGTGTCCCTCCTGAGTGCTCACACTGTCACCATGCTACCTGCTCGCTTCTGGAGGCTGCAGCTGCCACCACATTGTTTAGGAGCTGTGGGGATTAGAAAGTCTTTGGTCTTTGTCATTTATAGCCACTCTGGGGGGAAAACCCCTGCCTTTAAAAAAAAACCACAGAAAGAAGTTAACACCAGTATGCTTTTTTAGTTCATGGGGGGAAGAAACATAATCAACAGAATCACAAACTGCTGGAACCATTATCGTAGCGGAAAATTAAATTAGTTGTTAATTCTTTCATGGATGTAATTCTGGCCCCTGCAAATCCCTCCTTAGATATTTGGTATAAAGTGAGTAAAAATTCATGGCATGGATAAAAGCTTTGTCTATTTTATGAGCAACAGGCAAATGATCCAAATGGTGCTCATAAAGCAAATGGTTCCCAACTCTAAAAAGGAGGAGGAATAGATTTAAAAGCTGCTAGGATGAACCATGATTAAAACCAGCTCCTGTTTACAAGAAGGTGTTATTTACAGGGAAGTTTTGTATTCCTCTTCCCTCCTGACAAAAGGGAGAGACTCTCTTTTGTCTGCTTAATAAGAACAATAAAAAACCTCATCACACTTTTTTGGGCTGTGCACCATCCGCGCGACGCTGAGAGCTGCTGTGGGACACGTTTCATCAGCAGAGAGTGCAGGAAATAGCTGTGAGCACAGCTTCAGCATGCAGGGCCAAGCAGGCAGTGAAGCAGAGAGCAGCACATCTGGCCTCCAGTCCCAGAGGTGCGAAGCTGGTACCTATTAGCAGCTGGGCAATTGCACACCGAGGTTGCAGTCTGGGGTGCGCAGGGAAGGGAACCCTTCGTGTCACCTGTGCTGGCAGGGCTCTCGCTTGCCTTAGTCAAGGTTTCCTCTCAAAAGCAGCAGCCAGATGAAGAGTTTGGAACTGAACCATTCAGTTAGATAATAAATGAATCACTGTAGTGCCTTGCCAGGCGTCTGTCTTAGTCTGTGCTGAGGATTTTGATCCTGGGCATACAGTTTTGCTTGTTTGGGCTACGATTTAACAAGGTCCTAGGCCAGTGTGGCATTGACAGCGTGGGAATTCTTTGTCATGGCCATCCCTTTCAACTTGCAGTTTTCTGTATCTCTCTCTGTGAACTCACTGAATGGGAACTGGTGTTACTGCCTGGAAAATAAAGTATGAGAGACTGGTTCTGATAAAGTCAGGACAAGACCTTTGCAGATAAGGAACACGTGTGGTAGTCGTTGCCCAAATAGACTTGTCATTGGTTTACAAGCTTGATTTAAATGCTAAATACCATGGATCCCTGTGGTTAGGGGTTTGTTGCTGTGCCTGATTAAACATTTAGCTGATAAACCCTGTCAAGGCTGTTCAGAGCTACTGCAGCTAAGATTATGTATTTATATCCTCTGGTTTTATGGTCAGTTACAAATGTGACAACTTAAAATCTGGGATAGTTTACACTTTTGACAGGACTTCAAAATCTGCATTTCATGTGGCAGCAGCATGAAATATTACTGATCACAATGGTCCTGATTCAGAAGCAAATAGATTTGTTCTTTCAAGCTCCTAGGAGGATAAACCCAGAAAGAGGAATAAGGGTTTTCCAAAATGAGGGGAAAGAACAATGACTGAGGTTCTATAGCTTCAAACTGCAGCAGTGGCAAATGGTGAGGGTTGCTGGCATGGCAGGTACAGCAAAGCCCACACCCTCCAGCAGCAGAGTACTTCTGATTTGAGACTGGTGTATGTGTTACATCACAATGTTCCATGTGCCATCCGAAACACTGCACGAAGTGATGCCTGGAGCTCTTCTGCAGGAGCAGATGTGAGCAGGTGCTGTTAGTAGTGCTCCAGTTTGTAGCTGTTCATTAACTGTACGAATTCCAGCTACTGTCGCTCACTTAAGTTAGTGGCTAAAAAGCCAGGGTACAGTTGCATTAATTTCCCTGCCCCAAATGTCGGTTCTCTGCTTTAATGAACACGTTCATTTAGCCCTTTTCCTCATACTCTTCCTCCTCCATGCTCCTCATTGTCACTGGAAACCCAGACAATGATGACCCTCAAGATTTATGGCTTTCCTCAGAGTTCTCAGTGAAGGTTCAGTATGCAAGGACTAAGATTTGTCAGGCTCAGGTAGTGCACATTCTCCTCTTATCTTACAGATAAGCAGCACCTCACACCAGCGTGGCTGTGTTACCACCTGGTGTAACAGTGGTGCATTGCCGCAGCCACAGGCACGGCAAGCAGGAGCAATGCAGTACAGACCAAGCACAGCCACTTGGCTCTTGAAAGGAGAAAGGGAGAATCATTCATGCCATCTTTTGCATCCGGTTGTGTGCTAAGCACAGTCCTCTCTCTCCCTTTTTTAGAGCAGAATGACTGTTTTCTGGAAAGGCAAAACTGCTCAGACTGAAATCTAATTACAGATGATAGAGTGTAGTATTTTTCTGCTCAATTTTAAAGAATCACTTTATAATCTTGGAACAGTGGATAACAACATCACTAATCCAATATTTCACCAGTAAATACGTTTGATGATGGGAATTGCTACACTAATCTCATATGCCTCCACGGTATAGTTAAGAAATCCACAGGGGGTTTTACTAATCAGTTTTTGTAAAGTAAATCAAGTCATGTAATTCTTGCTCCCTCTAAATGCCCAGCAACTGCAGGCACAACTGTCTGCACTACTTTTTGCTCTCTTCATCAGTTTTGTACCCTAATCTGCAGCCACACTTTCCAGTATGCAAGAAAGAGGCTTGTGGGGAAAAAGGTCTCCAAGCACCCTTTGATGATGATGTCTTCCTAGGGAAGCTTCCTCTCCTGCACACAAGTGAAGAGCAGCCACTAATAAACAGAATCTGACCATGCTGGCTACCACACTTCTAACACATATGCTTTAAGCTACTTAATTGAGACCCCAGTTCTACTGACCCCTGGGACACATTGCAATAAATCCTATGTAAAAAGAGGCTTGAGGGGTTTGATTTAGCAAACTCTCCGAGCACTGTTCCTGTTTAAATGATGAACCCGGTGTTGTAGGTGAGGAAGGAGTATTGACAACCATGGCCCAGTACTTGAAGAGAAGTAACTCATGAGAATTCTGTGCATATTTTGTTCCCACAGTCCATGGGGACTGAATTATTTTTCATGAAGTCATGGTGTGCTCTGTTTACTTAGCTTTAGGATTCAGAATCAGTGACAGTCAGAACGAAAGTGAAGCTTTGCTTCTGATTTGGTGTCTCCAGCTTGGATGCAAACCAGTCATCAAAACAGACTCAGTCTAGCTCTGCCTTGGCTACATTTGGTATTTAGGATTTTATTTGGGGTCTTAATAAAGTCTGTTTCCTAATGAAATCTACAGACAGTTTCCATGCAATATGTATAATACACTCAGTATATTTGTTGCCATTTAGCTGTGCAGAAGCAGAAATCCAGCTGCTCTGGGGGTATCTCTGAGGACAGGCACTTGTATGTTCACTTCTGTTAGACAGTTCCATGTGTTTCCAGAACCCAAAATTCAAGGCAGCTGAGTGGAAAACTGGGGGAAAGTAAAGGGTTTAAGTCCTTACTACCTTTACCTATTTCAGTCTTTTCCAAGTCATTCCCCAAGCCCTTGAAGAGCACTTTTTCCCTTTTTGTGCACCCTGGCAGTGATGATGTCGGCCTCATTTCGTTGTTCAGGCTGTTAATCCTTTTCCTTCCTCTTGCTTCCGATATGTTGGAGCTGTTCCTGCAGTCTTGACCAGCCCTGTAAATGAGGAGACAGCTGGGGCAGGAGTGGGGAGCTGAGCCGCAGAGCTTCACCTGCACGTTCAGGGTCCATGAAAACAGGCACCCCCAGGAAGCTTCCTGTCCGTGTGCACGGTGCTGGAGCTGGGGGAGGGAGCCGTGCTGCTCGGCACAGGCAGTTGATTTGTTTTGCATCGCTGTGCTCCGAGCCGGAGGCGATGGTGTGCTCAGTAGTGACCATCCCATGTGTTGGGGGGAAAGGGCAGGCAGACAGCTACTCCTTCATCGCCTGGGGTGCAGGCAGCCCTGGCAGCGTCTAAGTAAATCACCACGCACTCGCTTTCAGAGGTGTAGATGAGATCTCCAAGGTGCTTAGTTATCCATGGGGATGCTCAGGACACCCTTCCTCCCCACCATATTTCTTCTGCCTTCAGCCCTGTTTGGCGAGGGAGCGCTGACGTCCCCGTTATTTAGGAGAAAGCACCACGTGGCAAAATCATTAAGTTGCATTGGCCTGTAACTGACTTGCTGCAAGCTGTGCTCAGCATGCATAAATCTTCAAGCAGAAAACACAAACGAGGCATGATTGATGCAGGTGGCCATTCCCCTGGTGTCCCGTGGGCTGTCGCTCACAGCTCGCTGGCATGTAAGGCAGGAGCTGTGCACAGGAGCAGACCCTGCTGCAGCCCACAGCTGTATTTGTGCATCTCAGAGCACAGGGAGTGATCTGAAAAGCTTTTAGGAAGCGTGAACACAATAAAAACTTCTGCTGGTGTGCTTTACACCTTAAAATGGCATTGGCTTCAGTATGGACCTGTGCATGAGGAGTGAGTGTTTGAAGGAGAGCTTTTGGAAGTGTTCGGGTTTTGACTCTCTGTTCATCTCCTGAGGTGTTTCATCCCTCCATGATGCTTTTAGGAACCTATTAATCACTTTTCTTGGTGGTGGTGGTTTTGTTTGATGGTGATTTGGTTTTTTTTTTGGTTGGGATTTTTCCTGCAAACCTCTACAGTGTTTAGTGAGAACATACTTTCCCTCCTGATGAATTGGTGACACTGGTTTTATCTTCCTGGATGGCAAACAGGCCCTGCAATGAAGCTCTGTCACAGGGAGTATAGAATCATAGAATCAGTTAGGGTTGGAAGGGACCACAAGGATCATCTAGTTCCACCCCCCCTGCCATGGGCAGGGACACCCCACACTAGATCAGGCTGGCCAGAGCCTCGTCCAGCCTGGTCTTAAACACCTCCAGGGACGGGGCCCCAACCACCTCCCTGGACAACCCATTCCAGGGCTTCACCACTCACGGTGAAGAACTTCCTCCTCACCTCCAGCCTGCATCTCCCCACCTCCAGCTTCATTCCATTCCCCCTAGTCCTATCACTACCTGAGATCCTGAGAAGTCCCTCCCTAACAGAATTGGGCACTAGCTGCTGTGCACTCGGAGGTGTCCATCCTGATCATGGGTCTGTAATGATGAAAGTTTTAGTACTGATCAGGATGGAAGACTGAAACCCAGTGCTAGCTCTCAGGCATAAGGCACAAATTATTCAGTGTGGCTGTTAGGACCCCCAGTGTACAGTGACCAAGCCACAGTTCATCCATCTTCAACGTCAGGAATAGTTTTAGACTGAGTTTAGTCAACTGACAGGAGCTGTTTCACCAGGCCATTAAATTATATGGTTATTATTGTGTCCACAGTGGAGAAGATGGCTCTGGGTTGTGGTTGGCAGATCACTTAGCCTCTCTGTCAGCTTCTCAGCTACAAAATCAGTTGTTGTTCTTGAAGGATATTTTATGGCCTGATTAATTTTTTGGCTGCAGAGTATTGCGTACGGAGCAGACAACACTGCGAGTCGGTGCCCCAGTGGCTATGCAGTAATGGATATTATGCATCCATTCAAAGCCCAAATGAGATTGACACCACTGTGCTCTCCATCTGTCTTTGAGAAAGAATTCATAAATAATGAGGCATATAAGGCAAGATTAGCCCATTAGAGTCAGCAGTTAGAATCACAGAATTACCAGGTTGGAAGGGACTTCAAGCATCATCTGGTCCAACCTTTCATTTACAGTGTATGTATTAACCACTGGGAGGAGACAGGCACTCGCTCAGGGTGGGCAGGAGCTGCCTGACTTCAGCTCTTCTAACCCAGAGCAGCTCTGGCCTTGAAGTTGGCCACTTGTCCCTCCTCGGGCTGTGCCTTGAGGGCTTGCTGCCATGCAGAGCTGCACAGAGCTCCTTGTTCAGGTTGTTTTGGTTATTGTCACCTAAAAGGGACAATACCTCGCCTAAAAGGGAGGGGATAAAAAGATGAGATGCCGTGGAGGTTTTGCCTGTTAGCAATGAAAAGCTATGGGATGCTGAGCTGGGAGTGTCCGAGTCCAGCCTGGCCACAGGGCTCCCTTGCATGAGTCCCCTAATCTCCATCTGAGTGTCTGTGCCATGTGCAGGGAACCCAGAGTGCCCTCCCACAGTGAATTCAGCAAATAAGGCCTTCCTTCAGGGTCTCTTCCTGCTGTGTCACATCTTCTCCCATCCCATGTCCCTTCAAAGCAGGAGCAGATACTGATTTTCAAGCCGTGTAATCCCAAGCTTTTTCTGTCCATCCAACTGAGCCTGCCTCTGTCACCTTCCAGCAGTGCAAATTCTGGGGGCCCTCAAAAAGAGGGACTTGGAATCCCCTGACATTGGGATGGTGGCTCCGGCCTGCAGCCTACCCGCTTGTGAGCGGAGGACACGGATGAGCAACACAGGATGCGCGCTGACTCTGAGGGTGCTTCAAATAGATTCTTACAGCACAGTATTTATCTTCTCTGAGGAATGAAAATGTTTTTAGTGACTAGCTGTGCTTTGATAGGAGGTAGTTTTTGGATACATATCACTCTTCCTGTGTATGAACTTCTTCATTTGCCAGGCTCCCACAACATTCTTCCGTGCTGCTATGAATACAGATTTTACAAACTGATTGTACCTGGAGTGCAAATAAGGGAAATGGCATTAGGAAAGAATGGCAGATTCTAGGTGGTAGGTGTTGGTGCTGCAGACCAAGCCTGTAGTTTGGGAAATGATGACCCAAACCTCACATTTGCCTGTTTTGAGACGCCTCTGTACTGTTGCAAATACCACACAACGACAGTAAAAATACTTGTCGTGCATTATGCTCTTTCTCTAGCTCTAAGAGAGATTAGAGGTAGCTGAGGCCCAGAAAGGAAACAAACTGTGACAGTGGCTGGTAGCAGAATTCATCATCCCTGAAGAAATGCATATTCTGCTGCTGTGGGTTTAAGGCCATAAATTCTCAGCAGCAGCACAGCACTTTGTAATGTGATGAATTTCACTGCATGGCTGCAATATGGATGGTGTAAACTATGAGCAGAGGCAGAAATTGTGCTTTTATGTTTTCTTTGTCGTGCCCTCTTTTTGTGCTCCTGTTCTCCCTCAGGGTTGGATTCTAAATTCCTCTTTGCTCCTGGGCTTAGATTCAATGTAAATAGACAAGTCGCCACCACTTGTGGAAACTTCTTCTCCCGAGGTGCCCACAGTCGCTTATTGCTATGGCCAGGATTAGTTCTAGGTGCTTGGTTTTTACAGTTCAAGGTGATCAGGGCAGTACTGTCCCCATCTGAAATGACAAGAAATCCTTACTCTTTGCAATATAGGGATATTTATCTGCTAATATTCTATACTGAAGTGTTTTACTCTCCAGATTGCTGTAGTTCTTGGGGCTGTGGTTGAGGCTTCAGGATGAAAATGCCATCCTCTTTGTTCTGGGTGCAGAACAAAGGGTCTTGAACAGCTTTCCAGGTATTTCTGTGCAGCCTGACTGCAGGCTGTGAGCGTCAAGGCCCTGGTTTTAACGGGACAGAAACATGGGTTGAACCAGTAGCAGCATGGACCAGGTAGGGAATGGAAAGCGTAAGGAGGACAATGAGTGCCCTGCAGCTGGGATGTGCATCTTGCACTTCTGTTGCACTTTTATGCAAGCAAGTCCAAGTATGAAAGTATTACTTATGATTTGTGGAAAAAAATGAGGTGCCCTGTTTTGTTTTGACACAGCTTTTGTGTAAAGACTTCAGAAGATTTGGTAGGGTTGTGTGTTGGGGTTGGCTGAGCTGCAGTTAATTTGCCCCAGAGCATCTTTGGTAGTGCTGTGTTTCGCAGCTCAGCCAAACCAAATACAGGCTGGCTTGCTTTGGTTTATTTCTTTCATTGTCTGCACTCTCTGTGATGAAGGATGAATTATTTCTGTCTGTTCTCATCCATTTCATTGGCTTTTCCTTGCTCTTTGCTTCCACTTTTCCCTGTATGAAAACCTGGTCTTTGCAGTGATCCTCTGTCATGTCTGTGTTACAGTTTCCTCCTTGCCGATTTGGGGTTTGAACGTTAAGGCTCAGTTCTCAAGCTCCACAAAACCTTTGCTCTCCGCAGTGGACTCTTGCAGTTGGTATCTGCTGCTGCCACATTCCTGCTCAGCAGCCTGCCTGCCCGGTGATGGGACAAGGCAGGCAGGGCTCGGTGAGGGCAGGGCTCTTGGTGCTTTTGAATTCCCATCGCTCTTCTTGAGCTGCTTCCCTGTGTGTCTAACACACAGTCTCTGTTTAGGTGAGGATGCTTTATATCTGTTGCACTCTCTCTATTTCAGGATTCCCAAGTGTTGTGACTCAGAAGCATCTGAACTGTTTTTGCCAAGAGGAGCAGTGGGAGGGACTAGCTTGATTCCTTTCCTTTTCAGAACACAGCTAAAATGGGAGGCTTCTGGGCTTGGCAGTTGTACAGCAGCTTGATAAAACAGAAATAACCGTGCCATCACTGTTTTAGCTTTCTTCTTTCAGATGAACTTCCTTCAGAGTTGCTTCTTTCTTTCATATAGTGGAGCTGTGCTTGGCAGAGTGCAGTCTGTTCACAAACTCTGGCAAGCTGAAGGCCTTGAGAGAAACATGGATAGCAAGTGATGTGTAGACTGTATGCAGCAGAGGTGCTGCTGTATTATACAAGAGTTCAGTTAATGGAAAAATGCTGTTCTGCCCTTAGGAGGAGTCAATCTCTCTAGCTAGCCACTATCAAGTAAGCCAGCCCTGCCTGACAGCTGCACTCCTTTGGGCAGCTTCTCTGTCAAGGTGCTTACAGCAGTTGCCCGCAATGACGGAAAACAATTCTTGGCCCTCCGGGAGAGCATAACTCAGTATTTATGAGGAACAAATCCCCATGCTACAGCTTCCTAGAGAGAGTTGGGAGGAGGAGCTGGCAGATGCCTGTGAGAGCTGCAAGATGGGCACCTCCTGAAGAACTCTTTTCCTACATGTGAAACAGTTGCTTCTCACAGAGTCTCGAAGTTGAATTTGCTTGCTAGTGATACTCACCGTGAGCTACAGCTCCATCTATGACGCTTCACAAAGCAGCACGTAGACCCTGAAGGGTTTTAGTTTTTGCACAGGCACATTGCTCTCACCTTCACCAAACTGTTCCTAACTGTCCTCCTGAAGAGGAGGTTGGCCTTCCCTTGTAGGAAGCATGCAACAAACATTTCCTGGGGCAGTTTTCCCAAAGCAGAAAGACTTCCTCCCTCCTGCTTCCGCACTGTTCCTCTACAGGCTTTAACTCTTTCTTCTGTACCTCTGCACCTGAGAGATGAAGCTCAGAACAGCCCCCAGACTTTGTTGTGTTGGTTTGGTTTTTGTAGTCAGTGCCACAGTGAAGCCTGTGACATCTATGTTAGTTTAAAGGATTGCAGGTAACTCATGCTGTGTATTTTGCTGAATTACTTCCACCATTCAGAGCATCACCCTTTGGGTCTGCAGGAATAAGAGCTGTAGCTGTGCTTCACTGGAAGAACTTAGCAGAAGTTGCTGTCATTAACTTTTCTGGTTGGTACTGTTTTGTTTGACCCCCTACAATTAAAACTAGTGTCCCTCAGTTGCACTCAGATACCAGAATTACTGCTGGGCTTGAGAGATAATGCTTTCAAACGAGGCCAGCACAGGAGCAGTTTAAATGTTTGCTAACAGCTATCAGAGCACTTGTACTGGTCCTTATTCGGTGATCTCCATTTTCCAAACAAACTGGGCTCCCTCAGAAAGGAAGGATAACAGGCCTGATGATGGGAAGAGAGAGAGAAGGAAGAGGAGATACAGAAGGGCCTTGGTGATAGTACAGCAGGCAGGTAAAGCTGTGTCAGTATGTGGGCAGATACAAAGCAATGTATATAGCAGACCAAGCAAACAGCTGCAGAAGAGAAATGATTCTAAATAAGATTGTTTAGCTATGATAGATGTGTTGCCCATCAGCTGCAGCTGAAAGCTAAATACATGAGTTGGAGAGAAAAAAAAATCCACATGAATAAAATCAATCACTGGGGTGTAGGCTATTAAATGCTGACAAGTGATAGAGGCTGCTTATACTGCTCTAAAACTTTGGGGGATAGCAGAGCACCTTTGAGTAAACTTACAGGCTTTAAATCAAAGCTGAGAGTTCCTTGTTTTCTTTCATGGCATTGTGTGTCAGGGGCCAGTGACTCACAGACTCTTGCACAGGGGGAAATTACTACTTTACTTGGTTCTTTATATTTCTGACCTTGAGATCTTGATCATTACAGTCTATCCACCTGCCAGAACTGCAGAGTTCAGAAAGAGCTTAGCTTTCCTGGCCATAAAAATAGCCTGGGATTTTGGAGGTTTGCTGTGTGGACTTGTTTTAGCTCGGTAACCAGCAATGCTGCTTATGCAAGGTGGCAGTCAGGTTTCATTCCACAAAGAACGTTGTGCAGAAGGTCCACACAGCTCCTTCACTTCTTTTTCCTTTTCTTTTGCAGCTAAAGGACTCAGCACACAATTGTATGGAAATGCAAACTGAACTTTTAAAAGAGACAATATTTCACTCTTGAGAATTGCTTTCTTCAAATAACAAAGCTTCCCTTGAGTTCTACTTCCCCAATCTGCTTCAGACTGTAAGGTTTGGATTGTTTAGCTTTGTACATAAAACGGGGGAAGAGGCCAGGGTGCGTTACCAGAGTGGAGACGCAGGGCTTCAGCTGTCTGCTTCCTTAGGCACTGCTCTGGTTGTGTTGTGTGACAGATCTGTCACATTCTGAGGGTTGAGGACTAATGACCATCACTCACTGCTAACCAAATTTAACTATCACAGCTTGCTGTCCCCTTCTCTTACCAATGCCTGGGGACTGCACTTCTGTTTCTGCCAGCCAGTGCCAGAATAAGCTGAGAGGCACTAAGTGATGAACAGCAGTTGGGATGCAAAGCTTTCACTTCACAGATCTGCAAGGAAGAAACAGTAAAACAAAGAACAAAACCCCAGCGTGTCCACTCCTCCTGCTGCTGAATTGCTCAGAAAGGTGATTTAAGCTCCTTAGTAATTCGTGTCCTCTCAGATCAGGCGTTGGGCTGTCATGACACACAATGCCTGGGCTTTGACACACACACACATGTGGCTGCATTGTGCTGAAGAAAATAGCAGGTCTGGGATCCAAAGGAGAAACTGCCTTTGGTCACTTCTAAGCCTGTTCTGATCTTTTGGTCAGCTTTTATGGGGCAAGGACAGGTGGGTGTGAAAGGTACTTTCTTAACTCATCTAGCGTGACTCTGGATGTTCTGCTGTCAGGGTGTCTGCCATAGAGTTAGCCACAGTTTCCTAACACAAATGAGCAATTGCCTCTGAATAAGAGCGTGGTGGACACGATCAGTCTTGCATAGCTGCAGCGAGCTGTGGGAACAGAAAGCAGCAAGCACTGCTGCGGGGCCTCTTACTCGCCTGTCGGCATTGCCACGGAGCAGACGAGGCTGCTCGGTGCACTGGGAAGAACTCACTGTCTAACTCTATGCCTAGCCAAAATAAAACCTACGGCATGCAGGGGATAGCACGTGGCTGTTGCAGACTTCACGTGGAAGTTAAGGCCAAATGAGGAAACAGCACTGCTGCTGTGCACCTGGCAGTTTTCCTTAGGAACATACAACAAATCTTCTGTCCTTATCTGCTGCATTGGGGTAGGAGGCAGAAAGACTTTTTCAAGTGCTGGCTGTGGTTCTAAGGGCTTTCCAGTTTAGTTGTAGGTGCTGGTGAAGTTATCATGTGCAGAACTACAGATGTCCTTTGCCTCTGTGACATACAAGAGTGGTAGCAGCTCATTCTATGTCATATTGTCCCCACAGAAGACACATGAAAATGCAGTGCTCTCTGTAGATCAAAATTACCTTTTTTTTTCCCCCACTGAAGAGAGCCTTAAATGCTCCCACAGCAGGTACAGAAGTCCCTACTTCTTTTGAAGGTTGGTGACAAACTCCTCACAAGAAAGATCAAGTCAGGACAACGACAAGTTGATTTTGACATGAAAAGAAAACAAAACTGTTAAAATCTTGTTATCTTCAGCACCTTAGTAAAGCTCTAGGTAAAAAGGCAGCTTCAAAGCGCTGGGAGGAGTAGCTGGCTGGGAGGTGGCCAAAGAGAGCACCTCATGACCCCAGTATATCTGTTCGGTATCCAGATATCCTTTCCTGAAGATGTTAGTGTGTGCTACCCAGCAGTGTTTGCGATCCCTGTGATTGAGTGGAGCCCAAGATAATTTACAAGAGAATTCAGAAAGTCTATATTCAAAACTTTTCATTGGGTTTTGTTTGCATTGTTTATCTTCTGTTGCCTCATTGATGAAATACTGTTACCTCATTCTGATCTTTGTTGATCTTTTGTGGTGAGTTTGGATATGCAGAAGAGTAAAGAGACTCCTGACAGGCAAAGACAACTGGCAGTCTAAAACTTCCATTAGCTCCTCCAAAATCTCTAGCCTATGCTCTTTAAATGAAGGGATGTGTGAAAGTTTAAGGGCTTGTTCTACTGGTGAAATCTTTACTTTAAAATAGATCCTTGATGTTATGCATGAGATAAATCATAGCAGTCGTTGTTTTGACACTCTGGAGTGTAGTTATATTATGCACTGGTTTCCCAAGAGATCTTAAAATTTAACAAGCAGAGGCCAGTGTGAGTGATGAAATGAGGCAGCAGCAGAGCCATTTCAATTACACTTTTATTACACAGCCATTCTTCCTCGAGTGCTTCGTACTTTCTGTAATGCTTACCAGAGTATGAAGTGCTCTGTGTGAGGGCAAGGTAGCTGTGATTTCACAAGTGGACAGCCTGATTTCAACTTGCTCTGACAGCAGTGCTGGGGTGGTAGCCGCATGAGGAGCGCAGAGGGAAGGATGCTCTGCTGAAGTGCAGGGGCTGAGCCTGCATCCCACCCCCCGAGGATGCTGAGGTCTGGTGACTCAGTAAGGTTGTCAGAACAGAGGTATTTGCAAACGGTTTAGGTTTCTGTGTTGTCTTGCAGCTGATTTACTGTTTGGAGTCCATGGTTAACACTGGTTACTTTCCTTTCTCCCCTCCCCAACGGGCCAGTAAACCAGCGTTAGTATTCATCACATTGCTTATTATCTTCCCCACTGCTTATCTCGTAGTTATCTGCTTGTAGTATGAATTATTCCTGACTGTTTATTTCTAATACAGGCTATCATCTAGGAAGACTATTAAATATTTTGAAGTGTTAATAATGTAACATGCAGTTTGTGAATACAAGTGAGCTCCCTCTTCATGCACAGACAGTAAGCAGCATGTTTCACAGATTGCGTGTGTAAATACATAGTTAGAGATCTGAAGGTTTAAGCCATCTTTCTCATTTATTACATTTTAAGGAGCAATTTGAAGTTATCATAAGGGATTACATTAAAATAACTTTCCATTTAAGACTGCAATAACACCGCCAGGCGCCGGAGCTCCTCTTGGGTTGCACAGAACATTAAACAGCTTTTGTTTCTCTGGTAAATCCATCATGCAGCTCTGCTTGCTTCAGGGGATCTCCCCACCCTGTGCCATTTCACGTGCCCTTGAACCCTCAGCACGGTCAAATGGCCTCCACTAAGTGCATGACCGAAGAGAGGGGCTCATTGGGCACGTGTAGGACGGCGGCAATCACGGCTGCTGCTTCGGTGATGGAAGTGCTGCGTGGACCCTGGCCAGGCTGCGGCCGAGGCGGTGATCAAATTCCCATCAGGGTATCCCAACTCACTGGAACACAGCGTTAGTAGAAATCTCCCTCCATGGCTAAGGTAATTGTTAATTTAGACCACTTGTGCCTTGCTGAGATTAGGGAGAAGGGAATCTATCTCCCCTCCGTTTACAAGCAGGCCTGTTAAGTCCTTTGGCTGAATGGATAACGATTACAAGTCTCGGCTGACAAGCTGCAATTTTTTCAGTTCCTGAAAGGTCGTTTGCAATAACAGAAATGAGGAGCACAGCACACCTCCAATGTCTGTGCTGAGAGGGAGCTCTGATTAGAATTTCAGCTGGTACCCAGGGCTGCGCTTTTGTATGCAGAGGGAGGCTGTTACACTGCTATTCATGTCCAGGGCTGCTCTGGCCAGCAGCAAACATTCCCACTGCTTTCTTGTAAAAAAATAAATGTGGTGGCATAAATGCAAACTCCTTCCATTGCTGGGGCATTATTGAATCCTTCTGATTGGCAACAGATGTGCAACGTTTCCCTTTACAGAAGGTATTGTGAGACTGGAGCGCTGCAGTGCAACGCCAGCACACAAGGAAAAGAGGGGAAAATTCATTTTAGAAAGTGCAAAGGAAAAGGATTTCATTTTTCCACCTATTTGGTATTTGTGCTGGGCGGGGGGGGGAAGTGAATGAAGATGACATATCCAGGGTTTGAGCACAGAGCTGTAACACTTTGCCAGGCTCGGAGAGGGTCTTTTATTTTGTTCTTTTTAACGAGTGCCTAACAAAAGGCTTAAGTATGCTGGAATGAGTGTGGGGCTCATGGTGTAGGCTGGGTGGCTCTGGCAGCACTCTCTAAAATTCAGGAAGTTTATGAACACTGCAACCAGATAGGAGGCTGTGAAGCTTCCACAGGTGACGTTCACAGAGTGTTTGTGTTGCGATGTTTCTTCTGTTACACGTGTGGACCCCAAGCCGAAGAGTCTATGGGAAGGGCCCTGCCAGACCGGCTGTTGGTTCAGGAGTGACAGGTCACACTCTGTTCTTTGGCTGTGCATGTGTACCTATCAGGTAGTGGTAGAACTAGGGGGAATGGAATGAAGCTGGAGGTGGGGAGATGCAGGCTGGACGAGGCTCTGGCCAGCCTGATCTAGTGTGGGGTGTCCCTGCCCATGGCAGGGGGGGTGGAACTAGATGATCCTTGTGGTCCCTTCCAACCCTGACTGATTCTATGATTCTATGTGTAGACTTCAATATCTGTTGGGAAATCTTATTTTCCTTTGCAGTAGCAGTGATCTGAAGCTACCTACCTATTATGCACCCCTTTTTCAGCTTTGCCTCTGGGTTCAAAAAGGAGCACTGTGTTGGACCAAATGAAGAGAGTATCTCAATGCAAAGTAGTTCAATGAGAGCTGCTCCTCAGCCATGCAGCCAACCATTCTGTTGAGTTCTGGGCAAGTGACATACTTCTGTTTCCTTTTCCTTAATCCTTCCCACATAATAGACCACTGCAGCATAAAGAGTGTTCTCTGACAATATGCATGCATATTTTCCAGGAATAAATTAGGACATTTCCCAATGCTCCAGCACATCACTGTGTAATATAGGCAAATAGATCAAAGACAACTACTGTAGTTTTCCTCCTGGGTCTGTTGAAGCCAGTATAAATGTGACCCTTTATAATATGTGCTGTATTATTTAGAAAGCCAGTTTCCCTGGAGTCAGTCTATTCAAGAAGTTAATGGATTTGGGCTGCTTTTAAAGCATATCTTCCTATGGTACATCCATATTCATGTCTAGTTAGGTAGCAACAGCTGATTTGTAACCATCTAGTTACCTACCTGCACCTACCTCCCGCCTGCTATCACGATGTGTTACACTTGGACTGGGAACCAGCAGCCACAAGTCACTTTTCTACTAACTTCTCATTTTGTGCACAGAGCCCCCAGAAGGTTCATGAGTCAGGCAACTGGAAATGTGCTAAGCAATCCAGAGAGAAGTATATGGAGGATTGTGTCTGTATGTGATTAAGCTTAGCAAAGTAATTTCTGCTCTTGCAAAGTGAATCGTGTTCGGTGGTCATGTCTGCTGCTCCTGTGGATGGAGCCGATAGGTACAAAATACATGACCTGCTGTGTGTGTGTGTACATAGGAGAAACAAGGGGTGCTGTGTGTGTTGGGGAAAAGCTTGACTAGAGGGTTCCCCCCAGTCTTTGAGAGGCTCTTGTGTGATATGTTCTCTAGTACATTAAACACTCACGATGTCTTTCCCAGAGTAGGGAAGTTCGTGTGTTTTACTAGAAAATAAATGCATTAAAATGCTGCATTGTTTGACTAACCGTTAGCACAATAAATGTCAGCTCACCACTAAAAGAGAATTATCAGAACCTTAGTATGACTTCAGAATCTTTCCTAGTGTTCAGATGATGCTTTACTTTATTGTGAAGCTATTGTTGAACCAGAACTGGGGAGGGGAAGGAGCAGAGCATTTTACTCTGCTGTGGAAATCAGAATGAGAAAACCCAGACCCTTCTTGGCTTTTGGCAGTACCCCAGGTTCAGAGAGCCCACAGCTTTCAAGAATCCAGAATATTGTTATCAAATTAAGAAAGGCTGGAAAGGCAAATTTTTTGTGATGTGCAGTAGGAGAAGTCTGGACTGGCCGTGGTCCTGTGCCAAACTGGTAGCCCACTTGGCAGACAGATCTTGAGCGTCCAGACAGAAACCAGAGGAACTAGCATCCAATTTCATCGTGAGATTTCATAATAACATTTGCTAGTTTAGAGGACATAAAGTGATCATATGGCTGATTTCTGCACCTTTCTATGCCATTATTGTTTTCATGCCCACCCTGAGGAGCTGTGGGGTGCTTGGTGTCAGTGTTGCTGGATGTCATGCCAGCTGCCAGGATCGACGTTCAGCCTTGAGCAGGCGCATTAAGTGACCCAAGTGTCCGACTGCACAGTGCACTATGACACCACAACACTTTATTCCTACTGCCAGCCATGCACTGTAGGTAGTTATTATCCTCTCTTACACAGTTTAGTACACTTTGGCATATGCTCAGATAAGTTACATCAAAGATTAGTGAGGTCTTTTATTTTCCCTAGGGGACTGAAACTCGGCATTGTGAGAATGAAGCAGCATTGCTGTCTGCACCCACCTCCTGTTCTGGACCTCATGGATGTAAGCTGAGCCATGTTTGCTTAATTCGGCACTGAAAAGAGGCAGCTGCAGGCAGAGTTTCTGACACACTCCTAGGGAAGGGGCTGTGTGTTTGGATGCCAATACAGAGGGGGCATGTGTGGCAGAGCTGCCTTTTCTGGCTTACCTAGGCATGGTCTTACAAGTGATTTGTGATGTAATGAAATTTCAAGTAGCTGAGGTAAAGCATCAAGTTCAGTATAAGGAAATCGTTTATTCTATAAACAAATGGGATCTAAATCACAGTGATTTTTCACCTGATACAGATCAGTGCCAAGTAAATCCTCATTTACATTACAACATGTAGCTACAAGTTGTATGCAGATGGATTGCGGTGCTGAAGAGCAGAAGTGGAGAAGGATGACGCCTGTCCCTTCCTGCCCATTTTCTGCTTGAAGGCATGAACAAGTGCATGACAGCTGAGGAAACCTTCTTTCCTCCTCTTGCAGTTTCTTTTGGGGTGGATGGCTTCTTGGCCCTTAAATCTTACAAGAGCAGCTCCTGCCAAAGGAGATGAAGGAGCCTCAGTCTTTGTCGTCAGTTGCATTTCCTTTCCTTCCCATGCATAGTGTTTTGGTCTGGGAAAAACTAGTTATTCTTTCTGTGTCAAAACTGATCAGTCAGGAAGGGAAAGAATTCTTGGCTCTGACCTTTTCTGACATTATTGCTACGGGGCTACAGCATTTAGCAGCTTTTTAGAATCATTGCATTTATAAATGTGTATTTTATAGACAATATAATTGCTTACTTAATTCTTCATTGTCACAATAGTGTTGGCCACTTGGGGTTGTTTTTGGGAAAGGAACAGGCTTGGAATCAATCAGCTTGGAAAACCTGAGCCAGATAACTGCAGTGAGTGCCAGTGCTGGGGAACAGGAGCAGGGGAGAGCGCCAGCAGCTGCTCCTTGGGGCGGCTGCCGGCGTGCTGTGGGTGCAGGAGGAGCAGAGGGCAGGCCCATCGTGCATGGCTGCCTGCACACACACCCCCCCGCTGTGTGCATAGCTGTGCATTGGGTGGCTCCAGAAGAAACATTCCTACAACCTGGAGGGGAATCCTCTTACTGGGACTGATGAACTGTGACAGGGATGCTAAAAACTACTTCTCCTACCTTGATGGCCACCTGGTCTGTATCTATCTCTAGTGCTGGGTAAGGGGGTAGCTGCTGTCATCAGGCAGGAAATGATTCCTGCTAGCAAGTGTGACCTTCATTTGACCAGTCAGTGCTGTTAAGTTGTGGGTAATGATACACATTCGCTCCAGCCCGCTGCACGGGAGAATATTTGCCTGACCCATTTATGCTTCTCCCATCCATCTGTAGCACAGAGCTTGTAAAATATTTTCTCTTTTTCCTGTGCTTTACCTCTAATGATTAATAGTAAACCTAGTGATGAATGTGAGTGAAAGGGTGGCAATTATAATTTCATTAATCACCTAATAATTGGGGTCCAGGGCTCAACTGTGGCTTTAGATTTCTACATCCTAAGGAATTAAAGAGAAATTGTTATTAATCACCGTGTCCCAGCTGCTGACGGGGCCTGTTCTAACAATAGATCTAATCATTTCTAGATGTGCTACAATTAGTGTGAGGGTGATGAAGGCGTTCAGCCTCTGAGCCAGCCTGCTGGTCCCGGGAGGTTGCAGGAAGGAGCCTCTCTATTACGCCGATGATTTACTCCTAAATGCCCTGCATTAAAGTCGTGCTTCCCTGGAGACTTGTGAACGTTTGAAGCTTTTAATAAACTTTGCCCAACTTGCAGAGTCTACTCAGAGCTGGATGATTTGCTACAGTTGGATCATTCAGGGGCGATTTGGCTTTCCAGTTGCTGGGAGGTGGGCACCCCCGGCCAGAAAACTGTGTTGGAATTAAGCATACAGTATGTTTATTAATTTGTGCATGGCAGAACATCTGGTTACAATTCCCTCAGCCTATTGATAAGGTTCGAGCAGATGTGCAGCTAAATGGTAAATTAGAGCTGAGTGCTGTGCCTGGTTTCATGT
Organism: Dryobates pubescens; assembly: GCF_014839835.1. Taxonomy (NCBI): domain Eukaryota; kingdom Metazoa; phylum Chordata; class Aves; order Piciformes; family Picidae; genus Dryobates; species Dryobates pubescens. Next base: position 554,288 of record NC_071629.1, on the reverse strand, counting down.
AAGCAAAGAGCAGCTTTGTGACGGCGCCGGCAGCCGCGGCTCCGGCGATGCCAGGAACAGGCAAACGTGTCTGAGGCTGCTGCTTCGCACCCCCAGCTGGGAGCACCATTGTGGGGTATAAATCTTCCAGAGAGAGGTTTTGAGTTCACTTCCTCCCTCTTATCTACCCTAAATACAGAAGTAAATGAGGCCACCAGCGTGCCAGCAACGTTCTGAAAATAAAGGCTCCATGCACAGAGAAATAACGAGTGTTGTACAGTCTCTGTGTGGAGATAAGCCACAGGTATCCGTGTCTGAGATACAGAAATGATGTAGCTAAGGCAACTGCAAGGATAATTTGGCATCAGAAGGGAGCTGGTATAAATGGGATTTCAGAGTTGTATACATTTCCCAGTGGTTTATTTCCACTCTTCTCAGCAAAAGTGGAACTTGTCAGAAACATGGAACTGTTGCAGTCATCACTGCTCAATGTGTATCAGTCATCCATATTTATGGTAGAGCTCTGTGAAGGTTTTTGGGGTTGTGTAGATGATGATAAGTAATCTCCTCAAAACAAACAGAATGTTAAAGGTTTCCATATGAAACCTTCTAAGCCACAAACAGTGTGTGATTTTCTAAGTGATTCTGCTTTGCAGTATTCATGGGGTATTGCTTAGAAGGGTAGGCACCAGGGTGGGAACCAGCCTGCCCCATGCTCAGGAAAACTCAGCTCAGACCTGCCCTGAAACAAGGTGATTGACATGGCTGTGCTGAAGCTGGGGGGAGAACCGAAAGCTTTGGATGTCCATTTGGTGCTTGAAGCAGGCCAAGGGTACATGGGTGAGTTAGTTAATCTTGTAGAACAATGTAATTATTTTATATATAGGCACAAGGTACCACCTGGATCAATATTTCAGAACTGTTAGTTTGAAGGAATAGCCCTAGCTGTGCTTTTTGTGTCTTGCCTCTGTTTGGAAGAGTGGCTCCCTCGGGGTTCCTAGGCAGCCATCCCAAATTAGGGCCTGGGGTCCTGTTGTGCAGAGTCAGGGAGTTCCCAAGTGAATGGAAAAACTGCTTTGCAGGGTGGCCCTGAACTGAACACAGGGGTCTGAAAATCTGAATTCAAATCCTGACTCAGAGATTAGGCGAATGGCATCTGACTGAGGTGCATCTGAGGAGTTTAGGTAATGATCTGAGGTGAAGCAGCACAATCAAATACTTTGTTATTGAAATTGAGCTTTGCAAATCGTTTAATGGCAAAGAATTCAGTTAGTGAGCTCAGGTTCCTTTCCAACAGAGGCTGTTTGGAAGAGGCTTTTGTTTCTTCCCAGGCATTTCCTATTCCTGTTGGGGTTTTTTGTAACTCTGAGGCACTGAACTGTCTGCTTTGGTCGTTTGCTTCATCATAATCAAATCTGAGCCCTTCAGCGCAGTCGGTGTTGCTGTTTGTGCTGCCTGCTGAAGCATGCATCCTAAAGGGATGACTTGACACAGCTTCTGGAGCTTTAGGTGCTTAGGATAAAGCATCAGAAACTGTATCTTTAGTGCCTAAGTTCAGTAGAGCTACACGGAGCTATGCTTTGTGAGGCTCTGTTAAATCCTGGTTCTCTAAGGCTGTTGCCCTTTGGCTGTGTGCAGGCAGGTGCCTCTTCTCTCAGTGATACTCGTTCTGATGGGAGAGTTTAGAGACTGCTGCCCGTGGGAATTTGCACACACACAGATGTTCTTGCTTGCTGTGAAGACTGGGGCAGTGGTCTTCCCTGTTCAAGACAATTAGATTTTGGGGGGGACAGTCACTGAACTTCTCATGTTTCTGAGCAGCACTTAATTTCCCCTCTCCTAACACTGTTTTCATCATACTTGCTTTCACAGCCACACAGATTGTTGTCTCTGCTGTTTAAAACCAAAGCAGTGTGAGGTTGCAGCATCATGCTGAGGACACTGCAGATTAGCATGCTCCGGAGTGACTCTGGAATGAGCTGTTCTGTGTCAGTGCTGCGTGCTCCTGTGAATGCCTGGTGTTATCGGGCTGCTCGGGGCAGCCAGTTCCTAGTGCTCTTTGGGTCATGAGATAGCTTCCTGTTCTTTATTCCACGAGTACTACAAATAATGACATCTCTTTATTTGTCCCTTTCTCTTAAGAACTGGGAATAGCAGCAGCTGCCCTGTTTTGGCTGGTGTTGTCCTTTGGGATCCTGCTGGCAAATAAATGCAGTGTGACAAAAAGGTGTTAGTGACTCACCTCACCCGGGCTGTAAAAGACTCTGCTTCATTAGTACCAACTGTCTGCCACAGAACTGCAAACTGCTGCAGCTCCCACGTCTGCAGTATTGGAAAGCCAAGAATAAAATGGATTTTAAGGAGAGGGAGAGGGTAAAAGGAAGTCAAGCCCCTAGCATCCTGTGATCCTGTCATCACTGTGCAGATGAGCAGGAGCAGACAATATTCATAAACCTTCGCATGCGATCCCTGTTTGCCCTTGATTACTGTTCCGTGACTATATGCCAGTAACAGGAGCTCAGCGTGGGAGGAATTTTGTTGTCCAGTTGCTGGGACAGGTTTATGGTAATGAACAGATTTTTATGGGTTTGTTTATTATTTTTTCCTCTTCTCCTTTCTGTGAAAATATTTTGCTTTAAGACCTGTGCCCTAAAGAGGCTGGGACACTTTAGCTTGTTCTAGCAATGGCAGTCCCACAAGTCCTGTGACACAATTAGAAGATTTCCTTACAAATGATGGGAGGAAGATTTACATCAATCCTTCAGATTCCTCAAACTTTTCTTAACAGCAGAACAGTTGCCACTTGTGTGAAGACTTTCTTTAGGCAAACAGAACAAGTTTTGTATGCTGCCTCTTGCACCTGAATTAACTTCAGATTGTAGAGCTTTCTTCTTCCTTCAGTATATTTAATTTTCTCTCTCTGCAAATTCTGTTGACACTTTGTGCTTCCTGTAATTTAGTATTTCAAGTTCACCTTGAACAAGAGCTGCATACCAAGGGAGGAAATCCTCCCGTGGCTTTGTTGTGATTTTTGGCAGCAGGTGTGTTTGCAAGGGGGTGTAATGTCCTTGTGTGTGGTACCAGCTCCCCAGCATCTTGCCCACAGCACTCTGTTCCGATGCCTTTTAGCGAACGTGCTTGCTTTTTCATTTTCATTCTGCTGGTGCTTTGCTCCAGTGTGGAAGTTGTCTTATGTTTGCTGGAGTTTGTTTTCATTATAGATGCCATCTGTGGGACATTTTGGCGTCAAACTGTGTCGCAGAATATCCAAGATTTTCAAGAGAAGTAATGCTTATGTCAAGACATAGGCATGATATGGATTGTAAATCTTGCCTTTGCTGCCAGTCTCCACTGCCGTGATAGCAGCTCTGTGTGATCCTCTGTCGAGCCAAATACTGGCATTGTTACTCTCTAAACAGTTGAGGACATCATTCAGTATTAGAAGGGAAAAACCTTCTCCATATCTTTTCCTCCTAACTTTTTTTGCTTAGTTCACGCTGCAGTGCTTTTTCCTCACTGTGTAGCAAAGGTGGCCTGGCTACTTTCCTGCCTTGTAAATAGAGCGTGGTCTTAATAATCTCATTAGCATTCTTTGCTAATTTGTACTGCAGTTGGAGTACCAGAGGGGAGCTCCCTTGCCTAATTACTGTCATTGCATACTTGAAGATTGCTATCATTTAGAGTGTTGTTATTTATGTGGCCATAAATGCAGTGGCAGGCGGGAGCCCCAGCCCTGTCCTAGGTGTGAAAGCCTTTCCAGTACTGATGTTTTCATAACAGGTTTTGCTGACCCATCCCCAGTGTGGAAATCCCCTTAAGGTACAAGTGATGGAGCTGTGGCACTGGGCAATATCTTTATTGTCAAGGACTTTGCTTGGATGTGCATGTCCGTCCTGCAGGCACTAGGCAAGGCCAGGCTCTTCGCTTCCATTTCCTGCATTGATAGGCAGGTTTGGATTGCAGCAGTGCAACTCGCGCTCGGCGCAGGGCTGCAGCAAGGGAGCCACACTTGAAGCACTTGAGGTTGAAGGGTATATCTTTATGTCCCTTTTACCTTTAGTATGTCATTTCCTTAGATGTGTTTGCTTCTTCTGTTAAGTTCCAGAGGCCATGAATGAGATGTGGCCAGATGGTGATGCTTTGTTGGTGTAGTGCAGCACTTGATCTGCGTTAGGCTGTGAAGTGATGGTTGGGTGACCTCCACAGCACAGGGAAAGCTTTGGGCTCCTGAAGTCTGCTCAGGCCTCACCAGGTGACAGAAATGTATTTTTTAACTTCTATGTTCATGTAGCTTTATACAGAGAGAGCAGAAGAATGGTTCTGGGGTTTGCCCTGGTTAATCTTCTGCTGTGTGACAGTGAGTATGAATGACAAGCTTGATGCCTTGGGTTCCTTGCATCGGAGCAGCAATGTCACTGGCAGTGCTGCTCTGCGGCTGGTGAAGGGTTTGAGTCTTCTGGCGCTTCATCAACAGTGTAAATCTCCTCAAAGCAAAGGTTTCAGAACTGCTTTCAGTCAGAGTGCTCCAGATGATGTTCCATGTGCATTGTAGGGATCTGTTTTGCAAAATAATGGCAGGCAGTTTCAGCTCCGAATTGTTCACACATTGCCTGTGAGTTTTTGAAGAATTACTTGTTTGTGTCCTTGTTTGTCAAATTAGCTCAGGGAACAGATTTCAGACTTCATATAGTGAGATTGTATATGAAATATGAGGGCTGTAAAACTAGTATTATGACCTAATATTTGCAATTCTGATGCTCCAAACGATTCCATACTGTAGATTTGCCTAATAAAGCGATGTTTTGGACCTCTCACAGATTTTCCTGCTGATCACCCTTCCTGTTGTAACTGAAGTCAAACTGCTGAATGAGCAAACCTCTCCAGTGTCCATATTGGGCAACCTCAAACTCTGATGTTTATTTTTGATGAATCAAACTAATCATAGCTAAACACTTGTGCTCTGCAGTTTGTTTCTTAAGCCACTGCCATGACTAAGCTCACTGTGGCTATGGCCCCCAAAGAAAGGGTCCTGGCAATATGCTGTACAATGGTTTGTGCTCACAGAATCAGAGAATGCTTTGCCTTGAAAAAGACTTTAAAGAGTTCCACCTCCCTGGCATGATAGGTGGATGAAAGATCAGAGCATAGCCCAAACCAGCCTGCAGTTCTGTATGTGATGAACAAGAATTGCATGACCACCATCTGCAAACAGGGGAAAGCGGGCAGACTTCTGGAAAGTCCTAGAGGTTGTGTGGGCTTTTATTAACTCTCACAGCATAAAACCCATCTGGGTTTTTTGTCCTCCTGTCCCTCAGGTTGCAGTTCTGTTCCCTTACAAAACACATTGAAAGCTGGACTTGTGTAGTTAACAGTGGCTGAACACTGATGTGATGACAGTCCAGTTCTTCACTGTAGGAACCGTGAGTTTTACACAGTTACTAGCTTAATGTCATCAGTCACAGATGAAGCTGTGCTTACCTTTTCCATTCACTGGAGACTATTAGGCAGAGTGCAAAGGTTTATGGGAGGATGAGGATGAACTTTCCTCTCACCCATTAGCCCCATGAACAATGTTGTAAATATGTATTATGAGTGAAGGAGTGATTGAAGCCAAGGAGGTGAACTAATTCAGACTAAATGTTCAAAGCAGAATGTCAATCAGCATGAGCACTGCAACTCCTCACTCTTCCCTCCCAGCAGATGGGCTGATGGCACACTTGTAATTCATTAGCTCACCTGAGACACCACAGTGGTCATGCTGGCATGCCTTGGAACACGACCTCAATGAAATCAGCGTTAGGTCTACAGCGGCACTCATACAAATTGTGTGTCTCATCAAATCACTCCCAAACATTGACTGGAAATTAACATTTGCATGGAGATGGCTGTGTCCTGCCCTCCACAGGACCTGGTTTGTCTGCTTGCTGTATTTGCAGTAGTTAAGCTTCCAGCTCTTCCCCTAGTTTTGTAAGGGTGCACGTGCAGTCCTTGTTCACTTTGTTCAGAATTGGTGTTTCAGGTGAGTTTCAGAACTGCATGACTGCTAATTGTGTGGGATTTCAGCAGAGGCAAAAGTCTGAATACCTCTGAGGATTTTTTTTTCCTATGCAAAGTCTTTTATTGCTCATATGACAACTGGGAAGTTGCTGGAATCTTTCTCTTGAGCTTGTCCCTGCTGCCTGCAGGGAGCTTGGACGAGATGACCCCAGAGGGTCCCTTCCAAGCCAGTGCAGTCTGTGACTCTGTGAATCTGTGAGCTGAGAGTCTCAATTCTTTTAAAACTGAAGGAAAAGTTGGGAAGGCACTTTTCCCATTACTTCAGGATGAATATTTTATTTGTATTACTTGCATGAAGTATCTCCATCAGCCTGAGATCTACGGTCAGGTCCTTCCATTTAACTGCAAGTTTTCAAGGTTCTCTGGGGATGTGGTATCCAACATTTCTACTTGAAAAGAGCTCACGCAGTAGCATTTGACTTCCCTAAGGAAAACAGAATCAGCTTTGCAAATTGCTCTGTAGATTCATAAGCCGAAGGGGCAGGAGGAGGGAGGTGTGAGATTTGTGTGCAGTTTGCAGCAAGACTTGGTCATATTGGTGACTGGCACAGGGTCATTACTCTTAGAAAATCATCTGTACAGGGGAACTATTTCAGTCTGCAACCACAGAGACTCTCAGAGGTCCTCAGATGTCCAGCCTGCAGAGACAGGGAATTTCCTGATTACACTTTGGTCAGTTCCTTTCCTTGTATTCTTGCACAGCACCTGGTTTCTCTTGCCCAGTCCTGAATCTCTGTGTAGTCAGGACATGGTTTTTTGCTCTGAGGGATTTGTTCAATGAATACCTGCCAGTGAGTTATGCTCCCCACTAACCCAACTGTTACAGTTGAGACTGTGCACATTTTGACAGACACAAAGACAAGCCTTATGATTAAAAGGCAATAATCAATATAAACCAGTAAACCACCTTCCCCCAATTTTAAACTAGGATGTATCGTTACGCTGCATCAGCACTTGCCACTGAGGTGGTGAAGCACGAATTGATAGCTGAATTATTCATTAGTGAAATCTTCAGCTCTTGGATGGGAATAAGCAACATGTATTTATGTGAAATTTGCACTCCAAATTCCTCCTTTGCTAACAGGAGAAGGATAATTATTTATAGCTGTCTTCACTGGCTTTGCTATTGCTAATTAGCTTCTAGTAGTTAATGCAGTAGATGAGATTATGGAATTAAACCAGTGCAGCTAGCAGTGTTCTGCCAGGCTGTGAGGATTTAGCAATGTGCTGAAGAAAGTTGGTAAACAGGAGTGGGTAAGTGACAGCTGGGACTCATTTCAGAGGGGGCTGCTCTTTCTTGCAGGTATGACGGTCTCTGGGTATTAAGTGGACATTTCCCAGACTGAATTCTGCAGAGCTAGTCAGGTTTGCCTGGGAGGAATATTTAAAAGGCAAGATTACAGATTTAAACAAATCATTCCCTCCACACACTATGTCTTCTTCATGGCTTGGATCTGTGGTGAGTAGCACACCCCAAGTGGCACTGGGAAAGGTACTCTGCTTCATGCTTCATAAAATCTGTGCCAAAGTTAGGGAAGCAATGCAAATGTGGCTGCTGCCGCGGAGATGTAACAGGGCCACGTGTGCTATGAAGTCACCGCAGCTGTGAGCAGACAAGTGAGCAGACCAGTTTAACACGAGTGGTAACTGAGCACACTGGAGTGGGTTTGGTTTGTGTGCCGGCCTCAGACCTGACCCTAGCTGAGAAAATCTTCATTATTAAAGGGCTTGTAATGAGTTACCTTGTAAAATGATCGAGAAAATGAAGCCGTTGAAGAACTTCACACAGACAGTGTGTAAGCTTTGAGGTATAGGCTGAGCTGGGTGATGGCTAGCAGTGACAGTGATCAACAAGTGCAGGTGGTTGGGGTTTGGAACATTTCTGGGTTTCTGTGTATCATGGGGACCGCTGGGTCTTGGTGCCCTCTGGGATGAAAAAGACAGCAATCGCCTCTGAGTGTCCCAGACCAGTGCTGGCAGAGTGAGTAGGACACAGGATGCCAGTTTGAATGGGGTTTGGGGCTATTTCTAAAAGTAGCCAAGCAAGCATCCCAAGACAGCGCTGTTGGTTACTTACATGGCCATCTGTCAGCACTTACACCATTAACTCACTGCCAGTATTTCTTGTGCTGCTCAGACAGTTACCACTACCTCTTTGTTTGAAGATGAGTTAGTGTTGTGTCTGAAACGGGGCTCTTGCTAGGGATGATAGAGGCTCTTCAGAATTAAACTGACCTGAAACAGAAAATTCAATGTAGTTTATGCAATTGGTGTTTTTTTCCCCCTGAAATCCTTTTTTTTTTTTTTTAAATATATGTCAGTGTGCTGATTTCTGTGAAACACAGATTCTGAAGCCTAAGTCTTTGATAGCCATTTTCAATCTGACTTTATTTGCCCACCAATCAGTTATTTCCTGCTGTTTGGAAACTGCGTGCAGCTGGCAGCAGCACTTTGAAATATTCTCATGTTAAAATATAGCCCACTGACAAAAGGCACTACCCTGATGTTAATTTGCAGTTTAACTGTGACAAAACTGAGTGATCAGGAGTTGCAAAGTAAGGAGAGGGGCTCTGAGACAAGCGTGGTGGTAAAACGGTGATGTGTTTGGCCTTTGCTGTGGGGGCACCTGGCGGGGCTGTGTTGGTGTCGCTGCTCAAAGGACTTGATCGATCCTAGATGAAGCTTGTCTTGCCTAGGTGCACAGGCTGCTGCCCTTTTTTGGGTGAAGAACAAAGGTTTTACAGTCTAGTCAGCTTCTCACATGCGTGACAAGCAGCAAATCGCTAGTGCAAGCTCCGGGTCCTTAGCTGTGGAACTGAGGGAACGTTTCAAATCAAATGTCACTATAAGATTTTCATGCACTCAGAGTCATCTATTTGTCATGGTTTTCTCAGTAATGCTCTGGGTGAAAAGATCAACAAGAACTACTAACATCTGGTGGAGTTTTTATAGACAAATGTAAATAAAATACCTAAGGGACGGGCAGGTAGCCCCAGCCTCCTCACAGCGCTATAGCTCTGTTGGATCCATCCCCAACCAAAAAGAGATGCACCAAAATGTTCCTGACATCATCACAGCTTCAGGTGTGGCCAAGCAACTAAAAGCCAGTGGTTTGAGCAAGACCTGATAGGTGAAAACTGAGCTTAAAATAAGTGAACTCATTTGGCTGACAGTGATTAAAGCACCAGATCTGGAGGGGGTTTGTCGGTGGGGACTGGGCTAATTTGGTGGAAAGGCAGCATCTGCAGTGGGCACGGCTGGAGCCGGAGGAGGAGGGCACAGCCTAGTCCTTGCAATGTAATCACGTCTGAAAAGAGATTTGAAATCCCAGATGGTTGCCTAAATTGGCCTTTTATGTAAATAAGGTTAAAAGGCAGAAGTATTTTTTCGGTGTGAGCTGACCATTAGGGAATTCTAGTAGGAAACAAGTACTCCCAAAGTCATAGATGCTGCTTTATGCACATCAAAGAATGTTACAGAGGGAGATAAATTGTGACTTGATTTCAAGATGCTGATTAATTTGATGCTCATTTCCCAAAAAAGGTTAATGAATCTGTTGAACTGACGAACTTTTCTTAATTAATACAAGTTTCAATTTTCTGCCAGCAAGGGCGTTAGAGAAGAGAGCAGAGACTGTCGCACAAACAAGCACGTATTTGTCAGGTAAAAAAGCCCCAGGGGACTGAATTGGAGACGTGCTGTACCTGTGTGTACAGAGGTCTTTCAGGGCTGTCTCGGGGGTCTATAGGCAGAGCTGAGCTTTTGGCCCTCTGAGACTCTTTTTCCGTGTGTGGCTATTTCGCGGAGGTGCAATTCCTACCGAGGATAAATCTTTGTTCCCTCAGTTCCAGTGCCCTGTGGATCCCGCGGTGGTGAGGCTCCCGCTCCCAGCCTCTTTCCCTCCCTCACTGATGTCTACCCCTAAATCGCCCTCGGGTCCGCAGCAAACGGCCAAGAGCTAAACAGGGGCTGGCAGGAGGGCTCTCGGAGGATCAGGGTTCGCAGCACTCCGTGTTTGCCTGATGTGCAGGTACAAAGCGGTGCCTGTCACCGAGGCGAGCGGGGGAGTGCAGCGGCAGCTCAGGAGCTGGGGCCGTGGAAGCCGCTGCCTGCCGCTGGCCGGAGCGCTGCTGCGGACACGGGGTGCGCAGAGCCCGCTGAGGGCTCCGGCGAAGGCATGCTCGAGTGCCGGCTCCCCACCTCCCTGCCGGCTGCACACTGCGGCTTTTCCGCCCCAGCCATCCCACGAACCGTGTCACGGCCTTACAGTGCCCTGGGAAGTTATCTCCTTCAGCGGCTCCCTCCCGGCCCTGACTCCGTTCCACCTCACGGTGCATGCTCGGCAGCGCTCCGTGCCCCTGCTGCGGGGGGTCCAGACTCTCCTGCGGAGTTGGGGGGCTCGGTGTGAGCCAAGCGGCCGCAGTACCGCTTGTGCTCATCACAGGACACATCCTTCAGGACTCTTCTGCATTTTGTGGTCTAAGTGAAACAAACCTTTCAAGAATGCCACATCTGTGGCCTCAAACTACAGAATGTTATTCCTCTGCAGTTACATTGAGTGTCTTGATAAAGAAAAGGTATTAAATAAATAATTCCTATTTATAAAAATACTATTTATGATTCTGCTAAGTAGCTCCTAAGGATTGTCAAACATGATTTGTTAAATAGGAAGCTAGAGCTTAATGCTGTAGACTTTTGTGGTTAGCCAGGCTCCCTGCTACATCCTCTTTCTGAAGCAGGAAATTTATTGCGTTCGTACAGCAAAGCAAAGTAGCTGAGTGTGAGGCAAAGTGGGAGGGAATGCAGCTGTTGTGAAGGGCCACTGGATGGATCCTCTGCTCTACAGTTTCTTTTGTAATGTCACCCTGTGTCTGGGCAGCGCTGACTGCCTGGTGAGAGCCTTGCACACGGTTTCAAGAGTCTCTTTTAATTTTAGCTCAGGGATGTAGCAGCTGAAAGATTCCTCTCATGTTTTCTTTCCTCAAATTGTCTTCCAGTTTCTCAGAATGAGCTTTGGAGTAAGTTTGTGATGCTTTGTGGCACTCCTGTGTCAGTACAACTGTCTGTATGGCCAACAGGGATGTTAAACAGCCCTGGTCCCAGTACCCACCCCTGAGGGACACCACTTGTCCTTTCTGCTTTTGGACACTGATCCATTGACCACAGCTCTCTGAGGGCAACCATTCAGACAATTCCTTACCCAGCCAGTGGCTTCCTCTCAAGTCCATGCTTTTCCAGTATGGTGACCAGGATGTCTCGGGGGACAATGTCAAATGCTTTATGCAGTTAAACTTGCACCATTCCAGCTTAACCTTACAAAGGTGTAGATCAGAGGGGGAAATCAATCTGCTTGTGTGTTTGTAATTGTTCACCCTTCAGCCAGATAAGGACCTTAATGTGTGTTGCTGTAGCAGCATTCGGGCAGCCAGGATTGCTTCTGGAGCACCACCAGCACAAATCTATCGAAGGTGCTATTCAGTTAGTGGCATGGCTCAGGCAGCTGCTGGAGGAGCAGTGTGGCAGACATGCCCACAGGTATCAAATGCTTCCTTTGAGCAGGAAGTTGTAAAATGAAGCTTCTTCAGAGCAGGAGTGCTTCGAGAAGGGGAGGGGGTGTTTGGAACGTGCACGGTGAACAGGAGTAAAATCAATGCCAGGAAGCAGGTTAATGCCCCAGCTCCTTTCATAGTGCTTTCAGGGTACTTAGGTGGATGCCAACCAGTAAAAAGATAAAATGTTTCCTACTTCATTGAAGGTCCAAGTATCTCAAGAGGTTGAAGAGCACACAGCTCCTGTGAGGCCTGAAAGGGGTCTTCTTGTAAGTCCTTGTCTTTCTCCCCAGCGTTTATGGGAAATCAGGCATATGGTGATTAATCCTCCTGTTAGGTTGATTGAGCTGTTTGTGCAAGCCCAGCTCTGTTAATATACAGCTCCATCTGTAGAGCATATAGAATATTCAGGCACTGCACTGCAACAGCCCAGAGAAGCAGTTTGCATCCTTGCTGGGAGAGTGCCACGAGAACGCAGTACAAAAGCAAGCAAATGAAAATGTTACCTAAATATCAAGTGACAATATTCATTCAGTGCCTTTGCAAGGCTGTGCAAAGATCCAGTCCCTCTGATATTCAGCAGGCCTAGCTGTGTTTTGAAAACAGAAATGGCTTTGCCATGCTCATTTGTAACTGGTGTAAATATTTGCTTGTATTTTCATATTTAAGTGCTTTGTATTTCTTCTTTCCACTGTCACAGATGTAGGCAATTTTCTATCCCTTCCCCCCAGCATTTTTTTGGCAGCTAATGAATGCAGTCCTTTGGTTCTCATCTGATCTTTGGCAGGGTATCTGGAATTGATGTCCTAGGATGTGTGCAGCTAGCTCAGCAGTGATGTTACAAGAAAACTAAATGCTCCATGCTACAAGGCTCTATTCAGAAATGGTATCTCTGGTCCAGAGGCAAACTAACGCTCGTTGTAGCCCCCTGAATCACAAAAGGAATACTCGGTAATGCCCAGGGATAGCCAGGGGAGTGAGAGGGTGGTCCTCCAAGGGAAGCACAGCAAGGCAGCCTGCTGGGGCTCCTTGTCAGGGAATTGTTACACAGTCCTGAGCAGGTTGTTGAATTGTCTCTCCCTTGTCCTGCAAAAGAAGTGCTGTGATGTAAATCAAAGTACTGTTAGCAAATGGCTTCACACGTGTATTCCATGCCGAGATCCCACTGTGGAGACTGGAAAGTCAGCTTGCATTTCACCTGCTTAAACCTAATTCCTGCTTCTATGGGCATGATACAGCAATCCCATCTAGGATTTATCCAGGATGCTACCAGGTGCCAAGAGCTATCAAGCAGTGCCTAAGCTGATGTGAGATGGGTGGAGGACTCAGTCACTCTCCTCATCTCTTTGGAATAATTCATTGAATACTTCTACCTGTGTCAGCTGCAGGTAAAACCTACGGTGGAATTACTTGTCTCTATTCCTGTTAATCCCTTGCCTGTCAGCTCTCATCAGGCATTACATTCTGCCTGCCTTTGCAATTTCAAGCATGCAAATGCTTTGACTGATGAAGTGCTGCTAGCCTGTCTCATATAGGTGTATGGTATGGATTTGGGTGTCATATATTAATCTTGCAGTAATGTGTCTCTTTGTGGCCTGGACACTTCCTGGCAGTTTTAAACAGCAACTAACTGAAATTTTTTTTTTTTTTTCATGGAACTAGACATTTGTGTGCTGGTTTCTACTGAAACATCAAATATACAAAGTTCCAGTTTCAATGGATGAAAGTGTGCTCCAGCACTGTGATTTCTCAAGCTGGGAGTATAGTGCTGTGATGCATTGTAAATGGTGGTGACTGCACTGACAGTAGGAGCCCCAGTGCTTCACTGAAACCTAGCTACCTGCAGGCTGGGCACCACCACTCATTTAGATGCTAATCTTTGTGTAAAACAGCAAGTCAAAAAGGTGAAGAATTTTACATCTCCACCTACCTGCTGAGAGAGGATACAGAGACAGTTATGTCCTTAAGCTTCAGCTGGGACATGTCAACCTTGCAGGAAGCATCTTCACAGAATTTCAGGGACTGGGAGGGACCTCGAAAGCTCGTCCAGTTCAACCCCCCTGCCAGAGCAGGATCACCTACACCAGATTACACAGGAACACATCCAGGCAGGTCTTGAATATCTCCAGAGAGGGAGACTCCACAACCCCCCCCGGGCAGCTTGTTCCAGGGCTCTGTCACCCTCACAGGGAAATAATTTTTCCTTGTATTTCCATGGCACTTCCTCTGCCTCAGCTTCCACCACTGCCCCTTGTGCTGGCATTGGGCATCACCCAGCAGAGCCTGGCTCCAGCCTCTGGGCACTCACCCTGCACAGCTTTATAAACATTGATGAGGTCACCTCTCAGTCTCCTCTAAGCTAAAGAGCCTCAGCTCTCTCAGTCTCTCCTTGTACAGAAGATGTTCCATTCCCTTAATCTTGTTCAAGATCCTGTTCAAACATTTGGTTTGCCCATTGTTTAGGCTACTGCACTGGCCTGATGCTGGCTTGGTATATAGTGCTGCCTGTAGGAAAAGACCACACCACTGGCTTAATGTGGTCATCATATAAAGAGCAAAACTGTGTGATTTTATTTGTGGTAAGGATAGGATGCTAGTTCAGCCATCCATGGATTTTAATGCAGTTAAAGCAACTTCTCCCATTTGAGCTGTTGTCTGAGCCTTTCGTTGTGCTGAGCACCTCTCTCCCTCCAAATGGTCCTGCAGAACTCCAGGCAAAGTCTGACTCGGAAGACAGAAAGCACAGATTGCTGAGGGACCTATCATTCAGCAGCAGCTAGTCTGTGCTTCTGAACTGATTAGATGAGTATGTTCCCTACCTGGAAACAGTTCAAATATTTACAGCCAGGGGAGGTTTTATCCAACACAGTTTGTTTCAGATGTCTGGCTGTTAATATTTAAACACTTTCTGCTGTATTTGGAAAACTGTAGATCTTGGCTAGGCACTACAGTTTCACTCCTCCATATGACTTTATCTGCATAGCTTATACAGGGCTTGATATGCTTCACCCTGCTGCCAGCCCCAAACATCCTTTCTGTAATCTTTATTGAATACAGAAACCCTTCAACAGCTGAAGCTTTAGAAACTACTCTTGTCAAGGAGTATGAGGTTCCAGCCCCATATTGCACACGTGTGAAGAAGAGCTTGGTCCAGTGTCTGTGAGACTGTTCAAGTTTACTCACCTCAAAGATGCAGGGTTCCTACACATATCATGTAAATACACACACACATCACAGAGTAAAGGGAAGACCTCACTGTGAACTAGTGTTTGAAAAGAGCTCCAGGGGACCAGAGTTGGCTTTTGGTTAGTAATACATTTGCTAGGAAGGTGTTAGGGCCAGTGATCTGTGTCCTCGCTCCTCACCTGCACTCAGTCATAGACTTAACAGTAGGAGAAGTGCAAGGAGAATGGCATCACCAAGTTTAATTTGGAGAGGGGCACAGGAGAAAATGTGGTTTGTGTGGTGGGCAGAATAGGCAATGAACAGGATACTTGGTGAAGCAATACAGAAAAATCTCTCTCTCCACACAAAAACTAGATGAGCCCAAGCCCTACTCTTGCTCAGCAACTACAGCCAAAGTCTCTTGTCACAGAAGGCGGACATGGTCTGTGAGTGGAATAACCAATTCTGAAGCTGTCAGTTTGTTACAGTACTTGAAGTGCTGGAAGCTCAGAGCACTTGCCTAAAGTCGTTTTGGCCACACACTCAGGTTTGTGATGTAAAATCAGATCTTCATAGACTGATTTCTTTCTGCCATAGGACTGCAGCTCTGTAAGGGGAGAGTTTTGGTAGGCACGAGCGAGCAGTAGGCTGCCTGTCCAGTGCTGTTAACAGGCTGCAACCAGTGTCGATGGAACACATGGAGCTCTTCTTCCAGCTCCCTCTCTTGACTGCTCTTTGAACACTGACACCAAGTGAAAGACTGACAAGATTTATTCCTTTCAGGCCATTTCTTTTTGTTCAATAATTTCTTGTTACTCTAGGGCTATCAACATTTCTTTTCCATGAGTTTGATTTTCAGTTTCACAAACTTATTTCATTTTCCCTTTTAATTGGATTCTGTGTCTGCTTGAAGCAGAATATTTAATTGGGGGGGTGGGGGTGGGGGTGGGGGGTGTGAGTGTAAGATTCCCTACAATTCTGAGAGCTTTGAATGTCCAATATCTAGTTTGGACCCCATCTGTGCTGCTTCTTGAAGGGTAAAACCTCTTTGGTTTCACTTTTCTGGTGCTAAGATACTGGTTTAAGAGGTGGTTGCTGCTGCTGCTGCTTTTTATCTCTTTATCTTTTCTTTTTTTCCAGTGAGAGGAGCCCATGGGTAATGCTACCTTATATACTGATGTAATGGCTGAGCTAAAGCTAGGGGAAGGACCAGGGGTGCACACCCAGCCTTTCTACCAGCCCAGTATGCTGAAAAGGCTTAGGAAAGGGTCAGATGATCAGTAGTAGTCAAGAGATGGGCAGCAGTGTGTAGCTTGAGATACAGGAGGTAAAGGTAGATCTGTAGCAGTCAGCAGTGAGGTGGACAGGGCTTCTCCTCGCAACTTGCTTTCTGCCCTGTGTTTCTCTGGTAGGTGGTAGAGCTCTGAGATGTAATACTGGAATTACCTATTGAGTTATTGGAGTACCAGCTGGAAAACATCTCTCCTCCTCCTGCCCTCACAGACCTTATCCATCTCATAGCAGTAATAGGGTGAGCTCAAAATACAGATGTGTTCTGGAAACATTAAAATCACAAATTATGTAGGCTTAGTCTTTTTATTTGTGCCCTTCCTAGGAGCTGTTTGAAATGGTAAAGCTCTGTCTCTGCTTGCAGTTGTGTGTATTCCAGAGGGAGGGTTCTCCAGCAGAAGGTTTCAGAGCATGAATGCTGCCAGATGATTCATTTATAAGTTGCTTGATTTTGTCAGGAGTTTTCCTGCTGTGCTTTCCTCAATAATACCCCAGTTTTTCCATGCTGTAATAGTCTCCTATTCTTAAAGCCTTTGAGAAGGTGTTATATGACTTTGATCTCCTAGGCTGGTCAGCAGAGCAAATGAAGCATAGCAGATTTCCTTAAGTGTCCTTAAGGTTCACCTGGGCATGTACGGCCCTCTTTATTCTGTGTTCTTGACAAAGATAGCCTTCTCTGGGTGCAGACATGTGAATCTCACACAGTAAAGGAAATCTGCTGAAGGCAACTCCAGATTTGTTTGCACAGGTGTTCTTGTAGGTGTCTGATGTGCGTGAGCGTGTGTGCAGCACACTGGGTGATCTCTCCTACATTCTTTAGAGAGGCTGTAAGCAATAAATGGGACTGCTGACCACTTAAACAAATGGCCTGTTGAAAGAAACCATTTCTGGGCATACAGTATTTCTTCTGTGCTACACAGACCTCTGATGTGGGCTTGACAGATTTGTTCAAAGAAAACATTCATTGTAGCCTGAATTGTGTAACACATCATTATTGCTACCTCTCGGGTTTGCTGCCAGAAAGTGGTGTGACTGCTTCTTGCTGCCTTTTCTTTCCCTTTGAGGAGGGGTGGTATTCTTGACAGTAAAGACCTAGGAGTTCTGCACCTTCATTACAGTGCTTCAGACACTATTGACCAGGTTGGTTAGGTGTGTCTGTTGTGAGCTACTGGATACTGAGATTCTTCTCTTTGCTCCCAGGATTCTGTATAATTTTTTCCTTCCACTTCTTTTTTGGAGGGAAGAAAAAGATGCTTCAACTTGTGTCTTAAATGTGATTCTACTTAGTCTGCTATTGTTATAATTTGCATGGGGCTTAGATGTCTTAACAAACAACTTTTTTTGGGTCAGCAAGATAATGCTGAGGCAGCAGAACACACTTTTCTGCATTAGTTACCTTAATTAGCAGGGCTCTTGCATGCTTTCTGTGAGGTCCTCCATACCAGCTTCAAAAAAAGCCTCCTGGTTCTTTAACCTTTCTGATCAAAGGGGTGTTACTGAAGGAAAACAACTGCTGAAAAGCAAAGATAGTCAAAATGGGCTAAAAAAACTTTCAGGTTATAAAAACATACATTATTATGGAGCTGGAAATAAGGGGGAGAAGGGATCTGTGTGCAGTCTGTTCCGGGGATCTGAACCTGGAAACGAGCAGGAGTATTCATTGAGACCTCGCTGTGTTTGCTGAAGAGACAAATGTGTGTCTTGTCTGTGTCAGTGCCTGTGAAAGAAGTGCTCCTGTCAGTAATATTCTGTGCAGTATATTCTATTTGTTTGCATTTTGTTAAACATAAAAGCAAATGGGAAAATAAGATGCATCAGGGGGATATTATGGCTGAGAGGAAAGTTTATCACTGAGCTGTCACTGACAACTGGAAGGATTCCTAGACTCAAGTGTCACATGATAACACATTGCTAACAGCAACTTACTGAAGTCTATCCTGCTGAGCTTAATCTATGTGCTACCTTCACGGGTAGTAGCTAGGGGATGCTTGGGATCAAAGGCGGCAGAGTATGAAAGCATCTATTAGGGTCTAAACTGAGTGCTT
This sequence comes from Dryobates pubescens, assembly GCF_014839835.1. Lineage (NCBI taxonomy): Eukaryota > Metazoa > Chordata > Aves > Piciformes > Picidae > Dryobates > Dryobates pubescens. The sequence goes on along the minus strand of NC_071629.1, from coordinate 536,203 downwards.
AACTTAGATGTCCCAATAGCTTTATCACCTGAATCCTGTCCCTTGAATCTGCTGTAGCACTCCAGTCATCCAGAGAAGGGTCCCATTCTTCAGGACAAGGCTTTCTGGATACCCTCACTGCCAGGAAAATGATGCATGGAGTCACCTGAGTGTTGTCTTTAGGAAGGGTTCAGTCCCCAGCAGTGGTAGCTTATTCTGTATGGTTAGGTCAGGTACTTCGTGGAGAAATTAATATCTAGCAAGTTGAAACAGAGATTTGGTATTGAAAATTTAAGAAAGAGAATGAAGTGATAGAAAACTTCTCCATTGCAAAGGTTGCTGAGCTTAATATTTTACTTCAGCTATAAGTGGTGGTATGTGGAGGGAATTGTCTGAAGGCTAAAGGAGAAGGTGCTAATGGCAGGTCTCAGTGACAGTGAGCAGGTGCTGCCTGTGACTTCCATGGCTTTCTTCAGTCCTCTTTTTTAGATGATTTTTGTCTGCCTCTCCTGAAATAAAAAATGTCTGAGTTGAGAGACCGGTGTGGGAAGAGTGGAGTCACTCGCTTAATACACCTCCCTCATGCCTGAAATACTGCGTCCTTATCACGGTCTTGATTCTTGTTCCTGCCCAGCCAGATGGGATCCATGCTTCCAAACATGTTTTTCACCATTTGCTGCTTTTGCTGCACCGCCTAAAGCTTGGTTTGTCACTTCAGGAAGTTTCCGTTACAAGTACCTTGAATCAAATTACTTTCTAACACAACGGGCTTAGCACCTCTCCTGGTGTGATGCACGGGTTTGTAGAGCTACCAGAAGAAATACTCCACAGAAGCAGGATTTACCCCATATTGGGTATAGAATCTGCCCACTTGACCACTCCTCAGTTAGGAAGCAGTACAGGAGATTGGTTTCTGCTGAGGTAAATCCGCATCAGTACACAGGCACATCAAGCTCTCTGGAGTTAATTGTTCCTGGGACTTTGTCATTCATTGCAGGGCAAGTGACAGTTAGGGGGGCTTCAGGCCCTGCAAGTTAACTTCTGGCAGCTTTGCTGGTGTGTAGCTTCTGCTTCTCCAGTGAAAGAAGGATTTTCCATATTTTTCTCTTATTTAAAGATTAGAAGAATAAGAACACAGGGAGTTTCTGTGGGGCCTTTGAGGTGCATCCTTTCAAGCATATCATAAAACAGGCATTACTTTCTCTTCCATCCATCGGAATGTTAACAGAACATCATACTCTCCATTTGTTGATGGAGTCGCAGAGAATTTAGATCATGATGAAGAGAGAGCGCCAGACATGAGCAGGACATTGTAGGGACAGAGACATTCTGAGGTTGTGAATAGGGAGACGTGAACATCCTGACAGTGCACAGGCAAATCTCACAATAACTCTGCCTGTATATTAGTGTCCAGGATCTTTGACAGTCTTTCCTCAGACCAGAGGCTTTGACATTCAAATAGTGTTTTTGTCCTCATAAAATACAAAACCCAGGGCTGTGTTGGCAGTAAACTAGGACTGCTTTCTAAGTGCTTGTTTGACTGCAGCAAACACTGGCATGTTGTTGACAGAACAGGTTTCTCAGGTGAAGGTTCACCTTCAGCTAGAAGTTTATAGCATATAGTTTTATATGAGAGCTTTTCTCTTTTTATACCTACAGTTTGGTGTTTTACACAGGGTATTTTCTAGACTATCAATTTTATACTTTTCTTTTGGATGGCACATTCCTAATGCATTGTAATTGCTCCCCAGTGCTGTGCAGGAACAGAGCTGTTGCTCAGTGGATTTGGGTATGAAATGTTAGCCTTCCACATCAGGCACTGTATTCCCCATCTCAGCTGAAATCCCTGTCAGAGATACTGAACTGCTGACAACATTCTGGGGAGCTGGTAAAGCACGGTATCAAGGCTCATGGATAGTTTAAGAAATGTTTACTTTAGCTTTCCTGCTTCCCAAATGTGCCATCAGAGCTGAGGTGTCTCTTCTGTGACTGGATCAGAAAGGTTTTGTTCTTTGAACTGCAGACTCTCATGAACTTGCTGCAGAGGTGATACCTGCTCTTAATTCACTTAGCTTTCCATAAACCTTGGACACTCACCATAGGAAGTCTTTTAACATGAAGTTGAGACTCTGGTGCCCATGCCTGTAAGCATCCATGGTTAATGATCTGTGTGGATGGGAAGAGCAATTACATGACTGCTAACTGGATGGTTTGTGATACAAAGGTGCTTGCTCTTATTGTGCACTAGTTCTGCTTGATGCTTTGGTTCTACTCTGCTGAACTGAGGGGAGGCTCAAAGACAAAAGTGCTTAATTACTTCTAAACAATTCCAGGGGACGTGTAGTCTTCCCAGTTCTTGACAGCGGGAGGAGAACAGTGCGGGGTTTGGTCCATGGCAGAATCTCCTTCCTTAGGTATGAAATTGGACACCCATAGCTGGATGTGTTTCGAAGTAACCTTTTGGATCTGATGCACATTCAGCCGTGTGGATTCTTTCATCCTTTCTGCAGGTTCCATGTTTGGTTCAGTTATTCTCCCCAGTATGCATTTAACATGATTGAACTGCAGCTGATCTCGGTCTAATCTAGCTTCACTTACTTATCTCAGCATTGTAGAGCTCCTTCTTGTACCTCATTCAGTAATACACACGAGCACGTGCTCACACAGCCCGTGTTACGGCAACCCAAGCGACAGCCTCGGAGATTTCTGAGGCTCAGCCAGGGTCGCGCAGACAGCCCAGGGAGTTAGCTGACTTTGTGTTGTGTTGATCAGGTAAATCTGCAGCTGCAGTAATAGCTAGTGTTAGAGCACACCCAAAGTTCTGCTTTGCTCAAAACAGAAATTAAAACATCATTTGGTGGTGCAACAGGTTTTGCAAGGCAGATCCTGTGCCTATTCTTACCTTGATGTAGCTATTGTGCGTAGAAGAGAGCAGCACCCACACTTGCTGAGAGAACTGTTACAACAGGAGTTTTCAAATGAATAACTGTCTGTGAGAAGAATCATCTTCCCTTCAGCATTTAGCATTTCTGTTAGCACTGCTGTGGGCTGGAGACAAATTAGGAGAATGACTTACTAGAAAAAGATTACTTGTGCAAGCTGTAATTGCAGTAGGTTAAGAACCCAAACAACGTAGTCATTTAACCTCAGGAACTCTCATCCATATTTGGTATTTAGATATCTGCTGGAATGATCAACTCCAGTCTGTCTTCTCGTGTCATGTCGTGGCAGGCTTTTTGGTAGACTCTTCTCAAATGGCAGTGAGGTCTAAGACACAAGGTGCATTCTGTAGGGAGTCATGGGGGGAAATGATACCCTGTCAGCTCTGGCGTGCGACAGTTCGTTCCACTCCCGAGTCCTGTGTCCCATTTGCAGTCTGTCTAAAGAAACACGTTAGACAAGAGTCCAAGCTGAAGTGCTCATGACATGCGTGACTACCCCCTGCAGAGCTGACTTTCATTCTGAGGTAGTTGTGAAACATTAATGTCCATGAAATCGCCATCTTTTCTGATTGTGAGTCTGGCTTCATCCAAACACATCTCTTCAGTGAGAAGCTTGGAAATCCTGCTTCTTACTTCTGTGTCTCAATCACAAACCTAGGTTTTGGGGGGACTGTCTTTACTCATGGTGAAATGCTGCTAATATTAATTCACCTCCAGATCTTAGAGTTCACTGCACAGACCAGCAGCATTGTATCTTGCCGTCCCTGTTCCACGCAAGGTTTTCTGGGCTATTTCTTTCAACAATGGTACTTCTTTCCAACTACGAATTCTGCCTGCTGCAGCAGCATGAGCTGCTGGCCTGCCAGCTCCTAGAAAAGCAGTGGAATGGAACAATATTAACAAAATCCTTGAAATTATAGCAATGATTGGAGTGATAATGAGCAAACCTCTTCTGTGTTCATTAGTTGCAGAAGAGTATTTTTTTATTAGGGAATTGGTTTCTGTAGGGGCTGCTTCTGTAGGAGTGCTTGAAGTCTGAAGGATCATTTGTATTAAACAAGACAAAATTATGTCTAAAGCAGGTATGTGAATCACCATCCAAGGTTTTATGGCTTTTTGACTTCCAATCAAAGCTGTATTGTTACTGGTAACTGATTGTGAGTGACTTCTCCTCCAGCAGCAGCCTCAGCAATGTGGCAGTGTGGCTTTGTGATTGTTGGTGAGTGAGAATTTGGCTATATTGCAAATCAGGAACTAAACCAAACATTGATGCTCTCAGAGTAAACGAAATAGGAACATATCAATGATGAAAAGAAAATCAAAGGCACTGCTTGTGTGAGCTGAGCTCTATGGGACTGAAAGCATAAATAGTTTAAAAAATGGATGTGTAAAAATCCATACCCTGGATGGGAGGACAAAGTCAGACTCAGCAGGTAAAAAATGTCACTTTTACCCCCTTTAAAAAAGACTTTGTACCCTCATGTTCTTATTTATTGAATGTAAACATGGATGGAGAGTTCTTACCTTTCCAGAAAATATTTTAAGGAACAAACGCCAACCCCTCTCAAATTTAGTTCCTTTGATCTCAAGATTATCACCAGAGGAAGACTGCTAAGAGCTACACACAGCCCATTTGCTGTGCAGCTGCCTTTTGCCATCAAGCCAGTACAACACCTACAGAACATAAGGGCTGCTTACCATTTGCATGGGAAGGGACTGATCCCCACCTGAGTGAGGACCCGAAGCCAGAAGGTACAGAATGATAATCCAGTAAGGAGAGGTTTAGCATTGCAGTATGTGCAGGCAGAGAGCCTGCAGAGCAGTCTGCATGAACTCTGAGACTCCCTAGACACGGTGGAATCCTCTGGAAAGAGCTGAAGCGGCAAGTCAGCCAATTTCCCTCATTTCTAGCCAAGATAAATTTGTCTGGATGACTTGTAACTCTCCCTGATTATGAATAAGAGCATTTGAGTTAAATGTATCACTCCTGATAAGAAAAAGAAGATTAGGAGACAATGACATCTGCTGGCTTTGGAAAGAGAAGACATCAAACCAGTGTATCCTGACCAGGCAAGGGCTTTGCTTTTTAGCAGTCCTTTATTTAGGCTGTTCCTTGAAGCTGTGAACCTATAAAGCAGCATGAGAAAACTACATGGTCAGAGTCCTGCGGTCAGGGACACCAGACAAAGCGTGTCTCGGGACAAAGCGTGGCTTCTGGCTTCTGCTGGATCCAAACTCAGCGCAAGCAAGGAGGGTGATCCAGAGAGAAGGAAGTGGTTGGACCTGAGAGGTTAAAGCTCTCTTGGAAAACATCCTGGCAGACACTTCTGGTGCACTTCCTTCTTGGTCTGGATAAGAACAATTAACAGTTAGGAAGAACTGGTCCTAAGAAACCAGCAGATAAAGAGAAAACGACAGAGTTTGGGAGCGTGTTTCTTCTGCAGGCTGAGGGGATGGGTACCCTTGCAGGGCTTTCTGTTGGAACTCCTCGTGAGCCCTGTGCTACATGAGCTGTGTAGAACCTTCCATCTGGCAGTGGGGAAACCCTTTTGTTTAAATCATGAATGAATTGTCCCTATCCTTTTTTCCAGAGTTGGGGGCCCTTTATCCACCTTTTCCAGCCCCCTTTGTTTGGGGGCATCATGACTGCACCGAAAATCAGAACGTTTGCATTGAATATTTTAGGAAGATTTTTCTGCATTTGCTTTACAGCTTTGATTAAGATTCATATACTAAATCCTTCTGCAATCCCTTAAATCTCCGAGTGTCACGTAATCACGTCTCTCTAGAAGCACAGATCCGAGGAAAATATTAAATAGGTATTTTGAGTTAAAAATTGAGGGCTTTGGTATTTGGAAGCCTTCATACATATCAAGCACATGGAGGAAATGGAAGCACTGTTTGTGTCAAAGATCTCTTTGCAGGCCCAAAAGCCAAATGAAACCACCAAAACCAAAGTCTGGGCTCCCAGATGGGCTGTGACTGAAGTGGGTCCCTCTTGAACAGGCAGTTTGAGATGTGGAAACAGTTTGGCTGCAGTAAAAGAATGTTCAGGTGTCTTGTGTGGCTTTTGCTTTGATCACTGGGACTGAGTACAAAGGGAACAGCTGATGACAATGCAGGCAAGAGACTCCAAGTGCTTATTATTTAGTCTATTGTCCACTTTCTGTTCATCTTTATTATAGCCTGGTCCTGGCCTTCTACCACTTACTCTCAGGCTCTGGAGTTTGACTTACTGGCTGGTAACCACTGAAGTCAGCCTGCTGGGCCTTTCTTGCCTTTTTTTCTTCTTTTTCTTTTTGTTCCTTTTTTTTGGTTTTTGCCTAGCCATACTCAAATGTTTTTCTCAACCTGCTTCTCTTGTACTAAACTCTGTACTCAAAGGAAAATGCATCTCTGTTCAACAGGGTATAATAGCACGGACTGGAAGTCCAATGGCTGCATTATGATTATGGTTTCCCTTGGCTGCCAATTGCACTGTGTCGTCGTGGTGCTTTTTGTATGGGAAATAAAATGTAGTTGTTTCCATGTGGGGGGTGCAAAAGTCTTTGTGCAGCTCTCTGTCAGCTGTCATTCACCTTCCTCTGCAGTAGGTTTTGCTGCTGGTTTTGTCCATTCTGGGCTTTCTGCTGTTGTTGGCTGAGGGGTTTTGCTTTGAATCAAGCCTGGTCAACTCATTGGCACACCACACCTGAATGTGTACAAGAGATGTGCTGAAGTATCACAAAAGAAAATGCAAAAGCCGGAAGTTCTCCGGGCCCAGGGTTTGGAGGCTCCTCTGTATGCAAGGAAGGATCCTTTGCATTCCTCGCACGCCTCAGAGGAGCGCGCTCTATATTGTTATCACGTCAGCTTATAATACCGGTACATGGTTTCAGAGCCTTGCTTGTATTTGTAAGTACATTTAAATAATTTAACTCCATTACAGTCCAATGTCTGGTGGAAATGCACGATTCTTTAGGAAGACATTTCCCCCCAGATTGATCTAGTGCCTGCAGAAAGTGGCGCTATTATTAAAGCTTGTTAACTATTGATATGCAAAGATGGAGCTGCTGCCAGTGCAGTGCACGACACTCATAAATATGCTCACTCCAGAGAGGAGTGGTGCAGTGATCTGGGCCGGGCACCCTGCCTGGTTGTACGTCGCAGGTCATAGGCAGCTCTTACCAAACTCAGGCTAAAAGGATTCCCCTGGATGCGTGAAGTGGTCCAGCAACGTGCAGTGACTGTTCTGGGCCCGTGTGGTGCCCGGCTCAGTACGTGGATGGCAGCAGGGTTGCTTGGACTGCGGATTGTGTTCACTTGAACCTGGGGAAAATTGTAGAGCCACACAAAGTGGGGATTTAGTGTCTGCTTCCTGGTGGATTTATGTTGGATGTGTAAAGGGTAGCATAGCTGTGTGTCTGCTGAAATTCATCTCATATTCTACTTTGTGTTTGCACAAACACTTTGAAGTTGTGTATGTTTTGGGTTTGTTTTTCATAATAGAAAAGCCTGCCCCAAATCTTGAGGGTGCTCCCTCTCCAACGTGAGACCTGAGAAGCTCCTAACCTGCTTGAAGTGTAGGCTCCAGGCAAAGCAGGCTTCCTCTGCTGTTGTTCACCCTAAACGAGCCCATTTGTGGGCTCACACTGGGAACTAACTAGAAAATGCTAGGATGAGCACTTCAGTTTTCCTCTGTAACGGCAGTGAGGGCTTCCTCAGCAGCATCACGGGACAGCATGTGGAGAGCTCGAGTCATTTGCCACAGGCACTCGGTTACTCTGGTGCACCTTGTCCTCCTTGGGTTGCTGCTGCACACCTTTGCTGTCAGTCCTCAAAACAGGCACAACACTCTGCTCAGCTCTCTTCCTGGCTCTGTCTCCAGGGCTGAGCTGCTGGGTTTCCTTGGCTTTTTGCTTTCTCTTTTTCCAACCTGTTTATTAATTGCCATCAAATCTGCCTGCCTTCTCTCAATCTTTTATGTTCCTTCAGTCCTTCATTTTATTTTCCTAATCTCTAAGGGCTTTGGAGTGTCTTCTACTCTTGTTGTTCAGTTTCCATCAGGAAATTCTTGTGGTGACTCTAAAGGTTTGTCTCAGGTGTGCAATGCTCAATGCTTATGATATGCTCTGGCACCACACCAGCCGCTTCCTGCACCCCTCCAGCCCTTACACCTCCAGTGACTGGCTCACATTTGTGTAATTGTGGAGAAAACCTGAGAACACCTGGATCAGGCTTTCTGATCCATTTGTGATAAAATAGATTTCCTTCCTCTTAAGGAACTTGTGTGGAGCAGGGAGAAAATTTGGTCATGTCTGAAGCTAAAATGGAAAGTTCTGAGAGAAAAGTCAAGACTCTCTTGCTTTTCAGATATGTTTTTTCTGGCTTTGCCCCTGGTGGTGAAATTAATGGATTAATGTGAGTGTCCCTACATGCTAATGGGCATGGCTGGAAAGCCCTGAAGGTTTTTACTTTAAACTGTTGCCTTTAAATATTGCTATATAAATAGCCCTCTACCTTGAGGCTGGCTTGTTTGTGTTGTAAGATAAGTGGCAACCATGCAAATTACCCACCTTGTATTTTCCTACTGAACTAAGTGCTTGGATCTGCTTTAATGTAATCAATAACAGAAATACACTCTGATTTGGAGCAAACCAGATGAAGTATTTTTGCAAACTGGGGACCCATAAGCTCTCTTCTTGTTGTCAAACACACTCTGTTTGATTGGAAGGACGGGGATTTTCATTGTAGGTTAGCTCTGCTGCCTAATGGAAGGGACCTCAAAACTACGTATAAATTACATATTGTTGTAGTTGCTATGGCAAATAATTGCCATTATTTAAGGGTAACTTATGAGTAGTAAGGTGGAAGTAGTTGTTAAAATGCAAAATGCTGTTTCTCAGAGGAATAGATTTAATACCAAATCTAAATGATTTGTTCTTAATTGTCTGGCTTCATAAACATTGTAAATTGTGGGCCTCAGAAACGTCAGCTGCTGTACAGGAAGGCAGCTTGGTTTTGGACACAGGATGTACCTGGGTGCAATCTGTACTCCTGGTGTAAGGATTTCTCATTTGTACTCCAGCCTTCTCTCTTGCCTGTCTGTTGGAGTTACAAAACTGTGCCATTACCTTCTCAGGAATTGCACTGCTTCAGACTTCAGGCTTGTCTAACTATGATAGCTCACCTCAGTAGCACATTATCTTTTCGTATCAAAGAGATTTGGTTATTTGTCATAAATGGTGTTCTAAATTACAGCCAAGAAGATATTACTGATGTAAGTGCTTGATGCTGGCCTGGTCCCAGTCGGTGGATTTTCTGCCGTGCATGAATCTTTCAGCATTGCTCATGGAAATCGGCAAACCTGCTCCTTTGCAGACATTTTCTAGCTAAAAGGGAACCGTTGTAGCTTACTCAGGAGAGGAACAGGTCCAACCACATGGGCAGGTGTAAGCAGAAACCCTGCAAGCTCCATACATTCCAGAGGAAAAGATGGAAATAAACTTCACGTGCCAAACCTGCTGGTAATTTTAAGATGGATTTACTTCCCTGCTACTGATATGTGTCATATTTCCCCTGAGCTGGGTCAAACCCTGTTTATTTCTTACTTTTTCTCTCCCTCCCTCAAAATTTGAGGGAGGACTAATAGGTAGAGGGCTGGAGCTGAATGTTACGTAACTAAGCAACTGGCCCAGGGCTTCCCATAGAAATCGACGGCTTTGGGAGTAGTTGCAGATACTGCACAGCTCTAACCAGCTGAAACTGAAAATCAGTGTTTACTGTGTGCTATGTAGCATTCTTCCAGGACAGCATCCTCAGTCGCAGGATCTTGTATCAAAGCTCAGCCATTTGGTTTTAGCAGGTGCTGTTTGGTGCATGACCCTTTTTGTACCAGGCTGCTGGTACCAAAGGGACAAACGCTTTCCCACCAGTACAGATGAAACAGCTCCACAACAGAGATGATGCTAACAGCAGCTAGCTTGAAAGCCATCCTCTGGCCCTCACCATGTTGCTGCTGTGACTTGTCCAGGTCAACTTCTGGTTTGCAGGAGCTGGACAGAAGTGGTGCTCTGCAGTGTTTCTCTCACAGAAGTGCTCTGCCTTGTCTCCCATCACTGCGCTCTGGTCATGTCTCAAGTGTTAGAAGCGAAGAAGAATGAAAGCTACTCTAGGAGATGTGGTGTTTAACAGAACATAGCCTCTTCAATTAACTATCTTAGATTTGGCAAGGATTAGATATTTACAGCATGTAAATAAAATTATTAATTACATAAGATATTGTTTACTAATCTCCCTGCTTCAGGGTGTAAACTAATTAGCAGGCAGTGCTGGAAATTTGCATCATTTTATGATGTGAATTCATGGGAAAACTGTGGAGGAGCACAATGAAAGCTGCCTTGTGGTATTAACAGAGCAGCACAGCCACCCCTGGCTCTTGGTGGGAGGCTGTATGGTGGGAGAAATAACCCTGATCAGCCAGGGCACTGAGGTGGGGCTGGCCTTCAAAGGCAGGCAAAGCTCAAAACGTCTAACTCAACTTCAGAACTGAATGGATGATAATTAGATCTATATCTTAAACAGACCTTTCTCAGCAGAGACCACACCAGCAGTGTTTTAAGCACAGGTGGTGCATTCATCTTCCTGGAATGTGAAAATCTTTTCCAGTTTGTGTTCAGCAGAGCAATGGCTTACAAGAGCCTTGTAAATCAGGGGCTGGCTCCATCGTGGCAGAACCATTGTCCTGTGGCCCCGGAGAGCTCTGGCAGGCTTGGTGCTCCAGTGGGTGATGAGGTTTAGAAATGGGCAGCAGCTGGCAGGGGTCAGCTCTCTGTAACAACTCCCCTTCTCCCAGCTAGCCTCTCCAAGGCTACCACGTCATGCTCTTGGAGCAGGCCACGTCTCTGGCAGGCCTTTTCCCACACGGAGCCCTGTGCTGCCTTCATCTGCTGCCCATCCCTCCCCTCACAGTTCCAGGAGAAGTCCAGGCTCATGACCCTGGGACACTTATCTTCTCCAGCCTGTTCACAGAAGGTGTAATGGAGAGAAGCTCTGTTCTTTCAGCAGGCTGCTCTGGGAGCCCGCTGGAGAGCCCCTGCAGTTATCTGTGTTCCCAGAGTTTCATTAGGAGCTCACGGGTGCAGTGGGAGCAAAGAGAAAGATATGCCAGTGTTAAACTAATTAGAAGTCTTATCTTCCTAATTTCATTTTTGTGGTTGAATTCTCACTGCCAGCAGCCTGCTGTGTATGAGTGTGTTTTTGTGGAGGTGTATGTGTGTGCAGTCAAAGCCAGTGTGTGTGGGTATTAATCCTGAAGAGCAACACAGACATTGCTGACACAAAAAACTACAGAGTTCCTCGTGGCTGTAGACAGAATAGTGCTAAGGGTAAAGCCAATAAAAATGAGGTAGGAACCAGCTTCTTTCTTCATGGTCAAGTTCAGTGTAAAGAAGAACTGGTGGAGTTACAAGTAGTTTATATCAAGTGTTTTCTTAAGATATGTAAAACCTTTGGAGAACCAAAAGGTGTTTTTTTCTGTCTGCATGCAAATAAAGTGACTCTGAATATTCCTTGGCTGCCTCTGCTTTTCTGATCCTGTAATCACAGGAAAACTCAGCAGACATCATCACACATGAAGGTTAATAACTGCTGCCTCTGTCTTGCCCCAGAACTGGCTGGGATCAATACCCTAGATGCAGATCTCAGGAATTTGCACCAGCTCAGGACTCAAGGTATGACAGCAGGAGAAGGATCTCGTTGCTGCTTTTGTCAAGCACTCAGAGACACCAAACGGTGTGGTGGTGCAGCCTGCAGAGTGGTGTGGACTGTTGTGTGCTTTGTCCATGACCTCACACCTAGGAGCTGTGATGTGTGTGGAGGCTACAAGCATGCTGAAGTCACATACAACTCGAGTGGCTCCCTGTGCCTTGGTATGCCAAGGGAGAGCCCTTAGGCTGCAGAGAGATCACAGGCCTGAAACTGAAAGAGCGAAGAAGCTGGCAGGTTGCATCCCTGTTGTACACCATTTTTTTTCTAGCTCTTTAGCTTTCTAGTCTGTCTCAGGGTATTTTTTACCCCCCAAAGCATAACATCATTAAAAAATTATGCTAAGTGAATCATTTTTTCTAGTTCTTTGTGTTGAGGTCGTGGATTGATGATATTCTCACTCGTGTCTGAAACCTGCTCACCATTGTTTCAATTTATTTTCTTAATGGCTTTGTTGTTGTGTTAAATAATTGGTATAATAAGGCTCTGCAAAGAACTAAGCAGCATTAAATGGCATGTTTGATATGTGATTTGTGAAAGTTCCTGACCCAGACTTTCAGCAACTCTTAATTTTGTAAGTAGGCAGTGGGTGATCCTGGAGCCGAGCTCAGAGCTGCACACTCCTCTCTGTATTTTGCTGTTCACTGGGCTTGCCTGTTCCTGCCAGTAGGTCATTAGACCTTCAGATCCTGAAATGTTGGTTTGGGTTCTGCTGCTCTCCTCTCTTCCTGCCACTGGTTTGGACTGAGTCTTTCTTCTGCAAGTTGCTTGTAGTCAGTCAGTGACTTTTTATTCCAGTCAGAGTTTTCTGGCTGGCTAAAATGTTTTGTCAAGGTTGAGACCAATGCAGAAAGTAGTGGAAAGGAAGTGTAAGGCAGCTCATGTAATTGCCGTTTTCTTGGATTCACCATCCCTCAAACAGGCTGCAGTTAAACCCCATCACATCTGCAGTCAGCAAATAAAGTCTTGATGAGAAATCACAAGTTTTGCAGTGATGTTCCCATGGAGTTATAAGCTGGTGCTTCTCCAATAGCCAGAAGCAGATACCACCATGAGAAATCACTAACACCGTGCTAGTCTAAGTTAGCCCTTAAAGGCTCATTTAATTGTGGTTAACTGGATACTCTCAGCTACTTGTGCACTTTCAGCTAAGTCCTTCACAAGTGTTTTATGTAGGTGTGGATGAAGCTTTCTCCATCTAGCATTACAGAGTGGTCAAGCATAAGTGATGGAACTTGTACAGTTGCAGAAGATTTGACAGTCTGTGCTTCTTACCAAAGGGGGCTGGAGGGAGGTAGAGCTATTTCCTTCATGAGTTACCAATGTGACTTAGTGTGGTAGCTATGCTTGCTAATTAGTACAGTAATCTTCTACTGATTCATTCTTCTTCTGCATGACTTTTCATTCGTGGAGTGGTTTCTGTTGCTTCAGTATCTTTGTGTGGTTTTCCAAGTGTAATGAAGACTTCAAGCTCCAAGGAGGGGTGGGATGGGAAGCATGAAGAAAATGTAAAAGAGGAGTTAGTGCTGCAGCAGTGCTAAATATGTTCTTCCCAGAAGGGCAGGAATGAGATCTTCCTCCCAGCTGCATAGAGGAACCAAGATACAAGCATTTAATGTGCTTCAGGACTTGCATAGTGCTTTGTATTTGCAGAAGGCTCAAGTAATGTGACTTCATGGTTGCCTGTGGACTGCTGGCTGCCTGTGTCCCCTTTGATTCATCCCGTGCCCTGAAGTTCGGTGAAGGTAACGCAGCGGGCAGAGGGAAGTGCTATAAAGTGTGACAAAGCCAGTTCCCACCATAGAGTTCAGCTGCCATGATGCATATTTTACATCTTTCCCTGATGTAAGGAGAGGTGTGAGCTCCGTCCTGATGTTGCATTTTGGAGCTGGCTATACAGATTCAGACTTGTCTGGAGCCAGATGTCCATCAACATGAAGTATTTTGGGTGAAGAGGCAGCAAAGCTTTTGCAGCTGGGAAGAAGGGGTGGGTTTCCTGATCCATGTAACCCTGATGTGTGAAGGCAGGAAGGGTTTAATGAATGACAGTTTTGCAGCAATGTGTAGGTTGATAAATATTCTGACTTAACAAAGTGTTGCAGTGACGTCAATCAAAAGTTCCAGAAGGCATTTCAGGAATTCAGAACGAAACAGAAAATGATCTGAAAGTGTCTGCAGAGGTAACATGAAACCAAATAACAGCATGCCTCTGCAGAAAGTTTCACCAGGTAGAGAGATACTTAGGAAAGGAAATGATCTTACAAAAGGAAGAAGCAGAAATGCTGCATAGGGAAAAAAACCAAACAAGAATAAAACCCAAACCAAACAGCAACAAAAGGCAAAGCAAGCCAAATGTATCTAAGAGTTTAGACAATTGTCTCAAAGAGAGACAAAATATTTTGGATGCGATTTTTCCACTTAATCCTGCTGTTAGTTAAAGCAAGAGCCAAAGCTTTAGGACTGGCACCATATCCTCTCAGTTCCAAATCTCTTCTGATTGCAGTGTCATCAAGTCCTCCTTTCTCAACCTATAGACTATTATTTCATTCATCAGAGTCACTGGTTAGTTTTTCCAAAGAGAAATAGGAACTTGTCCATGGAGCTCTGCCCATGCAGCCATAGTGAGATCTCAGAGCTGAACAGAGAGAGGCTATGATCAGCCTGATTTGATAGATGAGCCCAAGAAGGTCTTTGCTTGGGGCCTGCGGTCTGTGCTGGGTGCTGCGGCACGTACACATCATTTCTGTAAAGCTGCCACAGAATGAGGGACAACTGTAGACAAACTGCAGCATGGCAAGTGAGAACAGACCCACAAGATTGCCTTGGTAGGACTTTGATTTTTCTGTTTTCAAAGGTAAGTAAAGAGAGCTTTTTACATGGGTGTGCAAGGACATCGTCTGGGGAGAGGGAACTAAGGAAAATATTGCTCCTCCTTGCAGTGGGACATAACCAGCAGGCTGAACTGTGATTGTGATAATAGAGGAAGGCTGCTTTGCAAAGATGCTGTAGTGTAAGGTCATGGACATGTGGCAGTGCTAAACTGAGTACCTGGGAGTGCATGAAACCTGAGGAGAGTGTTGTAATCGAGCGCATTGTTTTGCCTCACAGTTCAGAATGGGACGCAACAGCCACAGCACAGCAAAACCTGAAGCGACACGAAAGGGATCTCCTGTTAATTCATCTAACTAAAGTCTCATTTTCAGGCTCTTTGTTTGGCTAGGGAATAGCACTGGCAGGATGGTGGCTTCTGGCAGAGAAGTTAATTTCTTTCCCAGAAGAAAAGAAATCAAAACAGCTTTGCACTGATCAGCTGGCACAGACTGCTGGATCAATGGTTGGCAATTTGCAGGGCTGTGCTGTAGATAAGGCTGTCACATTTTGGCAGGCTCATCACTACCAGTCAGCCACATAATAGCTGATAGGTCCTTTTCAGATAAAGATGAGGAGAAGATAGAAAACTGAAGAGAAAGTTGAGCGAAAGGGGTTAGAGGAAGAAGGGAGGATGAAAAATCACTCTTTTCATCCTCACTTTGTAGTTGTGCTCCTTTGGTTTCCAGTTCATCTATATGTGTGCTACTATTGCTGTTAGTTCTTGCAGCTCTCAACTGATAGTGGCGCTCACCAGTGTAATTCTTGGTGTTTGTGCCTTATTCTCCTGAAAATAAACAGTTCTTTGTTGCAAAGTAGAGTGCCCTCCCAGCCCCTAAATTAGCTCTGGGTTTGTATTTCCCTCTCTTTGGCATAAGCATCACACAGAGGGTGGTGATCTTGAAACAGGAAGGTGGACTTTTGTCCAGGTCCCTTCCTAGGGCATTAGCTATTGCAGCTTAGCTCTCGATGGTCTTGAGGTTTCTGTTGGCAAAGGTTGTGGCCTGGGGAAGGCAACCTAGTACAGCAGTGAAAAGGAGAGGAAGGAAAGGTACTTAAGCAGCAGCTGAATTATTTTCAGCTTTCTGGTTTCAGGAAAATTCTGAAGAACAGTTCTGCTGCTTTCTGTTTACTTAGTGGTTCACTGCAGGACGTAAGGAAATCTGTTAGTGACTGCAGGACAGTGCAGTGAAAAGAGGTGTGGGAATCATTGCATTGAGACTGAGAAAGCTGCTAAAATGCTTAGGGAGATGTAGACTTTTCCAGCAGCCTGATAACACACAGAGCAAAGGAGTCACTGGGGAAAAGTGCCCTGGCTACTATTAATCATCTTGAACCTTGAGCTTCTGCTGGGTATTCCTGACTGCAGGGAATGTTCAGATTGCAAGGTTTAGTGTTCTACAGCCTTCCAACATCAGTTGTACCCAGTGCAGGGAATAAGTGTATTTTTGCTTTTCCCTATTTCCGTCTCTGACCTGTCAGGAGGAAAAATGTTTATTTCATTTGTGAGGAAATTAGAAAGGGACTTTGTATTATTTTGTGTGGTTCTTTGGTGCAGACCCAATTTTCAAATGATTTTATCAGAGCAATTTAATATCACTCATTTTGGAATCTCCATAACAGTTGGGGATTGCTGGCTTGTCCCTCATGCCCTTCCCTGTGAAGAGAGGAAAGCAACTCACTCTGTTCAGTGCAGAGAAGCTGATGAAACTGCATGTAGTTGTTGCGGTGAGGTAGACCTCTCCCTGAAGTCCAGAAGGATTTGGGATATAGTCAGCAAAATCTTTCAGGCTGTTTTCCAACTTGATTTAGTCAGTTCTTACAGTGCAGTGCACCACTTTGTTGTGACTTCATGTCAGAGATACTAAAAAAACCAGAAAGGAGGGGGAACCCCCACCTTGTCTCCCTGGCATTCTGGGGAATTGAAGGCCAGGAATGAGAATGCCACAGTGGCAGCTGACATGGAGTGTTTATTTAATTCTTGCAATTTGTTCACCTTAATGAAACACCAAAAGATTTGACTGAGCAGTAATTAACGAGAGAGAGCCTGTCTAACGAAACCGTACAGGATGGTATTTGTTACAGGGATCAATAAGGCTGCGTGAGGATCATACTGGCATCAGTCAGGAAAACAAATCACCTCCTGCCAATCAATTGTCATGCTGCACATGCATGAATCTGTGTGGAGCATTTCTCTCAGGAGAAAGAGGGGAGAGGCAAAGCTGGGTAAACATGGAGGTATCTAGCACGTAATTTGTTGGTCTGTCAGGTGCTGTAATTGTAGCTGTAGCGTTCTTCTTCTGTGCCTTCAGCAGTCATTACTAAGCAAGTCTGGTGACATAATCTAATTAAAGTGTGCTTCTCTCAGAGTGTGCTGAGTCCGTTCTGTGGAGTTTCTTTGTGTTCTAGCACCACTTGTGTGTCTTCAGGAAAGCAACACAGCCTGCTTTCCCACACAAAGCAAGCAGACAGAGCAGCTGATAAAAAAATCCTTTGGGCTCTCCAGAGACTGCGGCTGGATCCCCTGTTGCCACTGGCTGACTTAGCAATTAATAATGCAGCAATTAACAGGGAGTTTTGAGATCTCTGTGCTCAAGACTTGATTTTATTTTTAGAGTGAAGTTACTGGCAGCAAGAGAGGAAAAAGGAAACAGTGATGGAAAAGTTGTATCCCAAACTACAGAAGCAGTTTGGTTATGGGAAGAATGGGGGTAGTGATAAAGGAAGGCAAATACTTGTTACTCAAGATTAGTGGAAGCAATATTGTAGCTAATGTGCAATTGTTTTGCCTCTAAAGAACCTAGATCAGAAAAGACAGTTCTGAGAGAACAGGATTCAGAATGATCTTAGCTTCATGGGGAGATGCAGATTACAGATCAGTGTTATGCTGCTGCCTGCAACTTAGAATGGGAGTGATGAAGAGAAAACGGAGAGCCTCCTTTGAAAAACAGCTACAGGGAATTCAGAGAGCCACAAGAAGGAGGTAAGGAAGCATAAACAGAAGGCACAGACATAGTTCTTTGAAAACCACGGTACTGCACTTAAGGGCAGTCCTTGGGTTGGACAAAAGAGCAGGCCCAGAGCCAAGAGACTGCTGAAACTTACGAACCAATCTTAATGCAGATGTTAGACTGGAGGTGCAGAGAGCGGTGCAGAGGATACAGGGAAACTGACAATGGGATTCATTCAGAGGCTTTGCTTTGTAATCCTTGTAGATGCAAAGATGAATGGCAGTCCTACTGGAGTTGGTGGTGCACTCCCAGGAATTCTGTACTAGAGCCCTTTTTCTTGTTATTCTCATCTGTAAAACAACTAAAAGGTGAATGCCTCAACTCTGTCTCGTGTGTACTTACCAGGTATTGCCACAAAACAGTTTGGATGATGGGAATGCATTTTTAACACACATTCACAAATTTAAGCCCTCCTCTAAACCTCACGGACCCTCTGGACTCCAGCTGCAAGATCTGCTTTCAGCATGTGGCTGTTTGACGCTGTGCCTTTAAGGAAGGGGCACGCTGGCTAAATGTTTGTAGAATATTTTGGTATTCTAAACGAATTTCATTGGTAGGATTGTGGGAGGTGAGATTGTTAGACCCAGCGCGGCTGGAACTTTCTCTCAGTCTTCCTTCCTTCGCTGTCCCTCTCGGCTGGATCTGCTTCTGGGATTCTGGCCAACTAAGATACTAACTCCCTGTGCCAGGCCTTTCTTCCTTTCCTGCCCTGTTAACCGTCCACATCTCGTTTCTACCTCTTTGGGGGGAGAAGGGAGGTAGGGGGGTGAAGGGGGCACACAGCAGCAGCATTTGTAACTGCCTGGCAGCCCAAGCTGAGCTCCAGTCCTGAAACTTCTCAGACCTTATAAAGTGGAAGTGGCAAATAGCTCTGACTGGCTTCATTTCTGGCATGCCATGGACTTTGTGGAATTTGCATGGAATATCCAAGCCCCAGCAGCCACAAGCAGGCAGGAATGCAGCAGTGAGACAGTAATTGTACATTTTGTCCAAGTATCAAAGGCAAGATGATCCACAGGTGGCACGAGGTGGCAAGATTTATAGGCTAGAAGCTGCAACAGATTAACGAGAGGAAATTGTCCTTATCCATTGCAAATAAAGATTTTCTGTATCGGGAGGTAGCTCCACTGAGGTATTGGGAGCTACATGACATGGCACCAGCAGTTGGAGAGTGACTCAGTGACTGCCTGGAAACATTATTCCTTTTTTTTTCATCCATGCCTATAAATATCGATGTTGTGCATCAACAAGGTAAAGAGGTGTGTGTGTATACGTGTGTGTGTGTAATTCCTGTCACCACAGCAAGTGAATGGGCCAGGGGACCATATGAGGCAAGAGTGTTTTCGGTCTGCAGCCTTTCCTTTGTGTGGCAGAGGAAGTAAAATGGTGTGAGGAAAAGACCTTACACAGTGAGGACACTGAAGTCCTCAAACAGATTTCAGCTGTAGCAATAAAGCAGTGTCTGTGCACAGCCGCCAGTTTGGAAGCAGCAAAGCAGTGCTTGTCAGCTCAATGTGTCAGTTGTTGGGGGTTCTGAAAATTCCCAGGTAAACCAGTTGGGACGCTGGCATGCTGCGAGGTGTGACTGGTAGCCAGAATGTGAAGCGTGAGAAAGAAGTGCTGTTGGCAGGATGAAAATTGAAATCTTTGAGGTTCACTGCTGGCAGACTTTCAGAGAAGCAGACAAAAGCTTATGTTAGGATAATTAAGTGCAAGGACTCTTGTCCAGAGTGGGTTGCAGCAGATGTCTTTGTTTGCTCGTGGCAGCCACCGGAGCGATCGTAAGCCTCAGGATACCACCGCGGGGAGGCAGTGCTGGGAGGTCACAGAGGCCAGCCGTGGGCACACGGATAGATGTGCTGGGAGGCTGGAATCTGCTGCTCACAGCTATGAGTCTCCTGAGACAACTTGTAACAGCGCTGTTGTATGTAGGCTCCAAATGAATTACCGGGGTTTAGCTGCTTTGCTTTCTTCACATGGATTTTAACACTATAAATCTGATCACATTGTTGTGCTGCTCCTAGAAGAGGAGCTGATCCTCCTCCACACTTAGCAGTGCTGCAGCTGGAAGGTTAATGGATGCTGAATTGCACAGCTCTTGCCCACGTGCTGGCCTGCCTTTGGAACTGGGGGTTTGATTTTAGAAAAGACAGCTTCTGATGGATGTAGCTTGCAACAAGGCTTTGCAGAGAGCATTAAAGAACCATAATGTGTTTGAGAAAAATCCTCATCTTTCCGTGTCCATGAGGAGGCTGTGCTGGGGTTTGTGCAGGTGTTGGTGTGTCTGTTGAAGCACATTTTTGTTACTGCTGAGTATGTGTTGAGTAAGTGCACGTGTCCACTAAGTGATGCTTTCCCCTCTTCTTGTTTGGGTACGTCTCTGATCCCTTAAATAACCTGTCTGTGAAACAATCAGCACATGGGTAGATGATGACTGTGTACTCTTCAGTGTGGAGATCAACAAAACAGATGGAAGCAAACAGACTTCATCTGCTAGGCAGTGGTAAAGTCAGTCATTGTTCAGGCTCTTGTTTTCTGGTTCCGTCTCCACTCATAGTAAATAAACAAGAGTGTATGGCTTACCAGGAGCCATGGGAAGATCAAATTGCAGTGCATGGTGTTTTAAATTGCATTTCACGTGTAAATTGCTCTGGAAGTTTGTGTAAGTTGGCAGTGTTCTATATGACAGCATGCTTCAGGATTTGGCTTTCTGCTGAGGAGGTCAAGTCACAGGATGGTGTGAGCTGAAATAGAGAGGATACTGAGTTTTTCTTAAGTACAAAAGTGCATTTCTGCTACATCTTGATGGAATTCACCTACATTTTACCTTACTTTTTAATACTCTCCTTAAAAAAAAAATCTAGTGCGTGCCAGCCAGACTATATTCATTACCTGAAATAGCAGACATGAATCAAGCATCCCAGCTGGGTTCATCCCTGATGTATCTTGGAACGCTAATTATTAGCTGAAATTAAGCAGAGCCACAGATGAGCAAGTATGCATGAACGTGCCACGTGAAAGAGCAGAGGAAGAAAGCTCCCAGCCCTTGCAGCTGGAGTTGTGGTGAGCTGCTTAGGAGGGCTGTGCTCAGGGCTGGTGTGTGTGCAGGTATCGCAGTGCCTCGTGTCTGAAAATCATCTCGCATTTGTTCAGCGCTTGTAAGCGTGTCTGGAGGTTTCCCTGAAGAAATCATGTGCATAGGTAGCTGTGAAGCAGTTTGTTGTTCAGTGCTGGGAGAACAAATGCTTACCTTCCACTCCCTGTCATCTGTCTTTCTCAAGCCTACGAATCTGTCCTTATTGCTGAGGACTTATGCTTGACGCTTCAGCCACCTCTTGTCCACGGCCTGACCATTCATGCTGTTATTCACAACAGTGCCTGGTGTCTGAATATCTATTACATATTTAAAAGCAGTGTGAGGACCAATTACTTGGGTTTATGTCATATCAATATTCGTTGTGCTTGTAATTGCTGTTGCAGTTGTAAAGAGAAAAGAAATTGGGAACCTATTAAAGAGATAAAAGATCAAGTATCTGAATTGTGAAAATGATTTAGCATCTAATCTAGTTCAGTCTGTGCAGACGCTGCTAGGAAGGCCTAGGGCTATTTAATTCTAGAGTTTTGGAAGCAGTTACTGTTGCTTGGATTTCTGTATTTGGGATGAGTTGGGTTCCTTCCCTTTGGGGGATGTGGGCAAGTACACACATCATCTTTTCTTCTTGTGCATACAAAAGAACAAATGTCAGCACAAGTAGTTGTCCTGCACGGCAGGAGGCTGTGCCACTGTGACTCTGTCCTTTTCTCCCCAGTCCTGTGAAGCTGCCGCTCGCTGTTGTGCAGGCTGGGTGTGTGACAGGCAGAGTGACATCTGCCCCTTTAGGAGAGGAAAATACCAGGGGAAAGTCTGCAGGCCTTAGGTTTGATTTAGACACCTTGGTAGTGGTGTAAGGGAGAGAATAAAGCCAAAGGAAGGCCATAGCCCCATGATGTATTGCACTACAAGGACTGCATTAGAGCCCCTGGCTGGTAGTGTAAAGATAGACTTCCATAGTTTCATTTATTGACTGCAACTAAGAAAGCTTTGCATTGTCCAGTAGAAGGGGCTGAAAAATAATGTATGGAAAAATCTATAGGAGACACAGAGGCATTTTAGAAAGCAGAGAACAATTAGCTTCATCGTCCAAGACAAAAGCAGTGTTACACAGGGGCTGCTATGATTCTTTAAGACCCTATTGATATTTTCCCTTCTGTTGAGCTGCTAACAATACTTCAGCAGAAAATAACTCTGCTCTCTGTGAGGGGAGGTGGGGCTCCAAGGGCAGTCGGTGTATTCTGGAGTGCTGATCTTTCCTGGGAAGAGTGAGTCCAAGTCCTCTGCCAGTACAGGAACTTTTTAGCTTCAGTATGAGGAGGCTGAGCTCTGGGTGGTGTGGAAACACAGAAGTACTGACGGCAGTGTGTCTGGAGACAAAGGCACACAGAGGACTGGACACCAAACTCTCATCAGTCCCATTTGTAACAACACAGGAGAAAAGGATACAGTGCAGACTGTGACGAGATCCATTAAGTCTGTGTCCATGTTGTCTTTGATAGACTTGTGTCTCACTGAATAGAATAGAAGAGACTAGGATGGAAGAGACCTTCAAGATCATGTGCAGGAGTTATGATGTAGCATGCAACAGCTTCAATATTGTAACAGGAGTGAGTGGTTGGTGCTTCCCAATGCATTAGAAATCACCAGTCACTGGATTAGCTGGTGCAGATGAGCTCCCTTCAGCACAGCATGTGTCCATTGTCCTGCTTGCTTGCCTTCACCCCAGAGTAGTTGTATGTGATGTATACAGCAGGGAATGTACTTGTGCTGGATATAAACTACAGCACAGGAGGTTCCACCTCAACACAAGGAGAAACTTTTTTACTGTAAGGGTCATGGAGCTCTGGAGCAGGCTCCCCAGAGAAGTGGAGTCTCCTTCTCTGGAGGGTTTCAAGACCCATCTGGATGCATTTCTGTGTGACCTGCACTACATTCTATGGTTATATGCTCCTGCTCTCGCAGGGGGGTGGACTCGATGATCTCCAGAGGTCCCTTCCCACCCCTAACATCCTGTGAACCTGCGAATGTACCTCTGAAGCCTATTAACCTCGACAATGGGAGTGCTTGGGTAGGCTGCAAACACTGGCCCTGCCACTGTCATGCTTCCTAAAGTCATGAGTCATTCCTGGTGGCTTAGATTTCATTGTTGAAATGGAAATGGATGTGAACAGAAAAAGCTGTGGAAGAGATCACAGCTCACATTAGTCAATCTAAAGCTGTCTTTGTAAAGTCTTCCCTCGCAATCAGAATCTGCTTTTACTCACATAAATAACAAAGAAAAAACACAATGATCTTGATCTAAAAATTCCCCAGTTATGTCTGCAGAGGTGTTTGTAGTCATCTCTTATTTATACTCATTTGATGAGAGAAGGAAGCAGAATCAGGCTATAGAGTTTGTCACTTAGTCTTTGATCAGCACCTATATAGGAAACATTACTAAGACAGCAGAAATGTGCTCCATGATCAGGCTGCACTGTTTGTGTGTCCTGAGCACCTTCAAGTAGCAGGAAACGATGGTGGGGAGGGAGGACTGGGATTTAACTGCAAACTTCATTATGTGCAAAAAATGCAAATGGTTGAAGCTGAGCATTTGTAACACTGCCCTGATGAGCAAGGCACGAGGGGAGTCGTGCTTTCAGAAAGGACTGAATGTAGAATGGATCCAGTGGCACAGAAACATGGCTGAGGGCTCTGCTGAAGCATTGAACCAAGGCCTCCTTCTGCTTCTCTTTAGGTGCTAAATAACTTCACTTCAGTCCCAGTGCCCTGCATTCACACAGCTGGAGCACAGGAGGCTCCTGTTTACCAGCACGTAAAGCCATTTAGTGCCTGTTTACCTGCCCACCCATGAGGGTGGTGAGGTGCTGGAACAGGCTGCCCAGAGATGGTTTGGAAGCTTTAGTCCTGGAGATGCTCAGAGCCAGGTTGTATCGGTCCTTGAACAACATGAGCTGGTAGGAGTTGTCCCTACCCATGGCAGGAGTTTGGAACTAGATGATATTAAGGTGCCTTACAACCCAAACCTTTCTGTGGCTCTGATTTGGGTCTGTACCAACTGCCAGGGCCAGTGGTTATATGTCTGTTACATTCCTTAACTGGACTTTACCCCTTCCCTGTGCTCACACTGCAGATTCAGATGCTTTGGAGGAAAGTCATGCCTGCTGCCTTTTTGATTAGCAGCTCTTACCAGATGCCTCTACATGTGGTGGAGTCCCTGTCCCTGGAGGTATTGAAAAGCCATGCTGAGGGACATGGTTTAGTGGCAGCCTGGCAGTGTTGGACTGAATGTTGGACCTGATGATCTTAGAAGTCTCTTCCAGCCAATTCTATGATTCCATGGTGTTTAATGACATAGGTTTAGATCCCTACAGTTACTTTCCCCTGTTTATGATTTGCATGCACAGATATCCAGCTGCAGGACGTAGAGCCCAGTGTGTCCAAAAGAATCTTGTGCTGCTCAGCACTGAGCCTGTGATGCAGTTAGCTTCTGCTGTCACTGAAGGGGCCTGGTGTAGCCAGAATCACCTCCCTGCTCCTGCTGGCCACACTGTTCCTGATGCAGGCCAGGATACCATTGGCCCTCCTGGCTTCCTGGGCACACTGCTGGCTCATGTTCAGCTGCTGCCAATCGGTACCCCCAGGTCCCTCTCTGCCTGGCCACTCTCAGCCACTCTGACCCCTGCCTGTAGCACTGCATGGGGCTTCTGTGGCCAATGTGCAGAACCTGGCACTTGGATGTGTTCAATCTCCTGCCCTCGGCCTCTGCCCATCTGCCCAGCCTGTCGAGGTCCCTCTGCAGAGCCTCTCTACCATCCAGCAGATCAACTCCTGCCCCCAGCTTTACTGATGATGGACTCCATGCCCTCATCCAGATCATCAGTAAAGATGTTAAAGAGCATGGGGCCCAGCACTGATCCTTGGGGCTCACCAAGGATTAGTTTATCCCAGAGCACTGGGGCTAGCCACTTGTGTGAGCCAGCAAATCCCCTGGGCAGAGTTGCAAGCAAGCAGCAGGACAGAAGCTGTGGTGTTTCCGTGGCATCAGTGTGCAGGCAGTCTGGAGCCTGGGAGGCAAAGGGACGCTGGTGTGACAGGCCTGGAGGCCAGGACTGCACCAAAACGTTGCCCAGGTCCTCCCAGGCTGCAGCTGTTACAAGCAGCTCGAGTTTCATCATTTAGTGCTCCTGCTGCTCCCCTGCTTCAGTCCGCGTCCGTGTGCTGTGTCTTGGCCGGGGCGTCCCTGCTGTCCCTCCTCCGCCGCGCTGCGTGGGGCTGGTGTAGCTGTGAGGCCTGCGAGTCGTTGCCGTGGGAACGCAGCTGTGCGTGCTGCTGTTGTCACTGGACTTGTTACTGCTGTTCTGTCACAAAGCATGCCCGAGCTGCTGTGTTTGACATCACTCTTCATAACAACCCCTTTGACAAAGCACCCGAGCAGGAAATCAAACCTCAACCTTGCCATCTACAGCGTGCCCCGAGGCCTCGCTGCACCGTGTGCTCTCTTGCCCCTGGAAGCCTCCAAACCCCATTCCATGCCCTGCCAGCCTGCTTGGAAGATTACAACAATGTAAGACTTTCCTTTGTTTAAAGCTAATGTTCTCTGTCAGGGCTTCTGTCAGCATATGCTGTGGACAGCCCAAAACTGCAGTTCCTACAGGTTTTGGCAGGGGACCAGAGAGCTATAGGAAGAGAAGTGCCTTCCCCAGCCCAGGCCTCTTCCAGGGCTGATCCAGCAGGAACAATTGGAGGCAGCAGATGGTTCTTCAGTGCTTCACCCATGTAGAGAACCTTTCTGTGAAAGCTGCTTTGGTACCAGAAAGGGAATAATGTTTGCCACCTTCATTGTAAGAGTGCTTCATCTTTCCCTCTGGGTCTCCTGTTCAAGGTCAGGTCACAGTATCACAGAATCACCAAGGTTGGAAGAGACCTTGAGGATCATCAAGTCCAACCTGTCTCCACAGACCTCATGACTAGACCGTGGCACCAAGTGCCATGTCCAATCCCCTCTTGAACACCTCCAGGGATGGTGACTCCACCACCTCCCTGGGCAGCACATTCCAATGACAAACAACTTGCTAGGTCCTTGAGGTAAAAGGGTTTTGATCCCTTTCCATACTGAGAAAGAGGTGGTTAGCTGGGAGAGAAACTACAGTATCCCTACCAGGGCAGATCCTCCCCATTTGCCAGCTGCAAACTGCTGCCAGAGCTCCGAGGTGGCTGCAAGGTGCTGACAGTAGTTGTGTAATTCTGTAAGTTGTAGCAGTTTGCTTTTGTCATCCAAGCCTCCTAATTGCCAGCCCATTTCCAATCCATACACCTGCCAGCTCCACCAGTTCAGCCTGCCTTGCCATGCTGCTCTGTTGTCTCCTGGCTCTATGGCAACATAAAACAATGTGCATTTTTGTATGTCACTCTCTCAGAGCTTTCCCATTTGCACTGTCTGCAGCGTCAGCCACAGTAGCTGGAGAGGAGGACAGGTGGCCACAGTAGCTGGAGAGGAGGACAGGTGGCCACAGTAGCTGGAGAGGAGGACAGGTGGCCACAGTAGCTGGAGAGGAGGACAGGTGGCCACAGTAGCTGGAGAGGAGGACAGGTGGCCGCTGATTCTGCTGTGCTCTCTGGAAAAAGGAGCTCTGCACAAATAGAAAAGCTGCTAACTGCAGTTAGATCCTGCAATGGCTTTGTCTCCTTGCATTTGCTTGCTTTCCATGGACCCCAGTCCATTGTAAGACATTCTGCTGTGAATTCTTTGTAGCTGAAGGCTCTGTAGATAGCCTTTAATGTGAAGCTTTGACTCAAGGCAGCAGCTGAAGTCACAGTCACAGCTGGTTTAGGTGACCAGAGTGATGATGCTTGACCAGATGTGCTGCAGAGGAAGGTAACCTTAGCAGGCTAAGGAGGCCTAGTGCAGTACAGCATAGGAGAGCTTGCTGCTTCACTTGGATTTCTTCAGGAAATTTAACCTTAGTAACTTAGAGCCTGCATTTTGTAAAGGTGTTTGTCAGCAAAGCAGATCAAAGCAGTGAGATCTGAGCAGGTAGCATGCAGATACATGTGGTGGTGCAGCTGCCCTGGGATGGGTGCTTGTGCTTGCTTGGGAACAACCTTCAGAAACCCAGTGAAAATTAATTGTCATTCACCTTACTGTCATTCACTCACTGAAGCAAATGAAGTGGAGGCCAGCCAAGCTAAAGAGCAAGCTGGTGCACATGTCTGGTGAGGAGAGGATGAGATTGTTGGGTTTATTCAACCTGGAGAAGAGGAGGTGAAGGGAAGGTCTTACTGCTGTCTGTGGGTGCCTTAGAAAAGAGCAGGGAAGAGGTGGAGGCACTATCAGTGTGGACATTACCCAGAAATTCTCTGCAGTTCTGCAAACCAACTGGATGTGTCTCAGGGCAACGTGTTCTAGCTGGACATGCTCTGACTAGGTGAGCTCCAGAGCTTGCTCTCAACCACGATTGTTCTCTTCACCCCCTCAGCCTTGTCTAAAACACATTCAGCAGCAGCATAAGCTGTTCAGGAAAAAAAGCAACAAACAAAACCAGACCCAAGAGCTTCTTACTTGAGGATTTGTTTCCAGTTTGTTCAAGCGCAGAAGCTAGAACAAATCAACAGGTTCTTGGCAGTGTGGAAAAAAGCAATGGTTAGGATGAGAGAAAAGCAGAAGAAAACCCTGGTGAAGGTTGTTCAGATCTCTGTCCTCCCAGGCATGGAGCGGCAGTGGCAATGAATGCTGCATTTGCTGCAAATGATGGCATCTTAATCTGTGCACTTTGTGCCTCCTCAGCTGCCTTCCCTGTCACATTTCAGCTGTCTGACTCCAAAGTCACAAAGCTAACAGCTCTGCAGATGAAGTTCTGCTTCCCCATTCCCGGCCGCATTGCCTCTGGCAGCCTGCGTTTGCCTGTTGCTGAGATGCACTCAGATTCATTTCCTCCTTGGCACTGAGGATTTGCATCAGGCTGTTAAGTGTACAGGGATGCAAGGAGTGACTGCCTATCGATACCCTGAGGACACTTTGGGTCTTTAAGGCCTTTAGGGGCTTCACAAACTGGCTTGTGCAGGTCAGGAGATACCTTTGTGGGAGCCACCTTTGGCAGCTACTGCAACAGCCTTACTAATTGAAACAAGATTTAGGGCTGTTCACTGCCTTGTTCCTGGCTCTACTAAGTGTTAGAAGCCCTATGAAATAGGAAAGAGTCAGATACCAGCACTCCTGAAAATAGCTGCAGAGAATTAGAGGTCCTGAAGTGTTGCTTGCTGTCACGGTTGATGCCACTGGGGTCACAAGACTTTTTCAATAGGTGTCCAACAACAAACAGGGTATTTTGTTAATGTCTTCAAGCTTGTGTTGTAAACCTCCAGATGTATGCTGGAGTGAGGAGCGGCACTGGGAGCTTGTAGCTGTCAAGCTAAGTATCCTTTTTCTGGCTCCCTATGTTACAAAGTGCCTTTCCTTGTTAGTAGTTGTTATTTTTTAGCACCCACATTCCTGTCATTGCTACTTGTCCCATCAGCAGCCTTCTGATGGCTGGAGAAGTCAAAGGGAATGGGCAGCAGGGTGATGAGGATTCACCTGCTCTTCAAATGGTCACATAAAGATCACTTCCCAGCTTATGGTTTGGTAATGACATATGGCTGGACCTGCTCTGTCCTCCGAGAACGGCTTCAGGGGCTCTGCAGTGGGTCCTCTACTGCTTTGCTTGCGAAAGGAAACTCCTGTGGTTGGTGTGCAGCCCCTCTGTAAGTGAACAGTAGAAAGCTCTTTCCTCCCAACAGCAGAAGAGACAAGTGCCAAAAGGCTGCAGAATCTTTAACTGGTGGCCAGAGTCTCCCTGTCCCGCTGTGCCCATGCTAAGGACTCAGAGCAGTGGCGCTGGGCTGTGACTGGAGAGCTGGAGAGGATGATGACATCCCTTTCAATAAGCAGATTCCTGGTGCTTGGTACTTTGATGTTTTTTGTATCCTTGAAGTGAGGTTTGCCATTGCCAAGAAGTTGACTTTGCAGCTGGCAAGAGTCAAAAAGCATCAGGGCTTCTAAAACTGGGTGAAACTTTTCTGTTTCAATCAACATTTTCTTTCATAGCGTGGCAGGGAGCTGCTTGGTGCACTGGAGGTGCCTGAGTGTGCATCTGCAGGTCTGCTGTGCACACTGCGTAGAAATGTGCATTAGACACAGCAGCTGAGAACCCACTCACAGCTCTAGCTGTGCCACAGGTGAAAGGGTAGGTTTTTGGGCCATTGAACACTGTAAATGTGTTCATTGTATCAGTGCTTCAGAAGTACCCATTCTAAATGACTTTGTGTTGATCCACTGTGAAAATTCATTGTGCTCAATTGCCCTCAAAATTTCTCATTTCTCATCCGTGATGCTGCAGCCTGCTGACTGCACGCTGGACTGCTGTACAAAGCACCTAGGCAGCCTGCTTCAGTGTCTTCACATACTCCATGCTGCCTGCAAGCCTGCCCTGTGTTCCTCCTGGGCTGAACAGGTCTGTGCCCAGGGCTTGCGAATGATGGGAGCAGACTCTCTGGAGGCACACGCATGCCAGCCAGTCTTGCCTGTGTCACACATCGTATGGATCTAACAGGAAAATGTGGGAAATGGAGCACTGGGTTTAATTTTTAATCATACCTTTGATTCAGAGAAATCAAAACTACTCTCACATCCTTTCAGTTCTGTTCAGTTTAGGAGAAAAAAGAAATTACCAGTGGCATAAATAACTTTCTTTTGGCATGGATGGCAAGTCAAGTCGTGAAATTTAGCGGGGGCAAGTGGGCAGAGGCTGACATCTCACTGGAAACAGGATTTACTGGTCTGGCTTGGCTTTGCTTTGTTCTCAGTTTTAGAAAGGGGCATTTATAGCATTTCAGTATAGCTTTTGTGTCCTCTAATTTACTGTATTGTCTGCTTTCTTGTAAAACCCTGGGCTGAAAAGCCTTTAAAGCATGGGGGAAAAAATGCCTGGTTTGGAGCAAAGGGTAGGTGACCTCTAAAGACCTCTCCAAAATGTGTCTGGAGCTGTCTCAGTTGGGCCTTTAGTGTGTTAAAACACATTGCTTGTTACCTGTGGATGTTCTCCTGCTCCCAGGTGTTAGAATGATGCTAGCAGTACACAGCCTGATGGCCACTGCTTCTGTCAGTCCCGAGGAAGGGGCAGGAGCAGGAGAACTTTGCATCCCAGTTAGATGTGGCAGACTCTGCCATCCGAGGAGTCCAAAGCTGCAGATCTAAGAGAAATGCTGCAATATTACACTTGTAAGCTCACAAGACAAAATCTTGCCTGTAACTAGGCAAGCTGGACACTTTGTCTTAAAAATTGGGGCAGGAGATACTTAATCATGGAAGAAGACTTTGATTTTTCTTGCAGTTAGCAGGACCTTTAATTATGTCCTTGCTCTAACCTCTCGCTGGAGCAATGGCTCATGTCTGAGCTGCTGCAGCAGGGGAATACCTCCTCAGGAAGCACACAAACCACAGCTCCAGGTGTGAGTCAGCCTCACATGACTGAGCCTGAGCTTCAGCTGGACCATGTCAAGGTCAGAGTGCCTCACTCAGAGTCTGTTAAGTGTGTGTAGTCCTCAGTCACCACTTAACTCAGATTTCACTGCAGATCAGAGCCGGATGGTTTATGGTTGCTGGGGGTTTGATCTTTCACACTCAAAAACATGGAAAAAAGAAATTCCCTTTTTTGTTAGGGTGGTTGTTGTTCTTAGCAGGCAATCTGCCTTGCCCCCCTCGCTGCCCTGAGCCGTGCTTTCCAGGTAGAGCATTGGTAAGCATGTGGGAGCTCCCTTCTAGGGATGTGAACCTCAGCCACAATTTCCAAAGCAAGGCAGCGTGCGCACTGCTGAGCTCCGCTCCTGTGTGTACAACCAGTTGCCATCCCGGCAGACATCGGTGCTTTCGTCTCTCTGCATTTCTCTCTGGCTTCTCAGGGTGACAAAGAAGTACTGATTCATCACAGCCTTGCTGTGAGTAGCCATAATTCAGCTGTTCTTCAGCTTCAGGAAAAGACCCAGTGTGGTCAAGCAGAAAGGGTGGTCTGGTTTGGTTTTATACAGTAGTTTTGTTCCTTCCAAAGTCTTGTGAGCAGCAGAAGGGAAGCTCCCCTTGTGTCAGTGCCACTTTGGGGTATTCAGATGCATAAAATGGATAGAGCCATTCTTACAAGGGTAATAAAACACCAGAGAAGTGTTCCTCTGACCAGAGCCTGACAGCTGGGCTTTGTCTAAATCATTTGCTGACTTCAGAGGGGAAAAAAAAAAAAAGCACAGCATCCCGTAATCTCAGAGGGCCTCTCCAGAGAAAGATAAAGGGCAGCTTGAGTCTATTGTCTGGACTCAACCCTTCAGTACTCAGCAGCTCCATTGCTTTTATTCTCATGTGTAATTTTCAAATGAGGAGAGAGCAGAGGAATAGTTGCCTGCGAGTGGCAAATGTGACCAATTCTGTCAAAATTTAGGTTTTATTTTCTTAGCTTTACTGCAGGTCTTCAGCATTTCTCTGCTGGTTTTATGACAGCTCAAAAACACAGACTTTCACAGCTGCAGATTATATTTATGTGGTCTGCAGATTGACACTTGTACATAGCTCCAACTGCATCTTCTCTCCCAGCACATCACATTTACATTGCAGCTACATTCTGCTTCATAATTAAATCACTTTCAATCTAAGTAAGTACAGGAAATCCATGCTTGGATGTGCAAGTCTGCTGACAAAGGGAAGGGTAACCCAATTCTCATCCACACAACTTTTTAATTAGCTGCTGCTCACCTGAGGATTAGGTTTGTTGGGATGTCTTGCAGAAAATAACATTAATATTCAATTTCGTTAAGGGCTTTGTATAAACAGAATTAATGAAGCTATTAAACACATTTCTCTGCTGGTGTATTTCCATTCCTGGCCTTGTCCAAGTGCAGGCAGTTGAGCAGGATTTCTCTCTCAGTGCTTGTGCTGGATCTTGAGGAGTATCTGAGTAGTTTCCATTGTGAGCTAATATGCATTTGAATTTGCTGAATGGATTTTCTGGGGGCTGCAAAAGCCAGGTGGAAAATAATGCCTTGTTCCACGCTCCCTTATCAGCCTCCCAAAGCACATGATTCCATTCTCTCTTTGTCTGGGTTTCAGAATATTCTCTATCTGAACAAGATGCCTTTTTAAAAATTTTTGGTCAAGTTTGAAATTATTATTTGAGAGATGAAAGGCTGGTTAAAGTCTGCCCTTATCTGGTATGTTTTTAATGGATGGATGTGTGAGGAGTAGTTTTGTGACACGTTCTGCATGTGGCTTTACAGCTCTGAGTTAAATCACTGGCGTTAAACCCCAGCTAATCTATAGTACAGGTGGACTTCTGTGAAGCTTAGATTGGCATTGGAGAAATTTGGGATTTCAGTGTAAGAGAACTGGACCAGTAATGAATTCTTACGTTCTGAGTCCCCTGGGGAATGAGCTCTGCTGTTGCAGTGCTGGCGAGGTGGCGCTGATTTTGCATGGAGTCTTTTGGCTGCTTTTATGGTGGCATAAATTCTCTTTATGTTATAGCCTGCTAATACATACAGTGCTATAAATCCAAAACATTCTTTCTCAACTTTGGAGAATGCTATTGAGGTGGCAGTGATGATGTAACTTATCCTAAAATACTATTTACGTTGTAGTAAGGTTCCTGTGGGGACAGGTTGCGTTCCCACCCAAGAGCTATTGAGTTCCTAGCCAGCATAGATGAGTTTTATTTGTGTATTCCATGCATTTGCAAGTGTGGATGTGAAATTTACTTCACCTTCTGGTTTTTGCCAAGAAATATTTTCAGTAGTGCTGGAAGAAAGCTGTTAAGAAACCTTGCACCCAACAGCTCTGCACTAAATCGTGACAACAGAGTTGTTCACCTGCCTTGCAGAGGGTGACATCCCTGGCAGGGGATGGCTCTGCTGAGCTTCAGGCACTCCTGAAGCATCTCTCTTCAAACCTGACTGGGTGAGGAAAACAGAAACTGTCTCCTTTAACCCCCTGACCAGTGAGCTGCACTAGTAGAGGCTATGGGGTTGCAGCCCCTTCAGGAGTGGGCTTGGGCAGGCTTGCCCTAGCTGTCCCAGTTCAATTAGCTGCCAGTTTGATGTAAGCCTCTAATAGTGAGTGAAGTGTGCTGAGGTGCTGTGGGTGCTGCTCAGGAAATTTCATCTTCTACTATATTGCAGAGGCTGATGAGCAAATGAGACCCCGGGCATCACGCTGGCTCCAGTGCCCTTCCCTTTGCCCTGTGCTCCATGCTAGGGCTCAGGGCTTGAACTCTTGTGAGCAAATGAGGCATGTTCCATATTGCTGCCAAAAGGAGCAGGCAGTGGAAGAATATTTCAAAGGGAGTTTTCTTGTGACTCTTCACAGCTTTGGAGGTGCACTTTGCTTTGTAATTTGCCTAAGTTTATTGAAATCTGAGTCCTTCCTTCAGCATAGTCTGTTGGAGTCTTACCTGTCTTCAAAGGGACTTCCTGTTCACTGTTTTCTATAGCCCAGCTTCTGGAATCTGATTCGGTTACAAACCAGCATTCAGGCTGTTCTTGGCTGCTTTGTGGCTTGAGTTTTATGCAAGAAAGTACCGACCTGTGGGCTACTTTTGTAGAGACTTTTAAAACTCCTCCTGTCTTTACTCTGAAGTGTGAAACTTCACAGACAGAGTTTACAGAGAGATCTGCCTCTGTGTTTGTTAAACCTAAGCATCGTGGATTAACCCCTGATAGGCCTCACTGCCCCAGAGATGCCAAATTGTATGTGCTCCTTTTTGCTGGCCTTGATTGGCATTTCACTGCCCTGCTGCTGATGCAGCCAGAGTGCCAGTTTTGTTCTGTGGGCTCTTCCCTGACTCAGTCAGCAGCAGACTGCATCCTCACTTCACTTTCTAGGCCAGACTCACGTAAGTGATATAATTTCTTACTGCAACAAAGATGTAATTATTTACAGCGAAACGTTTTGTCACTGTGCCTTGCTGTGCTGCATGGCTGAATGCTGAGCATGCTGATGTGAGTGGTTAACCCACTGAAATCACAGCAGTGCCTGCTGTCTGAGGCAGTGCTCCCTGTGAGCAGGCAGGATCCCAGACAGTGCCTCCTGCCACCCTCAGGGAGCTCGTTAAGCTCCACGGTGCTTGTTGCTGGTAATTCAGTATGGCACGGCCTACAGGACTGGTCCACAGTCCCCACTCCAGTTGAGGAAGCAGCAGGGAAATGATACAATTCTGTGCTTGTTTGGTCGTGGTCTTGTTCCAGCCCTGCATTTTGAGTTCCTTGAGGATTAAATGCACAGCTGTGGTTAGCTTTCATTCCTTACATCAGGATGCAGACAGTGCAGTTCTGTGGGACACTGCTTTCACATCTCACTGGGAAGGGGGTGGCCTTTGCAGTGGTTACTGCAACAGATGCAAGGCTAATGCAGAACAAATGCATCCTTCCTTCCACATTGAGAGGAAGGTAAGATTCCTCCTGCACCTGGTACTTAGCACAGACAGGGGGAGGTGACAAAACCTTTCTGAAAAGGGATCCTTGTGCCCCAGAGGTTACTATTGCTTAGCTGTGACAATGGAATTTTTCCCATCAGGGATAGGTGTTGTACATTAAGGTACCCAAGAGGAACCTATTCACACATTGATCTATTGAGTCCTCAGGGGAAAATAAATAAATGATAAGTTGTACCAACATGACACGTGTGGAAGAAGCCTTTAATCAATTATTAATTGATTATTCACATGAGCACGAGGCTTGAAAAGATCAAAACCTAATTTTGACAACATAGGCAAACTTCTCCTTTTGAATTTCAGAAGATATTCTCAAGCTGTTGTTCGTTAAGGTGAATTCTTTGGGTTTTCTCCAAACTTGCTGCACCAGGAACGTCATTTCTTGAAGAAGTTTCCCAAAGCATAATCCCATTACAAGCTCAGTTTATAATCCATACAGTGAGGCTTTGTTAGCAGGCTTAGTCTTTTTGTCTGCTAAGCCTTTGCAGCAAGACCTATTCCAGGATGCCACAGGGCAGCAAGGCCAGGCAGAGGGCATCCATCTGGTTGAGGAAACTGGCTGCAGAGTTTGAGATCTTGGAATCTGAGCTCGTTAAATTGTGACACCATAGGTGTCCCAAAACGTGATCATTCTTAGCTGGAAATTGTCACTTGAAAGTTACAGAAAACACAGATTTTACCCAGCTTGCCACTGGCCTTGTTTTTGTTTTTCCACACTGGAGCTTTAAAAATACACAATTGCAAAACTCCCTCTTTGGCTAATTTTATTTTGCTAGTCAAGTGAAATTGTAACAGTTCTACAACCCTAAAGATTTTCAAAGCATGCTGGGAAGGAGAAGGAAGAAATAGATCAATGATTCCCCCTGCAAACATTGATTCTGAGCCTTTAAATGGGAATATGTAAATAAAACTGCACTCAGGGAGAGCGCCTGCAGGTTTTTCTTTAGGCACTTTGCAGACAGCGCAGGTTCTCTTCCCTCTTGGTGGCACCATTCTAGCTGCAATCTGCCTGCCTCACCCTCTCAGGCGTGTACCCACGGGTGTCTCCCTCTCCTTCCTTTGCCATTTCTTTCTCAAGTTAATGGTAAACGCAGTGCTGATGTTTCAGGGGAGATGGGTTACATAGTAATCTGACCAGTCCACATTAGGAGAGCCCTGAGCAGGATTTGCAGCTGCAGAAGATTGTGGCTGTGTTCCTGTGTTTAATAGAATAATTTAGGCATAGAGACAGAAAGGAGTCTGTACCAAAATGAGTACAAGCACTTTTAAGTAGAAAACCTGTAGCTAATTTTCAATCCTGTAATTGAATTTGCAGGCTAGCACATAAATAAGGCTGGGCTGTTTTAAGAGTTGGATGCTTTCCACTGCATAATAATGTTTTACTGCCTCGTAATGCTGGCCCATGTGTTTTCCCACTTCCTGTGCAATTCCATCGCGGTGCTGCGTGCCTCAAAACTTCTCTGAGATGCAGCTTACGCAGCGCGGGAGCAGGGAGGCTTCAGAGACAAGTGCAGGGTGGCTGCTGGCAAAGAACTGACAGCCTGCCGGGAGGGAGCTGCTCACCTGACACGTGCTGCGGCGTGCTCAGCCCTCAGCCTGCGCTCCTTGCTGGGCGAGGGGCAGAACTCTTCCCTTACATACATAGAATACATACATAGAATAAACCAGGTTGGAAGAGACCTTCAAGATCATCTCGTCCAACCCATCAACCAATCCAACTCCGCCCAAGCAACTAACCCACAGCACCAAGTACCCCGTCAAGTCTTCTCCTAAAAACCTCCAGTGATGGCGACTCCACCACCTCCCCAGGCAGCCCGTTCCAATGGGCAATCACTCTTTCTGTATAGAACTTTTTTCTAACATCCAGCCTGAATCTCCCCTGGCGCAGCCTGAGACTGTGTCCTCTTGTTCTGGTACTTAACAGCTTGTTCTGGTTCTTAACAGCTTTTTTCTGATCTTTTTGTTTTGCTGCCGCTGAAAGTCAGAGCAGTTAACAGGTTTGAGCCCAAGCCTGGGCTTTGAAGAGTTTTCCTGAAACGAAATTCCAACAGAATGGTTTTAAATTACATTAAGAAATGCTTAGCATTCCTTGTACCTTTTCCTGACTTTATTGCATTACTTGTGCATAGTAATTAAGCAGAAGATTTTGCAGGTTCCTGAGGGAAACGGTGTTAAAGAGGTGCTGTAGTGACATGTGCTGCAGCAGTCCTGTCCTTGAGCTTGGTGCTACCTCACACATTAGTGGTAGATTGCATTTGTTTGAGACGCAGTCTCACAAAGTCAGAGTTCTCTTGGCTGTGCAAGGCAATGGTAACCAAGGCCACCTGGGCAGAAGCAGAGGACACAGAGCTCATTGTAAGGCTGAATTGTCACTGTAACTTATGTTCCTAACATTGTAGGTACTCCGCTGATCTCTTTTGAGCAGGTAATGTCTGTAATAATGCCACGTCTCTCCAGCAGCCACAGTCAATTAAAAGGCAGGTATTATAGCTCTGTGTTAATCAAGGCTTACTGGGAAATGGAAGTCAAGGATTCTGCTTGTCTTGATAGTACCATTTGCAAAAAGAAAAGCTGGCTGGTAAAATCAAATGAATTATCTGTTCTTTATACATGCTTTATATGTCCACTTTCTTCCTAAAATGAATTTAAATTGCCTCCATCCTGAAGAAGAAGGTATTTCAAAAAAATGAGAAAAAGTAGATGGATCTTGCCAGAGCATTCAGATGGAGAATTCAAGTATAATTCATTAACTTTGCTCTATAAATAAGAACTCAGCAAAATACAGGTTGTCATGGAGAGATGGTAAGTGGACAACTAAGTTGAATATCTTCCAGTCCTGTCTACTTACAAGACTTAAATTGAAGGCAGTGCTGTTCACTGTGAAGTAGGCTATGGAAGAAACAAGGTCTCAGACGCAGGACTGCAGGAGGGGCTTGAACACGCTGGTTGTGGCTTTCTCTCTTGCAGTCTGAAAACTATGCTCAGATGCCTAAGCGGCCTGTGCCCCTCTGCTGCAGTCAGCAGCAAACACCTGCCCATGGAAAGCTGGCTGCTGTTTGCTGCTAGGTTGTGTACTAGACTGCTACATTCTGGAGGATTTCAGGACTGCTGTCCAGAAGGATTTCCAATTTTTTGGTGTGTTCTGAAGTAAATAGGCAGCATCTGACAGATTGAATAACCTCATCCCAAGCACGATCTCACACACTGGATCGAAGAAAATAGTTCACTGTGTGCACGAACGAGGGATTGCTATGGACAGGTGAACTTATTTCAGTAGCCTAAATCATGTAAAAGGGAATCTGCAGCTCATCTAAAATACTGTCATTTACATCCTGCACTGCTGTGGAGAGTAAGCTCTGGAGTGGGTGCAACTGGGAGAGCAGAGGCTGATTTGCTATTTACCACACGTTAAGAATGGGGGAAAAAGATACTGAGCTGGCAATGAATCTGTTGGTTCTGTGACAGATCTGAGATTAAGTTCTTACACTTCCGTGACATTTTGAAGTAGACCATTTCTGCTGAGGAAAAGAGAGAGGAAAAGGAAAGGTCATGTCTCTCTTATCAGGCAGTCATAGTCTCCTGTAAAATAGAAATGTCTGTTTAATGTCAGTGAACAGCCCAGATGGAGATTCATGTTGGAGCAAAACATCTGTACTTTATCTTACACCTCAAAGTTTATGCTGCTTAAAGCTTGTGATAACAGAATCCTAAGTCCTTTTCAGATGAGATTGCTCTGCCATTACTCTGTGGTTCTCCACTCAGGCACTGGCCTGCTCATCCTCTTCTCTTCCAAACGCAGCCTCTCTCCACTCCTGCTACAATGATCTTCGTATCAGGTGTCTACCATCAGGAAGCACTCAGCGCACCACACTCGTGTTACTGCATGCAAGTGTTTCACCTTTTTTGCTCAGAGTGGATTTTGCAGATTCTTTCCCTTCTTGGCTGAAAGTAGAGCCAGAGAGGCCAAGCAAATCATTGTCCAAAGTGATGAAGAGGAGTAGCATTGCAGTGGTGTCACAAGGCACAGAGGAAGGGGTGGTGAATAACAGCACATTAACTGCAGAAAGCTTGGTTCTGTAATTCCTTTGAGCTCTGGAGAAACAGCAGTTTTGTTTCTGTGCTGCCTTTTGTTTTACTTCCTCTCTCTCCTCAGTTTGCAGCATGTATGTATTTACCTGAATGATCTATTGCAACAGATCATTGCTTTAAAGCTTTCCCTCACTGGTAAAATATTCTAGTCCTCTTCTTTTTAACCTTTACAGGCTTTATAAAAATGGGAAAAAATATTGTTGGCAGTCATGATAGTTTAATTACAGCAATAAGAGCCACGGCTTTTACGTCCATACTCTGTGGAGTTATGTTTCGGGACTATTACTTTTCCCAGCCTTCAAATAAAAAGGATTTAAGTGCAGGCTGCCTTGAGGTGCCATGTGTGTACAGGCACCTGAATGGTTTGTACCCATGGGGGCCTGGCATCAAACTGGGTACCCCTGGACCACCCATCAGTGCATATGCTGGGAGGAAGTTCTGATGTTCCCAAGCAGCGCAGCTGTTCTATCAGATGAGCGTAGCTTTTGGTGTGTGCGCATGTGGTGGGTTTTAATTAGCTGCATAGCTTCTTCTCACTGTGCCCTTCTGCACAAGGAATATCCTTTGAAGGAAGATACACTTTAATAGCTAACACTTGCACCTTATTTCTGGCAATAATGGGTGAATATCATTCAATAAGTAATGATTGAAATAACTCTTTCACAGAGATTACCTATTAATGCATTCCAGAAGTGGTGGTGGCAAATTATATTGCCTTGCATATTCATGCCGTTTGATTTAATGCAATATTTAATGTGAAATGTGGCATTAATTGCTTATAAATAGTTCCTTACACCCTAGATGCAAGTTCCAAAAATCCAGTGCTGCCAGCAGTGGAGACCTGGCAATGCACTGTCATCAGTCACCGTCTCCGTGAGTATCAGAGATGTTGGCACAGCGGTGATCATTCAAAAATCAGCAAGTTTGGCTTATTTAGTCACTTGAGGCTTAACTACAAATCTTCTGGAGTATGATACCATTGAGCAAGTGAGGTCCATGATTTTGGCAGCTAAGCTGCTAGGAAAAATAAACATAAATAATTAGCTTACATGTTGCCCTCTTCAATTTCTCTTCCCATACCTTTCTCCAACATTTTGTTTCCCCTATTTAAGTTTTCTCCTATTTCTTCTACTTTTCTCCAGTACCTTCATGTGTCTTCTTACTCTGCCTTTTGCCAGTGCTAATAGTTTTTGTTCATTTCTTTTTCAAGATCAATCCTCCTCTTAGTCCCTTCCCTCTGCCTTCTGCACATGGGTTTCATTTTTCACCCTCAAACTCCTTCCTGATTTTTCATGCTTTCTCATAGCCCCTTGGAGGGCTTTTTTGGTAGTAAGAGAAGACATTCATCGACCTACAGTCCTTCTTAGCCAGGACGTGGAGCAATCATCTGCTGAGCACAGGTTACAGCAGCAGTCAGTTGTGTACAAGCAGGCCCCTGTGCAGTGCTTGCTCCTAGATTTCAGGGGTTACCTTTCATGCACAAGACTTAGGCTGCCACCCTCGCTGTTGTTCTGGAACTTTGCTCTCTTCCAATACCTTCCCTTTCCAAGCAGTGAGTCGTCCCTGGGTTGTGTCACTTGCTGTCCTGTGCATGATTTTTACATTCCTTTCCAGATCAAAACGTGTCAATGTCTATGGATCTCTTGGGAAGCTTTAGTTTTGTAAAGTAGGTTTTGTTGAAGAGTTGCTGGGGTTGACATTCCTGATAGGTTTGATAATTAGATTAATAATTATTCTTTCATGTTTGCTATTTACAGTCAGCAAAGCATCTGCTTCTGAAGCT
Source organism: Dryobates pubescens (assembly GCF_014839835.1). Taxonomy (NCBI): domain Eukaryota; kingdom Metazoa; phylum Chordata; class Aves; order Piciformes; family Picidae; genus Dryobates; species Dryobates pubescens. Next base: position 496,190 of record NC_071629.1, on the reverse strand, counting down.
CAAGGAGAAATCAAACTATCAGTGGAGTCAAAGCTGTGACAGCAATTGTAAGCAGATGCAGTTGATACTGGAAAGAAGCTGTTAAGTTGTAAGAGGAAGGCTGGCTCTGGACAACTCTGCTGCACCCTAACATTTCCAGTCAGGGTCTTCAGCTGTGGCAGATGAGGCCCCCGTGACTGCAGCGCAGTCAGGTTCCCTGTTCTCCCTGTGTTGTTCCACTTCCTTTCATAAACTAACCAATTTCTGCCCTGAATCCCTCAGGTAACCACTTAAATACCTGGGAGCTTAGTGTGCCTGTGTTTTCAATTTACCAAATTTATCACTTCATCTCTGGGTTTATAGTGCAGGTCTGCTGAATCCCAGCACTTCAAAGGAAATTTAACAGTTGGGGTTCCTAATAACTCCTTGGCTTGCCCACCTGTCTAATTTGGATTAACATCTTGATTAAAGGTTTGCTTGCAGCACTTAGGTTTCTTTCAGAAACACTTCAGAAAACTGAAATAAGGGGAAGGGAAGACAATAGCATTCCGTGGCTGTGTGGCTGTCGAAAGCTCAGAGACCCTTTAAACAAAACAAAAGACAACTGACCAAGTGCTTCTCAGCTCCCAAGGCGCTTTGCGCCCCGGTCTCTCAAGCTGGGCAGTGCTGGGCTCTGTCGTTGCCCTCTTCCTTTCGGTGATTTGTGGTTTGGCACTTTGTGCTCTTCTCCTAATATCAGGGCTGCTCTGCTGTTCTTCATTCCTTAGTATTCAAAAAAATGTAGTTCATGAGAATATTTACTTCTGGTACTATAACTGAACATGATTTAACTTCCCTAGCAGCTTAGCTGTGACAGCAAGCATTTAATGGACAGTAGAAGCTCTTCCTGGATAACTTTGGATCTGTGTCACAGCCAAGATTTTTTTCTTTGAAAGGAGAAAAAAGGGGAAATGTGGATTGGGTCATACCAATGTTGGGAAGCTTTGGCTTGTATTTATATTCAGATATAGTGCCCCTCTCCTGGGTTGAGGAGCACTCCACTGCTGTTAGTATCAAGTATTGTTTAGCAGCTGAGAGCTTTAGAACCTTCTGTGTCATTGGTTCACTGAGTTAGTCTTTGACATCCACATAGAGCTGAACAGTTTTGGGTTTTCCTCCTAAAGCTTGGGGAAATCCCCATTTTGTTTGAATTCAGACAAATTATTTATGAAACTTCAGTTTGGCCAACAGAGTTAATGTTCACCTGTGTTTTTTTTCAGTTTCTCTCATTCTTTATTTAAAGACTTGGTGGGGAGGGACTGAAAATGGGACATGCCCTTAGTGCTGGAAAGCAGGAGGTGGTGGGAGAGCTGTAGCTCCTCAGCACTTTGAGAGAAGTATTGATGCTCGCAGTGGAAATGGGGAACGTGCTACACTTTGACACAACCACTTCTTCATAGCATCAATAGTAATCATCTGGGGCCAACCTGAGGCACAGGTCAAGCACCTAAGCACCCTGAGGCCATGCCTGTTTATCCCATCAGCTTCAGTGTCACTCTGTACCAGGAAACCGCCCGTGTCTTGCTTAGTGTACTGACAGGAAGATAATCTTGGAGGAGCTTCCACTGGAAGCTGGAGCTGTAGGTAGGTTTGGGAATGTACTGAGACACTTTGGAGGTCATCCTTTCACTAGGGTATCAAACCTACTTCCTTCTTCCCTGCAGCTGCCTTGACTATTCTCTGTTTTGTCATAAAACATTTCTGTGACTAGAGGCATAGGAAACTGGTATCTGCACTTCTGCCATGGGTTGGTAGGAACTTTGAAGCCATACAGTTTGCAGTTCAGAAGGGAAAAGCAAAGCCTGGCAGTTGATTCCCAGCTTTTAACCAACATACAAAGCAAAATGTTTATTTACAGTGATCACAGCTCTATTGTTCTCCAGACTGTAGGAAACAATAATGCCTAATCAGATCCTTCTGCAATTCAGAACCTAAAATTACCTTGAATTCTACAAGATTGGCTTTAACCTTTATCCCACATACTTTCTTCCGTTTTCCTCAGATTTTTGGTGTCAGGAAAAATGAAGACACTTCTGCATTTTTCCTACTTCAGCATGGGAGGTTTTCTTTCCAATCTGTCTGGCTCAAGTTAATGGCAATATATATGAGCCCTGTGGTAGATATTAACAATATTCATCAAAAAGTACATTTTTCACAGGAATCCAGCACTATTCTGGAACCATCTGCTTGGTTTGCCTGAATTTGACAACTTAAGAGGATGTACCAGGAAAAGTGGCCCCTGTAGCAGTGTTTGTTGTGGAACAGGACGTGGGAAAGCATAAGGTGGAGCTAGAAAGCATCTTTGTCTCTCTTAGCTGTGCAGTATCCTCGGTGGTTTTGAGTGAAGACAACTGATCCTGAAGCAACTGCATGTGCATGTGGCAGGCTATTGAAATGATCTTTTGATCTGAGGCACATGGCTTGAAGCGACAGGAATTACACCCAGGGAAGAAGTAAAAGCTGTGATTTACTAAGAGGTTGCTGAGTGTCATCTAAGGGAATAGAAGAGATGTGTGTGATATTTCAGTCTGTTGCTGGGAGGGACAGGAACCTGCGTCCACTGTCAGTTATTTCTTCAGGTCAACGAGCTTAGCTGTTACCTGGCAAATAGAAAGGGTTTGAAGTGGAAACGTTTTTGGGTGGTGTGAATGAGGCAGATGTTGCTTTGCAAACTGGGACATTGCACGGGAAAAGGAAATCAGCAAATTACAAAATCATTCACTGAAACATTGCAAAGTACTGGAAATGTGGGTTTGATGAAACTATCAGTACTGAATTTTGTATTCAATGTGAAAGATTCCATTCTTTAACTGCCTAGGAAAGCATGAGTATGGATCAGGTTCAGTTCCAGAGGCAGCACTGAGGACAGCAGCCGTCGGCTTCTCTGAGTGTAGTATCTGCTGTGGGAGAGAGGGATGACAGGCAATGAGGGGTGCACATGTGATTAGTGTCTGAACTGCAGAGAAGCTGCACTAATGGAGAGTGTCAGAAATTATTAGAATTAACAAGGAAGTTTTCATCTGAAGTACAAGAAAAGTCTTTGAGAAGTGTACAGAAACGCAGTGTGCTTCTGTACAGCACCGGGGAGAACAGGATATTGAAAAGCTCCTTTATCCACCTGCTTCTGAAGTTTTGCTGAACTGGGGAATCTATCTTCACAGGTGCACTGAGTTTCTCACTCTGGAAGGCTCACAAGATGAACATGTAGGTTTGGCAGCCACCTATTCCCATGAGCCGCCTCAGCGTCGCTTATGAGCTGATGCTTCATCCATTAAATAACAACCTTTGACTTCACTGGGATCTAGATCAGCATGTTTATTAGTCCACCTCTTTCATACTTGGAAATGCAGTATCCTGACTCGAGGTGCTTTGCCAAAGGTGAATAGGAGTGAGATCAGGGTTGGCTGAAAACCCCTAAATATGTGTTAGTGAATTCTTCATGCTGTTAACTAATTTCATTTACCTTTTATTTTTTTTTTTTTAAGGCAATAATATATCTTTTGGTCTTTTAATCTTATGATTACAAGTTTGTAGACCATTTCCCGTTCTAGACAATGGTGATCAACCCTTTAGCCAAAGATACAGAAGGAGGGTTGGTCTTTTCTTTGTTTACATTTTTGCCTATCTGAAAGTAAGCGTCGGGCTCGGACGCTTTTGTAGCAGAAGAAAGGCTGGTGGCCAGGCAAATAATAATCACCTAGTGCTGACAACTGCTTTGTGTGTTCAGGTCGCGTCGTGTAATCATGTTTTTACAAGCAGCAATTACCACATGCTCCCCGTTTGCCGTGGGCGTGCCAGATTGATTTCCCTCTGGAGGCTTATCTCGCCGGGTGCCGGCGCACGGCAGCCCCCGAGAGCGGCTCCGCCACGCTCAGCAGCACCGCTGCTGTGAGCAGCGCCCGCTGCAGACGCTGGCGGCCGCGCTGCGTGCGCCGGGCAGTAATCGCTGCTTTCACACTCAATGCAGCTGGCCCGTGGCGTATCCAAATTGCCCGGCGTCTGCTGGCTGTGCCTGGGAGCTTTGGAGGTTTCGTGGTTTGGGAAGGCAGGACCCGCTGTGCCTCCACTGTGCGTGATAAAGTCCTCTGAGGTGGAAATTGCAGAGAATAAATTTGGTACTTTTGCATCGTGTTTTCCCAGAGGAACATATCAGGATTGAATAAATGTTTTTAAAAATGGCTTTTCAAACTGTGAAGAACTTGAAACAGAAGAGGTGGAAGTTTCTTCCTTCTCTTTTGTGTGTGGAAACACGTTTAGGCTTTACTGGATAGATTGCCCTTCTCTTTTCCTTAGAAAACTGAACACATTTTTTAGATTAATTGGCGTCTGCCTTCATTTTTACCTCCTTTTGCTTATGCAGAATGCTTTTAAAAACTTGATTTACAGAACTATTTGATTTGGAAAGAAGAATGTTTTGAAAGGTGGTTTTCTGATTCTCCACTCACTCTACTGATCTCTGAAACCTCTTCCTGCAGCTTCTAACAGGTGACTACAGACAGAGTGCCATTTCTTGACGTGTTGGTGCAGGTCAGGTCAGAAGTGCCTCTCTCAGTTTGAGTCCTTCCATCGCTCTGGGCTTTGAAATCTGTTTATGTTGAGCTCAGGCTTCTCAAGGTCAGATGGAACACCACTGCAGGTTTGACTTCTCTGCATATTGTCTTTCTAGGGATGGCAGTGGAAAGGAAAGTCTCACTGACACCAGGGCTCCTAACGTAAAGACCAGTGCCGCAAACCTGATTAGTCAAAGTCAAAAGCATGATGTAGGAGTTGCTCCTGCCCTTTTCTCTTGGTACCACCACCGGGAAAACTTCCTCATTTAGCATTTCAATTGTTTTCTTCAAATGCAGATAGCTAAAATTTTTCTGCAGGATTATCCCTGAAAACAAATCTGTATCTAGGGAGATAAAGTGAAGAAAGTTAGGATGTTAAAATGCAGGCAGGGTGGTGAATTTTGCGTGCTCACTGTCAGGAAAACAAGCCTGTCCCATAGCCAGTCCAGCCTCATAAATAAAGCACAGACATCACAAATCATTCACTTTGCTTTCCCCTCTCTCTGCTGCATTGTGTTCGTATTTTCCAGCAGCTGTATGTGCTATTAATCTGCATTTAGGTACAGAGTTCTGCTGTGTACTTGTTAACAGATGCAGTGCTCAATTTGCTAGTTGAGATGGAGGCCTTTTAAAATGTCATCCTGTGATCTAGCATTGTGTGCAAGGTGTTTCTTGGCTTTCGATTGAAGCCTTGCTTTAATGAAGGAGGCAGGAGCCACCATGTTGTTGTTTTTGTCCTTATTAGCACTGCGAAGCAAATCCCACGTTTGCCAGCAGAGAGGCACTTAGCATACAGCCAGACTCCCCCTGATTGCCTGCTAATCTGTAAGGATCTTTCATACTTCATTACTGCATCAGCAAATTACAGGCTGCTTGTTTGCTCCATGCTTGACTAGGTCTGGGGCAGTGCCAGTAGGTTCCATCAAAAGGAATTGTGTTGTGCTGCATTAAAGCCTCTGTCAGATGGAGTTTTGCAGGGAAGAGATTGTGGCACGCTTGTAATCAACAGCAGTTGGAACAGACACAATTAGTGGCACTGCTCTGTGCTCTATGCCACATGGAGAATAGGAGCAGGAAGAAATTAAAACATAGAGGATAAAATTGAACACAGAAGGTTTCACCTCAAGATGAGGAAAAACTTCTGTACAGTGAGGGTGACAGCACTGGAGCAGGCTGCCTGAAGAGGTGGTGGAGTCTGTGGACACTGAATGTCTCCTTCTCTGGATACATTCAAAACCCACCTGAATGCATTCCTGTGCAGACTACCCTGGGTGGTCCTGCTTTGGCGGGGGGGGTGGTGGTGTGTAGACTGGATGATCCGTGGAGGTCCCCTCCAACCCTTACTGTTCTATGATTCTGTGAAGACAGTGGCTGCACGATTCTGGAGATGGGAAACTTTGCCCTGAGAAGTACTTGTGGCTTCCTGGCCAGCATCTCCAGTGCAGTAACCTCAGCTACCCAAAGTCTCTGCAAATCCAACCCCTGGTTGCTGTTCTTGGCTCAGTCCTCAGGACAGCAGACTCTCAGGCTCTTGCATGCAGCTAATCTTGCAAGAAGCCAAGGCTGTGCTGGTCTTGTTGCCTTCTGTCTAAGCACACTGGCAGAGCACCAGGAGAAGCTGGGTGGCTGCTGGTGCGGGCACTGCGGCTGCACACTGTGCTCTAGGCGTGAGCAGAGCCTCCGAGTCCGTCGCTGACGAGAGCAGAGCCCGCACAGGGCTCGCCGTGGTGTGAGCGTGTCCCAAGACATTTTCCATGCCAGTGCTCCTAGCAAACGGTCACCCTTTGATCCATGAGGGAAACCGTCCCTGGGAGATAATCTGAACAGCAAGCAGAGCAAAATTCAAGCTGCTCGTTGTGTGGATCTTGGATGCACTGGAACTTAATTTACTTTCGGCACGGTCCTGGAGGCAAGGTGCAATTCCGATCGCCTCTTTTGGCGGGGGGGTGTTTCCAAGAAATCCCATTGTCGGTGTTAAAGTGTTTTGTGCCTATGAAAACACAGGCTGTACACCGACTGTTAGCCCTTGCTGTTTTCCCTCAATGAGTTGGAAGCATGGGCTTCTATGATTTGGTCAGTTTGGATTCACCATACAGAGCAATTTCTTGCAAGGCCTTTCGAGTTACTCCTTGGTAATACAAACATGGCTTAGCCTCTTCTGCAGGTAGATCTGCATGTTCCCATGGCCTCGCATGCCGGAGACACAGTAGGCACGTCTGAAGAAGAGCACAACTGAGTCCCAAAGTCCATCTTGTTGCACCACTCCTTTGAGCAGCAGTGATGCAGCTGTGGTTTGTCAGTGGGAGCTGTGGCTTCCACATGAGTCAAAGCCCTGGGCTATACACAGGGCAGTGCATCAAATTAGATCTGTAAATTCAATTGCAAGATTTATGTTCCTAAGGAAGTTTTGACCTAATTTTTCTAAGTGTCGGTCACTTACTGTGACTCATCTGCTATTCTCATCTGCCTCATCAGGACAGCTTTTGCTTCTCTAAAAATCTAGGTGGGATTTTAGCTTGAAACACTTTCTGACAAAGGAACAAGGGACACAGTCTGAGACCCAGAATTAAGCTTGAACCTCTGCTCCTCTGGTTTGCAATCTGTTGAATGCCCTTTTGTTGAAACTGAGTTACAATTCTGACACAGTGACATAAGTGGTGAGGGTGTAATGCTCACCACTAGACAAGGCTTATTTCCACCTGTAAACAGCCAAAGTGTTTTAAGTTAACTCTGGTAGGAGTTTTAGGCTCTGTGATACCTGACAGAGTTTCAGGATGCCCAGCAGCAGTTGCCCATTAAGTTTTCCCTGTGCTGGCTTATGTCTGTGCAGGGATTCTTCCCTTTTCACAGCACACCAGTGTCTAATACTGGTGCCTAATAAGCAGAGGTCACATTCTACTACTCTGGATTTTAATTAGAGCATTTGCTTAATGCAGAATGCTGCTCTTTGCTAACTGTAATCCACACAGATTTGGTTCAGGTCCGTTGTCCGTGGGTCAGAGCTTAGAGTGAAGTAGCTCTTGGTCTCAAAAGGAGTTGTTACTTCAGGCAGTGGGGGGTTCAGTAAAGCAAGTGCATTAATATTTCCATCAATTCCAGCTAGCATACAGGTTTCACTGGTCAGATCTAATTTGTTTGATGAGACATCACTGAAAGATGTTATCTATAGTGTGAGCTTAGGAATTGATTGGAACACAGAATTCAAGGGCACTGTTCCAGGCCCAGGGCAAGAAATACTACTTTTCTCTTTGTTCCCTTTGTTCTTTTATAATAGCTTACCTTTCCCAAACTATATCCACCAGATCAGTTTGGAGATTTGCAGACAAGCAAAAGCTGCAATAAAAACCACACACATCCCCTGATCCGTGGCATCTTCCCTTGCACCATGCTGTAGAGTTGCCTTTGCTTATTTTTGCCAAGGGATGTCAGAAGGAAGGAATGTTTCTGGCACATTGGATCTCAGTTTCTCTTTGCATTCAAAGCTTCTGTGGTTAGTTTGGTTCTCATCTTTCAATCGTTTACACAAATGACTCAGTCATAAGAGTTTTAGCACCACTGTGAAACTGGTGTGTTAAACAGGCTGCACTGGCACATGCAGGTAGGCACACACACACAGCAGTCACCTTTTAGCTAATATTCATTTATTGTGTATCTTAAAGCCACAGCTTCAGCTCAGACTGGAATTCTCATGGTAATTAGCTTTAAAATGCCCCCTTCTACCAGTCCTGCCTAGAGACATCCTTCTGCTCCAAGTGCTGTAGGCTTTATTAAGCATGTCCCAAGACACTGTGCATCTCAGCTGTTTTGTTTGCTTCCTGGTGCTTCCCTCCTCCCCATAGCAAGAGATGAGTCAGCTTAAGGGACACGTGGAATTCACTGCTGCCTGCCTTTCCCCTTAGCTCCCCCAACTCCCCTGTGACTACAGACAGAAAGACCCTGCCTGCCTACAGCTGCCGTCCTGGCAGCCTAGGAAATGCTGACAGTCAAAGTGGGAAAGCAAAGCGTTGGTAGTTGTCCACAGTGAGAATGTCCAATTTCAGACCGTTCCAGCATCACTGGCCTGGAGGCTGTCTCATTTGTTAGGGTTTCCCTATATTGTCTGAAAGAGTTTTGGCTCTTTACCTTTTCCACAGTTCTCTTAATTCAGCTTTCTGTGCTTCGTATAGGCTGTAAGCAGTGCTGAAGTACTCTCCTTTAATACAGACTTCAGCTGATACAGGACACAGGAATAACTTGGATGTCACTGGACATAGTCTGTTCTGAATTTCTGAGATTTAGGTAAATAGGAAAGTCAAAAAATTACCTGGGCACAGCACTGACCAGGACAGTCAGACTTACAGGAAAATCAGTTCTATGTCCATGCTGGTAACTCTTCTATATTACCACTCGCAGTAGAGGTTTACGCCTCCCTGTCTTGTTGCTTTATTTACTGTAAGTTTCCCTTTCTGTAGCCAGTGCTGAGGCTTTGTCCTCCTGCCTTGGTTTCACCGTGTAGTGAGGCTTTTGTGTGCTAGATTATTGCTGTAATCATTGTGTTAATGGTTGGTCTCTCACATCATCAAACTTTTCCGTGGGATTTAATGTCTAGTAAACCAGAAGAAGTAGTAAATGTAGTACAAACAACCTTTCCTGGCCAGATACCAGTCTGACTTGACAAAAGTTTGCAGCCAGTACTTCAGAAAGCCAAGTAGCACCCATCTGTAGTCACAGCAGTGTCACTCCCAGAGCAGGAGCTTGTGCTTTCTCAACTGTTATCCCCAAGTATCTCCTACCTCACATGAGGCAGGGGGCACTTCCTCTTCCTCCAACACACCATAGGTTGATGGGTTTGGGCTTTATTTTACCTTAGGGTTTTTGTGTTTTTTCTTTTTTGGATAGCAGCAGTGGAGTTGGTTGCTGGGTGTTTGGGGTGTATTCAGTGGCCTCTTTGTGCAGTGCCTCGTGGAGCAGCTGTTCTGCACGTCCCTCTGTAATGCCCATGTACGTTGATTGCCTGTGGTGCGAGGGACTTGACTCCTAAAGAAAGGACTGCTTCCAGTGCTTTGACTGTGTTTTAAATTCAGTCACTGTGCAGATCCAGTACTGGTTTCCAGTGTTTGTTTCTCATTCAAGCAAGATTATCTGACTATTCATGTGAGGTTATGCACCAAATATATTTGATGCCCCTTATCTCAGCATTGTCCACTCAGGATTCAGCACTTCCCTTTGACTGAAATTACTGTTACAGGTGCTGCTGTCATAGTTCAAATTAATTTCCTGTTTGACAGGGACACTAACAAGCTACAGTGCCAAGAATAAGTGCAGCTGGAGTCTGCTCAACTGCAAACTGAAAGGGAACTTGGTGGTCCTTAGTTCTCAGCATCATGATCGCCTTTCTCGTAGGGAAGGCTCTGTGATTCTCCCCTTATTTATAATACTCCTTTGATGCCCTAGCACAGCTGCATTGTCTGGAATGGCATTTGGCATGGGCTGTATTCTGTCAGCTCAGCTGAACTCGTGTCTGAGCATCCTTGAAGAAAATGGCTTCCTTTGTAGAGATACTTGGCCTGGCCATATTTCAGATCTTTTGGTGGAACATATAGTTGATGCATTTTAATTAGTACAAACCAACAGAAATAAACAACCATAGGCTGCTTGGCTCTGCTTCTACATGTCAGCTCTGGTGCTCTGTGCCACGGATGAGAATGAGCAGAAGGACCACAGGGCCTTTTGACCAGCCATACGTGACCACCACGCTGAGCCCTTTGTCTAATGAGAACAATCAGAAGAACATGATTTTCTTTCTTAGATGAACACCCACCCAGTATTGATCAGAAGGGGAAAGATATTCCTCTTCATTATCACATCAGAGCTCAGAATCCATAAACAGTGTTAGTCCTCAGAAAGCTTTTTGTGTCTGTCTGTTGCTGTGGTAAGGATCTGGGGAGAAGTCTCCAGGAGCTTTCTGTCTTTGTTTCGGCTCCTGTGTTTGGTCAGCTCCTCTTCCTACGATTCAGGTTGGTGTCTCTTTATGAAGGAACACCCTGAGGATTTGTTCTTAAAAGCTGATAAAGTGTTTGGAAATTCATCTGAAAGCAAATTGCTTTTAAAAGAGTCTAAATTTTAGACATTAAAACAAACAAACAAAGCCAAAAGCAAAACTAAGAACCTGCAGCAACAAATAATGTTGCAAATGCTAGTAATAGATTTCTACTCCTGAGGTATTCATTTTGTAATAAAAATGTGCTATTACCTTGCACCTTGTTCAAAATAGCATTCCACAGATCCTGGAATGTTGAGGCAGAATGAAGTGTTCCCAGTTGGTTTTGTTCTTTTCTTAGATTGTATACCAGGTAGCTACAACAAACTATTGCAGTGTAATTGGATGGGCTGGCTGTTGCCACCCTTTAAGCAAAGGATCTCAAACGCTGTGCGGGAGAGGAAGGGAGATCCCTGACTTGTGACGAACGAGGACTGTTTGTATGGCTTTACTATCCCATGCTCAGAGCTGGCTGAGGTCATCAACCCTTTGGATCAAGTCCCACAGAAACAGAGCATATCTGTGGTTTAATTTTTGCCTGAGTAATCCCTTTCCACTTTCTAATATCCCCTTTGAGCTTGGTGTGATTTTACAGCACTGCAGGGACGATTTCCTGTCTCCTTTCTCTGTGCAGCCCATGCACACGGCAGGGACACTGCTGCAGGACAGGACCTGCTGGATCATGCAGGCATCTTTCAGCATGTGTCAGACTGCTCCCCAAAGGACAGTTTAGTGCTTTGACACTAGCCTCACAGAAACAATAAAAAATGTGGCATCAGTCAGACAACAAACAGCTGAAAGGCTGCAGCGAGCACCAGGTCGGTCATGCCTCAGCATGCATTGAGGAGAGAACCTTCCAGAGCACGGCTCACAGGACTGGGCTCAATGAACAGCATGACAAATTCAGCCTCCCTTTCTGCTTATCTGCAGGCTTTTATCACTCAGAATTTCCTGTTCAGCATTTCCTTCAGACAGATGCCAGCTTGTGCCTGGCTTAGATGCTTATTTTTTCCTCTGTCTGGTTGTCTGCTCAGTTAAATGCTCCAAGTTTCTTACCCCCTAGGCAAGATGTGACTGCAAAGAGGTAAAGACGCTTTACCAGAATTTTTACACAAAATCTTTACTTCTGTTGCCTAGAGAAATAAAAGTTTGTAGCCAAAATGCTTGCATCAGGTTTGCCAGTGAGCGTAGCAGTGAAGGAAGTGATGGTGCAGCTGATGCTGATTCATTTGTCCAGTGTTACAGGAGATAGGGAGCAGACATTTCATTCAGATGATTACTGAATTAGTATTGGGATGCTGGTCCTAGCAAGACAGGATTGCTGGCCTGGCCTGTGTTAGTTGTATTCCAGTCCTGGTACTTAGCAGGAAGCGTTGCAGGGATTCTGTTCATCGTCTCTCATGAAGGTCATTTGTTCAAAGCAAAGCAATGAGTTGTCCTTCGGGGTCTTGCTGAGGTTTGTGCAGTGCCAAGAAGCTGTGTCTGATGATGTGCCGTTGCTGCTGTTACTATTAAAAGAACCCTGGGTCAGGAATGGATATCTAATTGTATTTCTGATTTCCAGCTTCCTATCAGCCCTTCCCTTACAGTTTCTGGCAGCTCCACTGACACGTAGCTTCTTTGTGTTTTAGCTGAAAAATCATCATCTCTCCATGTTGTTTCTCAGCGGTCACTGTAAGACAGCACGTGGGTTTGGAAAGATGACTGTCCTGTACTGGGTACCAACACACACTGAAGGCTCAGAGTTGCGTCAGTCCACAGGCCTGGCTCACATCCCAGCCCAGATTTCAGCAGTGCAAGGGAGGATTGACCCAGCAAGGGCAGTGCCACAGGTGGCACTGGGGTATTGCCTGGGAAAGAAGCCAGTCCCTGTCCTTTCCCTAGCCCCTGCCCCTGTCTTGTCTCAGCTCCCTCCTGCTGCTTTTCTGCAGCAAGTACGTTTTCGACTCTTGGTGTTGGGGTTAAGTGTAGAAGGTGAAGCAGTGAAGGCCCTGGATGCTGATGCCTGTTACTGCAGAAATAGCAGCAGTGAGCTGGAGGTTGCTCTGATGTGCTCCTACCACAGCTCAGAAGGCTGAAGTGATTCCCCCTTGACTGCTGCACAAGGCTTTGGTGATGGAACTCCAGTGCTGGAGTTTCATCTCACCAGTTACACCACCTCTCTTGCTGTGGTCTGTCAGGACAGCTTGAAAGGCTGTTGATTAAGGGCTTAGGCCACTGCCTAGCAGAGCTAATTATGGGGCTTTGGCCAAGTGCTAGGCTTCGCAACATTGAATTTGGAGCAGGCTCCAGCAAATGGAGGAATGGTCAGAACTCCGGTGAACTCTTCACTCCAAGTTCTGCCTATCAGCTATCAAAATTGCTCTTCATGCAGGGTCTGAAAAGGAAATATTTCTGGGTTTTTGAGATACCTGTTAAGAATTCAGAGATTATCATTGCAGGGAGGCTTGCTGCTTCTCCCCTTGCTCACACTGTTGCTTGCCAAAATTTGAGGGGGTTCTGAACAGTAAACCACAAAAATTTGGCAGCAGCAGGGGCTCTGAGACAGCCACTGCATTTGTGGGAGAGATGTTGAGGGATGGTTTTGAAAATGAGGGATGAAAAATTAAGCAGGGGGAAAGGTCCTGATGTACTAATTAAATCTAATTACCTTTCTACAAGCATCAGCATGATGACTTCTGCTTTTTGCACTTTTTATAAATGGTGTTTGGTAGCTTACATTTTCCCTGTTGTTTCCTTCAGGAGATAACCAGGTATTCATACTTGTCTTTCAGCATCTCAAGGTACGTAGTATTTGAGATAATCTGGGAAGCCAAGCTCTCAGGAAGGAGGAACTACTCTAATTAACCTTGTAAAGAATGAGATCAATATTCTCCTTTTCCAGTTTCTCAGTTCAATTTCTCCTTTCCCTTTTCTGCAAAGAGAATAGATGCAGGGTATGCTCAGAGGTTTAATGTGACACTTTTCATAGTCACTCAAGGGAGTAAGCATCTCTCCCAGTTCCTTTCACAAACATCCTCTTGAACACTGCCACCGGTACTGGTTTGTTGCATCCACATTGCGGAGGAGGCTGCTCGCACTCTCCATCGTTTTGCAACCAGAATGCTCCTGCAGACAAAAGCAAGCACTGCTTCTGTGCAAAAGCAAGGGGTTGTGTTAGTCTCCTTGAAGTCTCAGTAGTTTAAAGAACTCTTGCTAGTGCCAATTCAATGATACGCTTGTAATTTGAGTTACATACTCTTCATGCATGCGAGCTTCCTGTTACCAGCCCCTTTCTCAGGAGTTACTTTTCCACTCTCTCACTGCTCAATAGCTTCCTTCTGGAGGGAGGAGAGAATCCCTCAGCTGTGCACATTTGAGCCCTTTGCCAGAAATGCGATGCTGATGTTGATGGTTTCTTCTCCCTCTCCTTTCAGTCCAGCTGGGGTCACCTCTGTGTGCTTGCTAAATGTCCTCCTGCACCGTTTTCACCACAGGACATTTAGAATAATTCAGGGCACTTGTTCTTTGTTCTCTGTTAGACCTGAAAGTTAGCTGGTGTTACCCAGCTCCCGGGGGTCATTCACCACTAATGAGATGGCTTTTTATAGCTCTTGGGCCCCCAGTGTCATCCTGTGCCTGTACTTTTAAGGACCCTGCTGCATTGTATCTGCAGCCACAGCTCATTTTGCCTAGAACAGCTACATTTAGTCCTTTCATATACTTCTCTGTGTGTATATAAAACACTGGCTGCTTCCCCATACCAGGAGTGGGGAAACAGTTGCAGCAGCCTAAGAATTGCTGTTACAAGCAAAACACACCTCAGCCTGGCCAAGCCGGGTCCAGGCAAAGCCTGACAGCACCTGAGGTTTATGCATAGCTTAGACCAAGCCTCTGGCAACAATGGCATCATTGTGTTCACTGGGCTGCCACGCTACACAACACGCAAGTCTGAGTTACAGAGGATGACTCCTGAGAGGTACCAAAGTGAGATACCTGAATGCTGAATGATAGCTGATCCCTCTTAAAGAGGATTTATGGGATTGAAATGTCCATGTGCCTTCCCTGCATCCTTAAATGTGGAGCTTGGGGCGGGGGCAATAGGCTGTTGTCTGGGCCAGGTGTTGAGCACAGCTCACGGAGGAGAGGATCTGGAGCACAGGTAATGTGCACAGAGTGTGTGTGTCTGACTCCCAGTATGCAGTGTGGCAGTGCTTGCTCCTTGGTGATTTTCAGCACCCATCTTTTCCCTCCTCTTCCTTGATTGCTAATCAAGTGGTATGTAGAAATGCTTTTCCTGATGAATCCCACTCCATCTGTGGGCAGTCTCTCCTGTGTACTTCACTACCAAAACATGCACTTTGATCATGCCTATGTGGTATGGTTCATCTTCTCACAAGCTCCAAAGAGTCTCTCTTGGTGTCAAAAAGCTAAATATGCCAGAAGGCTGTTAAATGGGATGCTGATTGGATACAGATTGGAGCACAATTTAAATGCCCACAGTCTCCCATTTCATAAGCTGCGTGCTAAGGCTTCTCTGTAGTGGCTTTGCTGGGGAAGGTTACTGTGGGGCTTTGTGGTTCTGCTCATTTGTTTTCACTCAGGAAAAAAATCAACAGAGAGGAAGAAGAAGAAAATAATTCCTGTTGTATCTCTGAAAGTTTCTCCTTTCTTCATATGTTGTAGGCTTTCATGTATTTGTCCAAGCTCTTAAGGGTCCTGTATGATGGATTAGGCTGGGTCAGTGATTCTGATAAATAAGATTTGAAGGCATAGTGAGGATGTACCAGTGATGAGGCCAGGCGGCAGCAGGCTGTTATTGCATTGCTGTGCCTGCACCCTGACAGTGATGCCTGTGATTGCAGCAAGGGACCCAAATCTAGAATCAGCCTTTTTGAGCGAGTTAAACTGTCAGCCTGTCCCTGAATTATTCCTCTGCCTGTCTTATTGAGTTAGCTGTAGCTCTTGAGAGTCACCAGGTGCTGGTTTTACGCTCTTACTGTGCAAGTAGAGATGTCGCACCAGCTGGCTTCCTCCTGTCTGTAGCTCCCCTGTCTGTAGCTCCCGTGCTTTGCCAGAGGTCAGTGTGTGAAGATTTCTGCTCAACCTTGGAGGCTGATGTCTGCTGCTGTGCTACAGGAAATTTTCCATCCTGAGATGAGCTGTTTGTTCTTCATGGTGGTCTGATTTGAGCCCTCGTGTGTAGCAAGTGATGAATGCAAAGCAGAGGTTGCAGTTCAGTCGCAAATGATTGTTTGTGGAATTACTGCTGACTTCTCATTAGCACTCACAAGTGGCAGCCCAGCTCTTGAAGGATTTAAGAGATTGCCTAGTGAAGATTCATTTATTAAGAAGTATGGCTGGCCAATATATTGGTCATTACATTGATCTTAGGGGTGGATCAGAGCGTGAGCAACCTTTGTGTAACTGAGGACTGAAAAAGAGAAGCAGCAAACCACTTGGGGCAACCCTGTAGTCACGTTTGAATTTGTCTGCTCTTTGTAGCGAGGAGGTCACTCACTCAGTCCTGCAGTCTTGAAGAGCTCTCCTTTCCTCCTTAAATAAAAGATCTTGCTTTACTCGGTGTTTTCAAAAGCAGGATTTTGTGTCACAGTGCAGCATGCTCTCCCACATGTCAGCAGTACAGTTTCTTTGCCTCCCTCGAAGCCTGCTGTAACTCCATGCACACAGGCGTGTGCAGCGCTGCAGGCTTTGTGGCTTTGACAGACAAATGACAGAGGTGCGTCAGGAGTATCAGCAGAGCACAAACACAGCAGAGAAGCCGATGTTGAACACATATTTTATTCATAGACATGGATCATGGTGTCAGCTAATCAGGGAAGATAAATGTCTCTTTGAACTTAAGCAATTTATAGGTATAAATGAAGGCTGCATTGTGCCCCACCCCCACTTCTAAATCTCATTTGTTTTCTTACAAAACTCATCTACTTGGTGAGAGATAATCCGTGCCTATTGTTTAGGAGTGACATCTTTCTTCTCTCTGCTACAGTCCTTCTTGGCATGCTGGCACCTTCTTTCATACCCCTTCTCCTGCTGGGAGAGGCAGGGGAATATGCTTGGGTTTGGTGGAGCAACTTGACAATATTTCCAGGGGTAACCCAGGTCTTGCAAAGAAAGGAACCTGGGGACTCCTGTGCAGCTCATGAGGGACTTGGTTGTCTCCTGATGTACTGCTGGGGCTCCATCCCCATGGCTTCTGCTTTATGGCAGCACTGCTCCTGTGTTGTAGCATTTTCATTGTGCGAGGCAGAATCAATCTCCCTTGCAAAATACCCAGGGGTGAGGGAGCATGCTTGTGCTGCCAGCGGTGCTGCGCAGGACAGATTAGAGCCACAGCTCCCGCTCTGCCCTATGTCTGTAGGGATCTACTGCGTCTGTATTGCACTGAAATACTGCTGGCAAAGTACTGACTCAGAGCAGGCAGTCTGTGTTGAGCTGTCGACGGCTGGAGCCCACTGCAGAGGGCTAGGCATGAGCACCGACCTGACGAGCGGCAAGCTTTGAGGGTTTTCTGATGGCAGGATAAAGCTGTACAAGTCTAGTGATGTGGATTAAAGGTAGGGGAAGAGTTACGTTGGGGCTTTGTGCTTCCGAGGGTGTTTCAGTCGTTTAAATGGAATGATGTGAAGCCAAGGTAAAGTACAGTTTGAATTTTGGATTTTCAGGAGTTTTCTGGGTTTGCCTCAGTTTCCTGCAGAAGCTCAGTGTTGTTGTTCACTGCCTTTGGATGTGTCTTCCAGGGTTGGAAAATTGGCTGTTGTCTGAATTGCCGTTCTGGTGAACTTAAATTAAAACCAAACAAACGATCAAGCAAACTCTGGGATAAAACAAAGACACAACCACCCGCCCCCCGAGGCCCCCACCGCCAGTGCTTTGTGTTCATGGACGGGAAAACAGCCATCGATTGTTGTGCTCAGGTTTTCAGCTTGCTTGGGTAACACAAATCATTACACTTAAAATATAAGTTGCAATAATTGAACCTTCTGCCTTTGGTAGGGGTATCTCAGTGGGAACCTTTGTCAGACGTTAACGTGCACTGAGGAGACATTGACTGTTTCCACCTCCCATTTCTGAAGTTAATTGTCTGGTCCTCCCTCACCCCAGCGAATCAATCAAACAGGCAGGCTCCCAGCATGGGTGGGAGCTAAGGCAGCACTCTGCAGAGCCTGTGCTAGATTGCTGAGCTGCAAATCAGACTCATCAGGGGGAAACCCAACCTTGAGCTTTCTTGTCCAGTACCAAGTATCACAAGGACTTTAGTGGGAGTCTTCTAATTCAATAGCACCTTTTGAGAGAAGAAAGTCGAAGCAGGGAGGCAAATGCACATTGTCCCTGTCTGGGCGGTGTGGAATTCTGAGCAGGGGTGAAGAACAGGCTGGAGAAGGTGATCAGCCATCATTAACAGAACCATTTGTCCCTTTAAGTTTTATTTTATTATTTTAAATCAGCTGAGCTTCTTACAGTTTAAAATAACTCTCACAAATGGCCTTTCACTTGGCAAGAGATCCTTGAGATCTCCATCACTGAGACTATCAGGAAACCAAATGAATGAATTTTTCTCACTGGAATTCTCAAGAGTATCCTCAAACTAGTGTGGAAGCTAAACTCGAGACAGTGATACAATTCTTTTGCATTAACAAAAGAGTGAAAGTTTGAGAACATTGTGCTCAGCAGTTTGGAAGTTAGCAGGATCCTTTCTGATTCCTGTTTTGGACTTAATCACAGTACCACTAAAAGCTTCTGGAAACTCCCCAAGAAGAGGCAAATTGCAAATACATTTCCAGAGGCAGGGCTTTTGTTTTCATCCTGTTTGCATTCTTGCAGGGAGTAGTTTTTGATTTTTTAAAAGGCTTTAAAATGGCAGAAAACCTGATAAATGCATGTGCTGCTCGTGGTGAGGTGCAGGAGAGCGCAGCACAGGACAGAATGCTGGTGCAAGAGCTAAGGAGGGTTGCAGTTCCCTGCCGAGAGCCTCGCACCCCGCAGCGCAGCTCGGCAGCGACTCCGTGCAGGGGCTGGGGGTAGCTGGTGCTGTGCCCGGTGCCCTCCAGCAGGCAGCCAGGGCTCTCGGCCTGCCTGCTGCTGAGGGGAGGTGGAGTGCAAGGTGCAGCAGAAAGTTTTGCTCAGGTTGGTGTTTAAAAGAAGCAGAACGTTCGGGTGCCTGTGAAATGATTCAGCTGAAACATCTGGTGTCTGAGGCGGGCTGGCTGCTGCCCCTGGGCCTGGCAGCGCTTCGGTGCTCAGGCACTGTCAGAGAGCATCTGTGGCCAGCTGCATGTGGGACAGGATGCAGCCGCTGCAGACAGGTGCTCGAGTTTGAGCTGATGCACTTTGGCTGGGGTGGATTTGTATCGAGGTGCCTGTGGTTCAGTTTGATTACTTCTGGGCTGTGTTAGAGATGTGGCCTTTGCTGTTTTGCCTCCGTGACTATTGACACCTGCCACTCGCTTCTCCTCCAGCCCCCTGCTGTATGCAGGCACTGGCCCCCTGCTGTATGCACCCCCCTGCCTGCCTGCCTTTGCAGCCTGGCAAATGGAACGGCAAAACTGGAGTAGGTGTAGAGCTGAACAGAGCTCGGGTGTTCTGTTTGACTGTCTAGAATGAGCAACAGAACAGTAATAAGGGGAGACCTTAGAGTGGCCTCCAGTACCTGCAGGGAGCCTACAGGCCAGATGGAGAGGGACTACTTGTAGGGGCTTGTGATTTCAGGACAAGGGGCAGTGCTTTTAAGCTACGGTAGGCTAGATTTAGATTCGACGTTAGGAAGAAGTCCTTTACAATGAGGATGGTGAGACATTGGAAAGGGGTTGCACAGAGAAGTTGTGGATACTTTATCCCTGGAAGTGTGTCAGACCAGGCTGCATAAGACTTTGAGCAACCTGCTGCATGGGAGATGTCCCTGCAGAGGGGTTGGACATAGATACCTTTCAGATCTCTTCCAGCTCAAGCCATTCTATGATTTTTTGCATTCATTTAACAGGATGGAGCTTCATGAAGCTTCTCTGATGGCATTCCTGAAGAAGCTCTCCAATGCTGCTCTTTAGCAGTGCTTTGCTTAAAGGGAATCTTCTGGGGGAAAAAACCAAGTTGTGGTCATTTTCTGGAGTGTTACTCCTGATGGCTGGATACAAAGTGTGTCAGTGTTGACTTGCAAGCCTAGCAGAGGTAATTGGCTGAATACTTCCCTGCTGATGTTTGCTCTTCACACCATGCCTGCTTCCCTTCCCAGGATGCCTGGCTTTGCTGATGGAAGCTTCTTGGGATTGTCAAGACTTAGCTTTGTTCTCTGCAACTTCAAACTGGCCACTATTACAGTGCCTTAGGTTATGAAGCTGGATTTTACTGGGGTGTTTATCTTGTTATTTGGAGGGAGGCAGGGCTGGGGGATAAGTACCCCAGAGTGCTTTGGATCAGGTCTTCCACGTGTAGGTAATGCATCTGCCAGGAGCACGCTGGTACTACCTTGCAGCATTTTAAAGGTCTAAGCAGATGGTAAGATTGACTTAAGTGCTGAAAGGAGCATCTCTGCTTCTCATCTGAATTCCACTTTATACTGCAGAGCTGGGAAGCTGTTGGATGTGACAGATTCCAGGCCCTGTGCTCAGAGCTCCTCCCAAAGCTCAGCCTTCTCGTGGCATGAGTGGCAAATGCTGGCAGGAGCAACCTTGTCAATGCATCTTCAGGAGAAGAAAGAAGCGCATTTAGAACTGGTAGCAGGTAATTGTAATGACTCAATCTTAAGCCTCACGAACCTGTAGAGGTTTAAGCAGGGACTTTTCTTGTCCAGGCAGTCCTTTCTTAACCATGGGCTTCTCAGCTCTAATTTGAAGATTTCCATTCATGAACTCACAGATGGAATATCTGGCAGAAGGCTGCTCCTACAGTCACCAGTTTTGCCATCTTGTTAGAGCAAATAAGATCATTATTGTTCCCTCACTTGCTCACAGAGGTTTGGTGTTAGAGGATGTTGCTAATGGCATTTTTCAATCCATGCAGCTCCACCGAAACAGGCTGCAGTGAATGCCCACTAGTATTGGCCAGACCAGGCAGAAAACAGGTTTTGAGTCACTTTCTTCTAGGTTTGTGGTGCATTGTCTTTGGTATGGCTTGAGGCGATGCTCTGTGTGTGCTTGTGTCTCTGTGCGTTGCTGGAGTGTAAGTGCCTTGGTTTTGTATGTTTGGAGAGAAGAGCTTTTCCCCTGAGGAGCCATGCTAGATGGAGAACATCAAATGGAATTACAACTTGCCCAGCAGTGTTTCTCTTGTCCAGGACTCCTGATTTCAGTTTTGTATTCTGCCACTGACTTAGCCTAACCTTCCGTCACAAGAATCCAGGAGACACAGCCGTTTGCACTTTGGGTGGTGGCTTTGTCATGACAGTTTAACAACTCTCTTGTCTGTTCTGTTATTCTGAAACTGGGTTCAGCTTTCTAAAGCTTGTTTGAGTGAAGAATGATCTATATGTGAAACTACTGTTACACTATAGGCTGTTTCCCAATTGCTAGCATCTGTTGTCAGTCTGTGGTGGTTATGGTACATTTGCACTGCTGGGAGATGGAGATTTACTGGAGTGCACAGCCCAGGGGGTGCAGAAATGCTTGATCTCTACCTAGCAGGTGTAAGAGTGCATCACTGGTTAGGAACTTTGTCGGGTTACGACAATGGGGTTCTGTGCTTGTGGAGTGGCAGGCACATGATTGACTGGAGCTGGAGTCATCTCCCTGTAGTTGTTGTTCATCTTCATTCTTCTCTGGGTCCCTGGGGAATCAGCTGGGAATTAGACTGTACTCTCTGTCCACTGGATTTATAGTCTTTAACTGGGGAGAAGAGGGGAAATGGGGTATGGCTTTTGAGGGAGGGATGTAAACAATTACAGCAAGTGAATTTTTTGGCTGGGGTTACAGCGAGCCAGCACAAGGGCAATGCAGTGCAAGATGAAGTTATTTCCCCCTAGCTAGGGAAATGACTTCTACAGCTGCCTGATGTCTTTCATCAGAGGCTCTTGGCACTGGTCATCATTTCTGTTAAGAAATCAAAGAACATATTGTGGGCCTGAGTCTCAGAGGCAATTCTGGAGACACAGGTGAAAAGGACAAAGTGTAGCTCTGGATTCCTTTTCTTTCGCTGCTCACAATGGCATTTGCGTTCCTGCCACCTTGCTGCACGGGCACTGCCTGAAATCTGTGCTGGTCTTCCTGCTGTTCAGTTAAGATGTGACAGCACATTTCTGCAGTAAATACATCCCTGTCTGCTCAGCTCCTATGGTAGCACAGCCAAAGTCTTTTGAACTTGTGAGGAGAGTCAGCTGGGCTGCTTCAGGCTGCTGCTTCACTTCTGGTTTCACAGCAAATGCTTTGAAACCAGAGCAGTGCTGGCAGCTGTATTCCAAATGGTGAAGCCTGCCTCAACAGTTTAATGCTGTTCCACTGAATCTCAGACAAGCAGTGGTTTTGGGGGAGGCTGGGTAGGTGGTTGTTTTTTGGTTTTGACACACCAGAATGAGATCAAAGTCACTCTTGTTTGTGTTCTGCACAAAGGTCTGAATCCAGGTTTCTGGAAGTGAAGCTTCCTCTCCTCCTGGCTTTGATTCCCCCCTTGCAAACACCATGTTGTGTGTTTTCTTTGTTATGTATCTCAGAATGTCTCAATGCCTCACACACTACAGGTTGTATTTCTACTGCTGCATCGACTACGAGTTCTGTAGTCATTCCTCCCCTTCCCACCACCCCTCCTGCATTCACCCACTTCTGCATAAACAGGTTTTCAAACCCTGTAGCTGTAGCAGCAGCTGCAGATGTTTTTGGCTCCTCAACACCACATAGAACTGCCAGGAGACCATCGAAGGCACTCCAGTGGAGGCAGTTGCTGAAGTCCATGATGTGCCCTGATTTCTGGCTCCAAATGAAAATACAGTTCCAGGGCTGTTGAAATGGAAGCTGTTTAACCACAAGCATTCACCTTCCTCCAGTTCTTCAGCAAGAACCAATATGATGTTAAATAAAGCAGGATTTGTTTTAAAACAGTGATTAGTCCCTGGTGTAAAGAAGGGTCATGAAAGTGTTTAATTAGGCAACAACAAAGAAGCACAAAACGAGCAAAGCTGATTCTGTGGATGCCTGATGATCATACTGAGATATAATTGAAGCAGAGAAGCCTGTTGCTTCTAATAGTTTAAGTGCCTTGCACACCCACTGCATGCACTGAGCACAATAAATGCTCTGTCACACATTCCCTTCATCTTCCAATATGTGATCCACACTCCTGCAGTAATAGCAAGGGTAATGAATTCTGGCTTAAGAATTTAGAAAATGAAGAAGTGCTGCAGTTCCAGGCTCGCCAAATGGCAGAAGCAAGAAGCTGGGCTCCGCGCTTCCTCCCTCCATTATCTGAGTGCACTGAAAGCTTCAGCAGCACGAGGAAAGCGCCCCTGCAGGAGTGCATCTTAATGTGGTATTAATTGGGTAAAGGAAGAACATGGCTCAAGAACACAGAGGGTGCCTTTGGAACAGGACAAATAATCTGAAAACCAAGTTTGATGAATTCCCTTCCTCTCTGTGCTGTGGTTGCTGCAGCACTTTGGTGTGTATCGATCTGAACGGCATGGGAATTTCTTTCATCTGTCATTTACGTTCACCCTGCCTCTTGCAATTGCCTCTGCCAGCTTACGTGCTTCTTTCTGCAGAATCTATTAAGAAGATTTCCAGCACATCAAAAGAATTTCTTTTGTGCAAAGGTAGAATAGAATATGCCTAAGGTGTAGGAGGGTTCCTAGCTTCAATTTTACCAACTAAAAGTAATTAATGAGTTCCATGAAGTAAAACAAAAAACCAACACCCAACCCCCACCCCCCCAAAAAACCCCAAACCCCCTGAAAAGGATAATACTAATTGCATGCTATAGATTTTCCTCCATTGCTTACTCATTTAGTTGGTGACTTGCAGAACAGGCTATTTACACCCCTGCTTTCTCCTGATTGCAGCACGCCTCCTGAATGGACAGAAATAGGACCAAAGGTCAAGTTAATTAAAAACAGTAGGAGAAGGAACATAATTAATGCTGCAAGTTTATATTCACACGCTGCGCCTGGAAAAGGGCTGGAGTGCATTTTGTTCTGTGCCAAGCACAGATGCTGTATGCCTAGGAAAGTAAGGAAACACTGAGAACATCCTGAAGAGTAGAACTGAATTGAGTTCCTGAGTGGGGAACGTTTCTGCATAGCGGTGGCTTCAGAGCAGGCAGCGCTGGCATTTCCTGGTGTCACTGAGGCAGGAGTGGCAGTGGGGTGCAGGGATGTGTTGTGTGTGGGGCACGCCTGAGCCCACAGCCTTCCCCTGCTGCCCACGGGCCTCACACCAGCTCTCTGGCCATTGGTCTTCCTACCCTTCCACACACATGCTTTTCCTGCTGGTATATTTCAGAGTTGCTCCTGTTGGTTCTCAGGTATGCAGAGCAGTTCACCGTCTCCTGAGCAGCAAGAAGGAAGTGTAGACCTTTGAGTCTTGTTCTTGCCTGACTGCATGTGACCATCACACTTTCCGGATCAGCTAGAGCAAGCAGTTGCCTTTGCTGATCATCAGCTTGGTGTCAGAGCTGCAAAAAGCGTTGTGGATGTACAGGTTGCACAGTCAGTGTGGCTTGTATGGAGAACACTATTTACCTCTGACTTAAGCAAGCTTTACGTGGAGTTTGAACAATCCTGGAGTAAAGGTGGTAGCTGTGTTAACCTGTGTGGCAGGTGAGGAAAGAGGTAGCCACTGAATGCACTGAGGGAGTTGCAGAAGAGACATTTGCTGTGCCTTTGGCTTTCCTTCCCCAGCACTTTTATTTCTCTGCTGTTTGGGGCACACTTGCTTGGGCATTCCAATGATGCAGGGGCTCAGCATCAGGGTTATGCTGTTTGTGAGTATGCAGTACAGGTATTTTTGGGTTTAGACAGTAAATGGTTGGGCTGAGTTGCTCTAAAGCAGACCTTTGGTCTGCTCAGTGCTGCTGCTAGAGGCTGCGGGTGCTCTCTGCACAGCTGGCAGTCCTGTGAGGAAGAGCTGGCCCTAGGGCCTCACTGGAAGTGCCCAGTCTTCACCTCTGCTGACTCCTCTGCTGTTGCCTCTTGGGGCTTTTTATGTTTGCATCAGTACCTTTCTCTCGACTCCTGTAGTCACTAAGCAAGCAGCTTCACTTCTGTCTTGGGTTCTACTTAGTGTGCATGGCTTGACTTCAGCTGTTTTCCTGCTCACCTCAGTAGCTGTTGGTCGGGAGAGCAACCCAAGGCCACAAGTCTGTGCTGTATAAAGCAGGGTCCCTGGTGACAGGTGCCTGAACCTCACAAAACTGGACCTTGACTTACAGCTCCACTGCTGCACTCTCATTGTGATTTCACAGCACAAATGCCATGGCTGTCAGTCACGGCGAGGTTGGCACTGGGGCAGCTGCAGGCGCAGGGGTCTGAATGCAGGCAGCTTGCCTGCTCTCACCTGCGCACAGCAGCTCTCAGCTTGCTTTGGGAGCGAGCAACTTTCCTCACGCTTCAGCTGCAGCCCCTCGGTTCCCCTTGCCCTCTGTTTCTTTATAGAAACAAAGGGATGCTGCATACCTTCAGGAATTTCTGGTGTATGTTTTGCTCTGTGAAGAAAGATGAGTGAGTAATCACCAGTGGGTAGTCCCAAGAAGGACTGCAGGGAATGTGAACAGGAGCTGGAAGGAGGTAAGGGACAGGGCAAGGGTGATGGCCTTATGCTCTGCTTTACTGAAACCATGCAAGTGGTGAAGTCTGCTTACCTGCAAGGACAGTTGCATAGACACTGCTCTGCAGGAGCAAAGGATGCTATCAGCGCTCCACCACAGCACTGCAGTTCTCAGGTGTTTCCCATTTGCAAACAGGTGTTTCAGGCATCCAGTTAAGAATGTTAGTAGCATGTAGCTCGACTCAGCTTGGTGATTTTGGCTGTTGGTGTATTCTGCAGTGTAACAGCTAAAATCTTACTCATTGTCAACCTGATAGTAACTACAACAAAACTCTTGGTGCTAGCAGGAAATTTCTGACTGTAATCAAACAGAACATCATGGTTTTACGTAAAACATCTTGAAGAGAAAAATGTATCTTTCAGATATGTGTAATAAACCCAAGGTGTTGCAGCAGTGCTCACCAGGGCATTTATCACGCAGTATCTCTCCCAGTTACTACAGCAGAAGGCTGAGATCAGGTGTGCTAGCCCTCTCTTTCAGTGCATGGAGTAACTTCACATGAGCTAAACCTTTACCTGACTGTTGGAAGGCAATCTCAAGGGTATGTGTTTTGAGCCTGTAAGCTTTCTTGGGCTCTTCTCAGGGATAGCTGTTTTGGCAAAAGTCTTCATGGTCCAGCAAAGATTGTCCTGGGTGACTGGAGTCCACTGTTCAGAGCTGATTGAAGTCACATAGTGAAATGTTGTGCAAAGCAGACACAGCCTGAACTGCATTGCTGCTGGTGAATTCTAGCCTACAGCTTTATTTCACACAGGCCAGCAGGGATTCGTCGTGTTCCCTTGCCTCTTCCTTAGCCTAAGAGTGGATTAATTACAGTTGCTATGAGAATGTATTTTAGATAGGTGACCTCAGGTGGCAAACACACATTAAAAAATAAGAATGGGTAATCTAGGTGGTTAGAGGATGTTTGCTAAAGGCCAAAAAGATAAATGTTGCAAGCAAATACTGGTAGAGAAAACAGAAAAGAGAAGGCTTTCCCTGCACTCTTCAGTAAGTCTTGAGTTTCCTGAGGGCCCATGTTGGGTAAAAGGGTAACTTTTCATCTATACTTTCTCTTCTGCAGAAAGGACAGGATGCATTTTTTGACAGCTGCATAGAATATACTAATGTCTTCCCTCCTTTTTACCCACCATCAGTTCCAATTTGAGCCATTAATTTTTGTGCTGACTCTTAGTGCAGAAACCCTGCTTCTTTAGCATCCCAGGGTGTAGCAAGGTCTAGCTGCTCCCTGGGGGAAAGGAGCCGTGGGTGGTCCCCACAGCTTTTGATGTCTACTGTGAATGATATCAAAACTGATTAAAATGAACTGAAGAGAAAAAGATCACAAATGGCAATCGGGTCAAGGTTCCTGAGATTCCGTCTAGATCTCTGTAGCTCTAATAACCTCATCACGCTTGAACTTAATGGCTTAGCCTTGACTGCTGTGATGTAAAAGTAGAAGCTGGAGGTCAGTAAGTAATTCACTGGAACAACATTTATTATTCCATAAATCTATACCTTACTCATGAAGAAAGATGAGATCCATTTATCTGAGCCACAGCTGAAACATATAAATTAGCAGAGTGGAATGAGAGGTAGAGTGCTGTGCACATTTCTGGAAGTATAAATTCTGCTCCGTTTCAAAGCAAACACCAGGTAAGCACTGATGTTGTTTTGAAAGAAATACTCACAGCTCTGAGAGCACCCAGTCAATGTTCCTGCTAAAAAGAGACCCCTGGTGTTGGGCCAGCAGTCGAAAGCGATGTCAACTATTACCAAAATGTTTCTGTATTATTATTTATGATTATGTTCTTTTAACTGAAATGGATTTGCCTATCAGGCATCAAGCATTCAAGATAATAACATCAAAGATGATAACCTGGAGAGTGGAGAACATATTAAAGAAAATAAGAGTTGAGATTGCCTATTCCTCAGCCCCAGCAGCAGCACAGCCATGGTGCAACTTTCATGTGTAATTTCTGTTTAATCACACGTCAGGCTCCAGCCTCACGGGAATTAAACTTGAAAAAGCATGCTTTCAGCTATCGTTTTGACATCTAGTTAGCACACAATAACTGCCTTTCAAAAGCTAAATAAAATGTTTGACATGCTTTAAATGTTATTTGCAGGTTTATTTGCCTTTTTTTCTTTTTATTTCAACTTTTTGTTGCTACTTCAAGAAGCTCAGAAAATGCAATTTAATTGTTCAGTGTTGCTGGGAAATGTCATATGAGAGTGACTGGTACCACAGAGATGAGAGTCTGAAAAGAGGTACCCATTGAGGTTCTTAATCAAAGGTTTGTAGCCTTCCAGGTTTAGAACATTTTCATTTGCCAATTTAGTGCCCTCTGTGCTGCCAGAGGTAGATGGGAGCCTTGGCTCGGTTGGGTAGTGCACTGAAAATTTGCTTCTTACAGCAGGTAGTGCTCAAAGATTTCTGTTGCTTACCCGAATGAGAGTTCCTCAGAACTTTCTTTAGCAACAGCCCATGTTGAAATGTTTGCCATTTCCACTTTGCAGGTGGGTGCAGGTGGCCATGCCCGCGGGGCGTGCCTGTGGGCGCTGTAAGGATGCACCCTGAGCCGATGTGGCCGTTAGGGGATGCTCTGGCAAGACTATTTGTCCCCCCTTGAGCCAGCTCTTTGTCTGAGGGACTCCAACTGCAGGATCTGATGTTGTTAAGTAATTTCCATGTGAGCAGGCAGAGGGGCACTATCTGTTTTACTGCTTTGCAGGTAGCAGTTCTTGCGCTGAAAAGCTGCGAATCTGTCTGGGACAATCATCTGCGTGGAGCCTGCCTTTCTCCGGGCAGGCAACTGAGCTCTGAGTTGCTCTTTTGAAACTAATAGATTAAGCTTCCTGCATCTTAATTAATTAAATAAGTGGGAGGAGTTACTTAATTTTTTTTTTAAATTTAGCAAGTGAAAGACTCAAAATCCTTCCACCTCTCCAGCTCCTGTGGCACAGTTGGGTTGTTAAGCACAGTGAAACAGAAGCGCGTTTGTCAAAACTTCCTCTCCTTCAGAGGGAAGCCAAATGCTGTGTTAGTAATACCCTGTATTAGAGATGGGAAGGCAGGAGGACTACACAAGTTTGCAGCAAGAATGTCCAAAGGATTGTATTTGATGCCTGCAGTTCTAAATAGCAGGAAATGTAATTTTTGCCAATATTTAAAAGGATAAATATGGTAAAGCATGAAAAGAGCAGGTCTGTTTGATTTGATGTACAGACAACCAGAAGCTGAAAGGGATGCAGTCAGTGAAGACAGGACAGCAGCAGCTGATGGAGCTGAAGTGACAAGCTGAGCTGCACAGGGTGACAGTTAGGGCCAATGGCACTGAGAGCATTGCTTTCTCCAGTGAGATAGGGAAACTGCAGGGTTTAAGGTCCACTAGGCTTGGGCTTCTAAAATCACCTGGATGTTGTCACGGATGCACACTTCCGCTCCCCACCCCAGTGGGCAGGTTCCTTGATTTGCTCCCTAAAAAGCCCAGTCCTGTGCAGGGCCACTGCAGGCCATACTGCAGGAGCAATAAACAACTGCCAATCCATAGAGGATGATTACAATAGTGATTAGTGATGTGCTTCTAGTTGTGTGTAGCAATGGTGAACAAGAGTGTTCAGCTGCTTTACAGACAGTCCAAGAGCAAATATGAGCACTGTTGGTAAATATTTAGAAGTTAGTCTAATCTGAGGGGAAAATGATAATGAGCTACATGGGTTTCATCCATTAGGGAGTAATCAAAACAACATAGTAAGAGCTTAAATGTAATGGTCTGACCTTCAGTAAGTGTATCAAATCCAGACTTACAGCTGCCTGGGCCAAAAGCAGCTGTGCTGTGCACACCCCCGAGTTTAGGGAAAGGAGAAACAGAAATTCTAGCAAGTCCTTCTCCAGTCTCAGCACAAAGACTTGCTTCCCACTGAGCTGCTGGCTGCAGCCTTTCACGCTGTTTGTTTACATGTTATTCTGAGACTCTTGCGTGGGTAGCGGCTGGGTCCTGCGTGTCCCAAAGGGCATGAAACAAAATATTGTTGTTTTGGAACAAAAGGTGAGAGTTGGGTGTACAAAGATTTGGGCTGGAAATTGCAGTTTGGTTAGTGGCTTTCTTTCACAATTGAGTACTGCTGCTGAGAGAGGAGAGCTGCTGTCTGGTTATTTAAGTCATGCATTTCATACCTCCCTAGCATTTGAAAGACTTAAGCAACTCGGAACATTAATAGAAAAACTAGGCTTTAAATGTTAAAAAAAATGTTGGTGCCTACTTCTTTATTCACTGGGTCCTACAAGTGGAGAAGACTGCTGAAGTAGTCCTATCACACAGCATCTCCTAAATAATGTCTGGTTTAAAACAAAACTATCATCTAAATAATATCATTCAGCATAAATTAAATACTAATATTTTTTTCTTTATGGTCTCCTTTTAAGAGGATATTAATTTGCTTCAATGAATGAAGATAATAAGGTTAATGGTTTAATGTTCTGCAGCTGATGTCTGCTGCTTTTCCCATTACCTTTTTTCAGTTTTTGATTATAAATTGGCTAACCCCTGGTGTATAATTCCAGAGATCATCCCTTCAATGTATCCAAAGCTATTTACTCAGACTCATCTTTTATTATTCCCAATGCCACAGTCTAATTATTGCAGTGAAAGATTGAACAGAAGTGGTTTGGGGCTTTGATCAGTCTTGGTATAAGTTTCAGTGGTGAGAGTGAAAGGTTTGGGGCTCTCTGCCATGATTTGATCCCTCTGGACATTGCTTTTACCACGCGCCCTGGGCGCCAGGTGAGGCCTCAGACAGGGTTTGTGTCGGCATCACCACAGCTCTGGAAGCAAAATGCTTTTTCTTTTCTTCGTACCATAATTTAATACTGCTAAATATGTCAGAGAACCTACATACTGCTCTACTTTTCCCCTTCAATTCTCACTCCATTCTCCCTTCCCAGTCTAATTGTCTCTATTACAAGGTCCTACATCAGCATTTTCTGCAGCCACTGAGAGTGCAGAACAGCCTCGCTTGCATTTCTCTCTCTTTGGAAAAAAGATATTAACTGTCAGTCAAGTAAATAAAACAAACCATAATCCTTGTTATTCTATTGCTATCAGTGCTAAGTTCCTTTGGAGATAAATAGAAAAGCAGCTGGTGTCTGAGGATATTTTGTAATCGTATAAACTGAGATTTAAATGCCCCGAGGAGGAACTCTCCACAGTCATTGTGACAGAGGAGAAGGCCCAGCTTGTGCCAAAAGTTTATTGGGATGACTTGTTCCAGATCGGTGTCTGATGGTTGCCTGAGTTAAGAGAAGGGCAGCACTGCCATGTAGAGAAATAGCAGTTGTTCCTTCACCCAGTGACCTCTTTCTAGGCAAAAAGGGGACTGGGAAAAGGAGAGGAGACCCATGGGTTGAAATGAAAACAGATTTAATGAAGCAGCCAAACTAATACCAGTGCCAACACAAAGCATATCAAGTTGTACTCAACCCAGCAAGTGTACAGCAGGAGGAGCAGGGGCAGCAAGCTTCCTCTTGCACAGAGTGTGATGCTCATGGTCTGGGTTACTCCTGCAGCCAGCTCAGCTGTCCTGCCTGACTCAGGCAGGCCATGGCTGGCCTGGGGTTTAGTCCCAGTGAAACCAGGACACTGCAAAGTCGAAAGCTTGATAAATTCTTCCAGAAGTGGAAGTGTGTGGGGGGTTAGTTGCGAACCTTTCACCATCTGATTTTTTTCGTACTGGGCTGTCAGTTACAAGAGGGATGTCTTCTCCCCTTTCCATCCTGTGTGGCAGAGAGTCATTCTGTGTTCAGGCTTTCAGAGCTCATCTAATGTCTTGACTTGATCTGTTCCAATTTTTATTAAAGATCTGCCTAATGAGGGAGAGTCTAAAATCTGCATATTTGGTAAACAGGAAAGCAGAACTGGCAGGCAAAGTGAGCTTGATGATAAGCAGATGAAATCATCTGGAAAAACAGAATGGCAGGAAGGATGAATGCAAAGTGCCACAGCGCTTAGGCTCCAGTAATCAACAGCAATAACCAGAAAGGGGACAAGTAGGAAAAGATCATTAGAAAAGGACTGGGCATTATGGTGACTGGCAAGAAAAACGTGCTGTGCTACCATGAAAAAGGCAAGGCAGTAGTGGAGCCTGCAGGAGATGTGGGATGATGATCCTTCTGCTCAGTGCCATGCTTTGGAGGTCTCTGCTGAGGCTCTGTGTGGAGCTCTGAGCAGTGCACAGAGGAGCGAGCAGGGAGCCAACAGAAGGCACACGACAGACTGAAATAATAAGGTCTGTTTATTCTGAAGGAGACTACGGTGCCCAGTGCCAGAGAGATGAGTGGGAATGAATAACCAGGCCATGATGGATGGGACTGAGAAGTGATTTGTTTTGTCACAGGTTAGACAGTGGGAGGAAGCCTCTCCAGCAGCAATGGTGAAACACCAGAGCAGGGTTTCTGGGAAAGCTATGAATTTGTTGCTGGTAGCTTTGGGGAAGAGTTTTCCCAGTGGCACAGGTGAAGTTGTAGTTGCCTTTCTCCTGGCTGTACCATGCTCTACAGCAGCTGTCTGTGGGAAGCAAATGGCTGGGGACCTCTGACATCTGCTCTATGATAAACACAGTATATACTTTTTTGTTTTCCTTCTGCATCGTTGCATCAAAAATCTGATCTGCAGCTTTGCTAATCCCAGCAGCTCTGGAACTGGACCTTTCAAATGGTATTTTGAGAAACATCAAGCTAAGAACATTTAAAATTGTTATTGTGGGATTTTCATTCCATTTTTGAGGAGCAGGAGAGCTGCTTATTTCTTTGCTCGTGTTTTCTTTTAGAGACAGATTTACATGCCAGTTATTCAGGTCCTAAGTCGTGCAGAGTCACTTAGGTGATGGGAAAACTGTCCCTTTGCCTGATGCCCCAGGGACTTCCTTCAGCTTGGCCCTTCCTTTCACAGCTGTGCTATTGCACTCTCCTGGAGCTCCCTGTCTCCCAGCTTTACCAGTTGTGTGACAAGTCTGTAGTGTAACAGCAATCAAAGGGCTATCATGAAATGTCTGAAGGAGAGTAGTGGAATCTGCTTCTAATTCATTAGTGTAATCAATATGCAAAACCTATTGCAATTGTTGTCTGTCTTAGAAGAACCCAACAACATTAGAAGTGTGTCCCATTTTTAGGCCCAAAAGTGTGGAACAGCTTTTAATGGGAATGAAAATGTTTTCTGAGAAGTAGAAAACTGAGCAGTGAGATAAATTGAACCTCAGAAGGTGATTGAAATCTCCAAGTCAGTATAGAAAAGGCATCCCAAGGTTTGTGAAGTCTGACAGCATCTCTTTAGTTTGAGATGCCTTTCATTTTGCATCAGGGCTCACATTTTTGAGGCAGAAGGAAGCGGCGCTGTCAGGCGAAGCGGGTCTGAGAGGCTGCCTGCTCCTGAAAGGCTGGAGTTGTGCTCAGCTCGAGGTACTGCCTCTGCAGCGCAGAGCTGAGGTCCTACCTTTCCTAAATTGCTTGCATTAAGCAATTACTGAGACTGTAGTGGAAACCATATAATTTTCTTCCTTCCTTGTAGCCTCAGCGCCGTGTCACATTTCACCTGCCAGATGGCTCCCAGGAAAGCTGCAGTGACAGTGGGCTCGGAGACCATGAACCCACGAGCGGTGCTAGCGCCTCGCACCCGCTGCCCCTCGG
Source organism: Dryobates pubescens (assembly GCF_014839835.1). NCBI lineage: Eukaryota > Metazoa > Chordata > Aves > Piciformes > Picidae > Dryobates > Dryobates pubescens. The sequence continues at coordinate 463,198 of NC_071629.1, read as the reverse complement.
CTTCCCCCAGGACGAGTACTATGAGCAAGCGTCGCCCAACAGCCGGACAGAGGGAGACGGCAACTCGGACCCGGAGTCCAGTAAGTGATGAGCTCTGGTCACCCTAGCTCTGAAACCATTCCTGTAGCAAAAGCAGGCCTCTTCTGCAGGCGTAATGAAAACTGCAGGTTGATTTCAATGCGGCTGCGGGAGCCTTCTCTTTCTAAAAATGCACAGTCTGACCACTGGCAGCAAGGCCCTTGGGCTGATGCCCCGGTGTGCTCACGGCTCTGCCGTGCTGTCCAGAGAGGAGCGTTCTGATGAGGCTGACACTGATGCCCTGCTGGTCATAGATACTGTGTGAGGCACTTCACGCTTTTGAATGCGGTTCCTGATCCAACAGTGCTGCCTGGTGTGGTTTGTTTTACTAGGAAGAATTCTGGCTGAGGAGTAGGTCTCTGAAGGAGTAGGAGTAGGTCTCTGAAGACACTGCAGTCTCCAGAAATCAGGAATTCTTGACTTGTCCTTTGGGAGTAGCTGTGGTGTGTAGTAGCAGTCTCCAAAGCTTTTGTCACCTCGCTCCCGCTGCTGTGGCTGGTGTGCAGTGGCACTGGCAACAGTCAGGCAAGGCCAGAGTGAGCTCAGGAGCGTGCCAGGGCTGTGCACACTGAGGCTGCTTTCTCTGCTGGGCTGTGGCAGCCACTCAGAGACCCCACTCTGCTTCACTCAGTTGTTAATTGTCGTGGGGCTCTCTATCCAGATTGAACTGAACTGTGCTGTGGATAAAGAGACACCAGAGCATCTGCAAGCCTCCAAGGCCTTCTTAGCAGCCTAATAAGTGATTTGCAAATACCACTGTTCTGGGCAAAATGTGGCCCAACAGGTGTATTCCAGCTACTTTAGTGTATCATGAAGAGCGAATTAAAGTCCTGTGCACCTGAAACAGTTCTGTGAGAAGGTAGTTTGGTCTCTGCCCTGGCCAATACAGCATTGCCTCTGACACCAGAGCCTTGGCACCACAGTGCTGCCTGAGAGAGGCTGAGGGGCTCCTCTGCATGGATGAGGTCTCTTCTTTACTTTAGGTTTGTACACTGTTCCCTGGGGACCCTCACTTTCAGACTTTTAAAGTCAGAGAATGGATATGATTCCTGAAATAATGCCAGAAGATTATTGCTTCTGAACTGATAGACAGCTGACAACAACCATCAGAGCTTTTGGATCCTGTGTTGCAAACATTACTTAGAGTTTGCTTTTGTTTCTGTTTATGTATTTGAGGCTGTGACATACCCTTAAGAATATTCTAGGCAAACTGAGTTCTTCACAGAATGAAGCTCTTAAAGGCCTACAAATATTCCCCCAAAGAAAGAAAACACCAAGATGTGTATTGTGTTTGCTGCTTTTGCTGTGCCTGCTCGTGATCTGGTGTTGCTTTTAAGTCTTCTTGTTTCTAACTCCGCTGTGTGCGCTCCACTGAGGTGAGCATGACGTACCTTGGGTCCTTTCCTGCAGAGAGCATGGGATAGGAGCTGTTGGGACAGGCATGTGCATCCTGGCTTGCTGTTTACAAAGAGGCTCAGGTTTTTGATTTGCCAGTGCTTTTGGAATTTCAGAATAAATGTGAATCATGATTCTTCTAGAATGCTGCCCTGAAGTCATCCAGCTTTGACATCTGAATATCACTGGCACACATCACTGTGAGGCACCCGAGCAGGCATCTGATGTCTTTTCAAGTGTGAAGTTGAAGAAAGTTTAATCACCTGTCTAATTACCTGACAGTTGAGTTTTAAACTTGAAATCACAATTTAATTAGCATTTATGTTCTGTGAAGATTTTTGCCTGTCTAGCCTGTGCCTTAGTGCCGTCGTTTCATTGACACAATGCAGCCTGATGCTCAGTGTGCAGAGCGCAGGCTGCAGCCCTTTCAGTGCTTTGTGCTTACATTAATGGCAACATCTAGTGGCAGGAAAGAAAGCAGATAGAAGAAAGTGTCTGCTGTGTGCTCTCATAGATCTGAGTAAGCAGCACATTTTTATTCAGCGTGCTGCTGCCGAGTGACTTACTGTAGGTAGGAGCCTGTCTTATGTGCTGATCCGTGCACAGCCCGACGTTCATTTCTGCGTGTGGCACACATCTGGTCAGTACTAAAATAGTGAAAACCATTCTGAATTTGCAGTTTCCTCTACAACCATGCTGCTAGGTTTTTGATTGGTGCTTGCTTTCTTCCATCATGAGATGTTCAAAGTATCTCTATTCTTGTTTTGGGGACCAAAATTCTGTTGAGGTGAAGAGAGGAGGGAATATATGGTCAGGGAATCTGAGTAGGATGCACACAGCAGAGTAAGCACGGCCCTTCATTTTGTCTTAAGGATTTCAGTATCTGGCCTGTCTTAATCTGAAACATTGTCTAAAACACTAGGCCCGATTAATCATCTGATGGTGATGTAGTTCAGCTTTGCCGACCAAGGAGACGCAGCGAAGGGATGAAACAACTTCAGTAAAACCGAGATCCTGCTGAGACGTTAAGTGGCTTGTGGGAGCTGGTGACAGCTGCCACATCACGCAGGGAAGTGTTCAGAAGAAGGCTTTTCTCCTTCTTGTTTTTCCTGGATACAGTTCTTAGGTCTTGTTTCTCTAATATTGGAAGTTACTGTATCTTGGAAGCTCTTCATTTAGCAACAATATCAACGCACTTACTGCCACAAATGAGCACAACTTAAAAGCCACTGAGAAGCAGTGGTGAGAGGAAGCCTCCAAAACTCACTTTCAATACAGGACTAAAGCAAAGGTGAAAGAATAACTGTACACATATAGTGGCTAGAAACCTATGAACACTTTATATGTACTCCTTTAAAATTAATTGACTGTACTAATTAAAATTAGAAATAGGTTATTTAAAATGATTTGTCTTCTCTTCCTTCAGTTGCCTCCTTAAGAGAAGCATAAAGTGCCATGTGGTAGCTGTGTCATGAAGAAGAGATGCCAATGAAGTGTCACACTGAGTAAACAGCAACATAAAAGTACACGCAGGTCTGCAGAGAACATTAGCCTTAAGTAACAGCATCATGTACATGGCATTCATATATCTTCTGCTCCTAAATGGCTCAAACTAATAAAGATGCTCCTATGCCTAGGATTTTAACCATATCACCTCCTCTCCCCACACCCTTTGCCCCCTGTGTTATGTTTATGTGAAAAACACATTGCAAACACAGGCAAGCAGTAACAAATTCTCTCTGGGAGAGCCTGCCCAGCAAACCATGCCCCGGTGGGGCTGCTCTGCTGCCTGTGAGCAGTGTTGCTGACCAAAGGGGTTAAGGTGCAGGTTAACCCCATCCATGCTTGGCTATTTCACACATCTGGGACATTAGTGACACATTTGCATGCTTCTCTTGTTCTCAGAGACTCATCTCTCTAGAGAATAAGACCTGGTGTGTTAATTGGCAGCTGTTAACTGACCAAGTAGGCCACCAGCATCCTGTCCTGGATCAGCAATAGTGTGACAAGTAGAACCAGGAAAGGGGTTGTCCCCCTGTACTTGGCACTGGTGAGGCCACATCTTGAGTACTGGGTTCAGTTTTGAGGCCCTCACTCCAAGAAGGACATTGAGGAGCCGGAGGTGGTGAAGGGTCTGGAGAACAGGGCTGGTGAGGAGCAGCCAAGGGACCTGGGGTTGTTTAGTGTGGAGAAAAGGAGGCTTAGGGGAGACCTCATTGCCCTCTACAGCTCCCTGAAAGGAGGTTGCAGCCAAGTGGGGGTTGACCTCTTCTTCCTAGGAACAAGTGATAGGATGAGAGGAAATGGCCTCAGATTGCACCAGGGGAGGCAGCTGCTAGAAGAAATGTCTTGACTAAAAGGGTTTTCAAACACTGAGGCACAGAGATGTGGTGCTGGGGGACATGGTTTAGCACCATTAAAGTCAGTTAATGGTTGGACTCAATGATCTTAAAGGTCTTTCCCAAGCAGAATGATTATGTGATGCTATGACATTTCTTACTTGTATGTGGCAAAGGTGGGATATGCCCAGTTCAGCTAAGAAAGGAAGCAGAGCAAGAGGAAGGTGGTTGCATCTTTGGGGGGGAATGACCCAGAAAACCTGAAAGCAATATGCAATTAATTAATTTTAATTATTTTGTAAACCCAAAATGGCAATATAAAGCAAGCTTGTTGCAGATTAAAGAAGCAGTTAATGAGGTAAATCACGCTGAGATTTCAGAGGTTTGAATAGGAGAAAACTGATGCCTGAAGAGAGTGGTCTCCAGAGTGATAGTGAGTGTGAACTGGTGACTAGTAAGGCAAGAGAGCTGCCATGGAAATCAGAAAGGGTGGCCTAAGAGCAAGGTATTAGTACTGTCACTTTGTGGTTATTTGAGCTGGTGCTGCTGGTGCTGCTTGTTTGTATCCCTCAGGTGCACCTTCTCTTGTGGCAGCACAAGTGTTTGTAGAGCTGCCTGGTTGAACAGGGTAGAAGAATTCATCAACAGGGCAGAAAAATTCATCTGGGTTCAACCTGACCTATGAGAGGGGAAGAGTTCTTTTAAAATGGATGAATTGAGAATGAAATTAGAAAGAGTAATTAGAAAGAGAGATTGGCCATTGGAGTGTGCTGCCCAGGGAGGTGGTGGAGTCGCCATCACTGGAGGTGTTTAGGAAGAGACTGGATGAGGCACTTGGTGCCATGGTTTAATTGATCAGATGGTGTTGGGTGATAGGTTGGACTCGATGGTCTCAAAGGTCTCTTCCAACCTGGTTAATAATATTGTATTGTATTCTATTGTATTCTATTCTAATTCCCTGGTTCCATTCCTCAGATGAGGCACTGCTTCTGGACAGCAAACAAGGGAATGAATGGCTGGGGCAAAGCTTATGCTGGCTTTAGGTGATCATCAGACTTCAAGAGAATTAGTCTTAAGAAGACCTAAGACTGTAATCTGTGGTATTTAGCCATATAAGAAGGAGGTTTGCAGCCAGGATGACATCTGTTCATGATTAAAGATAGCACATATTTCTTCCCCAAAATTAAATGAAGACTTTCGTCTTGCCTTAATTTTTGATAAGGATGATGTTGATGAGAGCAAGGACAGGTGATGAAGAACGATGGAACCAAGAGTCAGAGCAGGTTCAGTGCATTGGTGTGGAGGAGAGGAGATAATCTGCCTCACATAATATGAAAAGTGATAGTGTTTGCCTTATTTATCTGTAATTCTAAGAGACAAAGTGTCAAGACAAAGTAATTGCTCAGTCAAGCTTCACTGCTGGAAAATATTCAAGGGATCATAGGATGTTAGGGGTTGGAAGGGACCTCTGGAGATGATGGAGTCCAACCCCCCTGATAGAGCAGGACCATAGAATCCAGCACAGGCCAAGAAACAAAGGTGTGTGCAAGCAGAACACAAGGAATGGTGCCACAGGTGTCCCAAGAATGGCACTAGATAAGCTCTGCTACCTCACTTCAGTGACAAGGATTTTTAAGACTGGGGAATCCATATAGATTTAAGAACTAATAACTGTTATTATGACATTAACGTGGAGCATCAGTAATTAAGAAAGAAAAGACACAGAGGAATGGGAAGATCTCCATTGTTATGTCTGACCTCAGTGCCAGGCAAGGTCATGGAACAGATCATCTTGAGTGCAAGCACACAGCACTTAGAGGATGGCCAAGGGATCAGGCCCAGCCAGCATGGATCTAGGAAGGGCAGGTCCTGCCTCACCAACCTGATCTCCTTCTATGCCCAGGTGACTGCCTGGTGGATGTGGGGCAGGCTATGGATGTGGTCTGCCTGGACCTCAGCAAGGCCTTTGACACCGTCCCCCACAGCAAACTCCTGGCCAAGCTGTCAGCCCCTGGCTTGGCCAGCAGCTCTCTGAGCTGGGTTAGGAACTGGCTGGAGGCTGAGCCCAGAGAGTGGTGGTGAATGGTGCCACATCCAGCTGGCAGCCAGGCACCAGTGGTGTGTCCCAAGGATCAGTGCTGGGCCCCATGCTCTTTAACATCTTTATTGATGATCTGGATGAGGGCATTGAGTCCATCAGCAGTAAGTTTGCAGATGACACCAAGCTGGGGCAGGAGTTGATCTGCTGGAGGGTAGAGAGGCTCTGCAGAGGGACCTGGACAGGCTGGACAGATGGGCAGAGTCCAAGGGCAGGAGATTGAACACATCCAAGTGCCGGGTTCTGCACATTGGCCACAGCAACCCCATGCAGGGCCAGTGGCATCCTGGCCTGCATCAGGAACAGTGTGGCCAGCAGGAGCAGGGAGGTCATTCTGCCCCGGTGCTCAGCACTGGTTAGGCCACACCTCGAGTCCTGTGTCCAGTTCTGGGCTCCTCAGTTTAGGAAAGATGTTGAGATGCTGGAAGGTGTCCAGAGAAGGGCAACAAAGCTGGGGAGGGGTCTGGAGCGCAGCCCTGTGAGGAGAGGCTGAGGGAGCTGGGGTTGCTTAGCCTGGAGAAGAGGAGGCTCGGGGGAGACCTTCTTGCTCTCTACAGCTACCTGAAGGGAGGTTGTAGCCAGGTGGGGGTTGGTCTCTTCTCCCAGGCAACCAGCACAAGAGGACACAGTCTCAAGCTGTGCCAGGGGAGGTTTAGGCTGGAGGTTAGGGAGAAATTCTACACACGGAGAGTGATTGCCCATTGGAATGGGCTGCCTGGGGAGGTGGTGGAGTCAGCATCACTGGAGGTGTTCAGGAGGAGACTTGATGGGGTGCTTGGTGCCATGAGTTAGTTGTTTAGGTGGTGTTGGATGATAGGTTGGACTTGATGATCTTGAAGGTCTCTTCCAACCTGGTCTGGTCTGGTCTATTCTATTCTATTCTATTCTATTCTATTCTATTCTATTCTATTCTATTCTATTCTATTCTACTCTACTCTACTCTATTCTATTCTACTCTATTCTACTCTACTCTACTCTATTCTATTCTTATCTTCACTGAGCTTGGCATTGCAAAGCAGGAACATGTCAATGAACTATTCTGCTGTCTCTGAGCCAAACATCACTGCAAACACAGAGGAGGAGGTGGGGATGACACAAGAATTGGATTTTGGTAAGGATTTGTAGTAATAGCAGTGGGATGAAATCTAATAGTTGAGAGTCTTTCTCATAGGAATGGGTGTATGTAGCTAGTACATAAATCACCAGCTGAAAATGACTTAGAGAAAAAAACAACTGAGCATTCCAAAGATGAACTATAAATCACCAGTGCCTGATGTGACTGAGCAGACCCTGAGTTACTCCTGATACAGAGGAAGAAATAAAGGAAGGAAAAAACCCAACAGCCAAGGCTTTGATGATGCCGCAGTGGGAATATTGCGAATAATGTTGGCTTCCCACGTTAAACTCACTTGAGAAACAGGTGTAAAGTAATGTGAGTAACAGCAAGGGAATGGAATGCCTATATACAGAGAAAAGGGGGTTGTACTGGCTTGTTAAAATGGCAGAGTAAAGGTTGGCTGGAGATTAGGAGTCAGTCCTCTCAAGCAACAGCAGACAAAAGGGGTAGAGAGATTCTGGTGGCCAAGGTGAAGCTTTGGGTTGCTGCATGCAACCAGCTGAGGCCAGACATTTGGGGATTTCAGACAAGGTCCATGAGGAAGCAGAGAAGCAGGGAATGAGAATGCTAGCTGGCTTTAAAGAGGAGCCTGAGAAATTTGAGAGAACAAATAAATTGTCCCCTGTAACAGCAGCAAATCTGTTCTGTGATCCAAGAGGTTCCTTTTCTGTGTTGGTAATATCAAAGCCACCAAGGAACATGTTTGCTGAGTCTCAGCCCTGCCTTAGCCCTCGGCTTTGAATCCCAGTGCCAGGCTGGTCACCAGGCTGGTGCAGGTGCTGTGTCCCTTGGCCCCACGGGGAGCTTGGCCCAGCTGATGCCAGGTGTCTGCACTGCCAGGGACCCCTGCTGGCAGCCTGGCCTTGCACAGACATGGTGGGAAGATGACCTGAATGATGGCTTGCAGGGCCCTGTCTGTCTGGTGGATATGAAGAAGAAAGGGTCAGGGCTGCAGAGCAACAGCAGACAGCTGAAGAGAGGGAACAGCTCTCCCCGGGGAAAGGGGCTATGGTTTTTTGCCATGCTGACTTGTCTGATAATCAAAAACTCTGCCATTGCTGAAATATACTCTTTAAACATCATCAGTAAGACTGCTCTGGCAGCTGGACTTCAGGCCTCATGCTGGGGCACAAGAGAAAATACAATGACAATTTCCCTGTCTCGTTCCCTGTCCCAGAGCTGGGGCTAGCAGTGCTTGGCAGCAGGAAGGGTTTCTTTCTTAAAAAACAAGGTCTTCTCTTTCTTTTGTTCTTTTCTTGTGTGCTTTTAGTTCCCCAATGAGATTGAAGTGTATCAGTAATATTTTACTTCAGTTGTTGCTGAGTTATAAACACACTATAGCACTTAAGTTTAATTTGAGTGAAAAAAGGAAGACACTGTCATTAGTTAAAGATAATAAATCTTGGGCTAAATACATCCCAGGCTACCACATCTGCCCGTTGGGCCCTTTCACTCCTGCTGTACTGGGTTTTTCTATCCCCACAGCTGAACACTTAATAATTAATTCAGAAAGTGCTGAGGTAATTAATCTTTCCGAGGCAATAGCATTTGATTGATCTTCTACCTTTAATCGAATTAGCTGGTGGGTAGGTGGGAGACTGTGCAGGCTGACTTGAGGACTGTGCCAGCCTCTGAGGTGACCTCCTGACAGCACCCCAATGAATCACACACAGCCACCACAGGCAGCACTGCCTGGCTGCTGCATCGCAAGGATGAGCACCTGGCGGAGATCAGGATCAAGCTGCGCTCCACATTCACATTTTAAAGCGTGTCCCCTTTGGACCAGCAGCTTTCCACCTGCGTGGCAAACGTCTGAGGGCATGGAATGTGCCAGGGCTGAGCACTGTGTGGGTTTCCCACATGTTTTAGTGATCTGTTTCTCAAACAAAACAGCTGTGCAGTCCTAAACCTCAGTGCACAGCCCAACAGAAACTCCTAGGAAACAAAACATTATGAAACCCTTGACTTGGTGGTGACGGAGGAGCAGAGAAGAGGTCAGACTGGAGAGGTGAATTCACAGTGATACAGATGAGTGGCTTTGCAAAGTTTTGCTTGTGCCTAAGAGGATACAGATTGCATATTCAGAAATAATGCAATGATTTTGTAATTGGATCCCCGAGTGCCTGACTGGAGAGTTGTTAAGGCAGCTGACACAAAGGGGGGAATGGACGAGGCAAATTAACTGAAAAATGCAAAAGCAAAGAGACTCTGCTCGGAGCCTGGCAGTCACACACAGCACTACAGACACTGGCTGGTTCAAACCTTACACTCTCTGTGAGCAAGGAGCACTCTCCACAAATTCTCCAAGATGCAAATTGAAGATTTCTTTTTTATTGTTGCTGCTGGACTGTAATACCTTGAGTACATTTTTTGCTGTTTGAAGAAAAGATAAAAGCCTTTTTGCTGAGATGTGCTGTGTTCTTCCATGCAAAATCAATGGGGATTGATGAGCAAAATCAATGGGGAGAATCTGCTGGATTTTCCAGGCCATGGGCTGGGGTGAAGGCATTGATGCAATGTTAATGGGCTTGTGAACGCCCTCCAGACTGGGGTTGCTGACGCAAGTTACCCTGTTTGAAAAGATCAGGCACAGCAGCTCCTCCTTGCAGATTAGAAATCAACTGTTCCTTGTGAAATAATAAGGAAAGCTTTAAAGTGTTTGTTTTTATTTTTTTTAATACCAGACGAGATCTGACATCTATAGACAGTGATTTAGTGGCAGATGTTCTGTGATATATCGTTATGTTATCACTTAAGCTGACATGGTAATGGATAATCCTGGGGTTTGTTCTGTTTCAGGTTTACAAAAGTGTTAAAACCTATCACTAGGCAGGCAGCCTGGTGGGGCAGGGTATATGGAGAGCAGCTTTCTTCCTTCTGCTTTTGCAGACTCCTTTTGGGTCTGACTTGCTGTCGTGTGTGCAGTGAATAAGGGCCCTGAAGTTTGGCTGGTAAATGGAATCTAATTTGGGGCACTGTGTATCCGGGAGCGCACTGGGGCTTTGATGGTTAGGATAGCTTGGGAAGTCGCAAAGGGCACAGATTGCAGTGGGAGGTTTATCTGGAGCCTGTGAAAGCTGAAGTCATTGATAGAGTTCCCTTCTGGTGACAGCTCTGAAGATGAGTGTGTCCTACAGATCTTAAATCTAGTTATGGATGAGATGGAATTTTATCAGAGGGAAGCAGACCTCTGCAAGCAAAGCAATGCCTTATCTCGTCCAGCGGGGCTGCAGGTGGCAAGTGTGGAGACTGGGCGCAAGTGCCAGGCGGCAGCCGGAGCACAGGCGGCAAAGTCACCCTGCTCCAGCGAGACTTGTGCCCAGCTCTTGACAAGGAGCTTTCTGTGCTTCTGGTTTAGATCAGGCCACCCACACAGCACCATAAAGTTTGTGCAGTGTTTGTGTTCCTATTACAGAGGAGCCACACAGCAATTCATTTGATCTTCTTCCTCTGCCTGTCTCATTTTGTCTCCAACTTCCACTTCTTCCTTACGTGTAAGAACAGGAAAACACAGATGATGCAATTTGTTTTCTCTTTTTTCAAGGCATTTTGTCATTGGGGGTCAAATATTGCTGCTTAAAGAGTTTGCTGGGCTGGAGCTCTCCTGCTTCTGTCTCTAAAATTAGCTCCTGAGTTCTCTTTTTTGTGGAGATCACAAGAATCTCTTTCTGTCCACACTTTAGCCGTCAGCATTGCTTCGTGCTGCTCCTGTGCTGGTAGATAGCCACAACCCTGTGAAGCAGAGGAGAGCTGTATATAAAGCAGACCCTTTACCCTGCCATGTCCTGCCCGTGAAGCCCCGTGTGTGGGGCATGAGTGGCCCCACACTTTAGATGGTTGAAGGCTGTAACAGATATTAACCGATGAATAATCAGCTTGGGTGATGAATTGTAGTTTTCCATGCAAAGATTCCTGTTGACAACATGGTTAGCCTTTGAGGAAAGCATGAAATACTTTCTCCTCATTCTTGTATTATGATTTTGTTTGCACCTAAGCTACAAAAAGGTTTCAAAAGTGCAGTGCTGTGAGTTATTCTGGAGTTGGGACAGGACAAGTCTTTTTTGATTTTCCTTCCCTCCGAGAGCTTTTTCTTTTTGATACAGCAGGGCCATTTCTTCAGAGGGACTTTGTGCCCGGATCATTGTGTGACTCCTGGCCCTTAATTTGTGTCAGAATGCAGCAGAGTGCCAAATACATGTCACAGCCTCAGAAATGTTGTTCTCTCTGTCATCCGGTAGCTGGCACGGCAGAAGCAAGCACCGAGGAGGGAGCCATGACGTTGGCAGGGCTTCCTTTGCTGCTAGTGCCAGCTCCTGTAAGTTAGCAGGGCTCTAAGGGGAGCTCTTAGCCGTGGGTAAGCCTAATGAGTACCCTTGGTTTATCTGAAGCTGCCTGCCGCCATAAAAGGACACTGACTCACTAAGGCTTAATGCAGCAGGAGAGTTTGTGTCTTTGAGCAAAGATGAGGGGTGTACAGAGAGGCCTTCAAGGAGCATTTCAGGAGTGTTTGTTTCTAGCAGAGCCCAGGCTGTGACAGGCATCTCGCAAGCAGAGACCCCCTGCAGCTGAGAGCAAAGATTCACACCGCATGTTTACAGCTGCCAGGGACACCTCTGTCTGCCTTGTGTAGTTCAGTGCACTGGCATAAAGACCACTCTGGCAAACAGTGCTACCAGAGAGGCCAGGAAAGGCAAGGGAGCAGGGAAAGAAGGAAATGCCCTGACCTTGCTCTGGGTTAGGATAGGGTAGGATAGGATAGGATAGGATAGGATAGGATAGGATAGGGTAGGGTAGGGTAGGGTAGGGTAGGATAGGATAGGATAGACCAGGTTGGAAGAGACCTTTAAGATCATCGTGTCCAGCCTATCATCCAACACCACCTAATCAACTAAACCATGCAACCAAGCACCCTATCAAGTCTCCTCATTACAAGGTTTACAGACCTGAAGATATTAATGCAGCCACTAAAGATGTCTCAATAAAAAAAACACCTCACAGTTCTTTCTTTGGTTTATAATAAATACTGAATTTGAGGATTTGTTCTCCTTTAGAAACACACTTACAGAGAAATGCAGTTCTGCTCTGTGCATCCATCCTTAACCTCTGCTATCAGCTTTGTGTTTCTACTCTCATGAGTTCAGGAGAAATTAAAGTACTAGTAAGCAGATGTTTTCTAGCTGGTACAACACTTCTTCTTGCCAAAGAAGGGAAAAGATGGTGTGTGTGGAGGGACGTTAATATTTCTTGTTAAAGCGTGCTTTGCAGGCTGAGGTAACTCTCATATACATAATGACAGTCAAAAGTCAGGGAATAAAACCAGGAGTTTGTTCAAACCAGCTGTGCTGCACCACTCTCAGACAGCAACAGAGGAGTGCTCGAGCCAGTAAAACTGTCAGAATCCGTTTAAAAGAAGCTGTAGCTGCTAGTTTTCATCAAGACAGAAGGTTAACAAGTCGGGGGGGGGTGGGGGGAGAAGGGGCTCAGTCTTGTTTCATGGCCATGAAAACAGAAATGCTGAACTCTCTGAGCTGCCCTGCTTCTGAGGGCTGAGTGCTCTGCAGCATCACACTGGGGTGCAGCATGTGTGCAAAGCTGCCAACCACACCTCCATCACCCAACCCTCCCTGACAATCTCCCAAAGAAATGCTGACACCAAACAACAGAGCTGCTTTAATGCTCTTGCTAGCTGCTATTCTTAGAGGCTTTTCCCCAGGCTGACCTTGTGGTCATTGCCCCTTTTCCCCCAGGGGCGCAGCACAGGGGGTTATCTGCCCCCTACCCCAGTGCTCTGTACGCTGGGCAGCACTGCAGACGGTGCCTGTGGTGGCCCCTGACGGCTGGACATAGGCTACTCACTGTATTACTCATCTGGAACTGGCACTACCTAAGTAGTGTACTGGGTTATTTGGTTAGTATAGACTCTGTGTCAGAAACAGGCATGGATTTTTAGGGCAATGGTTAGCAAGCTGAGTTACAGATGGTTCCAGCTATGAATTTGAAACCAGATCAGACAGCTGCTTGCACTGGAAGACAAGAAGATAGTTTCTCAGCTGCAGCACTGATGAAGCTCCAGAATACCTAGTCCAGTACTATATATAAAGAATTGTCTTGCATTTGTACTTCCAAAATTGATGACACTCTAAACAAATACTTCATCTTACTGTTTACAGTGACAGAGAGACACTGGATCTAACGTCCTGTGCTGAGCAGTCTTTGAGAGTGCTGAAATAAGCACATAGATTAGACTGGGGGGATGGGGGTGGTGGGGTGTGTGTGTGCAACAGAAAGAGTTTCCTGCTCCAGAAGCTGGAAGCGAAGCTGTGACCCAGCCAGGTGTTCAGCATTTCTGCTTCTCAGTCACTCTATCCTTTGCCCCCTAGCAAATGTATTCTAATCCAGAACCATTTTGCATGCTGGGGTGAGATGTTAAATACAAGGAATTGCTTTTAAATAATAAGCTTATGGCACAGACCAGCAAGAACAGGGATCTTGAGGTTAAAGTCAGCATTTCTCCTGCAACCTAAGCTGCTGTAAAGAGCAGCTTAGAAGAAAGAGATTTATAAAAAGGGAGGAAAAACCCTGTGGCTCCATCAGAATACACTGTAGAGAGCTTCTGAACGTCTGCTGTCAGTGTCGGTGTGCCTTGGACTTGTTTGTCCTCCATTGTTGCGGTATTTGTGTGGCAAGATTTTCTCATCTCTTTGTGCCACATGTACTTGAATCCAATTGTTGTCTTGGTTGCAGGCATGACTCCTTGCAGAGGGACATATTTTAATGCAGAGGGCAAGGGTGTTTTTTTCCCCACAACAACAGAAGATGGTTCCAGTACAAACATGCTATCTTTATTCAGATGTCCATAGCAACAAGGAGAGGAAGGGAAGCAAGGTGGGGTTTTTTCCCCTCAACAACAATCCCTTGGCAGACGAATCAGATTTTCACTCAAGTATCAGTAATATTTCTGGAACATACTTGAATTTTGCCTCTGTTAGGATTCTGCTCTGACACTATCCTTTTTCCTAAGCACACCTCCTTCCTGCTTAGCATCTGCATGAGTTCTTCCTGGAGATTCAAAAACTGGCAACCAGTGACATGAGATGGGCTGCAAAAAACCAAGGAATATCTCTGCAGCTCCCGTGGGCAAGGAGTGATTGCATTTGGTGAATGAACCAATGGGGTTTGCTAGGTTACTGATGCAGCTGGGAGAACCTGCCACAACTTGAACTCTTCACATCTCTCTCTAACTGCCAGTGAGGGCTGTGCAAGCCATCCATATGCCCAGAGCTGACCTTTGGCTTGCTCACTATCTGAGTCCTGGTAAGGTGCAAGGAATCTTTTCAGGCACTGACGAGAGCAAAATGACAACGGCCCCAGTCTGAGAGGACAGGGCTGTGCCGCTGCTGGTCACAGCACAGCACCGTGTGTAGCAGATCTCCTTGTAAAATCCTGAGGATAAACCCCAAACTTTGTGCTTCTGTTAGGTGGTGTTGGATGATAGGTTGGACAGGCTGATCTTGAAGGTCTCTTCCAACCTGGTTTATTCTATATGAGTGAATATGAATATATTTCAACAAATTCCTGTTCCCAGAGGAGAGCTTCACCTGAGCAGGCAGATGCCACTTTCCTGTCAGGATTTATAAGAGAACGTTTTTTGGAGTCCTTTTTGGAACTGATGTTTTTATTCCCATTGTGTCAGGAGTTTATTTGACTTCTGCTCATGTCAGAAGTGTCTATTGTAAAATGTATTTGTACATTGCTGTTGAGAACCTTGTTCTGGAAGAGCTGGTGTGTTTGATGTGAAAATTATTCTGGTGCCATGTGTAAGCTCTGTAATATGTAACAATAACACTGCATTGATTGCACCAGGTTTGTCTGGGGAAAAAAAAACACAATCCTGGCTGAACTAGGCAATTTGCAGCCCTGATTAAATAGAGCAGGCAGATGAATGACTGAGAAAAGAGCTGTGAAACTATGGGCAGAGCAGTTTGCTCAGACAGTGCAGCTTCTCTCCTCTTTCATCAGCTTGGTCATGTCAGCCTCAAAACCATCAGGCTGCAACCTACTTTTCACCAAACACTTTGAACTTGTTCCTCTCAGAGAGGCCCTGGGGTTTAACCCAAGGTCTTATCTGAAAATGTATCACCCATTGGGTGAGTCTCTGGTATCAGTCAGTGTGACTCTGGTGCCGCTCTGCCTGCTGAAGACATTTTTCTAGCCTGGCTTTGGGGCCCATCTGTTGGCATGGGGCTGGAAGTTATCCATGACGACACAGGCTTGTGGGGAGGTGCTTCCAGCCTCCAAATACTGTGGAGTGGTGAGTAGCAAGCCATGAGTCACTGCAAATGCTAAGGTACAAACTAAGACACTGCACAGCAGTGTAACAGGCACTTCACAGCCCAACCTCACCATGAAGTGCAGTGGATAAATACAGTGATTGACCTACAGGAGTTAAAATCTTCTATGGAGAAATGCAAATAAATTAGGCATGAAGGGCTTTGGAGTAGTGGCAGAGGTTGTGCAAATAGACAAAAGCCCATTGCTGCCATCCAGCCCCAACTGAAACCTGGCCGTGTTAGTGGGGGGTGTTAAGTGTGTGACTTACTAAGAAAACCTGAAGATGGAGTTGTCCACCTGCAACACACTCAGTGACAGTAGGTCAACACTGATCCTGGGCTGTATTTCCAAGGGATGTGCATAGTTTGGCTCCAGATCTGTGAATGTATTACAAATGTACTGTCCTGGGCCCTTGAAAGGTGGGCATCTTTCCCATGGAAACCGAAGTGAAGCTACCTTGACAGTTTCCAAACCGTTCAACACATCACCACATGCTGGTGATGCAGTGCACATCACTTGCAGGCATGGTGTAGGCATGAGTCCAGAACTCTGTGTTCTGGGTCTCAGAAAATTAAGCAGTGTATTAATCTAAATTTCAAATCATCTCTTACAGTGAGATTTTGCAAGGCAGTGAGTACTATACAGACAGATATTTTCCAGTCTCTGGAAGAAGAAACTACTGCTAGATGTAAATCCAGCACAGCCGATCAGTGAAAATGGTTTTGAAGTGTATTATATTTTCATTTTAATATTGAAACTTGCATGAGCTCAGAAAGCTGAGTGCTGTGTCTGGCTTTAGCCTGTGCTGCTTTATAATGTGTAATTATCTCATGACGGTGGTGCTCAGCCTGCATGAGAGCTCCTGCAGCAAGATCGGGAAGTTCAAGGAAGTGCTGTGGATCAGATGATAATGTCACATTCGGATTCTCCCAGCTCCTCAGCCACTGTTGCACTTTGTAAAGCAGCCACAGAGAGGGACTGCAAATGTGCCTCATTTTTGTGTGAGATGAGAAAAGGCTCAATGGTCCTTAAATAGCACCAGCAGTGCCTTTCACACCCGCCACGGGGTCAGATGCTGCTCCAAGCGCAGCACACCTTGTGTGAACTGGGCTTGCAGTCCTGTCCAGAGGCATGCCTGCCCAGTAACTGTATGGCTGAAGGCAGCAGTAGCTATGCAGCGTAATTCTTGGCACCCACCTTTGCAGCTGGAGGGACCTGGTGATACCTTTGTCATAGCAGCAGTCTGCCGGAAAGTGCTTTCTGGGGGTTTCTCTTTCTAGCCAGGGATTTAGGACCATGGGACATAAGGGATGTATGTGTGAACTGTGACTTGAAGAAAAGTGTCCACTTCCACTCCAGGCAGTGAAAGATGTTCATATGAACTCTTTATGGCAGACTGAGAAGTTACCTGTACCCTTCAGGAGGTCGTGTGCTGATGGACAGAGGATGTGCCTGGTTTCCTGCTCTCAGGGCCCCATGGGTGCCCTCCAAACAAATCTGTGGCTGGAGCAAAACCTTGTTGCTTGCTAATGTCACAGTCTTCCATCCCACCCCGCTGGGGGAGTAGCTCAAAAGATGGCACAGAAATAGAAAAGCTTGGATTGAACAGAGGCCCCAGATTTGTATTTCCAGCCATCAACTGAATCCATGCATGAAATTGAGTCTAGATGATTGTGTTGTATCAGGAGAAAGGAGATTTGTGTTTGATAGGGTCTGCAGAGCTGTGCTTGTCTTGCAGGCTCCAGCCATATCAGCATACTAAATCACATTTATTGCTCAAGAAAAACATTTGCCCTACAGATTCTTGTGGGCTCTCCCTAGTGTGGTTTGGCCACATCTCCACAGGCTTTCATGGAGTCTAATCTTTCTAGATTGCCCCACTCTACACAGGCTGCTTCTAACTTCCCATCAAATTCAGATGCCCTCGGAAACAAATCTTCTCTGCGTTTTACCGGTGCAAGTTAGTGCTGAAGTAGCATCCTTCGGTCAGTAGCACTGAGCAAGCAGTGCAGGCTTCAGATAGGCCTGCAAGATCAGGATAAGGTTGTATGGATTGTCTTGTTATCAGACCCACAGCAGGCAGTTTTTCAAGGACTTGCTGTTAAAAATGCGGCAGGGCCTTGTGTTGATGCTGGTGCAGCAGCGGCACGAGTTCTTGTGTCATCAGGTATTTACTATGCCTCCTTTGTTGTAGGAAACCAGAGCACATGGGGTGAGTTAATGAATATGCTGCACAGACAGGGCAGCACTGGGAGCCCCTGCACGCTCTGTGTATTACAGTTACCTTGGAGTACTCAATACTTTGAGAAGCTCACTGTGGCTAAGTCCTGGTGCATGGTAAGGCTATAAAATATGTGTTTGACCTGGAGGCTCAAATTCTGATCCTTGGGGATCATGTGGATAAGGCAGTCTGTGGCAGGAAGATAAACTTGCTTCATAATGCTTACTCTGTTCAAGAGGTGCACATATTTAGTGCAGTTGGGTATTGAAGTTCAAAGTCTGTTCCTTCATCTTGCAGCTCCTGCTTTCTGATGTCTCTCTCCATGGAGAGTCAAGAGTGTCGGTCTGCATCTGTAGGTTTGTATTATGGACCCATCACAGCTGTTGACAGTGGCTTTATTCCCTAGCAATCCCCAAAGCCTGTATGACAAAGCCCAGATGCTCTAGACATGTGTGGCATGTACAGGATAAAGTGCATGGAACTGTGCTGCTTCCTGGACTCCATCCTGCTGTGATGTGGGTTCCTGGCAGTGAGAACCCACTATGATTGAAGCCAAAGTTGCAGCAGAAGTGTTCCTTATTATGGGGACTGCTCAGATCCATGTGTGCCATTCTGCACCATGGTTATTTTATGCTGGCTTCAGTCTGAGTGTGTTCAAAATGCCCCTTGCCTTGCAGTCAGTAGGAGGCATGGGTGATGTGGTGCAGGAGAAGGGGAAGATATCAGCCTGCACTGCAGCACCTGTGCTCTGTGCTGTCCTGCAGTCAGTGTCATGGTTCCATCAGTGACACAGTGAGTTAGCTGTAGAGAAATCCCCTGCTCAGATCCCTTCCTTCAGTGGGCCTTTACATGTGAATAAATGTTACTTTTGGACATCCTGAAGTTGGTTGCTTTGGGTTTTCACTCATTTCACAAAGAGGGAGGGGTTTACACATGTTCTGTACTGCACCTAAGGTATGTGACTAGTACCAGTGTGCCCATAATTTACACTTGGAGTCTGCTGAGGTTTCAAAGCCAGACCTGCAGAGGAGAGGACAGTGGAAATCAGGCATCTTACGCAGGCTTCATTAGGTGTCTTTTCTGTACGCAGCATGATGGTCTGTTGACCAAACCTCATTTTGCTACACAACATTTTGTTTGGTCGGGGGTGGACAGAATGCTCCAGAGAGAGCAGTCTCTCATTTTTTTATTTAAATCTTTAATACATACTGCAATTACTGCTCTGAATAAAGACTTCACTTGCTCCTCAGGACTGCCTTGGTTAGAACAAAGAGCTGGGGAGCACGCTGGAGCTGTTTCAAGGCTCCAGCTGGCACTGGCACAGTTGTCAGTGAGTGATCCGTGGGCTCATGCACAGACAGTCTAGTTTAGCTGGGAGCAGAATGGGTCTCTGGCATACAGCTCTATAGCTCTAACAAGTCTACAAAGGGGACCTTTATTCCTCCAAGGGCACTGCTGGACCTGCCGGCAGCCAAGGCGAGGCAATGTGTTTGATCTTTGCCCCCTGGCTGACCAGCCAGCATGTGTGCACCAGGGGTGGTGCAACCAGGCCAAACACTGGGAAGGGTTGATGAGACAGGAGGAGGCCGGAACGTGAAACTCAGAGACGACTGAGGCGTGCGGGGTCCCACTTTGTTTCTTCAGCGAGGGTCTCTCCTTCTAAATAAAGTATAGAAATGTGGGGAGATTCTTCTATGAAAAGAGCAGCAATTGTAGTGAAATTTCTTTAGCAGCTCTTAGTCCACGTTTCAAAGCATGCATGTGTCAGAACTCTCCCGGGACATTGGAATGTTTAAAGTGGAGGGGAAAGTAGGCAAAGCTTGAATGGCTGCTTAGAAATGAGAAGCCTGGTTGACCTTTTAAGATTTTTCTCTGTTTCCAACTGTTAATTAAGCAGAAATCTGTTAAAAAATGTTTATAATGTTAAAATAAATGAGCCAGAACTGTGAGTATTCTGGGCTTTAAGAGATTTAGGAGTTTTCCATTGGCAGTAGGTAATTTGGCTTCTGATTTCCAATTTCAGTCTTTTTCACTGTGTGGGAGCTGTGCTTGTGTATTATGCACATCTCTGCATACTTCTCTGCCTCTGTACTATGGACAAACGCTGTGTACATCTAAACAGGTGTCTGTACAGACACACACATCTCCCACCACACTGACTCATGGCTCACTTTTGCTTAATTCAACACTTTATCAAAGAGCCTGTCAGGGAGCAGTTCCACACTCTGCTGGGGAAAGAAACATGCCCATGAAAGACAGTCCTGTAACTGGAAATAGCAAAGAGCAAAGTGCTTTCAAGTCCAGCATGGATGCAAGTGTAAAGGTCAGGGTCCAGCTTTCACCTGCGACAGCTGATGTGCGTTCCCAGTTCAGTTGCACACTGAGCACTTCCAGCCAATTCAGTGGGGTACCCCAAATGAGAAGAATTAAGTAGGTGCGTAAGTGATCTCAGGCTTTAGGCTTCACAAGCTTTCATAATTAGTGCTCTAGACAGCATTAATTAAAGAGTACTTTAGAAAGAATATAGCTGTTTAAGCCTCTCTAGTGGGTCGCGTCTTACTCAAGGATCCCAATGACTGCGGCACGGGGATGGTGCCCTCGGAAGGCAATGCTGGGTTGCTGTCATTATGGTTTAGTGTCTGTGATGCTGTGCTGGTGTGGTTGTGGTTTAGTGTCTGTGTACATCTCTGCAGTTGTGCACAGCACAGCTTGCGAGTCCCTCCGGTTCAAGGGAAGTGAAATGACTGCACTGCTGCAGGACAGCGTGTGTTTGCTGGTTTATTAGGGAGTTTCTTGTGACTGTTGGGACCTGTGGTAATCAAATGGGACGAAGAGGCAGGATTTCCTGAGGCTTCTCATCGCTCTTTTATTTCTCTTCAGCCTTGGGCCAGAGTTAAACTGTGTGCCTTACTCATCCTGTTGTTGATTATATAATTAAAGGAGGACTGAAAATAAAGTACTGATTAATAGCTGAGAAACACTTTTATGACCAAGAAGTTGAGCATTATTTTATATCTAAATTATTATTCAGGCTTATTAATCAAGGGCTGCTTTGATTTTTTGTTCCACACACAGTGCAGTCTGCCTCCATGAACCCATCTTAGCATCACGTGGCAAATCTTTTGATGTGCGATCGCGAATTGTGTTTGACAGTTCAGGAGCTCCTGCAGAAGCTCTACTTGAGGCTCAAACACAGTTTTAATTTCTGACACTGCTTGCCTTTTATGCTGTCTTTTCCTCCCATATTGAGATAATTCCCAAACTCTGATGAAGAAAATTACTGCATCTCGTACTGGTATAGTTGTAAAGGCACACTAAAATTTGACATCTTCCACTTAGTGAGTGAGTCTTGATCAGAAATGGGGCTATCACTCAGAACAAATTATTGTGAAGCCTATAGCAGGAAGGATATAATAGTTAAGCACAAAATTACCTGATGGGTCTTTAATCACCTGACAATTACAAAAGGAAAGATACCTGTCCATTATTGAAGGAGGAACAAAAAGAGCAAGCGCAGGGATCGAGACAGTGACAAGCTGATTACTGAGAGGGGGTGGGTGTCTGCTGTCTAAAACCTCTCACCAGTGCCTAGAGATGCTCAACAGCAGTGGGGAGGCTCAGGCATTTCCTTGAGCTGCTTTTCACCTGGCTGTGTATTTTAATTGTTCTAACAGAAAGCAAACACTGCAGAGCCCTAATTCGGGTGTCTGTTTTCCTGCAACAGTTTGCCTGCAGGAATGAAGTGGTTGACCCAGAGTGCCTGCAGGGCTTGAGGTGTGGAAACGCACCCAAGGCACCGGCAAGCCCCCAGCCTGGACAGCGGCCTGGAGTGCCAGAGAGAGCAGGACTTCGCAGTAGGCATGGAGTTGCCCAACCACCCGGAAACTCACCTCTTCCAAACCCTGGCTGGGTTCCTTCTCAAGGGGGGACAAAGAGATGAAATTCTGTAGTGCTGTGGATACCATTTCTGTTTTCTTTGAAAGACTCATTTACCGGAGTCTGTCCTTTCCACGCCCCTCAGCATCGCTCCCACAGACTCCACTTGGTTAGATGAAGCTGCAGTGCAGACTCCACTTTGGCATGGTGGCACAATAATTATTAAACAGGTGAGTTTGACTCATCATTTTTAACTCTGGCCTCAAGTCTGAGCCAGTGACTGCTGATTATAAACACTATTAGTGAAAGAGAAATCAGCACAGAGTGCTCAAGCTTCTTCTCAAATAAAGGCATTTTTTTCGCTGTTCAGGTTCCCCATAGGCTTTTAATCAAGGTTATGGGAAAGTCCATAAACTTTCTGCTGAATATTTAACAAGCTGGAGGTCATAGCAGGCATGAGATCCCAAGGACAAGTGAAATGAGATTGCAGTCAGAAAAGCAGAGGAGACCTGGAGATAAGCAAAGCTTTGTCCACAGATAACATCTAACAGAACAAACACCAGAGGCACGTTTTCAAACTTCTTTTGTGAGACTTAATTTTCCCAGTATAAACAGCCATAAACCGAGGTGAACACGAGTGGGCAGTGGCATTAGTTTTAGTCAGTGAATTTCATTGAAAATCGTCATCAGATTGAAGTTCAGTCTGGAAAAGACTGAAGAATGGCAGCTGTTTCCTTGTGGCTGCACACAGTGGTTTTTTACAGGCTGGAGTCCCAGTTCCCTGACACCTTTATAAAGTGAGCTCTGTAAACAGCCTCTGCTATGCTGAATTTTAATACCAGGTTATTTGTGTTCAGCCAGGAAACCCAATTTGCTAGAAATTTATAATTGAGCTATTTTTAATGGTAGGCTTGTGAGAATTTGTCTGTATACATACAGGAAAACAGTGCTGCAGAAACTCTTACCCTTGCCTAAGCGACTGCTAGCAGGATGTAATTGTTGAGCTGTGTGTTCCAGAGAGACTGGGCATTCAGAAAGGTCCCTGGCGCTGTGCAGAGGCCACGTGGAGTGTGCACCGTGGTTTGGCTTTATGCCACCAGAGCCAGAGGCAGGAGTGAGGCAGTGCCACGGAGCTGGGCGGCAGCAGGGACTGCAGCCAGCAGGTCCCAGGTGGTACCAACTTGCAGCACCTGCTCTTCTTGGTGATCCTTGGGATGAACTGCCCACCAAAGTTATTTCCTCGTTAGTTAGTGGAATTTTAACTGGTTATGTCCTGAAACTGGTGTGTTGTTTGTTCCTCATTTGTAGCAACAAGTCCCTGGAGATGTCTGTACTTTGCAGTAGTTTCACAGGCTGCTCTGAAGAGGACAGGAAGAAGTTCCTGTTCTTAAAACAAGCTGTCCCACACCTGCTTGTGTCATGAGGGTGCTGAGACACTGAATGAGGCTCTCCAGAGAAGTTGTGGGTGCCCTGTCCCTGGAAGTGTTTAATGCCAGGCTGGATCAGGCTTTGAGTGACCTGGCTTGGTGGAACCTGTCCCGCCCGTGGCTTGGGGGGTTTGGAACTAGATGATCTCTCAGGGTCCCTTCTAGCTCAAATATTCTATTATTTATTTTATTATTTTTTAAATTCCTTTGCATAAGAACTATTAAAGTACCCACAAAAATCTGCTGAACTTCAAGCTGGCATTGCAGCTCAAGAGCTGAGCACATTCCATTTCCATTAATATACTGGCACACCAGTGCAGTAAATCTGGTTAGACTCAGTGGCGTATCCTCCTAGTACTGTCTGTGGCTTAATTAGCAGCAGAGAAGAAAGATTGGGACCCTGCTGAATGTTTTCCCTCCTTTTCTTACAGCAGATACTGTTAGTGAGCCCAAATGTTAGCAACTCTGTGACAACTGTTCCAGGTCTGTGATGATTTCCAGCAGTCTTTTGTAAGTCAAACCATTCATCTGGGGGTTCATCTCTAACACTTGGGTATCTTTTCTTTAGATATATTCTCATCATAATTTCCATTCATTTTAACTGAGGGGAAAAGAAAGCCAAGCAGAGAACTTGTAGCAAGCTATTAATTTCTGTGACAAAACATTTGAGACACTTCTGTGGCAAAAGTTGTAGTTTTTACAACTCTCTTTAACCTCTCTCACTCAGTGAATGGATTCTTTAGTCCAACTACCCTGGCAAGGGAGGCTCAAAGTGGCCCAGAGTGTTTTCAGGAGATGCCAAGAGGTGGGATCCCTTTTTTCTCCCCAGCAAATGGGGGCTACTCCTCCAGGAGGACTGGGCTCAGGTCCCAGGTGCAGTACAGAGGGTGGCATCCCTGTCCACACACTGGGGATGAAAAATGGAGGCACCTCAGGAGCAGATAGTTTTGCAGTCCTTCTTTCAAAGCAGGCAAGGAG
This sequence comes from Dryobates pubescens, assembly GCF_014839835.1. Taxonomy (NCBI): domain Eukaryota; kingdom Metazoa; phylum Chordata; class Aves; order Piciformes; family Picidae; genus Dryobates; species Dryobates pubescens. The sequence goes on along the minus strand of NC_071629.1, from coordinate 439,338 downwards.
CCACCTGGGTGGGTACCTCCCTGCCTGAATTAATGAGGAGAGATTTCTGCATGGGGTTATGCAGAATAAAGATCAGTTTTCCTCTGTGGGTTTGACAGGGCATGATCCATAGCCCCTTGGGTTTTGATCATGCTGTCAAATCACAGCTTCACCACTGCACAAATAACTTCATATGAAAGAATTGCCTCTTTCTGGTGTATTTAAAGATACAAGACAAAAATCTGAGCCATGCAATTTTCAAGTCTAGTCATAAAATAATCAAGCATTGCAACAATGAAAGATGTGCTAAAAATACTGAAAGCCTGCAGGAGAGGCTGGTGAATAATAAATGCACCCTCAGTGCTTCGCTGGTAAGAGATGCATGTTTCACTGGAGACTGCACTGCTTGCTCGACAGAGAAGCTGGGAAGGAGGAGATTGTAAACACCCCTTGTACATCCTGCCTGCCTCTGTTGTGCTCTGCTAACCTGCTCCTGCAGGGCTGTGCTTCAGCACAGGAGACACGAGTTCAGCAGCTGATGAAAAAAATTAGGAAGCTTCTGTGGAAGATGAATCTTTTGAGCCCTCTGTGTTCAGTCTGCCCAGGGCACTTCCACAGGAGGTGTTCATGGTTTGGCCACAAGGCTCAGTGGAAATGGCACAAAGCAACAAGTGTGAAGCCACAAAAGGGAAGTTTGTTTTAAACAGGCAATTCGTTAAGAATGTGACAACTCTCTAATGATTCCAGGAACAAAATGAGGAGGAAAATGTCAGTTTAACATTTAAGTGTTGGCTTTAAAGAATGCTTCTGTTTTTTCTGATACCAGTAATTTCTAAGCTCAGAAGCTGCCTTACCAGTCCAGTACAGGACATCTCAGAGTGGAGCTGCTGAATTTCATTTCTCCTGTAACAAACCTTAATGGTATCATTATCTTTGATTAAATATATTTGTCTGCCAGAGAACAGCAGATGGATTCAAGATAAGAAAACCAAAAGCTTTTAATCTCTTTTAACTGACCTTTATTCAATTTCTTATGCATTAGTAATATAAAATAGTTTCTCAAACTCTGTAGAATGTGTTTCACAAATTAAAATTTAAACTTCATAGATTAAACTTAAATCTGTTTTCCACAGACACTTATGTCTATATATATATATAAAGGAACATGTAGAGCTAGAGCTGTCTTGAAAACACAGTGTTTTACAGCACTGCAGTCTCTGTCCAGCCTTGGAAAGGGTTCCATAGTGCATGGGCTCTGCCAGCACTGAGCAGTGCTGATGCTTGGTCCACACAGCCCAGCTGTTCTTGGGCTGGCTGGCCCCAATACCAGCAGAGGCACAGCCTCAGGCCTCTGCTGCTTTGGGCAAATAGAGGCTTGGAGCTGTCTGACTGAAAAGCCAGCACAAATGTCCCTGGAGAAAGATGATTTCCCAGGATGCCTCTTCTGCTTCTGTAAGCTCCTTGAAAGGAGGAGAGAAGGGAAGAGAGGCTGAGATTATAGACCCTCAATGTGAGAAACTTTCACAGTATGTTAGCAGAATATTACAAAGGATATGCTTGTGAACAGCACATCAGTGCTGCAGAGGCTTCCTTTCCTCCCATGGAGACACTGCCGTGCATCAGTGCATGGGTACCATACATGTGTCTCACTGGAGGCAGGGGGAAGGTCATCTCTCTGCTTCTCTGCAGTTTGGGTTTGTTTTCTCTGAAAATATCAAACGCTTCTCAGCATTGAATTTGAGTGGGGTTTGGGTTTCATTAAAGGTTAGGAGACACTAACAAGCCAGTTGAGGGAAGGTGTTGGAAGTGATCTAGCCAAAGTACTCTCATTCTGAAGCTGTCTGAGTAACTATTGGTCTTAGGGGAAGCTGGGAATTTAACAGCTGTCTGCAGGACCAATAAGGTGGGTATTAGAGATGGGGAATGATCTCTGTTAATGGAGCGTATTCATTTGTTTATGGAAACTCTAAGTGTTGATAAAAGTGGGGCACTTCCAGTTCACAGTGGAAATGGCAAAAGTGTGCAGATTATGCCATAGCTGTTCTACCTGGTAGGGGAAGAGCACCAAGGTGGCCAACAGAGCTATTAAACAGACTGCACGTGCTGAAGGAAGAGCAGGACCTGCAAGCTAGCACAGCTCTGACGAGTCTTCCAGCTAGCTCTAAAGCAGTAATGAGAGAATGTGTAGTCTTGCCATGTTGGAAATGTTCATAAATCCTGTGAAATGTGACAGTGAAAGGGTTTGCAGCAGGATTAGGCAAGGAAGTGCAAACTTACTTGGTTTTGTGGAAAATAAACAAGAGTGCAGAAATGGGAAGGCTAAGATCCTGTCACCATCTCTGAGAGCTTCATCTCGTTTGTGTCCTTCAAGGCTGATCTCTGTGTACGAGTAAGGACATTCTGGAAGGGTGCATGACAGCTTTCCCCATTCCATGGAGCTGGATGCTGTGGTTTTGCTTTATTTCAGATGCCCCTTTAGCTGTGTCTCTCGAGGTAATGCACTGAGATGTCAGGGCTTGTGCTGGAAAACACAGGAGACAGTTGCCTGCCTCTCTGGTCTGCAGGCAGATACACGGCCCCTCAGCAGGCAGTCGTCAATGTGAATGATAACTTAAAACAAGATCTCATTTTCCAGATGAGGCAGGTGAGAAAAAATAGTGTTGCTGGCTTGTCCTTGGTGCTGTATCAGATTTGTTTTCCATACTGCCTCAGTTGAGAAGAAAAAAAGTATTTGCTTTGCCCAGGAAGGTAAAAATCGTTCAGAGTGTTTTGATTGGGGTTTAGGAGCCACTAATATAAGATACCATTTTAAATATTACAGTGCTAAGCTTAAGTCTCCTAAATGAGTTAGGAGAGGATGAAAATGGTGTCACATCATGGGAAAATTGCTGGGTAGTTATTTACAGGAGACTTGTCAAGCAGGGAAAATGACAGGGATCTTCAGGAATTAATTGGAGAGGTCAGTATGTCTATTTCCCTCCAATGTTTTCTTCATGTTCCTATTTTGAAGCATTCATCATAAATGTTTATTGCAATTCCCTAGATAACCATTTTCAAATGATGTCTGGATCAAGGCAATGCAAGAAAGAAAAGGATGTTAAATGCTAAGGAGCTTTATTCCGTTTCTCTTGTTGATATATTTCACAGTTGGAATTTCCCTAGCAATTAAAAAAAGATAATTTATTTGTTTTATTAGGGGATGTTTTGTTTTAGAAGCAAATATTAAGTAATTAATTGACAAACCCCTCACCACTGTGCCAGTCTGCACTCTATATTTTCAAGTGAAATTATGGAAGAGGTGGAGATTTGAAGTAAGATTAAGCCTGCAGTTCCAGAAGCAGAAAAGCTGACAACAGTGCTAGCAGTAGAAAAGAATGAAGAGCTCACTCTTCACGTGTGTTTTCAGAGCTGTGCTGACATTCCTCATCTTGCCAATCTCTTGTTTGACATCACTCCTTCTCATTATTCTGAAACACTAATCCAGCAATGGCAGCTCTGCCTTCATCAGCTTCCTGATGCCTCTATAGCTGTCACTGATATCTGAGACCAAAATCATCCTAAGAAAAAGTTACAGGTATAAGATTTATAGGTGGAGAAGAAGCATTTTATGCAAACCAACCCAACCAATCCCCCAACAAAACCCAAACAAACAAAAACCCCAACCCAAATCCCAGCCCCCCCCCCATTCAGCATGGGTCGGAGTGTGTCTGGAGTAATGGCCATGGAGAATGTTTTGCTGGGTTTTGGCAAGAGACAGCAGTGACTGAACTTAGTGTCCAGCTGCAGCTGTTAGCCAGGCACAGCACTCCTGCCAGCATTCTGAAGCCATCTACTGTGCAATCTGGATAGCAAAGGTGACAATGGAAGCTGGAGTTGAGGGACCCAGAGTGCCTCTTGTCCTCTAAATCTTCATTTGCTCCGCTTGCTTTTCCTGTGGTTTCATTGGAGCATTCAAGTTCCCTCTGCCTTGTGCCATGACTGTGCCATGACTGTGCCATTTTCACAGGGCACTGTACTCTGTCTCCTTACACTTGCAATTAAACTGTCCCGGTATGTTGTAGAAATCTCAGACAGATCCATGGTATTGTAAGTATGAGAAAATGCTTTTAGCTTCATGGAACTCTAGGTGAGTTCTGCGAGTGGAAGTCCAGAGGCATAGCCCTGTTGTCTCCGTTCATGGGCCCTGTGTTGGTGCGGCAGCTGCTGTTAGCTACGTGCAGGATTTCAGTTCACCTGGGGTTGTTACTTTCTGGTTATGAGTCAGGATTAAAACACCTGTAACCTGCTGTTTTCAGGTCTGCCTGCTGGAATTGTGAAACTAGCACCTCTAATTTCAGGTTAGATTCTGCCCAGCTCTCTGTAGCAGTCAGGCTGTATGCAGGTTCGGTGAGGAAAGCAGAACCTGTGCAGACACAGGTTCCAAAGGAAGAGTTCCCAACTTTGGTGGCTAACAGTTCTTCAAGAAGTCGTAGAACAGCCACTCTCTGCCTCCTGTAACAACAGGTTGTTACACAGCTTTTATTGTGCTCCAGGGTGCTGTGAGATCCCCAGTCAGACCTGTGCCCTGTGTCTTTGCTCGGGTTAGGAAATCATTCCCTCTTTCTACAGTTCCCCACAAGGAATTTATTCTTTGTTAATATGGCTACAGGATACTTGGGGCCTGAAGTGAGGCTTGCTTTGGAGTTGTGTCCCTTCATGAGTGAGTGCAGCTCCACAGCATGGGCAATTATGTCATCAGTAGAACTGAAACCTGGCTAATTTATTTTACGTACGCCAGTGCCTGGTAGCTGGCACTTAGGCTTGTTCAGGCTATTGTATAACCATTTTCTGTGGTGTAGCTTTCTGCTTTATGCAGTAAATGTCATTTGCAGACAAATTAAGAATGTGTTATCATTTGCTGAAGCAAGAAATAAGAGAGCTGCAAGCCAGCTGAATAGGCAGGACCACTGCAATGGTAGATACCAGGTAGCTATCAGTTATAGGCACCCCTCACAGTACGGTGGGAGAACAGAGTAAAGGGGAAAGAGTTTCTCAGAATTCTTTACCACCTTTGGCACATTAATGATAGAGAAGCATTCAGTGTGCTAGCAGGCTCTGTTTGTTCTGTCAGTGTGGTTAGGAGCAGCATCATTCTAACACGGAGCATGCTGCGGTGAAGCCATGCTTGCAAAGCCTCACCTTGCAGCAGGCGAGGCAGGAGCTTCATCATCTGCACCGTCTCTCAACAAACCTTTGTAGGCAGGCAGGCAGGCAGTTAAACACACAGGGAAATGGGCTTAATGTGCATCTAGACTGAGAGCTGCTGAAGAATCCGAGAGTGGAAGCTACCAAGAGTCCACTGAATGCTGCAGTGGCTTTCTTTGTGTCCTCTGAAAATGACTTCTCCCAAACAATCTGCACTGTACTTTCACTTGGAGAGGCCTGGATGATCCTCTTGAAGATGCTGACTCACTTCAGAGTGGTTCAACACACTCCTTGTCTCCTCCTGGGTTCCAGCAAGTTGGAGAGCTAGAGGGCTGCACTTGTCAGGAAGCAGCTTGTTTCTCCCCTGCAAGGTTTGATCTTCCTATGTGGGAGGACTTGCTCATAGAGGACACAGTGAAATCCTTCCCTTAGCTGAAGCTGAACACAGCTGGCTGTCTGCTGTTGATTAAATCACCACCAGCCAACCAAGCTTGGCTTCTTTCCATGGCCTTGTTTGTTAGAGGGATTGTCCCCCCGAGTTTGTCCAAGGATACTCTGAGCACTACGGTCTGCTTGTGATTTTGACTGAACAGCTATTGCTGTACCCCAGGTAGTTTTAGTCATCTCTGCTAAGCTCATGACCACTTTGGATGTAACCCCTTGGGTTTGCCTTTGTTTTATATTATAGTCCTTAATACATAAAATCACCTTTATCATTGGCAGAGGGACTGTGAAGAGTAAAGAGTGTCTCAGAGCAGGGATATTTTTACTAAATGGGTGTGTGTGGCACAAAGAGTTGTAACAGAGCTGGGAAAGCAGAAATCTTCTTCAGGATGTGGTTATTTGCTGGTACCTTGATGGATTAGGTTACAAATGGCCCTGGTCAGACATATCCTATTGTTTACACAATAGCTTTCTAAAGAAAGTTCATTTTTCAGGTAAGCAATCAGGTAATTCCTTATATGGGGATGGGGGAATACTTAACCTTGAGTACAACAACATTAACTCCAGTGAGCTTAATGAATTATTCATGCTATTATCCACCTTGAGAGACATCAAATCGCTCTGCTCTGCAAAGTGCAGCTTACCAAAAAATGAGTTGTGTTTGTGTATCTGGACGTTAAACTAAAGACAGCACTGAGGAGGTGTGGGCAGATCTGTGTCATCCATGCAGAGGCAAGGGCCTGCGTCTCATTGCCCAACCCACTTGCAGTCGTAGCTCATTAACAACTCCTTTGCAAGGAGTGTCCAGAAGTCGTTTACTGTTCAAAAGTTCCTGCAGAAGCATGGGAGGATGCAGCCTCTGCAAGCAGCAACGTTTTACAGAGAAGCTGTTCACTGTTTTTTGGACTTGGGTGCAACACTTGGAGCGTGAGGTTGCCTTTTTCTCTGTTGTATTTGGGCTTGTACAGATGGAAAGCAGAATGCATCTGACCTTGCAGGGTGCAGGTCTGGAAGGAAAGTGACTGTTTCAAAAGCTTGGTTGGGACTGATGCTGCTATTTTTGTTGACAAAAAAATGAACATTTTAATCTCAGCTATTTTTCTGGGGTCATGAGACGTGCTCTTCACAAATACATGGATATAGTTAGATAGCTGCAGAACTCCTGCAGAAAGAGATTAACCATTAACTAAAATTCAGTACATCAAAAATATTCAAATGGAACCCCCTGGCTTCTTCAGCTCCCTATCAAGATGGTGTTACCAATTTCTGAACACAGTCACTAATTGCTTTTGTCTGAGAGGTGTCTTTTAACTCACTGAAAACGCTCAGGGCAAAACCTGCGTGCCTTGTGGATTTAGTTCCTAATACTTTGTGACTCACAAGATCTGATGGCTGTGATAAATCTCTAAAGACTCCCACGAGCCGAGCCGCATCCGTTCCGTGTGTGCTGTGCTCACAGCATTAATTAGGCTTTCCATACACGTGATAGTGCAGCCACTAGGTTTGAAATAGCCAAATTCTAAATCAGAATGCCCATGCAGAGCTGTTTTGCCATCTGAACATCAAGCACAGGCAAACTTTCCTGGCTACTGAAATGCAGCAGAGGCGCAGCAGAGGCACAGCGGTCTGCGTCGGTTCCATTAAAAGCTGAGAGGCTTTTAATCCACAGATTTAGGAGTTCTCTGGTCAGGAAGATGTTGGGACCGCTGCAGGTCCTGGGCTCTCAAACATGTCGCTGTGATGAGGGGTTACAGCAAAGACACTGTAAATATGCAGTTGAATCTGCGTCCTGGTGTGGACTCAAAGCCTTGTGTTTCTGTGGCTTATTTTATAAGGCATTAAATAGTCTGCCATTGCGACATGGTTTTTATTTGGCTCTCTGTTGTAGAGCTAATTCCAGTCTTGTGTTTTGCCTGCTGTGGTTTTGGAACATCTTCTGACTGATTTCAGAGCCTGCAGTTTTAAAATACATTGTCTGGCATATGGGAAGCTCAGTTTGGTGTCTGTCAGCTGTGTACCTCCACAAAGAAATCTATTTTTTGTAATGATTTAAATAAAACTATGTTTGTCTGACTTAACCTTTTTGCCAATAGAGATTTCGCTTAAAGATGTTTGAGAATGGGAGGAAGTAGCTTTCCTTCCCCCCTGCAGAAATGATTTATCTCAGTCTGTAGTTGTCTGGCTGGGGATTTTGGCATCTCAGTGGAGTGGGGCGCCCTGGGTACCCTTTATCTAGCTCTGCAGGTGCTGTTCTGAATATTGTCACTGTAGCAAAAGAATCACAGTGTGTTGGGACTTACAGAGGTGGGCAAGAATAGACAGGAGCCAGGACTGGTGTACAGTTTTGATTGCAGTGGTAGCTTTGCATTAATCCATTTAATACTAGAAAAAACCTGCTGACTTCAGGAATTTGAAGAAGTCATTAGGTTTCCCCTCCCTAAGGGCACTTTCAAAAGGTAATACATCACCTGGTGCTCTTGTCTTTGTTTCCAGGCTGGGTAGGGATTTCCTTCAGGTGGAGCTCAGCAGAATGGGTTGTGTGTGTGCTGTAATAGATAAAATAGCCTAGCTAGGAGTATGTGGATGCCCAGGTATTTAACAGCTGCCATACCAATTCCTTTTATTAGCTCTATGCCATTTGTAACTTGTCAAAGACTTCATGAAAAAGGAAGGGGAGATGTTAGTTAAAATAGGGAATGAGAAATGTGTGGTAAAACACAGGCATTAGAGCATTTTCCATGATTCATACTATATCCAAAAACATCCTCAGAGTTTTGTGGAGAAGTTGTTGAGATGCTTATCTTGAAGCAGCAGAGTGAAAGCAATCAGGGCCTGCTGGCTGTAGATCACTTCCCTATTATACAAAGTCCCTTGGAAACTAGCTCTTACAAAACAATCTGCAGCCATCTGCTTTTTGGCTGCTATGGCTTCCGGTAGTTTTAGACCACATTTTCTTCTTCTTAATGTCTCCTCTCTTCCTTTCTCAGACTGTGTGTCCCTACTGCTGTTAAGGAGTGATCAGTTGCAAAGCAGAAGTCACAGGAATGTGTGTGAGCACCGATTGCTTAGAGCTGTTCTGTCGGTGTTTGGCTCAGCCCCTTTCCCAGTCTAATCCCAAACAGTTCCCCCTTCATTTCCTTTTACAGGAGCTCCTGGGGCAAGTGCACACAGGGTACTCAGGGATACACTACTGTCCTTACCCCATCACTCTGGACAAGGTAATTTGCTATATGATATGTTACTGCAGGTGCTCCTGCTGGCGCTGATGCCTCAGTTCAGAGTTTGTTGTGCATGTTTTAACCAGTGTGGAGCTTTGGTTGGTAATTGTTTGGTGAGTACAGGCATGGGCAATGACATAATGCTGAAGTAAATTCCACCAGGTCTGTGCTGGGGGGAGAGGAATACTCTTCAAGTTCCAGGCACCAGGTTTGTGGGTTGTGGTTTAGTGCACGTGCAGCAGCTGGACATGCTCAGTCACCTTCAGCTACATGGTATTTAGTTGTCTAAGCCCTTGGACTGTGCTGGCAGCAGACATATTTACCTCTCACATTTACAGATGGGTCAGGGCTGAGGTCATGAACGACAGAATGAAAGAAATCTCAGACTTTGCCTGCTGGCACTGTATCTCGGGATGCAGCTCTGCCCGAGTTCAATTTCTAGTGCTCCCTGACCCTCATTCTGTTCTAAGTAATCAGAAATATTCATTATGGAGTGGCAATAGCTTTGGAGAAGTGATGGAGTGTATGTTATAAAAGGAAAAACACATCCAATTCTCATAACTCCTTGCAAATTGTATTGGAAAGCCTTCGGCTGAATATATTCACATCCTGCTTTAAGAAACGCTACAAATAATGTTGGGAGAGGAGTTATCCTCAAATAATTCTACTCATGTAGACGTTTGTGTACCTGTTTCCCTGGGCAGAGGTATCATTTTCTCTTTTCAGATTGACAGGGCATATTGAAATACTGGGAAAGAAAACCTTTTAATTTAAGGTCAAGTATCAGCAGTAAGGTCATAAAGTCACGCAGACTGAGGAGTGCTAATGTGGTGCTGCTCTGGTGTTTCGTGTTGGTATTCTCAAAAAGCTTAAATCATTAGCATTAACAGACTGGAAAATTCAACTTTTCCAGATAATAATGGAAAAAAAACCTAAACAACCTCCAAATCAGATTCCTGGCTCCGATTCCACAAGTGGGTCAATTGCAACAGCCACAACAGAAGCAAGGGCGCTCGGCGCCATCGTTGCCGTGGATCTCGAGGTAGTGAAGGGCGCTTCAGAAAGGATGGGGAGACTGTTAATAGTGGATGCTGGCTTTCTCTGGATACTTTTCCACTTGTTCTTGTGAAATTTGTTCTGCTTTCTGGGTTTATTTCTCAGCAGCTATAACTGATAGGAGCACTCTTGGGTTTGGGACTGTTACTGCTGCTGTGCTTCTCGTCGTCGTTGGCCTTTTTTCACCACAGAGGATGGAATTCTATCGTGCGTTTGCAAGCTGGTGCTTTCATGAGAGAAATGAAGGAGTGCACGCTCCAAAGGCTTACCCAGGCTGTGTTATGATCTATCAAATGCCAGCTGAAGTCCTCATAGAATGAAATTCCCCTTTCTGTTCAGGGCAGCATCAGCAAGCAGCTATTAGCTTTTGGTAAGGAACTATTTTTAACAAAATTACTTTACAAACTGTGTCTTCAGTGTCTGTGTTCAGCAGTTGCTATTGATAGACCCACGAGGCCTCCAGGCTGCAACATTTGCAACTATTCAGCCACCCACCCTGATTCCCCATGCAGATTGTCTGTGCCCAGTGCTGCTCATGTTTGAGAAGGGCAAGGAGACTCTTACAGAGGGTTCTTATGACACATTAGCAGTGTCTGCAAGTGGAGTAAGTGCAGAGTCCCCTATAAATTTACAGCCTTATTTACTGCATAATAAGTTCTCAAGGGAGATAAACTTTCAGGTGCAGTGAGCCAGAGAGGCTAAGAAATTGGAGGCAAGCAGACTCACCAATGCTCTTCAGGTGATTACTCATAAACCTTGGGGAAGTACCATTTTAAACTCTGAGACAGCCTGGTTTTACTGAAAGGGTGCTCTTCAACTTCCTGTTTCCCCAGAAATCTTCATACCTTGCCCTGCTAATCGGTGTGATGTTCCTTTGCAGGCTGTGCTAGAGGTGTGCCTGCTCATCCTTATTTGTTCATGCCTTGGAGTCATTTTTAATATGAATAGCTGTGAATTCCCCAGTAATTTCAAAATCAACCTTCTTCAGTTCCTTGTGGCAACTTTTAGTAAGTCATTAGGGGAATGCAGCCTGACCTTTTACTGTTCAGTAGGAAGGCACAAACCTTACTTCATGCATGCTCCGTCCTGCACTAAGAAAGTATGAATCAAACCACATCTGCAGGTGCTTTAACTTGCTCTGCCCACTCCTAAGGAAGGCAGCTGGCTATATTTCACATTTCATTGTCCTCCATGTACAACCCTCTCTACAGGTGCTTTTCCTGTTCAGTTGCTGGGGGAATGCATGTTTGTGGTTCATGTACTCTGAAGTTTATTTCTGCAGCAGAATATAAGCCATAGAATGAATTAAATGATAGGCTTCTGGCATGCTGACCATGGTGCAAACACCAAGGTCAGCACTTGACTCCATACAGCGTACCTGACAGACCCTTCTCGTTTGCAGGGATCTGGCTGGGCAGAACCAACAGCCTGATACTGGCTAATGAGGTTTGAGTATCTGCCTCCAACTCGTTATGGCTCAAAAGCTGCTGTTTGCTCTGCAGTATGTGGGGGAAAAGGCTGTGGCTGGGTCAGGAACTTGTGTGGTTACTGTTGGAGGTGCAGTAACATCAGAGAGTAAAATGTGATCATCCTTTCCTGAGTTTGCTGCTCCCGTGGCACGTCTGCTGGGAGCAGTGACCGGGAGGTTTCCTCTCTTGGCTTACACAGGCTCCCTTTCTGAGCACACTTGTCCTCCAGTTCCTTGATGGGGATGCTGAATTCCTATCTTTAGGAAGACAAGCTGCAGATTTCACAGTCATCAAGCTAGTGGATTGTAGGAAGGAAGACATCTTTTTAGTCATGTTGGTGTTTTTTCTTAGGATAATCATAGTGCAGTGAATTGCCTTGTTCAAATAAACAGTTATTAATAAAAGGCTTGATCAATTTTCTTCTTGACCTTCTGCCCTACATTATCCAAATGCTTCATCAACTGTCACTATTCAGTTTATCTTCATTGACTGGTCCCTCTGGCTCCAGCGGAGGCAGTAATGGCTGTGGTGGCTCCACAGTTAAACCATTGTAATTAATCTGTTAATTGGCAGCTTCACTTCACTTAACATTGCTTCTTTTGCTGTGATTCATGGAACTTCTGTAAACAAAGGCTGCTTTAGCTACTCATATCTGCTTCTTTCTGTGTATTTCCTTGAACAGCTTCTCGTTACTGCAGCTCTTCCAGCCAGGAGCCTGCAGCTGAGCTCTGTAATCAGTGCTACCAGAGCCAGTATGGATTTAGGAAGGGCAGGTCCTGCCTCACCAACCTGATCTCCTTCTATGCCCAGGTGACTGCCTGGTGGATGTGGGGCAGGCTGTGGATGTGGTCTGCCTGGACCTCAGCAAGGCCTTTGACACCGTCCCCCACAGCAAACTCCTGGCCAAGCTGTCAGCCCCTGGCTTGGCCAGCAGCTCTCTGAGCTGGGTTAGGAACTGGCTGGAGGCTGAGCCCAGAGAGTGGTGGTGAACGGTGCCACAGCCAGCTGGCAGCCAGGCACCAGTGGTGTGCCCCAGGGATCAGTGCTGGGCCCCATGCTCTTTAACATCTTTATTGATGATCTGGATGAGGGCATTGAGTCCATCAGCAGTAAGTTTGCAGATGACACCAAGCTGGGGGCAGGAGTTGATCTGCTGGAGGGCAGAGAGGCTCTGCAGAGGGACCTCGACAGGCTGGGCAGATGGGCAGAGTCCAAGGGCAGGAGATTGAACACATCCAAGTGCCGGGTTCTACACTTTGGCCACAACAACCCCATGCAGGGCTACAGGCTGGGGTCAGGGTGGCTGAGAGCAGCCAGGTGGAGAGGGACCTGGGGGTACTGGTCAATGGGAGGCTGAACATGAGCCTGCAGTGTGCCCAGGCAGCCAAGAGAGCCAATGGTATCCTGGCCTGCACCAGGAACAGTGTGGCCAGCAGGAGCAGGGAGGTCATTCTGCCCCTGTACACTGCACTGGTTAGGCCACACCTCGAGTACTGTGTCCAGTTTTGGGCCCCTTAGTTTAGGAAGGTGGTTGACTTGCTGGATGGTGTCCAGAGAAGGGCAACAAAGCTGGGGAGGGGTCTGGAGCACAGCCCTGTGAGGAGAGGCTGAGTGAGCTGGGGTTGCTTAGCCTGGAGAGGAGGAGGCTCAGGGGAGACCTTCTTGCCCTCTACAACTACCTGAAGGGAGGTTGTGGACAGGTGGAGGTTGGTCTCTTCTCCCAGGCACCCAGCACCAGCACAAGAGGACACAGTCCCAGGCTGCACCAGGGGAGGTTTAGGCTGGAGGTTAGGAAGAAGTTCTATACAGAGAGAGTGATTGCCCATTGGAATGGGCTGCCCACGGAGGTGGTGGAGTCACCATCACTGGAGGTGTTCAAGAGGAGACTTGATGGGGTGCTTGGTGCCATGGGTTAGTTGATTAGGTGGTCCTGGATGATAGGTTGGACTCGATGATCTTGAAGGTCTCTTCCAACCTGGTCTGGTTTATTCTATTCTATTCTATTCTATTCTATTCTATTCTATTCTATTCTATTCTATTCTATTCTATGGCTTTAGAAATGAGAGCTTTCTCCTTTGCTTATTTGACAGTGGACTGGACAATTTAGCAAAGCAAGGGTTTGGGGAAATGCCTTTTCCTTCTTTGTAGGCAAGAAGTCAAGATCAGAGTGATCATGTTTTAGTAGCACTTTACAGTACATGGAGTAAATGCTGAAACAAAGTGCCTGACCAGAAACTGGAGAGATAGATCTGTTTGTATTGTAGTATTGTGATCTTCCCTAGCTCATAGAAGCAAGCTGCATACAGTTCAGTATTGTGCTTAATGGGGACCTGAACTGTTTCTTTCTTATCTTTCTGTTTGCCTGTTCAATGTAGATTTAAATGCAGTAACAAAAAATAGAAATAATTCTTTAAAATATAGCAAGGTAGAAACAAAACTGTGAGAAATGACAACCCCCAATGTTATTAATTAAGTCTTATAATTAGCAGTGTAGATATCTTGGGAAAACCCACCTGGAGAGTAAGATCCTGTACTTCATTAATTTATATTACCACGTTCCAGTTGCTCATCAAGTCATTGCAGAGGACCTTGACGTGGCTGCTTGCTCAGCCATAGGATGGGAAAAGGCCATCCTGAGGCTCTTGCTTACACAGCTCTCTGTCTTGTACTTCTGAGCTGTAAGTTGTCATGCAGCCCAGAAATAAAGCATGACTCCTGACATGCCCACGTAATCAAATCTCTAGAAGGACAACTGTTGCCTTGCTGCTGGTGGTGATCCAGTCCACCACACTGAGTCAACACTCACACATATCCCTCTGGTTTCAAGTGCAGTTCTAATTAAAGCCTAGAATTTGGATAGTCAAGTGCCAGATAGTTCTTAATTCCCACAGAGCATGGAAATTTTGATCTTCTTCCCATTTTCTCATCCTTGAGGTGGCAGCCTAGCAGGTACAAAGCTTTGTGCTGCTGAAGTTCCAGCTGCAAAGGATGCTTTCAGTGGAACAGCATTAAGCTGTATGGAGCTGTCCTCACAGCAAAGGCTCTGAGCTTGTTGTTACCCTTCCCTGCTTATATGGGTAGCCTGCTCCATGACCCAAATCTGCCCAGGTATGTATTTGCCTGGGTGAGACACTTTGGAACTGCCCTAAATTGTGTCTATGCAACTGCTAAAGCCTAGGGATTTGTTTTACCTTAACTTCTCTCCAAAGTCCTGCAGAGACATCATTCCATCCCCATGTGTGCAGCTGTGTGGGCAGCCAAGGGACTTTGTGTGTGCAATTCCACCTCCAACGCTCTCCCAGTAGCAATTCTTTCTGGAACCAGCAGAGCAAAAGTTGTTGATAATTATACTGAGCCTGTTAAGCCTAGTCATGAGTTTAGTTCCAGCAGGAAAAGTTTTAGATTATTTTCTCATCTCTTCTATTCTACTGAGAATAATTAGTGGTGTGATAATCTGCTTACCTAAAAGGGAGATAATGATGATTTTCTAATCCCACTACAATGTGATTTAAACCAAGGCCACTGCACTTTTTAGTGGTTTTGGTTTGTTTTGTTGTTTTTTGGGGGGGGGGAGGGGAAGTGACATTGGTTGTTGGGGTTCAGTGGGTTGGTTTGTTTCTGGGTTTGCTTTGTTCTTTTGGGTTTTGCATCAGAATGTAGAATAGGTGACACAGTTGCTGTGAAGTTGTTCTGGACCTCTTTTCACATGCACAGTGCTCTCATATCTAACAAGGACACCAGAACTTCCAGGGGCTTGCAGACAGGGCAGATCTGCCACTGCAGTTCCACCAGTAAGTTCCCAGGAGGATGACTGCTCAGGTGCTTAACATGGGATTGCGTGGTCATGGGTAGGAGCAGCCTTGCCCTTCTGATTGTGTAGAAGCAGCCAGCAAGGACGCTTGCAGGGCTCCCATTCCAGAGTGAATAATTTGCTGCATTAAGAGCAGCATTAGGTACTTGCTGCAGAGACACAGAAACCTTGCCATGGTTATGTCTGGAAATGACTGCAGCATCCTGCTTCAGCTGCCTCACACACAGTCAAATCAGGGACAGCCCTGGGCAGTTCTACAGCTTTGAATAGTTCAGTAGTCGTGCTGGTGCAGAGATCCCTTCTGGGGGTCCCTTCCAACCCATCCATTCTCTGATTCTGTGCATTTGGAGTCTGAAATGCTGCCTACACTACAGCTATTATTCCTCTTAGGTGCACAAAAAAGATAAGCATGCAAAAAAATGAATGGCAGTGTGTTCCAGTGACTGAAAAGGGAAGGCAAATGGCTAATTCCTGACTTGGTTCTTCCTCGGTTTCAGGTCAGTTGGTGTTCTTTGTTTTGGGGCAGCTCTTGGTAACTAGGAGCACAGGGATTTCTGTGTTGTTCCAAAGGTGTTTGGAGTTGGTTTGAATAGTTCTTGGTGAGTCAGGTTTCCTGATGCTTTCTCAAGGAAGATGCTGATCTAAGTCACAGAGAAGAGACCTTGATCACATCAAAATATGGACTTTTTATGGTAATTTCTACTATTGCTGAAAAAAGGTTTTGGGGCAGTCTTGACTACAGAGCTGCTGTGCACATCTAAAACATCCCTGAATTATGGCTGGCATCTTTATGTTGTTTAAGTCCTAGTTACTTTTGGTGGCATCATGAGAAATCACAGTTTCTTTCCTGGAGCACTGACCAGTGGCCATGCTTAGATCCTTCTGTTCCCTGGCAAGCTGCTGTTTCCTCTGGCTTTGATACTTACAGGTTAGTTTGAAGGAGACTGTGGGGTGAATTGTGTGTGTACTAAACCCAAGCTCCATGCTGCATCAATCACCCTGTTTTCATGTAGAGCATTAAAACAAAGGACTGGCATCACCCACTGCTAACTAAAGGAAATGTCAGTTTCTTGCTCTGAGTACAGTGAAAATAAAAGATGCTTTGGAATACAAACTAAAAGAGCTGTGATTGGGTGACCTAGATTGTGACAATGAAACATGAATTTAACCTAGGCAGTACACTTAGCAGTCATTATGATTGTGGAAGAAGGCCCTGACAACATGCCATGTGCTTTGTAACACTGGTTCTCCAACAGAACTGAGCATCAGTGCTGACTCTCCTCCTGTGAACAGTAAATATAATATACTTTTGGTGACGATGTTAGAACAATGTTTTCTGTCATGGGTTAGTGCCTCGTCTCTGCATCGCTGGGGAAGCTGCTTAACATGTGCAGAACAGCAGCAGCATTGTTGCTGGAAGAGAAGCAGCTCTCAGTGCAGAGCCTGAACAAGCAGCTGATAGAGCCAGCGGGGCTGTAGCCCTCTAGAGCACCACCCTCTAGCCCAGGGAACTTGCTGGCCTTGTGTAGGTCTGCACAGGGAAGCAGACCATGAAACACGTTCCCTACAGCATGCTGCTGCAGAGCTGAGCATGCTGCATGCTGGCTGAGGCTGCTGTGGACATGCCTGCAGACTTTTTTGGGTTTCAAAAGCCACCAGCATTTGTGTTACCCAGCTGTGACCCTGGGCTGCTTTACCTACCTGCTCTGTAAGTGCTGCGTGTGTGCAAGTATGCAGCAGGTTCAGGTTTTAGTGTGTTGCCAAGTCAGACAGTAGAGTAATTCCCTTAATGTATTGTAGGTACAGCCTTGTTTTGTATGCCCTAACTGTACCCTAGTTGTGCCCTTGCTGTGTGAACGTCTGCACGTGGCTCAGAGAGGTCAGAGGTTATATCAAGGCAGGATGTCTCTGCAGGAGCTATGAAGCCAGAGACAGTTGTATCTAGCTGCAAGAGCAGTGTGCTCTCAGAAGCAATATGCTTGAAAGAAAAAACAATTAAAAGCAATAATAGAATCTATTAGAAGTTAAATTGCTCTGATATATTTGGGTATGTTACTAAAAAGGCTTCCTGCCTTTGCAGTGGTGCAGTGAAGAGTAAGGCAGGCTGGAGGGATGAGTCAGAAGAGTGTCATTAAGAAATGGTCAGGAGTCACCAGTGTCCTGGGGTCACTGAGCAGCTTAATGGGAAAGGATTCTAGATCCAGAGAAGTCTTGCCCCGTGCCTTCTGATAACTGGTGGAGTATCTGTCACAATACCTCCTTGGAGTTCAATGTAAGCACTGTGTAACCAGGGTGGCTTTTCCTGACCAGCTTTGTTGTAAATTGCTCTAAGTATTCTCAGCTACTGGGTCCTAACTTCATCAGGCTGCTCATCAAAAATCTGTGTGTAACGTGAATCTTGAGTTCTCTCCACCTTAATTTGGTTCCTGCCTGCAATGTATTTCATCTCAGAAAGACTCCATGACAGTAGGTTCATCATTATTGCTGAGGGGTCAGATATCCCAGTGCTAGATGTTACAAAGACACAAATCATTCTCCCACCAGGAGGTGAACAGTCCCAAGAACTGAGTTTGAGGTGTGTGGTGAATATTAACCAAGTCACACCCTAATGAAGACCAAGCAAATGAACTGTGTGTTAAATGAAAACTCTGCAGCCAAGACCATAGAATCAGAAATTGCATTGAACTGCATGCAGCAGAGGCCTCGGGAGCTGCAGGCACAAATTAGCTCAGGCAGGTTGTCTCCTCAGGTGCTATACTTTGTCAGTTTCAAGTGTTCTGCATGAGATGAGAGCATGAGGGAACTTGTGTCTGCATGCACACTGGAGTCCTGCCTCTGGTGATAGCTCCCAGATTGCTGCAGCATGTGGAACACTGCACAGGCAGGAATCATCATTTTTAAGTGGTCTTTTTAATGAGTAAGAAGTGGCAACAATAACAATCCAAATCCATCGTGCCAACATCATACACCCTGCAGTGTGCTCCTGTCTCTAGTTCTTCATTGCGTAGGTTTCTTTGGGCTGCTGACATGTCTGTAGTTAAACAAAGTTTGAGAACTATCTAACAAAGACGAGGGAAAAACCCAGCAGCCTGCCAGCTTCAGGTACAAGCCTGGGGAAACTGACACCATGTGGGCAGCAATAGCCAAAGCTACTTATCACTTATTTTGTCTCAGCAATCACCTTGGTTCGAGGCTGTTTCCCTTTTACACTGCAATAAATAATACTGCATTTAAATAAGAGAGCAGAAATGAGATGAGAATGCATAAAAGAGCAAATTGTGCATGACCCAGCCACCGAACAGTGAAGGCAGAACATGTTCTGAATAAAAGTTGAGGTAGTTATCTCTCTCTGGCAACTAATGCAGTGCTTGTGAATAACTCCTGGGGATGAGCAATGGTAGATAAATGCTTGTTCCCACCACTGCACTTCAGATTCCTAACCCTCGGAAAAGAAAGACAAATTGCATACAGGATTTTTAAGAGCCTTGGTGGGATTATCCTCATGTCTCTCTTAATATTCCTTGAGGTAATCATCACATAACTCATTCTCAAATGAGCAAAAATCTCTGCTCTGTTTAGGAATGTGTGAGATGCTGAGAAGCCAGGCTTACAAAAAACATGTCCTTCTTTTCTTTCTTTAGTGAATTAGAACTGAGTGTCTTTAAAGTGTTTCTCAGGATGGTGGCATCACAAAGCTTGACTCTGCTAAGGGCTAAGGAGCATTAGAGTGATACAACTTGCAGGATCACTGCAGAGCTGTCATTTGCACTCCCAGCTGAGCAGTTCCAAACTAGGAGGTTCCTGTGTGAACAAATTCCCACACGCCTGTCTGTTCGCCACCTCAGAGGAAAGGAATGAAAGCAAGCTGGAAGCTGGACTCAGCCTGGGAACTGTAAACGTTGCTAATAGGAAATGAAAGAGAATGAACCAAAGGTAAACACACACAGAGCGAGGAGGACCTGCGTGCAGTCTGGGTGTGCCCAAACTCTCTGTTTTCAGGGGAGTTTAACGTGGTATCCTTTCTGAGCCAAGAGGTACCCAGATAACACACAAACATCTCTGAGTGCAAAAGCCATCCACAATTGTATTTCAGACAGAAGTGAAGCATTTTCCCTTTGCTTGTTGTTCCCAACTCCCTTTGGAATTCCTGACCTGCAGGCTAGAGATTATTTTTTGGTGCTTGCACAGTGGAATCTGTTTCTTGCCTTGTTCTGTGTACCTGCAGGATAGAATCAACATTCTTTGAGTCCTGAGTAACGTCATTGTCAGTTAATGTTGGGTAGATCTTACTGTGATCTACTCAAAGGTAGGTTCCACTCAGAATTATCAGCTGAGTTGGGAGTTTATGTAGCTGTTCACAGAGATCTCTGTTAGCAGCATCACCTGGGTATGCAGACTTCGTGTTGTCTGTAGCAGAGGTCCTGCTGGTTCACAGTCACTTCCTGCACACTTTGTCCAGAATTGAAATTGGATTTTCATGAGGCCATCATAAGTCAAGGAAACAGCAGGAAAGCCAGGTGGGAGTTTGGCGTAGATGATCTCTGAGGTCCCCTCCAAGCTAAGCCATTCTATGATTCTCTGACTTGCACAGGATACTCTTGTGTTTCTAATAAATCTGAAGATGTAAAAGGTGTAGCTCCTGGTAAGTGTCATTTAGAATGCTCTCCTGGCCTGGCAGTGTCTTCATCTATCCAGTTCATACGGGAAACACCTCCCGGAGAAAGTCAGGATCAGTCCCTTCAGCAAACGCTGAACTCAAAGAGGTTGTTTGTTGTATATTGAAAGTTTCAGACACTGCTGCAACTGCCTTCAGTGGAGATAAAAGGTTCTTACTACAAATACCTTTTTTAATGAGTTGACTTTCCCAATTTTTAAATAAGCTCACTCTACAATATTTCAAGAAGTGTCAAAGACAAATCACTTTGGGTAGTAGCGAGAGGCAGGTAAGTACATGAAAGGGACTGTGTTTGCACACAAAGGATGTCAGTGCAGAGGTGCCTCTGCCCTTCCTGTTTAACGAGCACAAGCCAGGCAGAGCTGTGTTATAATTGCAGTCAGACCAGCAGCAGGCTGAACTGATGGTCTTCCTTATTCTCTGAGTGCTCTGTGGTGGGGCTCTGCCAAAGCAGCATGCCTAAGGTGAGGGAGAATATGGGCAGTGCAGAACTGTGGGGTGAGGTGGGTGAGGTGTGTATGCCAAACATAACAGAGAGAACATCCAGTCTGATGCAGAGCAAAGCATCACATTCTTGTTCCCTTCAGAACCCTCAACCCACGGTGATCTACCCCCACTGGTTTTCACAAGTTAGGGAATTCCTGATTGTCTCAGGTGTTTTATGCTCATTGGCCATTAAAGAAGCATAGAAGCACAGCAGGTGCTGGGGTTTGTGGAGGATTTTGCAAACTTCTTCTGTCTTTAGAAAGCTTTATTTCAGAGATGAAAGGTGGATCACTTGGGGAGTTTATAAACATTTCCTCTTGCCCTGACCCACCTTTTGGCACCGTTGCATGGAAAGGCTGAAAGAGATTATGTCTCTAAAGGATTTAAACACTTTACAAAGCTCGTGGATTTGTGCTCTCCATTGTTCTGGATATTGCCACCAGCCTAAATGATGTCATCATCCAGAATTCGTGTCTGCAAACCAGCCTTAGCCTTCTGATGCATTATTGATATGCTTGGATGAGGGTTTAAGTGTTTAGGCTCTGAGTGCTTATTTACACATGTGTGCACAGGAAAATTAATGCAAACAAGCTCTGAAATTATCTTAATTTATTTTATCTTAGGAGTGAAATAAGATAAACTAAATTAAGATAATTTTAATTTTAAATAAGAATATCTACAGAAGGACTTGGGATAATGTAATTAATCTATTTCAAAGTTCAGACATTTTAGTTAATTCCAATTAACCTTCCTGTGTATCATCATGTTGGTAAATTCCTGTGAGCAGCCTATCCCTAATGCTGTGACACAGATGAACAGGAGTGCTGCTGGCAGCTCTCTCCAGAGAGAGGGCAGGGAACAACTTTCTTCAAGAGCCTTCTTGCTGCTGGGATGTGGCACTCACTTCCTGAGGAGCTGTGCAGGATTGTTTTACATTTACTTTCCTAAGGAAGAAGAAAATGCCCCAACTGCTGCTGTGTTTCCATAACTGTATGTGCAGCACACAGCAGCATCCCAGATAGCAAGATTTCTGTTTGTGTTCATACCAATGTGTACTTCACTCAGCACAGCACCATTGGTGGAGTCACACTTCTGTGCCATGGGTGCTTGATCTGGGGGTTTCTGTTTGTGCATGTGTGTGTTTTATTAATAGTGGGAGGTTGTCTCAGCTTTCTCTAGTCAGCTGAGAGAGACCATTGCCTTTGGAATGCTCTCAACCCTCAGAACTCACCCTGAATCCTCACTGAACAGAGAGTGGCTTCTAATTTAAATGACAGCAGGGCCTGTGTGGTTATAAGCTGTACATCTGCTGTTAGAGCCTGTCAGGACAGCAGTCACCTACAGTGCTGGCAAGAGGTTTTTGAGATAGCTAAATGATGATGATGCAAACCCCAGGTAAATCTGCAGCGCTGACACAATCTTGCTGATTCCATGTTGTGCACAACACGCAGGGAAACCCTCTCAAATTTCTGCCTTCATGCTCAGACTCTGGACCAGAGCTGCCCTCAGTGAGTCCCTGCTTTCTGTCTACACTGACTCTGCCAGGCTCAGAATCAATCCCCTGGTGCCCATACAGGCTGCAGGTTACCTGCTCCGTGTCATGCACGGTGTGCAGACTCCTGTGTGCTGGAGCACAGGCAGTGACAGACCGTGGAGATCACAGCTGAATGCAATGGGAAGGGCTTTCCTCCTCTGTTCCCTTCATGCTGAATCAACACTTAATTGCACAGTGTTTTTACGGCAGTGCACCTAATATTTAGTTCTTCAGTGTTATATCACCTTTGGTGAGGCAGAGGTACACCTGAACAAAGGAGCTCACCTTCAGCTCTTCTCCCCTGAAAGCTTTTAAAGAGCACTTCATCAAAAAGCAATAAATTGCAGTTTATACAGAACTTTCTTCAAGACCTTGAACTTTAAGCCCTCAGAATCTTTCTGAAATGTGAGGAAAGTCTCTAAAAATACCAAATGATATTTTTGGTATTAGAGTTTAAGTGTAGTATTTGACAGGTTACCTTCATCTGAAAAAAATGTTACTGTTCTCCAACAAGTCTGCTTTCTTCACACGGCTTCTCTTCCCCAGAGCAATATTGCAAACAGCTTCTCTGTCCCTTTTATGCTGGAACTTACTGACATTTACTCTTCAATCAGTTCTTGCCATTAGCAGCAGCAGCAGCTTTCCCCCTGGTTCTCTGTTTTCCTCTCTGTGATACATTGTGCCCGTTCTGGATGCTTCAGCTTACAGGCTAGTGACCAATTTCTTCTGAGCTGTGTATTTCCCTGTTCCGGTTCTCATTTAATCTGTGGCCCTACGACAACGCCACTCAACACCAAAATGGCTTTTCTGTGCTGTTCTATTGAGCACTACTCCTTTTCCACACGTGTCTTACTCAATGCTGCCATCAGTTTTTCCCTGCGTGTAGTACCCTACATTTTTGGGACTTACTTTAAAATTCTCTCAAATCTGTGCTCCCTTGCTTCTATTTGTTTTGGTATCACTGCATAATACCTTGTCACTTACTTCTGGAAGAAGCCTGACAAAGTGAGGTGTTTGTCTGTGCCTCCCCGTTGGTCTGACATTCTTTTCTCCATCACAAGCATCCTGCATCACAAAGGAGCACAAATTTCTTATCTGCTTCCTATCCTGTCTGTTGTGCTCCCCCCATCACAGTGCCTTCTGTTTCTTGTTCTGTTTTCATTTCTGCTTTTATTTCCCTTGGCAATAAACACATGATTAGCCTTAAGACACTCAACCTTTGAAACCCCAACCCCCTGAATCACCTCTCCTGTTCTTCTCTCCCTGTCTGTAGTTTTATGCAGCATTCTAATTAAGGTGCTTTGGAGCTCTTTTCTTCTCAGTCTCGCCCCACTCCAGTTTCCACAGTCATCTGAAACTGTTGTTACCAAGCCTTTTGCCAGGCATTTTCAGCTGAAAGTCCTTCTCATCTTACCTGAGCTATCAGATGGTTTTACCACTCAGCCGGGCTCTTCCCCCGGCCCCAGCAGTATCTTGTCATTCCTTCTGTTTTCTCATTCCACCCTGTTATGGAATATGTTTGCTTCTGTCTTCCATTTGTCTTACTACATTTTGTTCTTAAACTGCACACATGCTTTTATTCCATAATTGGGGCTTCTGTTTTTTGTGGTAAAACAAGCCATAGATTCTTCAAGGGAAGCATATTGCTTCATTCAAAGAAACCAGTAAAGCTGAGAAAGAAAACAAATTAGCGAACATGTACAGAAATGGCTTCTGGAGCTAAAATGGTTACAGTGAACAGTGGCCCCAGAACTGAGGATTTTAGGACATCATCTACAATGCAAATCTAAGCAATGTTTCCAAGTAGTAAGCAGCATATAGAGGTAGGGCTAGTTGCAGGGTGGTCATTACGCCTTCCTGGACACCGGGTAAGAATTTTATCCAGCAATTCCAGTGCTGGTACTCAGAGTAGTGGTGTTCCATCACATCAGCAACAAAGGGAGGAAAACTAAAGCAAAACAAAGTGCTTCACCCTACACTTCGTCCTGTAGCAACTCATTCCAAGTAATTGTGTTTCATTTTTCAGTGACTGTAAAACACACACCCCAAAAAACCCAACCAACCACCACCACCAAAAACCACCCAAACATCCGTTTGTGTCAAAGTCCACAGGCAGAACGCCAAGGTTTTCAAAACCTGTGGATATTTTTCACCACTACCTTTGCGAGTCGGTCACTGGAATCCAGCATGCCTCTGGGACAGCCCACCACGGAGCCTCACACAGTCTGTGTGTGTCAACACAGGGCTTCTGCAAACTCGTGGCAGGAGAGGAGCACAGCAGCTTGGGAACCAGCAGCTTCTGCTGTGGAGTAGATTCAGCTGTTTGAATAAGAACAATGTGCAGCGGTTCTGTGGTTTGCAGTGGAGCAGCATTAGCAGAGACATGGCAATTTGTAGCCAGTTCTGCTGGTTAGCTGCCATTGCTGTCAGAGGAGGTAGGCATCCACCACATTCTTCATGTGTGCACATGAAACTTCTGGGTGACTGCAGCCTTCAAAACATTCCAGTGTACAGCAGGATTTTGAAACTACCTGCAACTGGAAATATGACCTGTTCTTTAAAAGTTGTGACTGAAACCACCAATCCATGAGTGCAGGGTAGCTGTTGTGCACGCGCTTAGTGAGCAGAGTGGCCCAGAACACCCATCACGACAGGCTAGCTGTGGATCTGGTATTGGCATTAGAGCATTACTGGTGCTGTTTAGAGGGAAAATAGACACTGGCTCATTATAGCATTGCATGTTCCCAGTGTGCTGGGTTTTATTTGGACTTTCCCACGTGATCTGACCTTTAGTACAGTCAATTTTGTTCAGGAACATTGAGAAAAGGTGTTCTAAGGTTAGGCCATAATAAATGAGAGTATAATTTAGGAGTAAATTCAAGGCTCATCAGAGATTCTCTGCAGTGGGAATTAGCATGTGAGACTTTTAGATAAAGTTAGAAAAGGAAAACAGCTCTGCAATACATATTCATAAAGCTATATCCATAAAGCTCCAGCTAAAGTGTGGGATTATTGCACTAAAGGAATTCAGCCTTTCAATGAAAATGCCCTTAAACATCAAATAGTAATTTCTGCAATCTTGATTATTTTTGTCTATACATGATTCAGTAATATCTTACTCAGAGCCTAAGATTAAATTCATGCATCTGTAATCTCCAATGTTGCTTTTCATGCAACTTGTGTAGAAAATAGTCATTTTCTTTTTGTTTAACCTCAAACAGAAACCAACCAATTCTCTTCTTTCACAACTAACACTGATTCAGAAATGAAAACAAAGCAAGCCCTTCCCCCTGAAAAAAATATTTGCCATGATCTGAAGGAGTAACGGGAGCAATGAAGGCAGAGCTGCTTTATTGCAAGTGCAGTCTGACTGAGCAAACTTACTTACATTTTGTTCCTTCAGAACTTCATTGAAGAATATTATTTCACTGGTTCTCTTGTGAGGATATCTCTGCTCTGGCACACACAGCATAGAGATCCAGCACTACAAAGCCAGTCTGGTAGCTAAGTGTGGGAGTTTAGCACATAGCAGGGGTCCATAAGGGGATAAACCACAGAGGTCAGGAGATTCAGGGAAGGAATGGTGATGATGCCAGAGATCCCAAATACATCAATGGCCTATTGCTGTTCATTAAAGAAAGGTACTGAGTGGAGCTGGCGTTGGGCATAGCAAGGAACATGTGTTGCACATCCCACAGGTTTGAAATAGGGTGAAAAGAAGATGTAAAAAGTGCAGCCCTTACACCAGAGAGAAGGAAAGGCTCCAGCTCTGCTGGTGAGGCTGCCACATCTGCTTCCCTGCAGCGGGGGTGTTTGATTTGCAGGGGTTAGCTGCAGGCTGGGCAATCATCTGTGAAATGGCACCTCCCACCCTCGGTGGCTTCCTGTGCTTGTGAAAATTTGCACTGTGGGCCAGAACGTGGGGCTCAGTCATTTCAGATCATGCAGCGATCCTCCTGGGGTCACTGTGCTACGTGGGAAATGGATTTCATAAGCTGGGTATTTGAAATGCAGTTCCAGATCTTTCTGTCACTGCAGCATAAAAAACCCAAGCAGAGCTGGATGTAAATTACTGTGTCTGAAGTCTGTGTCAGCTCAGAATCTGCTGCAAGAATTTTATGCAGAAATTTACACATAGCCAGAAGGTTTGCTTTGCAGAAGCAGTTCAGGCTTTATTTTATACCATTCCTTGGAAGAATATGTAAATTGTAGATGCACCAGACTTTTTGCTTCTTGCCTCCAGATGTACTGTTTCAGTTCTGATCCTGCCAGTTTGCCTAAGCAAGGGTGGATTAGGTCAATACTTGATGCTATTCCCGAAGCCCTCTAGTTTTCCTTAGAGTCTTTTCATTGAATAGATGGCATTTTAAGTCAATAGTGAGCAAATCACTGTGTTCAGAGGCATTATTGCAGACAATGTGTCCAGCAAATGCCTCTTTAATTTGAACCTTTCTATGGTTAGGCATCAGCCAAGAACATAAGCACTGGAAAATGTGGCCAGGAGAAATTTGTTCCTGATCCATGTAAATGTACAAAAGTCTCCTGTGCTTCGCCACATATTCTAAAGCCGGTACTAAACAAACCTTATGGTACTTAGAGTTTGCAGTGTTCAATGATAGTCACTGAAAAAGACACCCAAAAAAAGCTAACATTAAAGAAAATCACTTCCACTATTTTTTTTTTTTTAATTGCAAATATGCCTTGGTTTCCAGCAGCTTCTCTGGTTTTGGTCTTGGGTGTTTGACTTACTCCGACAGGGATGTGAGTCTGGCAATTCCTGCATTAGAAAAGGGAAGTGGTGTCCTATCTGTTATGTAACTCCATATGATAGTGCCGTCTCCTCAGCCACACTGTCCAATACTCTGCTTACTATGAAACTTTTTACCCCTGATATTGCAGAAAGCTGAGGCTGGCAGCTGCAGCACTGTTAGAGCTTCCTAACTGCAAGTCAGTGCTGCAGGTGGGTAAGAAATGGCAGACAGATAGCTCCGCAGCAGCGCCAGATGTGTCAGGGCACTCTCCTGAGATGACTGAGCAGCTATTTCAACAGGCTTTGGTTGGTTGCGCTGCTGCTGCTGTCACCCCGCTATGTTTTAGTACATCAGGCACTGTGTTATGTAAAATAGATTTCCAATTCACTAACAGGCCTTCAAGTCAAGCACTGTGCAAGGACCCCTGTTTAGGCCGGCCCTGGCCTGTCCTGAGAGCTGTCCCTGTGACATGGCTCTGTCACTCTGCAGCGCTCAGAACACACGGGAAAGTCTTCTCTTGTCTTATCTAGCGCAGCAAAGTCAGTGTTCCAGGAAAGAACTGATGGGATTGCACTGTAGGTTGTGGCAGCCCTGGGAAGTTATGAAGTAAATAATTTAAAGCAATTATTTTCCTCTGAGAGGGCAGCAGGGCCAAGGGGGAAGACTTTAAAAAAGCTCAGTATTTATTAAATATTTCCTCGGGTCTCAATGACTCAGAACTGCTTTCTGAAGTGTTTCATAAAAGTTGTCTGGAGGAAGCTCATCTGTCAGAAGTTTGCTCACTTTACACAGCTGAACGCTGGATGCTTTCCAGTCTGCAGCAGTTCTTTCAGCAGTGGCACTAGGCTGCTCCAGCTTGCCAGGCATTCTGTGGCATGATCAAAGCTGCTGCCACTGCCTCTGCTACCTAATGAGGTTTGTGTCTATTTTAACCAAATCCTTTGTACCTCCTTCCTAAAATAGCAGCAGGACTCTTGGTAAATGGAGGATTAAACCTCATTAATGTTATAAGCACTTTTTTTGCTAGTGTTACTCGGCTGCCTGTTGTTATGCAAAAGAGACTCAACAGTACACCAAAAGACGCCCTGCAGGGCACACAACTCCTTCCTCCCTAGGGAGAGAGAAGTTCAAACAACACACAGAGTAGAGGAAGGATTCTCATTAAAAGCATTTACCCCCTAATGCCCTGCCAGGTAGAACTGCCCAAGCGTCAAGGAGAACTGGCAGTTTAGACTGTAGAAAACAGGACACTGCTGAAATGACACTAAATTCAGGATCACATAGGATCACAGGATGTTAGGGGTTGGAAAGGACCTTCAAAGACCATCGAGTCCAAACCCCCTGCCAGAGCAGGACCATAGAATCTAGTGCAGTTTGCACAGGAACCGAAGCAAGAGACAAAGGGTAAAGGAGGATGCAAAGTGCAGTTTATGGAAAATGTGATGACCATTCCAAGGCTTTCCCTTCAGTCTTTGCTCATCCCCTGCACTGCTGTGTGCAGCCTTTTTTCACACGAGGTCTTGTGACTTAACACAGAGAAACAGGGGCAACTGCTGCTGAGCAGCTCTGTGACACACAGCTTAGAGCCAGGTGATTCAAGTGCAAACTCCATCCTTCAGCATTCAGCAGTCTCATAGAAACTGCCAGCTGGTTTGGCACGTGAAAAAGACAACTAGGCAGGTATGAGGCAGTGCAGGTAACAGTTCCATTAGTGCCTGTGTAGGTAAAGGCTGGGTTCTGCTGCAGGTATGAGGTGATTGTGGTGGTTGGAAAGGAAAGGCTCTGCTTTCCCTCCCCCACTGAGAAAGAGACCACGGCTAGACCCAGTCGGAGAAATGAGAGTATATTTTACAAGGAAACAGATTACATGTAACACAACAAACACAGGTATTTTACAATATATACAGGAATATACAGCAAATGAACTCAACCAGAAACCAGACCCCCCACAGAGGGGGCTTCCCCCTGTGCCCCCCTTCACCCCCTACCTCCCTTCTCCCCCAAAGAGGTAGAAGAAGAGACGAGGATGGTTAGCAGGACAGGGGAAGAAGCGGACAGGCCTGTTACAGGGAGTGAGTTAGTTCTTATCTCTTGGCAAGAAGCCCAGAAGCAGATCCAGCCGAGAGGGACAGCGAAGGAAGGAAGACTGAGAGAAAGTTCCCAGCTCCCCTGGGTCCAATCTCACCTCCCACAATTCTACCAATGAAATTCGTTTAGAATACCAAAATATTTTACAAACATTTAGCCAGTGTGCCCCTTCCTTAAAGGCACAGCGTCAAACGGCCACAGGTAACAGTTCCATTAGTGCTTCCATAGACAAAGGCATGGTAAAAATTACATGGTGTTAAAGTTCAAAGCCATTGCTCTGTGTCCTTTCTTGCTGCTTTTAAACTGCTCATGATTCCAGCATGCTCTGTGCAGAGCGTGTTACACGTTTCTTGACATTCCTATCAAGTCATTGCACAGCTATTATGGAATCACACTTTTATGGACATCAATAGAGTAAAAGATTAGGACAGTGCCATGAAGAAAAAGTGCAGAGGCCTTACAACCTGGGGAAAAATATCCACACAAAGCAGAAGCCAAGCCAAACTCCATTCCAGAGAGTAAACTCATTGGAATTTTTGTGGGAAACATCTTCACGTTGTCATAACTTTCACTGTCAGTGATCAGTTGCTCTTTTGGGGTTTGCTGATGCATTTGCAGCACTGCTAGAAGGAAACAGAAGTCTGGTTTCACTTCCCTCATTTTTCACCAAAAAGAGAATAAGCAGAAGACTAAGTGTACAAGTGCAGAAAGGGTAAACACTTGCATTCTAAGAAAGAAGGAAAATGGATCAAAATATAGAATGCTTCAGAAATCTCTCTCTCTGACATAAGTCTATTAACTTGTTCCACTCTACCTGTTCTGTTTGAGATAAAAACAAACCCCTTGAGGGAGCTGGGGTTGCTTAGCCTGGAGAAGAGGAGGCTCAGGGGAGACCTGCTTGCTGTCTACAACTACCTGAAGGGAGGCTGTAGCCAGGTGGGGGGTTGGTCTCTTCTCCCAGGCAAGCAGCACCGGAACAAGAGGACACAGTCTCAAGCTGTGCCAGAGGAGGTTTAAGCTGGATGTTAGGAAGAAGTTCTTCACAGAAAGAGAGATTGGCCACTGGAATGTGCTGCTCAGGGAGGTGGTGGAGTCACCATCGCTGGAGGTGTTTAGGAAGAGAGTGGATGGGGTGCTTGGTGCCATGGTTTAGTTGATTAGATGGTGTTGGATGATAGGTTGGACTCAATGATCTCAAAGGTCTCTTCCAATCTGGTTTATTCTAGTCTATTCTAGTCTTTTCTATTCTATTCTAAGCACAAGAGGCAGACAAACAAAGCAGGCAAAGGGCACCCAGGCTTATCAGGGAATATCAAAAGTGACTACAAGATGATACCCTGTTAAGAGCAGATGACAGATCTGTGGAGGCTGGTTTGTCCCATTCTGGTGTTTCTAGGATGAGTGCAGTCAGTGGTGGTGTGAGGAGCTAAGGGACCAGCAGTGTGCACACCGTGCCCTGTTGCAGTGCCGGCTGTGCTCTCTGGATAGCTTCACCCACAGGTTGTGCACCCAAAGCATTTCCGTGTGCTTCTCTGAGTGGCTGGAATTGACTGCACCAGCTGCTGGGCTGTGTGTGAAAGGGAGATATTTCTAGATCCACTCCAGAGCAGCTTTGGCAATAAATTGGTAAAAAGGAGTTCTTGCTGGTAGGTTATTTTGTAGGATGGAAACTTGCCATATCATGACCTTGCTGCCAGTAGCTCCACTGTTGATGCCTGGGTGGGGTTTCTGGCAAAGTCAGCATGTGATTGTGGGCATTGTGTCGAAGGTTCAGAGGGAGAAGATGCAGGCAGGCCGAGTCTGACAGGGCTGCTGTGTGAGTGCAGTCAGCATGCGCTCCTGCGGACCTGCTGCAGCCGTGCAGCTCCATCACAGGCGCCTCGGGAAATGGCTCCGGCCTGCCTGCTCCTGCTCTGCCGGTGCCTCGGGATCCTAGTGCCTTGCAGAGTCAGCAGGGCGTTTTCCAAGCTATATCCAGAGTGGCATTTAGGATATTTCACCAGAATGAGTAAGTCACATCAAAATTAGCTGTAAGGATGCATTTCTTCACCACTGAGCTCCATGATTAAATACCTTTGTCCATATAGAATGTACTGGAAAGCAGTGTGAGAGAGAAGGGATCTAAGGCTGAACTGAGTGAAAAATATTCTCTGTATTTTGGTTTTTTTCACTATTTTGTCATGTCCTTCATCTGAGCAGATAGAAGCCAGATAGGTGCTAAGGAATGAACAGCAGACTAAAAGCTAAAACGAATCCTGTCAGGTTGCCAGGCTGCCTCCTCATGAACTAACTGGAGAAGCAATATCTTGCCAAAAGCATCCAGCTTGGGACCTACCTTTTCTGGTGTTCCCTGTGAGGCACTTGGCAGTGAATGAAGTTGTAGCCTCGTGACTGGTGTTCACTACTGAAGGCTCTTCCACTTCCAAAGGGAAGTGGATTGCTAACAGTGCTGCCCTCCATGGAAGGGCACTCACATTAGTAGCTAAACTATGACAGTCACCGTGCCCCAGGGCTATCTCTTCCTTCCCCTGCTTAATTCATGGTTAACAGGAAGGAATCCAAGATAAATAATAACAGCCCAGAGAAAATTAGAACTGGAGCTATTAATATTCTGGCTTCACATGGTCTCTGCTCAGGGTCTGAAGCCTCTCAGAGTGAAGGAACTGCCAAGACCTCCCAGCCCAGGATCAGATTTTCAGAACAAGTGCACATTTTCCATGCAAACAAGTTGTGCCTGCAAAGTGAGCCTGAGCTTGGACACATCACATTCACTGTTTGCAGTGTTTGCATGTCACAGCCACCAGGGATCTAAGTGGGAGGTACAGACACCCAAACAGTGCTGTGCCAAAACTGTGATGACAGCTAGAAATCTGTATGCAGGAAATGTTTGAGAGTTGTGCCGTGCTGACAGAACTAGAGACCAACGCAGGTTTTAAGAGCTTTCACTCACAGTCAGAGAAAACAATGTTGGAAGGCTCTCACCTGGCAAACGTGAGCCAAGGAGAAGTAACTGAGTGCGGGCTCAAAGTATAGTTAGTCCTGAGACTGGCTTGCTGCTGTGCTCCAGCACATTATCATTGCTCTGGGAGCCTGACAGGCATGGCTATTGCAGAATAAGGGAATATTTTTTTAAGTATAGCTTGGTTTGTCTAAAAAAATATCTTTCTTGACAGCAAGGTGTGATTATTGAGTTATTTCTGCTATGCTATAAACAAACCTTGAGGCAGGAGGCATCCCTGAATTTTAGGATGTGGCATTAATGGCTTCCTTGCACACCTCTCAGCCAGTGTATGAAAACTCATCTCCACGTGCTACACCTCTACCACTGGAGTTGCATTTCCCCTCTTCTGCAGGCTGGCGTGGCTCTGGAGGTGCAGCACATCCACTTTATGGCTCCTTTGCTGCTTACACTCTGGCAGGCTATCACCCCTTCCACTCTCACCCCACCACACTGTGGGTTATGAGCAGCCTGTTGACCTTTTGCAGTACTGGAGGAAATAGTCCACATCTCACACAAGAACCCCAGAAGAGCCTAGGCTGGAAAGAACCTGTGGAGGTCACCTGCAGTGCAAACTGAAATGTCACTGGAAAAGCAGCACAGCATTGTTCACAAGTGGAGGTTTTATACCTGACCTTTATACAGCAAATCCATGTCAGGTCTTGTTCTCCCTAGCAGTTTGGGGAAAGTGCTGAGTGCTTTTTATGCCACAGGAAGGGCTGTCCTGGCAGCCTGGAAGGGGTTGACAGTGTGAAGGGCTGTGTGGAGAGGCCGAGGCAGTTGGTGTCCAGCAGTCTGGCTCTTGGAGCTGGTGTCTGTAGCAGTGGTGCAGGTCACTTGTAAGAGAGAAATAATCTAAAGCTTAGGTTGGAAATTATTTTTTCGTGGAGAAAGACTTAGAGAGCAGTGAAACTTCAACCAGGTGTCACCCCCAGAGATGTTATTTAGGAGCTGGCACTCCTGGTGACCTCAGGCCAGCCATGCCGTGCCAGTGAGTGCTGGAATTCCATGCAGGATAAATGTGTTTCTATTTCCCTGCTTCCCTCTGTGTGGTCAAGATAATTTAAAAAGGGCTTGCAGCAGAAATTGAAGAAATCTTTCATTCCAGTGATTGGTTCTGTTCTTCATGTTAATGGTTTTGAGTGGTGGCTTCTCAAGCAAAGGTAACTTTTAAGTGCATGTATCCTGGGCAGGCACTCTCTGTTTCCTTATCTGATTAGTGAGTTTAATTAGTCTAGGTCAAAGGCCACAAAATGCCAGTTTTCAAGTAAATATAATGTGTAATTGCTTTTGGAGTGGATGCCTCACCAGAACTGTACACTGCAGCCTCTACCCACAGCCTTACTTACCAATTCTTAGCTCAGTACTAACACTGGGGCATGTACCATTCCCAGTGCTTCTACGTAATTAAGAATGCAGCCCTGCTAATTGATTATGGTAGAGCTTTCCTAGAGATTGCTCCCTAATGGCTATCTCAGGATATATCCTGCTAATTAATTAGCAAATTTCTTCTCTGTTTTGTCACTAGAAGTGACAAAAAGTGCTTCAGCTTTGTACAGCACCTCACAAGTGTTCCAAAAGTTCCAGAGAAGTTGCATCCCTTCACATGTTTTGTAGGATTTCCAAATCAGGTCAGCCCTACTTCTGCCCAACTGCAGTTCACAGGCTCTGTGAGACTATTTTCCTGCTCTGTGGAGGGAAGGGCCACACTAGATCAAGGCTGGCTTGCAGCTGATTTCACAGCTACCATCGGGAAATAAAAATGGCTACATTATTTTCTCTCAAGAGAAAAAAGGGCAAAAAGGAGGTGACTTAGCTCTGTTAGAGGCACACAGCTGTAAGATACAACAGGGCTGAATTTGAGTCAAATAGCAGAACCATTCAAGTCTTATTTCCCAGAAGTTCAACTCTGAGATGTCGTGTGTGAGTCACTCTTTGCTGAGCACCCAGTCCAAATGAGGGAGTGTTTAGCTTAGTCCCTGTGTCACAGCCTCTGGGAGTTGTGTGAGGACACTCAGTGACGCTTCCCTGCAGCTTTGGGAAGGTACCATGGCCTGCGCTGCAGCGCTGTCAGCAGCACCATTTGTCCTGTCAAGACCTAGTGTGTAATGAAATAGTGAGTACAGCAATAATCAGATGGGTCTGGGCACATTCATGGTTCCATGGCTATGTGTTTTTCAAACCTCGATTTGCTGTGAATCCCTCAAGATCTCACAGCTTCACATTTGAGACAAACGAGAAGTGGCCCAGCAAGTGACAAGCTCCGTCCAGCTGAGGGCATGTGCCTGTCCCTGCTGCACAGGCAGGCGTGCTGGAGAGAGCTGCTTCGGTCCTGTTCCTCAAGCAAACTCTTGCTGGCCTTCTAGCAGCTCATCAAGGAAAGTGATCTCACATGACTGAAACACTGCCAGGTGACAGGGGGGTAATAAGTGAGCTCTGATGGGTCTCACTGCCAGGTAGAGTTCAGCTCAGTTTTCAGACTGTCCTGAAGCACTGAAGGTGCCTGGAGGCATTTGCTTTGGTCGACTGCTGTGGGCATGAGAAGCTGGGGAGCCACCAGCTGCTCTCACTGCCGACTCCTTTGTGTGTGAGAACTTCCAGCAGAAGCACTGAAGGAGCAGCTGCTGACTCCTTGGATTATCACGGGAGGACCTGCCAGAACTTCCTTTTGAACAGTCTGCTTGATGCTCAGGTTTTGTGCACCCACCCACGTGCTGGCTCCGGTGAGTCTGTCTCCAGATCCACAACCATGAGTACAGGCAGCAGCTGTGCCGCAGATGAAAGATGACCGTTTGAAGGAGGTCAACAGAATACATTTTGCAGTGAAGAACCCCTGCTTTTCCTTGAGGTTTAGAGGAAACTGAGCAGTCCATCCTCTCAGATCCATTTCTCTGTGGGCTTGCTAGTGTCCCACAGTGACTCTGGTCATTTACTGTGTGCCATTACAGCACGTCAACATTAGCTCATTACAGTGTGGATGGTAATCACTCAGAAGATGTGTGGGTGGGAGCAGTGCAGGGAAGAGACAGAAGGGAACAGACACGTCCATGTACAGATGTCATGAGAAGGATTTTTCCTTATATGTGTTGTTAAATTGCAATCTGTGAGCTGTGACAAGGAAGTGCGAGTCTGCTTTTGTCCTGAGCTCGGTGCCTCTGAAGGGCGTCACAGGACTCACTTCTTTCTATGGGAGCTGACAAATAGATCATCTCCTTCAAAGACACTTAGGTGGTCATGCTAGCACAAGAAAATCCAAGCAAGGCTTTGGCATCCAGCAGCTCTCTGACTGCTTTGGTAATGGTGTTTAGAGCAGACTGTGTCTTCCTGTAAGCATACTGACGTTCTCCTTGGATTTTTTTTTTACCCCCTCTTGCATTTATCTTTGACATTTAATTTCCAGATGGGTGCTTAGCATGACTGATGCTTTGTGTGTGTAATCCAATCCTGAATTCATTTTCAAAGCTGCAGAAGGCTGATGGCTGCCAGTTAGGTACCGGTGTTTTTCTGTATGTATGTGAAACCCTAATTTGGCTAATTATTAAATAGACTTTCCCATACCGAGAATCACATGATCTCCATATGTCTCTAGCTCTCATCTTCTCCATCTTACCTGATATATTTTGATCTGCTCCTCATTGACATCACTGTCACCATAGCTACCACCAAAACAAGCAAGAAAAATATCTCAGTAAAAACAGAGGAGGAAATGTGACCAGTGTGGCCTGAGGTGGCAAGAGGCGCTCTAGGAGTTAGACACTGTAGGGGGTCTTCAGCCTGTTTGCATTGTGTGGCCGTTGGGGACCTGTCTTATTTGAAGTAGGTGAGCAGGAAATGTCTGCAGTTTCAATGTGAAAGTGACCATGGGCTAGGGCTTGTTTTTATTTGGCTTGGAAAAGCCTACAGACAAACACGACCAGAAGAAATCTTTCAGAGGTTGTTTAACAAAAGGCTTTTTGGTTTCTTTGTTGGTTTTTGAAAGAACAGCCTCTTGAGCAGTTGAGGATGAGGAGAACAGTTTGGCAATTCAGTAGGCAGGATAAAGTTCAGAGGCAGTGCTGTTTGCAGAGGTTCATTTCAGTAAGATGAAGTTTAACATTGTAGAACATAATAAGTTGGTTTGTAATAAGCCAAACCCTTCCTGAGGACAGGATGAGTTTTGCTTGGCTTCTGGGATCATCACATACATGGCATGGCAGCCAGCGACAGACAGCACACAGGTAGACACATCCCCTGCTTGCACCAGGGACGTGCTTCTCCCTTCCTAGCATGGATGTTACCCTTTGGAGGGCTCCCCCGTTCCCTCTGTGTGTGCAGATGGATATTAGTTAGTAGGTTCTACATGGAAAACAGTAAATAACAGAGGGGCTGCAGCCTTGTGGAAGCTATGCAGCATTGATGTCAAATTAGCAAAGTCAGTTCACTGTCATAGATAATTCAGAAGCCCCTCTCCAGTCTAGAAGAATGAAAAATTAACTGTGACATTGTATAGCTCTTAAAGTATCTGACCTGAACTACTACATTTCTCTTTTGTTGTTTATTCCTGCTGTATGTTTGATATTGATTGGTCCCACTCAACCCTGTGTTTTGATGGAGAAGTACTTCCTTTGCAATTGCTATTCATGTGCTGGGGTAGTGTGACTTCAGCAGGGAAAATGAGAAAGAAAAGAAGAAAGAAATGACAAACAATAGGATCTGTGTTTATGTGTGGGTGATGGGGAGATTCTGGGCTGTTGGGGTACCAGGTGAGGACTATTCACACTGCAGGTGACAGGTTTGCGTTCAAGTGCAGCCACTGAAGTGTGACAGCAGGCATTAAAATGAGTAATGCTGTAGATTCCATAAGTCTGGCACTTGGAGATTTAAAGAAGCATCCCCAGTTGATTTATTTTTGTCCTGCCTTCATCTTCTAAGGCAAGATCTGTTTGTGGGATTAGCAAAGCCTTATCACATGCTTAGTGCAGTCTAGATATTTTCATTTCTAGATCTCAGTGATGACCTTTATGCTCCGAGTCCCTATCAACCAGTGAATCAGTAATTCTTGTTCTTTGGCTCATATTCACTCTAGGAGACAGGAAACAAGGTCACATGTGAATCTTAATATTACCAGTAGCTTTTCTTCCCCACTGAAATTAGGGAGCAGCACTTGAGAACAAACACATTTTGTAGTTAAACAACAAATCAACATGAACTGTAAACAACTTGCTTTAAATTCAGCATGGCTGGTGTGTGATGGTGTGGCTAGGTAGCCTCCAAGTGCTTCAGACAGATCAAGAATACTCTCTCAGTCAGTTATACCTGGATGCTAATCGTAGTAGGTTCTCCTGCTATACACAGAATGTCTGCTGCTTTATGGCCATAAGCAAGCAATTGCTGGAGAGAGAAGATAAAGAAGCAGCTTTCCAGCATGGGAGAAATATACTTTGGTGTTCAGGTATTCTTGTGGCCCTTTGTTAGCATCAGTTTGTTCAGTTAGGACAAGATACTGCATCGTTATTAGGACACAGAACCTGTAAACCACTGCTGATAGTTAGTGCAATAATCCTTCTCTACCTCACTTCTCCTGTTCCTGAAGCTGCCAGTCAGGCTGGGATACAGCAGTATTGCTCTTGCTCATCGGACAGGCAGCGATAGGAAGCAAAGTTCAAAATGCAACATTTGGGTTTAAGTAGTCTGTTTTTGATTCACTGAATGGTGATGTGCAATGCAAGGACTGTCAAAGCTTCATTGTGCTTGGAGCTGTATGGGCAGGACCAACCAACAACGCTGCACTAAATAACCAGCACTCACCAGCATTGTTTCACCTCGTCAGATACCTGCCTTGGGAAGAGAGCTGCCAATGAAAGGGTGTAGTCATAATAACTTACCACTGGTTTCTTCCTTGTCATGCACTTATGATGTGAAAAGCGTTTTGTTGACTTCCCTTTAAAATGCATAAGCTACTCTGAACAGCTCCACGAGTTTCAGCTCTTATGGCAGGTTTCAGCATTGCATGATTACTTTTGTGACTGAGTCACCAACCCCATAGTGCCCGGAGCTAAAAATGCTGATAATTGTCTAAATCTCCTGTCATTACAGGGCTTCAGAGATCACTGAGGGTTCTCAAGACTACAAAACTGTCACCATCTCTGACCTGCAGTGGTGGTGAGAGTGCAAGAGTCAGTAACTCGCTCAGATCTGGCAGTGCTCAGAGTACTTCCAGGGCAGGGGGAAATAGAGACACGCTCGGTGAAAATGTGATTAGCCTTCTGCTTTGGAAACTCTGAGAGACTTCTACAAATTGTTACTGGGCAGGAAGGATTCAGCAACAGCCAATTTGCTGTTAACACAATTACAACTCAAATGGCTGACTAGAATTTTGCTGTGTGACAGGAATCTGATACCCTGCCAAAGGATATTATGCATGGGAATTCCTAACCGCAACCCATTAGGAAAAGCCACAGTGCTGCTCTTTTGAGTGCCTGGCTGCAATTAGGCAGCAGTGGGACACTGATGTGAAGCCTTTACAAATAGAAACCAGCATGCCCCTGGGCAAAAGAAGTGTGTGAAGTGAAGGGATGGCACAGCAGCAGCAGGGGAAAAGCTTATATTTTGAGCAACACTGTGTATTGCATGAGAAATGGTTTTTAATGTGAACAGGCACTGCATTCACCTGGGTATTTATAGGAGACTGCCTGCCAGACGACACCAGCACTGCCATTCAAGAGTTAAGCAAGAGGCAAGGCTGACTCTGAAACAGCAAGGTGTCAAATTCATCTGTGCATGGAAGTTTTTCCACAAGGTAACCTCCTCAGTGGAGCCACTGACACAACTACATCTTGTTGGACAGTAAATCCATCCAGGACGCTCTTCAGGTTGGTTACTGGCTGGAGAACTGTGGAAGAAGCAAGAAAAAACCTGTTTTAAATGGTAGCAGGTGACTGGGTTTACAGAGCTTGCCCACCGGCTGTTCTGGGTTTGATTTGTGGAAATTGCTTTCCTTGATGATTGAGAGAGATTGGGTTACACAGCCACTGCTGGGCAGAGAAGGACAAACTACCAAGAGCTGTCAACATATGAATGTAACTACTTAACCAAGATAAATCGGTGAAGGACCTTAGTAAATATCAAAAGATACGGAACTTGAAACTACATTATCAGGTTGCAGGGACAAGGTCTCTGCCACTAGGGTGAGGAGAAGAGTCAAGAACGAGAGGAGGCTCTCAATTCTGTTGTAATTTCAACAGTTCCCAACTGTTGTTTGAGGGGTTCTGGACACAACAACCCTCACTATCAGTACAGGCTGGGGGAGGTGTTAGAAAGCAGCCCTAAGGAAAAGGACTTGGGGGTGCTGATGGAGGAGAAGCTGTCCAGGAGCAGGCAGTGTGAGTTTGCAGCACAGAAGGCCAAGGGCAGCCTGGGCTGCATCCAAAGCAGCATTGCCAGCAGAGCCAGAGAGGGGATTCTGCCACTCTGCTCTGCTCTGGTGAGACCTCACCTGCAGTGCTGTGTGCAGCTCTGGAGCCCTCAATATAGGAAGGACCTGGAGCTGATGGAGAGGGTCCAGAAGAGGGCCATGAAAATGATCAGGGGGTTGGAGCACTTCTGCTACAAGGACAAGCTGTGAGGGAGCTGGGGGTATTCAGCCTGGAGAATAGAAGGCTTCAGGGGGACCTAATAGCAGCCTTCCAGTACCTGAAGGGGGCTACAGGAAGGCCACAGAGGGACTATTTGCACTGTGTCCTGCAGTGACAGGACCAAGGGCAATGGCTTCAAACTAGAGAAGGGCAGATTTAGATTGGATATCAGGAAGCCATTCTTCACTATGAGGGTGTTGAAACACTGGAGCAGGTTGCCCAGGGAGGTGGTTGAGGCTCCTTCCTTGGAGATATTCAAGGTGAGACTCAACAGGGCCCTGGGCAGCCTGATCCAGTTGAGGATGTCCCTGCTGACTTGGGGGGGGTCAGACTGGATGACCTTGGGAGGTCCCTTCTGGCCTGGACCATTCTATTATTCTGTAGTAAAGGGCTACAAAGATGGGGACTGGAACATCTCTTAAGAAGAAAAGCTGAGGGTCTTGGGGCTTTTTAGCCTAGGGAGGAAAAGACTAAGGGCGGATCTTATCAATGCTCATAAATGCTTAAAGGATGGGCGTCAGGAGGATGGGGCCAGTTTGTTCTCAGTGGTGCCCAGTGACAGGACAAGAGGTCCTGTCCT
This sequence comes from Dryobates pubescens, assembly GCF_014839835.1. Lineage (NCBI taxonomy): Eukaryota > Metazoa > Chordata > Aves > Piciformes > Picidae > Dryobates > Dryobates pubescens. The sequence goes on along the minus strand of NC_071629.1, from coordinate 399,452 downwards.
CTTCCTTTCAAAGCAGCTTCACCTGGTTAGCTCTATCAGAAGCATTCTAGGTGCAGGCAGCATTTATGATGAAAATATTTTTAACATCCATCGTTCTCCAAAACGCTTCTTTTCTGTCAACATGGCAAAACCTGAAACTATGTAAAAAGCCTCATTATCCCTTAAACACAGATCTGAAAGCCTTGTCAGGCTGCCTATTGAGTTAGCAAATACAAAAGTTGAGCACTCTGATTGATGCTGCCCTGTCAGAGTAGCAGCCAAGAGGATTTAGGTGGCTTTATTAAAGCCGGGTTGTACAGCAAGACTAAGTATTAATTCTTAATATGGTGGAACACAAGTTGGAGCATGTCTGCTGAGACTGCTCTTTCCTTCTCTTAGATTACCAGATTGAAGCTTACTGTCAAAATGCAGAACAGAGGTTTAGAAGTGAAGTGCTAACTATATTACACACACAAAAAAGCTTTCTGTTTTAGCCATATTTTAAGAGAAGGCCCCCAAACCCAGCCCCAGACTAAAAGAAATAGAAGCAGGAAAATGTCATAGATCATTTCAGCCTTTCTGGAGAACACTTCACTACAAGAAATGATAGTGTGAGGAGTGAGGCCCTTTACAATTACTAACAAAACTAGGAAAGGAGCAGAGGTCTTGCTGATTCCAGAGCTGTAGACAGCTGCCAGCTCTGACTGCTCCATCAAGTGAGGTTGGCTTGTGGGTAAGGAAGCCTCTGCAGCCAGAACCAGCCCATCCCACAAGCTGCCAATTACACTTGGGACTGCCTACAGTCCTCTCCTCAGATGAGTTTCTCTTGCATTTAGAAGGCTTGAAGCAGCACTTGTAGGATTCATCTGTCTACTGCACTTTCTGATTAACAGGGAGTTAACACTTCTACAGGAAAAGAAAGCCTGTAAGCCAAAGAACACCACAGCTCAGCTGTATTTTGTTAACTGCTGGAGATAGAGCACAGATTGAATGGGATACAGAGAGAGTTTTCCATTTGGAAAGCATTTCTCGGGCTGCTCTTGTCTTTAACATGGGTTAAATAGGAAGTGCTTACAATTAGACAGCTCATCAAAGCCTAGTTTTATTGTCTGTATGTTTTTGTGCATCCAGAAGGTGGTAGAAAACAAGAACAACTTTCAACTGCAAGCATAGTGTTCAGCAGTGACAAGGCTGTGAACTGCTGAAGTGTCTGGAAAGCTGGAGCTCTGTGACGTGTCTGGCTGTGTGGACTGCCACATGCCCAGCCAGCTGCCCAGAGGTGGTGATGCTGTCTGTGTCTCTTGCATGCTTGGTGCCAGGCACTCAGGCTTGGAGTGCCACAGATCCTGAGTGGGGCTGTAGTTCACTGTGGAGAAAGGTCAGCTTGATTATTTGTAAGCCACATGTAACTTTCCAGAAGATTCCTGGAGCGGATAGAGGATTGCTTCCTGACGCAGCTGTTAAGCGAGCCTACCAGGGGACAGGCTCTGCTTGACCTGCTGCTCTCCAAAAGGGAAGGGCTAGTGGGAGATGTGACCGTGGGAGGCTGCCTAGGGTGCAGTGACCATGAGATAGTGAAGTTTTCAATCTGCAGGGAGATAGGGAGGAGTACCAACAGAACCTTCACCTTGGACTGCAGGAGGGCAAACTTCAGCCTCTTTAAGAAACTTATTGGCAAAGTTCCCTGGGTACCAACCCTCATGAACCGAGGGGTCCAGGAGGGTTGGAGCTGCTTCAAACAGGAGCTCTAGAAGGCACAGGAACTGGCAGTTCCCATGTGCCGAAAGATGAGCCGGTGGGGAAGGCGACCGGCCTGGATGGACAAGCAGCTCCTGGAGGATTTAAGGGAAAAAAAGAGGCTGTATCACCTTTGGAAGGAGGGGAAGGCTTCTCGAGGTATGTTTAAGGAAGTGGTTAGACTATGTAGGAATAAAATTAGAGAGGCAAAGGCCCAGTTGGAACTGAAACTGGCCACCTCTGTGAAAGATAATAAAAAGCAATTTTACAAATATATCAACGCTAAAAAGAAGGGCAAGAAGAACCTCCACTCCTTACTGGACCTGGAGGGGAACACGGTGACCGAAGATGAGGAAAAGGCTGAGGTCCCGAACGCCTTCTTTGCCTCAATGTTTAACAGCAAGGTAGGAGTCCAGGATGAGTGGCCTCCTGAGCTGGGTGATGGGGTCAGGGAGCAGTGTGATGCCCCAGAAATCCATGAGGAATTAGTTCGGGACCTGCTGAGCCACTTGGACACCCATAAGTCCATGGGACCGGATGGGATCCATCCTAGGGTGCTGAGAGAGCTGGCAGATGAGCTGGCCAAGCCGCTGTCCATCATTTTCCTCCAGTCCTGGCTCACTGGAGAGGTCCCAGGTGACTGGAAACTGGCCAATGTGGTCCCCATCCACAAGAAGGGACGGATGGAGGAACCTGGAAACTACAGGCCAGTCAGCCTGACCTCAGTGCCAGGGAAAGTGATGGAGCAGATTATCCTGGCGGCAATAACTGCGCACCTGAAGGATGGCCAAGGGCTCAGGTCCAGCCAACATGGATTTAGGAAGGGCAGGTCCTGCCTCTCCAACCTGATCTCCTTCTATGATCAGGTGGCCTGTCTGGTGGATGTGGGGAGGCCTGTGGATGTAGTCTATCTGGACTTCAGCAAGGCCTTTGACACTGTCCCCCACAGTAAACTGCTGGCTAAGCTGTCAGCTCGTGGTTTGGACCGCAACACTCTGTGCTGGGTTGGGAACTGGCTGGAGGGCCGAGCCCAGAGAGTGGTGGTGAATGGTACCACATCCGGCTGGCGGCCAGTCACCAGTGGTGTGCCCCAGGGATCAGTGCTGGGCCCCATCCTCTTTAACATCTTCATTGATGATCTGGATGAGGGGGTTGAGTCAGTCATCAGCAAGTTTGCAGATGACACCCAGTTGGGAACAGATGTTAGTCAGTTAGAGGGTAGAAAGGCTCTGCAGAGGGACCTTGACCGACTGGACAGATGGGCAGAGTCCAATGGGATGGCATTTAATAAGTCCAAGTGCCAGGGGCTGCACTTTGGCCACGGCAACCCCATGCAGAGCTACAGGCTGGGGTCAGAGTGGCTGAGAGCTGCCAAACGGAGAGGGACCTGGGGGTGCTGATTGACACCCGCCTAAACATGAGCCAGCAGTGTGCCCAGGTGGCCAAGAAGGCCAATGGCATCCTGGCCTGTATTAGGAATAGTGTGGCCAGCAGGAGCAGGGAGGTCATTGTGCCCCTGTACTCTGCATTGGTTAGGCCACACCTTGAGTCCTGTGTCCAGTTCTGGGCCCCTCAGTTTAGGAAGGACATCAAGACACTTGAACGTGTCCAGAGAAGGGCAACAAGGCTGGGGAGAGGCCTTGAGCACAAGCCCTATGAGGAGAAGCTGAGGGAGCTGGGATTGTTTAGCCTGGAGAAGAGAAGGATCAGAGGCGACCTCATTGCTCTCTACAACTACCTGAAAGGTGGTTGTAGACAGGAGGGGGTTGGTCTCTTCTCCCAGGCAACCAGCACCGGAACAAGGGGACACAGTCTCAAGTTGTGCCAGGGGAGGTTTAGACTCGAGGTGAGGAAAAAGTTCTTCACTGAGCGAGTCATTCGTCATTGGAATGGGCTGCCCAGGGAGGTGGTGGAGTCGCCGTCCCTGGAGGTGTTCAAGGGGAGATTGGACGTGGCACTTGCTGACATGATCTAGTTGTGAGGTCTGTTGGAACAGGTTGGACTTGATGATCCTTGGGGTCTCTTCCAACCTTAGTTACTGTGATACTGTGATACTGTAATAAGCTTTCAACTAGTCCAGTGTTTCTCATCAAATCTTGCAGTCTTGCTTGTCTGGAGTTTTCCTTGTTTCTCCTCCTTTTTCTGTTTTTGAGGCTGCTAGTGTGAACAGAGTGGTCTGTGTGAGCTTCCCCCTTTAGTTTCTCTGCCAGGGACATGGTGGTTGTTTTCCCTGACTTACTTTGCAAAATGTTGGAGTAGTTTGGATTTTACTCTGCAGTGTTCTTTTCAAAACCTGTGAGTGTAGGCTGCCGTTTGCCTTGGTCTGCTGGCTGCACACTGGGTCACCTGCGGAGAAGGGTAGGGAGCACTAACTCTTCCATTTCTCCCCTGGATTTAAGAGGGCAACTAATCCAACTCTCAGGCTGCTTTGGCATGAGGTAAGAAAGGCAGAAAGTATTGACAGTGAGAGACAACCTGCAGGGAGCTGATGTGCAGACAGATGTGGAGGCCTGAGAGGCAGCAGACAGAAACATCTTAAGGCCTTAGAGCAGAACAAATGCAGCTTGGAACAGTGTCAGAGCCGCTAGGCTGAGGGCCAGGCTGGGAGAAGGCCCCTTGGATAACCTGCAAGGACACACTGACAGGGGCTGATCTGTGTATACATCCTGTGGTTTATTGTCTCATCCTGATTTTGAATTATTGGAGTTGATATCTCCTGGTGAGTTCTGACCAAACAGCCCTTTGTCCATGGTGCTCAGCATCAGTAGAACACCTAGCGATGGAGGCTCTCAGGCCCAGCTGGAGTCTTGCATCGTCACTGAAATGAGCAGTGTGTTGTTGAGACATTATTGCAGCATGCTGCAGCACTCCTGGCACTAATGGAACAGCAGTTTCTTACTGCTTGGAGTGTTTCAAATAGCTTTCCCTACTCAAGATTGCAGCTTGAAAGATGGGGGAAAGTGCTGGGGAAGCTTTGCTAGGTTCTTCAGGATGTTTTGTACAGCTGATCAAATGCCTGTCTGGGTTTCAGGCAGCTGAGTAAATTCAAATCTGCATGATTAGCAAACAGGGTCACAAAACACAGGGAGAACCAGGATCTAGAATAGCTTCATCCAAACCTCAAGAAAAATCACTCCAGTAAGAGTGCAGTTTCAGAACCACAATTCACCAGTTAGAATCCATATCCTGCTATGCAGTGTGGCAGCTTCTTCAAATACCTTTGACAACAATCAGGACATACACAGTGCGATGCTTTGGTGTCCAGATTCATATGAACTAAGCAAAACTGAGAGCAGCTGCTTCAGCCCTAAGGCACACCAGCACTCCGTGAGCTGGTCTTTGAGCAGAGGCATGCTGTGAAATGAGGAGCCACGTACAGGACGTGACCCAGCTCAGCTCATATCATATAGCTCATAGCTAGTTTTTGCCTGACAAATGAGGATACAGATTTGATGAGCTTTAGCATACAAGATAATAAGAGCAATCCCATGACAGGGAACACTACACAAAAAGAACCAGAGAGAAACAGGAAAAGCTAATTGCTGTAAACGCTCAGCAGCTGTAATGCAGTGCAGTGAGGAACGTCCCCACGCATCCTGCGTTAGGTTCACTTGCATAGCAATCAGGAAGTGGTTAAACAGGCAAAACTGAGATTGAACACTGCCCAGCTCAATGGCTCCAATTCCAGCATCATTTGACAGGAAAATGCTTGCTGTTTACCCAGCATGCACCAATTAAAATTAAGCTAAACTTTACTTTCCTGTAAGCAATCTTTCTTGCACAAGCACTGAGCGGAGCAAACAGCAAGTGCATTGAAAATGCGAGTCAAGAACAAGCGGCTGATTTCTTATCTGTTCACTGCAGATTAGGCACACAAATCAAGTACAGTGTGCTACTTCTTAAAATGCACCTCTCAGCATCTCTAAGTTCATCTTTATTTCCAACAAAGGGTTTACTCTACCAGCTGAGAGATATATTATTATAGTCAGTTCTCCACTTCTGTGTTATCCTGGGTTTAGATCTTAAATGGAAATAAATCACTCAGCAAAGGAATAGTGACCTGAGGAGTGTACATGGCCTCATTCACAGTTGAAATGGAGTCACTGCTGCTTCAGGTCAGTCCAGTTTTCTTACATCTATGGATGCAGTGTTTGAGTTACAGACAGAACACTTCTCAGTTGGGAACAACCCCCAGATCTCCTCAAACATTTGCTGCTAGCTTAATCGCAGAGTGGTAGGAGTTGGAAGGGATGTTTGAAGATGATCTAGTCCAACCACCCAGATCACAGGAAGGTGTCCAGGCAGAGTGGGTGAATTAACCAAATCCTACAGACTGTAAGAGTTCAGTGTTAGGTTGTTCCATAGTGACTTACCTTGCTATACACACTAATACTGTGTCATGGAAGTTAGAGTCTATCACAAGGACAGGGTAGGATACTGGATCTTACTTCAGCCATTCAATACCATAAAAGTCTGATGTGAGGATTGAAGAAAATGAGTGCCAGGGTCTCCTTCTTTCCCCTCCAGAGTTTTAAGCACAGCAGTATTTGTTTCTTCCTCATCTGACACGAGTGTGTAGCAAGCTTCTGGCAAATCTGTACGAGGATGTAGAACTCTCCCCAGCACAGCTTCAAGCAAGTGCTAGCAAAACTAAATTTGCAGTCACTGCTGCTTTCTACTCCAGGTAACTGGTAGCAAATCAGACCCTCAGAAGGTATTTTGTGAAGCTGGCATTTGTGCCAGTCAGTATTGCCTGTGTCAAGTGTAGCTCAGCTCTCTCTAGCTGTCTGGTGACGCTGAAAGAGTTTTAGCATTTTACTCAGGCAGGTCTTAAGTAGCAGACTAGAAGTCATGCCACAGAGGCCGTGGCACTCTGGTCAAAGTCACCTTCCCTTAGCAGCTCAATTTGGTGAAAGTCTCTGTTAACATTTTGTAGTGAAGTAATCTCTTCATTTTCAGTTGGCAGTTGAAACAGCACAGATTGATTAGGTTTAGAAGCTTGTGGGTGTTAATTCTCATACTCCACATCCTTACCACAGTTGATAATGATGCGATGCCCCTTTCTTTCCCAAAAAACACACATAGCTGCTCATTTGAATAGCAGGTGTCAATCAAATGTGGGTCTCCTAATTACTGTTGTGCTGTAATTTCCATTAATTAAAATCATGTGCATAAGAACATGGCTTTTCTGAATTCCTTCTCAGGAAAAGCTGATTCCACTTTTTCATTCTGCAGTTTTGTTTTAAAGGTTAAGCTTTGACTTTAAAGCTAAAATTACGTTGTACCAGAAATAAAGCTGCGTTTGTTATGACTTGGGAGGAAAAAACCTCCTGCTAATTTCCTTCTGACACTTCTCATTCGCTCCATGATTTTTGGTAAGTCAAGTGCATTTGGTGCAGAAGAACCTCAGATATTCTTAGCTTGACTGAACAATGATATTCATATAATATTTACAAACTGTGTGTTGTATATTAGCAAGAACATTTCAACCCTTACTAACCAGAGGAGCTCAATTATTGCATCATTAACCTGAAGTGCTGATTTGGGGTCAGTTGTGGGGTTTTGTTAGCTGTGTCCCTTTTTTGTCAGCTCTGGTGTCTATTATTTTTAGACTGGGATGTTTAAATATAGTTTTTCAGTAGCTGAATTACTGTATTTTATAGCTGAACTTCACTTTCACCACCCTCATTGCACACGTCAATGCAATAGTTTATCCAAGCAGGATGAATCCAAGGAACCATCCAAGCTGTTCTACACTGGGCAGCAGACCTGTCGTCCTGGACCTGAAAGGGAGTTGTGCCACAGGTTGCTTCCCGTGCAGTGACACAGCCTAGGATGAGTGGTTTGACAAAGCCATTCAGTGAATTGATGGTGTGTTTGATCTCCACCTGTCCAGCATCAGGTAAACTTTGCACTAGAGACTTTAGCCTTATTAAACTATCATTTGGGAAAATAGTAAGGAATTCCAGCCACAGGCCAAATCCCAGACCTATTGAACACCCTGTAGCTGTTGCACATCTGACATTGAAAAGCTCTCAGCAAAGAACCAGACGTGCTCAAAATGGGACAATGTGGTTTGTCTGTCGATATGTGAAAGAAGTGTAATCATTTCTTCTGTGTTCTTGAACTTAGTGGACAGGTTGATTTAATGTGTGCTAATTATATGCTTAGCAAGCCTGACAATGTCAGCAGTTCAATAGTTGCAAGGAAACACGGTGTGTATCCAGCTGTGCAATGGGATTTCCAGACCTAAATCCTTGCATTTGGCTGACTTGCAATAATGAGACTTTCAAGACAGGAATGTCACAATCCTTTGATTGCCACACCTTTGGAAAGCCATTTTATCAAAGAATCAATGGAATAATCACTTAGCTAATTTACATTCTTTCTGCAGGTTCCACACATGCCAACAAGAGTTTGCCTTAACATGATTTAAGGTCTGATCTTCCCTAAGTTAAAAGGTTTATGAAAAGCTCCTAACAAAACCTGGGGTTTGGGTTTATGGTCCTAATATATAACTAGGTATCAAAACAAAACAAAACAAGGTCAAACAAGTCCTGAAATACTAGTTTATAAAGAAGAGTTGTGGATTGTCACTTGAGAGCCTTGTGTCCATGGGGGTGTGTGGTGTGTGTGTATAAAAAGGGGTTTGTGCCCAGAGCACAGGGGCTGGGAGGTCGCCGGGTGTGGACTGCAATCAAAGCACAGCACGGGGAGCAGCAGCCTCCTTAGAAACGAGAACAACGGGTTTAAAGTTGTAAATTAATTCATTCTGGTCTCTAATCTGCTCTCAGCTCTGATTTCACAGGGCGCAGCCTAGCTCATGGGTTTCTTTCATCCTGCCTCAGACAATTTCTTTCCCTTCTAAACAGCAAGCTGAAAAACTAACAAAGGACGAGTTGCAAGGACACGTTCCAAGAGTACCCATTAAAAACTGTGTTTTAGCAACCACTCCTACAAGGGTTCTAGGGTCCCTGAAACCCTTTTGACTGCCAGGCGTGAGGGCTGTGTTTCTCAGTTCCAAACTGGTACAGGCTAGACAGAGTGGGCTGGGGAGGGCTGATTTAGTGTTTGAAGCCCCACTGCCACGGGAGTGCTTCAGCCCTGTGCAGGTGAGAGCCCTTCTGACAGGCGGGAGGGCAGTTCATTCTCCATGGCACTTTCCCTCGCTGCCTTCTTTTCCTGAGGCTGCCAGCAAAAGTGCCAATTAGTAGCAATTGTGATGGTGATTTCTGAAGTGCAGTTTAAAGGATTTCTAACCGGGTTGGAGCTGTTGTCAGTTGACTGACTGGAATAATAATAATAAAAAAGCTCAGTGCCTCAACAGAGGCTTGTTAGAGGTTGCTGTGTGATCTGCTGTGGGTAGCATGAACTGCAGCAGCTTTTGCATTCCAAAGAGGGATTTTCCTGAAAGCAGCAGTGAGCACTGGGCTGCTTTACCTGCTCTAGAAAAATCTCAATTTTGAATTCTATTAAAAACAAAAATAAATTAGGACCTGGGAAAAGGAAGGGGGGGGAGGGGATAAAGTAACCTGCAGGGGTTTAATACACCAGGATCCTTTAAGTGTGGTCTTACCAGGTAGAAAAATATCATGTACTGAGTTACTGAGCTAGAACTGGAAGCACTAAATGGGTTAAAACTCAAATGCCTGGGATTGTGAGGGTCTGTGTTGATATTTTATCACAAACATCATAAACTGACAGACCACCCAAAGACAGAAGCATTTCATATTTGCATACAATAAAGGAATGCTTGAAATATAGATGAATTGCATGGAGCCATCCTTTTAAGAATTAATCTTTGTTTATAACATTTTCTTTATGGAACCATACATATTTAGCTTCCTGATGTCTTTGTGGTGTTGAGATTTTTCCCTTGCCATTTTGATCTCATGGGTCTGTGAGATGTAGTCTGAGTTGCATCAAATAAACCTTTGTAGAGTTCCCCAGAGACTTTTGGGGGAGGGTTAGCTTAAAGGAAAATTATTCTAAGTGTAGAAGTTACTTTGTTTAAAGATGTTGGCCTGCCAGAGCTGCAGAAGCCCAAGCAGCCCTTGGGCTGTGCCCATCGCCTCCTTCCCTTAGTGTCGGTACCTGCGCTGGGGTATGCCTGCAAAAGGCAGAGTGAAAGTGAAGTGTTGGGCTCTGTGTCGTGTGTCTGGGTGTTGTTTCACGACTTTGTTCCTTGGAAGCATTTGAGTGATGGTTTAACAACGCTTGTATGGTTTGTAGTGTTTGGAGCACTTTCAAAGCAGCAAGCCAGCAGAGTGATGTGTGAGATGTTACACACATGATGTGTGGTGACCGAAGGGTGTTTGTCCAAAAAGGTTTGGGAACCACCACCACCAGATAGTTAATGCTTCCAACATTATTTTGGAGGCTTCTAGTAGCTATTGCTAACATAACTTTTACTCAGAGAATAAACCCCAATTTATTTATTGTTTTAAAGAGGCTGTTGAAGATAAGATGCTGCTTGTAGAGGGAGTGTTCATACTGTCAGAAATAGCAGAGGGACACAGAGGGTGCCGTGCTGGAAGCAGTGATGGTGCAACTCCTAGGTCAGCCGGTAGCTCAGGGAGGTTTTCCTGTTTCTGCTCATAGAAAACCAAATACTTTCATTGTCTCTAACAGTGGATCCAGAATAAGACCCCAAGATGTCTCTGGCTCTTTTCCAAGTACATGCATGGTTTGAATGCAGATATGTGTGTATAGATCATTGAAATGGATGACTTTCTCTCTCATAAAACAATAGCAAGTGACAATTTGTTAATGTAAAATTATTCATGCAAGGATCTAATGTGTTTCTTTCTAGCTAGAGCCTGCCTGAATATATACATATTTTGATGTAGATGTCTTATGTGAACATTCTTAGATATATACACCAAGAAAGGTCCCTGTGATTAAAGCGTGTCACATATTTTAGGCATAAGCAGTTTGCCAAATTCAGAGTTATGATCACAGAACACTTTTGGGTAAACAAATTCAGCCTCTGTTTCTGGCAACCGTAGCACATAATGTCTTTTATGTCAGCTTCTGTCTTAAAAATGATCCTTATGCCTGCTTGGAGCTATCAGATTCCTTTAATGGTTGTTAAGTTTTCTAATTTCCATGCTAGTTTATTCATAGAATTTGTTTTGTACCAACATTACTCTTTTAATTTGATCATTTTTATTCTTCTGATCCGTTTAAAAGACAAATACTGTAATTGTATTTTGGAATTCATTTCAGTAGGCAAAGGAGCAAGCATCCTTTAGCTCACTGTACAGCTCACCATTCGCCAGTCAGCCTCACTACTTCTTTCCTACCCCCGTGTTGATCTAACTTCATTTGTTTTATTGCTGTTTGTGAGAATTGTGTAAAACCTTCTGGATAAGACACTGATGCATTGAGCAGGAATGCCTGCCAGTACCTGCAGCAAAACACCAGAAATGCTTGTACAGAAGGCAAACTGCACCTCTCTTGCTGATGGTCATGTTAGCCAGGCCTGCTCAGAGAGGAGCAGCAGGGACAGCTCTGCAGAGCTCCAGTCTCTCCCAGTCAGGAGCTGCTTTGCATGGTTTTCAGTATTTGTAATGTAGGGAAGAAAAGGAAACTTCGGGACCGAGGTGGGGGAACTGAGGCATTAAAAAGAAGTGCTGGGGAGTAAACAGGAGTTGCTAGAGTGGAAGAATTTTGGGACACTGTCATCCTGTTAATTGATATTCAAAAGATGTTTTCATCTGGTCATTTTCCCTATCCACTACCCCCCAGGCTACCATTTCCTCTTAGCAGTACACTTAAATTTTAATAGTGTAAAATGTCGTTCTGCCATCGATCTCAAGGTCACCTGGTTCTTCAAGTTTGGTATTGTGGTGCCCTTCCAGCTGATGGCTCCCAGCTTCCTGTTGCCAGAAACCCCACCATGGGGTCTTCAGGGAAGCCACTAGCATTAGGCAAGAGGCCTCCAGCTCACTTATTCCTTTCTCTTTTGCAATCTCTGTGCTACCTACCCTTATCTACCTTTACAATTCTTTTACTGCCATGCTTTGCAGGTTAACAAAGTTCCCTCTGTGTATTCAGATAGATTCTTTTACCATATTTCCTTTCTCTCTTAACTCAGTTATCATTCTGACATCCAAAGTCGTGGGTAAGCGCGCGCTGTGTGTCATCCCATTTATCACACACCTCTCTCTTTGCGAGGAAAGTAAAACCTTCTGGGTTCTTCCCTCTGTGTGGAAGAGAAATTCATCACAGAAGAGTTGAATAATAAAGTATAATTTACTTCTCTGTGTTCAAAGGCTTTTCAGACAGCAAGAAATCCAAGTGCTTTCTCTTTTTGTGGAGCTATAATGCCGATGTTTTTATGCACTCTACCGAGCGCTCCCTTTCTGACTTGTTTCTCTGAATAATTTAAGCTGTATCTGAATTTCTTTCCTTGGGAACAAACCAAACCTTTGGCATGAACATGCAAATACAATAAAATAGAATATTGCAGTGAGTCTAGGAGTGTGGTATGGGTACATTTTAATTACCCAGTTCATGAGAGCAGTTCAGGTGTCTACAGTGGTGTTTCCTGCAGAGAGCAGGCAAATCACAGCCACTTTGCTCCGTGTCATTTCATAACAGCAACGGGCTGTGCAGGCAGAAATTCAGCTCTTGTCTAGATAATCTGAAATAACTACATACTTCCTGGCTGATCTTGTTCAGCAGGTTACAGGAGTCAAAAATCACTACTTCTCAGTGAGAGAGTCCTTCTGGTCAGCTCCTTGGCAGTATCCTGCTGCTCTGAAGCTCAGTGACTCCCAAGCTGGGTTGTCCCACAGTGCTTTCAGTGAAACCTGATGCTCACTTCTGATTGAGTGCAGGTATTTCCCACACACAAGACATTAAAAATGATGTGCTGGAGGTACTCAGAGCACAAATGCTAACAGTAAATAGCTCTCCTAGCTGGAGCTCTGGGTGTATGAGTATGTAACTCTAACCAGGTTTTGCAATGACATACAGCATGCTATCCAGATCCCTGCTTCTTTGTGTTCATGATGAAGATTTACTGTATCTCTTGACACAACTGCTACAAGTATCAGTGTAATGATGTCATATGAGTAAGATAATGTAAGATATTGGGTTCTTGTATCTCTTACTTTGTGTGTAAACAGATGTGTGTGGGTTTTGCACAATCTTTTCTCAGTGGTCAGCATGTCTGTTTTGTTTACACTGCAGCCTTGACAGTCATTATCATTGCTTACAATCATTGCTCACGCTGCCTTGTGCTGCAAACCCCCGAGACACTCTCTGCAGAAGAGTTAGGCGATGTGTTCTCTTTATCAGAACATCTGAGGCCAGAAGGTTCCTCTGTTCCTCTGCTTCTGTTTGCCCTTCTCACTGTTGTAGCAGGTTTACTGCCATCTCTGTCTTCCTGCCTCCTGTGCCCACTGTGTGTTGATACATGGTCTCTAAGTAACTAGCAAGAGGATGAGAGGAAATGGCCTCAAGTTGCCCAAGAAGAGAGGTTTAGGTTGGATATCATGAAAAATCTCTTTGCTGCAAGAGTGGTCAGGCATTGGACAGGCTGCCCAGGGAGGTGCTGGAGTCACCATCCCTGGAGGTGTTCAAAAACCATGTGGATATGGCACTTGGGGACGTGGTTTGATAGCTGTGGTGATGTTGTGTTGGTGGTTGACTTGTTGTGGACACTATCCACACATACAGATGATAAAACCCAAACAAACCAAAACCAACAAAACAAAAAAACCCCAGAAACACCGAGGATTTCTCAGCTGTTGCTTTACATTTGTGTTTACGATGGCCTGCACACAGTTGCACTGGTGCAGCATGAACAGCCGGCAAAGTTAGTTACAAGAAGGCTGTGCTTGCTGTGCTAAACCATTCTGCCCTGCGTGACTGCATCCTGTGTCAGCTCCTCAGGGACCAGCTGTGTGTCACAGAACTGACATCCCCACTGCCTCCACGCAGGCCTGCAGTGGCTGTCTGGAGCCTGCATTTGCCAGACCTTAAGACAGTTATGTTTTCAGTGACGTTGCAGCCTGGGTTAGCAGTTATTATATAAAGTAGTGGTAGCTAATTTTTGTTGTGAGCCAGCTATCCATACACCTATTAACATTTAATCTGTGCAAATTGCGTTTGGCTGGTAACATTCCCTTCAGATAGATAGGGGCTGTTCATGCCCTGGTAAGTGCCTTGCTGTTTCAATTTGTGCACAAACAAGACAGCCATAAATTCTTCTGCAGCACAAAGCTGTCTTTGGGAACAGAAGAACTGCAAATTTGTAGTGCAAATTTCAAAGTCATATCGAATAAAGCATGTCCTGTAGGATGTTCTGGAATTCCTAAGCTTCCCTTTCTGTGTCACTTCCAAACTCCTTTTCTGTGGCAAGGTAATTTTCTCTGTGGTTTATGCCATAGGGAATCCTGTTGTGCCATAGGGAAAGAGGACTATTTGCATCCATTTGCCTTGAGGATTCCATTGCAATCTGCCTCCCGCACAGCACAGTGGAAAGCTACAATTTGTCTTTGCTCAGCGTCTCAAGCTCTGTATTTCTCCAGTTACCTTCAGGGACTGAGGTAAAGAATCTGGTTCCATCTTGCAGAAATTGCCTTCAGGGATTTGATAAAGCTCTCCTCTCTTTGCCCTCCAACAATTAAAAAAAAAAAAAAAAGAGAAATTATTCAAAGCAAATTGTCCTTTATTCCTTGGGTGCTTAACTTCTGTGGTCTAAAGGCAAACTTGGGAATCTTGCCCCTGAAGCTCTAGGATGCGTAATGCCCCTTGTAAAGCAGCGTAGCTAAATGTGCTGAATATGAATTAGTGATTGATTTGAGAAAACAGAGTGATTAATACCCCTTGCTGTAATCAAATGAGGCTATAAATATGTAAGTTGTAAAGTCCTGTCTGTTATCTGTGAAAAAGTTAGGTTTTACCCTGCCCTGACATGTCTATGGCAGCCTAGCCTGAGTTTGAATCTAAGCTATCAAAGATTTCCATAGATTTGGAAATCTGTCCCCTGCTCCCTATATTAAATGTCACTGTCAGTTTACTCTGTGGAAAATGAAGTTTATTTGATGTGGTTGTCATGATTCTTGTATAAGCAGTGTACCTTTCACTTTTCTCTGTAAAGAGAAAGCTGTCATGTAGTCAGACAACTTCTCTGCAGTGACTTTTTCAGAGCAAAACTGCAGTGACTGTAGTTAGATAGTTTGCAAAATACATAAACATGTAATAGCCTAAATTAAAATAAGGCAGATAGAATACTTATGTGCTGTGCAGCAGGATTCCCTCTGAGTGAATCACAGGAGCTTGGATGCTGTTGTATCCAATGCACATTTGTTCTTGCCTAGAACAGAAAGTCTTTGTCAAGCAGTTATGAGAACCAGTCTGTAAAAATTCACCCCACAGCATTTCTCTGGATTGGATTTCTTGGGCTGTTTCTCACACTGAGACGAAAGAGCAACACCAACCCCTTGCTCGGAGAGCAGTTACTAATGAGAACCCTCTTAGGGTCCAAGCCATTGTTCCAGCCAGGCTGCATGTACTGAGAACAAGTGTTGAACCATCAGGAAACAGGCTGCCCAGAGAGGTGGCTGGGGCCCCATTCCTGGAGATGTTCAAGGTCAGGCTCAAGAGGGCTCTGGGCAACCTGATCTAGCAGATCCAGCCCAGACCATTCTATGATTTGCAAATGATTCATTTCTTTATCATCTGCAACTCCATTTAGCAGAACAAATTTGTGCATGTCCCAGCCCCAGTTTTAGGAGTGTGTGTACCTGCTAAAAATTCTTTCTCCCACAGAAATACCCAGGGTCCAAACGGGCCAGTCTCTAGCTGGCTGCGTGGCTATCATCTAGCAGTATCTGGGGGTACCTGCCCTGCAGTGGAATTGCTTTCTGTTGGTGTTTGTTTTGTCTCCTTTATTAAAGGACAGAATCAGCTGAGTTCACACAGCACCTTCATTTGAGACTTGTTGCATGATTGTTGCATGATTGGGCTTCACTGAAATCTGTCTCCTGTACAGCTGTTAACACTGTCCCTAATTATGACATGGCCCTAATATCTGTCATCAGCAAGAAGAAAAACAAGTCTTTAATGAGCCATGGAGTAGCCGGGAAGCCAGTCCAACAGCTGCCATTAGTTTAGGTGCTAACTTCCTAATGAGTGTTTACAGGAGCAGGCTGGCTGTGCTAATGCCTCTTCTGTTGGGGAATGCTAAGCCATGGCACAAGGGGGCCCGCGGTACCGCTGCTGAACTGGGTGTCCTTCCAGTGAATGCTGCAGTCTGACAAACTTGCCTGAGCAGTTGTAATACATGTAAAAAGACCCTTTGCAAGTCTAGCTGGATTATTTATTATTAATAATAGCCTCCAAGGTGTATCAGGCACTGTGCAAAAACGTAACTGACTGTGATGCCAAAGGACTTGCACAAAGAACCAGGCAGAGAAGCAGCAAAGATGTGACTGGAAACCTGTAGTTTTTTCCCCTCAATCACTATCATTTCCCCCTGTTAAAAAACCTAAGTGTCTGCTGCCTGTCCTTCTCCATGTTTCCTAAGTTCCACTTGTTAATGCACAGCTCTCACTACAATACTCCAGGTCTAACATTTATTCTGTCTTACCTTATACATAGGATCATAGAATGCATGGGGTTGGAAAGGCCCTCCAAAGGTCATCTAGTCCAATCCCCCTGCAGCAAGCAAGGACATCCCCAACTGCATCAGGCTGCTCAGAGCCTTGTCAAGCCTGACCCTGCATGTCTCCAGGGATGGGGCTTCCACCACCACCCTAGGCAACCTGTTCCAGTGTCCCACCAGCCTCACAGAAAATAACTTCTTTCTAATATCCAAACTTCTTCCTAATGTCCAAATTTCCCATTGGTGTTGTATTTGAGTACTTCAGAATCCATCTGAACCTCATGCAACAATTTGGAGGTCAAAATTTATTATAGGGGAGACCCAAGAAGATAAGAGTAAGGTCATGCCAAATGTACAAATGACTGGAAGGGCTCTTCAGATGTTGGACAGTTGTGCAGCTGTTTGTCTGTCTGTCTCTTCTGCCCCCCTGCCATCACTGAAAACTATGAAGCACTGTGTCTTTCCAAAAACCAAGCTAGCACACATCCAAAGACAGCAACCCTGTTTATTTTTCAGCATCCTAGTCAAGGCTGTATTTTTATTCATTGAACTCTCCCAATAGAAAGGAGAGAATTAATTTTGGAGAGGAGATACAAAGCTGTGGGATGAGATCATGGAAGACATGGGGAAGACAGATCTGTGTTTTCTAAGCTCTTCATGTTCTCAGGAGAAAGGGCGCAGAGATGGGAAGCTGGCCTGTTCAAAGCCAGCACAGGGGGGTTGTTTTTCTCTCGGGACTGATGATTAATCTACATCACTCATTGCCATATGGCGTCCTGAACTGAACATTAATAAGAATAAAATAGCACTCTGCTGGAAATCATGAGTGTTTAAAAATCTGTCAGAGCATCGAAAGGATTGCAAATCTTCCTGCTCTCCTTCACAAATGGTCTTGTGGCACAGGTGGTAGAAAGAACACTTTTCACAGGATGGATTTGTCTCCTGAACGGGGAGGTTTGGGGTTTTTCCTGTAAAACGTCACTGTTCAAGGCAGGATTGGGGGTTAGATGTATGACTGCTTTGATCTGTGCTGGCCATTCCTCTTGACACTCCACTCAAAGAGTTCCTTGAAGATTTGTGATCATCTGGCTGCCTGGGGAAGTGGTGGGCTGCCCCACGATCTGGCAAAGTGCTGTGGTGGGCTGAGACTGTCAGTCAAGCTTCAGACAGCAGCCAGCAGTTACTGGCAAGTTGTCGAGAGCAATGGAACGGCTGAGGAGCCATTAACTCTGTTTGAGTAACCTGTGCCACTGCAATTAAGAGGGTATCAGAAAACCTACAAAAGAGTATTTTATAGCCTACTAAAGATTTCACCTTTTACTTGATTCACATCTTTAATAGTGACAGCAAAAAGATGCCCTCATTTAGACCGAGAAGAGAAATAAGCAGATGGATGAAGTGATTCCCCGAAGGCTGCTGTTTGACATGCACTCAGAGGTGTTGCTGCAGTTAAGGAAGGTCAGTGTGCCTTTGACATGCAGGCAATGTCATCAGCTCAGCTATTAGCTGCTTAATTAGCGCATGCTTGAAGGAGTGCAAAATAATGGTTCTGTAAGGCCTGCAGGGTGAGATGGGGTTTTCTTGTCCAGGAGTGACATCATTTAACGCCGAGGAAACACTAACAATTCCTGCTTGTAATGCACAGGCTCTCACTCTCCTGTGCTGCCTCTCTTTATAAAAGAACGAGCAAACTCGGTTTTTTCACTTGAAAGAGCTGCAGGGTCCCTTCGTGCAAGATGCCTTCACAGCACGTATGGTGTGCCAAGGCTCCAGTCTTGGTGAGCCTCGTCCTACAGGTTAGTTAACAGCTCCTAACTCTGGCCCTCTTGGCTCAGGGTTTTCAAGTTAAAGTTTGAGCAGCTCCTGCTGTACGCATTTAGTACACTTGAAAGGTGTAAACCAAAATGTTAACTCACAGAAGAGTGTGTGGTTGTTCAAGGGAAGTGTTTGTGGTCTGTTTGAGAACTGTTACCTTTGGGTCACAGTTATCGTGGATCGGGGGCACTGCACAGAAGCGCAGCTTCTGGAACAGGCTGGGAAGGGATTACAATTATATGGACATTCACCTATCACAACAGATGCTCATCCACAAACTCTTTGGTTTATGACTCCCATTAATGCTAAAAAAATTGAGTGTAAAGCACCTCTGCCCCTGCTAAAAGTTTGTGACTGGAGGAGGAGGGAATGCTGAAGCCAATGTCACAGAATCATCAAGGTTGGAAGAGACCTCAAAGATCATCAAGTCCAACCTGTCACCACAGACCCCATGACTAAACCATGGCACCAAGTGCCACATCCAGTCCCCTCTTGAACACCTCCAGGGATGGTGACTCCACCACCTTCCTGGGCAGCACATTCCAGTGGCAAACTACTCTCTCGGTGAAGAACTTTCTCCTCACCTTGAGCCTAAACTTCCCCTGGCACAGCTTGAGACTGTGTCCTCTTGTTCTGGTGCTGGCCGCCTGTCTTTGCACTGTAAAACTTCTGTGCAAGATCTCCCATTTGCAGTCCAAAAGAGATTCTGGAAATGAACCAGCACGTGGATAGTGTGGGCAGGAGCCTCCGGGCAAGACCCAAGGGTGACTCCACAGGATTTGCTACTCTTCTCTTGCTCCACTGTATACAAATTGCAATGAGACTTAATCCAGCAGGCTGAGTGCTCACTCACCAGCGCCCTTCCACTCACTGTCAGCAGATTCTGGATTGAACGCCCAGGCAAACCCAGGGAAACAATTGTGACTGCCAGAGGTGCTAGGGCTGAAAAGCTTTTCATTGTGCAGTACTTTCCAAACACTTAGGGGCTCAGATTCCGTGAAAATGCCAACACTTGGGAGTTCTGTTGTTCTCTGTGCTGTACTAAACGGTGTAGTAAGGTAATAGACGTGGCACCGAGCGATGATCTGCGCTGATGTATGTGGGGAAGCTTTATTCCCATGTTATTGAGTGGTGTATAAATTAAAAACCCCTTTGATTGAAGATGCTTCTAACAGACACAGAATTAGAATGCACAGCATTCACCTTTTATTTTTCAGTGTCTGAAAAGGTACCAAGTATTGACTGGTTTTGTCTAGCCCAGCAGCAATCCTAAACTATTCTTTGTGAGTGACAGAAAAGAGATAGGAGTGGAAAGGGAGACAAGACACAAGCATTATCTCTGAACTACAATCAGATTGTCATTTCATTTGGTGTTACTGTTAGCAAATCACAGTTTGATTGCTTAAATGCATCTGTGTTTAAGGAGTCCTGCAGCCAGGGAGCATTATAAGAAAATCCATCATGCTCAAAGGAAAATGCTTTCTGCTGCTCAGAAAAAGAAATAAGAAATTTGAAGGATTGTGAAGAAGTGTTCTTGTCATTTCTTTCAGATATGCAGGGAGTGTGGCGTGGTTCATGGATCTGTTCAAAAGTGGTTAGCCATTAAAGCTGTAATGTGATAATAGAGTTCAGTGGGATTCAGCAGCACGAGATTCCAGCGTGCAGGCAGTTCTGACACTGCGCAGGAAGAAGCACGCATCAGTGAAGGACTCAAGCTCTCATCTTCTCCTTAAGACAGTTTCTTTAAAACATTAAAAACAAGCAAGCAGCTGTAAAAAAAAAAGTCTGAGCAAACTTTACAAGAAGCAGCTAATAGTTGGAGGTCTGAACTGTGCAGTTTCTGTCAAGGACTCCCTACCTAACCTTGACAGAAGTTGGTTATCTCTGTTTTATTCACATCTAAGATGCCTAAGGGGCAAGTTGAGTATCACTGTGTTACTTCTTTGGCCCTTGTGAAGGTAAACACCTTAAGCATGTTAAAAGCCTAAGTTTATGCATTAACTCGTAGCTCAGATTTAATTTCATCCCATGTCTGTAGAGTCTCCAGTTAAATACACTCTTGATAAGCAAGGATTGAGTTGCTTTGTGCGCCACAATTAATTGCTATTATTGCCATTATTTATTTTACAAATGGATAAAGTGCTGCATTACTTACAGAGTGCAGTTACACCAGTTGCATTGTTCTCACTGATTTCTTTCACAGTTAAAGCAGGCATCCCTCAAGGAGAGTTTTCACTAGAGCCTGTAGTTACCAGTGGGTATGGATTGAAAGCCCTGTGTGGGGGTGATTGAATGTGTAGGGTTGTGTGAGAGCAGTACATGAGCTCTCCTTTGCCCTGCATTTCCAGTTGTCATGAACTCCACTCTTCCACTGGCTCAGCCAGTTCCTGACCTTCAAATCAGGGCAGGTTGGGACAGTGGAGCCATCTGCTCGGCCCTGCCAGAGCTGTGATGCCAGGGCAAATGGTCCTTTGGCATATGCAGTGCAAAGCTTCCTCTATACTGAGCTTAAGGCAGTTCTCTGACATGGAGCTCTGTGTGTATTACAGGTTGGATAGTTGCAAAATGTGTGAAAGATCTTGAACTGGTAGGGCTGAGTGCACAGGAACTGAGTGCTTATCTTGCAGTTAACTGGCCCAGAACTTTCTGCACTTCTGAGTCCTGCTTGGCATTTCCACCTTGTTTCCATCTATGTTATGCTTTACTGTAAATGCTTAGTCGTGACTGCAGCCAAGTAGTTTTGCATGGGAAAGCATAGGTCCAGCGGCAGGCTGTCCTTAGCAGCCAGCCCTGCAGCTCAGCTAATGGGCAGGGTTTGTCGGTGCAGCTGTGCAGCCAGCCTGGAGCTTCTGCAGGTGAACCTTTGGAGCACTCTCTGCATACGCCAGCTCTGGGGCACCTTCACTGTCCTTCCCTTTGGCTGTGTCAGATACAAAGTGGTGCACCTTATACGAAGGATTTTCTATCAGACTATTTTTTATTCGCTTTCCTGGCAGCCTCCTGAGGAAACAAGAGACATCAAAATTAAACAGCAGCAAAAAAAATCAGTTCCTGAGGTGGAGCTGAGAAAAGCAAAAGTGACAGCAGTTATACGAAGAAGCGCTGGCTCTCCAAGTTAAGCTGCTCTGTCACATACCATCAATTGGACTATTATCTGGCACAGGAGGACTGTAATAAATTGTCAGATTTTCTTCTTAGCTGAAATGATGGGATGGAAATTGTGCTGTGTATTTTTGGACAGGAATGGGGCGGGGGGGGGGAGGAATCCAGCATGTAGCTGATTTCCTCACATGCCAGAGCTGCCATGAGGCACAAACCCAGTTTCCAACATGTAGCCTTCCGAGAGCTTGTCTGATGAGAGCTGAGATGGCTTAGGAAGAAATATCTCTCTTTGCTGGATAAATAAGGTCGAGGAGAAGAAAAGTCACTAATGAGAGAACTTTTTTTTTTTAACATTTAAACCTAATAAAATAGATGGTTTCAGATGTCTGGGGTTTTTCTCTTGGTCAGAGAAAGTGATAAGGAATGCAGGCTTCTGTTGCTCACTCTCTCTGGGTCTGTAATATTTTCACTTGAAGGAAGCAGAATTACAATAGCAGAATGTTTGGCTCTCTAGCAGCTGGATCTGATGACCACTGCTTTTTGGGGCAGGGTGTGGAAAACCTGTTATTACAAATGGCAATACTGAGGTATTGGGTACTGGGTTATGGGATTGGTAGGATCTGATTTAGTATCCGTGATCCTTTTGGAAAGCAGCTCATAGTATGTGGTGATGGTATGACCAGTAGATAAAAATTCTCCTCCTGTGTTGTCAGAAGCGGACCTTTTCCACTAGAAGTATTCCCTGACCAGTATCTACATATCTGTGTCTTGTATGTGTAATGATAGGGAACTGATACACTGCTGAAGTCTTGGCTGAATCAGAACACAACTGCTGTAGTCGATCACTGCCATTATTTTGCATCCTTAAATCGTGGCTAAGGCACCAAGGATCTTGTGTGGCATTACAGTTTGCTGAAAGGTTTCTAACACTGCAAACAAGAAGATCTTGGCTGACAGCTAGTCTGGATAGAAATAAACAGAAGCACCATAAAAAAGGGGAGTGGGGGGAAGGTTGGATGCAAGTAAACTTAGAAGCCATTAAGGCCACCAGCATTGTTCATCTGTTTCATCCCAGCTCTTAGCTGGTCATTACCTTTTCCTCTCTTGCCCAGTCAGCTGCAGCAGTAGTTGTGTTTAAAATTCACTTAGGAGGCTTTTTTAGTGAGCTTGGGAAGTTCAGACAGTGAAATGTGGGCAAGACAAGAGAATGTGAAAACCTTTCTACTTCCCTCAGCTTGCTTTCTGTGAGTCGCCACGAGCCATTTCATGTGGGAGGTTCAAGCTCTGAACTAGAACAAGGATTTCTACCTCAGTGTCAAGGATTCTGTGTGTCCATGATGAGGTGGGGCTGTACGATGTGCATGCTGTGTCTGAATCTTTCTTGGCAGAAAGGGAGTCTCGTATATCAGAGTGTGTGTGTTTACCTCAGGTCAGAGGTCCAGGTTGTAGGGTTGGAAATACGTCTCTTTCCAGCAGAAAGTGGAAATTTGATCTAATGAAGTCGATAAACACTTGCACAACCAACCAGAGTGTGGGAGCCACGTCATGGACTGGATTAGTCAAGCATATGAAAACTGTGCAGGAATCAGCAAGCCTGCCAGAGTGCTCAGAAACTGAAAGCAGAGCTGAGAATAATCAGATGATGAAAAATCAAGATTATTTACTTGTATTATTCCAGTGCCATTAGAAACTGAGCCAGAAATGAAGGTGCCAGAGCATGTTGAAGAAGTGTAAAAAATCATCAAGCATAAACTGTATCATCTATGAGTTTTGAAGGAAGGTACTAACATGAGGAAGCTGTCAACAAAAGTGTGCAGTTTCCATCTAAATAGCTGGTGGAGGAAGGAAGAAGGTAGCAGCTGCTGTATATAGTATTTACAGAGTGCTAGAAATGGTCCTGGGATCAGTTCAAAATGAGGGAACTTGTTAAGAAAATGTTTCCAAAGCTCCAAAACCTCCCCTCGATGTGAAAAGAACTGTGAAAAGCTAGCTGATCCCAGCACAGCTTAGCACAGACTCCCATCCTGCTTCTCTCGGATTTCCTCTTGGCTGACTGAGGAACAGAGACTCTCGAACCTGCTGGCATCATTCCTTGGAATATTAAAAGGTTAAAGTCTCTGACAGATTAATATAAAAGCAGTTGTCGTGTAAATTATTTATTGCTGTGGATTAGGAACTGGATAAGGCACTAAAAACAGCGTAAGAGTAAACAGTTTAGGCCTCAAGATTCTGCTCTGCTGCAGTAGTAAAAAAAGACTTTTAAAATAGGAGTTGCAAGCTGATAGGTGGCACACAGGAAAGTGGCTTGGTGAATGTCACAGAGGTTGAAGGATGCTCCAAGCTGCCCTCTCGCCTGAGAAGCTTTGGCTTGACCAGCTGGATAACTGGCATGGTCACTGTGCCTAGCTGCGCACCCTGGAGAGGGCTGTGCGGGTTAAATCCTGCTGAATGGTGTAAATGCACCTCTCCACTTTCTGTAGTGGCAGGTGTGGCTTCAGAGGCCTAGAAGCAGAGTTTCTTTTCTCTCTTTGGGTGCAAAACTCTTTCTGGCATGCCCAGCCCATGGCCTAACTGGAAGCAAGTATTGCTGGGTGCTTTAAGGAAAAGCCAGACTGTCCTCCACGGAGGTGCTCATGCAGCTGCTAGTGGTGATGCTTTTGCTGTAGATATGTGTCTTCATTTTGTGGCTCAAGCAGTGGGCAGCAAATCTGCACAAGCCTTTACAGGGCTCACCAGCCTCGGAAGAGATTTTGTGTCCCATCTGCTGTGTGAAGGACACGTCAAAGCGGTCCCCATTGCTCCAAAGCATCACCACATTCATGCAAATCCCCACTCTCCTGCCTGCACTTCTGGAGGTGATGGAGTGTGCTGGCTGCACAGTTCACTGCAGCATGTTTGGACTGTGCACTTCGTTCACAGGAAGTCTGAATAGCCAGGAAACTCAGCTGCAGCGCTCTCAGATGTGTTCGCCATTTTCAGTTGCAGCAGAGGTAGTTAGCTACTTGATATGGATAATTACTCTGAGAGTTCATTTTGCCCAAAGTCCCATTAAGAGTGTAACAGAATTTTGTGAAAGCAGTTCCAACTTCTGGCGAAGGGCAAACCCCTGACATTCACTGCTGAAGTCCTATCAGCTCCTCAAAGGGTGAATCCATTATTTGTCACAGTTGAAGCTGCTGTATCAAAGGCTGTTTGACCAGGGAGACAAAAAAAGCACAAATGCATTAACAAGGGGTTCAGGGCTTTTGCTGGGACTGCGACTGAACCAAGCAATTCAGCCTCCTTACGTGGGCTGGGAAGACTTCTTCCCAAAATTGATTAGAATGACTTGTGGACACCAGAAGAAATGTTTCTGGTGACATAGTCTAGTGATGCCTTAACATCAGGAGCCTGTGACCTTGCTGCAGGCTTTTGCTTGTCTTAGAGCAGCAGGATGAGCTTGGCTTAAAAGAGCCAGCACGTTGGAAGGGTTCTTGCCGACCAGTGTTTATTATTCCTAGTCTATTGCTCAGAACCGCTGCAGTATTATTTAATTGTCAATGGAAAGTGGTGGTCAGCAAACCCCTGCAGTATGAACCTGTTCATCATAATCAGGAGAGCACAGCAGCTACCTGGAGGGATTGTAGACCTTTAGAAACAGAATAGCAGGCAGCCTGCAGCAGATGGTCTGAGCAGCCCTCGTGTAGGTTTCAGCAGTGATTTACCTACATTGCTTAGATCCTGCTTTGATATTAATGTGATATTGATATTGGTACTCTGCTTTGATACTCATATTCCTACGAGCCTTCTGTGCAGTTAAGAGCATTGAAAGCAAAGCATTCCAGAAGCATTCAGTATTTCAGGTGGCCCTGAGGATCCAAGCATTTCCCCTTCTTTGTGACAGAACTCAAATGCTGAGCTTTGTGTCATGGATTCTCTGCTATTACCATATGTACTTGGAGTGGGACTTTGATGGAGGGAAGTTGTTTTCAGCTATAGCAGTTCGATTGCTTTACTCAGAACCTCTCTTTTGGAGGCAATAGCTCCTTGATTAAAAGAAACAAGGAAGGTGCCTCCTGTATAAAGCTTCCTCTTCACTCACTTGTGGGGCCTTTATCTTTTTTTGCCGAGTGGCAGAGTGCATTTAACAGAAATTAAATGCCGTATCTGGAATGCCTGGCTTCACTGCAGATTGAGCTGGGAAGTTCCACTGTTTGAAGACATTTTCTTTTATCCACACCTTGCAGCTCAGAGCTATCTCCTTCACAGAATGAAAGAAAACAACTGGGTAACAGAAGGAAGCAAAGGCAGCAGGGTTTTGTGCGTGGTAGCTGTGGGGCTTTCCTGTCCTTCTGCAGTGTTTTTGACTAAATGCCAAAGGCACAATTCTGTTCATTCGTGGGAAGTGATTCCCTTAACTGCAGTACAGAGCTTGGCTTATCACCGTGAAGACAGCCTCAGTCATTCTGGGAATCTGGTAGGGAGGTCTCACAGGAAACATTCCTTTCAGTTGCTGACTCTGCTACAGAGTTCCTTGGATCGTGCTGCCCTAAACCAGCTCGCTAGGTGTTACTCATTCTTGTCCCTATTCTACCTAGACAGAAGAGTTAGAGACTTTGTGGTGCTTCTTATCTTGCATTTAAAACTATATTTTAAAATGATAACACTGAAGGGGGGTTAAAAATCTTGTCATCTAGTCCCAGTTTTAACCTGTCTGTTCCAAATCAATATTTTGCTGTCTGTTAACTGTAGATTCAAAGGAAAGGTCTGGTTCATTCCAAGACAGTATGCAGGAATTCTTTCCAGACTCATGGGCTCAGCTGGGTCACCTTCGTATCAGGCTGCCATTTGACATACATGGACTTTTGAAGAAGGAAGAATTGTGATGTTACTGGAATGGCTGGGAAGTGCGTTCAGCACAGTCACTGCTTATGCTGTGAGTGGTCAGTGACAGTGTCTTGTGCTTCTGTCATTTCTTCTGCTTCAGCATGGCCTTAGTGTTAGCTTATGACAGTTTGAAGTATAGAGCTAGGAAAACACCAGAAAAAATAGAGAAATAGCAGATTAATCTCTCCTTGGCTGTGTAAACATAATTCTGTATATTGAGTTGAGGGGGTGCTAATCCCTTACAATCGTGTTTCTTTTCCAATTAAGTTGCGGGGCTTTAAATACTTCCAGTCACAAGAGGCTAAAGAAACAAGTGTGATGTCAGGAAGGAGAGAGGGGTGGTAATCCTAAATGAAAGTAATTTTATTAGGAGAGAAAGCAAGCAGCAAACAGAAATTCTGAAGTGGAGAAGTTCAGAAAATAAAAGATTCTGCAAAATGCTCTGACCCCCTAGGGAAGCAAAGAAATGAAATTGGGATTTTCAGCTTGATTAAAGTTTGATTTACGAGCTGCTTTTTGTTAACAGCAGTGGAACAGGAGGAGGAGAAAAAGGATTTAACTTGTAAGGGAAAAATTCTTTTGGAATTGCCTTCAAGTTCATGAAGCTTAAAAAAAAGTGACAAATGGAACTGTTCTGTAAGTACTTCCCTTCTAGCCTCTGCTGTGTTCTCCCCTCCCCCCAGTCCATAGTTAGTGATCAGTTATAAATAACAGCCAGGTAATCTGGAAGCACTGATTTGGTGGCTTATTGTTGTTCAGGAGTAAAGAGCTTGCAACTGGGACATATCTCCTCTGCTTGTATCAGGTGCAGTCTTACTCAGGTGCCACAAGAATGCAGCCAAGGATGCAGAAGGAGTTCACAAGCTTGATTTCCATGCCTGGGAGCCTTTTGCACAGAGGTTGTTGTGTGTAGGAAACCAGGAGGTGGAAAACAATTCAAGGAGTGCTGAACCTTCATGCAAAAAGGTGCAGGGACAATTCCCACAGAGGGAATTAAGATCAAGAAAACATAAAGTAATGCAGAGTCTCTTATGTTTGCCTGTTGATGACAGGCAATAATATGCCAGTGCTGTTGGTGTATCACCATTTTAAACATCCTCTTTTCACTTCTTTTGTTTGTGGTACCTGCAGAGCAGTCAGTCCTACGGATGCGATACCAAACGGTACTGGAGGTGGTAGGCGCAGGCAGAGCAGTAGCGTACCGCCTCCGTTACACCAGAGAGCAGAATCTGGTGGAAGTCCCCACTCGCCTGGTGGTGGAAATGAAGAGGGTCTGGGGTGGCCATGTCCCCTTTCTTTTCCCCAACGTCTAGCACCTTCCTCTTCCATTTGTGGGGCACAAAGCAGAGATGAGGTGGAATCCATGGATGAGGTGGATGGGAGGCTGACAGAGGGAACTTTGCTTACAGCTACATCCTTGAAGAGGTTATAGCCCTGTAATGAGAAAGCAAGTCAGTGGAAAGGAGAAGAGAGAAGAGATCTGAAGCATCCAACAGATATTTTAGGTAGCAAATACATTGGCATGAAATTAACATTACATGTCTGTTAAAGACATAGTGCATTGGCTGAAAAAATCTCAGCAAGTCCTGCCCTCAGAGGTACAAAGCCTACCTCCATCTCTGGGGGTTTGCTGTGCTGTGTGGGCATCAAGATGAAGCATGATGAGGCTATAAAAAGAAAAGGACTGCATAGCAAATGTATTTATTGAAGGCAGAGCATCTTCTCTCATTGCTCACATGTAGTACTGGGATGGATGCAGCCACAGTAGGTGCTGGTGTGTGTAAATTCATGAACATCAATCTGTGCAGTCGGTGTCTGTGATTAGAAAGCACAGTTTTTGTCTTGCCTGTGTTGAAGCAGAGGGCTCCTGCATGCAGAGACTTCTCCCTACACCCCTTGTGCCCTGAAGGCTATCTTCCTGTCACTGGGATGTTACTAGGCTGTCTCTTTACCACTTAGAGAAGCTGGGCTGCCACCACATTCCTCTCTGCCACTGTCAAGCTCTTGGAAGAGAAGTGGCCTGAAGTGCTGCTGCTGTGTGTTATTTGTAATTTACCACAAAAAGTAGAAGCTGGCAGGGTAAAAATTCTGCCCTCTCATATATTTTCTGGGTGCTATTTTATTTTTAATGTGCTCTTACAAGGTAGCTTTGAACTCAATTCAGAAAAAAGGGCCTCCAGCCCTACACCTGACAAAAAGCATGTGCACTCTTTTAATAATTCTTTTTATTCCTCTGGCTTGAGTGTGATCTGCTGTCCACTCTCACTGATGGGGCTGGCACTTGAACTTCAGCTAGATTTGTTCTTGATCTAATTCAGCAGAACATACTGCAGAACATCTGTGCAATAATGGCCACTTCAGTGTTGTTTAATCCTACCACATGCAGAGGTGCCAATTTCAGTACTTTTTCACTGAGAAAGTATTCTTGTCCTCTGGGTATTGCTTCTTGGTGTGCTTTTTGCTACAAAGGGCAATCTTGATTACTTTTGAAATCCCTAGGAAAAAAATAAAGGTGAAAAAAAGGGCAAAGGGGCTCCTCACTGAACCTTAGGCATGCAACAATGCCTAGTTCAGTTATCCTGGCACGTTGGTGCCCAGGCTTACAAGAGGATCAGTGCAATGGATATGTTTATCTCACAAGGGTGTGCTGCCCATCAAAGCAGAGTCACATACAAACCATACTCTGGCCAGCAGCCTTTGCTTCAGTACATGCAGAAGAGAGCCTCAGTGGGCGCAGAGGTGATGAATTAGCAGCAGCACTGCTGTCACAATTGTGCTGTGACTATGACATGTCATTTCCTCACAGTCATTAGCTGTGCTTTACCAGAAACCCATTTTTCGGTAGAACAAAATGGGAGAATTAAGTTTCCTTTGTGTTTTGCTTGGTTCATTGTGACCGTAGTCTTCAGCTCTTCTGGTCCAAATTGGTTAAATGCTGAAGCAATTTGGCCTCTTTTCAGCTCCAGTTTCTGCTTGCAGAAACTGCAGACTGTGAACTCTGTCTTTCTGAAGGATAAACTCAGTTTTATTTTCCGGTGTGTGAGCTAATCTGTGAGGGGTTCTCATAGTGTCATGTCTTCAAGGAGGCTGCACTGAGTGTCTCTAAGTTCAGGCCAAGCATGTGCGTTTGCTGCTCGTGGTGCAGTAGCAATTAGCACTAACTCAGATCTTTTCAAAACGCCCAAACCCTCCAATTCAGAAAACAGAAAGTCTCAGCCGCAAGTGGTCTGAGGCCTTAGCCAGATTCCATCAGAAGTGCCTTGGAAGTGGGATTCCTGTGTTTGATCTCCAGCTGGTCCACTGATTCAGGATTTTGTACTTAGCCCTCATTAGTGGCTGTCACATTGCTTACATTTTTACAGGGGCACGGCACCTAATTATTACACTGGGCAGACCCTGACGCAGCAGAATGTATTTTAATAGATAATAAGGTATTCTGGCTTGAATGACAGCAGCTCCTGTTGTCACCTCTTCTCACTGTGTGATGCTGCAGCCAGCCCCAGCAGGCAGTCCCCAAAGACAGCCATTCCAAGCAACTACAGCACAAGGAGCCTTAAAGAAGAGCCTGAGATGCACTTCCTTTCAATGCTGATGAGACACTCATCCAAATGAGGGATTCTGTCTCACTCAGCAGAAAAGGGGAACGTGTGCGGCTCACTGAGGTTTGTTGCAGTATTACTTAGGCAATTTAGCTGTGGTTACAGCTGGGCTGTTAGCTGTGGTCACCTTTGATTCTCCATGGCTCAGCTGTGTGACTCCTGTTATGAGGATATTCTTTCTTTTTAAAATCAATTTCAGGGTAGATATTGTATGGCAGCAGCTCGCACTGGAAACAGAAAGGTTGCAGCGCTGAGGAGAAAGGAAGGCTGCTCCTGCTCTGTCTGTTCAGATCCGGAGAATAAAGGACTGGCCTTGATCAAATTGATATTATTTGGTGAGCAATGTAGTGCAGCAGTGGCTGCAAGTTCTCTTCTGAGCTCTGTAAATGAAAGCCAGGATTTCAGTGGAGCACTGTAAACTGCTTCATCTGGGATCTTATACAGGGAGTATGTGGCCAAGGGATTCTTCTGGAGGGTTTGAGCTGTTCAGGAGCTGCTGAGTCCTGTGGAATGCAGATCTAAGCATACAAAAACTCAAACCCTTCAGTTTTGTTACCATGAACTCCAGCGTTTTCAAGGCTAAGCTGAACTATTTATTTTCCTGATATTTGTGGAAGAAGGGAATATAAAATGAGCTCTGTAATACTGGCCATTAGGAGAGCACAGACCAAATGGTTAAGCTGTTTCCCCACTGTTTACAAACCTCCATCCTTCTCTTTTATTATCTGAATAAAACCTCTGCAATCCTGTAACCCAGAAATAAATCCCTGCCCATGGTAAGAAAGCTGAGGAAATCTCATTCTTGTGAACATTTCTTAATTAGCTTGTGTGGAGGTAAAAAGACAATTCAGGCAAAACAAGAACAGTTCTGACTCCCGCTTGTTGCTCTGTGCTTTTCTCTTGCCTGACCTGAGCCAGAAGGACCTCTTTTTGAAAAGGAGCTTGCATTCATTCCAAAGTCTTTTGAAGGGTGCTCCTCTCCTGACTAAGACTGCTTAAAAAGGGTGTGAGGTGGCCCCTAGAAGTCAGTACAGAAATATGTTAGCACCTTAGGCCCTGGTTTCTGTCAGCTACCCCAGCGTATGGCTAACAGTGATGGAAGCCGTCCTGCTCTCCTCTGCACTTGGCCCTGTTTTGCTCCTTTCTTCTCCTGCTCACTCTGACAGCCACCTTGGTTGGTTTTTGAAGAAATTCTTCTACTCAAATCTACCTCTGTTTTAAATCTGCTTTTCTTTTAGCGTTCACAGTCCAATTTGTTGTGCATCCAGTGACTGAAAGCCTCACTTGTGCCCATGAATAACGTAAATTAAAACAGAATTTGAGTTTTAAGTCTGCTTCCTGACAGCTATTCACTAACACTAAAGGTAATGTAATTAATTACTCCCGTTCTTAAGAGAGTTGTGATGCAGGATGGCTCCAGTGGAGAAGCTCTCTTTGATTTTCTGTTGTTGTTATTGCTGGGTTTCTCTCTCTAAAAAAAAC
Organism: Dryobates pubescens; assembly: GCF_014839835.1. Classification (NCBI taxonomy): domain Eukaryota; kingdom Metazoa; phylum Chordata; class Aves; order Piciformes; family Picidae; genus Dryobates; species Dryobates pubescens. Next base: position 368,252 of record NC_071629.1, on the reverse strand, counting down.
AAATCCTCCAGTTACTGACACTATTAAGCCATGGTTGAGGGTGATTGCAGATCTGTGGGTTCACAGCCAGCAATCCTTTCATTGCTCTGTTGTGAGTCTTACGAGCATTGGATTTGTACCATGTGATAGTTGCTATGGCATCCACGTAGGTCCAGATGGCCTCAGCTGCCCTTCCCTTTGGGTTGGGGGAGAACTGCAGTGACAGCTCCGAGCCCAGGGCTGCTCTTGGTGGACCAAGCTGGCCATGTGGCAATGGGATGGGGTCAAAGTGAGATGTGTGGCACTGCACAGGGGGGTGACCGAGCCAGGAGGAAGGGAGGGCTGCCCTACTGTATTAAGCATAAGCTTTTTCTCTTTAAGTTTGAATTCTTCCAATTAAGAGAGGTGGCTACTTAATCCCAGCTAATTAGAGAGGGTTTAGATCCATTCTCCATCAGGGGCAGTTGAATGCAGGACCAGCATCTTCCTGGTGCCATGAACTTGAGTGGATTGGTCACTTGTGTTGCAGAGTTTGATTGCCACAGTTCGGCTCTTAGTTATTTTTGACTTCTAATTGACATTAGGAATGTCATTATTTGTACTGTATGGCTCCTTAAGGAGGAACTGGTAGTGCTGTGATTTCCCAGTGAAAATAACAGACCACCTCCAGGAAGCACTGCTCCAACAGAGCACTGTGTGGCCAGCGCTGGGTTTAGAGAGGCTATGCTGGGGACATTCAGACACTGTCAGGTGTGCACCTGGGGTTTTTGTGCTCACCACTTTGTAATGTCAGTGAACTCTTGACTCTCAGTTCTGTTGACTTGTGTCCTCCTTTTGTGCTGCTGGATCAGGATCTCAGCTTTCTGAGAGTCCAGAAAGACTCTTCTGGAAAGGAAACTTCTGTCTCTGTGGAGAGAGATAAAAAGCTTCAAAAGGTGAATCCTGTAGATGCAAAAATCCTGAAGGTACAGGGGAACACAGCTCTACCAAATGGTCTCAAAATGTGATGTTTTACTTGATCTTGGACTTTCTGAAAGTCACCTCCTTGTTAGGTTTAAGAGGCAGGACAACCTTCTGTGTCATTGGATGTCTCTGGTGACAAAACGCAGCAAGGGGAGTGTAAAAATGTGCTTTCTGCAAAGAAAGAGGGGCAGGTGTCAGCCTCTTCTGCTAACCCTGTCTATGCTTCGGTAGGGACCTTGAGACAGACACTGCTGATTCTGTCTGGCGTAACCCTGACCAGATGAGAAATGAGCAAATAACTGAAGTTCATCTTCTCTTTCCCTTTGCTGTGCCTTGTTGCCCTTCAGGGGAGCCCAGGTTTGGCCTGTGCCAGTGCTTAAAGTGATTGTACAGAAAAGCTTGAGTAATTCCTGTGTAGTGTCCCCGCACCTGGAAACCTGCCCTCCTGTAATAGTGCTCATAACAGTAATCTCCCCAGCTGAATGTACAAGTAAGATCAAACAGTGCTTCCATTACTCCTGCTGCGATGTGCGTGTCTCTTAGCTGGGAGTTTGTTTTCCCTCTGGGTGCCTACAAGTTTCTCAGTAGAAGAGCAGAGTGCTGAGCCTCTGGCCATAGCTCAGCTATTCCCTATACATTCTGCAGTTTAGAGTCTCTGGGTACACGGCATTCTCCTGAAGCAGAGCCTGCTATTTTGTCTCTAATAAATACATTATTAATCCTCCAGTAATGAATGATTTATGCCTAGCCCTCTCTTTCTTTCACCTGCTATCATTAGTTATAAAGTGGAAAGGGTTTGGGTTTTTTTTCTTTTATTCAGTTTCTTTCCTGCCTGGAACCATTTTCTCCTTCAGTTTAACACCCAATTTATGCAGTGACCATCTCTTACCGTGAAGAGCACAAGTCTTCTACTTAAAATGTAAGCAATATTTGTTGGCACCCAGCTTAGTTTCCTAAGAGAATGCTTCCTTGAGAAAATCACTGTTTAGATTTGGGGGTTGTTTTGCTTACCAAAGAAGCCTACCAAATCCTTTTACAAAATCCTTAATATTGGTTTTCTTCCCTGAGTGTGAATAAATGCTGCAGGCTCTCTGGAGGAGAGCTGATTTCGAAGTTCTCTCTGTTTCTTGAAATCCACCAGAAGCCTTTCACACTTGTGAGCTGCAGCTCTGCTTTCAGAGAAGCACAGTCTGTGCTGCTGAGCCCTGCAGACTGTGTTGGTGCAGAGGCAGAGGAGTCTCCTTGTCCCGTAGAACATCCAGTCAAGCAGTGGAGTTACAGGTCAGGTTTGTTGGGCTGGAGAATGAGAAAATATTGTAAAGGATGGTGTGCTAATGGTGTGTCAATATTAGGGCTAAAGTGAGAATCAGGTGGACAAGATCTGGCAGGCATTTGTCTAATTAGAATTGACCTTTATTAAAGCAGAGCTCTCTGAATTAAATTAGTTATTGCTCATCTAGTACCATCTTTCTGTCTGAGAATTGGGTAAATCTCATCTAGAATGCTAATTCTATCCTTCAGTCTTTTTCTCTGAGGCATTTTTCATTTAATAATGACTTCATTGTTTTCAAATTTAGGGCAGAGCCCTCTTTTCTTGAGGTTATCTTTCAATTTCTGCACTAAAATATGCAAGCAGTACTTTGAGAGAAAGATCTAGGAGGGGTGGGTACTTTGAGTCAGATCTGGTGCCTTCAAGCAGAACAACAGAGCACCTGCTAGAGTAGCAAGGTGGCATCTGAGAGCTGAGCTTCCCTATTTCAGATGTTAGTAATGTCTGGCACTTAGCATTCTGTTCTAAACCTGATCCTCTCATATGAGGAGTTCTATACTGCCACTGGTTCAGGTTTCCTCAGGTGGGCCCAGCTACTATCCTACAGTCTGAAAGAGAAGCAAAAGTGGAAAAGAGAAAGTGTGGGCCATGTCCCCATTCCCAAAGGCTTCTTTCCACCCTTGCTAGCTTGGGCCAGCTGCTGGCCCTGCTTGTGCCAGCACGTGCTGGCTGGTGTCAGTGGCCCCTGCTGAGGCATTCTGGTTGTTTTGGATCACATGGGAGCTGTGCAGTCCCCCTTGGGATCTGCATGGGCATCTGTTTAGGACTCAGGGAATGCCACCTTCAAATGCAGCAGAGTTTTGGGTGCAGCCACACTCTGGGAGCTGTTCAGTTGCATCTGGTGTTGATACTGTGGTGATGTTCTCACTCTGGGTTAACAACTTCCCCTTGTTAATAAGGGTGATTCTGTCTGTTTTCCTTGAGTTGCTGCCCACCAAAAGCTTGAAGTTTTAGGCTCAGCTTTGAGGAAACTTGAGAAAGTGCAAAGTTCCTGTGGTTACTGTGGGCTCCCGCTCCTGGGGCACCTCGATAAACTGGAAAGGAAATGAATATACAAGGGTAGAAGGGATTACAGACAGAGATAGAGGGATTAAGCTGTGAACTAGCAGCAAGCCTTGCTGTAAAAATGTTGCTTCAGGCTTTTGTTTATTATTTGGAGAAATTCTATTTAAATGCAGATTAGATTTTCTACCTAGCAGTACAACTTATTCTTTGTTAGTACTCTGCAAGGAAGAACGAAGACAGAGTGCTCCTCTCTGCCTGAGCTCTTATCCTGTTATCTAGAGCAGCCATGCGTGCTGTGGGTGGAGGAGTTGTAGCAGTTTGTTTAGAGACTCGACTTTAATTAATCAGGGTAAGATTACCAAATTGCCTTGGGATGAGAAGCTGTCTGAGAAGTTGTAACTGGCTCCTGACTAAACAGAAGGGCCTGACTCCTCCTAGGGTATTTGGGAGGAAGGCAGGGCAAAGGCAGGGGAAAGCAAAGGAGAGAATAAACAAGAAATTATGCAAAGTGGAAAACTTCTCATTATGTGTAGGACTCTTTTTGCATTGCTGTGCATTCTGTCATCAGCTACCTCCTAAAATAACATTTCATATTTCTTAGAAATAAAAATGAAATCAGAATACTTCTTTCTAAATTCTGCTGGGTTTGTGACAAGCAGTCTGGAAAGTCTCCACTTCCAATGGACTGCTGAATGCTCACAGGTTCTGCCTTTTGCATACTGCAGGCTTACTTCAATAAAATATAGCTAAGGGAAACATCTCAGTCACTTCCCATGAACTCGTTTTTATTCCTTCCTCCACTCTTCTTACATCTTGCCACCAGCATCTCCAGCAGTCCTTACTGTGATCAGGACGATGGTAACATGGTAGACATCCCTGAAACAACTTTTGCTAATCATCGCAGCTCTCAGGACTTGAAGAGCCAAACAAGCCAGCATGCAAATTCAAAACCCTGATTTCAAGGGATTATTATTTTTCTGCTTCACCTTTTCCTTTGTTCCCAACACAATCTGTAAGTCATTCACCATGTTCTGGGGCAGAAGACCCATGCAATGATGGCAGGAACTGCCCCTGGGCTTCAAGTACACTCTGTACACTCAGCTCTTCAACTGAAATGAGCTTCAGGCGCTGAGATTTCATAAGAGTACAAGAATAGTTTGCATTGTTTGGATATAAAGATGACTTCTGTTATTTTTTGTTTAAGAGATGGGAAGGCCACCTTTGGCTGACTGGAGATCAAGTCTGTTCTCTAAGAAGCTCCACTTCAGTAGCTATGATCAGTAATCTTGATTTGTGACCGTGGAAATAACGTGCTGCTGGGAGGAATTTCATGTGGTGCTGGTGTGCCGCTTAGCAAGGTTTACTATTATGCAGGTCATCAATTCTTGTCTGTTGAGAACATAACAAAGATTTCTCAGGATATTACCTTTGCTTTGCTATGAGGTGGAAGAAATCAAAAGAAATGTCAAGTCTTTGCTTCAAGGAGGTTGATGCAACTTTTGGCCTCCTACCAGACACATTTCAGGTCCCTGGGTTAATTTGTTCCTTTTTTGATTTCTTCTTGATGGACAACCTGAAGCAGTAACTGGTAAAGAAGATGATTCCTCAGGACAGGAAGTACCCTAGGCCAACAACTGATAGCAAGTAAGCTCCCACAATCCCACCAAGGCTTCAGGCCATTTAAACTCTGCATTTCAGCAGTTGTTCTCTGTGCAAGCCAAATGTTTCTCTTCATCTATTGTTGGGAGCAGGGTGAGCTGCACATAGACTGAGCTGGAAAAGGTGGCTCTGAAAGGGGCAGTGCAGGATGAGTGAGTGACACACAGTGGTCTCTGTTCCAGCAACAGTGCTGAATCCCATGGTGAGCAGTGTGTGGACCTGTCAGGGTCTGGCTTCGTATGGGACCAATGGACAGGCTGAAAGGCAGTTCCAAGTTACTGGAACAGCCTTCATGCTTTCTTTCCCATTTGCTGCACTCTTGGACTACCTGAGATGCTGACACTCATTTAAACTAATTTCTCCTGGTGTTCTGTTCTTTGACTGGAGTAACACAGTCCCTGTTAGCTTTGATTTGACTCTAGACTTCAAACTATGTGCTCCAGGCAGTTTTTAATGCCTCTTTTAAAATACTTGTTTCCTTTTTTTAACATGTCTGTATGTCTGTGATCACTTCAGGCTGGCTGGCAGGGCCAGCAAAAGTTCTGAGCCCTAGCTTTGGCTCTGTTTTAGTTGTGAAGGCTTTGCAAAGAGTTGTTTGTTTGTTGCAAAAGCGAGAGAGAAGCTCACATTCAGGATGCTAACTGTGAGTCTGTGGAATTTCTGAAGCCCAGCTGGATCTTTAAATCTTTGCACAAATGGCCTTTCTAGTGGGTGCTTAAGGCTCAAATTAGAAAATGAGTTTTCTGAACAGACCTCTGGGGTGGCCAGGAAATTGTTGCTTGTGAAGATAAAACCTTGTAATGAAAAGTCTGGCATTGAAACCTCAGAGAACCCTTAGAGCACATCTTCCTTTCCTCACTTCCTTTTTTGTTCTTTGAAAGGAAAGCTCCTCAGATCTGCTGGGTTTCTTCTTTTCTTTGGTTTGCAAGAAGATGACTGTTCAGTTCAGAACTTGGATTCTTCCAGTTGACTTAATTCTAGGGGCCAAAATATGAAGGACTTTTGGTATGTGCTGGGAGCTAGATACCCCTTCCTCTCCCTCCTCCTCTGTAGCTGTCCTCAAGAACATTGACATAATTATATTGATGTACTCTATACTAGCATGAAATGGCAAACTCTAACCCATTTTTATGTGCTTCTGAGTTCCTTTGTATCTGCACCATAGTCTTTGTAGTGGAAAGGAGTGCAGGCATATGCAAGGAGGTTGCAGTGTTGCATTGCAGTAACCTGGATGCAGCTTAAATGCCTCTACACAGAGACAGAAAAACTCCACAGCTGCTACCCCAAGCTCCTGTTGCTGTAGGCACAGTGGTAGGTCTGCCTGAGCTGACTTGGGTGTAACTAATTGAGCTGAGCATATTGTGCTGACTGCAGAGGAGACCTCTGTGCTGCCACACCGAGCTGTGCGTAGAGCTGTGCGTAGCCCTTTGCATTCATTCTTCACTGGCTGCCGTCTGCATGATCACCATTTGTAAGATTTACTTTTCCACAGATGAGGATTGTGTTGGAGCTGGAAAGGGAGAGCAGACTTCCTGCCATCAAAACTAGTTTATACTTTCTTCTACATACATCTTCTTCCCTTTGCTTGCTTAGCTGTCCTTGGATTTGGCTTGTTCCCTAAGGAAACAAGTCTAACCTTACTGCATAGAAGCTGTAGCCTGTCTTTAGTGGTTAGGAAGCAAAGGTTACAGCCCTCTTTGTAAGCAGGCAGGAAAGAAAAGCCTCCAGAACAAACTATTCACCAGTTAGAGTTAATAACCCAGCAGTTCTGAGAAATGCTGCTCTCTGTGTCTAGCTTTAATTCCATAGGGCCCAATCCACTTTTAATGTCCATATGAAATCACACAGGTTTTGCAGTGGGGATGGTGTAACTGCAGCCCCATCTAGTTCCCTAAAGAATGAAACTTGGATCTTTTGGAAGGGCTTCAGACCAGGCCGTGTCATGGCAGCAGAGACTGTCCTGGGACTTTTAGCGGTTGATTAGAACAATGAGCTCCTCATCACAGGAGGACTATTTGAAGTGCATCTGTGGCTTTCTGATGTTGCATTCGGTTGGATGTCAAAATGCACAACGCAGGTCTTTGGAGAGAGAAAAGTGAATTGTTACTAAAATGCTGTGTGTGTTTCTTTGGGTGTCCAGGGCATCATTCACTACTCCAACAGAGAGGCTTGGAAAGCTTAGCAGATATCAAATGCTCAAGTGTGGAATGTTTTGGGTTAAGCTGTCTCAGGTTGGAGGCAGTTTGAATAATGGCTATGGCCTAATTTTGCTTGATTTCTTGATGCCTCTGTTTCCCAGGGGCAAATGTCTGCACTAAAGCAAATAATTCCAGTGGGCCAGAATCCCTGCTCGTGCAGCTTGTGATTGTGCTGTGAAGAACCCAGAAAAGGGCACAAGGAAACAAATAAATCTGCAATAGATACAAGGCTTTGAAAGTATTAATTAAAGAGGTGTCTGGCCACATGCTGATTAGAGTAGAAGGATAAATATTGAGTAACTACTTACTCTCTGAACTGGGCCCAAGGGTCCAATGAGAAAAATAGTATATGATAGATTAATTAAAGTTTGCATCAAAACACATCTGCACAAAGGCACTGAATGAATATTGCAGGATCTGCACTTCCTAACTTCTCAGTGCATCCCTGGGCAATGGTAACTCTTGCCTAATAGAGCTGTTCTTCAGGGTGGCATCATGTCTTGATCAGACTCTTGGCATATGCACCTCACTGAATTGCTTAGGTCCAAGGCATTACTATAGATCTTAAATCAGAAATAACAGTTATTGATAGCAGTGTGCTTGGGAGCACAGCTCTGCTGGGTTCTGGAATGTGACAGGAGGAGTGGGGGGAAGGGAGTTAAGATGGATGTTTTGATGGAGTCAGCCAGATGAGCCAACCTATTTACACACATCTGAGCATTGGTCTTCATGATCACTCTCCTATTTAAGATCCCTTTAAACATACCTAGGCAGAATCTGGTGAGTTTTGTATTTCTTGGGCAAGTCTGGAGTACTCACTGCCAGGTTCCTTTGTCCCCTCCCATGGGGAGACCATGTTACTCAAGCCTTGAAGCTGCAGAATTCCTGTGTGACCAGCCTGGAGCAGGGAAGGGGCTGTTGCATGTATGGAGTCAGAAGATGTGTGCATGAAGTGATGGATAAATGCAGTAGAAGGCCCTTAGGGAAGTGGCCTTGTCCAGTAGACAGCAGCTTCTAGTAGAGGGGAAGGGAAACGAATGCTGCGATGAATCCACAACGCGTCTCGCCATTGCGGTGGTTCCACAGCCGCGGCACTGTCCCAATGCTTTCCCCTTCTGCTGGGGAATGGAATGAAAGGGGGGGGGAGGGGGGGGGAAGTGAGGTTTTGTTGTTGTTTGTGTGTGTGTGTTTGACTTTTGTTGTGTTTTGGCGGGTTTGGTTTGGTTTTTTTCCTCTTGTAATAGCATCTGAAGCATGCTAGAAGTGCTGTTGTGTGCAGCTGGTGCTGGAGTGCAGATCACTGGTGCACACACAGAAAATGCAGTGTACTGCTGGCAGGAGTAGTCTACCCACAGTCTATGAATTACTCTTACAGAAGGGGTAATCAGAAGAAAATACATCAGCATTGCATTATGCAGCATTGCAATGAAGGCCTTTGCTGGCTCTGTTGAGTGACAGTTTGTGACCTTCTGGGTGCCAGTACCATTTCTATAAGCTTTGAAGGTCACTGCCACTCCTGATGCCCCACCATCTCTGGGCTCTACTGATGCAAACGATGGTGAGAAGAGTCGTGGTGATTACTTCTGCAGCACAGAGGGTGAGAATAAAAAAGTCAGTCAGGAACTTACCTACTTTGGGAGTTAAACTCTGGGGGTTTTGTTTCTTTTCCCCTTGAGGTTTTAATGTCCTTTCTACTGAGGTTCTGCAGTCATTGCAGTTTCATCTCCCAGCATTCCAACAGCCCAGTTGGTGGGAGTCTTTTTCCCAGCCATGATTAATTATTCTCTGTCAGAACCCAAATCTGCCTTTTCAAGTCTGATCATTCTTGATATATTTATTCTGTTAATATAGGCTTGAATAGAAGCAATAGAGGATAATAAATTGACTGAGCATATGAATGGCATCTCTAGGGGCTGTGGATGAATTAAGGAATAAATAGATGAAATAGGTTCAATAACAGACTGGCAAACACTTAGTCAGCAACTGACTGGTAGCCTTTCATTTAGGTTCCTTTATATGCTATGGTTAATAATAATAAAAATAGAAAAGAATACTGAAGGAAATCTGGAAGTCTCTCTTGTTCAAGGGGAACTGAGGGCTAACAGTAAATAGTGTGTTTTGTGAGAGGGATTGGATTTCTTTCAGTAAAGGAAGAAGGGGAAGTTTGGGTTCCATATCAGTCTCTATTTCCAGCCTGTCAGCAGGACTCCTCAATGCCAAAAAAACTGCTTAGAAGTTGGGAAAGTCTGGTGTGAAGTGATACCAGAAACTTCCAGTCACACAGCAAAACTTCATGAAGAAGCTGGCCAGAGGTGATAGGAGTGAAAGGATTGCTCATCAGGCTGGTGCCAGAGGGTCTGAAGGTGCTGGCAGTGCCCGTCAGGGCCTGGTTAGGAAGTCATAGCCATCACAGTCTAAGCACTTTGGAAGCTGAGGTAAAAGGTGGAAGCCCTAGCTGGGCATCCTAGTCCTAGCCAGGCTTTGCTTTCAAATGCCTCTCCTGAATGGGGCTCTGAGCTAATGTGCAAAGATTGCTCCAGATCACTCAGAGCCGCACTTCCATGCCTGACTGGAGCACAATGAAGTTTGGATTATACAGTTTAAATTATCACCCATCTGAAGTAATTTTCTTTATAAAACAAGATTAAAATGACTGTAATTCAAAACATTTTACCTCAAATTGATGTGCAAATTGTAGTGTTCATATTATTTCCATTTTTCAATTTGACAAAACATTTCACTCCATGCCTAAGCTTTTCTGTGTTGTCACTATCTTAAGAGTGAAAATATGCATTTTACACCACAGTTTATTCCCTCCTGATGTGTCTTGTTTCTTAACACCACCTATTTAACCTTTTAAAAACATGTCTTTGTGCAGTCTGTTGTGGCACCTAGGGAAAATGTAAACAGATGAAGCAAGTTTGCTTACCTCCTCTCTGCCCCTTTCTACCCTATAACAGCTTAGAACTTCATACTACTTCATTTGTTCTCTGGCCCTTCTGCATACCTGATGGTTACATTAAGTGCTGCTGATAAAGCAAAGCAATGAATTTGAAGTTCTAGCCTGACAGTATTAAAGCTCAGATGGTGGAGACTTTTATTTACATGAAATTCCCTTTCCTTTATTTCCATAGTAATGCCACAGTAGAAATTCCTCTTCAGATTTTTTCTCTCAAGGTTTTCTGTCTCCTGGAGAAGTGATTTAGGGAAAGACTTCCTCAGAAGCTTATTTCATAGGCAGGCAGTTTGATCAGTAATTCTATTGAAAATGTAGTAGACCCTTGAGTTCCTTGCTTGAGCTCCCTATAAATAAAGCTGTTTGTTTCATCTAATACAGAGTTTGTGTAGTAGCAAAGTGCAGAACAGTAGTGAAAAGTACTAGCAAGTGCAGCAGTCCATGGCTGAATTATTGCCAGTGAGAACTGTAACTAAAGTTCCTGGCCTAACAGCACAAATGTACAGCTGCACTTATTTTTAAGTCATGCCTTATGCAACCATAAGTGCAGCAGAGTGCCAAAGCTTATCACCTAAAGTAACAGCAGTACAGACATTAGCTGTGGGGCCCTTAGACCCTGGGAAAGAGCTGCTCTCCTGTGCTCACTCTGCACAGGATAATTCATTCCTTCCTAGGGGGTATGGTTTTATGAGCTGAGAGCTTTAGCTGGTACATGTGTATAGGGTAGGTTTAAAGTGATTATGGAAATGTCACCGCAGGACAATGCATTATTAGCAGTCCCTTGTATGTTGTGTGCTGTCCCCTTCTGTTTGCTGATAATTAAAAAGCAGATTGGGATGTCATGGTGAGAATGAGTGTAAAATGTCCCTTTTATCATCTGCAATAAATGTGAAATAGTGGTCTCCCTGTATCCTTCAGTGATTGTTCTATTGGTGTTGGTGACAGATGACATCTTTCTCCTTGTAGTGTGCCTGCAGGGTTAAATGACTTTATTATTATTAATGAGTCACCGCTCCAGCTGTCCAGAAGTAGAGGGAGTAGGAAACATAAGAGATTTAGACCTAAGTAATTACAAATGTAATTATTACCTTTCAAATTTCATTTTTACAGCAATCACAAAGTTGTTAATCAAAGATGGCCCTTCCCACATGTTCACACTTTGGGGGATCATTGTCAAAGGGATGAGTAGCTCTGTGCTTCCACTGTAGGCAGTCTGTGGCACACTGACAAAGTGGGGATGACAGAAAACTGCTGTGAAAAATTGGTTAGCACATGTTGGCTAGTCAAGGAGTCTGTGCTCCAGAGGGCTTTCCAGGAGAAAAACCCACCTGAGCTGCAACCTTATGGAGGAGAGTCTCCTCTTAGTCAGGACAAAAGCTGCAGGAGGAGATGATTCCTTCTGTCCTGTGGAGATCTGAGATGTCAGAGTTGTAGTCCTCCAGTCCCTCCTTCCACAGGGGTGTAGCGTCATTAAGGGATCTGAAAAGCACAACAGAAGTAGCATGCTGCTGGACACTTAGGGGACTTGCACCCTGTCCCCTAGGCCCTGCAGTGGTTATCCTCACTGCTCAGCATCCTGCATTTGCTCATCTTTAGCTGGAGCAAAATCCTCTTCTATGGTAGTAGTGAGGAAGACACAGGGCACGTGGGGAAGAGAAATTGCTGTGAGCTGTGTTAGGCCATGGTGCAGATGCTGTGAGATGGTTTCCAGAATCATCACCTGAACTTGAAACCTAACTGTGAAATGGCAAACTAGAGAAAAAGCCTGGGAGGAATGAGCACACTTCCTTCCAGTGATGTCATTTCTGCACTAAGGTCAAGAATTAAGTATAATCATGCTTTAAAAATCTAAGCAAAGATAAAATGCATAAAGAAAATGGAAACCACTCATTTCCATGCTTGAGACAGCATCGATGCTGTCACACACCAGACTCTCAAAGCCACATTACTGATGGGAAGTTGTTGTGTCAAAACAAATGAAGCAAGCTGTGCTTGTCTGCTGAAATGGAATAAAAAGACTGAATACAGCTGACGGCCCAGCCAAATGTAGCACCTCCCAGCACCCAGGCGAGCACCCTGGATATCAGCACAGGTGAGTAGTTTTGAATGTTCGGGAGGACTCACAAAGTAAATAAGGCTGAAGTATCAAAACCCCTCCAACCTGTTGATACTCTCCTAAAGAAGAAGGCTTTTCTTCAGGCTTGGAATGCAGTTGGAGTCACAGCACAAAAGCCATGGGGTATTTTTAGAAAGCGGTAGGTTTATTTTGCTTGCTGCTCCAAGGGCCTCTGGCTTCACATTTCTGTTTGTGTTTATCTGATGGAAACACAATTCCAAACATCTGTTATTGTCTAGCTCTCAAGTTATCCTCTGTGTGTTTACACTTTGCTTAGCATTTGAGGAGGTTGCAACTTCCTTTTGAAACCTGAGCTCTCAGTGAAGTGTCTGAACCATGAACAGTGCCCCGCAGTTGCTCAATTACTTCATTTAAAAGACTTTCTTAGTATTCTACTTTGCAGCAAGCTTTTGTTTGTTTTTGCTGTACAGTCAATAAAAAGAAAGCAGAGCCCCATCGGGCCTGTGGATCCCTCAGGAAGCCCTGAAGTGAGTAAGGGCTATAAATACAGATACTTGAAGCAGAACTGAAGTCTTTTATCCCACATCTATCCCTTGATGGAGTTGCCATATGTGAGGTGTCTCTAACATGTCTAAAATGAGCTTCTGCACTCTGCTGAGGATGGTTCACTTGAGCTGTTACTATCACAAGCTTAGAATTTATCATTAGAGCAGCATGAGACCCTGCTAATACTTTCATGTAGGTCTGCTACCAAGAGTAAATGCTGCTGACCTTGTTCCACCTAGGAATTCTCTTCCCTTCTTATCTTTTTGAAGTTCATCTGCTTTCCTATCTCCAAGCCCTATCTTTGTTCTCCAGCCACAGCCTGACAAAAGGTAATTGATTTCTTGATTATGTCCACAGCTTAAGCTGCAGAAATGCCTTTCCTGCTGTTTCCATATCAAATGTGGTTATGCAGATCCAGTCATTCTTAGCTTTCGTTATGAATCTTCATCCTTCCAAGGTGTTCCATGATACATAGCAAAACCAGTAAGCAGCCTCTCCTTCACACACATGCACACAGCCTTATTTAGCACTTCAAAACTGAGCCAATACATTCTGTATGCTTACAGGGAAGATATTGTTAGAAACACTTTTCTTTTTAAACCATACTATATATATTGGAATGCAAGTGTGCATTGAGCTGAGCAACCTCTGTGGCTGAGTCTGAAGAAGAGAACAGATGTTAAGAAATACCAGTAGAAATTGCTGTTAATTTCTTTGTCATCCAGCATATTTCTGTAGGACAGTGAGTTTGTTACAGATGCTTTGCATCAGTAGAAGACCCTAATATAATTCACCTTTCAGGGAATGGGCAAGAAATGCAAATGTCACCCTTTACCCTGTTTCCAGGTCGAAGGTTATTGCTGGGGAGAAACCATTTTCACTGTGTAGTTTCACCTTGTTTAATTGATTTGAATTTAAATTTCTATTCTGTGTTAAATAATGAACCATCTATTAATAATTAAGAAGCTTCAGTACAAGTGTAAAGCAGTTAATTAAATATTAAAGCAAGCACATTGTATTACCCAGTGTTGCAATCAATATACTGGGGCTTGAGCTGTTCATTGGAGATGATCACTGGCTGACATTCTCCTTGCTGGCAACATGCACTGGCCAGGCTCAGGAGCATGAGTCCTTTGGCAGCTCCTACCCTGGTGTGGCTCTCATTAGCAACAGAACGTGGACAAGAAGGATGGATCTGACTGAACTGTTGAGGCGGTGAGGGTCAGTGCCATGTGTTCTGCAATGCTGTCATGCCTGTGTTCATTAAGCTGAGGCAGAAGAGGCTGCAGGGGGTTTGAGGGCTTGTGGCTTTTGTGATGAAATCTCTTCCAGTGAAAAACAGCAATTATTGAATCTGAGCTTTTTACAGGAGCATTGCTTGCAGGCCATTTCCTGTGTTTGATTAATATAAGATTGAAATTCTAGTCAGAATAACAACAAGAGATGACTTAATGAAAGATTAATGTCCTTTATCTATAGGGCTGTTATTTGTGAAGGCAGGAGTCACTTCACAAGCATAGTTAATTATACAGAAATTAACAAAATGCTGTCTTTTGCCTTGATACTTCCTCCATTTCCTATCTTCTTTCCACCACTTTTCCCCAGCCATCTTTGCTATGTTTTCTTAGCTAATGTCAGCCAGGTCCAAAGTGCTCGTGCCTCACACCGCTGGGGTTTGATAAACCTTACTCCTGGTGGGTTTTAGGATTGAATTCATGGCTGTTAGGGTATAAACTGTGTTCACTGGAATGGAAGCAGAGCTTATTCTTGCAAGACATCTCATACAGGTAGCATAGGAAAATGCATGCCTGCTGATTCCTTAGAACATCTGGAGCATCAGGCTTCCTCTGAGCAAGACTTCTTACAAGCAAGGCAAGCTGCACACACAGCTGAAAGCTAAAGGAAGCACTGTGTCCTACTGGTTCTCTGAATGAGAAGGTTGCAAGGCTAGAACTTAAGTAACTCTTTTAAGTTTTTAACTATTGAGACATATATGAGAAATAAAACATTCATAGGAAACTTATCCCAAAGGCATTTTATTGTTGAACCCAAACCAGTGTAGTATATTATAGCAGCAGGTTTTTTAGAGTTTCTGCATTCAAGTGTCTTCCTCATGACCTTATTAAAGTGATCCAGTTTACACTAACAACCAGTCTCCCCTCCCTTTTTGATTATTAATGTCATTTCTGCTCTCCTCATATGGTGGAGGCTGCTAAATTATGTTACCCAAGTGGCCATTTTCGGTCACCAGGGTAATTCTGGACTATAATTTCCCTATGTTATGCTTGAATGTCTGCTTAGATTTAGTACCACATTTAGCAAATACACATGGGCAAAAAGCTGGGGGCTCATGACCCTTTTCTTGGGAGCCATTGGCTGAGATGAGTAGTATGAGGTTGTCATCTCATAGCTCTGGTGGGCTCCTGCTGAGCAGAGAGCGCTGAGTGCGATGGGAGCTGTTTAATAGCAAGCGCTTCAGTAAACGAGAGGCACTTCTGGCTGCTGACAGAACAGCATTGGCACTGCAAGCCATGTATTCATATATGTGCTGTGTTGGGGAAATATGAAAAATAGCTCAGCAATGGTATAATTATGGGCAATTTGCTTAATTGCTTGCTAATTGTTGCTTGCTTTATTATGAAACAAGAGTTCTCTAAATGTAACACTGGATGGTTTGCATCCAAAATGTGTCAAATTCAGCAGTGGCTTTTCATTAAGACTTCAGCTACATGGCTTTCAAATTCCAGCTAGCACTCCGTGTTCTGTGGTTCAAGTCCTTTTTCTTCTCTTTTCTTTTTCCCCCAGTTGTTTTCAGATTTTCTCTGCAGTTTCTGAGCTGCTCAGCCTGCCTCAGTAGGCTGCATTCTGATAGGTTTTCAACTTCCCATGAATCTGAAATACTTTGCTAACAAGTACAACTTACAAATGGCTTTTGGTCACAGGTGGATAAAGGTGGAAATGTTTTAAGGCTTCTCCAGGAGTCCATGCTGTTGACTGTTCAGCTCTTAGAAATGCTCATCTCCCATGCATTCAGATTCTTTTAAAGGCATGCCTGCAATTCCCAAAGTTTGGCCTAAACTTTTGGAAATGCTGTTGTCCCCTGTGTTGACCAAGACAGCCTGCTTAGATCAGCTGGCTTCAGATGTCCCTTCCAGTCTAAGTCTTTATATGGTCCTGTGATGCAAGTGAGACCCAACTCTCTTGGTGTTGTCTTAGTAGTACGTCTGCCTGTTGGGGGTGGAGGGAAGGGCACAGGGCAGGAAAGAAAGTGCATCATGCACAGCAAGCGTATGCTGCAGTGATCTTAACAGCCTTTTCCAGTTGAAATGATCCTGTGATCCTAACTTCTCAGCAACACAGTGGTGCTAACAGCACATCCTCCTGTGCGAATTCGCTGGGAGAATCAGACTGAGCTGGAGAGCAGCAGCACAGAGTGCTGCAGCCTTCACAATCAAAACTAACCAGTGTGTTTATTTGATACCTGTGAAGCCCTCCACAGACAGAAAGTCTCCAACCAAAACAATCTGGGACAAAAGTATCAGAGGGTATTTTTTTAGAATTGTTTAGACTGAAGGACAGCTACCTGCCAGGGCTGGGATCCAGTCTGTCAGCAGTGAAAGTAAATATTCTTACTGAAAACTGCTTTGACCTATAAATGATAAAGGCTGTGGAACAACGAAGAAAGTCTTTTAACTGTTGTGCTTGTAGCTTTGTTTGACAGTTTTGCTCTAAACATTTCATCAGAGCTGACAGACACCTTCTTTTAAAATCTTCCGAGTTCTGAGGCAGACAATTTAAAGCACGGTTTCCATCCTAAAACAATCTGAAGCTCAAATCAAAGTGGTGAACTCACATGTGCATGAGTGTCATCAGCTCTATGGCTTAAAAATTCTGTTTCATGTCACTTGTCTGTTGTGGTTGAACAGTCTCCATCTAGTATGAAAAACGTACATAAAATTAAGGGTTTATTACTGCGGGAAGGAAGGGGGAAAGTCTGTGACAGAACAGGGAATTGTTAAATACCTATCTTTAATAAGTTAAGCATGGTTTAGAAGGCAGTGCAATGCCAGTGCCTAGTAGCTATTCAGAAGGATTGAAGGTGCTGAAGGAGCAGCAGAATGATGTTGTTTTAGGAAATTGGAGAATGAGTTAGACTGACAAGAAGCAGCCACATTTCGTGCCCCAGGAGAGCTGACAGAGGAAGACAATTCCTGGTGAATACTCACGCAGAGACTTTCCTGCATTTTGTTCTAGGTCATTCAAACCCAGGTGAATTATGCTCCAACAGTCATTTTTGATTTGTTATGCTAAAACCATAGGATTGCACGCTGCTGGTTTTCTTTATTGTTACTTTATTCCAAACAGGGACTGTTCATCATCCCAGCTGTCCTTGCCAGCGGTGTTTACGGCAGCAGATCGGTTGTGAGCTTTTTCTGGTCCCTTTAAAGGCACCTACTGGGGCCCTTGCCTGCCTCACTGTATTTGCTGCGACACCTGTAGTGAGATTGCTTTCCTGCAGCATACCCAGGCTCCTGAAGGCTGGCTCAAGGTTACACTAATGCTGTGGCCTGTCCACAGGTGATCCGGCTTACAAAAATCACAAAACTCTGTTTTTCTTTTACAATTTTGTACTCCTTTAAAGGTGAGTCTAGAGGTGAAGGTTATAACTGATTTTCAGATTTGTTTGTTACGAGTGCAGTATATTATGAACCAATACTTGACTGTTACTTTGGAAAAAACACACCAACCAAACAAACAAAAAACCAAACCAAACCACAACGAAAAACCCAAAACCAAAACAAAGCAAGCCCCCAAAAGGGTCAGACATCGTACAGAAGAGTATTTGTTAAACACCTTTTGTTTCCTGTTGTGCAACACTGCAAAGGAGCTGAGCAGAAGAGTCTTTTCAAAGTTAGGAGCTGTATGTTTTGCATGTTATTAACCATAAGCAGTGATGACAAACATCCTCTGGTAACCCAGATGAGGTGCACCGAACCCCAGCACTGAAGGGACGATTATGATTGCTACAAGGGAGTGTCCTCTAACCACCCCCACACTGCAGACTGTTGTATAACAAAAGCCCTGCTCAAAGCCAGCATAATTGGTATTCCTGTCATAAAGGTTTTTTGGTTTGGGTTTGTTTGTTTTGTTTTACTTTTTAAATAAACTATCTCTTAACAGAATAGCCAAGACTGTGGTGCTGACTGCTCTTATTATTAGCAAGGTAACATCTCCCAAGGCTACAGGTAGTCTGGCAACACATGGCACAAAATTATTGTCCTCCTGGTCTTTTGAGATGGTGCAGAGAATGTTTTGTGAGGGATCTTTTATGTCTGCTGTTACCTTGTCTAAAGCTCAGATGTTAAGCTTTTATTGCCAAACAATTGTCTGGATGTTTTAGCTTTGTTTGTTCTCATGTTGAAGTTCGAGATGGAACAGGGTAAGAATTGCAACTGCTGGCTGTGAAGAGCTAGAAATGTAGCTGTATTGTTTCACAATTCGTAACTCTGTGCTTTTCAGTTTAACTAAACTAATAGCATTTAAAGTGTGATTAGATATCCTGAAGATACAAAGTAACACTGAGGTAATGGGCATCAGAACTGTTGTATTAATAAACACAACCAGGGCTAACTCAGGGTTGTAGCTGATTTCAGTGGATTGCCTCTATCAAAAGGGAAGGGAACCTGGCTAATTAAAGAGCTTAACAAGGCCTCTGTTTGCTCAGATTTATGTCTCTAATAGCAGGCAGCAGGACACACAGAGATTAGCCTAATCTACCTGTAGTAACTTTTTATTTTGCAGGAACTATTTCCTCTGCTGAATCATTTCCATATTTATATCTCCTGCTGTCCATCAAAACTGGATTAGTATTTCAACAGAAAGGTGCCAAAGCTTTGTCAGGATTACACTGAAAAATACCTAGGCAAAGTGACTGCAGACGTGTTGAAAAGGCAGTAATACAGCAAATGGCATTTATAAACGTTGCTTTGGCTGGCACAGGCCCAGCCACACTCTGAAGAAGTAATCAAGAATATGGCATCCATGAGACAATCAGAAGCCAGGTGTCTGCTTACGGGTAGTAGATTTCAGCTCCCATGCCCTGTGCTTTGGACAGCAGCATTGTATGTTTCAGTACCCCAGCATTAAATATCTTAGTGCCCAGAGGAAAAACTTAACTTGTTTTGAGATGTAAGATGGCAATAAGTGTTTGTGCTTTGTAGCTGTTACAGTTTTCAGCAAGCAGAGTATTTACTAAACCAGAAATGCAGCATGTGTTTGAACACACAGCTCAGAGGCTCCTACACAAAACTCATCTTGCTAGAAGTGATTCCTAGTGGCAAACCTACTCCAGCCTCTATGAGCCAGAATCTAGTTTTAAGAGTTATTTTTACGAAGACAGATGCTCAGAAATAAGTGTGTGTCTCTCACTGGAAAGCTTTGTGGAGACAACACAGCAAAGCATCTAATCAGATCTAATCTAAATCAGTCTTTGCTCCTGATGTGCTTACACCATGTGCACGGCAAGGGAATGTAGAATTGACACCTGTAACATGAAAACTGTTCCAAGGAATGATCTGTAAAAGTTCAATTCTCGCAGTCTGAACTTACACAGCAGGGCAAAGCCCCAGTTGCAGCGACACTGATTAAGAGTGTTTACGTATTTCAGATCACGCCTTTCAGATTGCCTACTTTGCTTTGCCTTTGAACAAATCATAATTTCTATAATCCTTTTCCAAGGGCACAAACCTTGCATCTGCTGAGCAACCCTGGTTCGATTACTAGTAAACTACAGAGGTTACAGCTGCTTTTTGCTATTACCCTTTGATTTTTCAAGGCTTCCAGTGTTGAATGCATGGAGAAATCAATTCTCTTTAAAACCGATGTTACGACGCCTCTCATTCTTAAAGCTCTGCAGTGCACCTCTGAAGCCAATGTACCATCTTTGGCTGTGTGTCCACATTAATTTCATTTGGCTTAAGCAGAGTCAAAACAATAAAAAATCCAGTTTGAAAAGAAGTCTAATTTTAATCATTGTATTTTTTCACCTAGTTACGTGCAATACAGGGACACGTGGTATTAACTGTGATAAAGCCCTTGAGCTTCTTTACAGAGCTGGACATCTCCAGAGTGACAAGGGACTGTAAGCCGTAGTGCTGCTATCATCTGGTCACTGAGCATTAGCTTTTGCCAAGCAGCCAGCAGCAATGCTGCAGATGTCACACTTGCAAACAACTAAACCTTCACTGAGTGGTGTACCTGGGGGATTTTCTTTCCAGGCTGTGGCCATTATTGCAGACCTGAGATTGCTTTGTTGACTTTGACTCCCTGTGCACGGCAGCCTTCGGACCTTTGGTAACGTCTTGTCTTTTTCCATCCTCCCAGCTATCGAAGTAAATCTCCAGAAAGCCCTCGCCGAAGCCTCTGAAACCTGCACTCAGGAGTGCCTGATCCTAGGCCATTCCGACAACTGCTGGATGCCTCCCTCATTGACACAGTACCAGCAGCCCAACAGCCCTTTGCCGTCGTTCGGCTTCCAGCCGGGCTGGGGCCGCGCAGCCAGGCCAGAGGGACGGCACACGCTCGGGAGGCCCCTGCCGAAGGACGACACTGACAAAGGCCAGGGTGGGCCCAGGCCCCAGTTCTACAACACCTGCGAAAGACACTGCAATGCCAGCAAGGATCCCGTCAAAGTCATCCCCCTGGCCAGCTTTGCTGCGGCCCACCAGGCACCGGTGTCCGGCGGCACCGCTGCCTTTGTGCACGAGCACCAGCTCTGAGCGCCCGCCCGGCGCGGCCCCGAGCGCAGCCCGCGAGCCTGGCACTGCCCGTGTTGCGCGTGCAGACTGCTGGGCTTGTGAATAGCCTTGTACAGGACACTCGACCCTAGCACTCACCTCAAGGAAGTTTCCCAGAGCTCTTGGTAAGCCCCACAAACGGGGGAGAGAACTCACAACCCACAAACAGCTCGAAGGAAAACACAGCATCTGGTATGGCCATACAGTGCACCTCTTCCTCCCTGCTGAAAGCAATGTCCTAGGGCAGTTGGGGGAATATTACGGTCTACATATATCCTACTTCAATTTTTCTTTGTTGTTTTAATTTGCAGCATATTCACAGACATCTTCTTCCACGTGCTTAGCAATAGAGGTCAAGTGGGCAGCTGCTCATTTGATTGCCTTACGTAACAGAACGAACGAGGTCCTGCAGTCGAATTCTCACGAAGGAGGGCGTACCTTTAATTCAAAATTTATCTTTTACATAATTCAGAGGGAAATTGTACTTACATGACAACTGATTTTGATTTTATTGTATATTGTCTCAATCCACAGGTATTTATTCTTGGAAAGAAGGCAGCAGATGAAATAGAAAGCTCTCAGCTAGGCTTTTCTCTGTGCAGTAGCGCGGCGATGACAGGATATTCAAACCAAACCCTGAAATTAATTGCCAAGGTTTTCCTTTCTGCAAGAATACAAAGCAGCTCTGTGACACACATTGTGCTTGACAAGATATAAGCCTATTGCCTATTTATTTTAAAACTTTCAGTTTTTGATATTGCAGAGCTCGCCTTGGCCCCTGTCCCTGTTAGCTGAAAATGATGTGGGCACTGCTGAAAATAGTAGGAAAATGGGGTAGGTTTTTTTGGCTGACCCAGTGTTGTAGCTGCAAGCTACTGGCATTAAAGGAATATTACAGTGATGTAAACGGCTTTTGTTTTAAAGCTATATCCGCCCATTGTATGTAGTTGGTAAAAGGTTACCTTTAATGTTAGTTACTTCACCGCATACCTGTTAGCTGGAGGAGTGCTGGTGATGATGGCTTAGTTTGTTGGAGTGACTGACAGTGCTCAGCCAAGAAAGGTGAATCTGTGCAGGGAGAGCCTGACAAATGTAATCATAAGCATTCCCCACCAGACTCTTGGGTAAAGTCTCAAGATGATTCTCATTAAAGATGGGGGATTTTTTGCAGTGTACTTCGGAGTGGCAGCCAAAAAGCTGGTAAATTGTAGAGTGGGTGAAAAGGAGACCCCTTTCTTAGATGAGAAACCACACTTTCCTTCCAGCACTCTGTTGCTGCTTGTCCTGTTTGTCATTTGCAGCGTGTACATACCAAGAAGTTTGTTCTTTACACACCTGCATACTGTAGCTTTCTTCCTACACTGAGACAATCCCAGTTGTGTGAGGCGAAGAAAGACAACGTGTGAATATTTCCTATGGGTAGAATTCTATATAGGCTTCATATTGTAAGTTAAACCTGTAATTTATAAACCAAGCTGTGTGTAAAAATGCTGTAATATTAGCTGCTTGTACAATTTACACAAGTTCAAGTTGTGGAGGGTTTCCAATGAATGCTAAAAGAGCTTCTCTTATGTGCCCGGCAGGTATAACTAGCTTTATATATTGCTGTCCCCACTGTAAATCTATTCAAATCACATTTAGATTTGATGTGCAAAATGAAAGAAGCTTCACTTTTAACCTCCTGCTAGGGTTTAATTAATGAACATCCAGTTATCTAATGATGTACTTTCCTTTTCTTTTCTTTTGACTGTAGTTTTCAGTAACGTTTAGAGAAGATGTGGCACACTGGCTCCCAGTTGCATGACTCCTGAAAACAGTAATAATCCTTTGGGTACTGACATGCTGGAGCTGACACAACTAGCTCCCAGTTCCAGGACAGCTGAAAGTTTGAGTAATTCATACCTGATATGTACAAAGCCCTTTGTTGTTTGCTTTGGAGGGATCACAGTGAGAAAAGCTGAGCAGCCCCTTCCAGGGCTGGGCAAGAAGAGCTTATCTGCAGTTTACACAGATTCACCAAACCTATGAATTGTGCACACTCAAGGCAATGCTGACAGCTAAGGCTTCCTGCTGTAAGCAGAGGGCTTCAGAGGCAGCTGTTCCGAATGCGTGCAGAAGCGGCAGCTGCACTGGAGACCCCAAGCTGTGAATGCCTTTATTTTAGTTTTTAGGCAATATTTTCTTTCTGGTTCAAAAATTGTAACTGAAATTTCCTAGCAAAAGATTAATTTCTGCAGTTTCATGATTTTCAGGGGAAGGTGAAGCAGCCAGAATTAGTGTTTTTTTGCCATGGGTAGGGGAAGAAAACCCAAACAACAAACTTTGCAAAGGCGAGTTCAGGGCTCTGGTTTGCTCTTGCTTTCTCCTAAGATGTAATTAACCATCCCTGCTTCTCCTGGAACCACACCAAGGCTCCAAACCCAAACCACCACAAAAGGTTGCTGCAGAAAAGGCGTTGTAAAGATTAATTTGATGAAAGGAAGTACAAAATACTGTACCCATGGAATTCTGCTGTGATACTCCAAAATTCTGTCAGCAAGATCCAGAGCAGTCAATTGCCACTCCACACTGGGCTCCCTCGATTTTATATATTGCATGTGTAATATATCAAACTCTAGGCCTGAGGCAGCGTTTCAGAGTGGCATGTCAGTATCCAGAGGGATATTGTTACTAGAGACTCTTCTCACATCTTGCCATAGATATAAATAATTTATCTAGCACACAGGCTGTATATTTTTGTGTAATTTTTATTTTAGTCATTTAACTTATTTTCTCTTACTTGTGTGAATTGGTGGAGAAAACAATCCTATATACAATATGCAGTAAAATGGTAGTGACATGATTAGAATTGTTCATACAGTGTAACAATAAAGGAAAACCTTTGCCTTCAAAGCAATGTGTCACACAGTCTAGCCTGGATCATCGTCCCCACCCAAACTCAGTACGTGCTTGCTGCACAGCCAAGTCTTGCACCCAAGTCATGGGCAGTGGTGGCAGAGACCTGGACAGCTGTCCAGAGTGGGCAGCAGTCAGGTTTAAAACAGAAATGTCACGAAAAGAACTGAGCTCAAACTGTTTGTAGTAAAAGGTGCTGGTTTCTTGGGTTTCCTAGTCTGTGCCATGTTCTGAAGTGGAACTTACATCTAAGGAAAGCATAATGAGGCATGTCTGCTTGTGCAGCCAGGCTGCTGAGCACCTGCTCTCCCTGGGCTGGGAGCTGGCCAGATGCAGGCCATTGAGCTAACGATCATGGCAGGGAGCCCATGCTAACGGAGCCTGGGGGCTTGGGGCTGGTAGCAGAACAGCTAGCTTGACCTAGCATTAGTTACCTGGTGCTGGCTCCAGCCAGGTCTTTTTGCTCAGTGTAGGAGGTGAGCAGCCACTTGGTCTCGAACATTTATCCCTCCCCACGTGTACAGATCTGTTTGGGATGTTTGCAGGTGTTGTGGATGAACTGTAACCCAGCGTGGAACCCCAGCAGCCCTGAGCTACCTTCATTGTCTGCTTCCAGCATGGTCAAAGCCAAAGACGGTAGGCCTGAATCATTTCCAGTCAGTAATGGTTGATTAACTCAAGGTTTTTTGATTCAAGCTTGCAAAGGCTGAGTTTTTAAACCTTGAAAATTCGTGCTTGACTTTGCTCAAGTTTTGCTTTTGCAGCTTTGAGACCAATCCTTAGTGAGCTCTTTATCACTTGAAGGATCATGCTGCAGGTCGCTGCCACGATTTCCCTGGCTAAGCGAGGGGATTGGTTTGTGCCGACACAAAGTACAGTTGAAGGCAAAGATTTTATTTGGTATACATAGGAAAAATGTGTATAACTTATGTTACCCCTAGTGAAGAGCGA
This sequence comes from Dryobates pubescens, assembly GCF_014839835.1. NCBI lineage: Eukaryota > Metazoa > Chordata > Aves > Piciformes > Picidae > Dryobates > Dryobates pubescens. The sequence continues at coordinate 343,897 of NC_071629.1, read as the reverse complement.
GCTTGCCAGTCTCCTGTAAATACCCTAGTTTGTATTTCTGAGCAGGCTCCCTGCTCGATGGCATACTCCAGGACCCAAGAGTGAGCAGTGTGTGTCTGTGTGTTGAAGCAGCCCTAACCACACTTTCAAGGCGTGTGGCTGGACAACATGTACTGCAGTCCAGCAGCAGCTGAACTCCAGTCACTCTGCAGTAGTTCTATTTCAGGTTTCTGTATAGCATGTTGTCTTGTTAATTACAATGCTTATTAATAAACTAGATCCACAAAAGCAGCTTTCTCCTTTGCACTGTTTTCTTTGTGTTTCTGAAACGTGAGGGGGTTTGCAGTGTTCCTCCAGCCATGCTTCTCTCCTGTTTCCAGCTTTCCAAAACAGTCCCAAGCTGTCAGAGTCAAGAAGACATAGCTTCACTTGCAGTTGCTTCACGCATCTGAGCAGCAGGCTTTTGGTAGAGTGGAAATATCCACAAAGTGTGCACAGCAGTCTGGCCTTAGATTATCAGGAATACCTTCCAGTTCTGTGTCACTGCTCCTGATACCAAGCTCCCTCCTTCTGCTGTGCCTGATACACTTACAGAAAATCATTATGAGCTGGAGGCAGCAGTGTTTGTGGGGTTTGTTTTGTTAGCAAATAAGCTATCTCTAATTGAGAGAACATGGTTTGTAAATTGTTGTAGAGCTAAAGGGATTATCCTCTCACCCTGAATGTGATGTAACGAGGTACCCATCAAACCAGCAACTAATGGAACAGCATTTGATGCATTTTTCTGTTAGCTAAGTCCATGCTTAAAAAGCAACTCTTTTGATAGTTGTCCTGGACACGAAGGCAGTGATGTCTTATTCCTTGAGGCAGTTATGGCTTTGCAAGCATTGCTGTCTTGTCTGCAGGAGCTGTTCAAACAGGAAAATACACATTTTGCAAAATACTCCTCACTGGCAGTAACTGCTGAACCAAAAGCAGCTCTGAAGAATGTATTCAGCCTACAAATTAAGCAAGGCAAAAATAGTTAAGCACTTCTGGAGTGGAGGGTTTCTCTGGGTTGGATGGTAGATTCTCAGGCTGCGCTCAGCAATACTTCGAAAGGCAATCTTAGGAGGCGATGAAGCTGTGCAATTGCACAGAGATCTCATAAACCAGAAGAGAGCAAGGTGGAGATACCTAGTGCCTGAAGCTGTGCAGCATTGCTGTCACAAGGGGATGGCACCCCTACTGCTGCTTGGGAGCCATCATTTGGCTTCCCTCCCTGAGGGCAGAAGGAATACCTGGAGCACATCTGGCCACCTTGGAAGTGCTGGAGAGCCAGGTGCTTGCTGTGTAGCTCTGCAGCGTGCAGTGTTTTCACCACAGCACTGCAGCACTGAGGGAGGGCTGGTGCAGTGCTCAGAAACCATCTCCTACCAGCAGGCCGCCTGCTGGTAGTTTGTGGTGAGCTGATGGCTTGTTAAACCTGCACATGGATGTCTTTAAAGAAGAGCTCGTGTTTCCCAAAGGCAGCCCATTTTGGAGGTGTACTGCCCCTGTGATCATTCAGCATTCTTGCCTTTCCAGATCTCTTCCTGGCGTGGCCTTAGGACTGAGCTGGAGTTTGAAGACCAGCTAGTCTTCTCCTCCTTAGGAGTGCTAAATGTCAAGCAGAAGAAGGAGATGAATCGAAGGTGCGTTCTACAGCGAACAGAAGACAGCTCTCCTCCCTGGTGTGGTGGTGAAAGCCATGTTTTCAGAAGGTACATATGGTCTCCACTTGCAAACAACAAGTTTCTTTCCAAGATGCAATCTTCTTCTCCTGGTCCTTGCATTCATGATCCAGTACAAAATTGCAGGTCTGGTAACTACAGTGAGACTAACCAGGTATCCCTGGGCTGATTGTTATTATTTTGGTGATTTGGAATTCTTCTGGTGGTGCTAATTTCGTGCTTAAAGCTAAAGCTCTAATGGCAAATGCATGTGTGATCTGAAAGCTGTGTCCTCATATTGAATTCAAAGCAGATGAAAGCTGTAAGTCATCATAGAAGGGCCTGGGTTTGAAGGGACCTTAGAGGTCATCTGCTGCTTTCTGTATAGCTTTGAAATATGCAATTGATTAGTAATAAGAAGTCTGTATTTATTAAAAAAAAAAAAAAAAGCATGCTGTACACCTGTTGAGGAGACAGATAAATGCTAGACTTCAGCTTTAAGCCACCAGCTGTGATGAGTTCTAGACCAGATAAGTAGGATGTGCAAAGGAAGAAAACCCACACATTTTCTTAAGGCACTGGAATGAAGCCTTGCATTGCAACTGCAGCTGTTATGTGTGTAGTAAAAGAGTTGATTAACATAGTGAGGTTAAGCTAAGAGAAATTGTTTCTTAACCTGTACTTAGCTTGGGTTCTTGTTTGGTTATCACAAATGATAAAAGACTGTGCCCCAAAAAACTTTGTCTAACCTTTCCAAAGGTCAGCCCTGCTGTAAGGACACGCTGCTGCTTCTCTGCTGTCTGGAGCACGCCTCAGTTTGCAGGTGTAAGCCAGTGTGTACTTCTCAGAAGACTAATTGAACAGAGGATAGTTAAAATTGCAGGCTAATTGCTAGTAAATAGGGACTCATGCTGTCACTAGGCAAGGTCTAATGCTTCAAAGTGATTCGAACTGCAGAGGCCAGAGTGGGCCATAATGGTTTAAAAACTGAAGTTCATTGAGAAAATTGAGATGTGTATTCAATCCACATATAAATACACTCTCAACTCAATGTTATTTGTTTTCTGAGTTCATTTACATTCAAGAAACAAATGTCACCACTGAGCATCACACCAATTGACACATAGGATCTGAAAATGCTCATTGTGTTATGGAGGTGTGCACAAAGTCAGAGCTGCTTGTCTTGCTGTTTGTTTGTTTTACTTGCAGTGCAGACATTTAGCACTGTGCCTGCCTGGCAACACGGGAAACATAATGCAAGCCTGGGCATCTCAAAAGGTGAGACTGCCTGAGCTGACTGGCTCATAAAAACGATGCTGAGGAAACTGGCAAAGAAAACAAGTCTCTGAAATTCTGAAAAAGTATTTTAAATGCAGCAAAATAATCTCAAGGGTGGTATCTGCAGCTCAGGTGCTGCCAACCGAGTGTGCACAGCGGCAGCCGTAAACACGTAAGGCTTTCACAGCGGAGCCTGCGAAGGAAGCCCTTTGCTTAGCCAAGTTCCCTCTCTGGCAGTGATTACACACCATTGATCTGCTTGGATTTTTAAATGCTTTTCATCAGATCCCAGCCTAGTGAGTCATAAATGAATTTTTGTCACTGTAATGCTACTGAATATTAAAGAAGAGATCAGATTTTCCAACCCAAAAGCTGTCAGTCTACAAAAGGTGATTATTGAAGCCCATTATGTTTTGAAAGTGCTTGTCTGAAATTCCCTCAAAATATTCCACTGAAAGCCCAGCAAACACTAATATTTGAGATGTATGCTGTAAAGTTTGAGTGAATTTGCATAGAAATGTTCCTTAGGATGTACGAAATGCAATGAGAATCCAGGAACGTGTTCTCTGCTCAGAACATCCAATGTAAAGTGGATGCCTGACTCTAATTACAGTGAAATTAAATGTAGCCAGTAGGCTGAATACAAACAAAGATATAAATACAAATATAGAGACAAATTTGCCTTTTGCATATTGGGGAAAGAATATTCCTGTGTACTTTAATTAGCCACAGTAGCCAAGGACAGATGCATCAGCCTTAGTTTTAGGAAGGTGTTTTGTCAAAGCTAATTGTCAAAGCATCTTTAAGCTTGGTGCTGGGAGAAAGGGACCTGTAGGGGTAATTCTTTCTGTTCTAACAATTCTCCTCATCCCCAGCTGATGATGCAGGAAATTGAAGATTACATGTCTGCCTCTTAGAGGGCTAAAATCAAACTAACTCAAACCTTAGCATTTACATAACAGGTTATATTCTGTATTCTAAATATGACAATTAGTGTGGTCAATGGACATAAAATAAAGCAAGCCCAAGCCCTCTCCTCCCACCAAGTGCGGCTGCTAACCTCTTCAGGATGCTTGGCCTGCTAGGATGCACCTGGTTGTGTTCTGTATTTTGTGCCAGCTGAGTGCCAGAGAGGTATAGAGATGCTGACATTTGATGTATGCAAAAGAACAAAGAACAGGTTTTGCATTAAAGCCAAACTGGGAAATATTTTTGTTTCCTGTGACAAGTTTTTGCTTAACTAGCACAAGAGGCAGCCATGCAGAGAAGTGTGCTCCTGGGGTGTAAAACAGAATCTATTTATGAAGGTAAGTGCAGTTGCTGGGTTCCCACTTCCCTTTCTTCACTGCCTTGCTAAATGCTGTGCTGGCACACCACTTCCCTTTCTGTGACAAGTCTTTTGGAAAGCTAACAGGGAGCCAACTGTGCTGAGGCATAGGCACCTGTGCCACCGAGGAGCCAAGTGAAAATATTCAGTAATGTTTATCTTGTGCAGGAGAAATGGCAAGAGCAAAAAAACAAACCTGCAAGCAGCATTGCCATGATGCAGAGAAGTTAGTAAATAGTCTTCTCTCTGAGAAAATGGGAAATTCTTCTGAGCTGGGAAGAAATGTCTCATTTTGAGAGCTTACCTGTTTGCTAAGGGCTTACATCTGAACAGCCTGGGGCTGTGACAAACCAAGAAAACAATCCTGTCAGTAGAATTGCTACCCCTCAGCTTCACTTTAACAGCTGATTACCTGAAGGAAGGTCACATGCAGGGATATAGCACTTCAGTGAGGTCATACTGAACTGGCCCAGGGGATATCCCCAGGTCTGCTTCAGCTGGAACTCTCTTGGAATGCAACCATTGTCCAGTCACACACTTCCGAGTGCCATTTCTATCAGGGAAAGGACTAAAATCTGTTTTTCAGTTACCTTTTTTCAATGTCTAGGAGCTCCATCTATGCACATTTCAAGCTCCTTCTCACCTAAGTTTCAGAAGCTGACTCCAGCCAGCACCATTAGTTTTGGCAATTCTTTACTAATTATTAATTGATTGCTTTGCAGGGCTGTGTCAACCCTGTGTGTTCTCTGCATGGTCCAGATGCAGCTTGCCAAAAGTCTGCATCTCCATGGCAGCTGCCTTACTCATCACATCTCCCTCACATGCCAGAGCAGAATTAGGAAGCTGTTTGACAGACTTGGCAACCTGCTGCTTTCCAGAAAGGCCCTCAGCTCATGCCCCTTCCAGAGACAGCTGCTAGAGAAGGACATGGTTGGCTGTGGTTGGAAACAACTTGCAGTAACTCTAGGGGTAGAGACTCTGTGGCATGTCCAGTGGTGATTACAGTCTGACTGAAAAGCATCTTCAGTGGTGTTGTCCAAGTCAGTCCTGAGATGAGAAGTGGCCCGGGGTAGCAGCTCCATGTGACAAAAGTGCACATGCAGTAAGACAAGGTCTGGGTAGTATCTTTGGGTACTGTGGCAGCTTGCTCCTTCCTGGTCTGTCCATACAACTCCTAAAATTTCAGCACCAAAACCAGATTTCAGCAAAAATGAACCCGAGTGTACCTCTCTGTTTCAGGTAGCTTGCATCCTAGAGCAATGGAAGTGTGATGCTCGAATTGAAGCCAGCGACTGAGCCTTCTTCATTCTTAATATGATCCATCAACAAGTGAAATGAGGAAAAAAGTTATACTGACAGAGTGCTCCAGCAAGGCACTCGATACAGAAACTGTCACAGCACATCCTGGTTTCTGAAGCTATCAGGAAGCCTTAGGAGTTGAATTCTGCAAAGAAATGAGGTTGGCACTAACATTTGTATCAGCAGAGTCACTTCAACAGTCAGCATCTCGCACTGTCAGATGCTCCCCTTTGGGCTCTCTGACTAAGATCTGTATCCTTCAAGAGCTGTAAATGTTCTTCCACTATGACTAGTTTTAACCTTGGCCTTGTCACAGCTTCATGTTTGAGGCTAGAATGAAATTCTTATTAACAAAACCAAAGAATGAAGCACGTGTGAAGATTTTACTCACAGGCCTAGCAACATCTGAATTCCCTGCAACTCACTTTCCCACAGCTCTGTCACAGGAGAGTGTCCAAGGAGCAGCAGCATGGTCAGTAAGGACAAACTCGTGGGCAAGAGATCTAGGAGCAGGTGCTGAGAGGAGTGGGCAGAGGTACAGAGGTGCAGGAATGGGCCCTCCTCAGAAGAGCTTCTGTTAAACAGCCCTATTTGAAAGCTCTTCTTTGGCTGCAAGCTTTAAAGTCCTCAGACTTTGTAGCTGTGATTTGCTTTTCATTTACCACAACTAATATTACTGCTGGCCCTGCTCATTTTGTTTGGCCTTTTCCCACTGCAGTTTTCAAACAGCATTTGATAATCCAGAGGAATTCCATGTGCTGCTTCACAAAAGTCCTCAGAGCTCCAAGCACGGGCTCATCACAGGAAGGCGTGGAATGTGATTGCCTCTCCGTCATGCCTTGCACAGGAAGCAGGACTGTTGTTCCCTGGCATTGCGTCATCTGTTCAGCCCAGGTTAGCAGCCCTTGGCATGATCAAGATCGTGTTTTTCCTGCCGGAGAAGCAGCAGCTGGAAGAGAGTATGTGCAACATGACAGCTTAAGTGGCTCCATGGTTCTTTAATATCTATTCAGAAGTCTTGTCTCCCTGCATATTTTTACTGCTTTCTTTAAAAAGCAGCTTGTGAGAAAGGCAATGCATTATTAATGCTCCTTGTCAGAAAATAAAATAAATACTCACTTTTTGAAGCACCTGATCCACTAATCAAGAGTAAATGAATGCAGCTGAATTATTCAAAGCACCTCAAATAGTGCAACTTGTACTCAAATTGAATATTGTGAATAGAATATTTGCAGTGTAACACAAAGAATCTCTAGCCATGGGAACCCCTTCATTTGCATCACAGAAAATGGCCTTTTCATTCTCATTTTCAATCAGTGCAAACATTTTACCCACCTTACAAGGGCAAAAGGCCTCCAGGGTATGTTTCTGCACTTTGTTACCTTTCACTAACTTTCTGAATTAATGTTTATGTTTCCAAGAGCAGTGGTTGGGACAGGTGCCCCATGCTTCAAAGGAAGCAGCTGAAACTCTTCCTGCGCAGTGGAATTGTGTCTCGGTCACTGATGAGCTGCAGGCTGGCCGTCACCAAACAGCTGAGCAAAGAAGATGTGAGAAATGCCATCATTTCTTGTGAGAAAGTGAGCATTGCTGAGTCCACAGAATCTAGAACCAGTGAGTGACAGCATCAAGGGCAAGACAGGCATGAGGAGATCTGAGGCATTCAATTAACAACAGCTCCTGCAGCCAGAGTTTTTGCCTCCCTAGTCCAATCCATTTAGGTCAATGAATTTGCTGGCACTGTTTCAGGTATTTTTCACAGTGTAGTATTGATACCTTATCCTCCAAACATATTTGCAGTCCCTAGTCAGAGTTTTCTTTGGACAAGCTGCTTGCTGACTTGGGCAAATGTTGCTCTAACCCATGGCATGGGCTGAACCCGGGACCTGTGCAGAAGGAGCTCCTGTGGAAGCATGAATGGATGCCTGCCAGAGGACCACAATCCAGGAGGAGTGTGGAGTGTCCTGATTATGTTCAAGCTTGGGGAGGGATTCAAAACCTAATAGACAAAATCTGTAAAAAAACAGTTTGTGAAGTCTCCTGTAGAGAATACAAAGCATGGAGACTGCTGGGGGGAAGCATCTCAGCCTGCTGCCTGCTCAGTCAGTCACAAGGCACAGCTGGCACCGCTGCAGAGGCTGCAGGGAGCTGTGAGGGTGACATTAGCCTCTCTTCACTTGTTTCTTTGCTGCTCCCTCCCAGCTCAGGCATGGGCTTCTGGGTTTGATACTGAAAGCTCTCCTATGCCAGCTCCCAGATGCACTAATGCTGTCCTCTGTCTCATTCAGCAGCTGTCAGAGCAGCAGCAGGTAACATGAGATGCTCCAGACTCAAGAGCCAAGGACACCTAAGGATCCAGTTCATCTGTCAGGAGAAAATGCAGCACCAGCTGGGTCCCTGAGTGGCTGCAGTGTGTGCACAGGTGAGGAGCAGCTGTCTGGGGGCTCTCAGACAACCTGACACTCTACCCTTTCCTCTTGAGCAGACTTAGCTGCAACACAGCTTGACCTAGCCAATCCTGAATCCAAGGCCTACAGCAACCCTGCAGTCATGGTTTTATTGGGCCCTGTCACTCTGTAATGACACCTGTAAAGTGGCAATAAACTCCAAAGTGGTGTGATTAAGACTGTATTACAAAATGATGAGTGATGGCTGGCCATCAAAGAACCAGAATGAAACTAGCAGGAGTTCCAAGGCACAGAAACAGAGGTGGGTCTTGTGGTGGTTGCTGTTCATGTCTGGCATTCCTGGTCACCAGATGCTGTCACTGCTTAGAGCTTGATGGCTTCTTGAGTAAGAATGGCCTGCAGGGTTAGCTGTTGGCTGGTTGGGCTGCTGTTTGCCTGTGGTGGAGCACCTCCTGAGCTGGTACCTGGCTGCCTACCTGGCAGATGGCTAGAGGCTGGAAACTCTCCAGGAAGGTGCTACACCACGGACTCAGTTCCCAGGGCCAGCAGCTGCCACCCTGTTTGTGGTGGCAGGAGGAGACCAGCTTCTCCCTCAGGACACTGGAACTGAGCTTTCTTCAGCTGAGTGGCAAGCTCTGGCCAAAGGTGTGAGTAGAGATGCATCTTCCAGGCACAAAGTTCACTTATAACAGCATTACGGATAGGAAACTTGAGGGGAATTCCTCATTTTCTCTGGTATTGACTTTTTTCTGTGCCTTACAAGCTGGGCTAAGCTGAGCTTCTGTTCTAAAGCCTTACCTACACTGCAAGCCTACATAAAGAGAAGGGTTAGGCTGAAGGCATGCAGTGCCTATGGTCTCCTCTTTGGCCATCATGGCCTCTTTTCTGTCATCAGAGGAGCCAGAGAAATCAGTTTGTTCAGCATTTGAAAGAGGTGGCAAAGGGATGATCCTTGTGCTGTCTACAGCTACCTGATGGGAAGATCCAGAGGAGGCAGAGCTGCACAGGGAATAGATTGGTCCATGGAGGGAAAAGCTGAAGCAAGGGATATTCCAGTTGGATGCAAGAATTTTTCTCCCACAAGAGTGGTCATGCCTCAGAGCAGGGAGTGACAGGGGCTGTGGATTCTCTGTCCTTGGAGGTAGTCAGAACCCAGCTGGGCAACTCTGAACAGCCTGATCTGCTTAGCCCTGCTGCAAACTAGGTGACTGAACTCAATGAACTCCAGGTCCCTTACAGTATCACAGTCTCACAGTATCACCAAGGCTGGAAGAGACCTCAAAGCTCATCGAGTCCAACCTGTCACCACAGACCTCATGACTAGACCATGGCACCAAGTGCCACATCCAATCCCCTCTTGAGCACCTCCAGGGATGGTGACTCTACCACCTCCCAGGGCAGCCCATTCCAATCATGAATGATTCTCTCCGTGAAGAACTTTCTCCTCACCTCGAGTCTAAACTTCCCCTGGTGCAGCTTGAGACTGTGCCCTCTTGTTCTGGTGCTGGTTGCTAGAGGAAAGAGACCAACCCCTTTCTGGCTACAACCACCTTGTAGAGAGCAATGAGGTCTCCCCTGAGCCTCCTCTTCTCCAGGCTAAACAACCCCAGCTTCCTCAGCCTCTCCTCACAGGGCTGTGCTCAAGGCCTCTCCCCTGCCTTGTTGCCCTTCTCTGGACATGTTCAAGTGTCTTAATGCCCTTCCTAAACTGAGGGGCCCAGAACTGGACACAGTACCCAAGGTGTGGCCTAACCAATGCAGAGTACAGGGACACAACAACCTACATTATTCTATGAGTCTGTGAATCCTATGGGTGAGCTCTTAATACATCCCTTCATTACTACACAGGCAGTAGATCTGAATGAACGTGTTCACAGAAATAGTCCCTGTGAGACTGGAATATCCTGCTTAGCATTCCCTTACTTCTTTCTGCATGTTCTTTCCTGATCATCATTCCTCTTGCTGAAGAGGAAACTTGAACTATTTGTGGTGAGAGTGTTTAATAACATTTTTAATTCTAAGCTTAGCAATGACATTGTTTAGATTTACTGTTTGTTATGTTTGCAAGTGTCCAGGGTTCAGCATTCACTTTGTGAACAGAAAAGATCTGTGAGAGGGATTGTTTGGGGTTTTGAGGTCAGGAGAAAGGGAAAGAAACATGGCCCAAAATGATGAAGAATTTTCTCTTGTTAAAAACTGTGGGTTTTAACTGACAACAACAGGAGAAAACATTTTGTTCACATTCCTAGACTAGAGAGGGGAAGGTGAAGCAACCAGAAAACCGGGAAGGTAATCTAGCCAGTGAAGCAGGAAGGCAAACCAGCCAGGAAACTTGCCAAGAGTATGCTGTGGTGCAGTTGCACTAGGAGCTGAAATCCTGCCCTGTGTGCCCTCCCCTGCCTTCTTTCTCAAGCTTCTTTCTGAAAAATTATTTTCTTCATAGCCACAAATGTCCTGCCCTCTCCTGGGTTTGATGATTTAGATGTGAACTCCCCTCACACACTCTGTCCCTGTGCTCTTTGAAAGAACCGAGGAGTCTCTTTCCTGTTCTGGCTGAGATGCTTGCCTTGGTCTGGCCGTCCCTTCTGGCTGCTGGAAAAGTGGAGGTGTGAGGAAAAAGGAAACACCCTTCCTGTGCTCTTTCTCAGCTGTCTCCTGGGAAAGCAGGGCTGTCAAGAGCATCCTGCTTGGGGTTGTCTCATCACAGTTTTGTGTTGTGTCAGTGGAGCAGCTGCCATGGTAACCAGACAATACCTAACCTAGAAGGAGAGAGATCGAAAATTGTCCATCTCCCTGCTGTAGGCCTCCTCAGTGCTTTGGTTAAGCTGTGCCATAAAATCTCAGAACCACATGAGAAATCTGCTGGAAAACTGAACAGAGGGCCCTTGGAAAGACAAAGCATAGCCTCAGGGCACTGTCAGCCTCCTGGGATGCTCCACTTTCCCTGAGGTGAATTTCTTCCAGTGTATGTCTGAGAAGGGATCCCAAACTAGTGTTACCAGACTCAGAGACGCAGCTGCCCACTCACCACCAGGAGCTGCTAGAAGCTTCTCAGGTGGTTTTGTTGGTTTGCTGACTTCCCAGCCTTGCTGCAAAGGGATTGTTGCCAAAAGCAAACAGCAGAGGCTGCTGTGAAGTGTCTCTCCATCAGAGGTTGTATCAGCCCATACCATAGTTTGGCATCCTAATGACTTGGCTTCACTAGTGATGCAAGAATGTAGATTGGAACCTGCATCCTGGTAGTTTACATCCTGCCACCTGGCTTTTGCACATGAAGGGCTGGTGAGTGACCAGTTGGTTGATCCAGAGGCACCTTCTCCATGCCACTCAGAGTATCTGAAGGGTCCAGAGGAGTCTGTGCTTACCTGACCACTTCTTATACAGACCCCTCCTGCTTGCTAGCCTGCTCTGAACCTTTTCAAGGTCTAGTATGTGCTCTGAGGTGAGAGGATCAGGCCTGGATGCACTGTGCAAGATACCAATGAATTGTGGCTGCTCATGGTGCTTTGTGTTGTTTTGTTGCACAATGAGTAGCATCTGCTTTGTCTTTCAGTCTGCTACTGAGAGCTGCTTTCATGGAGCTATTTATAACAACCCCAAGTCTTGGTCCTGAATGCCAGCAGTCACCTCAGAGCCTGTTCTATATATGAAGTTAGGGTTGCTCTGCTTGCCCAGAATACATCACTTCATGGTTTCCTTCATTACGCTTTGTCTCTTTTTAGTACCTAACTGCTCTAGCTTTAAATCCTTTTGCACTTCTTTACAGCTCTTTGTCTTGACTCCTTTGAATAACTCAGCATTGTTGAACTTCTATCACCTAACTACCTGACTGCTCAGTCCTTTCAGTTCAACAGTCACAGTGCACATCCCTGCAGCATACCATTAGTGACCTCCCTTCTTCGTGAGGGCAGAGCATTTATTCCTACATTTTGTTTCCCATCTTTGAAGCCATTGTTTATCCATGACATTCCCTGTTATGCTGTAGCTTCTTGGTATCTTTCAAAGCCTTGATGGAGAAATTTGTTGAAAGCCTTTTAGACCTCTATCAGCTAGATCACTTTACCTGCACAGAGGTGACCTTCCTGGACAATTCTTCTATGTTTGCGAGAGGCAATTTCCTTTAACAAAAGGTAGGTTGACTCTCTCAAAGTATGTTATTGTTGTCAAGATGTCCATTAATTTTTTTTCCTACATATTCTGTAGATGTCAGACTTCCAGCCATGTTATTTCTCACAGCTATTCTGGTATCCTTCTACATTTTGGTGCCATCTTTTTCCCGCTCTGATTCTCAGCTGCCAAAGTGATTTTAAGGGATTGGTTATTCAGTGCCGTGAGCAATTTGGCTATTTGGCTTCTCTTAGAAGTCGTAGAGCAAAAGCATTTCGTCATGATTTGATATTGTTCATGGTGAGAAAGTGTCCCTGAATCTTTTCTGTAGGGACTTTTGTGTCACTTTGAGTCCTCCACAGAGAGGATTCTTGAGTAAGAACCTTCTCTGTCTGCCACATATGCAAAGAATCCAGTGGCTCTGAAGTGCTGCTGGCTTCTCTGAATGCCCCTTTTGGAGACTTTCGGAAGAGTTATCTGCTTATGATGTATATGAAAACCAGGTTATTAGCTCTGATACCTTGCACTTGCCAGTTCTTGAGCTCTATTTCAGCTGCCTTACTGTGTACCTGTAGCCTACCAAAGCTTTATCATCACTTCATCTTTGACAGGATGCCTTGTTCTGTCCACCTAGCTGCAGAGAGAGCCGAAACATTATTATGATCTTTAAGGAAATGGGAATGTGTTTGAATAGAGTAAAATTTGGTATTTAACATGATTCCCTTTAAACATTTGGAGGTTTTTTACAGCAGTCTGTATGGTGTCAGGCACAGAAATGTGCATTTCTTTGCTGAATAGGAAAGGGTTTCATTAGAGGCTTAAATATTCTGCTGAATCAGGGCTTGGTAACTCCAATTTCCTAACAGTCTAGGTGAAACTTAGTGTCTCAACTCTGAAGAAAAGAATTTACCCCACCCCAAAGGTTGTGGTTTAATCAAAGAGGACAAAGCTCAATTTAACAACTTCCCTGGTTTTTTTCCTTTTCCCATTAACTGATGCTGAAGTGGTTCAGCACCCTTTGTTCTTCGTTCCAGCAACATAAAACTCCCCTGAACCTTGTTTTCATTCCAATTGGAGTGAGTTATGAATCAAGGGATTTGAAGTGGTCATCGTGCTCTTCTCTTCATTGTTGTTCATTAACTGTTAACACCACTGTTACCTCGAGCTGTAGCAGGCAGGCTGGCGCTGTCTCTTGTTTCCCTTTCAGATGACTAGTTTCAGACTCGCCGTAGCTTGTCTCCATCTCAGGTCTTTCTCTTCAAGTCGTTTCCCTGGGGTTCTGAAGTTTTATCAGGCAGTGGAAGAGTCAATGGCTGTTCAGGCTTCAAGCCCTAGTGTTCCTGATTAAAGCCACAAAAGACTGGCTTTCCTATTACGAGTTTCAACTGAAGCAAAAATGCCAGTTCAGGATTTTATTCCTAGAGGAATTCTTCTTTCTTTCTAGAAGGAAAAAAAAAAGAAAAAAGCCTTTATTTGTCCAGTCTGTTTTCATTAAAGATTAAATGAACTTGGAATATAAACTGCTTACTTTACAGCTATTTACTCACATTTTCTACTTACTATAATTTATGAAGGCTTACTATCATGCTATCAAAGTAGTTCCAGTGGTGGCCAATGCTCTGTGGAGCTTGTGAAAGCCTGGAAGCTACACTGATGGTGTGTTTGTGGTTCTGCTAGGCTGAGTGGAGGAAGGGTTAGTCACACAGGTCTGGTTTCAGTGCATGCTGTGGTGGGTTTAGGCTCTGCCTTTAAAATTTAGTTACAGATTTTGAGCAGAAAGTAGAAAAATATAAATAAATCACTATTGGATATAAAAAGGAAAACAAAAGATTACTCTAAACAAATTCATTGGGTAAACATCTGGAATAAGAGGAGCTGTACCATAACAATTCTTTCCCTTTTCTCTTCTCTTCTGCTCTCTGGCTGTTTTGCATCCCTCAGGAGAGAGAACCTGTTTGTCAGCTGCCCTTGGCTAAGTCTAACCTACTGCTTCTCTCTCCTCTCTCTCGGGACAGGGCTGGGGAGCAGTGGAGTGGCTTCCCGGGTCTCTTGACCAGGGGGCCTTCGTGTTGTTTGCTCATTGTAAATATCTGTAAGCATTGTAAATCCTGTATATTCTGTACATATTCATTGCATCCCATCCCAGAGTGTAGCTTTTGCTTGTAAATGCAGCTTAATTTGCTTCTAACTGAGTTGGTCTGGCAAAGTTAATGCTGGAGGAGACTTCAGCCCCCCACACATGTCTTATTAAAAATGAGAATGATCAAGGATTAGGACCAAGGTTTAGGAAGAAAGGTCCTAAGTAACACTGGAGATGGACTAAGTAATGCTGAAACACCAGAGAGTGCAGGTGGTTAGTTTTAGTGTAAGCACTTGGTGAGGTTTGGGCTTGGAGAAGAAAAGGCTGTGCTGAGACCCTGAAGTTCAGAGCAAGGGCTGGAGATGGCAAAACCTTGCCTGATGGATGAACGGTTTGCACAGTAAGGGGAAGGGTTGGTGAGGGGCTTGGAACACAAGCCCTATGAGGAGAGGCTGAGGGAGCTGGGGTTGCTTAGCCTGGAGAAGAGGAGACTCAGGGGTGACCTTATTGCTCTCTACAACTACCTGAAGGGAAGTTGTAGACAGGTGGATGTTGGTCTCTTCTCCCAGGCAGCCAGTACCAGAACAAGAGGACACAGTCTCAGGCTGCGCCAGGGGAGGTTTAGGCTGGAGGTTAGGAAGAAGTTCTATACAGAGAGAGTGATTGCACACTGGAATGGGCTGCCTGGGGAGGTGGTGGAGTCACCATCACTGGAGGTGTTCAGGAGGAGACTTGATGGGGTGTTTGGTGCCATGGGTTAGTTGATTAGGTGGTGTGGGATTGGTTGAGTGGTTGGACACAATGATCTTGAAGGTCTCTTCCAACCTGGTGGTATTATTATTATTATTATTATTATTATTATTATTATTATTATTATTATTATTATTATTGCATGTGTGAAAAGCAGGTGGAGTATATTGGTGGAGTCTGTAGGGTCTGCTTGTGTCACTGAGCAGTAGTTGTGTTACAGCTTTGTTGTCACTAAGGTCTAAAGCCTGGCTTAGATTTGAGTGCTGGCCTCAGTGACCAGAAGGGGTTATGATTAAATGGCGACAAAACTTCATTACTGGGGTCAGTTCTTGATCTCTTCCTAGCTTATTTGTTCAGAATACTGAGATATGCTCTCTTCTTAATTTAGTCACAGTTCTAATGCCTCTTCCACTGAAAGGCAGGCAGGCTTTGTATCATAGACAGATCTTCCTGGCCTCAGAGGGCCAGCATTGGCTTCCAGTTGATAGAAAACATCCAGCATTGCTGAACTCCTCCAAATGTCACTTTATCTTTGTGCTTTGTGTGTGTACAAATATATATGTGCCAGCCTCTTTCTTCCAAATAAATAACTGCAGTCAGCTGCTTTTCAAATGTGCCATCCTTGAGCCTGTCAGTTTGCAGCAGCCTGCCAGTGCCAGTTCATTTCCCCATCCCAGACTATGTGTTCATTTCCCATACAGCACTGATCAAAACAGTCAGAGTCTGGCCTGCAAACCAGGCATTGGCAACCTCATGTAATGCTAAATTTGATTTTTAGTTTCCAAATTGGAGGTTATGTATTCTCATTGGCTCCTGACTCCTGCTGAGTGTTCTTCTCAAGAAGCAAGATGCTGCTGACTTCTTCCTCAGTGCAGAGGTAGTGCCAGTAGCACTGCTCTGATGGGTCTGGAAGAGGGTGGGAGCCAAAAGCTAGGAGGAGCTGCCTCTGACAAATTTCTTCAGAATGCCATGGTTCTTGGCTGGCTGTCCTGTGACAGCCTCCCTGTGTGCTGCTGTGCCCCACAGCAGAAGGTGCTAACCTGTCCTCTGAGCAGTGGCCAGTTCAGAAAGAGTACCTTAAACCCTGAAGTCACTCTTGTGTTTAGTTCCCTGTTGCCTTAGCTCCAGGCTATGCCTCAGCTCCTTCTGCTTCTCTCTTTGTTTTCAGTTGCTTTCTCCTTCCAAACTAAGGGTCATTGAGATGCAGACAGAGATAAATAAGTAAGCAAGTTCTTATTTACCTTTTAAAGAAGAAATAAGTCTGTTGTGTAGATCTGAGTTTCTGTTTGCACCTACCAGAACTGGAATTCCATTCAGTGCTTTCCATCAAACAAGAGGCACAGCTTGATGTCTCCAAGCTTTAGTAGTTCCAAGAGGAGGTTGTATACAGAATAAGAAAATCTAAGGCAGTAAAATTGAGAGATAAAAATGGTGAGAAATCAATGAGGAAACAATGACAGCTGAACACACTTTGTATGAATGTGACTGGTGCTAGGAGCCATCTGTGAGAGCCTCTACCAGAGAATTCATCTCAGCTTCCTGAGCTCTTTTCTTCCATTTCTGCTCTTTTTCCAGGTGTAGTTTGTTCCTATGAGGCAAGCCTTGGCTCTCCAACAGCTGTACAGGGGAGCTGTAGTAAGGCAGCAGCCATGTACAGAAACTGCCCTCTGGACTGTTCTGATTGTTTGAAAATGGGCTGGTACCATCTGCAGTGCTGGGAAGGAGCCTTGCAGCTGAGTGTGTTCCATTACAGTGCCTTTAGTGACTCAGGGCTAGGATTTCACCATGGCATCGGCTGCAGGCATCTCCTCTGACACTATTCTGCAGCTCTGCTGTTCTCTGTGCTGCTTCCTCATGGACAAAGCAATAGGCTGGGAGATACTCAATAAGCTTAAGCATAGCATGAGGAAAGTGGAAATGGAAGATGTAGTGATGTGTCTGTAGTGATATAACTCTATGTGCCACAAGCACATTGGTTTGGGATTTACAGCATCCTTTCCAGTGTCATTACTTGGAAGTAATTCAATTTTAGCAAAACCACTAAAAATATTTTAAGAAAAGGAAGGAAAACCAAAGGAAATCACTGAATTCCAAAACCAGAGACCTGTACTCACCCAGAGCGTGCTATCACTACCTTGGCTTGAGTGTCCCAATACATCTTCCTGGGCAGACATTCTTTCACCATATTTGGGGATCTCTATTGAGTTTCCTTGTTAGCAGTGGGAGCGTCTTCCATGTGTCTTGCCCTCCAGTTCCCTGCACGCCTGGCATTGAGCTGCAGGTTGGTTTAGAGCCCACTCTGTGTGGGGCCTTGTAGAACAAATGTGGCTGGGTTTTGTCCACTTAAAATGTGGGAATCAATAGTTCAAGTTCACAGAATCACAGAAGGGCTGAGTTTGGAAGGCACTTTAGAGGTCACAGCAGCCTTCCTGTGAGGTCAGTTTTCACTGAATGTCATGAAGTGTGATGTTGGTTTTCTGCATGAGTTCTGCTCAGTTATCAGGCCAGCTCCTGCCAGTTGTGTGGCCAACTCTTACTCTAAAAGAGACAGAGACTGAGATCAGCTGAAGAGAAGTGTTTGCCTATTTGATATCATAATTTCTCAGTCTGCTTCTTGTGACTTCCCCCTGGGACAGCAGCCCTGTATCGTGGCTTGTTCCTGGAGTTCAAGGAGAAACAGTGAAGCGGCAATGGAGAGGAGGAGCAATGTGATCAGCTGCTTGGCACTCTGTGCCATGTGTTGTCTAAGCAAGCCTTGGAAGCCTGAGAACACTTAGAGGGCTACCATTTGTGTTTGTCATTCATATTTGATGGGTCACAGCCTTGATTTGCAGTTGTGAATGCAAGAGCAAGTGATAGCTGGGAAGCTGTCAATATCCCTGCAGCACCTGGCGCTGTTATCCCAGGGACTGTGCTGAGGACTCTCCCTGGAATTCAAAGCCAGAAAATACAACTTAAATCAGGTCCCTTGCTTATCTCTTTAAAATGGTTGTTTGGAGACAGAAAAGCAAAGGATGTCAGAAGACTGGAAAGAATGAGACATTCTTTCCCAGTACTCTGAACTTGGGCATTTTGGCATGAAATGACAGAATACAACTAGTGACATACCAACAGCAGAAGGTCACCAGGACCACCCCTTTCCTGTGAGCTATTATCAGCTGTCTCTCTAGGTGGTATGTACCAAATTCACCTGTCAGTTGTTCCAAAGCTTCTGTGACATCTGGCTGGAGTCTGTCCTGCTGCAGGATGAAGTGAGCACTGCTGTTTGTTGGGGCCTGGGGAGCATGGAATGTGCGACCTTCCTCATTGCAGTCATCTTTTAGACCACTTCCACTGCTCTGACTTTTGCTCAGCTCAGTCTTCCAGTCTGTCTTCTTAAATGAGGAGCAAGCACTCAGACTCACAGGGGTACAGACCTGTTATCTCCTTCCCACTAAGTAATATTTATAGCCTTAACACTTCAGACACTTGTAGCTGAGCTACAGAGGCTCCCACAGCCTAGTTGCTAGAGCAGATTTCTTGACAGGTTGAGAATGTTAATGTCCAAGTTCCCTCATCACACAAAATGGCTTCACTCTGCCTGGAAACTTGGGAGAAATGATGCTGAATGCTGGGGAGTCCTGTGAATTTATCACAGAACAACCTATTCCCGAATCCAGGCATGTTGTAATACTTCCCACACAGGGAACACAGGAGGTGCAATGTCTTGAATATGTCCCAGAGCTGCGGGAAATCCTCCAAGTTCAGTGTTACAGTGAATGCTCTTGGGAACCAGTTAGCTCTGCAGAGGGCATAAATGAAGAGAGGGTCAGGACATACAAATTGTTGTTAGTGAAGAGTGGTTGGATAAATAGTGTGGAGGACAATAAGCATTTAAGCATTGCAGAAGAATGAAGTTCCCGTCATTACACAGTGATGGTGCCAATAATCCCATCCAGTTTAAGAGCTTCCCTGAACTCCGTTTAGGAGCCAGCTTCAGAGTCTGGGTGGCATGCCCAGCTGTATGCCTAAAAAGATTTAAGCACCCCAGGACTAGCAGCAGTGAGGCAGACACACTTTGAGAAGCACAAGGAGTGATCCTGTTGCACTGCCATCCTCAGCAGGGATCTGCTGCCCACCCTGCCAAGGATGTGCTTTGCTGCCCTTTATTCTGCTACACTGTCAGATGTTAGCAGGTTTCAGCCCCTGAGTTTTGCAGCTGGTGGCAGATGTGCCCTGCTGCAACCAGAATTTTGTTTCTGCAGTAAAGTGGATCTTTGGTGTTACCATATGAAAGAAATATGTAAAGAAAGATGAGCAAGGCTTTTTAGGAGTGAAAAAGGATAATAATTGTATGGAATAAACATCTTTCACCTTGCTCTGCCAGGCCCCCAGTTTGACTGAGCCTATACCTAAGAGGTTTTATAGTAGCCAGAGAAGATGAATGGGGAGGAAAATCCATTTAGCACCCAGAAGCTGGCAAGTAACAGGGTGAGGAAATGCATCCTGGACCACGTCCTCAGCATATTTCTGAACTTAAAAGGAAGAAAAGCTTTGCTCATTAGTTACAATAAGCTATGGCCACTGGACTGTGTACTCTGGAACTCCATATTTGACATCTGTGACCTCAGGAGGGTGTGTCGTGATTACTCACAGAAGTTAACCACTCCATTCTTGTGATGACTGCACTGACAAGACCACAAATTCATTCTGTCTGCACATGGAATGAAACTGGCTGGGTTACTGAGATTTGTACTTGTACATGGAGGCCCTTTCAGACAGCTGAACAGATTTCATACTGAGGGCTCTGTCTGCAGATTCTGACCTTGTCTTTTGCTGATTGCTGCTTCCAGGGAAGCAATGTGCTCTGGCACAAGGCTAACTTGCTTTGCCCTCCCGCCTCCCAGGCAGGACAGCTGTACTTACGGTGTCTTTTAAACACTGAGCTGGTCAGAGTTACAACACTCCAGTGTTGTCAGAAAGTGCCATGGGATGAGCCCAAAGGCTTCTTTAGCTACAGGCATGCTGCTCTTTCTCTCAGCTGGATTCATGTTGCTAGAAATGAAGAAATTCTCCCTTATTTAGGCCAGGTGGAACAAACAATCCCACAGAAGCAACTGTAGCTTCAAGGCTACAGTTCAGAAAATTCAGGTTCATTGACCACTGCCAGAATTGAGGCTATAGTGTAATGAATGCTACAGATCTAACAGGAAAAAGGATCGTGATATTCTAGCTTTGTTTTTTTCCCTATCATATTTAACTCTTCTAAGGGCTTTGTAAATCATGCCCATGTGGTTTAGGTCATATAGTGACTGTTGGGAACACGTCTCTTCATCATTCCTCTACAAACCCCACCTCTGCTCCTCAGTGGAGAGTAAAAGGCTGCATGAGTCCCAGCTCTTAGACTGGTCAGAATATTGATCAGAAAAGTTCTAATGCATTAAAGCCAGGTGGGATATAGGAGTGAAGATCAGCCAGAGTTTTACATTCAGGAAGCCTAAACACAGACCTCAATCTCATTCTTTAAGTGAGAACTATACAAAGAAAGCAGAAATAGCTCAAACAGTATAAATTATTAAACTTAATAAAGAGAAAGGAGAAATCAAATGACCTTGAGAGAGCACACAGTGTTTCTCATTCTGGGTATTTGTTATTCCCATCTCTCCTCTACACAGGCTTTGCTCCACCTAATACCAGACTGCTTACAAATTCCATCTGCAGGCCTGGCAGGCAGGTGGTCCATGGCGATAAGAGATCTCATTTCCTCAGCAGGCACCACAGGATGGTGCTGCAAGGCCAAGTGGAACAAGCAAGGGTCTGCCAGGCTGCATACTGAACAGTGACCCTTCCACATCCATCCTCTGGGATATCTCTGCTCCTGAGCAAAGGGAGGCTAGCAGAGGGAATTTTGTACAAGCAAGGGAAAGTCTCTCTCCAAGAATTATGATCTAGCTGGAGTTGTCTGGGTTGTCCCTGTCCTACTTTACCTGACTTTAAATGGCTGTCCTGTTTCCTCTCAGACATGAACAGAGCACTGACACCACATCCTCATCAGGACAGTTCAATACTCCAGGCAGTGGTCACATTCTCTTGCAGCCCAGCTTTATTCTGCTTTTAGGGAGCAGTTTACCTGCAGCTGAGTCACAGGTAGCTACAGCCAGAAGAGAGCAATGACATCTGTGCCAGATAACAAGCTTTAAAGCTGTGCTCTTTGCTGAACTGATGGAAGTGGTTTCATGTTAGCATCTCATGTTTTGTAAACATAAAATCCTTATGCAGCCTCGTTAGTCATCTCTCTCCATGGCTTTGGCCTTCTTCTTACTCTAGTCTGTGTGCTGAGCAGATTTCAGGGACAGTAAAACTATGCTACAGCTGCAGGAGACAGACAAAGCCAGACCAAAGCTGACCTGCAGGCCATGGCAATCACACCAATGACTTGTGTCAGTGATAGGCAACCAGCTGCTAGACTGACTGCTTATAGCTCATCAGAAACTGTCATAAATGAAGACCTGCAGAGTCATGGCTTCTTGTTCATTTCCCACTTACAGATGCTAGTGAAAAATGAAGGCAAAACCAATTGAGATCATAGCTTAAAATAGTTTTGTGTTTTTCTTAGGCTCACCTTTGTATTAGGCCAGAACAGGAAATGTTTGGAGAACACCTTGCATTTAGCACCCTGCTGCCCTTTTAGAAGCAGCATCTCCCTAGGCTTGCCATGCAGCCCTGCACAGCCCTGGGCACTGGGTGTTGGGCACCTGATGAATCATACCAGACTCTCGCAGAGAGTCCTTCCAGATGCTTAGAAAACAGTGCAGGAAACCAGAAGCACAAAGGAGGATCATTCTCCCCTAAGTCATTAACCTCTAGCTCACCAACTTCAACACAAGAGATGTTTCCAGACAGCCAGCAGGGTGAGAGGTTTTTCATCCTGATTTGCTTGCAGTTTTAAAGCAAAGACTGTTTGTTTTCCCAAGTCTATCTGAGAAGCTGGTGGGAAGTGCACATCAGCCCCCAGTTTCTGTTCACAGACAGGCGAGAAACAGGGTCACCCAACAGCCTGGCACCCTAGGTCATTAATGCCAGTAGGAACCTGGGAAAGCTCAGGGCCATCCACACAGCTGAGGGTGATGCCATGATGATATCTCACTTCTGAGACAGGAAGGTTGTGCTCCAGAAGCGTGTCAAACAGTTAGAAATGATGGTGCTGGCCAGCCCAGGGGCAGCCTGAGTGGAGGCAGTCCCAGCTCACAGCGCCCAGCAGAGTCCTGGGCTGTGTCAGGGAAGGGAGCCTGTGGAAAAAAGAAAGCAAATCAATATACTGGTGGGAAATCATCACAGGGGTTATAGACAGGAAACATTTGAAGTGTTTCCAGAAGAAAAAGCTGGCTGTTTCATCCCCTTCCTGATACAGGACAAATCTCTTCCTGCCAGCCTCCTCTCAGAATGAGAAAGAAGTCCTTGTCCTGCTAACCCCCTTCAGCTTTCGCTCAGGTATGGTTCAAATCCTTCTCATCATCTGAAGTTTTGCTTTGTAGCAGTGTGAACTGTTGCTATCAAAGCAATCACCTAGCCTGTATGTGACCAAAGAAAGGCATACCATGGGTTTCACATCGTGCTGCCAACAGTTCTGACAGCTGAGTGCTTTGTCTAAATCATTTCTTGATGCCTGGAAAGGAACTGGTGGACAGGATAAGCTGTGAGGTCATCCTGGCAGCTGTGGAGAAAAGAGCATCATCTCAGTTCACCTGAAACTGAGGTAGAAGTGATCAGTCAGGGCAGTGATTAGTGGCATCCTGTGCTTGCTTTTATCAGTAAATGAATAATTGTAAAGGAAATCAGTGGAAATTTTTGATAGCTTCATAGCACAATGTGAGACAGCTCTGGCAGTGGCAAGTGGTCCTCAGCTACCAGCCTGTGAACTGCAGTGGTGTTAGACTGAGATCAGTTTTGCTTTGAAAGGGACAGAAGTCTTCCTTGAAGATGATGTGGGCTTAGTTTTGCCACCTGGTTTGCAAATCCTACTGTCCTCATGGGATCCTGTAGACTCTGTGAGCTGTTCAGAGAGAAGCATCAGCAGGTACCTGTCCATCAAGGTGCAATGGGAGAGAAAGGCTAGCATGGAGATGGGCTCCTCTGTCTTACCTCACATCAAGCCAGCCCAGCCCTTGGGTTGGCTGACAGCATATTTTGATATGCTCTGGCACAGGGACAGAGAAGTGCTGCTGCCCGTCTTGAAAATATCCTCTTGAAGCCATCCAACAGATCCCAACTCAAGATTCGCTGATCAGTGGCTATTAGTCCACTGCAGTGGCCACAAAGTGGTGTGGAGGAATCCAACCATCAGTCTTGAGGTCTCTGTCAGGAACAGCTGCACATTGACAGCATTAGGAGGATCATCTAAAGCCAGTTCTGTTTGGATTCTTGGCTACTCAGCCTGGAGCATGGGCACGCTCCTTGCACAGTAGCTTTCCTCCCTCCTTCAGCAGACCTCACACCATTGCTGTAGGTCTTATTTGTCTCTCGTTTTTAAGAAGGGGAAAAATCATATTTCAGAACTTTTCTCAAAGGTTGCCATCAGCTGAACCTGTGTAACTTCAGGCAGAACTGAGCTTACAAGGTGAGATATTTGAAGTCATTGTCTGTCAGCAAGTGTGATTCCTCAGCTGGTCCCTGCACCAAAACCTAACCATCATTTCAGCACCTGACAGGGCTGTGATTACAGACAGCTGCCAGCTACACAGCCTGCCACATCCCTCTGGCATTGTCATATGTATTTTCTATTTGAATTGGCCATGCCAGGCTTTTCAAGTTGTCTGTAACTTAACAGAAGCAGTTGCACAGGCATACAAGGGTTTCTTGTTCAGCAGTGGAAAATGCCCTAGCCCTGAAAGGTGGGGAGAGGCAGCACACACAGCACGTTGCAGTGAGCTGCCCTGTCTGTGTGGAAGAACTTCTTGATAACTGAGGGTGATGAGAGATGGCAGATTTCTTAGTAAGTATTAACACAATTAAAATGTACTGCATAAACAACAGCTCTGCATAATGACCTGCTGATGTAGGACTTGGCCCTGTCATCCACCAGGTCAAACTTGCTTCCCCATTACGGTCTGGTAGACAAATGCATGTTGGTTATGCACATTTTATATTGGGCCTGTGTGGCAATGGTGTTCTGGTACTGGAGGTGCTACAGGCAGCTTCTGTGAGAAGCTGCCAGAAGCTCCCCCTGTGTCTGAAGAGAGCAAAACTTTTGAGCACATTCTGCTCAGGCTGTTAGGCACCTTGGCTAAGAACTCAAGAGTTCATGCTTGTTTGATTGGGGGATAGGAAAGAGAAATGCTCCCTGTGTTCTGTTGTGCTACAGCAGACCTTTTGCCATGCTGCTCTGTGAGGCAGATTTTCTGATCTTTCAAACTCTGAGCTCAAGACTGGGCCAGTAAGCCACCAGCAGAACTGCCTACTGGCTCAGACAAGGGATGAGTCAACAATATTGCAGGCTTTGCCTTGCTGCCAGGCCTGAGAGCAAGACACTCAGCTCATCAAGAACTGAGTTGTCTTAGGAAGCAGAGCTGCCATCCTCCCTTGTGAAAGTGTTTCTACATTTTAGCATATTCCTGCTTGGAAAGGGTCTGCTGAAGGTAGCATTTTGATATGGAGCTGCTCTGGAAGTGCATGCTGTGTGCAACGGAGCAAACCCTGTAGGATCCATTCCTCAGGCTGCCCTGGGACTTTAGGGGGTCTGTTTAATTGGCAGTGCTTCTTTCTACCCCCACCCTGCCTCAGGCTACCCTGGGACTTTAGGGGGTCTATTTAATTGGCAGTGCTTCTTTCTTCCCCACCCTGCTCTGGGTTGGAGACTGCTGCATTAAATTCACATGTGTGTGCAGGCTCCTGCATTCAGGTCTTGACCTCTGAGAGGTTCACCCAAGGCCAGTATGGTTTTAAGCAGGTTGTCCAGTACTGTCTCCTCACTTTTCCACCTCATCCATGGTTGGTAAGAGTGGATGAATTCATGTTAGTGGATTTAAGAATGAATGAGTTCATGTCAGTGCTGTAAAGATGTGGGTCAAGAGGTTTGTAACTAAGAATTGCCATCAACATGGACTAATTCAGCTTCATCTGTTAAAGGGAAATGTGCTGTTAAAATCCTGCCCATAAAGGATAAAATGTGTCAAGACTAAAAACAAACAAGCAAGCAGTTTTCAACCTGATGAAGGTCTGATGCCTTTCTGTCCAGAGGGCTTAATCTTTCCATGCAGAGCCGTAATGACAATTGCTTCTTTTATAGGGTGTGATTACGATCCAAGGGGATTTGCTGTTGGGCTTACACTGCTGCTGCCAGTTGGGCCGTTCACTTGGCTGCATTGTTGGGGTTTGGTGGTCTGTTCCTTTCAGTCTTTCATTGTATTTCCTGCCTCCTATAACTCCTTCACGCCTCCCTGTCAGCGAGTGACTCAGCTGTGTACTACTACCATTAGTTGAGGCTGTAGCAGCAGCAGAAGCTTTGCCCCCTTCAGCTGTGACATTTGCTGTATTACCTGCATGTGCAGGCTTGTCAGGGGAGTAGTTTCTGACCTGCAATGCATTCTCTGCTCTGCTGACTTGGGGGCTGGTTATCAGCAGTGACACATTTGTCTGCAGGACCCTGCCGCTCTTCTCCTGCCTGCTTCAGTAGCCTAGATGCAGACAGAGGGTCTGAGCCTGGCTGCAAATCTGAGAGCAGAACGAGAACAGATTTTTCTGTCTTGTAACAATTCCCTTCAATGTTGCCAGCTAAAGATGATGCCTAGTAAGCTGCTTTTGCTAGAGTAACAAGTACCATGTTAAGGAGCAGAGGTGCTGCAAGAGTGCAATTAATGATGCATGCTTTGTGCTTGTCCAGCTAACCAGGCTGTATTCCCAGCACAGCGCTTAGCATGCCTGTGCCTTCCCCAAAGAACATCACTGGAGTTTGAGACTGATTTCAGCAGTGAAGAAAAGGTGTTGATACACCTGCAGGAAAGCAGCTCTTTTGGAGGAGGCGTTTTTCCTGCATGTGCTTTGATTGTGAGCCTCTTAACTTAGCAAACCATCTTAAGGGAGCTTGTTGGCAGGCTGCCTGAGACTGGGCACAGTGGGAATCTCTGAGCCTGAACCTCTGGGGATGCTTTCAGAGTAACGTGTGTCTTCTGTTCCTGCTTCATTGTGGCAGACTGATGAGGACTTTGAAAGCAAATGACAGTTGACATCAAGTAGCTCAGACTGGAGTTTGCTCTCCCTCTGTTGCATTGTAAATGAAAGATTTCAGATGTGCTATTTCATTTAGAATATGTGAGTGTTGGATATGATGGTAATAGATGGCAACAGCAGCAGAATAATTCAGTCATGGAACAAGAGGTTAAGTGTGAAAAGAAGTCTCAACAATAACAATTTCTGACTAAGCAGTTGGTGGCAGACACCGGAGCAGCACTCGGGATCTGAAGCAGTTAAACAAGACAGATTTATTTGACAGAGCAGTGTGTGTCATGGTCTAAGCAGACATGATAGGATGAAATTAAGAAATAGGAATATTTAGGCTACAGACAAGACTGTTTCCTGATCCTAAGACCTGTTCTAGCTTAAGTGGCCTCTGAAGAGAAAAATAAAAGGCCTCTCCTAGCAGGGAATATTTAACAGCATGCTGAACAATATGCTAATCCTCACAGGAATCTTACAGAATTGTCAGCAGGATGAACTGGCTGATCCCTTCCATCTCTGTGGACTTGAATTTCAGTATCTCTTAAGGTTTGTGCCTAGCAGAATGTGTGCTTCCCTGCCTCATTTCCTGTCGTGTCTGTAGCCTAGAGAATGAGCTCATATTCAGGTGCAGTTTGAAGTGGGTTATGCCGTGTGGTGCTCAAAATGGTCCATGCTCTGCAGGATTCCCTGAAGGTAGGTTTCAGGCTTCTGAACCCTTTGCTGCAGCATCATTGCCTTTGGGGCAGGCTGGCAGTGTCTGATCTCTGGAGCAGCTGGGCCTCTATGGGCAGCAGCCTGCTGCAGTCCCTTGCACAATCCTGCCTGTATTTCATGGACCTCATTTACTGACAGAACAAAACTGAGAATCTGTAGTGAAGGAAGGACCCTTGGTTCTCCACTGCATTCCATACTGAGTCCCACCTTGGCCAGGTTATCATCTTGGTCTCTTCTCCCAGGCAACCAGCACCAGAACAAGAGGACACAGTCTCAAGCTGCGCCAGGGGAAGTTTAGGCTGGCGGTGAGGAGAAAGTTCTTCACCGAGAGAGTCATTCGCCATTGGAATGTGCTGCCCAGGGAGGTGGTGGAGTCACCAACCCTGGAGGTGTTCAAGAGGGGATTGGGTGTGGCACTTGGTGCCATGGTCTAGTAGTCATGAGGTGTTGGGTGACAGGTTGGACTTGATGATCTCTGAGGTCTCTTCCAACCTTTGTGATACTGTGATCACTCCTTAGGCTGTCTTGGATATGCTAACAGGAGTAAACATACATGTCACAGGCAAAACAGGCTCATGTTAAACTCGCACAATCTAGTGAGAACTCTCACTAGAACTCTCATGTTCTCACTGCTCATGTCCTTAGCAGCTGCCAAGGTGTAGTTCTATCATTTGGACACGCTGCAAGCACAGAATAAACAGAACCATAACTAAACATTTCCAACAGCTCGACTGGTTCTTGGGCTACACAGGACCTGCTGCTGGAGGAAACAACCAGAACATTCATGTCAGAGAGTTCTGTAACCTCACAGATCTAGCTGAGCATGAAGATTGAGCCAGTGATCAGCTGAAATCCATCAGGAAGGCGAGAAACTCACCTTTTTCTTTCCCTTCTGTGATGCTGGTTAAAATTTGATTCCTGTGCTGGGAAAGACAGCACAGGTGACTGCACAAATCTGTCAGTGCTGCTGCTCTGGGGAGACTTCTGCATCCAGAATCACAGCCTAATGGGTTGTGGTGGGTTGAAGTTTCCTGTCAACATTAACTTAGCACAATTAACTCAGCTGGAAGCAAATGAAATGGGTAGGCTAAATCACAGAATCACAGAATCAACCAGGTTGGAAGAGGTCTCCAAGATCATCAAGTCCAACCAGTCACCCAACCCTAACTAATCAACCAGACCATGGCACTAACTGCCTTATTCAGGCTTTTCTTAAACACCTCCAGGGATGTTGACCCCACCACCTTGTCAATAAATTATCTAATATCCAAGAGGAGTGGCACAGCCTGGAGCTAGCCATATTAAGCACCTAGCAATCACTAAAAGTCAATAATTCATATTTGAATATTATTTTAATCTCCATTCTTTCTCAACCACGCTGGTTTCACAGTCTGCCCCTTTTCCACCCCACCCGCCCTATTTCCCCCTTTTTCCCCTCAAATCCCAGAGCACCTGGGCTCTGTTGGAGTCTCCTCCCACCCCAGGTGTGGCCACTTGGCCCACCCCACCCACTCCCCTATTTAATCCCCCCAGGAAGGGCAGCAGCCCTAAGCTGAGCCCATCTGGGCTGAGGATCCTCCTCTCGTCTCTGGTGAGTGCCCCTGGTGCGCACTGGGTGATGGTGGTGGTGACAAAGGCCGGGGGGCCTGGTGGCCCCCCGGTTAGGTAGGAAGAGTGTTGATGGTGGATGGGACATCACACAGAGCTGCTGTGCAGTGCCCAGCCTGGAGCATGGGTTGGTGACTGATTCACAAGCAGCTAAGAGTGCTCAGAAGCTCTGTGCTTAAGGGAGCTATGCTGATTTGGGGACTCCAGGCAGAGCATTAGGACAGGACATGCCAAATGGAATTCCCTGGAAAGATTTGTCTGGGGAATTTTTGCCAAAGGTCCTGAACACTGCATCAGCCTCACCCATGGCAATAGCTTCAGTATTGCAGCTCTCTACATTCTTTAATAGCAAAGTCAGCTTTGGGGCTATACAATAACTGTATTTAGCCACCAAACATTTAACATGAGTCAATTTGGAACTCAGACTGGCAGGACAAGGTTTACTACTGGGTGAATTAGGAGAGAAGACATTTGCAATTCTCTTTGAGTTCTCTTTCTTCTGTTGTAATTGCTGTGGTTATTCCAGATAGTGGCACTCAGCTCATGAACAGCCTTTTATCTAGGCTAGCTGAATTGAAAGCTGTAGCCTTGTCTCTGGCTTTTCTACATTTGGGAGGTGTGATTCTAGGCAGTAGTAAATTCACAGTTAGATATTTTTTTTTTCCTCCTGAATATGCAGAATGTGACTCTGAGAACTTGCATGATGGTTGCCTGGGAGAAGAGACCAACCCCCTCCTGGCTGCAACCTGCCTTCAGGTAGTTGCAGAGAGCAAGAAGGTCTCCCCTGAGCCTCCTCCAGGCTAAACAACCCCAGCTCCCTCAGCCTCTCCTCACAGGGCTGTGCTCGAGGCCTCTCCCCAGCCTCGTTGCCCTTCTCTGGACACCTTCAAGTGTCTCAATGCCCTTCTTAAATTGAAGGGCCCAGAACTAGACATAAAAAGGAGACTACCCTTCAAAGCAAAATTGTATGGCTTGCAAGTGAATGAAGCTGGGAATTCCTGGCAGAGAAGCCTTAAGACTCCTTAGCTTAAAATGATTCCTTTCCCATTCTAGTCCAATCTCTGAAGAACAGCAAACTGATCTGAAAAGAATTCTGCATAAATAATTGATTTCCTTGACTCTGGAGGTGGATTCTTTCTGCGTAGGAATGTTCTTGTGGAGCACACTTGGTAAGGCTGCAGGAGTGAAGGGCTTGGACTCTCTTTGTAGTACGGGATGGTTTCTTTGGTTTTCCTAGCTGTGCTGCATAGCTCTGGCTAAGGGAAGCTCTTACACAGCTTTAAAGGATGGCTCTGATCCCAGGCTGATTATTTGAATTTGTATCACAATTTGTTTCTTCCAGATTTCACTTTGGGCTCATGCTGTGGCTAGGTCTAGGCAGTTCTGCAAACTCAGAGACTCCAGGCAGAATTTCAGCCAGCAGCGTTTAAATAAACCTGGAAGGGAATGAGAGCGCCATGTCAAAACTGCCTTTGCCTAGGTTTGAAGAGCAGGCAAGGAGGACCTGATTTCACCCTCTGCAGCCCCAAAGGAAGCACTGTGTGCTTTCCTGCTAACATCTACTTCGTAGCCCACACCAGTGCCTGTCTCCACAGGCCTCTGCACCAGGACATGTCCTGAAGAAGTCATAGAGACTTCTCGCGCACTTCCTAGTGTTGTGGTAAGGGAAGCAGGTCACAGTATTGAACTCACAGCGTACAACAAGGGAAGCCTGAGTCTTAGAGATGGAAACAGAGCATCCAGAATTAGCATTTTGCATCCTGCTGCCCTCCTGCCAGTATGGATGGGCGACTGCTGTTACTGCTCAGCCACCTGGAGCATGAGCCTGGCAAAAAACACAACCCATGATATGAAATCATCAGCTCAAGAGACAGGTCAGCCCGAGCTTTATTTCTCATTTGTCACATCAAAACCCAGAAGCCTTTCTTCAGGAAGCTGGAGAATACTTGACAGGAATCCTGCTGATGTGCAGGGAGAAGAGATGAGCAATTGCTGTCGTCTGTGTGCTGGTGTCTCATGATCACAGGTTTGATAACAGCATGGGGATATTTGGCTACTTTCTAACATGGCAAATTGAATTGTCCTGGCCTTGAGAGTGTTCTTGACTGCCATTGTGCCAGTGAAGTTGTGACAACATGTGGCTGTGAAGA
Source organism: Dryobates pubescens (assembly GCF_014839835.1). Classification (NCBI taxonomy): domain Eukaryota; kingdom Metazoa; phylum Chordata; class Aves; order Piciformes; family Picidae; genus Dryobates; species Dryobates pubescens. Next base: position 313,313 of record NC_071629.1, on the reverse strand, counting down.
GGATGGAGCAGAAGATCCTGTGGAGCACAAGCTCTGTGAGTAGTTTCACTGTCTCTCTTGAGGTGACTGACTGACAGGCACAGGCACCTCTTTTCCCTTTGGATTTTTCTCTGGGCCACCTGCCTGCTGTGCTGTGGTGTTTGTGTGACATATCTGTGCAATAGTTGGTGCATGACATGAATTTTCAAAGGAGGTCCTTCAGCATCCTAGGAAGGAGCTGCCCGGAGCAAACGCGAGGAGACGATTCCCATGTAGACCGTCAGCCGGGTTTGGTTTAGGCTGGCAGTGCTGCCGCAGCAGCTGACGAACGGCACACAGGCTGAATCTAACTTTGCCACTGTCACCCAGGAGAAGAATGTGTCCCCCTTCCGACAAGAGAAACAAATGACGCTCCCTGGACTAACATTTACCATCACTCAGGTCCCACGGGAAGGATCCTTCATGAGAGATGGTAGCTTGGAAAGACAAATCTGTGCCCCTCCTCTTGGGCAGCAGCTGCTGACGGGAACTGATGGACCAGCCATGGAGCCTCTGCCGAGCCCTTGGAGCTGCTGAGAAACGGTGAGCTGGGCTGGTCGGGGACTCGGGCTGATGGGTGCTGAGTGATTGACTGCAGCTGGTGCAATGCAACACCTTCCTGTGGAGCATTACCCAACGGGCTCTGAGAGCAGGAAATCTGGCTTGTCATGCATTCAGTGTCAGGCTTGGGCTTTGAAGGGCTTGTGTGTGCAGCTGAGTCAGAGCTCTTTTTTACTATTGCATCTCTGCTCCGTGGCTTGCAAAACAAAATCTCTAAGCAAGTGATTACTTTTTGGTGTGAGTTGAGGAGGACCCAGTCTTTCTCCAGAAAGCTAAGCCAAGAACCTTATCCTGATTTTTGCAGACAGGAAGCATAGCTATACTCGGATGCTGTTAGTGCAGTGCAGATGTGCTGCTGGGCTGAGCTGTGCTCCTAGGCAGCTGCAGTATGTTAGATACACCATATTTCATAAAGCTGGATGCAATCTGCAGCTGAAGAGCAATGCAAAAAGAGCAAGAGGTGAAAGCATGTTAGATAACCTAAAAAAATGGCAGCAGGTGAATAGAAGGGTAAGGAAGGAGAGAAGGGTAAAGTGAGCCTCAGCATCCTCCTCCTCAGGGTAAAGGTCTTAGGATGTTGATGGAATGCCATACTCCTCCACTCCGTCCAACCAGACCCAAGTCCTCAATATCAGGACCCTCAGAGATGCGGAGTGTGACACTGGAGAAAGGGCTGGAAATGCAGAGGCTTGCATAGAACAGTGCTGCATAGGGCCCAGGGCCAGCCAGCATCCCTCAGCTGTCAGCCCCAGCCTGTGCACTTCTGTGCAGCATCCTGTGTCCCCTTCTCTTCATCTCCCTGCTGTCATACTGGGCCTGTATTCCTCTGCAGGCTGTAACCATATGGAAGTGAAGGAAGTGTTGGTTTTGGTGCTGCTGATTCTGGAACAATGCTTTCAGTAACTATGAGAAGGAAATGAGGAGTTCATTGAAGATAATGAGCTTTGCAGGACTTCCATTGTGTAAATGCAACAACTAGGGACACACTCAAGTCAAGGTAATTAAATTTTATTGCATTAGCTTGTTAAATTCTTTCAATGGCATTAATGCCAGCAGGTGCATTTTTCAATGTTCTGTCTGAAAGACAACAATCACCAGTGGCCTGCAGATGTGTTCAGTCTCTGCTCTGCTCCTGAGCATGTCCAGGCAGCAGTAAGCAGTAGCATAACAAGTAAGCTGCTGCTGTGTTTGGGGATGATTTTTCCTCCTAGCCACCAAATCCCCATAACATCTCCTTCAGCTGGGTTTGTTTTCTCTCAGGATGTGTGCTGGCCAACAAGCACAGTAACGTGTGTGGCTGTTGGGTAAGACAGCAAAACTCACCTTCCAGTGCCTAGTCAGATAACAGATATCCTGAACAGAGAGGAGCAAGGGATGTAGTGAGGATACTGCTTGCTACTATTCTGCACTCATGCACAAACTGTTTAACGTGCATCATGACAGCTGCCTGATGTTTATGCCACACTTGTAATGCCAGCTTTGTCATTTCTGACCTCACTTACAGGTAGCTTTGTACTTGGGTGTCTTGGTTGGGCATCTGCAGAGAGCCAGCAGAGGCGTGTGGGTCTGTGTCTGTGGTGTGCCCTTTACACAGAACAGCTTCCTGGAAGGTACACAGAGCAGGGGGTGCTTGAGCACCAGCTCCTCCCATCCCCTTTGCAGTCATCAGGCTTCAGTGTCATGCTTAAACCAGCCTCTATTTAGCTCCATTAATTTTTATGCTTTCAACTGAAATAAAGTGGCTTCAAGGTGGAGAGGAAGTTTTTTGTCGTGCACGGTAAAGCTGCTGCAGCAGGGCCTTAGTGTGGACACTGAGGCTTGAAAGTTTAGTTCCTGAGGCCTTCCTTCCCCAAAGGGAGCTCATCCCAGTGTCTCAGACAAAAAGCATGGGAAGAGAAGTCTCGGAAGAGGATTCCCATTTCATCCTGCCAAGCAGGGCAGAGAGCACTGAGGACAATGGGGTGTTACCAACACCTCCCAGTTATCAGAAATCTGCAAGTAATTAACTGGGGAACAATTGCCCTTGGCTCCCAGCAATCTCAGCTGCGTTCAAGGGGAAGGGATGAAGTTCTGTCCCTGTGCTAAAGGTGTACAAGTGCCACCAGGTAGCTAAGAAAGGTGAATAAGGTCTGCTCAGTTCCCACCTGCTCTTCCACAGATCAATCTGCCCTTGCTTCCTTTGATTTCACTGCAACAAAACACAACCTTAGACTTGAATATAAATCTGACTTGCAAAGTTTACCCACTGAAACATAAGAGCTGAGACTACAAAAGAGAAAGTCATAGAACAGAGTGCGTTCTTTACTCAAGCAAATCCTTTTTCACTCCTTAGAGTGAGGTAGTATAATGTGGAAAGATTGTGCTTCTCCCATTCTGCAGGAAGGGTTTATTCGTTGTTCTGACAGCATTTGTTTGGATCTCAAAGAAATAGGTTAGAGGAAGTATGGGCAGAACATTATATTTGCCATGGATTACCCTCCTTGGAAAGCTGTAGTATTGAGTCATTTCAGTCAGGCAGTGTCTTCTGAAGAATGTTTCTGGCATCAGATTCTCATTTTGAGCGGGAGATGCTAAGGGTGGCTTCAGCAATCAAAATTCAGCACCCCAGCCTCTTGCAAAGCCAGCCCAAACCAAACCCCCTGGGCACATCTGTACCTGATCAGAGCATTTTGACTGGAGAGATGAGCTACAACTCACCTGTAGATGCAACTGTCTGAACTAGAGCAGCAGAGAATATTTTAGGTTGGAAAGGCCCTTTGGATATAAACATAGCTGCCTTAGCAGGGGGTTGACTTGATCTCCCTCCCAGCCCCTCCCATTCTAGGAGTCTCTGACACCACCTAGTCCAACCCCTTAAAAATAGGCTTAGTTTGGAGAGCTTAGTGCTTTTTCCTTTGAAGTTTTGAGTGTCTCAAGTAATGGAAGTTTCACAACCCCTCTGTGCCTTGTTCCAAAGTTTGACCACCTTCAGCATGAAGAAATTTTTGGTTCTCTCTAATAAAAACTTTCTTTGCTATGCATTGTCACCTGCAAGCTTGGCCATCGTCCAGTGATGTGAAACATGAGGGCAATGCCACTTCGAATCAGCTGCTAGGCAGATTGCAAACAGCTGAGGCACTTCAAGTCTGCTATTTGCTCTTGCTTTATTTTTAGAGTAATTTCTTCATCTCTTTAAGGCATGCCAGAAATTAACTAGCATCTCATTACTTGTTCTACACGATAATAAACTGAGTTCTCCACAGAGCTCATTGATAGTGCAGCTAAAATAAGTGCTGCATGTCCTGATCAGCTCCCTATGGGTATCGCTTTGAGGCCACAGAGAGCTAGAGCTGGAACCTTTGTTGTGTTCATTTACAGCACAAATGACACAATGACCTGACAGATAACAGGGGGGGGGAGTTACCTGTTCTTTCTCATCTGCCATTCCTGACAGTCCTCATGGTACTGTGGTGCCCTCGAACTTGCTGTGGGAGTGTAAGGCAAAAGCAATCCAACTTTTCACTGTCTGTGTGCATTAGCTGGCTCTCAGCTCCCAGAGGCTAGAATTTGATCTCAGTTCTAGGCTTTAACCACAACCAGCTAAATCTGAGAACCCTAAAATCAGAAGCCTTCATTTTTATTTGGTGCAGTCACATCAATTTCTGGTGTTAAAAATAATGAAAACAGAATATTTAGAAGTATTAGAAATGGTGTCCTCTCGCTCTGCTTTCTAGCACCTTAATATCCGTGTTCCCTGCATGGATGCAGTGGAGTGTAACTAGGAGACCTGGCCACACCGAAGCTGAGCCATGCTGCAATGAGGTGGCAGCATATTCAAGAGAGCAAATGTTTGTACTAACCAACCCTTGGCTCCATTCATCACTGCTCTGGGATATCAGCCACAGATGATGGTCTTGAAACAGCACCATCAAAGTGAAGCCAAGCACTTTCAGAAACCCTTTTTTCTGATAAGCACAATCTGACAGAGGTTTTTGCATGAGTCAAAGGAATGTACTTTATTGAAAGGAGATAGCAAAGCTTGGCAAGGGATTACCAGGATGCTGGGGGGGTCGAATCTACTTATGTTAGGAAAGGATCCCTGAGGTTTGTTGGGCAGGAAAAGCATTGGACAGTGAACAATCAGAGACTCTTTTCCAAGCAGTGTTGCTGAACATGTCTGGATGAATATGCTGCTGCAAAGTCATTCTCTTGTGTCCCTCTCACTGAAGCACACAGACCTTCAGCTCCACACGAGCAAACTTCCCTGGATCCACAGGCAGGGATGTCACTGCTTTGGTCTAGAGTTGCCAGTGGATTTCATCAAGTGATTGAATGTTCTGGGTGCTGGTGCAGTTCTTAGTCTATGTAATGCAACCAGCTGATGTTTCTGCTTTGAGAGGTGATGCTCCCTTGAAGGGAGGAAGGGAGGTGCTGGATAGTGTGGAAACTACACCAAATGTGGCAATGGAAGCAGCTGATTGGTTGAGTGTTGGCTGCAGGATGCGAATCACACGTTTCATGGGTAACATCCACTGCGTGGACTCTTCCTGCACTTCAGCGTGAGGTAGAATAGAATAGACCAAACCAGGTTGGAAGAGACCTTCAAGATCATCACGTCCAATCTATCATCCAGCACCACCTAATCAACTAAACCATGCAACCAAGCACCCTATCAAGTCTCCTCCTGAACACCTCCAGTGATGGTGACTCCACCACGTCCCTGGGCAGCCCATTCCAATGGGCAATCACTCTCTCTGTGTAGAACGTCTTCCTAACCTCCAGCCTAAACCTCCCCTGGCACAGCCTGAGACTGTGTCCTCTTGTTCTGGTGCTGGTTGCCTGGGAGAAGTGACCAACCCCCTCCTGGCTACAACCTCCCTTCAGGTAGTTGTAGAGAGCAATAATGTCACACATGCAGCCAGCATAAGAGTTGATCTTGTGTCTGAGCTTTGTCATTGAGACATTTTGAGAAGACAGAGAAAGAAAAGTGCCATTAGAATAACCAGGCTGTGCTGTCTTGGGGTGTACAATGCATAAGCTGCTTTAACAGCCAGAAAAATGACTGTTTGGTGAGACATGGAATGGGGATGTTTGGGGTAAAGGAGGAGAATTCCCCCAGTTGATAACCCCCTTAGATTTTGAGGACTTTGTCAAATCAATTCTGCTGTGGTAGGAAAAAAAATTAAAAAGAAAGAAAATTTGAAAAGAGAGAAAAGATCTTTGCAGCTAATCACAAAAAACTTAACAAGCCCTAAAATCTGAGTGGCAGATTGGTCAAGCTCTGTCAAGTTTCATGGATCAGAAAGATGAGAGAGACTGGGACCCAAAGACTTAAATCAATTTTGGCAGGAAGGGAGAAAATAGAGCAAAGCATGAACGCTGTGAGCCCAAGCCAGGCTGCTCTCTGCCAGGCTCCCTCTTCCCTGACACTTGAGCCAAGTGCAGTACAATTGCCACAGATGGGCTATGGTGCTGCATTTCCTCAACCAGAGCATCAAAAGGAATGTTTTTCCCATTATTAGGAAACATTATGGGAATGTTGCCAGAAAACAGGTCTGAAAAGCCTTTCTGGGTTTTGTGTCACTCACCACACTGCCTGCACTCAGAACAGGCAGGGGCAACAGGGCTGGAAGAAGTTGTGCAGCTTCTGCAATCCATTCGAGGAGCTGTGTGCTCTGTGCTGCCTTCGAGAGTATCTTCTGCACAGCTAAGAGAAGCAGTGACCAATACGTTCTTGTCCTCTTTCTGTCTTTGCCATAGCTGGAACCACAATGGGACCAGGGGATCATCATAGGCTATGAGATGTAAAAGAGGATGTAACCCCAAGGGTTTTCCTCCTCCTTGAGGGTAACTTCATACCCCAAGCCACAGCGTTACTGGAATAACAGCAGGAGGAGTCGTCTCCATCTGCTGTACAAATGCAGCCACAGGAAGGTGAGAAGGGTAATTTCTGCCTTACCCTTCATGGTCCATCCCATGTATGGACAGGATTTCTCAGCTCTTTAAGTGTAAGCCTAAGAAGGTGAAAGTTTTAAACACCACTGCAGCTAAATACAGTAAGCATGGAAGGCTTGACCATCAATGGCTTTGTCTTTACCCTCTTCTGTAGTTGTACAGACAATCAGTTGTCTTTCTAATGGACCCAGCTTTACTACATTCCTGAATGGAGAAGTCAAATGATCTTTGCACTGCTGGACATGATGAAGTTAAGCTAAGCAATTGCTCCTGGAAAGCACTGAACTGTACATTTCCTAGGCCAGGTTTAAATGAACATGTCTCTTTTTCAGTGGTAATGACTTCAAGGGTGGGGTTTCTTACAGCTCTGCAAAATAACTTCCCTGGTGGTTTTCTGCAGAGCATTGATGTCAGGGATACATTTGTCAGCATGCAAGCTGGCATAATACAGAGCAGCAAAAGCAACCAAGCGTGCAGCTGAAGTTCTGTTCCTAAAATTCAAGCCTCAGATGTCCCATTCCTAGACCTGTGTGTGTTAGGTGCTACTCCTACCTTGTAGGGTTAGGTAATCTTAGAATAGAAGAATAATATCAATTCCATTTAGTTGTACTAATGTGAAAGAATTAAAAAAGTAATGTTAATTCATTGAGAAAAGCAGCACCCCTGTGATGTTCAGTTTCCAGACACAAATTTGACTAGATTTTGTTCAGGTAACTTAGGTGAAAGGAAGATCACACAAAGAGTGTGTCTTCTGCAGTCTTTTTTTATACAAAGGTTTAGTTTAATGAAGGGAGCTCTCTAAAAGTGGTGAGACGCTTCCTCATCTGAAGCTACTTCTGTGCTACTTGGGGGATTAAATGGCCAAGGCACAGCCAGGGAATGTCACTGTGAATCATTCCCAAAGACACACAGAAGCTGGTTGTAAAAGTGACCCTGAGCATGTACTTAGGATCTCTGCAGGCTCTCACAGCTCAGAGTGAACCTTTTGCTGCCAAGATCACAAAATCATTGCTCTGTGAGTGTGCCAGGCAAAGGCTGCCTTTGGAATAAATACATGAAGAGAGCTCTCATCTCCTGATGGTACTGCACTTGTACCCAGGGGAAAAAAGGCTTTTTCACTAACACAACAGCCTGCATTCCAAACCCATCAACCATCTCTGAGCCATGGGAAATATGGGATGTGGATTCAGGAAGATTAGTGAAGGAAGGGAATTCTTAGCTAACTAACAGGCCAGAGGGTTCTTTTCTGACAACATAGAAAATATGGAATGGCCACGTGTAGAAGAGGGACTTCCTTTGGCTTGCTGGAGCCTGCTACTCATTTCATACACCCTTTGTCCTTGGCCATCTTTCAAGGCCAGAGGTAAAGGCCAGGCGAGCACTCCTGGCTCCTTCTCTTGTTCCCTTGATGACCTTGATTCATCCTCATCCTTTGCCAGAGGAACTGCTTTCCTTGTCTGCTGCTTTTTCCATGCATGGATAAACTGATACTGGCACAGGCTGGTTCTCTGGTGCCCTGTCTGTTGGTCTGTCTGTAAGCCCCAGGACCTTCTCTTGCCTTTGAGCACTCTCCACAGTGATGAGAAGGGCTCGATAGGTATGGGCCAGCCCATTATCTACAGTCAGTCTTAGCTGATGGGCTCTTTACCTAAGAGAAGCAACCTTCCTCCTTTGGAGGGCAATGGTGCTCTCAAGTTTCATTTTTTAAGGATTACTTTTCAGTTTTGCTTGGATGGGGATGGAAGCTGACTCCTGACTGTATGCTTGCTTGAATTAGGAGCCATGACCTAAACCATCTTTCCTATGGTGATATGTCAAAAACCCCACAACACAGAGAACATCAGCAAATGTTCAGTAGATTAGTAGTGGGGAAAGGACCTGCAAAGACAGGTTGTGCTCATGGACACCTGTGCATGACTTTCTTACTCTGTGCTGCTATGGGAGGAAAAGGCAGGGCAATTATTCTTTAACATTTTTTGATCTGAGTTGAGTATACATCAGAGAAAATTGTCCCATTGGCTGCAAACTTCCAGTGACTTTACCATCCCTAAATTTCCTCTGTTTTAATCTCCTTCTGTCTTCCCCTTGAATACACATATATCATTTTTTTAGGCTTTAGAATAATGTAAGTTATTATGAAACTGCTCTTTTTCTTCTTGCCTTATTTCTTAATGAGCCTTCATATTGTTACTTGCGTGTGTGCAGATGCCTACACTCCCAATGAGGAACAAATGGAGTTGTTAGGAGAGAAGAAATACCTTGTAAGTACTTTCTGCCTCTGCATGAATTCTCTTTACAACCTAGATCCATGCTTTGTTGGCATTAAGGTTGTTAATCAAGGAAAAAGAACCAAATAAAGGGGAAGCTCTTTGAGGTCCTTTTCTTTAAATGAAGGAATAAGCAAATAGGTTCTTTGTTAGGTGTGTTTCAGAAGACACCATGTTATTAAACATAACATAATAACATCATGTTGTTATTAAACAGTGGGGATGCAGACTGGAAACTTGATGTTTGCTGAGGCAGTCACAGGGTGTAAGGTGAAAAAAACTTGGCAGTGAGGTCACATAGGAGTGAGGTGTCATGTTTTGTGATGATTCATCTTTCACACAGTTTGAAAGAATAGCTCTGAATAATTCTGTTCTGGAAAGAAGTGGCCTCCCAAAGCTAAGCACTGGACTGGACTGGACTGGACTGGACACATCCTCACCACAAGGCTGGATCCATGGGTGTTGTGCTCAGGACCAGCAGGGCTGCCTTGGGATGTGTGGCTTTGCAAGCAATTCCCTGAAATGTAGCAACTTTGTTTGGCTGCTCTGTAGGATTATCTGATTTTGAGGATGCTTAGCCATTGATTCATCAAATCCAAATGACTTTCAAGAGAAGGTCACAGGTTCCTACTGGTTCATGAGATAACCATTAGCCCTGATTTACATCTGAAATTACTATAGATTTCTCACATTTCCAGATCCTCTGCCTTTCCAGAACTTAACAAGAGTAATGAAATAACAGCTCAGGAAAATCACATTCATTACCCTCTGTGCTTGTCCAGGACAAAAGCCTTGACCACAAACCCTGTCGTTATAAAATACTTCCTATCTCCTCTAACTGTTAGGAGAATTATGTATTGGTTCTCAGTCACACTTGCCTGCTGGTGCAGACCTCTGACAGCAGATGACTAGGGTACAGCTTCAGAAGGGCAAGGTTTAAGAACAACAGAATGTTAGCTGCCGAGTTTGGCTATGCCTAGCCGATGAACTGCCTCAGGTATGAATTCCTGGAGCTGTTCCTTGTACCGGCTGTGTGTATCCTGGTGTTTAGTACAAGCTAAACCTCCGATGTGCAAACACCTTCATTAAAACTGCAAGAGCCTGTGGCACGTTTGTAACAGTTTGCCCAAAGGTTAACGTTGATAGTTTTGCACTGCCAACATCCTGCTTTTATGGGGCACATTTGTATGCTAAATTGCCTATTACCTTAAGCTGTAAGTTCCTATTTAGCAGCATCGGGAATAAGATTTGACTATAAGTGTTTGGGTTTTATTAGTGCTAGGCTTCTTAACAGCTCAAACTTCCTACAGACTGAAAAGGTGCAGCATTCTCTACAGAGGTTCTCGTGCATGAGGTGTGCTTAGGAACAGCTAAGGGTAAGAGGCATGGCAAGAAATGTAAGACACTGTTGACTGGTTGGAAAAGACTGCCTTACTGTGTCTCATCTCTAAGCCAGTCCTAAACGTCATGTTTAAGCAACGAGTGCATCTAAAACAATCTCAGTAACATCCCCTTCTTGAGTTAACAAGACAAGAAGGTCAGCTGAACACACTCCAAGCAGGGGGGTGGTGGTGGTGAATAAATATGTCTCGTTGCTTTGCTTTTACTTGGGTTACTTCCCTAGTGCATGACCTAACAGAGTGCAGTGTGATACAGCAGTCTCAGAAACTGAAAAGGACCCTTTTAGCTGCACGTGCAGCTCTCAGAGGTAAGGGAAATATATTTGCTAATGAAACACTGCACCACTCAGGCTTCCCCTGCTAACAGGTAGCTCCTGGGACTAAGGAAGCTTCCACTATCACAGAGGCTTGTCAGTTCTAGGTCAGGACTTTGACAGAGCAGGGGCCTGATTAGAAATATTGCCTTAGAAACATCCATAAATATTTTCTCCCCTCAGTAGTGACTGCAGTCTGTCAGTGGTGACTATCAAAATGAACTCAACAAGAGCAGAAGCTCAAGTCCTTAGCCCGGGCTTCCTCTGCAATTCAGTGGAAAAAAATAATGAAAATTTCTTTATGAATGCTTCTGTCAAAAATGAGAATGTGAGAGGACTGAGATCCTGCTCTGATCCTAAGCTCTTGCTAACATGCTGGGAAATTGCACTGGGAAGAGATGTGCCTCACAAGCTGAGCAGACCAGCTCTGCAGACTTACTCGGGTTCACATAGTGGGTGTCAGAATGATGCTCTCTGTTTGCAGATCAAAGACTTTGAGATACATAAGCCATTGAAAACCATTACTGTTGTCAGAATTATTAGGCTGCAACTATCTATCACCCCAACCAGAGGTGGAAAACACAAAAGTGGAGTTCAGGGTGTTTGTACAGACAAAGAAGTATTTTCTGAGTGAGAATCACTCGGGAAGGGTTTAGTGGCAAGTAGGAATGGGAAAAGTAATGCAAAATCTGTTGGCACAGTCCATAGCTAATCCTCAATCCCTGATTAAAATAGGATTGCAGAGCATTTTGAGTGCGCTCTGCAGAGCTCATTTTTCAGTAACTGTAGCAGTTGAAGTGGGGAAGGTGCTTCCCAGTACAGTATCATCACCAGGAGACAGGTCCCACACGAAAGCTCTGTGGGCATCTGCCTGAATGTGGTGGCATTGCTGCCAGTGCAAGCTCCAGCCCGGAGCCAAGGCAGGCACTGCTTTACCCCTGCAGACCATCTGTAGGGGAGAGACTTGAGCAAAGTAGCACAGAAAGTTGTTCCCTTTTTTTTTTTTCAATGACCTATTTAAAGTTACATTTTTCAAATCATTTAGGGAGAAGACTTAGTTAATGCTACATAATCAAAGTTCTCAGCAAATAACTTAAAGGTGACAGGTCAGCAAAGACAAGCTTATTTAAAGGCTGCATTTTAAGATTTAAAATGCTAAGAGCCTTACCAAGTCTAATCTGCTAAAAATTATAATAAAGTATAAGAGAAGTTCAAACCTTATTTATTTCAAGATCAGATTTATTATTTTTTGAGGACCTTGCAGGCCAAGAAGCAGACAAGAATTAGCACAGCCGCTCTCTCTGGAGGCACACCGCGAGTCTGCTCTGGTGGCTGGGTGATGCTCATCACTCCTCTTCTCCAGGATGTTCAGCAATTCTGGTTGATGGTTCTCCATGACTTCAATGGATTTCTGTGTTTTAAGCAGCTGAAATTATTTGCTTTCCAAGCTGTTATTTTTGTGGCAATTCACCATGACATAGCATCTGTAAATATGCTGCAACACTCTGCTAATTCCAAGTTCTCATTTGCAAATGTGGCTTTCAGAAGGCAGTTGCTGTGGTTGGAAGTGAACCTGTGATCTGAGCAAGCACTGGCACTGTAAAGCACTCAGGGGGCCAGACCTGCTCTCCTGCACTCTCGTGTGCTGTACCCGAACAGCTTGGTGTTCTGGGCCTAATATTTTGCTGAAGTCACTGGGAAGATGGGCTGTGCCTTGCTCTGTGTTGCTTGCTTCAGATAGCTTGCTTCAGATAGTCTTCATAACAAACTCCTGTACAGCAGGATCCTGATTTCAAGTTAGTAATTAGAATGGTATTTTAATTAGAAATGTGCACCTAGACCTTAACTTCTCTTATGTCGGAATTACATGGTGAATGTGTGATTGAGGAGGAGAGCCCCAGTGACTTGCTGCTCTTGATGAGGAGAAGAAAGTGGGGGCCACCCAGTGAAGGCATTACAGACTCCGGAAAGGAGAGGGACTTCGCTGCTGTGGGGGGGTGCTGGCAGCTGGGGAGGGAGAAAATATCAGCTAGTGAAATGCAGCCAACCACCAGTTCAAAACTCTAAAGAAGGCTTGGCACAGCCACTGAGATACCGCCAGGCTAGAGCAGAGCTCAGCCTTGTAGTCGGGTCTGTGGGAGAGGTAGCATCTGAATGCCCTTTTCCTGTCTGAACAGTGTTTGAATCGCGGGGAGCTCCGGGAGGGGAGGGCTCGGGGAGAGATGACACCACTCTGCGGTCCCTAAGTCGGTGCTATCCCAGCAAAAATTGATCAAGGACACGTTTTGGATCCATTTGAAGATTTGTGAGCCGTACGTGTCAGGCATACTAAGGACAAAGCCGCAAATCCAGACAGCTTTTAAATACCAAGCGATGTGCTTTAGTTGTGAATGAAGCAATCAGTGTTTGGAGAATGCTCTTAACAACAGTCTCTCCTCCTGGAAATTACATACTCGGGGCAGGAAATCTCTGATTATTTCTCCAGGTAAACATTGTGCTTATTGCATTCAGAAAACAGCAGGAATTTACATAGCTGGGCCTCCACACACTCTTGTAGCATCTCCCCCTCCTTTACATTTACAATAAACATGAATTATATATGGAAACAGCCGTGCTTTGTTTAAACTGCTGCACTAAGTACTCCTTGACAGCAGTAAATCAATGCTTTGCTTTCTTATACGTTTGAATGAATGTAATGACTGGAATAAACAATTAACCTGATGGCTGCACGGGAACCCTCTGCAGCTGAGGAGAAGGGAGAGAACAACGCTGCTGCATTGTTCAGACACTTGTCATTTGTTGACGATCATGCATTATTGACTTTGTCTCTTATTCCTCTAATTATTTGACTCTCAGAGTTAATTTGAATAACATATTCAGCGTTCACTTAAACTGATGTCTGAAAAAATTCTTTTTCAACTAATAAGCCAATTAAGATCAGCTTTAGAAGCTATTAACCAGATCCAGTTTCTATTTTTCCACCTAATTAAATCTAATGCTCCTGGTACTAGAGTGACACTCAGGCACTTCATGTGTTAATGTTGCTAAAAAGAGAGCCAGTGTGTTTATAAAATACACAGGAGCTACTGCACACACATGTGTGTATAAATACCACAGGACCGCTTGCTCATTACCTTTAAAGATCAGCATGCACACCCTTTGGGCTATAAGGATGTTTAGAGGTGTCAGGAGACAACAAGGAGTAAGGCTGTGCAGAAGAGCTTCCGTGAGGCTTCTGCTACCTGGTGCCCTGAGGGTGTCATGTGGATGCTTTTAAACACCGTTGTTAAGGGAGATGCCTGCACAGTGATGTTCTGTGGACAAGCATGAAACACTCGAGAGTAAAGGTGCACAGCTGGTTCCATTATTGCATCTCCCATGTCAGAAATGGAGGAACTGGAACCACTGACAAGAGAGAAAGAAACGCTTGGTGGAATGATCCTGTTCGCAATGCGCTCTCTTCCTTGCTCTCCTGGATTTCAGCACTCTGAGCATGAAACCATTTCCTTCTTCCATCAAAATAAATTTTCTGACCTAAAACTTTGGCTAGTAGTCCTAAAAGGTTACTGAAACAGGATGACACACCTGAAATGTGAAGATTTGTCTCATGTTTCTGTACGTGAAGCCTCCAGGTTGTGAGCAGTTTTCAGTTTTAGTTTTAAAGCAGCAACGTTGGGTGAGCAATATAGGAACAGCCCACACACCTAGCTGTCTGTCCTCTTGTAATTAAGCAAAAGGCCTGATGTATAGGAAAAGGCAGAGAGATCTAATTTAATTTCCCACTGTATGTCCTGGCTTTCTGCCTCAGAACCCAGCACGTCTAATGGTCACTCGTCTCCATGGCTATAGGAGGAGGAGTGCAGCTTCTCAGAAACTCATTTCATTTTTTTTGGCAGATCCTTTTAACACCTGAGGTAGGAGTAGATTAGAATAAGCTCAGCATCAATGTAGAGGTTAAGATGGTAAAAGGGTTTTTTTATGATTATTATAAAAGACATTTCCTGAGAGAGGTAATTTAAAGAAGTTATCTGTCCTGCAGAGGTAATATTGCACTTATGGGAGCCTAGATTTGAGAGAAGAATTTGCTTTGTGTCCCAGAGTCAGAACTGATTCTCTGCATTACTCAGACATACTCCTTCTGGGGGCATCTTGGAGTGCAGACATTGTAGCTCTGCTCTTCGTGCCCAGAAAGGGTGGCACGTTTGAGGACAAAGGTGGGGCAAAGCATGCCACAAACTCCTCCTGCTAGGAAGAAATGGCATTGTTCAGTTGTTCCTTTGGTAATGAATAACCACACAGATTCCCCTAGCAGTGAAGGAAACATCAACAGTTGATTCATTTCATTTCATTTCATTTCATTTCATTTCATTTCATTTCATTTCATTTCATTTCATTTCATTTCATTATTTTTTACCTTTACATTGCTTTTCCTTGTACTTGTTAACAGTTTGTTCTGTTTCTTGGATCCTTCTCCTCTGCTGTCTTTGGATATTTTTATCCACAGCTATGCTAAACCAGGAAACTTCTGAACTCCCTTGCCTCACCTCTGCATCCTTACATTCTCTTTACAGATGTTTGATGGCATGTGGACAGATAGTTGACTGCTGGATCAAGTCTTATTCCTGGAGTGGCTTTTAGGGCTACCAAAGTAATTTTTCTCAGTCCAATAACATCAAGAAAGCTTAAAGTAAATGGAACATCTTGTACTGTGGTCAGAAAGGTATGAAACATAGCAGTGCAATAACCAAGGCTAACTATGCCAAGGGAAACCAATAGCCTGCTCATTTACAATAACCACCTGTACTGCAAGCAGTATTCAGGAACAGAAGATTTATTCCACTTTTCTTGAATCCATGAGCTACACACAGCAATGAAGTAAGTTCAGCCCCGCAGCAGAGAGCCAGTGGCTCCTCCTCCCTGCACGGCAGTGCAGGCACTGCCTGCTTGGGCTCTGCTGCAGGTGATGAGGGAGAGGCCAGCTGTCCTTGTTCTCTGGCAGCAGCAGGCTTTGCCCTGGAGCAGTGTGTGCACTCCCGTTGTTTGTCTCCCTGTCAGAAGGGGAGAGGGTGCTGGGTGTGTTCTGCTCTCCAGTCAGCCTGCTTCTAGCACTGCATTTTCAAATCCTTCTGGTGCGCAGGCTGACACTGCAGCACCACAGCATAGCCTGTTACCTCCTGTCACATCTGCTCACGTCCCCAGTGACATGGATATGCTGAGACACAGCCTAATGAAACACAGCACAGCAGCAACACAAAGCTGTGCTCTGGCCTGGCCTCGGGGACAAGCGGAGACGCTGACATTCCAATACAGACGGCGCTGCGGGCAATGGTGCCGTTGTTTACTGGATTCATCAGTGTGATGAGAATGATCCATTTCCAGTAATGAAAAATGTTGCAAATTTTAATTAGAACATTTGCTAAAATGTAGGATTCCAACATATGTTTCTTCTCATTGCCTGCTTTGCAAATGTTGATGGGAAAGTCACTAATGAACAGGGAGCCAGTCTAAGCCATCCCTGCTGCTTGTTAGAAACCAGTTCAGTGTGTGATTAAACAGTGCGCAGGCCTTGTGCTAATCCCAGTCATGAAGTGAATTTTATTCTGTAGAAATGATTTTTTTGCAGAAAGATCACATATAGGGAGCACTTTATGACAGATTTATCAACAAATTCAATTAAACTAAAAGCTACAATGGCTGCACTAGCAAAATTGTGGGAGAGAAATTGCTTCATGAAGCTAATGATAATGTGTTCTGTGTGCTGGTGATCCACGCTGCTGAGCCCAGGCAAGACTTAAAAAGAGGAGAAAGAGAAACCCTTTTACACTTAGGCTGTAGGCTCATCAAGATCTTACTAAAAAGGAACTGTGAGGTGTTTATTGCTGGTAGAAGATCATGGATGTGTTCAGGAAATGGAATTACTGTAGTGGAAGAGGATTTCTCTGCAGCCGTGTAGCAGACCTTGTCTGGAGTGGTTCATTGCTTGTCTTTCCCAAGCAGAAAAAAATCTTCCACCATTTAAATCCCCTTTTGTGTGGGAGAGGATCAAGCTGGGAGAAACATTAATTGATTACGCTATTATTGATAGAATCCAGGCTTCATTCCTAACTGCAGAGGGGTCAGGCGCACAGACACATTCACAAGGTGAGTTGTGACTATGTGGCTGGATCAGGGGGAGGCTGTCCCCAGTGATGTCAGCAGCCTCTAGGTAGATGTGGAAGAGTCTGAAGGAGCTGTGCAGGACATGGGTGTCTTTGAGTACAGCAACTGCTACCTTCTGGGAGTGGTGTGAGTGATACCACTGGTAGCTGGCGCTATGTGTACTGGTGGCTTTGGACAAATGCATCAGGCAGTTTATTCTGCCAGACACTGAGTGTCCAGAGCTTGGAAAGCTTTTAAATACATCCCAGCACACACTTACCTGCTCTTCAGCTGGTGACTTCCTCCTCACCACACACATTGGCACCTCTGGACCCATTTCACCCAGCTTCACACCCAAGGCTGTGTGCATGCACAAAATACCAAATAACTCAGGTATGCTGAAAAGCCTCAGAAGGAAAGGAAAAAAGCTTCTGTTTGAGTTTATTTCATCATTTCTTAGGTTCAAGGTGAGGGGTTGTAGGGGGAGACCCCACCTGTTGTATTTAATCGTACAAATTATTTTGGTAAATCAAGGACTCTCTCTCTCTGCTGGGGTGCCTCTGGACCTTGGCCTGCTCCTGGTGATCATTAGAAGAAGAACCTGGGGTTTGTTGTTGGAGCACTGGCTGCTTGTTATTTTTCCAGTATTGTGTACAGGTTGCTGTCTGTTTATGAAAAGGCAAAGGAAAATCAATGCAAAGGTTGAAAAGGGACCTCGTGTGCTCAGCTTTGCAACGTTCTTAAATAAGCACCAAGAAAAGTGGCAGCAGAAAATATATCAATGGCTGAGTTAATGACCAGCATGCAGGGGAAGCCACACAGCTTTGGCAGGGACAGGCCCTGAGCAGGGAAAACAAAAGGGCATTTCTGAGGAGCATAAAACTGGACTGCAAGCAGCCCTTTGTATTCCAGCAGTGTTTATGTCCTTTCATTTGATGCTGGTGTATCTTAAATGATTTGTTGTTGCAGGGGAAAATTAAGAGAGAAAAAATTATTTCCTCACACTTAAAGTGTAAGAAAAAGAGGTGTTATTTTTATATCAGTTGTTGGCAAGAAGTATTGAGTCACCTGTATTATCTTTTAGGTTCTACTGCCGAATATTTCCGTGCATTCATCTGGGCATGCTGAAGATGAAGAAACTTTAAATAATTTATTATCCTCTCAGAAAAAAAAAAAAAAGGTGAGTCTGCAATCTCATGTTTTGGTGGTTTGGTTTTTTTCCCTTTAAGCTAATTCTGTCAGAGAAGTAAAACAGATGGTTGTCTCCCCTGCCTGCTCCTGAGTTAAGATACAGATACAGAGGTAACAAGGTAGATATCGAGCCGCCAGATTACGCATGAACTAATTGTGTGTTTCTCTGCTGTGTCAGCCTGCCTCTAAATCTCACACTGATTTTCTCACTGATTTCTAATTAATTAGTCATAGCAATAATTTTGATATACCTCAATGGATATCACAAAGCAGAAGGCTCAGAAAAAAATACAGGTAGTTGTAGAGGGCAATGAGGTCACATCTGAGCCTCCTCTTCTCCAGGCTAAACAACCCCAGCTCCCTCAGCCTCTCCTCACAGGGCTGTGCTCAAGGCCTCTCCCCAGCCTTGTTGCCCTTCTCTGGACACGTTCAAGTGTCTCGATGTCCATTCCATTCCATTCCATTCCATTCCATTCCATTCCATTCCATTCCATTCCATTCCATTCCATTCCATTCCATTCCATTCCATTCCATTCCACCTCAGCTTGTTCAGCTCTTTACTGGGGTTAGGGACATTTGTTCTTTGTTTTGTGCTCTTCACAATCTGGAGGTCCTTTCTACAAGGCCACTTCAAGGGTTTTCCCTGCAGTCTTTTTCAGGAGCACTGAGTACCTTTTGTTTATATGAGGTTTGCTCTTTCTTTATGGCTTCCACTCAACTGAGCAAGCACACTTTAAGGTGATTTTTATCTCCTCCAAAAAACCCCAACCCCCAGCAGATGTATCTTTTGTATTTTTCCTGTCAGTCCTACTTTAAGAGACTTTGTTGCTGTTAGCAAAGATAAGACTGTGGGTGTGCAGAGCACACCTGCCATGGGAAGGTGCACGTATCAGTAAGTGGCTTATATCTGGTATGCAGCTTGAGACATGTCTTGCTTTGGTTACTGTAGTGACTAGCACAACAGATCCCCTGATCCGTCATTAGGGCCCCTGTATGTTACAATGCAAGCAAATAGTAACATGATTCTCACTGATAAAGACACTCCAAAGCGAGACCAAGGAGGTAGAGCTTAAGTCTGCTTTGTAATGATTTTAAATAAATATACAATAGAAGTTATAATTTACCATGTTAACTTCTGAAACAGATTATTCAGACCTGACAGCTTCATAGAATCACAGAATGGTTTGGGTTGGAAGGGACCTCCAAAGGTCATCTAGCCAGCAGGGACCTCCTCCACTAGATCAGGTTGCCCTATTGAGCCTGACCTTGAATATCTCCAGGGATGGGGCCTCAACTACCTGCCTGGGCAACCTGTTGCAGCGCTCCAGCACCTTCATGGTGCAGAACTTGTTCCTCACATCCAATCTCAATCTGCTCTGCTCTCATTTCAAACCATTGCCCCTGGTCCTGTCACTGCAGGCCTTTGGGAACAGTCCCTCTTCAGCATTCTTGTAGCCCCTTCAGGTGCTGGAAGGCTGCTTTTAGGTCTCCCCAGAGCCTTCTCTTCTTCATAAAAGAACAAACAGAAAATAAACTTATTAAAGAATAAGTTTGGAGGTGATTCTAAATAGCTTAAGATCTCAAGATCTTTATTATATCCCTTTGAAACTGTTGGTCATGAGAAGGGAGGTTAGATAGCTTCATTTGTATGGATTCTTCTAAAGTGGACAATAAAAATCAGCATCAGTCTCTTTATGATTAAGTAAACCAGGCAGTCCAGTTCTTCCTGAGAGCAGGCACAAGCTGAGGGTGGAGAAGAGTACTGAACTCCACAGCAGTGAAGGATCTGACGTGTAAATTTTTTTCCCAAGAAAAAGCTCTGGCTTTGGAGAGTTTGATTACATTTTATAAGCCACATCTTTGCTGCTGAAGCCACTCCCCTGCTTGCTGTGTTCCAAACTGTGGCCACTGCAGTGAGTTCACCTTCCAGTAGTCCCTTATTTCCTTTGTATTGCCTTTCCATTTTAGACTCATAGTGCATTGATTCCACCCTCACATGGCACTGAGTCTGCCTCTCCCTTAATAGACAAATGACTGTTTGCTTTCTATGAATCCTACTAGTTGTGATTCTTTTCTTCTCTGAGCTGTAATCCTTAGCTGACAATAGGCCACTGCTCACCAAAATGATGAGGTGCTAGTTCAGCCTAAGGAGTCTAACTGCCAGTCTGTTGTCACTGGTGCTTTTCCAGTAGGTGTTCTTTACATCCTCTGAGTTCCCAATCATTGGAGCAGTGCATTGCATTCACCTGAACACAGTTCAGGCAATTATCTCATCACAATGTTCAGTGCTGGCTGCTGTTCCCTGCTCCGTACTCTGCAACTCCAATTTACCATTCACCCTCTGTATGCTGACTCTTACTCTGAATTGCACATCAGACCCCTTCATCCCTCCCCTGCCCTGGATATCACACAGTGCTGGACTGCTGATACAACATCCCTCATTGAACTCTTTTTTTCCTCTAAAACCCTTCTTGATTGTCCAAGGTGCTTGCAGCTTTCTGCTCCGTGACCTGGAAATACTGCACCAGCTCCATTTCACACAGCTAACAAGGGAACATGCTCCATAATATTGCTTACAAGAGCACCTGCCACTGGAGCCCCACTGACTCACACTTCTCCCCTGGGGCTGTCTGCTCCTTAACTTACCCTTCCCTGTCAAAAGCTGTTGTGGTGTTTTTACCAGGAGTGCTGTAGCTTTGACCACATCCATTTTTCATTAGGAGGTCAAGTGAGATATTAGATCTCAGCCACTTTTGCCTTTCTGCTCTTGCATGGAAAGAAAAAAGGCTTTCAGGCAGGGTAGAAAATGCTGCCACACAACAGAGAAATACTCTGCCAAAGGAAGACTTGCGCCCAGAACAGCATGCATTAACTCATCATTCTTTAGAACTGCTCACTGTTTAGCCCATGATTTGGGGCTCCTTTAAACTAAAATGAATTACATAAAGATTAGCCCAAAGTGGATTAGAAGGGTTTGCTTTCTTTCATGTGGTTACAAAGAGGAAAGGAAAACCTGTTAACAGAACATACTTTGTCTGTCTTCCTTCTGAGTGTGACAGCCATGAGCAGCTCCACTCAGGGGAAAAAGACCTTGCTCAGCTCTGCACCCATAACTGGACATCTCTTCATTTACCCTCAAGTGTAGAGGCACTGGATTATGGAGTGTGATGGGGGACGAAGCATCCTCACAGGGCAAAGGGCCATGCTGGGCTGTGACAGCTGGGCAGGAGGGAAGCATGGTGACATTGTTAACCAGCACACAGGTGAGTGATGGCTGGAGAGAGCTTTTGGGCCTCTAAATCTGTTCTTTGATCATCTCTGAAATGGATGAAGGCAAAGCTATCCCTTTCCTCTCTGACACAAAGGACTTACTGACTGCTCTATATTAAATATAGCTGCATACTCTGGAAATTGCCCCAGCAATATCACTCACGCCAGTTCACTCTGCCCAGTGGAAAGTCCTGACCTTGGCAGAGCTTGGGACCCAGACCTGTGGTACTTCATTGGAGAGCCACAGCACCTGGTGTGAGTCCTTCCTGAGCTGAGGTGGGTGTGACAGGTGAATGGAGCCACAAAGAATGCTGAGAGGAACTGATGAGAAAGAACTGGATGGTTTGTGTATCAGTGTAGATGGCCTTCAAAACTATACAGAGGAACTGTAAGAGATGAAGCAAGTTGTGAAAGCTGATATCATAGGTATCAGTAGGTACCTGGTATGGAAAAGCAGTGGTGGCTGGAGTCCATTTATCAAAGTCCTTGCACCCTCAAGACCAGGTGGTGCTGTAGTATGTTACAGATGGACCAGGGCATGGAGTAGCACAAGAAAACTATTCATTTGGGTCAAAATCACCCTTAGAAAGAATGATTAATAGCCTTTGAGAGACTGTGAGCTTTGTCTAGTCCAAAAAGAGGGACTGGCAGGCATCTCCAGTTTGACAAAGGCAACAGAAGACGGTAGGGAAGTGTTGGTTTAATGTGGTGTAGGTCTGTCTTCCTGCTG
Source organism: Dryobates pubescens (assembly GCF_014839835.1). Classification (NCBI taxonomy): domain Eukaryota; kingdom Metazoa; phylum Chordata; class Aves; order Piciformes; family Picidae; genus Dryobates; species Dryobates pubescens. The sequence continues at coordinate 291,490 of NC_071629.1, read as the reverse complement.
GCACCAGTATAGTTCCTCAGCTTCTTGGAACCAGGCGTTGGGAGCCTGAAAAGCACAGTATCCACCCTCAGTGAGAGAGGGGAGCAGTTATCCCCCTGCTTTTCCTGGTGCCATGGTGAGTAACCAAGCTTTGAACACTCCTGCTGTGTCTGAATGCACAGCTCTCCAGTCCTGGAGCTGAAAACTGCTCCTCTTGCACCACTGACTTGTGGATGCTAAACCACAAACCCGAGTGAGCTTCAAATCCATCAGGTTCCCAGTGCCAGCATTGGTACAGGGCAGAAATCTGTATTTTGACATCCTGGAGACAGTGCTGAGCTTTCTGTTATCTTATTAAATTGTATCTGACTTGCCTTGCATAGAGTACAACCAGGCTTGATAAATGCTTGGCTTCAGCTACACTCTGCCATTTATTTTCCCACTGTCAGACTTAATCCATAACTGCTGTTTGCAGGCAGCAAGCAGGGGGTAAGGGTGCATCTCCACTCAGCTGGTAGCTGGCTACTGGCAGCCAGGAGCTACCGTCATTTATTATTATTCAGACTGCATCTTGACATAATTTATTTTCAGTTTTTGGTAATCTGCTCTCTCAGAATAAACAATTTATAATCACATTATTTAATTAGTTTTTATTTTGTGTCAGTTTGCTTAATATCATCCACCAGAAAGTGTGGATTTTTATGGGGGAAAAAAACCCACTCCAGAGCAACTGAAGCGTTTGCAAAGCACACAGAAAGGCAAACCTCAGATTGCTGGAGCTAATAGAAAACTCTCTGAACACAGCTTTCACCCAGGCTGAGCACAGCACAGCTGTTCCTGCTCCACTGCAACAGCCAGCCTGCCCTCACTGGGGCGCTTGCAGGCGGTGGGGCTGGTGTCACACTGGGTCTCACTTCAGCACAGTCTTTGGTTGGTGCCTTCTCCATGTCATAGCTGAGGACAGGCACAGGAAAAGCAATTTCATTTTCCCACGAGAGAGGCTGTATGTGTTTGTCACCCAAGCAAAGGGCATTTTCCTCTGTCTAAGGGTCTATCTGGAGACAAAATCTGGGATCCTAAAATGGCCTAAAAATTACACCCACCTGAGAAGTGAGCTCCACAGTGCTGCAAATAAGCCAGCACTGGGGTTTGTCACCACACACCTGTGCTCGCACGGTACAGCAGGCTGCCAGGTGAGCTCCTGGGCTGCACAGAGGTGTCAGGATGATGCAGGAAGCAAATCTTGCCTCTGCTGGGTAGTGTGGCTGAGCTAAACAAGCTCTTCACATTTCGGAACTTTCCTTGTGCTCTGTGGTATTATACTGCAATACTTCCTAAAGTGAATTCCTTCCCCGGGGGGACACGTGGGTGCCCTTACCAAGCTCCCCAGCAGAGCGACTCCAGCCAGCTGCTCCTGCTTGTGCATTGATAACCATCTGGACAGGGCTAAGTCATCTGGCCAGGTAGCAGAAAGAGGAGTCTGCAAGCAGGGCCTGCCTGGGAGAGTATAAGGTATGTTCTGAGAACAGCCACTCAGCTCCTGAATGATTCATGGGGAGGAAAAAGAAGAGAAATTGAAATAGACACAAGTTGTCAATTTCCTTCCAAATTATTTATGTCAGTGGATTGGTCTGCTTGGAAGCCTGGGGAGACTGTCAGTGCTGGATGTGGCACAAGTGTGGCACCTGGTAAAGCTTTATTCAAAATGGAAAGAACAGTGATTGCAAGAGACGTGCTGCATGGCTTGGTAGTCAAGGAAAGAACAACCCAGAGGTAAGCACAACAATGACCTGCTGTCCCTCTGCAGAAAAAGACATGGAGGGAAGGGGGGGGCAAACCCTAAATAATTAATAATAATAATAATAATAATAATAATAATAATAATAGTAATAATAAAAGTTCCATTTGCTGATTCTTTTGCCATTGAAACTGCTCAAACGCAGCATGTGGTGCACACATCCCCTCCACACAGCTGCCTTCCCACCAGCACACTGCTGCAAGCTTGTCTCACAGTCTGTGATAAAAGTGCTGCTCAAACTGCTCTGGACTGTCAGTTCTGTGCTTTGCTCTGACTTCCACAGTCTACTGAAGTGTGCAAAGTGATGTGAGATCCGGGATGCAGCACCCTGGTATCACCAGCTGCATTCTGGTGCTACTGCTGCAGGGGATCAGTTGGTCACCACAGAGCCACCTGAAACAAACCCCCTCTCCAGGAGCAAGGTCTAGCAGCAGAAGATGCTGCACCCTTGTGCTTTTGCACTGGCATTGTTTTGCCTTCCAGGGGGCCCTAGCACTGGTGAAGCCATTGCCGGGGTCAGGCTGCAGCAAACCCCCTCTGCATTCCTTACCTGAGACAAAGTATTCAGCCCTGCTGATTTGCAAGTAATTCTGACCTGCTCCAATTACCCTGTCTGTAAGTAGCTGATGATAGGCTGGTAATCACCCCCTCGGCAGAACAGCAGTCATGGCCCTAATAAACGACCCATTTATGCAGGCAGAAAAGATGGAAGCAAACTGTAAGGGGTTCTGTTGTATGCCAAGGATTTCAACTCACATGAAACACAAGTTCTTTACCCTCCTCACGTTTTCTTTTCCATCAGCGTAGTTACAGAAGAACTGTTCTGAAACCGAACCAATTGATAACCACTGTTGCAAACCCACTTAAAAAGTTGGTGCTGCAGTAGAGAAATGGAGCAGGGGATAAAGGAGCAGCAGCACTAAGCTGCAAGCACTGTGAAGATCTATTCCCTGCCTGTGCTCATTTATTGAGGAAGAATGGTGAAAGGAGTCCAAAACTAAGTATTCACATTCATTATCAAGGAAAAGGAGCGGGAAAGGAATTTTCTCCTTACTTCTTTTGATTTCAGGAGTGATTAGGTTCAGTTGCATCTCTTCAATTGCCTGTAAGTGTTCTGTCTCTGTCATTCTGATAAAAGGCATAATATATTTCATTGTAGCATTCTCACTCAAGAGAGATTGGAATCATAACGGACCAGAAAGAGGGGGGCAAGGTAACATTCTGAGGTCATTAGGATGTTTTAAGAGTTGTTTCACTGTCTAAAAGCACGCTATTACCCCTCTTCATCCTCTGCAAATAGGAGAGCTGCCTCTCCTGAAAAACAGCATTAGTGGTCATTGCAGGGTTTCCCCAGGCCCTGTTATCTACCGCACACCATTCATCAGGGCATTCCTCTGTAGCACCAAACTGACTTCAGTCTGACTGTGAACAGCAGTGTGGTGTAGCTGCTGCTTTCAGAGCACCAGGCTGAGCACTGTGTAGCCAGCAGCAGCAGAGAAGTTTCCTGGAAGTAGCCCTTCCTTGGCCTCGGCATGGCAGGATCAGAAGCATCAGTGTACAGGCACAAGCTTTGCCTCAGAGCTCCTGCTTGCCCACAAAAGCATTTGCATCCCATGTGCAATGTCATGACTGCCTCTGCAATGCCCGCCGTCAGCCAGCTCTGAAAACACCATCAGACAGCCCAGGTTATACCATACAGCTGCAGCATTCTCTTGGTAATGCTCCTAAATGAGCACAATGAAGGAAGGAAGCCTTGCCTGGAGGAGGCAACTTTATTATGGCTACCTTAATATGCATACTAAATGTGTGTGGATGTGTCTCAGGACAACAGACATTCTCTGCTGTACCTGTCAGGGAAACCTGTTGACCACACCTGGCATTAGTTTACAGGAAAACAAAGAGCACAGAGACGTTATGGGCAGCCATGATTTAGAAGAGTCATGGGGAAATCTTAGCTGAAGGAGCCATTCAGTCCTACCATCAGTTCCTCACCCATTTCCCTGGCTCAGGTGCCAAGTCTGGAGAAGCACAGAGAGTCATTTGAAATAGATCAATAACCATTGTCCTTTCTATTAATTCCAGAAATTAGCATTGTTGGGGGCAATCCCTGAGCCAAAGGCATCGTTCCAGTTAACTGGCACTGTCAGCACTGCCTATCAAAAGTAGCTTCCAGAGTCCAAGAGAATTTACATTAGCTGTAAATGAAACCAGGACAGGGCCCACACATCTCAGCACTGTTGTTATCAATTACTACAACAGCACCAACTCTCAAATGTTACAGTGTGCACTAAAGGTCAGCACAGAAAGGCTCTGGAACTTTTGCTCATGAATATATTTAATTTGCTACTGCAAATGGTTTCGATTACATTTGACAAAATGCATAGCTGCCTCTCCCTTTGCAATTAAAGGCTCCTAATAATACAGCCAAACCTTCTTAATCATTGTTCATTCTAGCAGAAAGCAAATCTTGCTGTGTTTGAGGAGAGCAGAATCATCTCAGCAGCATCCATTTCTGTCCCTGCGTGGTTTACCAGAGCAGAATCCTCCACAAACTTCCCCTTCTTTGGCTGCAGGGGAAGGGTGGGGATGAACAAAATCTGCACAGCAGAGTCTGTGGCCGGGACAAGACTCAGGTCTGTAATTAGTTTGGCTTCTGGTGTTTGGCTCTGCAGAAAAAGTAAAAATTGATGGTTCTTTTTTTGCCTAAGGTTCCCCTGCAGAGTTATATCTAATAGCAAGGCAGGGTTAGAGCCAGGCCCATCAGCTGAACATTGGCCAGAACCCAGTGGGTTTTATTTATTTATTTAACTTGCTAAAAACATTCCGGTTTGGAGAAAAATAAATAGAAATCCTCGGCACCTCGGCAGTCGTTATTTTAATTGCAGATCATTAAGACAGTAGAATGGCCCTGGAATGCCCATGTGCACTCCATTTATCCTTGTAAAGACTCAGAAGCTCCAGCAATGGTCTCAGGGGTTTGAAGTCCAGAGTCTGCATTGCTGTACCTTTAGAGCTGTGCTGCAGAGCAGTCTGGGGAGCGACCAGCCAGCCCCTGTGGACCTCCCTGAGCCCTCAGGAGAGGAGCACAGAGCTCTTTTTAACACAAGCATCATTTTCATTAGAAAGAAAATTGTGTTCAGGCAAGTTGATGGAGAAGTGAACCAATCTGAGTGTACTGAAGCTCTTTGCTTTGCTGCAGTGCTTTTTAAATGGTGTCTAAACTGCTGGTCACAGATTTATTTATGTTTCCATGTAAAGAAAGAAAATATTATCATTTTCTATATGGGAAACAGTTTCCCTAATTATTTGGCTCCTTCTACCACATAAACACAGCAATTTGTACCCCTCTCCTTCAACTGGCTGCAATTAGCAGCTACATGGCAATAAGCAGATTATGTTAATTAAAACTCCCAACTATGTAAACAATGGGAGAGCTGACTAGCCATTTCTATTTTTGCCAACTGGGAGCCACACAAGAGAAATTAGTACCGAGCTTAATTTTGCTGTTTATAATTCAAGTTATTTGTGACAAATAACAGCATTCTAAAAGTATTTTTAAACAATTAACTGTATTTCTCCACACTAATTGAACCACATCCCACATGAGAAGTTTGACATCTGAACTGGGGGAGGGAATTTCAAACCCAAAAATAATGTAAAGAAGGTGAAAAGGGAAGAGATTTACACACATCATTGCCAAACCCAAATAATAAAAACCAGTTGCCTGAGTCATGCTGAAAAAGCCACAGCTCAGGATAAAAGCACAACTTAGCTCTGCTGCTGTGGCAGCATCTCCAGCAAGCTGCACTCTCAACTTTGGTCAGGGGATGTGAATAACTTGTGAAGGTTTACGGTGCTTCTGCTGCTACAGGTTCACAGAGGTTTTGTTTTTCTCTTTCTAAACCAGGATTGTTCGCTCAGGGTGGGAAGAGTGGATCCTGCCTGCAGTGATCCCAGGGCTCCATCTCTGCCATGGAGATACCTCTCAGTATCACACCCCATGGGGCTGTCAACACCAGAGGGACTGCATGGACAGAGCCACGCATATGTACCAGATTTACTGCCAGCAGCTGTGGCCAGGCTTCGAGGAAGAAGACAATGAGGAACCGTAGACCACCTTCAGCTTTCCTGTCCAGGTACATGGACACAGCACAGCTCCTTCCCCACACTTGCACTACTGGAGATTGCTGGCTGACTGCAAAAAGGAAACAATGGGTGTGAGGAATGCTGCAGCTTCAGCTGAGGGGTTCTGTGGGGTTTTCACTGGCTGCATAGGAAAACAAGATGATACAGGGCTATGGAATGGAATAGGAGGGTCTGGGAGCGGCCAGTATGACTATGCTAGTCCAGTGTGTTGTGTCAGTGGCACCCTTGATCCAAACTCCTTTAGAAAAGAGGAGGACTCTCAGATGTGAAAGTTGCTGCTGGATGTATTCTTCACAGACCCTCAGGAGGCCACATCATGCTAAGTGTAATGGAAAAGACAAGGAGAGCCTTGAAGAGGGCAGAGATGCAGAAGGGCTGTGCACACGGTTGATTCTGCACCTCTCAATCATTTGCAGAGAGTGGGGGCACTGAAGTGCTTCGGGTAGCACAATATTTCCTCTCCTAAGGGCAACACTGATTTGCCATCTCCTGCTGCCCTGCAGAGCTCACAGGGTGTGGGAGGGCTGCTCCAAATGAAAGTGCAGTTGATCATTTCGCTTTTCCTATTTCCACTATTTTTCTCTTGGAGACATGAACTTTAAATGAGCTGCTGTACAAGCTTCTTGGGGTCAAAATAGAGGAAATCACATCCACCACAGAGACAGGCACAGCAGAAGCCCCAAATATGACCATTATGTTCAACTCAGCAGTCTTTTTCCTGTTGGTAGGTTTTTGATACAAGCTTAGCATCAAGCCAGGCTGTCAAAACCAATGAAATCTATTTCTGTGACATTGAAAGAGCCCTTGATGAAAGTCAATCAGTTCAGGAAATTTTTTTTTTTGAGTACTTGGAATCAAGAAAGGTGAAGAGTTCGGCTTTAACAGAGTTGCTGCCTTTTCTTGTTAGTTTCTGAGAGGTGAGGAATATGTGCTAAGTAAAGCCATTTATTCTGCAAGCAGTACATACAGTGCTGGCTGCTGGCAGCTGCATTTCAGTCCAGCTATTTGCTGAGAGTCCTGGTTCTTAACAGAATTAACCCTTTCCCCAGATCTTTTATTCTGAAGTTATTGGAGGGGTTTCTCTCTTGATGGGGCTCTGTTTCTGGGTGACAAAGAGCATCCCTCAGGCTCAGGAGGGAAACAGTTTTTAGCTTTTATATCACAGAAGGAAGACGACCCGAGGGGATAGGAATGATAAATGGGAGGAAGAGCAGCTTGGGTACTGCCAATGATACTGAATAATTTTGCTGTGTATGAGCTTCCACAAGGTTTCCTGGACAAATATGTGTTCATTGCAGTAAGCTACTGCCATAAAGAAGAGCTAGGGCTACTGCAGAAGGCTTTTCCCTGCACATGAGGTAGTTTTGATGCTTTCTAGCTACTCAGGACTCCCAGGATATGAATATGTAGTTAGCAAGACCATTCAACAACCTTGTCTGGTCCAGAAGCATTTTTACCCACAATTTCAAGTTTGCTTGCTTATAGAGTTTTGTGGGAAGGGCAGAAGGTAAATACCCCAGACATAAATACCTGCTTGGTGGTATTATGAACCATTAATTGTTCTTTTGCATGCATTTCCCCAGCCTGCAGGCTGACTGTAGCTCTTCAGAGATGATGCCTTTACAAAAGTGCTCACTGGTACATTCAATCCATCCTCTGCTCAAGGTGTGATGAAAGGAATTGCTATCTTTTCCCCAGCCAGTTACCATAATGGTATGAAAAAATGACTTCAATGTCAATACAGCCAAGTTCAGATGAGCTAAAAGTAAATCAAACAATCTTTTAATCCAAGAAAATATTTTAAGGCTTTTCTTTTCTGTTGTCCCAAGCTCACTTCTAAGGCCTTGGTTTATGATGCAGCAGTGATTCATGCAGTCACCAAAAGAAAAGAATACAGCAGTGGTTATCCACTTCTGCAGCACGGACTCAGTTCTGTGCTTTGCTAGCTCAAAAGCAAGCTGTACTTTAACAAACAAACTCTACTGACTGTTGCTTAATTTTTCAATAAAATAAACCTAGCAGCAATTTTCTCATCCAATATCAATCAAACCAATACATCACTTTGCTCTGGCACTTTCCTTTGCTCCCTTTCCAGCTGGTGCTGCTCGGATTCACCCATGCTAATGTGTACTCCATTTTCTGTTCAATCCAAATGGTGCTTTTTAGTGTTCCTCTAGCTCTGATCTCTGAACCAAAGCCAGAGCCTCTAACTCTACACTTCAAAACAGATCCTAAGCTAGCAAAAGCCCTAGCTGCTGAATCAACCCCAGGCTGTGTGGGGAGAGCACAAGCACAGCTGGAGTCATGCAGGTTGCTTAGAAGGTGTCAGTGCTGGCACCATTGGATCTACAGCATCCCAAGGAATTACTGAGTTAGCCAAGAGCCATCAACAAAAGGAACAAGAAACTTACTGTTAGCAAATGGCTTCCCAGAAGAGTAAGTTTGAAGCTATCCCTGAACAGATTTTACACTTCCATTACATTTAGTGATATTTTCCTCTGGAATTTTTTTGTCTAATTTTTAAAGGTAGATAAATTAATTAAGTATGTTCCAGCTTGGAGATAATTAAATCAGGTTGTTCAAAGATTTAACTGATATTGTAAGGATGCAGGTGTGTTGCAGGCTTACCAAAGGTCTCCCATCAGTTCTGGATACCATTCATTTTTTTTGATGGCATCATCTTTGAATAATTATTTTATTTTTTCATACTATGAGAAAAAAACAAGACATAATTTGCTTATAGAGAGAGGATGCTATGGAAGCCTTTCCCCTCCATGCAGTGGATTCATTTGCTTGGTTTCAGCCCTTGCACAGCTGTGGCTTATTATTCCATTGCTTATCCCAAAGCACAGATTATCTTTCATTATTCTAAACTCTGCTGTGGATGAATTCCAGTGCCACTAAAGCTACAAATCTCCTCGCTGTTAACTGTGTGCCAGTTTCCAGATGAAGCTGTCCCAAAGGCTGCAGAGTGTTTTTAACAGTTGCATCATCTTTATGTGGTCCTTGACTGCACACGCAGCCGTGTCACAGCACCGGGGTGGGCTGCAGCCACAGCAGCGTGCTCCAGGCCCTACCACCGAGTCCAGTACTCCAGGTCTCCGTTTTCCTCAGTAAGAACTGGCTTTCAGAGAATCACAGAGTGGTAGGGGTTGGAAGGGACCTCCAGAGATCATCTAGTCCAACTTCCCCTGCTAGAGCAGGATCACCTGGAGAAAATCATCCAGGAACACGTCCAGGTAGGTCTGGAGTGCCTCCAGAGACAAAGACTCCACAATGTCTCTGGGCAGCCTCTTCCAATGCTCTGCCACCTTCTAAGTGAAGAATTTTTTTCCTTATGTTTTACATGGAACCTCCTGAGTGCCAGTTTGTGCCCACTGCCCCTTTTCCTGCTGCTGGACACCACTGAGAGGAGACTGGCTCCATCCTCCTGACACTCACCTTTTATATGTTGATAAGCACTGATGAGATCCCCTCTTGGTCTCCTCTGGGCTAAACCACCCCAACTCTCTCAGTCTTTCCTCATAATGTAGAAGTTCCAGTCCCCAAATCATCCTAGTGGCTCTCTGCTGGGGCAAGGGGTTGGCAGAGAATCAACCATTGCTGTTTTCCTCCCACGGCCATTCCCTGCCTCAGCAGGAGTCATAACCAAATGCAGAGAGATGTGCACAGCTCACCTTCAGCGTGGCAGCCCTGAGCCACCAGAACACTGAGCTGACAAGGACACAGACTCCTGTAAGTGAGGAGAGTCATTGATTGGTATGCAGCTGCAGTGCAGAGGTCAGGGGAAGTTCAAGGCTACTCACTGTTGCTAAATTCCTCTCGGATTATGGGGAAAAAGGAAATTACTTTCATTGAGTAATGCTATTTTACTATTTGGAATTTAAAATTGGTCAGCTCCTTAGTGTAGTTTACCTCTTGACCTGATGGAGGTTTGGCTCCATTGTGTAAAGAACAGTTATACCTTAGCACAAATTAAATGCAACTATCCTGTTAGTAAACCTGAGCCAGCAATGTTTCTTCATCGTGGGCATTTAAAAGTGACTAAGGTCAACACCATGGCTGGAGAAGATGCCTGAAAATCAGTGTGATTATTTAAAATGCTCTTCTTCCTGTTAATCCAGATGGCCCAGGAGTGATTCAGCCTTGGAGCAAGCATTTCTGGTTTTATTTTTTGTAATTCTCAGGCTGGCTCTTTGCAGCCCCAGGAAGGTCTGGGTCTGACACCGCACTCCTGCTTGGCTCATTGGTATCAGGATTTTATCCACCACTCACTTTATCATCAGCGCTTCAAAGAATAACACACCCTAAGAAGCTCCCAGAAATTAATTCGTTCCACAGGATTTTAAGTTCTAGGCCTGTTCAAAACCTTCTCATCTGTTGATACAAATCGGCCTTGTGCAGCCCTTCCCTTACCCGCAGCCGGGTGCGGCCTTTCCCTGCTGCGGCAGAGCTTTCCGAGTGCGTTTGATCAGCCATTCCTTCTGCTTGATGGCCTGTGCCTGACTGACAGCAGTCCTGTGTGAGCAAGCATTTAAGCAGCGATCTGCGACTTGTTAGGGAGCTGCTATGTCAAGAAGAGAAATGAACAATAAATTAGAACAAAATGGAATTGCATTGGAAACTTGGCTGGAGGATTTTGCATTTGTGAGGACAAAGGACATTTGACAATCTGAGTCATCTTGCAGCTTTGCCTGCAGCAACTGTCAAATTAGTTCTTAATGCTACAGGGAAAGGGATTGAGTCACAGCATTGCTTAAAGTTAAGAGGCTCATCAGTAAATGGCTGGCAATGTTAACCATTATAAGCTACCCGTTAATGTGGTGACAACAGTGAGTAGGTATTCTGCTTACAACAGAAAGTCAAGAGGTAGACACAATTTTGCTTTCAGGTTCCTGTTTACCCAAGAGCTATGGCTTTACACTGGTAGAGGAAGGAGTAAATCAGTTCCATATGTTTTAGACTAGGGGCCCTCACTGCTACACAAGAAGGAAATCAGGCCCTAGAACTGCATTTAGAAAAGTGCAAAAGGGAGGAGAGAGATGGCAGTGCTCACCTGCATTTACATTCAGGATACCTATGAGTGTCTGTCACCCCTAAACCGCACCCAGCAGGTTACTCATCAGTAACTCCATCAAGTTACTCGATCTTCTCACACACCTCTGATTCCATCCTTTCTCTGCAATAGCTGTAGGTGTGACCATGTGGACCAGTCACCACCACCCTCCCACCAACAAGTGGTTCAGACAGCCACTTCAGATCAAGTGTCTCTTAATTGCAAGGCATCTCAGAGACCGGCATTGCCTTCCCAGTTTCCTCACACACAGCAGAAACTCAGAGCATTGCACCGCGTGGGTGTCAGAGACACGGAAGCTGCTTCACAGAGCACAGCTCCTTTGGTGGATTTGGGTCAGATGATACTCTGGTGATAGAAAGGTTCACTCAGAATCCTGGAATTTGAGCTGTTTTTGAGAATATGTTACATTTTCAGGCCAGCACTGACTTTGATGATCATTTCCTGAGTCATTTCAATGACATCTAAAAAAGTAGGGTCGTGTTTTGTTTTCAGGATGGAAGATAAGACCCAGCTCTCCCGTATGATGATCAGCATAATTTCACCTCTTTCAGAAGCTCTGTGGGCCTGGCTCAGTGTGTTGTATGGCATTATGAGCAATCTATTATGCCAGGCCCTGTGCCACATTTCAAAGACAGAACTGCACAATTCTACCATTTTCTGGCATGAAAGGGGTCAGAGTGGAACAGAATTAGATATGTTGTGGGAATGGCCTGAGGTACAATTGCATTGACAAATCACAATGCCACTATGGGATATCTTCTTTCACAAGCTGCACAGGTCTTTCACACAGTGGGCACTGTCCTTTTAAGTGCCTGCACACTGTAATGAAGTCCTGCAGCACTGACAGAAGAAGGCTGATGAGTACATTCGCCACCTGAAGAGTCTCTTATGAGGGACGCCAGAGGAAGACATTTCTTCAGCTCTGCAAACAGTGCACTAATGAAACCTCAAGTGCAGCTGGTTGACCAGAATTCATTAAAGATAAAAAAAAAAGAATAACCTCACAAACAAGGAAAGAAATGAACTAATATATGGAAGAGCATTGATAGGCATTTGTAAAGCAGCACTTTCATCTACCCCAGCCCCCACATGGAGCAGAGGCATCTTTCCACTTACCAAATCCTTTCCCTGGCACACAGGATCTCTGATACCTCCCACTCCTAATGAAGACAGTGCATTCTTTACAGCTCTTCACGTTTGAAATTGGCCAGTCCAGATCTGTTGGAATCTCCTTTGGGCTTTATGAGAATTTGCGAGTGTGGTGCTTTAACCCCAGCCAGCAACCGAGCCCCACAGAGCTGCTGGAATGAACTGCTGAGAGCACTCAAAAGAGCTATGAATGAATCTGGAAATCATTTCCTCCTGTCCCTTTAACAAGAGTCAAACAATGAGCTCAGTCCCTTGGGTCTGAACAAAACGATGTCCATTCTCCAAACCTTCTCTGCTTGGAAAGACTGAAACTCAGTGCAGGCTCAGGAATGTTATCTTTGTGGGTTTCTGGAAAAAAAAAAAGAACTTAGGTGGTGCTGATCACTGGCAGCTCAACTTGCAAGAGCTCATGAGCATCTGAAACACCAATTCCAGACATGGTTAAACTGAGAAATATCAGTAATGTTAGACAAATCCTGGGAGAAGGAGAAGAATGAATCTCATTTTCCTGACATCTTTCTTTTTATGTGTTTGCAAGTGGAACGTTCACATTTGCGTAGCCTCCATGATGTGGATTAATAAGCAAAGGCTCTTCTGCGTCTAAAAAGAGGTTAAACACCCAAGAGGACCTCAAAAGAAAACCCAACCAACCAAACAGAAAACAAATAAGTGTAGAACCCCAAACAGAAAATGAGTAATTAAAATAATTTAGTTCTCTTGAACTAAGAGCCCTGAGGAAAGCAATCAAGCTTTATACACTAGCTTGGTATAGGGCTTTTTCTCTTTCCAGGGAAAATATCAATGGAAAACATCCCGAGGGACATGGAAATGGAAGATCTGAGCTTAATGAAGGTTGACAATGACTATTATTGATGTCCTTATCACAGATGACAAGAGGTTTAGCAAACTGTTCTAGCATATTGACACTGTACTGGTTCAAATGCTCTTTTTTTTCTCTCATTTTTTTCTTTTTGTCTTAAGCTACAGTAGTGTCTGCTTCAGAGCCAGTGTTGGGGAGATGTGATGTGCACAGTGACTTTTGTCACCCTTTGTTCTCCAGCTAAGAGCACTATCATCCTGTTACTCAGCTTTCAAACTGAATAGCAGCTGCATTAACACAAATTATTCTCTGTCTATCAGTTTTAATTTCAAGATGAAAAGCAAAGGCAAACTCCAAGTGGAAGACTGTTTCAAGAATAATTTCTCCTCTACCCTCCTCCTATCCCCCTGGAGTATGAATTCAGATGCTAGAATACAAGATACATGGGAAGTGGACTCCAGCACCCTCACAGTAAAGAAGCTTTTCCTCATGTTGAGGTGGAACCTCCTGGGTTCCAACTTGTACCCATTGTCCTTCATCCTATCAGTGGGCACCACCAAACAGAGCTTGGCCACTTCGTCTTGACACACGTCCCTCAGGTACTTATAGACACTGGTAAGGTCCTCTCCTAGCCTTCATTCTCCAGGCTAAAGAGCCCCAGGGCTTTCAGGCTTTCCTCATCAGACAGATATTCTGCACCCTTCATCATCCTCATAGCCTCCATTAGACTCTCTCTAGTATTTGCTTCTCTCTTCTGAACTGGGGAGCCCAGAAGTGGTCACAATACTCCAAATGTGGTCTCACTCAAAGCTTAAATATAAGCCAGGCAAAGGAGGTAAAATTGTGCAGCTGGGTAACACTACAGTTGTGTAGCATGGCAGCAGCCATGGGCAGGACCTGAGAGTTTGAATGCCTCAGCTCATCAGTGCTACGATTGGGAAACGAGCTCCTGTTCAATGAATGTGTCTTCCCGTGAACCAAACTCTGACTCTGTACTGCTTGTGACAGGCAAGTTCAGCCAGCTTTAATACAAAAAGTTCTCCCTCATTCTATTTTCCAAGTTAATAACTCTCTTATTGCTGGAAGAAACAGAAGTGCATAGTAAAATGAGCACCGCAACAAATTTCAGCTCTGATGGATGTTTTTGATCTAGACCAATATTTACTCTTGCTTGTATAGAGGACCAGAATACTGGGATGCTTTTTATGAGGAAGGCTCATTAAGATTAAAATATGTAGAGCAAAAACCATCTGCCTCATCAAGCATTGCCCAGGCTAAATGTATGTACACCTCAGGTTGGAGATCTTTGAAACATTATTCCTTTCCATCAAAAGATTCTTTAGATCTTTTCTTTGAACTAGGCCAGGGCTCTGTATGTGGCTGAGGTTCTTAGGGCAGAAATGTGACTTGAGAAACAGCTGCAAAAACTCCACTCAATTTATGCAGATTAGAAACCTCTTACAAACCAAGCCCCTGGTCGTTTGCTCTCATCGGAGAGTTCTTTGTGCTAAGTTCCCAGAGTCCATTCCCACTAAGGTGAGTTTTCCCAGAGATGCACTCTCGTGTTCCTGCTGGCTGTGCTGCCCACAGAGGTTTAGCTGAAGAGCAGCACAAATGGATAACATTAGCTAATAAACTCTGCTGTCCTAAAGAAGCTCCTCTAAACCAGACCCTTTATCCTCTTCACTCTCAAAGTACTTCATGGCTAAGTGTTCAAGTAAGGAAACATCCCTCAAATGGAGCAGTAGTCTTCATAGGGGGAGAGGGCAGGAGTGGAGGAAGAGAAAAGAAAATCAGCTGTCTCCTGATGAGTGCATTAGTTCAGTGTTTAATGCATCCCATTGCAGGTGTACCTTGCTAAAAAGCTTTCACTGAGCCTTGTCTGTTACCCCTAGGATGTGTTTCACACCTTCCTAGCCAGTGCACACCAGGTTAGAATGACTGGCTGGGTTGGCATCTTACCACCTTACCAAATCTGCAGCTTGGGTCATCTGAGAAACCAGGCAATTGTCTCCTGGAGCTTTACAGAAACTGCAGTGAGGGTGGAAGGAGCCAAGAGTTATGAACTGTCAACATGCTGAAAGGAAAGTAAACAACAGAGAAGTGAAGCCAGCATTGAATCTCACAGCATGGAGTGCTGCTGTAATGGTTTACATCATAAGCCAAATGATTGTTATTACAGAGATAGCGACTGTCATGCTTGCAGAAAAATTGTGCATGTTACAAATGAATGCCATTAAAAAGATCAGAATCACAGGCAGAAGGCACCTCAAGCCAGCAAACAGACAGAATGCATTACAGCAAAGAAAAGGCAGGACAGAAAGGGAAGTCTTCTCTAATTACCAGATTCAGCTATCACTTATAGTACTATCTGCTACCAGGAAAGGGCTGAGAGACAGATACAAGGGCAGCAAAGCAAATTACATTTTTAAAAGCAACAGAATCTCAGTTGGAATGAAGAGCATGGCTTCAGAAATATGCATGGCTGGAAACAGGAAACTACCTCCAGCAATAACATAAGAAATGCGCTGCTTTTCTGTGAAAAGCAGAAACACTGCACTGTGAAATTCACATGGTCACAGCCTCTGCTGGCAGAAGACTCTACCCTCTGCAGTCATCAGGGTTACAGCAGGCAAGGTGACCTGCTCCTTTTGCAGTCAGCTCACCGGGAAGTCAGGATGCCTTCGTAGAGATGGGGCTGTCTCAGCTATGAGCAACAACTAATGCTCTCTCCACAACTAAGAGTCTGGAAGAAGAGCAGATTGAGATTGGATGTGAGGAACAAGTTCTGCACCATGAGGCTGCTGGAACACTGCAACATGTTGCCCAGGGAGGCACTTGAGGCCCCATCCCTGGATATACTCAAGGTCAGGCAGGCTTGACAGGGCTCTGAGCAGCCTGGCCTGATCTAGTGGAGGATGCCCCTGCTGACTCCAGAGAGGTTGGGCTGGATGACCGTTGGAGGTCCCTTCCAACCCAGCCCACTCCATTATTCTATGAATGAGATGGAAGACAGGATTCAGCAGTCGATCTCTGTTGTCCTGCCTCAAACACCAGTGATTCTGGGCTGACAGTTTGGGCACCTGCATGTCTGTGCTTGAGAATGTTGGTATGAGAATGAAACCAGTTTGCTTACAGGGTTTGTAAATTTATACCAGCTTCTGCTGATGTAGCTCCTCACACCTACACAAGCGAAAAAGAGCAGAGCCTTGAACTTTCTGTGGAGAAGGAGTGGCTGCAGGATTGGAAAGGTGTCATTAGTTCCCCAGCAAACCTACAGCTTTTGCTGAGAAAAATGGCCCTTCTTGAAAGATGTAATTTAAGTACTCATGCAGGACAAACAGACAAAATGAAGACAAACTGGTAGCTTTCATCTAATGTTCAGCTTAATTCCCTTCTCATGCAGTGGCTTTGTGTTTGTAGACATAGATTATAACACCCAATTTGGGGGAGAAAAGAGACAGACGCCTTTGTGCAAATCCCAGCCACTTTTAGTGAAGCTCTTAGCTGAGGTGAAATCTTTATGCCTTTAAAGAATTTCCAGAAATAAGCAGCAGTAGAATAAGTGCAGTAATAGAAGAAAAATCTGCAGTAGAATAAGTGCAGTGCTAGAAGAAAAATGTCAGGGAGTAATGATACTCTTGAAACCCAGCAGAAAAAAAACAGCACTGTAAATTTAGAGATCCTGGAGAGGAAAAGGTACTTAGGAAAAAAAAGATAAAAATAAGAACACATGAAAAAACTGGAGCCAAGAATCCTGGCAGTTAGGCTGTGGACTTTTATGAACTGCAGACCTACATCTAGCAGCCTGCTCCTGCTCAGCAACCCACGGGCCTGAGAGTGCAGCGCTGGGGTTCTAACACACTGCAGAGGTGAGCAGAGGGAGCAGAGAGCATAGCCAGTGCTTGGCCTGCTCTGTTTCATGGCCCAGTGAGTCACTGTGATTGCATTGAAAACCTGCCCTGTTCTAACCATCTCCTATCAGGAGATGAGCTGAACTCTCCATGTGCAGAGTGAGTTTAGTGCTTTAACCTGCTTTGTGTTTTCCTAAGATGGGCAAACAGCCAGCAAGAAATATTTTTGTTCATCACTTTGCTTTCCAAGTTCACTGATAAGCTGTTTTTTCCCAATTTTGCTCTCTGTCATTGCTCAAGGAATGATGTAAGAGATAGGAACAGTCCTTGATGAGAAGATCCTGCAGTGCAATTGAAAAAGGGCTAGGAATAACTCAGAAGAGGCAGACAGGAAAGCACAATTCTGAGGAGCACAGGATGCAGTTTCTTGCTCACCTTATGGCCAGGAGGCAGCAGCAAAAGAGTGCCAAGGCTGAGGTGTTCCCAGAGGAAGTTCCCAGAGCTGTCACAGAGACATGCACATGGCAGCTGTCAGCACAGGGGAAGTTGGAAAGCTGTTGCCATGCCCCGGCCTTGAGCTGAGGCAGCTGCTTGTTGTGTCAGGTTTCTCCTCAGGTAACTACACAGAGCAAACACACAACACAGGTGAGGGCCTGGAGAAATGTCCAGGTTGAAGAGCAGCCCTTTAAGACAGGCAGAATGGTGGTGATCTTGGTATGATGAGCAGACAGCACTGCAGGCTGCTTATTGGTATCTGCATGCACATCTTGACATGAAAGAGTCACAGGTAGTGAGACCTAAAGGCAGTAGGTTCTGCAATGCTCATTTCAGCTGACAATGACCTCTACCACAATAGGAACTTCTGAAAGTAAAGATGTGTGGCAGTATTGACACTGGAAGGGATCATCACCCCTTCTGGAGCTAATGCATTTAAACTCATTCTTTCTTCAAGTTTGGAAGCTTCCTTTTCTACCAGCCCAGATGAGTGCAGGAGATTCTGTCTTGATAATGTAACTGTAGCCGAATTTCAGGCAGCACCACAGATAAAGAGTGTGCAAAAGGTAAAGCTTTGCAGTGCCATCTGGTTCCCACAACACAGCTGCAGACAGAGAATGTCACCATAAGACACCAGATGAGTAGGAGCTTAATAACTTTCCTTTGTATTTGTCACTTTAAAAGAAATGTTCTATTTCCATTTTACACTTGTAATGTGCCTTGACTATCTAGCCTCAAGCAGCAGCATCAGGGCTGCTGTACCGCAAGTTCTCTGTGAGAACGTGGTGCTGCATCTGCGGGCAGAGCACTGAGTAAAGAGAGTGCAGCAGCCACAGCCAGGGAGGCTACTCCTAAGGTCCCATCGACTCTTTAAGTGCTGCCAATTCTGAGCACTGGTGTTAACCGAGTCTTGAAACAGCACAGATTAGCTTAAGTGCTCTGTACTAATAGGATCGGAACATTGGAAGCTGTCACCTTGCCCTCCCTAACCCTTGAAGCCTTCTCAGACTGTAACTGAGTCTTTGAAGGCCTTCAGTTAACATCACTAATTATCAGTGCCTTGTCCTGGCTTTAGAAGCAGTGAAAACAGTTTCGAGTCTGACTCAGGCAATGCTGGAAGCTTCAAGAAAAGATCTTTTCTCAAGCCCCCAAAACTTTTGGTAACTGCAGAAAGCTGACTGCCTTGGAAGGACACAAGCTAGCTCCAAATGCTAGGTTGCATAGGACATCTCACACAGAGAGTATTGAATTCAGGTATCACTTTGTCCTATTACAGCATTAGAAAGAGCCCAGAAATAACACTTATTGAACATGATCATCACTGCCTCTGAAAACTATACACACTTAGAGCATGGCCTACAGAGACCATGCTACAATTAAACACTTGTCGCCCAGGAGCTCTTCCGGAGAACCCCTCTCCAGCATGCTGCATGTGTAGCTGCACACGCATGCAAAGATCACTGCCCAGCAGCTGAGGCAGGAAAATGCCTCCCTCAGGGCAGACCACACCACCCTTCAGCCAAACAGGACTGACACCAAACAGAGCAGCTCTTTTCTACCTGTTGGCACAACCCAAATAAAAACCCAAGCAGTACTCTCCTACAGCCAACCCCCAGAAGTTCTCCCACAACTGTCTCCCTTACAGCTTCCTGATCGCATTAAATACTTTAGCCATACATCTGCCTTATCAGACCTTCAACTCTCCCTTTAGAAGCATCAAGGTCACTTAAATAAATCTCTCCCTTCTCTATGCTTTGCACTCTTTGGCAGCCTAGCTGAAAGGATTTATCTCCCAGTCCAACCACCCAGGGACACAAACACATCTCTGCTCCTTGGAGGTGTGAAGTGCTACGACCTTCTGTGAGACTTCCCAAAATCTCTTAACATTTAATTAAAGAAAATGTGATTTTTCTAGTAGATGTGGAGCTGTTTGTGATGGGAAGGTGCACGATCCTTCAATGTCTGTGTAGTGTGAACTGTTGATATATTTATAGGGATGAGAATACAAGTGCGAAGTTCTCAGCCTCTATGCTTAAAAATCATGTTGGTGTGCGTCCTCTTTCCTCCTCCCCCACCATACCCTATTCCTTTCCCTTGCATCTTTTCTCCAGCAAAGATTTAATTATTTAATACCAAGTGAAATAACATCAGGAGTGACCAGGAGCATTCTTCCACAGAATACTTCATAGCACACTAATTAAGACTCTTCTGAGAGGTTTAAGGACCTCTGTAGGCAGAGGAGGGAGCTGAGTCAGATCCCATCCACTGCCCTTATTTTTGTGCTGTTGCAAAGGGGAATGGAGGGCTTCCAGCGGCCACCTTTGGTGAGAACAGTGCTGCTCATGCCCCACTCAGACTGAGGATGGGTGCCTCATTCAGTTCCAAGACACTGGTCAAAGCAGAGACAACCCTGGCACTCACTACTGCTTGTGTGGTTTGCACAACCTACCATTGAACACTGCCTTCCATCCATCCAAGCATGCTGCCAGCTCTTCCTCCCTGGCAAAGAAACCCTGTACCTGATTCAGAACTGAGAGCGCCGCTGGCTGCACGGCTGCATGCCAGGGTGGCCTTATGCAATGTGGAATAGGGAGGGAGTGAGCCATGGAGAGAGCATGCTTGCTGCAGAGCCTGCTGCTGACTGGTGAGGAACACTTCTGGAAGGAGGAGCAGGAAAGCAGCACAGAAAGAGGTGAGCTTTGCTTTCCTCAGTTTTGAACTTCTGACCACATCATGCCTGCAACATTGGTCTGTGGCCAGCACAAAGGAGGTTGTGCAGTGCATGAGAGAAGCCTGAGCAAACAAGGCTGAACATCTGACTGCAAGGGTATATGTTCCATGTGTATCTGGGCCACAGGTGACACGAACCAAGGGCACAAAAAGTATTGCTGAAGTGCTAATAAGCTTCAGTTACCTCTCACCTTATTACAGAGCTTCAAATGTTTCTGCTCTTGCTTGAACTCTTCTGTTTTGCTACTGAAAGTCCAATGTATGCAGCTCTGACAGGTTGGTTTTCATTAAAGCATGGCCAATATTTTAGAGTTATTGTAATGCATATCAAAATCGACAGAACTCTTCCCCCAGCATGAACTGAAAAAATTTCTCATTGCAACAGACAGTTACCACACCCAGGTTAGTTCTGCCACTGCATACAACTGGCAGCTGTAAACCTGCAGCAAACGTCCCACTGCCAGCATATTTTAAAGTTGCTGCTCTTTAACCAATTCCTGACTCTTCTGAACTTCCCCTCTTGGTACTTGATTAGCCCTCCCCAGTATACTGGGGGTTGTGTGTTCTTCATTTATGCCATCCATTACTCACTGTTCAATAAATGCTGTCAGAAGCTGTCTCCTTTGATGTCTCATTGTTCGCTGCATCCTCTCTTCTTGGTGGTTAATCAAATGCTCCCCTGCTGTGGTCAAAGCACAGTTTGATAGCAGCTCCAGAGGTGATCCAGCATAAAACACAGAGCTTATTGCAAAGGTTCGTTTTTCTTACACCGTCCTAAACTGAGGGCTCTCGTTTTGCAGTCCTCGGCAAATGGCACATTGCTGTCAAGCCCTTGTGACTGGGTGTCTCAGAGACGAGCACCGAGCGCTGCCATCTGACTGAAGCACCCTGTAACGACTAATTACCTACAGCACTGAAACGAGCTGCAAAGCTTCACTGCCAATCACAATGACAAAAGGTTTCTACTTTTTTTTTTTTTTTTTAATAGTTTGGAATTAGAACAATTGTCAAAATGTGTGAAAATTCCAGGGGGTAGTAAATCGAATGAGATCATCCAGGGGAGAAAAATTCCTGTCCTGGGATGAAATGAACATTTTCATTTCTGTTGTTTGTTCAAGACAGACTTGTGCTGAAAAGCTGCAGAAAGAAATTCTGCCAAAGCAATGGTTAGCGGGGGGCTGAACACAAGTGAAGCACCAGCTCAGAAGAGAATGAAATAAAAGAGCACCGGGAATCATCACTGGAAATAAAAATAAATGCAAACCCAGACTTGTAGACATTGTTGAGTGTTCTTAGAGTAGCTTGGCATTGCCCTGCTTCTTTGCTTTGAAAGGAACCACGAGTGTGAGCAGTCTTTGTAAGATGCCAAAGTCACCCTGACTCTGGTCAGAGCTCTTAGCCTTGATTTTGTCACCCCTAAGCAACTGCTGAAGGAGCACTAAAATGTAGGAGGAGATGCACCAGATTAATGCGTATTTATCCATCTTTGCTCATCATTGCAGCTGAATTAGTGTACTCATAGAACACCTGCAGCACAAATAAAAGCGGGAAAAGGCAATAAAGTTCTGGGTACTGTAGCTGTGGGGGGAAAGAAATGCGTTTATAAAGCCATGTTGAGCTGGAATTCTAAGCCCAGAGATAAGTCAGATTCAGACCAAAAGCCTTCCCAAAACAGTTGAGATAAAGGAAGAATTGTTAGCCATGTGATTCACGTTGTTTGGGAAATGGAGAAATAAACAATGATTTCTTCCTTTGGCTATTACTGAAGCTTGGCTTTGCTTCCTGGTCCTGAGGGCTATCTTGCTTTGCCATCGTGAAAATGTACAATTAGATCCAAACTTCGGACATGCTTAGAAAGCTCATTACAGTGCTTAGAAAGCTCGCTCAAGTGCTTAAAAACTCCCTGGCCTCCCTGATGCCAAGGAAGCACTGGTAGAAGGAAGGCTGTTGTGCTCCATGATGCTGTTACAAATTACATACAAACACAACTGCATTCAGCAAGTGGTAAGCAGTAGTCCCAGAGAAGCAGCTGAGAGCCTGCTCTACTGATCACTCCCCTCCTGCAAAACATCCAGTTAAACTTGCCATTAAAACTCTCAAATTGGTATGACAAGATCTTGGGCAGCACAGGAAATGTGTCCTGGAAACTCACAGATTGTGGCAGAGGTGGATAAGTGCAAAGTAAAATAATGTATTGTAAGCCCCCAGCTGTGGTAGACAGCTTAGGACCTGGCCATAGTACAGCTGGCAGAACCCATCTGTGCCACCTGTGGGTCTCTGTTCTGTGTGGGTTTGCCATGGCTTTAGTGAAGAATATGCTCCTGTAATTGGAACCAGAACCTGGTGGAGTGTTTGTTCCAACTTTGCTCCCTGCTGTTCCCCATTCTTCCCTTTTTTGGGGCCTCCCCAGAAGACAAGAGGATGGTTTAGCCTGCAGGCACTTGCTTCAGAGTTTTGTTTGTTTGTTTGTTTTTCAAATGACTAACAGAACAAAATATTTTCCTTTCTCCAGACACTCCACCTGACTCAAATCCCCATGGCCTCAAGCACCATCTTCCTTTCAGTTCAAGCCCACAAATAAAAGCACTAAGCTGATACACAGGCAGTCTCTTCACTCTTGTTCCAGCACAGCTCTTGCCATGCCTTTTGATCTTGAGAGAGCAGTGTGAAGACTGAAGCAAACCATCTGCAGGCTGCAAATCCCTGTTGTACTAACAGCAGGCACGGCCCTGCTCAGAACCCAGAGGCTAATTTGCTAAGGTTACCAGGCAGTAGGACCATGCCCATTGATACCTGTGATGCTCCAAACAGTTCTCTTCCCAGCAGTATCCGAAGTTCGCTGACCTGTTTAGCCTTGCCCTTAGCTCACACTGCTCAGCTTCTGTGTGCTACCACTGCTGTCATTTACACTCCTCTCAGGCAGGTAAGTTTGGAACAAATGTTTCCAGAAGAAAATGCCATCATGGTGCTGATTCACAATGAGCTGGGTGATGAGCAGCTGCTGAGTACTGCAGTGCCAGCAAAAGATGGGCACTTGAAAGGAGGAGAAGGGATCTGATAAAGTTTCCCAGTGAGACTTATATTTGTTTGCATCATTTTGTTTTAATTTCCCAGTCACCAAATTGTTGGTGTTGTGTCTCTCTGCCTTAGGTGAAGTAACCAAATGGTTTGTAGAAATATCACAAAAAATTACTCGGGCTCAATCTGTGCTGCTGTCAAGCCATAAAATTATAGCAGGCTGAGTCGGGGCCCTTGTTCTTTAGGGAGCATGAGGGGCTTGGCTACAGATACAAAATGACAAACTGATGATGGCTTTTACATATGTTTCATAGACTCAGCTATTATTATGCTGCTAAGCAAATTAAACTTCCCATAGCCTGTCCACTCTGAGGTCATGTAAAAGACCACCCCACAACAATGGGGTGAAGCAAGGAACTAACTGAAAGGGCTTGCTTAGAGGTTTTTGCAAATGGAGATATTACTGGGGTCGAGGGGAAGGTAGCTCCCATAGCAATCATTTCACCAAGGTGTTTGCATGTTCAGATTGTAGCATTCTGAGCCAAATGCAGCAACCCCCTCTGCTCAGTGCCCAACCTGTGGAGACAAGAAGGTTGGTTTTGTTTAATCTAGTGGGGTACTGAGTCTGTGCATATTGAGACAAATCTCTACTCTGTTTGCAGGAAACACAATGCAATGGGGAGAAGGAATTTGACTCAGACTGCATTATTTCTCACCTAGCAAATCTGCTTTCTCAGTGTAAAGTTTTCTACTCTCTTGTAACTAATATTCTTAGATATAATTATATGGAGATTGAAACCCTTTTTCTTTTCTTAATTTAAACCTTGCCAGCAGCATCTCTTTAGGACACAGGCTGACTCAGTAGCCTGTCACAACCTGCAAGATGTCTTCAGTATCTTCATTGTCTCTTAAGGTTTTTGTCTTTCTGTGATTATCTTTTTTTCCTTTTTCTTTCCTTTTTTCCTTGTTCTCTTTTTCATTCACTGTGTCTCCTTATTTCCCTATGGGCTTCCAGAAGCCTCTGTCCTTGGTTCCCATTCTTATCTCTGCTTTGTCTGCAACCATTTTCATATTTAATTATCCTTATTAGCTGCTTTCTCTACTCAGAACTGGTTTTATTCTGTTTTCCCTGTTTGATAATCTAATCACAGGCACCTAGTTTTGAGCTGCAGCTCAGACTGTTTTAAACTGAGCTCACCAGAACTTCATTTCTGACCACCAGACAGACCCTCATCTTCTTGCCTGACATGTTCAGTTGTAACACAGGCAGCAAATTGGACACTAATCCCACTTGCTCAAGGCTATGCCCTGCTAACTCTTTCTGCATGTTAGCACCCCTTTTCCCTTGCACAGGAAGCAGCTGCCCCTCATCCTCGTGGCTAGAACATTATCTCAATACACACTCATCCTGCCACAGGGGCTGATCAATTCTGTCCTGTCCCACTCAGGTGTGGCAATACCTCTCATCCCTTACTCATTATTCAAAAATCAAGTACCTTAAAATAACCAAACCCATTATTTTTAACTAGTTTTGCCTGGTTTGCTCATCCCTCTGCCTCTCATCATCCTTATCTCGTTGCAGGTTATATATGTCACCTGTTCATCACTACTTACAGGGGTCTCTTACTGATTAGCAAGAGAAGAAGAGAGAAAAAATTCCCTCCAAGCTGGATGTTCATACTGGCTTCAGCATTTTCCATACACCAAGGTAAGTAGCCTCACAGTTCTTCTTTGCAGTAAATATTCACTGGTTGTTATGCACAGGAAATGACAGAAATTATCATCAAAAAGATGTTGTATTAAATGGAAAAGATACTCTTAACCTTAATGGTGTCTAGCTTAGAAATGCAGGCTTCTGAAATGCTCAGTGGAGGGTGAAAGATTCTGGAGGGAAGCCCTGCCCAGCTACATTACCAAGGAACCTGTCTGATCCTGAGGCTTGCTGGATCATGCTTGATTTGAGCTGCTTGCAAAGGCCTGCAGGGACAGGACGAGGGGCAACAGTTTGAAATGAAAGAAGAGCAGACTGAGATTGGATGTGAGGAACAAGCTCTGCACCTGATGGATCACTCAGGGAGGTAGTTGAGGCTCCATCCCTGCTGATATTAAGGTGAGGCTTGAGGGGGCTCTGAGCAATCTGCTCTAGTGGAGGATGTCCCTGCTGACTGCAGGGGGTGGGATGGATGAGCTTTGGAGGTCCCTTCCAACCCAACCCATTTTATGCTCCTATAGCTATACTGTAGAAATGCAGTAGCTTACCTAGGTGTGCACACACCTCCAGCAGCAGGGACATGTGCTTACACTGAACAAAACTGACTGGCAGTTACCAATCCTGCACCAGCAGAGGAGCAGGAGGCTGTAAACAGGAGATTTTTATCTATTCTTTATTGTCAGTGACACTTCTAAGTTGTAGAAAAAATGTTCTCTGTCAGTTTGCCTTGGAACTCAAATGTACTATCTTCCAGTGGGGTGGGACAGACCCAATTTTATCCTGGGAAAACTGATGCAGTTACTTACCTGAACCTGGACTAGAAGTTGTTGGCTGCACTGAAAAATGAGATGATATAGCCTCAATAGTTAGTGCTGTGCCTTTGCTGTTAGGTGACTGCTCTTGCCCTGGCAGGCAGCATGATTGGTGCTGACTTCATCCCGGGGTGATAGCCAAATTATCTTCACACCTGGGAAGCAATTCATAGTTTGGGCATTAATTTGTCCTTTTAAGTGCAGTGTTCTTTGTCTGTGCTGCAGAAAGTTTGCATGGTCTGTGCCTTGCAGTGCTGCACCACAGTCCAGAAGGGCCAGTGGAGGAGAAATGAACAATTTTCACTTAATTAAACTTAGAGTGTAAAACACTGATAGAAGGTTTGTTTAGAAGTGTTTTCAGGTGTTCCTGTGATAAAGCACAGACCCCAGACTGGCACAGATCATACAAACCCAGTCTGAGTGCTTGCAAAAAATGATTATTTTTTTTTTTAATTAAGGGGGGAGGAGGGGGGAGGGAAAGTGTGGGGGGGTGGAATTACTAATAAAGGGTGGATTAATTTCCTTCCAAATAATCCTGATAAGCAAAGCCAGAAAACGTAAATGTCACTAAAGGCCTCCTTCCCTGCTTTGCCTGCAAGCCTTTCTCCCCAGGATCTGTGCAGCTGGGATTTCCAGGTGGAATACTCCTCCTCTTGATGCAGTGCTTCCCAGGACCCCTACTGGGGTTTGATTTGATTTTTTGAGAGGGCTGTATGCTCTGAAAGGAGAAAATGATCCTTCCATATGTCCCATGTTTCTTTTTGCTTTCAAAGCACAGAAATGTTTACTGCTGCACTTTCCAAAGGAATATACATGGATTTCATAGAATTTGGAAAAGGGAAGTTTATTTAGGGACAAATCTCAAGGTTTTTTTCCTGGTGTGGGTCCTCAGGCATGTGCTGGGCCTGAGAAGTTTTCACTATTGCCGTGCAACTTAACATTTCTCTTAGATCCATTGCTTCATGCAAAATAAAAGCACTGGCAGCTGAAAAGCTGCTCCCAGGTTCCAGTGGAACAGCACCAGCCCTAGGGACACTGCTGTCTTTCTACACATAGAACTGCACTGACCAGGGGAAAATGTCTTACTCCTTAAGCAGGGTCAGACTTAAAGCAGGCTTGAAGTTCCTTGCATGAAGAAAAGAAAACAAAACTAAAGAAAAGGTTTATTGAATGAAAGAGAGAATTTGGGAAGCATTCTGTATGACTGAATTGCTAAACCTTCAGGGGTAATTAATGCAAACCCCATCCAGATGAGACCAAAACCAAGGCAAGTGATAAAGGATGAGTTCTGTAACTCATGTTTAAGGATAGTAGATTCAATTTCTTACCTGCAATTACCCAGTAACTGTGCTCAGCATCGCCCCTGCAGCTGAGCACAGGCTGGAGGTTACCTGCACACTGCATTTACCACTGCATTCTGCTTACAGCTCATGCAACACACTGCACTCAGAGGGTGTTGGGAGCTACTGACTAGTTTGCAAGGCTCTTTGTGGGCAGCACAAAGGCAGTGCTGCCTAAACCATCCATGAAGTGTGCTGGCAAGGTGCCAGCCTGGCCGGGGGCTCCCCTAGAGAACCGGTGGCAGCAGTCCCTGTGGGGGTCACTCAGCACAGCAAAGCGATGCTCCAGGCTTTGAAGGCTGGCTGCTGCTGGAGTTCTGAGAGGAATGAGAGTGCTAGGTGGGAAACACCGTTGTTCTTCTTTATCCTCTTTGCTATGCAAGCCTTTCCCCAAAGGGGTGTAGTAGGATGTTTGATGCCCTGGGAGGGTACAAATGGAGCTTGCTGACCTGCATCTAGATATTTATTTTTTAAAATGCCCATTTGTAGCAACAGTTGTCCAGGACTGCAACACAATGAACAGCTCTTACTTCATTTGTTTGCAAAACGCAGGGAGATACAAGCAAGGAGTAGCCAACCCTAATCAAGAAGAATGTTGCTGTAATCAGATGGGATTGTTTGTTAGGCCAAGAAATTAGAGAAAGCTCTTACAGCACAAATAATAACAGAGTTTATTGCCTTTGTAGTAATTTTTTTTCCCTTCATACTCTCCTGATTGCAATAACATGTTGATTTTCATTTTCATTCTCAGTTGTTTAGATTTTGCTGCATCCACTGCAGTACTTCTGGGCTGTAATGGATTAACAAATTATCTTAATTTACCATCACAATAATGCAGAGCTACTCTGGGGGGGTGAGTTGGTTGGTTTGGTTTTGTTGCTGTTTGGTTTTGCTTTTTAGGTTGGTTGGGTTGGGTTCAAGAGGGACAGAGAACTCCTGGAGGGAGTCCAAGAGAGCCACAAAGATTCTGAGGGGACAGAGGCTGAGAGACCTGGGGCTGTTTAGCCTAAAGAGCAGGAAGGGTTGAGGCCAAGAGGATGGGGCAGGGCTCTTTTTAGCAGTGCCCAGTGATAGCACAAGGGGATCAGGTACAAACTGGAACACAGGAGGTTTATGTTCATGACCCTCCAAAAAGCAGTCTTGCAGTTTGAAATGGACAGGTGGCTGCCTCAAGCTTCCATGCTTCCTCATGGCTACACACATCCCTCATCTCAATGCTTTGCCCAGCAAGGTCCACAATAGGCTGGCACGATGTGACAGTGGTTTATGTGGGTGCCAACGAGATTCGTGCATATAGACACAACCTGATTTTATAGGGGGTTAGTGCTGCGATGATGAACCACCTGAATGTGTAGCACAGAAGCTCACCACTATCAAGACATTCACTTTCTCAAAAGGCAAGTTGGACTACAGCACAAGAAGTATAAAATAGAGGAGAGAATAGAATTTGAAACACCCCCCACCCCCCCCACCCCCCCCCCCCCATCATTCGGAAATGGACAATAAATTAAAAACGAAAAACAATGAAGTGCTCAGAATGCTTGACAGCTGGTTGGGAGGAATCACAAAGCTATCAGTGTTGCTATGTGCACAGCCAGACACAATTGACAGGACCATAGCACTTGGAGCTCAGCTGTGCTCTGCTCCTTTACCAAGGTAAATCCCCAGCCCTTCTACTCAGAGCATGGCTCTTGAACAACAGAGGTGGAAAACGATGTTCAATAAACTTAAAACAGAGTCGGGGTGGAAGCTATCTGAGTGTGGCCATCCCATTTTAGGTCCTTTTGAGCATATCATGACATAAATGAGGGCAGTTGTCTTTCCAACCGTAGTAATAATCATTTAGAAAGCCCCTAACAGCGTCCTTACAGGATTCTGTGCAGCTGCACATTTCGAAGGAAACTTTTAAAAAGCACAAGAAGAGTAAAGTTTTCTGCAAACAGTTCTAATGACAGCTGTCTTTGAGCTCTTGTGAAACCATCCAGCACTTCACTGACCACTGATCAGTTTCTAAAATTGACAGAAAGTGACATTATTGTCTCTGCAAGGTGATAGCAAGATTTCAAGGTCTGGCAGGGCCTCTTCCCCGTGAAAAAGGAATCGGTTAGAATAGAATCTGAGTACACACCAAGTATAGCTCAGGCTAAGCTCAGCCACATTTGTATCTCAGCTAGGAGAGTACTACAACTGGCTGCGTTTGAAACACCCCTAGAGAACATAACAGGATTTCAGGCACCGACGCTGCTTCAGGTATTCAAGCACTCTCTTAGGAACAAATTGCCTTGCACCACTTAGCATATTACATAAGAACAGTGACAGCAGCACTTTGCATATCTTCTAAAACACCCTTTGTTTGCAGATTGAAGAGAGCCCGTGGCACTCACCTAGGCAGCTTGTCTGCAATTTGTATAGAACAATTTGCTTCTAAAAGAAAGGAAGAATGCACACTGCCTTTTGTGTCCTTGTACAACATACCTTGTAGGGACTACAGGCGTTGCACAGATTTGGGGTTGCAACCCATGCTGATTTGCATCATGGTGAGTGTAGTCAGTAAATTCCAAGCCTGGATGACATTTCTCAATCTCCTATCACTCTCAAAGACGCTCCCAACAAAACAGATAGCACATCTCTGTTTTAAACATCCTTTTTGCTGACTTTTGTCCCCTTACAGCTTAATATTACAGACACAAAGGCTACAAGAGAGGGAGTAATAAACTTTAAAAGGCAGAGTCGGTGAAAATTTGCAAATGCAGATTTCCCATTCAGAGACAGAGCGAATGTGATTGTTCCTCTGCATGAATTACAAGTGGAACACAGATCAGCTTTGCTATAAATCTGGGCGAACTAATTTCTGTGGTTATATTGCCATGGAGTGATAATTCATCTGGCAATTGTAGAAATCACATGAACGTTCAGCACTAACTGATTTTTGCCAAACTTCTTTTATTTAGCTGTAAGATAAATTTGCACATTTCCATGTAGTCAGCGTAATTTTAAAACTCCTCAGCTAATGACAAACGAGGCTGTTTATTGCTACGCCAGGAGATTGCTGCACAACTGTTGGTCCAATGACCTTGCTTGTAACAACAAAGTCAAGTCTTTAAGGGTTATCGGAGCTCACTCAGTGTTAGCTTTGCAACATCCCCGCTGCTTGACAACAAAGGCAGTACAAACTGCCTTTCAAGGCAGACCCCTTCCTACTGTGCGCTTTGACGTCAAGCTTTTGCTTTACAAACTGATTTTAACATTATCACTCCCTTTTAAATAGAAAAAGGCTGGTAAGCAGATAACTCCACCAGCAGCACACACATGTTTTCACAGGGAGAAAAAACCCAAAGTAAATCCTTTTCCAGTGCTTCAGACTTGAGAGAGCTATTTTACCACTTAACTGAGTCGTTCCTGGTGGTGGTCCCTCCTTTGAACCTCTACAGCCCTTGTTGCTCTGTGCAGTTGGTTCAGCAGATTTACTGACTACAAGAAAAGCATTAGGTAGTGCCATTAAAATAGAAAGCTGCTGGGATCATGGGCATCATATGCAAGGGAAGACAAACCTCTTATCCCCCCAGCCACCACATGCCACTTCAATAAAAGCTGGCCTTTGGCATCTGTTCATCTGGGTGAGGCGCTGTCAGTGAGTAGGTTCACACATTACATGTAATGCAAAATACTGTGTGCACCAACAACATACGGCCTGGCTGAGCTTGGAATTTGGCCTGGTGATACAGCCAGGAAGCATTTCCTAGGTGATGGATCTAGAACAGGTTTGGGCTATCTGAGAAGTTCCTGTGCAACTTCAACTGTTCTGTGTATTATGGACAACCTGCATTGGATGAGTAGAATGAGGGATTTAGGCCAGAGGCATCCCTGAACTACGAAGGGCTATTGGGCGCCTGTGATAGCTGCAGAGTAGTACAAGCTCACACAGTGTGGGAAAGGAGCCTGTGAGATGCATAGATAAAAGCAACATAGGTGCAAGGCCTTCAATGTATTGCAGTCTGTAGTGCCTGGCTGTGCTTTCCTGGGCAGTGTGCTTGGCTGGCAGTGTTGGAGTCTGCTCTGAGTTTATGACCCTGTGAACATTGCTGTTATTTTGGCTAATTATTGTTTGCTGAGCTTCTGGCACTGTTTCTTTCTCTGGACTTTCTGATCTGGATTGTGCTGCCTTTATAAATACCTGCCTGAGAATGTATTCAGAGCAGTACCTTGAGGCTGTTCTGTGCAATGTTGTACAGATCTTTCTCATGGGGTGCCAGTGGAGATGTTTAGGTATATGCAATTAGCAGAAGATCTTTAAGATTCCAGACTGGCACTGCTGTATTGTTAGTGGCTGGTCACAACTTTCAGGCCAGCCTTGATACTTGTGCAGAAGGTTTTACTCCTTAAGCCTACCCACGACCAGCTCTTCTTTTCCTTGGAGAGACTTCTTTTCCATGGCTGTTTTAGGCTCTAGAGTTGGAATCTTCCAGAGTCTATATAAGAACAGTGTTGTACCATAACAGCTGCCATCATTTCTGTGTAAAGATCATAGCTTTTTCTGCCTGCAGAGACTGCCACAGTTCTTTTTAGCCATTAAAAGGCAGAAACTATCTTTATTTAGAAAGACAACCTAATGGAGTCTAGCTGCTGCTCATGGACTGTGTGCTTGTCTCCTGGGAATGAGCTGCTATTTTGAAGCAGGAATGGTTATTGCAGGACAGGAGCTGCAAAACACTGCCTGCCACAACCTACATTTTTATCAGCTGGTCAGCTTATGAATCCCACATTCCTTTTTCCCCCCGACTTAAGACTTTTTATGGGAGCACCTGAGATCATAAACTCTGGCTTGTGAATAGGTTGGTCATAGCCCTTATCTTAGAGAGGGGAAATTAATACACCAGGGTCAAATGATGTGGGTAAAGATACAAAGAAAAAGCAGAATAGGTGGATCACAAGGAGTGCTGGCTCTTATTTGCCTTGTCAGCCCGATAGATGAAGGATCTCTGTCTCAGCTGGTGGTGCAAGAGCAGGCAGCCTTTTGCAGTGTGGGACTGACTGTGCTGGAGTTCTCTAGGTACCATTGGGACAGGATGAAGTTTCCTGCCAGACAGTCACTCAGCCAATAAGATCAGCGTGCCTTGGATGCATGCGTGCTCGGATAGCAGGAAGGCTGAAGAGCTGATTGAGGACCCAAACATGCATCCTAACTACTTAATGAGTGACCGTGTTGAAATCGCCCGACCCAGCCAACAGTCAAAAGATTACTCACAGTACAGCCTTGTAAAAATTTCCTCAGGCTTCCTCTTTACTCAAAGATGACTGTGACTTCATGTAAACAGCAAAGCTTTGCATTAAATGAAGCTTAAATACCTTAGGGGTTTTTTTGCAGTTTTCATGTGTTTTCATGATAGCTGAGTGCAGCCCAATCATCAGTCCCATGACAGAGCGTGGGTGCCTACTGCTCAATGAGTGAGCCAGAGAAACAAGTGCCTAACTGTCTTGTGCTTTCCCAGCAGGACTGTCCATGCACAAAAGCTTTGTGAGAAATGTATGTGAGGCATCATCAGAATATGGAATTGCAAGCTAATGCAGCACTTCAGCAGACCTCTTTAAGCCACCCACCAGGTATCCATAGCCAGCCACATTCTTTTCTTCTCTTCCCTCTCCCTCTTCTGAATTTTCTGCTGTTGAATCACAGTAATCCCTTCGTTATTACTGTGTGGACTAAAGACCTTTCCATCTGATAGCCTTTGTAACATGCTGTTTAGAGAAACTGTTTAACATTTGGTAGGTGGGAAGCCATGACCCATGGTGCAGTTTGGAGGAGGGTGGTGGGAATAGTTTCACTCTTCTGTATAGTGGAAGATGAAATTTCAGTAGGTGCTTCAGATTTTTAAAGTACAAACTGTAGCTGTTTTAAAGCTTTCCACTTCTAATCTACAATCTGTGGGTGAAGTAGGTGTCACTGGCAGGGACACATTTCCATTAGATGTGTGCTAATGTTTGTATTTTTCCTGTTACTAATTACAACAGTAGTCAAAAATAGGCAGCTGATTCGCCATAAATAGCTAGGTAAGAGTTGTAATTCATGATTGTGCATTGGAGGAACGTAAACACCACATTTTTATTGTCACTTCAGGCTCCACCTGAAAACTGGCCTTGAGCTTTTGGGCAAAACTTCCACAAACCATCTGGAGGTCAGCAAATGCTGAAACTCTTCAGGCAGGCTTCTCCGATTCAACACGTGCTCACTAGCCGCTATTCAAGCCCATCCTGCTGTGCTGATGAACAAACCATAGGAGTTATGGTCCTCCTCATTTTCTTCTCTTGGGTATTTAATTTCTTACCAGTGAATGTCTGCTGATGCTCCCACTGCTTTCCAGAGAGGGGCATAACTGCCAGCTGCTCAATGTAGTCATTAATGACTCTGGTTTTCAGCATGCAGGAATGGCATTTTGTTCTTTATTAGTTTCACACATGCACCCTGTACTGAAAATAGCTGTCCAGTGACAAAATCAGCAGGTTACTACTGCTGACACTCCTGCAGTCCTGGAATCTAAACTTAGCCAAGTGCAGGCAACACAACAGCCTCTGGACATTCACCCAAGAACACTTCTTCCCCTCCAGTCACGTTAACTGAGCTCTACAAAGTGGAGTAAGTGTATCAATGGCTTTCTGAAGCAGTTGTCTGTAAATTACTTTAAACATGTTCTTATTTCCTTTTCTATCTACAGAGTAATTATGTGTGTTTTCTGTTGGAGCAAAAAGTTATGTATTAAACACAGCTTCTTTTTAAACATTTAGAAGTGAGTGGGGAATAGTCTCACATGCTTGGACTTCAATTATGGTGTACAAGTTTTAGGTGATTATGGAGAGCCTTGCTTCCAAACACAGACTTCCACTGACTTTCAAAAGCATTTTTCTATTGATGCTATTTCCTTGTATCTGTTCTCAGCAAAGCAAAAAGATGGAAAGATTGGTCTAAAAAATAATTAAATTAATGTTAATATTTTATTCTTGCAATATTTAATATGTAGAGAACCCAGTTTTGCCCCAAATTAAAGGAAGTAAACCTGACAGACTGCTCTTATCAACCTACCTGAGTCCACCAATTGCTGAGGGCTGTTTGGTGTACTGCAAGGCACAGTGCAAACATGATCCTCCTGCCAAAATCTTTTAACAGGTGCTGAACATTTGCACCTTTCACGCAAGTTCTTCAGAGCTGTGGGTGTTAAGAGACAGCTTTGAAATCAATTTCCCCTTCTACACCTGTTTCCCCCAGACTTGAAGCTCCCCTTCTTAAGAGGAATATTAGAAAGGTAACTTCACAAATATTTCCAAAGCATTCAGGCAAGAGAGGGCTGAGAATGAGGACAAGTTGTGGCTATTCAAGACAGGAGCCTTAAGCAGGCTTATATGACACACAGAATTTAATCACCTGCTGTCATCTTTGTGTGGGGGTATTTTTGACATTTTAGTAAAGATTTTCAGGGCTTTGGAGAAGTTGATGATTAGGATTTCTCCCAACCCTTTTGATGCACACTGGATCAGGGCTCTGCTGCTGGACCAGCTGGTAAGGACCTCTGACCCCAGACCCATGCGAGTCTGGCGGTGCCTCCACAGCTTTGTCTGAAGTTTTAATTGCACATCTGGGTCTTGAGGATAGGTCTTCTCATTCTGACTTCTTTCCTGATGAGAACTCTGAGGTGGAAGAGTAAACACCTTTAGAAGAAAATGCTTTGCTCTTCAAAACAACACTTGTTTTTTAAACAGTCTGGAGATGAAAACTTAAATCTCTTCTGTGTTTTTCACCAGAACACATCGACCCTCTCCCTAGAAACTGGAATGCAGCACACTTGTATGCAGCTTACAAGGCACATTCATCAATATCTCTGCTAGCAACTTCATCTGAAAAGTAATTCACTTATTGGCACGTTTAGCACTCCCTATTGCAGGAGTCACTCTGTCAGGCCTGATTGGAATCCAAGCAGTCAAACACTCAAATTTGCTAATTCCAACAAGCAATAGCCTCTGGTTACTCAGTTATCAGAACAGTGCCCTTACCGAGCCTGCTGCAAGGTGGATCAATGCAATTATCATCCGCTGACATATGGCAAGGAGCTATGAGTATTTTCACATGAACTAAATTGAATGGGACACAAATCATTGACTTATGTCAAGAAAACCAGGGACAGCACCTGAAATACAGCAGATTGCAGAGGGGGATGACAGGCAGTGAGTGAGAAAACCAGAACTGCACATTGTTGATACTGTTCTGGACAAGAATCAGTCAGCCACAGTGCAGCTCAATATTTGTTCTGTCACCCAGAGCAAGCTAAGCAGTGCAGTGTGCTCTGCTTCCTGTATGTCTGCTTTATTTAGCCAAGTGTTTGCCTGCTCAGTTTCATATTCTTGCCAGAGGGTATATGCCCTTATTCTGTGTAACAAGGAAGTTTGGTTAAACGGAATCAGGATTGCTGTAACTGCTGCTGGCAAGATCTATGGGAAAATAGCAAGTTTCAGTAGGCAAAATCCTTGCCACACTCTTGCCAGGCTCAGCAATGAAGATAACTGTTCAAAAGGACTGAAATACCGTTTTTCCCCCCTTTCTTTCTTTTTCTTCTTGAGCCCAACCATAGATTATGATTTTGTGAAAAGTAAAAAAAAACCAACACAAAATAGCACCTTAATTTAATTTGAATATTGGAGATTTTACTTCAGTTCATGAAGTCCACATTAGCAGACAAAGAGTGGATCAGTGAGTTTAGTTCAGCCTTTTTGGTACATAAAATTGTGCCATCTCACTCCAAGAGCTTTGATTGGCTAAACCAGAACCTAATCTCCTTAAGCCTCCAGTGAAATTCATGACAAGAGAGAGAGATTCTCCAGAGAGCAATTCAGAGGAAGAATTAAAACTTAGGTGCTTTGAATTGGGCTCCTCTAGAGAACATCCTCCTTCTAATTCTAGGCATATGGTGTGTGAGCAGCTTTGTAACTTGGGCACTTTAGTTAGGTGAATGAAAGATTTGCAACAGGACAAACATTTTCATGCCAAACAGAGAATTCTTTGTAAAACACAATTCTCCTGTCTTCAAACTCCTCACAAATAGGAGTAGAAGTCACAAAATAAAGGTAATTCTGTAGCTAGGTTCAGTGTAGAAAAGTACAGTTTTGGGGTGGGCAGGGGCTCTGCTTTTCATAATTAGTGCATTTTCATCAGACATTCAGAAAATATGAATTGAATAGGCTAGGAATGTGCAAAAGTTAAAAATCCAGGAGAAAAAAACCACAACTCTAAACAGAGATCTGCTTGTGGCTCTGTTAGATGTTTGCCACCTTGGAGTGTTACAGACTTGTGCAGATGCACACTGTATTCCTTAATTTGGATACAGTTAATGAAGTTTAATCTGCCAGCCATCTATACTTCTAATGTCACCCCTGGCCTGTTTGGGGACAGCCACTGCAATAGGGAATGCAGCTTGCACAGAGCACGCCATGGAAGAATTCCAGCTGGCGAAGGGTTTGCATGAGCCTGAGCCAGGTTTTGAGCAGCTGGAACCTGCACTGGGAATGGCAGAGAAGAAACCTCAGAGGTTCATTTCCTAACTTTTAGCTACTAGGACTCCCAGACTGATTTCTGCCCACCCAGTTCTTTAGGCAAAGATGGAAAACAGCCACGAGAAGCAAGTGCCTAAGGATTTGCTTTAGCACTTTGGAGTCTCCTTCCTTAGCTTCCCTTGCAGCTGTCAAGCCCACCTTACTCTTTCAGCTGCCTCAGGCCTGGACACTCTTTTCATTGACTATTTCCTTCTGAATGCCTTTAGGCTTTTACTCAGGTCACCATCGGTCATGACCTCATTCTGGAAAGCTTTCAAGAGACCAGCTCTGATGGAACTTGAGAATCAAGACAGCTTTCAGACCTCTGTGTAGGGAGCAGTCTGGGGAGCAGGGTTGCTGCAGTGTTTCTCTAACAGCTCTGTTCTCAGAGGCCATGCTGAACATGTATTCATTAGCCATAGCAAAAAAGCTCT
The DNA here is from genome assembly GCF_014839835.1 of Dryobates pubescens. Taxonomy (NCBI): domain Eukaryota; kingdom Metazoa; phylum Chordata; class Aves; order Piciformes; family Picidae; genus Dryobates; species Dryobates pubescens. The sequence continues at coordinate 254,554 of NC_071629.1, read as the reverse complement.
GGTGAGTGTACAGCGACAGAAAATTTGGGCAGCAAGTACTTCAGAGAGTTCCTAACAATTAATGAATTCCAACTATGATTCTGTGTGCCTGGATTTAGTGTTGTTAATGATGTTTCAAGCTGCACTTGTTTCCTAACAGTGTTTTAAGAAACTTCAGCATAAGAAGGAAAGTATCTTGTTCTGTATCAGATTAGAGATGCTTGTTCTGTTTAGATGAACAATGGAGTCTGTCTGTGGGCAGGTTTAACCATACCCATAGAATCATAGAATCAATAAGGTTGGAAGAGACCTCAAAGATCATCAAGTCCAACCTGTCACCCAAGACCTCATGACTATTAAACCATGGCACCAAGTGCCACATCCAATCCCCTCTTGAACACCTCCAGGGGTGGTGACTCCTCCACCTCCCTGGGCAGCACAACTGGGTTGCTTTTTTCAGCTTCATGGAGAAGTTTGTCAGTACCAAGCAGAAGGCATAAACCTGGTTAGTAAGTTATCTGTAATGGAACTTTGGGTTCCTTGAAAGGTCTGTGCACAGTAAAGCTCATGGTAACCACATGGTAAAGAAATGAAGGTTAAAGTCTGCCCTTGAATAGTATTTTGTAGCTTCCCCAAAGACTTTAATGCCTTAAAAGCAAAAAGTTGCTAAGACTTGTTAAGTATCTAACTTCAAAGCTGTGTAAAGGTACTGTAAGGACAGCAAGAAGAAAAACAATTGGTCCAGAGAGCATTCGGATAAAACCAAGTCTTATCTTTCCTGTTGTACAGAGAAAAACAATTTAACAGTTGTGAAGCTTCTCTTCCCTCAAGGATCTCACAGCCTGCTCACTCCAGTCCTGCCCTCAGCTGCTGCTCTGCTATCCATTTATTTTCTCTAGCACCACTTGAAAATAGGTACACATGGACCAGGAAGCAGCATGTGAGGGAACACAAACCTTCCCCGGAAACTAGAGCTCAAAAAGTGGGCAGGGGGGAGTTCAGGCATTCTGAGCAGTGAGATGCTCAGGCAGCCATTCACAGAGAGCTGTATCTTGCACAGATGGGAATGGAAGGCAGATTCATGGACAGACCCTGCTCAAGTGATTTTGCTTTCTAAGGGACTGTCAGAATATCCTTTTTTGTTGCCTGGTATTTTTATTTCCACTTTTATTTATTTTTTCAGCAAGTGGGGCTTACTTGTTCTTTCCATAAAATTCACTCTTTCCAATATGTTTGGAATCTGGTATTTCACCAAGTGAGCCCTTCCTGAAGAATTAAATTAAAAATTGAAGCCAAACAGTATTTGTAGAGCCATACTTCAGCAAGTAGCTGCAGCAGGTTGAGCAAATCCACAGATCCTGCAGAGCAAGTCCTGCAGCTATGAAGCCATAGGTGGTACAATGTAATTTCACTCCTGTGGAAGAGCCTGGGTCTGGTTATCCACCAAAATGGGCAGAGCTATATTGATTGTGTGCCAGCCAGGCCACCGAGGGCTGCATCAGCAATCCTGATTTTTGAAAGCAGTAGGAATGTTTGCTCCAATAGATAGAACGATATCAAAAACTAACTGCATGGGAAACCAGACAGACTGGAAAGAATTAAGTTTAGCATACATGTTTTATTTCCTGCATTGTTCTCTGAATACAGCTACAGTGTGCAGGGCACTTGTCCAGGGCAAAAGGAGACAGTAGGACAGCAAGGAAAGAGGGTAAGGGAGATAAAACCAGGGGAAAGGTAGTAAATACAAGTTACTATTTAAAAGGTTCATGCAATTGCTGAGGGGGGAGAAGAAATAAAACAGGGATATCAGTAGTGAATAGAGTCAGTAAAAAGGAAGGTTTCTCAAAAAAAAGCAGAGTTTGGCTTAAAAACAGCATTGTAAGACCTGTGCCAGGAGTAAGAGCTATGCCAGGTTTTGAAATAAAGAAGCTGTTTTTCCAGCCCTTGTGGAATAGAAAGGTTCCCAGCTGTAACCAGGGAGGATGAGAAGAAAGATTCACTTAGCGTGTACCTTATGTAGTCACCTAGCCTGGGTGACATAAATCCTGGAGTCATAAAAAACTTGTGCAGTCCTGGACCATAATTAATGCCAACATTAACAAGGGAAAAAGTAGGTTGCACAATAGATAAAATTGCCTTGGTCCTGGGTAAGGTCAAACTCATGACCTGTGGATTATACATCAGCAAGGCTGATATTGATTCTAAACAAAATAATGGAGCAACTGGGTCTTTCAAACTGGTACTTTCAAGACAACTAATTGTTACAATGCTGTGTTTGTGGAATTTGTCTTTTCAGACTTTCCTTTCTGCATGTGTCTGTTCTGACAGGCTGGCAGACCTGGTCAGAGCAGACAGTGTCATCATACCTGGATTTCTCCAGCGGTTTGTGATTGAAAGCTCTCACTGCATGCCATCACAGGTATGTCGCAGATGAGTTTTGGAAGTGACTCCCACACAGAAGACAAATTTAAGTTGTTAATGGGAAGAAAAGGAAGTCCTGGGCTGTAACTGACCAATTAATATTTGCCTGAGACACGGAGAACTCGTGGAGCCATGCATCTGGAGTTTGCAAATAGTGCAACACTTCCAGGTAAGAACTGATGAGCTGGGACAGGAATGCAGAGCAAGGCTTGGGGTCAGTCGATGACCTGCGCAATAGCGGCCCTGCAAGTGGTGCACATTCACTGCACCAACACATCCTGCCTCAGGGCAGAAGTTACAACTCCATTAATCTCTTCTTCCTTTCTTCCAGTGCATCTGCTCTGAAGAATGACCTGGAGCACTTAATTAAGTGGTCACATTTGCATACTGATATGCATAATGCACTTGGTGCACTTGGTGCCATGGTCTAGTTGTGAGGTCTGTTGGGACAGGTTGGACTTGATGATCCTTGGGGTCTCTTCCAACCTTAGTTATACTGTGATAATGATATGCATTTTAAACTGAAGCCCACATGCTGTGCTTACTAAGTTCAAGCTGTTCTGTGGAAATGCAACAAGTTAAAAAGAGTTTTCATGGTCACTGGGAGTAGACCTACCCCTGAAATTCATTTCAGAGTTCACAAACACATCCCAAAAATGAGCAGGCTCATTGTCTCATTAAGGTGTGGATGATTGTTCAGCAGCCTGACAGTGCAGACTGCAACTTCTTATCATTCAGAATATATGATGTGAGCTGGACACTGTTCTGGGATGTGTATGATTTAGCTTAGCTTTTCAGAAGAAGTCTTCAGCATGTCTGTGCTGAGGAATCATCCTCAGTCTGGAGCTCCTCTGCTATAGGGACAGACTGAGAGAGTTGGGGTTACTCAGTCTGGAGAAGAGAAGGCTCCAAGGAGACCTTATTGTGGCCTTCCAGTATCTGAAGGGGGCTCCAAGAAAGCTGGGGAGGGACTTTTTAGGGTGTCAGGGAGTGATAGGACTGGGGGGATGGAGCAAAACTAGAAGATGGTAGGTTCAGATTGGATGTTAGGAAGAAGTTGTTCCCCATGAGGGTGGTGAGAGCCTGGCACAGGTTGCTCAGGGAGGTGGTGGAAGCCTCATTCCTGGATGTTTCTAAGGCCAGGCTGGAGGTGGCTGTGAGCAACCTGAGGTAGTGTGAGGTGTCCCTGCCCATGGCAGGGGGGTTGGAACTGGATGATCCTTGAGGTCCTTTCTAACCCTGACAGTTCTGTGATCTTGCAGGTGTTTCTACTGCATCTTCCTGGGGCATTTGCTAACATTTTTTCTCTGTGCTCTCACAACACTCAGTTTTACAAAAACGTGATGTTTACTACCCTAGAATTTCAAAGCCTCCTTTAGTCATCTGACCCCTCAGGCATTGAGATTTGTGTCCCCTTCCAAAGGAATATTCCCTCACTGTGACCATGATTCTTTTCTCCTGTCTGAACTCTGGGTTTTCCCCAAAGACTGGGTGATACACGCTGGGTGCTGCAGGCAGGTGTCAGAACAGCTGCTTGCCTTGACTGGTGCTCAGGGTGCAGCCTTCCTTCGGCCTTCTCATGGGTAAGAAGAATTCATGAGGCTCCTCACACTGCAGCACAAAGCTTGTCTCTCCACTTTGGGGATGGCTCCTTTCTTCTTCAGTGTGTGGTAGAGCTCACCAGCTGGACCACCTGTGTGCTCACCCAGCATGGGTCTTGCCCTTGGGAGGCACTGGTATCACTGGCCTGCAAGGCTTCCTTCTGCTCATACTGCCAGGGCATGCTGGAGCAGTCGCTGTTGGGCAGAGGGAAGCCAAACATGGCAGCAGCATACAGGACGTGCAGGTAGTTGGCTTCAAACCTCCTGGCTGAGAACACTTGGCTGAGGCCAGGTAGGGTCTAGTCTACAAAACCCAGCTGGAAGTGATCTGTAGGCATCAAATGCATTCTTCAGAGGAAAGTGCAACCCCTCTCTTTAGAGAAGGAATTCATTACCTTCTGGTAGCTGATGATGCAATACATTTGTATGGACGAATTAGACCATGCTCCTTACTTTCTGGTGGCTAAAATTAGGTGAACTGAATGTCACCTACTTTATAGCTAAAAGCCTAGCGATGTACTTCTTCTAATGACAATATTACTGACTGAACATTTGGCTGCAGACAGGTGATAGACAACCTTTTTATTCTATCTGATTCCCTTCCCAGGAACTTCAGAGTTACAATGGCTGCAGCGTATTAGCAAGTGCTACGTGATTCCCCCCTCCAACATCACCGTTCCAGCGGCTCTGAGGTTATTGAATGTGAACACGAGAATGGGTTTGTTCAGCAGCATCATGACTCATGAGTGCCTCCTTTGTTACACAGGGTTATCTGCTGTGTTTGTCTCTCAGAATGAATAGCATTTAAGATCAAAACAGTTATGCCAAATGTTGAGAGCAATTGTACAAAAGCTAAGCTCAGACACAAGATTTATAATAAATAATAAGAACTTGATCTAAATACAATTACACATGCAATTTGTTTCAATGTGCCTGCTCTTCTGTAATAAAGATGCTTTAATTTAGGCCTTTTTTATTTTTTAATGTCAATTACTGTTAGGATAGGCTGAATGATGAAGAAATGTCATCTATGAGCTGCAGCCCACCTTTGAGCAGAATTCTTTTGTCCCCACAAAAGCGAAGCACAAAGCATTGTGTGCCTGCTGCTGTGAGCTGGAAGGTCCAGCCCTTGGGTTTAGCTGATATTTGTATTTATTTTGGGTTTTCTGATGTATTCACACTGTGTAATCAAAATCATTGTTGCTAGGCAAGCCCCCTGCCAGAACTCTGCTCTTGGAATGAGGGGTGAGGTGTTGTAATAAAGAGACAGTCCAGACCTGGAAGGGTTAGGATTAAGGCCTTGAGTACTTGTGTCCTATCTTGTTGCTAGATATTGAACAGTCTCCAAATGAGCATTTAAAGCCTCCACAATTCTGAGAGGAAGTTAATTATGAGATCAAATTCTGCAGCATCTGCAGCTTTCCCTCCTTTGGCACATTGTCCTCTTCCAGCTTTTCTCTGGAGTTCTTTGGCACGTATTTCCAAGAGGTGTTAGAGGGAGAGTTGTGGAAGCTTGATGTTCAACTCCTGTGCTGAGGATGGTCTGAGACATCTCTTGGAATAAACTAACATCTTAGAAAGCCAAGAAGTACAATAGCCCCAAGAATCAGTTCCTCTGCTGCTGCGTGTCTGGGGGTGCGGAGGGTGCAGGGCTCCCACTGCCTGATGGCAACACAATTGCTGTTTCTAACTAGATTTATCATTTTAAAATGGAGATGTTTCTCCTATTGTATTTTAAAATATTTTTAAAGGTTGACTTCAGTAATCTGAGCTAAGGATGCTTGTTAAACTATCATCATGAAATGAACTGATGTTACTTTTACCATCAGAGCCTTATGGGAATTGCTGCAGACCTTACCCAAGCAGCAGCTAACCGCCACAGCGCAGGGCCAATCTCTGTGCCTTCCAAAACCTGATGATTTTGCTGCCTGATACCACTTCAGCAGCCTCTGCTCAGAGTTTTTGCACTAACCACTCACTGCTTCCTTTTCACTGGGAGATCACAAACCAGGGCTGAGCTGTGGGTGTGTAACTGTACCAGCTTGTTTTCCTGCACAGCAGAGGAGCCTGTCGAGTGTGCACTCCAGCATCTCCCTTCTTTCAGCCCTCTTCTGCTATCAGAGGTACTATAGCTGTACTCCAGCTCCAAGCTTGAGCTTCCTCTGGAAACAGTCCAAGTAAGTGCTGGGGGAAGAAATAACTTCCTGCCTGTCAGAGGTCCCTTGGCAGTGCTAAACTTTAATGGAGGAAGAGCTGCCTCTCTTTTTCCAGGCTGAGATGCCTACCTTATTTTGTCTGCTCTGACTGACAGGTCTGAAAATGAATGATTTTCCCCAGGTTGTGATGGATACCATTTCTAGACACACTGCAGCATAATGGACAAATAACTTCTCTTAAAGACTTGTCATACAATTTGAAGGAAAAAAATTGTACCCCTGAGACAGACATTTCTATCTCTATCCTCTGGGAGTAATGAGACCTTAGAGCAGAGTCTAAGGCTAAGAGTTGGCTCAAAATGCTGTGATGTGATGTGCCCTTATCTTTTACAGACGAGACAGACCGCTCCTTGTGCAGACAATCAAAGAGCAGGCTGTAAAATCATAGGAAATGAAAAACAGCAACTGAAACCTCTCCTTTCCTTTGAAAAATATTTCTTCCAGAAATTCTTTTTCCTTCCCTCTCCCCAATCCTTGGTGACCCCCTTATCAACACTGCAGTGACCAAGCTGTGTCCCAAAGGGTCATAACCTCCTGCCTGCACCAAGCATCACATTTGTGCTGTGACCCGAGAGGCTGGGAGGCAGTCCACTGAGCTGAGAAAGTGGCGGGATGAGGAGGAGCCAGCTCCAGGGCATCAGGTGGGAACTGTGCAGAAGACAAAGAGTTATTCTAAGAGAAGACAAGGAGATGAAGATGTCCTGTGGGGCCTAATGAGCAGCGAAGTCATGATTGCATGTGGGGTGTGTTCACCTGGGCTCAGAGGGCACCATCAACAGCGTCTATAGTTGCAACACCTTTAATTTCTTTCAGCCAGGAGCTGCTTAGTTTCCTATCGTCAACACAAGAGGTCAGATGGTTGCTGTGGGACTTTCTGTGCCCATAGCAAATGCTGCTTTTTTCTCCTTGGGTCACAAAGCAAATCATTGGTCTGTGTAAAGCTGTTCATGATGGGTTCTCAGAGGTCCTTCTTCTCCCTAGCACTTATCTTCTATAGTAAAGGATCTTTCATAAGTCCTGAAAGCCCTGCTGGGGGAGGATGCCAGGGGCTGTTAGCTGTGGGATGATTGGGATGTGTCCAGAATTCTGCAGTCAACATTTCCACAGAGGAAAGGAGATCTTAGCAAACAGTTTAGAGCAGGTGACAAACAGTAGCAGGGAAGACATGATCTAAGGAGAAAATACTGCAAAATAAAGGAAGGAGATTGGCATCTGTCAAATATCACAAAGTACATCCGATGTGAATCACATCAAAGAAAGTAATTTATTTTAAATCTGCTTAATAATGCACACAGAGAACATGATCCCATGCAGCACTCACTTTAGTTGTGTACAGGATGCTTGTGCAGACAACCCATCTCTCTACCTATATGCTTTAAAAATCACTAGGTGGAAATGATTAATTGTTTTTTCTTCATTAACAAGAGAGACCTGGTTGTTTCTGAGCCTCTCGTGGTTTCTCAGCCTCATCATGTTGAGAGCACAGAAAGATTGCTCTCTGGTGTGCTTCAGTCATGGGCAGTGAGCAGCAGTTGCCTGTAGGTGATGGCACAGAGGTGTGCCTGCAGCTGGGGGCAGTCTGCAGAGCCATGTGGGCCTGAGGTTTTGTTTCTGTTTTGTGAGTACATTTCCTTGTCTGTAGTCAAAAAATCAACTAGCATTCCTGAAAGCACTTTCAGATTTGAAAACAAACATATGTGAAGGCCTGGGGTTTGGAAAAAACTTCACAAATCACATTTCATCTAGAAAGCTGCCTGCAACACAATAACAGATTTTAAGGTTAAAATACATAGCTAAAACCAAAGTTGCATTTGACTCAAAACAACATCTGCTGCTTATTCCAAGCAAACTACAAAGAGATTGACCTAGAACTGATTATAAATTGCAGACTCTCACCAAGCCTCAAAACAGTAACATTTTCTTTCTTCACAGCTCTAGAGAAGTACTTCAGAACATGCCATATTAAAATCTCTGAGCTGTATGTGAAACCATATGACAAAATCCCTGAAGAAAAATGCTCTCTGAAGCCTCTAACTGCTTCGTAGCTGACATTTCTCTGGAGGAAATAGGATTTTTACTTACTGGAAGAGTGTCTTTGATGAACAGGCTGTAATTAATAAAATATAATAGTCTGGTTTGTTTTAAGCAGAGATCAGACTTACAAGACAGACCTACTCCTTGTCTAGCAGATGCGAGCAGTCTCAGCACAGAATACTGTATTCTGTGTTTGATTATTTGACTCACAGAGGGAAAAAGAAAAAGAGCTCAAGCTTTTGCTTCCCTTACTCACTCTTCGGTCAAAAATCTTCTTCATGCCAGTGAACCTGGCAGCCAAAAGGAATTGTGAGTGGATTACAGACAGCATCTTCCAGCCAGGGACCAGGGTTACCCAGGATGTGTAAATCCCTGAGTGCCTGCATTCCACTCAAGGCTGCTTTATGCTGTTAACTGGGATGCAGGAAAGGGAAAGCCAAAGTTTTCAGCTTACTTGCAGGAAATGCAGCACTCCTGGTACTGAGCCACAGCTGGAAGTGCCTGGTAGTAGTGGAATCCAAGTACTTGGTTTCAAGGCTGTTTGCAGGCTTATAAAACTTGGCATTGAGTGTCTTTAGGAAGGGATCTGCTGTGAATTCAAGCTCCTGAATCCCAGCTTTTATTATTGCTTCTCAAATGACAGTGGAATTGGAGTTCACAAATGAAAGCATTGCCCAGGACCCTCATGAAAAGTCAGTATTTATGGCCAGGACTGCATCCTGGGATGGGAGACTGAAGCATTTCTCCAGGCACAGAAGAGGCAGTGACCATTGCCATGGCACACACAGCAATTCCTCAACAGCACCAACGAGGCAAAGTGCCTCGATGGCAACTGCAGTATCTCACACTGAACTGTCTGTAAACCTGTGAGGAATGTTTTCATTGTCTTCTTTTCTCAGCTTCAGGCTGGAAAAGACATTCTTGCAAATGTAAACAGAAGCACCGAGCTTCAATAAATCTCTTTAGACAATCAATCCTTCTGAGCCTCCAGTAGTTGCAATGAGTTAACACAAATGCAAACCAGTTCTGATGGAGGACAAAGCCCCAACTGCCCGTGGTTGCTCTGGTAACAAATTGTGAGTGCGTGCAGGCATGCATGAAGAGGAGAGGAGAGCTGTATGCAGCTCATAGCCAGCTGCATGCTTGCACACCTCCCTCTACCTGTGCATCATCCCCTTGCTCAGATCCCTTCACCTGCAATATTAGCCATGGATCAGGCTGGGTTTTCCCCTTTGCATTTCATTGATCATCCTCGTAAAGGGAATCATAGTCTCTCACAGGATCACAGGATGTTAGGGGTTGGAAGGGACCTTCAAAGATCATCAAGTCCAAGCCCCTGCCAGAGCAGGAGCATAGAATCCAGCACAGGTCACACAGGAAGACACCCAGATGGATCTCAAAAATCTCCAGAGAAGGAGACTCCACAACCTTTCTGGGCAGCCTGCTCCAGGGCTCTTTGACCCTCACAGTGAAGAAGTTCCTCCTCATGTTGAGGTGGAACCTCCTGTGCTAGAGTTTATATCCATTGCCCCTCATCCTATGACAAAGTGCAACTGAACAGAGCCTGTCCCCTCTCTCTTGACCCCAGCCCTCAGATATTTATAAACATTGATTAAATCCTCTCTCAGTCTTCACCGCTCCAGACTATAAAGCCCCAGGGCTCTCAGCCTCTCCTCACAGGGCAGTGCTCCAGTCCTTTCAGCATCCTGCTGTTGTCTGCTGGTATTCTTGCAGACTTTTTTTTTTTAAAGTTACAACTTGTTATCTTGATCTGAAAAGCACAGATTTTCCCAGCAAGCAAAATGATACCAATGGAAAGAGTTCTTTGTACTAACCACCACTGTGCTTTGGTTTATGAAGTGTTGGTGGGTTTGTAATTTTGGCCCCTTTTTCCCCTCTAACCCAGAGCACCTGGGCTCTGTTGGAGTCTCCTCCCACCCCAGGTGTGGCCACTTGGCCCTCCCCACCCACTCTCCTATTTAATGCTTCCCAGGAAGGGCGGAAGCCCCAAGCTGAGCCCATCTGGGCTAGAGGATCCTCCTCTCATCTCTGGTGAGTACCCATGGAATCCCCATGGTGTGCACTGGGTGATGGTGGTGGTGACACAAAGGCCGGGGGGCCTGGTGGCCCCCCGGTTGTTAGGAACATAATTGACACCTACTCCAATCCATTCCACGGGTGCTGGCTGGGGCTGATTACCATACAGAGGGCTGAGCTCCCTTGTGTGGTGTCTTGCCCCTGGTTCTTGATGGGTGCAGGAAAGGTGGTGGTGGAGGAGCAGAAGCTGTTTAGGCAGGGGGGAGGATGGTGTAGAGGCAGCAGGAGCTGCTTTGGAAAGATAAAGTGGGGGGCGGGGGGGCAGCAGGTTTTGTTGTTGCTCCTCCTTGTTTTCCTGCACCCTGGGATAGGGCAGCCCAAGGCAGTGGTGGAGTCCTCCCTCCCCGGAGGGATTGAAAAGCCCTGGAGATGTGGTGTTGAGGGACAAAGGTTTATTGGAGACCTGGCAGTGCTGGCCTGGAGCTGATGCTCCCAAGGGAAGGAATGCTTCCCTGGAGTGACATTTTTATGTCGAAATTATCTTCTATTGGATTTGAAAAGCAACCTAATGAAGGTGGGCTTCCTGCAAGCTATTTCAATCTCACCTCCCAGTAGAATCATGGAGCATTTAGACAAATAATGAATTACATCCTATATAATCTTTATTGCTGCATTTGAGAGTGAATAATAGATTCAGTTTTGGTGGAAATCGCATATCCCTAAGGTACAATTCATTTCCACAGATTAGATTGGTCCCTCATATACAAGATTATTAAGCAGGAAGAAGAAAGTGATTGGGTTCTTGTGGCCCCTAGAAACAGTATTTTCCCCTCCCATCTCAGCTGCAAATGCAGCCTGACTCCAGACAGAGCTGATAAATAGTTCAAGGAAGGATGCAGTTGCCTGGGCTTACCCAGAGCCCTGGTTTCTCACCCTGGCCTCCTGCTCTGTTGTGAGTGCCTGGCTGGTGTACAGCTCCAAGTGAGACGCAGCTGCAGCGCTGGGATTCTCTGCTTCCTTGGCTCTTGGGAGCCTTACTCATCTTTTAGTTGTTTCAAGCCCTGGCTCTGGATGTGTTTTGTTTGGGATTTTTTTCTTTCTCCTGCTTGATATTCTGAACCTACCATCCCTTTCAGGACTAGAAAGAACAGGAATCATCCTGCCCAGCACATGTTGTCAACAGGAGGAGCTTCAGAGTGCGGAGGACACTGAATCCACCCTGCTGAAGTTGCTAAGGGCAAGATTCCAGAGTGCATCCTTGGGAGAAGGCAGCTCCCTATTTTCCATGGAGAAGCTGCTGCTCTGAGTGCTTTCATCTTCCCATGCCTTGGCAGAAGCTGAGCATCTTTGAGTGTCACTCTGGAAAGCAAATCAGGCAGTGACTCAGGACCCTGGTTGGTCTCGAGATGTTTCAAGAATGAAATTCTGGACCTATTTGAAGGGTTTCTGACCAGATTTGAAGGACAACAAGGAAGTCAGTAGCTAGAAAAGAAGTACTGGGTTGCTGGGTGCTTTGTTTGCTTTAGATCAGAACATTTTTTATGTGATTTAAAACAGGTCCTTAAAAACTGCGGTCTCTACACTTGGTTGAGCTATCAGCTGTTGAAGTCAGCTCAAAATAGGACAGGAAGAGGCTGTTGAGGCTGATGATATTGGCACTAGTCACCAAGTCTTGGTAACTCCTCTTTAAGGTGGGTGGGCCTAAAACCATCAAGATATGCTTAAAAATGAGCTCCATTTACATTACAAATGCAGCTATCTGAAGAAGTCATATGAATGTTGGGCCAGAGAATTTGCCCAGCAGCCTGGGGAAATCATTGGGCAGCAATGGATAAATGTTTGCATTCTTTGGGTGTATGCCTCTGAGCTCTTTCTCCCATGGAAGCCACTTCCTGAATCACAATGTCTTCTCTACAGCTAGATCAGGAAGCTTTTCACTTGGTGTTTTCTAGTACTGAATCCAGATTCTTTGGAGTGTTTGTGAAATAAATAAATGCAGTGTTTTAACTGGTGCTTTTGTGGCTTCACTCAAATTAGAATATAAGGAATTCTGGAATTCGGGGGGGGGGGGGGGGGGGGGGGGGGGGGGGGGGGAGGGGGGGGGGGGGAGGGGGGGTGGAAAGGGGGCAAGCAAAAAAATGGTTAGGGAAAAGAATCCAGATTGTCCTTTTATCTTGCTCCAATTGACTCTGCTGAAGTCAAGGCAGTCTGAGCAGTGTAATGAAAAGATGAATCAGAGCCACGGCTTTTCTCCATTGCAAATTTAATGTTAGGGAAAATGCTATTCAAGTATAATATCCATACTGCAGGGCTTACCAGGAAATGACTCATGATAAACAGAGTGTGTTTGGTGAGATGGCATTAAAAAATACATTTAACTTCTCTCTGGCTCCTTCAATATTTCAGGGTATAATTTAAGAACACATCCTTCACTTCAATAATTCTTCTTTGGAAATGGGAATTCAGAACTTTAATACATAAACTTCCATACATAAAGTTGTGAGGGGAAACTTGAAGCCAAAATTAATGTTTCTGACTACAGGAGTAAGGTAGCATAAGGAGAGGCATGTTTCCCTTTCTCCAGCTGCCTTTGGGTTAGGCAATTGAAGTGACACGAAGGAGTTTTTAGCTTTTAGGCACCAAATTTGATTTACAGGTTATTAACTGTGTCAGTCTTATAAATGTCTATTTGCTGCTGTGTAGATATAATTTTATTGGCCTAAGCCTGTGCAGGCTCTTTGAGATAAGTTACCACATAAAAGAAAAAAAGTTAACTGTAGCCTTACAGAGAAGGTAACAGGGAGGTCTGATTGTCAGAGCTCAGTTTGCCCTGGACAAGCCAAGTGGTAACAAGGAAAAAAAATCTGCTTTCAGATCACCCCTGCTCCAACCAAGAGAGAATCCCCCAAACTCTGCCTGGCAGTGAGTGGCACAGTTCAGCTCTGCCTGAGTGTCTGAGGATGACAGCCTCTGGTTTCTAGTGAGCTGTGAGCTCTTTTATGATACTCAGCTAAAGGAGATAGTAAAAACTTCTGCTTTCCAAAGCTACTGTATCAGGTAGCTTGTTTTGTACTTGCAGCCCTGAGAATGTGGATCTCCAGGATTTAGAGCTTAGTGCTTTTACTAAGCCTCTGTTGTGATTTAAAAGGGAAAGACTTGGGGAAAAGCTGTTGGAGATACCTCCACAAGCAAAGTGCACTGAAATCAATGCACATTCAACTAATGTCAGCTAAGCAGCAGTAACCGTTCTCCTCCTACCATCACTGATACATTTCAGAAATGGTTTAAGCTTCCCCACCCCGCTCCTTTTCTTTATTTTTCTTTTTCTTTTAAATGCCCAATTTATTACCTTTGAAAATGAAATGTTCGTCAGCACTGTGTAGTCACAGATCAATTGGTACATTCAGGTGAAGTGCTGGAGCAGTGGGAAGGAAAATCAATCAGTGCAACAAGTTGCAGAGGTCACTCCATCACTCCCCTACCAGAAGTCACTGTCCCGTGTAATGTGCTGAAGAAGCATCTAAGCTAATTTCTCTTAAGGTCGCATCCTTTCTTCCAAGCACCACTGTGGGAAAACTCAACAGCGACAGCAGCGCCACACAGAGGTGTGAGCTGATAGAAAAAGTAAGACAGTGCTGCTGCTCTTTGTCCCTCCCTGCTTACCATAACCCTGGGCCATCTCCGGGGCCGTCTGAGTGGCACAGTCAGCCTTGGTGTTGGCTTTGTTTCCCCATGGGAACTACACAGATTTGATAGAATGAGCACACAGCAAGAGAAGACATTTCCATGACATTTCCTCTAGCAGCAACTAAACTCCTTGGAATCACTGCTTCTTTTCATTCTTCAACTCAAAACATGTCTCTGGACTGTGCTGCTCTGACCAGGAGCATTATTATTCCAAGAGGTGTCGTTGAGAGCATGAATTGACTACAGACAGCTAGCCCCACGTGCAGTACCTTCAGTACTTTGTAGTTACTCTTCACTTGGCTGTTTAAAGCATCATCCCTTTGCTGGAGATCCAGTGCTGACTGATCCAGCAAACTTAGCTCTCAGTTCTGTGCCTGTGCCAGCAGGTCTTCAGCTGGCCCAGCAGCTCTCCTCAATCCAATCACAACTCCTCTTGATTTCTGAAAGTATTCCATGTGTCTTTGAACAGAGAGCCCCTGGCTCTTGAAGCCCTGTGTAAGACACTAAAGCAGAACTGGATCCTTTGCAGTCAGACTTTGGTTCCTGTGATTCTCCTTCTCACCAACACTGTGCCAGCTCAGTGCCACAAGGGCAGAGCTGCAAGGAGCAAGGTTGTCATGGATCACACCACAGGGATTGCTTCCATTCTGTAACAGCAGCATTGCTCTCACATGCTCTCAGGAAGACCTATCTGGAGGTATTAAACAGATGCCTAATGGGAAAAAGTGCTGAAATAACTGATTTCTACATTCAGAACTGAACTTTTGTAGTTGTAGAAAACCCGTAGTGCAGCTTGATGCAGCTTTAGCATCCTCAGGGGTCATTATCTGACTGGAATTGCAGAGTGAATTCTGTGTAATTATAACACTGTCCAATGCAGCACTGACAACCTACAGTTTATGTCAGCACTATAAATGACCTGAGATGAAAGGGAACAAGCCATGACTGCATTCCATTCCTTCAGGAACATAAGAAACCAAACAGGTTATGTTTTGCTCCCTATTTCAGGTTTGAAAACCTACCCACTAACACTTCAAAAGCAACTATTGTCACCTAGTTTCCACTATTAAAACCTTCTGAAATCACTCCTTACTCCAAGTCCTGCCACAGACACTTTGAAGAATGGATGGTTTGTCGTCTTTTAAAGGACATTAACTAGTTTCTAAGTGGTAAGAAGTGCCTAGGTAATGTAAAGATGTCCCACAGCACTCTGGCGCTGCAATATACTGACCAACACAGCTGACAGGATGACTTCTTTGCTTGCAGGTACTAACCACATACCTCTGAATCCTACCTCCGTTGCAGCATGCTGCATGAAGAGTGAAGAGCACATTTCAGTGCCCATTGGAATGGGCTGCCTGGGGAGGTGGTGGAGTCGCCATCACTGGAGGTTTTCAGGAGGAGACTTGATGGGGTGCTTGGTGCCATGAGTTAGTTGTTTAGGTGGTGTTGGATTGGTTGATGGGTTGGACGCGATGATCTTGAAGGTCTCTTCCAACCTGGTTTATTCTATGTATGATCTTTTCTCATTCTCAGTGCTTTGTACGTTTCCTGACAGAAACAGCCCTTTCAAGTTACTTAATTCATACACTGATCAAACAATTATTTTACTTCAGTTTAAAAATCAGAGAGGTACTAATCAAAAGTATTTAGTTAATAAAAGAGAAGACAAAAGCCACTGGCATGATAACATGGTGAAAGGACTCTGTGAAAGTTGTAAGACTCTTGGAAAGGAAGTTCAATGTTTGATGTATTTTTTAAAAAACACCTCTCTTGATTTCAGTCAATATTAATCTCTAATTGATGCAATAAATGCTGCTGCTGTTCTCTTTGAAATGAATGGACACCAAAATGTTCAAAAGGAATCCTTTATACACATCACATGTGGCCACATCAGAAACCTAAAGTACATCAGAGTGAGAACATTAATAGTGGTCTGAAACAGAGGCCTTGATCTGTAGGCAATGAATGTAGACCAAGGAGCAACAGAAAATCCTGCCCAAGTGATTTCCTTTTGGAAACAGTCAATCAAATAACAAAATGAGAGTATTCACTGGAAAATTATTTGGAAATCCTTTAAATTATATTTATATTTAATTTCACTTCTCTAACCACTAAACTTCTGGTCCAGCAGTATCACAATGTGTCTCAAAACACAAGAGGAGTCCTTGTTGTAGACAGTGGCAACAACTGAACACACAGGAGTTGAGACATGCTCAAGATCTCTGTTTCCTGAGGGGACTGCTGATTGTCAGGTTCTCAGCTGGAGCCAGGTTGTACAGCCTTGGGTTTCAGAGTTCTGAAAGCTAAAAGGTTTCTCTAGGGTATGTAATTCACTGCTCAGCCTCTCAAAATGAATCCTAAGAGTTTTACTAACACTCCCTAACAGACTTGGTCAAGGAGTAAAATCCCGTGTTCCAGCACAGTCAGGTTGTTCTGAACTCATGCACTAAAAGGCTGTGCTCTAAAATGTTATCAGCTCCTCTGAGAGATGGCCACAGAGAATGGCTGCTTCAGGAAGTCAGAGCAGCAGAGCACTGCAAGGCAGTGGGTGTCTACATTTCTGTGCTATGTGCAGAGGAGCAAAATCATAGCACTGTAGCTTGCTACTATTGCTATGCACAGAGGAGATGTCCAGCTGGTCACAGTACAAGGTTTTGAAGGCATGAAACAGTACAGGACTGACTTTCATCCATTTTAACTCACCATCAATTGCTCAGGCTACAGCAACCAGGTAGCTCTTTATCAGAAGGAATGATACTGGATCATCTTTTTCTGTCCCTAATATATCAACAACCCAAAACTGAAGCTTGATCTCTAAGTTCCTAATTTTCTGATGCTCTTCATTCCACACAAAACTCTGGAGCCCATTTGCCATTTATCCAGGAGCACTCTCTAATGAAGGAGGGGCAGGGTGTTCTTAACAGAGTACGCAAGGGAATTGTCCCATAATGTCCTCTTCTTTCCTCTGGGCCTTTCAGTTTTATAACTATTAGAAACTATTCAGTCTTGGAATTGCTTTCTCTTTCTTTCCTACACAGGCAGAAAAAGGAGGACAACAATGTTAGAGAGGTTTAAGCAAGGCATTTGTTCAGGATGGGAAGTACTTTATGGAAAACAGCCTTCACTTTCCTGGCTGCTCCACATCCAGACGAGGGAGATGCATGGAGGCTCTGCAGCAGGTGTAAATTCTTGCACTGAATCAGATCCTCTAAAATACAAACACCAACACCCGCCCAAATAACCACCACCATGGAGATGCTTAATACCAGCAAGTGATGAATTCCTCAGGATGAGAGCTCTCATCTAGCTGTCTCCAACAGCTGATGATGTCTCAGAAAATTTCCTCACTACTGCACAAGTGTGGTTTGGAGTCCCACAGCCTCTACTAGCAGTTGGTTCAGACCCATAGTAAATGGGTCTGATGCTAGATGGGGCTGAGGACACCTTGCTTAGATACCCAGAGCCAACTCATGAAGGACTATTAGGCTGCATGCTAACAACAAGCATCTCTGTGGTAACTCTTGATGCTTTCCTGAGGAGAATCCCCCAGGCCAAGCCAGTTTTCCTTGTGTCACCTTTTTTGGTGCACAAGTCTGTTGAATGGAATGCAGAATAGACTCCAGTGAAGCCAGTGGTTTCCGAGGCTACAACTAGGGTTACACTTCAGCTTGGGGCTTCTTGTGCAATTCAAAGAGAAGCTTCAATTACTACGATGCCTCCTACATTCGAGGGCTTGCAGCAATCTCTGCTTTCATCAAGACTGTGAAACTGTAGGATGTCATAGGAAACTGCCTGTAGATTCTAGAAGCCAAACAACAGGCTCCAGAGTTTTACACTGGTCACCAACAAATCCATAGTTTTCAGCTCCCAGCGAGCCAGTGAAAGGCTAGGAGATGAAGAAATTCCTATTCAAAAAGGTTTATGTCCTTTTCTTGTGCTTAATTCTGGTGACACTCTTCTACATTAAATGCTTGCTAGTTTGCTTTTACAAACTCCCTTCATGTTTAGAGAACACTCTTTTTGTTCAGGAAGGCTGCAATGCTCAAGTGGTGGCTTTATCAACTACAGCATACGTGCTGGCTTGGCCTCCTTTTTCCTTAGTGGAATCCCCCTGCAAACACTCCAAGCTTTACCCAATTTACCATTACCTGCTTGAGTTCCTATGACACAATTCCTCTTTGCCTCCTTCCTGTGTATTGTTTGCTGCCCTGCTGAGGCCACATCTGGAGCATTGTGTCAGTCCTCTCCAAAACTGCCCTTAGTCACCAAGAGCACTTCCATTCACAATGCTGTGACCACTTCAGGCTGTGAAGGTTCTGGTGCTCACTGCCACCAGAAACCTCCTGAATTTGTACAGACAGGGACAGGAATGCCACATTAGTTTCATGTTTAGGTTATGGGTTGTTAAAAAACATTTCCTTTTCTTAATTGAGCACAAGGATATACACTGGTGAAACAACCTTGAAATTCCAACACCTCTTGGTATTTTCCATCTCAGATACCCAGCCCTAGCATCATCACTGTGACAGGAATCAGTCTCCTCTAAGCCCTCCCTTCTGCACAAATTTGTCTATTTTCTTTTGGCTACCAACACCAACGTTCTCAACATTGTTAACAAATTTGAAGTCGCTGGAGGAATTCAAGGAGAGTGTTTAGCAGACACATATTTTCCCCCACATCACACAAACTCAGTTGCCCTTCTTGCCCACTGTAATGGTGTCACTGCCCAGCTCTGCAACCTTAGTGTTTGCTGTAGCCCTTCTGCCGTGATGGAGCTCTGTCTGTACCCCACACAGTCCCTCGCTGGATTTGCAGCACCTCATAGAGCTTTTAGTGTGCCTGCTGAGGGGCACTGAATGGAAAAGAACAGCAACTGTCTTGTGGTGTTTCTCAGCAGAGTTTTAATCCCAGCTGTCCCCCATCCCCTATGCATTATTTGTCATGACATTTGTAGGAACTTAATTCTCTTTGAGACTCCTGTGCCTTGGTCAGATCAGGTTGAAACTGGCCACAAGATTCAACATTTCCTGAAGGGAGCACAGGGGAACAGACAGTGAGGGCTGTGACATAAACACTGTTTCCTTAGGACACAGGGCTGGAATGACTATGTGGCAAATGGTTTGAAGGAAACTGGCTCATGGAGCTCCCAATTAAATCACAGGCAAGTGATTTGTTTTGCATGCACTACCATGACTCTGCTGCTGCTTTCCCCTTTGCAAAATCTCATCTAACTGCATTCATTGAAAAAGAACAATTTCATTCAGAGTTTTGTTTTTGTGAGGCACTGAGGCTAAAACGGTCTCTTCTCTTCAAATGTTATTACCTGGAAATAAGTCTGACCTACGCTTTGAGATCCTGAGTGCAATTTAGAGAGACAATTAGATAGCCAACACTACAAAGAACTTTGCAGTAGAGATTTTTCTGCTGCTGCTCCAGGTGACCTCAGTAGGCTTCCTTCTGTGCTGAAGTGATTAAAAATGACAATATACTCAAAACCTTTTTTATAAAGCCAGTTTTAATTGCAGTATCAAGAAGTATAACTTCAAACATTAGCTTATGAGATTCACAGAGGACTGCGTCTTTAACAGGAGGCTGAGTTGCTGGACTCCCACTTACAGTAGTTCCTCTCCTTTTTCCAGGCCGGAAGCCTGGATCCCTTCACTAACTGGAAAGGTGAGGAAGAATTTCAGCTGTGGAGACTGTAAAGTTGTGTTGAGAAAGAACCCCTCTGGTGTGATGCTTTGAAGGGACAGAGGATGACCAAAGAATATTGTCTCTGTTCTTCTATCCGTACGTTGCCAGCTACTCTTCCCATCAAGTTTCAACAGACAGGAGGAGCTTGAATGATTTAGTCACACAGGACCCATGAGAAAGCTTGAGATTGTTTGGTGTTATGCAAGGGGAACAGGAACAGGGCATGGACAAACACTTCTTGGAAGGATGGATGGCCTCCAGAATTAGTGGCATTATACAGTTTAGTTCAATAGCACCTGCAGAAATGTGCACTTAGAAGGATTTATTTGAATGCTCTTTTGTCTTCCATTTAGGAAATGCTACTGAGAAGAAGCCTAAGTGGAGCAGGAAATAGAATAAAGACTTTTGGCAGCTCCATGCCAACAAAAGAGAGGGGAAGGACCAAACACAATGCAAGTTCCTTTGCTTTTCCCTGATTCGTGAGGGTATTCTTCAATCCTGAATTGATCGGATCAACTGAAATGCAGGCAGGATGAGTCTACAGGAGCCATTCCCAGCAAAGATCCTATTTTTTCACTACTTGCATGGCCATCAGATTTGGGGGGCTTCTGACATACTGTAATGCCAGTGAAAGGATATTTTCATAATCACTGGAAATCTGCATCCTTCCCTTTTGGTAAATGACTACTTCAGCACATAGTGTGCTGTAGGCAACCCATTGGTCACCTTTCATCATTCGCTGTTGTTGAGCAATGCTGTTGTGTGTTTTTGTTGGAGTGATATCTAGGCAGAAGAGCTTGGTGTGAGGTGAGGGCGTGACCCTGTAGAAAGCCCTTGCTTGAGCAGAGCCCAGAGTCAGGACATTAATTTGCTACAGAAAGCATTGTCTACAGATCAATGAAAACAGTTTCCTCTGTTAACTGAAAAATGTATGTAGTAATTAAATTCAATTTAAGAGAATAAACATCAACATTTTGGTACAACATTTTGGTAGAAGACCAAGCACATTAAGAAATACCTAGAGGTCAGTTATGTAAGAATTATGTTACTCTCACCAGCTTCTTACCAGACATTTCAGAATACATTTTCCCTTTCCAAAACAAAACTTCTGGGAGATTTTATAATCAGCTATTGGAAGACAAAGGTGGAAGAAAGAAAAACAACCCAACCCAACCCACCAACCAACCAAAAAAACCCCAGAAATCTAACTAAACCTAACCAAAACCCAGGCAAAGCAAACACCAACCACAGCCCAGACTGCACTCAAAGTAGCAAATGTGTCTCTTCTCAGGAATCCAGGATCTCTGGAAACTTACAGCGTAGCTGAGACACTAAAATACAGAGAACGCTGCCCTTATCTGCGGCATCTGTCATCCAGTGTCACCATCATCTGCTGCAGGTTGAGTCACTGGAGCTCAGTTTGCCTGGACAATACCTGTCTGTCTTTCACTGTCAACTCAGGGCACACCTAACTGAACAAAATCACCAGCAGCTATTTGTCAATTCACAGTTACTTTGGAACCAACCTGATTGCTGAGTAGAAGTCTGAACCCGAGATATGGGGAGACCGTATTATCTGCCTTTTTTGTTGTTTGTTTTTTCCCCCTAGTAAGCTATGAGCAGTAGGTGACTCTACAGGCATGTTTCACCTAGGGTTTAGAATCAAGAAGGTTCCATTAGCAGGACACGTGCTCTGCAGTAACATTTTTCCATCCAGCAGGAATTAGAACTCCAGACTCTAAACCTGGAAGTCCTGGAAGCGCATTTCACTGAAACTACACAAATAGTACCAGAATATTTGTTTTCACTTACAAAGGTAGTAGGGCCATCTGCATTAATAAAAGCCTTAAGTGAGGTCTGCAATAAGTAGCTTATGTCCCAGCCCATCCAGGCGACAACCTGCAGCATGTCTCACACCTGGTACTTAGCTACTTGATTTGGCACAGGAGCCTCCAGCTCATGCTTTGTCAAGGGGTTTTGTCTAGTACAGCCTGCTAGGTTAATGCTGTGTTGAGCTATTTGGAAAGTCACTTCTAAGCCTTTAAAAACAAACAAACAAACACATGACAAACAAAACAAAAAACCCCAACCCCCCTGATTTGACTAACTGCTGAAAGACCAAGAACAAAATAATTGCTGATGGCACTGTTCAAAATGCACTCAGACTATAAACATATGGACTGCTATCAAAGAAACCAGAACTTAACTCACTTAAGTGGAGAGCTTCTCTAAATGTCAGAGAAACTGCTGCAGATGTCAAACCAACTTCCTGATTCACTTCAAAAAGCTTCACAAGAAGATCCTTCACTCTCTTTTTGTTTGACCTTTGAAAACTTCTGGCCTCCTTTTTTTTCTGATTCCTCACTTCCCCTTCATGTTTCCTTTTTGAGAGAAACAATGAAACAGAAAAAATACCTTCCCTGAGGACAGCAGATGGAGACATGAAGCCCCTTGTTTTCACTTGAGTATGACTCTGGGAGAGGATTATAGACTTGGTCACGAGGGAAACATTGTGGAAGACTATCAACCCTTCCATGTTGCATGTTAAAAGACTCTTCTCTCCCCTTGCCTCTGCTCATCCTTCCAGCCATTGTTGGCTTGATGCATAATTTTCAGCCCCTGCCAGACTTTAATTTGAAATACTCATTTGAGAAATCAATACAAACTATTTGTATCAGAATAGTTTTCTACAAAACATCAAAGAGTTTCTGCCAGGTATTCTGACACACAGAGTTTCCCTTGCAGACTGTAAGGGATTGACAGTGCTTTGATTTTAAATCACATCATCCTATCCAGACAGCTGGGAAAAGGATTCTCTCACCTAAGAGCAGTACTCCAGTATCTGAAGCTAATCTGAATTGGATGAGAGGCTTTCATTCTTATTTGTCCCAACACTTTACTATGTTTGCAAGAAAAGACCAAGACAAAGACCTGTCCCTAGCACCACTACTTTTCATTCCATTTATTCCAGTATTCTTAAGCCACACTAAGGTAACTGTCAACCCTGTCTTTTGTTACTTGAACCTATTAATAAGCCCAAAGTGTGAATGTTTCATAATGGCACAGGTCTTGTATTCTGAAAGCAGGAAAATAACCCTTCAGAACACTGGCAGGTTGATGAAGCAGTGTCGAGCTTCCATTGACTGCAGGCAAAGCTTCAGAAAGAGAAACCATGAGGCCTTTCAGAATGGATGCAAAGAATCACAAGGGCAGTGAGCAGGGACAGCTTCTATAAGGGTCCATCCCGGCCTGCATCCCTTGCTCCGTGCCCTGCTTCAGAGCTGCAGCAGCCTCACCCATTCAAAATCCCCAAATCAGAAACCAGGGTGGTCCATAATCCTGATACCTGAACTTGTGTTACTGATGCAATTCTCTTCATTTCCAGCTAAAGCAAGTGCTGGCAAAATCGGCTGTCCCAGAGGTAGGCACAGGCTAGTTGAAACATCCAGCTTCAGTCTGGTGGACTTCATGCTAGGGAGTGGAAAGTTCTTCCCCATTTCCCTAGCAGCATTCCAGTTCAAACTGGCTAGGTGAATTCCTAGAAAGCCTTGGATCTCTCTTTAGAATTTTTTATGGTCTAGTACTGATGTTTTATGAAGTACAAAAGCATGACCTTTAACCACTGTGCCAGATATACTTCAGAGGTGTTCCTTGTGAGGTTATAAATTGGTAATGGTTTTTCTTACCCAAGAATTGTTCTGGAGTGTGTGACTTACAGCTTAGAAAATGTAACTTAGTTTGCAAGAGCCAACGGTGATTACAGTGTCATCAGACTGTGTTCAGAATTACTTCAGAAAGCAACCTGTGATGGAATTTATTACAAACTTATTTATAAATCTTACACTTCTAAAAATCACTAGCAATTTTACACTGATATGCCAAATTATCTTCAAAAACCATCCCAAATTACTCTTTTGGTAAATATGAAGTGCTATGATTTCAGTTTAGTTTGCTTTAAATTGCAGCTAAAATAGATCTAAGACTATTTCAGACTCCTTTCCTACTGTTCTTACTGGCTCCAGCTCAGTAGCCATTCTGAGCAGTCCCATCCAGCCTTGGAGTCCCACAAAGCTTCTGGCTGCACAGACAGTCCCCTTGCACAGGCTCAGATGTTTCAAGAAGAGCACGAAGGGGTCAGAGCTTTCACCTGTGCCTATTGGTGGAACCACTCATGTAGTTTGCCAAGATGTTCACCAGGACTCTCCCTTCCCACAACCACACACAAGCCTTAGTGAAGAAATGATGACGGTGGTGTCATAATTCCTGCTTAGCCTGAGGTAGCTATAGAGCTGCTCTCCCACCAGCTAGGTAGCTTTAAAGCCAGAGAAGGGAAAAGCTGAAGGCATCCAGAGCACTTGATTGTTCTCTTGCCAGAGGATGTGGGTTTTGTCATCCAAGAAAGTGCTATGCTTCTGTGTGTGCCTGTGACAGTTTAGAGGAGAAGATGGTTCCTATGATAGAAAGGAAATATAAATAGAAGTATGGGTAGTTTGCTCTAACTGAGGCATCCTCCACACTCTTGATCTGTCACAGGCAATATTAAGACTACTCTTCTAAAACATCTTTGTTTATAAGCCCCAGATTTATTGTTTCTATTTCCTACCCTTGCCCAAACTTGAAGATCTCTTACAGAGCGGTTCTTCGAAGCTGCACAGACACACAGTGTGAGACAATGATATTAAACCCAAGATTTTTCCCATGCCAGACTCAATAGCAAGTGCAAACCCTGTGTTCTCTCTTGTGCAACAGGCAAAGCCATACTTTACCTACTTAAATCAAAGCTGAACTATAGATAGAGGCTGTTCAGGAAGGCGCAGGGAAGGTGTGGAGAAAGAGTTGTGCAGGGAGGTGGCTGAACACACACAGCTTGCTGCTGGGGCAGCTGGTTGGCCAGGGAAGAGCCTGTGGGAGAAGAGAAGGGATTAGCATAGGTAATGTTGTGGTGCACATCTGCTACAGAGCATCTGATCAAAGGGGTGACATAAATGAAGTTTTCTTCAGAAGATGAAGAAGGGCTCTAGAAGGGCTACAGAGCTAATCATTCTGGAAGCCCTTCCAAAACCAGGTAATGCCTGACAACTTGATGGCTCCCCATGACAAGATCACAGGCTCTGCAGGCAAGGGGATATCAGCTGATGTTAACACAAATTGCAATTTTAGCAAGGCCTTTGACACCTGCTGCTCTCACATTTTTTATAGCCAAATTGGTAAGGTACAAACTGGGTCACTGGATGATAAATTGTATGGAAAATTGTCTCAACTGTTGGGTTCTGATTGGGAGTCAAAGCCCAGCTGGTGGCTAGTTACTGGAGTTGCACCTCTGGTCCTGTGCTCAGTGGAGGCGAATGTGTTGGCAGTGACCTGGAACAGAAGAGAGAGCACACACTAAGACAGTTTGCACATCAGTCTGCGGGGAGCAGCTGATATGCTGGAAGGCTGAGCTGCACTTCAGAGAAATCTTGAGAGGCTGGAGAAATGGGCTGAGGGAAACCTTGTGTCTGCTCATCTGCTGCAGAGCTTCTGTGATCAGCTCTGTGTGACCTGCAAAGCATTAGTGATTATTCAGAGGTGCTGAGCACAAAACAGTGCTATGGGAAACCTTAGGTGCTGAGGTCACGAACCATAACAACAACCTCTGAATTGTCAAACAACATATTAGCGAGTAAGAGCAGCTCAGACAGAACTGCAAATGAGCCAGATATTCCAGCTGCAGGAACCTGCTTATGCCTCCTGATTGCAAAGTGGATTATAACTTGAAAGAATGTTTGCTCTGTGATGTTTGAAGACCATTACTGGATTATCTGCAGTCTGGCTCCATTCTTGATTTCATCAGAGTATCTGAATTTGTAACAATCGGGCCTATGGCACAGATTTTGGTGTTGGACAGCTGCAAAGGGTATCAATGTTGATTGTTAACATCTGGGGGTGTTGATGTTTAACAACATTTGGTAGATTGTTTCATAGCATTAGTAGGAAAAAAATAACAAATGAGGAAAGCAAATGAAGGAAGCACAAAAAGAATGCAATAATAGTGAATGAGGCACATCTTCATATACAGTCAGTAAATGAAAGAAAATGCTGAATGGTGCCACATCCAGCTGGAGGCCAGTCACTAGTGGTGTCCCCCAGGGATCAGTGCTAGGCCCCATGCTGTTTAATATCTTCATTGATGATCTGGATGAGGGCATTGAGTCCATCATCAGTAAATTTGCAGATGACACCAAGTTGGGAGCAGGAGTTGATCTGTTAGAGGGTAGAAGGGCTCTGCAGAGGGACCTCGACAGGCTGGACAGATGGGCAGAGTCTGACATTCAACAAGTCCAAGTGCCAGGTGCTGCACTTTGGCTACAACAACCCCATGCAGAGCTTATTTTGTTCTTAATAAACCACATTCAGATGTACACAGAAGATGTCAGTTCTGAGTGAGGTGGCATTTCGTGTCAACAAATAGCACTGAAAAGTTGTTCTCTATTGCTGTCAACAAGCAGCAGTAAAGAAAAGTTCTAAAAATACCCTCAACAGTACTTTTTACAGGTGCCCAGTGGGACCCTTCTCAAGTGCTTTCAGAGGTTGCAAAGCCTTATGCTTGTAGGTAGGTTCTCAGCACTGGTGGAGGTGATCTTTCTCTTGCCCAGCACTGCACACAGCACAGAGATGCACAGCTAGCCCTGATGGTCATGTCTGTTGGTGTGAATCAGGGCAGGCACAGGCCCTCATGGGCATCACCTTGCAGTATTTCTTAGAATAAACATTTTAGTCCTTTGTCTTGGCTCTGCTTGGAGTTCTGAGTAGTTTCTAAAGGCTGATGACAGGCCTGGGGAAGAAGAAGAAATGGTGGTGCTATGTTTAGGGCCTCTAATGAGCAATTGAGCTCCTACTGTCTTAAGGGAATGTGCCTGCACATCAGTCCCCAAGCACATTCTTACTTTCACCAGAGCTGCAGGACTCAAGCTAGGAAAATCAAGCTTGTTGGCATTCTGGGTTACAGAATTACTTGAATCATCAGCTTAAATACTCAATGAAGTTTATTTATTGACTGAGCAACTGGTATGTACAAATATATTAGTGACAGCAACAACTGGGGGGAAGCAGGGAAGGTTGTTCAAGCTCCTGATAATGCTGTCACATCAGCATTAAAGCAAAGAAGACATTTAGGCTACAGACAAGAAACTGGTTTATATCTCCCAGAAGGGTGAGATCCTGAAGCAGTAATTTCATGGGGTAATGGGAGAGTGAGAGGAGGGAAACACAGCAAAGCCAAACAGATATTACTTTTGAAAACGGCTTGGCAAGTTTGAAGAACCACCTTCAGCAGAGGAAGGCCTTTCTGAGCCTGAATTCCCAGTCAGATTCAAGGGATTGCTGCAGTCACTTGCAGCCTGCTGAGGGGCTGCCTAGTGAGACTTTACAGGGATGTGCAGACATTAGCAAAGAAAGGTACAGGATTGTTAGGAGGACTCTGCAGATGAGCTCAGGTTTGTGTCCATAAGAGTTAAGGAGAAACCTTGGCAGTTCAGTTGGAAATGAAACATCGCCCAGGTCGTGCTGTAGATCCAAGGAAGCACACAGAACTGTCTCCACAGCAAAGGCTGCAAGCATTGGGACTGGAAAGAGAAATGGGCATCATGAAGGTAAGCCCTGGACCAATTCGTCAGCTGGTTTGGTTGCTTGCTTTATTTTATAATTTGCAGTACTCTAGCTCTAAGCCTTAAGTCTTTCTCCAAACACTGCTGCTCTTCAAGAGCAAGGTGGGAAGGATGAAGCAGCTGAGGCTCAAAAGCAGCAAGCTTTAACCAGTGCTAGGATCCCACAACAGAACAGAAATTGCTCAGCGTGCACAGGAGTCAAACAGTGCTGAAGTTGAGATGTGTACATTAAAGAGAAGAAACTTTATGGTTAATG
Organism: Dryobates pubescens; assembly: GCF_014839835.1. Lineage (NCBI taxonomy): Eukaryota > Metazoa > Chordata > Aves > Piciformes > Picidae > Dryobates > Dryobates pubescens. The sequence goes on along the minus strand of NC_071629.1, from coordinate 226,980 downwards.
ATCTTTGGCTTCTGAGCTAAGGGAAGGTTCTAACTGGGTAATATTGAACTGCCTGAAGATATGCAAAGACACTCCAACCAATCACTTTCAAAGGAAGTTCTCCAGGACCTGAAATGATTTTATTTTATTTTAATTCTAAAATTTCTTTCTAAAGTGCTCCTGGATTCCTTGATGATCAATAATTGCACTCTTAATGCATTAAGTAAGAAAAGTAACTATGTGCCATATATTTTACAAGTCTAAAGTTCCTATTTCTATAACCATGACTAATGTTCCTTACCTCCAAGTTCAGAGGTATTCAGGCACTGGCCTGAGGACCATACACTCAGTATGAGCAACTGTCTGATGAGTTCCAAACTGCCAGCCTGAGTTTACAAACATTCCATAAATAAATAACCAGATGAGACAAAACACACGGCCTAGATACACAGCTGGGAAACCCTGCTGAGCAGCCCTGCCCCCACAGCCAGTGCCATAACATGGAGCTCTCGCCAGCCTGAGCCCCAGCTGAGGCATACCTCTCTGCCTGCAGCAGTCCTGCTCTTTTTGCTGGCAGTGCTTTCCTTTTTTAAACAGAGTATTCTGAAGAGAATGGAATCCATGGAATGGATAAGTATGGAATAAATAAAAATACTGAAGCTATTTTAACCTCAGAAAAAAAGGAGACTATTGCATTCTATTTTTATAATACAAAAATATGAAAGTCAGAAACAGGCTGGGGAAGCAACTTCCTGAAATGGAAGAAAAACAATCTAGGTTTCTGAAAACTTAGCCAGAGGCTATTTAACTAGGACATACCTTCCTCTTCTGACTCCAGGTGAGCAATTTCTAAATTTAATTAATTTACTAGTCTAAGCTCCTAAAAACTTCTGGAAAAGTAGGAGCTCTCATTCTCTGTACCAGGCATGGAAAGAATAAGCACTTCCCCTAGACTTTCCTAATCTATCCATTTGAGTTACTGACAGACTGCCATGTAAGGGCACATGAAGATACACAGAGTACAGCTGGCTTTCAAAGAAAAAGACATTTCAAAGAGCCTGCAGGAGTCCATGGCATTGCTCTGCACCAGGGCAAGGCTCTGCATGGGCAGCATACCAGGGTCTACATGACACCTCTGGACAAGAATGCAGTCCTCTCTTCTCAGCTGTCTTCTAATGAATACTTTATGTGTAGCTTGAAGGTACCTGGGCAGGAGACTATCCAGCATCTAGTGTCTTGAAAGTCTGATTCAGTGATAACTAACACAACTAAAGACCCCAAAGGACACTGAAAATATACGCAATATACACTGGAAAGTGCAATACTTACCAGAATGGTGCTCTCTTCTCAGTGCTGCTGACACAGACATGCCAAGTTTTAGTGCTGGGAAACAGATCTGACGGAAAGCTCTGTCTCTGAGAAGCTTTGTTCCAAGAAGAGACTGAAATAGCTGGGCCTTATCCAGACTTGATAAGAGTCACATTCTTACATGTCTTGAAAAGAAGAAAAGCTTTCCACATGGCACAGGTACAATTCCCGGTGTATCAGCAGCCCAAGGGCTCAACATGTTGAGTGGCTTGTTGAGGATTCATGACACAGATCTATTTGCTGACACCACCGCAGCAATGTGCTGTGTTCCATTACAGGAGGCAGCGCTTCTCAAGCTGCAAAATTTCATTCTCAAATTGAATGAAACCTGATGAGCTTCATGAGCTGAGCAAGACAGATTAAGCCAAGCAAACCAGGTGTATTACAGAATTCCCATGCAGTGAAAGAACATCTTTCTCTTTCTTGACCAACAGCAATGCAAGAGTCTTCCAATGAACAAAGCATGACCAAGCCAAAAGCCTAAGCCCATAAGAACATGGAAATCACATGGGTGAGTGAGCAAGCAGCAGGTGAAATTTTTGTCTAGTACCTGATACAAAAGCAGCCTATTGCTGAGATGTACACCTACATAAACCCTGTGCCTAAAACCTCTGCAGAAGGCTACGATTCCATTCCAAAAATGGTGGCAAGGTGAAGCTGAAGAGCAAATTCAGAGAAGCACCAATCAGTGTACAGGTAGATAAACTCAACATTTACTAAACCTGAGCTCTTGAGTCACATTTTGGAGGACAGTGTAGATCAATTATGCCCCACACCCTAAAAACTTCAGTTCTGATTATTTCTATTGATCCAGTCAAGCAATCACAATAAGAGAACCATCACACTTTTCAATGAACTTCTGTGAAGGCTACTGCTGTTTAAACAAACGCAGCTGACATATCAACCAAAGCTTATCGGCAGACATAACTCAAAATGTGCAGCTTAACACATTTTTCTACATTAATGACTTCATGAAGTATTCTATCATAAATTATTAAATCTATTTTGAATTAGTTTCTCTCACTTTTTGATCAATGTTTCCATCAGATATTTACACAGGAGGGAAAAAACTGGAACATAACTCTAAATTGCTCAGTCCTCTAGGGTAGCTTTGTCTTGATGTTGCTCTTAAAAAGACTAAACCACATTTAACTTACAGATAGGTTTTACCAGGAACTAAATTAAACTATTTGTTTCTACAGAGAAAATTCAAAACAGCTAAATAAGCCCAGGTAGAAATAAAATAAGAACTCCAAAACAAGTACCCAGATATATCCCTGCTTCCAGGTGGCTTTCAGGCTGTTGTGCACTGCTCTGAACAGTGGCAAAATCTTAATCATCCCTGCTGATAAGGGAAGGTTATTGAGAAGCTTGTCAAGGCCTGGAAATCTGTTCCCTGCACTGCTCAGCCCACAGATCCTCTGGGAGTGGCCAGCTTGCTGTTATGACCCTGTGTCTCTCTTCTGCCTGGTATAATCTCCCCAGACCATGCCATGTTTGTGCAGGAAAGGTCCCATCTCCTCTCTCTGCAGCGGGGGTCACCTTGCCTGATCACTGCTTTATAAGAGTAGTGAGATGCAAACTCAGAACAAAGAACTCCACCGAACGTTGTCTGCCACACTGCAGCCTGACAAATTCACACACACGAAAGCCAGATGAGGGAAATGATTTACAGTGGGGCTGGGGATCCAACTGCACAAATAAATGCCAGTTTTTTACACAGTGTTATTAAAGAAAAAACAAAACAAGATAAATTTGAGTAAAACTTCATAAATTTCAATAAATGTCTTTCCTGTGACATGACAACGTGTAATTGAAGGAAAGCCCAGGAGAGGTAAGAGTTTAGTTTCCCCATGACAGTCATTTCCTCCTGGTTATGCTGTGACAGCTGGAGAGTGAGTCTTAATTTTTTTAGAAGTGAATTTAATTGCTTTTGAGAGCCAGCTTAACAAATCACTTCAGAAATGCCCCAAAGCTACAAGTAAACCTTTGTTAGCCAAACAGCTTCTTGTTTGAAAGGTTCTTGGTTTAGAGCTGTAGTTACCAAATTATGTTTTCGATACCTTACCGAGTATTCCACAGGTGGCCTCCAAATCCTATCCCTGTAGAACATTTTCAATTAAAAGTTTAATGATAAGGATCCACAATAACCTGAGAAGTGTTGATGACAGGCGATGGGCTATGATCCAATGAATTGGGGAATGGGTGGCTTAAAGGTCATCCTGGCAACAAGAATAACACACCAAGTCCAAGCAGTTCTGAGGAAATAATTGTTTTAAATGGGATAACCTTTAAAGAAGTGGTAAAATTCATTGTCTGAAAAAGACAATGCTGCTTTGCCTGGATGTACCCTCTCTGAACCAAAAAAGCTGCAGACTGTAATGAACAGTGAGTTACCTCTCCTGAGAAGAGCAAACCAACAATGAATACTGCCCTGATCCTTGCAGAAGGCTTCCCAATCACCCAAGCACCCAGACTGCGTGCTGCTCTTGGGTGAGAGTGTGACACTTCACAGCACACAAGCACCATTGCAGACGGCACACTGGGGACTCCTACACACAGCCCAGAACACCAGCACTGCACATTTAAGGGAAATAAGATAAGGCAACACACAGCAGTGGCATCAAACACAGTCCTTGGGTTGTGTTTTGTCCCTCAAGTACCCATCTTTCTGGAGATGAAATAATTAGCACATTTAATGATGCTCTTGTGTTTGATGTACATCTTACACCTCAATGACTGATTCCCACCATTTTGGTAAAGCTCTTTATTTTGATTGTCTTTGTCTGCTTGTTGAAAGTGGAAGGAGGGAGATGAATCCAGTATCACCTAGCTATAAAGTCAGGCACTTGTGCAGATGTCCAACACATCCATGCAGACGGACTGCAGATAACAGTGGTACTGGGTTACCGTCAGTGACAGCCTGTCTGCTGCTCAAACACAAGCTGTTACCTTCCAGCTCCTTCTGGCAGCAACCAGCACAGCTGGCATTAGCCTGCCAACAGACCACACCTTGCAGGGGGCATTTATTGCTAGGTATTTTATTCTTCTCTTCAGAAAGTCAGCAGAAAGGAGGCTCAGATGAGGAGGACAAGCTCAGAGTGGTGAGGCTCAGAAATCACACCAGCTGTGCTCCAGGGGAGCAAGAAAATCAAAGGCTAGAAGGACAACCAGTAAGCTAACACATACATGACACTGATGAATACACAGTTCCCGGGCCTGGGATGGGAGCTCGTCCAAAGAAAATAACAAAGTAGGGCAACTCCAAACGTTAAAGCACTTCAGATTGTATCAGGAGAGCTCAATAAAAGGAGGAACAAAATGTAAAGAACAGGACAGTTTTTATTATGAGAATGAAGCAGTTTATGGTAAAGCAACAAGTATAGTTTTGAAGACACTTTTCTAGCTGTTGGACTGTTTCTGCCAGGTGAAGATTTGATCAGATCTGGTTTCCATCTGGCCAAACCTCTGCTCAGGAAAGGGCTGCATACAAATCTGTTCTCCCTGTTTACAAATTTCTGAGTAATTTTCCTGCAAATAGCAAAGGAAATAACTGGACATTGTTGGAAGGACACTTGCTCATTCATTTTAAATCCCTATACTGCATCTATGGACCAGGGACCTGTACTCACAGAGAGAACACAAGCACCAGGAGTCTGCATGCCACAGAAGGGTCATTTAAGGACACATTCTAGAAACTGGCATCAAAACCATACAGCAAAGCTGTCTCTGTACAAGGACCTCCTCAAGTCACCTGCAGCAAGTTTATCAGCGAGATGGTCCCCAGGTTCCATGTCACCGTATCAGCAGAGTCCTCCTGATGTTCCTGGCAGTGACAAGGTGTTTCTTATTATCATCCTGTCCATCTCTTCTCCTTTCTGACTTTCCAAATCTAGGAAAAGTTTACAATCCACAGCTAAGTTACAGCTGGCACAGTCACTAAAAGTACACCAAATCTGTGGCAGTATTATGTTCAACTCCTAGACTGTGCTGGCTGCAATTCCAGCAGAGTGGCTTTGTACCCCCAAATAAAACATGCTCAGAAGACACAGGAACAATTCTGGGAGGTGCACAGTGCAAGATTTAGGCTCCTTTGTTAATTTGTATTTTGCATGAGGGAATTCAGTAACTAACTGTGAAATATTACTGCATTGAAATGTTACATTTGTGGACACAGGCAGTCTCTGCGCAGCTGTTTCTAGAGAGCACTGTTCCCACAATCTCATTTGCCTTTAGCTCAGGATGGGATGCCCTTAAGTCTTTGATGAAGAGAAGGTCATTTGGAGCCATGTGTTCGTATGGAGCTTCTTGGTTTCTGAGCTCTGGGTCAGCTGGCCACGTGCCTGCAGGCTGATAAGGACTCAGTGTGCAAATACTGTTTGCTGTGATCATCAGAGCTCAGTGAAAAGAATGATTTAAATCTTAATTCTGGGACTCAAGGACACCTTATTGCAGTTCAGAGCATGGGGAAACATTTGGTAAATGCAGCATGCAAGGACAATTCATCCCACACTGCTTCCATTGCCTTCCAGGCACAAAGGGCTTTCTGCACTACATTGAAACGTCGTTTGACCAAACCCCAGGCACTGCAAGTGGATCAGTGATCACAGTTCCTTCAGTGCTTCGCTGTCTCCTCTTCTGTGGTATGGCACTCCCCTTTCCACAGCACAGATTAAAATGAGTGTTTCACCTCACAGAATCAGGCTGTGTTTGCCAACAAAATGTCACAGAAAATATACAATAACATCTTAGAGGAGGCAGCTGACCAATACTTTATTTCCAGTAGCAGTTTTGTTCCTTTGGACCTTTTAGCACCTGGCTCTTTGCTTCCTCATGCTAAATGTAAAGCAGCAGGACTTCACATGGGGCTGCTCTGCCAAAGCAGGGCTTTCAGGTGGATATAACCAGACCCAAGCCAAAACTCTCAGCCTCATCCAGTGCAGAGCCTGGGCTGGAGAACAGATGTGCAACTGCATGACTGCTGAGTAGACCACAGAGAAAGCTGCATTTGGAGGGCTCCAAAGGCTTTGGAATGGCACAGAAGTAACTGCATTTACTCAAGCTCTAAGCCATCAGATCTAAGATACTTTTACCTCATGAAACGAAGCCAATTCTCAGTCAGCTTTTTATTTTTTTTTTTTTAAAAATAAATCTCCCCATAAGCTGCCTGTGATTGAATGCTTGAGGCCTCCTAGGCAAAGACATCACTTTACAGTTGCAGAGGTGCTTAGCAAAATTGTGAGCATTAAGGTTCTGCCCATGGTCTACCGATTTCCTTGAGGAAAACAGTGTGTCTGAATATTCAGCTGAGTTTATTCAATCAGTTCTCCCAGGCCATGCTCAAATCCTTTGGGGTGTATGATTTCCATGAACATGTGAGTGACTAACTTCTTGGCATGCACATTTGTGCAAAGTTAATTTCAAAGTCCTATGCACCAGTGTTTGCAAAAGGAAAGCAAAATCCACATGTTTGTGCTGGAAGGGCTCACTGCTGTGGGATTATCTGAGTTACTACAAAATCCCAACCTCCAGCAGTCAATACCTATTGAACTGCTTGTGATCTCTGGAGCTCAAAATTACTTAAAAAGCATCATTTAAAAAAATATTTATTTTTTTTTTAAATCTACTCATAAACAACCACTAGGAAAAGAGACTTAAAGGCTTTCCAGCCTCAGCTCCGTTGAACTGCAGTTTTATTTTAGTAGACAGTTTTCACAGCAACCCTGTTTGCACAGGTCTGTTGGACAGGACTTTTCCCTATTTATTATCTGCATGGGAACAAGATAAACTCAGTGATAGTTCCAGTGCCAGCTTTGCATGCACTTTATCCTCCTTTTCCTTCCACACCAACCCCGTTGCGACCAGATGAATTTTCCCCTTCCAGAAGAGGGAAATAGCAGGTGGTAGGCATGGAAAATACATCTTCATTCGATTTATTGAGTGAATCATTGCTTCTCTGCTTCATTACCCTTCTCAGTAAGAAAATTCAAATTCATATACATTTTTCTCCATTCTCAAGTACAATTCCAGTTGTGTTGCTCATCTAGTTTCAATATAAAAGATGAATTAAAGCATTAATCTATGCAATCATCTTCTGATGGAAGCAATGGCAGTTTCATACCAAACTTCTCTGTAGAATGCTGTAATCACATTTTGAAGAACCTCTCATAAGATCACATTGAGCTGAGGAAGAAATAGAGCCTCAATAGTTGTCCTGACAGGACCTTTCTATTCTTTCCTGAGTTGCAGTTGCTAAACTACCTCGGAAACAGAGCCTTGCTTATATTTCCACTTAGGAAATAGATTTGGGTTCTACCACCTGTTGACATTAGAACTAAGCAAAGTAAAACTACAAACACTGAGTCAGAGGATTCCCAACACTGTCTGAGGTAGCCTTCACATTCCCACACAAAATGCTTCTACTTACCACTGCAGGAGTTCTGAGAAAGGGAGACAGAACCCAAGTCAGTTCTACTTCCTTGCTCTTCTACAAGCAGTGGAAAAGCTGAACTTGTTTTCAGGTTTTTAAAAGATAATCAGTCACATTTGAAACGAACTTGGTGCCTCATTTGGAATGGAACCATCACACCAGATACTAGAACTAGGAGCACTGAGTTCTCAGGCATGACAGCATATGTTGCTGTTCCTACTGAAAAGTGCAGAGAAGAGCTGGGCTCTTCTGTCTTTACAATCTGCATGGAAGGAAGCAGTAGGGAGATGCCAGTCTTTCCCTTGTCCTGAATGATGGAGGTATATAACATAGAGAATCTGAAAGTAAGCTGGACAGCTGGTTAGAGGAACGCCTGCAGCACTCCTGTGCTGCTCTGCCTCTGTCCAAGCCTGCACTCAGACACAGCAAATGCCTCAGAAAGCAGCACGTGCAGGGGATTGATGGGGAGGCAGAAATGTCACCCAGGGACAGCTGTACCCTTCTGAGTTCTTTTTAGAATGGGATGTTCAGGGCTCCCAAAAAATAGACCTGCAGAAAGGAGAGATGATAACCTGTAAAAATGGGAAAGAAAATAAAAGGTGCTCTGGGAGCCAGCACAAAACACAGAAGGAAGGGAAGATTTTTTTATTCATGTCTATGAACATGGCTACTATTTCACACCCTTCACACACAACCCTTCCTCTTCTCTGTGCTCCTACCTAACAGGCAGGCAGTCTGCTGGGAATATGTCCTCCAGGAGCTTGTAAGGGGCATTATAAGTTTTCTGGCTTCTCTGCTTCAGGCTCTCATAGTCACAGTTACCAGATCTTTAGGCAAAGACTGGAGGCTGCCAGTCAGACCTAGTTAATGCCGCTCCATCCAGGTCAAGATGGGAAACTAAGAAATGTTTGATTTGCAGGCCTAACACAGACATCAGGGCAAAGCCAAAGACTGCTTCCAACACAACATGGCAGAACACAAACTCTACTCCCAAGTTCCAGTTTTGCAGCTGGTTTTTGGACACTGTTAAGAGTTGTCAGTTTGTGAAAGTTTGACAAGAACTGATGAAAACATCTTTCTGGTCAAAATTCAAATCTCTTTAGGAGCAGAGCAATTGTCACTTGGCTACTTGGCCAATACTTCATTTGTTACGATTGAAATCTGACTTGCTTAGGCTGTTTGCTTGCCCACACGAATGCCTCTGACAGGTTCAGTCTATCACTCCTAATAACTTCCACCCGCAGCTAAGGTCAAAGGTTTGTCATTACAGGGGAAAGGGAGTTGGAGTGAGACAGATAATTAGCCTTTCTCCTCTGCTATTCTCTCCTTCCAATTTGCATCTTTTGCTTCCTTGGTACTCCCCCCCTGCTTCTCTCCCTGGCAAACAGACTCACCATGGGAGCTCTCCTGACATGGCACAGGGGAGAAGCTCCCAGAAACTGACTGTGTCACACCGGGGTCGTGTCTTTCCCTTTTCATTGTTACAAGCATTTGTAAGAGATGTTCATCATATGTAACCTGTTTTTCTTTAAGCATTTCCATATTTTTGATTTGGAAAAAAAGTCATAGTTGGATTAAAAGTGAAGTTTTGTTATTTCAAAATGTGTCAAAATGAAAAAAAAAGAAGTCAGTCATCAGGACAGACTTACTCCTACTGCACATAAAGTCACCTCCCAGCCAGAAGGCTGCCTGGTGATCTTTTGCCATTGTAAGGAAGCTCCTGCCTTGAGCCATTGACTTAGGCCTTGAAGGTTAATTGGTATGTTGCTATTGTGTATACAATTAGGCAAATGGTAGTTAGAGATGGTTGTTGCCTTGCCAGGCAAGCATAAGCCAAAAAGTAGAGTTCAATGGCCCCTCTCCATTCTGGGAGTCCATGTGGATGCTGAAAGAACTGAGACAGGAAAGCCACTACCAGGGTACATTGATATTGCCCAGGTAAACAGAACTTGTCCTTCCCACACAAACCACCAAAAAAACAACCACCAACAAAAACAACAAACTGCAAACAAACAATAACAAACAAACAAACCACAAATTTGCAGGCACAAGAAGCTGCAAGTCAGTGCTGGAACCTCAAAATGAGACACACAGACTTTAAGCCTTCATGCTCTAGCTTTTTCTCACAGTAACTGTAACCTCCAATGAACTGAGTTTTGATTACTCATGGCCCTTCCTTGGAATCTGTGGAGGAGAACAGGAAGTGCTACTTGATGAAAACTCAGAGGTACTGGATGTGGTGCAAAGCTACAGCTGATACCTATTGACATCCTGGTGTTTGGGAGCTTTGCAGGGATTAGGCCATACCTGGCCCTTGAGCCTGTGGCACCATCAATGAATGTTCTGCAAAGACTCCTGCCTGCAGCATTGTCATCCTTTATCTTAGTAAACATCAAAATCTCAGCACAAAAGACAGAAATGAGCTATTGATTTTCCAGTATTGTCTTAACCTGCAGCTTAATTGAAGGTCAGTCCAGGTATTCCTGTCAAAGATAGACTTCTGCTGCTCCCTGTGCGGGTCTGACACAAAAGCCTCCTCAAGAAGGAGAGCTCCGATCCTCTTCAGGCAATCCACAAAAGGAGAATTCAGAGCTCAACACTTTCAAACATTTTGTTAAGAAAACTGAGGCATGGAGAAGACAAACTGCAAAATAAATAGATTAGATGTCCAAAACTTTACAGAAAAGGGGGAAGAGAGAAAGGGAAAAGACAGAAGAACAAACTAACAACAGCAACAGAAGCACCACAACCCCACTTTGATTTTGGGTTCTGTGGAATTCATTGGTTATATTCAAAACAGAAAAGAGAGTCTAACTTTCCCCCAGCTTTCTTTGCAAGTCTCAAAAGACTTATTAGCAGGAGAAAAAGTATCAGTGACTTAGAGAGAATGGAAGGCATTCAGAAATTCTTACCTTTTGCTATCTTGCCTCCACATAAATCTAGAGAGGATAAAGGGAGAACCTGCCTCTATGTACAGAGTACAGAATTCACCAGGTTGGAAAAGACTTTCGAAATGAAGTCCAACCTATCACCCAACACCATCTAATCAACTAAACCATGGCACCAAGTGCCTCATCCAGTCTCTTCCTAAACACCTCCAGTGATGGTGACTCCACCATCTCCCTGGGCAGCACATTCCAATGGCCAATCTCTCTTTCTGGGAAGAACTTCTTTCTAACTTCCAGCCTAAACCTCCCCTGGTGCAGCTTGAGACTGTGTCTTCTTGTTCTGGTGCTGGTTGCCTGGGAGAAGAGACCGACCCCCACTTGGCAACTACCTCCCTTCAGGTAGCAGTAGAGAGCAAGAAGGTCTCCCCTGAGCCTCCTCTTCTCCAGGCTAAGCAACCCCAGCTCCTGCAGCTGGGGGAAAGGTAGACCTTGGGCAGCTCAGAACAGAAGTCTCTTTACTTGCAGCATTCCCATAATTTCCAAACAGTTGCATTTTTCCTACCTGAAGGCTGTTTTTTAGTTTCTGTTGGATAATCCTGTGTATGTCACACACAGCACACACAGCTCTGAACACCAGCCTGCCAGGCACAGGCTTTGAGTGTGCTTGTCTGCCTGTGTCACCTCACGCAAGATATCTTATCTGTTTCTTTAATAGTCAGCATTATCCATTTCTTATTTGTGTTTCTAAGTGGTTCTAGCAGAGGTGGTGTTTTAAATATTAAGCTCCAAACCCTGCTGTCAAGAAGGTGTAATAAGTTACTAGAACTCATTCATTTTTGCTCTGTTTATCTCATCTCTTTGTTGCTGTTCTTCACAGAAGGTAGCTGACATGACTTTTTGTCCTGGTGTTTTATGCTCACTCCAGAGAAGGGAAATGTTTCTCTTAGTTTTAATCTATTTAATTTGCTTTTAGATGTCTGCTGCTTCAGAGAGAATTGGTAGTCCAGCTTACTTGGCTAGGTGATCCCAGGGCTTCCCAGCCAGTCTTCAGAAAAGAGCATTGGAAAGTAACATGATTTGATTTCAGGTCATGCCTCAGAAACAGTATATACAGTACCTGATACCCATGAGATACAGCTCCAAGGGTCAAAACTGAGCCATGGAAAAGGTTCTTTCTTTTAAGCAGCAGCTTACACTGAGTTCTGTGGCACAGAGAAAAGATAATTTCAGAGAGGAGGATACAGACAATGTGAAAACATTACAAACCATTTTGGAGATGCTTCCATGGTTCCCAAATGATTGTCTGTGGTTCCAGTTATTCTGCAGCTCTGAGAGCTGTGAGTCATGCTCCTTGGCAAGTCATAGCCGGTGTCTGTAGCCAAGGTTAACTAATGCTACAGCAACTAAGCAAACTGCAAACCCCTTTCCCAAACACCCGAGCACCTTCACAGCTGAAGAAACTCCAAGTTCTACAGGATGCAGTAAACATTGCAGCAATTCCTTTCACAGCAGGAATTCAATGCAAATATCAATAGAATCCTTTGCCTCATTATATTATCTTGATTCATACTTCTGGGATTTCTTATTGCTTCCTTTGCAAATGCTCTTTTTTCCTCTGGTCCCAATTGTGAACTGTAATTACCACAGACAGCAGTGCAAATTGGCATTGCAACAGAGCCTTCATTGCACATCTTTCTGGCTCTATTTATAGCACACCACCACCTGCATATTTTGGATCTAACACAGGGTGCTCAGCACTACAGTGAGATGCTCTTTGGAGCCTTCAGGCACATGCAGGAGTGCCTGTATCTTCTTTCCAGGCTCACCATTCCTTACAGTCCCTGTGGCAGCAGGATTAGCCCATAGCATGTATTTTGTGAGCTGTCACAATTAGCAGCGCCGCTCCTCTCCCCAGAGAGCCATTTTACCTCCTGTTCCATTAACTTGTGTAAACCAAGGACTGAATGGACACACCTCGAGTCAAGTACTCCCTTACTGAGTTTAGAATAACTGGTTTATCTGTTTTTAAAGGAGACTGAAGATCACAGAGAACTGACTTTAAAACTAGACAACAAAACGGAGAGGCTTAAAGACATATTTACCTTTTCAGGTAAAACAGGCTTGAGATAAAGCAGCTGTTGCCCAAGTGTACAAGCATGCACATTCTCATAGACAGGCTTCAGCCCAGACCTCCAGCATGACAGCCACACCAGACTGCTCAGCAGCTGGAGAACCTGATCTGATGCAGGAACAAAGCACTAACTTGATTTTCCCCCTCTCCTTCCAAAGCTTACGAAACCATGCTGTTCCAACATTACACAAATCCTTCTGACATGCCATACCTTCACAGCAGGGGTCTGCTTGTTGGCTTTTTCATTCCTATGAAGCTGGAAAGGGCTTGACTTCCCAAGAGAAACAGGACTGGAAACTCAGCCAGTCATCTCCAAGGGATCCCACACAGACAGCGCACACTGCAGCTCTGCAGCGTGATCAAGAGCCTAAAAGGAAGGACTGGGATGCACTGAATTTAGAAGCTTCTATTTCCTCTTTTAGACACTGATATAAACATCAGAGGGGATATAATTTGCCTTTAAGTATCTCTGGAAGAATTTCTAAATGAATGTATATAAATTAATTTAAACCAACACTCTCATACATATATATTAGTTAAAATTTTACATTCTGTTTATACAAGATAGCATTTCCTTTTCCATTGATTTTTTATTTTTACTTTTGAAAGACATTCAGGTTACACTCAGGGTTTGTTTTCTATTTTATCACTCCTTTTTGACTCTCCTACCTCCTAACATGATACAGCTCTGTATCTACCACCCGTTCTTCATTTCAACCTTTTTGCTCAAGCTTTCCAGAGTCCTTTTCTGCACAGCTACCTTCAGCATGGGCTTGCCTTTGCCTGTTTGACCTTATTAGGGCTGTTCTATAAACAAGTATACGCGCCTGAGACTGCTGCAACTGAGAAAGAAACCCAGCCTGACAAATGTAGGGAGGGATTTCTCAAACCTTGAGCAGCTGGGTTTGGCCCCAGCTATGTCCAGTCTTGTCTCACACTGGTACCAAAAGGAGAGTTAGAGAAGATAAAGAGAGGGGATGGTGAATGTCTGGTACATCATCATCCTCCTGGTATCATCCTCTTTATCCTGCTAGATAAAACTCTAGATGCATGAACTGCTGCACAGAATAAAAGCAGTTCATTGTCCTCTGCTCTAAGGGCTCTCAGCATGGTGGGGAGACAGAAAGGGGCTGTATTACTTTTTAACTATTTTTTTATACAGACTCATTCCTTGAAGCATTTGCTATAGTAAATACCAAGAATCCCTCATTTAGGGATGTACTTAACTCCTGCTAAGTTTTCTGGCATCAGAGGACAAAACTTGTCATTAAGAGTTCTAAAAGAAAACCAAAACCCCACAAACAAACGACAACCAAAACATGTGTGCTTCAAGAGAGATTAGATGAGCATTCAGGCGGTGGGGATTCAACCTCACAAATGCCAAGTTTGGGACTGTTCAACATCTGCAGGTGTTTTGGAGCCAATTCCCCTGTAACCCTGTACAGTCTCTCTCTTTCTCCCACCACCTCTCTCCCCTTCTCATGCTGCACAAACAGCACAAACATTGCTGTGTTAGTTCAGCAGATTGCCTGCTTGAACTGCTCCTAAGGGATGTCTGTGTGTTTGGTATCTCACTTCTGTCTGTTCATTAATGACTGTGTCATATGAACAGCATCTATTTCACTTCATTACCCAAGGGAAGTTCACTATTTTTAAACTAAGATCTCCAGAAGGATTTGGGTATAAAAGTCTCCTATAGACCTGTGTAAACAAATGCTTACATTGTCCATTCTATCCATTTCCGCAAAGTGTATTATTTAATGGCAAGTGGCTCCAGTCCTCTGTACTCAGTCTGAAATAAATAAGAAGCTGAAATATTATACTTGGAGCCAATGCAATAAGAGGAAGAGACATTTTTGTTCCCTCAGCCTATGCCATATCTCGATAGCTGAGTTTCTCATGTTGTTGTACAGGCATTACAAAGTGCTGATCATCATCAAGACTCGCTTTCTGTCTGGGGTTTTCTTTTTCTGTTAATCAAGCATAGACATAGTAAGTTCTAGCCTGTTGCAGCTCCTATTTTCAAGCAGTTTGCCTTACAGTTTACTTAGCTCACACACAAACAAGATAAATCTGGTTTTGAGACAGCTGGTTCCAAACCACTCTTAAGTGGACGAGGGCAGCCTGTGTAGTGTCACCTTGACCTTTCTATATGCTATCAGATATGACCTCCACGGTTACTTTTAAGAGATATGCTCAAGGCCACTTCTTGTCCCTGACAGCCCCTGGGTGAAATGCAGTCAGCCCACCTAAGGAGACTAAGCTGCAATGCTGCTCATGCCATCTGTGAGGTGCTGGCAGTTCTGGGGCAAAGCAGAGGAGGGATGTAGATTTAACTGATGCTTAGAAGCCACCACCTTTGCTTGACTTTGCATCCACACTGCACTGAAATGGCACTGCTGCCTGCTCACACACAGTTCATTACAACCCTTTTCTAGTACCAAAACCTTGCTGAAATTTATCTTCCTTCCAGGGGCACCTTCACCACAGCAGCATGTCAGGAAAACTTAGCACCTGCATTATTGGCACTTGCCTGGCATTCGTCTCTGAAAGAACAAGAAACCTTTTGCACATTAGTGTTATCCCAAAGCACAAAAAAACCCTTAAAGCGATAAAAACAGGAGAAAAAGAACTCTGTTATTTGAAGCTGATATTGTCTGTTCAATACATTGAGAACAGGTAATTGTTCAGTACAAAACCTCATACTTGTGCAGCTGCTATGACAGATAAAAGCCATGTACAGGCAGGGATTCAATGCAGCGTTCACTGAATATCTCTATTTTTAGTGTTGATCTACCTATAAAATATGATAGCAAAATGTTTACCACACCCACCATTTAACACATTTATAAAACACCTTGAGAAGTGCAGAAAAAACACATAAAATGAGGTCTCTTTATTTGACAGTTACCAGACAAATTCTGCAGCCTGTTTTCCTTTTTAATTTTAAGGTGGGAGAAGGTTTTTCTTTAATCTTTCACCTTCATTGAGGGAAAGCCACTAACAGAAAAAATAATTTCCCAACTGCCTTAGACACAATTATCTGCAGCCATGAAGCTCTCTGACAGTTCTTGTGATTTAAAGCATGCAGAAACTATTGACACTCTTTAGGCTTTGGGCAACCATCAGCCCGTGCACAACTGAGCCTGTGCACAACTGAGCTTGTGCACAACTGCAAAAGCTGCTGGAAGCAACAGCCCTCCTTAAAGTCAGATGGATCCCTGCCCAGGCTGCTCCCTCAGCTGGTTCACTGGAAGAGAAAGTGGAGGAGGAAAAGTACATCTGTTTTTCTCCATGGAGGATGTACCCCTACTGCCAGATTTTATTCACATCTACCTATTGCCTGTGAAGAGGCAAGGGGAAATGTTTGGTATTACAAATCTCTAGTACGCAGTGGCAGAAAGCATGTTGGTGGCTCACGCAGGAGAGCTCCTCTTGTAGCTGGGCCACACTGTGATTTGTGACACTCTTTGCTTGCTCTCAGACTGGCTCAACTCCTACTTTCAACTCCTATGTTCCCTTCCACAGTCTCTGCTGACGCTCCTTAACAGCTCCTTGTATCAGTCCCTGAGGAAAACCTTTTCACCTACCAAACCTACTGCTACGTCCTCACCCTCCAACACCGCTTAGCTCATGACACAGGAACACAGGAAACCAAAATCCATTCTAATGGACAGAGCACACTGCCCACAGTTGCAAGGCTGCTGCCCATACCTGGAGCAGCATAGCTCTCCTATCAAGCACAGGGAAGACAGCCAAGGAGAGCCAGCTCTTAAGTATGGTCTCAAACCATCTGTGAACATTTTCAAGTGCATTCCAAAGCACACAGGAGACACTGGCATCATCTGGAGTGTAAGCACAATGCATGGCACAGGGCTGCATCCAAACGAGTGCCTTCTGTGGGCAGGTGAACCCCATCCACACCATGCCTTTGGGCACTGGTGACTGACATTAGAGTGCAGAACTCCATGCTTACAGGTGATTAGTTTGCTCCATTAGCAGCATAACAATAGTAAAAATTAAATATTTTACAGGCTTTCTTGGAAGTAAAGCTGAAGTTTTCCTCTTTCCACCTTCCATGCACAGAACTTCTGCATTTGAAGTCAAAGATACTCCCAAGACTGGAAATGTCTGCCTGAATGAATTGCTTGCTTTCAGAAACTATGCCAAATTGATTTTTTAAAATAAAGGTTTATTTTAAAGGAGGCCCTGATGTTCAGTGAGAGTAAACTCTTACAGCAACAGCCTGCCTTTTGCAGTTAATTGCTGCTTGTCTCCTTGGATATCATCATTTGCATAATTGTGATTCTTTTCAATAAAAAGGGATTATATAATCTTGGAGAAGCAAACATCATAAAATTTAAATTTACATGAAATTAAAGGAATAAGTGTTCCATGGTAACAGTGCTATTAACTTCCACCAAAGAATAAAGTCTTTAATATTATAAAGTCAACATATTTATAGAAAATCCCTCAGACTATGCTGCTTCTCAAATGCCATGCAAAATTAAAACATCAGACCTCACTTTGAAGCAACATTACTGAAATAAATATTAATGCCAACTTTAAATGTTTGTAATAAGGACCTAAAGTTCTCCTGAGGTCAGTTTCACATTTCTGAATTGGAAAATTTGTAGCCCTGGTAAGTGAAAAATGAGGAATTGGATTGCAATGGTTATAAAGAGTGAATTTCAAAGTCTGTGCCACAGGGAGTTTCCAGGCCTTCCAGCAGACACATTTGTATAAACCAGGGATGCAAAATAGACTGCAACAAGTTGCAGTGACACTCTGTGGCTATAGAAGAGCTTTTCCTGCCAGGACAACTGGAGCCTTTATCCCTTCCTTTTTCATGTATGGATTAATTAATTGCATTTGTTCTTATTGTCACTAACATTTGAAACCGCCGACAGCCCCTGGCAGGCTAATCTAATTAAGAAAGTGCTTTGTAAGCTGAAGAACAAAACCAAATTAGTTCAAAGGTCTGACACAGAAGAGCTACCAGCTCAAATTCTCTAGCATAAGTGTCAGTGAGTCCTTAAAGAATTCTTTCATAATATATTATGGCACATTCAGCATTCTAAGAATTCAAATGAGGCCAAACTCCAGCTTAAAAACACAACCAACCACTTGCATCTCCTTCCCACTTTGCTTAGCACCACTCCCTTCCCAGAAGGCTTCAACTTTCCCTTAGCCAGCTATGGCTTTTACATATTCAGAGAATTTATTTCAATTAAATCCCCATGAGGACCTTCAGTGCCATCCATTGGTGTGATTTCAGGCCAGCCAGTGTGGAGAACATAACTATGGGATGCAGCATGGCACTCAATACGAGTGGCTCATGTCTAGAACTGGCAGACTCAAGTGATGGAGACAATTGAAAGCAGAATATGAAAAAACAGATGAGATTGAGCACCTGCAGCTTCTCTGAAGGTGATAAAATATGCTGCTCCAGCCTGATGATGAGTACTTCTCCTTCAACCTTTACATAGCTAAGCAGCTATGACAGCAAAATAAGGAAGCTAATTAACCCAGATCTGATCAGGATCTGAGGATGAATGAACTTGAGCCTGTTGCTCAGCACACCACGCAGCAATTCAGCTTAGCACAGTCAGTGGCAAGGATTCCTCTGACAAAAAAGCTGCTGGGCACACATTGAGGAGTCTCTGCCTGGAAGATTTTTCAGTTAAAGGCTATTCAGAAAGACAAACTCACCCAGCTTGTGTTGCCCACCCTCGTGCTCTGAGAACAGCAGCTGCATCTGAGTGGGTTCCTCAACTACAAAAGCTTTGAACATAGCAGATCAGAATGTCCCTGCCTACCCTGCTCTGTCTTGTCTGCTGTGAGGATTTGGTGCTCACAGTAAACCAAAGAATTTTGTTACAATTCAGTGTACTCATTGAAAAAGTATCCAAAATAATTAAAATTGCTGTATTTATTGGCCAACATAATTGGCTGAGAATAGAGACACTGCAGAAAAAGCAGCTTCATCTTTAAATCTGAGATGGGGGCCAGTAGAGAGGGAAAAAATAAGTGAACAAACACTGCAGCCAGGCAACCAACAATCCCACATTATCTAGTGAAGCAGAGCTTCCTCTCTGTAGTGACCTGGTACAATCTGTGACAGTGCTGGCTGAAAAGCAAGAGAGGCAGGCTGACCTGTTTGTTCCTGGAGTTGGAACAGCCAGAAATGGAAGAGTTTCTTCTAGAAGTGAAAGGACCATAAGTACTGAGATAGTTACACCTACACATACAGCTGAGCCTGACAGGAATGGCTGCAGCTTTCTCAATGACATCACAGTCAAGTAAACGCCTTGGACAGCTCCCCAGGAAGAATTACTGTGGTGAAGCCCCTGGCAGCCAGCACTCAAGGAGAACCCAGGTGTTCTAGGCTTATCTAGATTTTCTCTATCAGTCAGAGAGCTTCTGGACAGACTGCCTTCCCTCTGAGTACAGATGGTTGCATACAAACAGCTATGACAGTTCATTAACATGTATGGGACTGCTGCTTTCTGCCTGTCCTTTCTGCCTGGACTGATTCTGTCCTTTGCCAAGTACAGATCTGCACCTCAGGTAACCCTGACAGGCACACTCTGAGAGCCACTGATGTACCAATGCACTGCCAAGTTGTGCATTGCTCTCTGCACTGCCTGCTTCAGACTAGGAGCATAGGAACAGTCATTAAATCGCAAACACCCCCCATGTGTCTTAAAAAAATATGTGTCAAAGGACTTAAGCAAGGCACCTTCAGAAACTGGTGCTGCACTACAGTGTAATGATATAGAATTAGAGAATTGTTTGGGTTGGAAAAGCCCTCCAAGATCACCCAGGCCAACCATCAACCCAACACCACCATGGTCACCAAGCCATGGCCCCAGGTGTCATGGCCACACCTTTCTTGAGCACCTCTGGGGACTGGGATTCCACCACCTCCCTGGGCAGCCTGTTCCAGTGCCTAACCACTCTTGCAGCAAGGAAATTTTTCCTAATATTCAACCTAACCCTCCCCTGGCACAATTTCAGGCCATTTCCTCTTGCTCTACCACCCAACACAAAGGAGAAGAGACCAACCCGCACCTCACTGCAGCCTCCTTTCAGGGAGATGTAGAGAGCAATGAGGTCTCCCCTTAGCCTCCTCTTCTCCAGACTAAACACCCCCTCAGTACTTCTTTAACTATTTTAATGAAATGATGGAACAAGACAACCAGAACTTGTTTTGGTTGAGAAAGGACAGCACTTTTTAAAGGTAACAGTTGCACAATCTGTAGCAAGAAGGAGCCTTCTAGAATCCTCAGGGTGAGCTAAGATGAGAAATTTAGTGTGCATCTGAAAAGCACCAGATCCACCAGCCAAGAAGAGCAGTCACAAAGGGCTGCCTTAGAAAGGGAGGGAGGGGAGAACAAAGACAGATCGGAACAGCTCCACATACACAAATTGTATTTGGTGGCACTTCCTGTGAAAGTTGGCAGTTGTGTTTCTGCTGATGGAGCCCTCAGTGTTGACATTGTGCTTGCTATCAGAGTATAACCTGTGCTCAAAACTGTTCACATCAGCAATGCAGAAGAAGCCACCTTGGCTGGTCAAATACAAATACAAAATATGTCTGTTTTCTCTTAGCTGAAGAAGGAATTCAGGGTTTAGAAGATCCTCTGCAACATACCCAATTTTAAACATGCTCAGAAGCAGTATGCCTGTTTGAGGAGGCACAACTGCCCTTTTAATTTGTTTGGTCTGTTTTTCATTTAAATATTTTATGTGGAGAAATTCTGACTGGGCATTAGAAAAGCATACAGCTTGATAGAAACCCTGAAGTCTAAGGAAGTTGTAAGATTAAAAGAACCATCTCGTTTCAGCTTCAAGTATCTGTTAAGTGCATATTCAGCCCCAGTTGGCCTCTGTGATCAATTACTGTCAGCAACCCAAATCAGAGTTCAAATCCATGTCCCCATGCATTTCCCTGTGTGCTACCATGCAGTACACACCACTATGGACTACACCATGGAAGACAGTTCAAGGAATTATTCCAATCATTTTGTTCCTGGAAGAATAGCTGGATAATAAGCATGAAAAATGTGCTAACTCTGAGCACACAGAAGTTCTGTTATTGCACCCTCAAGGATACACAACCACTGCTTCCTCTTACAAGAAAATCATTAGGAAGGAACAAACAAACAAAACAATTACAAAATAAACAAACAAATAAGTAACACAATCCCCCAAAACACCCCCAAACCAATCAAAACCCCTCAAAATCCCCAAACAAGCAAGCAAGCAAACCCCAACAAAATAATACCACCCCCCTATATCTGAATCAGGATGATTTCTCTGGAAATTTAAACGTGCCTGGCCTACGACTGTGCCCTAGTGCAGCTTCACAAGCATCTGCAAAACGGTGAGCTGTACGTTACACCCTGTGGGTGATCCTCAGCCTGGATTAAACAGCTATTAGAGAGAGGATCAATGCAGAGTGTTCAAATGCACAAGCAGTCCATTATTACATGCAGTCACTGCAGCCTGCACAGTGAGCTGTGTATTCTTGCAGCTCCTAACTAAATCCAGGCTATTGCTGCCACCAGCAGGAAGCTCTTGAGCATACCTGACCTTCCTATTTCTCAGAATTGGCTTTTCTGTGTGCTTGCATTCAGGTGTAAGGCTGCTACTGATGTGAGATCAAATTCACAGTCCAGCCTGAAAAAACTGTACAGCAAATAATTCCATGGCACCTTGTAAACCTGAGAAGTGCATCACTTTTCATCCTTAGGAAAACAACCTCATCTCATGGGTTCAAGTTATTGCTCCATAAAAAATATTGAAACCAAACCAAAATCCCCACCCTAACACCCCTGAGAAAGGAAAGCCAGTCTAATGGGTAGGTGAAGGGTTCAGGCTGGGAACAGAAAAAGTAGCAGCGGTGCTATGCAGGGTACCTCCAGCTAACACAACAGTGAGACAATTGCCTTCAGTATCACTGAGGAGAGGGCAAAGTCTGGGATGGAAAGTGCTGCTGCTGTGGGCAAGGGGTTCTTCTGCTCACCCTGCACACCCCTTACTGTGAAAGGGGTGCAGGGAAGAAAAGGAGAGGAAAGTGTCTCTGTGGCATTTCATGCGGTAGACAGAAGCATGATTCACAAGTGGCACTGTCCAAGCTTTGCAGACCAGCAGCGAATGTGGCTGGGGAGGTACCCAGCTAGGCTGTACCCAAAAAACCCAAACAAAAATATTAGAACACCCTTCCCCCCCTCCCCCCCCCCCAAAATCTCATTGCAGATGCTATGATACACTGCTAAGCATCAGCACTGGCCAGATGATAGCAAAACTATTGTCTGTAAGATCAAAGCTTTGATGAGCCCAGCAGATTCATAAACAAATCCATTCTAATCTGTTGAAAGGTCATCATTCCATTAAGACTGAATAGGAATGAGATTAAATTACATGGTTGGCTACAGATACCTACAACAGAGCAACAAACAGGGAGCAGGTTATAAGATGGGTTGCTTTCAAAGAAACAACCCAGAGGGATGCTCCGTGGCTTTGCTCATGAAACACCATGAAGCTGCCTAACCACATTTTGATGAGGCTGAGACTCAAATGTCTTTATGATAGTTAAAGGGAAATATCTGACTAAATAAAACACTGTAGGGATGGGTCACACTATTCTTACACAATAAATATTTATTTTCTTCTCTATGAATTATGTCCAGCTAACTGCAATGGCAAGATTGAACTGTAGTGGATCACCCTGCAAATGTTGCCTGCTGAAGACCTTTAAAGAATTTCTCTTTTAAAAAAAGAGACTGATTACAAAATCTACCAGCTAGACACAGAAGCAAGGGATGCATGCATTCAGGACACTGGACAAAGTGGGTGAGACGCAGGAAAGGGACAGAATAAAAACTTTACCATCAGCACCCCAAATCCTGACAAGGAAGGTTATGCCCTACCTAAAAGGATACATTACAAAGAGCTAGAATTGACATCTGGATTATTCAGTTCACTCCTGGTGTCTCTGAAAAGTCAAACGTGAAGAGGTCCAATGCAAATCAGCTCTCTTTGCTGAGCTGATGCCTAAAGGTGCCGCAGAGACAGCAGGCGGAGGCCAGTGCAGTACACTGCCTGTATTGCACCTAGCCTGAGTTCAGCATTCTCCCTGAAGGAGGTATTGACTGTGAGAAAAGGATTCTTCTCCACTCTGTCCCCATAATGTACTTAAAGATTATCTTTCTGTTCCTAAGACACAAAGGCAGCAGACAGATGTTCCAAAATCACTAAAATAACCTATGCATTCTGTTGGTGTGCGTGTGTTTAATGTTCTTCTAACCTCTGCTTTGTGCCAGCCATTAAACCCTTCAGCTTAATTAGCTTATGCTGGCACCTATTGGTGGAAAATAATATTTGCATGCTTCATGATCAATTATTGCTTGCTGTTTAATCAGAAACTAAAATGTTGTTTAGAGTAATTATTGTTTGCACCTTTCCCACTTCATTAGGAGAGCATTTTCCATTGTTTTAATTCTCCTACAGTAATTTGGTATTGAAAATAACAAGGGAGAAATCCTGTTCAAGTTCATGCCAGTTTACTTTTCCCCTTTATTTTTTCAAATGAAGTACCTTAAGAATTTTCTTAACTGATTTATGCTTGTACTCAGAATATATGCAGAGCACGCTCAATCAGTGTGATGGGACAGAAATCAATGGCAACAAAAGAAGTTTTAAATGGGAGCATAGCAAACACAACATCACCACCTACAGCAGCTAAGGAAGAGATAATTGACAATTATCTTTGAATGCTAATTAACTAGAATACCTATGCTAAAAAGAATAAACAAAGTCAAAATTAATAAATCATTACTAAAATTACTGAAATCATTATTATGAAAACTATTCCCAAATGTGAGTGATTTGGAAATAGTTTTCTAGCTTTCTCCCCCTCTCTTTTGATTATGGATCCAATTATTTCTTCAGAAGGGTGAAAACTCAGCTCATCACTGATAATTCATTTAGCAGATCGTACCAGGAAACTGAAATGATTTCAAGGTTCTCTGCAGCTGTGCTCTGAATGCACATCTGCCTGTACTGAAAGGATATCACCATCACTCCCAAACCTGTGTCCACATTTGGAGACACTCTTTTCTCCCCCTAGGGGCTTAATAATATTTGAGATTATTAGAAATCATATACATTTTGAATCCTAATACTTTTCAGGTTTGCAGTGGCTGTTTCCTGTCGTTCTTAAAGACTTTTATTTTTCCCTGCTAGAAACTCAAATTTCAGCTGCCATAAAGGTCACTACTCAATAATTCAGTGGCTTAACTATAAGTTTCTTGTGCCATTTCACATGCTTATAAGTAGCCTCAAGCTGCTCCTCCAGAAGAGCGCTCGTGGCCCATCCATCCCACCTTAGACCTCCACAAAGCTCTTAAATATCTATAAAATTCCAAAAATGGCTTTAGATGTCAATGATTAGGCAACTGAAGTTTACACTCAATGTCTGGCAATTCACAAACATAGTTGCTTCCACTGTAGCCTTGCACTTTGTCAGCATGTAAGGGACACAACCAACTACGGAGTTATTTCTCTTTTCCTCTCTGGACTGGTCAGCCAACCAAACTATTCCAATCAAAGGGCTGCTTTGCACATTCCAAAACAACAGATTATTTGCATAGTAAATGTAGCTAATTCTCAGATGCTGATTGTGTCCATTACCCATGAGCTGGGAGAAAGATGCACTGTGAAGCCAAAAGTAATAAACATCTGAAATGTATTAAATATTTTTATTGAACAGTGCTGGCCACTCTAGCAATAAAAAAGAGTGAGCAGGGAAGGAATACAGTGTCTACCAGACATTTTGACCATATCTTCTTCCACTTTGAGCTCTGTAAAGATGCCCTAAGCACACATCTTTATGGTATTGTGGTTGTGATTTCGTTTCACATCATCAGCTGCTATCAACACAGCCTTGTCATCGCAATTTGTCACACACAGCAGTGTGAGCTTTCTCTATCTCACTGAAATTTTTATCTCACCAGCCACAATCACAGACTGCTAGTTTAAAGCAGAGCTCTCAGACATTATGAGGAGATGAAATCACAAAAGATAACATTAATAGACATTGCTGCCACCACCACAGAGACAAATACTGTAGCATTTCTGGACCTTAGAAAAATCAAAGCTAATACGGCCTAATAGCCAAGCTTTCACATCCCTGGATTTGTATGAGTGGGAGAAGAGAACCCACTTACAACACTCCTGAAATGTCCATGAAACTCACCCAATGGTGTTTGTGCAAGGTATGGAATTTTCTCCTCCTCCCCCAGCCTTAAAAAAAAAGAAAGAAGAGAACTCCCATCTTCCCCTTCTCACAGGGGCCAGCTCCCAGACAAAGCTTTGTTCATTCACCAGGGATTGAATTTCTAGTATATTTTCTCTCTCTATGCAGGTCTGCCCTGATCACAGCCTGCTGCACTATGCACTGCAAGACACAAGCCTTAAGCCAAGTATTTTAACTCACTCAAGCTATGGATGTTTATCCTCTATTGTGACCTATGGAGAATTCTCAAGATAAAGACCTCCTGTGTTTTGTGGCTGTAAAATCCTGCCATACTTTAAATAGCATGCACACATTTGATTATTCACTTGTGAATGATTCTCTGTTCAGGGATCTACAGTTACCTTCAGAACTACTAAATGAGATTGGTTTTGCACTTGGATCTCCACACCAGCTGAAGTACTTTATTGAGGCTTACAGAAGCAAACCCAGTGATGCCACCTGCGCCATCAAGTGTGCCTGAATTACACATTCCCAGTTTCTTCTGGTTTCAAGTTAAAAGGCAGACAGCTTTGTTAGTGGGGGTAGCTATAGAAAGTAAAGGACTAAATAATTAGCATCCACTTCTCTTTAGCCCCCAGTTATGTTCCTGGAATTGACAATTGATTGAGGCATCAAGAAAAGCTTTTTCCAGAAATAATTTTAAGCCAGCACCCTAAACCACACCAACCCAGGTCCTTTTTAGGAAGGACAGGTCAACAAAGCTGCGCTTTATGTGAGTGAGAAACTAGGATGTATTGAGTTCTGCCCAGGGGTGGATGAGGGGCGAGGTGGGTGTCGACTAAGGGGCAGGCCAGCTTGGGTGACACTGTTGTGGGTGTTTATTACAGACCATCTGATCAGGATGAGGAAGTTGATGAAACCTTCCACAAGTAGCTGACAGGAGCCTCACAATCACAGGCCCTGGTTCTCATGTGGGATTTTAACTACCCAGATATTTGCTGGAAGGCCTCCTCAGGTAGCCATCCACAGTTGAGGAGGTTGCTCCAGTGTGTTAATGATAACTTCCTGATGCACATAGTGGATGAGTCAGCTAGGAGAGGAGCAAACACAAAACCCACTGAGACGAAGGTCAGCTAAGCAAACGAGCAGCTTCAGCTACGAAATCTTGACTAGAATAGAATTCTCCTCTACCTTGATTTTTAGTACAATGTAGGAAAAATAGATGAAGCATTGAGTAGTACTGAGTAGCTGTGGAGTAATAGAGATCTTCAAGGTGAGGCTCAACAGGGCTCTGGGAAACCTGATCTAGTTGAGAATTTCCCTGCTTACTGCAGAGGGGAGGTGGTGGAGTCACCATCCCTGGAGGTGTTCAAGAGGGGATTGGACGTGGCACTTGGTGCCATGGTCTAGTCATGAGGTCTGTGGTGACAGGTTGGACTCAATGATCTTTGAGGTCTCTTCCAACCTTGGTGATACTGTGATACTCTGATACTGTGATACTGGGGGTTGGACTGGATGACTTTTAGAGGTCTCTTCCAACCCAGACCATTCTGTGATTCTATGAAAATAAATCCTTGCCTTCCATAAACTTACTGGGATATGTCATTGAATACAGAATACATGCAAATGCTAACTGCTACTGAACTTGAAACCAACCATCAACAGTTTGCATTGTCCTGTTTTTATTGGTATCCTACCAACATCATTTTTGTTCCAAATCCCTTTATTAAAAACTGTTCAAGAGATATTTTCACTTCAGTTAAAGTCAGCCAGCTTACTCTCCAAACAATAAATTATGTTTATAAGTAGTAAACATACAGTTTGGGGTTTTTTTGTTGGTTGTTGTTTGTTTGTTTGTTTGTTTGTTTTAACTTTGACTGTAGACAGTAAGAATACATCCAAAAATACATTCTTGAGAAAAACTTCTAGGCTTGAAACAAAACCTAAGCAGCCTTTCTCTGAAAACCCCTTTTGGATGTTATATAGTTGGATTTATTCCACCTTTAGCTTTATCGTTGTTTGTACTGTAAAAACCAGGTGCTTATCCAAGGATGTACAACCCTGAACTTTACAAAGAAAAATATTTGAATGACTCAGGAGGAACTTTTGGGGCCTGATGTTGGAGGTTACTTTCTCTACAGAAAGCTTAAAGGAGGAGTTTGAATAAAAACATTTTTAATCAAAAGTAAAAAAAAATAAAATCACCAAAGTCAGTATACATGCAACCTGAAGTGTCCAAATCAAAAGATTACCATCTGATATGCAGAATACTGCCATTTCACTGTCTATTTTTACCTGGAATTTTCATTAATCTTCAAAAGCATAACGAATCTCTAAATGAAATGATTGACTACATGGAACATTTCTGTTTCTAGCCAAACAAAAAACTGACTTCTTTGTTCTGTAAACTGTCTTTCCAGCTGATCAGGCAAACATATTCCACCCTCTCTATGCAATTTCAGTTTTGACCTCATGAAATCTATAAACTGACAATGAAACAGCAAGCTGCAAAAATCAAAATATGCAACGTGTCATTCGCACAGAAAATGTAGCAGAACTCATGGATGAGACAGACTGCTGAAAGACTGAATGAGGAAGGTACCAAATCTGATGATATAAATAGGCACATGTAAGCATGACCAGTTTATACCTTGTGAAACCATTGAGGGAGAGAACATAGTAAGAAATATCATTCTCTTTGTATTCCAAGCACAAGTGCACATAATCTATAAGTGATCGCATGCTGTGCCTCACAACCTGCTAAAGGTACACTGTGAAGAAAGACAGCAGGTTAAACTCTTCTCTGAGCTACACCAGTACCATCAACTGCCAGCAAGCCTGCTTTTGTTAGCAGTGATCATCCTTTAAGAGGGGTACAAAGACAGGATGGACTCCAGAAGCAGTTACACAAGTGCCAGATTCCAGCAATCATAGTCACATTTCATCACTTACCAAGCACAAGGACAGGAGTTAGGGTCAGTGTGGATTGAACAAGGAAGGTGGCATTAAATACTTGCTTTATTGCAAGAAACTTTCCCCAAAGCTCCCAGATGGGAACATAATCTGAGCTTTGACCAATCTGTATCACGAGCCAGCCAGGTTGCCAGATGTGTTTCTATGCTCACATGGATCAGGAGCTGTGAAGATTCTAGCTCCTTCTGTTTGGGCACATTACATGACTCATGAGAGCAAGTGCAAAGGCTTTCTCCCAAGATTAATGCCTCCTGAAGCAGCTGGGAGAAGAATGCATGCAGAGTGTAAGGCCCTGAGTTTCTTTTAGTAATGAGCTTAGGCAAGGCAGCATGCTGATCATTTTATCTTCCATGCCCTCCACTTCCTTATCCTGTGTAAAAGCAAGCAGAGCTCCAAGGAATACAGGTTCTTCTGGGCTCAGGACACATTTAGTGGTGCACAGAAGCCACAGACAAGGACTGTGCTGCAGCTACATCTTGCCTTGTGCCGGGTGCAAGGCTGCTCCAACACCAGTGTGGGTGGCCAAGTTCCATTTGCCATGTGGCTGTAACAAGATAGCAAAGTGATGTGAGTTTGGCAGCCAGTTGATGGAACATAGATGCAGGTCGGAGTAAGGGAGGATGAGGTTATTTAAACTGCAGTTCCACCTTAGGCTTTGCCCAGATGCCTTTAGGCACCTGCCAGTCACGGATGGCTTCTCTTCCCCTCTTCCCAGCCATTCCTGTTCTTGTGCTACATCTCACTGCTTATAACTGTGCAGTGCAGTTGAGGATCTTGCTGCACTGGAGGGATACCAACTCACCCAAAGCAACCACCAGAGAGCTTTGGGCTTTTTCACAGCATGGATTCATTATCACAAACTTCCTTTTTTTTTCAAGTACAGAAACTTGATACTGCAACTTGTCATACCAATGGCTGTATTGGTAATAGCACTGTACAAATCTTCAGTATTCTAACAGATTTGCTGAAAAATTAAATTTTGATGACTAGTTACATTTTAATTAAGACTCTTCCCATCCTCTCATGCATTACAGGAAATGGTCTCACCTTCTTAATTCTTTTTCTGGATCACTGATAGAGAACAACTTAAAGTGAATCAGTTAAACACTGAACTAAAATTTTTCTTCCCAATTTACCTACTTATTAATTGTCTATTACTAATGACATTACAGTTTCAAAGTCCTCTCTTATCCGAAAAATTATGGGAGTTTAATAGTTTGCAATCAATTGCATGAGCAACTCAAATTTTTGCTTTCAGATGTGATAAAAACCAAGCGCGACTCATTGAGAAAACCTTCCAGCACAACACCCATGCCATGCTAGCAGCCAGATAAAAATCCTAGAAGTAGCAATAAGTGACCTCAATAGGCTTTCAAAATCCAGAACGTTAATGTTCAAGAATTAATAGAAACTGTAAAATACTGAGCAAAAGCTTGCATCCTTTAGATCATCCTGCTGGTATTCAAAACTGCAAAAGTATCCTAGAGGGTGATCTCTCAGTTCCATAACCTAAGGTTTGCTTTTATGGTTTTCAAAGTCTTCAAAAACTTGTTAACAGAGGTGCAGAATGCAAAAGGCTTTGTAAGAAAGGGGAAACAATGCAGGATATCAAATAAACAGAAATATTTTTACTTCAATCTTATTTGAGGTTATTCTAAAATGTCATATAATCCAGACTTGAAGTTCAGAAGTACAGAGCTCTAGGGAAAATTCCTTTCATGACAGCACTTTCAGAAATAACATGATTTCTGTGTTTTCCAGTTAATAAATAAATCAATTCTAAAGCATTGAAGATTAATACAAACTCTGGACACTGGGTCTCTTAACATTTTGCAGAAGCATACTATTCTTGTTGTTAATTAAGCCTTTGCATTTTGGGTAGGCTTTTGTTTTTTGTGGCTCCAGACTTGAGGAAATAATTAAACTCTGCCCAGTTTTGCACTGTTGCTATAACAAATAGCATAAAATCCCGATGCTGTCTGTAGAAAACCAAAGCAGATCAGCAATTCTAAACAAACAAACAATCAATCTGCCCAGCTGTGGAGCACTGAAAAGTTTAGTCTGTGGCAAAAGCTGCAATCAAACACCTTTATCTCTGCACCACTGCATTACTTGAACGATGAACTCGTTGGTTTCACACACACTGTACTGCACAGAGATAAAGTCCCTCACAGACCTGACAGCCATTGAATAGCTTTTCCTAGGTGCTTACAGGACACAGATAACGACCTCAGAGACTGCATCCCAGCGTACACTGTGGTTCAAGCAGTCTGCCGGTGACAGTCGTTGTCTGCCTCAATGCTGTGTTTCCTAATCCATGAGGTACTTGAGGTAGCAGAGGGAGTCCCGAGGACGTTACTTACTCTAGGAGAGCAGAGGTGCAACTCTGGGCTCGCAGACTTTGGGCTGCTGTCATAAACAGCAATACATACCTTGACAACACTTGCCCTTGTTCAGCTGCTAGAAATCATAAATCATCTTTTATTCCTGGGACTTAATTACAATCTGGTTACCCCTCCCAAACAAACATAATTAAACATCTAATGCAATATAGTATTAAGGAGGTGCTTCTCTGCTGAAGAAATAAGCTTTGGCAATCAGAAATCCCAGATTGCACTTAGGAGAGCAAAACACACTAGTGCAATAATCCTGTTAATATATTATATTATAACCTTGGCAACAAAGAACATCCTCCATCTGAAAGGGTGGACACCTCAGATGGCCTTAAGTACTTGATAAATATATTTTCCAGTCTATAACTCCAAAGAGTATAACAACCACATGTTGTTTGGCTTTTCTGGAACTTCATAAAATCTAGGAGAGTTCCTCAGAAATACCTTGGTTAAGCTTAATCACGTACATTTGGTTCAAAGTGTCTCTTGCTCGAAAGCTTGGCTAAGTACACGAGCTGTTCAAAGGCAGCATGTACAGAAACATCTTCATTTCTTTTATGAGTTCTATGGATGCTTCTGTTTGCAAACTTCATTTATTTGCAGCATCCACTATGATAGGTAGACCTGGTATCTTCCAAATCTATGAAAGCTTAGGTTCTTAGCACAGCCTAAAGATGGAAACAAAAGAGAGAAAGTCATACTGAAGAGCAGATGGCACTGAAGAAGACTGCAGCAGAAAAAGAAAAAAAAAAACCAACAAAATTAACTTATTCAAACCAAACCAACATACTTTTGAAAGAGGTTTGCTTGCATCCTGGTACTGTAGTTCCTCCAGTGGCTAGTTCAAGTTGCTGGCATGTAAAAAGGCACCCAGATAGCTCTTCAGGATAAGTCAACTAGAAGTCAACTTCTGCACCAGAAATAAAGAGCACTGTACTCCAGCCACATTTAATTAGCTAACCTAATGAGGTCTTTTAGCATAACTGCTGAACTACTCACCTGCTGTACCTTTCAGGGAAAATATCAAATGCATAATTTCCACTTTGTCAGAGAAAAAGAGCTAGGTTTTTTTTCCTGTGAAATAGAAAAGAGTCTGACATTTTGAGGCGAGTCCACAGCCTTATGAAAGTTACTTTGGGATCTCCTCCTCTGTGCTAAGTTTACACTTCTGGGTTTTTTACTAACATAAGCCAAATAAGCCCATATTTACTGAACTTATACCTACATGGAATGTAAGTAGACTCCATGAACAAGGAGGGCTAGAATAACCACTTGTGAATGAGTATTCAGTGTGCCAGAAGAAACTGGACACAAAGAACTCCCATGGCTATAAACATTTTGAAAGCTGAACCTCATCTTCTGATTAAAGACCTCTGAAGTATCTTACCCCAATAGTCAGTACCATACACCACAGAGTCCTCAATCAGACAACACATGGAATTTTAACACCAAGTGTTAAATACGTGGCTATAGCTGCAGCAAATGGACACTATATATATTTAGACAGACAAGAAGGAGTGAGATGAAGGAAAGATGAAAATGAGATAAAGCAAAGCAGTCACAAACAAAACACACTGCGGAGCTCAAAGTCAGAGCTAAGACTGCTTTCCTTACCTAGCAGAGCAACAAACATCAACCAGACTCAGCAGTAAGACAGGAAAAGCACAGTAAGGCTGACCCTCAGGAGCCTCTCCCTCAGCACAGGGAAACAGCAGCTGAAGCAGCCTGAGGACCCTCTTTCTTCATCCAGCTGATTGCACCCTAGGCAGTGCAAGATACAAACCAAGTATGCAGCTCAGCTAGAAAGGTAGGAGGAGGAAATGCGCTTTCCTCAGAACTGTGTACCCTGCTGTGATGTTGTAGCACACAAAAGTTTCTGGGTCTTTAATTATTTTTCTTTTTCTTTACTGCAAATTAGTTATGGCTCAAGAAATAGTTTGTGTGCTCATATATGGATATAAATTATGGGATATTGGATTTATTGAAATCAAGACTGAGTAGCAGCTAAAAGTGTTAATCCATTTATTAGCATTCCTTTAGAGTCCCTGTTTCCAAAAGCTTATCTTCATGTTTGCTGGGTTCACAGGAATGGCAGGAACAGAGTGAAGTGAAGCTGTAGAATTTCGTAGTAACATTGTTCAAACTATGACTTTGATTAGAGAGCTTAAATTAAGTGATCATGATAATTTGCTACATGTGAAATACTGCTCATGCAAGCATTTATATTTGTTACTTCATTGACTATGGAGTAATTGAAGCAAACAAATTCCACTCTTATTCTTCACTTCAAATCTGTACATTTCTGTTGGCTACAGCATGCAATTTCTTGAGTTTCACTGTTAGTTTTATACTAAGCGGTCATATTAGTAAAGACTGCATTTTTAATCTCTTGGTCATTTGGTAATGTTCAAATAGTATCATAGTACTCATCTTTTGCATCATTAGGATACTTGACTGGCCCGTGAATTTAATAGGAATATTTATTAAGTGTATCCATGAAAACCAAGGGTTGTCATTACGGGAAACTGCCCAAGCTTTGACACTGACAGCTGCTATCCACTCAGAGGTTCTGCACCAGCACTGATTGAGGAAAGGTGATACAAGCTAACTTGTTATTCTGACCTTGATTCAATTGTTTATTGTTCAGTTCTTTGGGTTTCACCCTAGCTCTGAATTGCAACACCGAAATACTTGAGTAATACAGAGGAATGACCTAGTTTCAAAGTTGAAAGTAGTTAACTAAGGCACTCCAGAGCTCAGGATACCCTTAGCTAACTTTTTTTTTTTTTGGCCACATTACTTCCAAAACTTAGCTTCAAAGTCTCATATAGGGCCTGGAACCTTTCTTTTCACAAAAGGACAAATGGTCAATGGAATACAACCACATTATGCTCATTTCATTATGTTGGCTTCCAAACAGATCCTCAGTAGGTGAAAGATTCAAGGCAGCATTGAAGTGCTCAACATCTCCAGCTTACCAAGTAGAGCTCTGTATTATGCTGCTCTTTGTACGCAACCATTTTGTGAGACTTGAAGGGCAGAAAGGTTAAAGTTTGGAAGGAGAGGTCAAGCCAGATAAGTAAAAGTCCATATTTCATAGAATTACTGTTTTACTTATCACTTTCTTTGAGATTTGACAGGCACACTAGTGATTAGGTTATCACCTTCAAATAGATTTATAGGCTCTAGGGAATTTTTATTCTACTTACCCTTGGGGATGTCTTGATATAATGTCTCTGTGTTGGCATTTGGGATTTTTAAAGGTCTCAGGAAATAATGAAAAAAGACATAAGGAGCAAATATCTTTGGATTCACTAAACATTCTGGAAGCAAATATTTAACTATTTTACATATGCCTGTTTGCATTGCACATTGCTTTGAACACAGACTGTTCCTGCTCAGAGACAGTTTTTCCACTTTGGCTAACTTTGGTATTTGGCTTTTTTCATCAGTGGTCGTGTTTGATGCAATATTAATTAACTTCAAGGAATTCTTTCATATTAATTGGACAGACAAGCACTGAAGAAAACACAGTAATGGATCTAAGCTTCTCATGTGCAGGCACAAGTGCACACAACCCCTCACAACACAGCTGGCGAGAATTTCAACAGAGAGGTTTGCACAAGCTTGTACACTTTGTTAGAACCAAACACAGCTGAAGCACTGCCTTGCCACTGCATATCACAAATCCACAGATTTACTGAGCAGCTGATTTCACAAAATATTTTCTGTCTGTCATTGACAGAGCTATAATCTTCATTGCAAGTTCTTATAAAGAGTAGTCCTACCATGTTGGCCTCAAAAGCCATTCCCATCTCTATCAAGAGCATCAGATCCCAGTTTATGCAAAACAAAAATCACAGCACTGCAGCTGGAAGCGTGTGTACCAAGCCTGTGTACCCTGCCTACGTAACCATGCCCATGGTAACATTTCAATGCCCGTGCACAAAAATGGACAAGAGCCTTTTGCACTTTGTTGTTAACAGCCATCAAATATTCATGTGGTTTGCACTGTACGGCAACTGTTCAGAAGCAGGAGAAGAATATTTCCAAGCAGAAAGAAGCTTACTCAACTTCTTGTTTCTTCAGCTTCAGAAAGGAGGTCCCTGCTAGTTTGTGGGCAGGGGAGGGAGAGGGGGGAGAACTGTCACTGCTCCTTTCACCCAGTTGAGAAAAAAACATTGACTGTCAGCTAGTTTCTGACAATTGGCTGTTATTAAACTCCAACTTGCTAGGGCCAGCTGTGCCTAATTTGAGTCACTGGTGCAAAAATAACCAGTCAGCAGGAATTGAGGCAATTATGGGTAATTCTGCTGTAGAGCAGCCCTGCATCAGAATCCCAGGATTAACTTTAGGCTAGCATTCCAAGGTGACTGAATGAAGAACACAAGGCTTTGCTAAAATCATCAGTAGCTGAAATGAGATTCTCTATAAGCTGATTTTCGAGGTCTGTAACCTGTATTTTAATTTATTTACAGGCAGATTGCTGAAGTTTTTATAGTGCCTGAAGGTGGTGCATGCAAATATTTTCAAGGGGCTACTTGTTTCACTGTTAAACATCCAGCCCTCTTGCCTGTATATTAGCCTATAATAATTTTGTAACCTTATTTATAAATATGCTTAGCAATTTCTGGTCCTTGCTTTGGATCTGCTCTGCTGTATTGCAAAATAGTATCTTCAATTTTCTGTTTTTAAAAAACACTCTTCATTTTAAGAAAATCCTTCTTCCTCCCTATTGAAAAACAAGGCTAGCTTTGCAAACAATGCTATAAAATGCACCCAACAAATAATTTGAGAAAGAAGTATTCTTCTAATCAGTCAGCCTGAAGGTCTCTCTCTACGTAAAAACAGAGTGAGTAGAAATAAGATGTTAAGTAACAATGTCATTTTGACAAAATACTCCAGAAAAAAAGTGGTACAATGTCACACTGCAAGATGTAGTTTATTCTAAGGTTTTAAAATGAAAACAGCAACCAGATGTGCTACATCACTTAAATAGCTTCATTAGAAAAAACAATGTATGGCAAATGTCAAGAGAAGAACCCAGCAAGATGTTTAACTTTCCGAGTCCTGCCATTAATACCAGTGTTAGTGAGATCAACATAAAACATCCAAGTTCTGTTCTGAACAAGGGCACCCTGTGACCAGCTCTTCTCATTCTGTTGTGTCACTGTACAGAAAACTTTGCATAGAACAAATTAGCAGTACCTTAATTGTATGTAAGAATTACAGCTCCTAGGTTTCAGCTTCTTAGGCTATATATGACAGACAAAAATATCAGGTACAATGACACTGTTTCCTTGAGCTAACTTCTGTTGAAACAAAGCACAGGCTCCCTACCTCTAACAAGGTATAATTTAGGACATCAAGCCTCTGTTCAAGCTAATAAGTAGATCCATGTCCCTTCAATTATTTATTCCTCTGGCAGACAATTCCATTAACCCCCTCCTGTGCAATAATTTGTTCTGCCACATGTTAGAAAAATTATTTTCCAGCTGCTCGGCAATACTGCTACAGTAAATTGAAAGTATCTCCTGGTAGACAGCTGATACTCAACAGAGAGGTGAGCGGTGACATCTGATGTGTGGAGGGTAATGTAGTAGTAAATAGCAGAAGACAAATGTTAAGTTCCTCTAGTGTGATGTTTGTGGACTGACAGCAAAGAGACATGTAAAAATACTGATGAATTATTCACTCAGCTCAAGAAAGAAATTAAAGCTTTTCTCGCTATATAGGTGAGACCAAGGCAGAGAGTGAACACCAACACTTGTTGCACAGAAGTTAACTTAGTAGTAACTAGTAAGTACAACACAAACATGTTTAAGTTCACCCACCGTGCCATTTGTAGACTTACAATGAGAAGACATGTAAAACAGCAATGAATTATTCACTTGGCTTAGGTACAAAAGAAACCATTCCATTCTCTCCACCCGAGAGGACTGCCTGGTGAGCCGACACAGACAAAGGAGGTTGGGAGCAGCCTCTGCTCCATGATGACTTCATAGGAGGCTGCGCAGCTCAGAAAGCTGCACGCCTAGTGGAGATCGTGCCAAAGGCTCTACAGCTTACACCAAATGGTATCTCCACAATAGGTACAAGCTTCTGAATGGGTTTCCAGTAGCACCTATTCCTAGACTGAGAGTGGTAACAGCAGATGCACTGCCGCTATGCTAGAAATGAACAACTATGAAGGTAAGACATCTCGAGCCTTGCACAGATGTCCTACTCTTGAGTCAGGACAGGGAGATGATTACTGGAAGGTCATGTACGGTCTAATGGAGGCCCAAAAACCAAAGCGTTAAGATGCAGACACAAAAACAATTAACAAGACTTTCAAGCCATTCAGAACCTTCTGTTCAGCAGACAGAAGTGATGTCAGTAACTGGCAAATCAAGACCAACTGGCTGAACTCCTCTTTCTCCTCTTTCTGGCTTCCTGGGTTGCTCATTTGGTGCTGTTTCCACAGGTACCTATCCAAAGCTACAAGCTATGTGTCTGGTTTGAACACACAAGCACACACACACACATACATAGGAGGTAGTCCTTTTCCATACCTAGCAGACAGGAGGGCATTTTTCATGCACAATTTGACCAGAAAAGGAATTACACCATTTTATAAAACATATGAAGAAACAAACACTGGCACCAGGAGAAGGGAAGACACAGCACGCTTGAGGAATACTAATGTACGTGACAGAAAACCATCAACCTCATTTCTCAATAGCAAATTTACAATTCCAGGCTTGAATCGTTTACAAAAAATTACACAGTAAGTCACTGCTGAATTCTGAAAGTAATCCCAAACCTAATCCCCAGCCCATAGCAAGTCCCTAGGGAATTACTTATGGATGTATTTTTCACTGAAATTGTGCTTTCTCTTGTTTCCATTGTGTTTAATAGAAGCCATGGCTCAACAGCCTTTCCATTTATTATATTATACTCCATAAGCAGCAGACAGAGACAAGTGCAGACTGAAGCCATTCCCTCACTTCTCACAGGCCAGCCAGTGCCATTCAAATCCCAGCCATCTTTGTCTGGAGGCTGAGGATTCAGGTTCTTTGGCTGTGCCAAGGCTCTCTGCCCCCTACTCCTTCAGCTCCCTGCTTGTCCTGTCAGAGTTGTTCTCCATGTGAGAATCAAGTCATGGACAGATTGTTCAAAATGGACTGAAGTCAGATTTGTGACTCCTTAAACACAAAGCATTTACTTCATCTTAAAAGGTGATGCTCATGGGGAGCAGCAGGACTCCATGCAGCAAGTCACCAAGTGGGGGCAGGCCCAGGAGCCCCAGCACACATGGGGGTGGTCCCAGGGCCTCCTGCAGCCCACCAGAACACCAGGAAGCCATGTCAGGGCTGGGGTCAGGGTGGCACTAGTGAGGGAGGAGGTCACTCGAGCTGGAGCAGGGGCACAGGCATAGGCAGCTGGCCAGCTGCTCCCAGTGCTGGCATCCAGCGCAGGCTGCCAGACTCTTACCCAACCTTCCAGGTTGGAATGAAGAAAAATATATGTTTGGGACATTTGTATGAGTCACTCCAATGTGTGAATAAGACAGGGAAATAAGTGTTATAACCAGGATGGTGGAGCCACTGGGACCTCTTGCACTGCCAATTGCTCCTCATGCTGAGATGATTCTTAATTAACTTGAGAAATTGTGTACCAAACAGCATGTTAAAGCTTTTTACATCACCTATTTATTTGCTTGTACTAGATGCAGGTAGAGCCATCATTTTCTGGACCATTTTAAAGGAAATCTAGGTTGCCATAAGGAAATTTATACATCCCAGTCTGATTGCCCTTATGCAATAATGAAACTGCAGCTGAAGAAGGTTAAATACAGTCACATCACGGAATTCTGCAGAAAAATTCATTTTGTTCTAGAATTCAGGATGCTGCAGGTCTATGAGAAAAGAGGAAGAAAGTACTCTGACAATACGGGAAGGCAGGAAATACTACTGCTGCGCTTACCACCCAGACTGAGAGGGACACTTGGGAAGGACACTGAAAGGGAAAGTCTGAATCTGAATACAGAGGGAATGAGCCAATAATGAGCCTAGGAAAAAAAGCCAAACCCTAGTTAGGTGAAGAGAATTAACAAAGAAATAGACAATGTTAGGGACCAGTGGCCTGTATGAAGCGGTCCATTGCAATGAGAACACAATTTAAGTGAAGTGTTTCCTCCAGTCCAGGGCTGGAGCACTGCACTGCACTGCACCGCACCGAAAAGCTCCAAAACTGATGCCAGAAGGGGAATAACCTGAAGAAAATTCACCAGTCAAGAAGAGACATAATGAAAGTGTCAGGGCTGCAAAAAGTCCAATTCTAATACATAAGAATAAACTTTGCCTGAAAATATCGATTTGGTCGTCTCATATTTAGTGACTGATAGTGGATGATACACAGAGCAATTGTACTTTTGTCTATGGTTTCAGTTCCTGTAGAAACTGGAATGCAAAAGTATCATGGTTCCAAAGGAGAGAAGGATTGGCTTATAGTCAGGACAGCTGAATGCTGCTGTAGAATAGAAACCAGAACTGCCTTTGTTGCACAATTCCTGTATAATGCAGGGTAATCCCTTTCCCCCCCGCCCCCTTCCCTATGGGTGGCCATTTTCCTCATGGAAAGTGTGGTACCTTCTTTAATTCCTAGCACACAACTTCAAAAATTAATCTTGCTGCCAGACATTGTACTCTGGTATGCTATAAAAATGTAAAGTTCCACTTCATGAAACATGAATATGCTGAAAATACCAGCATTCACATTCTTGGTTTGGGCACCATGGATGAGAGAATATTTTTATCTTCTTTTTGTGCCCTGATTCTCCACTTATAATTCCCCACTTACACTGGGAATCTATTTTTCATCTTACCATTTTGACAATAAATAAATTAATGTTCTTAAAGCACTTAGGCTTTTCCAATTCCTTAGAAAAGCCAGATAGAAAGTAATTCCCTCTCAGTGTGGTTTTACTTATATGTCATCTCTCAGGACAGAAAATGGAACAAAAATGAGCATTGAGTGAACTCTGTCCATCTTGCTTTAAAGGAGGCAGAGTTCTACGGAAATAACACAATGACTGTTTGTAAGACACTGTAATTTTTTATCAATAACAGGCTGATTAAAAGTGGCTATAGCACTAATTCCAGAAATCCTCACTCTCTTAAATTGGAGTTGGTGCGGTATTTTGTTTTCAATACTCTCCCCATGTCTCAACAATAATCAGTATTTAGAACAGTAGCTGGACTGGAGCAAGTAGCAAAATAATAAATCAATTAAAAAATATTATAATCAATGCCTATGAAGCTTCAATTCATGATCAGAATGCAAATGGAAAGCTGTAAATATTTCTTTTTCTTGTCATGTTTTGAAAAAAGTGAGCTGGGAGAAGATGATTGATGGAGTACGGTGCCATTATGAGCCGTATTCTGGAAATGTCTCAGCAGAGAGCCTATAAATTTGAGTTCACACATCCCTGCCTTTCACAGCTCACAGTTCCACACAGCAATGTCTTCTATACGACCTTCCTCTGCCATGTTTGCTTTATGCATTGTGTCTGTCTCAAAGCAGACTTGGACTGGAGATTTTAGCAAATTGGTAGGGAGGGACACTAGAGGACTGGCAAGACGTTACCCCAAGCCTTCAAATGAACTGTCTGGCTAGAATCCAGTAAGTAGTCAAGAAATTAAATAGGCTTTCAAACACCGTGGGTCACATTAAGAGATCTTATTATTAATGCTGGAGTGCAGTGCAGGTTGGTTTTGCCTTCGCTTAGATCTCCGTACCATAGACATCCTTTGGGCCAGCCTGTAGAGCTTAGCAGGTTAGGAAAAAGTTCAGATGTTCTGGTTCAGAATTTATCTGACTTGGCAAGTTAGCTACAGGGCAAAAGTTCTTTGGGAGAAAGAGCTTGGTCATCAGGAAAAAGCTTTAAAAATTCTTAGTTTTCTATTGTATCTGACTATGATGTCTAAACCACTAAAAATAATTCCTAATAGCCATTAGCTGAAGTTCAAACGGATGCAGAATCTATATAACACCAACTTCAGAACAGCAAGATTTTAACTCACATTTGAGACTTGGTTACAAATCAAGTGTAATGAATAAATTCCTAATTGGGAACCTGGAAGTTTGGATGACCTGCTTTCACAGCATTAATCTTCTCACTTGTAATTGCTACTGACAGAGAACAGTAAAGGAGAAAAGCTGTTTCTGTGTCTACATAAACATGAACATCCAAGGAAATGGATTGTGCCTAGCTCATATCACGAATCCCTGAAACAGTGGCAAAGTGGAGATAGCTGGATGATAAAAATGAAATAGTAAATAAACCATGGCACCAAGCACCCCATCAAGACTCCACCACCTCCCCGGGCAGCCCATTCCAATGGGCAATCACTCTCTCTGTATAGAACTTCTTCCTAACATCCAACCTAAACCTCCCCTGGCACAGCCTGAGACTGTGTCCTCTTGTTCTGGCACTGGCTGCCTGGGAGAAGAGACCAACATCCATCTGTCTGCAACCTCCCTTCAGGTAGCTGTAGAGAGCAATAAGGTCACCCCTGAGTCTCTTCCTCTCCAGGCTAAGCAACCCCAGCTCCCTCAGCCTTTCCTCGTAGGGCTTGTGTTCCAAACCCCTCACCAACTTTGTTGCCCTTCTCTGGACACCTTCCAGCAAGTCAACCTCCTTCCTAAACTGAGGGGCCCAGAACTGGACACAGTACTCGAGGTGTGGCCTAACCAGTGCAGTGTACAGGGGCAGAATGACCTCCCTGCTCCTGCTGGCCACACTGTTCTTACAGGAACTTTTATTTCCCTGAGAGGTCCTGTACTAACTCTGTCACTGTGTCATATAATGTAATCAATTTTGAAAGGACATTTTTAAAAAGCCAGCACGCATTTTGAACTCTGCTATCTGGAACATTTATACTACACTGCAAAGCCCATGCACAGTTCGTCGTAATAAAAAGAGATGTCTTACATCACAGCATTTGTGTGGCACAAAACACATCAATATAAACTTGCATAACACATTTAACTGAAAATGGATGTGGCAGTGGAACAAATCTGTCCACTTTAGCCTTAATGAAACCTTCAACTGTCCAGACCTCACCTCTAGTGAATATGTGGAACTTTTCAAGAGAGACAAGACTGGAATCAAAGAATATTTTCTGAGATCTTACTGTGAGAGCTGCAATTGGAAGAAAAAAAAAAATCTGCTTTTTAAACACTGATTGAAATGTCACATGATGTAGCTTAACTGGGACTGGTGAGGTCCAATAGGATAGTGCGTTGTCCTACAAACTGTGCCTTCTGACTCGGGAGAGGGATCTGCAGAGGAGGCCTTGCCAATCTCACACGCGTATCATTAGGACTAGATTAAGTCTTGAAGAGTTCAGAAGCTGCCTGTGGGAGCACAGAATGTGCTCTCTTAACAAGAGCCCATGAGTAGAAAAGGATAATATTTTAATGTTCTGACTGGGTGAACATCAATTTAAGAAAAGCTCTTTACCTCGACCCCAAATCTGGGCCATATGAATTAAGTTCAACACTTTATTTTTAGGGCCCTGGTTAGGTGAATATATCATTAACTGGAGCACTTCATTGTCTTCTATTCTGATAATCAAATGACAACCAAAGATGACAATCAAACCCAGAGTCTGGGTAGTAAAATTATATCCTAACTCTAGATAGTACTTTTGTTAAGGCTCTTCAAGAATGAATTTTTATTTCTTTGACTTTATGTTAACAGATGAACCACTTGGAAAATTATTTTCATATGCGGTTTAGTTCAGCTTTCCTTCCTAAGCGCTATCGACTGCCAGATACACCTGCTCACAGATACCTACATGGGTATTCAGAAACTGTTAGCTGTAAGGTATACTAAAAGTGGTTTACAGGACAAACCTAGCTGCATACGTTGGTTTTACATTCCCAGTCTGTGGTGATCCTGGAAACCACGGATTTACTGAAGCACACCATGTCTCCTCAACATGACATGAAATGCAGTGCTGACACAGATCACATTGAGCTTAAAGGCCTCACAGCACTGCAGCAACAGGAACTCTTTAAGAGCTATAATTAATTCTGTTATTGGATTCAAAGGCAACATGGCTAAGCCTCCAGGACCGAGTAGAGTAAACCTGAGCTTGTACTTAATGAGATATTATTGTTCAAAGTTCTCTCTCTCTCTCCTTTCATTGCTGCAACTCTTGTTTTTTCAACTACTCAATTATGTCTGAGCATTAGCAGTGGAAGACACCAACAGTTCTGCTCAGTTATAGCACAATAACTGAAGATCCACCCAGCTACGTGTACCTGCCCCATCACTGTGACTTCTGAGCACGCTGAGGTCTCACCTCATTCCCTGCATTCACTAATGCATCAGTCCCCAAGATAAACTACCATCCGTATAGATATATACAAGACTTCAATCCCTGTCACGTTCTGTACATCATCCTTTCTCTAAGCCACACAGAAGGCTAAATATTTTATAATCTTCAAACAGGCAACTATCCAAAGAATTGTGCATGTAAAGAAACATCTTTGAGAAGTATTTAGCAATTATTTCAAATTTTTGCTGTCATTAAATTGCAACTCACGCCCTTCCAGAATGAAACATATTTGAAAGGCATATTTCCACCGGATTAGGACTGTAAAGTGGCAATGGTTCTTCTTTGTATGCCCCCAAGAGAGAAAAAGTGACACTAATGCAACATGAAACGTTGTGAATTAGAGGTGGTAAAATATTTAAACTTACTTGTAGTTGTTTTGTGGCTCTGACACCTAGTCCACAATAGAAGTATACAAGAAAACTAATTAGCATTTTAGATGCCTTCCCCTCCCCAACCCCCATTTTTCTTTTCTTTCATGCATCTTTTAAATGCAGTGAGTTTTCAGTGGACTTCTTATACTCATCTCACAGCTTAGGGAGTTTATGGTACTGCCTCCAAAATTTTATTGGAGTATTTGGAATGGAATAGCGCAAAAGATGCCATTATTTGGTGTTTCTGAACTGACTTTCTGCCTGATTATAACTAAACTGGGAGTGAGGGTTTGGGGCATTCAGGCATTTGACAGCAATAGTCAGGGGCAAAATCTAATTAATTATAAGACAAACCTTGCAACATTTGCACATAGGATGATATAATTTAATTCCTAATGACAGAGAGGCCTAGACTCCCAGCCAAGTTACCTGCTGCTTCTGGTCTTAACATTTAGTGTGATTAATTCTGCAGAATTAGTCTGCAGAATAGATTTGATATCATTTGCAAAGTATGATTACCAAGATAATGCCTACTGAAATCACGCTCTATACTTCAGCTCACGAAAGGTCCACATTCTAACTTTAATTAGAATGCTAACAATTGTAACACCTTTCACACTACCTATTTTTAATCTTCTCTCCCTTTCCTCAATTAATGCAATTTTTATGTTTCCTCTCTGGCTACAGAGTCAACTCATTTATACCCTGTTTCAGTTTCCTATCTGATGAGTTCTTTTCCACACATTTAGTTTT
This sequence comes from Dryobates pubescens, assembly GCF_014839835.1. Taxonomy (NCBI): domain Eukaryota; kingdom Metazoa; phylum Chordata; class Aves; order Piciformes; family Picidae; genus Dryobates; species Dryobates pubescens. The sequence continues at coordinate 183,037 of NC_071629.1, read as the reverse complement.
GCTGAACGATAATGGAACCACACAGACAGCAGAATAAAATATGAAATTCATACATAATCATGTAAGCAGAGATAGAATACCTGCAACCACTCTTCATTTCAAAGAAGCTGCCATTGTTGAATACCTTCAGAAGTTGCATCATTGTTTATATGCAGCAGAATACATTATCCTGGTATACAGCACTGGATAATTGTCAGTAGATGAATGCACACTGTGAAATAAATATCAGAACTGGCACAAAAGTAAATACCTTCTCTGCAACCCACTCTTGTCTTCAGAATTATTATGTAATCTTTAGGCAGAGAAAAAAGTCTGAAAAGACCATTGAATGAAAATCATCCCCGTATCTTCAGGTTTACCAAGAGTACTGACAAACAAACACGTATAATGTGGGGAGAGAACTCTGCGAAAAACAGACTGAATTTCCATCGAGTTGGAAAGGTTTTGTTCCTATAAGCAGACCCAAATAAAACTCTGTACATAAGCATTTCTCTGTCTTGCAAGAGCACGTAACAGAAAAAGGAGCAGCAGGTTTTGTTCTCATTGCCACTTCTATCCAGATGAGCACACAGTGGTACTGCTTCCTCACGCGGAGCATTTTCTGTAGTTTATGAGGCTATTTGGAAATGGGAGCAAGCTGGTGGTTTATAGCCAGCTGCATTTAGCACAGCAGAGATGCTGCAAGTTATTTTCATCTAGAATTAGAACAGACTCTCACTGCCCATTCCCACATGGCCTAGTAAGTTGGATACAAAATTTAGGTTAGAAGAGACTTATCCTGCTGCTAGCTTTACAGTGGACTTAGAATCCCCTACATTATCCAGTAATGCCAGCACAACATGTGCCCACCACAACTAGAGTCAAGACACCTCAGTGCTGCATGAGCTATTCTGTGTTCAAAATCAGTTCTCAACAAACAGTAACTCACTGGTTTATGTCATGGGTACAGCAGTATCCAGCCACATCTCTCTGCAGACATTGCTGCTTGTCACCAGTGTTACATTAGCATTAACACTGCTATGCCAGAAGCATGGTAAGTTAGTAAAACCAGCTTAAAACAAGGATGCACCACAGCATACATCATGGATTATTCTAGCCTGATCTACCAGGCCCACTGAGCTGGAGTCTGAACCTCTGGACAGTTACAAAGGCCTGTATGCAAAATTAATCTGGTTCATTGTATATTTAGAGGTAAGCTTTGTTCCTTATTCTTTTACCTATTTGATGGCAAAATGAGAAACTGAAGTGTGAAAATCCAACCAAGTGAGGGGATTGGACGTGGCACTTGTTGACATGGTCTAGTCATGAGGTCTGTGGTGACAGGTTGGACTCCATGATCTCTGAGGTCTCTTCCAACCTTAGTGATACTGTGATACTGTGAATGGAAGGATTCTCCACCTGGATCAGCAGAATATTGCAGGAGCAGTTTCTTTGTTCAGGAGAACCACATGAAGAAGCTTACAGTTCTGCTAGCTCCCATGTCACCCGTTAAGGATAAGGTGGCACTAAAAGTAGGTCACAAGTGTACCATTTCACTTGGTGAGAACTGAGCCCTAAACAATTAAAGGAGAGCTGGTGGAATAACTAGTGTGGGAAGAAGAAATGAAAAAAGGTTAAATATTTGATGGAATGGTGTCAAAGCATCCCATTAGTCTTTGGCCCCTGCTTTATGGCTTTTCTGAGAAACCCTGTAAGCTCTGCAGCAGCACTTCAGTAGCACCATCCAAATACAGAAAATCCCCTAGTGAAAACTGGAAGCACAAAACCTGTGGGAAACAGAGGGAAGGAGATAAGCAACAGGGAAGTTTTAAACATTTACCATTTGATGATACAAGAACAACATATTTCTTCAGTTTGCATGATTCAAGAAAATAACCTAAGCTTCTTGATACCACCCACTAATACTCCAGTACAGTTTCTAAATGTCTTACCAACAGCTGTTAGCTTCAACAATCTGAGTAATCCACACTTTAGCAATGGAATTTAGATTAAAGAGTTGTTGCATGAAGTGCATGAATATGGCCAAAGACAGTTTGGGAGCAGGATAAGTGTCGCAGTCCTGCAAACAGACCTGACCCTCCAGGTACTCAGTTGAACCAGCACTTACAAAGTCACATTCAAGCTGTTTTCACTTCACACCTACAGTTCAATGCAGAGAAACAAGAGGTCTACTACAGACTGTGGGGAGGGATGTGTCTGTGTGCAATGAAGATGACCTTTGGCAGCCCTCATTCCTGGGCCAGAAAGTGGTGGTTCTGTCCTCCACACCAGGCTTTGGGGATCTAGACCAAACTAACAGTGCCATCTATGACATGCTGTTCTTTGGATGAGATGTTGTAGATTTGGGTTCATGGCTACAAATCTCACTAAACTATTTGAAAACAGATGGGGATAGGCAATGCTTTCTGGCCAGCATACGGTCCCTCACACAGTGTGACTGCAATATACCTTCTGGCCACAGAAACAGGATGTCCTGCTGCAGTCTATTTTGTCAGTCACTGCTGCCCGCATCATAGCTGTCACTCAGCACTGCCTCACTGCTGCCCCACCTTCACCAGCTGATTGACTCAGGAGTTACTGTATGACTCCAGACAAACTTCGTTACGGACTAGAGAGTGAGCAGAGCCCTTACCCTCTCTTCTGAACGAGCTGCCAGCTCACTTTGAGTTGAGGCAAGTAGCCAGCGTGCTTGCAAGTAACAGCGTGCTTCAGGTAAGCGAGTAAGCAGCTTCCCTGGTTTCCAGTGAAACCTAAGAGAGCTGGGCACTGGTATTTTTTAAGATGAATATTATTTTAAAAAAATCATAAAATACTAATACCTTCAGACTTCTCAAACAGCACAGAAATAGCTATGGCAAACCAAAATCAATGACCATGAGATCACATGATTTGTTGAGTAGCAAGCTTACTTTCAGATTTCTTTAATGCTCCACAACAGGGAATTTCAGACTTGACATAGGCTTAGGAATACCTTTCCACAACCCGGTACTTTAGATTCTTTTCAATTAAAACATTATAGTGCCATATTCTGACTTTACCCAGCTATTCTGAAAACAGAGGCAGAAGGAAATCTTGTGTACGTGGCTTTCATGTCACTTTGATACTTCTGTCTCTGCAGGAAAGTCACAGAAACCTCACAATCAACCAAACAAAATGTTCTTTAAAGAGCACAGAGTAGGCATTTTCCCGATGGCATGCAAAACGCCTCCTTTGTTTTTTGTTTTTAAAAGTTCTTTCTGATTATTTTTTTCACTGGATGGGAAAGATATCACTAAATGCAAAGCATGTAAGTAAAGGGACAAGAAAATCCACATTATAGACAAAGAACCATGTGATTTTGCTGGAAGTAATGAGCCCAATTCACCAAATGGCCGAGAGGTCTGCAATTTGTTCTACTCTTTTCCCATATATTCCAGGGCCTCCTCTCTAGAGATGTCTAAAACTGAGATTCAGTGTGAAACAATACATGGAACACCAAGAAGGGAATCCGCTCCTTGCCAACACCAATAGAAAGAACACTTCTTCAGACCAATAAAAGTGATATTTGTGCCAGTTGCTCTGTTGGTTTAGATACCTAAGGGCCTGATTATGCAGCTAATTGGACTGGGAGGAGTGACACACAGTGTAGGTAGTAGCTGTCAGTAATGACTGTTGCTAAAAGCAGAGAGATGCTTCAGAAGTAAAGATACAGACCGGGTGTTCCAGGGATCTTTATTTTTCTACTGAAAAGACAGAAATATTTATGTACTTTCATACCCCTGTGGCAGATGTCATAGCATTTCTGATTAAAATTGCTTGCCAATAATAGATTTCTCTCAGATACAGACTAAATCCAGCTTCTAGAGCTCATTCCACCAACAAAACATTTCCACTGCATTCTCCAATATGTCCTTCATATCTTCTGATACAAACAGGCAGACAGAAACAAATAGCACATCAAGGACTGCAAGTCAGAAGACACAAGTATTCTGAATGTCTTCTGAGAGCTTCTTCATTTAGAGACCACACTACCAGTGGATAATTTATGTGTGTTCATTCCAGCTACTGCTGATCTAAAATATTAAGACAGCTGGCTAACCTCAGTAAGGAGAACCACAGGCTTGAATAATAGGAGAAGGCAAAAAGAACAAGCTTGCTGAGCACACTGGATGAAAAATTTATAATGTTAATATCTTAGTATTTCCACATTCTATTATATGTTCATCAGAGTCTGAAGCACGGAATAGCAGTTACTTTATTTCTTTTCTGCCTTCAGGTGTACACCAAGACATGAGCTGATAGGTTGCTTCATATAACACGCGCTCTCTTCTCACTCCAGATATTTTATTTATAAGGAGATTCATGTGTTTTCCCAGTAAGATGTGGATGCAGTATGACTGCCTTTTCGGTTTATAAAGATGAATAACTGTTAAATGGATACAAATATTGATATAAGCACATTCCTTACAGAAGAGAAAATGTGTCATATATAGAGGGATTTCACTGATGAATCCTGCACAATGAATTACTCATCATATGATTTTCAACCAGTGAAAGACTTCCTGCTTCTGAGCAGCTTCAGACTTTATCTTCCATATTAATTATCCTGCTCACAACTACCTGAAAGTCTTCACTATAGATAAGTTGCTGTTGACTGGACTTAGCTGCTGGAGAATGGACACTGAGGCTGTATTTGGAAGCCAAGATGCACAGACATGTCAATTGCCTGCATTAAACCATAACATGTGAAACTGTCTCTGGCATACTAGGATGTCCAATACATGCACAGGGGGATGCTGGATACCAGCACATCATGCCATGCTGCGGGAAAAGTGAAGATGTTGACTAGAGAAAGTGTTTTACTGCCGTGCATCTTCATGCCTGAGGCTTTGCTTGCATGCACACAATCATTATCAGCACAGGTTTACAACGTCTGCCATTCTTGGCACCATCAGGGCCTGGCAATGGAAGTGAAAACACTGGAAACAATTCAGAGTGCCTACATCAAAAGTAAGAATCATACCACACCTTATAAACTAGAGAACTGAACACAAATCTTTCATGTACAGGTCGCTGGAAGTGAATGACACTAAGCCATTGCCAGAGAGGCATTTAATAGATGTAAGTTAAGTTATATGAATCAGGTTCAAGAATGCAAAAATGAAGGAAAAATAACAAAAAAGGGCTGTGCACATCTGGAGGTACACATACAGTGAGCATAACCCTCCTTACAGGAAAATAAGCTTAAAATTCTGAGATTCTGTTCAATTCCCAAAATATGGCAGAAAGGAATTTTACAACTTGAAAAGTCACCTAACAAAGCCACTGAGGTGGCAAATGTTCTCACCTTTGCTCAGACTAAGCTCTATGCAGTTCCTCCCTTTCTCAGGCCAGAAGCAGTTCACTTGGAACTGTGGTTTGTGACCACGTGTTTTGGCAAGACTAAATTCAGTGATAATGAAACTTCACAGAGTTAGATACATCCTGAAAACAAGCAGAGGAAGGTCAATATTATGCTACAGGACATAATTACAGCACTGAAATATTTTCCTTTTAAAAAATTCTGGAGACAGAAACTGTTGACAGAATCCAAGAGTCATAAAGCTTGCTGGCCCTCCAAAAGCAGTATTGGTGTTTGAATTGGTGATTTCAGTGATTTCAAAATCCTCCAGCTTCAGAACCCCTGAAGCAGTCACTCTGATAAGTAAGAACCAGGGACTTTGCTGAGGACATGACTGGGTAGCTCCGCAGTAATTAGCAGTGCACTTCAGAGGTGCTTAAACACAGGTCATGGTGGCCTTAGTAAAAGATTCCCCCCCAGAAGACGAAGTACAGTCTTTTTGGGCAGCAAGTCATTTGGGATCAAAACCCATCAGAGAAGGAGTCTGAAATGAGTTTGTCAACACTTGCCATACCATTGAGACGGCAAGAAAGTTGTGGTTAAATGCAGAGGGAATAAAAACAAAAGCAGTCGAACCTTCCCAAACATTCTTTGTTCCCAAAATGTCAGCTTACCTGTGTGAGATTATCTACATCTACAGCCACCAACCAACCTGAACAAAATTTTCTCAGCTTGAATTTCAAACACAGGCTATGACAGTGTCCACGTCTCCCGCTAAAGAAAACTGTAAAATCCATCTGTTCTGATGAGGAAAAATAAATAAAAAAGCAGCTAAGCCTCTTCCCATTCCAAGCATGTCTGTTAACTTGCTCCATTAACACTCTTTGGATAGAAATAGCACAGAGAATGCACAAGAGCTAATATTGGAAAAGCTAAACAAAAGCTGTAATCAGATTTTAAAGCAGACAATATAAAGCATTGTAATTAACTGGGTTGGAATAAAGTGGTCTTTATTAGTGCAAATGAGCTCATCTGCTATAGGAATGAATATTTCACAATCCAATCCAGAATGTATTGACATCAGCCAAACATTTACATTTCTTCCATGGACAGATTGTTATTGACCTTGCGATGTGACATATCTACTGTCACCGAGCTACAAAATGGGAATCTCGTCCTGCCTCTCCTCTTTTATATACAGAAAGCAACTAATTTGTCAGCATGCCAGCTTTAACTAGCCAAGATGAAGGCAAGCTAATTTAATAGGAACTGTTCAATAGCTTCGACCCACCTGACACTGTCAGTTAAGGCAGCTCCACATTGCAGTGTCTTTCATTATTTCCAGCTCTTTCTTCAGACTACTTGAACAGCAAGTCAAATAATATGCTTAGGAGTCAATGGGTCTGACTTTTTCTCAAGGACATTCTTTTGATGCCAGGAACTGTCAAGTGGGAAAACACGTAGCGTGAAGGTGAGAGGACACTAATTAAATATACATAGCTCTGGCCAAAGAAGAATGAGGCACAGCTTGCTATCTGAAAACTCAGTTGCCCGTTTGACTGAGGTCACAGCTGTTGACTTGTATGAGTTCTTGAGTTGCGGTCTCAGTGTGAGGCATTTTAACAGGCTTAAACATTAGACAAAGGCTGTCCTCAAGGATTCTGTGTACAGTTATATGTGCTTTTCTAGTTTAAAGGCAGACATAACAGAGCCCTGATTCAAGTCCAGCTCAGATGAATGTGTATCTTTTATCTATCAAACTCTGAGGTACGACTGTACGATGGTGTGTCCAGAAGCCAGGGAACAACCTGTGCTTGTTACATCATGAGTGATGTTATTAATCATGTCCATGATGAAACTGACTGTCTAAGGGCTTATTTCAAAGTATGATTCTACTTTGAAATAAGCCCTTAGGATTAAACTGGCTGTAGTGAAAAACAACGGGTGAGTAGTGTCTACGCACATGCATGTGGATTGTTTCACAGAGCTGTCTGCGTGTTCCCATCCACATCAAACACTTTCAGACCATGAAGCTAACAAAAACAGCAGATGGCCTAATGCTTTTTCCCCATCCCTCTGTTTTCTTTGCGCTGCTGATTGCTCTATTATATACCATCTATAATCAAACTTTCTGCTACCCAGAGCTAAAGGTTTATTTACTTTATAAAATGCCAGTACTTTTTCCTTTTAGTGGTGTTACCCTGCACTCTTGCATTGCCATGGCTCAGTGCAGTGCTCTGCCAATGTACCAGCAAGCAGCCCATTCATGCAGTACTGCAAATGGTCTCCTTTAAAGAGCCAGAGTTCAGCAGGACTTACCTGCTAAAGCACTGTCCTCTGAGCACAGCTGTGCTGCAGCTGGAATGGTGTCTCTACATCTGCTGTACAGGCCTTGGAGTGCCATGGCTTAGTCTGGAAGTCACTTCTCTGCTGTGATGCAGGTGTGCCCTCTGGGATGAAAAGCTCATGATGCTAGTTATGGAGTTGAAAGATTCCTTACATATCCATAAGACAAAAACACCAGCCAGTGTTACTGCTGTTTGGTTGTACTCCCTAAAGCTGGCAGCTACCATGTTGACCTGAAAGCTGTGGTCTTCATGTGTCTTTGCATCTTGCCAAGTGCCACCCTGACTTACAAAGTCTTACTCTGGCCCTGCTGACTATGATGTGACTTATGGATGTTTGGCCTTTCAGAGACACCTGGGGAGCAACAGCCTGCAGCTAGCTTTGTGGGTTTGCTCACATATTTGTGCAGGAAAAGGAGACTGTGACAGGCAGCTTACATGTTATGAGGACTATTTCTCCCTTAAGACTCAAGCGTAATCAATATCTGTATTATCTGTAAATGGACAGGTGAGGAAGTGCTCAAAACTGGGTGAGTGAAAAATTACGCAAATTAACACATTTAATAGTAGTGTAATTTCACACTGATAAGCATTTCAGACTCCAACATTCACTATCTCAACATAAATATAATGGTGTGTCACATCCACTCTTTATTGTTTCCAGGCTCTTGTAGTTTTATCAGCCTGTGGCCAAGGAGAGAATGTTTTCCTGAAAATTAAATTCTTCTTTCCAGTCTCCTCTGCTGACCATGCAAATGACATTGCACATTTATTTGGTAATAAGAGACACTTTTGTTCATCAGCCACCACAAAGAGCCAGGGAAAACAGGAGTTCTTGCTTTCTTCAGAGACTGGGATTAACCTTTCTCTTCCCTTCACCAGACTGTTTTCTGCTCTGAAAGCTGTGGGATTAAATATTGCCCGATAAATTACTAATACGCCATTTTAGCTATGTCTCCTGGACTTTTTGGGAGCAGCTCATAAGCATTTGAAGTTAACAGCCATTTTTCCCATGTTGGAGCTCTCTGAACGCATTTGTATGTAGGTTGAGAGCTATACAGTTCATACTCCTTAGAAGCAAGAAGTAATATGCTCTGGCTGAAGGAAAAATCTCCAGCAAGATGAACACATGCTTCACTAGATCCTGTTTTTCACTTCTGTTTACCTTTGGTTGTATTTCCCATGCTGACTCGATAAAAGCCTCTGTATTTATGCATCAGTGCCTTCAGCTCAAGGCTTAGCTGTCCATGGATAAACAGCCTCCCCATGATTGTGGCAGCTGCCTTACTCACCATGAGTCTATTCACACGGTGTTGTTTCAGTGTTCCAGACATCCTGACCTAGCAGACACTTTCTGCCTCGTTGCAGTTACACATTTTTAACATCTGGGGTGTCACAGGTAGAGCCCACAAAAACCTGCCTCATGCAGCAGGCAAAACTAAGCACTGCAGGTTTGGTCTGGCAGCTCAGAAGAGACTTCACAAACCCTTCTCCCATTTGCAGTGAATGTACTGCTGCAGATTGCAGGGGAATCCCTGACATTCATAAAAATGTCGTTCATAGCAAATTTTGTCCTAACAGACAAAGCTTGGCTGTGCATGCTAGTTTCAAAGCTTTTAACACGTTAGGCTCCACATTCTGATCCTGTGCTACAACCACAGCCACACCCAAAGTTACAAAACGAGCTTTGAGCTTTTACACAAACATAGATTACTCCCAGAGAGAGGAAATGCAAACATGACCATCAAGAAAACTGTGACAGGTGCTTGTGATAGGGATGAACTGGAGGAAGGCAAAGCAGTCAAGAAAAATATTTTTGACTTACCATTCACCCTGAAACAATTGCAATGTATTGATGTTAGATAAGAAATGTGAGACACTTAGATTTCTATAAAGCATTACATCAGCTCTCTGCCCAATGGCTGTTCTGTAATTAGTGCGCCTCAGGCACTGCCCCAGTTTTGAAAACAAATCAGAGAAAGCAAAGTCTTCTCCACCCTTTTCTTCAGGGCAAGAAGCATGTCAATGTTTGTAAACTGTTCTGTAAATGCAGAACACCACACACATTTTGTTAAGAAGTAATTCTGCGCACAGCATGAGGGTACTGGGTAACTTCTCAGGCCAAAGCCTCTGTGCAGAAGCACACAGCCGAGCATGGTAGAATGCAACCTGGTGAAGTTGGCTGCCTCCTACAAGTCTTTGATCAGTGACAGATCTAGCCTAAAAATAATGCTCTAGTATCTCCTTTCAAACTGAAATTCAGAAGGGACAAGATGCTTATAGGAGCTTTATGCACAGCTTTCTGATTTTTCTGGGTACTTTAAGGTTTGGCAAGATATCAAAAACTGAGCAGTAGGAGAGAATTTTGAAAAACTCTCTGCCTGTGTCTAACAAGGGCACAGGTCACGTCTCCAGCTAACATGCTCAATTTTGCTCAAAGCTGAATCAAGAGGATTTTCATCATCCCTTTTTCTTTCATTGAATTAGTGATTTCAGGCCTGTTGGTTAGGCCCTCATTTTGCAAGAACTCTAACACAGAATCACATTAATTTCTTTTTTTGGGGGGGAAGGCACTGAATTTGGAGGGTTTACTTCAAAGAGTGAAAAATCTGAAATGAATGAAAGTAGGCCACTGGTAGTGTATGCATTCAGACTGAAGATCACCTGTAGGAATTATTCAAGGCTTAGTTTTCTGGATTAGAAATGAGACATGTTGAGCAATAACCCAGTCCTTGCTTGAACACAAAACAAAACAAAACAAAAACAACCCACAAACCCAACCAAGCAAGCCAACCCAAACCAATGGAACCAACCCAAACCAATCCTGCCATTTGTCTCCAGCTTTTACAAATTGACTGTTAAAGCTTTTGAAAACCCAGAGAAATTTTATGTTTAAAAGAGAAATAACAACAATTCAATGCTGGATTTCACATATCTTAGCAAACATCTACATGCTGATTTAGCCTTACAGTATTAGAGTACCCTACTCCAATGATCCCTCAAGTGTGTGGAGATTCAATGATGAGACTAATTTCTCAAGGTACCCCTGCACATTTTCTGGGGCCTAAGGATAGCATAAGTTAAATTATATAAATTCTTTCTGTTGGGTACTAATCCATGTCCTTTTCCTGCACTAATGCATTTCCCCATTTCCCCCAAAGCTGTATTTTTAATTGTTACAGAAGTAAAAAATTGTGTTCCCACTAGCTCTTAGGAATATTATTATGTATTGTGCTGCTTTAAAGCCAGAATCATCTGCAGCCAGCTTCTAGAAGAAAGTTTTAAGTAGGCTAGACATCATTATATCCCTTGAGTAGTCACTTCTGGCTAGGATAAGACCTTCCATCTTTGCAGACAAATTATATTTATTTGGGGAACCAAAACCACTGGCATCTGACCTGTTCCAAAATGACATTTGTATGGAACTGAGTGTCAGCAGGTTCTCAGTCCTTCAGGGAACACTAACTGCCAACAGCTGCTGCTGGTTTAGATCAGGGTATGATCTTCAACAGGAGTAACCAATCTGCAGAAGATGTCTGAACAGCAATTTCACCTCAACCTCACTGTTTCCTTTCATAAATCTACTGGGAGCATGTTGTAAGGCCATTGATCGACCTATGGCATCTAGAGGTATTAGCTATTCCACCATATTGGTCAAAGCATACAACTGAGAAGCCAAGAACTTTAAAAATCCATACTTAGTACACCAGTGCTGCTCTGACTCAGACCACGTGTTTCACAGCACCCTTTAGTTTATAACACTAACCTTTAAATGAATCCATCCCACTAGTGCCATAGCTCTTCAACAAGAACTTGCAGACATCATGTTTACGTCTAGGGACTTCAGAAAGTATAAGACAGAGGTATATAAGATACTGAATAACATGAATTAAAATTCAGCATCTCATCATAAATGCTCTGAGAATTAATGAAAACTGGGAAATAATTGCTAAAAGAGACCGAATGTTTAATTTTAAAAAAATATAATACACAATTAAGCAATGGAAGTCATTGCTGCTAGGCATCACTTAATGAAGATGTTTATGAAGTTGGGACCTTTTAGGCTTTGTGTGGGTTATGAGAATTTTCATGTGTAATCTTGAAGGCATGTTCTGCTCCAAGCTAAAGACCAGTGGTGTCCCTTAAAAGCCAAGACTCAAAAAGGCAGAGTGGGCATTCCAGCTTTGTAATCCACTAGACCATGGACATGCTGCCATGCACTATATCCTCAAAATTCACTAACAGATGTGCTTATGGAATTTATCTGGGTATTAAAAACACTTCTACATCTGTTAGGGAGCAAATGGCAAGTGATGGCTCACTCCAGAAAGCAGATTATTGATAGCCCTTAGTATACAGTATCTTAGAAAGCATTAAGGGGATGTCAAACGGATGAGATCAAAGAACAATTTAATTCTTGAGAATTGCCACTTAAGGAAAACATTTCCCTGAATTACTTGCATTTTGTACCTAAGGAAAATTTTTCTCTGCAATCTGAAGAAATTCTTCCATTAAGGACAACAGAAATGTACGGATTCGCAGATGGAAACGTGTGGTGAGACTCAGCACCTGCAGGTCTACAATGCTGTCTTACAAAGACAGTTCAGGTGTGCAAACTGCATTCAAGATTTCCCCCAAGTTATTTTAACCATTTCAACCAGTGCTTATAATACCAAATTATCCGGCAGCCAGTATTGGGTACGTACCTGTACCTAACATCCCAGTGTTGGGCTGGGTAATACATTTAGCATAATATTTACTACATATTACTATAAATATCTGCCCTGCTTTACTAACTCTGGGAACCACCCCCAGTTAAAAAAAAAAAAATCTGTTCTGAGGTTAGAAGAACTTTGGCTAAACTTAGATATTTTTCTAGTTCTAAGGATTAGAAAAATTGGCCCTTGAACTATTTTAAAACAGCAAATGGAAACTACACTTGAAACCATCTACATTCCAAAAAACCTGATCTTCCTCAAGCAGTTACACCTCTTTGGAGTTAAACTGGACAGAAATTGGAAGAATTTCAATTAGCTGGGGAAAAAAAAAACACAACACAAATCCACATTGCACTGCAAACACAGAAATGCTCTGGACTTTGGAGATTGCTCTAATGATCTGCTACAGCCAGAGCTCTTTTCATCCCCTTGGAGATGCAAATATGCAAAGCGGAAGAGCTTCCACATGAAGAGTTTTTGATATTCTCTTCTAAAGCCTAACCAGTTAGAGTAATGCTTGCACAGCACCAGGGCAGATTCTCCCTTACCAAATAAGAAGCTGTAAATATCAGCAAGGAGTAACTGCAATAAAAAGAAAGGCAGACCAAAACTCTTCACTATTGACCACCTCTTAAATAGAGCCAGGCAGGGCTTTAAGACTGCAGGAACTCTCTGGTTTCCAAGGATGGGGATGGAAGAGAACTGAGAAGATGGTCTAGGCAAAGTACTTTGTGATACCATAAGATGGTAAGAAGCTAATTTCCATTTGACTTCTTTTCTCTGATGGGTAATTACACTCTTCCTAGCAGAAGCCTTATGTCTGCTGTGACAGCAATAGCCACTTCTCTGCAAGTAACCTACTTTCTCTACAGGGACAAGAGGGAAGGGGATTGGCAAAAATATTTCTCATCTTTTTGGTTAGCACTTTTGTGCTGCAATTCCACTTCAAGCAGCTCCTGTAATTACAGGTTAAATTTGGCACCCACACTCTACTAATCTAATATTTCACTAACTAATGCAAGCTATAATACAAGAGGATGGAAAATGAGTTTAAGGATTCTGCAATGTAATTATTACCTTTTAAAAAAAAAAACCCAAAACAACTGTGCCCAATTAGTAAATAATGAAAACTAATTTGCTTTTGGTAGTTGGCAAAAAAATCCAGAAAAAAAGAAAGTGTAATTTCTGTCTTATGAATTTTGTAAATTACCTGCTCTACATGACCAATTTTTCTTCCTCTTACTAAGTTTTGTAAGGACCTTTACACAAATAAACAGCAAAATTCTATAATTACAAATTAGAATCACTGATTACATGTATTTATTGTAATTACATAATTAGCAATAATTACATTAATTATGCAAACAATAGCCTGCATTGAGTAGCAGTGAAAAACAAGCACTCTCACACATACGGAAACTTGCTTTGAGCTAGGAAAACCAGAATTTTACCCTTGGCACTAATAGGCAGAAGCACAGAGCCACACCACTGTGTGCCGGCCCTGTTCTGCTCAAGCACTGAACCTTCTCACAAAGGCTGGGTACAAACACGGTGAAGTACTTTGGGGTACCAACATCCCAAACAGCAGAGCTGAGGCGTATTACAATAAATGGAATGCATCAGGGGTAAGAATGTCTTTCTCCAAAGCAGCTTTTTCCAAGAACCTGACCTTGTGGCTGCACAATCAGCTCGGGCTGGTTGTGCCATGCCTTCCAGGGAAAGGTATGACCTTGCCTGTGGCACTGCTGTCCCTGTTGCACACCCCTACCCTTCCTCTTGTGCTGCCTGTTGGTGAGGCCTCTGAGCTCCAACATGCACAGTGCCAGCTGTGGCTATCTTCCTGCCAAGCTGCTCTAGTGTGCCTTATGGCTGTGGAAGCACTGGAGGTGATGCTGGAAGAGAGAACAAAGCTCTCCCTTTGAAAGGCAGCATGATTTTAGATCAAGGTAAGGAGACAGTGAAGGTGCAAAGTTAGGAGCTCAAATTCTACAAACATGGTATGCAAAATCAAGGGAGATAAAGGCACTTTGAGGACATCTCGCTGCACATCAGTTGTACATGGAGAGGAAGAGGTCACTGGAAGTATGCTAAGAAACAGGCATGTGTTTTCCAAAGAAAATATCTTTCCTCTTCATGCCTGCATCTGTGACCAAAGAATGGCCACAGCTAGTAACTACCTACAGAAGGAGTATTTTCAGTCTGAACCCTGTAAACAAGAAAATCTGGTTACAATGCACAGTGTCCCTGTCGAGGGAATGAACTGCAGATTCCTGCCATCTCATGCAGAGCAGCCCTGGGTTCTTCTGAACTTCACACCATGGTGTCTCTTTCTTTCAGGTGGGGGATTTTTTATTGTTTAAGCACTATTATTGGGATGTGAGGCCTGTGTTGCAGTCCACCTGAATAAAGGAAACTATGGACTGAAAGGACAGGTGTGCTTTATGTATCTGGGGGGATAGCTTCCAAGTACCTGGTCTTTCTGAGAGCGTGGAGCTTGCCACAGTGGTATCCAAGGGAATCATAGAATGGTTTGGGTTGGAATGGACTTTAAAGATCATCCGTTTCTAACTGTCTGCCATGGGCAGAGACACCTTCCAAAAAGCCTCATCCAACCTGGCTGTAAACATTTCCAGGGAGGGAGCATCCACAAGCTCCCTGAGCAACCTGTTCCAGTATCTCCCCACCCTCACTGTAAAGAGTTTCTTCCTAATCTCCAGTCTAAACCTGCCCTCTTCCAGCTTGGAAGGGATAGTCAAGACTGGGCTCACCTCCTCCACACTGCTCAGTGGGGGGAAGTCCCTGCAGCAAGTGATTCCCAGAACCACACATTTATTTGAGAGACAATGAATAGAATAGAATAGAAATAGAACAGAATTAACCAGGTTGGAAAAGAACTTTGAGATCATCGAGTCCAACCTATCACCTGACACCATCTAACCAACTAAACCGTGGCACCAAGTGCCTCATCCAGTCTCTTCCTGAACACCTCCAGTAATGGTGACTCCACCATCTCCCTGGGCAGCACATTCCAATGGCCAATCTCTCTTTCTGGGAAGAACTTCTTCCTAACCTCCAGCCTAAACCTCCCCTGGTGCAGCTTGAGACTGTGTCCTCTTGTTCTGGTGCTGGTTGCCTGGGAGAAGAGACTAACCCCCACCTGGCTACAACCTCCCTTCAGGTAGTTGTAGAAAGCATGAAGGTCACCCCTGAGCTTCCTCCTCTTCTCCAGGCTAAGCAACCCCAGCTCCCTCAGCCTCTCATCACAGGGCTGTGCTCCAGACCCCTCCCCAGCTTTGTTGCCCTTCTCTGGACACCTTCCAGCAACTCAACATCTTTCCTAAACTGAGAGGCCCAGAACGGGACACAGGACTCAAGGTGTGGCCTAACCAGTGCTGAGTACAGGGCACAATGACTTCCCTGCTCCTGCTGGCCACACTGTTCCTGATACAGGCCAGGATGCCATTGGCATTCTTGGCTGCCTGGGCACACTGCTGGCTCGTGTTCAGCCTACTATCGACCAGCACCTCCAGGTCCCTTTCTGCCTGGCTGCTCTCCAGCCACTCTGACCCCAGCCTGTAGCACTGCATGGGGTTGTTGTGGTTTGGTTCAAACCAAAGGAGACCTCATCAATGAATTAATATTTATGCAATGCAGATGATCAAGAGAACAGAAAATAGAAGTGATCAAGGAGATAAATTACTTGACAGCCCTGGTTTTGAGCACAACCCCACACATTATCAGTATGCCACCAAGTGGTCCACCTATACTCACCTGCTCTTAACTTTATGCCAAATGGCCACCCCACACACCCCTACCCCCTCTCTGAAATACTAATAGTATGATAGAATGCTTATGATCCTCATCTAAGGATTAGCAGGGCAGTAGGACCAGTTTGTGTCAGTAACTAGAGCACCCTGACATCATAGATTTAAACATACGGAGGGGCCCACCAGTTCAATGAAAGGCCAAAGCTTCTGGGGTCCTCTAGGACACACCTTGCTCACCGCTGCCTCTAGTCCTAGCTCCTCACAACCACAATGAGTTGCAGGTAGAGTAGTTACTGCTTAGAAATGTAGCTACAGCAGCTGACTTAAACACTTCAATTAAGCTGTTCCCATGCTACCTTTGTGTTTAGTGAATGACAAAGGATTAATGAGCTGTGAATGACTCTACAAAATGTACAGGATCACAAACCCTGCTTCTGGTAATTTACATGAACAGTTACATCTAAGTGCCAGCATCTATGTCACGATCCGTTGTTCATACACTCTGCATGCTCCTTCTTAAGACTGTTTGGAATATAATTATTTCCAAGTCTCCAAGCTAAACCTGTCCATTCTGGTTTGCCCTTATCAGAATCACTCACTGACACACACACAAAAGCCTCTGAACATCAGCTCCCTAGAGCTTTAACAGCTATAGTATTTGATGTATTCATACCCTCCCCCTAACCCAAGCTTTTTAAGGGAATGCTTTATGTTACCCTTCTGCTCAAATCTCTGTCCCACTCTGCTTGTGGATTTGCAGGCCAACAGCATTCCCTGCTAGAATACCTGTAGGCATGGAACACTGCTTAAAGACCTGGTGGAGCTCCTGCAGCATGAACCAATGCGTTGCCTCACCATGCACATACACCTGGCCATGTGTCTTTCCCAGTCAGCCCAGTGGCAGAACTTTCACTGCACACTCTAACTCAGAACATCTTTCCTGTATGCAGGGCTTTTTTCTGACAACTACTGGTGTTCCTGTAAAGTGTCCATATCAGACATAACTATGTAGGAGACTTAAAAATCCTATCTCAGAGGAACATAAATTACCATGGTAATCCTTTAAGCCAAGCCAGAAAGTGTTATCTCATTATTTGTGGTTATTCTCTAACAAAGAATTCTTCATATTCTATACACTCATCTGCACTTCTATCTCTGCTTACAAACAGTGGTCAGTTCATTAGAGAAATTCCTGTCATTAAGAATTCCTTCATTTGTATGTTTGAGTGCCTCAGCTCAGGAAATCACTTGACATCATCTATTCATTAATTACATAGATAACCAAAAGCTGCCTTCCACATTACAGGCTCACAGGATGTTAGGGGTTGGAAGGGACCAAGGAGGCTTCCCCAACACACATGCCTGCACTTTTTCTGCATCCTTCAAGCCCAGGAACTATTGACTGTAAATATTCAGTGGTGAGTGTCTGGCTGCACTTGTCCAGGAGCTGCTGCAAAGTTCTGTGTTACACTGGGATTAACCCCAGCTGTAATTATTCTGCGTACGGAGTTTGTTTTAATGTCAAAGCCCCATGTTCTCTGGCATCTTTTGCAAACTGAGCATGCAGAGCAGTGGGCAAAGCCCAATTAAAATACTACCACAACTCAGCAGTAATGAGAGTATGGTGACCTTCCATGGTGTTAATAAGTACATAAGGTTTTGCCAGTGCTGGTACACTTGTTCCCAAAGAAGTATTTCATTATCTAGATACTTGAAAAATTACAACCAGCCTGCTTTCTATGGTGCTAATCATAGCCTTCTTTCTTTTCTACCTCTATGGCTTCTCAGAAGAAAACAACAAACCAACCAACCTCAAAATCACTGAGCTTTTCTCTTCAGCTGAAGAGAGGAAAATTAACATACTTGGAAAACAATGGAAAATTCCTTGTTATAGGTCCTATTTTGGGGAACATCCACCACTCAGAATTTCAGTAAATGAGCTCCCCATAAAAAGTGTAGGAAGAGCCATGAATGCCCATCCAAAATTGCCTAACCAGAACAGCCAGCAGGATACAGTAATGAAAGGGATGCTTATTCCCCTCTAAGCTACTGCTTTAACACTATCCATACCTTATTTAGTTTTGTAATTCTCATCTCTAGAGCTAGGTGCCTGAAGCTGCACTGGTCATACAGTCACCCTTCTAAAGCAACATCTTCTTTCTGTCCTTGTTGCATCACCCATTGCTTAACAAAACTACTGCTCCTTGTTTGACTCATATCATTTTAATATTTACTGAACTCATGGGGCAGATGACAAATAAATAGATCAATTGATCTGAAAAAGTCTTAAATTGCTGTTTCACTTCCCCTCATAAACTGCAAGTGATGACCATTTATTTGAAGACAGGATTCTGCAACAGATTCCCATCAATTACCAGTCACTGCAACAACCATTCTGGTTCCTGACGGTCCTGAAGACCCAAGCTACAGTATTCCCTCATTCAGGTAGCATCCCATGCAGTACGAGGATTTGTCAAAGACTAAGCATTTTCCAGTGCTGTATCTTTGGCATTAGAAAAACAAGAGAGAATAGTTTTAAAGCCAAGTACTAAGAGGGAGCTAAAAGACTGCCTGAAATTCTACAGAACTTCCTATTCCAGACGTATCATCAGGAGCCCACTGTCTCTCCTCTGTGTCAGGTTTGTGCCCTATCTAGTGTCTACACAGTTTCATATTTCTCCTCTTTCACCCCTTAAAAAGTTCCAAAGACAAGACTGATTTAGACTTCAATAAAGACAGATATTGAAGAATTCTTTATACTCAGTTTCCCCAGGCTTACAAATATCTGGTGAAAGCTCCACTTCAGCTGCAGTCAAAAGGAATTACAGCCTAATAACTACAGTTATAAGACCTTTGAGACTTCATCTATAAATCTCTCTTTGATGCTGTATGAATATATGAGGAGTTTTAATCAATAATTAATGTTAATCAAGTTCAGTCCTAATCAATAACAGAACTACTACTCTTTTCAAAGCCCAGAGTGTTTTCTTAGATACAAAATCAAATTCAATTAAAGCTATGCATGCAGAAGAGAGTTGTAAATGCCATCATAATTAGTTTGTTTAATACTGCAATTGCCAAACTCCTGCACCTTTTGCGTCCTTGACTATTAAATTTACTATCTGCACCTACTGCAGGAGAATCTGAGCTGCTCCTGTGTAGCACACATACATGAGATGACAGAGATACAGAGGTGCTGTCACCCTTCTGAGCCCATTGGAAAGTTTCCTCAGAAATAAGCAGATAGCACCCAGAAATCTGAGCATTTCTGAAGATACAGATTGTCAACAGAGGGTGCATCAGAACCACTCACCTGAGTGCTGTCAAAAGCTGCTTTAACATGTGTGCTACCACCTTCTCTCAGCCTCCCAGGAGCACTAGGTCATGTTGTGGATTTCATTCACTGCAAGTTATTAGAGAAAAAAATGTTTCCTCTTTACTTTGGGTATCAAAAGCTACCCATTACTGCACCTGATCTCTTGAGAGATGTCAAACAGAGCCCTTCTATTTCCCTTCTCACTTGGAAGAGGAGGTCACAGCCTAAGAGTCAAATATTTAACAACCTCTGAACAGTGCATTCAGTGCCAGAGGACCTGAGTCAGGGACAGGGGGCAAATGTTATGTGAACTGTGCCCTTTTTGAGACTGTTTTTTCCATGCCAGTTCTTCTAGTAGGTGTCAGTTTTCACACATTATAAATTAGGTAAATGTTAGCCCACTCAAACCGGTAGCTGCCTATAATGGTACATTTCACATCCCGTGCAAAGCACAGAAGGAAAAATGCACATTTGTTTTACTCACACTTCTCCTTCACACCAGCAAATGTCACTGGCCAAAGGACTGTGCGAGAACATGCTTTTGGTAAGAAGCAAGACAGTGATGTGCTCTGATTTTTAATTGATTGAGAAACTGAGATTGGCTTCTGAAAACTAAAATCTTTACATGTTTGAGTTTATAACAATATAAACTGTCCCCTGCATTGAGCCTAAGTGGTAGTGCAGGAACGAAGAACACATACCCATATTCTCCATTGCATTCACTCAGACAGCTGCCTTGAGCTCAGCTGTGAAAGCAAAGGACACAGAGATTTGTGAGCTCAAGATGCAGCCATTCTCCAGCAGTCAGATGTGACTGAATCCAACGTAAACAATCCTGTAGCATTAAATAAACAAACAAAAGACAAAAGCACACAATGGAAACCCATGAGCAAGTGTGTCACACCCCCAGTGAAGGCTGCCATTGATTAGCTGCCTGAGGGTCTGTTACAGCTCTTGGCTTTTGGGGTTTTTAAAAAGTAAGCACAGAATACATTTGCTCTGTATTTATTTTTCTGTCTTTAAACATTCCTGATTGCTGCAAGACTCAGCCTTGCACCATTATGTGTTTCATTGACCACTGACTGTAGTGCTGAATGACTGACTGATCAATCGGCAGGTAAGCTGCTCATTAAGAAAAACGTACAAGTTTCTCTAAACTCAGCTACACCATCTTGCTCCCAATCGTTTCCATGGTCTATTAACAGGCAGCTTGTGTCCTGTTGTTCCACAGTGCAAAGTTAGATTTGCTTTATTCTGCGTAGTGTAAAGCACTTAGGCAGTTTTAAAGTGAAAGTACTTTTTGAGAAGCTTCTTTAGGGCAAAAAGTGTCAGTAATACCATACATCTTAAATGCTAAATTTCCAAGTTAAAGCATCAATTCAATAATCTGTGATCCACGAAAAAGTAAAGCTATTTTACTGTGATTTTATTTGTTACAATGAATTGACTGCAATTCCCAGGAGCAAATATGCATGCTATCAAATCTGAAAATCTGACACTAATGGAAACTTCAATACACAGCCAGAAACCTCCTTAGTCAGCAGCCACAAATAAGAATCAACATTTTCTTTTGATAACCTTTGCTACCTGTCTTGTAAGCCAAAAGAGCTTATTAAAGAAACTTATTAAAGTAAATGCTCACAAAGATGGAGCTCCTGGATTTTCCACCCCTCCCCTGCAGCCTGTGCACAGGAACAGGGATGTGTCCCCCCCATATGGTGCCACACACCACATGAACATTTCTATTTTTGATCCACACATGGAACTAACTCACACAAGCAGGTATTTGGAGCTGAGATCTTGGTGACCCTTGATGAAAGGTTAGTTCTCACCTGCATACAAATGATTACCCTTCTAATCAGCTGGAGCACTGTGCCATTTGTTCCATCACTGCACATACTCTGTGTCCAGGGGCATGGGTCTGCAGCACTGTGGCCTCAAGCCACAAGAATGGGTGTCAAAAAGGTAAAAGGTACTGCTTTACTAAAGCTCAGAAGGAACTCTTCCCTCTTACAACTTACCCAAGTCTGCTGAAGGCACTGGCAACAACAGCATGCCTCCATTCACAAGCTACTGAGAGAACAACAGCTCTTGGCCTGTTTATGAAAACCAAGCACAGAAGTTTGCTCAAACACCTACACACAAAATGTGTCATTAAAACCCCCACATGCCACAGCTGATCACCACAGGGAACTGAACCAGGGGAGGTGCAGCTGAAGAAGCATGTGTGAAGAACATGAAAACCTTTGAGCAGAAACCTTTAGGATGCTGAAGATCACAGAGAAGCAAGGGGGCCCATGAGGAACTATATGCTGGGCAGCTGCCTGACCAGAATAGAATGGAATAGAATTAACCAGGTTGGAAAAGAACTTTGAGATCATGAAGTCCAACCTATCATCCAACACCATCTAACCAACTAAATCATGGCACCAAGCACCCCATCCAGTCTCTTCCTAAACACCTCCAGTGATGGTGACTCCACCACCTCCCTGGGCAGCATATTCCAGTGACCAATTTCTCTTTCTATGAAAAACTTCCTAACATCCAGCCTGAACCTTCCCTGGTGCAGCTTGAGACTGTGTCCTCTTGTTCTGGTGCTGGTTGCCTGGGAGAAGAGACCAACCCCCACCTGCCTACAATTCCTTCAGGTAGCTGTAGAGAGCAAGAAGGTCTCCCCTGAGCCTCCTCTTCTCCAGGCTAAGCAACCCCAGCTCCCTCAGCCTCTCATCACAGGGCTGCGCTCCAGACCCCTCCCCAGCTTTGTTGCCCTTCTCTGGACACCTTCCAGCAAGTCAACCTCCTTCCTAAACTAAGGGGCTCAGAACTGGACACAGGACTCATGGTGTGTCCTAACCAGTGCAGTGTACAGGGGCAGAATGACCTCCCTGCTCCTGCTGGCCACACTGTTCCTGATGCAGGCCAGGATGCCATTGGCATTCTTGGCTGCCTGGGCACACTGCTGGCTCATGTTCAGCCTACTATCGACCAGCACCTCTAGGTCCCTTTCTGCCTGGCCACTCTCCAGCCACTCTGACCCCAGGCCATAGTGCTGCTTGGGGTTATTGTTGCCAATGTGTAGAACCCGGCACTTAGATGTGTTAAATCTCATGCCCTTGGATTCTGACAGCCTAGAAGAGCAGACAAAGACACTGTTCTTGTTCAGTTCTTCCTGCCTTGGGTGAATCACAGGAACTTCATCCCTAATGTCTCCTGCATAAAGAAACTGAATAGGAGACTACACATTGGTGAAGCAGCTAAGCTAATGAAACAAGGGAACAGCAGAGTGCCACATCTTTACTCTCACCAGCTATAAGCACCCCCTTTCACAGACAGTATTTCAGAAGCAGGGCAGAGCAATTTTACTGTTACCTTCTCATTCTACTCCAGTGCAGAGCATACAACCATAAGCTTCTGCAGGTTGAAATAGTTCAATTCTTTAATATGAATGCAAACTGCCTCTTGTGTGGGTTTTTGGTCAGAGTCAAGCTGTGACTGTCATGATCTGCTTTTGTCCTGTAGGCAGTCTTTCTGTGTTGGTTTTTGTTGTTTTGTTTTGTAGTTTTAGGTTAAGTATATTTGCAAACTTTGACAGCTTGATTCTCATCAGGAAAAGTAAACCAGAATTGTGGCAGAGCTGGACCTGGAAGACAGAACAGTCTGTATTGGAGAACATCTGGGAAGGGGATTTTATATTTAGGAGGAAGAAAACCGCTCATAACCAAGAAGAAAAATCGGAAGTCATTTGGCAACACTTAAAGATTTTGTGGATTCATATTTCTGCACAAAGTATCCAGGACATGCAGAAGGACCATGCATTTTACCGTAGAAGTCCAATTTATCAGCGGGATGTCAACAAGACATATAGAGACTGTAGATAGAAGGCACATTTGCCTCTTCCCATGGCTGGAAACTCTACCGCCTTTGGCACCATTACAATGCGTAACAGACCTTCTACATGGGATGTGAGTTTAATCCAACTACTGAGAACTTCTAACAGAAATGGAAGATTTTTGCTGCATTTTTAAAAGTCAGGTTCTTGAATTTGCATGTTCATATACTAAACACAACTTTAATCCTGCACGGACCAATTTGCCTCACAAACAGTACTTGAAAGTTGTTCTCCTTTACATACACATGGCTCTGGAATGATGTCCACAAGTAATGATTTTACTACCTAACTGAAAACAGTGGCTTTTAGGGGCTATGGATATGAATGTCCTTGAAAGGTAACTCTGACACCACTTGTGCTAGTTTACCATGGAGCAATTAAAACATGCCCTGCACTTCCAGTCATTATGCACATGGCTTTGTCACACTTTTCATCAGGGAAGGAAGCAACTTGACAGAACAATTAAAGAGGCTTAAAGCTGAAGTTTTAATAACTGGGAAGTAGGGAATGTGGGATATCATAAAGCAAGAACTGGAATGATCCTGGTGAATGCAGTCAGATGAGTGAAGGTCAATGAATAAACTGAAATGGAAGTTCCTTGCACTGTGGTGTTCTGGAGCAGCATTCCAGCCTGCTGAAGCAGCAGTCAAGAGAAGGATCCTAACTGCTTTGGAGATGTAACTGGATTGATTTATTTTGCAGTCCCTTTCCTATGCTTGACTGCACTAACAGGAAACTGGATTCAGTCATGCAGGTTGCTCCTTCCAGTACTCTTCCCTGCTAAGAGATATAAATAATATCTTAAATGATTGCATTGCAAAAAATGAGTGGAGTGGATTTTCAGCTTAGCAGGAGCTGTGATGCTGCTAGAGAGGGAAGGAGGCTTTGCCAAGGTGAGTCTATGATTTGTAATGACTGCAGTTTGAGTGCACCTGGATGGAGATGCCCAAGGAACTCGATGATGTACTGAAAGATTACCACAAAATGCACACAGTAAAGAGCTGCTCCCACCTGTGCACAGGCTTCTTAAACAATAATATTTTGGCATAATACTGAAGGGATTAGAATACATAGAATACATAGAATAAACCAGGTTGGAAGAGACCTTCAAGATCATCACATCCAACCCATCAACCAATCCAACACCACCTAAACAACTAACCCATGGCACCAAGCACCCCATCAAGTCTTCTCCTGAAAACCTCCAATGATGGCGACTCCACCACCTCCCCAGGCAGCCCATTCCAGTGTGCAATCACTCTCTCTGTATAGAACTTTTTCCTAACATCCAGCCTGAACCTCCCCTGGCGCAGCCTGAGACTGTGTCCTCTTGTCCTGGTACTGGCTGCCTGGGAGAAGAGACCAACATCCATCTGTCTACAACCTCCCTTCAGGTAGTTGTAGAGAGTAATAAGGTCACCCCCGAGTCTCCTCTTCTCCAGGCTAAGCAACCCCAGCTCCCTCAGCCTCTCCTCGTAGGGCTTGTAATTAATACTGCTGCATAAAGATGTTCTCCATTGTGCAGTGCAAGGACATGTTTTCCTAAGTAAAACTATTTAGAGCCATTCTGTTCTCATGAAACTGAATTTTGGTATCTCTCCATGCACATATAACTAGGCACAGGCAGACCTGGGTCCAGACATAATTTCTGAGTCTTAGTTTGAAGCTATTTATGTCTTGATTGTCATATTGAAAGCTCAGTTTTGCTGCTGAAAGCAGTCAGCTGGATAAATACCTTCCTTCCTGCTTTGCAGTTCAGAGGGTGGTGACTCACAGTCAAGTCTGAGAAAGGGAGTAACTAAAGCTACACCTTAAATATAATTTCCTGTAAGTACAGAGTTGTACCTCTGCTCATAGCTATTTTAATTATCACTTTTCCATAAAAGTGGAGTTAAATGCTGTTGCACTTGAGGCTCTCTCAAGTACTGAATTTGGACACAGTGATGCATTGCTTTTTGTTAATGTTTGAAATATTTTCTCTGCTGACATGCTGAAGTCTTCCATGCTTGTTATCAAAACCCAGGGTGGGCCCTGCCATTCATGGTGATTTAAGTTGGAAAGAAGGACTAAAATGCAGATGGTTGGTGTTTGTATTTGTCAGTGAGTTGGAAGGTGAGAAAAAGATGACTGATCATCTACAACTATTACATTTATTACCGAGAATAAAGTTTCTTCAATTTATTTTCTTCTGGTTTATAAATAACATTTTCAACTCTCTTAAATTAAAAATAAATAAAGATATGGTCTTCCCTCTTGTAACTGAATACAGTCCTCTTCCGTAATACCCTATCGTTAGGTTGGATTGCATCAGCACCGACCTTGGATGCTAACAAACACACTTTTAATCATGCTGGGTTTTTTTTGCCCAATGAGCTCCAAGGGTTTGTCTAAAACACTGTAACAGAAACACTTCCATGTCATATCACAAAGCTAATAATCTTGCTAACCACTTACTTGCTGACAGAACACACTGCACTCATTTGTAGAATGTGAAGAATTCAAAATTTGAAAGGAAAACAACCCCAAACCCTTTAACAAGGTGCAAAGAACAATTTCTGAGAAAAGCTTCACCACCTAGCCACATTTAAACAATAGCCTTCCCTCCTCTAGACCCAGTCTAATTACATACAGCTGGAGATAGCACAAAAGAATTTCATTAATTAATTGGCAACCTGCTATGAAAATTCAGCTTTTAAACTTTAGTCAGTTACATTTGTTGGGAAGTTTGCTTTGCATCCCTGACACAAGAGAAAATTAACTTTGTGCTTACCACATCTGGAACAAAATGATCTATTATTGGAAACATTAGATATCAAACCTAGCACTGGTGCAGAAATGAAGCCGTGCTACAGAAGCTCTTGCTGAAAGATTCCCTAACAAGGAGGATTAAGTGCCTCATAACCATGGCCTCCTTCTCAGTGTGCAGGAAAGCTTCCTGAAGCACTGACAGCAGAATGCACAGTAATTATCTTTAGTTAACCCTCTGCAACACCCTGTGTAAGCTGCTGCAAGGTTTCACTTCTCATGCAGCCACTTGTGCCAACAGCTCCCAGCCAAGATCTGATGCAGCAACTGACAGAAGGCACACCAGCTCCTCTACCATGCTCTAAATCTCATCTGGAATACCCAGCGAGACCTCACTTCACATTTTAGCAGTTAATTACACTGGAAGAAGAGAGATTTATTACTTCATGTCTCAAGGCCTACTGGCAATCAGTACTTCCGCTGTTACCTGAGTGGACGTTCATGAATGCCACCAGGTGCACCCTCTCTCCCTTGCCAAAACCCCATCACCCCATCACATGAGTGAGGTTCCAGAACACTGTTGGGAATGTGCTAACCCTGATCTGTATCCATGTTCTTTAATAGCAATCTGGATCGTGTCGTGTTCACGTGGACTCCCATTTTTCAGCCTACCTGATGTTGCACTACTTTGGTCACCTCTTGAAAATGCAGTGAAGTCAAACTGTCAGCAAAGCCACCGTGGTCAAAGAAGGCATTAAGATTATTCAGTGCATCAGAACCTACCTGGAGGTTTTATCTGGGTGCAAGATGATCAAATAAGATAAGACCACTCTCGAGACTGATCCTCAGATGCAGACATTTGATTTTTTTTTTCAAGAGACAGTTACAACTTAATTCCAGAACTTCATGGTTTACAAACATTCGTTTCCATGGCAATAGTAAAAAAAAGGGCTTTCGTCCAAGGTAATGTTGTCAGAGGAGGGCTCGGAACAGAAAGAGTTTAAGGCAGAGTGGGACAGTGCCTTACTGTGAGAACTCTCTCGTAACAAAGCCCAGAGACATCTTCCAGGCAACTGGCTATTTCCAGCAGTATCCCTTGTCACAGTCCTACCAAAATAATAAAGGAAAGGTAGAGGCGTAGAAAATTAAATCAGGTCTTATTTCAACAAGGGACTTTTTCACTCTGCTGTAACTTTTAAAAGAGCCACAGAAGCTACATACAAGTAAAGATTAATAGCTGCAATCAACAGCTGGGGATTGAATCCTCCAGTTATGATGAAGATAACAAAAGGAAAATTGAGACAATGAAGATTATATTTACAGTAGAAAGCAAGCCATGCTCAAGCCATGCATAGGGCATGAAATGGAGAGCACAAGTTAAAAATTACTGAAAGATGCAGATTCACAAGTATTACTGTTAAATGCTTTCATTAAATGGTCATAAAGAATATATGGCTGAAAAATGAAGGAGAAGAGCATAGGCTCTAACAGAACCTGACAATTTCAGTGTGTGAAAAGCAGCAGGCCATGACAGCAGTATAAACCCAGGTCATTAAATCTTGCATTCCAGCTTCCACTGCAAGCAATGCTTAAAGAAAAGAAAAAAATAAATAAAAGCAATCACACAGTAAATGATAGGAGTGACAAAAGAAAACAGGAGCTCACGTTTGAAGGCTGCACTGTAGCAGCACAGAGAGAAGCTCTCATTTGACTTCAAACATTAACCACACTGAGAAATGTTTCTTACACACTGCAGATCTCCTGACCACACGTGTCCTGGTAAGCCCTGGTAAATGAGTTGCAGTGATTTTGACCAGGCCACTTGGTATTTGAAGCCCTTTGCATTCCACTGTGCGTTTCATCATCTGTAATATTTCACATAACAGGCTATAACAGATCCTCTGGCCAGGGTTCTGACACCTCCGCATGAGATGATGTTCAACACCTCGTCAGTTGCTATACATATGCTAATCATTGCTGTTTAGCACCTGTTTTCTCCTTTCCTGCTGTTCAGACACAACACACAACTACAACAGTTCTGCCTTTGCAGGATTTGCAGAGCATTTCACCACCTCACTGAGTAAATCTGTCTTTTGAAAACATAGCAAAGAACATCCTGTCCTCACCTCAAGTAAAGTAACCACTTTTCATTTTTTTTCCCCTGCTGGTTTTGCTAATATATTGAAGAAGAGCAAGTCAGGTATGGAGAATGGGAAGGGACTGACTTGGTGCAGAAGCCTCTTTTATCAGCTTCCAAACTAATTCGATCAGCTATGAAACAGACAGCAAGAGCAATGCCAAAGGCTTTTGTGACAGGAAGTTCATCAGATCTTCATCCCTAGTTTAAGATACCAGAGTGTCCTCAAATTAACTTCCACAGCTAAATAGAAGTTATGGGCACAGAATTTACTGTATTGCAGACTCACACAGTGTGTTCTTAGGAGAGTTTTGCACTGTTACATTTATTAATTAGGGCAGTGCCATGTCTGCTTCAGACATTGCTATACTTTGAAATTAGAGCAAAAGAACATCATCGGTGCTTCAGGCACTGCTGTTTGAGCTTCCAAGATACCCTGAAGCATAATTTGGCTTCATGTTGTAAGCAGGTCTAGAGCCAAATCCAGCATTCCCTGCTGAGCCAGTCTAGATATCACATGTAGCTGTGGCACAGAAACGTATAAAAGAACAGAAATTTGACCATTTTAATTTGAAGAACAGAATATGTTGCATAAAGCTTTCCAGCTCTTGACATTGAAAATAATGGTGTCTGACAGTTCTAGGGTTAAGTAGCCACCCGTTCAGCACAGCAACGTTTATCTGCCAACAGTATGTGTCTCTTGTTGTTACTTCAAAGAAAAAAATTCAATAAAAATTTAAATAAAAACAGATCTGTCAGTATAAAGCTTTAATATTTTACACCATACTCAATCCCTTTCCTTTGTAAAGTGCTTTCATACTTCCTGAACTTGTCCTGCAGTACACAATTCTCACAATTTAAAGGAAAGAGACCATGAATCACCTTTAAACACCCACACTTTCCTGAAACATTAACATTCATTTTTAATATACATCACTCTGAAATCAGCTTCACTAAGTACTATGGAATATTTAATAAATCTCTGTAGATTGAGAGAGCTATAAGAATATATATGTTGAGCAGTTCAGCTACTTACATACAAGCAGACTACTTGTTTAAGTATTCATGACTGAGAAGATAACACTGAAGGCTTCCTTTCTAAGGATAAATCTTCTTCATGTGTGTGTAGTCTACAGCAGCCCTTCACTCTGTGTGCTCTCTCACACAGCACTCTTGTTGGCACAGACTGCACACCATACTATAAATACTCTTTGAAATAAGTGAAAGGATTCAGTAATTTGAGATAATGACCTCTCTACAGTTTTGCCCAGTTTTTCCTTACCCAGTAAAAAGTATTTTACAACTCTAACAATTCAGGACTGCAGTATTCACTGCTTGCCTCAGACTTCTGTTTTAAAGCTGCCAGATCCGAGAAAGCAGACAGTTAATGAGAGACAATTAATGTCTCTCTTCTATGAGCACATGTGGCAAGGTATAGTCTCTCCATTGTAAGCTTTCTTTTATATATATATATATAAAAACAATAAAATTATTAGTCTATTTAGAAATATTTTACACTAATTAATAATTCAGACCTGGAGTGTAACTACTTAAAGAAGAACAGAAGCGAACCACTGGCCCCAGGTACCAGATTCAGATTGTAACAGCTTCAATAAAAACATTTTCTTTAAGTTTCATTGCACACCCTGAAAGCAAAATTAACCACGTGCCAAAGCCAGTAAGTTCATACAGAGAAAAGATTTAAAAATATTACTATAGTTACATAGATATAATCAGGCTCACTCCTATTGGGTTTTAAAAGTTTCTCGCAGGCAAAAGGTACCCTCATCTATTTTCCACCCCAGTCACAAGCTTATAAGCATGCCACAAATTACAGCACTAAAATTTTGTGAAGATTACGATAAAATTGTCATTTCATATCAGTTTTACTGGGGGAAAATATAGGCAGTAAAATGATCACAGAATCATCTATTATCATATCCAAGTACCTTTGTTATTTGCAATGATAGTTGCTCCACGCAATTTACCAAAATAAGTTCAATTTTTCTAAAATCCATAAACCTCTGCCACTCTGCACTTTATACAAGTGTTAACTAGTAAATCCTGTCATAAATTATGAAATAAAAGAGTTTAAGTCTACCCAATAATATGAAATCTGTTCTTGCCATGATAAAATTCATGCATCTGAGAGCTGCTCGTTATTTATTTAGCTTCCACAAGCCAACACCCAAATCTGTTTCCTTCTAATTTCATTTCATTGTTGATCTTTCTTTCCCTAGAAGAAAGGCCACAGCTGTATCTTCTCACTCCTGCAGGCTGCACTGTTCACCAGTATGAATCTACATGCACCATCCCCTTTCATTACCAGATGATTGCCTGGGTAACCATCACATAACCACCCAACTGAACACAAGTTCCTGTCCATGTCAGCACTGACCAAAAGCCATCTGAGATCCCCAAACAACCTGAATGTGACCCCAGAGCCCACACCACAACACTGCTGACTGCCTAGGGTTTTTGCTTGCTCAGCTGCTCTTCTGACAACTGGTCATATGTCCCTGCCTGATAGCAATCAGAAGCATACCCCAAAGGAAGCCACAGTGCAATGGAATCCCCAGAAACAGTAGAAACGTGGTCAGTCAAAGATACTATTTCTAAAATTACTTCTGTAATACCTCCGTAGGACCTGGATCCAAAGTGTCAGACGACCCTTTCTATTCCATTCAGGAACACGCGTGGCCTCAGGTGAGGGCTCTGTTACTGCGCTCTCAGAACAGGCCACCTGCTGAAATGCAAAAGCAGAAAGGCAAAGTAGATGAAAAAGATAAATCAGCTATTGTAGCATTTTTAGGTGGCAGTAGATGAGATTCACTGGTGGAACTTTTTTAAGAGAATAGCACAAGAAATGTTTGTTTTAGCAAATCAGGAATAAGTATATAACATTTTTTTGGAAAAAAGGTTATTTCCTCCTCCTGATTTACATATGAAACTTGTGCCATAATACATGCAACACACAAAATCCTCTTTCGTGATTTGAAAATGCTACACAAATACAGTTTGAAATCTTCCTCTGGAACTGTAACCGTGCAATCAGTGAAAGCCTAACAGTTAATCAAAGGCAGCTTCATCAGTGATTAGCTTATGTAAGGGCAGCCATTCTCAAGTCCTTGATTAAAAAACTTAAATTAATTCAAAAAACACAAGGCAGCCAGAAAAGCATTGTCTGCTACCCAAGTCATACACTTGAAAGGTATCTGTCTGGCATACAGAAGAAAGCCTACTGCCAACAGTCACCACAAAAAGAGCAGAGGATTTGATAATATACAAAAGGTTAGTGTAGTAATAATAATAATAACAAACCACAGTGGTTTTCAGTTAAAAAATATATAAATGCTTTTAATATTTGTATAAGTTCTGGGGAAATAGCAACTGGTAAAGCAGGTGCCACAGTGTTATGGAAGCAGAATTGTGTGAGTACTTGGTCTGGTTCAGAGAAAGAGCTTTTACCATGAAATTCCTTCATTGTAGCAGGCAAAAATACAGCACTGAGAAAGCTTAATTTGTGCTGGTGCTACGCACACCCTACCACTTTCATAGGCATAAGAAGAGAAGTTTTAATAAACAGGACTACTCTTATCAGTGATGAAACATCAAGTCTAATCTTGTGTAAGATTAAAATGTAAGGCCTAGAGAGGATCTTTCAATGCAACTGACGCCCAGCACTTACCAGCGTTTTTCATTCTCTGCATTTTGTAACACAATTTACACTTTACAAAGCCGCATTGGCTCACATTGCTGGTGGGTGTGCTCCACAGACCCACCTCAGAAGAGATGTGTGTGCTCTCCTTGAATTTGCCAGACGGAAGAGAACAGGCTAGTCACAGAAAAATGCCGTGGAAGAAGTGTACTTGAACCCCACCTTCAGCTGAACCACCTGTACCATAAACAATGATATCGTTGCTGTAGAAATGTACAAAATCAAATCAGTTCCAACTGTTATCTTTTAACACAATCAAGAAGGCAGCTGAATTGCCATCAATCCAGAGCTGTCACTCTTCACTATACTGCTCTTCCAAGTGTCCTAGCCTACAGTGTCATCTAGCAGCAGTCACTGGTGACTGCTCTCTCTTTGCACCTCCTCTGGGTGATGCTTAGCTGCACACATGAACAGTTTCCCCTTGCCCCAGCATTAAAGCTTCGACAAATTCATTCTTCCAAAGGTAACTTTTTACAAAATCTGCTTCTCTTGCCCTTTGTTATTTGCTCACTTTTGAATAGATTTTTCTTCTCACTCTTTTTTTATAGCTTGGTGTCATGACTGATTTCTGTCATCACCTGGAAAATTAGAAAACAAGAAAAACTTTCCACAAAACCATCCACAGTGGATAATTTCCCAGGAACAAGGAGCAACTCCTCACATCCACCACTGGAGATGGCCATTCAGCATCACTACTTCTAGTTCCCTGCAGCCAGGCCAATCCTGAGGAACCTTCTTTATTGCATTTTTTATTGATGAGGTTTGTCACTTCATGGAATGTAGTCTAATAGAGGGCAATTTAGTCACTGATGCACACAAATGTTACCTTTTTGCAAGGCATCAGCAGCAATAATCTTCTTTCAAGTATGCTGAGAAGCAGCTATAAACCTTCTCCTGCCAGAGGCAAGCTCTAGGGAGTCAAACTCAGTTGTGCTGAGGTCTCCACAGACAGTGTTTGTTAAGGTCTACATTCATGAAAAATAGCAATAATTAAGGTGCAAACAGTTTTTGCATGGCCAGAAGAAAGCAGACAATGAACTACCTCTTGAATTCTCGAAACAATGAATCTGATTTCTTGTCAGTGGCTCTGTGTGCAAGGCCCACACAAGGCCCAGATACTACTTGCACATCTTTCACCATCCCAGGAAAGGGACGATTAGATGGGTCAGAGGATTCAGTGAACCTTAGGAAACCTGTTAAAATCCCAGCAGACAGCAGAACTCCTCTGAATCAAAAGGTGTCAGGCTTAGACCCCTGATTTCTGTGGATCAAAGCCTTTTTCCCTTAACCTTGGTGAAAGTATCCCTTTTAACTTCACCAGAAGCAGAAAGAAATGAGAGTTTGATCCCCTCTTCGATCCGTATAAGTCAGCTAAATAAAAGGCATGACAGCATGCAATTGCATGAAGCAGCAATATTCATTGAAATGAAGACTTTTTTTTCCCCCAAGTACTAGAAAACATTTGATACTTGCTAACAGAAATGGAATATTTCATGGAGCAAGTTACAGAAGTGGTATTTTCACTAGAAAGTCTGAGCAAAGTAATTCAATCACAATTTATATCTACAAGTAAAAACACTGGGCAGATTAAAAAGGGGGAATTTGCCCACCAAACTTGTTTCTGAATAAGCTGAAGCTGTAAACTATGCTTGTCATTTGCAGAGAAATAGCTCCCAGGGCCAGTAATTCCAGGAGTGACAGACAGGCATGGGAGACCCTGTAGGTATTATTACAGCCCAGGTATCAGACTGGAATCACAAACTGCTCAGCAATCACTCTGATCCAAATCGCAGCTTACAGCCCTCAGGAAATTTCAGATCTTTTCACTTCTATAAGGAGTAGGATATACATTTTCTTATAAACCTATTCCAGAGGGGTGCTGGGCAATTACTTGTGACTTATAAAGCTTTCTGAGGTAATAAATCTCTCTTTTGCTAAAGTCTTGGATTTTAAAAAGCCTGCAGTTTTAATAAATCTACCTCTAAACAGTTCATGGCCTTAGAAAAACTAACTTAAATTCTGATTATTCATCCACTAATAAAGTATAAATGAAATGCATCAATATCAAACACTGACCCTCACATTGCCTGGGAGAATTTTCTCGGCAGCAATGATGGCAGTGTATTGCAGGACCTCTGCAATTAGCACCACTGAAATCTGCTAACCTAGAAAGAACTCCACACCAGGAAGTCCTCTGTGTGTGTATATAATTTTTATGTATATACACACATATCTCTCCCAGATGAGTTGATCAGTCTTTTTAGCCTATTTTTGATATACATATTTTTCAATTTAATGTCTTAGATAATATAAACCCATGGATAGAAACTTAAACATTGCAAAAGAGAAAGGTTGAGAAAACATTCTACATTTTAACCTTTTCTCCCTAAAGCAATTAATGCAGCAATTGTTTCCATCAGCTGCAATAGAAGTGAGATGCTGTTAATCCTAGTGATATATCTCAGACTTCTGACATCTAACTGTGGAGTTAAAAGGAACTGCAGATGCTGTGCATGGGCAACAGTAAGATCAGGACATTCATTTCCAGACATGCCTCTCCCTTTTCTCTCAGTCACTGCAGAAGGAACTCATGGCTGTACAGATCTGGGATTCCTAGACAGCTGGGGGAATGCTGGGTCCTTGTTCTCTCACTTTAGGGTATCTTCCAGTTGGTTTATACACATGAGCACAGATAGGACAGATCTAATGTGGTTGGTATCAGGAGCAGCAAGCTCTCAGAAGCTAAGTGCTAATCTACCTGCCTAGTATTTAAATTAGCCACCAACTAGGAATCCTAGGAATGTTTCAGCACAAACTGTTGCTTTTTATATTCTTGTGGGTTTTTTACAACTACTATTGTCCTTTAAAAATTCATTTATCTGTGATTACTTCTTTACTGACTGAAAAATACTGTTAAAATAATGCCTGTCCTTTTTTCCTGTATATTAGGCATCTTCTAATAATCTTAGTCCCTCTACTAGTAGCTATCTGTAGAAGGCTACTTCAGTCACCAGTGAACGGCTTGAGAAACTGAAAAGCACTTCTTTTGTCCCCTGAGACCAAAAGCTTCAAATCCCTACTGTTAAGTTGCTCTGGACTCAAGACACGATTCCATTCTCCTAAACGGCAGCACTACACAATGCTGCAATTCCACTGGGTCATTCCCTATGTAAATTCTCATTAAGAGAGGCCTGGGTAACATTACATTTGCAACATTCTTCTCCAGATTCTTGTATTTTGAAATCCAGCTATAAAGCTAAAGCAGCTCTTTCATTAACTCACAAATGCCAGACAGAATACTTGGCTTGGCAGCACAAAGAGTTTTTTGGAATGTTTGCAGGCAAAAATCCTCTCCCTTGACCAAAACAGCAAAAGGAATGATACCCACAGTTTTGGTTTAGAAAATTTACACATAATACACCTGGAACAGAAAATTAAACCATAAGTTCAGCGCTGTTCTGACACAGTTTTGTGCAATATTCTGATCCCATTGACCTTTCGAGGAGAATGTAGGCACCATTATGCAATCACATTGTGCAGGTCTTGAGAGAGAAAAATCACAATGTTTCTCTTAAATGTGGGGTTGTATATTGCAGCTTTAAACAATGGACAAGAATAGAATCACAGAATGTTAGGGGGCAGCTTTAAAGCTCATCGAGTCCAACCCCTCTGCCAGAGGAGGATCACCTAGAGCAGATCACACAGCTTTTTAAAAGCTATGAAACCATTAGTAGATGCACTTTCCACAGACTTTGAGCTAGATACTGAGCAACCTACAGTTCTCTGGCCCAAATCTCCAAACCAGTTTCCACCAAATCACCTACTACTAGACTGTATGGATCAACTATACAGAGCATTGTAGATGAAATATCCTCCAAAAAGAGCAAAATGTGAATGTTCCTTTTTGTGTGACAAAACCTAGGTTTTGATTTTGATCACGTAAGAGATGCTGTCATGTTCCTGGGCTGCTATAATTTCCATGAAAGCACTGACATGAAGGAATTGGCTGATCTGATGCAGCATGCTTTGTTGCTCAAATTCTCTTAGCAGATCAGAGAGACATTGGGAACACCAAGAAAGTGATAAAATGAAGCCAGGCCCCACATTCCAGGTAACCCCATTAATTAAGCTAATTAGCTCTGGATATCAGTTTTCCTCTAATGAACTGAAGAATGTTAGATTATTTAGAACATGATCAACATCCACAAGGCAGCAAGATGATCTGTCTCCAGCATGGCCAGTGTAGCTCATTGGAAGAGCAGTTTCCCCAACACATAACTACAGGACTGTGGCCAAGCTTCAAACCACGGTGCTGTGCAGGTCACCTGTAAATGCATCCTTCAAGGGGCACAGTGCATTTTTCACTTACCAGAGAGATCTAAATAGGAAAACAGAGGGATCTATGACGTCCTAAATCACTCCAACAGAAAGCTAATCTTTTAAGCTGAATCAATACCAAAGTAGTAGAGGCAGCTATCACAAACACAGACTGTAAGGCAGAATGAAAATCTTTGAGGACAACCAGGTGGTCCTCAGCTTAGAAGACACTTGGATTTTGCTTTTTACTTTTATGTGTATGCATACCTCAGAAAACTATTAGTTGGTCTAACTAATAATAATCAAAATCATTCAAATTCCAAACTAATCATAATAAAATGCTGGTTTGCAGTTTACTTACCAATAGGACAAAAGATATTTGGAGACAGAATTTCAACTTCTCCTGTCAGAAAAAGGAAAATGCCTGTTCATTTATGCACCTAATTCCTAACTGCTAGAGTGCAGCTACTGATTACCCCAAGCACAAAAAAGAACCAGACCTCCCTTGACAACAATGTTGTATTTACACCATGCTCACAGGCAACCAACTGATTGAATTACAGACTGACTGAAGCATCTCGAGGATTGTAAGGGTCTGTGACAATAAACTCCACATATGGTAGTAAAGTCCAGTTTTCCTAAAATACACACAATAATGCAAATATTAATGGTTTTTAATGCAAAAACACTCTTCAGGAAGAAATCAGTCTTTATTTTTTTAACATGATGAAGATACAGTTCCTCTGTAAGACTTGGGCTAGATTATATCCAGAGGTCCCCTTCCAACCTCTACCATTCTCATTCTATGAGCAGTTGTGGATCTGATCTGTTTTTCAGTTTCCTTTCCTTGATTAAGCTTACCAGCTAAAAGATGAATAATTTATAGTAAGGGGTGCTTCATTAATTAGAGTTTACTAAGGAGGATTCTGAGGTCAGGGTGGACACCCCAGTTAAATTAAGAAAAGAAAAATAAGTACAGAATAAAGAGGTAATAAGGGTGCAAAACTGAATGGAGGAATTGGAGGCTCTACATCTTTGATAGCTCAGGTAACTCTTCTGAGCTGTCACCTACCTGGGACACCATATAACAGTTACACAAAATGAGGCAATGTCCAAGCAGGTAAAACATTCACACGAGATGCAAGAGACCTGTTTTTCAAGTCCATGCCCTAATCAGTGCTATAAAAACACACCACCTACTCAAAGCCCTCCCAAGGCTGCTTTTCTGTTTGCCAGGAGGAGAGAAAAGAGGTGGATATTGGGTTGAGGATTGCTTTTGAATTTCAACAGACTTCATAAGGCAGGAAGATGATGATCTTCTGGGTATTTTCTGAATGCCTGTGTGCGCACACTACAACAGCATTCCTAAGCCTTATTTTCAGAAATTCTTTGAGGAAAAATGTTAACCCTATGAGCAAAATGCACTCACGTTACAAATCGTCAAGCCAGTAACTGCCACATTGGGAGAATGGCAGAAAGCAGTATCAGACTCATTCCCAGGATAATCCTCCTTCCACAGCCGGCCTCTGTCTTTTGATAAGTCATTAGAAAAGATGACATGTGTATCCTGGCACAACTAGGTCCTAGGGAAAAATTGACAGATGTTACAGTATAAATCAGTTCTGATGCACATTTTGTTTGCCTCCAGAGGCATCTTCTGGTCTTCCACAAAAGGTTACTGAACCATGTATAATACAAAAATGCAGATACAATCATAAGGAATAAATGTAAGGTTCTGCTCTACCCCACTTGGAAACTCTAATGCATGAATAATGTTCCATCTGCATGATGGTCAAATGTGACTGAAATTGATTTTTGATGTACCACATGGAGCAGCACAGACCTCAACAAGCTTAGTGACATAGGGGACCTTGTCAGGAATCCGTACAAAATTCATGATACAAGAGATTTGTATAAGTGAGAATCTGGGACAATGAAGAATGAGGGTTGTATTACAGGCAACTTTTGCATCAAGTAATCAAAATTAATCAGATGCTGAAGGAGAACATTACAAAGTTTAGTCGCATTAAACTTATAATAAACCTGTGAAACACGCTAAATGTGCAGCTACACATCCTGACCATTAGCTTCTCTGGATGCATGAACAAAAGACAATGCCATGCGAATAGAAAAGCCCTCTGCCAGCATGCTTAGCTGGACAGATGGGTTTTGCCCACAGCCTCAATGTTTCACAGCCTACCTTTGTTAGCATCAGAGCAGCATGTCCCATCTACATCCCTGGTATTCTGGATTTGCTCTAGGCTTCCTCATATCGCTCTTAAAATGGCAGATCATGATGCAGTGGCATCTGCAATTCTGGAGCTTAGAGGAATAATATTCCACACTTTATTTTCTCTTCTAATAGCAAATGCTTCTTGACTCTGCAGTGCTGGAGTTAATGTGTAAAAGAACTCTTTCAGACTCTAGATTCTCCATCACATTTTCACTTGTATAATTCTGTCACCATTCTGAGCAGCCCTATTAACCAAAGCAACAGGAAGAACTTCTGCTTGAGCTGTATTCAACAGAAACTGTTACACAGCTTTACCTTCAGTAATTCTTTTGGTTTGGGCCCTTGAAGAAGTCCGCGTTCTATTCTGCTTGCTTTGTTTGACTCACACCTCTTTCATATCTTGGGGGTAGCTGTAATTCTTATCATTTGTGTTTACCAAAATTCAGCATAAGATGAACAACCTGGTAAAAATGCTCTACAAATATACCTGGGGGCAACTCCCAGAACATATTTACAGTCTGTTCATTTTAAATGGACAAAAATTATTTGAACAGTTCCAAAGTTGGGGGTTGGTTTTGCAGTCTTGGTTTCCTTTGACTGTTTGATGGTCAATAGCTTCCCTTATGCTCAAAAACACAAAGCCACAGCATTCTCCATCAGTTAGCCCAGGTTATGGGATTCAGACTTAAGAGCAGAAGAGGGTGAAGGAAAGTGATGCAGTTTGAAATACCATCAGGTAGTGAAAACCTGGCTCAACCTAATGGAGACAGGAAGGCCAAAAGTTTGGGATGAGGCTTAGCACATGCCAGGGTGGAACTGGAAAAAGGTGAAATTAAGCCTCCAAGCCAGCAGGTTTTCATTTCAATAAGTATTTACTTTTCCCTATCTAATGCCATTTCCTATCTAGCTGCATTTCAGAAAATCAGAGATTTGATCTTTCAATGTGCAGCCCAGGGAGGTGGTGGAGTCAACCATCCCTGGAGGTGTTCAAGAGGGGATTGGATGTGGCACTTGGTGCCATGGTCTAGTCATGAGGGTCTGTGGTGACAGGTTGGACTCGATGAGCTTTGATGGTCTCTTCCAGCCTTGGTGATACTGTGAGACTGTTACACATATGAAGGGCTTGAGAACTGTGAAGATACGGGCAGAGTCTGTCTGAACAGGAATATTAAATGGGAAGGCTTGAAGTTCCTTCCCTCCTTCCCTATGGATGTTTGTTTCAGAGATCAGTTTTCTAAGCAGACTTACAGTGTTCTTCTCTGGGAGACATTCTGGCAGACCACATTCAGGAGCTAAGAGGTCTGTTGGTCACCAGTTTAGATCAGTAATTCATTCCTGTGTGCTGCAGTGGCATCATCAGCCACGGACTACTTGGCTTTGGGAAGCAAACAAGAAGCACCACATTTCAAATTGGGTTTGTATTTACACATGGATTCCATAATGTCCCAAGTTGCTTTACTTCCCTTCAAGATTTTGAGCACGGAGCCAGAGAATTTAAGGACAAGCCACTGAAATAAAAGTTAATATCACAAAGCCAGTTACCTGTCTCTTTCTACTGGCAGTCAATTCAATTCCCACAGATAGGAAACAGAAATAATTCCAATAGCCATTTACCAGGGCTTCTTATCTGGGTTTTGACATATTTTGGTTTGCATTCTTTTAAATGCATCACGCTTTAAAGTGTTTAGGGATCATATTCCCTGGCATATAATGATTTTCAGTATAGATTTATACAGAGGGGACTGCAGCAGCTTGAAGGATGGAGCTAATAACATCAACACAGCATGTGTATGATTTTATGTACAGAAACTTGGCAAGAGTAAGAGTGTTTTTAGTGGAATGTTGGCTATACTAATATTCCCTCCTGAATAGCTCCTTTTCACTGTATAATCAAGATCTCCATGCAGTGATCTGAGATGCCTTTTCACAGAACGCCTTCAAAATGAAATTATCTTCATTATTATTAATTTTCTGAAAATAAATTGCTTTGGAGTTTAGTGCTAATTACTGTCCCTGTCATATAGCCCCAGTACGGGGAGGTGTAGAATTTATGCACCAGAATCTCAGAAGATACAGGCTACAACCTTTGCAAAGTAAAAAATGACTGCTAATAAGCATAATGGAAACCTTGAGCTGAAATGTCTCCAGCCGCAATTACTTCACAACAGAACACAATCCAGAGGATGTTTCCCTTTTTCATTCTAAACTCCAATAAGAGTTACTTCCATGTTTAGAGAGAACTTCAGAATAAATGGTACCCTTGCTGCTGTACTT
This sequence comes from Dryobates pubescens, assembly GCF_014839835.1. Taxonomy (NCBI): domain Eukaryota; kingdom Metazoa; phylum Chordata; class Aves; order Piciformes; family Picidae; genus Dryobates; species Dryobates pubescens. The sequence goes on along the minus strand of NC_071629.1, from coordinate 142,258 downwards.
CATGACCTGTCAGTTAGCATATATGACTGATTAAGGATCCATGTGTGACTTTTGAAGGGCTGGTGTTTTACTTCCTTGGTTTGCAACAAGACATCTTCACTGAAATACTCTTGAAATAAGTATTAAAAAACACACATGAAAAATCCATTAAACATTGTGAGTTTCTGCCATGATTTCACCAATAGAGGAAGCGTTCAGGAAGGACAGAAGAAACTCACTAACCTTGACTCCCATTATCACTTAAGAACAGGCCAGATAAGCTCCTGGATCAAATTTAAAATACTTCAGTCTAATATCACCTGCCAAGTGCTCAACCACAGGCTTACGCTGAGCTTACTGTCCAAAACAGTATTGTCCTACATGTCACAAACTTGATGGCAGCAATATATGAAAGAGGAGCTCTGATTACAGCCTCAGATACTCCTTAGAATTGGCTCTTTTCAGGGCTTACATATAAAACTGAGTCCCAAGACACTCTTAGCAGTAACCTGAAGAAATCTGCTTGATGAGACTGAAAACCACGAAACAGCTTGCAGAAAACTGCAATGCTAATAATTGCTCATCTCCTCAAAAACTAGTGCTTTAAAAATGATTAGTTTTGTTTTCCAGCCTTAAAACACATGAGAGAAGGAAGCTAGAAACATAAAAACAAACCAAACCCCACAAAATCCTAATTCATGCTGTTGTATTCAAAGAGAAGGACCAAAAGGCTGTCTGCAAGAGAAGCGGTGAATGTGGAAACTCCTGCTGCTTGTAGTGCCTTTCTGTAAGCTATCGTCAGCAGAACCAACAATGCCACATTCCCTACATAAAAATAGTTTAATAACTGCTAGGTAAGAGAAAAGCAAGATAAACAGAGGAAATAGTTTTCTCCATTCTCTCTTCCTCTCCCTCCCATCCAACCAGGGATGCATTAGATGAAGCTGTTCAATAAACCTTAAGACCTCTATAATTATGAAGAAAGAAAAAAGTTAGCAAGAAATCACTACTTGGGTACTGATGTAAATTTTACTTTAATTCAAAACCAAGCCAAATGCAGCACAAACCCACCAACCATGTGAAAATTTTTACCACTTAAACTAAATATCACTGCAAGCAGATCTGTTACACCCCTGAGACTTGAGGACTGAAAGCAAAGCATGTTGCAGGAGGGGCTTTAAGCTTAAAGGACTTATTTAAGATACAGCATGTAGTGAACACTTCATTTTTATGAAACTCCACCCTCTTTATTTAAAGTGGGTTTAGAGATATCTACTTAAATAAAGACATTCTCACAAGTTAAGAAAACAAATGTGATGTTTGATTGGATATGAAAATATCAGACAAAATAACATAAACACCACACCCATCACAGCCTCATTTGGTTAATTACATTCAGATACTCAGGAGAGTAATTTTAATTAGTAGCACTGGACATATTTTTCAAGTTTCTGGAAGCAGAAGATTTCAATAATTTATCTTCCTTTCTTGGAACTCTGGAATTAAATGACCATACCCATAATATATTCCCATGCACCATGAATTATTGCCACAGTTTGCTCACAACCAACTGGTGGCTAAACTGCAGTGGAAATGGGCACTCGTTCTCCTAGCTCCAGATCACCACTGGAAGATCTTAGCTTGATGGAGTCACAGTCAAGGATTTTTTTCCTTTATTTTTTTTTTTTCCCTTTCTTCCTAATCAAATCTCAAATGCACATCTCCTGTAAAGCACTTGTTATTTTCAGATGAGTTGAGGTTGCATTTCAAATCACTCACAGTATTCCCCAGTGACCTCATGAAACCATGGAGCTAGCTTTTTATCTAGAATGGTAGCTGTGCTTTTTACCCTAGCAGCTAACAGGAAATACTGACTCTGACTTTTTCTTAGGAGGAGGAACTGATAATGAATGCTGCTAGATATTCTGTTAGTTGGGAATTCATTCTTTTATAAAATGTAACTTCTCCAGAACAGGATATCCAAACCAAACATTTCTTAGCTCAAACCAACAAGTTCTGCTCAACAAGGTTCTTACCAAATATTTGCATTGATCTTTTCTCTTAATGCTGTGTTCTCTGGTGGCTCAGGTTGTGCCCCACTGTTCTTTCTTGCTCTGCTATTGTCTGTCTTATCTCTAAACACACACACACCTCCTGCTCAGAGCAATGGGAATCTTTCTAGCCCTAATGCCTTCAGCAGTCCTGTCTTTGTCTTTGATAATATAGGTAGCACCCATGTTTTGGTCTGGCAGCCTCTGGTTTTCAACAGTAAATTGTAATGCCTTCTATCAGCTATCTTAAATGACAAACCATGCATTCTTAGCTGGACTACACCTAGCTCACAACTGCTTAATACATTGCAATTTTTTTTTTTTTAACAGCTAAAAGCATTGCTAAAATTGCTAATTCAAGTACTGAAGGTTAGAAGATGTCCCTAAGGTTTCCTTTCCAACCTTGGTTTACCTCCTAGCTACCATTAAACACTGTTAATTTTTAATAGCCACTAATATCCCAATTTTTTTTCCCACTGACTAAATTACTGGGCAGTCATTCACCCACTGAAGCAGCAGCACTCTGCAGTCTACTCCACTTTAGTTGGTAGCAACTGAAGGCTACAAATGACTGCGAAAAATTGCACAGTTGTGCTGAAGGTAGCAGAAAACCTGCCTCAGTACAGAGTTCCTCGGTTGTTTACCATTACCCTTACATTAGACAAGCCTAAAGCACAAAAGACTTGCCAGAAGTGTGGCACCACGTGCCAAGTTTTTTCAGTCTAATACCACTGATTGAGCAGTTGATAAAACACTGTGTTTATTGTTTCTATAATCTCAAATGTTGGGTGCTTGCGAAGATCCTCATCTGTAATTTGGGTTTAACAGTCAATGTTGTTCTTGTTTTTATGTGAAGAGAGCAAAGCGCCACTGCATTAGTCTGTCTGCAGGAGAGCTCAACCCCAAATCACAACATTCCATTTTCTCCTGTGGCACATTTGTGAAGTATAATTATAATTAAGAACATCTTGAATATTAGTAGTTGTGATGTCACTGATGTAAGGATACCCTGGATCAGTTGTGTTTCAAATTTAAGCGCTTTGCCAGATGTTCTAATCATTTCACTTAGATTTTTTTCCACCAAGAAAACAGATACTGAGAACTGTGAGCATCTTGCCTTTGCCAACTGTCAAGGATAATTTCATCCTGAAAGAGGAGTTGAGATTTCCAAGAATCGTCTTTTTCAAGAAAGAAAGAAAGAGGAAGAAAGAAAGAGGAGGAGAGAAAGAAAGAAAGAGAGGAAGAAAGAGAGGAAGAGAGGAAAAGACAGGGAAGGAAGGAAGAGGGAGCAAGCTTTCAGAAAGCTTTGTATTGTTCCTAGCTTATGGAAAATCATAGAATGGTAGGGGCTGGGATGGACCTCAGAGCATTGAGTTTCTTGTCAAACACCACTTTCAGTGAGAACAGAGACTCTATGGAGCGAGTTACTACCTTTAAATCCACGTAAGCTCAACATACCACCTGGCAGATTTGGGAATCTTGAGTGGGGCTTAGACCAAGATGACGTCCAGACATTTTTATGTGGAGAGCCAGGATTGTTTTCAAAACACAAGAGTCAGGCCAACATCTGCTTAGCCTTTGGGAGTGAGTGTTTGGGTAAGCATGTCTGAAGCACATGGACAGGAAGACATTCTGATAATAAAAGATAACCACGTGCACTTTCTTTTGCTATGTCCACTTCACAAAATATTCACCTGCACAGAAATGATTTTAATCAGCAGTGGTAACTGCTCCATCAGTGTGGTAACCAAGGTAAGTTTGGCCAGCCTGCTAAAAATCCAGATCAAATGGCTCTGCCAGCACTGTGCTAACTGCAAACAGAAATGTGCTAACACTTCACCGTGCCAGCCACACACTCACCCAAACAAGTCACACAGATGTCCTGAAGAACCAGATGATGTAAAAATTATCCTGCCCGTAATTTCTGCATAAGGGTAATTTCTGTGTGGGGGAAACGACCTCACTCAGAGTACAAGTTAAATAGTTAAACTGTGTTGTAAAGAATTCTTCTGAATCTAAGTTTTACATAGAATATACAATAACACATTTTAACTAGAGTATACCTTATTCAGAACATTTTTCTTTCTTCTTGTACACCTTGATGAAAATTTCATAATAAATTGGTCTGAGACTGATAATATTTACTGTTTCTGAAAACATCTTCAAAGCAGATCATGATATGAAGAGCAGAAGATGTAGTTTATCACCATACTGATTAACAGATGGTATTAGCATGTGGCTCACAAATAACAAGGAAAAAAGAGTAATTTTTCAAAGGTGGCCAGAGTTTCTAATATTAATTTATGTGTTAGAAGAAAAAAATGCAAAAGATATGCAGAAACAAGTGTCACTGAAGTGAAACCCTAAGCAAAGATGAATGTTTGACCCACATTGTTCCAAATGTTTCGATTGTCCTTCATCTGCTTTCCTATAATATATAGGAAAAAAATATAATCAAATTACAGGAAAAAAAGTGATCTTGGCATGTAACTATAGCCTATTTAGTCTTTGAATAAAAATACAACCAAGAGTACAGGAAAAAAATACAAGCATACTATTCAGAAGAAATTACCTACTGTGCTAGAAAGATATGTTCCAATCAAAAAGGCCCTGGTGCTGCCACTGAGAAGCAGTGACATACCTAGTGTCACACGTACCTTGTGTCACAGCAGTGTCATACCTTGTGTCACTGCGTTCACATTATGGCTGATTTGGTTTGACGTGGCTGCTTGTTTTAGAAATACTCACCAAATGTTTTCCCTCCTTTGTTTTGTTTCTGGAAGCTTTCATTTAACAACAGAACACTGGGCAGTGCTTCGTAAGTGTTAACAAACCTCAGCATTCTCTTGGCAGCTGATGAAGAAAGACGACAATTAATTCCATTACCTCTGCTAACAGAACACATGTGCCAGCCAGGAACTGCAAACCAATGAGAAAATCAAACAGAAATCGATACTGACAGACCTGTTTTTTACAAAGCAGACCTGTGTTCTGTGCCATTACCATCATTTTCAAACAGCCTGTCACCTTGCCATCTTACAAAACTGTATTATCAAAATCCATTTTCCAGTGGCTAACTTGCACAAATTCACAGAATTACCAGCAAAGCTGGGCATGGAACCTGTAGATCCTTGACTTCAGTTCTCTGTAACTGTGCTTTCACTTTGGGGAGCTTTACAGCTGCCCTCACAGCAGCAAAACAGATGGGAATGTTTTTTATGTCAACCAAGAGAGCTTATAGTGCACTCACTTCCACATACAGCTAAGGTTTCCTGTAATGGGTTCACTGCATTCTTATTTCCATGATTAATTCTGTTAATCAAGAGGTTCAAGTTTAATCTTGCATCCCTTTTTTTTAGTCTAAATGAAAGACTGATGGCTTCAACATTTCTTCAAGACTGGCACAGAAACTGCTGAGCAAGCCACAGGTTTCCACAAACAGTAACAAATCTGCTTTCATCCAAGATTTGGACAACAGAAAAGGAGTATAATTAAGGAAGGAACTGCAACTCTCCAAACTCCCTTGTTTTGAATATTACCTTGCCATGTAATGGATTTTTCCTTTGGCACTCTAGTCAATAGCACTCATGATTTGAAGTGTGCCCCGCTCTTTAGTTGAACATCAAAGTGAGAATATCCAGTAATTTCTAACTACAACCACCAGCAGGAGCAAGACTTCTTCTTGTTAAATATATCTAGTGTTTTCAGGGGAATTCATATCCCCAGATCCTTCTGTTCTTCTCACTCTCTAAGCAAGTTCCCTTGAAAGTGCTACTGCACTTAGCTGAGGTCACTGTGTTTAATTTTGAACAGCAGAAAAGCACAAAGATTGGGGGAAAAAAAGACAAACAGTTGTTCTAGAAATCCTAAAATAGACCTATTTTTGTTCTTCAAGTGCTATTATTTTTCCTTTCCCTGGCAGGGCTATATGTAAAACACAGGTAATTTTACAAGCAGTTTATGTAAATGTTAGGTAGCCATAAACAACGCTGTGTGTATCCTGTCTAGTGTGACGTGTGTTGTGTAACTCTCACCTCAGCCATTGTTAAGGACTCCTGAGAAGTAAAACACTCAAAGGGATTCTGCCCACAATAGCACAGAGCAACACACTAGGTACATAGCATACACGTTAAAAGATAATTTACCATGCGAATCAGCACATGGTTCCTTACATTTATTACCACCTCTTGTAACTCTGAAGCTACAGCTTTATCCCTTCAGTTTGTTTTATCCAAATTTCCTAAGCATTAGCACATTTTATACCTGAAAAGCTGATAAAGGACATCTATCTACTGAACAGTATTACTGGTCTACTTCTACTTTAAAAGCAATCTCTTACTTAATTTTATCCCTCACATGAAGCGGGCTCCACTGAGAAACGTAAAGGAAATGAGCTTTGCAACATTGCCAGTAAAGTACCTTTCATTTTGGACAATGTGAGCTATAAACCAGATAATTTGTTTCTCATCACCTTTATCCCACTCAATACATGATTTTTTGTTAATTACACCAATATAGTCCATGTTGAAACATCTCTTACTTCAGCTCAGACGTAAAAGAATGCATGGGTAAAGCAGCATGGTTGGGGAAAAATCAGCTAGGAAATTATCCTTCAGTGTAGCTCAATATTATTAAATTCTTATTGATTTCAACTTGTCAGAGTTTGGCAAACATCTAAATTCTCTCTCTCTTGTCTTCTGATTTCATTACTTAACGTACTAGGCTGAAAGACAGTTTTCTAACGTGCCTACTTGCTGCCATCATGGCTATTGGACACAGAGCAAACCCCTTCGCTTTTTTTAAATGGAGACATGATGAAAATGGAATCCAGTAGTGTGAATGGTGATTAAATAAGGTTTGGTAATAGGATTTGAAATAAGTTACCATAAACTGTGGGTGAAGCAGAAAATACGTTTTAAATCTCTATGTGATCTCACAGCAGCCATTCTCTTTACTTCAAGACTGAAAGTGGTGTTTTTCTTAGTGAAGGCAAACTGGTAGATGTTCCACAGGCAGTTTGGTCATGCTTTATACAATACACTTCAACGATGACTGCATCAAAGAGGGAGACCAAATTTCAGATGTGCTTGGCCCCCACTGATCTGCAGACACTTTAGTCAGACTGCCCATTATTACAAGCAGAAAGTTGAGTGCTATATTTGTGTGCACTGTCATTAACTGATCCCATGGAGCCAGCACCTACTAGCCAAGGTCACTGGATTTCACTGCATCCATACATGCCAGACCTGTCCTTGTTCTTAGTTCAGTGCTGCAGAACTTATTTTTTCATACAGCAATACAAAAGTTAATATGATTTTTGTGATACAGATATTTGGTTTAAATAATGATTGTTTCAGCAAATAAAAGTTTGTACTGTGCTATCAAGTGAAAAGATAAGCAGAACATAAATACTAAGGAGGACAAATTTAAAATGCTGGCCTGTTGGGCTGAATAAGCAACTGCAGTGCACAGTAACAGTGTGAAGCATGCAAGTGGCTTTCAGTTCCTGTATATCAGACATCTGGTTCTGCTGAGCACATTCTTAGCATCGTTAATATTCATACCTTGATGTGAAAATTCATTGAATTTTTGCTCATTATTTTTCTAAACAGAAAGACATTAATAAAAACTTGTTTCAGCTCAAAAGATCCCCACCAAAACATTTGGACAATATATGACCTATATTTCTGTGCCTGCCAAGCACTGATGAGGACAAATTAAATACATTGATTTTTTTTCACCCTCAATTATTATTATTAATTTTTTAATCTAGAGTCCTTAAAGACAATATTAACCTAATATTTTCATCGTGGTGAGAACCATCTAGAAAGTTTCTCAAATTTAATTAACATGGGTAAACATACTCAAACAGGAAAAATGAGGATAAATGAAGATAAAAATGAAGATAAAAATGAAGACAGATGCTGACAAGTAGCTGGAATCCTAGCACACAATCTCAACTGTGTGAGAAAAAAGCCTTTGTAATTCAACTTCAAAGAATAAATCTTAAATAAAAAGATGTAAATACCTGAGGTAGCTGGTTTGCCAGCCTGTGCTGTCAGGTCTGGCACTACATGAACTACTGCAATCCCAGATGAAAAGGCTATAATTCAATCCTCACTCCTACAAGACCTTGAGTATTACTAGTTTTGAACAATCTCTACAGGCTTCTCCCAGAGTCTGCTACAGGAAATGGTAACTAAGACTTGGTTATTAAAAACCCCAGCAAAACAAAACAACCAGCTCATTAATTCTGTGCTTGTATTTCACACCTAGAGTTTGAAAACCTTCCCTACAGCTGGCAGAATTTTGAAGACAAGGGCCAAGCAGCACATGCCTTTCTCCAGTGACATCCAGGCAGGAGGCTCAGCCCTCTGCTTCATGCCAAGCACAGAGGGGACGTGGCATGCATCAGCCCTGTTGTATAGAGAGAATGAGAACTGCACCCAGCTCTGTGAGACTGCTTGCACATCTGTCTGCTACACAGAGATAGGGATGGACACAGAGTTTTTAATATGCACTCAAGTTATGACATTTTTGCACAATGAGGTTTTCTGTGACTGAAGAAAGGTGGAGGAGCAATGGTGACTGCCCAAGCTGCATCTAGTTCTCTCCCCTCTAGCTTTTTAAATGTAAAAATAATGTTCTGCTTTCTTTATATCACCTAAAGTTATGTGGCACATCAGAGGAGAAAGAAAAAACTGACCAGCTGCCACAGCAAATCTTGGGAAACAGAACTCTTGGGCTAAAATTAAAGAAACTTGTTAACTGCCCATAACTGAAATGATTACTAAAATGGAACAAATAAACTACAGTAGCTTTGGTGCAATAATCTAAAGACCTGTTACTCAGACACAGGGGGGATGCAAAAATTCCTGTGTGTTTGAGTGGGAGGAAAACCTTGCTCAGATTAGCAACCTGGAAGTGTAACTGCGCAAGATTCTCTAACAGAGGTAGTATGAGAACCCTACTGAAGGTCTGAAGAAATGTCTCATTTTGAAGTGCAGGCACTACTGGTAAAAGAAAAGGGCTTTAGCTATTTTCAAGCAGTTCCAGGTGCTGCCTTTTGGAACAGAAAGTATCACAGAAAGTACAGAAAGTATCAGAAATGGGACAGCTCTGTGTTCACAAGACAGCTCACCCCTGAGTGAAATGTCATGTTTCTACCCATTAACTTTGAACGTTGTTGCCAACAGGGACCCAGACAACATTCCCCTATGATTTCCCACACTTTCGCCCCCCTCCCCGGGTCCCCCCCTTTTTTCTTTTTTCCTTGAAACAAGGTCTGTGTGGTTTGCAAACTGGATTCAAACCAGGCTGCTGGTAGTTGCAGATGCATTCCTAAATGCATGTGACAGAAGTTCACCGAAGTAGATTGTAGAGCATCGATAAAGCCTTTAGAGTCACCCCGAGTGCCAAATCCCAGCAGAAAAGGACAGAAAACTTGCAGTTTGTATAGACAATCTGGATGGGAATCCCTAACCTATCAAAGACACAGGTGTTAAGTGGCACAAATGAGTAAAGCAGACATTGGCTGCACTAGCAGAGGACAAAAACCTTTCTCGCCAGCAACCTTTTTCTCTTCACAGATTGTCTTTAGTTCAATGTTACCTGAACAAGTCTAAATAACACAATTAAAATGCCTATTAAATATGAATCTTATAAACACTCCCAAGACTAAAACCTATCTACTCACACTGAAAACACAGATTTTGGACAGGATAAAAGTAACCTTTGACATTATCTGTTCTCGTGTGCCATATTAAACAGTATTATCCCCCACTTTTCTTAAGCATCACTAACCAAAACACAATCAGAGAAACACAACAACACCAAAACACATCAGAGAAACTAGAGGAAGTTCTTTTCCTGTTCTTTGTTTTTCTCTTCTTCTGGGAGAATTTGTTTTGACTGAACTTTTGTCCTTCCGCACCCAATGTCTGGGATGCCTTCTGCTTTCCTCATCCCCTTCCCTTTGTTCTGGAGTTGCAGTACTTCTGTGCTCTGCTCTCCTTGGCTTACTCTGATCCACTCCCAGCAGCCCCCCAACTCCTGATTCTCCCTAATCACCTGGACACTGTTCATAAAGCTCACTCTCTCCCAAAATAAACTGCCTTGAGGGAAAGCATGTTGGAGGATCCATATCCTACAGCCATAAGTACACTGAAGCAAGGAATCTGAGTGCAAGACAGCATTACTCTTCTCCCATTTTTCTGCAGCAAAGCATGGCAGATAATTTGCTTCAAGAAAACCAGAACAACTGTGTGTGCAGGGCACTTTTGGGTGGATAGACTGGGGTTAATCTGACAAAACATCCTTTGTACAGCTCTAAAAATGAAATCCTGACCCTGCTCTGAAACATAGAAGCACTGCTCCACAGTGTGCCTGAAAACATCAAATTTCATCTCTAAAGGAAAAACATTTAAGCTATGAAGCCTGTAGATTATCATTCACACAAACAGAGCCAGCAGTTCAGAAAATAGCCACAAGTGAGTGAATATTCATGCCTGCCATGTAAACCCTTTGATAGATTCCCATCTCTCTGTTCAGAGCTATACACAGCTTTAAAACACTGTTCACAAGCAAGTCACAAGAGGGAAGCAAAGCTGAGATCTGATCTGTATCTACACAACATCAAAGAGCACAAGGGTAGCTTCCAGATGCTATTCTTTACTGGGGATGCTGAGCTACAAGCCCCACACCCAAAGTTTGTGTTCACATTCATCATATTTGCCCATGTTGAACAAAATTGAATGTAAATATGAAAGCTAATTTCAGTCACCTGATTGACTGTCAGGACTTGAACTCTGGCTGTGATTTTGGGTTGCAAAGGAGGCATTTACTCCATCCAGACATAATTAAATCTACTGCCTATCCAGTCTCAGCTCACATGAAAAAAAGCCTACGTGCACCACAGCATTTCATTTACACCCAGTGTTACAAGGGTGCTACCAACACAAAACTGTTTTCTATCTTCTTTCTTTAAGTGAGATTTCTTCCTTATACATCTTGAGCTGTTCTTTTTATTCTTTACTTGACTTAACATGAAGATGCCTGGAAGCAGTAAAATATTTTCTCCTCTTTATTCTACTGTCAGCAGCACTACTTTGACCCTATCAGAGAAATTTGTGTTGACAAAATTCTCAAACTGTATTCTCTGGTGAGCTACTACATTGTGCATCTTTATATGATCTGGTGTAATGTAGCTGTGTGAGGAATTTTTGAATTATTAATCTGGTCTTGATTTAAAAGTATATATTAAAACTGGAAGGAATCCCTGGACACATGAATCTGTACTGCACTTTATGAATAGTACCAATAAATAAATATTAATGCTTTTATTTCATTTATATTTCAAGATTAAAGCTATGAAATTTGGGTTCCAAATAATTAAGGTTACAATTGCCTGATGCTTCACAGTAAATTGTTACAGTCCTGTTTCAGGTTAAAAGTGTGAGAAGCTGCTGCTTACAGCACCACAGCACAGTAAGGGTGTAACAAAGGCACTGCTAATTTTATGAATCAGTGAGAAAGGAATTACATAATGACATTTCAGTCCTGTTGAATGAGAGCTTCTAGTGGCACAGAGCTCCACAAAGCTGTCTGGTGATGGACATTCCTTGAGTATTTCAATAGTATTTCTGTTATGTAACAAAGGGAGAAAAATACGAATGCGGATAAAAATGCTCCACAAATCATAAAGGAGCACAAATTCCACCAGATTCAATATGCAAAAAGCTTAAAAGCTCTTTCTTAAAACAGCATTAACACGATTTAAGTGATGTTAGATATTCCATTTGAGCCAACTTAATCTTGTTGAAAAATCCAATGGAAACTTGGAGCAGTTCATCTCACATTTGCTTGCAGGCTGCACTCAGAAATCACTTTGTTCCTGTAGAAAGGAAAATATCTGCAGTATATATCTGGTGATCTACAGTCTGCAGTTGTCTCCATCCAGCCATGCACTTCAGTGCAGTCATATCTGAACACAGAAATAATCCACAGCAGTGATCCACCTGTGGTTAACAGCCCTGCTTAAATTCTAAAGTAAGCAATGTGTGCTCCATGAAAAAAGGCCAGCTGGAAAAAACATCCAAGTAGCTACAGGGGATTCTCTGGATACCCTCCCTTCTGAGAGGTCTCTCAAGAGAAGTGTGCATTCAAGCTTGGAAAACCCAGACTCTAAGGAAGCACTTGAAACTCCACGGTTCCCAGACTACCTCCTGCCCACATTCCCTAATGCCTCACTGCAGGCTGCTGTAAAAAAAGTAGCACTGAAGAGCTGCCCCTCTAGCTCAGAACTTGCCATCATTCTTTAATGCCACCCACATGTATCACTCTAGGAAGAGTTTGAATCCTGACATTCAACCTTCTAAGGCTTTTCTGGTGTTTTTGCTTGCAATAAACCCATCTCCTTTTGGTGACAATTTTAGGAAGACTGGTTGAGAATCTATGATGTGCCATCAGAAGCCCTCACTCCATAGGCAATTCTCTCATGAGTATCCTTGTTTTGACTTCCTCTTCATTTTTTGTTTTGTGGGGTTTTGTCATCTCTTTCAAGTGTGTGTCAGGGTAGTCCCTAAAAAGAGCCTATAGGGAGGTAGCAAAGTGGAAACTGAAGGATAAAAGTCACAGTTCATAGCCCACAGAGTCTGTATTATTTTTCATATGGAAATGTATGGCCAAAGAACAATTTTCTGCGACTCCTGCCAGAGCAGTATGATTGTAGGACCTTACTAGGAGGATCTGAATGACTCCCTGCAGTTGGGCTCAGCTGACATTGCTGCCTGTTTAGAAGACAGGAGCTGGAGCTGAGGGACTAAAAGTGACCTTTATGATGGATGTTTTACTTTGCAAATAAAGCCTCCTGAGTGAAGCAAACTGCTTTTCTGTGTCTCAGTATAGGTCTTGTTTCCTTGCTCTCTAGGTACTACTGGTGGAAAAGAAGTTTGAGATTAAGGAGACAATAAAATTTCCTTCTCATTTTGAAGGCTGAGGGAATAGATTTCTGTTGGAAGGAGGCAATAGAGAGGCTTTGGCGATAAGAAATAAAAAAATCCAGCCACATGGCAATTCTTGCAGCTCCCTGAGCTGCTATGGCATGGATTCACCCATCTGTTATCAGGCGACACTTTCACTGCAGCTCCAAATTGTTCAGGGAGGAGATGATTCACATGTCAGCTGGGACTTGGTTTCAATGTAGCCTGCTCAGCCCTCCTGGCAAAACATTTCTCATGAAACATTTGGGAGATGAGTTCCTCTGGTCTGTCAGCTATGATAAAGGCATGGGAAAGGGATACCCTTCTTAAAGCATTACTGCAGAGAGGCCTTTCTTTCTTAATCTAATTTTATGTGGGGTTGGTGATAAAAAAGTCATGGCAAAATGGAAGTTATTTTCCTTCTACACAGCTTTTAAAAGTTCTGTGTAAATTCTTTGGGACCATGTACTGAGCATGACAGGGAAGAAGGAATTCAAAGAGTTGTGCTGCAGAACTGGGGCCACCTTACATCAGCAGAAAAGACCACACTTGCCTCTCCCCACTCTGCTGAGCTGTGCTCCATGACCAACGGGCAGTCTTCATTGTGCACCAGATTTAACTTGGCCATTTCTGTACTGCTAACTGAAGAAGACACATAACTCGCACAAAAGATTTATTACTGTTATATCACCTTTTACATGCATTAATCTTTCTAGTGCCCATTACCGAGTTATGTACAAAAGATGGTGAAATTAAGCATCTACTTTTTACTAGGCCCATAAGCTATGACTATAGGAAGAAAAGTTACTTACATTTCAATGTAGAATCCTGCAGAAAATATTTTGACAAGATAGCAGCAAACTAAAGTAAGTTAGTTCCCAAGATATTCAAGAAAAAAGTCCTCCTTGAAATCAAACCCTCCCATTGGATCTGCAGAATGAATGAGTGCCCATAATATTCCCCACTTGCAAGTCTGCCTCCCAGTTATTAGTTTGGGTTCATTGCTGGGCAAGCTGCCAGTGCATATTGTCCACACTACAGGATTGTGCTGCTCTGCTGTGAAAGTGACCTCAAATGACATTGAATAATACTTTTACCAATAGCAGGAGATATTAGAACAGCCTACAGTAATCAGCAGAAACAGCTGTAGGAACACAGGCAAATGTTGGACAGACCAAATTCATGAGCCATTGGACAATATTTGACTTCTACTGTAAATCAACACTCTTTTTTCAGAAATACATATTTTTATACACACACATACTAAACCTTTTCTATTTTTTCTCTCCAAATAACAATAAGACATGGTGACAAGTATTCTTAAGTAGTAGCAGCAGCTGGACTCAAATATATTGTGTATGTCAGCTCAAACCTGTGCTTTGGGCTGTATTCAGCTGACATTTCACCAACATGACATAGGAAGTACCTAAAGCAAGCCATTTGAAGCAGCATTACTTCTCACCAAGCTACTCCTAGGCTGAAAAGCAAGATGCCATATTGCACAGTTAATTTCTAAGTCAGCCTGAATGAAGTTTCTCCATCACTTTGGTTTCTCTCCATCTTTCCAAGACTGTACAGCTGAAGCCCAGGGATATGCTTTGCACTCTGGAGTTTACTGCCTGCCCTTGGAGACCTTTGGATAATGGAGAGACAGGTTTATCACTGTTGTAGAGGCAGAGAGGGAAGAAGCACATGATGCAGTAAAGTGATTCTGTATAAACATGCACGGGTTAGGCATGGGACCAGCAGCATTCAGAGTGTCAAACCACATGGTACACGTACCTATGGGAACAGCTGCTCCAGATGCTCCAGCTGAACATGGTGGCCCAACAACTCCTATATGCCTTTCTAAGGCAATGGGAATCCACAGAACAAACTTGCAATACCACAGAAGTAAATGGCTTTTGATATTGAATCTTTCAAGGGCTGAACACATTACTGATAGCAGGCCATTCCCCTGCAGTAATAGAAGATTATAATGTCTGTGATAATGTCAGAGGGCTAGGCGTGTAGCATTAACCACCACAGCAGCCATAGTAATGGATGATGCTGCTCAACTCATTTTCAAGGCTTACTCACTTCACAACAGCCCTCAATAAACTGCAAATCCAGTGGAACAGCTGAGCTGAGCAATCAATCATTCAGAAACAAGATTCAGAGCAGTCCTGGAGAACACACGGAAGGCAATGAGATGCCACTGCTTGTGAAATAATGTTGGTGGGAATTCTTCTCCCTCATCTGATTTATTTCTGTCAATCTGCAGTTGAGAATCTATGTCATGATTAACTCCTTTGTCCTGAATTGCCACATAAACATAGCTCTGGCATTATTAAATGCTTCTGAGAGTACTTCTGAACCTCAGGATTGCTAAGGAAATTGACTCCAGAGAGGCAGCTAGCACTGCTGATTTGCAACTGGCTGTTTTTAATTGTAGACTGATGATATGAAATGCCAAGCTGGAGAATAAGATTCAGTTTGTGTAATATGTGAACTTGCACAAAACACATTTGCATAAACATTTCTAGGATAAAATGAGTCCTTGGGCAGTTCAGAGTATTCAGGCTGGCTGGTTTGAAAGAGAGGTCAGACAAAAATATAGTGACCGCACTACTAAATGACAATGTCAGAAGTGTGCCTCCAGAGTCATAATCTGTTTAACTTGTTTGCCAAGCTTTACAGAGTCAGTTCTTGGCTTGTGCTCTACTTTCATACCAGCAATTAAACTCCTCGGAGAGAGCTCCAAGAACCAACAGCAACGATATTGAAGGACAAGAGCTGTGAAAATGGACATGCGCAATTCAAACAAGGATGAAGGAAAGATGTTTGTAGTTTTCCAAAGCTAGTATCTGAAAGATGGAAAAATCCAAGGTGGAAGATTGCTTTATGAGAAACAAAAGTGTTTCAGGAAACCCAGGGCAATAATAAACAAAAAACTTCCATAAATCAGGCTTGACTGAATAGCAGATCATCTTTTTTCCCCCAAAGAGAGAGACAGAAGAGCACTTGAAGCAATCAAAAGATAAACATCTGCACTGAGTGCAGCCCAGAAAGCAGGGTAAAACTGAATGCTGGTATCCTTACAAACACATTGGACAGAGTTCAAAAGGGTTCTGAAAAGCAAGCTTAAGGTAGACAGAAACAAATCTTATTGTTGTAGAGAGTTTTATATCCATGTTCCACCTGAACTGTGTTAAGAAAATGCTGAAGTAATCATTATTTTAAACTCATTTAGGATATTCTAGTGATAGAGACACGCTTAATGAAAACACTGCCAATGGATCAGGCCTATTGACAATCAGTGAGTTAGAGGGAATCTCTGAGCCCCCAAAATGGATTATCTGCATTTTGAAACCTATGTAAATCAATTGATTACATCTAAGCAAAAGGTGAAATTCAATGTTATGTTAATTCAGGAGTTTTCAGATCATGCACATTTAACAGTCGTGAGTGGTTACCCAGGGCCAAGGCAAACCTCTCGAATGCTCATTCGTGAGAGTGGGACACAGCACTGATCGCTCTGTATTCAGACTGGACCTTGGGTTTTGAGAAGGATGTCTGAGCTGACACACAGTCAAGAGGCATTTCTTTCCTTTTGCCAGGCTTTGCACGTGAATACTTGATGAACTTCACATAAGGATCTATTCCCACATAGCAGAGTATGGCTGCTAGAGTCCTAAAGCAACAAACAATTTCGTAGCTCATGAGCTTCAGCAGCTACCAAAATTCTACAGAAAGCAGAGGGCTATCAGCTTCAAAATCCCAACGTTCCAATAGAAAACAAGAGGGAGATGCCTGTACCAGACACATGAGCATGTCATTATATCTGAACTCCTTACCCTGTGGTAAGAAATGATGACTCTCCAGAAATGAACATACTTACATTCAACAATTGGCTGTAAACCCAAGTTTGATTTTACATAAAGTTATCCACCTTCTAAAATAATCTAAACCATCTCAGTCAAGATTGAAATACCTATTGTACTTTGTTTCCAACATCAATATTTTTGAGAACTATTTGAGGGTCACTGTTGTTTTGCTTGCTGAGTTTTATTGCAAAGAATTCTATGTCAAGAAGTTTTTGAAGGACTGTCTGGAGAACAGAGAAATTCCAGTGCGCATTATATTGCATTGGGCTTGCATCATATTTGTAATGACTTCATTGTTGCAAGAGAAAAGAATTTTGAACACATATTTTATAGTCAAATAAATTCCTACTCTATCATGAGGAATAGGCTTCTCCTGATCACCTATGCTGTTTGAAGTATAGTTAGGAAAGAGATTTTCATTTGTATTCTATCTATTAATGGTTACAGCTTTTAAAGACTTTTTTAGCAGAGTGTTCTCCAGAACCCATCAACTGTAGTGCCAGTAAAGTCTGGGCTACAATTCAAGATCACAGTGTTTAATGTACTCCTAACAAAAGTCAGCATAAGCCAATATTCAAATTCAGTGCAACACTTCATTATGTATCCAGGTACAACTACAATAAATATACATCAACAGTCACAGGGGAAAAAACCAACAAAACCACACCTCTGCAACTTAATGAAACAGAGAAAATGAGTGACTCTTTCCAAAGTATCACTAAGGTACATTGTAATTTTTCTCCTCCTGCCTACAGTGCTTATTAATTTTATTCACATATACAATTACTTCAGAATTGGAAAAAAACACAAGAACTACTTGCCTGCAATAACACAATAAGCAAGAAAACAGAAGTAATACATCAAATACTGAACACTAAGACTCTAACCACCGTGAATGACAACAGTCAATGCAGGGGGACATCTCTTCTCTTGGGATAATTCATTCTTCTTGCCCTCTTGGGGCAAGACCTCACTTCTTTTTTGTTCCATTAGCCATTTGTGATTCATTCATGAGCTGGCAAATTGGTTGTTTTGTACTAACTATAAATGTCGTGGCTAGGATTCCTTGGGCCATCCATAGCTCCTCACACAGAAACATACAAAGCTGTTGTCATCAGCATCAAGGCAGGGGAGCAGGTCACTGTATTTCTTTAAGAGTCAGATAAATTACACAATTCATGATGAGGACAGAGGTTTTGCAGTGACATTTATTAAAAGCTCTTCAAAACCAGAAAATGAGCCACATTGGCCAGAAACACACCTTAAGGACATGGGGGAGCCTTCCACAGAACCTGCATACAATGAGAAAGGAGAACAAAAGTCCTGAACTCATTTGCAGCAAAGCAAGCAGTGTGCAAGAGCCTGACTGGTTCTGTGTGGTCTTCATTATTGTCACTGCATGACAGGGAAATCCTTTCCTCTCCAAATGAGAGGGCAGGACCCACTCCCTTTTGCTGTGGAGAGTAAAAGTCCCCCTCCATCTCTATAGACCAGTCTCTGCCCAACTGCTTGAAACAGGATTTCCCAGCACAAACCCATCATCAGGTTTTGACAGCGGTCTTTCTGACATTTCTGGCAAGAAACACTCCCACTACAGTCCCAGTTTGATCTGCCTTCTGCTTGGAAGCATCCTCACACAGTGTATTGGCTGAGACTTATCACTTGATCATATTAAAATCATCTTTTCCTTACCATATTTCACTACAGGCATTCCTCTCAGTGCATTTCTGAGTATATTTTTAAGACATTTTCTGCTTCAGATTTGAGACATTGGCTTTGAGAGGATTTTATTTGGAAAATGTTACCTCTCATTTACTACAGCAAACATTTTTAGCTGACAGAAGTGTAAAAGCTCATTAAATGCCCACTAATGAGCATTTCTTTAGGGAAAAAGCCCCTCTGAATGCAGATTCTCTTCAGACAGACTGTTGCATTACTAGGGCAGCAGCACCAAGCCATACGTGGAAGCACTGAAGTTTGCACACACAGAGGAGATTTGCAGCCTTGTCAAAGAGCTTGCTCCTGGCTATCTGCAGTCTTGCAACATTTTCACATTCATTTGGGGCAGCATGAGTTATCCCACTTTTCAACAAGAAATCCTTGGGGCATTTTAAATATGCTTGAAAATAAATAATGAATGAATTGGACACTATTAATTAGCAAAACTCAGAAGCAGCTACTCTTACAGATCCTGAAAAGTTTTCCAAACTTGCCAAGTCATTAATAATAAATAGGGTAGAAATGGCCAATTAACATAATTAAATAACAACTTTTATAAAATGTGGGAAATGCTCCTCTCTCTGTTCTTTTCATACTGGTTCAAACCACACCAGCTTGGTGACTTCAACTCTGACACAGGTAAGGGCTCACACTTGCAGGGGACCTCGATGTGAACTAGGCCTCTGGCACCACTCATGGCACGTAACTGGGACATCAGTTTCAGATGGAAATACATCCACTGACACTTCTTGTGTGCCAACAGTTGGTAGAAACAGCATTTGAAGGTGAAGATTTATGACCAGGTTTAGTTACGCCTACAATTTTGACAAGCACAGATCTGTAGAACCATAGAATTGTTTAGCCTAGAAAAGACCTTTAATAGCAAGGGCAACCATTAGCTTAACACTACCAAGACCACTGCTAACCCACGTCCCTGTCCCTCAGCAGCACATCTTCACATCTGTGAAATTCCTCCAGGGATGATGGTTCAAGCACTTCCCTGGGCAGCCTGTTTCAGGAGGTGACAACCCTTTCACTGAAGAGGTGTTTTCCAATATCTAAACTAAACCTCCCCTGCTGCAATTTGAGGCCATTTCCTCTTGTTCTAAAGGCTGTTACTAGGGAGAAGAGACCAATCCTCCCCTTTCAGAGAGCTGTAGAGAGTAAGAAGGCCACTCCTGAGTCTCCTTTTCTCGAGGTTAAACAACTCCAGTCCCCTGGGCCACTCCTCATACTGGTTTCCAGCCTCTCCGCCGCAAGCCTGAAGCGTTGCACGGGGTTGCTGTGACTCAGGTGCAGGAACCTGGCACTTGGCCTTGTTGAACCTCACTCCATCAGTCCAGCCTGTCCAGGTCCCTCTGCCTTCATACAGTTGTTTAAAGTAAACCAGTTTGTACCAGAGCAAAGTGTGATTTCTCTAAGGTATTACAACAAAACACAAGCAATTAATTGTCTAGTCTCAGCTCTTCCTAACACAGGCTGTCTTTCAGTGCAGTGTGGAATCAATGCCAGGGACACACAAGGATCATCATGGATTTACAAAGGGGAAAGCGTGCTCAGTGTATCCAGTAGCCTTCTCCTGCCAGAAGACAGGCTTATTGGGCAATGGGAGAGCAGGGATGATGAGTGTCTTGACTTCAGCAAGGCTTCTGATGCTGTCTCCCTGTGACCGTTTGACGCTGTGCCTTTAAGGAAGGGGCACACTGGCTAAATGTTTATAAAATATTTTGGTATTCTAAACGAATTTCATTGGCTGATTAAGGTCTTGGACCCAGGGGAGCTGGGACTTTCAGTCTTCCTTTCTTTGCTGTTCCTTTTGGCTGGACTGCTTCTGGGCTTCTGGCCAACTGAGATAAGATACTAACTAACTCACTCACTCCCTGTGCATAGGCCTCTGTCTGCTGTGCTAACCCCCCTCTTTTCTCTTTTTCTACCTCTTTGGGGGAGAAGGGAGCACAGGGGGAAGCCCCCTCTGTTGGGGGTCTGGTTTCTGACTGTGTTTATTTGCTGTATATTTCTGTATATATTGTAAAATACCTGTATTTGTTGTGTTACATATAATCTGTTTCCTTGTAAAATATACTCTCATTTCTCTGACTGGGTTCTAGCCACAGTTTCTTTCTCAGTGGGGGGAGGGAAAGCAGAGCCTTTCCTCTCAACCCACCACACTTCCATAATATCCTCACAGACAAAGGGACAAGGAATGAACCAAAGATGCAGAGGGTGAAGCAGACTGAAAACTGCTAGACACCACACACTCCATCTGGAGGCCCTACCAGTATATTAATGGATAAGTGTGATGTCAACAGGATCAGGGAGAGAGAAAGATCAGAATCAGGCAGTGGTACTATTCCTTTCCTTTCTCCTAAAAATCAATAGATCTGGTAGAAGAGAAAATGATGCCAAATTGACTGCTATAGCATTGGAGGGTTACCAGTATGTCCAAGACAGGTCCTCAGGTGACCAAGACACTGATACAGCTTTTCCGCCCCACTGGTATGGCACAAACCATCTACTTGACAGTGCACAAAACCGGCAGTATGCAGCTAGGATATTGTTGTTGCACTACCAGTTCATTGATTCATGAACTGCAGAGGAAAATAAGCACATGGAATGTATCTAAATTTTAAGTTCAAAAGTTGCTGCCATCAAGGAACAGCCTTAAGTTACACACTGCCTTAAAAAAAAAATGTAGTTGTGAGCAAAGTTGTCTTTTGTAGTTTGGGGCTCACACTCAGTGTGACACATGCACCAGAAACAAAACTGGTATAAAAGTTTTGAAAGAGTTATGTTCAGTTTCTGGCTTATTTTGTTTTCTTTCTTTTTCAAATAGCAAGATTCCAATGTCATAGAATAGAATAGAATAGAATAGAATAGAATAGAATAGAATAGACCAGGTTAGAAGAGACCTCTGAGCTCATCCAGTCCAACCTATCATCCAACACTAATCAATTAAACCATGGCACCAAGCGCCCCATCCAGTCTCTTCCTAAACACCTCCAGTGATGGTGACTCCACCACCTCCCTGGGCAGCACATTCCAGTGGCCAATTTCTCTTTCTATGAAAAACTTCTTCCTAACATCCAGCCTGAACCTCCCCTGGTGCAGCTTGAGACTGTGTCCTCTTGTTCTGGTGCTGGTTGCCTGGGAGAAGAGACCAACCCCCACCTGCCTACAATTCCTTCAGGTAGCTGTAGAGAGCAAGAAGGTCTCCCCTGAGCCTCCTCTTCTCCAGGCTAAGCAACCCCAGCTCCCTCAGCCTCTCTTCACAGGGCTGTGCTCCAGGCCCCTCCCCAGCTTTGTTGCCCTTCTCTGGACACCTTCCAGCAACTCAACATCTTTCCTAAACTGCGGGGCCCAGAACTGGACACAGGACTCAAAGTGTGGCCTAACCAGTGCGGAGTACAGGGACAGAATGACCTCCCTGCTCCTGCTGGCCACACTATTCCTGATACAGGCCAGGATGCCACTGGCCTTCTTGGCCGCCTGGGCACACTGCTGGCTCATGTTCAGCTTGCTATTGACCAGTACCCCCAGTTCCCACATTGGCCAGCTTCCAGTCTTCTGGGACCTCTCCAGTGAGCCAGGACTGCTGAAAAATGATGGAGAGCAGCTTGGCAGCTCATCTGCCAGCTCTCTCAGCACCCTAGGATGGATCCCATCTGCTCCCATGGACTTGTGGGGATCCAAGCAGCTAAGGAGGTCTCTAACTCCTTCCGCCTGGATCACAGGGGAACTATATTGCTCCCTGCCTCCATCTACCATCTCAGGAGGCCACCTGTCCTGCAGACAACCTACCCTGCTATTAAAATTTGAGGCAAAGAAGGTGTTAAGTATCTCTGCCTTTTCCTCATCTTTTGTTACTATGTCCCCCTCTGTGTCCACCAAGGAGTAGAGGTTGTCCTTGTCCCTCCTCTTGCTATTAATATATTTGTAGAAGGACTTAACTCTACCCTCTTGCCTACACATGGTCATGCAACAAAAGCCATCTTGCAGAGCGGAGGAATCCACCAAAGGACACAGACTTTCTACTACAAAAATTATTTTTAGGCAATCATCAGAAAAGAAATTCTGTCCTGGAAGGTAATGCAGCAGAAAGCATTTCTGATCTCTTTGATCCACTGACCATACCTGAAGGGTGTAAAAACCTTGACCGGTTGATACCAGAATGAAACGAGCTCTGTTTGAGATGTGTCTGTACTGACTAAAGTAGGGCAAATTGTGTACCTTACCTGAGCTGGCCAATGCCCTGGGAAGTCTGAAGCCTGCTGCTGTCCTGAGATGCAGCTGTCACGCTGCCTAAAGCCAAATTTCTTTGAGAGAGGAGATGTCATGGACCATCTAGGCAGAATCACAGACCAGGAGGTCTTCCTTACATGGGTGAAATGGTTGACTACGCAGGGTTGGCATTATGTTTAGTCCAGCAGTTCATGAAGGCTTGGGACCTCAGTACACCCAGCCCTTTCTAAAAGGACCCATCAAGACTCAATGACTCAGGGCTGACAAAGATACTTAGCTCTTCAAGATAACATCAAGATTTAGGGTTTATGAATGAATAGTGTCACATATCAACACAAGCATAATTCTGTTGTTTTTATATAAGATTTATGTATCTTTTATTTTATATATAAGGTTTTAGAAAAAACATGATTTCATTTATAAATTTGATCAATAAGAAAGAATTACAAAGACAGCTCTTTCTACCAAAGACCTAGAGAAATTAAAAGCCTATGACCTGCTAAACCACTAAATATTCCAAATGAAGCCATACTCATTGATTTTGGTAGTCAGGAAGACTTCTTCAGATTTAGTTATAATAAAACCAATTCCCAAAAGAAATGGCAGTTTCAGAAAAACCTCAGTGTGAAGTACCTGACTATAGATCAGCAATGCAAAAGTAGTATCAATGAAGGAGAAAAAGAGAAAATGCTCACCTTGCTGTTTCTTTACAAAATTCAGAACTATGACATACTTTAATGTAGAAGATTTTTTACCCAAACTTTAGCAGTTTTCTAATTCTTTAGATTTCACAGGGTATTAGTTATTAAAACAAGCTGTCCAGTTGGTTCTTCAAAGTAAGAAGATAAAAACTGCTAAGAAACATGACTAGCATTTCCTCCTTTGTGCCCCTAGTAGAATCTCTCTTGCTGTGGCTCTCAAAGCACTATCCCACTGCTTTCTGTTTTCCTCTGCCCCCTCAAAAAACAGGAACAGAAGTGAGGGGAAAGAGATGACAAAAACTTCTGCTGCAGCTGATATCTGATCTGAATTCTGATGACCACCTGCTGTATCATTTAACTAGAAACAAGACCTGAAACCTCTCTAGAGAATACATGCCTGTGATTTAGCTAACTGACATCTGGATGCTCTACATAAATATAGCTGGGAGAACATTTTCCTGGCAGTTACAAGCCTGACTGATAAAGTAAGCAGTCTGAGCATTAAGGCTTCAGGTAGCTCATTACATCTCTATTGACAACTCAAATATTTTTTCCCTAAATCTCAAGCCAGTTCTACCCAAACTCTTTGCACCTTTCACAGTGGAGGTCTAGGGAGGGGAAGTATTAGCCTTCTCTGTAAGAACAGCCAGAACATGCACATGCCACTGTGCAGGTAATGATGACTCAGGAGGCTGTACCCTGCATACAGTTCACCTTCTAGTCCATATTGCACAAGGAAAACTGCAATAGGTCACAACAGGCACCTACAAATGGAGGTTAGGAAGAAGTTCTACACAGAGAGAGTGATTGCCCATTGGAGTGGGCTGCTCGGGGAGGTGGTGGAGTCACCATCACTGGAGGTATTCAGGATGAGACTTGATAGGGTGCTTGATTGCATGGTTTAATTGATTAGGTGGCGTTGGATGATAGGTTGGACTCGATGATCTTGAAGGTCTCTTCCAACCTGGTCTATTCTATTCTATTCTATTCTATTCTATTCTATTCTATTCTATTCTATTCTATTCTATTCTATTCTATTCTATTATTTCCTTTAGAGAGTGGTTAATACAGGAGCAAAAGCAGGGAATTCACAGCTGTGTAGAAGTGCAAATCACTGCAATCATCTGTTTCAAGTCTAAAACTTCTTTGGTTTCAGTGGAGGTTACTTGTCACAGTGAGAGTCAAACCTTGTTGGGCAGACTCTGCACCTGATAAATCCACAACCAACTTTTCAAGGCAGCTTTAACACTACCAGGTCTTACTAGGAAAAGAGAGCAGACAAACCCAGGGAATACTGAGGATGAAAGTGAACTAATTACCAACTTGAGTAGATGTATACCAAACACCTGGAATATGACATCACGATGCACTGTTAGCATGTTAAAAAAAATAATCAAATCTTATGATAAAAGCCCTTGGAGCTAGAATTGGTGTGATATAGCTGAGCTTTTTTTCCTGAAGAAATTCAAAGAGCTTTAGTACAAATAGTTTCATTTTCTAAACTAAATCTATAGGATAAATAAAATAAATTAAATTTACTCTCTCAAATCAAACAATAAAGGCAGCTAAATGCATTTTAGGAGCAGTAACAACTGCAGAGCCCACACTCCATCAAGATGTTACCTCATTGTTATAAAATAAAGAGATACATTCGGCAGCCTTAATATAATAATGCATTAATATAGCAGTGCATTGTTTCTCAATACCTCTGCAGGACAACTTTTTAGATGCAAACCAAAATCACGTTGCAACATCACCCACTCCAATCTAATTTGCTAAATCCCTTTTAGTCAAGTTTGCTAGCTCTTTTCTGCCCACATCAGCTGTTCTGGTTGCCAGTTGGTAACAACATGACTGTTACAGCAGGGCAAAGGTGACGCTGTGGGCACCACTAAGGCACCAGGACTCCTCATTGCCCTCTCCAAATATGTGCCTTCAGCAAAGGGCTGCTTAAAGAGATTGGGGCTGGAAGAAATCCCAATAAACAGGACATGAATCAAATACTGCAGTCCTCTAATTTACTCACAAGCTTCCACAATATCTACTTGCACAGATTTCTTGCTTTATATAGAATTGATTCACTTGGTAGAACTGGTTGGAGAATCATTAAAGCTGTAAACATGTTGCATGAGTAGGCAGTAATAGTTGGGAGTAGTTGAGAATTCCCTGCTTAGCTGGGGGAGAGCATGCAGGGATGCAGGGGAAACACAGATCTTTTCTAATAGTGCAGAATACACCACCTTTAAGCAGATTTTCTCAGGTCTGTTTAAAATTATCAAGGGTCAGCTGAGTTTACTCTTCAGCTTGATGGTGTGTTTTCTTCAGTTAAAAAGTTGCTTGAGAATTTTATGTCTTTAAGCTGCAGCTGACTGCTTCTCATGTTCATGGCAGATAACTGAAATGGACTGTGTTAACAAATTTCATATTTGTCTCAGAAGTTTAAAAAATGTAACTTTTTTGTTTTGATATTCCAGGATAGTTCCAAAAACATCAACATTAGCAGAGTCAGTGTGGTAATATGAAAGTATTTCGTGCAACTGCCCATCACAGTCAGCAAACACCCTAAGTACACCAGCAACTGTGACACCTGAGCAATGACTTGTTGAGTCTTACAGTGGAACAAGTGGGAGAACCACTCCAACAGAATTACTGACAAAAGACCTAAAACTCATTAGTTAAACCACATCAGTTCCTAGATTCAGTTCAGAAGGGATCATACCAGGGCCTCCAGGACTGGCAGATGGGAATGACCAAGCTACCTGGGCCAGGAAGCAGCAGGAATGCTGCTGGCAGCAGCTTTCAACATTTGTCAGAATACACCTTGTGGTGGACCCCCTGAGACACCAGAGAACATCCAAGGGCTTGCTGATGTCAGAAGGACCAATTCCGCTGTCCCCAGCTTCTCTGGCACTGGCCACGTGCTCATCTGACCTCTCAGGAAAGTGGTTCAGCTTTCTACCAGCAAAAACCACAATTGATGAGTTTAAAGAAAGAAAAAGTGACAGTTCTTGGAGCTGGCACAGGAGGAGCAGGAGGAGTGCCTGGACTACAGGATGAGAGAGAGGAAGCCCAGCAGGAAGCAGCAAGCTGTTCGAGAACTCCAAGGTGCCATGAAACTTCATGCTTCAAGACCTAGGTTAAAATTGGTGTTTGAACAATTAATTATTTCAGGCACTTGAGTGTTTCTAGGGGAATGAAACAAAAGAAGAGAACTTCATTGAAATACAGGCTGGGAACAACTGTCAAGAGGAACAAGGTCAGCATCAATCCCCTTAATCATGTTCCTTCTTGCTGAACAGTACAAACTGCTTTTATCTTTTAACAGCCGAACTGATTAATAGGACCAGTTAAAATTGTGATGCTCCACAGGATGAAGAGAAGCAGCTATGCATGAACATGTGCTGGAAATGACAGGTTGGTAAGAAGGGAAGAAACGAGTAGGTCATCCCCCCAAACTCTGCAGAAAGCAGAACTTTGAGCAGCCAAATTCTGAATGGTGGTGCCAGTCTCATTCCAGCTGTGTGCCAGACATGAAGCACTGCCTCTTTCCCAACAATACTTGGGTCTGATGAAAAATAAAAGCACTTCCATCTTCAGCCATGACAACACAGCACTGCCACGCTCAAAACAACACTCAGAAACCAAAAGAACAACAAAGAGAGAGCTCATGGCTGGCACTGCCCTGAGACCCCTGGCTTTTTCTCTCACTTTCCACAGTATAACCCCAAATATCTTGGCTTCACCCCCAGACTTGTTGAGAGTGCTGCTGAGAGCTCAGAACTTGTTACAGAACAGATTTACTGGGAATCTGGCTACAAATCCATTTAGAATTGTAAAATGAGGGCTTAGCATTCGGTGGCTCAAAATGACAGGCATGGGCTGAAATGAATTAACCCCACTGGCTTGGATGCAATACCTGGTGTCTTTAAATGTATTATTCCTCCATGTCTGAATCTATTTAACAAGAAAAACTCCAGAAATGTCATGAGAGTAAAGGAGGGACTGAAAGAAGAATTGAGCTCCTCATCCGGGTTTTGATTTCTTAGTGATCTTAGCAAATCACTAACTCATTCTTCACTTTCTGCCTCATCAAATGGAGAAAAACTTGATCTATATCTGACACTTTTAATATGAAAAGCGCTTCAGAGAAGCTTTTTGACACCAGATGAAAGACTATGCCTTGCCATATGGAATAGCTGCAGCACATGACATCTCATTACACACTGTCAGAGAGCAACAACTCTGAGCACATTTTTCTGTTGTTATTCCTTATTCTTTGACCATGCCCAGTAATTATGGATGGAATTCTATAGATTGCCTTAGTGGCTTAGGAAAGAAATTCTCTCAGCAATCCAGTCATTCAGATCGTTTTGCAGAGGTTCATGGGCGTTTGGCAGGGCTTTTGGTCATGCAGCCTTCTTGGTCTGCACAGTTTCAAAAATGGGAATCATCCTTATTTAAAATCTCTGCAATTTCTTTTTCTTACAACTGGAAATAATTCAAGTGAATTATTCTTCCTGTATGGTGTCACTAAACACTGCACACAAGCATACAAAAGTAGCATTCACTTAAAACCCACAGTTCTCTGTGATTCCTAGGGTAGTGTTTTTAGGTCTCAGCTCAGAGCCAGTTTTGCTGCTTCTCTGCATTTGTCCCTGTTGTGAGGGCTGCACAGAGGCACACAGATGAGATGACCACATTGTGAGCCTTACATGATCATTTTTGCTGCGCACATGAGCCCAGCTCCCCTGGCTGTGCTTACAGCTACTGGAATTTCCCTAACAAATCAGAATGATTTCTGGCACGCTTCAGACTCACTCCCCTTCAGCAGAAATTGGCCTATTTTAGAAACAATCAGAAAGCACCAACCACACATTCATTTGACTACCTGGCCTGCCCTTCAAAACAATCACTGCCATGCAGAACAATGATTTCTGCAAAGAGGGAAATGCCATTCTCATAAGCAGGGAGTGCTTTGGGGCAGCGTTTCAGCAAGCCAAACAATGGTGTTTGGCCAATGAACTGACTCGACTCTGTAATGGGTTGGGGCAAACCCCCTCCCCACCACACACAGAAATAACGACTCAGACAAACAGACTGCAAAAGTGATGGGAAGTTTAAATAGAGAACAGTGAGTGTGTACCAAAAGAAACATAGAGACAAGAAAGAGACCAAAATAGACCCAGAAAGATCCCAACCCCACCTGAGGGTGCACCCAAAACCCGCCAGGGCTCCTCCTTGCCCCCCCTACTGCTAGGCTAGTCTCAGCTGGCCAGATCTGAGACTGCCCATCCCCCCGTGGCCTTGGGCCTAATGAGGCCCATGGCCGGGAGATAATCTTCCCCAGTTACCGGGTGTCAGAGAGGAAGGGAAGAGGAAGTGCTAGACCCTGCCACAAAATTTATAGTGGTGCAAGGGGTTATGGCAAAAATACATAATTTCCTGTGTCCACCCACTGGGCTGGACTTCTGGACACAGGAAACACCCCTGTAGCAGAGGGCACCCAGCCCAAACTATGACAGACTCTTAAAAATACTTCTTTGTATGCCAGTGAAAATAACACCCAGAAACACTACACAAGGAGGCTGCGTGTAACTTGTGGGTGGCAGCCAGCCAAGATTGCCATCTCACTACCCATCTGCTTCTTCCACACTGCCAAGTCATAGGACCTTTGTTAAGTGCAGGACTTGAATGATGCAATTTGCCAGACTCTGCCTATGCCTACTACCGACTCGTAACAGTGTCACATCCATGTCTGGAGGAAGGGAAAAACCTCACTTCTCTTCTTTAGCTTTCCCTGCAGGTTCAGCCGAAAGACACAAGCTGCTGCTGAAAAGGCTGAGAAAATTCATGGCTCTGTGTGTTTGGATTTCTTCAGCTCCTCATGCCAGCACACTCTGTGATTTCCCTTAGAATGAAAGGAAAATAACTTAGCCAAGTGCAAAGGAACCCTAAGGAAGATGCAACTCCTCACAAGTGCCACGCCATGAAGTACTGCAGGAAAGTTGCTGACAACAGCATGGGCTGCAGAATGAGCTGATGAAGGGTTCCAGGACTCCTCAGAGCTGAGATCTTCACCTGAGGCTGCCTTGGGGAATGGACCCAAAGTTTTGGCCACATGCTTTGAATATGCTCTGTGTCTAACAAGCTGTCCCAGGTTCCAGAACTCTTCCAGAACACATACACATTCCCAAATGTGCGCAGCAAGGATCTGGGAGGAATTTGGAACATTACTGACTGCCCTTATAGCCAAAACTAAGGGTAAGGAAATGAACAAAAAAATCACAAGTGAAGAGCTTGGACAACTCACTGAACTACAGCAGGGCCATATAAACTAGTCCCTGTACTTACAGGAAAGACCCAAACTCTGGTTTGGGGATCAGTGGAGGTATTTTTCAGTTTGTTTCCAGCTGGACAACACCATGGTGCACAGAACGAATTCACACTTTGGCAGCTGAGCTCCTGACTGTCCTGCTATAGGGCAGCTGGCCAGCATCCTGCGGGACAGAGCTACACAGTTTGGTGCTTCAGGTGAGACACTGCCAAGTGCTGTAAGGCAGGACCCAGTAAGAAAGATTGAACAGAACTAAAACAATCCTCCCCCCACTCCTCACAGGTTTTGCTCCTGTGGGACTAAGGTCACTTTTTATTTCCTCATTGCTCTTTTGGAGAAATTTCACTCCAGTCACCAGGTGACACCGTGACCTCTCTTCTGGCGTTCTGGCACTTTTGGAAGTCATACCCAACACTTTTATCGCTTAGACATGCTCCATTTGCCACAGCTGATCTTACTATAGGTTTGTGAACATTTTGACATGCAACATTGTAAGATTTTTATCTCAGAATGGTGCCTTTTGACTTCCTTTTAGATTTGTACCAAATAGAGAATAATTTTATGAAATCATTGCATTTCAAAGAGTAAGGAAGGAGTATGCATGGCACAAGGATGTGTGCACTTGGAGTAGCAGAGGAAATTGCACTTCCAATGGGATATAAACAGAAAAGCCCCAAAACTGCAAAGCTAGACAAAGAAACATCACGTCGAGCTCAAGTGTGGCAGGGCTGCTAGGTTCTTACATCAGTATTAGCAAGGACCACAACAAAACGTACAGCCTCTGTGATGCTGTTAAGTTCTGAGTCATTTCCATGCATTCCAAAATATTGTATAATTGTCAAAATAGACTGAAAACAGAACTGCAGAAATGCACAGCAAAACTTTATCTAGAGAAAGATGCAGTGGGAATGCTGACCTTTTAAAATACACAGCAGGGAGTGAAGGCCACTGCCTGTCACATTGTGGTGAGAGTTCATCCTGCCTCTACATTCCTGTTGGTCCATAGTTTGGGCTTAAGGTTCAGAAAAAACAAACAAACAAACAAACAAAACAAAATCAAATAAATAGCTTTTCCCTTTGTATAGGTTAGGAAGTCAGAGTAGCTGCCTCTTCTGGACAACATACACTCTGGGGCTACGATAATTTGACTGTGCATTTGCTGTTTACATGAGTGCAGTGTCTCCACACAGCCATCTGGATGCTAGATATACGTTGTACACTCCAGGGACACTGAAGGGTTTAAAGGACATATGTTAACAAATAAGGCTGAGCTGGCATCCCTGCACTGCTGCCTTCACTACTGCACACAGAAATCCATACTACTTTTTCATTTACTGCTTTCCTTAGAAGCATTTTTTCAGAGCTAAAAAGCACCTGGGGATTTCGCAGAGCCAGTCCTTTACACTCAGGTCATTTCAGGAATTGCAGGACTAGCAGCATCCTGTGGCTTGCTGTCTGTTTTGATGTGGCAAATCATGCTTTCACCAATGTTCTATGAGGCAGAAGCCAGATCAAACTCCATATCTGTAACTATCAACTTTGCTTCAATCTAGAATTCCCAGACAAGCTTCTTAGTATTAACACTTCTCACTGATTATGATCCTGTGTTAATTCATGCCAGATGGAGACTACTCAAATGTTCATGACTTGTACTTGTCACGAACATATGTTCCTGGAATAATGGAGTGGTTTCTTAGCAAAGAACATCCCATATTTAAAAATCTATGATGAGGCTCATAAAAGAAGAAAACATAAACAAAAAGGCACAGCTGGAAAAGGAAGATTTGAGGTTCTTCACTACCTGGAGGGTTATGGAGGGTAATGGATTCTCTGCACACCCTTGGCTGTATGCTGGGCAGAAATCTTTAACCTCTTCCAGCCAGCCAAAGAGGAACACTTTGTGCTTAATTAGAAAACCAGATTTCTCCGCTTGTCCCCTCAATGTGCTTGAGTTCTGAGCACAGCTCCTTGTCCCTACCTTTGCGCCCCACTCCTGCTGCCAGTGTTAACTCTACCTGAAGGCTTCATTACCAACACAAGGAAATGATCGTGTTCAGGTTTTGCACTAAACTGCAAGTTTCTCCAGTTAGCTTTGCTGCAGATGGGCTGTTTTCTGCCTGTGAAGGTACAGCCTGACTGGTTAAATGCTCTTTCTCCCAGCTGAAACAGGCAGAGGCAGAATTACTATCACTGACATGATGGAAGGCTTCAGAACACCTTCCTCTAATTCTGTCAAGGAGATACAAACTCCAAACCTAACTTCTGCTGTTTTGTACCTGGAACATGCAGAACTTCCACTCTGTGAACATGTTTGAATGTGAAGATTTACAGAAGGGAACAGTGGGCTACCTTTGACAACAAAAAGGCAGCAGAATTGAAAATGACATGTGATGGCCACAAAGGCGGGTGATGGGTGTAAGGGGGAAGACAGAGGAAAAATCCATGCAAAAAACCAGGATTGCACACTCCAAAGACATAAAACAGTAGTGGTCTAAGTAATTGTGAAAACACATTCAGAGGAAACAAGCAAGGAAACTGACAGTAGCATAAAGATTTATTCCAAGACACAAGTCACCTACAAAGGAAATTGTAATAGGAAAAGGAAACTTTTGTTTCAAAACAAAACCACAAAGTGAACTGGACAGTTTATGCTGCATGCCACACCATGAGCTTGAAGTCTTGCATCTCAGAAATAGAGAAGATTTACATAATCCCAGGAACAATTTTTATCCTTATAGTAACTGAGTCTCATCATCTCTAATAAATACATTAGAAGGGAAGATCTGTACCATGTCTATAAAACAAACTTCCAAAGGCTCTGTAAGAGGCAGGCTGCAGAAGAGGCAGAACAAGAGGACAAAGTCTCAAGCTGCAACAGGGTAAGTTTAGGCTTGAGGTGAGGAGAAAGTTCTTCCCTGAGAGAGTCGTTCACCATTGGAATGGGCTGCCTAGGGAGGTGGTGGAGTCACCATTCCTGGAGGTGTTCAAAAGAGGATTGGATGTGGCATTTGGTGCCATGGTCTAGGCATGAGGTCTGTGGTGACAGGTTGGACTTGATAATCTTTGAGGTCTCTTTCAACCTTGGTGATACTGTGATATTGTACTTGTCTTTCTGGTAGTTAATTCTGCTAGAGCACAACTCATGCTCACTCCATGGACACTCAGGTGCCCCATTGCCATTGCACTGCCTCAGTGGTCAGGAGCACCTAGAAAACTGAACCTGTGAGCAGACATCTGCATTTACACAGACTCAGAGAATTGTTTTGGTTGGAAAACACCTTTAAGTTCATCAAGTCCTACCACTGACTCAATACGATGAAGTTCACCACTAAACAATATCCCCCAGCACCACATCTATAAGGGTTTTAAATTAGGGTACCTGCACTCATCCTGAGAAAATTCTGCCAGAAAAACTTAATTTAATTTTTTTTTCCCTGTTGGGGAAGAGGAGAACAGGGAAAAACCCAGACTGAAGAGGAAATGGTAAGAATTGCTGGTGCCTGCTGTTACACTTACACAAGGACTGTCCTACAGTCAGCTTCCTGTAGATGAGCTTCTGTGATGAGCTGACCTTGTCCCATCTCCTGCATTGTTCTCACCAACCCCACCAGATTTTACTCTGCTAGTCAAAATAGAGTTTCACATCCTTTGCACTTGGTATGCAACAAATTATACTTCAGTCCAAGCAGATTATTAAATCATTAGACTGATGTTCTTCAGGGTGTTAGAAAACTAATGTCACTAGTTCCTGTAACAAGTATTTCCACTTCATATACCTGCCTTATCTTCCAAACTCACTGCTAGAGATCACAGTTCCCAAAAGGGCAAACTGGTTGCAATGCATGTTTTCTTTTCAGAAGCTCCACAAACTCAGGAGGCTAACCATATCAATTCATAGCCCAGTAATATGCAGTGGCTTTTAAGGCTCCTCAGGCTCAGGATATTGTCCATTTTGGAAGGGCAGATGAGAGAAAGGAAGATACAGGCAATAAGAACTCAAAGAAATGTTTAGATTTTGAATTATCATGACAGAATGAGCTCTGCAGCCCTGAAAAGCCATTATAATATTTATCAAGTTCTGCCAGTAGTAATGGCAGCAGGTTTCCCCTCTGTGCATAGAAAATGAAAACCTGTTGGACGAGATAATAAAACGCACATGTGTTCTGCCCGATAGCAGTAGCCCTGGTGATAATCCCATGAATTCCCAAATATGTCCCAGCATGATTCAGAGAACCAGTTTTACATGCTGCACAGGAAAAGCAGGGGAAAAGAAGGGGATTGACCACAATCTACAGACTAACAAACAGACAGAAAAACAGCTCTACACAGCTGTTTCTTTCACATTAAAGCTCAAAGAAAGAAAACACCCAAGAAGCAAGTGTTAAGTCTTCATTCAAATAGAATCTAAAAATCCCCATCACTCAGTAAAAGGCTGATGAGTTTTCATTTTTCTCTGTCATGTTTGCTTTGTTTACAAGCCCCAAGAAATGGATCTCCAAGCCATGCACCTCCCTGCAGCCAAGACAGATCACACGTGGTCTGCAAGGGGAAGGATGCTGTCACAAGCCCCAGATGTGCTGGCTCCCTCTTATGGTAAGAGCTGCTGTATAGAAAGAAAATCCAGAGTAGTTTTCATGCAGAATTATCCATGGATTTCCCCATGACTTCAGAAAATGGCAGCTTTCTGTTTTCAGTCTTCTGAAAGAGTGAGAAAACAAAGCAAAAGTTGAAAATGTTTTGCATCCTCTTTTAGGAATTGGGGGCTTAGGTCACTTACACCTAGAGCATGTGTGTGTGTGTGTGCTCAGCTCAGAGAAACATACACATGTGCACGTGAGCCTGGGAACAAACAACTTCTTCAATAGTGCTGCTTTTGCTCATGAAACACAGACACTATCCAAAAGCTACTGTCAGTAACCAAGCAGAAAAGCAATGTGTTCTTCTGGCCCTGTGTTGGAAATGATTTGTTCAATTGCTTTTCACTACAGACCATTTAACTTGTGCTTTCCTTCAGGGACAGAAGGCAAATCAGAACCTGTCTGGTCTTTCCAACTGTGATCTGCACTACACTTGAAGTTGGAACCACGGCTCAAAGTCATTGGACTCAGACATACAATTGTTGCTATTTCTAGATATGTCACAAAAGGCAGCTCTGCTGGAGGTACATGGATTGTGCTGAATCAAAACCAGGAGAAAACATTGCTCAATGCAAAGAAGTCCTACAGAGCCATGACGCCCATGAACAAACCAAACAGCAATGTATTGCCTTGCACTTCTAACACCAGCACAGCTCAGCAGCTGTGCTGATTCCTCTACTAAGCCTCTTTCCCATGCAAAGGTTTGTGTTTCCTGTGCAACTTTCAAATATTTTACCCTTAAAGAGTGATGCAGTCTCTGACCTTTCTCCTGTTCCAGTTCCTGCTCTGATCTCAGATTCATGCCCAAGCTGTTTCTCACACTAGCAGTCTCCCCTTTTCTCAGTTTGGATCTCTCATGTCTCCCCAGAAAATGCACCTTCTTCCCTTTCTGCAGCCACATTCAGCATCTCAGCCTACTAACCAGCTCTCCTGAAGGGATGGCTTCCTGTGACTCTCCACTCATTTGTTGTGCACACATTCAGCCAGTGAGCAGAAGTCTTCACAGATGATATACAGTTCTTCACACCACCAATGCACCACTCCAGTTATGAGGATGACATTGGTGGCCAGCACAAATTGCAAATAGTCCTGTCCGTAATGAGCTCTGTCCCTGTATCTAGGTATAAATAGTTTTCTGTTGTCAGTTCTGAAGACCATGGTACTCCATTTGAACATGAGCATGGGCACTCTTAGAGTAATTTGTTTCTTTACACACATATAAAGGTTTCCAGGAAAGCCTTTAATAAAAGGAGAAATTACTCAGAGTCATAACAGATACAGCAAAACTTCGTCCTAGGTCAGTGGTTCAGCTCTCCTGAAAAGTTCTGGGTGCCAACTGGGACACAGGAGATGAGGAAAGGGAAGATAACATGTCTCTCTGCAAATAGTTTCTTACCTAATACTTCAAAAGCAGGAACTCCCAGAAGTAGCAGGAGATGCTGGCTGCAAAACTGTCTGCTACACTTGCACTCCTTAAGGAAGGTTCTGTAACATCTTCCAGGTGTGAGGAAAAACCTTGCAAATCAATACCTCTTGAAGGACTTATTTCTATTGACCCTTCAAATGATTCTGCATGACTGCAATGCCCAAAATTACTGAGATTGCACCAGAGGAAAAAGATTCCAAAGGATAAACCCATCAGAAGTTGAAATTATTTATCTAGTGCAATAAAACAAATGCTGCATTCCAAGCCCTAAAAAGTACATCTCCCATTTTTTATCCAGTGAATAAACCACAATGAACGGGGGGGGGGAAGCACACTGCACTGTATTTGAAAGTATAACCATACATGCTCAGTTTTGCCTTGGTTTTGTTCCTCAGTGAGTAATGATTTACTGACCCACTTGCCCACATTGGGAATGTCTCAGTCTCCACAGCTAGCATTTAAAACCATGATTCCCCCCAAGCAGACTTAATGTGAGGACACGATGTTGATTTAGACTTATGCAACATCCCTCACTCTGCCACAGGACACCACTGCTTTTGCATTCCCAATGTCCATTCCTTCCACCTCTCATGAGAAGGATCTAGTCAACTTGGAGCGTATTCCTTTCCCATAAGGGAGAAGACTCATGTGAAATGTACTGGCCTGCAGTGCACACCAATGAAACGTTCATGCACTGGGCTTTAAATAAGCTTCCCTTTTATGTTCATTTTATCCACTGCCATGTGAATCTGCTTGACATGTTTTGTTTGGCTGGTTTTTCAGAGAGTGCAAATTTCACTGAGTCAAACTCCTCGCCCCTGCAGCCCATTCATGCAATCAAAGAACTGCAGTGTGCTCTGAGGAGCTTCAGAAATATTGTCTCTCAGGAAGGCTGCTGCGAAAAGTGAACAAATCCATTGTGCAAACTGCTGCATTCCAATGGAATAAAACTGCTCCTCAAAGTCTCTTTATCCAACATGGATTACTGACTCCTGATAGCCGTGGGTTAGTTGAAGGTAGAGTCTATCAGAAGCAGGAAAGCTCTTATTACCTTTTATTAGAACAGAGCCTCTCCCTACAATCTATAAAAGAGCCTCTAGGAGCCCATTCATTCCTACACCTCTTCACCGCCTTTCAGTTTCAGTAACGCTGGGTACAATTCAGAACTCTTTGCAGCCCACTGTAGCTTTCCTGAGTGCTCAGATGCTAAATATTCCTAAAAGGCCCTTGGGAAAGACAGGCTGCTATTTATGATTTCAGATCATTGGGAATTGAATTTCTTGCAGCTACCTGGGGATACTCTTCCAAACAGTGCTGCTCACACTTGCAACCTCATCCCTCAGCCCTGCTGAGGGAAATGAATCTTCATGCCAAGTGTCATGTGACACCCTTTTGTATATATATTAGTAATGCAAACAAATAGCAGAGGAAGCCATCTAACTGGCCTGACAAGCAAATGCTAAACACTGACTTTTTGTGATTACAAAACTAAGATTTGAGAAAGTTCACAGCCAACAACTGTTGCAGAAGGACTAATTATACACTGACTGAAAACTCAGGAATACTATTTGATTGTCCAGATTTCAGGCACACACACTTGTTCTCTTCAAAGAGCGAGACTGATGCACAAATTTCTTCTCATTTTTCTTCAGAAAAAATACAACAATTGAGCTGCCATTCTCATACCCCAGCCCCCAGCACATTTGCGGAGGCTTGGGCACCCTAACATTAACTCACTCCCTTTTGTCTCTAGATCCAGAGTATGCCTCCTTTTGCCCTGCCCACATATTAAAGCAAGGATAACCAAAACCAAGTTCACTTTCAGACTGGTTGGAATGAACTCTTCATTTACAAGGAGTGTGATGAAAAGAAGCAGCATTCTGCAGGCAAACCAGCTGAAAAAAAATGGCTGCTACAGCCAAATGTGTGGTACCTGCATCTCTCAGGTAATACCAGGGGAGCTAGTTTGGATGCTGCCTCTCCACTTAGGAAGTGTCTATAAGAAACATGTTCACACTGATTTGCTGTTTGGTTTGGGTTTTTCCCCCTTCCCTTTAAGAAGTGAAAACTCTTTGCTCATTCTCACACGTGTGATGTACCACCGCATGCCAGTGACATAACCAGAGATCTGGTACAAAGATCTGATCTTTGCCAAATAGTCTTACCCTGGTATGAAAAGTACCCTCACTTCCTGCAAGCTTTGAATTTACCAATTAGCAACAAAGATGTTGATCAGAACCCTGGACTTCTAATTTCTATTTAAACTAATATGATTCTTAGCAGAGCTTCTTGCAGAACTAATGTGAGAGAAAGGAAATCCCAGTGGCCCTGTCTCTGTTCCTCACAACTCTGTTATGGAGCTGCCTGGATTTTTTGCTCCACTGCATTAGTGCAAGTTTTAACCTTTTATGCAAGAGCCTTTTGCAACTTCATAGAGACCAATTTTCTTTTATTTTCAACATCTAAAAGTGAAATGTAGCATTGAGAATATATTTTCTTGTGCTTTTTCCCCCCGTGTAGTGCATCACAACTGTTTCAGTATCAGACAGTGCCTTTTATTAATTTTCTAATTAGCAATTACTAAACCAAAAACATTTAAGGGAAAGATTAAGCTAAGAACTAGATTAATTAAATTGTTACTCCATATTTGTTTGCTGTTGAAATTTGTCTTAATTTTCTATAACAGGGAGAAGTTCACTTTCTACCAGCATAATTATTGCTTTTCTACATGTCTAGCTTAATCTATTCCACAATTTGATTGAAATATATACTAAAATTTTCAGATGCTTCCCTTGAAAATTGTCTTAACATCTTGTAAAAAAAACATTGGAAAAAATACAAAGTGGATTTTACATCCTCACTTTCTGTATGCTAGTAAAAGATGAATAATTAATCACCCAAAAATTAGTTGTTAATTTCTGAAATCTAAATGCCCTTCTAATACACACGGAGGAATACATGCACATAAATATTTGATTGATAGAATTTTCATTCTCTACTCATGTCATGGAATCCCTGTTTGACCATGCTTCACTAACGACCCATAAATAAGCTTAGAGTATCAGTACCTCCCAAAGGCACTTTGGATAAAATGACATTTCAGTTCTCAGAAATAAAGATCAACTATTTAAATTTATGCTTCTAGCAACTCACCAATGACTATTGTTAAGCTTGTCCTTTCTATACAGTTATAAATGACAGAAGCTACTAAATCTTCCCTAGATGAAAATAGGCCCCTCACAAATTAAATCTTTACCTACATGTTTATTGTATGAAAGTTACAAAAGGATTCTCCCTTCAATGAGGCAAATTATGGTTAAATTAACTCCATTAATATCTTTGATGAGAAGAGAGTCAATACACGTAGTGAATGATGAAAAATAATTAAAAATTCAAACAAAGTACTCATTAGAATAATTGCTGTTAAAGGACTTGGACTAGCAAATCAAACAGCTTCCCAGGCTAATGGTGGTTTAAGAACATGTTCCACAAGCATGTAGTTGCTGGAAAGTAGTGAAGCAAATTCTTACAATAGTCTCTATCTAGAGGAAAAAAAGTGGTATGTGCAGAAAGTTTCCACTTGCTTCTGCAGTGGTACCCCAGAAATTCATACCCACTTCCATCTCAGGTTTTGTCCTGCCCATTTTCCTTTTTTCATCTTCTCAAAGCCCCCTGTGCAGTTTGCTCAAGTCACTCAATCATAGCATCTGCAAGTCCTGTCTGCTTCTCAAGATTACTTATAAGGTGAATTTAAAAACAAAGGTAGCAACTCCAAACCCACTGAACCACAAGCCTAATAATTCCAAGCATGTTAGATCCCAAATTAAAAAACAAACAAACCAACCCCCCCCAACCCTTCCCACCCCCCCCCCTTCCCCCCAAGATGCCTTTCTCTAATTTCAAGCTTGCATTCTTGATGCATTTAGGGAGATAGCAGCATTCTTTTCTTGGGAATGGGATGAGAAATGGTCTCCAGAACCACTGTTAAGTGTGTAAGAATTAACACTTCTTCTGAACTCCTAGAAAAATTACTTGCCTGTCTTACAGTAAAATTAATGACCTGAACAATTTCATTTGTTAACATACTAAACCCACAAAGTTGCAGCTTTTATTGTCTTCAACTGGAACTGTAGGACAAGAACAATTCTTAAGGAGCGTAGCTATAAATAGAAACTCTGGATGTCAGCTACCGACTGGCATCATAAAGTAATGACCTTTTTCAGCTAGGAAGACCTTATGACCTCCTAGACTTTGGGGCTGTGTGCTGAACAGATACGGTCTTCAGCAATGACAGTGAAGCAGAAACAAGATGATACACTTAATCCTATTCCAGAAAGTGTGATCACCTCCAGCACCTCACAGCAAGGGCTGTTCTAGCACAAAGCCAGCCAAGGCAAACACAGAGATCTGTGCTCCGCTCTGCCTCACAGTTGAGCTCATGCTGGAAATCAACAATTCTGACAGTCCTCGTGGTCAAGTCAGCACAAGTTGGCAACGAGACAACTGGACCATCAGCTGGGAAAACTTTTACACTCTAAATGGAAAAATACTGGCATGAAAGTACCACTGTCCAGACACGGTCAGCAGCCTGGCTCATCCCTTCCAGGCCAAGCCACTCCCCCTGGCAATCCTGTGCCATGCTTTCAGATCCCACTCTGCCTGTCCTGACAGTGAAAGTAACCTGTGATCACCCCCATGCTGCCCAAAGTTTGCTGTGCATGGGAGAATAAGTTTGTGTGAGTCAAGGAGAGCTGAAAAGCTTGAGTTTTGCCCCAGCCACATACAGCTCAGACCAGTGAGGACAGCAGAGACAGGAGCAGGGCACAGGCCCCACAGCACATGTGAGCACTTGTGCAGTCTTACCTGTCAGGGCAGATGCTCACACAGCCCAGGAGATTTGCTGTCTGCACCATCAGTTACTTGTTTACTGGGACAAGATCCAAATCCTCCCTGCTGTGTGTTAGATGAGAGGCAACTTCCACATCTTTTTGTTAAGCATGGTTTTCCTATTTTCATTGTGAAAGAGGTCTTGGAATTTCAGCCTGTAATATTATGGCAGTTAAATGACAGTGAGTAAAAAAATCTGTGTGCTCTTATCACAGATCTTTCCTCTTGCAGCTAATGCTGATCAGGCTCTCATTAGCTTTCCAGGGCTCAGCACAGATGACTTATGCTATTTCTCAGTCTGCTGCAGACGGGATTCTTCTGCTACCTGCAAGCCCCTTTTCTCTATCAGCACGTGCAGAGAGGCCTCTCCTGGCATCTTGCACTCCTGTTCTACTCTGAATGGGCTCATCAGGCTACAAGATGACTTACACCAAGTCATTACATTGGCTTTTCTGTGCCTTCAGCTTGGAAGATTTATGCAGCAACAACTGTCTGAGTTCTTTGCATTGTTTTTCCTATTTATTGTGTCATGTTTTCTGCCACAGTGACTGAATTTGTGCAGCTGACGGTATTGCCTCACCCACCTTCCTGCCAGCAGGAAAGGAATTCATGCTTGGCACCCATGGCTGCTGGTGACTTTGTAAGGCTAAACACTTTGGCTTATTTCACTCAATTTGTTCTTTCTGTTCTGTCCTCTAGGATTGGCATTAATACCCACAGGCAAATGAAATGCAGTGCTCCAAAACTACTTACTCACTATGTGATTGATTTGCTACATAAATGTTTTTCATTCTTTACTTCTCAGCAGCTACTCAACACAGATTTTTCTGTTGTGAAACAAAAGAATGTTATATACTACACAGTGTCAGAAATATTTTTCAGTTGCATAGAGGAGGAAAGGGTATGTGGAGGGAGGGGGGAAATGAAGATTTCACCCACTGCAATTTCCTTGGCCTTCTCTGAGCCCACCTGGGAAACAACAGGACTGAAATCTCCCTCTTAGTGGCCAAGTCCATCAGGATGCCTGCTGCCACTTCC
The DNA here is from genome assembly GCF_014839835.1 of Dryobates pubescens. NCBI lineage: Eukaryota > Metazoa > Chordata > Aves > Piciformes > Picidae > Dryobates > Dryobates pubescens. The sequence goes on along the minus strand of NC_071629.1, from coordinate 100,402 downwards.
AAGGTGACTCACCACTAACTCCTTGGTTAATCCAAGTAGATGTTCTTGACCTCCAACCACAGTATGTGGAATAAATAATTACAGATTCAGAGGAGGACACGGAGAGAAAAGATGCTAGATGTCTTGCTGCCAAAGACTCTCAAGATGAGTCTTGGGACACCCAGATGAAAACCTCTAAAGCAAAAAATATTTAAGTATTTTATAGATAGGAGAACAACAATTAGAAAAAGGATAGAAAGGACCAACTTTATAGTAGGAATACCGCATGATGCAAGCTACTGGGATGTGAGAGACTTCTAGTGTCATTCAAATCAGACTTTGGGGGTGAAATAATGAAAACCTTCTGAGAAAAACTGCAACATAATCCAAAGAGCTTTATCCTTCTTCCTCCAGTGAAAGACGGGATAAATGCTTTCATGAAGCAGAGAGCACACATGAAGTGAGCTAATACCACAAAACCCCAAACAGGTGACTTTTATTTCTCTGCTCTTTTTAATCCTTTTACCCAATTCCCTTTCTCCATCGACTGGAATACTGGCAACTTTAGCTCAGTTATGCTTTATAAGCCACATCCAAGCCACTGTCCCCCATCTTACTGTTTCTGTGTTCTTCATGAAGTTCAGGTTTTGTCAAAGCAGTGCCACTCACCTGTGCTGAGTCCTTAGAAGTGCCCAGGAGCCCTTGCAATACCGCAGGTGCCACCACGATATGGGAGGTTAAGCGATGTTACCATTTTCCGCCAAAACAGAGATGCAGAAGAGGAGACTGCCCATGTTACTTCTGCTGATCTCCCAGCCCTTGGCTCTGTCCTAGCAAGGGCATCCCTGTGACTGTCCCGAAGTTGATTTGACAACAGAAGAGGACAGGGATGCAGGACTTATTTCAAGTTTAAGGACTTTTGTTCTTGTAGCTGACAGGGTGAAGAGAACTGCACCACAGGCAGCAGAAATGGGTCAAGCACTGATGATGGGACATCACACTGTGAAGAAAGCACTGAAAGGGAGATACTTTAACACCGTTTTTAAAAGAGAAAGAAAATAAGTGTCTTAGATATTGAAGGTGACAGTGAAAAGGATTGTTAAGGATTAGGCAAGGGACACTCAAACACACACACACACACCACACACAAAGAAAGGTTAAAAAAGAAAGAGGTGTTTACAGAGCATCTAGGTAATGCTGAATAAACACAGGAGAAGAGTAAACATACATAGTGGTAATCACAAGGTAAGACAAGTAAACGACGAGAGGCAAGCCTTCAGCAGCCATATGATACACAGCACTAGAAACAAGTAGAAATCAAGTGTAAAAAGATGCAGTTAGTGTGTACTAACAATGAAAATTGTCTCCTAGAAATTACATGTGCACTCCAAAATTCATTTATTGTGATGAACAGCTAGATCCCCTTCTAACACAAAGAGCTACTTTGATTGCCAGAGAGAGGAGACTTTTGGAATACTTTGAAGAGCTCAGAGCACCTAATAGTTTGGGGGTATTTTCGTTTCTTTTAAGCTACAAGACCTGAGAGTCCAGCAGAGGGTCACCAAAGATTCACAGCTTCTAAATATTCAAAACAATTAAAGGTGTAAGCCTGTCATCTTTGACAAAGAAAAGCCAAGGAGGATCAGCAAGACAAACTGTTCCAAGGGAACAAAAGGCAAGTTGTTAAAAATGCACTGCAGCTAGCATAGAGATAGACAACCAAAGAAACGTGGGGAACACAAAACATAAAGCCTCAAAACCGAAATAGGATGACACAGGTATAAAACAAATGCACATTGTGTAGGGCCCACCAAGGGAGGTGCCAGTGCACTTCAGCCCAGCAGCTGCTGAGTGCCGGCCCCGCTGTCCGCGGCGGGGCTCCAGCTGCCAAGCTGCTGCGCCGCCTTCCACCCTGCAAGCGTCTCGCGGCCGCCGTGCGGCAGCATGCCCGCTCCCCACCACTTGCCCTAACAACATCCAGCACTAGGTACTGTTGGGGCGCTATTACCAGAATTTCTGCTTCACTACAGACTTTTTTTTAAAGCGCTGGCTGGTTTCCCAACTTCTGTCCTCCAGAACTGTGTTTGGCAAGAGGAGAAGATGGTCTGCAGTTCTTCCCAAGGACACAAAGAATGAAAACACCTTTAGGAACAAACACAAAGAAAGGACTTGCAGCCTTGTGCTTTATTCAGACAGTGTAACGGGAACTCCTTGTCAAGAAAACTGGAAAATGAACTGGTTTGGAACAAGCAAAATGTTTTGAAATGCTAATGAGGAAAAAATAAAAAAAGTATCTCAACTGAAAATGAGCCACCTTCTGTTTAGATTTATGATCGTAGATGATTTAGGATTAAAACAACTTTGAAGTGATTTTCCTTCAGGAAAAAAAAAAAAAGCTTGACAAGTTCGAATAAAAGGGAAATATCTTCAGAATTACAAATAATTCTTGGCTTAGTTATTGAGCTTTTAACTACAACGTGTTTTCTCCCTGCTTCCAAACTGAAGGTCACTTTGTCCAAACGCACTGTGTTATTTCAGATCAGTGATGACAAGACCAGCAGTCTTTCAGAATTTCAGAATTCACTTGTCTCTGATGTGGTTGTGTATCTCTAAAGTATATTCCTCATAACTCTTGGTGAGGGGGAGGATAAATTAATTTTCTTAAATACATCTGGTTTTAAGCTGTCCTAATAGCATCACCAAGTGAGAAAAGAGGAAAGGCTGAAACCCCCTACATATCATTTGTGAAATGTATCAACGTTCATAAAGGTTTCCACTGAAATATGCAAACCAGGTTTCGCCACTACTCATCAGGACAGCACAGAAGGCATGAGGAAGCTAAGGGTTTCCATGTACTCTTCATCCATTTTTTCAGTTTCTGTGTAAGTCTTTTACGGAGGGATGACTCATAGATGATTTTCTTTTGGTTTTGCTTTGTTTTACCTACCTGAACCTACAGAAAATTCTCTTTTAATAATAGTTTTAATAATTTTGAAGAACTTGTTGAGCAATATATATTCTTTTGCTGGACTAAAAATGTCTTCCCAAAAATTATGTCAAAAGATCATTTCTTAGGGCTTGATTTCCATATTCAATCCAACAATATATCCAGTAAGAAATTCATATCACTTAGTTTAAAGCATCTATTGAAATGATTTAGCTTTGTGTAAAAATAATGAGCCATTTCATAAAATCAATATAATTGTAAAGTATAAACTATATTATGAATGAAGGCAATTAAAAAAAAAAAACTAACCAAAAAAAGAAACCCACCACAACAACCAACTCCTCTGTGTTAGGAAGGGTGATGCTTGATCGATGGGTTATTACCATAGGTTGCAACAGAGCTGGCAGAAGATACAGGGATGAAACTTTCAAAGGTACAAAGGTTTGCTGCCCGGCATTCATGTTATGGTAGGAGTCATAAACATAGTGGAGATCTCAGAAACATGAGCTGGTAGCACATGGCTCCTAAGCTCACATGGGTGTCAGCCCACACAGGGCAGAGAACAAGCTCCTGTTCTTGGAACACCTCCCTCCTGCTCCTGACCCCAGGGACTGAATTACTGCATTGCTGTTTGAAATGCAGCTGCTTAAAACCCTCCTTGGACAAGCTTGGCCATGGAAGGACAGAGGTCAGAGAGAGCTCACTCTAGAGCTCACTGCCTCTGCTGCCAAACAGATGCTGTTCTGGGCATCCCTTGTGCAGGGACAGTACATGGTTCTGCCCTCTGCATGGCAATGAATGTCAGCGACTTCACTACCCAGAGCTGCCTCCAATCTGAGCAGTTGAGCACATGGGCAGGGTGAGTCTGTGCATGTACCTGGGTAAGAACTCAGCCTGTGTCTGTGAAAACAGACTCCAAGATATGGGGCTGATTGGAAAGCCATGCTCACAGAAAACAGTGGTAAACCCAAATAACTTCCATGAATAATTCTGATAGCTTCTTAGCAAGCAGATGCTAATTTGCTTCTCAGAAATGAGTGACACATTTAGAACACTGTTATTGCAGCAAACAGCTACTTCTAACCATTATTTGTTAACCAACAAAAACACTTAGCAAAGTCAACACTAAGGTGTGTCAAGTGCAGCTTACTCCACACATAACGTATTCCACATATCCATCCGCATAGCCACATATCTCCAAACATTAAATGCTACAAAAACTGAGTTCCATACCTGAGCTCCTGCCCAAGTAACAATTCAGTATTGAGAAATGCTGCATCTATTTTTCTTCTTTCCTCAGTAAAGTGCAATGGAAATTTTCAGAAATGTTACCCGCATGGATGCAACACCAGCTGCAAACACACAAAGCAGAGACATTTGCTTGCACTGGGACATCACAGTATCACAGTATAACTAAGGTTGGAAGAGACCCCAAGGATCATCGAGTCCAACCTGTCTCAGTAGACCTCATGACTAGACCATGGCACCAAGTGCCACATCCAATCTCCTCTTGAACACCTGCAGGGACGGCGACTCCACACCTCCCTGGGCAGCACATCCCAATGACGAACGACTCGTTCAGTGAAGAACTTTCTCCTCGCCGCGAGTCTAAACCTCCCCTGGGGCAGCTTGAGACTGTGTCCCCTTGTTGTGGTGCTGGTTGCCTGGGAGAAGAGACCAACCCCTTCCTGTCTACAACCACCTTTCAGGTAGTTGTGGAGGGCAATGAGGTCACCCCTGATCCTTCTCTTCTCCAGGCTAAACAATCCCAGCTCCCTCAGCCTCTCCTCATAGGGCTTGTGCTCAAGGCCTCTCACCAGCCTTGTTGCCCTTCTCTGGACACGTTCAAGTGTCTCCATGTCCTTCTTAAACTGAGGGGCCCAGAACTGGACACAGTATTCAAGGTGCGGCCTAACCAATGCAGAGTACAGGGGCACAATGACCTCCCTGCTCCTGCTGGCCACACTGTTCCTAATACAGGCCAGGATGCCATTGGCCCTCTTGGCCACCTGGGCACACTGCTGGCTCATGTTTAGGCGGGTCAATCACTGACAGACAATTTGGGCATTAATGCAGCTGTTTGTGCCAATAATGTGTTAATAAACTACATCAGCACATCATATCAATACATGTTGTACAATACATACTTTATGGAAAAATATATAAGCATCATAAACACATGAAACATATTACTGATGTATTTAGTGTACTTTAAATGGCTTATGTGTGCATACATATTTTAATTTAGAGCATAAGCAACCAATCAGCTACTGAGTTATATTTAGAATTAAAGTGCCACTATAAATATGACCATGTTAAAATACAACAATGTTAAACAGTTATGTCTTGGTCCTGATACAGGCAATTTGGATGTTTTGACTACCCAATCAACTTCAATGATGCAGCTTTAGAACCAGCCTAGGAGTTGAAGGCATGCACTCCTGTCCTGGTCACAAAGGTGTGATGTTTATTACCTAGTATACAATACATAAGCACACTGCATGCCAGCACCACTGCACATAAGGAAGCTTTATATTACTTTACGTTGGTGTGACACATGCTATTTCACACTGCAAACTGGACAGGCACCTGGCACTGTGCTGCTGAGTTTTCTGGTTAGGGGAACAGCCACACACTTTATAAATTACAAGTGCTCCCTGGGCTGGAATAGCTGGAGGTATTTCGGCCTTAGAGGTAACAGCTTAGAGAAAGGCATGAGAGGAACTGTATCCTTTTCACTACATAACAGAATGGGACAGGAGCTTCTGTCGATGCTTCCAAACCAGCAGGAACAATCTGAGGACACCCTGATTAAAGAAAAGGTAACACAAGAAATACAAGAGGAATCATAAGCAAAAAGAAAGATAAAACCCCACAGATTTCCACTGTGTGGAAAAAAAAATACTAAGCCCTCCCTAGACTTCAGGTATTCCACTGAACTCTGCTAAATCCAAGAGCAGCTCCAGCCCTGCAGAACTCCAGAACCACACGCACACTCCACCACTTACACCAGAGATTTTGGGTCTTGCATCAAGACAGCATTTCTGACTTACAACATATCACAAAATGCAAACTACTACGTGAGGTGGAAAACAGATGTGATTAAGAGAAACGAAGAATGCACCGGCAGAAAGTGTCTCGATCTACAGTCTTGCTTGGAAAGCACAGAGGGAACATGAAAAGCAATACCACAGGTCAGCCTCAGGCCAGAACAGATTAATAGAACGAAACAATCAATGACCTGAAAAATCTATGTGCAAAATCAAGCCACATGCTCACTGAGTTACAGATTTATAGCCAAATCCAGATCTTAAATTTGCCTGTAAAATGGACAAATGATGGAGGGCAACAAGTACTTTCCAAAGGCAAAAGCTGCTCACCTACGGTTCCTGGCGAATACCGGGGGGAAGAGGGACATCTAGCTGCTACAGCCGTGTTAGCACTGCACACCGCCAGCAGGACCACCCGCCACCAGCAGCACAAGTTGAACTCCCAGCCTCTGGAGAGGACACAGCCGGGACTGTGTCCGTGCTGCAAAATGGGCAGTCACAACGTCACCTGCAAAAGCAGTGCCTTAGGCAAGAGCGCCTGAGTCACAGCCAAGGGGTTTTCACGAGGGAAGCGAAATAAAGGTATGAGATTGCTCATCTCTGAGCTGGAACAGAGTGTTTTCCAGTCCAAAACCTGAAAGATTGCCTTCATTCACATGGATGATGGTAGCCAGAAATCTAGATGGGGAGAGGATGACGAATTTTTCTTCCTTCCTTCCTTCCTTCCTTCCTTCCTTCCTTCCTTCCTTCCTTCCTTCCTTCCTTCCTTCCTTCCTTCCTTCCTTCCTTCCTTCCTTCCTTCCTTCCTTCCTTCCTTTCTTTCTTTCTTTCTTTCTTTCTTTCTTTCTTTCTTTCTTTCTTTCTTTCTTTCTTTCTTTCTTTCTTTCTTTTCTTTCTTTTCTTTCTTTTCTTTCTTTTCTTTCTTTTCTTTCTTTCTTCTCTCCTCTCTTTCTCTCTCTCTTTCTCTCTTTCTTTCTTTCTCTCTTTCTTTCTTTCTCTCTTTCTCTCTTTCTTTCTCTTTCTTTCTCTCTTTCTCTCTTTCTTTCTCTTTCTTTCTTTCTTTCTTTCTTTCTTTCTTTCTTTCTTTCTTTCTTTCTTTCTATACTGCAGAGAATCTGACTGATCTGTGGAAAGAGGTAAGAAGAATCTGCTCAGCAGAGCACCTGAACACCAGGCAACATGGACAGCTTTGCTCAGTGCAGGATATAGAAGTTAGGCAGGGGACAATAGGGAATGATTAATTGTGTCCCTGACAATAAACTAAGTCTTTAAAGCACTTGGAAATAGGTTCCAATGGGATTTCCTCCTGAGCTGAGGGTCTCCCCTTTTGCACAAAGCAGTATTTCTTCCTGTCACCACAAAGGCATTGATCAAAGGCTAAACTTTTATTTGTGTCTCTCTGAAGAAAACACAGCAACAAATGCTGAAGAGGAGGCAGCTAGGGCACCTTCACCAGCATGCAGCTGCATGTGTGCCAAGGAAGGGGAGAGTGAAGTACTTTTATTCACACAACAGCCTTCCCTCTCATGCCTGGTCCATCAAATACACTCTAGGAAATCTAGCTTGACACACATATACACAAGAGTTTTGTACAGTGTTGGTTAATGCTGTGGTTCAATCGATCTGATTTCCATCAGATTTACCCTTGTCTCTGTCACTGACATGGTCTGCTCCTCTGTGACCTTGATTCAGGATGCTTACTAGGTCTTCACAGGTAATGATCCAGATTTGAATGCTGGGATGCAGGTCAGTTGATTTGCTGTACATGGAACATAAGTTAGCATTCTCCAAAGAATAAATGTGTAATGTATAGAACATATCTCAGTGGTAGAGTGGGTGAAAGAATTACTACCACCTACAGCATTAAGTAAATTATTATACACAGCATTAGACATTCCAGCAGAACAGCTTTTTCCAAATCCGAAATGGTGCACTTTGGTTGTCTGCTTTAAAATCAGTGCATTGCCAAACTCACAGACACAGAATAAAACCTTCATGTTCACACTGGTGTCCTGGCACCACAGCTCAACTGCACAGGCGCCTATGTTGGTGCAGAAGAATTCCAGCATTTTACTAACTCATACACATCCAGCCTGTGGCAGTTTAGGCTGTGCCTTTAAAAAAATTCTGAGCAAATCTGTAGTCAGGTGTAAAAAGGAAACAAAGATTAATTCTAAATGAATTTCATGGTCAGATATGAGATGTACCATAGCAATATCTCTCACATTCCTTTCTCTCAGTTTCACTGTCTCTTTCTGCTGGCATGTCTGCTTTTGCCATGGAGTTATCTATGACTTTGAGATAAGCAATACTAACTTCTTAACAATGCTTTGAGCTAACTGAAATTCCCCTAAAATCTTTCATTTTGTCTTTTCTTCTAATTAACAGAGGAAAAAGGTGAGGGGAGGAGTTGGGGGGAGGCGAGGCAGAATCCTCCTCCAAGGAGAATTTCAGTGTTGTTTTTCTTTCTTTGTAAATACTTGTATAATATTGTAGATACTGTATATTTAGTATATATTCATTGCATTCCATTATTGCTTGTAAAATACAGCTCCATTCACTTCTCTGACTGGGCTCAGATGAACTTTTGTTAATATGGGTGGGTTAAACCATCACACAGCCACAAAACTGGTGAAAATTGCCCTACATTTACACACACAGAGAGATGTCACTGGCTGAACACTGTGCAGCAGTGATGCTCCCTTTGGTCTCCATCAGGTAATTCACAGACAGCTCTACTCTTTCACCACACCTGAAATGCTCGCTATAAAGCCCACCGCCTGCCTGCTCCACAAGGACTACAGAAAGAGGCTGAACTGATTTTGTGCTGCTCAGTTTCACCTTTAACACTGACTGCTCTAAGGGAGTACAGGGAAGCCTCTTCAGCACTGAAACTGTGCTGTGCCAGACAAAACGGCCTTAGGGCACCCCAGAAGTGTCATCACTACCATCCACTGCTTCCAGTATCAAATGCCAGGAGTGTCAATTCAATAACCAGGGCATGCAGAATGATCCTCTTCAACAAACCAGTCACAGAAAGTGTCACATGGATGCCTTACGGAAAAATCCCAGCTCACATAATGTTGGGAAAAAGCCTTCTCTGATCAGCAATATTTGTAAGCTTGTCAGCTTTGATTAAATGATGGAAGTGTGTTTAGATCAGTTATCCAACAAAGGAAGATCTTAGCAACAGACTGTGAAGATCTAAAGATTACACTTGTTATTTTCTCTAATAAAAAATAATCTCTTGCAACAGTGGATATTCCAAAGCCCCAGGCTCCAAATTGCCTCTCACAGATCTGAAGCTCTCTCTGAGGTAAGGAAATCAGCCTTAGTACCTCAGAGGTTTAGTAAAACTTTACTCCACAGATTTACTACTCCACCCACCTGTTAAGCAGGTAGATGTTTGTGACCTTTTCCATAGTTCAGAGTATCTGTTGTTTGCAGTGTCTCTATTTAAGAATGATTTGAAAGGATTTTCCACATGTGATATGTATTGGTATTGGTACAAGCACCATGTTGCAGTCTTAGTACCCATCTTGGTTTCATCAGCTATTTTCCCTGTTTCTTGCTAAACTATTGGCATTTTGAACATTTGGCATTTTTTGGGTACATTGTGCTTGGTACAACTAAGCAATCAGGACTGTTAGGTTTGGACCACTTAATAAACTCTTAGCTTCTAAGTTAAAAAAAAAAAGAAAAGTTCCTAAAAATCAGTTTGGTTGTCTCTAGTATTTAGGTAGCATGGAGGAGGAGTTTTCCAGATGAAAACCATAGACATTATCTGTTTTCCCAGATAGTCTCTAGTTGCACACTTGAGGCCAAGCAGTCTCTCCACCTGAGAAATTTGAAGGAATGAGAGCATGCACCCATGTACATGGAAGAGGAGAGAAAGAGGAGTAGACTACAGAGTTTCTCTCAGGGCAGCAGCAACAACCAACCACCTAGACTCTGTCAAGGCTAAACAGACCTGCGCAATTTAAGGCTGTGCATAATTCAAATGACTCAAATAAATCCAGGTAAGTTATTAGGAGAGAGAGAAAAACATTTTGTCCATTACTGACATACTAACCGACAACTGTGTTTTACAGAGTTCTACTACATATTTAAAGCTATGGTCAAGTGTGGAGCAGAGTATACATTAAAAACCAAACAAAAACTTCAAAAATACTAAAATGACTACCACAATGAAAAAGATCAACAAAAGAACAAAAACTTGCCACTCCTCAATTCTATGGCTGCAAAATACAGCTTGCTCTGTTTCCAGAACTAAGCTGCCTTTCCTTACCTCAAGCAGAAATAAGAATATATAGGAGTTGGGGATAAAAAATGGAGAGAGGTAACTTAGCCTAAGAGAGTTAAATGAGATGACTCTGGTCTATTTTCCTTTGTTATTCCATGCCTAATGAAGTGTCTGGGTAGTTGGAACAGCTCCTGCAGCATGATCTGATTGTGGTAGTTGTCTGTTTTGTTTGCCATGAGTTATTGTTTTATTTGGCTTTCATTTCAGAGATGTTTCCCTGGTCTGTTGGGCAGACGGATGCTGCTAGATTGTGTTTATGAGCCTGTAAATGATTGGGGAGCTGTTGCTCTAACATAAGAGATGATGAGAGAGTGAGGCGTTTTGCTGTGCTAGGGAGAGCACAGGCTGCTGCTAACGTATGATGGCCTTTCTGGGTCTCCAAAGCCCAAAGTAACATTCGAATGCTTCCAAAAAGCAAGCGAGTTGGTCAGTGAAGTGAACTGTTGCCAACTGTCCTGCACATCAAACAGCATGTTGAAGATTCAGCAGGGTGATCCTCAACACCTGTGACAATGGGCTTCCTACAACCCCTTGGATCTGCCTGTGTAAGCTGTGACAAAGGGATCCTATGGTCATGAGTGTAGCAGTTGGCTTACTATTCAAGTTACAATCCATATTTATGTGTATTGCAGCATACAGCATCAATCACCTAACACCATGCTCAATAAATCAAACCTTTCGAAGTGAAATTCTCACACTGCACTGTAAGTTCAGAGGAGAGTATTTCCAGAGAGTCTACTGCAGATTAGTTAAATCCTTTCTGGACTGCAGAAGACCTGCATGGTTTTGGAAGAATTACTTGCCACTTCTGGAAGAATCTGGACTTTTTTGTTTCAGTTTCCTATTTCCTTAACCATTTAAAGCCAGGTAGCATATAGTGTAATAGACACTAAAAACATATTCTCTAAAGCTAAGGAAGGGGGAGGAAGGAAACTGAGTGGGGCAGGGCAGAAGGTTGCGTGTCTGTTACAAAAAAGGAATTGCAAATGCCAGATCAAAAATTTGGCACATTAACCTTCAGATCCAGGTGTCCACTCAAGATCTCCAGTAGAAGGCAGCTTCTGCCCTTTGCTGAGGGAATTCAAAGCCTGTAACAATACAGAGGGCTAGAAGATTGCCCTTGTAGTCCTCCTAACATTGGGGATTACTAACAAGTGATTGACTGATTCTTTTGCATAAGGCCACTAGAACAAATTCAGCTCATTACTTAAAGGGTTTTCACATCATTTAAGGAACCCTGAAAGCTTAAAAATTCTCCTGAACATGTCTCTCACAGAAAACATTTCATCCCAACAGTCCTTCTGAATAGGAAGGCAATATGAAATATGTTTTCTTTCAGTGGTAGGGCTTCTGCTATGATGTTTTTTAGGTTAAAAAGCACAGAAAAAAAAATAGGCACCCCCCCCCCAAACAAACAAACAAACAAATAAAATGACAACCAAAACCAACCCAGCCAACCAACAAACAGCAATTCCCAGAGAAGCAACAGAAACTATGTGATAAAGCAGAAATTAATGTCATTACCCAGAGGTATCCAGCACATCCAGTCATCACCCACTATACTGAGGTCACTGTACTGTTTCTTAGGTGGTTTATAGTTCATCATTACAGTTCATCAGAGGCTTAGTCTTTTGCTTCTGCATAGGCTGGGTCAAAGTGGTTGAAAAGATGAAGCAACAAACTAGTGACAAGGCTTATATTACAATTTCCATCCTCAACCTCCATGAATAAAACATTACTGCTTTAGTATATAAAGGCAGGTAGAGAGCCAGGCACCCTCGAATACACACTTCAGTAATCCTTTGGTCAATCCTCCCTTTCCCACATGGGCAAACTCACACAACATCACTCAGTGATCTGGACAGTCAGTTGTTCCTCACTCCCGTCAGCTAAGCACTGGGAAAACAAAAAGCTGTGGATGAGCAACAAAGAGCACCCCATACTGATTGCCAGCTGACTCAGCCTGTGAGAAAGCTTCCAAAGACTGATCATAGGGATGGCAGTAGAAGGGATTCCAGCTCTCATCTCCACCAGAGCGCCTCTGAGGTTTCAAACATAATTGCTGGGCTCTGCTGCCTCCCAGAAGAAACCATTTCATTTAGCACTCCTGCTGAAGCCTGCAGCCATACTATCTGCATCATACGGGCAAAGGCACCGAGAGCTGCTGCAAGGTCTAACCCAACAAGTCTTTGCTAGACTTGGTCTCGGTCCATTCCCTCTCACAGAATTCTTTGGTCTGGGAATATCCTCCTAGGGGCCAATCACTATCAAGAATTAAGGCTACAATGCACCTGCAAATTCAGGTGCATTGTGAGCTGGCTGTATCATTAGCCCCACCTTTTCAACAATAAATTCTGCTTCTGCAAATGATGTTTCAGGCAGTCACTGGGAGATGACTGACAAAGTTGGTTTCACTGGCACAGCACACAAGGTTTTATTTGTCAACAAATGGGTTTCATGATCCATCATTAACACTTGATTGATTGGCCAGCACTTTGGCAGAGCAATTTTTTTATCACGCTTTTCTTCAGCAGAATGCATTTCAGGAACTGCCTTACTCAGGGACTCGCTGGCAGAGGCTCTGCTGGCAGAAGGCAGAACATCCCCTTGCATTCTCTGCTGGTCAGTATGAGAGTCTGTAACAGATAGCATGAGGGACCACGTTATGGCTTCGCACATTACATCTGGTTTGGTTGTGATCAGATCTGTTACTCCTCCCATGAAAATAAAAACAAGCCTCACACTGTTTTCTACTTCATCTAATGTAACCCAGATCCTCAGACCTATAACAAACAAAAGAAACACCTGACCCAACAAACCATTCCATAACCCAAATTTTTAATATTCACCTTACCAATTTTCTTTGTACAATAAATAAATTCAATCAGAAGAAACAGCACTAAGTCACTGTGACAGATTGGACTCCATCTGTCATGATTTCATGTTTGATATAGACTGGAAATTGTAGATAAAGGGGAAATGTTCAGGTACTGTTCTTTCAATGAATGTCCCAGAGGGAGGATGAAGAGAATGATAAACTAGTTTTGCTTACACCCTGAGCCAAGCCAGTGGAAGCTTAATTAAGACTCCAGAAGGATTCAGCCAGCAAGACAGATGCTGGAGAGAAGAGTGTTGGGGGGGAAAAAGATATTAGTTTTAACTGGGACAGAACAAGTACACAAATGACCTAACTGTTAGCCAGGAGAGAAGATACTTTGTTTGCTTAGTTACAGAAGGGGGTCCTGTACATGCAAAAAAAGGATTTTTATGAAATAGCTTAAGAAAAGTAAGAGGAAATTTGGTTAGTCATATTCATAGGAGGGAGGAGCAACCACCCAACTCAGAACATTAGTGTGAAAACCAGAAGTTTTGCTTTATGGCAGCCTCCCATGTGACTTGAACCTAGTAATTTAATTTAATTTCCTGAATTTCCACGTGTGTGCTAAAAGGCTTCAACGCATTTTCCTGGGACAAAACAAACTATCATGGAAAGTCTGCAAATAATGACAGGGACTACAACATTTGGAGACAGGCAGTGGCTTCTGCACTAAGAAGAAGAAATATCTTCAGGTGACAGCACAAGAACAAATATTAATTTCACCTAATCAAGACAAAACAAAGTACCTGACTATAGTTATGCAAATTCCCTCCAACTTATTGCAAAGAATCCAGTGACTAAAACTGACAGGCCAGCAGAGCTAACAGAGGACACTTTGCACCCCGGGGACTAAGAGGTGACCCTCTGACAGACAGCAATGCTGACAAGAGGTAGAGGGCAAAGCCAACTGATGGGCTTGTGCTGACCATTTGCACTTTGAGCTGTACAGAGAATGAATACAAGATTGGATTTTATCACATGAAGCTGGTTCTCACTTAGAAGCTCAGTAAATGCCAGGACTGCAACAAGAATCAAACATGAGAGAGAGTGAAGTTCAGGGAAGCTCTGGAATATCTTGATGCTGATTTTCTCTGCACTAGGATGGTGTCACTGGCCCATACAAGAAAAGCTGCATCATAAATAACATCTAGCTTTCCCCTTAAGTTACAATAAAACCCCTAACCTATCAAACAAAAAACCTCGACCAACATCAACAACCCCCACCACCGCAAACTACCAAAACTCCTCAAAACCGATCTCAAGGTTTAGACAAGTTTTTGAAGAAAAAACTGTGCAACAGATTCTGCTCTCTCAAACCAAAGGAGAACTGATTATACAGTCAGCAGAAAGACCCTGAGCCCATAGCAGCAGGTTAAGGAGAATAAAAGCCGGCTGGAGGAAAGGTCACAAATACCTTGAGTGCACCCCTGCAGCCTGGCATTTGGTCATACACTGCCTTGGGCTCTGGGCACCTGCTCAAAGCCTCAGTCCCCAGTCACTGCAGCAAACTGGGAGCACAGGATTAAGTAAGTGATCTCCCTGCAGTGAAGTAGCGCTCCATCTCTGCAGCTCTATCCTTCCCCCATCACAAGTTCAAGTGCTTTTGCTTTACAAACATTCCTGCTAAGCTCTTTGCTGCAGTAGTCTTTGAAACAAAGACACAAACCACTACTTCCCAAAGAAGAAAGAAGTATTTATTTGGGATTTGTGTAAGAGCTGTTAGTAACTGTGCAATCTGCCAAGCAATGCATTGCTGTAAATGAAATAGATGAGACAAAACCAGGCCATGCTTCAGGAGAAAGAAACCTGCATGAAAAGAGAGACAGCTGTGTCCATACTTACAAAAGAAAATGCTGTTCATTTCTAGATGTATTATCTCCTATCAAAGACAGACAAATGCTAGTGACAATAACAAAACATGTGGTGAGTTCAGTGGTTAGGACTTCCAGTCTCATCTGGACCATGGCAAGATAAATTCACTTCAGAACCGGGTGTAGTGTATGAAGCCAACAGAGGAACTATCAAACAGGACAATTACTAGGATCTCATCATCGAGCACCAGACACATGATAATACCTTGCCTGAAGAGGTCTGATAAATGTGATTGAAAACACTAGACAAAGAACTTTTCCAAGCTGCATCCATACCTGCTGGGCCAGCAGACTCCAGTGACTGAAATGTCTGTAAATTTACAGCATGCAAGGACTCTTACATAGCAATATTGGGTGTTGTTACTATTGACCATTTTTTACTGTAGAAGAAAGATGGGTTAATGTAATGACTGAAGATAGGAAAAACCCTTCACAACCCAAAGTCCTACCAGCCATGACACTGTATTGTAGCACCACTGACTGCGAAGCAAAACAACACAGAAGAAAACAGTCCATGCCCACTTTTAGGTCAAGAGTGCCTTCTCCTCAGTTTAGTGTCTCCTACTGAATTTGTTTTCTTGTTTCTGTTTAGATCAACAGGTTCATAGCAGCTGGTAAAAACTCAGCTCTGAATGTTGTCATACCCTGAACTCTCAATTCCTGTCTACAACCAGGGAGTAATTGTAACTGCAGAATGATTCAGTGCGGATAGTTTGGTTCAGAGTTTGTTCAGAGGTTCCCCAAATTTATCTGCTGTGCTTGTTTTAAATAATATTTATGACTTTCCTTACTATTACTACTTACTATTTATGTTTTGACTATGTAACTTGTATAATCTGAATGTCACAGTGGAAACTTCAACTATCCTCATGTCACTGGTATGTTAGAGGCCAGCATAAAATCCCACCAGCAGGTAGCCAGGCTATCTTAAAATCAGTGCTCCTTAAGTGCACAGGTTAAAAACTAAGCTAGCATCACATACTGCTCAGTGACAAAAGCTACATACGTTGAACCAACTGAGGCATTCTGTAACTCGTGCCTCCCAGGATCACAAGGCTGTAGGAAAGCTAAACAGAAAGTTTACATCACTTTCTTACAGAGAATAGTTTGCCGCTGCAGCCCCCAGTCTGTTGGTTGAAACCTGCCTGTATATACATCACAAGCTGAAGTTCCAATGCAGTTAGATGCAGGTGACTGTCCTTTCTGTGCCACACTAGATGGCACACCACTTACTATCTCCTAAGGCACAATTTCACTTAGCTAGACATAAAAAATGCTTGCACTGGCACTCTCCCTTAATTATGACCAAAAGAGTTGTCTCTCTACTCTCTTTCATATACTCCTCATCCTTTTGACACTGGTAAGATTTAAGAATGACAATGTGGAGATCAAGGGGATTTTACTGCTGGCAGTAGATTTAGGTACCTAAAACAGGAGTCAGATCACAAGATTTTTCTCCTTGGCTTTTAACACTATCTGAGGAAACCCCCACAATAATCCAGATCTCTGGGGCTTAACTCATAGAGGTGTGTAGGTCATCCTCATACATTGCAATTTTTGCATCTTTTCATGTTCCACACAGGATATCTTCCAAATATAGACTAATGTATTTTTTCTTCCAAATATATGTTTTTTTATAAATATTTTTTCTTCCAAATAAATATTTTTTTTTTTCATTTTTTTTTTTTTTAATATCCCTTACTACATACAGAATAAAAACACGTTCAGGACAGCAAGGACTTGACTCTGAATTCTGTATAAATTTTTTTCTGCAGTTCAGTGTTCACAAAGAAACTCTCACAATTCTTAGCCAGGGATTATGTTATCTTGTCAACACATGCAGATTACTGCTGGTTGCTTTCCAGACACAATAATGTAATTCCATCACTTTGTGGGATGCCTGAACTTGCGCCCAGGGCTTCAAAACAGGTTTGGCTCTTTTGAGTTTCTTTAAGCTCAGTTTAACTTTTTTCTTGCAGGTTTAGACTCCACTTTTACTCCTGCCAGACACCAAATGCTGATTTCCTTTTCTTTCTCCCCTATTTTATCTACATTGCAGATAGTATTCATTCAAGTTCCAGCACTTAATGCATCAATCACTGTTAATTTATGTCTTAAAAAGAGAATGCTGAAGAGAATGATAAATAAATGTATAGGAGAGATGGGTCAGAAGTGATCCTGGCACATGAAAACAAGATGGTCTGGTCTCTTGACAGATTGCTTCATTTGTTTCCACTGACCTGCAGCAGCACCTTAAGAAATGTTAGGACTACCCTGCGCTCTGTAGTAACAAGTGAGGTGAGTCACCACCTACACAAGGTATGGTGAGAAACAAAGAGCTCAGTTTGGGAAGCCTGGTGCACTTACGTTTCCTAGTTACATTTAGGACTCAGTCATTGTTGATACCAAGAAACAAATCTGGGAAACATAAAACTATGGGTGAAACCTACTAATTAAAGTGCAGTTAAAGACACCAATTAATGATTAGGTGCATAATTGCTGCCAAAATCCATTCACAGGAGGAGAACATTGCCACACAGCAAAATAAAACATAAAATCCCTTCTCTGCTCCCTTCTAAAAGTATCACAAGTAAAACTATAAAAAAAACTTACAACAAACACACACAAAAATTGTTGCTAGCCGTTCATAACACGAAAGGGAGAAAAGTGAACAAACGGAGAGCCTGTTGAACTTCTTGGGAGGAAAACATGGTCTCAATTTACCAGCACTGATCCAGACTATATTCTCTTCTACAGCTGCAGGATTTTTGGAAAGTCAGGTTTGTTACACATTGTATCTTCTGGACTTCTTGATGTATCTGCAAATATTTGGTGGATAATGAATGTTAATTACTTTCTTTACTTGTGCCACTGTGTTTGATTGTCTCTTGTTTGCTTCTGCTGTCTTCAGTGTTGTCTTCCATCACAACTAACTCCTGTAACTCCTTTTTATTTCAGTTTTTCTCACTCTAAATTTTCCTAGTTTATTGTGCCTCATTCTCAGCTGACATTCTTGGATGCTCAGCACTCTTCTTGACTCCAGCAACTCAACCTTACACAATTTCAATCCCTGTTACTGAGCTTCCTGGATAAAAAAAGTAGCATAGCACAATGACACAAATAAACTACAATTGTAAAGAAAATGTCTCTTCTTTTTTTGCAAAGCTAAGATACTGAACTATAAAGTTAAAATGTTACTTTAAAAGAAGGGAACAGAAGGAGAAAAGGAAACAAAAGAAAAAAAGAAAAGACAATGCATACACAGGGTACAAAATTCCTTCTGTTAGAACTGGCATCAGATGTATTTAAAAGTAGTGATAAAATCTATTTCCTGTACTATTTTCTGCAACAGTATTAATCACAGGTTGGAAGTACTAGATATTTTGTGAAGATGGAAGTGCAGATCTCATTACTCTCAAGTGTCAGCTGCCCTTCTTGCATCTTAAGAAACAGATCCCATTTTTCTCTGGCAGCAGTGAATTCAATATGTTAATTTGGAATGGCAAAGCAATTACTTTCATTCATACACTTCCAGTCGAATGGATGCCTTATTTTGTTAGAGTGAATGAAGTCCTAAACAAATAAACTCATATACCTAGGCACACGATTATTTATTGAGATCTCTTTCATTGCACCTTTATTCATTCCCTCTGACAGATAAACAGTCCCAGTTTCCTTACCTCCCTGCAGATGAGATTTTTCCCAAGGCCCTCCTTACCCATTCCTGGTAACAAAACCCTAGATTGGCTTATTGGTTTATATTAGCATTACAAAAATACCGACTTGCTTACAATGAGTCGTCTTCAACATTTTCAAGAAACTTAGTGAAATATTACTTATTCCTGTGTCCAAGATGAAGTTTACAGTTGGTGTTTTCACCATCAACAGAAGGGGTCCAGGTCCAGGGCACTGGAACATTCTTGGAGTGACAGGTCCCTAGGCAGAGCTAGGCCTTTTGGTAGCATCAGGTACCCACAGGCTCCTTTTCACAGTTCCTGTCAGATACTGTCCTGGGAAAAAGGCAGAGTCAAGCATGTTAAAGGTTCAAAAGAAAATGTAAAATTTTCTAAAAGACTTCTGAAATCCTTTGAGAAAATCAAAGTTGTGGTTTTGAAGCTTTTATAGACACAGAGTGAAGATGACATGAGCTGCCCAAGCAAGCAGCAAGACAACTGACAATAGACTTTTCAAACAAAAGTTTGTTCACTAAATGAGATATTTTTTTGGAACTTTCCTCAACTGTAAATAATATAAAGGTTAGTGCTCAAAGATCAGAATACGTTAGAGAATCATTTATTTTCTGTGTGTTTTGCAAAATACAGAAATTCAATTTCCATCTACTTTTTCCATTATCTGAAATAAATTGTAGGGTCTGATCACACATTTAATAAGAATATGCATACCTCTGGAAATTTCATGGGGAGAAAGGAGGCTGTAGGCAGTACAGACAAACACTCCACTGAAATGAGGCACTTCGGCTTTGGGGGAAAAATATTGTCTGTATTAGAATAAAACCTTTCAGAGAATTAAAGGAAAATAATCTTTTGCAGTTCCTTGGACATTTGCCTTTGCTCTCTATTATCAGATTTACTTAGTCTTTTGACAAAATACCTTCCACCAGTACTGGTCACCTGTGTAGCATTTTCAAACATGTGTTAGATAAGTAAGCTCAGGTACTGAGACAGACTTCCAACAAATCCAGAAGATTATTTCCCTGAAGTTGGGAGAGTGTTCTGAAAACTACTGACACCTCCTGGGGCAACTGATGCCTGACATCATGTGCACAACACTGCAGAAGTGTGAAAGGCCACCTCGGGCTGTGGCAGAATGCTGCCCTTAGGTAAGGAAACAGTTCCCCAATAGAGAGGGATTAGTAACAACTCTGATTTAATTATTTACTTTCTATTTTTGGCCTTCTTTATGGGTTATATCCTCTTTAGTTTACACCGTGAGGCCTTGCTGTGACCCAGATCAGGTTCTAAAAGAAAACACAGCAAATCCCTGCCAGGGTACAGAGTGCAATGATGCAGAAATTATTCCAGCCCAATGCACATCATAAGCACAGCAGCAGTGCAAAGGTGCAAGAGATTCCTAAGCTACTGTAAATATTTGGTGCTTTGTCTTGTGGTATGTCCTCAAAGCTGGGTTGCAAATCTCAGTAAAAACCATGAGAAACTTATTAAAATAAGAGAATATATTTTAATTTGTTTGCAATTGATTGATTTTTAAATACTTTGCAGTGAAAAGCTGATCAGCTCTAACTCCTAAGAAGGGTAAACTACGTCCACAAACCCAACAAGCAAAATCTCTCCTTGCTCTTCAGACCAGGTATACAAAAGCTGTAAGGACACAAAAGAAAATAATTCAGCTCGTAGAGCATTTACTTGGGCAGGATTAGTCTATCTTGCCTTGGTTAATCCTGCCAGTTGTTAATATAGCACATCATTTGATTTAAAAGTGAGACCAATTCAGAGATCTTCTGTCTTGCTATCTGTCTTCACTTTACGTAGCAATTGAGTATCCTAACTGCTTGGAATGCACATTACATGAAGCATCCTATTTAGTCAGATTATTGTCATTACTTAATGCATTGTTACAGCACAAATCTTCAGAAGTGTATCAGGGCCCACCTAAGCTTTGGGGCAGATTGAACATTAAGGCTTGCACTAGGAAAAATATAATTTCCCAATATTGTGACAGATACACAATATATAAATGCTGAAGTCACTGAAATATTTATTTACCAACTGACAAAACTGTTAGTCCTGGCAAGAGATACAAAATCTGATGCTAATTAGGAAGACAGGTTTCTCCTGATGGCATCCAACACTCCATAACACAATTTCTCAGAAAAAAACCAAACCCACAGTTATTTCAAAGATTAACTTTCTTTTCCCCCAAAATATGGTATAATTACTTCCACTTTGTGCACCTAAATTTCATGGTGCTATTAACAATGCTTTTCACACTGTTTACCTCTTACTGTTTTTTTACCATTGTTTTTTAAACTATGATGGTGTTGAGTAGCTAACATAATTGTAATAGCCTGGAAGTATTAAAATATGATATATAATTGCACTATATTACCACCCGGTCTGCCAGAAAATATTGCTCACCACGTTTTGTGAAGATGCAAGATACTGGCATGAGACCAACAGGAAAATAAAAAAGAAAAACAAATACAAAAACCATGCCAGAAAGTCAGCCAAAGCAGCACCTCAAGATAAAAGGGGAGTAAAAAAAAAGTACTGTTTTGCACAGGAGGTCAGCAACTGAAGACCAACTGTGGTGATCCTGAAAAAGGGAGGGACCAAACTCACCATTCAGACAGGGAACTGAGCACTACAGACAATTCATGTGAGAACAAGAACTTGTTCTGTTCTTCCTTCTGTGCCCCTCCCTCTTAAATAAATAGCAAGGCATCATTCTAAGAACCTTGAGGAATTTATGATTCTTTTTTCTTCTTCTTCTTCTTTTTTGGCTCTTTACACAAGATTCTTAGAGTCTGACTTTCAAACCTCCACACTTTCTCAACTGTTACTTAAAAGAACAGTCAAATCAGGAAAACTTAGACAGCAAAGACCAGTTTCTTCATGCTGAAATTAGTCTTGAAAATGGCATTGAAACTCCTAACAAGTCTATCTCTTTCTGAACTGAAGTTGTTCACAAGAGTTTTTTAAACCAATGTTAATTTTTCTTTTTTCCTTTACAATTTGAGATTTACATGTGAAAAGGAGGCAGGCAAAGAGAGCTTTGAGCAGCACACCCAAATGTCTAACTATCAGCAACAACAAAACCTATTGGGGAAAAGCATATTAAAAATTGGACAGGAATATGATAAAAAGAATCAAAGACAAAGAAATATATCCATTAAAAGAAGCCCAAACCCAGAGAATGTATGAAGTAAAGATCAGAAGACAGGAAGAGATTAGAACATGCATAGTCAATACTGATATGATCACACTAGAGATTTTCGGGTTACTGTTTTCACTCAGTTTCTCATTAAGGAATTAATGCCTTCTACATGATCTGAGTTTCATAAGACATCTCATGGTATAATATGCTGACATGCTGCTTGTGTGACATTTTCACTCTAAAACATCCATCTTCTTTAAGCTAAACCAGACTGATTAAACTTGAAACAGGGAAGAGAGGGGTTAGGATGGGTTTATTTGCTGCTCACATATGGCTTCTGTCATTGCTGCATATGACTTTAGAACAGAAAGAAAGGGCAGCTGCCCAGATCCCACTGCATCACCTGGAGTCCTACATATGGTTTCTATAAATCCTTTGTTTTCTTCAAACCTGTCCTTTTTTCCACCTTCCCCTCAGCCTATGAAATTCTGCCTGTCTCTTATGCCTCACTCATTTGTGAAATTAGAGTCCGATTCTACAAACGTTTGCTCACAATATGCATGTGAAGCTTAGGCTACATCTTCCTAATTACTTCAATATGACTCAAATAATTAAAGCTCAACACCTACACAAGCTGTCTCAATTCAGGATAGAAAGAAACTGTCTTCCATGTCACAGCAGATGAGGACTCTGTGATCTGATGCATGGTGCTGCTGAAATTCAATGGCAACCTCAACGTCTGGCCCACCTGAAGTAGAACAGCCTCAGGCAAGGCATAGAGAAGGGAAATCAGGCAGAAAGGGAGACAAGGCATGTGATCAGAGGCTTGCTTGCCCCCTCAAATAAAAAAAACAAACAACCAAGCAACCAAAAAAAAAACACCCCAAAACACCCCCAAACTAAAACAACAAACAAACAAACAAACAACCCCCCCAAAACCAATGTAGAATAGTCCCGACTATAAAACAAACCAGTAAACACCTTTCTTCTGAGAAAGGCTCAGACACTTGGGCTTATCTGGCAGATATAACTTCATGGCTTAGGGGATACCTACTCTGAGTAACTCTCTGCCTAGGCAGTGTGGCTTCAACTACTACATTGCACTTTACAATCCACATTAGAATACAAACATAGGTACATGCGTACACCTACCACCACCAGAGTAACCTCATACACAAATAATGAAACAATCTAGAGAGAATGGTTTGCTGTGAAGTGCAGATCTATGGTTTTCCTTAAAAATCCTCAGCCTTTTATTTTTGTTTGCATTCTTCCCTCAGAAAAACAAACACACACCCCAAAACACCAATCAGAAGAACCCACAGTAAAAACAGGCAGGCAGGAAGTCAAATCCTTTGCAGTAGTCACCAGCACATGACACTAAAGGGACAAAGCCAATAAAACTATCAAAGAAAATAATCTCTTATCAGTGAACTAGTGATACAAACCAGAACAGGCATGTCCCTGGGGATCAGATAACTTACTTTCATCAGTTTATCGTAATACACAAAAGCATCCATCACAGTTAATTTTATTTCATTCTGCAAACATCCTAGCAGTAGAAAGCTGCCTGAAAGTAATGAATATTTTCACATGCTGCTTCTATTTAAGGAGAGTTGGCTGAAACAAAGATTATGTAAGAGAAATATCAATTATGCAAATTACAAAGCAAGTTTCTCAAAGCCATTTGATTGTAATAATTTTTCAGTTTCTAGTAAGTTTATTTGCTATCCATTAGGAAAAGCTCTTCTCCTCCAGGTCACTTGTGCTGTAAGAAAGGTATCAGGCTATTGATGAGCTGGGCTCCCTTTTTTATTGTCTCTGTGTGACATTTGGAGCTCATAAACATTTTTGCATTCTCTCCATCTAGTGCAGATTACCTGCTGTGTCGAAAATAAATACACAATTAGTCTGTTGAGCAAAGAAGTTTACTAGCAATATATTAGTACCTAAAAGTACCACATTTTCCAAGCATAATGAAAAGAGACTGTAAGGAGGTACCCTTCCTCTTTAATAAGAACTTATATATTCAATCATGAGACACAATATTTGAATTGTGAACTTCTCTTCCTCTATGAGAACTGGCATTAAAAAGCCACTGACCTTTTCTTTACAGACAACACTAATATCTGATCAAAGTTCTGGCCTACAAATACATAGTTTGCAACATGCAGCATTTTCATTCACACTTTCAAGCTGTCAGAGCCCATGGCCAGTAGTATGGTGTATTTCTAATTTTGTTAATCACAGTATCACAGTATAACTAAGGTTGGAAGAGACCCCAAGGATCATCAAGTCCAACCTGTCCCAACAGACCTCACAACTAGACCATGGCACCAAGTGCCACGTCCAATCTCCCCTTGAACACCTCCAGGGACGGTGACTCCACCACCTCCCTGGGCAGCCCATTCCAATGACAAACGACTCGCTCAGTGAAGAACTTTTTCCTCACCTCGAGTCCAAACCTCCCCTGGCACAGCTTGAGACTCTGTCCCCTTGTTCCGGTGCTGGTTGCCTGGTGGTTGGTTTTGTTGTTTTCTCTCTCTCTTTTTTTTTTTTTTAAATTAGGTTGGGTATGGAATAATAAACATCAGCTGAAGCTTCTTCAAATACACAAGGTAGGTGTGCATTTGTAAACCCAGAAGTATTGATATTTTTAGGGGGTGTAAATATATAATGAGGTGCTCTACAAGAGAAGAGAGACTTAAGGACACTTTAGGAGAGGGCCTTTCTAAATTAACATGAGCTGCACTCTACTCCAGGACTTAGCTGAACTCCTGAGAAAGTTACTCTGCATCCATAACCAGGCACAGAGATTTCCATTCATTTCTGCTGGCTGATTAGCTGAACAATATGGTCCCTCAGCCCTGGAGGGCTGGAGGAGCTCTCACTCCCTAGTAAAACGAAACTCACAGTAAAACATTAAGCAGGGAGCCAGTGATGCTGCAAGCCTCTCTGTGCTGGTGTGGCACTCGGTGCATGTCAGATAAATACTGCCCGCAGCTAACTCTGCATGGCCACATAAAACCCAGTCAGTGGCTGAGGGACAGCCCAGCCAGACATCACAAGGACGAGCTCCAGGCAAATTTTGAGCTGTGTGGCATTAATTCCACAATGTGGAGAGCAGAGCTGAAGACTGCAGGCACAGAGATTATACACCAAGTCTGTCAAAGTTGATGAGCAAAATTGTATTGACACTGCACATCACTACAGATGCCTGAGAAAAGCAGGTGCCGTGGACGAAGGAAATGCAACTTCTGCACCCACTATGCTGCTATAAAAATCAGAACAATTTCTCAACCAAAGGAACTGCAAAGGCAGATTTTTTAATACAAGATAGATATGAGACTCCATTCTTCCCTACTTCTATACTCCTTCAAAACATAATTACGAAGTGAACTGGACCACATTCACTCATGATGCAGTTCCTCTGAAGTTATTTCTGGGAGAAAGTCTAATCCACTAACAGAAGTCTGCAGTGTTTTGGTAACTTTTCATTAAACAAACTGAATTTCCCTTCATCTTATCTGTATTGCTTGAAAAATACCAGGTTTATAAAAGGAAATTACTACTATTAAGTGTGGACTAGCAATGATTAAATGTGTCAGGGAAAGAGATCCAAGTTGTTAATCCTGGTTAGAGTTGTATTAGCCTTTTCCTAAACAAGAAGCTGTCTTGAAATCTCCCAAAACAGATTTTTAGCAAGATATTTATTCTGTAGGCCTGGTTTCAAATATTAACATGCTTGAAAGCAAAATGTTAATGTTGATTTGTTGTACTTTCTAGATAGCTGTATAGTCTCCACTGGGAATCTGCCAGCAAGCACAGGGCAGGCAAACACATATTCCTACCTTGCCAAATAGCTCAACCACACCTGAGTCATTCAGGCTGCTGCTTTTAATTCAGCTTATGGTAAAAATCCTTAGGAATTCCTATTTTTTTTCCTAAATTCCATTAGTCATTCCTGAGCAGCCTCTAGTGAATTTCCAGTCACACAAGTATTAAAATTAACATGCTTCCACCTGCACTGAGCAGGTAGAGCTAGAGCCAAAGCTTTAACATCTCTTTCATATGACTTTGCTCACAGATCCTCTCTGCACACATTCCTAATTGCATTTACTATACTTGTCCTTGCATATGTTTTTGCATTATTCAGCAACAAATTCAGACCTCAGGCATAAACAAACAAATCACATATGTTTCATTAGCTACAGAAAGATCTAATTGCAATAAGCAGAGACACAGAAATAAGACATTCCAAAATTTAAGGATCTATCAGAACTGTTACTATAGCCACAGCACAAATTGCATACTTACTACAAACATTATAATATAAATGATTTAATGGATAGAAACCTAATGAAGAACAGAAAGGAATACATATTAGAGCATTAACATCCCATGGAAAAACACATTCAGGTATAAACTGTCCAAACACAACTACATTTCCATTTTCTCCATGGGGAGCATGGGCTTAAGACTCCTCTCCCATGCAATGGAAACAGTTGAGATTTTACATGAACAAAGAAACAAATAAAACTCACACAGAATATATAACTGAATTCCACAGACTTCCAGGTTTTGCAGAAGGGGAGGGGACCTTGACATAGCCAAGTTAGCAGATTGCTTTCCTGTTCTCAGTGTAATTTTTCCAGATGTTCATTCAAACCTAAGTTATGTTTTAAAATACTTGTGTGACTAACACTGCCTCCAGCTTCTCACACTTATTTCAAACTGCTTGAATTTTCTCAGTTTGGCTAAGACTTACAGGTAGAATAGCAAGATATTAGTAAGCCTAGAAGGTACCTAAGCTCTTAATGACATTCCAGGAGGATACAGGAAAAGAAACAAACAGAAACCAACCAAACTAATAATAAAAAAGGAAAACCCTAAACAAATGTGTTTCTGTAAAGAATTTGCATATCTGCAAATGGCACTGAACAGGAGAATTTCAAAGAATACCCTGGGATAGTATTTCCTGAAACTTCAGCTTGCCAACTTAAGGACAGAAACCATAGCCAGCTTTCAAGAAAAACAGTGTTATTCCTACCTTATCAAAAAGGGACAAGCACAGCCACTGAGTATTTATAAGTTTGACTGTCTCTGAAAGAGTTATGTAAGAACCTGTGGCTCAGAACCAGCCCTAAAGACTTTTGTAGTAAAAAACAGCTTTAGTGCCATCCAGTCTCTGGTATCAAGGGGTCGGCGCATCTCCTGCAACATCAGAAAGGCAAACTTTTGTCTGACATAGCTTATAGTCTGCTTCCATGTACTTACATAGAGGTAGGGGATACAAACACCTGCACTGAAACACACACAAAGGCTAATTTCAAGAGAAGTAATACTCCTATTTGCTCCAGTTAGTAACTGCAGCATTTGGACAGCATCTTGCATCTGGTGTAAGATTAGTGCAATATTAAGTCCTATATCACCATTTCTCACAGATCAATCTACAAAGATCAATTGTTTTTCCTCTCTTTTGCTAGGGAATGACTAAGAAGTGTAGCAAACATTGTACTTGTTCACGCACGTTAAACCAGAATGCTTTCTATTCTCCGGTTATCACAAAGCCTTTTTGTTAGGAGCACCACAGAGGGATTTCCACAGCTGCAGACTGTATTCCCAGCTCTGGACTGTGATGTGCACTGACTCCTTACAATCCTTGCCTTTGCAAACCTATGTTTCAGTCTACCTGCACAATTCATGCCTCTGTTCTACAGTCCTTAACTTTGCCTCAGAACATCAAAGAGGCAAGTGGTAAGGCACTGGGAAGTCACTCTGTTACCTAGCTACACATCCATGAACAAAATGGCATCTCTTGTGGCATTAGCTATGGTATTTACAGGCAAATTTAGTGGCTGATGAGCACGAGT
Source organism: Dryobates pubescens (assembly GCF_014839835.1). Lineage (NCBI taxonomy): Eukaryota > Metazoa > Chordata > Aves > Piciformes > Picidae > Dryobates > Dryobates pubescens. Next base: position 72,646 of record NC_071629.1, on the reverse strand, counting down.
TGCACTGAAGGCAAAAGTGCTTTGAAGACAGTGTCCCGCTCTTGGCCCTTCACTACCAGAAAGACACTGAGTTGCTGGACTGTGCCCAAAGAGTAATGAGACTGGTGAGGGACCTAGAGAAAAAGTTGTGTAAGTGGCTGAAGTAACCAGGGTTGTTTAGCCTGGAGAAAAGGAGGCTGAGGGCACACCTTATTGCTCTCTACAACTGCCTGAAAGGAGGCTGGAGTAAGGCAGGATTAATATGGGATAAGACAAGAGGGAAGGCCTCAAGTTGCACCAGCACAGATTTAGATAAGGACATTAGGAAAAATTTCCTCACCAATGGATTAAGTCATGAAACAGGCTGTCCAGGGCAGCAGTGGAGTCACCATCCCTGCAGGTGTTTAAAAGATGTGTAGATTTGCTGCTTACTGACATGGTTTAGTGGCTGTGCTGGGTTAATGGTTGGACTTGATCTTAAAGGCCTTTTCCAGCCAAAACTGTTCTATGATTCTATGATTTGCACTCCTGTGCCACACTGTTGAAGTTCTCACCTCCTTCTGTCTCAACTTTGCATCACTACAAAGCAGGTTCTAAAAGGAATTCCATTTGCGAGATGAGCATTGGTCTAATCTACCATTTGGCATTAAATCAAAGCTGGGGTAGAGTGTGTTACAACAATTGAGAGTGAAAACCTTAAGTTCAGATGGAGACAAATGGAAGCCAAGCACTTCACCAGATACCTTCTTATAATTAAGAAAGTGTCAGAATCTCTGTTCTGTTAAGGGTAACAAAACAGATCATAGTTTCCAAGGCCAAAATATATTAGAATTAGGAACTACCTTCTAATAAATGAGAAATACAAAAGCAAAACTGTTACGTGAATGTCACTGATTCTTCAGGTTTAAGATGTCTAATTTCCTCTTAGCAATGCTACTAGTTGAGCTGTCTGCAGAATTACACAGTGCTCAGGCACAAACACAAGAGCCACTGGTTTGCAAGTGAAATGAGATTTCATAAATCAAGAGAATACAACATTCCCTGTTAGTGGAAAGCTGGCTCTGAACTATTTTAAAGCAGTATTTTAAAGCACATTTTAATACAAGCAGAAGCTGATTTTATCAGTACTATTAGTACCAGATATTCCTTTATATATATTGATGTCTTTTCATATCTTGCACATACAAATATATACTCCTCCCTCCCTCCTTCCTTCCCTCCTTCCTTGCTTCCTTCCTTCTTTCTTCCACAATGTCTTTTCTCCATGAAAGATTTGGCCATCATTTTACTTTCTTAAAATCTTCTCCCTTATTTGATTGTGCAGTTTTGCTGTTAAATATTTTTTTTTCTCACTCAGTGTTCATTTCCTTCACGCAAAGACTTTGAATTTATATTTAGTGTTTTATGTAATTGCTCAGTAATGCCTTATTAAAGCTGAACACCTATATGTTTGGTTAGCTTATCAATGAGTTAACAAGTGACAACATCTGCCCACGAAGAGAATCAGAACATTTTCCACCTCCTCAAAACTATCTGTTTTCTGGTTCCAGCATTTCTGTCTGGCACTTACACTTTTTGGCAACAAGGAAAGAACCAGATAAATGCCAAAAAAAATGGAAGGGGTGAACTGAATTCTTCTATAGGAAGCCCCTGCAAAAGATCCTCACGTTGAATATGTTATTCCTTAACACAGGTGATGGAAGTATCCATTTCAGAAACTCAGCACTTGGCTCGGGGAACAGCAATACCACCCGAGAGGTTTCAGATTACCACAGGATTACTTGCTCTCAGCTGTTTGTTCCAGCTCCTTTAAAATGCCAACACAGGCACTAGCAACAGGCTTCTTTACTGCCTCTAGAAAACCTTATCTAGCATGAACATTGCTAGGCTCCATAGCTAGCAGCAAGAAGCTAGCAGGCTATTTGTCTAACAATGGTTTGGGCTGTGGTAGATAAGCAGAGTCCCACTCGCAGCTGAGCCTACTCACCATCCCAAGCCCTCATTGCTCTCCCCGATGGAACTGCCATTGCTCCACGTTTAGCTGCATACGTTTCAGCCAGGAAACAGCCACAGGTGCTGCTACACCAGCAGAGCTGAGTGGGAGGAGAGGGGACTCATTTCCAGGGCAGACAACAGAGTGAGCAGTGATGAACAGCAATGAGCTGCAATATTTTCACCCAGCTCAGAACCCCACACTGATCCCAGCATTACTGTAGGTAATGAAGTTTGCTACTTGCACTGGCAAAAATGTCTCCTCCCTGCCACCACAGTACATTAGAGGACAGACTATGGTAATGGGACACCCTACATGGGCTGGCATTTACAACAGATAAGCTATTCTGACAGCAGTTTGTCTTGACTGGAATGGAAGCACATCTCTGTTGTAAATAAGATCTCCAAGAATATATGTGAACAAAAGCCAAAGACCAAGGACAATTTCCCAGCACCTTAGAATCTATTGCTTTAATTTCTCTATACAGCTATATAAAACTAGCAATTTATCTTGTCTTTTCCTGAACAGCCTTTTATAAAGCAAATCAAATATTCTCATAGTACCATATCTGAATGGGAAGCTTAGGGCTTCTTAGTATTGTTTGATAGGGTGCAATGTAATCAGCCACTGGTTGATGTCTTCATTTATTTCATGAATTTTCAGGTTCACATCAATACAGAAATCTGGTCCTCTTAATGGGAAAGAGCTTGTGACATGATCCAAAGCTGGGATGACCTGAACTCAGAGTTCCCAGTTACGTTGTTTGCCTCTTTCCACGCTGCATGCTGCTGGACGCATCTTCTGTGCTGCAGTAGTGTCTGAAAGGGGGAAGGGGTCTAGCTTTGTGGGTGCGTACTGCATCGGTTATACACAGTTCACCATAAAAATAAAATAAATACTTTCAGCAGATGAGCACTGAAGTAATTACAGCCTAGCAAGCTGATCCTAATTGCACCCACACCACTTGTAGGATATATCCTTTCAGACAGGGCTCTATTGAATTCCTATTAGCTTAACTGAAAGCATAATAATGAAGAGCCACAGCCTGGTCTAAAAATGGTTCTGAGCCTTCTCTTGACTGATCGTAAAACAGACTTATTGGAATGGTGTAAAACAATTCTTTGTTTATTTACAAGTATGAAAAGGAAGCCCCCAGTCATAATCTGTCAGATTTTACAGAGTATAACAAAACTCAGAATGTATGCCCAGTTTAAACACCATGAAATACAGATGACTCACTTCAAATGATGGCCTATGGGCCTGCATGTTGTAAAGTTGACACATTTGAGTTACAGGAAAACCAGAGTGTCCCAAGCTAATTAATACCATTCATCTTGGACTTTAATGTTGCAGACAGATCTATAGTGAAAATGTATTTCCATTTCTTTCTATTACTTATTTAATTTCTCTATAAAGCTCATCTGAATGACCAGATATTCTGGAAAATCCTGTTTCTGATAACTAGGAAGGCTTTTGTGATGCCAAGAACCCCAGGTTTCAACAAAAAGAAGCAGGTCTCTAACAGATTATATCTTAAGGAGACGAATCAGAAGTAAAGCATCTCTCCTAACAACTTGTATCAGAGTATACATAGCCTCCTCTACCTCCCCAGTGCCCCATTTTTGAGTTGCAAGGGTGCAGGAGAGCTGTCACACACACCAGCTACAGGACTGGTCAAGATTATATAGGGACCCGGACTCATGCAGCCAGTCTGTAACACAGTACCCATGACATGAGACTAAATGTAAACCACCAAAGGACAGATCTACAGAAGCTGTTAGGTATCTGGAGTGGAACTGAACTCAGAAAAGAGATAAAAACCCAGCGTTTTCACTAGCAATGCACACCCACGTCAGTCTTGGCAGGGCTGACAGGTATTCCATAGCTATATTCATGAGATGCTTCTGTGTTGTGCTTCCTTGAACTAGTTGTGGTTCCCCAGGTTCCCTGCTCTAGAACAAGAAGGGCAAGAGCCTAGAGAGTCATTGCTACATCCATTTCTTTCTTGGCATCAGACATTGTAGACCTTGAAACTATAGGCTGAATTCAACACTGCTGCAGAGCTGGAAGCTTGGAAGTTCTGGGCTGGGTTCCCAGGTCCTGTAGTGCTTAGGCAGTCCAGATAGCAAAGCAGCCATAAGGCACAGATCCTGTATCTGCTCAAGGAGCTGCTATTTGGGTAGAAACATGGAAACTAAAACACACAAAACTCAATTCTAATGAGCAGCTGGGGTATGGGAGAGAGTGCATATTGTTTGGAGGCATTATGCTTTAGTTCCTGCATTTGGGGTGGTTTTGTAGTTGGCTACCCACCCGCCCCCCCTTTTTTGTTTAAAGCTCTCATTTTTAAAAATCTCATCATAATGGCTCTGGTAGAGAAGAGATGAGCCAAAGCAGAAACAAGAGTCACCAATTCAGAGAAAAGTGCTGAGAAAAAAAAAAAAAATCATGAAAATGCCACGAGAGCAGCAGTCCCTAATGCTGCAGAACTGCTAAGCAGACAATACTGGCACTGCCCAGCAAAAGCAGCAGAGGACCACACTGCATAGGCCTCAGCCACTGGCACTGCACCTGTCTGCAGATCACAAACCCTACACTGCTGACAGCTTCTTTCCTAGGTTACTTTCCCTTCTCTTTAGGGTAGACCAAGAATGATTACCATTGCACTCTGTCCGTCTTACGTTGCAATTCTTTTGATGTCTCTGGCCTCCTTCATAGGGGGGGAAAAAATAAAATAGGTAAAGCACATTCAAGCAAGAATGCATGATTCTCCCAGACATATCTCTATTTCTTTTTTACTAGTTTGATTTTGTCAGGATTAAGTCTTAATCACTATTTAGGACTACAGTTTTAATCATCTTTTCCCCAATTATGTAAATTCTGGATGATGAGCAGGTACAGGCCTGCAAAGCAGACTAAACTTGTGGAACTCTCTTCAGTAATGACGGACCAAGATTGTCTTTGGCCTTGTGATAAACAAGTTTTATAGCTGTGATTCTAACTTGACTATTATCATCTACTTAATCAGTCAATGAAATTCCAGGTAAACGAAGCTCCGAATCAAATGTCAGAAATGGTTATCACTAGTGCACAACACTTTAATGAGTTAAAAGGCTCTATACATATGTATGGCTTTTATTTGTAATTTATTTATGTTTTTTAAAATTAATCACTGACATCCTGACACCTAATTAGTAAAGAGGACCAACACTCCCTGGTAAGGGGGGATGAGAACTACCATAAGTATTTTAACAATCGAAGTTGAAACAGCAAGTGAAAAAATTTCAGGGCTTCCAAATGAAGGGCATCAGGCAGTGTTTAATTAGTTTCATCTGTACATACTCCATTGCATTTCACTGCAGACAGTTCAGGCTCACTCCAAGTCAGTTTGAAATTAAAGCAAAAAAACTTTCAGAAATAATTCATAGCAATACTACAAAATGTCATTAATATGTGGCTGCTGTAATTGATTATCGATGCCTTGGGAAATACTGCAGAATTCTGTCATCGGGCTCTTTGGAGAAGTCACTGACAAGTTCTGGCTCCAGAAACATTGCCACCATTCACACCAGAGACTATTTGAACATCCTGAGGAACTAGGCTCTCTCCCTTACGCAGAAGACATTCCAGGGTACAAGTTTTTAAATTAGAAATTAATTTAATGCTAAACATTATTTTTACTTGCTAATTTACCTGGTAAAATGTATTTCCCATTTTTTTGTAATGAGCTCATTTATTTTTGTGATATTTTGGTCTGACATGAAGTCTTAATTTTTTCTTTTTCTCTTTCTTTCTTTCTTTCTTTCTTTCTTTTTATCTTTCTTTTTCTCTTTCTTTCTTTCTTTTTCTCTTTCTTTCTTTTTCTCTTTCTTTCTTTCTTTTTATCTTTCTTTTTCTCTTTCTTTCTTTCTCTCTTTCTTTCTCTCTCTCTTTCTCTCTTTCTTTCTTTCTTTCTTTTTTCATTTTTTTTTTTTAATTTCTCCAAACATTCAAGATGAGCCACAATATTTTTTTTCTTTTTTAAATGTCAACTCCTCCACCCTTTTCAAGGTTCAGATCATGTTGGCCCATCCTGGTTTGTTTTCTTTTGCTCCAGTTACTCACAGCATTCTCCTGTTGTGTAACTTCGATTCAGGCAGACAGCTCAAAGCTTTCTGAAGAGTATCATGGGCTTTTCAGCTGGAGGGATCATTCCAACACATTAAGCTGGATCCTTCTTCCAAGAACTCAACATCACAGACTTCATCTACTGTTATATTGAGAACATTTACATTGGAAGCTGATCAGTGTGTTTCATGAAGTAAAAATCCTGATACCATGCAGACAGCTCTTCTTGACAGTGAATTTAATAGGAAGCTGTTCCTTTATTTGGTCACTTACAATAGCAGTGTTTCTTAGCAATAGCATGTAGTAGAAGATAGACACACAAGACAAACCAAACACTACACTCACCAGAACAGTGGAAACTGGACAGAAATAGCAAAATCAGATTTAGCAAAGGCAGTTGCCCTCCTGAACACAAACATAACACACATATTGGTACTACTTGGGAGGCCATTAATCCCAGATCTAAGCCTTCCCTCTTTTGGCTGAGACACAAGACAGCATGTAAAATATTTCATTGTAAATCAGGATGCAGAAGTGCAACTTCAAGTAGTGGAAAGGAAGCAGGAAGGTGACTTAAAACCCATAATGACAAAGGAAATGGCATGTCTGAAGCTTCAAGTTGTATTTCCAAGTAATTAAAATGCTTCTCCTGTACACATGTCAATACAGCCTGTTGTGATCCAGACTTAATCCTCGGACTGATCTGATGAATTATACAACAACATTTATAACAATGTCCTATCAGGAGCAGAGCAGTAAGCAGTCTAATAAAAAAATAAAAATTGTCACTCCCTTCTTCCTCTTCTGCAGCAAATGACTTTGGCCATACTAAAGAGATCCAGCTCTCCCCAAGTCAGTTGAAAAATCATAGCTAGAGCCAGAAAGTCCAGACTACAGTCTGCTCTAACATGAAGTCTGCTTTTTTTTTTTTTTGCCTTTTTTTTTTTTTTTTTTACCCCCAAACTACTCACTCAGAGCCTTGGTCACATGAAGCATGGAAGAGGGGGAAAGTTGTGCTGCCATGCAATTGAAATTTTTATATTTATGGCAACAACTAACCCAAAATAATTTCATGGCACCACTTAACATGATCACAAACAATGAAACCCATAATGAGAGGACAATCACATACCTTGACAGAGCTATGACTGAATGACTTCTACACGTAAAGGGTTAAAAAAAATAGTAGTACTAATGCATTCATAATGGTTACTTACATCGAGGTAAACTCTGTTGTACCACTTCTAAGCTGGCATTTTGTGCATTTTAGCCACCTGCTCTGGTAACTCTCTACTCATATTTGCCTCTTCCTGATGGAATTTATCCTCCTTTTTCTCAGCAGCTCATGCCAGACTCCAGTGGTGCAGAATGATTGGAAATCTTTTCTCCTCCTGTGAACAACAAGTGAACCATCCATTTTAAACAGCACAGACTATCACCACTCCCTTCCTGCAAATGGGAACAGACAGGCAGCAATTTCACATCATCCGATAGAGACATTTAGGTGCAGATGAAGGGGAGCATGTAAATACCTGGATATGACTGTTTGTGGATCCACATTTACATGATAGTGTGTGAACTAAAGCTAAGCTGAACAGCCATGGGACCCAGCTTTTCCTGTGGACAGCCTGAATCCCAGGTAATGCTGGGGTTGCTTCAGCAGAGGTTTTCTGAAAGCACAGTTTCAAATGACAGCACTGCCCGACTGTGCTGATAACATGCAAAGATGACAAGTTACATTTTGGAAACTCTTAAGACTTGATAGAGATTTCAAGTGCCAGTCTTCATCCACCCTGGAGCTGCAGCACTCCATACATGGTCCATTATGCAAATATATGAGCTTTAATACATGCGATATATATGATATATTCACATGTAAAGATATTTGAGGTAGATTTTAACATACTATTGATAGTTTAAATCATAGACTATTAGAGGGCTTGAAATACTCTGAAAAATTATGGAACACAAACACTTGTATTACATAGATCACACACTGAAACAAAAGAGGCAAATGAAACATAAAGGTTGGAAGAAATAAAAAAAAAAAGGAACTACCAAAGACCATTCAAAGTTCTTTCCTCACCCCTTGAGGCACTTTAGGATCTTTAGTCCGCTCATTTATTTTTTATTTCTATTCTAAAGTATTCTCAGTATTAAATGAAAGTCCTGTCGTGGCCTCTGGCTATGAAAAAACCCCACATCCAACAAACCCCACAACTCCCCTAGGCTGCACAAGCAGTAATTAACTGAGCATCAAGCATTTAACTTTGTGTACTGTTTTTTGTTGCTTTTGGAGTTGTAATACCAGAGCAGAGGCCTCTTCTCAGACTCTGCCTGGGACACGTGATAAAAACAAATCAAATAAACATTCAAAAGTAGCAAAGATCAGACTCCCATGTGGCTCATTGATATGAGTTAACTTCATGGTCCCCATTTAGTTACCAGTGACCTTTAATTACCATTTCATGTTTTTAAGACCTGATGTTTAAAAATCACTTTATCAGTATCTCTTCAGGAAGGAAACACAGCAGATATTTAACAAAACCAGCTTAAACCAGCAGGTGTTCCACATTGCACAAACCAGGGAATAAACTTAGTTGCTGGAGTTGTGACAAAATCATAGAATGGGACCTTTGCTAGACTGCACAGACATTTTATCCTCTGCATATCCAGCCTTTATTCCAGCTTCAGGCAATGTGCACTTAGCTAGCAATTGTTCATACATTACTCATTTCCCTTATGTGTGCAAACTGGGCACTTAAGATGGGTAACACAGATAAAAATTACTTCATTCAAAATTATTTTCTTTAAGCTAATAAGAATAACAAAGCATTTTTACTTTCCACTGTAAGTAAGGTTAAATCCTAAGGGTCAGGTCAATTATTCCTATGCAATTAGACCCAACAAGAATTGACCTGAGACAGATTCCCTTGCTAAAATTGTGATTATACTATCTTCACAGCACCCACTGAAACAGACTTTCTTTGCTTAGTCCTGTTGCTTTTGATGGTTCTTTTCCCCCTTAATTTCCCTGTGTTGCACTGTACCGGTGTACCTTCCACCCTCACTTCCTTAAAAGCTCTTCACAGCAAACTTACAACTCTATTAGCAGTCATAATGAATTATTGCTAGGCAGCCTCAAGCATCATGCCTCTAACTGCATGCCACCTTTTTATACTTCAGACATTTACTTCTGTGCTTGGACACCACCTTGGCTCTTTGTGGCTAACACCAGCATAGCACTAGGATTTACACAGTACCTTGCTTAGGATGTTGGGATGTGTGGAAACCCAAAAAGGGAATAATGATGGAATGTTTAGATGGCTGCACTTACACATCATGGATCAAGTCCGAAGATAAATATAAACCGTGACGACTCATTAGAAGTGAGCAATAACCAGTGGATAGCCTTGACACTGATGTATCTTCAGAGATCATCCCTTCTCAGTTCTGTAAAGAATATCTAAATGGCTTTCTAAAAGGTTCCTTATGCAGAACCCCAACCCAACACCTTGACTGTAGCCATGCTGCTCCATGATTATCTGCTGTTACACTTTTTGTTGGTGTTATTGTAGCTTTTAAACAGACAAATGAACATAATGACAACAAGCAAATAATGAACAAAGTGTTGGAAGAGTCAGACTGTGGGAGACCAAGATCAATCTAGGACATCATCCTGCTTTTTGTGGGGCCAGTAGTGGACTCCTCTCTTGGATTAGGGGATAATTCTCTAATGACTACTTTACACCAATCTTAACATTATAATAGTCTCTCTATCCCTCTTAGGCATCTCTTTTCCAGACTTCCAAATTCTGGTTTATTCAGTAATTTCTAAATCTGGTTTTCATTTTGGCCTTTTCTGTTCTTCCTCTGAATCAAGGATTCTTCCTTTATTGGCCTGATTCCTTTTGGACCACTCAGCTCTCTCAGTGTGCTGCTCTGTTAACGTTTAGAAATTAACCACAATTTTACAATGCATGGGAAGAGTACATGTGGGGCCAGGAATGAGTAAATGAAATAATCTCAAGCAAAGCAGTTGTGACCCAAAAGGCAGCTGTATGGACAGAGCTCTTGTCCCAGAAGCAGAGCAAGGACAGACAGAACTATAAGCATCACCCAACCTCTGCCCCTGGACACAGCAAGAAGTTTTCTGAGGATTCACAGGCTGCACTTTAGAAAGCATGGAGACTGTTAAAGGTATTTTATGACACAAAAACCTTATTTTACAACTCACCATCTACAATGTCCCATTTAACTAATGCAACAGGGTAATTATTCAAAAGCATAAAACATCAATGCTCACTTCTGCCTACTAACCACTGATCTACTTACTACAGTTAGCACATCATGCAGCTTGTGAGTGTGGATATAAACTTTATAGAGAGTTTATAAAGTATATACTTAAAGTTCACTTTCATGATGTATATAAAAGCCTTCTATTTGTTCAGCATATTGCACTGTGCCTCAAGAACTTAAGTGTTTATTGAAAGTATCTTGCAATTTTTCTCCTATGCTCAGAAACAAGTTTACTGTATTATCATCTAGATTTCATTTTATTCAAAAGCATATAAAATATACACATTTTTCCTTGCTTTAGAGTTGTAATGTCATTCTGACTTCTGGATGTTTTCATCCCTTATCAATTTATTTATATATATATATATATATATTTTAATAACCTTGATTCTTGGCAGGAGTCACAAATTCCTATATGATGGCAGAAACTCTATATTCTCTTCCACAGGTATAGGGTTTCTCTTTTAAGGGCAATCCATTGTGAGGCTTCACTTCAGAGGTTGGAACTACTGTACCTTTTGCACACCAGACAATGCCGTATGTTGCCTTTTGCTCCTTATTTGAACAGACACAGAAGAAAGAGAAGTGTTTGATTAGTGTCCAGCAGACCATTTTCTATTTCTGCCTTCCAGTCACAAAATATCCTGTGGATCTGGCTTCCACTAATATATCAATGCAAGAATCTAAACATACTTCTTATATTTTTACTGTATGAGCTAAGAAAAACATATTCTAAAAATGATCTGGCTTCTAAGAGAGAAACTAGGTGAAAAGAATGGATAGAGTGCCATAGAAACGGTTCAGAAATGATGCAGAGCCAATGCACTGTGCAAGAAAGGAAATAGAAATCACTGATTAAAAATACATAACAGAGTGTCTGAACAGTGGGGAAAAGAGTATCTCCAGACTTCTACCTTAGATGGTAGAGGAAAGGTGTAGGGGACTGACTTCAGAGATCACAGAAAGAAACATCATTGTATACAATCTTTTATGCTGGCAGAGAAGTAGTTTTTATGCTTACAATGACTGAGTGTGTTGCTAAATTATGAAACTGAAGAACAAATCTCTGCTGAGTAACAGGGAGGGTGATTTCATTTCTTTTTCTTTTTTTAACAAACTGCTCTACTACTGTCAGCATTTCAGATAGGTTACCTTCCTCAGAACTGAATAGTGATAAAGAGCTGCAATTTGATAAAATGAGACTTTGTTTGCTGATTATGTTCCAAACCTCAGGATCACCGGACACAGTACAAGTCAGCTAGAGTACTGCTAAGTTTTAACCGGTGCTAAGTTAACCTAGCAGACCCTGAAAACTGGCACCAACATCTTAGCAACAGAATGACAGCACTAGAAATGGTGTTAGGAAAAGGTAACATTACTTATTTTACTAGCAGAAATAATAACAGAACTAAAGAATAGCAATTATTAAATTGGTGTCTAGTGAAACTGCAGGCAAAAAATGTGCTCCTGAAATTATGGTGAGCTATTTGTCAGATGTATTTGAGTCCAGTGGAGAAGGCTCTTCAGAGGATGCCAAGCAGGATGTAACTCCCTGAAAAATGTTGGGTTTGTAAAATTATTGGCGTGCAGACAAATGCAGTGGAGGGAAAGCACACTGTTGCAATTAGCAGTGAAGTGTACATTACATTTGAGAGTCTTACATGACTAATTTAAAAAGAGATACTTCAGTGGCTGAGCAATGCTGCATTTCCTACTCTCAGTTTATCACCTTCTAACCAGTGGTTTTGCCGCCCGGAAATTGCATTGCTAACCAAAGTCACTTCTGTGTGATGTGTAGATACACACACACTCTGAGACAGGATGGTTCTTCCTTTAAAGACAGTAGGAGTGCTTCCTACCAAGGTGGGTTGAGCTAACAACATGGAATTTGGGTCAAACACATCTCATTAAACTGATCTGAAAAACTTGTGCCTTGCTATCTGCATAGGGTACCTGGTGAATTTCCTCCTTGATGGAGAGAGGACAATTGTCCTCTGTGCCTGCAGAGGACGCTCCCCTGTTAGCGACTGCTCTTTGTATTTGGCACTTCATTTCACTCCCACAAGCGCTGAAAAGAGCTGGTCTCAGAAACTTCTGAGAATTGGGTGCAGAATGATCTAGTGATGTGTAAAAATGCATTGATTTACACCGTGTAACAAACTCCATTCAGAGGTTGAGATTTCATTATTTTTAGCTGGAAAATGTCAATGTGATTTCAAGTCCATCAGGGATGCCTTCCATACATTCCACAACTCATTTATAAAAAAATAAACCCAAACATTTTCCAGGTCTTGAGGCTTGCCTCTTAATTTTGAAGATTATTTTTACAAGGATACAGTCTACTTGCATTCAATTGTTCATAGAAGACTACAGAATCTTTTCTACCACCTCCCTATTGAATTTACTTTAAAGGCAAAGAGTACAGGAGGTCTTCAACTTGGTCTGTCAGATCAACAGCAGGAGAATATTACTCTGATGGAAACATTTTAAAAATTATTAATAGCTCCAGACACTACAAGATAGACAATATTGTCACCTCTGGTGAACACAATTATCTGAAGTGTGGTCCTCCATGGTTAGCAGAGATCATCTCCCATTGTGCTATAAATCTTTCAAAATGGATTGCCACCACTTACTCCTCTGTCACATTACATGACACTTAAAAAGGATATACACAGGAAAGAATATCAAACAGCAACCTGGAAAACTGTCTAGAAAATCAGAGCATGGAAATGATAAATGATTGTGCAAGAGTAATACGGTGGATCTGAAAATGAGCCAAGCATAATCAGGCACTTTTGGAAAAGCAAGGTAAACACTATAAAAAGACCCCGAAACAGAAATCATCTTTGACACACACAAAATCATTAGCAACTGTATCCAGATACTATATTGGTAAGTAGAGAAAATAAAAGTGCTGTTGTTTCCAAGCAAATCCTCATGGAAAAGAATTCAGCCTATTGATTCTATTTTAGACCATGTTCTCAAAGGAATCAAGTTTGTCTACCCCAGAGCTCAAGAGAGTGCTCACCTACACTCAAACATGACTGTCCACAGCACTCTCTGGAAAATAAAATAACTTCATCATTCAAGTGTGAACGAGAATATTGAAAGCAATTGAAAAATCTCTCCAATTAACTGGTCTAAAACTACCACTGGCACACTAAAGCAGAAAGTCTCCTTCCTTAGTGCAGGGGATTTGTGTAGCAAAGTTTACATAGCAGGGTGGGTGGCTACAGAGTCAGCTTCTGTGAGAAGGTGTTAGAAATCTCCTCTGTCTCTGCTAGGGCCAGTGCCAGCATGTTCACCTGAACAGCCCAGCTGAGGTACAAACTGCAAGATCTTCTAGTATCTTTCCTATAAAAGCTTCCAAACGAAGGAATTCAGAGTTGCATGGAGTAGTCCCCACAATCAGATTCTACACAATCAGATTCTACCCTAGAAATCCTTTCAAGAACCTTGGAAGTTTGAACTAAAATGTAGCTTCACTTCCTGAGATGCATTTGCCCTGTGATCTACCCCAAGCAGCTCCTCCTGATAATTTCTACATCGTATAGTTCATTCTCTTTGGTTTTACTGCTTCTTGGTTTGGCTACTGACAAACACAATACCACTGCATGGAGAGGAACCAGAGCCAGGGCTTTTTTGTGTAAGTACATGCTCTAGATGTGAATTGAATTCTTTTCAACCAGACTGTGAAAAGCCACAAATGACGATTATTACATACAAACACTCAGATCTCAAGAACAAATTGGCTACTGGCCTCCTGATAGGAAAAAGCCATAGAATGGCAGGGGGTGGAAGGGACCTCTAAAGATCACCCAGTCCAACATCCTTGCCAGAGCAGGGTCACCCAGGGCAGGTGACACAGGAACACATCCAGGTGTGTCTTAAAAGTCTCCAGAGAAGGAGACTCCATAGCCTGTCTGACAACCTGCTCCAGGGCTCCATCATGCTCACAGCAAAGGAGTTTCTCCTCACATTGAGGTGGAACTTCTTGGGTTCCAGTTTGTATCCATTGCCCTTTGTCCTACCACAAGACACCACTGAAAACATACTGACCCCTTCTTCTTAAGCCCTACCCCTCAGATATTTACAGATATTGATGAGTTCCTCTCCCAGCCTGCTCTTCTCCAGGCTGAACAGCCCCAGGGTTGTCAGCCTTTCCTCATCAGACAGATGTTCTGGTCCCTTTATCACACACATCTAATTGTACTGCAAACAGGAAAAAAAGACCCCATCATTTTGTCATGGATGTCTTCCCAGTAACTCATGCTGGGTTTCAGCAGAGTAAGTATTTGAAAATCTTCAGGGATTTGTTACCTTGTAATGAAGAGACTTTCTTCCTTTATTCTGACAGTATGAAAACTGACCTGCTAAGACCTAGAAACTGAATGCCCATTTTCTTTTATACCACCAGTCTGGATTGCACTCAAGTGAAAAAAAAAGGTTTTACAAGACAAAAATATTTGCTGGAGAAAATGACACTCCTCTCCTGACTTTCAAGGCAAAGAAGCCACATATGAAGAAAATAATGACATATTTATCACAGGCTGAAGCACATTCAACTCAAATATGCATTTATCATTAAAAACTTCATTAGCAGAAGTTCACAACCAGGGAATAATATATTCTGCTTTTTCTTCCCATCTTCTTTAACATGTTTCATGTGATCAGTTTTCTGCATGTGGGTCATTTAAACAGCAAAGCCTGCTTATAAATCCTGCAATCTAAACAAGGTTCACAGCAGAGGCTGACATTGAACTTGAAAGATGTGTGAAAAATCTAGTACTGGAAAATAGAGCATGCTTCAACAACATCATCAGGAACTGGAATTTCTGTCAAGTAACAGCATTACACTCTTTACCTGTTCATCTGTGGCATCCTTACCTTTGTCTGTTCAATGACTTAGCTTTCCAAGATGGAGACAAAAACAGCCACTACTGAGCCTTCCCTGTGGATGCTAAGCACTGGCTTAATGTCTCCCATCAACACAGCTGCTCACACCACACTGCTCTAGTTCTCTTAGATCCATGTTTCAAATTTGATATTTGCTTTGCCTGTTCAGTCTGAGGGCAATCAGGAAAATAATGTGTTTGTTTCCATGTATTCAGAAAGTAGTTAGCACAATCCTTGAGGTCCCTTCCAACCCTGACTGATACTATGATACTATGATACAATCCTGGAATTACAATCCTGAATCCAATGCTCCTTTTGGGCCTTGCTTAGGCAACTGGTTGGATGTAATTTTAAAATAAAACACTTCTAATGTGCATCATAAGTTTACAAAGGCCTGCAGTGACAGGATGAGGGGCAATGGCTTCAGACCAGAGAAGAGAAGGTTTATATTTGATGTTAGGAACAGGTTCTTTACTATGAGGGTGGTGGAACACTGGAACAGGTTGCCCAGGGAGGTGGTTGAGGCCACATCCATGGAGGTATTCAAGGTGCCGCTCAACAGGGCCCTGGGCAGCCTGATCTAGTTGGGGATGTCCCTGCTGACTGTGGGGGGTCAGGCTGGATGACCTTGGGAGGTCTCTTCTGACCCAGACCCTTCTGTGATTCTCTAAATCTGTCTGCTGTAGTGCCATTGTTTACTACAGGTATAGCATCTTTTAACAATATAATGAAACTGAGACATATTTTTTGCTAATACATTCTCAGAGCATACTTTTTCACTATGAAAACAACATTCAGATACACACCACTGTGATCCCAAAGAATGCAGAGGGCATACTGGGACACTCCCCAAGATTATGCCTTGACCTGCTATTGTCCAGGGAGGTGGTGGAGTCACCATCATTGGAGGTATCACAGTATCACAGTATAACTAAGGTTGGAAGAGACCTCGAGGATCATCAAGTCCAACCTGTCAACACCTCATGACTAGACCATGGCACCAAGTGCCACATCCAATCTCCTCTTAAATACCCCCAATGACAGTGACTCCACCACCTCCCTGGGCAGCACATTCCAATGACAAACGACTTGTTCAGTGAAGAACTTTCTCCTCACTGCGAGTCTAAACCTCCCCTGGCGCAGCTTGAGACTGTGCCCCCTTGTTCTGGTGCTGGTTGCCTGGGAGAAGAGACCAACCCCTTCCTGGTCACAACCACCTTTCAGGTAGTTGTAGAGGGCAATGAGGTCACATCTGAGCCTCCTCTTCTCCAGGCTAAACAATCCCAGCTCCCTCAGCCTCTCCTCATAGGGCTTGTGCTCAAGGCCTCTCCCCAGCCTTGTTGTCCTTCTCTGGACACGTTCAAGTGTCTCCATGTCCTTCTTAAACTGAGGGGCCCAGAACTGGACACAGTACTCAAGGTGTGGCCTAACCAATGATGAGTACAGGTGTTCAGGAGGAGACTTGATGGGGTGCTTGGTGCCATGGTTTAGTTGATTAGGTGGGTTGGATTGGTTGATAGGTTGGCCGTGATGATCTTGAAGGTTTCTTCCAACCTGGTCTATTCTATTCTATTCTATTCTATTCTATTCTAATCTATTCTATGGTATTGGTCACACAACAATACAGATCAGAACAAAACAAACATCTGCCTCCTCCCACCTGGCACACTCAATCTTAAATGAGATGGAATTAAGAAACAGCTAAAGACACACCCAGATGTGACACCATAAAGAACTCAAGTCACAATTTAAATACAGCCCAATGGTTGATCCCAATTATTATGTTCTCAAAACAATTACAACATACTCTTATTCTTTTATGCATTTATGAAGTAGACTGCAACTGCCCATTTAAATTGAAGGGAAAAAATGAAGATATTCATGCAGCCTCATTTAAATCTACAGTCTGGATGGTGCTGAACAGCACAGCTCCAAAAACTGAAGACAATTCTAATTTTCACTCTACTTAGGTTTTTTTTTTCACTTTTTTTTTTTTTTTAAGCTTAAAACAAGAACTGAAATGCAGAATTTAATCACAGCATAGCAAAGTGGGACAGTGAAATTCCTTAACACCAACTGAACTTAATCCTCATTCTAAATCTTAATACTGTATAGTATTAAGTTACTAATGTGTATATACATGTAAGTAAAAATACTAGTACAGTATCTCAGCTAGTAATTGTCACTACCTTACCCATACGGTATTACTAAAGACTCAGCACTTCCAAAATAAAAGCATTCCACTAAGTTCTTAGTGTAAAAACTGGTTTTATGCTATTCTATAAATCAAAATATTTTGTACTGTTGCTTGAAATAATGTCTGTGCCCAGTTACTTTATGGGCATACACACAGACACAAAGTAAATATTGATCAAAAACCCCCTTCTTTTTAATCTTCTCTTAGTGTCTATGCTTAAAATGAAAATGTCGTTTCTGGAAGCTCTGCTCACTAGAACTGGCAGAAGCTCCATGGAAAATTGCCATTGACATTAACACATAATGAAGAACCAACCTGCTGGGGCACCTGGGATAAATTTAGGTTTTTCAATGCATTATTATTCCACTTGAGTGAGATAATAGATTATAATTTTAGAGAAAGTGACATATGGAACATTTATGAGACTGCAAAAATCATCTGAAACCGTCTGCTTAAAACATTTATCACAGACTCTTGGTACTGGAGGGGAAGGACTTTGACAGTGAGATTTTGGTGGGCCAGTTGTCTCAAAGGAAGACTGAAAGACTTTTATCTCAAAGCAGCCTCAGCTATGGAGTTAAAATCCAGATTCCAGCTCTTGCCTGGCTAATCCACCAGATTTCAGGAGCTCTTTTTCGTCTTCATTTCAGTCCATTCTCCTGCTGTTAATCACCTGTTTCAGAGCCTGCACCCAAATCTCTCTCCCAAGCTCCTAACGCAAAGGAGAGCACAAATGCAGTTCTTGTGAACCCTGAGAACCATGCACAAGAGGCAGCCAGAGATGAAGTCAGACTACTGAATGTTATAGATTAAGAATGTCAATGGAGTTGCCAGCTCTGTCTCAGGAGAGGGCTGTATCAGGAGGAACCCAAAGTTGACTCACTGACAACATGTGAGCTTTCTCCAACAGCAGCAGTTTGCACACAGGATCTTCACAACCACAACATCCCTTTAAGGAGCTGCTCATTTCCTAGCCACTCTCTCCTCCAGAGATGGCCTGCACCACACCTGCCCTCTGGGCAGACGGAGAGGTGCTAAACATACTGAGAATCCCTCCTCTGCTGCTGGCATCTGCCAGCACCTTAACAATACAGGTGGTAATTTGTGAAAGGGTACCCTAGCTTCCCTTCTCCTTTGATTAAGCAGCTAAGATTATATTCTTGTTACCGTTCTGCACTCTTATTAACCTAGCTAGCAAGAGGTGCAACCGCATCAGCATGCTTCAAGAAACAGATAAAGCAAGGTGACCCAAGGTCTCCACATCTTCAGCTGTGCTGACAAACACTTTGTGTCTGCTCTGCTTTGGGATTAGACTCAAAGCTATGTCCAATGTTGCATTATCCTACTTCTGAAGTAAACCATTTCTTAACTATTTATTTTTTAAAAGACCTTTCTCCTTCCAAGGCAAAGATTTCCTCCTGTTGTGCCCATATGATGCCTTACTGCTGACTGATTTTGTATGTATCTATAAAATACCTTTAATGATCTACAGTGATCAGCATACGCATGTGTTCAGAGATGGTCTCCTGCAGGTGGTATGGAGGGGCCCCAAGGCCAAACAGTCAGTGCTCAGTGTTGTGTCTGAGCTTTTGCTCCTGTATGAATCTGTATCCATCAAGAGACAGAACTGCTCCACTGTAACAGCTAACACAAGAGTCCTCTAATCTACTGGGGAGAAAAATTGCTGTTCCAAACACCAACTACAGTTATTCTGAGCAATATTGGACAAACCCAATTAATTTCCAACTTTGTATACCAATCTTCACTCCTACTTCAGAAAGAAGTTCTGACCGAGTCTTTGTTTGCTCCCAAATGAGGAAGTGGTGGCCATGCAGCTACCTGTGTAATGGTTCCAGGTACAACTAGTCTGACCTATTGCAATCTGTTCCCAGCTCATCCATTTTCAAATTTCTTGTTCCTTAGAATGGGTGATTCAGCTGTTCCAAATTTGGCTGTAGGACAAAAAAGCTCTCAGACATACTGCAAGAAGGACTTAAAAGGAAACTGCAAACCACATTTTCAATTCTTTAATTGCTAACCTGTATTTTTAGACTTCACCATTTATTTGTAAGAGGCATAGCAGTCTATATAATAATTTGTAAAAAACCACAAGGAGTATAGTGAAGTTTTGAGGTAAAAAAATCCTTTGCTAATGAAATAAGAACAGTGAGACTGGAACATACAAGCAGGCAATGAAAGCTACACAAGTTCACTGCATGAGCAATGAAATCCAAGCACTGAGGGTTATGTTCCTGGCTCTTACCTTTCTGGCTCTGTAACCTTATTTACCTTAAGGTGCATATGCACATCTGCTGAGTATTTCATTACATTACTAGGACACTAAAGGACAGGAAAACAAGTTAAGTATTTTAAGTACCTGATGGACTTACAGGCTTTAAAGTGACAGAAATAGTGACTAAAAAAAATTATCTGGCAAATAAATACCATCGAAATAAAGTATGATTAAAAAGAAAAATGAGATCCCAGCCTACCAGACACACGGCTGAATACCAAATCCTGGGTTCCTGTGCTTTGTGAATACTTCTGCCTTTCAACACCACATTCTGAACAGCACTGTACTCCCTACCTACCCTCTGGGAAGGAGTAATTTCCTAGAACAATTTGGAAAGATCATGCCAGCGTTTGTGACAACGACACTGAGGATCACCTGAGCTGGCTGTTTTTCCTGTGCATAGGCAGGTTTTATACAAATATTTGTACAAAACCTAAGCTGGTGCTACAGGCCTGGGGAATGGTGCAGTCTACAGCTCCTTCAGCTAACCACACCAAACACAACAGGCCAGTGAGAGCTGCTCTTTCCTCTGGTTTGTTTTGGGTTTGTTGTTGTTTGTTTGGGATGTTGTTGTTGTTACTATTGTTGAGATGTTTTTAATGGAGAATAGTGGGGATTGTTTTGCTTTGTCTTTTAATAAAGCAGAGCCTTATGAAGAATGAATGTTGGCTGCTCGTTGTGCATCAGACCATGTAAGATCAGGTTAAAAAAACACCTCAGGTCTGTTGTATGACTGCTAACAGAAGCAGCAGGACAAGCTTTATGAAGATAGCATTTCAAAGCACATCCAATCGCAAACTGACATATGTTCTGTACTGAAGGGATGCCTTTGGTAACCTTGTAATCTTGGTCCTCTTGTCACGTTGTCCTTGAATAAAATGTGTCAGAAGTTTGCATTCCTGAGAATGAGGGGAAATTTGAAATGAAAAAAGCAGCAGCCCTGGTAGTAGCTCTCCAGTGCTTGAAACACTGAGTCTCAGGAACCAGCTACCTAAGAAAAGTGTCTGCCTCCAGGAGTATTTGCAAGGCATTGCAACTAAGATAGAATACACTTAAAATATATTATGGAGTGCAATATTTGAAAGGATGTCTTCCTTTGAATTATACCTGTATGTTTTAACTTTGTCTATAAAATATTTAGTCCCCATGTACCTGGAAATGTTTTTTTGGTTTGTGTTTTTTTCTCTTTTTTTTTCTTCTCCCCCCCCCCCCCCCCCCCCCCCACTTGAAAAGCACTGTTAATGATTTCGGTTCTATGGCAAAACTGGAAAATCAGTAGTTACATACCTTCAACATGGCTGGTTTGGTTTCACAGTCCAGCATGTATTCAGCAGGGAGGATGAACTCAAGTTATGACAGAAATGCAAGGGAAAAAAATTTTAAAAATCACACTTGCACCTGAAAAGGCCCTGGTTACACTGCCTGATTCACAGCTCACCTGAACAGTCAGCCAGGTTAACTGTCACTGCCAATTTCATGTTCCCTTCCAAAACAGTCAGAGGCACAGCTGGGTATGTCTCCTGTCTCAGAAACTCTCTACGGGTTCCAAGATGCCCAAAGCCTTGAGGTGAACTGCTCTGGTTCCTCATAGGAGACCCATTCCTAAATACAATTTACTCTGTATCTCCTCCACAGTTCCATTCTGTACTCCAGGGAAATTCTTCAAGCTGAATCTTGTTGGTTGTTTTCAGAAAAGAGTCAGCTTCTGCCCTGAACCCACCTGACTCAAAACCCAGCACCTGGGACAAGATAAATGAGCCACACCTTTAAAACAATCACCTACACATACACGTATATAAGCATCTGTAATAAACAAGCCCTGATGCCTTCTACATAGCCCACAAGCTCTCCTGACATTGGGTATTTGAAAATGAACATACATTTAGAGGCATTTCCCACATGCAAATACCTCGCATATTTTGGAAGGATGCTTGACAGTTGATTTGTCCTTTAATACATCCTAGGGTAGCAAAATTCAATCAAGTAACCATCTAAGCACATTTTTCATTCCAGGAAATCTCTCCTGCGGATGCTCTTTCTTTCCTTTCCTGCCTTTCCTATTGATTGCCCCTTCCACAGTATCTAGAAGCCACAGATCTCTTGGTATGATGCTGAAGTTTTGGTTTTGTGTTTTCTCATTTTTATTAGGCTAATTTCCTTTCCCAGAATGATTTTGTGAACTCTACAACATCTAAGCAGGCTAAGAACAAACTGTAAAGATTAGACAACTCGTAGATTTTGTGTCTGCTTATTAGGCACAGGGAGTTTGATCTAAATGAGTTCAGCATTCTCCCTTTGTTTTTCTCCCTATAATTCTCTCTTGCTTGCATGTAATTCACATATGAAAAGAAAAATCTTAACAAAAGGGAAAAAAGTTAAATCATTGTTCTGCTTCAGATTCCCAACCGACAAGTGCTTCTTTATGCCTTTCATTCCAATTACCATTTAACCATCAAATGAAATAACTAGCAAAGGAAGAAAGTTATGCAATAAACAGCATTCCCCTGGAAATACTAAGCAGCTTTTACAATAGGTTCTTTGACAATGCTGAGAAACAGAGAGAAGCAATTAACATCAAATTGTTACTTTTCTCCAAAGGAAAATATTTGTTTAATTCCATCATTCAAATGAAAAGAGAAATTTAATTACAACAATGTTTTCTAACTGCCTGTCCAGAAGAACAAAAGGCAGATGTACCTCTCTGGAGTCCTATTCAATACCGACATGGAACATAGGCACGTTGGTTAAAGAACATGGCACATGATGCTAACCCTCACCTTCCTCACATTCCATAAAATCCTATCACACAAGCTTTTATACTCTGTGTTATGAACACTGCTATTTTCAAGCAGACACATAACCATCTGAAGATAAGGTAATTAAAATATCCATTTTCCCATCTTTTACATTTAAGCAGGCCACACTGCAGTTTTCCATACCCTATTGCCAGCTGTGAATTGACTGCACCAAATGAGATTTTCACCAAGACAAGGCCAGCAAATCAGGACTGTCCCCAAACTCCCTGAAATATAGGGTAGTAAGGAAAGTAAACTCTTGTTTTAACCACCAGTCAACAGCTCCAGAAGTACAGCTGCTCTCACAAACCCACCCCGATCACATGGGCAGTATTTGCACTTGAGTAAACCTGGACAGAAACTGGCACATGGGGAAGGAGTTCAGAAGGTGCACATGAGCTGGCACCTTGTTTCCTTACTGCTGAGCAGGCCAAGGCAAACTCAACCTCAGAAGCACTGAGGGGACTGCTGACAGTTCTTGTCTGCTGTGGTGGGTCAGCTATGATCCATCAGTCAAGTCAGTAAATAGCTGTTCACAATCTGTCAAATGTGATCTGATGCTTAAAGGAAACCCTAAGTCTGCTTTAGGTTCAGTCAACTCTCAGGGGCAGCTGTGAAGTGAGACCTCGACCCATGAAGAGCACTGTCATTGACAATAGACATTGTGCAGCAGTTCAGGAAGTTCAGTACCTTCTAAAACATCTCTTTAAACCAGGAACATTTGCATTATGGTTGTGACAGCTGCTAATGCTCCATTTTAGTTTTTCAGTTTGATCTCCAGGTCATTTATTTGTATTTACAGCAAGCTGCTGATTAATTCAGAGTGCATGTTCATTGTGGGGCTGTGCTTTCTCACACACTGAATAAGAACATAGAGATGGGTGGAAAAAGTACAAAGGAAGAAAAACGCAACAGAAATAGGTTATGAATCTTAAAATTCTTGTGTATTGAGAGAACAAAGAATGAAAGATGATTTAATTGTAGGACTGGGATTTCCACAAACAGTTCACAACCATCAAATACATGAAGGCCTCTTTCAGTGAGAACACCAAAGTATGCATCCCAGGGCTTCATGAATCCAGCTCCTACTGTATTTGGAAATCGGGAACACATTGAGAAAGCTGGTTCTGTTACAACTGCAGTTGCTTCCTGTCAATTCCATCTTTTGAATAATAGAATCATTGGGCAATTAAAAGCAATTGCCACTTCTGTTTGCCTACTGATAAACAGTATCACAGTCTCACAGTATCACCAAGGTTGGAAGAGACCTCAAAGATCATTGAGTCCAGCCTGTCACCACAGACCTCATGACTAGACCATGGCACCAAATGCCACATCCAATCTCCTCTTGAACACCTCCAGGAATGGTGACTCCACCACCTCCCTGGGCAGCACATTCCAATGACGAACGACTCTCTCTGTGAAGAACTTTCTTCTCCCCTTGAGCCTAAACTTCCCCTGGCACAGCTTGAGACTGTGTCCCCTTGTTCTGGTGCTGGTTGCTAGAGAGAAGAGACCAACCCCTTCCTGGCTACAACCACCTTTCAGGTAGTTGTAGAGAGCAATGAGGTTGCTCTTCTCTGGACTCGTTCCAGCAAGTCAACCTCCTTCCTAAACTGAGGAGCCCAGAACTGGACACAGGACTCGAGGTGCGGCCTAACCAGTGCAGTGTACAGGGGCAGAATGACCTCCCTGCTCCTGCTGGCCACACTGTTCCTGATGCAGGCCAGGATGCCATTGGCCCTCCTGGCTGCCTGGGCACACTGCCGACTCATGTTCAGTCGACCGTCAACCAGCACCTCCAGGTCCCTCTCAGCCTGACTGCTCTCCAGCCACTCTGACCCCAGCCTGTAGCTCTGCATGGGGTTGTTGTGGCCAATGTGCAGAACCCGGCACTTGGATGTGTTAAATCTCATGCCGTTGGACTCTGCCCATCTGTCCAGCCTGTCCAGGTCCCTCTGCAGAGCCTCTCTGCTCTCCAGCAGATCAACTCCTGCCCCCAGCTTGGTGTCGTCTGCAAATTTACTGATGATGGACTCAATGCCCTCATCCAGATCATCAATAAAGACCTTAAAGAGCACGGGGCCCAGCACTGATCCTTGGGGCACACCACTAGTGACTGGCTGCCAGCTGGATGTGGCACCAATCACCACCACTCTCTGGGCTCGGCCCTCCAGCCAGTTCCTAACCCATCGCAGTGTGCTTTATTTTCAGCTTCTTCTTGTTATACTTAGGTGTTCACTAACATACTGTGTGCTTAAGCAAATATATTTTGCAGGAAGTTCTGTCAACTTCTAGATATAAATTATTTGCTGCCATGCTGGCTCAAAACATTTCTGCTGAAGTGGAAGAGGATAGTATTTTCACAGGCTACCTAGTAGCTGCGTGACTTACTTGACAGAACATGTGCAAGGGAACAGTGATCAGCTATCATCACCACAGTAACAAAACCACTTCAAAAGCCATAACCTCTGCCCGAGTGCATGTGACAAATGTTGTCATCTGCAGTGGGATGAAAGGTCATGTAAAAATTATTAGTACTAGACAAAAATAGAAAATCTTTGGATCAAAGTTTCAGTGTGTATGGTATGAAAAGGCTTGCTTTCCTTTCCCCTTCCATTCCCAACTGTAACACATAATTAAAACTTTCAACAACATTTTCATCACCTTGGTCTAAAGATTGTGTAATTTTTCAAAGATAAAAAGTGATATGAAATACAGAGCAGTTTTAGTGCAAATTGATAGGATTCTGCTCCTGATCTTGGTGGGGGTTATTGCAGTTTCGCAACTGCTGATTGAGATAAATGGAGAGCAAAAGCAAACCAGGAAGTTTATTGATAGTTTAGTGATCACAACAAATTAAAATAGACAGCAGTCTTTCAGGAAGCTGCTAAGAGATTAACTTTGGCAGCTGTTTATGGTAGGTGATCCTCTGTGAAAATGTCAAAGGTCTTTACCCTCTACTCTGGCTAATATACGACACCAGCTTTGATGTTCAGTACACACAAATACAAAGTGAAAAATCAGACAATAAAACAGAAGGTGGGGGATTTTCTTTAACATTCCTAACAGCTAAAAATCTGTAGAACACTTTGAACACTAAAAGAAATAGGATATGTAAGAAAATCTTCCTCTTTGCAATGCTTCAAAGCAGATCCTTGTTCTGTACTTCATTATCTCCCAACAGGAACTTAAGCCATGAGTGGGAAAAGGGTGGCACCCATCACACACCAGCTGGAGTTGCTTCCTTATCCTACCATGGCAGGGAAAAGGCAGCCTGAAAACATGTGCTCACACCAGTCTCCTGGGTTGCTCTGCTTCATGCTTCTGACATACTCATGCAGTGACCTGTACACTCCCGGGCCAGGGCAGGAGTAAGGTGTGTGTATATCTGAAATATAACAGACACTCTCCATCCCCAGTCCCAGACTCTACGTTTCAGAGCAGACAGACACAGAGGGACTAACGCAGGCACCTGACTAGCATTAGAAACAGAGACAAGCAGTAATGCGGGAGCATGAATGGCCACAGAGCACAGGCAGGACTGGTGCTTGCCACACTGCCCGCTGTGTATGTGGAGATAAGAGCTGCTGCTACAACTAATGTGCTAGAAGAGACCACCAAGTGTAAAAGTGCAAACCACTGCTCGTTAGCCATTTTACACCCTGCCTTTAATTTTACTGTGCCAATGTGTTAAGCAGAACAATGGAAAGAAACACAATCAAATGCTCATTGTATTTGAAGAACTTCAGAAAGATCAATTATCTTTACATGGCTAAGAAGCTACTATTGATTTTAACAGTGTTATTCAAATTCCATTTAAACAATTAAATGCACCGCTCTTTTATCAGAAAGAGTAATGCTCTATACTGCTGCAACCCAATCCTGGACACTGTTCAAGGGTATATGGCAGGCAAAGACTCCTGGATTCCCCAGGACAGGGACATCTCTCTGGTGCCCAAAGTGAATGAGGCTTAATCAGATTCCTTTTGCAGCACTCCTACAAAGAGACTGGGTAGAAACAGTGCATCTCCAAAAGAGAGAGCATGATAGCAGTTCAGAATATGGGCCAGACTCTATGATAAAGACAAAGGAAAATCACTTCCATAAATTCACAGGCAATGCCAACTGCCTTCCAAGGAAATTCACTGGTGTCCAAAATATCTCAAAGAAGGGAAAAAAAACCCTGCTGGACTACTGATCAAGCCAAGCACCTCTTTATACATCACCAAACATTTTCTTAAATATTGAAGCCACTTGAAACAGGAGATTTTATGCAATACCTGCCTTTTAAGCCATTCCAAACCTCTCCACAGTTTGATAAGAACTTAAAAGCACAAGAAAGGACATTATTTATGGTTTAAAAGAACAGAGCTAGGCCTAAAGAGAAAATCTGACACAAATACAGGATTGTTTACAGCATTTCTTTAGTGTTTGCAGACAGCCTGCTTGATTACAGCACTTTTCTTCAGCCAGGACACAGCCCCACTCCCAAATAGTGGTGTACCTCTAGTCAATCCAATATTGGCACTGATAATACCCAACTCCCTGTATAGATCACAGCAACAGAAAAAGAAAAGACTGCAGAGAGAATTCAAGATTTCTAAGATTACCTTGGAAAGCCAGATAGACAATTCTGCAAGAGACATAATCTCCCACTTTGCACAGGATACTGATCCCTATGGGAATGGCAGCTGGGCAGCACAATTCATAACAGGCTATTTAAAACTTATTGTGTTAGACACAATGTGTTTCAAGTCTGGACATTTCTGCACTGTAGGCAAAAAACTTCTCTCCCCAAGAAGCCCTGCTCAGACACCCACCTACACCTGAATCAGCAATTCCTGAGGTGAAAATACAGACAGAAGGTTCTATGACAGTGCTCTAGAGGACAGAACACAGCCAATGATGACAGGATTACATTTGATGTTAGGATTGTCTACACATTGTACTTGTCTTTTCAGATTTATCTCTTTTACCCTCCCTCACAATTAAGATGAATTCCCAATTATTATTTTTTTGTAGGCAGTGAAAACATATTACTGCATTTTAAATTACAGCTGCATCTACCTCCAAACTCCTCAGCCACTGGAATTTAACCACTTCTAGGGATTTTATAGAATTTCCAACATGAAGGATAATATGTTGACCTGCAGCCTGACAAACTCGAATACCTTGCTCTTCACTACAGCATCCTGGCAGATATTTGCCTTCAGCTGAAGAACTTTCACACCCATGCAGAATGCTTTTCCTAAGCTCTTCACATGCCCTGAATCCTTCATCTTGGACAGTCAGCTGCCACAAGTTACTATTTTCTTGTTTGCTGTCTAATAAACCTATACTATAGGTTTGTAATTGTCCAGATATGTTACATCTTGACTGCATGCCTGTAAACAACCCTGCTGTCAGAAGCATACACAGCACTATAAGTATTCAGTTGGCTTGATGTAAAAAATGAAAAATCAATGCAATATGCCCTTACTGGAGGCACCAGCAGGTAACATCCAATACGATTGATACAGTTCTACAAAATAGAGCCAATTGAAAAGAAAAGGCACATCCCAGCATAGCTCCACATTTAAATGTCATGTTGAAGACAATGGAAGAAGAAATCTTATTTGAGGCTGGCAGAATACTGGTTGTGGAGGCTCTGGAAGCCCACATGGAGGTGTCCTTGGGTGATTTAACCTTGGTGATCCTGCCCTATCAGGGGTCGTAGATGGTCTTCACAGGTTCCTTCCAACCTCTGTTTTTCTGTGATCTGTGATAAAAGTTTATAGAGAAACAATGAAGGAGAGTAATAACCTGTATCTACATCAAGGTTTATTTTTGCCCCATAAAGAGTAGAAAAAGACACACACAGTGTACATATTTTAATTATCCTAAATACTAAAAGTATAATCTTATACATTGCAGCAGATCTCTGACACATTTTTTAAATTAAATATCAGTCCACATATCCATGGAATTCCACTGACATGGAATAATTTCCTATTATTCTACTCCTAGATAATCACAATTTTAGATTAAAGATTTGATGATTTTATAACCTTTATCAACATACCCAAAATAATATCTGACACAAAATGAAAATACGGTAGAATTAGCACCATGCAATCTTTAATGTGACATTTCCTGCGTTCCCTGCAATTCTGGAACTCCATTTTTGTTAATGTTTCCATATCAGCTACATGTAGAACCCTAAAATTGTAACTGCCATTTTAAAAGGAAGAATGTGATGAAGGAACATTTCCTATTTAATTAGGTTTTGCAGAAGAAATGGTATCATGACTGTCTCTCTAAGAAACAACTAATTCTCAGCTTGCTTTCTCCTGTCTGTTCCTACCAGCTCATTCCTTAAAACATAAGCCAAGCAAGAGTCCCACCAGAATAATCTAGTTTACTTAGAAGACAAGCCCAGTAACAACAAATGCCTCTCATTAGCTAGGAAGACTGTCACAAGAGTAAAAAGATCATGGGTGTTTGCAAACAGGACTGTTACAGACTTCTCCAAAAGTACAAGAGATAAAGTTCAGAAATGGTGTTCTTCATTTTGCCATTATCACAGAAAACTTCAGACAGGAATAAGGTTTGGTGTACTTCAAAACAAACTCCAAGGCAGCAGGAGCAGAAGAAACACTTTTGTGTTTTGTAGTCTGCCTGTGTGACTGCCATGCTGTGTAAATCTGAGCAGACATGGCACGCCCTGGCTCACCTACGCTGTGATTTACTGAGCAAAATGCTCCTGAACCAGGAAATCTGTGTCTAGCTTCCTTCTATCTGTTCTGCAGCTGGCTACTCTTGATTGTTCCCTTCAAGATGCACCCGATCCTATTGCCACAGAAAGCATTTCTCCATGCAGATTCTTTTTTCGAGTTACACAGAAAGGGCAAGCATGAGACTGGGACTGATGATCAACACACACGGTGGACTCCTGGTACTGAAGCCATGGCACGGACCGATGGCTTCAACCCATGAACACTTAGTATCTTCCTTTCATCATCTTAGCAGCTTCTATCATACATCTACTGTGCACTTTAGCTGGGGAAGTAGCCGCAGCTTAAAGTGGGACCAATCGATTTGTATCTCCTTATTTTGAAGGACCCACATTTCATTTCTGTGTTCTTAGTGTTTCCTGCTTTGACCACCTATATTCTACAACAGTAGTGTAGAGGTCAGAACAAAAGGCAGAAGACCTTGCAGTCATGCACAGACTGGACATTGGCAACTGGGTCATAAAATGTCTGTCTGGCCATCTGCTTGTTCTGTTTTCTCTTGAGCAATCTAGTAAGTAATTGCCTAGTTGAGATGAACGTCTCAGCCTCCTGAACATTAACTTAGTGTAATTAGAAACCACTTCTGGCTTTTAACAGAGCAGTTTACAAGCACTGACAAACCCTGTCATGTGTCAAAGTGATGCTGTTGTGGAGCACACCACCAGAGAAACAGTGTGGTGCAAGTGCATCAGGAAACTGAACTTGGCCTTGAGAAGTTGAAACTACATTTTTGTGGATGTCTGGTGCAGCCTCTTGTGTGTGAATGTTGCCACCACCACTGCTCAGGACATGGTATTTGAGTATAAAATAAGTATATTATAAGGCCTTTTAATACTTGCTTAGTACCTTAAAACTTGGGATAAAATAAATTCTTGTAAAAAAAAATAAATCCAAATTGCTTGTATTTTGCTTTTGTACTGAAACTCCATAAGGAAAGACAGAAAACACAATTCTGTATGATGCACACATTGCTTATTAGAGCAGACCACAACAATTCCCACCTGGTCTTGAGAGCAACCTGCCCAAGGAATAGCAAAGATTGCCTTAATGTTAATAAAAAAATCCTGTCTAACTCTTCCTCAGACACCATCTTTCCCTCTGTGACTATCTCTTTTGTGGTTGCCGTAAATTCCTCCTCTGAAAGCACAGCTGAGCTTGTCAGCAGTCTAGGTGCAATGTCAGAGATTAGCTGAACTGCTCCTGTTTGAGTTAATGGAGTTACCTTCTAAATCCCTACATGTTGGCTGTCAGGTTTTTCTTAAGCAGTAATATGCTTGCAAGCTTCCAGTTTTCAAAGATTTAAAGTAGATGGCCAGCTTTTTTCTCTTTATACTAGACTTTGATATTTTAAACATCTCTGTATCTGACATCTGTTTCCAACAAATGGAATTTTCAAGGGCTCAGTCCAAACAGAATGACCAGATTACATCTTCTAGTAATTGGATAGAGAACTTTTCATGGAGGATAACACACAGACTATGAGAAAAGCTTCCCCAGGCTTGTGTATCCCACATCCACACATGTATGAAGTCCTACTGACCCTTTAGGAGCTGTGCACAAAAGAATTCAGATGAATTAGCTTACTGTCTCCCTGATGAGGAAGAACAAGGGATCTTACATTTTGGTGTGCATCTACAGAAATTACACCTTCCCTGCTAACTTTATGCTATCCGTATGTAGCAAGTCTATCTGCTTTTACTAAATTTGACTAGGAAATCTTTCTGTGCATGCCGTAGTTACATAATGATCTTGAACATATTCTTGCGTCTGTAAATATTTAACTGGATCTCTGTGGGACAATCTCTTTATGGTAATTAGTGGTTTGAAGAGCTCTGAAGTAGCCTCATTATGACAGCAAGGACAACAGACTTTTCAGAACATCCACAGGTTTGGCTTTTTTTCTGTTGTTCCCCGCCTGGGTTTCAATAAAGGAGTTATCAACGCAGTAAACAGAAATTGTGATATGAAATTGTGTCTATAGCAACAATATTATTTCTCTCTGCTTTGTATGTCTATGGCTTTCCAGTAGATTCTGGAATTGACACTTGTTTTTCCTGTAGATGAGTCAATTAAATAGTATCTCTGAACTATGACATCATTTCAGAGTTGCTACTCACTGCAACACCAGATCTGTAAATTCTCATTCAAAAAGCAAAGCTTTTTCAGGAAGAAAATAATTCCTAGGAAATTCTGCTACTGTTGCTGCCTGGCACCAAACTTTGTTACTTACAGCAATTTATTGCAAGACAAAGGCCCAGAGAAAAGAAGAAAGAAATAAAGAATGGAGTCATTCACTATTCTCAAAGGTTGTGGGGGTGGGAGGCATGAAAAAGGCATGACACACGGCTCTGAGGATGGCCCTGCAAAGATAAGAGTCATGCAACATACTTTGGCGCTGTGGGCTGAAGGGTTCTGCTGTTGACTTGACTCTACCCAATTCTACTGTTCAACACTGGGTCTTCTAAGTCCTTCTAGGCAATGAAGATGTGAGTTTGTTTCCACAGTAGGCGTCAGACTCTCTGGGTTCTCTATGTATATTCTTCTTCCCGTGTTCATGGTTATCTCTACAGACCACAGGGAATGAAATCACATGGGAAATACAGCAGCCTTTGCCTGCGATGACAGGGCTGATACCATGCAGACCCAAAGCATTTTTTACATGCTAGAGTTATGTCCATATCAACCATGCAGGTGCTACAGATTCCAATGCTTCCTGGACAGACTGTACCCATTTACACACACTGCATAACATGCAGATGGAGTTCAGCTTCTGCAACTTCGGGGTTTGTTTTGTAAAGGAAAGGTAAGCAACAGCTCTGTATGAATTTTACTTTTGAGATGGCAAAATGGCAGTGTCTGTGCTTCCTTCTACTAATATAATTTCTAAATTTAAATGTAAAGAAATCATGGAGGTTTTTTCTATTGGAGGTAGGTTTATTGTTTTTTTTGTGGTTGCTTTTGATGGTTTTGTGGTTGTTCTTGTTGGGTTTTTTCCTACTAGCCAGAAAAATCCTACCAGTGTTACCGAAACTAAAAGTATCTGTTCTGGATTCCGTGGCTGAAAAGCAGCCTTTGACATCCAGATTTACTACTGTTGATACCTTATGGCAACATACAACAGATATAAAGTAATTTTATGTCGCAAAAAAGTTAGTTCTTCTGCAGATCATGCTTCATTCACTTTACCACGAGAGACCTCCAACACTGGCATTCAGGATTACAAAAATAAGAATGTGATGTAATAAAACATATTTAAAGAGAGTATGCAGGTTACTACAGGAATGCAAGAATGCGTCATTTTCATGCAATAATTCAACATCACGAAGCTGCCAACCTGCCATGGAGACTCTTAACTTGTCATATATGTTTGCAATCTATTTTCAGTAAGGTACTGATTTCTAAAACTCTTTTTCTTCAAGGAATTTTCTAGGGACCATACCAGTACTTCCTCCATTAGGTGAGCCCTGCTCACACTGCCAGTTCAGCACAGCTGAACCCCAGGTGAGACCTGCCATTATAAAAATATGAGAGCAGGAACCAATGACCTTACCAGCTTTCAGAACCTCCCTTTTGTGTCTTTTCTATCCCTTTAGAAACTCTTTTTCACTTCAGTGTTTTAAAACAAATCCTCTGTCTTGGCCCCTAAACCATACAGAGAATTAAATCTTTACTATTATAGTCATCTCAGACTTCTCAATGCTTAAACAGTTAAAATTGCTTTAATACTCACACTCCAATCCCCTGCCTACCTCCTCCCTCTCCTGGGTCCTGTTTTAGAACATGTTGCTTAATCCAGGCTTCCTTTTACATTCCTTAATGAGCAGCAGACTAGTCTCTTAACTGTCCTCCACATAAACGGATTAAGTTTCACATGAAGGGAGATCCCCAGGTGTGTGTTAGAAAAGCCATGAGGTAGGACACAAGATTCACCTACTCCTGACAGCCCGGGGACTAACTGCAGCTTTTATGTTGACTCTCAGTGAAAAGCCCATGTAACATGTAGCATCTTTTATTCAGCAACTCATTTTCTGCTAAGTATTAAAAGTCTGTAGGGTGTGAGGATTTGTTCCAAGGCTTGCTGAGATACTACTTACACAAAAGAGATGCAGATTGTTTGTGCTGAGTAAAGTCATTGGGGTTTTGAAACTCAAATGCATCTTACCCCCACCCAGCACATGGAGACCATTGTGTTTCTTTACCCTTCATAAGTTACTTACCCCTTATTCTACTTCTCTTATTTTTTTCCACTGTAACTTTAAAAAATAACCATTGGTAAAAATATTCAAAATAATTTATCTAAATTATTGCTCCTATCTCCAAGAAAATGATGTCTTACTGTCTTAAGTTTACATTACTGTTCAGCATACTCAAAATGATGAAGGCTGAAGTGTATTTTCAAGATGAACCACTGTGGTTTTGGGTAGCTCACCTTTAGATCAGGCCTCTCAAATATGTCACATGTATGTATGTGCAGTGTCTCATTTCTTTGATGGAGGGCTCCACGAGTAAGACAGCACCATTGGCAGCTGTATGTAATGGCAAACCTATTGCACAATAAAATCAGAATTTCTTCCTAAGTATATTTGTGGAACTTCTTTCTCACCAACTAAGAAATTACAAGTTTCCTTATTTGTGGGTAGAATTTTATGTCATCATTTTTTCTCTTATGAACATTCACACTAATGAACAAATCCTCTTTAACAGATTATATCAGCTCTCACTACTCACTGCAAAGTACCCACTCGTCTCTCTTCTACACTATTGTGTTGGCTCCATTTAAGGTAAACAAAACACAAGTCTCCTGCAGCGCTGAAACAGAACCATGTTCAAAGTGGCAAGATTGAAAAATCATATGTAAGAATTGCAGTATTACAAATTACACCTGCTTAGACGTCAACAAGTCTCACCAGATGTAAGGATGACTTTCCATAGCAAGATATTTTGTGTAAATAAAAAGAGCAATTGGCAAATATAATGGCACAAGTTCAGACTGACATGAATATTTCACAACACTACATAGCAGCTAAGCAAATTAAACATGACATACCAATTTATTCAATTTATCAATGTTTTAGTCATTAGTCCTCATTTCCTGTCAAGCACAGTAATGTCAGTGTTAACATTCAGATTAGAACCAATTATTCTGGCCCTATACTGGCTACTGGAAAAAGCATAGTAAGGAAAATTATTAAAAGGCAGCTCTCTGATGAATTGAAGAGAACAATCTACATATGGAAGACATACAAGCCAACATTAAGCAAACCCTCAAAAGATTTTTTTTATAATAGAACTATCACCTGAGTTGCACCATGTTGGTATTTCAGTTTTGTACAGCACACTGTCCACAGCCATTCACCACAATACTTATCTCAATACTTATTCTCAAGCTGCGCCAGGGGAGGTTTAGACTCGAGGTGAGGAGAAAGTTCTTCACTGAGCGAGTCATTCATCATTAGAATGGGCTGCCCAGGGAGGTGGTGGAGTCACCGTCCCTGGAGGTGTTCAAGAGGAGACTGGACGTGGCACTCGGTGCCCTGGTCTAGTCATGAGGTCTGTGGTGACAGGCTGAACTCGATGATCCTCGAGGTCTCTTCCAGCCTTAGTTATACTGTGATATTGTGATCTCAGCTACAATGCACAGCTCCTCAGAGACATCCCATGTCTAACTCATTAAAATTGTGGCTTGGGCATTCTCCAAGGAGGTGGAATATGTCAATGTGCATGCCCTTGGCCAACTGAAGCTAGATCCTTCACTTTCTTGAAATTTGTTTTACCTGGTTCCTCAGCAGATGCAACACCTGTTTTACAAGCACAAGGCAGTAAGCACCACCATGATGTGCTGGTTCCTTCCAAGATCTGCTCTTTTGAGCTGGCAGCTGTAAGGACACCAAAGGGAAAGAAAGAACTAGTTACATCATTATTGTAATATTGCTAGTGCCTTCTCATAGCACTGGAAGCACCACAAAGGCACAGCAGAAAGAGAAGAGCATTAGTGTGTGATGAGGGAAACCAGCATAAAAAGACAAGGGTGACTGGGAAGGCAGTTAGACACACCAACATGGCACTGCTACCAAGCTGGAATGGTCATGAGTCATACAGCTGGGCTGACCTGCAGCAATGGCTTTGGCACAGGAGGTCACCTACAGCTTCATGCACTGGTTACCTGTAGTGTCTTAAGTCTCTTGCCAAAGATTGTCCAGGCAGTCAAGATAATTCTGTGGTAGATGGTAGGCTCCAAAGCTCTGGAAAGCAACAGGGTTTCATGTACATGTCTTGATTTTTTTCTTCTCAGCTACCATGGTGACTCTCCACACAAAACCACTGGCTGCTGCAGGTTTCCCACTGGCAATTCCAAGCCTCCCACTGGCAATTCCGAGCCTCCCACTGGCAACTGCAGGCTTCCTTCCTGGGCATACGTGCAGAATGGGGAAGGATGCTGAGAACTCCATGCAGGAATCTGGGCTACTGAAGTGTTTGTAAATATGGGCCTCCATGCCAGGAAATCCTCTGGAAACTGCCATGTGCCATAAGCTTGCCTGTAATACAGACTCTGCTGAAAAGAACCCCAAAGACTAGGACCCATTCCTTGTGCCTGCTGATGACACGATGTCAGTGTTCCTTAATGTATTAGATTAGAAAGTCTGAAGCATATGCATCTGCTGATAGATGAACTTAAAAACAACCTTGAAAAATAATCACAAGTTTCATTTTTCTTGTGTTGTCTGATCAGTAAAAAGCATCTTTAAAAATTTATCTTCTATTGCTGAGATGAAGAAAACATACCTTCAGTGATATGTGATTGTTCCTCACTAGATAATTGTTTGTTCAAAGTAAACCCAACTTACTTTTCGATCCTCTGCTACCATCTGCTGGCAAACAGAACACAGTGAAAAGAACCAAGCTGCTGGCAGGAAACAACAATAAAAGCTAAAATAAAAAGCATTATTACATGAAATGTGTAATTACGTGATCACAGTTGGATAACTAGGTCTGCTGTATTTTATTTCTTGCCACAATCTTAGATTTAAAAAAAAAAAAAGTCAACTTTCCAAAAGACTGAAGCTAGAACAGCAATTTTGTCTTTTCTCTACCAAAGCTTCACCACAAGCCTGTGTTTATTCCAATGGGAGTCTGTTACTACACCTCTCTGCTTTTCAAGGTATCCATGCTTCTGTAAGCCTAGACAACAGACTTCAAAGCACAAAGCCTAGCTTTCTCTAGGCCACTGGTTAATATATTGAATAGTACTCTGACTTCTTCCCTTCAACCAGGTCACCTCCACTGATCATCCAAGACCACACTTCCTCAGCTTAGCTGTGAGTATGCTGTGGGAGACGGTGCCAAGAGCTTTCCCGAGATCAGGGTACACCACACACATTGCACTACCATCATCTACCCACCTGGTTATGTCCTCACCAAAGGCTGGTTGAACATGGCTTCCCCTTGGTAAAGTCATGCCGACTCCTCCCTACTACAGATTCATATCATAGAATCATAGACTCAATAAGGTTGGAAAAGACCTCCAAGATCATCAAGTCCAACCCGTTACCCAAGACCTCATGACTACTAAACCATGGCACCAAGTGGCACCTCCAAATGAACACCCTAGTTTGAATTAAAGATAGAAACTCTTAAGATCTGTTCATAGTCTTTGATGTAGAAAAATGTGACTTCTGGAAGGCAGAAATTGAAGTCTGTTACTGTAGTGCCATGAAGTTATTTGCAGGCCAATGAAGTTACCAATGAAATCCAAAATGCCTTCTGACTTCCATAAACTGTATTTCTGAGGTTACTTCCCAGTGTGTAACACAAAACAGGACTCACCACAAATACTTTACCATAATTCTATTTTAAAATCCAAGTCCACCATTTTAAAACACAGAACATGTCTAAGAGACAAAAAAAAAGAGGTTGAATTTCGTTATATTTAATTCACTTTTTCAGATAGAATACTCAGAAAACAAGGAATTTACAGTTTTGTTGACACCAGATGGCACTGCAAAAGATAAGCAATGGTAAACACTGAGGCCTCAGCACCTGCTGCTCTGAAAGCATGTTTCAAGCCACACCTTGAAAGCACACAACACTCTGTAGTCAGATTTAATACATCCACAGCAGCTGCAAACAAACTGCACTGAGTACTGTGTCGTTCTGGGCCCCTCAGCTTAGGAAAGATGTTGACTTGCTGGAATGTGTCCAGAAAAGGGCAACAAAGCTGGGGAGAGGTTTGGAGCACAAGCCCTGTGAGGAGAGGCTGAGGGAGCTGGGGATGTTTAGTCTGGAGAAGATGAGGTTCAGGGCAGACCTTATTGCTGTCTACAACCACCTGAAGGGAGGTTGTAGCCAGGTGGGAGTTGGTATCTTCTTCCAGGCAACCAGCACCAGAACAAGGGGACACAGTCTCAAGCTGCACCAGGGGAGGTTTAGGCTGGAGGTTAGGAAGAAGTTCTTCACAGAAAGAGAGATTGGCCGTTGGAATGTGCTGCCCAGGGAGGTGGTGGAATCACCATCATTGGGGGTATTTAAGAGGAGACTTGATAGGATGCTTGGTGCCATGGTTTAGTTGATTAGATGGTGTTGGGCGATGGGTTGGACACAATGATCTTGAAGGTCTATTCTATTCTATTCTATTCTATTCTATTCTATTCTATTCTCAAAGCAAGGTGGTGAATTCTAATCAAACCTGTATTTGTGGAATCTCCCAAGTGCAAAATGAACTTTTAAACTCATACTGTGAAGATACCCACATCTATTCTGTTACATTTGACTCCAGGAAAGTTAATTTCCTATCTCTTTTACCCTTAACATCCTTGTAACCAGCTGTTGTGTCCTGGCAGCACTGCCCAGAAACACCTGCAGATGTTACCAAGAAGTGTGCAAGGAAAGCAAAACAGCTACAGCGCAGTGCCAATCTGAGACACAAATACCTGTCAGAAGTGGCACCACCTGGTTCAGGAGGTTTGCTCTCTAAGACTACATCCACTTCTAGTTTTCATTGTACTGCCTAAATTAAACTTTCAGTAACTCACACAAGATTACTTACCAGGTCTAGGTAGACTCTTAGCACAGAAATGGAAATAAATAAGACAGTGAACTCAGATTCACTTTTAAGACCAGCAAAGATACTGATAGCTGTACCTTGCCTCCACTAACATACTAGGACCACAAAGCCCTACCCAAGGTGACAGTTGTCATTATCACCACCATTGTCATCAGAGGAAGGCTCTATCAAAGGGCAGCACAGGTGTGGGACTTGCACAAGCATTAACAAACAAAAGCTCAGAATATAAACTAACAGTGCTTGGGTCTGATGGAAGCTGGAGGAAGCCGCTTTGCTTCTGCAGTGCTTAAAGGCAGTCTTTGTACCCAGGATAGCAACAAGAAGTGTGCTGACAGGATATACAGGGGTAAGGATGTGTGGCCTCTCTAAGAATTTGACCAAAATTTTTTTGTCATAATTTCTTGAATTAAAATTGTAAACTACAGGAAACACACAAAAATGCTGTGTGGTGGTGAAATACAGTAGCATTTTCCCTGACTGTGTACTTCACCTTCTTTTAACCCTTTCTGATGTACTACAGAGTCTGTGGCTGTTGCAACAGATCACAGAATCATTGAACGTTAAGGGTTGGAAGGGGCCTCCGGAGGCCACCCAGTCCAATCTCCCTGCAAGAGTGGGGTCACCTTGGGCAGGTCACACAGGAACACATCCAGGTGGGTTTTGAAAGGCTCCAGAGGAGACTCCACAACCTCTCCGGGTAGCCCACTCCAAGGCTCTGTCACCCTCCCCATACAGAAGTGTCTCCTCTTACTGAGATGGAGCCTCCTGTGTTCTAGCTTGGAGCCATTGTTCTTTGTCCTATCACTGGGCACCACCACAAAGAGCCTGGCACCTTCACCCTGACGCCCACCCTTCAGCTGTTTATAGAAATTGATCAGATCCCCTCTCAGCCTTCTCTTCTCCAGACAAAAGAGCCCCAGGTCTCTCTTCATAGCAGAGATGCTCATGTCACCCAGGCACACTCATACACTCCACTGGACTCCCTCCAGCAGGTCTCTGTCTCTCTTGAACTGGGAAGCCCAAAACTGGACAAAGTATTGCAGGCAAGGTCTCACCAGGGCAGAGCAGAGGGCCAGGAGAACTTCCCTGGCCCTGCTGGCTACACTTTTCTTGATACACCCCAGGATCCCATTGGCTCTCCTGGCGCCAGGGGCACATTGCTGTCCCATGCAGAACTTGCTGCCCACCAGCCCTCCAAGGTCTTTCTCCATGGAGCTGCTTTCCAGCAGGACCACCCCTAGTCTGTACTGCTATCTGGTGTTAATCCTCCCCAGATGCACTTGTCCTTACTGGACTTTATGAGGTTCCCCTTCACTCAGCTCTCAACCTGTCCAGATCTCCTTGGATGGCAGCAGAGCCTGACAGGTGTCAGCCACACACAGACACACACAAGTTTTGTGTCATCATCTGCACAATGACCCAGCTGACCCATACTCAGTGCAGTGACAATTTTATTTATTCCTTCAGGACTACTCAAAGGTATAATCATTATGCCCCATAATGACACAGGTAAGTCTTCACTAATGTTTTAATTAATTGTTGATACATAACCTGTCATGGGACTGGTTTTATTTAGTTTTTTCTGCATAGGGCCAGAGACAAGTTTTACCCTTAATCTACTTAATGATCTGCATCACAAACAGAGCTGCACTACTGCCCACAGTGGAAATACTGCAAGACTGCTAACTCAGGAATACACAGCAGCAATCATCTACAAGTATCATCTCACCAGCCCCTTCACTTCTCATCAATTCAGCACCTGCTCTCTCAAGGCACCTTTTAATATTACAGTATTCCCCAGAAAACTAATTCTGTTACTGTGAAACAGACACCTCACATTTTTTATTCCACCATTCTACTACACAGACAAAATAACTGCAAGAAAAACAGGGCTGAGCGCACAAGGTGCATTCAGTTGCAGAGTTTAAGAAGTAAATTTACCCATTAGGAGACATTATCCTCTCTAAACTTGTAGAGCCGTACTGTTACTCAAATAATCAGAACCAGTAGCATGAGCATAAATTGTGAAAGTTTTTTTACTTCCACATCTTAAAGGCCACTACAGACATGACTGATGGTTTTAGAAAGAATTCTTTCTTCCTTCCTTCAAGAAGTATTCCTTCCTTGATATCAGGGGGTTTAAGAGGCTAGAAATGTCCATGAGATACAGTCATGATACACATTCTGGTGATTGCCTGAAGTAGAATTTAAACAGCATTAGTCAAAGATGATTAAGAGATTTTGAGCTGTATGCAATTTGGTTTAGACATGAACTTGATGAGTGAAGACAGTTTGCAAATAGAAACATTTTATTCCAGGTGGTGGTAAGCAGGATGGACTAAACTCTCTTATAATGATGACAGGGAAAAAGAAGGAGGGGGCTGGGGCAAGACTCAGGTATCCAAGAAAAAAAGTTATTCTACCTATCTTTGAAACAATGATAATTAGGACCGGCTAACACAATGACCACAGACAAAAGATGACAATGAAATGTGCCACTGGCCTAATGATGAAGTGTGTGAGAAAAGCCATTAAACTTTATCTCACATTAACATCATGGTCCATTAACATCACACCAGTCTAACACGCCCTACAGCCTATCAGAAAACAAAAAAATTCAAGAATCACAGGGACAGCTTCAAAGCTCTGTGATCATACAAAAATGCTAGGGAAGAAAGGAGAACATAAAGATGAGTTTCCCTAGATTCAAAAGAAAAAAGAGGAAATAAAGGAAGGAAATAGAATTGCAATCCTATATATTGACTGCTTCCTGACTGGAGGAAATTCTGGGCCATATGTTTACTTCCTATAAACCAATTTTTCTTTTGTTAATGAAAAATTAAGACATCATTTGATAGTCAGACCTGTCCTTCAAGCAAACAAACTAGGAAAAATATGTGGCAGCATTACAACATTATTAGCAATTCTCATTTAAATGGAAAAATTAGGACCCCCTCCCCCCCCCCCCCCAAACTCACTCTGCTCTGCATGACACCCATACACTACCAAATATCTCAAATATGAGGCATCAGACATCCTTGGAAACTTCTCATGTTGCCATCTTCACAACTCTGAAAGAATTTGATTTACATGGCACAGTTTTAGGTTATGGTTTTATTGAGGTAACCCAATTTTCCCAGCAGAAATCCTGTGAAAGATAGTAAGATATTCTATACAGTATATAAAGCAATGTCCCTTATGGTACAGAATAATTTAAACACAGATCATTACACAACTCTCCCCAGCTTTTTGTAACCCATGTAACAGTGCCAACAAACACAGCAGACATCTAATCACAACCTAAAATACTGAAAATATTAAATACAAGAGATACAGTATTTCTCATACATAATGCTAGTACATTATGCAAAGTAAAGGACAAACATTAATCCCTTAACATTGATTGCAGGCAGAATATTCAGTGGTACAGCTGTAACAGCTGCTTAACCTGATGGACATACAAGTCTTTCAACATTCATCCTTCAGCACATATCAAATCAATTCTTAAAGTAACACCCCTCCTCCAAAGTAGTGTACTTCTAAAATAATAATTTAAAAAACACCATAAATTCAATGAAATTGTCTGGCAGGTTGGAGGTTTGAGAGATGTTTGAGATAATATGCATAATCTTTACAAATATGCAAGAGGAAATGATGAACAGAGGGAACTTAACTATTCTGTTACCACTGGAGAACAATCTGTAGATGAAAGTAAAGCATTTCAGTAGAGAATTTCGTGTTTTGTCTCTTCCATCAAAAGCCCTGGGCAGTACAGGCTACCACAGGGGATGTCAGACTAGCTAATGACAGAGATGTATCCAGTGACTGCAGCACTGCCTCTTCACAACATTTCTCCTATCATGGATGGTAGCCACAATCATTCCCCTCTGCTGCTTGGAGAAAAACAACCACCAGCAACTTATCTACTTAAATTGGTCCAGCACAACAGGTAAAATCTGAGAGGTGCAAAAGAAATTGCAAAAGAGTGCAAGTTACCTGAATTCCCTAGCACAGACAAAACCACGTACTGACTGCGACAAACAAAAGCTCCTTTGAATCAGAAACAGGGCTCATTGTTTGGACAGACTGATTCCAAGCAAACAAGAATCTTGTTTGGACCTGCAGTGCTTATATACTATCAACCAGGTCACACTTACTACACATTTCACAATGGGTGTTTGACTGATTCACACCTTGTAAGAAAATGAAATAAATATGAAATAAAATAAAAAGCATTTCTGGTGCTTACCTGAAAGCAGGTGTTGTGAATTCCTGTAAAAAGTATATGCCAGCTGTAAATCTATTTGGAGACTTTATCCCTACTGGTAAATTGCCGTGCAAGGTGTGTGTGGCAGATGGCAATCAGAGGGCCTTGTAACAAGTCAACTAACCAGTCTGTTGGCTCCTTAAATTTCCAAACAATACAGGTGGCATAAGCTCCATATTTGTAAAATCTGCTCTGGTAGCCTTTTCCCCTGCCAGCAAAGCTGTTTGTGAATGCTTCTCACTTGGTAATGTACTTGTGAAACAAAGCTGTCTGACTGGGAACACAGACTGGTTTATTAGTCAAGGAATGGGAGAGGTTAGAGTTCATATAATGTGAAAAAGCTGGAACCACACACTGGGCATCAGACACTTATTTTCAGAAGCACAGAGAGAAATAAGCTGATTTTTGACAGAGCACAATAGGCAATGCAGCTGATGAACAGCAGAGCTATAAAAAGTAAAGTCTACAGCAGTGTTTTAGCCCATTCCCACAAATTTCAAAGGCTGCTAGGGAATGAGGAATGATCTCCTTAATTTGGTTTGCTTAATTTGCTCTAGCAGAATAGGTAAAATCCCCAGGAGCTGACATTATTTATAATGATACAGCAAGATATGATGGCGTGAAAAAGGCCTCAGTTAATCCCAATTGTGTGATAAATGGCAGCCACGTGGTGCCACGGAGTAAATGTCCCTTTCTCCCAGAGAAAGGAACTCATTGCTTGAAAACCAGTTCCATGGTGACAGCCAAGGATAACCCTGAACAACAAATACGCACTTCAGACTCCTGAGCTACACAGCAGTTAGTGAGGACCGGAGCAATGTGACTCTTACGTGCATCACCTCCCTCTTTCTTTATAGTATAAAGCTTGCAAAAAGCCAAATATTTCTCTGGAAACTCTCTTTCCTTTTCACTT
Source organism: Dryobates pubescens (assembly GCF_014839835.1). Taxonomy (NCBI): domain Eukaryota; kingdom Metazoa; phylum Chordata; class Aves; order Piciformes; family Picidae; genus Dryobates; species Dryobates pubescens. The sequence goes on along the minus strand of NC_071629.1, from coordinate 29,067 downwards.
CATGGAAATCCCAGACAAAATATTTTCTGCACCAGTTCAGCCGCACTGGTGACAATATAAAGAGTCATTTGGCAGAACTGGTAGCAGCCAAAAGGACCAAATTTTACTGCAGAAGATGATGTTCTGTGTTCTGCCATCTGTGCAAGATCTACTGGCATCATTAGCAGACCATGGCACTTTTACGTAAAGAAAAAAATCATCTTCCCAGAAAAAGATTACACATCCATCTCTTCATGAATCACTTCTCATGTGTTTAATACTCTTACAAACTATGGCAGTTTCTTTCTACACTAAAATAGATGTGATTTACATACAGAATGCATAAACATAAATGGTTATGTACTCACACAACTCTTTCAGACTCCTGTTACAAACAAAATGCAGCAATTGCACAGGGGTAAAGAAGACCTTGAGCAATAGAAGCTTCCTGGAGATATGTAATGGGTTGGGGCAGATCCCCTCCCCACCACAGGCAGAAATAACGACTCAGACAAACGGATTGCAAAAGTGATGAAAGTTTAAATAGAAAGCAGTGAATGTTACAGAAAACCCAAAGCGCAGTGACAAAGAAAGATCCCATCCCCACCTGAGGGTGCATCCAAAACCCCCAGGGCTCCTTCTTCCCCCTCCCTCTGCTGGGCTAGTCTCAGCTGGCCAGGCCTGAGACTGCCCATCCCCCTGTGGCCTTGGGCCCAATCAGGCCCATGGCCGGGAGATCTCTCCCCCAGTTACCAAGTCTCGGAGAGGGAAGGAAAGAGGAAGTGCCAGACCCCACCGCAAAATTTATAGTGGTGCAAGGGATTATGGTAGAAATACCTAATTTCCTGAGTCCACCCACTGGACTGGAATCTTGTTTTACTCATCTAACACTTCAGGGCAGCACGCCTGTCTGAAAGCAAAGAGGTGAATCCATTGGAGCTATCAGAAGTCAAGTAAAGGATAAGGAGGTGGCATTGACAAGCTTAGGACTAGGAAGGACAGACACCAATTCTATATGTGTTTTTAAGTCACAGCTTATACTGTGCTAGAGAGAAGACTGTGAGTCTGGTTCTTTTATTTTAAAATATGCAAGGAATGGAACATAAATAGAAGGGGCAGGCAGGCATTGATTGCCAGATAGCACTTTGCTGGATTTGGAGATTACCAGGATGTGCCTGTAGCGTCTAATGGGAGACTGCATGCAGAAGGAAGGCAGGAGAATGACAGTCTGCAAACAATAGGATTAAAGTGCTCTGTGCAGTTAGGACTACAAAATATTTGAATAATCCTTTCAAAGTTGTAATGGAGAGAATCAGAATATCTGGAAATAGTATCACTTTCAAAAATGCTATTAAACTTAATGAGCAGAGAGGTTTGCCAGGGAGGGGGCAAAGGGTTATGGATTTCTTTTTAATGATCTCAAAACATAATTCTCCTTGGAAAAAAAAAAAAAAAAACCACACCAAAAATATACAGAATGTTGATTTTGTTTTGGTTTTGACTGCAAGTATAAAGGTAAACTTTCTACACTCACTGAAGAAATTTACAGTAGATGAATGCTTCCAGGCACTACTGTGCCAGCCTTAACACCCACTGAGAAACAGTTCCTGTTCCAAGGAGAATGGATCAAAAGTGGGAGTGAGGAAGCTTGATAGGTCAGCTGCTAGTAAGAAACAGAAGCAGATTCAATCTTACCTGACTTCTTAGGGTAAAGCTCAACAATGTAAGAACCAGAGCAGGTTGCACTGAAATGGAATTCTGCTCATTATTAAAAATATTTTAGCTCTTTCCTTGTGAAGTGATTCAATTAATTTATCCAGGAAAACTAAAATGGAAAAAAATGCAGAGCTACAGGCTGGGGTCAGAGTGGCTGGAGAGTTGCCAAACAGAGAGGGACTTGGGGGTGATAATTGACACCCGCCTAAACACGAGCCAGCAGTGTGCCCAGGTGGCCAAGAGGGCCAATGGCATCCTGGCCTATATTAGGAATAGTGTGGCCAGCAGGAGCAGGGAGGTCATTGTGCCCCTGTCCTCTGCATTGGTTAGGCCACACCTTGAATACTGTGTCCAGTTCTGGGCCCCTCAGTTTAAGAAGGACATGGAGACACTTGAACGTGTCCAGAGAAGGGCAACAAGGCTGGTGAGAGGCCTCGAGCACAGCCCTGTGAGAAGAGGCTGAGGGAGCTGGGATTGTTTAGCCTGGAGAAGAGGAGGATCAGGGGTAACCTCATTGCCCTCTACAACTACCTGAAAGGTGGTTGTAGACAGGAAGGGGTTGGTCTCTTCTCCCAGGCAACCAGCACCACAACAAGGGGACACAATCTCAAGCTGTGCCAGGGGAGGTTTAGACTCGAGGTGAGGAAAAAGTTCTTCACCGAATGGGCTCCCCAGGGAGGTGGTGGGGTCACCGTTCCTGGAGGTGTTCAAGGGGAGATTGGATGTGGCACTTGGTGCCATGGTCTAGTTGTGGGGTCTGTTGGGGCAGGTTGGACTTGATGATCCTTGGTGTCTCTTCCAACCTTGGTTATACTGTGATACTGTGATAATGTCCATGTTGCTCCTGAACTGGTTGTGTGAAGGCTTTGACAAACACCAGATCCAGTGCAAAGCTGACAGAAATGAAGAGCCAGCAACAGAGAAAGAGTAACGGAGGGTAAGGCAGATAGGGAGGGGTACAACTATGTATTTTCACACTGGTGAGTTGTTAAATCAACTAAAACATCTTACAGATCTTTAACCTCAGTGAGAAGCACATTGCAATGTACACAGGAGCAAGAGTAAGAATTGTTAGGGAACGTCTGAGCCATATCTTCTCCTCCGAAACCTCTTCTTAGTAAGTCCAAAGGTAGGTAACCATTCCACTGATTGCCATTGTGCTCCTGACATAGACATGAACACTCAAAATTCTGGGTTTTCCGGAGTTGTTTGGTTTGGTTTGGGGTTTTTTATGTTTGTGAAAACTAGTAATTGTGTGCCAGGAAATGTTGCTTTTCTACACATTGTTTTTACATCTACATAGGCTGCTGTTACCATACATGCATGCAGAGGTAACTAAGCCACAGAATGTGGTCTAGCTCTGCCATGCCTATCAGGCTCAAATGGCTCAACTGCATTAGGATACATATCTTGATATTAACTTGTACAACTGTTTGCAGTAGAAAGAAGGCTGCCTAATGTCTGCCAGTTTGCCAATTGGTGTTAGAGCTGCACAGTGCCCTGAGAGTTCAAAGGCTCAGCTGTGTCTGCTACAACTTCAGTCAGTGAAAGAACTTGCTAAGGAGACCTTGTAATGGAGGTGAACAGCAAAAGTGGAGATGGGGTAAAGACAGAATGTTGTTCAGATGTTGTTTTGCTATGAAATTGATTCTAAATGCAAAAATTTCTCAGGAAACACAAAATATCCTTACTGTGTAACAGTTATGACTGCTGTTTTCAGACACAACTGTGGAATGTGATCAGGAGCAGAATTTTGCTTTCACTGTGCATTGAACATAGATTTCAGGTATATACAAATTAAAGCATTTGATTCCTCATTAACATATGCCCATGTGACCCACATCTGAAAGAGCAACTAAATATAGAAAGTGACATTTAGAAGCACAGCAGGAACTTCTAAAACACTTCAGAGATGTTTTCATGATTTTTTGAGAAGAATGATAATGATCAGAAGCACTATATAAAATTTTGTCAAATCCTGCTCATTTCCTAAAAATCAGAATTAGATTAACCTATACTATTAAATTCAGACTTTAGAGTTGTCTATAAAACAGTTCTCTATTCGACACTGGATAATCTCTTCAATGTTTTCTCCTTATTCAACATACGCAAACTATTTCCTGATGAATTCAGAAGTTTTTAAAATAGTATTTAACAGCAGGCCATATAAGTCAATAAATCAATCTCAATTCTTATGTCCAAAGAGGGGAAGGATGTTCCTCTGTTCCTGCCTTGAAAGGTATGTGTTTTGCTTGCATAAATACACCCCTAAACTTCATTCGCACAGAGTAAACTCACGTGTTGTCAGGCATATAGCAAATTGAAACAAGTAACATCTTCTTGATAACATCAAATGCTTTCCCTCAGACTTTTATCATAAATACTTGTGACAGTTTCAGGCTATGCCATTAAAATTTAGCAGCAGATTTTCAAGCAGAAGAATGGAGAAATATAAACAAATCCACAGTGGGGGTGTGAAAACAAGAGATTATTCTAAACAAATGGTTAAACCATCACAATACTATACTAATGCCTGCAAAACTTCTGAAAATATCTGTTTGAAAAAAAAAAAAAAACACCAAACAAAAAGTGGCTGTATACAGAGAGGAATATCATAGAATAAACCAGGTTGGAAGAGACCTTCAAGATCATTGTGTCCAACCTATCATCCAACACCACCTAATCAACTAAACCATGCAACCAAGCACCCTATCAAGTCTCCTCCTGAACACCTCCAGTGATGGTGACTCCACCACCTCCTCAGGCAGCCCATTCCAATGGGCAATCACTCTCTCTGTGTAGAACTTCCTCCTAACCCCCAGCCTAAACCTCCCCTGGTGCAGCCTGAGACTGTGTCCTCTTGTTCTGGTGCTGGTTGCCTGGGAGAAGAGACCAACCTCTGCTTGTCTACAACCTCCCTTGAGATAGTTGTAGAGAGCAATAAGGTCACCCCGAGTCTCCTCTTCTCCAGGCTAAGCAACCCCAGCTCCCTCAGTCTCTCCTCATAGGGCTTGTGTTCCAAGCCCCTCACCAACTTCGTTGCCATTCTCTGGACACGCTCCAGCAAGTCAACATCCTTCCTAAATGGAGTAGCCCAGAACTGGACACAGTACTCGAGGTGTGGCCTAACCAGTGCAGTGAAGTGCCATTCCTCTTGGATTTTGGAAGCCTGCTTCCCAATGAAGGAAAATATCCATCACATGAAATAACTGAAGAGCTTATTTACATGCATGCAAGAAGCAGAGTAATTTAAAAGAAAGGAGGCTGTTCAGGAAGCATGACCATTGGCTCCTCAATGTATGAGTAACATCAAGCAGCACAGGCTCTAACCAGCTTATTTCTGAAAGAGGTGGCACACACAGATTTTGCCACCCCTTCCTTTCTCCAAGTCCCCAGCCTTGTGGTGGGGATCTAACAGGCACACTCTTTCTTTGACTTGCCCAAGAAGTTTTGTCATGATAAAAATACCTGCACATACTGGAGGCCTATCTCAGCCCAAAACAGAAGCACAGCACAACAGTTCTGCCCATCCAGCAGGCTACGTGTATGTGCTGGGTTGAGGCAGCCCCCTCTCTCCCCACCACGGGCAGGAATAAAACACTCAGACAAACGGATTGCAAAAGTGATGAAAGTTTAAATAGAAAGCAGTGAATGTTACAGAAAACCCAAAGCGCAGTGACAAAGAAAGATCCCAAAGCAAACCCAGAGGCATCCCATTCCCACCTGAGGGTACACCCGAGACCCTCAGGGCTCCTTCTTCCCCCTCCCTCTGCTGGGCTAGTCTCAGCTGGCCAGGCCTGAGACTGCCCATCCCCCTGTGGCCTTGGGCCTAGCCAGGCCCAAAGCCAGCAGACATCTCCCCCAGTTACCGGCTGGCGGAGGAGGAAGAGACGAGACAGTGCTAGACTCCGCACTGGATCTTATAGTGGTGCAAAGAATTATGGTAGGAAATACACACAATTTCCTGCGTCCATCCCTCTGGGCTGGACTTCTGGACACAGGAAATGAACACACCAGGGGGGCACCCAGCTCAAACTGCAACACTAGAAATTGTTACAGCAAGTTAATTCCCTTTCTGCTGTGTATTACCATGCTGTCTCTCAGCAGAACTGCTCAGTCAAAACACATGTATGAAAACATAGCCTCACATACTGACAAAAAGAACATGGCAAAGAAACAAAAACCTACTGTCAAAATGAGATTTTAAACCAAACAAACCAAACAAATCCCCCGCAAAAACGACAAAACTGTCAAAAGCAACATCTAAGAAAGGACTAGAAAAGGCATCTTAGAAAGGCATTTGGAAAGATCCAAAATGAAAACTTTTGCAAGTCTTTGTGTTTATATCAAAATTATGTTGCAAGAAAGAACCAAATTATTTCAACCTTCAAAATATTTTTCTAGGACCAAGATCATCATTCATTGCTGAACAATGACTATGAGGACACCAAGCTAAGGAGTTGCAGTTCGTATGACATTCTTATAGGCTCAATGCAGTTAAACAAATACTAAACAAAATGACTGGTCAAAATAGTATCTTGGCAAATGCAAGATGACAAATAATCAGACTGAATTATTATGATACTTCTAGTGAACTATAATTTGAATGAACAATTTATATATTTCCCATTATTATGGCTCAGAGGAAAAGCTGTACACCAGGACTCCTGAAAAGGCTTTGTTGGTTTGTACAAATGGCCACAAACCACGTCAAACACACACACACAAAAAAAGTAGTTCTACAGCTATAACCTTACTTGAGCACAAAAATAAGTGTTCAGTTTGAAAATTTCCTGTCTTTGAAACAAAGCAGAATTCAAGCCAATTGTTACATGCCAAAACATTTTAGAGTCTGACAATAGCACAAGGAGAGAATAATGATGATGAAGATTTTGCTGAAGAAAGAGCTGACAGACAATGGAATGGATCCAAACAACACAGCGCTAAATGTGAGTAAGGAAAATGGCAGTCAAAACTGAAAAAGAAAACATTTAAAGTAAAAAGAATGTAATTTCATTATGGCAAGATTAGAGTAACTTAGCATCTCAGCTAAGCATCAGAGACTTAATCAAATAAAAATACCAGACTTTAAATTTTTAAAATAATTAATTTTCCATTATTTTTTAGTGAGTACATAGAATATGCTCCCAAATTCCTCAGAGTATGGTCTGGAAAAGTGTGACCATTTGAGGCTGTGCCTTTAAGAAAGGGACAGTGCTGGAACACTCTGGCTGATTATTTTGTAAACAAAGATAGGTCTAAGGCACAAGAAAATCTCTTGTAAATATGTTGCATTCTGACACTTTCTTCTCAGGAATAGAGCTAAAGATTTTCTCTAAGCAGAACTGAAGGAAGTGGTTTTGGGGACACAGCATCATATACTCACTTGGAGAACAGGGTAACTTTTTCGGGGAAAACCCCCAATTTTTATTCTCAGAGGCCTGAGGAAAAAAAACCAAACAGACAAAAAGCTGCTACCAACAACAAAATAACCCAACCAAACAAAACCCCTTAAACATTATCAAAACATTGGATCAGCACAATACCTTCCTCTGAGCTGAAATGACTACTTTTACTTCGAGAGATCTGCTTCAGAACTCTGTGAATTAGCTCAAGCTCAACAACAGCAAAATTAAAGCAGGACCTTACCTTCTTCACCCATGAGTGTAATATATTGCTGCATCCACAGTCGTACTTATCTAGCATTAAATCAAGTAGCTCTGAAGATTCTTATCCTGAACAAATCAGAACAATACAATTTTGACTATACTAGTTTGCGCAGTAAAATTAATTACCCCTGTTACTGCATTGAAAGTCTAGCTATAATAAAGTAGCTAATTAACCCATTCATCACAAATACCAAACAAGTCTTTGTTTTTGTAATTATCTTTGGCTTTTGTAATTATCAAGACAATTCCATTTTTGCCTTAGTGTGCAGGCTTTGTTTGCCCAACTCAATTGGAGATCATCAAAATTACTTACAATACACCGTCTAGCAAAGCATGACAAAATTTGTCTGCTACAACCAATTAATTGAACTTAATAAAGCTTTTAAATTATTTGTGTTTATTATCACTTATTTGGGGTTAAGGATTATTCATCCTTTTTTGGCTAGGAGGAATAATTAAATTTTTTTTAAAAAAGAAAATTAGATTTTCAGTGTGTTAAGACAGACCAATGTCTCTCCTTAATGGGTAAACAGTAAATTATTACTGAAACCCAGTACTTAAAACATTAATCTATTTCTCTAATAAAGCCTTCAGCCGACACACGGTGGTGTATATATGCAGACAGCTTACAAGCAGGATCACGTATTACTAAGGTTGATTGCTGAATTGCTTCTCAACAAATATGTACTAATTAAAATTAATATTCATCAATAAGTCCCTCTTGTCTTCCCTAACAGAGAGCTATCTGACCATCACTCTATGAAGTTTAATGCCACACTACTATAGTTGATTAGCCATAGTTGAAAATAGCTGATAATTGCTTTAATAACAAAGTCAATGTAATTAACATTCAGATATTCAAATGAACTTATGCTATGTTCATCCAAATGAATTAATGCATAGAAATTCTAACAGAATTGCTCAACTCCGTTCTTCTTTCTTAATACAAAGAAAATAATGTATTTACTGCTGTGAACAGTTTTGAATTGTTCACTAATGTCAGCAAAACTCCTGCCCTCTACACCTTAACATCTCTACTTCCACCTGAACAACTTTTAGTTTTAGAATGACTAAGGTGATTGCAAACATTAAGGAGCTATGCGTGGTTACATTTAGGAGGCAACATATATTGATTCAGAAAGAGAACCGTTATGAGCATCTTCACACAAAATACTTCTTCAACAAGGGGTAAATGTTCCAAAAAGGTTCCCAAAGCTTCTTCAGTTGGTGTCCAACAGAAACTGCTGATGGAGTGACTCAGCCATGTTCAGCTCAATGCTCTCTAGGGAGTATATATTTGGGCAGTCACCAAAAATACACTTGGGCACTCTTATACACTCTTATAGCCTTTTAACCCTTTTTTCTGTGTTTTATAGTGATAAAGCATCATCTGCCAACTCAAAGTCCTGCACAGCAGCACTTTTCCTCACTGCTCTCTTAAGGCTTAAAACTGGACTGAAAAACATTAGAAGGAACAACTTCAATAATAAAGACCACAAAAGTTAAAAGCAAAATCTTGTTTCTCCTTTAAGACTATGTTCCTGTGAAAGGCAGGAACACAAATTTACTCTGGTCAGTTATCCCAGACTATGCAAAATAAAGCAGAGTGTCAAAACTGTATTTATTGAGCTATGACAATAATACCACATACAGCAACCACTGAAATATGATAAATCCATATGAAAATCTGTTCCAACACAATGCATCCTATGATTCCAAATGGCTCTGTTTCTGAACTGTATTGATGTGACCTACAATCTGAGTATAGTCATGCAGCCCACAGTGCATTTTTACTTTGGATATAGCTATGTGTCATCCCCAGGCAGCAAGTCAATACTGATGGTTCACCAGCCAGAAAACACCTGGAGCATGTACACACAGAGCTGGAACATCCCTGCAGCAGGAACCTCCCTGAAGCAGGACACATCATGGGCAGGCACACTGATGCAGGCATATGCTTATGGACCTATTAAAGCAATTTGAGCTGAAGCTTTCACTGCAATTCCAGTATGAAAGCAATTTAGATTAAAACGTGGATTTGAGACTATACTAATACACAGGATAGATGGAATTTGTACTACATCTTGAACCTGTGACATACTTCACAGCAGCAGCTGATAAACAGACCAAATATCAACCAGAGCTTTCCCTCCAGAGTGCTCCTGTCTTACTTTGCTTTGACAAAATAGGTACACTCAACATGCTGTGCAAGGCAGTTTTTAAGGACAGCTTTCCAGGCTCTGATTCACTGTCCAACACAAGCCAACAGGATGTCACAGGGTGGCTTGCTACTCTTTGGAAGATAGTGCTATTGATACAAGAACTGCACCAGAAAGTGGTGTTGGAATCAAAAGCAGAACTATGGCCTGATTTTCTGTTCACACGTAAACTTGGGGAGCCTTAACACCATCACTGTGGCTAGGATTTCTGTCCGAATATTGACACATGAGTGGCTGATAAACAACATGGCAAATGCTCTTTTATGGCATTCTGATCAATCCCACTCTCCCTCAAGAATTCCTGTTGGCTCAGCTGAGTGAAAACAGTGCAAATGACGACTGATGTCAGAAAAAAAGCACATGGCTTAATCATCAGTCTAGACAAAACTAAGCATTGAGTTTAACTTGACTAACCACAATGCACCTTTTAACTCTTACAAACACCTCCACATTAAACTCTTTGACCAGCTGCTTCATCCAATGCCAGCACACACTGCCCAGCCGTGGAGATATACCAGGTTCATGGATGGGGGATGCCCATAGATATGAGCAATAAAATGTTTTACTTTTAAAAAATAGAATAGAATAGAATTAACTATGTTGGAAAAGACCTTTGATAGGTTGGACCATTGACTCCAACCTATCATCCAACACAGCAATATGGTCTCCCCTGAGCCTCTTCTCCAGGCTAAGCAACCCCAGCTCCCTCAGTCTCTCCTTATAGGGCTTGTGCTCCAAACCCTTCACCAGCTTTGTTGCCCTTCTCTGGACTGGATCAGGCTGGCTGGGCCTGATCCCTTGGCCATCCTGTGTGATAGCACTCAAGATGACCTGTTCCATAATGTTGCCTGGCACTGAGGTCAGGCTGAATTAATACAGACTAAAGTTTTCCACCACTTCTCTGCTTCAACATGATCATGCTCTTGCAGTTCATTTCTACATTGTATTTTGAGTTTCAATTAATTAAAAAAAAACAACACACCAAACTTTGCAGCACAACCCAATAAGAAAGCATAATATGCAATTGGAAAATGAACATCACAAATGAGACACTTTCCAAAGAGATATAAAATACAGCCAGGTAGTACTGAGTAATTTTCAAACAGCAACAAGCACAAGTAGGTCTGCAGGATACCCATTTACATGCTAGGAATGACTTGAAGGTCCTCTGCTATTCTAACTGGGGTGAAATTTCACCAAGGCACTTCCATGTATATTTCTTTGGAATGGTCTGAAGATTAGCCTCCATCTGACCCCCTAGAGTACTTCAACAAGTTCATGGACTGTAAGTGGGCAAGCTGCTAGTGGTAGACACCAGGGAATATACCTCCATAGTGACAGAAGTAGTGAAGAATTAATCAGACATGGAGGAATGGAATGGAATGGAATGGAATGGAATGGAATGGAATGGAATGGAATGGAATGGAATGGAGCAGTTTGGAAAAGACCTCAAATTTGCATTTTCAAATAATCTTGCACATGATGAGTCTACAACTGCTGCAGATCAGCATTTTATACTTCATGGACTAAGAATTTAGGGCACTCTAAGGGCTTATAATTAAGGTTAATAAGGTCTATGGTCTGCTCTAGCCCATCTCTTTCGAAGTAAATACCTGTGTTCATGATGGTTTATATTACATTTTCCATTTCGCTGGTAAAATTAGCATCTTATAATCTATGTAAACATTCTTTTAAACCTGTAGGTTCTGTAAGTCTTGTTTGTATTACTTGAAAATCTGGATTTCCATCAATGAGAATTGGTGGAGAGCTTCAGATGCAGATATGAATGCATCTGTGTACAAAAAACATTTCCCTTGAGCTGAAAGAAGCCTGCATTAGGTTGTAAACAGGTATTTTTGCTGAGTAATTTTGCAAATTAAAGATCTGCGATTCAGCCTTAGTAATAAGGAATAAAAGGCACAAAGGCCCTCTGAACTCTTGATATAATGAAGCAGGCAAAATTAATTCAGTCTCTGGAAGTTCAATTATTCACAGTCACCACATAAATTAGTTTCTGCTCTGGGAGTTTCTTTTACAAGTAGGCTCCTGCCAGACCATTTTGAACACATAGCCCTTCCCAGCACTTTCTAGTGCATGGCCCACACTGGTTTTGCTCTTAACCCTGCTGCTTTTCTGACTGTTGTAACTTCTACCTGATCCAATTTCCTGACACTTGTAATAGCCACAAACTGTTTCCTGAGGTTCAGAACAGTTCCTTTCACTTGATTTTAGAATACGTTTCCCTAAGCATCTCCCCTCACACCTCCAGCAGGCTTTGCGAGGACTGCAAGAGCTTTGGAAACATGTGTTAGGCTGTGCATTTCCCTGCACAACAGAGGGTAATTCTTGAGCATTGGGAATGCTCCACAGGAGAAACCCAGCAGGGTTGCTAGCCCTGTCTTTGTGACTGTTGCCATTACAAGCAGAGGGTCATTTTCTCTTCACAGGGTACATCTCAGGTTCTGGCTTTGCTGGTTTGGGCTGTCACCGCTGGTGACTTGTGTAGCTCGAACTCTGCAGGCACTGGCTGTGGCAATGGCCTGACAAGCTGGCATCTGGTGCCTGACAGCAAACAGCCCTTAGCAGTCAAGGCTGGGCAAAGAGCCATCTTGTACCTGGGCACAAAGAAGGAGGAACCTGAGAAAAAAATGCAGAGATTGTCAACAAGCAGACCCTTGCCTTGCTGTCCTCTCAACCAAGGCCTTGCCTTGTAAACACCAGCCAAAACTCTCCAGCAGGCCCTTGGCACTTTGGTTAATGCTCTGGCTCTGCCTCATAAAGGCAGAGACACAAGGAATGTTTTGCTTAACTTTGCCTACACTGCTAAAGTGTTTTTATCTATTATTTTGCTGTTCTGGATCATTAGGCTTTAAAACACTGTTGGGACTAATGAGCAAATTCCTGTTCCATATCTATACTTTCATGTGTGCATCTCTTTATCTGTCTCAGCACAGAGACATTTATGGGGTATTCCCCTTTCCCTCTAGTTAGATTTTGAATTTATGAAGTAGAGGATACAAACAAACTGTAACTTCTTTTCGGGAACAACCTGACTGCAATCAAAGTTATCAGCAAGCTCATTTCGGCAGATTGCTACTCAAATAAAATACTAATCTATACACTTACAATAAATGTATTTCAAATGTATTTAAGCATTTGTGGAGGTTAAAGGTTAACTATGTTGTACTTACCAAACCTGGCAGTGTAATGAGCTAGCACTCTGAATATGCTTTACATTATGTTCTCCTTGGTTTGTAGCCTTTAAAGCACAATGTTATCAGCAGATCTGTTAATATAAGAACACCAGAGCTAATTATATAAAAAATGTTAAATTGCTGAGAAAAGAAGTTACCAAAGTCAGCAGTTGTTCTTTTTCCCACTCCCAGCAAAGCCCAGAATGGCATCTCTTGAGGAGCAATTAGCTTTGTCAGGGCAGCTGAATTCAAACACACAAAGATGAGGTTTTTTCATATTAAGAAACATGACTAATAAAGAAATGATAGCAAGTTGTCATAGACTACCAATTACTGTAATAGCAATCTATTTCTCCCAAAGCTCAGGGGAAGGTCTTCACAACATTACAGTGGTAGAAGGAAGAATTGTACCAATAAAAAGGAAGACAAATGGCACTGCTGTTACTGACTGGCTGAGAACAAATAAAACAGGAATACAAAATTTATTTATACACTGCAAACACTGGTGCCAGATCAAAATCACTTACAGCTAAAGCTTTATATTCTGCATTCAAAGACACATTAATAGTGACGACTGGGATGATGACAAAATGTCTGTCACAATGCAACATAACCAAGCTCCATATTGAATTATAAAATACCAATGGTATTTCTTGCCAAGCAATACTGTCTTGTCTTTCCTCAGCAAACTTCCTGTAAGGTTTCTAATATGTTTTCTGTTTACACAAAGTGAAACTGTACAGAACCTTGAATGTGACAAGGTTCTTTTATCTGCCCAGGTAATTCTTGCATGCTCACTACTGTGACATCCGTCTGTCATATACTAATTGTCTTTGATCCTGTTGCCAAGTCCTTATTAAATTCACGGTCATTAAAGCTACTAAAAATCCCAATATAATCCCTAAGAAATTTCTTACCAAACAGAAGTTAAAATAACAACACAATAGTCAACAAACTAAACTAGCAATCATTGCATGATTCACTAATACTTAGGCAATATTTCAGCCTCACACAAATGATTACTCTCACAAATAAAATGTACATGGAGCTTTTTCTTCTATTAATGTCACTATTATCAAGGACTGAGTGGAACTACATATTTAGAAAAGGTAAAATATTTATTCACAGTGAATTAAAATGATGCATATTCATAGACTGCTGAGCAGGGAAAATGAATGTTGGTAATATTTGTTGGTATCCATCTTTTTCACAGATCATTCTCACCTGGCACAGCCATATTATCACAAACTCCTGGAAACATTACTATTAAGTTGTCAAATGGCATTTGGAGCCCAGATTCCTTACTTGCTGGAAGCTGCAGTTGCACACATTCAGTTACAGCCTTTCACAGATGTAAGGGGGAACCATGAAGAAATGATTCCATCGTTTGCATTCAGTAAAGCAGACAATTCCTGTTAGGCTATACATTCTTTAGGATCAGAGTTTTAGCACAGACAGAATAATTATCTAACTCAGTGTAAGTAAAAATATAGATCTGGAATGGATATCAAAAATAGAAAAGTATCAAATCACTTTTAAAGCACCATGTAAACTAGCTTTTAAGAAACTCAAAGAAATGCTGCAGTACTTTCCTTCAAAATTCTTTAGCAAATTTTACAGATTTGCATTTTCATCTCTTTCTGCAACATTTGATTTTTTTTATGCACTACAGTACCCACTGGGGTCAGAGTGGATGGAGAGCAGCTAGGCAGAAAGGAACCTAGGGGTACTGATTGACAGCCACCTGAACATGAGCCAGAAGTGTGCCTAGGTGGCCAAGAAGGCCAATAGCATCCTGGCCTGCATCAGGAATAGTGTGGCCAGCAGGAGCAGGGAAGTCATTCTGTCCCTGTACTCACACACAGAATCACCAAGGTTGGAAGAGACCTCAAAGATCATCGAGTCCAACCTGTCACCACAGACCTCGTGACTAAACCGTGGCACCAAGTGCCACATCCAATCCCCTCTTGAACACCTCCAGGGACGGTGACTCCACCACCTCCCTGGGCAGCACATTCCAATGGCTAACGACTCTCTCAGTGAAGAACTTTCTCCTCACCTCGAGCCTAAACTTCCCCTGGCACAGCTTGAGACTGTGTCTTCTTGTTCTGGTGCTGGTTGCCTGGGAGAAGAGACCAACCCCCTCCTGGCCTCTCAGCACTGGTTACGCCACACCTTGAGTACACTGTCCAGTTTTGGGCCCCTCAATTTAAGAAGGACATTGAGACACTTGAATGTGTCCAGAGAAGGGCAACAAGGCTGGGGAGAGGCCTTGAGTACAAGCCCTACAAGGAGAGGCTAAGGGATCTGGGATTGCTTAGCCTGGAGGAGGCTCAGGGGAGACCATATTGCTCCCTACAACTACCTGAAGGGAGGTTGTAGCCAGGACAGAGTACTCAAGGTGTGGCCTAACCAGTGCGGTGTACAGGGGCAGAATGACCTCCCTGCTCCTTCTGG
This sequence comes from Dryobates pubescens, assembly GCF_014839835.1. Lineage (NCBI taxonomy): Eukaryota > Metazoa > Chordata > Aves > Piciformes > Picidae > Dryobates > Dryobates pubescens. Next base: position 13,833 of record NC_071629.1, on the reverse strand, counting down.
CCACACTGTTCCTGATGCAGGCCAGGATGCCATTGGCCCTCTTGGCTGCCTGGGCACACTGCAGGCTCATGTTCAGCCTACCATCGACCAGTACCCCCAGGTCCCTCTCCACCTGGCTGCTCTCCAGCCACTCTGACCCCAGCCTGTAGCTCTGCATGGGATTGTTGTGGCCAATGTGCAGAACCCGGCACTTGGATGTGTTCAATCTCATGCCGTTGGACTCTGCCCATCTGTCCAGCCTGTCCAGGTCCCTCTGCAGAGCCTCTCTGCTCTCCAGCAGATCGACTCCTGCCCCCAGCTTGGTGTCGTCTGCAAATTTACTGATGATGGACTCAATGCCCTCATCCAGATCATCAATAAAGACCTTAAAGAGCACGGGGCCCAGCACTGATCCTTGGGGCACACCACTAGTGACTGGCTGCCAGCTGGATGTGACACCATTCACCACCACTCTCTGGGCTCGGCCCTCCAGCCAGTTCCTAACCCTACGCAGTGTGCTCCCATCCAAGCCATGGGCTGACAGCAATCAACTTCCTTTGGTAAAATTGATTAAAGAGTGCCATCCCGTGGTGCCTCTCACTGCAACGAAACCATCTACAAGAACATGTTCACACAAAATTCTACCATGCACGCAACTGCAGACAACAAATATTTCACTAGTTCCTATCAAAGTCTGTCTTATACGTCAGCTGAAGTCTATACCAATACTAAATTCCTGGTGATATTTTGGCATGTGTGATGTTACTTACAGAAACAACAGTAAGCATTACCTCTTTATGTGAAAGAGCACATCTAATGGGCACGGTAAGGTAGCAATACAGTATCACAGTATCACAGTATCACAGTAACTAAGGTTGGAAGAGACCCCAAGGATCATCAAGTCCAACCTGTTCCAACAGACCTCACAACTAGATCATAGCACCAAGCGCCACGTCCAATCACTGTGCTTTATCTTAGAGCAGACTGAGATCACTCAGCTGGGCACCACCTACCCCGTGAGTTCCAAAGGCAGCTCTCTGCCACACAGCATCTCCCACTGCCTTGCAAGCAAGGAAATCAATTTCTCCCTGCTCTCTGCACTGGGGATAAAGATGCACCACTGGATTTCTCTGCTCCTGCTGCCCCCTTGTTTAGCATTTCCTTTTGGGGCATCTGTTTCTCCAAAGTGATCCAGTGCTAAGTTCTGCATCAGATCCTGATTCTGGACATCATCAAACACAAAGGTGAGGGCCTGTGGGTAGGTCTGGTAACCCATAAGCACTCGATCCAAGTGGCGGATTCGCCTCCCATCAGCCAGCTGGTATTTGTCCCTCTGTGGTGGCTCCTTAGCAAAGTCAGGCAGTGGGTAACTGATGTAATCCTCATCGAAGAGGAACAAGTCTGAGCTGGTCAGTATCAGTGTTTTAGGCTGAAGTGAGCTAGTGTTGGGGGCAGACCCTTCGACAGGATTCACTTGGAACGCCAACACGTACAGAAGGATGTTGAGGGACTGAAGGTCAGTCAGACAATCCATCTTCTCTGCCACTAGAAAAGCAAGGTCTCCAATTTCCTCTTCATTTGGGTAAATGAATTTTACTCTGCTGGAGTGAATCAGTTCATAATTCTCCATTTTTCCTGTGGTTTTGCTCCCAAACTCAGAGTAGAAGTCTTTGTCTACTGGTTCAGGTGAAGGTGTGCGTGCAAGCAGCGACAGGACTGCCATCAGCTGCTGTATGAAGGTGTGGGTGTTGTAACTGTCTCTTGTTAGGCAGGTGACTATATGATCTGCAGAATGTCCAGCAATTCTGAATACCAGTCATAAATCCTTTGAAATCCTTGATAGTAGCTGAAATACATGGCAAACAATAGTAAGTGTTACTACCAGAGGTTCTGAGCATGCAGCAGGGTAGGCAGTGAAGACAGTGACATGGAGCAACCTGATTATCAATTCTACCCATTCACACCCAACTGAATCCTCACCAAAAGATGAAAGAATCAATACAGTTTTGTTTGATTTTCAAAACACCTGTTTATTATTTGCTACTAATGGAAGACAAATATTGAATAAACATTTAAAATACTAAACTAAGAAGCATTTATAGAGATACCAAGATCTGATTTCCAGACACAATTATTACTATTGACTGTTTACATGCCTTTCGAATTTGGTGCCAAAAGAAAGCACAGAAGGATATATCTTTGTAATATGTAGAGCACTGAAGAGCCACCAGCAAGCTAAGAGCTCATTCCTCCCCATGCTTTGTAATTCTCCATGAATTGCCAGCATGAATCACAGTTCTCTTCAGATAATGGAGACTTAAAAATTTCATTATATAGTGTAACAATACAAAGCTGTCTGGCCATCCCATTAGAAATGCCTGTCAGGGAATAAAGTAACTCCTGGAAGCAGATCAATGCAAACACCTGTGTTTTTCTCTTGTTCCTGACATTTCGCTACAGAAACTATTTGATGATACATGTTGTTCCACAGCCAACATTGCCATGCACATATGGAAAACACCACAGGCAAAAACATTGCATATACCAAGGTACAGTAGTATTGCTGCATGATATTTCTTCTATTATAATAAAACAAACAAATAAATAAATAAAATCAAGGGATTAACAGTGGCTGGATTTCAGCAGCTATTGAAGGTAAGAAGAAAGTGGATACTATTGTAAGGTGACCTACTTCATGAACAACAATGGATTCCACCATCTTGGCCCTTGTTTTCATGTTTTATTCCTGTAGAAAAGAACTTGGACTGGAATTCAGTCCAAAAAAGCTAATTCTTCCCAGGTGCTTTGAAGATAGCAGAGTTTTAAGTCATACAATAATATACTTGCAAAATTCTTTACAGATACTTGGACATAATTAGAGATGAAAAATTTTTTTTTGTATTTGTAGATATATCAAGAATATGAGTACATTAAAAAGAAGCTTTCTCATCACTAGCAGCTAAATACGCAGTATGACAGAAACACTTTTTGATATGTGTAAGTTGTTTTTGTCCGTTCACAGCTGTATATTAAAGAGCAGAGCAAGTAACCAAAAAAGCCCAAACAAACAACACAAAACAAACAAACAAACAAAATCCCCTAAGATACCAGCAATCAAAAAAGCCCCTAAACCAACCCTTCTGACAGAATTTCATGCAAAAAATAGACATGACTAATGCTAGCAAAAAGGTGCTCATTAGCCCCCATAAAACTATTCCCAGTCATGGTGGCGCCTAGTCTCATTTCTCTGAAAGGTAACAAGCTCATTAGTATTTCTACTAGCTCAGTTAGTAAAGTTTTTTAATCCCTATGTCAACAAGAAAAAGTCTTGAGAATGTATTATTGATTAGCAGTTGTAGCACAAGATTGACAGATTCCCACTTAATGTCTACATTAGGAGCCTGTTACCGCAGAAGCAGGGTAAGATCACCCTCAGGGCAGGTGCCATAAACTCTGGAGATCCAGACCAGCCCTCTGGGACATGCACAGAGCACACCTCTTGCTCTTACTGACAAAGACTTAAACTCTGCATCAGACTTATGGTAAGATGCCCTAATGACACACAGAGGTGACAATTCCAGCTCACTTCTTTGCAAGCCTCTAACTGCTGCCTGGCACTTCCAGAAGCCTGGCAGTACCTACAAAACTTTAACAGCCTCCAACAGTGAAAGTTTTACAGTTTTCCCATTTGGTTTTAGGCCAAATTGTGACAGCATTTCAGTTTGGAAAACTCAGTCTCACCAAAAGGAAGTATTTTTAAAATGCTGCAATAAACATCAGTAACGTGTGATACTGAAGCTTCAAATCCACAGCAGTCCCTAACTCTGAGCAGGTCCAGGCAGCCAACGGCAGTTGGACGCGGTCACACATACCAGAAGTGGAAATATCCTCAAGGATATGTTCCAGCATCCTTGTCATGGAAAGGAGTAAATTAAAGGCAAGCTGTCTTTGTGGGAAAGAGCACCTCCTACCTATCTTGTCCTCGTACCATACTTCACAATTGAAGAACTTAAAACAGCTTTGATACGTGAGGGACTCCAGGAACTTTCCTGAACTTTCTTCAATTAGTATCTTACAGATGTTTCACTTAAAGGCATCAAAACAGTATGCTGAGATGAGCAAACACATTCTCAGAAAGACCTGTGCCCCCAAAAAAATGTTCCTCTAGATTGTTACACATGGTAAGAGCAGGAGAGAAGTTACAACAATCTCCTCTGTAAGTGTCCTCCTTCCTAGTTGAGTCAAAATTGAGAAGAACAGCAGCTTTTGTAAACAAGCTATCCAATGCATGGGTGACTGCAAGGCAAAATGAGAGTAGGACCTTAAAAGAGAAGCCTGCAATTAAATGCAAAATAGCAATGGGCAAGTAAAGTAGAAATGGATCACACAGGCTTGTTAATGCTTAATCGGCACTTCCTTGCCTTTGCCATGCTCTGAACTTCATACAAGATCTGATCCTATCTTTTTAGACAAAGGTTGAAGTTTAACAAACTGATATTCCTTGAGAAACTGCACTCAAGTTTCTGAGGAAGAGTTTAATGTATTAAGCCACTCCATTAGTAGTGCAGCTCTGTATCGGCCAAAATGCACACTGCTTGATAAAGACAGGCTTCAAAAGAGAGAGACACATGAGAAAATCACACAATTTCCCCTACAGCTGCCTATTGAAAGGTTGAAATAAGCAAACCTCACAGGCTGACTGTGTCACTGTCATAGGGACTTACAGTCCCAGTAAGAATCCATTGACCCTTTCTGCTCCAGTATAATTAAAGAATAAAATGTCAGCATTGTGGGAACACAGAACCATATTCCCTTGCTTATATTTCTCCATTTGACAGAGTAGATCTTAAAAAACCCTCAATAGCCTACAGATCATAAAAGTGCCCACTTTAAACCAGTGGGCACTGGGCTACCATTCAAGCTAAGTCCAAATAGTCTGTGGTTCTTTGAACTCTGGGAGACTCTTATCACTCTTACATTGCCATATCATTAGTTCATCACAAAAATAATCTATGTTTCTTTTGAACTCAGAAACACTGAAGGACAGAAAGAGAAGTAAGACTGTAACAAGTTTACAGGAATATCTGTTGTGCATAGCACAGCAGCCATACAAACAGATGCCCTGCCCATTATTTTCATCTGCTGGATTCAAACAAGTAGATTCTGATCCTTAGTGGCATATTCCTTACCATCTCCAACATGCATGACACCATTTCCACTGCCATAATTGTGGAATCTTCAGGTTGCTCAGCATCTGATGCTGCAAAAAGCCCTGGAGAATAAATTCTTCAGAACGGCATCCCCTCGCTGAGATATTCAATCACAGTCTATCACTGCAACAGAGCTTCTAATGTTCAGCCCCCCGCCACATTCTCCCCACTGCCTCCTCCCTCCATCATTCCAGACACAACTGAGCATCCCGACTCTCTGGTCAGAAAGGCATCTCCTAGGATTTTACTCTTGACACTAGCACTGGCATCACAATTCACAGACAAGGATTACATCATCCAACCTTACACTTACTGACAGAAGTGCTCTGCACCTATGCACACATTAGTAACAAATTAATCAAACATAACAGAGCTAAAAGCCATACATAATTATGAAATAAACTATGCTGTTTCTGAGTTTGTTATGCCCTTTTATCTGTAGGTACATAATTCACCATGGCATAATTTTAACAGGGAGCAGCCCTGCTTATAAATTTAACACTAAAAACTTGGCCAAAAATCATATATTGAATATATATATCATATATTGAAAACTGCAAAATGCATGCTTTTGGAATAAAACAAACACCAGGATTTTCATTCATAACACACTTTCATTAAGTTATGGAATTTTTCTGTATGAAATATTAAAAAAAAAAAAAATCCTTTTATGCTTAAAAACCAAACAAACCCAAAACAACAAACAACTCCCACCCAACAATAAAGAAAGAAAAAGGTTAAAGCCCCCAGAATAAACCAGAACATTAGTTACCCAAAACCCTGTAAAAAACTCCAGTGGTAACCTTAATGAATTTCATCTTTTTACAGGCATGAAAATTTAAAGTAATTAGTTTCTTCTATCTGTGCCAACAGAATTAGTAATGTGTTAATTATTGTGGCATAAAAGGTGGAATAATACAGCTGTTAATTAAACTCAATATGTTAAATAATTGTTCTCAAGAACATAGATTTTGCTAATTAAAGTATTATTGCTAAATATGATAATTTCTCAAGTTACTGTATACAAAGACTACTCAACTTTTAATTAAATAATCAGCTGAACAGAACCAGATGATAGAAGCTATGCAGTTTGAAAATAGTTATGGCTAGTTGCTTCCATATTTTAAAAACAAGTGCTTCAACCCTGAAAATGTTTTGTTACTTGTTAAATATTCAGCAGCAGCACCTTGAGTGCTGTTATCTAAGTGTTCTGAGGCACAGTCAAGAACCTATGTTTTCCTGAGCTGCTTGCACTACAACAGACATCATCTTTCTCTAGAGAAGTTAATGATAGTTTGACACTCAATGGTAAGGGTGGGTAGCCCAAGCATTTTTGTGCAACATTACACACCTTCTGCCAAAAGAGTTCAACAAACAACTCTAAAGTGAGTTACAAATAAAGTTAGGAATGTGCTCAGGAATTTTATAATTGAAATAGAAATATTGTACCAAATGAACCCAAATTTTGACACTACTTTATACCCAGTTACCTATTTTCAATCCACAGCATATTAGTCATTAATGGATAGCCATCAGATTTATTAGTCCACAGGCATATGCTTGTATCTGTAGAGAGTGGAAGAGAAATAAGATACAAAGGAGAAAAGGTAGCAAGGGAAGGAAGGCAAAGCTGGAATGAGTGTAGCCAGATGTGTCCTTGGTTCTAAGAGCAATATACCAAAGAATATATACAGTATTAAAACAAATAGACCTGTATGGTGGAGATAACCAACTAAATAAATAAAATAAATCTGAAAGGTTCTACAGTTTGCAAAGCACTTTGGGAAAACAAAACAAAACAAAACAAACAAAACCCACAAACAACCCCCCCAAACTTACAACAGTGACCACTGCTTGGAAAGGATCATCACAATCTTTTGTTTGGCTTATATGAATTCCTGATGTGACCTTCCCTAGGAGTTTCAGGTAATATTTCTGGTGCTTAAAATGAACAGACCTACCCCGAGAGCTATTCTCCTAATACAGCATACTATGCAGTATGAGCACTATCATGATTATATTCTGTAATTTAAACACTCCATCTCCAATATGAAGGAATGAAGACAGAAAAAAAATTATCTTTGCTTTGCATGCCTTTTCACAAAGGGTATCAATAGTGGAGAAAGACCAAACCCCTGAAGGTTGTTTTGATGTTCAAAGCACAAGCTGCACTGCTCCTGCCAAAAGAGATTCCCCAAGTAGTCAGTATCATATCCCAAAATTACATAGGAGGCATATTTAAAAGCTTGCTGAAGGACAACAAACTCCCTATAGTTTGGGGATTATAAATACACAGACAACACTTCCCAGAGTCATATTTTCCAGACTTGGCAGCTCTAAAAATAAAAGGTTCTGGAAGATTTGCTAGCCCAGAGCCTCTGACCTTGGCAGATAACAAAACATGTGAGCTGTTGAAATGGGGAAGAATGTGTAACATTAATGATTTGAGTCTAAACAGGAAAGAAATGCTGACTCTGGATGCATATTTATAACTGATTCTTCTGGGAAGAGCAGACTGAACCCTCTTTCCATGTCCTACGTTCCGCCTGCTGCAACTCATGGAGCTGAAGAGGCTGCCCAGAGGACCGCATCTCTTCTCCAGCCAAAGCCTCAGCACCCTTTCTCTACAGACCCAACACCTCCTGCAGCACCTTTCCTCCACAGACTTGAACTGTCTTGGGGGGGGGGGGGGGGGGTGAGGGGTGTGGTAATATAATTCCTTTCCTCTTCTCTCTCTCTCCCCTTCTGATCCATCCACCTTATTTATGTAATAAATAGTCTAGCTGTTGATATTTTGGCCTCATTTGTGCCTCTGATTTCACAACACAGGAATATTCAAAAGAACTGAGACTCTTTCCCTCTCCGGACCGAGACACTACCTCGTCCTGGAACAGAGAGAAACTATGCTGCTCCCTGGCTCCATCTGCCAACTCTGCAGGCCAGCTGTCTGGAAGACATTTTGTCCTGCTATTAAAAATTGAGGCAAAGAAAGTGTTAAGTACCTCTGCCTTTTCCTCGTCTTTTGTTACAACATTCCCCTCCGTGTCCACCAAGGAGTGGAGATTGTCCTTGCCCCTCCTCTTGCTATTAATATATTTATAGAAGGATTTTTTGTTGTCCTTCACAGCAGAGGCCAGTCTAAGCTCTAAATGTGCTTTTGCCTCCCTAATTTTCTTCCTACATGACCTAGCAACGTCTTTAAACCTTCTATGGGTTGCCTCACCTTTCTTCCAAAGATGGTACAACCTATTTTTTTCCCTTAGTTCTTTTAGCAGTTCGTTGCCCATCCAGGCTGGCCATCTGCCCCAGCGGCTCATCTTCCGGCACACTGGCACAGCCTGTTCCTGTGCCTTCAAGAGTTCTTTCTTGAAGTAGTTCCAGCTCTCCTGGACCCCTTTGTTTTTAAGGGCTGTTTCCCAAGGAACCTTCTGAGTTAGTTCCTTGAGTAACCTGAAGTCCGCCCTCCGGAAGTCCAGACTAGAGGTCTTCCTGCTGCCCCTCTTATGAGAACCAGGGCCTCTGATTGTGAGGCTGCTGTCAGCTGCTTGTAGAAGGCTTTATGAGCTTCCTCATCCTGATCGGGTGGCCTGTAATAAACACCCACAACAGTATCACCCATGCTGGCCTGCCCCTTAACCCACACCCACAGACTCTCACCTCACCCCTCATCCACCCCTGGGCAGAACTCAATGCATTCTAGTTGCTTGCTCATGTAAAGAGCAACTCCACCACCTTGCTTTGTTCACCTGTCCTTCCTAAAAAAGGACATAGCCATCCATGACCACATTCCAGCCATGTGAGCTGTCCCACCACATCTCTGTAACTGCTACCAGATCATAACCCCTTGACTGCACTCCTCCTGCTTATTCCCCACGTTGCGTGCGTTGGTGCACAGGCATTGCAGGGAGCGAGCTGAGCACAATGATTCTACCCTGGCAGGTAGAATTTGAAGACTAAGAATAAACAGATAATCTGCCAATCCCATTTTAAGGTACTTTATCCCAAATAAGTCAATTTTCCTTAGTTTTTATTTTCATATCATGTATTATAATATGTAATTATTCTGCAAGTTCCAGCTACATTATCCACTTTGAAACAGTAAAAATTACACCCCTTTTCAGGAAATAAAGTGATCTACTTAAAAGAATATAGGAAGGGAAAAAAAAAAGAAGAAAAAATAGTGGAAAGAAATCTAAATATTGCAAGTCTTTATCATACTCTTCAAGCAAACTAGTACTGACTGCTTCCTTGCATAAATGGTTTATGATTCAAGTCCTCATTCACCTTCACAGTATCACAGTATCACAGTATCACCACGGTTGGAAGAGACCTCGAGGATCATCGAGTTCAACCTGTCTCCACAGACCTCATGACAAGACCATGGCACCAAGTGCCACGTCCAATCTCCTCTTGAACACCTCCAGGGACAGTGACTCCACCACCTCCCCGGGCAGCCCATTCCAATGACGAATGACTTGCTCGGTGAAGAACTTTCTCCTCACCTCGAGTCTTCAAGTCCTTAGAAAGAAACCTTTCACTATTCAACCCTCTTTCTCATCATGACTATATAAATTCTGCTCTATATCATGACTATATAAATTCTCTCTCTAAAAATGCTTTCTGCAGTAGTTTCTCCATGCATTTGGCTTTTCTGATAGCTCATGACACTTGAAGGTATGCTTCCTCATGTGAACATGAAATGGTATCAGATGGAAGACAGGAATTTCCAGCTACCAGAGATGACAGCCTATGAAGATCGTACTCATTTCTTATAGCTCTCATTGAAAGAACTTAGGACTGGCCTCTGCCACATCAAAATGACTTCTTCTGAAAGTCCCTTTCTTAAAATGTCTGCGTGCCAACACTCACGTGAAAGGCAGCGTTTTAGGGATGTAGTGCTGTGGGTATGAACCAGGGAGGGAGATGGTTACTAAGTAATGTGATACTCACCTAGGTATACCAGCTTAGGGGGAGGATGCTAGATCTCATTTAGTTAGCTCTGGAAAGCAGCAGAAAACAAGATATTCCTCCTGGACCTAGAGTGCTCTGTTCCAGCCTTGCCTCAGCAATCTCCACACCGTGTATCGCTTCGTGCTTTGCAGCCATCACCCTTCATTTTGTATTCACCTTCTTGAAGGTATGATTTTCACACCAAGATTCCCTGGCTTGTTTTGTTCTCATGTACTTTAAGACAACAATGAAAGAATAAACTTTTAAAACTAAGCATCAACTGAGGTATTGAGCTCCTGTGAGCCATTGAAGAGCATAAAATCTCAAAGCAGGGGTGATCTTGCTTTTGAATACTTTTTCTATCACCACTAGATGCCGATTTCAAGCCTAACAATGCAGCAAGCAGATATTGTTTTCCTACTCTGCTTGTTAGTATGTCTTGATGCCAAGAGGGTCAGAGGGTCCAGCTGTTAGAGGAAATGTAGCTCATTTTTTATTACCATAATGCATCAGAAAATTCAGGCTGAGCATTAAACATCAACATGGGTACAAAAGGCCAGCAATTTTTAAATGCTCCTAACCACTTAACCGTTTCTCATTTTGATATGGCAACAGAAACTACACCTAAGTAATAGAAAACCTTTCCACATTATTTCAAAACCATCCATTTGGTAAGTGCAAAAACCAATCATCATTACATGCAAAACTATGCAACAAATTCAGAGAATACTCACTGCTCACTGTTAAAGTTGTGTGCTCCAGCTGTGTTGGAGATTTTATTCAATACAACATATTGCTGGAAAGAAAAGATGCCTTTTTTTTTTTTTTTTTTTTTTTCCCCACAACAGAATAATCATTTGATCAAGTAATGATTTATTTAGAGTTTGGTTATCAAAGTAGAAATAATCATTCATCACAAAGTCTTCAGTGACTACCACTAGAGTGTAAAAGGACAACTTCTAGCCAACACTTTCATGTCCCTACTAATGTAATAACTTTCAGGGTCTGTGGTGAACTCATGATAGTACTCTCTTTAACCTTCAGCCTACACTGGTGTTCAAAAGCCCATGATTAAAAATGTTAATGAAACTTTCAATTCCTAGGATGCTGGCTATCATGAGTTTGTTATGTAACTAATAGCTACAATATTCAGCTAACAAATGACATCATCCATTGCTAACACCATCAACCAGTACAGTAATATTTAGCTACCAAATAAAAACTAATATGTCTCCCTCATCACACACATTCTGGGTTTCATTCCACAGTGATGACAGTTACCAGAATGTCTTTTGAAGTCACACTACTGGCATTAAATGCAAAATATGACTTTGTTAAAAGCACTGGAATGTCACTAAGCTTTAGGTTTTGGTTTTAAAAAGGGAACCTCCACATAAACCTAGATTTTCACTTTCAGTACAGAATACTTTCTCTATCTCTGCACCTCAGCTAATGAGCAAAAGGGATCTTACACAGCGCTTGCTTAAGTTGATTCTCAAAGACTTCAAAGCCTTGCCTGGAAGCCTCTCCCATGAGCACATGGGAGCCCATTGTCAGTTTCAGGCTTTCCCTGCTTCTAATGAGTTAACTCATCATCAATGGTAAAAATATCTGCAGTTTTCACAGAAATGGAAAAAAGGTACTCATACACGATGCCAGCATCCAAAATCGGTTCCGTCACAGGGCTCTTCCTCAAGTTTTCTGAGGAATGTTAACCCTTGGACTCCAGAAAGTACTATAATGGATGCTTCTTCTCTCTTATGCTCTCCTGGAAATCTTTCAATATTTGGGGAAGAAAAATAACACTGTTACATCCTCCTTGCAGATACCTTCAAAATTTCAGCTGTTTTTCATATATTTTGTTTGGAATGAATAACATTTAAGCCAGAAACTATCCGATTTGTCTACATTCTAAAAAAAAGTGATGCTAATTTTCAATCCTTTAAAGACACACAGACTCTCTCCTTAGTAGCCCTTCACAAGCTGATCTTATCTGGCTCTAAACCTGACAGCAAGTCAGATGTGCCACAGTACCAATAAACAGTTATTCTCTGAATTTGCCTCCTGTTCTGCAGCCCAGGGCAAAGTCCCTGTGTGACAGTTTCATGCTGTACCATGCTAATTGGTGGTAACTCAATTGTGGAAAAAAAGCAGGTTACTTAGATTTTCCAAGCAGCTCATTCACTCTTGAGATGAAGAGTGGCTGATGTTCAGAAGTAACACTAATACAGCAGTGGCAGCTGTCTTCAAGAGTGTCAGCTGCTTCCAGCTCTGCAGTACCACAATGACATTTCACACGTGCCTTAGTTTGATCTGCCGCAGACTTCAAATGATTTGGCAAACACCTTTACATGCCAGAACCTTCCCACTGGGATGTCACCACTCACCATTCCTAACAACTTTGCTACATCAATATCTGCCAGTATGCAGCTCAAGACATTTCCTATTTTCCACTGCTGGCTATTACTTCCTGTGTTTCTAACTTTCAATCACTCACGTCTGCTGCTCCATCACACACAGTCAGAATGCTTTAATGTGCTTTGACGTGTAAGCCACAAAAATGATGGGTAAAAAGTGACCCACAGAAACACACAGTTTTCTACATTCAGGTATTTCAGTCTCTAATGTTTATATAAAAAAATAAAAAATAAAAAAAATCATAGAATCAATAAGGTTGGAAAATACTTCAAAGATCATCAAGTCCAACCTGTCACCCAAGACCTCATGACTACCAAACCATGGCTTCAAGTGCCACGTCCAATCCGTTTTTGAACACCTCCTGGGATGGTGACTCCACCACCCCCCTGGGCAGCCTGTTCCAATGGCCAATTACTCTCTCTGTGAAGAACTTTCTCCTTACCTCAAGGCCAAACCTCCCCTAGTGCAGTGTGAAACTGTGTCCTCTTGTTGTGGTGCCGCTTGCCTGGTAGAAGAGACCAACCCCCTCCTGGCTACAACCTCCCTTCAGGTAGTGGTAGAGAGCAAAAGGTCTCCCCTGAGCCTCCTCTTCTCCAGGCTAAACAACCCCAGCTCCCTCAGCCTCTCCTCACAGGGCTTGCACTCGAGGCCTCTCCCCAGCTTCGTTGCCCTTCTCTGGACACGTTCAAGTGTTCCTCTTAAATCGAGAGGCCCAGAACTGGACACAGTACTCAAGGTGTGGCCTAACCAGTTTGGCAGGCTGTTCTCCACCTCGTGATCAGAGGTTTTCCCAGCCATGTACGACCAGGGTTAAAACTGCAGGGATAAACACCCAGTTCCTGTTTGTTTTCTGAATCTCAAATATTTCATAAAGAGCATTTTGCAGAAAACAAAGCTCCCAAAGAATGGACTGTAGAACGATCATTGTTCTCTTCCAGTGATCTTTAGAAAAGCTAGCACATTATCCAGTGAACACTATAAATTAACTTTCCAGTCCATAAGGCTTTCTTGTTACTGTATGGAAAGGCTCACTTGACATAACAACGGCCAAATGATAATTGAATGACATTAGGTAACCAGGGAGGGGGAGCAGAAGCATGAAAGAATCATTAAATCTCAATGGAATCTCATCAATTACAAATTGTTGAGGAAGGCAGTCCTTACTCACACCTCCAAAACAGCACATACATGCTGCTTTAGGCTGTATTTCCACCTGTCAAGTATCAGGAAAATACATGTAAAAGAAATATGGAATTTCATCCCTCCAAACTCAGCT